>NC_080410.1:519897-5319897 GCF_030265065.1 Corythoichthys intestinalis | reverse complement strand
AAAAAAAATAAATAAATAAAGTTATGTGTAAATAAGTTGTTACTTTGCGATCAAAAGCTCTATTTGTCTTGTTGTTTATCTTATTTTGTAAAAGGAAAACATTATTCAGATTTCTGGGATGTAACTAAAGCAAAAATAGCTGTGTATGAGTCAAAATTATGTTTGAAATGTATGCTTTCACAAAAAGCTCAATTTTTTCGTCTTTTCCTCAGAAATTGGAAAATTGCTCAAACTAAGCTATTTTCTAATGCTGATTTCTAAAGAATGGAAAACGATATGAACTAACTTTTTTACTGCTGAAAGAACAGAGTCTCATCTTTCTTTTGGTGGGTTCCATGTTTATATAGCAATAGAACAGAATTTTCTGTGGGCCTTGCAAAATTAGTCAAAATCCAGTAAAACGGCCGGGGCCGAAGGGCCTTGCTCCGGTGAAAATGGCTGGGAGTGAATGAGTTAAACATAGTAATATCAAATAAGGTTCGTTTAAATATGCTACATGACTAATGTGGTCAGCAGATCAACAATCTGCTTTATTGCTACCACAAGAAAACACACTGCTTAAAAGTATGAGAGGGAAACACGTGCAAAAAGTATTTTGAAGCAATTAAAAGGTAATCAAAGAATCAATAAAAATACAAATGGTAAGTACTCGCCGCTTTTAACCGATGAGCACATGTGTTGGACGTCTCGCCGTGTAGAAGGAATTGCAGTAAACCGGGAGTATTCGTCGAGTGACAGTGACCATCTATGTCATCTATCCGAGCGTCCATAAAACATGGCGCCCTCCGCAGGTCAAAACATGTACTAAATATTATAGATTTTTAAATCAATGGCAATATTTTATGTTTCTAATAACATATTTTAGTAAAAGAGAACAATTGTGGCTTATCAGAGCCTACAAGTCTTTAAGTCCGAGGTTCCCTTTAAAGCATTACTTCTCAAATAGTGGTGCGCACCCCCCGAGGGGGGCGCAGAGCGATGCCGGGGGTGGTGCATGTGACCTTGGAGAACATACTTTTTTCTCGTAGTACAATAAAGTGTAATTGCAAATCCACTCAGTGGGTGGCAGTGGCACTCTCATTTTCAGAGTGTGCACAGTATTTTTGAGCTAAACGAGCATACAGTAAAGAGCAGTGGAGATTTGAAGCGCGTAGACAAGGAAATATGAAGACGCGTATGTAGCGTTTGGCTTTGACTTTTAATACAGTGGGAGACGAGGAATGACTGTTTGTGTCCACTGCAAACACGTCTGTTTACTGTGTCTAAAAAGCAGACAGCAGGAAGCCAAATTAATTAAGACATCACTTAAAGACAGACCTCAATCACATTGATAAGCCGCTTTTTTTTCTCAGCGAAAAAGTGTCAAATTTTGCCAACAATCAATCATCCCGCTTTGTCAGTGTTACATCAGTAAACCAGCATCATATACTGTAAGGTGGCATACAGAGTTGCTCAGTGCAAAATAACCCCACACCATAGCAAAGGAGCTGATACTGCCTGCAGCAAAAATAAAAACAGTCCCTCTGTCTAATGACACTGTCGTTTTTCTTCTATTAATTTTGTTTTTTTTCGGTCAAATTGTTTGGCATATCGTCATGAGTTAATGTTGCTAATCAATTTGAATTAATTACTATTTATTGATTTAATTTCATAGTATCAAATGGTAAAAAATGTACCGTGAGTGTATTTTTACACTTTGTTTTTTTTTGTGTTTTTTTTTAAATTCAGGCAAATTGATGTGATTAAGTCTTTTCTGTTACAAACAAACAAAACAATTTTAATCAAGTTATACTTTATTGGCATTTCGACTATATTACTTTTCTTTAATTTTAAAAAGGAATTTTAAGCAGAGGTGTACTCATAATAATAATAATAATATTATATACTATTCACAGTGGAGGCAGATAGTTGAGGTTGCACAAAATGTTTACATCTTCCTTGGGGGCGTAACAGAAAATTGAGAAGCACTGCTTTAAAGTATAGTTTTTTTTTCTTGGTCTCTGATTAATTAAGAAAAAATAAAAAGCCCCCCAAAATGTGATTTATACTACAGTGCGACCTTTTTTTTTTTTTTTTCTGTCACGCCAGGGGCAGGGTTCTGTCCTGTATATTGTCGTGTCTCTTCCTGTTTTATTTTGAAGCCTTACTTTCCTGTTTCCACCGCTCACCCTTCCTGCTGCCTTACCTGTCTCTGATTGTGATTATTGAGATTCAGTTTGTTCCCGCCTCTGAGCATCAACATTTTAATAAACACTGAGAACTCTGCATCTGCTCCATTTAATTTTCTCTCTCTCTCTCTCTCTCTCTCTCTCTCTCTCTCTCTCTCTCTCTCTCTCTCTCTCTCTCTCTCTCTCTCTCTCTCTCTCTCTCTCCATTCATTTTCCATGCCGCTTTTCCTCACGAGGGTCATGGAGGTGCTGGAGCCTATCCCAGCTAACTACGGGCAGTCGGCTGGAGCACAAGGAGACATACAACCATTCACTCACCCACTCATACCTGAGGAAAATTTAGAGTGTTCAATCAGCCTACCATGCATGTTTTTGGGATGTGGAAGGGAACCAGAGTTCCCGGAGAAATCCCACGCAGGCATGGGGAGAACATGCAAACTCAACACAGGAAGGCCAAAGCCCGGAATTGAACCCTTGATCTCAGAACTGTGAGGCGGACGTGCTAACCACTCAGCCACCGTATGTGTGTGTGCATATATATATATATACGTACATGTATATACTATATAGTTTGAAATAAAGTGATGATAAAACAGAAATACTGGTAAATTACATTTAAATAAAATCAAAAAAAGGGTCAAATTTACTATTTTTAAAATGTTTGATTGTATTTTCTGCACTATAAGGTGCACTTAAACGCCTTCAAGTTTCTCAAAAGCCAAAAGTGCGCCTAATGTACTGGTTAATCATGGCATGACAGTCCCTTTACCGCAGTTCCATCTATTAGATGCATAAGGCAACCCCAACCACAACAACTACTACTACTACTACAACTAATGCTGCATCTTATAATGCGGTGCATCCTATATATGGAAACAACTTTTAAAAAGGCCATTCATGGAAGGTGTGCCATCTCGTGCGGAAAATATGGTAAACATTTTAACATAAAAAAAGACAATAATTACTGTTTTGCCCCCCGCTTTTTTATTTAAAATATGATTTTTCATTTGCCACCCCCCCAAAAAAAAACATTAAAAAGACATATATATATTTATAAATATTTATATATTTTTTCTTTTCTTTAAAAAGTCAAATGCTTTTGACACTTACAGACATCAAATCCATTTGGTCCGGGATGGCTGGCCTTTAGTGATCAAGTTTCACTGTCATTGAGGACGGCAGACGTCCACTCCAATTTCACTGGGGGCTGGCAACAGTCGAACAATGGCTCCCAGTCAAAATGGATTGGACGCCTGGCGTTGTCAAGGACAACTAATGTGTTACGTTGACATAGAGCAGAATGTGTGACAAACAATCACAATTCTGAGGTCTATTTCATGATTGTTTGGAAATTCTTTTGTTCATTTTGGCCACTAAAAATGGAACACATGTCGCAAATGGCCCCCTAGCTACAGTTTGAACACCCCTGATTTGATATGTAATGGTATGAATACCTGTATGATGGGATGTCACCTCATCACTGACAATACTGTCACAGTCTGACAGCAAGCAGCAAGCCTAATGATGCAAGAAGGAAGGCTCTCTCATAGTGTCAGGTGATCTCCCTTCCCAGCTTCTGCTCTGTTGACTTATTCATCGTCCCACCTATCCGGACCCCAACCTCCACCCGTCATACCGAATGAGTGATATGAGCGCCTTTGGGTGTGCCCGACTGTCACATGACAAGAGACAACTACCCCCACCCCCCACCCCTCCAAAAAGAGAAAAAAAATCTAATTAAAAAATAAATAAAAATGTCAGCAGTCCTCACCTCACCTGCAGGCTAACCTTGTTAGGCTTCCTTGCAGTCAGAGTGCAACAGTGCCCTCACGTGGCTTAATGCGGGACTATATGTCATCTCTGACCTCTCTTTTTTCAATTAACATAGTACAACCACTACAGCTCAACCAGTTTACATGAGATACAACTACATAAGCAAATTTACAATATAAGCAATGTAAAAATGTATATAGTATATAATGCCAATAGAAGAAAAATGTCATTTCAATCTTGGAGAAAATAATACTACAAAAATGTACATTGTATTCCTAATTATTCGTTAAGTACAGTATTTCTAATATAAAAAAATCAAGCACCGACCTACACTTTAGATATTCATTATTATTATTAGTATACATCTATTTTTTATTAGATGAAAAATATTGAAATACATATTAATTTAGAAATGAAGTTTGGTGAATATGACATTTTCCTAATGTTGAAATTAATAATTGCATCTATTTTATTTTAATCTATTGGACTCAAATACAGTAATAGATTCCCATCCAACACATTCTTACATTAGGTTTTGCATATGATGTACAAGGTATTTCCAAAATGTAGAACTAATGGGGCAACCACAAGATACTGTAAATGAGTCACATTTTCAGAAACTTTTTTACTAAAGGAACTTTTGTTGTCAACATCAAGTTATCATGCCATGTATACATTAGCTGGGTCTACATTATGCACAATCTTAAAATGTAATATATGTAGTAATTAAGCAGCAAGCGACACTCCATCTGATGTGAAAAAACTGGGCACTCAAAAACAATTTTCCCCGAGTTGTTATTTTCTTATCTTTGTGTAAAGATTTTCTGTTGAGCTCGTCAAGTGCAAACCTGGTGGCAGGTAGATGTCACGTCACCTTTTGGCAGTACATGAAGGATATAAAGGAGGGCATGTGGCAGGCTTGTTTAGTGTCACGTTTGCTAAGTGTCAAAACAGCACAAATACAGCAATACAAGATCCAAGAACTAGAATACCCTCAAGTACAGTGTGTATAAATAGGAGGATGGCCCTCCCCGGTCATGTAAAGATGAAATTAATTATCTTTTAGATCAAATAAAAGAAACTGCAAGCATTTTTATAGTGTCAAGCTAACCATTACTTAGCACAAACAGTCACGTTTTATGTAACAGGATTTCAGGGTTTTGGTCTAATATATTAGCCCACTACTTCTCTCTCTCTTTAGAACTAATCTAGTTAACTCATTTGCTCCCAAAAATGTATAAATATGTTCTATTTTGAATTCTTTCAGTGTCCCAAAGACGTATTTTATACGTCTTTTACATGTTTTTTTTTGTTTTTTTTTAGAGCAGACATCTCTGGGTTCTGATTCAATTCAGCGCCAAAGCATAAAGCTGAAAATCCATTTTAAAGCAATAAAACTGGCCACTAGAGGTCAGTAGCGCATTTGGTAAGACCCACAACCCGATTCAATGGCAACGAATGGCCGGGCCATACAGCCTGGGCGCCGGCAGAAGATGACCGAATGGCGTCCAGGATGCCAGTCGCTGGACGACCAAGCAGAACGACCGCCGCCACCAGTGCAGCGGACGATGCCGCTGAGTCCGTGCTGCTCGCCAAGCAGACCCCGCAGAGACTCAGAAAAATCCATCTTTATGAGACAGGCGGCAATGAGGGAACAACAGCGTCATCTTTCAGTTAGTTATGTGTAAATAAATTGTTATTTTGCGATCAAAAGCTCTACTTGTCTTGTTGTTTATGTTATTTTGTAAAAGGAAAACATTATTCAGATGTTTGGGATATATCTAAAGCAAAAAATAGCTGTGTTAAAGTCAAAGTTATTTTTGAAATGTATGCTTTCACAAAAAGCTTAATTTCTCTGTTTTTTTCATCAGAAATTGGAAAATTGCTTAAACTAAGCTATTTTCTAATGCTGATTTCTAAAGAATGGAAAAAGATATGAACTTACTTTTTCCTGCTGAAAGAAAAGAGTACTCTTTCTTTCCGTGGGTTCCATGTTTATATAGCAATAGAACAGAATTTCTGTTGGCCTTGCAAAATCAGTCAAAATCCAGTAAAACAGCCGGGAGCGAAGGGGGTCGCACCGGTGAAAATGGCTGGGAGTAAATAAGTTAATTAGTTAATTTGACCTACAAAATTTTTTTCTGTACCATTTTTCAACGTAACTCAGCCACAAATGCAAATGAGCTGCAGGTGTCTAGAAAAATTCTTTCAAATAATGTTTTGAACAATATCTATTCTTGAATTAAGAACGTTGCTGACCTTTCAAAGCTTTTTAAAGATTAAATAAACTAATTTATTGCTTAAAATATTTCTTTTAAGCTAATTTTCCGCTAGCTATTTTTATTATTTCAGGAAATCTGAGTAAAAATTTACTTGAAGAACTGGCAGATAATTTCACTTATTTCTTGTAGATTTACACTGAAAACGAGGGAATTTACCTAGTTTTAAGGAGGTTTGTTTTTGCAGTGTAGCTGCTCAGACACAGAAAATAGGAATCTTCAGTGTCCTTATTGTCTGAACAGTTTTAATGTAGGAGTTACAGTTGTGGTCAAAAGTTTACATACACTTGTGAAGAACATAATGTCATGGCTCTCTTGAGTTTCCAGTTATTTCTACAACTCTGATTTTTCTCCGATAGAGTGATTGGAACAGATACTTCTTTGTCACAAAAAACATTCATGAAGTTTGGTTCTTTTATGACTTTATTATGGGTTAACAGAAAAAGTGATCAAATCTGCTGGGTCAAAAATATACATACATGGATCTGAAAAAGCGAATCATTGACTTGAACAAGTCAGGAAGGTCACTTGGAGCCATTTCAAAGCAGCTGCAGGTCCCAAGAGCAACAGTGCAAACAATTGTTTGTAAGTATAAAGTGCATGGCACTGTTTTGTCACTGCCACGATCAGGAAGAAAACGCAAGCTATCACCTGCTGCTGAGAGAAAATTGGTCAGGAGGGTAAAGATTCAACCGAGAATCACCTTAAGGCACCTTAAGGCTCGACTGAAGTTTGCTGCTGATCACATGGACAAAGATAAGACCTTCTGGAGGAAAGTTCTGTGGTCAGACGAACAAAAATCGAGCTGTTTGGCCACAATGCCCAGCAATATGTTTGGAGGAGAAAAGGTGAGGCCTTTAACCCCAAGTACACCATGCCTACCGTCAAGCACGGTGGTGGTAGTATTATGCTGTGGGGCTGTTTTTCTGCCAATGGAACTGGTGCTTTACAGAGAGTAAATGGGATAATGAAGAAGGAGGATTACCTTCAAATTCTTCAAGATAACCTAATGTCATCAGCCCGAAGATTGGGTCTTGGGACAATGACCCCAAACACACATCAAAAGTGGTAATGGAATGGCTAAATCAGGCTAGAATTAAGGTTTTTTGAATGGCCTTCCCAAAGTCCTGACTTAAACCCCATTGAGAACTTGTGGACAATGCTGAAGAAACAAGTCCATGTCAGAAAGCCATCAAATTTAACTGAACTGCACCAATTCTGTCAAGAGGAGTGGTCAAAGATTCAACACAAGCTTGCCAGAAGCTTGTGGATGGCTACCAAAAGCGCCTAATTGAAGTGAAAATGGCCAAGGGACATGTTACCAAATATTAGTGCTGCTGTATGTAAGTAGTAAGTATAAGTAGTAAGTATAAGTCATAAGTAAATAAGTCATTGCATTTCCACACGGTATGGGAGCTGCACTGCCGAAGACAGGGAGAGGCTTCACAGGACAGTCAAGGCAGCGCAGAGGATCGTTGGCTGTTCACTTCCCTCCCTGATGGACATCTACTCCTCCCGGTGCCTAAACAGTGCTTTAAACATCCTTAAGGACAGCTCCCATCCTGGTTTCCAACTGTTTGAATTGCTCCCCTCTGGGAGACGCTATAGGTGTTTAAAAGCAAGAGCAGACTGTGTAACAGTTTCTTTGCTAAAGCCATCTCCACCCTGAACAGCCATATGTAAGACCACATGGCCCAATGTCCAATATTCATTTACATGCAATATTCTATGTGCAATACTTACTTACAGTATGTGAAATATTCAATGCCTCACTGTCAAACTGCTGCTACTTAACTTCTATTCAGACATATTCTATGTGCAATACTTATTTACGTGCAATATTAATGTGCAGTAGTCAATGCCTTCACTGTCAACTGCCGCTACTTCGATTATTTGCACTGCCTGAAAATAGGACTACCTCATACACATTTTACATTTATTTAGATTTTATACTTTTATTCTAACAAGTCACTTTTGATATTTTTACTTGTCCTGTACTGAAAAGAGAGATGCTCCACAATTTCATTGTACAACTGTATAAAGACAATAAAGGGCTATTCTATTCTATTCTTCTAAGAATCCTACAAAGAATTTCCTAATGGGTCAAAATTATTTTTCGGACAGATCACGTGACTAGCACTTTAGAGACGGTTCTTTAATTTGCTTAGCTAAAATTACACCTGAAGAGGCAAGATGGATATTTAGAATGTCTTTAAACCTAAGCTTTCATACACTGTAAGTTAATGTTATTGCTAACACTGCATTTTGGGGTCATCAAAAGTTTTGCTCCACCTCCCACAAAAGTCAAACTCCGCCTATGACCAGACTGACTTGCCATGCATCTTGTACATAGCCGAAATCAGGCTGGTTTGCCAGGCTAAGAAAGTCCAACACACAGTCTCACACAAATATTTTATGTAGTTCCCTTCTATTCACTGGGTGGCAGCAGAGACTCGCACATGAATCCCGAGTTGTATTTAGCCTACTAATTGAAAATGCCAAAAGATGCATAAAGGCTGAGAAAAGAGAAAATCACTATCTCCGATAATTGAACCTTTTGCATGGGGAGCAAGAGGGATAATGCCCGGATTAATTACCTCCGCCAAGTAGGTTTTTCAGTCTCTCACGTCTTGTTTGCTCACTTTCTTTCATTCATGCAGCTAATTGCTTCTTCAGGGCAGAATGAAATAAATATTTGATAGTAGATTAAAATACGGATGGTTCATTTAACTCTTGGCTGCCATTGAAGTCATAAATTTATTGACATTAACAAAAACATTAATTCACTGGCTGCCATTGACATTGATATTGGGAGCGGCGTCAAAATGGATTGGGAGTTTAGTGCCGTCAATGGCACTGACAGATGAGCAATCACGTCCAATCCTCTCATCTTAAAATGAATTTTGAATTGTGAAATGGGAATATAATTCATGAAAATGTTTTGCTATTTCCAGGATACTTAGTCACATCTGGCCTAGGACTGAAGATGAAAACTTGTGTTTTGGCTAATTCTTGCATATTTTACAATGAGTTGTAATGGTCTCGTGCATTATCTTTGTAAATCAATAGACTGAAGTGACTGATAACACCGTGTAACATATATTTTGTTCCCAGGTTGTAAGTGTTAATTCCTAGTTTGTTTTGTCACATAGACATATAAAAACACTTTTGTTTCTCAAAAAGTTTGGGTTTGTGGTCACGACTGAAATTCGATTTTCCATTTTTCATTACTGTTGTACTTTCTAATGCATTCAGTATATTATCCTCCAAATTTTATAGACTTAGTTTAACCTAAAAATAGAACAAATGGCATTTAACAAATAAGTTCTGCATAACTACAACATAAAATTGGAAATTTTGAATATAGCCTCTAATTTTAGCAAAATCAAACTTTTACCTTTTTTGTGGCACTTTTTCATTTACAGTGGTATGAAAAAGTATTGCTTTTGGGATTTCTCACATTTCTGCATAAAATCATCACCAAATATGATTTGACTAGGGGTGTCAAACGATTAAAATTTTTAATCGAGTTAATTACAGCTTAAAAATTAATTAATCGTAATTAATCGCAATTAATCGCAATTCAAACCATCTATAAAATATGCCATATTTTTCTGAAAATTATTTTTGGAATGGAAAGATGAGACACAAGATGGATATATACATTCAACATACGGTACATAAGTACTGTATTTGTTTATTATAACAATAAATCAACAAGATGGCATTACCATTATTAACATTCTGTTGAAGCGATCCATGGATAGAAAGACTTGTAGTTCTGAAAAGATAAATGTTAGTATAAGTTATAGAAATTTTATATTAAAACCCCTCTTAATGTTTTCGTTTTAATAAAATTTGTAAAATTTTCAATCAAAAAATAAACAAGTTGCCCGCCATTGTTGATGCCAATAATTACTAACACAATGCTCATGGGTGCTGAAGCCTATAAAATCAGTCGCACCCAAGCGCCAGCAGAGGGCGACAAAACTCCGAAAAACACAACAAGTACACATTTCACTGTGCTGTCATTTTAATTTTTGAGCGGGGCATGTGCGTTAATTGTGTCAAATATTTTAACGTGATTAATTTTAAAAAATTAATTACCGCCCGTTAACGCGATAAATTTGACAGCCCTAGATTTGACCTTTGTCAAAATCACAGAGATGTGAAAACAGTGTCTGCTTTAACTAAAACCACCCAAATATTTACAGGTTTTCATATTTTAATGAGGATAGCATGCTAACAATGACAGAAGGAGGACAGATAAGTAAGTGAACCCTGTGCCTAAGGAGACTTCAAGAGCAATTGAAACCAATTTTTACCAAACAGTTTAAGTCAGGTGTGCGCCCAATCACTGATGGTTTAAAGCTGCCCTGCCCACTATAAAACACACAACTGGTAAGAATTGTCTTGATGAGAAGCATTGTCTGATGTGCATCATGGCTCAGTCAAAAGAGCTGTCTGAAGACCTGCGATCAAGGATTCTTAATTTGTATAAAGCTGGCTAAGGATAAAAAACCATCTCTAAAAGTCTGGATGTTCATCAATCGACAGTTGGAGAAGTTGTCCACAAATGGAGAGAGTTTGGCACTGTTGCTTCTCTCCGAAGGAGTGGCCGTCCACCAAAGATGACGCCAAGATTTTAGCGCAGGATTCTCAGAGGTAAAAAAGTACCCTAGAGTGTCTGCTAAAGACTTACAAAAATCACTGGAACAGTCCAATCTGTGCACACATCAGCTATATGTAAAACTATGGCCAAGAATGGTGTTCATGGGGGACTCCACGGGGGAAGCCACTGCTGTCTAAAAAAAAAACATTCTTGCTCGTTTAATGTTCGCAAAAAGCAACTTGACACTCAACAGAGGTTTTGGCAAAATATTTTGTGGACTGATGAACCAAAATTGAATTGTTTGGGAGTAACACACAATGTCATGTGTGGAGGAAAAATGGAACAGCTCCCCAACATCACCATCTCATCCCCACCGTGAAGCATGGTGGAGGAAGCATCATGATTTGGGGCTGTTTGCCACCTCAGGGCCTGGACAACTTGCAGTCATTAATGGAAGAATGAATTCAAAAGTTTATCAGAATGTTTTTGCAGGAAAATCTGAGGCATTCTGTCAGACAGTTGAAGCTAAAAAGGGGATGGATGCTGTAACAAGACAATGATCCAAAACACAGAGGTAAATCAACTTCAGAATGGTTTCAGAAAAAAATACACGTTCTGGAGTGGCCAAGTCAAAGTCCACACGTGAACCCCATTGAGATGCTGTGGCATGACCTAATGACAGCGATTCATGCCAGCCAGGAATCTGACTGAACTACAGCAGTTTTGTAGAGAAGAATGGGCCAAGCTTAGTCCTGATCAATGTGCCAGACTGATCTTCACAGACAGGGAGCGTCTGGTTGAAGTTATTGCTGCCAAAGAGGGGGCCACAAAATATTAAATGTGATGGTCCGCTTATTTTTCCCGAGTTCTATCATTTTTTGCATACTATCCTCATTAAAATATGAAAACCTATAGATGTTTGGGTGGTTTTAGTTAAAGCAGAGTCTGCTATTTCATCTGTGTGATTTTGACAAAGATCAGATCACATTTGATGGTAATTTTATGCTGAAATGTGAGAAATTCCTAAAGGTTCAGATACTTTTTCATACCACTGTACTTTTGAGCCAAGCACCAAAAATAAAGTGATTACAAGCCAGGAACATTTTTCTTTTTTTCTGTAACGTGGCGTAATTAACTCCTTGCCCTCTATTGAAAACGGTAGACATTAAATTCATAGAACTGGGAGAAATGGCTGTAAATGCTCATCTTTCAATGCCATCGACATTGCTAGATGTCCAATTCATTTTGACTGGGAGTAATTTCTCAAGAAACTGCATCTAATAAATCAAGTAAAATTACATTGTGTCATTATCTGTTGAAGGAAAATCTGATTCCACTGTGTGCGTTGAAATGCCATATACATGCATGGCTCTACAACATCGTGCACACACACTATGTTTTTTTTTTTTCTGTATAAGTCCTGCAGGTTTTAACATAAGCACAGGAAAATTAGCTACTTTGCGGCTGCCTTTCGGCACGCTCCATCTATAAAGGGCATTTTTAATGCAGTGAGAATGATGAAAATGTGCACCGACTGCAGCAATGGCAGCGCCGGTGCCTGCCCGTTGAGGGCAGTGGAGCACCGCGAGCACGTTCATCAAGCTTGAAGAGCAGGGTGTGATAAACAACATCACACACACACTACACACACTTGGTCCGTAATAACAGCTAACCAAGCAGGCTGCAGAGAAATGCTGCAGTCGACCGACTTCCCGTGTGCTGGGTATTTTTCTGTAAATGAGCTCTAATTTGATAATTACATGACGGACATGAGGCCCGTCGTCTTTTTAATGGATCAGGATAAAAATCAATTTGTACGCATGTGACCTCTTCACCATGGTAACAATGAAAATGGCATAAATAGAGTGAGGCCCAGGGTTGAGGCAGGGCGATTCAGCGGCGTGCTTTTAATCTATTAAGGAGTCCTGTGGGCTTTGGAGTAAAAACAGCAGCGGGGATGCACATGTGCGACAGCCCAAGCGCAAAGAGTGAGTCATCGTGGCTTGAATATGCACAATCATCCACAACAAATGAAGTAGAACCTTTGAGGCACACAGGAAATGGATTCTTTTTAATTGGCGCATAGCCAGGCACCCATCACTTGTCTTAAAACCTCTAAGAATCTTTTGGGAAATGGAGCAACAAGTAGGGGATTTCCAAACATTTGCTATCATTTAAAAACTGCGGAAATATAAATGAACAGTTCAGTCTCCCCCACAAAAAGTTTTAACTAACCCTGGGCGATAAAACGATAATTATCGGCGTATCATTTTTATCAGGAGAAATGTTTGATAAGTCAATACATTTAACCTGTAATTACATCACCTGAACACTGGAGAGAAAGGGGGTGCTGATGCGATGTGAATGCTATTTAATGCTATTTATGTTGTTGAAATTGTCAGACACTTAATGAAGTGCCTATGACACCAAAAAGCATGTTTATTTCACGCGGTATTTTATGCTCCTGAATGAAATGGACCGCTTGGATGTGTGCGGAAGCGATCATTTTATTTGTTCAATTTTTAAATCCCGTGCCATGAAAATGATTGACTTCCGACTGCAGTCTCGGGTTGAGGACGAATGAATATGAAGTCACATGGGTCAGCATCTTACAATACAGTATTGCTTTATAGCATGCAGATGAACTGCGGATTTAGCTGATTTTGCTGACTAATTTGTTTATTTTTCGCATCACGCCAGCCAAATGTGCTGCAGGGATTTGCTGCTGCACCAGTGAGAGGCGTGTGAGGCTTTTTGGGTTTCAAAAAGTTCCCGTTCACCCTCGGAGAATGGCCAAAACAAGTCCTACAACTGTGGGACCATTGGACTTACAAGGAAGTGAGTAAACATTGTATTTTGTACTATGTCAAATACTGGGATCATGGCACACATTTTAATATGGAGGTGTCTTGCACATTGTGGCTGACAATGCTCCTTGTCCACTGAGAATGCCACTCGGCTGATGACCGGCGGCTTGTCGCACACCTCCCTCGGTCCTTCGCGTGCCTGCCAGGATATACTCGCTGTACTTAGCTTATTGCCCTCTTCGCGTGCCCAGTGTTCTGTTAGATTTTCCACCCCATCAGAAATTGCAACTTTGTGTTAAAAGTGGCCGCGAATACAGCGATTCCAAAGTAAACACTACAAACTTTCATTAAATAAAGGACTATTTACTTATGTTTGATCATTGACGGACATGTAGAAAAGTTCTTGTCAGACACATCCTGCCATGTTAGCTGCACAACAACTGCACACCACTCTCTCACTGTTTACGTCTCCGCCTTGTTGTTAAGCATTAACGTCGACGTCGGCCGGTTTGTCCAACGGTCATTCTCCAGCTGCTTCCCTGGCAAACGAGCTCTCCTGCCTGCAGCAAGGGAACAAAGAGCTCTAATTTGCTCGCCATCGGGCAGGTTGCCAATCGGCGGAGACTATCGACAACCCCGCCGCCTTGTTATATCATCCGGGGTAGTTTTGTGTGATTTTTCGCTTCGAAAGGCGAGAATAAGACATCGCTCAATTTGGGTTAGCATGTCAGCTAGCTGTCACGTCTCCTGGTTTGTTTACGCTCTCTGAAGCCGGAGCAGGGAAATGACAAAAGCCGAACTCCGGTGGCATAAAATATCGTTCGGGAGGTGCAAGAAGTCGACAGCTTTGACCATTTTGTCATGTCGTACTGAATAAATGCATTTTTAATATGTCATATTCCATTTAGCACAACACTGTTATTTGTCAGGACCATACCATTTATTTAGCAATTGGGGAAAATACTTTGATAAAATGAATATTCTGTAAAAATATTGGAGTAGAGAGATTGAAACAATGACATTTTGCGGCTCTCTTCGTTGCATTTTCCTCGTTCTGAATAATTCCCCTTCAATTGGCTGAATTCTAAATCAGATGAAACCATGACCCTACCTCCTGTTGGGGATGCTAGAGCGCTATTATGACAGGCAGGGGCTAAACGGCAGATTAAAAGACTAATTTCTCATCATCTACGCTTTGCCAAATTGTTGTATATAGCTGAATGGTGTCAAAATATGATTCTAATTCACATAATAATGCTATTTAAGACTTTTTCTTATCCTGTCATAGGCATAAGACTTCATGCACAAAAGGCTTTAATGGTGTTGAGTTGTCCGATATTATCGGTTGCCGATAATATTGGCCGATAAAAGCATTTTAAAATGATATCAGATAATATCGGCATCGGTTCTTCATTATCGGTTTTGTACCACTATGCATATGGCAGTGCTGTCATGTCTTTTCATTGCCTCCCTGTGTTTCTGGTATTTTTTCGCCCCCTGCTGGTGCTTAGGTGGAATTAATTCCAGCACATTCTGCTGACATAATCATATGTCGTAGCGATCTCATTGCGAATAGAGAGAGCTAAATGGCTAACGTCTGCAGCAAGTTCTTGCCATCTCACCACAATTGAAAACACACAATACAAGTACAAAGGGTGCTCTATACAGGTGTTGCTTCTGCAAATGCTTCACAAGCAATTATGTGCGCGCAGGCTTGCAGCTCTCTCTCTCTCTCGGCTTCGCGACTTCATGGGAGCAAGTGCGCTCTTCCTCATGTGTGCGTGTGTTCTTGTTTGTGCGCACAAATACATTCTTCTTTGTGTTTACATAGGTATTAGTACAAGTACTACCATAATTTCCCGAATATAACGCGCACTTTTTTCCCCCAAAATCAACTCGTAACATCATGATTTCTGACTTACGTTCTCACATTCATTTTACCATATCAGTCCAGTGAAGAAACATTTATTCATCATGATGAAACGAGCAAGTAATACAGCAGCCTTTAAAGAAAAGTCACATCTGTTTTGTTTTCTCCTAGATTCTGGCAAGTTGGAGAAGTTGTCAAATCATATTATTACCGTAAATATTGTCAGTTTATGGTAATGTCTTGAACTACCAATATGCTATGCTTGTGCTGTGTTTCAACAGTCAGTAAAATGACATTTCTGTATCTGTACACGAGCTCTGTTTTCTTGTATTCTTCTATTTATTGGTGCTAAAATTAGGGTGCGCGTTATAAACGGGTACAATAATTTTCCCTAGATTTTACAAGTAAATTTGGGGTGCGCATTATACACGGGTGCGCCTTATATTCGGGAAATTACGGTACTTGCTCTATGCTTCCCTCGCCAAAATAAAAGCATGTATCACAAGACAAAAGTCAACATTATTAAAAGAAACAGAAAAACAACTGGAGATAAAATAGCGGACCGTAAAGTCGAAATCACGTAAGTCGGGTATGTCGTAACCGGGGGACTACTGTACATGTATATCGATGTCAGTTTGATATCAATATCAGATTTTTGGAGTTGGGATATTAGTTAAAAAGTCATTATCGGACAAATCTATTGTTGAGTGTTAATTAAAACTAGTTTATCTATTCATAGTAATTCTAATTTGGGGGGGGATTGCATGTCGACCTTGTCGATTTTGTGCAATGTTCTGCATTTTGCTTACCTCATGTGCAATGTTCTGCATTTTGTTAACTTTTAATTTTGCGCAACGTTCCTCATATTTGTGAAATGCTGTTTAGTAGTTTCTCACCATGCATCTTTGTTATGACTTTCAAGATTGGTTAAAGCAGCATCTGGTTTTGTCAACTGTCACTCAGCGGCAAAAATCAGAATTCAAATTAAAAAAAAAAAGATGTGATAATTATCGTGGTAATTATCAACATCGACTGATGAGAACAGTTTTATCGTGATAATAATTTTTGGCATATCGCTCAGTTTTAACAAGACTAAATAGCTTTATTACGATGATGAAGTATTAGGGCAACACAAAGCTGTAAACCGACAATAATAGTCGAATTATTACGAGATTAAAGATATAAGATTACAAGAAAAAAATTAACAGTGTTTCTAGAACAAAGTTTTAACGTTTCTGGAACAAAGTCGTAATACAAAGAAGATATGAAGAATATATGCCATGAGATTTATATCACACAACGCTACTGCCTGGCACCGCCAGACTATTCTCCCTGTATTTTTCAAACACTGTGAGAATAGTCTGGGACCCAGCTCCTTAATGGCTTCTCGAGGCAAACGAAATCATCCGTCCAATCAGATTCAATTATTTGCGTGACGTGTTCTTAACGAACAACGTCACTCTTGCGCGTCGGAAGTCATCTCCACAACAACACAGATGGCGAACGGGAGAGCCGAGAATATTTTCCAATACGCGGTAAAATCAGTTTTAAATTACCAAAAATACATCGACACAAGTCATTGATAACAGTCTGTCTGTTGAATAAACTTCTCCATTCTCCGCTCTCGCTAGTTTCTTGTCGCTTTACCAAAGTCACGTCCGCCCGTCACTGATTGGTCCACTCCGCTGTCTGTTTTCTGTGGCCTGCTCCACCCTGGGAATTTGATCTGTTGGACGGTCGCCAGACTCAATCGCTGGAACAGCGGTGAGTCTGGTGTAACAGGTAAACAACGCTATGCCTTGTAATATTACATGAAGTACATGAAGTCGTAATATTATGACTTTCTTCTTGTAAAATGACGACTTTAATTTATAACTTAATGGTAGCTTTGCAGGATAGCAAAAGCAACCATCTATAATCTTATTGTTTTTAATGGCTTTTCTAATCACCCAAAACTTTATCTCGGAAGCAGACATTTTCCAAAATTATACCTGTTTACAAACCATTCCTAAACTTAAGCCTTCCACTTTAAATGGACTGGACATCAAAGCCAGACAAATGGTTAACTTCAGAAAAACACTATTGAAAAATCAATAATAGAAGCGAGCTGTCAGATTTAGTCAGGGGTGAAAGTGGGCCGGTAAGGGGCAGAATGTTGCTATGATCCCGATAATATGACGGAAACTATCAAAACCCCATTAAAAAAAAAAAAAAAACTTTCATGCTGCCACAAATGCATCTCCAAGAAGAAAACAATCTACTAACGTCAGGTTTACATACTATACACAAATGTTAAGAACAAGCCTAATAACGTGCTTGTGGAGTGTCTTCTGTTTTCACTGATATTTATTATCTGTTTATTCCAAGGAGTTCTGAACAGTAGAGATGGGCGATAGTAGTGATTTGGATTCGATCCGATACCAAGTAATACCATGGCCAAATATTGCGATCCCGATCCGATATCGATACCGGAAGTTCATATTCTATATATATATATAAAAACCCTGCAGTGTTCGCAGCCATTCTGATGATATCTAATGTACTACATCAAGCACTCAAAAACTGTTAAGTCTCTTTGTGTCAAATATGCTTTGCAATGGAAAACTGCTGCTTTTAATAACGAGCAAAGCAGTTTCCCTCAAACTCACAAACCAATCCATCAACAACAAACTCTGATTAGTCAGTCTCACTCTTCAACCATGACCCTTAAATTCATATGCACAGAACATTTCCCTGCTACACGTTGTATTTGATCAAATTTTAATCTACCTAAATTAAATATTTTTGATCTAATTAAAGAACGAATTAATAGTAGCATGTTACCGCCCTCAAATGGTAGATCACTAAAAACAAATCCAATCAATAGTCACTTGCCGTTTTTGAATTTTATTTTACTAACACAATTTTCAAACAGATTTTGAAAAAATAATAATAATAATAATAAAAATAAATAAATACATTTTAAAAACATCTTGAAATAATTGAAACAGACCTTTAACAAAATAAAAATAAGTCGCAACAAAACATAAGAAATCAAGGATTTAATTGTTTGTAACATAAAAAAATTTGGAAAAACATTTCATGAAAAAATAAAAATATGAAACATAAATTCACAAGAAATGATAATAAATGAATAAGAAATAATAATAAGGTTAAGTAAGAAATTAGGCGTGAGAGGGGCGGAGGAAAAGCATGCTGTTCGACACAGGATAGGGACGTGAATGGGGGCGGGAGCACACGCCGGTGCACTGCTTATGTGTGTGCACTGCTTACGTGCGTGTAGAATGCGAAAGGGAAAAGTAGTACAAAAAGTGTGCACAAAAATATACCCCAAAATTGACAAAGAAATAATATATTAATTCCAGATATCGATACTTTTGCTTGGGGATCGATACCTAAACTTTAACGCGCTGGATCGAAATATCGATATTTTGGTATCGATCCGCCCATTCCTACTGAACAGCAAACAAAATTTTGTGTATTTTATGGTAAATGGTGTTATACTTGTATAGCGCTTTTCCACCTTTCAAGGTGCTCAAAGTGCTGTACACTACATTACCATCTACCTACTGGTGACGCAGCACCAGGAGCAATATGGGGTTCAGTATCTTGCTCAAGGATACTTAGGCGAGTTCATCAGGGCAGAGAACTGAACCCACAACCTCTGGGTTGAGGGACAAGTACTCTCCCACTTAGCCATGCCATCCCATTTATTTGCTCTAATGGGGTGGTTTAGAGCATCTTCCATGTTAATGTGTACATTTGAACTTTATTTTGATCATTTATGTTCAATAAAAAAAATAATTATGTAGCCGTCATTTATTTCCTTACAATAAAAAAGGTAAATGTTTGTGTTAACTTTAAAATATAAAGTGGGATGAAAAAGTATCTGAACCTTTTGGAATTTCTCACATTTTTTGCTTAAAATCACCATCAAATATGATCTGATCTTTGTCAAAATCACACAGATGAAAAAACAGTCTCTGCTTTAACTAAAACCACCCAAACATTTATAGGTTTTCATATTTTAATGTAGATAGTATCCAAACAATGACAGAAGGGGGAAAAACTTAGTAAGTGGACCATCACATTTAATAATTTGTGGCCCCCTCTTTGGCAGCAATAACTTCAACCAGACGCTTCCTGTAGCTGCAGATCAGTCTGGCACATCAATCAGGACTAATCTTGGCCCATGCTTCTCTACAAAACTGCTGTAGTTCAGTCAGATTCCTGGCTGGCATGAATCGCTATCATTAGGTCATGCCACAGCATCTCAATAGGGTTCACGTCTGGACTTTGACTTGGCCACTCCAGAACGTGTATTTCTTCTCAAACCATTTAGAAGTTGATTTACCTCTGTGTTTTGGATCATTGTCTTGTTACAGCATCCATCCTCTTTTTAGCTTTAACTGTCTGACAGACGGCCTCAGATTTTCCTGCAAAACATCCTGATAAACTTTTGAATTCATTCTTCCATTAATGACTGCAAGTTGTGCAGGCCCTGAGGGAGCAAAACAGCCCCAAATCATGATGCTTCCTCCACCATGCTTCACGGTGGGGATGAGATGGTGATGTTGGGGAGCTGTTCCATTTTTCCTCCACACATGACATTGTGTGTTACTCCCAAACAATTCAATTTTGGGTTCATCAGTCCACAAAATATTTTGCCAAAACTTCTGTGGAGTGTCCAAGTGCCTTTTTGCGAACATTAAACCAGCACCATTGTTTTTTAGACAGCAGTGACTTCCTCCGTGGAGTCCTCCCTCGAACATCATTCTTGGCCATAGTTTTACATATAGTTGATTTTTGCACAGAGGTATTGGACTGTGCCAGTGATTTCTGTAAGTCTTTAGCCGATACTCTAGAATTCTTTTTTACCTCTCTGAGTATTCTGCGCTGCGCTGAACGTTGACGTCATCTTTGGTGGACGGCCACTTCTTGGGAGAGAAGCAACAGTGGCAAACTCTCTCCATTTGTAAACAACTTCTCTGACTGTCGATTGATGATCATCCACTTTTAGAGATGTTTTTTTATCTTTTCCCAACTTTGTGCGAATCAACAATACTTGATCGCAGGTCTTCAGACAGCTCTTTTGACCGAGCCATTATGCACATCAAACAGTGCTTCTCATCAAGACATTTCTTACCAGGTGTGTGTTTTATAGTGGGCAGGGCAGCTTTAAACCATCAGTGATTGTGCCCACACCTGACTTAAACTGTTTGGTAAAAATTGGTTTGAATTGCTCTTTAAGTCTTCTTAGGCAGAGGGTTCACTTACTTATTTTTCCCCCTTCTTTCATTGTCTGCAAGCTAACCTCAATAAAATATGTAAACCTATAAATGTTGGGTGGTTTTAGTTCAAGCAGACAATAGGCAGACATTGATTTTACATCTGTGTGACTTTGACAAAGATCGGATCACATTTAATGGTGATTTTATGCAGAAATGTGAAAGGTTCACATTCACATACTTTTTCATACCATTGTATTCCATTTCAATGTGCATTATGTAAGAGTCATTTGTACTTACTTATATCTTTATTATTTAAAAAAACAGTCGACATTTACATAATTTTCAATTTTAATCTACATCTTATGTTCTAAAGTAGTTAAAATTGAAGTTTGGCATTTAGATGTGAGCAAAAGAGTGAAAATAAAAATTAGGAAATGGAGTTTGAGGTTAGTGGTGTATTTCTTAACTATCATTTTGCACATCATTGAAAAAAAATCTAATTTTGAATGAAAATAAATTTCTCGTGTATGCCTTGTCACATGCAGAAACATATTGCATGCGTAAAACCTGTTATGTTAGATCATATGGTATCGGTTTAACTTTGCCAAAAGCAGTTTTATTTGCATTTCGGTGGTTTTAAGAAGTCCGCAATTAGTGACCGTGAATGTGAACTGTTTGAGAACGCCTCCCACTGGTAAATACTGTGAATTTGTAGCATATGTCTGTTTTTGCATTATTGCAGGCTATTTGAGTCATTTCTGGGAAGCCTTTTCCAGGTGGAGGACTGTTTCATTACACTCAGTGGCGCGTGCATTCATTTTCATAAATCAAAATGTGTAAAAAGTAAACTCAATCACCCGCACTTTTCTACATCCTGTCATGTGGGCTGAAATCTCGTTAGCTTGTGTTTTACATCACCTCATGTAACCTTCGCGTGAGCGAAAAAAAAGATTTGCCGACTTGCGTGCGTTTGTTAATGAGAATGTTTGTTATTTCCTTGAGCTCTCTTCTTATTAGGCTGACAAGAAAACGCCGCAGTTGATGGCGGCACCGGCGATCGTATTTGACTTTAGGGACATATTTGCTTGTGGAGCGCGGTTGCAGTTTTACTGGAATGAATAAATCAACATGGCAATGATGACCGTAATCCTTTTACGTGCACATTCTAAAGAACAAAAACAAGTGTTTATTAGTCCCACTGGGGGTGAATCGGCCTCATATTCAATGTAGGAAACATGAGACAATGGTGTCTTGGGATATGAGTGCCTAAAGTATGATATTTTTCGAGATAAGAGCAGACTCTTGGGTTAAGAAATGGACATCTTTGCTGTCTCTCTCTCTCAGTGTTTTAATCTGATTACTTTCTTTCAGTAACGAGCAATCTAACGCGTTCATTTTTCCAAGCCAGTAATCTGATTAAAAAAGTTAGTTTCCTTAGTGCCTGTGCGTTACTATTTTGTTTTTGCCTCATAATGTATGTAGAATGAAGAATACTGTAGTCATGTACGAAGAGCATTTGAATAGAAAATATTGCTCTTGAGTTTGGGAGTGATATCACATCTCACGTTTTCTCATCAGGGAAAAAAAAAAAACGGGTCACGTGTATTGCCATGCTGTTTTAGCGCTGTCTGCCACGGCGGTCAACGACATAGCCTCACTGCCTCGTCAGAATGCTAACAGTGAAAGGCAGGATATATACCAGAAATGGATGCCTTTGCTCACTGGAAATACAGCCATTACTTCACATTTCTGTCGAGTAAAGATGACAAAAATATGCGTTGCAAACTTTGCGCTGGCTGAGAAAGACTGTCGGCCGCCAAAAACTCTACATCCAATTCAACAAGGAAGCACTTGGAATTACACCACAACGCGACAAAACTCGAAACAAAGCCTACATGTTACAAGACAGCCAGCACTTCTACAGTTTGTAACCAGCCTTTATGCACATTTTATTGTTAGTGTTTGTAATCATAGGCGGAGTTTTACTTTTGTGGGACTGGGGGCAAAGCATCTTGATGACTGAAACAAAAGTCAAAAGTTTGGACACACTTAATCATTTTTGTGTTTTATGTATTTTCACTACTATTGTAAATCCTCTCTGAATACATCAAAACTATGAACGAACATGTGGAATGGCAAAAAAAGTGAAATAACTGAAAACAGGTTTTATATTCTAATTTTTTCAAAGTATCCACCTTTGAGGTGTCCCCAAACTTTCAGCCAAAACTGTATATATGCAAATACGTATATTAGGGCTGTCAAACGATTAAAATTTTTAATCGAGTTAATTACAGCTTAAAAATTAATTAATCGTAATTAATAGCAATTCAAACCATCTATAAAATATGCCATATTTTTCTGTAATTTATTGTTGGAATGGAAAGATAAGACACAAGACGGATATACTGTATACATTCAACATACGGTACATAAGTACAGTATTTGTTTATTATAACAATAAATCAACAAGATGGCATTAACATTATTAACATTCTCTTAAAGCGATCCATGGCTGGAAAGACATGGCTAGAAAGACTAAAAGATAAATGTTAGTACAAGTTATAGAAATTTTATATTAATACCCCTCTTAATGTTTTCGTTTTATTAAAATTTGTAAAATTTTCAATCAAAAAATAAACTAGTAGCTCGCCATTGTTGATGTCAATAATTACACCATGCTCACTCATGGTACTAACCCATAAAATCAGTTGGACCCAAGCGCCAGCAGAGGGCGCCAAACACCAAAAAACAAGTAACATGCGGACATTACACTGTACTGTCATTTTAGTCTGTTTAAGCGGGGCATGTGCTTTAATGGCGTAAAATATCAGCTAATATATGTTTGTGTATGCATTTGTAATTAAGTTTAGAGCAAAAGTTTGTTGAGTTACGCGTGAGCGATTTGTTATTAGCGTCAATGGTAACCAATGACTTAAATGAGTACCCTTGGAAAAAGTCCAAGTGTCGTAAACGCTGTGCAAATATGCTTAGGGTATATTTAAATCAATGTACAGCGATTACGGCATCATCATAACTGACATATGTATGCTTTTGTGCAAGTTCATTCAGGTTTAATGCATTTTTTAAAAATATCTCCATCAGATATAATACTGCAAAATGTCGTCCACAACTTGAAACATCATTTGCGAGACTGAGCTAAAGCTCCAGATCTCAGCGTGTTGAACAAAGCAGTATCACTCACACGGGCTCAATAGTGCTTAAGTCTAATAATAGCTGATAAGAGCTTGCTATCTGTCCCTCTGTTGGGTGAACGTGTGGGAGAGGATCAATACAGTAGGTGAGCCTGTCTCACTCGATTGACTGCAAATCACTTGCAATGAGTCCGCCCATTGTCAACGTGTACCATCGAGCTAAGATGGCACAGAATTCGGGCAATACTACTGATATGAACTAACTTGAACAAGAGTTCATAATTGACACCTGTAATGTATGGCGGACCAAATGGGACAGAATGAAATATATAAATACAAAGGATGTTCCTAAAGCAAAATATTTGGCCGAAACTGATAACCGAATATTGGAAACACCTGGCTGAAAAACCGAAAGTCCAAAAAATAGGTATGCATATAATTCATTTTTTATTGTATTTTTTTACTATTTTTAATTATTTTATTTCATTATTTTCCGATTAATGCCGTTTGCCTTGGCATTTGTTCTACAACCATGTAGGCTCAAAAAATTAAGTTTGAAAGGTGCTGAATTCTGAAACCTCATGGGTAGGGGCGGACCCGGATCCACAAGAGCTGTAAAAATTAGTGTATGTGGACAACAGGCATGAAAATGGGTCAGGGGTTAAAAAGGTGAGAAGGGTGTGGAGGGCATATGTTCCGGCGTTCTGCCAAAATGTCCTACATTGCCGAAACATCCTATATGAGGCGAATTTGACACCCAAAGTACTACCGTGCGCTCTCAACTTGTTTTGTTTGGATGCATACCGGCAGAACATACTAAAAAATGCCTTAAGAAAAGACTCAAATGTAGTTATATCCAATAAGGACGGTTTAAAGCAGAAATGTGAAGTAATTTCATAACATGCCAAATAGGGTCACAATTAAAGTAATTAAACATTGTCCAACAAATAAAGCATGAAAAAATAATGTATATGTTGTATATTTGACAAAATAATCGCGTTTCCGAAGTTCGAGTCTGAAAGGGGACGAACCCGGAAGTGATACGTCACACTGGGAACAGCGATGGCAGCTCCATACATACAGCCGCCCCATAAAGCCCTTCAAACAATGACTCAAACAGCGATATAAGCGATAGATCGAGCGCAAGTGAGGGGATCCAAGTTTTTGAACAGTTGGAGGAAGAAGAGGAGGTTGGAATTTTATGTTGGCCCTAACATGTATTAGCCAGACGCTAATCAGGATGCAAACAATGTGCCTAGACTACCTGACATGGAATGGATACAAGAACCATCGAGATTACAAGATTGGTATGATATATGCTCTTATTATTTTCATGATTTGAAGATGCAGGCATTTGTACATAATTTTATGTGTTTGTCTATCTGATGACATTGTTAAGAAAAATAATAATCAGACTTCATGTTCATTTTGGCAGATCCAGCAGCTCTCGTGCATATAAAATAATAATATAAAAACGTTGGGGGGAATGAAGGAGATGAGTCGTTGATAGCTTTCTCCACTTTATTGTGGCAACAATAAGAAAACAAAATAATAGCGGACTGCCGCCACATTCGACCGCGAAGTTTTGCTTCTCGCTGATCTCCTCCTCGCCTCCTACTACTCCAGCGTCTCTTAAACAGATCGTGCATAGTGTCTTGTTATGAGCTTTTTGTTTACAAATGTATGGAACACACGACGTGCTGACAACTTTGTTTCTTTATTAACACATAGAGCGAACAGTACGAACACAGCTTGGGGCTCTCGGCAGGAAGTGGCGTCTAATGGCGTGAGGAAATGTAGTTTTTTTTCACACAAACGAACAGATTACAAAGCACCACTTCATTGTTGTCCCGAGACTACATTTCTCATGATTCACTGCGTGACCTGCGCGCTCGCTGATTCGCTGCCAGACATTAAAACCAACAGGCTTGTTGTTGTCACCTGTCAGCGGCTCTCGTACGTAAAACACAAACTAGAAGGCTATCAAGCGATCCCCGTGAAAGAAACGCCGAACCGTACAAATGCAATGCAATGGTTGAAGCATGAAGGTGGAAATACATAATACAAATACAAATAAATGTGCACAAACTCACCGGCGGTGTGTGGCTCTTACGGCAACGTGACCGTGAATTACCGCGACGCCGACCTGCATATGTACATCCACACCCCATCCCGATTGACAGTGGATTACCCCTTTCGGACAAGATCGTAGATGACACACAATTTAAACACGCTTAACCTCGTGAACGCAACAACAACTATGATCGGGGATTGCCACAAGTTAACATTCGGCTAACGTCGCTAGCTTATACTGTTCATTCAACAACAGTTGGCAGCTCTGCTTTGACAAAGTCATCAGTCATCTATCCAAAAATCACACTTACTTTTTGGCAAATCCTTGATCATAAGCAGACCGGTTAAGGAAGCAGGCATCTTCGAAGTGTTTGCAGCAGAGAACACTACTCGATGATGGCATGAAATTCATTCGCTTTGTGCGAACGAAAGATGTCCATTTACGTGCCCTGCTATCCTTTGGCCACTCATACAACTTTTCGTTTGAGTGAGAACAAAACATCGCCACACACCGCTGTGGCATCTTACCGAGAACCAATGCAACAAACAATACTGTTCTATGGCGGACTTCTCTTGCACTTCCCGGTGTGACGTAATTTCCGAAGATTGCCGAAGAAAAGCATTTTCGTTGTCAAGGGCGTACTATTGGGTAAACAAAGAATCTGGAAGGGTTGCGTTAAAATAATAATAAAAATATGCTTATAATTGTTTAGCCATTGATATTATTCAAAAACATGGTTGGCCAACCTTAGTTCACATTTCGCTTTAAATGGGCTACGTGACTAATGTTGTCAACTGCTTTAAAGCTACCACAAAAAACACAATGGTTAAAAGTATGAGAAGGTAATACATGCAAAAAATATTTTTGAGGGAATGAAAAGGTAATAGAAAACTCAATAAAACCAAAAACAGGGAGTACTCGCCGCTTTTATTGATGTGCGTGCGAATGTTTGCGCAAGCGCGCTGAGCATTGTGTAGAAGTTTCGCCGCGTAGCAAAGAATTGCCGAACACCGGTAAACTGAACAACCCAACAAAATGCTAAGTTCTGTCTGTTTCAGTAATCTGCAGGAGGCACCACAGACACACATATACCTTGTGCTGGCCATGTTTTATTTCGAAACAAAGTTTACTTTGAAGCTAAACGAGTTAGGTGTTCAACACTGTACGCGAATGTCGCACTGAAAAAAAGGCGCTACACGTCCCTGAAATACCAATTACAGTGATATTAGAAAGAAGTTTGCGTCTCATCTGTTATATTACCGTTAAATACACAAGCTTGACGCTAACTTAATGGGAGCTATGTTTTTTCACCGGAGATTTGGCTAGCTCTGGCAGTGTTCAACGCAAGCTGCAACGAACTGCAGTAACATTGTTATACCGCAGAGGGTACGAATTACATTAAAAAGTTTTTGTGTTTAAAGTTTGCGGAGTGAAGCTGTGAAATAAACTAGATGAGGTGCTCATCAATGTCGAGCAATGTCCAAGCATGACCCAGTTTAGGAAGTGGTACAAAGACATGGTTTTCACAGGGTATAGAGAAGAGGAAGGGTTTTAAAAGAGGGGGTTTTCACGTATCTGTTATTGGTTGGTCCTTTTTATTTTATTTTATTTTATTTTGTCTTGCATCTTATGTATATGGTTGGTTACATTATTTCTTTGTTGATAGGGGGTAGGTTTTAATAAGTAAATGCTTCATCCTACTCCTTTTTGGACACAATGAATAAATTCTGATCTTGTTTATTATTATCATTATTATTATTGTCTTAACTATTGTTGCTGTTATCTCGAGAATATCATTGGTTCTGTCTGATTTTATTTTGTTTTTTGTTTGTTTTGTTTGTCTATTATTTTTATTTGCTCATGCCCAAATAAGGCATTAATTCATTCAAAAAATATGAAAAGGATTAAAACCATTACTCACCAAATTCAATATGCTGGCAAATGCATTCATCTAAAAAAAATATTGAGAGTGATACCCCTCCTCGTCCAGCGAACGTGAATGTGCGCTTAGGGCAAGATCATCTGTCGCAATTACCGATCTTTGACGCTATCCTTTTTTTTCCACTTCAAACTTGTTTCTCACTCAGCGGCTGTGATTATAACCTCAACAAAGTTGCTCTCCCAGCTAAACCTCGGCTAACATTCGTCTTTGTAAGTTTTTAGTTCGCATATTGGATTTGAAAGGAAAATGTGTGTTTTGTTTTTGGCGAACTTTTTCATGGTGCTAATCTGTTGAAACTACTCACACATGGAAAATACTATTGTACAACGTTTTAAATGTATTCATTTTGTATATTTCAGTTACCATGATTTGAGAGCTCAATGAATTGAAGAAAAGTTGTTTTTGGGTACGCAGGAATAGCGTCACAGACACACAGCAACAAAGGAGAAGGGGTGAGCGCTGCCGCACCAAACCACTTCTGGCTGCATTTTTGACACATGAAAAATGGCAAATACTGTACTACGGGATGTTGGGATTTTTTAGTGGTTTTGAAACCGCGACGTTTTCATACCATGGGAAACCGGTAACCGGCACATGCCTACTCCCGATTACCCCCCCACCCCCTCTTAAAAATTTTCTCCTCGGATTTATACAATTCACGTAGGTCACCCTTTTTGACTTCAAAACGGCGAGAGATTTTCATGCCTGATGCACAATACTATATCAATTAGTTAAGCACAATTGACTATAATTTGATCAAAATGCTAAATAATTGTAATTTCAATATCCCATGGTGTTAAAAAAGTTTTCTTCATTAAAAATATCTGATGTTTCATGAATAAAATTGTAATACACATAGAAACCCATTTGAATTTTTTTTCTTTAGGTAAATTGGAACTGATTGTGTTAAATGCAAGGGCGTAGATTTGGTCTCAACACTGGTAGGGACAATATAGGTAGGGCAAAACCTGCATGTACACTTTTTGCTGGGGACGGGACATTTATAAGACCAAACAGATTACTGAACGGGGGTCAGGACTACATTACTCACGAATATGAACCTAATTAATTGTTATCATCAATGCAAAATAAGTATGTATTGACTTATACTAACTTTCATGTGTATAGGTTGAGGTAATACAACATTCGATTCAAAGCTTTATTTTCAAAAACTACTAAAGAAACATTTTCAAGTCCAAGTCCCTTTATTAAAAAAAAACTGGGAGCTATTCGTGAATCCACTTCTGGCGTCACTGGAGCACCCCTAGACTCAAACTAAAGTATTACATAGACTTCATAATGATATTGACTGGTCAGATTTGACCTTCACTGCGCCACACCTTCAAGTAAGGGGCCATCCCACAATCCTCTTCAGTTATTCGCAGTCGGTCGCAGCGATACATGCAGCGATCTTACTCCAGATTTTTGTTGAAAAAGTACGAAAGCTGTACCGCATACAAACAGGAAGGATCGTCTCAGGAGTGATTTGTTCAAAGATTCAAGGAAAGTATTCTATTTTTCGTTTTTTCACAGGAATTTTCAACGTGAAAAGCTCTTTGTTGTATGGCTGCCGCCACATTGTCTAACAGACTAGCATCATTCTTTGACATATTTATGTAAAATAAATGCTAACTGCATGTTTTCTTAGTTTTTTTTTTTTTTTTTTTTTCACTAGAATCGAGACTGTCTTATGTCCATATCTATAAAGAAATCGGTGATTTAAGCATTCCTTCACAAGAATTTTCACCGGAAAAGCTGTTTTCTTATCACAGTCGCCACATTGACTAACAGACTAGCATCATTCTTTGACATATTTATGTAAAATAAATGATAACTGCATGGGGTTTTTTTTGCTTCTAACCAAGAATCGAGACTGTTTTACCTCCATATCTATAAAGAATTCAGGGATTTAAACATTTATTCACAAGAATTTTAAACGAAAAAAGCTCTTTGTCTGTGATTCCACTCGGTCCGCTATTAATCGGCCCTGCGCACCGTGTCCCATCAATATCTTAATGAAGTCTACGACTATTGTAATACAAAAGTGAAAAAATCTGAGATATCCAACGACCAAGCTATATCTGAGTCATACTAGACCACCCCAAGCACTCCAACATAAGTACTCTCATGAAATTCTGATGTGGAATTTAATTTTACATTTTTTTTTTCATGTCAGTGTCTCCCTGAAGTGGACCAAATCTTTTATAGCGCCCCGTTTTTTTTTTTTTTTTTTTTTTTTTTTTTTTAATAAAGAGACATGACCTCTGGCACAGTGCTGCATTACCGTAATGCACATAATGCAAACAATGATCCAAATGAGGGATGGCTAGCTTGACTTCGTTGTTCCTTTTGGAGGCTAGCCCGACCGCAGTAGTTTTGCAGGTTAGCAAGTTCACACAGTTTAATGTTATGCTAACTCTGAAGCAGGTCGGACTTTCAGTTGCAAAAATAGGTGTTTCCCCTACCTACACAACATTGATGTCTTTTTACATTAGTTATAGTGGCCCTAAAACCTCTAATATCCCTCCTTTTTGAAGGGAGTGGAGGAGGCGGCATGTTGTCGACATGAATCTGTCTGGGCTGTGTGAGTGTATGTCTACGTGGCGGGAGGGGGGTTTGTCAATTTATCAACCAATCAAACGTGAGTTTGAGGGGTAAAAATGGACCGGCACATTCAGCTACTGAAAAGGGATAAAAGTCTAAGCATAATGAAAATAATGCACTGAATAATGGTAGGGTCTATTCTATCCTTACAACAAATGGGGAGACAATCTATATTACCGATATAACTGAACTCATTACATAATGCCAAATAAGGTTGCTTAAAAATTGGTGGGGACAATTTGAGCATCCTGCAAAGTTGGTAGTATTATGTCTCTGCCGTCCCTATGCAAACCTAAGCCCTCGGTTAAACGTAAGGTGTATTAAAGAGTCGATAATCTATTATACCATCGTGAAATATTTGCAAACCCTCAAAAAGTTCCTGCCCCCCTCTTTTCAACCCATAAATATTTTTCTAGATCCGCCACTGCCCATGGGAGGGTGCGTTTCCGGCGGCAGTGAGCGCTGGCATCGTCACGGCCTAAGAAACCTATATAATGTGCTTTCTGGAAGTTTGGAACACTCAAAAAATGGTTCTCACGCCTCCAATTGCTAAGCTAAATGAGAATTCGATTTATACAGTACGTTTGTGTGGAACTGTCATTCACAACAACAACAAAGACTATTTTGTTCTCGCAGAATGTGATAAAACTCTTTTCAATAATATGACAAACTCTCCTGCTCCTTAAAATAAGACTTGATGTTTTCTTGTGCAACAAGTGGAATCGTGTTAAGAAACAAAAAGGGAATTATTTTCCCCATTTAATTCATTATTTCATGAACATGTATAGCAGCCCTTCATGAAATTATTGTATCTATCAAACTCATCCATCAAAGTTAGTGGGTGGGAATAACACCTGATTGGTTACCCAGCACATCAAGCCAAGACGGGCCAATTTTAAAATAAACGATCAATGCAGAGCCAGTAAACATATTCTGACACATTAAGTGGCGCTTCCTTTACTCGGGTCAAACAAGTGGAGGACGGGTGACAGCAAGTATTGCTCATAAATTCATGAAGTGCTGCAACGAAGAGCCAAAATGATGCCGACAGCTTCAATAAAGCCCTCTGCTTTGTACACTACATGATCTTGGCTTCCACGTAATCAGTCTAAAATATCTTTGACCAACTCCCGAGAAAATTGAAGTGTATCCTTCCTAGCTGCCATGTTTTGAAAGACACTTAGACGACAGCAATCGATTAGACTTGGATCAGCGTTAGTCCCTCCCACGGACTTTTAAGGGGGTAGATAAAGAATGGACGAACAATGTTTTCATGACGATGACAAGACTAAAGATAACCAGACGAGATAGCATTGAAGATGAGACATGGCTGGGTCTTTCAGCATGACAATGATCCCAAACACACAGCCAGGGCAACAAAGGAGTGGCTTCGTAAGAAGCATTTCAACGTCCTGGAGTGGCCTAGCCAGTCTCCAGATTTCAACCCCATAGAAAATCTGTGGAGGGAGTTGAAAGTCCGTGTTGACAGCCCCCAAAACATCACTGCTCTAGAGGAGATCTGCATGGAGGAATGGGCCAAAATACAAGCAACAGTGTGTGAAAAGCTTGTGAAGAGTTAAAGAAAAGGTTTGGCCTCCGTTATTGCCAACAAAGGGTACATAACAAAGTATTGAGATGAACTTTTGGTATTGACCAAATACTTATTTTCCACCGTGATTTGCAAATAAATTCATTAAAAATCAAACAATGTGATTTTCTGTTTTTTTTTTCCAACATTCTGTCTCTCATGGTTGAGGTTTACCCAGTTGACAATTACAGGCCTGTGTAATATTTTCAAGTGGGAGAACTTGCACAATTAGTGGTTGACTAAATACTTATATGCCCCATTGTATTTGCTGTTGTCATACCACACGGTTGGCAAAGTTGTATTTTATTCGCCATCTTGCCTTACCACTTTCATTGTCATCCTCTGTCGTTTGAGGGCGCGAGCTCGTTGTATTAATTCCAAATTCTAAATCAGGCTAATTGGGCAATACTTTTCGCCAAGATAGTCATCCATTGAATTTGGTACGCCCGCCGGTGTCGTGCCAATGTAATTACCCCAGTCAAAAAGTGTATCTCCTGGGCGGAGCCATATGGATGTAGATTTGTGTCTTTATTATTCAATCAAAAAAAAAAAAACGTTGCTTCAATGAAAAAAAAAAAGTTTATTCAATCAAAATATATATTTTCAACCAAAAAAATTAATAATAAATTTGAAACTCAAAAAACTAATAAAAAATGCATTTGAAAGCTATTTTCTATCTGAGCTGAGTTCTATCTCCTTCTCTTACTCTACCTACCACTTGTCTCACTTTATTTCTATTTTCCAATGTTAATATGTAGTTGTCTAGTCTCTTCATCACTAGTCACCCGGTGTCCCCTTTCCCCCCTCCCCTCTGGGGAGGGGCTATTTTTCAGCTGCAGCCTCCTGACTGTCCAGACCCCTGGCTGGATAGACGTCCTCGCTGCTACCCCCGTCTCATCTGGCTAGATGGACCTCTTCTTGCTCCTTTACTCCACTGCATTTTTACGGACTGTAACTTCGCTTGCTAATTTCCATTAGCAGTTCTGGGGTTCCTGTCTATCCGTCCTGGGAGTGGATCTCTCCTGACTGTGGTACTCCCCGAGGTTTCTCATTTTTCTCCCAATTGACTCTGGAGTTTTTGGAGTTTTTCCTTGCTGGCATGGAGAGTCTTAAGGATAGGGGATACCCAGGACTTGAACTGTATCTATTCATCTTTGTTGCTTCATTTCTAATTGTGTATCATATTGCCTCTGTAAAGCCCTTTGAGACATCTGTTGTGATTGAGGGCTATACAAATAAAATTGAATGGAATTGAATTGAATTATTTTTCTTTGATGAATTTTTTATTCTTTTTATTTTTTTATTTTTTTTTGATTGAAGTCAAGATTTTTTTGATTGAAGCAACTTTTTGATTTAAATAATGTTGATTTGTGTTTGGGCCACATTTTGGCTAGGACATTTTTCTCTTTATTATTCAATCAAAAAATAAGTTGCTTCAAAAAAATATAGATTTTCAAAAAGAAAAATCACTTCAATCAAAAAAAGAAAAATATAAATCGTAGAAAAAAGTTTTTGAATGCAAAAAAATATTTGAGATTTTAAAAAATATTTTTTTCTTTAATATATATATATATTGAAATTATATGCAAAGCAAATTTAGTTTTATTGCTTTACAACTTTTCTATACATATATACTGTACATACACTCACCAGCCACTTTATTAGGTACACCATGCTAGTAACGGGTTGGACCCCCTTATGCCTTCAGAACTGCCTCAATTCTTCATGGCATAGATTCAACAAGGTGCTGGAAGCATTCCTCAGAGAGTTTGGTCCATATTGACATGATGGCATCACACAGTTGGTGCAGATTTGTCGGCTACACATCCATGATGCGAATCTCCCGTTCCACCACATCCCAAAGATACTCTACTGGATTGAGATCTGGTGACTGTGGAGGCCATTTGAGTACAGTGAAGTCATTGTCATGTTCAAGAAACCAGTCTGAGATGATTCCAGCTTTATGACATGGCACATTATCCTGCTGAAAGTAGCCATCAGAAGTTGGGTACATTGTGGTCATAAAGGGATGAACATGGTCAGCAACAATACTCAGGTAGGCTGTGGCGTTCCAAAGATGCTCAATTGGTACCAAGGGGCCCAAAGAGTGCCAAGAAAATAGTCCCCACACCATTACACCACCACCACCAGCCTGAACCGTTGATAAAAGGGAGGATGGATCCATGCTTTCATGTTGTTGACGCTAAATTCTGACCCTACCATCCGAATGTCGCAGCAGAAATTGAGACTCATCAGACCAGGCAACGTTTTTCCAATCTTCTATTGTCAAATTTCGAGGAGCTTGTGCAAATTGTAGCCTCAGTTTCCTGTTCTTAGCTGAAAGGAGTGGCTTCCCTTGTTTTTGTTTTCGTTTTCCGCGTTGTCTGCTAATTTTAGAAACCCTTTTGTGATGTTGGCAAAAAGAAAAAATGACGAGGAGTATCCTACTTTTCAGCAGGACATAAGGACATAAATGCAGCACCGTTTTTTTTTTTCTCTCTCACTTTGGATGAGATAACAGATGTAAGCAATTTATCCCAGTTCAGTGTGATTGCAAGGTTTTGACTATGAAAGGGACAATAAGAGGGGAGGATTTATTCAAGTCCTTCACTGGGTTCGTGCAAGAAAAAAAATGTACCGATGGATAAACTTGTTTCGGTGTGCACTGATGGTGCCCCGTGCATGGTGAGGAAAAACAGGATTCGTGGCGTTTCTTCGTGAACAGGAAAAGAGACGCATCCTAAGTTTCTCAACGCCGGCAAGAAGCTTAACCCAACCAAGTATCAACCAGACTACAAAGCCATCAGCAAAACCATGCAGCATCAGAAGTCGCATTAATGGTAAGAAATACTTACCGTAATTTCCCGAATATAACGCGCACTTTTTTTCCCCAAAATCAACTCGTAAAATCATGGTGCGCATTATAAACGGGTACATGGATGGAGACAGAAATATACAGTATATATGTTATATATATACATAAACCGATTTTTTTTTTTTTTGACACGGCCACGTTGTGTTGACGAAACGTATGTGGCGATCCGTTGCCGACCATTACGGTACGTGACGTCACCATTTTGTTTCGGTAATACTTCACTCTGATCGGCCGAATGATTTCGTCTGTGTTAAATTCTGCTTTTTTCACTCTTCATAAAGCACAGAATTTAGTTTCTTGAACTCATTTGAGTCAAAGTTTACTGCAGCTCCGCAACTTTGACCGTAACAAACGTAACAACACAGACTTTCTGTGAGTGTCCGTCAACTATATATCTGTCCCTCGGGAAACTCAAACCCAAATAACAATAGTTCCTATTGTTACTGTAGTGTCGAAAGCGATGAGCTCTCTCGGATTTCCGACTTACGTTCTCACTTTAATTTTACCGTATCAATCCATGGAAGAAACATTTATTCATCATGATGAAACGAGCAAGTTATACAGCAGCCTTTTAAAGAAAAGTCACATCTGTTTTGTTTTCTCCAAGATTCTGGTAAGTTGGAGAAGTTGTCAAATCATATTATTACCGTAAATATTGTCATTTTATGGTAATGTTTTGAACTACCAATATGCCATGCTTCTGCTGTGTTTCACCAGTCAGTAAAATGACATTTCTGTATCTGTACACGAGCTCTATTTTCTTGTATTCTTCTATTTATTGGTGCTAAAATTAGGGTGCGCGTTATAAACGGGTACAATAATTTCCCCTAGATTTTACAAGCAAATTTGGGGTGCGCATTATACGCGGGTGCGCCTTATATTTGGGAAATTACGGTATTATTGATTAGCAACAGCATAACAATGTTATTGAAAAGAATTCAGAGACTTAGTGTACTTTTAAAGTGTTGAAATTACATAAGATGCACACATTACTGTATTTTTTGTTTTAAACATATTATATTGCTCTCACGGAATTACTGTACATTTAAAAATATGTGGTGTTCATGGCTCTCTCAGCCAAAAAGGTTCCTGACCCCTGCACTATACACTCAATTGGACTTACAACACATCCCAAAGATGCTAAAAAGCTACAATACACCCGCACATGTAGGGGGTCCAACCTATCGCTGATTACCTCCAGAATGAAGGAAAAATATGTTCATTCATGGATGTACACAGATCAACACACCCTGCAAATCTCAACACTCGGCTCACATGTGCACCTGTGCTGGCAGCCTGGCCTACCAAGCCTTTCTCTGTCCCAAAACCCTTAGCGCGTTTGACTCGAGACCAAAACAGGAAGTAGCTGTGAGCGGTTACCCTAGAAACCAACACGTACTGGGAACCTTTTTAGCATTTTCTATGTAAAATGCTCTTCTTACATGACTACAATATTCTTCATTCTACATACATTATGAGGCAATGACGAAATAGTAACGCACAGACACCAAGGAAACTAATTTTAATCAGATTACTGGTTTGGAAAAACTAATGCGTTAGATTGCTCATTACTGTAAGAAAGTAATTCAATTACAGTAACGCATTACGGACAACACTGGTTTTTGTCAATAAAAAGGAGATGAAGATAAACACATTTTGAATTGACTAAGTTATGACTAAGAGTAATTATTACAAAGTATTATTGTCCAAATACTAAGACGAAAATAAAAAGGGCTGCAGAAAAAAACAATGCTATTTTAATTAACAACACATTTACTTACACTTTTATTTGTTTAATTCCCATTTTAATGACAGTTTTAGGTATTTATTTAAAGATGTATTTATATATTTCATTCTGTCCTAATTGGTCCCCCATAGTTCTCAGCCTTTGTTGATACTGTATGTTTAAATGGGCATATCATCGATATTTTTGCATCATTTTGCTCCAAAATATCATTACTATTTCTCTTCTCATCATATCAAATATCCTGCAAATTTGAGATCTAATCTGTTGTTTAGTTATTGCAGATTTCCTTTTCTGACCTCTGTAACCTTTGACCACATATACCTTTATTCATTCTTGAGTTATCTTGAACACAATCCAAAAGACACACAAACAGTCATATGGAACTGAATACATCAGCTTTGCCTTTCATAGTTTTCACCAACTGGTGGAGGTAAATGCAGGTGTTATTTTTAAAAAGTCAATAATTTATTTTTAAATGGTAGCAGTGTAAATGGAAAATTCAAACTCCCGAATACAAGATTTAAAAACACAACGAAATTATTCTCATTATATATCAATGTAACAATTTAGTTCTTCATTTTGAATATTTTGCAAAAAGTTTCATGAAAATGTTCTGTGTCAGACAATAACCAGTTACAACATATTCACTTTTTTAGTCCCTTGAATAAACGTCCAACCATGTGGCTCTTAAAAAAGTATTAGTAGGCAGCCAGTGAGTTAAAAATAATAAAAAGATCATCGTCAATAGCAGCCAATGAGTTCATGCCATAAACAGCACTTTTAGAATGCATATGTCAGAAAGAGGGGTTTGATTTACGACTGGGAGATTGCCTTCAAATTCTATTCATGGTACGTGATGGTGATTGCTCCCTTGATTGCAATCTCTGCAGTTTATGGCTCGTATTTGATTATTATTTGTAGGTTATGACTGACTATAAGGCGCTCAATCAGGAAGGCTGGCGTCATTGAGAATATTGTCTCAAGCGGCGGACAATCAACCGCCATGCGTCCGTGGACCAGGCTCTCTGATTACGACGCAGTAGCTTCCCGTAGCCCTTGGCCACACGTGGAAGCATGCAAATTGTACATGAATACACAATTAGTGTAATAATCATTCCTTGGCTCACTGCCGCATCATTAGACCTTAATGCCAATGATGCGTCACAGTGTTAGCTTGACTGCAACCACGTGTTTTGCTCTGTGACGTTAGGTTGTGGCTTCAATGATTAAAAAAAAAAACATTAACAAGAATAAAATGAGCACAGATGTAAGGATTTGGCATTGAAATATGTTATTAGACAATAAAATATGATTGTTAGTGTTGATTGTTATTTTTACTTCTACTTTTTTTTCCTTCTGGGATTTGCTTAATTTACAGCAAACATGCGATAAAAAGTGTCCTCAAAATAAGCATTTTTTTAGCCTCTTACTAACATTTTTGTCTTTTTTATTTGCCTTTTTAAAAACAGAAAGATGGAAAACAGTAATTATTAGAGGCATGTGAATTTCCGATTCTTAGATTATTCGCGATTCGGCCATGGAAGATTCGAGAACGATTCACAAACATCCAAATTCCGATTATTGAATTATACCAGGTTAAGCTAAACTAAAACACAGTCAGCAGCGTCTTCAGGACGCAATAAGGAACGGACCGAGAGTGAATATCATGTTCAACTCATGCAGCTAGATTAAAAAAAACAATAATACCTGACTGCGGCCGACAGCTGCTTCGAACAACGCCCACCAGCTACAAACATACGGCCACAAACGGCTACGGTAGCTATCACATATATGTAAAACTAGATGCGAAATGACAGATGCCGCCATCTTAAAGCAGTAGACTTCTCTAAAAGGCTCTGTTGTACCGAACCTAATTAACCTTTTATCTAAAATACTCCTAAATCGGCAAAATCTTGACTTGAGTCTATCTTTAAATGACGAAACAGTTTTAAAACTTTGACATGTCGAAAGTAGACGGAAGGAAAATTATGGAATAACGGGAGCAATTTTAACAACTTTAACGGTTCATTCACATCATTAAATTAATAAAATGTAATTTAAAGCTGCTGATACAGACTTGAGTATTTTATTTACTGTTTTTTTGATGCTGAAATATTAGTTTGGTTTAGCCTGAGAGGATTTTATAACACTTTTGGAACTAATGTAGAAAACATTAAAAGCGGGTAATTGAATCGGAGCCTCTGAATCGTAATCGAATCGTTAGGTGCCCTAAGATTCCCACCTCTATTAATTATGGTATTTATTAGTATTTGTTTTTAATTACAGTGGTACCTCTACATACAAAGTTAATTCATTCCAGGACCTTGTTTGTAAGTCGAAATGGTCGTATGTCATGCAGGATTTTCCCATAAGAATACATTATAATTTTATTATAAAAAGACCCAAATCACACCGGTCCGTGGTGCAAAAAAGGTAGGGGACCCCTGGTCTATATGGCTTGGTAAATACCGCAGGTCTTAATGCACAATTTTTTTGTCACATCTAAATTTTTTGCCGTGCCCGTTCAGACTGCATTTGCCCATTGAGCCCATTCAAGTATGACGCATGCGCACTAATTCGCAATCCGACACGTGCTGAGCAAACTGACCAGCATGCACAGAAGCATCAAAACAAATGATTACACATTCTGGCTCTATGCCATTCCAGGGTGATCATATTTATATTTCCAAAAAAAACACAAATAGCAGACATAAATAATCCCCGTTTATTCTGATATTCAAAGTTTACATGGATTAATAGAACACATGCACTGTCAGTTTGCCCCGAAATATTGCTTATTTGGCGCACAGAAAGAAAACCGAGTATTCTCAGGCTTATCCTTTTATTTTTTCATTTTATTTTATGTCTGTGGTCAAGCCCGCCAACTGCCTGAAAGCTGAGTTCAGTCTCTTCCTCGGCTCCAAAATTCAGTAGCAAATAAATTTTGTTATATTTCAAGTTTGATATTGCTATATTTTTAGTTTGCCATGTTGTTAATTGCGATGTTTGTTTCCCGCTTTTAGTCTTACTGCAAAGAAGGAGAAAATGACGATCAGCCCGCCATGAAATTTATGTCATCTTTCTTCACGCTGTGACCAGGGAATTAACCGTCTGCTTTCATGCAGTGAAAATGCAATGATTTACTATCAGCGGGCCACACAAAATGATGTGATGAGCCGTATCTGGGCCACGGGCCACCAATTTGACACCTCTGATCTAATAAGCAAGCCATTTTAGGGCTTCACTGAAAGTGATGGCGTACACCATACCTGAAATTGCAACCCAGAATCTGTGAAGCAGATTTACTCATCCCTAGGACACTGTTCTGCTTTATAATAAATTATTCCTCTGTATAAAATGGTAAATAAGACTCTTTCCGACACAACATTAACACTGCTTTACTTTAGAGGGTAACAATCAATTTTTCAATCAGTGAATGATAATCACACTAAGGAGCACTTCATAAAGTAATGTGAACTAGTGGCACAAAGCTGATGTAATACTGCGCCTTAAACCGAAACTCTGTTAAAGGATAGAAATGCATTTTCTGGAACATCATCATCATCACGCACAATCACCTGCACTACAACTCTATCTCGACAACAAGACGGCAACATAATGCAATGCCATTATCTGTATATGATTGTGAGGCAGAATATTGGCGCATAAATGGGAACGGAGGGAGGGGATGTTCACGATGAAGGAGGTGGAGGTGTATTGGCCCAGCTAACTCACTTCCACACCCACACACTGACAACACATATCAGACCATGTTGTCGTTGAAAGATGCATTATACCACTGGTCCTTTAATTGTCTACTTCAGGGGCGTCAAACTCATTTTTGCCGCGGGACATATGGTTGATGTGGGTTCCTTTGGAGGGCCATTACTTCTGCCAACTAGGGCTGTCACGATTAATTGACAAGGAGGCGAAAAATCAGTGCATAGACACTGAGAGACATTGTTGACCTAAATACAGTGGAATGAAAAAGTATCTGAACCTTTTTGGAATTTCTCACATTTATGCATATAATCACCATCAAATGTGATCTGATCTTTGTCAAAATCACACAGATGAAAATACAGTATCTGTTTTAACTAAAACCACCCAAACATTTATAGGTTTTCTTATTTTAATGAGGATAGCATGCAAAAAATGGCAGAGGGGGGGGGGGGGGGGGGTAGGTTAGTGAACCCTCTGGCTAAGGAGACTTAAAGAGCAATTGAAACCTATTTTTAGCAAATATTTTACGTGAATCGACAGCCAGAGAAGATGTCTACAAATGGAGAGAGTTTGGCACTGTTGCTTCTCTCCCAAGGAGTGACCGTCCACCAAAGATGATGCCAAGAGTTCAGCGCAGAATACTCATAGAGGTAAAAAAAAAAAAAAAGAACCTTTAGAGTGTCTGCTAAAGACTTACAGAAATCACTGGCACAGTCCAATATCTCTGTGCACAGATCAACTACACTGTATGTAAAACAATGGCCAAAATGGTGTTCATGGGAGGACTTTACAGAGGAAGCCTTTGCTGTCTAAAAAAAATTGTTGCTCGTTTAATGTTCGCAAAAATAATTGGACACTCCAGAGAAGTTTTGGCAAAATATTTTGTGGACTGATGAAACCAAAGTTGAATTGTTTGGGTGTAACACACAACGTCATGTGTGGAGGAAAAATGGAACAGCTCACCAACATCAACACCTCATCCCAACCATGAAGCATGGTGGAGGGAGCATCATGATTTGGGGCTGTTTTGCTGCCTCAGGGCCTGGACAACTTGCAATAGTAAATGGAAGAATGAATTTGAAAGTTTATCAGGATGTTTTGCAGGAAACCCTGAGACCGTCTGTCAGAGAGTTGAAGCTAAAAAAAGGAAGGATGGATGCTGTAACAAGACAATGATTCAAAACACAAAGGCAAATACACTTCAGAATGGTTTCAGAAGAACAAATTACAAGTTCTGGAGTGGCCAAGTAAAAGTCCAGACTTAAACACCATTGAGATGCTCTGGCATGACCTAAAGACAGCAATTCATGCCAGACATCCCAGGAATCTGACTGAACTACAGCAGTTTTGTAGAGAAGAATGGGCCAAGATTAGTCCTGATTGATGTGCCAGACTAATCTAGAGCTACAGGAAGTGTCTGTTTGACGTTATTGCTGCCAAAGGGGGTGGGGGGGGCACAAAACATGAAATATGATAGTTCACTTACTTATTTTCCCCCTTCTATCAATGTTTGCATACTACCCTTATTAAAATATAAAATTCTATAAATGTTTGGGTGGTTTTTGTTTTTTCATCTGTCTGTTTTTTACAAAGAACAGTTCACATTTGAAGGTGATTTAATGCAGAAATGTGAGAAATTCTGTGATATGCATATGATTTGATACTTCCGCGAAGCACCTTGGGGAGATATGCTGTGTTCTTGTGTTTCGGGATATCTGAGTACCTTAGTTGGAAAATCGTTCTGATGTGTTGTAAAGCCGTAATGTGGGATAAAAACATGCTTGGTAACTTGCTACAAAGAAGAGTAACATGTTTTTTAATGCTCGAACGAAACATCACAAGTTAAGTGACTGCTTGGTGCTTTTTCTAGACACCTTGTAATAGAGAAACCAACAACATGTGAATGCAGCATCAATATTACGGTGCGTGTGCCAATTATACAGTCGACAGTGCAAATTACATCTTCCCACCTGCTTTACAGGTTAGTGCGAGATAAACTGCCCATCCTTGTTGTTCGTTTTTACCTCTGTGTTGATGTTTGTTCGGTCGCTTATTCCCATGAATTGTGAATTTAAATGGTTCAACTTTACTCTTTACACATCAGGCAGTTTACTGTGGAGAACTACTCTGGTCGCAAATTGAAGTAGTCGATTAGCTGCCGTCCTTTAGTTAACTGGCTATGAATACAATGACAATTATATGTGATTTAAGTGAGAGGCTCGCACTCAAGAACTTTGTCTAATATTTTGTTAATATGATATGTGGTATTGGAACTGTATCAATACCAATGTTATTTATTGCTATTTATTTATACAGTATGACCAAAATGAATAGAATCGATCTGTATGAATTAATTACCTATCTTTGGGATATAACCTCTAACAATTTTGTATGTGTGTTCATCATAATTTCCAGCTGTTCTACAAGCATTTTATGTGTTACTGCAGTCCCTGTAATCTGGAACAAGATGTATTATGTTTTATTTCTTACTGTTTGAAACAGTGTTACTCTTGCAAATGGATATTAGAACATTATTTGCTCACAGCAATTATAAATGCAAGTAGGAATGAGAGAGGTAAGTTAGGTAACCCACCTAGGCTACACAAGCCACGTTTAGGTCACAACCTACAAGTTTAGAAACACTGATTTATTGCACCACACTTACAGTGGTAAATGCCCATTTCTGTCCAGAAAAAATAGAGCAGCAGAGTGTAGGAAGAGATAAAGGAGAGATTGAAGTTGATGAGCATAAGCAGAGGCCAATTTTGATTTTGTATACTGATGGCTGAAAAACAAAAAAACTTCACTTTTCTTCACGTCAACTGGTGATAACATCATTTAATTGATGTGATGGATGTCTATCATTATATTGGGAAGAGCGAGAAGCGCTCCTTTTTAATTGCAGCGTGCGTAGCTGAAAGCTTTCTTTGGTATGGCAACTGGCAGTTGGAACCCAGATCTCAAAAAGTATAATTGGCATAGAATCGCCATGCTATTTCTTATTGGTACCGATACTAGTATTGGTGCAACACTGCTAGATAACATATCGAATTGGTTTAATGCCAAAGATTCCCAATCCTACTGTGTGAGCGTAATAAATGTGCACAAGTAAATACCGGGACTATTATTGGTGCAACACTAATAAATTGTCATTCCAAAAGTCTGTGAGGAAAACGCATTGTTATTAAAAGTTATTTTCTCTTGTACATACTTATATGACCTTTGTCTCACTGTCAAAAAATTCATTATGAGGAAATAACGCATTCTGCTGATTCTCTTATGTTAAGCATGAACCCCCGCTGTCAAGTGTAAGGCCGGGTGAGATAAATACCATCCATCCTTATAACGTCACCTCTCCAGCCACCTCACTTTCTCCCTTTCCTTCTATGCCAGTATGTGCTTGAGGGCGCACGACTACCCGAGGTTCGCGTCTGTGACTGTAAGCAAGAGTGACATTCCTCGGACAACACCCTGACCAGCACACGTGCACGCGCACGTGTACTGCCTCATTGACATACATACACACACACATACAAGCTGTGTCCCTCTCTGCCGTCTGCTCGCAAGTTCACAAGCATGTCAGCGACGGGCTCTGATTCAAAGAGCGGAGCGACGACTGGAATGGATAGCAGAGCAGCAGCAGGGGGTATTACGTGGCGGCGCTTGGGGTGAGCAGGTGATCAAATGTGGCTCACCTCATTAGCTGTTGTCTTATATAATTTAACTCTTTATAGGGAACCCATTTAACTAATCGGCTGCCATCAACGGCAGCTAGACGTCAAATCCATTTTGACGGGGAGGAGCAAATTAACCTTCGTTTATTCGAGTCAAAATGGATTGGAGACTTACTGTATGGCTGTTCGATTTTGCCTAACAAGAAAATCCCGATTATTTTCTCTCAAACCCAATTTACCGGCATCAATTACGATTTCATGGCAAAATAAAAATAATGACAAATAAAGTATTCAGCATGTCTTTTATTTAAACTTATTTTTTCGTTATCAGAACTGAAAGAGCCAGTGAATTTAACTCTGTTATTACACACAGAACAATCCGTTGGGATTAAAAGCATTTTATTTGTACAAGAGGCACCAGCTCTGTTCTTAATTAAAGCGATAATGAAAGAGGAAAATGCATATACCATTTGAAACAAAATCAAATATGTGAAAAGGTAGGGGTGAGTCTTGAGTTTAGACTGTTTAACCACATCTGCTAATGTTACCATGACAACTTGTGCACTTCTTGTCCTTTAGATCAGTGGTTTTCAACCTTTTCTGTGTCACGGCACGTTTTTACATTGGAAAAAAATCTCGCGGCACACCACAAACCAAAAATGTTCCAAAATTACTTTCTGTACAGTATATTTAATTATAAAATAATTTCTCAATATTTATACTTACTCAGTGTGAAACTTGAGCCTGTATGGATGAACACAAAGCTGATATCCTGGCAGGAATCTTCGTCAACAGCGCTTAGTCTCTCTCTGTTTTTATTTCTTTATTTATTTTTTTTTTTATAGCAGTTAGGCTTCAAAAGATAAGAAGTGTCAGACAGGGGGACTTTAGAAATGTCTTTAATCGCATCAGGGGCAAGCATCTCACTGACAATGGCATTGCAGGCTGGTAGTATCGTCTCTTTTTGGATTCAGCAACAGTTTAGCAGGAGTTTAGCAACAAGGCAACTGGCTTTGGGGACTTTCTCATTTAGCTTTGTAGTGTTTCTTTAAAAAAGTTGCCTTTTTTCTCCCTGTGTTTTAATGGAGGCGAACAAAATAGTCAATCGACTTGTTTTGAAACGAGGGCAAATGCAACTGCTCACGTCACGTTCAAGAACTGCTCGGATTTTTAGCCATCAGCTACCTTGCTGTCCTCAACAATGACTTGGAATAAAACACAAGGGGAGGATTGAGGGTCTCACATATGGATGAAATGAAAAGGACACTTCGGTGTATATCGACACTTGACGACTCTAATCAAGTGATGTACAGTAGACATGCTGGGGTCCACATTTTCGCAGACAGGAAAATAGGTGATGGCTAAAAATCTGAGCTGTTCTTGAACACGACACGAGCAATACCTTGCTCATTTGCACACGACCGCAAGCTTCTACCTACTTCTCCTTTCCTACTGCAACTTTTAACGCATGGTAAGTCGGATGCGTGCATAAAGTAACAAAAAGGGGAGAAGCTTCCACTTATGAACATTTATTCACAAAATAATAATAAATCCACCTTGACCACTCTTGACTCGGGAGCTCAGCGGTTCGCACACACTCCAACATAAAAGTAATCAGCAACAGAAGAAGACCATATTCAATGTAAATAAAGCAGCGCCACCGCGTGGTGGATGTCGGGAGGAGCACAGGTGACTGTTACAAACTCCGCCCGACGACGTAAAAAAAAAAAAAAAAAAGCCATATTGGATAACTTCTCGTGGCACACCTGACGATCTCTCACGGGACACTAGTGTGCCGCGGTTAAAAAAACACTGCTTTAGATGAACGTAAGAAAGTTGAAACTACTGATGCACAGATACCGATACCAGCATCGGCGGGGAGGGGGGGTGATCCGGCCCAAAATGGTGGTATCGGTTTTGGCGAGTACCAACAAACAGGGCGCCGATACCTTTTGACCGGTCCGGTAATATATATATACAAATATATATATATATATACTAATATATATATATATACTAATATATATATATATATATATATATATATATATATATATATATATATATATATATATATATATATATATATATATATATATATATATATATATACTGGACTGTCTCAGAAAATTAGAATACACAATATTCTAATTTTTTGAGACAGTCCTGTGTATATATACAGGACTGTCTCAGGAAATTAGAATACACAATATTCTAATTTCCTGAGACAGTCAGGAAATTAGAATATTGTGTATTCTAATTTCCTGAGACAGTCCTGTATATATACACAGGACTGTCTCAAAAAATTAGAATATTGTGTATTCTAATTTTCTGAGACAGTCCAGTATATATATATATATATACTAATATATATATATATATATATATATATATATATATATATATATATATATATATATATATATATATATATATATATATATATATATATATATATATATATATATATATATATATATATATATATATATATATATACTGGACTGTCTCAGAAAATTAGAATACACAATATTCTAATTTTTTGAGACAGTCCTGTGTATATATACAGGACTGTCTCAGGAAATTAGAATACACAATATTCTAATTTCCTGAGACAGTCAGGAAATTAGAATATTGTGTATTCTAATTTCCTGAGACAGTCAGGAAATTAGAATATTGTGTATTCTAATTTCCTGAGACAGTCCTGTATATATACACAGGACTGTCTCAAAAAATTAGAATATTGTGTATTCTAATTTTCTGAGACAGTCCAGTATATATATGTATATTGGGTGAATGACGCACGTTAAATATCACTTTTCACACGTTTGACTTTAGCAATACCATATTTATTCAACCAATAACAACAAACACATTATTACAACAGCTATATTGCTTCATGTCTTTGTGTTTGACTCCTCCCAGGACCTACAAGCATATAAAAGCAGGAACCGCTCCCACTTCAGGGGAGACGCTGTGTTACAGACATTATCCTCTGTCACATTGTTTTCTCCAAACTGCAATTAGCAATAAAGAAATCTCATAATTGTACAAAAACTTTTGTTTACTTGGTTTCCCTGGACAAAACACAATTCACTGCAATCCTTCTACATATACAACAATACTTTAAGTACATCATGAGATAATACACTTACTCATGGTGGATGGGAAAAAGTAGCAGAATCGTCGGCAGCCATGGTAGCTTAGATAAAAAAAAAAAACGTCCGTCCGTCGGTCCATCCATCCATCCTGCAGTTTTGAAATTCGAGCGTACCGATTTGAACGTTTTAACATCGTTTTAACCAGAAAAGACAGTTTTGGTTCAAAATCCATTGAACAGCCTTAACGTCCAGAATAGAAACATCAGCCAGTTTTCCCGGTTTAAACTGGACGTCAGTCGTTGTCAATGGCAGGCAATGTTTTAATATGCTATGAGGTAAAAAGAAATTGTGGGCCATAAAGAGATTTTTATTTGTTTTTATTTTTTAACATTTTATTAATTTATTGTATATGTAATTGTACTGTAAATATTTATAACAATGTACAGATGAAATGCAATTTTAAGGCAATTTTAACGTGCAGTTAGCATTGATTTTACTTAAATATGTTAAAGTACAATGCTAGTCTGTTAATAAATGTAGCTAGCGGCCGCCTTATGTATACAGAGCTTTTCCGGTGAAAATTCTTGTGAATAAATGCTTAAATCACCGAATTTTTTATAGATATGGACGTAAAAAAGTCTCAATTCTTGGTTTAAAGCAAAAAAAAAAAGTGCAGTTAGCATTTATTTGACGTAAATATGTCGAAGTATGATGCCAATGCAGTAGCAGCTAATTTCTCCCATTGATTTTTTTCACAACGTTTCAAAATACATGCATGGTACGAAAAATATAATAATTACCTTGAATCCCCAAACAAATCACTCCTGAGACAATGCTTCCTATTTCTATGCGGTACAGTTTTCGTACTTTTTCAACAGAAATCGCGGCTCCCTACTTGAATGCGAGGTGCAGTGCATGACTGATCTGACCCCTCAATGCCATTATGAAGTCTATGGGTATAAGGTTTCATTTTCCCTTTTTTAAAATTTTTAAAATTTAAACAAAAATGATTTAAACAAAAAAAAATTAGGGAAATATTTGCTGGTTCTTGTCGTTTTTTAAGGGTAAACAAAAAAAGAATTGATCATAACGATCCACAGACGGAAACCATTACTGCAATGTGGCCCGTGACAGATGAGTTTGACACCAATGCTCCACAAGGTTATATTTGTTCCTTTCCTTGACAATAACAAGTACACAAAATTTAACGTTCAGAGTCCTTTATTTAGCGTCCAAACAAAAATATGCGGTTTGACGACCTAAAACACACAAAGAAATGTGTGGTTTATGAATTTCGGATCACTTTTTCAGCTCATTGTGGGAAAGCAATAAGGAAACACCATTATGGAGGGCGCGGACAGTAATTGCATGCTGAATGGCACCAAACTTCACACATGTCTAGTACCTAAAGACCATTATGCGATGGACCGGTCGAATGTACGTCTTTAACACATTCACTTCCAGCCATATATCACAAGACATCCTTTTCTTTCAAGCGCCACAGAATATTGTGTTCTATGACTACATAAACACAGAATTGACAAAAATAAAGATTAGATTCCCCTAATTTATTAAAAAAAAAAAAAAAAAAAAAAAAGCTTGTTTTTACTGATAGTTTTTTTTAGTGATGACCAGTTGAACATCGTAAAGCACATTGCTTTTACATCTTTGGTAGTAAATGGTTAGTTTTGCAAGTGCTGGAAATGCAGCGTTAGGAACACTGTAAAGTAAGAGTGTAGCGGTATTTGTATTCGTCACGTACCGTCACGGAATGAGCATCACAGTTCGGTGCACGAAGTCAGACGGCGAATACGATTAAGTTTAAAAAATAAATAAATAAAAAACATGTCAGAGAGAGCAGCAGCCGTAATGCGGTAATGTGCCTAAACCAACAACCAACATGACGGGATAAAAAAAAGACACATACAAAAACAGGCGAATAAATATTATTGATCACTACAAGGCATTTTATGGCAGAGTGGGAACTAACTCTTTATGAAATGTATATATTTTGTACAGGTACTCCCCAAGTTACAACGTACCCGACTTACGTGATTTCGACTTTACGAAGCCGGAATCTCGTCTATTTTGTCTGTAGTCATTTTTTTTTGTTTGTGTGTGTAAACAGTACCTTATTGTACCTCACAGTATCTTATTTTTTACTCAGTTTTATTAATATGATTGTTCTGCCCTTTAGCGAAATGTGTATTTGATTATAATGTTGATTTTTGTTTTGTGCATGCTTTTATTTTGGCGCAGGAAACGTACAGCAGGTAGTACCCACGTGAGTAAGAGCGCATGTACACACGAAGAAGAACATATTTGCACAAACCAAGAAGAGCGCACACGAGGACCCAGATAGCAAAATACCTGGCGTGGACATGGCCAGATGTACTGCCACTTTCGGCCCAGCTTCGTTAAACGGATCAGCCCCAGTGTCTTATAGAACAATGGCCCAAACTCAGTAAGGAATAACTTGTCCAAGAACTGGTCCAAACTAGCAGACATGACATTAAAGTGCCTGTGACATGAAAAAACATGTTTATTTCATTGTACACGCGGTATTTTATGCTCCTGAATGAAATGGACCACTTGGATGCGTGAAGAAGCGATCAATATTTATTCAATTTTTTGAATCCCGCGCTACGAAAATGACAGACTTCCGGCTTCGGTCCTGCATTGAGGAAGAGGGCGCTGTGACGTGTACGGGAGAAGGAGTCTTCTGCACTATACAGCGGTACTGTTGTATGAGAAGGACAAAGGATTCAGCTGATTGTGCCGATTAATTTGTTTATTTTTCGCCTCACGCCAGCCAAACTGCTGCAGAAAAATCTTGCTGTACGAGGGAGAGGCGTGTGCGCCTTTTTGGGGTTTCAAAAGGTTCCCATTCACTGGTAGATACCGGCCAAAACAAGCCCTACTACTGTGGGACCATGGAACTTACGAGGAAGTGAGTAAACATCGTGTTTTGTGTTATGTCAAATACTGGGATCATTTTAATATGTAGGTGGCTTGCATTTTGTGGCTGACATGCTCCTTGTCCCCTCGGTCGACAAACGGCGCCTTGTCGCACATCCCCCCGCCAGGAGAGCACTATACTCAGCTTATTGCCCTTTTCATGTGGCTGGTGTTCTGTCAAATTTTCCAACCGAACAGAAATTACAACTTTGTGTTAAAAATAGCCGCGAATACGGCGATTACAAAGTAAACACTACAAACTGTCTTTGAATAAAGGGCTACTTACGTTTGATCATGGATAGGCATGTAAAAAGCTCTCCTCATACACGTATTGTCACGTTAGCTGCATAACAACAGCAGCCGCTCGTGTTAACCATTTGGCAGCTACACGCTTCACCGACATAGGCCGGTTTGTCTGCATACGAGCCCTCTGCCCTCAGCAGAGAAACAATGAGCTCTAACTTGTTCGCAGCCGGGCAGGTTGCCGTTCGGCGAAGACAATCGACAACCCTGTCGTCATGTGAAATGAACCGGGCTAGTTATGTAATAATGTTAGAACCATAAAAACAAATTCACAACTACGACGTTTCCTCCTATTTATTTTTCACTTTAATAAGAGCTTTAGTTTTAGCCAATAAAACAAACTAACTTTCAAATGCTGTGATGAAAAAATAAAGCCTTTTGGTCTTTTCTGTCATACCGAACCCATACCAAACCGTTACCCATTTACCGAGGTATTTACCGAACCATGACTTGTGTGTACCATTACACCCCTATTCTAAAGCCATTTTTCTTAGAATAGTAACATCTAAGCATCTTTTGGACAGCACAAGGAAACCATGGGTCATTATGTGAGACAAAGCTATGGTTTCTACGAATCTCATGTTGTATTATAGGAGGCCAGTAAAAATTGTCTGACAAAACCCAAAGACAAGTTCTTCAGTTTGTGATGTTACAGTCCTTTTGGCACAATTATAACTGAAGACAGTATGATCCCATAAATACAACTACTTCTACAGTATTTTTGCTTTTACACATGCATACTTTTTGGGGGGCACTGCAGTGTTCGGCACATTCTGACCAGACTTGCGCGCGACCTTGCCTTCCCCGCTCCATGAATCTTTTATGAGCCGAGCAACGTGGGTTTCTGGCTAGGAGATTGGAATATAAATATGGCTGTTGTGCCTAGAGCTCCGATTGCGGTCGGGCACAAAAGGCTCGGCTAGATTGCCGCTAATTGAGCGCTGCACTTGAGTTTTATCAGAAGACAATTGAGCGCTGGACGAAAATAGACGTCTCTACCTGTTTGATCACGTGTCTGAACTTATGCTGTCTCTAGAGTTACAAGTAGTGTTGTACCGATATGGCTCTAAACTGATGTCATTGGCGAGTGATGATGATACAGTACATGTCCACAGGGGTTATGCGGGTCATTAAAGAGCATTAAAAATCATTAATTCATTTTGTCAAAATTCAGGCCTTAAAAAGCAATAAACTAAATGTCCGAGGCATCAAAAATTATGCAAACTTTATGGTTAAAAAAAACTTTTTTAACATAATTTACTGCAGTTGTTTGATATTATTGGGTAACCGATAATATGGGCTAATTAAAGCATTTTACAAAGATATCGGATAATATCGACATCAGTTTTGGGCCTATATGCGTGTAGCCTTCAAAAAGAATGTAGAAGCCTTTTGCCTTTGTACAAGGGCTGGTCACAACCTAGCACAGCAGTTACTGTATACTTACTGACCATTAGGTGTCTCTAAACTAAGATGCTTTGAATTTGTTATGTAAGCAGACCACATGCATTGATGGTGCAAAAATTAAATGAACAATAAATGATTCTAAATAATGAATTATAAACTCATTACATACCTCATTCACTGAACTGAAGCTGTGTGCCTTTGTTGTTATTTTGAGTCAAATGCACTGTGTGCGCCATATGTGTTATGACAGTGCCTTATTAGCACTTTACACTTGCACTTGTTAAAAAAAAAAAAAAAAAAAACTGAAATTTGCATCAATTTGATTTCAACAGTAAATATAAATGTACAATATAGGCACTTTTTCCCGTGACTTCAGTCGAAGTTGTTCTTTTAATTTTTACAGAATGTAATTTAAAAACCTTGAAGTTATTAAATTTGTCATTATTGAAGTATCCATTGGGGCATCACAATACAATTAGCCATAAGATGTTAAAGCTACGACCACATATATCGGTATTGGTTTGAAATATGAATCGGATTTTTGGAGTCAATATGGGCATATCGGTTATCGGTTAAAAAGTCATTATCGTTCAACTCTACTTACAGTTTGTGTCCGTGAAACTATCTACAGTCGGGCATTAGTACAAAATTAGTTTAAAGTGGCATTCAAATTGGCATTTAAAGTGGCATTAAAAATCATTAAATGTGATTTGCTGATAACTGTAGAAACCCTGGTCCAATTGTGTGGTGTCCAATTATCCTTTTGCTGTAGTTTATCAATCGTAGACCAATCCATTTGAAGTGAGAGGCTGGCAGCAAATGAACCATCAATGGTGGACAATGCGTAAATAGCAGATGCTTTAACATTGTCACTACCTGATTGTGACGGGCTACCGGATTGCTGATACGATGTCACTTCCTCTCTAGTATTGACATAGACATACAACCCCTGGCAAAAAGTATAGAATCACCAGTCTCGGACGAGCTCTCACTCAGACATTTTGTCATGTAGAACAAACTCAGATAAAAAGCTTGAAAAATATAATGAATTAGTTCAAAAGTGTAACTCTTTAGCATTCAGAAACACTAAAAGAAATGACTAAAAACATTGTAGTGGTCAGTAAATGTTAATTTTTTAGAGCAAGTGCAGGAAAATATATATGGAATCACTCCATTCTGAGGGAAAATATGGAATCATGAGAAACAAAGAAATAACAATCAAAAAACATCTCTAGTATTTAGTAGCACCACCTCTGGTTTTTATGACAGCTTGCAGTTCCTGAGGCATGGACTTGATGAGTATTCTTTATCAATTTGGTGCCAACTCTCTTTGATTGCAGTTGCCAGCTCATCCTTGAAGGTCGGAGCCTTGCTGTGGGCCATTTTTTTCAATTTCCACCACAGGTTTTGAATAGGGTTGAGATCTGGGCTATTTGCAGGCCATGACATTGACTGGATGAGTCTTTCTCAAAGGAATGATTTAACAGCTTTAGCTTTGTGGCATGATGCATTGTAATAATAATAATAACACATTTTATTTATAACGCACTTTACATTTGAAAACCAAATCTCAAAGTGCAGCATTGTCATCTTGGAAAATGACAAACATATTTTCAATTGAAGGGATAAGAAAGCTGTCTAAAATTTCAATGTAAACTTGTGCATTTATTGAAGATTTAGCCACAGCCATCTCCACAGTGCCTTTGCCTGACATGCAGCCCCATATCATCAAGGACTGAGGTAATTTTGATGTCTTTTTCAGGCAGTCATCTTTGTAAATCTCACTGGAACAGCACCAAACCAAAATTCCAGCATCATCACTGTGTCAAGAGTCAAGAATCTGCATTGGACAAGGTGTCAAGAGTCAAGAATCTGCACTGAATCGTTTCATGAAAAACGATAGTTATGACTGAATTTTTGTCAATGCTTTGACTTCGATTAGAACGTCTAGCCCCACCAACATGGCCACCCTGAGACCATTTAGTTAGGAGCAATGCTTCTGACGTGAATTGAAATTAATTAATGTAGTTTTAGCATAGTTTGTCACTAGTGGACGTTCAATCCATTGGAAGTGGGAGGATGGTGAATGTTCATTTGCTGCCATCCCTTTCACTTCAAATGAATTGGATTATAGACTTCATAATAATATTGACTGGACACGGGGCGTAGGGCCGATTAATAGGGGGCCTGCATTGTTGGCGTGGCCATCAAAGCTGACCAAGTGGATTCGCAGACAGAGCTTTTTTCGTTGAAAATTCTTGTGAATAAATGCTTAAATCCCTGAATTATTTAAAGATATCGACATAAACCAGTCTCGATTCTTGGTTAAAAGCAAAAAAAATGTGCAGTTAGCATTTATTTTACGTAAATATGTCGAAGTACGATGCTAGTCTGTCAGTCGATGTGGCGGCAGCCATATGTAAACAGAGCTTTTCTTGTGAAAATCTTGTGAGTAAATGCTTAAATCCCTGAATCCTTTATAGATATGGATGTAAAACAGTCTCGATTCTTGGTTAAAAGCAAAAAAGAAAACGTGCAGTTAGCATTTATTTTACGTAAATATGTCAAAGTACAATGCTAGTTTGTCAGCCAATGTGGCGGCCACCATATGTAAAGAGAGATCTTCCGGTGGAAATTCTTATGAATAAATGCTTAAATCCCTGAATCCTTTATAGATATGGATATAAAACAATCTTGATTCTTGGTTAAAAGCAACAACAACAAAAAAGTACAGGTAGCATTTATTGTACATACACATTGCAAAGTATAATGCCAATGCTGTAGTGGCTAATTTCTCCCATTGATTTTTTTAAAAATTTTTTTTACAACGTTTCAAAATGCATGCATGGTACGAAAAATGTTATTACTACCTTGAATCCTCAAACAAATCACTCCCGAGACAATCTTTCCTGTTTGCATGCGGTACAGCTTTGGTACATTTTCAACATAAATCCGGCGTTGGATCACTGCATGTGTCGCTGCAACCGACTGCGAATAACTGAAGCGGATTGTGGGATTGCCTCCTTCTTGAAGGCGTGGCCTACTGAAGGTCAAAGCTGACCCGTCAATATCATTATGAAGTCTGTGATTGGATGTCTACAATAGTGGCGTCACTTGCAGCCAAGGAGTTAAGCAGCGTATGAACAAGCTATGATAGCAATTACCGTATTTTACATTCAAGTGAGTATGAAGTAATTTAGTGTAAAAAAAGTTTAAAAAAAAAAAAAAAAAAACATGGTACCAGCATCGGCAGTGTGTCAGAATCAAGAACGGGAGTTGAAAAAATTGGTATCAGTGGAACACTTCTTCCAAGTTGAGGACAGTTTGGTTAGCCTTTAGCATTGTATGAGCTGGCCTTACTAAACGACGGCTATTACACGAGTCCTCTTCCTTTCCGAGTAATCTCCGCATCCTTCAAATTCTATGATCCATGCCACTATTATCCCACAGCATCCTCTCCTCACCACTACCAATGCGACAGCTGTCCTCCCCTGTTGAAACTCACTCAGCAGCAGAGTTTTTTTTTTTTTTTTTAATTCCGGGCTAATGAGAGATGAGAGCTCGGCGCCATGGCGGAAGCAGGCCGACGAAAGGAGGCATTTAATCGATGTGTTTTGTCAAAGCCGCGCGGTGAGGCGCTTGATGAGGTGAGAGCCTTTCTGGCTGCGTCATGACATAAAGCAGGTGTTGTCCATGTACTGTATATACAGTTGTGGTCAAAAGTTTACATACACTTGTGAAGAACATAATGTCATGGCTCTCTTGAGTTTCCAGTTATTTCTACAACTCTGATTTTTCTCCGATAGAGTGATTGGAGCAGATACTTCGTTGTCACATAAAACATTCATGAAGTTTGGTTCTTTTATGACTTTATTATGGGTAACAGAAAAAGTGATCAAATCTGCTGGGTCAAAAATATACATACATGGATCGGAAAAAGCGAATCATTGACTTGAACAAGTCAGGAAAGTCACTTGGAGCCATTTCAAAGCAGCTGCAGGTCCCAAGACCAACAGTGCAAACAATTGTTTGTAGGTATAAAGTGCATGGCATTGTTTTGTCACTGCCACGATCAGGAAGAAAACGCAAGCTATCACCTGCTGCTGAGAGAAAATTGGTCAGGAGGGTGAAGATTCAACCGAGAATCACCAAAAAGCAGATCTGCCAAGAATTAGAAGCTGCTGGAACACAGGTGTCAGTGCCCACAGTCAAGCGTGTTTTGCATCTCCATGGACTGAGAGGCTGCCGTGCAAGAAGGAAGCCCTTGCTCCAAAAGCGGCACCTTAAGGCTCGACTGAAGTTTGCTGCTGATCACATGGACAAAGATAAGACCTTCTGGAGGAAAGTTCTGTGGTCAGACGAAACAAAAATCGAGCTGTTTGGCCACAATGCCCAGCAATATGTTTGGAGGAGAAAAGGTGAGGCCTTTAACACCAAGTACACCATGCCTACCGTCAAGCACGGTGGTGGTAGTATTATGCTGTGGGGCTGTATTGCTGCCAATGGAACTGGTGCTTTACAGAGAGTAAATGGGATAATGAAGAAGGAGGATTACCTTCAAATTCTTCAAGATAACCTAACGTCATCAGCCCGAAGATTGGGTCTTGGGCGCAGTTGGGTGTTCCAACAGGACAATGACCCCAAACACACATCAAAAGTGGTAATGGAATGGCTAAATCAGGCTAGAATTAAGGTTTTCGAATGGCCTTCCCAAAGTCCTGACTTAAACCCCATTGAGAACTTGTGGACAATGCTGAAGAAACAAGTCCATGTCAGAAAGCCATCAAATTTAACTGAACTGCACCAATTCTGTCAAGAGGAGTGGTCAAAGATTCAACCAGAAGCTTGCCAGAAGCTTGTGGATGGCTACCAAAAGCACCTAATTGAAGTGAAAATGGCCAAGGGACATGTTACCAAATATTAGTGCTGCTGTATGTATATTTTTGACCCAGCAGATTTGATCACTTTTTTCTGTTCACCCATAATAAAGTCGTAAAAGAACCAAACTTCATGAATGTTTTTGTGACAAAGAAGTATCTGTTCCAATCACTCTATCAGAGAAAAATCTGAGTTGTAGAAATAACTGGAAACTCAAGAGCGCCATGACATTATGTTCTTCACAAGTATGTAAACTTTTGACCACAACTGTATATTCAACTCATTGGTTGCTATTGACGGTGGTATACGTCCAATCCATTTTGAGTAGGAGGGGCAAATGAACAGTCGACAACTAATTACAGTAATTAGTCGATGACTCAACTATATTGGTAGTTGTTGAATTATTTATGGACATTGTTGACCTCAAAATAATATATATATATATATATATATATATATATATATATATATATATATATATATATATATATATTATATAATATATAATAATATCTATCTATCTATCTATCTATCTATCTATCTATCTATCTATATATATATCTATATCTATATATATATATATATATATATATATATATATATATATATATATATATATATATATATATATATATATATATATATATTTTTTTTTTTTTTTTTTTTAAACAAACACCTTCAAACAGTAGAATTTTTCCTGAAGTCAAAAGTCCATACAGGAATAGAACGCATTAGCTTCAATTTTTCAAACGCAGTAATTGTTGCAGCTAATTTTGTCCACTGTCTGGAGTAGGGATGGGAATCGAAATCCGATTCCAATTCCGAACCGGTTCCTAGTGTTTCGAGGCCTCGACATCACAATGAAAAAGCCTTAACGATCCCTTTTACGATTCCTAAAGATGCATATTGCGTCGTGACTGTCTTGTTGTCCAGACGCATCAAACTAGCATGGCGCCAAGAACACCCGCTCCAAAGTTTGGCTACACTTCACCAGGAAAGAAAATGAAAATAAAAGGTTACGATGGTTTAGCACGAGCATTGCAGCCGTAAACATAACAATGACAGCACGTAGGTTCAAACGCTCGAAAGTGTGTCTTCACTTCACGAGGAAAAATTACAAATTACAGTCATTGCAAGGTGGAGATAACTGCATCGGGAGGGAAGGTGGAGATAACTGCATCGGGAGGGAATAGACTGCACTGTCCTCACCGAGACAGCTATACAGCTAGCTAAACTCCGAAATGACGATACAGAAGACGTTGGTATAATTTGCTGACTTTATTCAACCATCACTTGAAGAGTGAAACTAAAAATAGAAATGAAACAAATCAATTTCATTCCCATTAACAAGCAGGTTTGCATCAACGTAAATTAGCGATGATTAGCTGCTAATACAATAAAAACAGACCAGTTAGCATGCGTTCGCTAGCATTAGCACATCGTTCAAACCACTACTCAACTGGATTTAAGTGTCCAATCGCGAGTGGAAACACACAACATGAACACAAAAGATGATATATACAGGCGTTGCCTCTGTAGATATTTTACAAACATTAACAAAGAACTTAGGGTCGTGGCAGTGTTTCCCTCTCTCACTAACTCGCTCACTCCCTTGGATGCGGCATTTCTTCTTCTTCGCGTGTAAGCGCGCTCTTCTTCACGTGAGCGCTGTCTTCTTCGCGTGAGGCAGCGCAAGTGCGCCCCCACTTGAGCATGAAAACACCATAAAAACTAAAAAGGCATGCATTTCAATATAATAGTAAATAATACACTATACAGGGGTCCCCAAACTACGGCCCGCGGGCCGGATACGGTCCGCCCCGACATTTGGTCCGGCCCCCTGAACAATACCAGAGAGCATTTTATTTATTTATTTTTTCTCAATAGTGTTAGTGTTATTTATTTTCTGGCCTTTTTCTGTGAAGAACTCAGAGAGGGTTATTTGGCTATTATCTATTTGATGAATAGTGTTATTATTATTATTATTATTATATTATATTATTATTTTTATTTTATTTACTTTTGTTCCGTGAAGAATCCAGAAAGGGTTATTTGATTGTGGCTTTCTGAAAAACAATATTTTTTTACATTTAGGCACTCCTACAATCGTCACACTTTTTCTATTACAAAGTGACCCCAGCCCCTCATCAGAGAAGGGAAAAGTGATGTGGCCCTCACAGGAAAAAAGTTTGGGGACCCCTGCAAGTTTAACACATATTGCCAACGGCAGACCAACGACCTATATGCCAATATATACCAATATTTTTTATTTCTATTAGAAAAATGTTTTAGTAAAATGTTACACATTCTTGTGCATTTGCCACAGTTAATATTGAGGCTTTGGGCCTCTTTTGACCTCGTTGTGAGTTTGTAAGGTTGTGACTTCTGATTAAACAAACTCGATGCCAATCAAAACGTTTTTCTTCTTTTTCCCCAAATGAGAATCGATAAGAGAATCGATAAAGAATTGAATCGTTAAGCAATATCGATAATGGAATCGGAATCGGAAAAATCCTATCAATTCCCATCCCTAGTCTGGAGGGTGCTCAGGCAACCAGTGTTCTATCCCATTTGAGGTCAAAAGTAGGTGAATGTGGCCCCTGAAATAAAATGAGTTTGACACCCCTGCAGTGTAAACCACTCATTTTGTTCAGGGTCGCAGGTAGCTGGAGGCTATCCCGGCTGAAAAACACGCCGGACTGGTCATCAGTCAATCGCATGGCACATACGATAATTTGTACTTGCATTTACACCATGGGATGAACGCGCTATATTATCTTTGACTCCCTTTGAGTAAAAAAAACAAAGAAAAAAAGAGTGCTTCATATATCCCGACACCAAAGACCCTAATATTGGCTGATTTTTAATTTTGTCTCCATAGATCACGTGAAAAACGTTTTACGTACCCTTGCTTATTATCCTTCTCCAGCACAACTTCATCTATTTGAACAGACTATACCCATTCGGATTGAAGAAAAAAAAAGTATGATAATGAAAAACAGATACATGCTTAATGAACTGTTCTGAAGGTTAAACAATTAAACATATTGTGCAATATGAATACATTGGGGCTGGACGATAGTTACTCAATTTAATCGTAGTAAATCACATTCTGAATAGTAATGAATTAAAAGGTAGCATTTAGCACTTTTACATTGAATATACTGCCACATAAATGAAATCAGCTCTATTAACCCTTCTGGTTGCCATTAAGAATTAAAAAAATTTAAAAAACGGGGCACTATCCACTTCAAGGGGACACTGTCATGAACATGAACTGACATGAAAAAAACATCTGTGAAATGAAATCACACATCAGAATTTCATGAAAGGACTTTGGTTCGAGTCTTGGGGTAGTCTAGTACGCCTTAGATGTAGATAGGTCCTTGGATACAGGCCTGGAGTGGCTAATCGGGAGGATCGGGAGAAATCCCGGAGGGCCGGCAAGCCAGAAGGGCTGGTCCGGTTCGGGTTTTACAGTTTTAATGGTACAGTATTATAATTTTTTGTTTAGTATTTATTCATGACAGCGGGTATTACTTATATCATTTATACACTGCTGGCCAAAAGTATTGGCACCCCTGCAATTCTGTCAGATAATGCTCAATTTCTCTCGCAAAATGATTGCAATTACAAATCCTTTGGTAGTAATATCTTCGTTCATTTTGCTTGCAATGAAGAAACACAGAAGAGAATGATGAAAAATCAATAATTTTCACAAAACTCCAAAAATGGGCTGGACAAAACTATTGGCACCCTCTGCCTAATACTTGGTAACACAACCTTTAGACAAAATAACTGCGAACAACCGCTTCCGGTATCCATCAATGATCAATTTGTACAAATAAATTTGTTGGCAGTCTTCAGACTTCATAATGCCATGCACATGGTCAAGCAGTCCAGTGCCAGAGATAGCAAAGCAACCCCAAAACACAAGGGAACCTCCGCCATGTTCGACTGTGGCGACCGTGTTCTTTCTTTGAAGGCCTCGTTTTTTTTCCTGTAAATTCTATGTTGATGCCTTTTCCCAAAAAGCTCTACTTTTGTCTCATCTGACCAAAGAACATTCTTCCAAAACGTTTTTGGCTTTCTCAGGTAAGTTCTGGCAAACTCCAGCCTGGCCTTTTTATGTCTCTGGGTCAGAAGTGGGGTCTTCCTGGGTATCCTACCAGAGAGTCCCTTTTCATTCAGACGCCGACGGTATAAGTGGAGTTTTCAGGGGGGCCGAGGGGGCCAGGCCCCCCTGGTGGCTGAAAAGTGTCATCGCATATACTTGACTTTCCTATATATGATTTTTAAATTGAGTTTTCCAGTATAAATTGTATAAAAATGTTGTAAAGCAATAAAACAAACAACAAAAATGAATAAAATGAACAAAAAAAAGATACTTTTATAATTAGTCAAAATTTGTATTGTAATTTTACTCCTTGCCACAAGAGGCTGCCAAACGCTTCTTTCCACTGACCTGGAGTCAGACCCCCAGTGCACTTAAAATGACAGCTAATCATGACACAAGGTTTGGCAGTTAGGAGGGCAAAACAGTTTTTGACCGTGGCTTAGTGCAATGTGCTCGAAAGCAATGTACTCATTTTGTTTGTTCCGTTGTGAATACGTTTTTGAGTCTTTTGGTTCGTTTTTATTTGGTTAAAGAGCCTTTGAGTTAAGTTCCAAGACACCATCTAAATAAACTACTGGATAAGAGAAATGGACTCGCTGTGTATGCATTGCTTCTTCAGCTGCACTGGACGCATATCCTCACGAAATTATTTTTCGAACTGATAATGTGACTAGCATCTTAGACAGTCATTTGCTTTGCTTAGCCAAAACCACGCGAGGACCAAAAAGGCAAGAATTATATACGTAACTTTTTTCAAACCTAAGCTTTCAAAAGCGACAACAAGTACTGAGCAAGAACCAAGGATTGAAAATGTGGACCACGAACCGCCAGAGACCACCGCCAAAACGGTGAGCGGAGTTTCAATTTGCCCCACTAAAGATTCTAATTGTACAACAGAGCCACCACCGGTTTCTTGGCACACACACACGCACACATTAGTTATGAGTTATTTCCACTTATAATTTAAGCCAGAAAAGAACCACAGTTATATATTTTGGACTTCGAAGTTTGTTCAACTGGGGAAACTCCATCCAGGACTTGAATTACAGTAGTAACAGTTATAGGTCATCCTACAAGTAAAACAGTAAGCGTGTTATGTTATACAACAGAAGAAAATTTACGATTTTTTTTTTTTTTTTTGATGGATGGGCCATGTTTTAAAACCTTGTTGATAACTACACCACCAAAATAATGGAAATCAAGCAAATCTGTGCAGCGCAGCGGGGGTACATTTTTTGACGAGGGTAAATACATTGGCACGACACCGCCGGGAGTACTAAGTTCAATAGACGACAATCTTGGCCAAAAGTATAGCTGTCCTAAGCAGCCTGCTTTAGAATTCCCATCAAGAATGATGGGAAACAAAAAACGCTCATTTTCAACTTATTATAAATATTATTTTAAGTTAATTTTATTGCTGACACTGCGTTTCGGGGTCATCAACATGTTGTGCCCCCCCTGCCCCAAAGGTCAAACTCCGCCTATGGCCGACGGATAGTACGGGTTGACACTGTTGTACCCTCGGACTGCAGGACAGCTTGAACTTGTTTGGATGTTAGTTGAAGTCCTTTATCTATCATCCGCATCTTTCGTTGAAATCTCTCGCCAATTTTTCTTTTCCGTCCACATCTAGGGCGGTTAGCCACAGTGCCATGGACTTTACACTTATTGATGACACTACGCTTGGTAGACACAGGAACATTCAGGTCTTCGGAGATGGACTTGTAGCCTTGAGATTGCCCATGCTTCCTCACAATTTTGCTTCTCAAGTCCTCAGACAGTTTCTGTCTTCTTTCTTTTCTACATACTCAATGTGTTACACACAAGGACACAGGACAGAGGTTGAGTCAACGGCCCACGCTCATGTCTAGGCTGGATTCAAGCTTGGATTTTTGAAACAGGAAGAATTGTCTCGGGAGTGATTTGTTCGAGAATTTAAGGTAAATATTATATTTTTCGTACGGGAACCGCTACGGCATCGGCGTCAATCTTCGACATTTATACGTTAAATAAATACGTAACTGCCGTTTTTTTGCTCTTTTATAAAAGAATCGAGACAGTTTTACATTCATATCTACAAAGAATTCAGTGATTGAAGTATTTATTCACAGGAATTTTGTTCTTGTTTACACATGGAGGTGGCTAACTTTCATATCAGTAGCATTGTACTTCCACATATATATCTAAAATAAATGCTAACTGCACGGTTTCTTTGGTTTTAACCAACATTTGCGACTGTTTTACGTCCATATCTATAAAGAATTCAGGGATTTAAGCACTTATTCCCAAGAATTTTCTCCAGAAAAGCTCTCTTTATGTCAGGCGGCCGCTAGCCTCATTTGCTAATAGAGTAGCATTGTACTTCCACATATATACTTAAAATGAACGCTAACTGCACGGTTTCTTTTGTTTTAACCAAGAATCGAGACTGCTTTACATCCATATCTATAAAGAATTCAGGGATTTAAGCACTTATTCACAAGAATTTTCACCAGAAAAGCTCTGTTTATGTGAGGCGGCCGCTAGCCTCATTCCCTAACAGTATATAGTGTATAATGATAATAAAGGGCTATTCTATTGTATAATAAGTTTTTAATTTTTTAAAGAATTCATTCATAATCTATTACATATTATTTATAATTGATTCTGCTCGTTTTCCTCAAGTATTAAGTTTCTGATGTTAAATTGAGTGATTTATTAGCAGTTGAAAACTTGCAGTAAATAAAAAAAATTAAAAAAAAATGCTATTTTGGTCAAAAACGTATATGAAATGTTAAATATTGCTATTGATCCTGAAAATATAGGTGATTATCTCTGAATTTTTGAGCATCTAGTGTAAAATCTGAGACTTTTATAGCCATTTTAGGTTGTGTTATACTTATATAAAAAATGATTAATTAGGATTTTATAAGGGAACGACTTTGAATTTTTTTATGCTGCTGCTCATGGAGACTCATATATGGCTAAGGTAGGTGCCTGTTTTGGTTTTAGGTCGGTAGCAGCTTTGGTTTTTAAAATATTTAAATTTGAAGTTTTTGAAAGTAGGCCCTCTACGAATCGGCCCCGTTTCCCGTGTTATTTCAATAGGTTATGAAGTCTATGGCAGTACACTTATATATTTTTGTATTTTTTAAGATCTAAAAAGTAACAAAATAATCCAGAAAGACAATGGAATTTCCAAAAGAAAAAAAATATATACACATTTTATTCTCTGTATGAACATATATATTTTTTTGGTATCGGATAGGGACGTTTTATTAGCAGATTCTCAAAATCTGGTGACTCTGACTTGGTTGCAAAAAAATGCGAAAGGGACATCCTTATTTTAAATGATATAAAGTGGGCCGGTCTGAGGCATGAAATTCGCGGGCTGAAAATGAGTCCCAAAATGGATGTATGGTGGATGAAGAATTAGAAGAGTCACCCAAGAAGCAAAATGACAGAAGAGCGAGGAAAATGTTGAATGCTTTGCTAGAAAACTCCTGATAATTGACTCTTTTATCTTCCAGAGCATGTGCTTCCAAGGCTTTTCTATATGCGTCTCGCTTCCTACTCCCCGGCGTCGCTCCATCAGAGGGAAGTGATCATGTCAGACTTTGCCGGAGGATCTAATGCAGTAATCCTTGTTATATTTCTAAAGTGAAGAGCTGAGTGGTTGAGCCACGCTAATGGGGATGTGAAGAATAGGTGGTACGATATTCAGGGGAGGGTCTCTCTTCACTTTAAGCTTTGGGGCCTCAGGCGGCGGGAGCTCGCGGGCCGAATGCTCGTCGCTCGCTTCCACTTTGAATTTGAGCAGCCAGTGGTGGAAAAGCATCAGAGAGCAAAGCTGGAGTCTTACTTGTGCAGCATATTTAATCATAGTGTTTTCTGGATTGGACAAGGAGCATTGTCAGCCACAAACAGTTGTATACACTACAAGTAAAACTAAAGTGCTTAGCCAAATTTAAAAAATTAAAATCATCTAATTATGATGAAAACGCATGAAAAAACTTGCCTGTCTTCATTCGGCAATGAGTGGCATGAAGCAAACGTTAATCTGGGAACAGAAACCCCGAAAAATCCAATAACAGTTTTGTAATGTTAAAATAACCCTCTGTTATATAATTAAACCTTCAAACCTCTTACTGAACTCACTGACTGCCATTGACGGTGCTAGATGTCCAAACCATTTTGACTGATAGCGGCGAATGAAAGAACGAACTTGTGAACGTTTGTTCTCTATTGTCTCCCTAGATGTCATTCACATTTTCATTTAAATCTGAGTAGCGGGATGTGATAGCCTCTAAATCTCATTATTTCTTGTTGGTCTAATTGCCTACGCTTAAGGGTTGAATTCTCAGTTTGAAAGCATCCTTGTCCTTTTAACTGAGTCAATCATGTGCAAGTCAACAATTGCAAGTCCTAGGAGGGTCGGAACGTTGTAGTCCAAGGTGTCCATTTCCTTCTTAAAGACAGAAGATGAATAATAGCCAGAGGAAGCTGCTGTCTGGGGATGAATAGCATTTCCCGTGCTCTCTTTTGTGGATGGAATATTAATGTGAGCAATGGCCTTTGTGATACACACAAATATCAACGTTGAGCCTGCTAGATATGTGCCGGTGCTCGGAGGAGAGAGTCACTCCCTATCACCACTTGGCAATTAATTTTACTGCTTTTTACGCCTCCGACGTCACATCTGTAAGTGGAAAGGCGCCGCCCGATGACAGCATACGACCCGTGTGGCGACTCAGTGGCTGACGGACTCTTTTGCAATATTGCGTCATCTCCCTACCCTCTGTGAACTTATTATCATTCTGGCCTCTTGCTCGGCTCCATGTGAGACTCTTATTTCTGCTCTGCAAACACATTTGCTCCATTTTGATGTTTTCCTGTTCTCTGTGCAATCGCTGAACGGATCAGTGGCTTCTCATGTGAAAATTGGATTTGAGCTCATGCAACCACTTGCATCAGACACGTAGCTTTGGGTACTCAAAGTCTCGCTTAATTCTTTCTGTGCTTTTGGCGATGACAGACGTCCAGTCATGTGGCTCTTAAAAAAATAATTGAAATGCTTTAAAAGGAGTTTATTGCAAGTAGACGTCCAATCCATTTGAAGTGGGGCGGTGGCAGCGAATGACTGTCCATTCTTTGCCACCCTTCCGCTTCAAATGGATTGGACATCTAGCGCATTGTTTTTCAACCACTGTGCGAATCCACGAATGCGCAAAATCTGGTGTCTGTGCTGTCATTTGATCACTAATCATGCAATACGCTTCCATATCAGTAGCAGTGTTGCTTTTGGCAGCCCTTTTAATTTTCGTCTTAGTCTTTTGGACAATACTCATTAGTCTTAGTCATATTTTCGTCATCTCAAAATGTGTTTGTCTTGTTTTTGTTGACGAATACGCAAGACTAATTTCGTGTCGTTTTGATCGACGCATGATAAAAATGCTTTCGTCTGTAAAATTGTACAATTTTACTCCAAAAATAAATGAACAATGACAGATGAGCACATATCATACCGTCTACACGGACAGTGCCAACTTGGTGAAAATACACACTCATCAGGAAAACAGTAAAATCTTTTCAATTATTTATAACCACCTGGACGCAACGAGCTGTATGTAAAAAACAAAAAAGTGCAAGAGTTTAAGAGGACACTAGCCGTTAGCATTAGCCTAATGCACTCAGCACAGACCTTAAACGTTAAAGCAACATTGCATATTCTCTATTGCTAAGATGTGAAAACAAATCTTACTGTGTGTGCAATAGGGTGACCACCTGTCTGGTTTTAGGGCGGACACGCCACCTTTTCAATGATGTGCCTGGTTTGGGCCGCGGTTCAGTTTATGTGACGAAGGTCAGCCCCACGGTTGTCACAACTGGTCTGTGATTAGCCAAGAGTGGCTTCAGTTACAACTGTCCAATATTATTGGTTCAATAAAATGTAAAACAAAGCTTCACCATAGACGTCATAATAATATTGTTGGAGCAGTTTTTGTGTTGAGTGACGTGATGTGGCAGTGCCGCCAATATGGGCGATGACGTCACTACTATGCATGTATAAATCAATGACTTACTCAGCACAGGTGTGGAACGCTGGCGGATATAGTTTTCAACCGCATACGCAAGACATACGCAACGCAAACAACCGCATACGCTATCAATCGCACGCAACTCAACACATATAACCGCAATGCAAATATCGCACCGCAAACGCACGTGTATGTTATAGATGACCGCAGAGTTGCGAGTATATTATTTTGTTTTTCCATAGTTTGAAGATGCGAAGTTTGCATTTTTGTTTACTTATTTAACCACACGACATGACTTTGGACTGAATGACCACGATTAGCTTGACCATACTCATTGACAATTTGACGCCTTGACGGCCACGTTGTTTTGTCTGATCCTGCCGGCTGACATCGACACATGGTGAGTGCGCGTTGAAACATTCCTAAAACAACGTATTATTGAAAATTGTCAGAACAGATATTGATGGGACACGGGGTGCGGGGCTGATTAATAGGGGGCCTATCTCCTCATAGCTGAGGGAGAGAAAACACAGACAAAGATATTTTTGCGTTGAAAATTCTTGAGAATAAATGCATAAATTCCCTCAATTCTTTATAGATATGGATGTAAAACAGTCACGATATTTTGTTAAAAAAGCAAAGAACCGGCTGTTATCATTTATGTTACGTAAATGTGTTGAATGTGCTGCTAGTCTTTAAGCCACTGTAGCGCCGCCTTATCACAAGAAAGAGCTTTTTACATTGAAATTATTAGGAATAAATGCTAAAATCCCTGAATTCTATATAGATGTGGACGTAAAACAGTCTTGATTTTTGGTTAAAAGCAAAAAAAAAAAAGATGGGCAGTTAGCACTTATTTTACATAAATATTGTGAATTATGACGCCAGTGCTGTTATCCTATTAATCCTATTGATTTTTTTCACAACATTTCAAAATGCATGCATGGTTCTAAAAATAATAATTACCTTGAATCCTTGAACAGATTACGCCTGAGACAATCCTTCCTGTTTGTATGCGGTACAGCTTTCATACTTTTTCAACCTAAATCCAGCGTTGGATCGCTGCATGTGTTGAATAACTGCGACCGACTGAAGTGTAGGACGGCCACCTACTTGAAGGCGTGGCGCAGTGTCGGGCGATGGTGACTCGTCAATATCATTATGATGTCTATGGCTTCACGTCTGACTATCTGACGACATCATTTACTCTCTGAGATTTTACAACAGTGGTAACAAGGTGAAAGTGTACTACATTTGAAAGGCGGCCGCTATGCTGCTCTGAGACTTTGGTCGCGTTTCCAGCTTGCCCTCTGCCCCGCTTGCAGATGATTTGTCTGGGCACTTCACGTGTGACTATCCGACTACATCATTTACTCTCTGAGATTAATTGGTATTTTTTAATATTTAGTTACAAAAATATGATCTATAAACCGTGCAAAACTTTAATGTTGATGATTATACACATATTTTTTTATAAACATGTCGTCCATTTTGACCTTATGCAAGTGGTTAACCTAGTATGCAAGCCTGCATGGAGACTGGAGACGACACACTGGTCGACACTCCAGTCGAGGAGGGTGGCAGATCACATGAGTGACACAAACAGACAATGCTACGATGCAGGCTAACTACACATAAAATGCCACACATTTTGAACATGTGAGGGAAACTATTGCGCATTTTCGTCACAGTCTTGTCTTGTCAGATGAAAACTGGCATTCATCTCATTATGTTTTAGTCTCCCAAAACATGTTTTTAGCTTGTTATCGTCTCGTCGTCGTAATGAAAGAAGCGTTCGTTGACTAAATATATTCGTTATCGTCAACGTTGAGGAAAAAAACACCGATCAGTAGGTCTGAATTGGTTAGATAATTACTGTGTTTAGTGATGCATAAGAGGTAAGAAGGCATTGGGGCTAAAGACAGTGATTGTAAAGGTTTTTGAATGTTTTTGAATAGAATAGATATTCACTCAGAACTGGACAAAATTCATCGAATGGCGGTCAAAAGAAAGCAAAGACCATTTCCTTCCGCAGAGTCTCTGATGTAAGGTGATACACAAAAGCTATCTTTCATTGGGATTTAGGCTAGAATGTAAAGAAGAACTGAACATAGTGTGATTAACTTTCAACAGGGATGCAGTGATACCTAATCCCATACAGAAGCCTAGGTATCACAATTTGTGAATAAAAATGTGTTTTTCTTTGTGTTGCTTTGATTCCTATTCAATACATACTTTATATTGTTAATGTAGTGAACAGAAATGCATTATTAAATTTATATTTTTTAAAGAAAAAAGTGCACTTGCACCGTCAATGATAGCCATTGAGTTAACACAAAAGTCCATTAACGTAAAAGTCCAATAAAATACGCTAAATTGGCTTGTTTAAACAAAGCCTTGAGCATTTTACATATACTTGTTAAATGTAATAATGGTAATTTTCCATGATTGAGCAAAATGAGGGTCAGAAATCTGTTTATGTGAATTAATTATGGTTGCTAAGGAGTTTTAAAATTTGAAGGCACTGCTTGTTTGGCTATTTTCTTATATTTTATGATCACCTTTTTTATGTGATTACACTAATTCTAATCAGTTTTTAAGTTTATTTGCAGTTTTGGAAAACTCATCAAAAACTCAATAAGGTGAAGCTTAAATCTCATTTGAGCTTAATGGCTCACATATACAAGTCTTAGTGGATTTTACTCAGTTCATTTAAGCCAATTATTTCTTTTTACTAGGGCTTAGACTTGATTAGAACACAAATGAATTAAGAGGCTTTGTAAATAATTCATCCTGATTAATATCATAGCAATATTTGACCCCACAAAAGCTAGATTTCTTTTAATTGAAAGGATTTTAATGAATGAATTAATCAAACTGTATATCTGGAAAAATGCAATTACTGTCATTTTTTGGACTATAAGCCGCATTCACCAAATTGTACAAAAAAAGCAATATTTGTTCATATATAAGCCACACTGGACTACAAACAGCAGGGTTCAAAGCGTGGGGTCCGTCTAATGGATACGTAATGTAATACCAGCCTATACTACAATGTCTATTCTATGTGCTTTATATTAAAAAAAGTTTTAAAATCGGCCATTCATTGAAGGTACGCCTCATAATGCGGTGCGCCTCATAGTGCAGAAAATATGGTAATTGCATTTCAATTCACAATAGTGGAAAAACCCTCTTGCACCAACAAGTCAGGCCAACATTTGAAATGGTCAAAAGAAGACAAAAAATAGCAAATTTCACATCTTTCTTTTTCAGGGAAAATCAAAGGGAAACATAAATGGTTATTTGAGAGGCCCTAACAAAAAAAAAAAAAAATGGGTGGGTGAATTTGTAAAGATTTTTTTTAAATTTGAGTAAAAAGTCTTGTGCTTATTGTGCCTAATGTGCTTATTAATCTGATTTCTCGGTTTCAGTGGCCATTTGCTAAGCTAATGTGAACATCAATTTAGTCGGTGTACCAGAAAATTGTGCACTGACAAAGGTCCCGTGTTTGGAATGCAACCTTCGATTAAAATGTGTGTGTGTGTTTTTTTTAACTTGTTAATTTTTTTAGAATTAATTCATTCACTGCCTCGGAAATTGATAGACATCAAATCCATTTGAATTGGGATGGCTAGCACTGAGTGGAGGGGGGGAATGAATGTTAGTTCGTTCATTTACTGGACGTGTAGCACCGTCAATGGAAACATGAGCATTCACAGCCATTGCTCCCATTCAAAATGAGTTTAATGTCTATTTAAAGTGGCTAGAATTTCTTACCAGATATCCTTGACATAAAGGTTGACACGGAGCCAGATTTTTTTTTTTTTCAGGGGGGTGTTAAAACTCCTAAAACCACAGGAATGCAAAGAAAACTGCTTTTGGCTTTCACACAATAAAACAACAGGTTTTACACATGCTACTGCAATACACCTACTGTAACAAGGCACACATGACAGATTTCAATTCAAAACTGTATTTTTTTTCAATAATGTGCAAAATAACATTTAACAAAAACACTATTCAGTAACCCCAACCTCCATCTTCTAATTTGTATTTTCCTTCATTTCCTCACATCTAAATGCAAAACTCCATTTTTAACTAGATTCAAGTTGAATATAATGTACACATTTACTTATATATTATTAAAATCAAAATAAAGTAATATACATGAAATAAAAAAAGTACAAATGACTTATATTATGCACAGTGAAATGAAATATACTTTGAAGATAACGCAAACATGGCGTAACCTAACATAGGTAAATGAACAAAAATATGTCCAAAGCGCACATTAACTATATTGCCAAATGTATCACATTTGAGACAAGCATTTTTGGACCTCATTGCAGTAAAAAATGCTTAAAACCTTATTGTGTTCAATCTCAATTTAGATATACAGTGGTATGAAAAAGTTTGGTGGATATAGTTAAAGCAGACAGACAGTTTTTTTTATCTGTGTGATTTTGACATGGTCAGATCACATTTGATGGAGATTTTACGCAGAAATGTGAGAAATTCCAAAAAGATCAAATACTATTTATAGGTTTTCATATTTTAATAAGGATAGCATGCAAACAATGACAGAAGGGGGTAAACAAATAAGTAAGTGAACCCTCTGCCTTAGGAGACTTAAAGAGCAATTGAAACCAATTTTTTTCCAAACAATTTAAGTCAGGTGTGTGCCCAATAACGGATGAGTGTTTAAAGCTGCCCTGCCCACTATAAAACACACACCTGGTAAGATTTGTCTTCATGAAAAGCATTGTCTGATGTGCATCATGGCTTGCTCAAAAGAGTTGTCTTAAGACCTGCAATCAAGGATTGCTGATTTGTATAAAGCTGGGAAAGGATGCATAACCATCTCTAAAAGTCTGGATGTTCATCAATTGACAGTCAGAAAAGTTTCCTACAAATGGAGAGAGTTTGGCACTGTTCCTTCTCCCCAAAGGAGTGGCCGTCCACCAAAGATGATGCCAAGAGTTCAGCGCAGAATACTCAGAGAGGTCAAAAAGAACCCTAGAGTGTCCCTAGACTTACAAAAATCAATTGGCAAAGTCAAATATCTCTGTGCACACATTAACTATATGTAAAACTATGGCCGAGAATGGTGTTCATGGGAGGAACTAGACGTGTAAGTGCCAATGTGTTGCATTTTTTTATTTTTTATTTTGTGGAACAAAATGAAATAATAATAAAAAAAACAATGAAAAAAGGGGGAAAACAAACAAATTTATTGATAATTTCACATTCAATTCCCTGAACATTAAACAGGAAGCTTTATACATTTGTCGCTGAGCGTGGCCTGTGCACAAATTAATTTCTTTTTCTTTTTTCTCATCATATAAAAGTTAGAAAAATAAAACGGGCTGTGATAAGCCCTTTTGCTCATCAGTTGTTTATAGTTACAGCGCTTAACCAGGTCCGGCTGTAACATTCAGTTAGGGCTCGCTTTGGGATTTCTCGCTCGTGCGCAAGACGCCTTGTGTAGCACTAATAATGTCTCCCTAATTAAATGTCACAGCTTCTCTGCACGTTAATGACCTGGAGATAGCGGAAACAAATGGAAGCTTCAGCTCCCACAAAGATGCCAGTGAAAGAGGGAGGGTGGGGACTGCAGGCTACTTGTGCGCCTTCATTATTCTCACACAGTATGCTTGGGAATCTTTGGCATATGACAGATTCGATCAGTATCTAGCATTGTTGCACTGAGTATTGATACTGCTCTAAAATGACGTCATCGGTATCTGTGAAAACTCATAAATTATGAAGGACAAAAGCTGCCAAATATCAAAATACCGTATTTTCATGACTATAATGCTGGCTCTACTAATGAGATGCCACTAATTTTTTTTTTCAGGGAATTTGCAACCCTACCAACTTCAAGAACATAAGGTGCATCTAGAAGTCAACATTTTTTCTCCAAAATGGACGGTGCACCTAATAATGTGGTGCGTCTATTGTGTGGACTGTGTACTAAAATATGTCTGTCTGACAGAGCAATTTTTGAAAAGGCGGACATAAGTGAGAGCCGCATGAGAACCTCAAACGGAGAAGGTAACATGTGAAAGGGGGTGTGTCCCGAGTAGCTGTAACATTCGAGAGTGTGCGTTAGGCTAAACAACATTGTTTTGGCAAAGGACACTCAAAAAGGGCATCTACTGCGTAGAGACACGCTTACGAAGCCTAGTTCAAACTCAAGGCTATCACCTACACGAAACAAAAAGAAACTGTTACCGCAGGTGATTTTTAAGAGGAATACACTGCTTAAAGAAAATCAATTATTAGATGCATCGCGATTCGACACATGACAATTCAATTACGATTCATAAAGGTTCAAAAACGATGATTTTCCCTAATAACTTTCTGACAGCCGCTTCTATATATCCCCTCATAGTGGAACGAAATTCAAGACACGTCTGCTGCTCGGACACCTTTAAATGACGCACTCACAACATTATGATGGATGCTGCCGGTTACTGAGCGAGAGATTTACTCCTTTTCAAAAGACTGGAAAATACATTTGTGTATGAGACAGGCAGGGACCCGGCGGTCACGGTTCTGTGCGCAAGTTATTTTTTAGAGCAAGAGGGGAAGAGAGATAGTTCGTGTCTCCTTGTATTTCAGATGTCCAGCAGTAGTTTGAAGTCATGTCAATTGAAAAATCTCCTGAGTGTGTTGCTAAGACCCATGTGTGTCTATATGAGGTGAGTACACGAACCCTCTTGTACTGTTTAGCTTTTATTGTTGTTGTTTTTGAGATCTTAACAGTTAGCGCCGAGCGCTAAGCTAATTAGCTAATTCGCTAACGTGTAAGCCTATGCCATATGCAGAATCTGTAAAACCATGATTAAGTACAGAGGTAACACTACAAACATGCAAAATATTACAGAAATCTGTGAAAACAAAGTATATTGGTTAAAAGAAGTCTTATTTCTAAAGACACTTTGTTTCCAGAAAACGTGGAATTCATTCCACCTGTGTAATTTTTTTTTTTTTTGTATTGTTGAGAGAAATATTGTAAGTACTGCCTTAAAAAAGCAGCTTAAGGGCAGTTTTTTCCAGTATAAGCATGTTTCCATCATTCCTGTTGAATTATTAGGATATTTTAAATAAATAATGGACATAAATTTGTTTACCGAATCGTAGCACCCTGAATCGTAATCGAATCGAATCGTGGGGTGCCTAAGATGGCACACCCCTAGCTGCCATGTTTGATGGAGACCTAGCCTAGTTGTTCAATTCGGATATAGAAGATGATGATTTTAATGGATTTGTGGATTGATTAAGACCGATGTGAGTACTGTTAGATTATTTAATAATGTACAATTAACCTCAGTTTTTTAAGGAAAAAAAAAAAAAACGTCAGTGTCATGGGCGTCGCCAGACATATTTCACTGGGGCACGTGTATTGATCTGCAGTTTCTCTGTATAAAGTTCACCGGTAAAACAAACAAAACAAGAAGAACTTTGGCGTTTAAGTCTTCAAAGCGAAATCTCCAGAATATGCCCATTTTATATGGTCATATTACTCTATTCAATCCATATACACAATCTGCACATGCCTCCTTAATATGGTAATTTATGCACGTAACTTTGACTGTGATAGGCATATGAGTTGGCATCTTTGGGAGATATGCTGCTTTCAAGTGTATCTGGAGATCTGAGTTCCAAAGTTGGAAAATCGTTCTGATGTGTTATAAAGTCATAATGTGCGATAAAAACATGGTTGCTAAAAGGGTAGACTATGTTAATGCTTAAGCAATACATCACAAGTTGAGTGACTGTTTAAGGCTTGTTATAGACATCATGTATGTAATAGAGAATCATTTTTTTCAATTACTCCAACAACACCCAGCCACGTCTCATCTTCAATGCCCTTGCTGATGGAAGGAGATTTTCACACAAAATCTCTCGATGCATGGCCCCATTCATTCTTTCCTTTACACAGATCAGTCGTCCTGATCCCTTTGCAGAAAAACAGCCCCAAAGAATGATGTTTCCACCCCCATGTTTCACAGTGGATATGGTGCTCTTCGTATGCAATTCAGTATTCTTTCTCCTCCAAACACGAGAACCTGTGTTTCTACCAAAAAGTTCTATTTTGGTTTCATCTGACCATAACACATTCTCCCCGTTCTCTTCTGGATCATCCAAATGCTCTCTAGCGAACTGCAGACGGGCCTGGACATGTACTGGCTTCAGCAGGGGGACACGTCTGGCAGTGTAGGATTGGAGTCCCTGGCGGCGCATTGTGTTACTGATAGTAGCCTTTGTTACTGTGGTCCCAGTTCTCTGTAGCTCATTCACTAGGTCCCCCCGTGTGGTTCTGGGATTTTTACTGTGTGACTGACTGAGATTGTGGACAGGTGTCTTTTATACCGATAATGAGTTAAAACAGGTGCCATTAATACAGGTAACGAGTGGAGCCTCGTTAGACCTTGTTAGACCTCGTTAGAAGTTAGACCTCTTTGACAGCCAGAAATCTTGCTTTTTTGTAGATGACCAAATACTTATTTTCCACTCTAATTTGGAAATAAGTTCTTTGAAAATCAAACAATGTGATTTTCTGTTTTTTTTTTGTTGTTTTTTTTTTTTACATTCTGTCTCTCATGGTTTTGGTTTCCCCATGTTGACAATTACAGGCCTCTCTAATCTTTTCAAGTAGGAGAACTTGCACAATTGGTGGTTGACTAAATACTTATTTGCCCCACTGTACTTGTATTTTTAGTTTTGAACATATTGTATGGCTCTCATGGAATCACATTTAAAAATATGTGGTGTTCATGGCTCTCTCAGCCAAAAAGGTTCCCGACCCCTGCAGTAGACCGTGCAAATGACATCTTCCTACCTGCTTTACAGGTTAGAGCCATATAAATTGTCAATTCTGGTTTTTTGTTTTTAACCTCTGTGTTGATATTTGTTTGGTGTACTATTCTCATGAACTGTGAATTTAAATGGTTCAACTTTACTTTTACGTATCAGGCAGTTCACTGTAGTAAACTACTCTGGTCACAAATTGAAGTCGCAGATTAGCTGCCGTCTTTAGCTAACAGGCTGTGAATACAATGACATTTAAATGTGATTTGAGTGAGAGGCCTTTCATTCCAGAGCTTTATCTAATATTGTGTTAATATGATAAGTGGTATTTGAACTGTATCAATACTGATGCTATTTATTGCTATTTGTTTATAAGACCAAAATCAATAGAATCAATCTGTATTAATTAATTGCCTATCTTTGGGATATAAATTCTAACAATTTTGTATGTGTGCTCATCATTATTTCTAGCTACCGTATTTACTAGCATTTTATTTGTTACTGCAGTCCCTGTAATCTGTTACACGATGTATTCTTTTTTATTTCTATTTGACTCAAACAGCATTGCTCTTGCAAACAGATATTAGAAAGTTATGTGCTCGCAGCAAGGATAAATCAGCAAGGAGGAAAGACAGAAGTTAGCACGGTAACCCATAAACCACTGTTAGGTCACAACCTAGTAGTTGAGAAACGCTCATTAATTATACAACAGTTAGAGTGATAGCAGAGTGCAGGAAAAGGTGAAAGAGAGATGGAAGGTGATGAGCAGAGGTGAATTGACTATCAACAAGGGATGTCCCAATTTTGATTTTGAATACTAATGGATGAAAAACAAACAAACAAAAATGTCATGTATTTTGGTCTTACTCTATATAGTTTAAAGCACTATTTCTGAGTTTTTAAGATAGATAAGTGCAAAAAAAAAAAAAAAAAAAGCCCACTCGCCAGTGCCACACAGTGACCCAGTATTGTATTAGGTTAGAGACACCCCTGGCGTTACTCATTACTTGATCTTAGGGTTGCCAACTATCCCTTCAAAAACGGAATTGTCCGGTATTTAGAAACAAAAGTACGTGTCCCTTAATGAGCTTTCAAGGGACGCGCTTTGTCCCTTATCATTGTCAAACTCGAAAATAATGTCTTATTTGTAGAACGAACGAATACTGGTATGGTGTTTTACAATATGCAAGGAAATGCATTCCCCTGCATATCTTGCTTTTTGACCAGTGAGCTGACGGAGCAATGACAATACGAAATCCCACTCATCTTATTGGTCGAGGTGCTGTCACTAATGGAAGACAACATAATAGTGTGGGAGATGAGAGGTTTGAGTGAAGTGAGAGTAAAAAGCATGTTCAAAATGATGATCACTTGTTTTCTTATTTTTCTCTGTGTACTCAATTTCAGTCATTGTATTATATTTTTGTGTCCTGTCAAATTCATTATATTTGGAGTGATCATCACACGCACACACGCGTAAAGGCTCAAAACCTTAAGTGTTGAATTATACAATTTCAAATTTAGCAGGAAAGATTTAATCATATTTTTTGTATTAAAAATAAATTGCTGGTAATTATTGTTTTTCCATGTGCATAGACTTCATAATGCATTGACGGGACACGGGGCGTGGGGCCAATCTCCGTCAAAGCTGACCGAGTTGAACACAGACAAAGAGTTTCTTCCATTGAAAATTCTTGTGAATAAATGCTTAAATCCCTGTATTCTTTATAGATATGGACGTGAAACAGTCTCGTTTCTTGGTTAAAAGCAAAAAAAAAAAAACTGCAGTTAGCATTTATTTTACGTAGTAAATATTGTGAACTATGATGCCAGTCAGTAAGCAGATTAGCAGCTGCCATATCACAGACAGAGCTTTTTCTGTTGAAAATTCTTGTGAATAAATGCTTAAATCCCTGTATTCTTCATAGATATGGACGTAAAACAGTCTTGATTCTTGGTTGAAAACAAACAAACCAAAAAAAAAAAGTGCAGTTAGCATTTATTTTATGTAGTAAATATTGTGAACTATTAGGCTAGTCAGAAAGCGAATTAGCGGCCGCTATATATAAACAAAGACCTTTTTCTGTTGAAAATTCTTGTGAATAAACGCTTAAATCCCTGAATTCTTTATAGATATGGACGTAAAACAGTCTTGAATCTTGGTTAAAAGCAAAAAACAAAACAAAAAAAAACGGGAAGTTAGCATTTATTTTAGGTAAATAAGTCGAATGTGCAGCTAGTCTTTGAGTCACTGTGGCGGCCGCCTTAGTACAACAAAGAGCTTTTTGTGTTGAAAATTCTTGTGAATAAATGCTTAAATCCCTGAATTCTTTATAGATATGGACGTAAAACTGTCGCGTCTCGGATGTCTTGTTAACGTTTTGTGTTGATTCATGTCAGATTATTTTATTTTGGTAGTGGCGGTCCTTCTTGAGTTAACTTTACTTCCTGCCCTTGCCAATCAGGCTGATCATGTCCACCTGTGACCCTCTATATATATAGCCTGCTTCTAACCTTGCCCAGTGTCGGTTTGTCTGCTATCCTGCACCACATCCTTGTGTAAGCCCCTTTTTTGACAACGATTCATATTTTTAACCAATGCCTTTTTGTTTCTAGTGTAATTTACTCAGTTGATTGATGTCCAGCTGTTGCTGTGAATTTTTGTTGATTGATGTCCAGCCGTTGCTGTGAATTTTTGTTAATTTCATTTTTTTAACTTTATGAACTGGAAAATAAACCTTTGTTTGGATTGAACAGTCTAGCATTTGGGTCATTTGGTGCATCCGTGTCAAAAACATTCTTGGTTAAAAGCAAAAAACCAGGTAGTTGGCAGTTATTTTACGTAAATATTGTAAAGTATAATGGCAATGCTGTAACGGCTAATTCCTCCAATTAATTTTTTTCACGTTTTTAAAAAAGCATGCATGGTCCGAAAAATATAATAATTACCTTGAATCCTTGAACAAATCACTACTGAGACAATCCTTCCTGTTTGTATGCAGTACAGCTTTCGTACTTTTATAACCTAAATCCGGAGTTAGATCGCTGCATGTGACCGACTGCTAATAAATGAAGCGGAGTGTGGGGCGCCCCCTCCCTTCGGGAAGGCATGACGCAGTGAATGGGGAATGTGTCGCGTTAACGTACAGTATTATGAAGTCTATGCAATGTGCTTCTATAACTCAAATGTGTACCTTATAAAATTATAATTTTACTCCAAACTGAATTAATAATAAAACACTCCCTTTTCACATATTAAAAAAAAAAAAAAATACGGGTTGACAGTAATTGGGCAGGCCAATGAGGTGTCCCTTATTTATTTTTTTCAGGGAGTTGGCAACCCTACTCGTTCTGTACTTTTTGTTTTACTTGGTCGTGTACAAGGAGGCATTAGCTAGTCATATGCAGTACTTATATGTTGAATAGTTTAACACACTTGGGACTGCCACGTTGGATTAATGGCAAATTTGTATAGATTTAGAAGTTTGCTATATTACGCTTGTATTTCTTGTCCTCGCGAAGGGATGTCGGTCGAATCTTTTTAAGTCACAACTACATCACACAGTCCAGTCTGCAAAGCCGACGGGTTCTTCTCTTTAGGATATGATTGGGCCGGATTGAAAATGTTTTGTTCTGAGGTTTTTTTGCCGGCCTCGACAAAAGTATGCGGCAAACTCACAGTCACCCTGAGTGTAATTGGCAGCCTCACAGCACGCTGTTCGCTTGGTTGTTGCATACGGAGCAGAAAAACACCTCCACCACCTCAGGCCTTTCGAAGGCATCGCTGATAAGTCTCTTTCGGTTTGGCTTTCTTTTCTCTGCTTGTTCTGAATATCACTATTGTGCAGTGGTGGGTGAGGTACTTTTTTTTTTAACTAAAAGGCAATTCCTGAATTTTTGACATTAGACTTAATCTTCGAGTTAGCGGGGGTTTATTTAGTGGAGTGGAGTTGGTTTCAACAAATCATTCAACTGTGCAGTTATTTGTTAGTTTCAGGGCTCCGGACTGGCTAAGCTAGTGAGAGTCAATGCGGTCAGTGGTGGAATATTTACTTCGTCACTTTACTTAAGTACAGGTGGTACACGGGTTACGAACTAGTTTCGTTTGTACGCTGGCCATGTAAACCGAAATTCCGCGTAAATCACAATTAACCCTTTAAGTACCCCAAAATACCTCCTAAAGCTCAAAATAACTATTCAAAAATAGGTATTGTATATCACATTAATAAAGTAAACAATGAGATAGATATTACTTCCCGCTGCTAACATCATTATTCACACCATAGTTCTTCTTTCAACTACGTACGGTATGTTGTGTTAAATGCCGTTATGTTCAATGACTATTCGGGCTTTACTCGCGAGTAAGTTGCCTTGCTGAGAGAAAAGGGCACTGTGGAAAGAGTAGGGAGGCGAGAGAGGGCAATATGATATCATGGCGGCTGAGGTCGCCAGAATCGCCATGTGACATTTATGGAAAAATGGATAAAATCACGTACTGTATCTAAGTCCTTGTTTGATTATGTCATTGCACTATGACATATATGTAAGTGTTAGTATTACATTTGGAGTGGTCAGGCGACAACTGAAAACTATGTAAACGCAGAAGGGAACTTTCCCATGTTGTGGAGTGAACATATGTTTCTGTTAGCATGAGCACGGGAAATCAACTTTTAGATTGAAATGCAAGATGATTTAGGTTTTTCTTTTTTCACAACTAGAAAACTTTTTCCAGAGACTGTCTAGATTTCCTTGATTCCCCTACCTGTGGTGATATATTAAAGATAACGCCTTGTATAACATATTTTGTTCCCAAGTTCTAAGTGGTAGTTCCAAGTTTGTTTTGTCGCAGTGACATATAAAAAGCACTTGTTTCCCAAAAAGTTTGGGTTTGTGGTCACAACTTTTAAATTCTATTTTCCACTTTCTACTCCTTATATACAGTATATAATGCTTATATATATATATATATGTGTGTTTGTACATTATCCTTTTTATTTTATAGACTTTTAGAGTTTGACCTGAACCACAAAGAAATGACATTTAACAAATATTTCCTCCATAACATAACTAATTTTTGAATATAGCCTCTAATTTTAGCAAAACCAAACCTGTACCTCTTTAAAGGCATTTTTCATTTTGGACCCAAGCAACACAAAATGATTAAAAGACAGGAACAACATGTTATGATTTTCCTCAACATGGTGTAATATATAACAATAACAACTTATTACCCTTTGATGAAGAAAATAACATTATTTATTCAACAATTGGTGAAATTGGTGTCGTGGTTCATTGTTTACACCTAACATTTTATAGATCCGTGGCCTGTGATCGTTTGTTGTGCAGCATGGTTTCCCCAAGGACCAAGAGCAGCAGAAAAAATGGATGGCAATGGTCAGTCATCAAAACATGAAATAAAAGGCTTTTTTTGTTTGTTTGTTGCTATTTAAAAATAGGCTTAGTGCCCACAGCCAGCAGTCACCATCAGCAGGAACCAACAACAGCTTGATGTGGATCATGAAAATGTAACCTAAAAAATATAATATCCATTAAATTAGTTTTATATTTAAAAATGTGTCTATTATTTGTTAACATCACTTTTCAGTCTACTGTATACAAATCTCTGAAATATCATAAACATTTTGGTGTAAAGAATACAGGTTGTCATGCATTGACTTGGTAGTCTTTCATGAGGGGGATACCTTAGTTCAAATATTACAAACTAGGGCTAATAAGCACGTGAAAGCCGGTCGTCTACCAATACTCACAAATACAGATGAGTGTGTACGTCACAAATGGCCTCTGAAAGAGTTGACAATTTAAAAGAGATTGTGACTTAATGAATTTATCCCTGGCGATACATTCCTAGTTAGCACTCAGCTTAAAAAGTAGGAGAAAATCGCTCGTCAACCAAGATAAAATATATGTATAATTACGCCACGCAAATACAAATAAAGCTCAACATATGCGTCATATAGCGCCTCTGAATACAGACTGCTGGAAATTCAAAAGGGATCGTTTTTTTCGTCAACTTACCTCCGAATATACTTTACAGCCAGCCATTCGTTTGAATGCGGTCCGCCGTCGTCAAAGCCATGTTTGGAACTACCCGTGACTGCACTACCCGAAAAACCCAGAGGTAAAATCATATAATGAATCCCTATGGGAGTGTCGTAGCCCCTTTTAATATATGGCACTGGACCCGCCTAGCCACAATTGCTAACGTCATGAGTATTAATTAGCAAAAGTGACGTGTTGCTTAGGGTAAGCCATTGAGGGGCATTCGATCAATTTGATGTGCTATGAAGAAATCTGATGTATAAGTTCATGTGTCGATTAAATGAGTCTGATAATAATATTTTAATGAAAATAACAGAGCCTACAAATAGCTATAGATGTAGGTCAAGCATGTGGCACCATTGGTGTAAAAGCATGTTTATTGTGCACTGATAGTTTATGCCATTTTAATTTTTTTTTTTCTTTTGAAGTTTTTGTTTCTTTCTGTATTTTCTTATGTCATTTTTCGGATGGTTTGTGTGCTATGGACAGTACACCCTGTGTGATTCCTGAATAAAGATCATATAATATAATTTATGTAGACATTCAACACCTTTACATTTCCCCAAAAGTAATATAAAATATATATAGCAGGTTTGACTTTTTTCAATTTTGTTGACAAAATATTTGAGACGTGAATGAAAATCCGTCTATTAAACAAAGCAGCCTTTCCAAAAGATGAGTATTTGGATCGATGTCTAGAGGCCGATGTATGCTTCTGTGGCAGACCTACGCCGTCAATGCAGACCCCATTTACGACCCTCCGCCGTAGCCTGACGTGCACCTCCACAGATTCCAGACTGGGCGTCACGTCAACGAGTGGTGATGTGATGCAAATGGACTGTGATTAGTCTGCTCAGACTGTTTTTTTCCGGTTCAGTGCGAAATTACCGCAATTTTCAAACACTACACACAAGTATGACAACCTCTACAATGTCTCGTCAAGACTTTATATTGTCAAATGGCAAGATATTCGTGGAAGGAGATTGCTGAAAATCCGGGGCTGGAGGTCAGGTATTGCATAAAAAGTGGAAGAACCTTTGAGACAAGTAGTTGTGTGTTCGGAAGCGAATGGCCACACGAAGCGGTGACACAGTCAGCCAAAAACTGCAAACTTTTTATCACTTGATGTCGTATTTTTGTTTGGTGCACTTTATCATGGATTGTATAGATATGTTTGCTGTGAGTCTGTGACTTATTTACATTTTAAACTTCAAGTATATGAAGAATAAAGAACAGGTTTGGTGTCAAGAAAGTTGTTTTGATGTTTAATTTTCAACAACAGGCAGTTCACACACTTGATACATCATCACTGATTGAGAGAGCCTCAGGGCTTTTATGATAACATGTTTACCATCAAGGCTTCCAACGCAGTTTGGGAAGTTCCATAATCGCCTGAAATCTGCTATGGCTTCCCACTTGCTGGTTGTAGGACACAGCAAAGAAATCGGACAAAACGCTGGACAATGCAGCTTGCTGGCTTCCACCCGATGCTAGAATTCGTAAACTGCCAGTCTCTGTGCGGCATCAACAGTCGAACAGACCACCTCTGCAACCGTCTTCTGCGTGGCCTGCGCCTCAACATTTGTATGATCAACAATTCGTTGTTCAATGTTGATGAGCTGAAGATCCACATTCAAGTGTATAATCTCCGTTGGCATTGTTGTGTAACCGGAAGAGAACTAGAGGAAGTCAACAAAAGTCACCCAAAACCGTACAAACACAACACCACACCCCACTAGTGGCTTGGCGGTGAATTACAGAGCGATGCATTCCCTTGCCGCGGAACTATCGAATGCTCATTGACGCCGTAGGGTCTACATTGTCGCTACGCCGTCACCACAACGCAGAAGCATCTCAGGCTTTACACTTCAATTCAAGTATCCATGATCCATGTATCATTACACCCCGATTTATCACTAGATTTCACATTTAACCCATTATTTACACAAAATAAAATAAAAAAAACTCTTACATGAGTTTATCACTAGTAGATATCCAATGCCTTTGAACCAGAAGGGCTTGAATGTCTATCGCTTGTCACTTTTGAGTTATTCTGTACCTTTGTATCATCTCATAACAGTCCTGTTTTGTCCACGGTGACCTGAAACTGCTCTAAAACGCTCTAAATATTTCATTCGGAATTTTGCCGGAAAATGTGGAGTTATGTGTTCACCATCGCGGTGGGGGAGCATTGCATTCATGCTCTGCATACACAGGAAGGTATCAGTTCTTTATTATTTCAGTGCAATCGACCCGGAACATGTGGCAATGCATTTTCATTCAGCTGTTTGAATATTTAATGCAGGCATTTATGGCAAATTGTCCCTTAAGGCCTTTTATTGTATGAACTGTCTCAAGAGGGGGAGGGTATTTACAGTACAACTCAGCGTGAGTCATCAGCTACTACTTCATTTTCATATTTTTTATGGTTTGGGGGGCAGGAGCTTATTCTATTCACGACTAACAATGGTGTTTTGAAAAATACATATGGTTCAGTATAACAGAGGCATTTTTTTTTTTACATCATATTGAACTAATACTAATAACGCTAGCAACAATGATTTTTTTTTTTCATTTTCAGTTGCATGTGTTCTTTGTTTGTTTGTTTGTTTGTTTTAAAAGAATCCATGCAACTCAACTCAATATTTTCTTGTCGTAGTTGACTGCTGACAGCCGTGCTTGTTTTACATGACCTCACAGCAGCATTCGATACCGTAGACCAGTGTTGTCAGTAATGCGTTACTGTAATCTGATTACTTTCTTTCAGTAACGAGCAATCTAACACGTTCATTTTTCCAAGCCAGTAATCTGATTAAAGTTAGTTTTCTCGGTGCCTGTGCGTTACTATTTTGTTGTTGCCTCATACTGTATGCAGAATGAAGAAAATTGTAGTCATGTACGAAGAGCATTTGAAAAGAAAATACTGCGCTTGAGTTTGGGAGTGACATCACATCTCACGTTTTCTCATCGGGGGGGAAAGAAAACAGGTCACGTGTATTACCCATCCTGCCTGTGCGCACGCCGTCTGCCACGGCGGTCAACAACATAGCCTGGCTAGTGGCTACCTATCAGGATGCTAACAGTAAAGGAGCCGGAGAGATACAACAAACGGCAGCATTTGCTCACTGGAGATACAGCCATTACTTCACATATCCGTCCAGTAAAGATGACAAAAAATATCTCCGTGCGTTGCAAACTCTGCGCAGGCTCAGAAAGACTTTCGACCGCTAAAAACTCGACATCCAATTCAACAAGGAAGCACTTGGAATTACAGTACAACGCGAAAAAACTCAAAGCCGACAAGTAACGAGACAGCCAGCACTTCTACAGTTTGTAACCAGCCTTTAATGTGTGTAATTATGTACATTTTATACTTAGAGTTTGTAATCATAGGCGAAGTTTTACATTTGTGGGACTGGGGGAAAAGCATGTTGAAGACTGAAACAAATGTTTGGACACACGTCATGATTTTTGCGTTTTATATATTTTCACTACTATTGTATATTCTGACTGAAGACATCAAAACTATGAACGAACACGTGGAATGGCAAAAAAAAGTGAAATAACTGAAAACAGATTTTGTGTTCGACATTCTTCAAAGTATCCACCTTTGAGGTGTCTCCAAACTTTTGGCCAATACTGTATATTTATGTATATACACATCTTGACACTGTTCGAGTTCAATCAACTGTTCAAGTTGTTGTTGGCAGCGTTTGAAAGCTTAGGTTTAAAGAAATTCTAAATATCCATTTTGCCTCCTCTGGTGTAGTTTTGGCTTAGCAAAGCAAAGGATAGTCTACGAGGTGCTAGTCTCATGATCTGTTCGAAAAATGATTTTGACCCATCATGAAAACTACGTTGAAGGATTTTTGTTCATTTCATTAATTTTTATTGTTTTATTGCTTTGCAACTATAGGAGACAACATTTTAACGGCTAGGTCTTTATTTCAAAGGGGAAGTTCAGAATTTTTTACATTAGGCTTAATATTGGAGTTAGCTGGGGTTTAATTAGTTGTTGGAGTTGATTTAAACAAAATTTGTGCAATTTGTCAGTTATTTGTTAGTTTTAGGGCTCCGGAATGGCTAAGCTAGGGCGAGTCAATGGCTGGTCGACTAATTAAACCCCCGCTAACTCAAAGATTAAGCTTTATGTGAAAAACTCAATTACACGCGATGACATTTTTCAGTTATTTTTATGTTGAGGCAGCAAAAGGGAAAAAAAATGGTAAAAAGTAACTGATAAGTTACTTTTAAAGTAAGTTACTTTTAAAGTAACTTAGTTACTTTGATAATTAAGTAATCAGTAAAGTGACTAGATTACTTTTTTTTAGGTGTAATCAGTAATTATTTAATTATTAAAAATTACTTTTTAAAGTAATCCATGACAACACTGCCGTCGACCATACAGTCCTTGTATCTCATTTAGAGCACTTCATAGGCATCCGTGGCACTGCGCTACAATGGTTTAAATCGTACCTGGAACTTAGGACCTTCTCGGTAATGATTGGAGAATTGTCCTCCTCACAAACTTCTCTGTCTTGGGGGGTGCCACTAGGCTCTATTTTAGGGCGTGTTCTATTTGCATTTTATCTCCTACCTTTAAGATAAATTATTTTAAAAAATGTATTATCTCTTTTCATTTTTGTGCTGATGCCTGCAGCTCTATTTGCCCCTGACACCCAACAAACTGCTCACACTAAATTGATGGACTGCATTTCCGATGTAAAGCAGTGGCTAGCACTAAACTTTTTGCATCTTGTATAACTTTTGGCACGCCTTCCATGATGAATGCCCTTGAGCCCAACTCTGGCACTCTGGCTCCCTTATTAAAGACACACGTTAAAAATCTCGGAGTGATAATAGATAACAGGCTTAACTTAGAAAAACAGATTCGTTTCTTGGCCAAAGTGAAGCCTATTCTTCATTGCTTTGACCTTGAAAAAGCAATTCATGCTTTTAAAGCTCAAGACTGGACTGTTGCAATACACTTCATGTTGGTCTTCCCAAGTCCTCTGTTTCTCATCTGCAACTTGTTCAAAATGCTGCTCCTCGATTTTTAACCGGTACACCCAGACATGAACATATTATCCCCACACTATCATTGCTCCACTGGCTCCCTGATCATTTTACAATTAATTTTAAACTTTTACTGTTTGTTTTTAATTTTATTAATGCCCAGGTTCTTTCTTTTTTGTCGGAGATTTTAACCCTCCGTAACTCTGGCAGGGCTCTTCGTCCAGCTTCTTCTGTAAGTTCCAAGGTCGAGACTTAAACAGTGGGGTGATCAATGTTTTGCGGTTGCTGCCCCCAGGTTGTGGAATAGCTTGCCTTTTAGTGCAATGCATTGTTTTGTTTTGTTTTTTTTTTGTCAATTTTATTGTATAATACTTTCCCACCTTATAATTATCATGAACTATATTTTTCGTTGTTGTAAAGCACTTTGAGGACCTTCGGGGTTTTGTACAGGGCTATATAAATTTGATTTGATTTTGACTGATTTTCAGCACATTGCCCATATTGTTGGTCTCATATGTCTGTTGTTGTCTAAGGCTAGGCTCATACCGCAGGTCTCAATGCACAATTCCGATTTTTTTTTTTGTGATATCTGTTTTTTACGGTGTCCGTTCAGACTGCCTTTGTCCATTGAGCCTGTCAAGTGTTACGCATACGCACTACCTCCCAATCCGACACGCGCTGAGCTAACTGACATCAAAACAATTGACTACACATGCTGGCTCTACGCCATTATAGGGTGATCATATATTGATTTCCAAAAAGAGGACACAAATAATCCATGTTTAGTTTTATATTTAAAGTTTATATGGATTGACAGAATGCATACACGCAATGTGTAGTTGGCCCCATGTCAGTAATATTGAAATACAGTACTCCTCATTTGGCGCACAGAAAGAAAACCGAGCAGGCTTGCCCACCCCCTCATTTCATTTTTTATGACTGTTGTCAAGCCCGCCTCTTCCCAAAAAGCCGAGTTCAAGCTAGGTGCTAATGCTCATGTATAGCTCCATCGCTGCAGTCCTCCATGCTTCTCGCTCTATACTGACTTAATTGCTGCACAAATTCCGATTTGGGAGACTTGACTGTTCAGACCGCAGCCACATTCTGGAAGAATGTGGCCAAGATCAGATTTTAACCACTTCAGAAAGTGACCTAGATCGGATTTGAACTCGTTCAGACCGTCAAGTGAATTTCTCACTGGAGTTAGAAAAACAAAAAAAAAAAATCAGATTTGTGCAATAAGACCTGCAGTATCAACCTAGCCTAAATTGGGGATATTAAACATACAGCCCGTGGGGTTGTTCTGCCTGACAGGCACGTTGTTACTCATTCATACTATCCATACAAAATCACATGCTTTTGACATTTGCGCCGCAAAAACTGTAAAATTCTGATTTGTGTGATCAAATGCATGCACTGCTACACTTAGCTTACTTTCGTGTCCACAGTTAAACTAACTTTCGAAAGTTTGTGGTCATCCAGACAACTTTGTTTTTTCCGTTAAAAGTCCCACTTTAGTTTATTTATCAAATGAGATGCAAAATGAATAGAAAATATAGTCAAGACATTAAAAATGTGACAGTAATTGACCGTAAGGTAAGGAAGAAGTGTCCATCAAGCTGATCAAATATCCTATGGGAGGGGCTCCTGGAATGGTGGGGTCAAATTTCTCCACATTACCTCAGAAAATTGACAGCTAAAATGCCAAAGCCCGCAATGCTGTAGCCTATATGATGCAAATGGAGTATTTGTTGCCGAAAGCAAAAAATTAGTATTTCAAATAAAAATCAATATTCTTAACCTTATATGTTCTATTCGTTTTGCAACTCATTTGATCAGTAAAAGTGTACCATTTCATGGATAAAACAAAATTTTCTGGCTGGCTGACCCCAAACTTTTGGACGGTAGTGTACATTCGTTCATTCCATCGCCCACTCCCTATCAAAATGGATTAGACATCTAGCACTTTCAATGACAATGCCAGTCGCACAGTCACACAAAAACTAGTTTTTACAAAAAGGTATACAGTGGTATCTCGACATACGATCCTTTCAACTTCTCACGTAAAACTTGACTCGCCATTTGTCTGGACATGTGACGAAATGCTCGAAATACGACAATTTATGACAGCGTCATAAGTTCATTGTTTTCCCGCAAGACATTTTCCTGTGAGAGAAATCGTAATGGGTCCCAAGAAGGTTAGAGCAAGTGGCAAAAAAGGGATAATTGAAATTGAAATTAAGAAGGAAATGAGAGAAAAATATAAGCGTGGTGTGCATGTGAGTGAACTAGCTAGAATACGTGGCTCACCCCCCATCTTTACCTCCGCTCGCCAGTAAGTTTTGTTATTTCTTATTTTGTCATAATTTATTTGTTTTACATGTCTTATTTAATGCATTTATTAAATTAGACAGAACACGGCTCATTGTAACCACATGCACCCGTCGTCTCCTCCCACATCTGTTCGCCAGTCTCTATAAGTTAAAATGACAAAATGATGAAAAGTTTTTTTTATTTATTATTATTATTATTATTATTATTAATATTATTATTATTCTGATTTGTATTCATAATTCATTTGTTTTGCTATGTGTAATTGCTATTAGTAATTGTACTTGCAGTATTTACCAAGGATTTAATGTAGATTTTGGGATGTGGAATGAATGATCAAATTATAATGTATTCTTATGGGAAAATCTACGAGACATACGACTGTCACTACTTACAAATCAGGTCCTGGAACGAAATAAATTCGTAAGTAGAGGTACCACTGTACTAAGATCTACAGTTGTGTTGAAAATTATTCAACCCCCACAGTGGCCAGGTGTTTTTGCAAGTTTGACATTCATTTTGCATCTTGTTTATAATCACATCAAATAATGACATGTCAAATAGACAAGTACAACAAAAATAACAAAAAATTTTTTGGGAATATTCCAATTAATGGCCTTTCTATGATTACCTCATTGACAAAATTATTCAACCCACCAAGTCCACCATTCTTAAGAACAAAAGGTTTCCATCAAGTGTTGTCAAACAGCTGATAAAAACATCTGTAATTGTGAACGGAACCCTAATGAGCAGTAATTAAGCAAATCTAAAGGGACTGTGACACATGGCTCTTCTTGGCATCTAATGACATCTTTACAACATTGTGAAGTCCAAGAAATGGTAAAAAAAAGTTCAGAGAGGTCATTTAACTTTATAAGTAAGGATATGGATATAAAAAGATAGCAAAAGGACTGAAAATTTCAAGAGACACAATTGGGAGCATAGTCCGCATGATCAAAGCTAAAGGCACAGTGGAAATGCTACTTGGGCGTGGTAGAAATAAGTTACTGTCTGTAACTGCTGTGCGATACCTGAAGCGAAAGGCGGAGAAAAATCCCCAGGTAACAGCTGAGGAAAATATTAGAGAGGCCTGTAATTGTCAACATGGGTAAACCTTAACTATCAGAGACAGAATGTGGAAAAAAAAATCACATTGTTTGATTTTTTATTTATTTATTTTTATTTATTCTATTTGCAAATCATGGCGGAAAATAAGTGTTTGGTCAATACCAAAAGCTCATCTCAATACTTTGTTATGTACCCTTTGTTGGCAATAACGGAGGCCAAACGTTTTTTATAACTCTTCACAAGCTTTTCACACACTGTTGCTGGTATTTTGGCCCATTCCTCTATGCGGATCTCCTCGAGAGCACTGATGTTTTGGGGCTGTCGTTGGACAACACGGACTTTCAACTCCCTCCACGTATTTTCTATAGGTTGAGATCTGGAGACTGGCTAGGCCACTCCAGGACCTTGAAATACTTCTTACGAAGCCACTACTTTGTTGCCCTGGCTGTGTGTTTGGGATCATTGTCATGCTGAAAGACCCAGCCACGTCTCATCTTCAATGCCCTTGCTGATGGAGGGAGATTTTCACTCAAAATCTCTTGATAGATGGCCCCAATCATTCTTTCCTTTACACAGATCAGTCGTCCTGGTCCCTTTGCAGAAAAACAGCCCCAAAGCACGATGTTTCCAGGCCCATGCTTCACAGTGGGTACAGTGTTCTTCGGACGCAATTCAGTATTCTTTCTCCTCCAAACACGAGAACCTATGTTTCTACCAAAAAGTTCCATTTTGGTTTAATCTGACCATAACACATTCTCCCAGTCCTCTTCTGGATCATCCAGATGCTCTCTAGCAAACTGCAGATGGGCCTGGACGTGTACTGGCTTCAGCAGGGAGACACGTCTGGCAGTGCAGGCTTAGAGTCCCTGGCAGCGCATTGTGTTACTGATAGTAGCCTTTGTTACTGTGGTTTGTTACACCAAGCGTTTTACCGATTGCAGATTCAGTCTTCCCAGCCTGGTGCAGGTCTACAATTTTGTCTCTAGTGTCCTTCAACAGCTCTTTGGTCTTGGCCATAGTGGAGTTTGGAGTGTGACTGGCTGAGGTTGTGGACAGGTGTCTTTTATACCGATAATGAGTTAAAACAGGTGCCATTAATGCAGGTAACGAGTGGAGCCTTGTTCGACCTCGTTAAAAGAAGTTAGACATCTTTGACAGTCAGAAATCTTGCTTGTTTGTAGGTGACCAAATACTTATTTTCCACTCTAATTTGGAAATAAATTCTTTAAAAATAAAACAATGTGATTTTCTGTTTTTTTTCCCCACATTCTCTCATGGTTGAGGTTTACCCATGTTGACAATTACAGGCCTTTCTAATCTTTTCAAGCAGGAGAACCTGCACAATTGGTGGTTGACTAAATACTTATTTGCCCCACTGTACTTGTCTACGGTGGGGGTTGAATTATTTTGAACACAACTGTAGATTCAGCACCAATAAGTAGTTGCATCAATGCAAAATTTTTGTTGTTGTCGACTTTTTTAATCAACTGTTTTAATACACGATTTCAAAGATCACCTATAAATACAATAAAGTGTACCTTCTTTTATAGAAAAGGTCATGTGCATATGTCGAGTGAATGTGCAAGCACAACCATGTGGTTTGTAAATGTCACACTCTTATACTTCTGGCACAATACAAGCAGTTTCACACCAGATAACCTTGCAATGGATCAAACCATATTTTAATCCAATAAAGAGTTAATCACGGGTTGTTAAGTGAAATTACTCTCGCTGCGGTCATGCTTGAAAAGATTAACAGGCTTAATTTGCCTTGTGTGGACTCTTAAGAGAGGGAACAATGAGAGGGGGAAAAAGTTTTTTTCAGTCCGTGTGTAAACCTATATAGTTGTCTTTTCATTTCATGAAAAAAAATGATAAAATGGACCCTTAATTCTAACAAAACACCATGGACGTTCAGGTAAGCAGATGGAGCACACCTTGACTATAAACCGCAGTACTCAATATCCCTAAGTGCGTCCTTCTGCAGTTAAAGAACATAGCTTCCCATATAAATGCCTATATTATAACGCCGACTTCCAGTGCCAGCATTTTTAAAATGTACTGTAGTTCATCCCCAGCAGTAAATTAAAATGGGAGGACAGGCCTCTTACTAACAGTGTTGTTAATCTTACTTTAAAAAAGTATAGTGACAAATTACTTCTCCCGAAAAGTAATTGAGTTGGTAACTCAGTTACTTCATTGAGTAATTACTCAGAAAAGTGTAAAACTTTTAATGTTCTACACATTATTACATTATACTTTCTATAACATCTTTCACGTCAAATATGTTTATTATAACTAATTGAATTGAACTGATTTTTTCATTCTGCCTTTTTCCTTCTTAGATTAACTGTACCCACCTGGACACCACGAAATGTATGTAAAAAAAAGTTGCCCGATAGTTTAAGATGACGCTCGCCACGCTAAATAACGCAAATGCTATGCTAACGCTCCAAGACACCTAGACAATCATCATTGTATTTGCAACGGTGTCACTACACTCTTCCCTCCTCTCCTCTGTCGCATGCTCTCTCCCAGGAAGCTGTGACAAAATCAGACAACTCATGCTTCATTCATTCATTTTGTAGTAAGTGTAACGCCGTTGCAAAGACGGGAAAAATAACTAATTAGATTACTCACTACTGAAAAAAATAAGCCATTAGAAATACTGTTGTACTCTAACGCCGTTATTAACAACACTTCCTAAGCAGCCAAGTTCAAAGCATCACCTTATTTGGTTGAGTAGACACTCACTTTAACTTAGTCACGGCCACTGACGTCTATGGACATCCAGTCCTTCTGCTTATGACAAATTAATTTTATTTCAAAGCAAAAGGATGAAAAGAACGACCCGATTGGACGTCTATTATCGTCATCCTACAAAATATGTTGATGCGTTGAATTTGGCTGTAGAGTTGAGTGTGACACTAGGTATCATAAAACTCCTTTTCAGATTTCTGTGACCTTTGACCTAACGACCCCAAAATGTAATCACTTTTTCTGTTTTATTTTACAGACATCCTGTAAATTTGATGGTAATCCCTGTATTCATTGAATCCCTGCAAAATTCCTTTTCTGACCTCTTTGACCTTTCACCTCATGACACCAAAATTTTATCTCTTCTATTTCATATTACAAAAATACACTGCAAATCTGATAAACCTTTCATTTGTTCTTGATTTTTTGTGTGAAATTCCTTCTGTAACCACTATGACCTTTGATATTATTACCCCCAAATGTAATCACCTCTTCCATCTTATATTGCACACATCCCCTGAAAATTTGATAGAATATGAAAAAGGTATAATTAAATTCTTCTTCTGAGCTCTGTGACCTTTGACCTATTGACCCCACAATTCAATAACTTCTTCATTTCATTTACAGATATATCCTGCAAATTTGATGATAATCCCTGTATTCATTGAGTTATCGCCCCCCAAAAAATCTGACCTCTTTAAACTTTCACCTCATGAACCCAAAATTTTGTCTTTTCCATTTTATATTACAATTTGTTCTTGAATTATCGTGAAATTCCTTCCGTCAGCTCTGTGACCTTTGAAGTCATGGCTCTCAAATTTAATTGCCTCCTCTGTTTTACATGAAAGACAACCCCACAAATTTGACAACAATCATTTTATTCGTTCTTGAGTTATTGTGAAATTCCTTTTCTGACCTCTGTGACCTTTGACCTATTGACCCCACAATTCAATCACTTCTTAATTTCATTTACAGACATATCCTGCAAATTTGATGATAATCCCTATATTCATTGAGTTATTGCCAAAAAAATATCTGACCTCTTTAAACTTTCACTTTACCTCAATTGTGTCTTTTCCATTTTATATTACTTGTAATTTGTATTTTTTTTCTTGAATTATTGCGAAATTCCTTCTGTGACAACTATGACATTTGACCTCATGACCCCCAAATTTACTTGGCTCTTCTGTTTTGCATTACACACATTCCACACAAATTTAACAATAATCATTTTATTCATTCTAGATTTATTGTGAAATTCGTTTTCTGACCTTTGTGACCTTTGACCTCATGACCCCCAAATTGGATCACCGCTTCCATTTCACATTACACACATACCCTTCAAATTTGATAATAACCATTTTATCCGTTCCTGAGAAATTGGGAAATTCCTCTTCTGACCTCTATATCCTTTGATCTCATGACCCCAAAATTTAATCACCTTATTAACTTATCCTGCAAATTTAGTAAAAAAAATTTTGTATTTTGAACACAGACATACACAAACGAATAACCTAATTTTTGTACAATAAGCCTCTACTTTTTTTCCTCCGCTTAAAACATTACAACTTATAACTCCAGTGCTGAATAAATAGTTGCCTTGTTAAATATGGTGGGTGTATCTTATAGTCCGAAAATTACAATACATATCCTGAAATATACATTATCCCTTGCGTTGTTCAATCTGCTTACCTATTTGCATCAAGTATGTTGCGTTGATTCGTACAGACGTCAGTTGACGCTGTCTGTGGTGCTTAACGTACTCGATGATGCTGCTACTACCACTGTAGCTGTGAGGCCACCAGCCCAACTGTCGCCGACTGTCTCTCTGTCGTATGGCGGCCAGACGCTTTGTCGGCTGTCAGAAAATGTGCACGCTGACCAGTTGAACCCTATCTTGCCAGTTCGCATGCTCCTTTCTTGACTTCAAAGCTTTTCTAGGTCAAATAATTTACCGTGCCACCATTTGGCTTTACAACTGTCACATCGCCGCCTGTCACCTTCCACAAAACTGGGCTGTGAGTTCCCTCCACAGCACGCAATGACATTCTGCTGTGTAACCAATCCACCTTGGCTCAGTCGCCGCAATATTAGGCACATCAAGACCAAATATGAGATCAACAAAGTCTGCCTTAAACCTTTATATAACACTCATTTTATGTCCATTCTGCTTCGAGTGGGAGGAGCGAAGGATTGCTTCCAACCCTCCCAATCAAAATAGATTTAACGCGCGTTGCCATCCCAGGCAGCCAATTTGAAAAATACAATGAAATATTTAAAAATTAAATAAATAAATCAACTCTATAATGTTATTGGGGGGCATATTTTATTTTGTTTCTATTGACATTTATTGATTCATTAAAGAATGCATTCATAGTAAATATATATAGTGATCAATAATAATTATTATAAAAGATTTTAATTCATCATTTGAATTTGCCTACATCACCCAAAATGTGATCTCCACATATGTGGATACCAGGTTTTAATGAGGTCACGTTTATATTTATTTAAGTATTAACCCTTGAGAGTCGAAGGACGCGCCGGCGCGTCCTCAGCGCACGTCGTCTTTGAAGCGCCTTCGCGTTTTAATTACGTCACCCACATGCCGTTGGTTGGTCTCGTTTTAAAGTGCGGAAGTTGCGGTTTACTCTCGTTGTTATTTGAAGTCAATCGACCAACTAAAACGTGAGATATTGTCATTTAAGTTTTATAGTTTTATTGTCCTCTCAAAAAAACATTAAAACGCTGCATGGATAATTTGTTTATGTCTATATTTCCATCATTTCTTGTCCTTTTTCAAAACGGAAGCTCCATGAAAAAAACACAAATCAAACGAACCCTTTCGAAGTCACAGTGGAAGCACAACATGCGTTTTTTTTTTTTTTATTAATAAATATAACTGCCGTGCGAGGTTCCACCGAACGAGAGGGAGGAGTGTTCTGAAGCAGCGAGGTGGCGACCGACGGCCGTTTGAATCGAGCGAACGAGCGACTTTGTGTGACTTTGAGAATGAACGGATAACTGAATTTAGCGCAAGCAATTGTGCTTTTTGATCAACGTGAGGAAGAGGATGGTCCAAATTCGTCATCATCGTCTTCTTCGGAAGAGTCCTCGAGTGAAGATAGTGACGGATTTGAACAGGTGGGTGACGCCATCGACGAGCAGAGGTAAGCCAACCCACTTTTTTTTTTTTATGCTGCTGAAAAAGTTTCTTTTGAAAGTTTCTTTTGATATTGCAAGACAAAGTTAATTTTGATGCAATATAAGTGTGTGTTTGTGTATATAATAATAAAATGTGCATATCGGATCAAAGTATAATTTGTGGTCTTCCTTCTATATGAAGATTAGGGATGTAGCACATATTCAGCTATGGTATTCTTTCTATTGTCATACATATAGATTTCCATTATTATTTATTTCTGTATATATTTTTATTTTATACTTTATTATTTTCATAAATACTGACTTTTTTTCATGTACATTTATAGTGACAATGAAAGTAAAGTGAAATGAAAATGGAAGGGTGGAAAGAGGACCGACACCCCATGGAAGTGTGGGCTGTGTGTAGCCCTGTGTCTAATTCCAGGACGAAACTGCTTTTCGGAGTGGCATGCCTGAAAAAAATTTAACTTATTTATTGTAAATATTTTTGAAAATACTTTTTTTCCCAATGTTATAAATATATTTTTTCCCACAATCAGTCTTCTCAATTTGTGTATATAAATGTGTGTTCAAGAAGCTTGATTGTGTGTACAGTTTTCATCAGGTGATGGACCGCAATACCTAAACTCATATAGAGATGGCCTCTAAACACTTTTTGTGTTAGATGGTATATTTTTTCACTGTTCTTCACTGTTTGGTCTGCTGTATATAACCTGTTTTGACTAGAGCATGTATAAAGGCAAAAAACGCCTATGGCTATACCTGTTGTTTATGTTGAATTGTCAAATATAAGACTATTTATTCTAAGTTTTTTTGGTTGAATGTTCATCCTAACATGTTGAATAAATATTACAAAGTTTCAAAACGGTTCGTTACGCATGTTTGGTTGTCAATTGGACATCAATATTAAACATTTTGACAAAACGATTTTGGAATTTTTGGTCTTTTTGGGCCCAAAATGATGATTTATAATTGGTCAGTGAAGGAAACAACAGTTTGGACATGAAGTTCAAGGTGTCACAAAAAAAGGGACCAAACCAGGCCATCGTAAACAATTCTTTCTTTGAAATATAAAGGCAACTTCAAAGGCATGCAAAATAAGACAAAATAGGCCCAGACCTTAAAGGGTTAATAGTGATTATAATGCTACTTTTTGTGTCCAACATTCTCTTTTTTGTTTTTTAGAAAATAAACATTGTGACTATAATAACATATATAGTGAATTAGTCACCACCCAATCAAAGACAAATACAGTACAGTTTGAACAGCCACACTTACAGTCTTACTAGTGGACAATTTAAATACCCAAACATATGCGTACGCTTTTATTATGTAGGAAGAAGTTGGAGTACCCCTGCACCCACTCAAAAAAGATGTTAGCGCATCACTACAGGGCCTGAGCTGCGATCCCAAACTTTAAAACTGTGAGGCAGTTGTGCTAACCACTCATCCACCATGCTGGCCAAGGTAAGAAATACATGTTTATATAATGATTTATTACATCATTATGAGAATCTGTGCGGTAAAATTATTCTTTGTACAGTTGATGTGAGGATTTCGGTTTTTGCTTGACGAGCCATCATACTGTATATTACATGATAGGTCTTCCAATCACCACAGGTTGACTACCAATAAACTGCAAAAACAGAGCCTGGTGGTATCAAGACCACCAGCAGCCCACCATGTTTTGGGGAAAAAAATAAATAAATACACAGGTAAAAATGTTACGTTGACAGGAATTGGGAAATTATGCCGATTAGAAGCCATTTGTTAACCATGCGTCAAGCTAGTGTCTTACAAAAACAGGCACAGTCTTGCATTTTAACAGAGAAAAATACAATGCCTATTAGTGCAATGGCAGAGAGCTTGGACACGTTTGTTCATAAATCAAACATAAGATGTCGCCATTCCACTTTCAACGCTATCATTAGACGTGGTTAAAATTTGAGCTGTATTATCGGCACCGACATTCGGAAATTTGCCGTATATCGGTATCAGCCTTTTTCAGTGTTGTGCATGAACGCGTTCAATGAACAATCGTTCATGAACACGTTCATATTTTGGGTGAACGTGAATTGAACGCATCATATTTCTGTCTCATGAACGTTACTGTGAACGCGCTCATTCTAGCGGTTGTGAGCGGTGCTCATAACTTCGTTCATGAGTTCATCACATTTAGAGCCTTACCGACAAAACTGCATATAAAGCCATAGGCTATAAACACACAATAAAAAAATTAACCTTAATAGCGGAAAATTTTCCAACCTGGCAACCCAAGCTGCCTGTCACGGCCGTATTGTTTAAGCAAATACGTAATCAGAACAACGGCAGCATGGACACAGAAGCTGGCAGCTCTCGAAACCCGGCCCGCTCAGAGTACCAGCATTTAAAAGAGTTTTACGAAAAAGTCAGTACTGACCCGGATGGCAAAAATATAACGTTTACATGTAAACTTTGCCCACCTAGATTGAAGAAGACCGTCCGTATGTCGGTAACGTCTTTAGCATTTAACGTGTTAAATGCAGTTTACAATTATCTCTGTTGCATTTATATGCCTGAGTTGGGGTTTTTTTCCCCCTCGGTGTTCTTGTTCAGTCTTTTTTTGTTGTCACAATAAAGAACATTCAAACAGCAAGGTTTTGCTTATGCTTATGAAAATATACTGTAGATAAAAGCTGTAGAGCTGCTAATGTCTGGACTGAATGAGTGGCAGCAAAGCATTATCGAAATCCCAGTAATCTGAGGGCTGCCCCCTCACTGCTAGTGTAAACCCTGGTTGGACAAGGATTTGAAATTGAATATGAAGATGAATCTGACACATAGTTTTCAGTGTTAAAAAGGATACATGAATTGCTGTCTGTGGTTCCATATGGACACTGCCAATAATAGCTTGCAACAATTTTGGGCGAACAAAAAGAACTGAACTATAAAAGTTCATTTTTTGGAACCATGAACTCTAGTTCAAAATTTTGAATTATGAACTATGAACTGAACAGTTCATTTTAAAATTTGTGAACTTCAATTTGAACTAGTTCATGTAGAAAATGAACTTTCCCACTAGCCTTTTTTTTTTTTTCTTCTGACCGGCCAATATGAAAAAAATTAAACCTGGGTTATTTCGGCTCAGATGCAGCCGTGCCTCTCTCTCCTGAACTATTATTCACGTGTCCTATGATTGTTTAAATAGTAATGGTAAATGAAGTTACACTTGTATTGCGCCTCTCCACCTTTTTAAGGCCATAAAAGCGCTTCACATTTACTAGAGATAATGCTGAGCCTGAGAACTCTATACTCTCTAGAACTCCCTGTATTTTTGTTGTATTGTATTGTCTGTAGAAAATTTTGAGAGAGCTATTAATTTAACCTTTGATTCAACTTTATAAATGATGTTTTTGAGTCTAGGAAATTTGGGCACTTTTGGAGGTTTTATTTTCTATTTGTGTGATTTAATAAACAGCAATTTCAATAATTCAATCAATTTCCAATATTTTTTTAACGATCATTTTTTAAAATTATTATTATTACTTTTTTTTTTTTTAAACCTTGACCCAAGTTTTTTAAACTTTTACTGCAAATGAATATTGGCTCAAAAATTGGTCTATCTCTAGTTAAATAGTAATATAGTATATAATATATGTATATATATATATATATATATATATATATATATATATATATATATATATATATATATATATATATAGTATATAATATACGTGTATATCAGAGGTTGCGCTAGACATTTTCGTTGTCTGTCATTTTGACTGACAGGGTCATAAAAATTCGGTCATAGTCTATTTTTACCCGTCACTTAAATTTTTAAAATGAGAATGATGACATATTCAATAGTATTTAGTATTCATTCATTTTTAATTAATATTGTAACGCTTGCTTGGCGGCGAAAAATTAGACACGGAAGTTGTGGTATTTTTCTCCCTTTTTACTCTGCTTACCGCCAACAACTCCGCCCCCAAAGAAAAAGAGGCAACGATATAGACCCCAATCACCAGCGTCACACAATGATCTTAATTGTGGTTGTCAGCCCAAAATCTTCTAAATATATATTAAATGCATCTTACCAGATATAAAAAGACTACTACATAGTCTGTGGTGATCGTTTGGTGCCCAGATTTCTTGTCGAATTACAGCAGTCCATCTCGCTCTCATCTTCGGGTCTCTCAGAATACGGTAGAACTTCAAGTCTCTCCGTCTATCTTCTCTGTTACAGCAACCAACCGCCACACATGCCTTCACTATTTTGATTATTAATATTAACGAGCAGAAAAACACGCCGTAATAGGAGGCATGTACGTAGCGGTAATGTGTAAACATGACGAGCTGACACACAATATGGCGGCTCCGGTCAGGGGGGCGGAGTTGTGACGTCATGTGATTGGGGTCTATACACAGGCGGCAATCTTGTCCATCAATTGGATGACGCGCTGGCACACCGGGTGCACCAATAAGAACCTCGCGTTGATGTGTCAATCACGGTGCCGCCGCCAGACCCCGGTGACGCTACAATATTCTGACAGAAGAGCCAATGACGTCATGCATTAAGAGAGACAATAGCTAATTAATATGCTAACTCGCCACCCTGTGGTCTGAGGTGTGAATTGCAACCTGTCAAAATGACGGACGGACTTCAGTTTTTTCCGTCACCATTTTAAAAAACCGGTCAACGACGGAAAATATCCGGTTAACGCGACCCCTGGTATATATATATATATATATATATATATATATATATATATATATATATATATATATATATATATATATATATATATATATATATATATATATGTATATATATATATGTATATATATACTAGTATATGACGGAAAACACAGACAAGGCTGAAAAAGCAGTTTCTGCTCTTGCACCCCTTTTTAAAATAAACTGCTGTATTTTAGGCCAAAAGGACTGTTGTGTTTGATAGAACAATATGACTATATGCTGCCATAGCACATTCACGGCGCAATAAGCCCCCGAAATATTTTTAATTTGTCCGTTTTACCGTTTATAATCTAAAAAGAAAAATCCAGAAATCACTCAATCAATCAATTTTTAATGATTTATAAGTGTGATAGAGCTGCAAATAAGTACTTGAACGCCTTAAAAAACTAATGTTAATATTTGGCAGAGTAGCCTTTGTTTGCAATTAGAGGTCAAACGTTTCCTGTAGTTTTTCACCAGGTTTGCACACGCTGCAGGAGGGATCTTGGCCCACTCATCAGTCAGGTTTCTGGGCTGTTGCTGAGAAACACGTTTTAGGCTCCCTCCAAAGGTTTTCTATTGGGTGTAGGTCTAGAGACTGGCTAGGCCATGCTAGAAACTTGCTATGCTTCTCACGGAGCCACTCCTTGGTTTTCCTAGCTGTGTGCGTCGGGTCATTGTCATTTTGGAAGACCCAGGCACTGCCACGTTTGTGTGCCTTCTCAGTTATTTTCCTTTCATTGCAGCACATGAATCAACTAGATGGGTGGGGCTGCACAACACACCTGCGACGCATCAGGAGCACTTATTATTTAAGGAGTCCTGTCACCATACACAAGTGTCGAACTATTGTATATGCTTGTTACCTGCCTTGCTTACCGCTGTGTGCTCATCGTCATCCTCGGAGCTTCCCGACATTCTTCGGTCGTGTTCTGGTTTGACCTTATTTACTTTTGTGCTCTTTTGGATTTTGTAGTTAGAATTGTGTACTCAGTTATATTCACGCCATCTTGGGTGCTCTCTTAGTAGTACTTTGTTATACCCTCGTTTTCTAGCGTGCTCCCTCAGTTGTACTTTGTTATAATCGCGTTTTCTAGCGTGCTCTCTCAGTTGTACTTTGTTATACTTTCGTTTCCTAGCGTGCTCCCTTTGTTGTACTCATTAAATACAAACATTCCCTCTACTGATCTCCTGGTCTGTGTTTTGGATCCACATTAACGGCTTGCCGTCATATCAGGCACGACCCATCTTCAATGCTCTGACTGAAGGAAGGAGGTTGTTCCCCCAAATCTCACAATACATGGCCCCAGTCATCCTCTCTTTAATACAGTGCACTTGTCCTGTCGCATGCACAGAAAAACACCCCCCAAAGCATGATGCTACCACCTCAATGATTCACAGTAGGGATGGTGTTCTTGAGATACTACTCATCATTCTTCTTCCTCCAAACACGGTTTGCGGAATTATGACCAAAAAGTTCTATTTTACTCTCATCTGACCACAAAACTTGCCCCCATGACTCCTCTGCGTCATCCAAATGATCATAGGCAAACTTACGGGCCTTGACATGTTCTGGTTTAAGCAGGGGAACCTTCCGTGCAATGCATGATTTCAAACTATGACGTCTTAGTGTATTACCAACAGTAACATTAGATACTGTGGTCCCAGCTCTTTTCAGGTCATTGACCAACTCCTATCGTGTAGTTCTTGGCTGATTCCTCACCTTTATTAGGATCATTGAGACGCCACGAGTTGATATCTTACATGGGACTCCAATCCGATTGAGATTGACCATCATGTTTAGCTTCCTCCATTTTCTGATGATTGCTCCAACAGGGGACCTTTTTGCACCACGCTGCTTGGCGATTGCTCCGTAGCCCTTTCCAGCCTTGTGGAGGTGAACAAATTTGTCTCTGCTGTCTTTGAACAGCTCTTTGGTCTTGACCATCTTACAAGTTTGAGTCTGACTGATTGTATGGGATGGACATAGGTCTTTGTGCTGCAATCAATGTCAAACAAGTGCATCTGATTCAAGATAATATATGGAGTGGAGGTGGACTTTTAATCGGAGGACTAAAAAGTCTTTCAGGGTCAGAATTCTAGCTGATAAGACAGGTGTTCAAATACTTTTTTGCAGCTGTACCACACAAATAAATTGTTAAAAAATCATGCATTGGGATTTCTGTTTTTTTCTTTTTAGATCATTTCTGTCACAGTGGACATGCATCTACGATGAAAATTTCAGACTCCTCCATAATTTCTAAGTGAGAGAACTTGCAAAATAGCAGGGTGTTCAAATACTTATTTTCTCCACTGTATATACAGTGGTATGAAAAAATATATGAACCTTTTGGAATTTCTCACATTTCTGCATAAAATCACCATCAAATATGATCTGATCTTTGTCAAAATCACACAAATGACAAAACTGTCTGTTTTAACTAAAACGACCCAAACATTTATAGGTTTTCATTTTTTGATAAGGATAGTATGCAGACAATGACAGAAGGGGGGAAAATAACTTGTATTTTATGTATTTTATTCTTCTCGAACAATTCTGACGTTTGATTTACTTCTCTGTTTTGGATCATTGTCTTGTTGCAGCATCCATCCTCTTTTTAGTTTCAACTGTCTGACAGACGGCCTCAGATTTTCCTGCAAAACATCCTGATAAGTTTCCAAGTTGTCCAGGCCCTGAGGTAGCGAAACAGCCCCAAATCATGATGCTCCCTCCACCATACTTCACGGTGGGGATGAGGTGTTCATGTTGGTGAGTTGTTACATTTTTCCTCCACACATGAAATTGTGTGTTACTCCCAAACAATACAACTTTGGTTTCATCAGTCCACAAAACATGTTGCCAAAACTTCTGTGGAGTGTCCAAGTGCCTTTTTGCGAACTTTAAACCAGCAACAATGTTTTTTTTAGACAGCAGAGGATTCCTCCATGGAGTCCTCCCATGCACACCATTCTTGGCCATAGTTTTACATATAGTTGTTGTGTGCACAGAGATATTGGACTGTTCCAGTGATTTCTGTAAGTCTTTAGCAGACACTGTAGGGTTCTTTTTTTGCCTCTCTGAGTATTCTGCGCTGAAGGCTTGTCTCCATTTGTAGACAACTTCTCTGATTGTCAATTGATCAACATCTAGACTTTTAGAGAGGGTTTGTATCCTTTCCCAGCTTTATACAAATCACCAATCCTTGATCGCAGGTATTCAGAGAGCTGTTTTGACTGAGCCATGATGCACATCAGACGATGCCTCTTATCAAGACAACTCTTACCAGGTGTGTTTTTTATGGTGGGCAGGGCAGCTTTAAACCACTCATCAGTGATTGGGCACACACGTGAAAAAATCCTTGGTATAAATTGCTTTCATTTGCTCTTTAAGTCTCCTTAGGCAGAAGGTTCACTTACTTATTTTTCCCTCTTCTGTCATTGTTTGCATGCTATCCTCATTAACATATGAAAACCTGTAAAAATTTGGGTGGTTTTAGTTAAAGCGACACTATTTTTACATCTGCATGATTTTGACAAAGATCAGATCACATTTGATGGTGATTTTATGCAGAAATGTGAAAAATTCCAAAAGTTTCAGATACTTTCATGCTACTATATTACACCTTTTTATACTTTATTTTGTGTACTGTCTCTGCCTGGCAGCCCACCAGGCTTCTTAAGCAGTGGGGGAAACCCTGGAGGATTTTTTTTTTAACCAAGTCTTTTTATTAGAGGCTAAAGGCTGCCTGGCAAGTCACCACTCAGGTTGTTGTTCTTGTGGACACTAACTTTGAAGCCTTACCGCTTCATCATAGTTGAACTGATCGTTTTGAAACTTGTAGCTACGTAACGTTGAATAATATATATCAATACTTAGAGCCCAATCTTTGATTTTTTTTTTTTTTTTTGCATCAAGGCTGATCAATTATTCACAGAGTTATGTGTTGGTGTTTACGCTGGCTGTAGGTTACGATTTCATCACATGGACTTTTGGTGCTTTTGTTACAAGTTAGCCCATAGAGGGCATGCGCGCAAAGCTTTTAGCTATCTTGCAGTTTGCTGTAAGCATACTTGTGATTGTTTTATTCCAAAAAATGTGTTTTCTTTTATTTATCTGAACACTAAATTTTTTTGAGTCTGAATTTGTCCATACATTTTTTTATGTTCCCTGGGATTGGAATAGGGGGTAATCCTGGGTGTACTTTACCACTTTTTCAAAGTCATTTGGGATAGGCTTAACCCTCTAAGGTCAGTGGACGTGCTGGCCCATCCTTACAAGTCTCGTAACGTGGTGATTACACGCTTATGGTACCAGTCATTTGAAAGTGCTTAAGTGGAGCTTCACCCTGCTTTTTACTTGAAGTCAGTAAAAGTAAAACCAAGTAAAACGTTATGTAATGCCCTTCGAGTTTTATCGTCCTCATAAATAAGCATTAAAACGCTGCATGGCCCATGTGTTTATGTCCACATTTTTGTCATTTCTTGTCCTTTTTCCAAACAGAAAGCACTGTTGAGAACTATGTATCTCGTGATTCTTTTCCGATGTCACATCGGAAATGAAAATTGTTACACGTGAGGTCGAGGGCGTGTGTTGAGAGGTGAAGGCTCGTGTATCAGCGACCGTGAATAGGAGTAGATAGTTTCGATGGTGTGTTTGGGGACATGATCTGCAAACTGAATTTTGCTTATTTTCAACAACTTGATGAAGAGGATGACTCAGATTTGTCACCTTCTTTGGATGAGTTGGAGAGTGATAATGTGTATATAAATATGTCTGTATTAGAGAAGCTTGATTGTATGTATATAATTTTAAGTCTCAGAAAGGAAAAGAAAATGATATGCTAATCAAACCTTCTAACTATCTAATTTTTATACCTATTTGACTCAAACAACATTACTCTTGCAAATGGATGTTGGAAAGTTATTTGCTCACAGCAAGGGTAAATCAACAAGGAGCATTGAGAGAGGTAAGTTAGGTAACCCACCTAGGCAACATAAACAACTTTGAGGTCACAGCCTACCAGTTGAGAAACACTAATTAATCGCATAACAGTTACAGCGATATATTCCCATTTCTGTTCAAAGTAGAGCAGCAGACTGTAGAAAGAGGTGAAGGAGAGATGGAAGTTGATGAGCATGTGCAGAGGTGAATTGACTGTCAAAAAGGGGTGTCCCAATTCTGAATACTGATGGCTGAAAAACAAAAAACAAAAACTTGTATTTTGGTTTGATTATACATAGTTTAAAGCGCTATTTCTGACTTTTTATGATGGATAAGTGCTAAAAAAAAATGTTTTGCTCACTTGCCAATGCCCCGCTGTGCCCCAGTCATAGACTTCTTAATTATGTTGACGGAATAGATTCCCCAGACACTGCGCCACGCCTTCTAGTAGTGGGCTGTCTTACACTCCACTTCAGTCGGCCACAGTTAGTCCCAAAACATATGCAGCGATCCAACGCCGGATTTAGGTTGAAAAAGTACAAAAGCTGTACCGCATACAAACAGCAAGGATTGTCTCAGGAATGATCTGTTCAAGGATTCAAGGTGATTATTATAGTTTTCGTACCATGCATTTTGAATCATAGTGAAAAAAATCAAAGGGAGAAAATATCCGCTACGGCATTGGCTTCATAGTTCGCAATATTTGTGTAAAATAAATACTTACTGCACTTTTTTTTTTTTTTGCTTTAAACCAAGAATCGAGGCTGTTTTACGTCCATATCTATTAAGAATTCAGGGATTTAAGCATTTATTCACAAGACTTTTCAATGGACAAAGCTCTTTGTTTTCATGAAGCGGCCCCTACATTTGCTTACTGACTAACATCATAGTTCGCAATATTTACGTGAAATAAATGTTAATTGCACGTTTTTTTTTTTGTTTGGGTTTTTTTTTTTTGCTTTTAACAAAGAATCGAGACTGTTTTACGTCAATATCTAGAGAGAATTCAGGGATTTAAGCATTTATTCATAAGAATTTTAGACACAAAAAGCTATTTGTTTTCATAAAGCGGCTGCTACGTTTGCTTACTGACTAGCATCATAGTTTGCAATATGTACGTAAAATAAATGTTAACTGCACGTTTTTTTTGTTTTAACCAAGAATCGTGACTGTTTCACATCAATATCTATTAAGAATTCAGGGATTTAAGCATTTATTCATGAGAATTTTCAACGGAAAAAGCAATTTGTTTTCATAAAGCGGCCGCTACGTTTGCTTACTGACTAGCATCATAGTTTGCAATATTTACGTAAAATAAATGCTAACTGCACGTTTTTTTTTTTTCTTTTAACCATTTTAACTTTTAACCATGAATCGAGACTGTTTTACGTCCATATTTATTCAGGGATTTAAGCATTCATTCACAAGAATTTTCAACGGAAAAAGCTCCTTGTCTGTGATTCCACTCGGTCAGCTTTGAGGGCCATGGCAACAATACAGGCCCCCTATTACTTGGCCCCGCGTCCCGTGTCCTGTCAATATATTATGAAGTCTATGCCCCAGTGTTGTATTAGGTCTAGTAACACTCCTGCCTTCAAAGATGAAAAGAAAAAACAAAACAAAACAATAGCCATTGACGGCGATAGGTGTTCAATCCATTGGAATTAGAAGTCCTATAGCTACAATGAACTGAACTTCTACTAGTGGCAAACTAAACAAGAATGAAAAGAGGCACAAAATTGGACATCTGTCATCGTCCATGGCACTTAAAGAGTTAAGTGGCCCTACAAATGCACCGTGTGTGCATGACTTCAACTTGTTTAAACTCAGACAATGAAACACTCTCAAGCAAAAAAGTCAAAACTGGATCAATTCACTTCAACAAATGTTGGATACAGAATTCATTCACTGTATACAAAAAAAAAAAAAAAAAAAAAAAAAAAGGGAAACCCCCACCCTAAATGCAGGTGTGTTTTTCTGTTCATTCAAACATTCACCCTAATCACAAAGAATCCAAAAAGCCAGCCAAGTCAAGTTAGAAACAAGTCTCAGATCGGTTCCTACCTGGCAGGATGTGACAGCTGACATGACGAGTAGAAACATGGCACTGAGGAGATGCATCCTTGTCCAAATGTTTGCTCCCCGCGATTTCTTCCCTTTCGGCGACCTCCTCCTCCTTCTCGTCTTCTTCTGCCGCTACTGATCTCTTTCTCTTCCGTGCTCCACTAGCCTCATCACCGGGGGGACGCACACGCACAGGCGGCGTAACCGCTGCGGAGCTGCCACTGAATTCGAGATGAAGCGACAAGCAGGGAATCGGCCCGATGGTTGGAGAGTATTGACTGAAAGTGGGGGTTGAGACTGAGTTGTGTGGTAGTGATGAGGTCCTCCTCCGTCCTACACTAGGCGAGAAGTGCAGAGGTTGGAAGGTGAATGCTGCTGCACTTGCGACGTGCAGACGATAGGGACAGTGAGCACACAACACACCATCAGAAAAGCTCTCTCTCTTGCTGCGTGTGTGTGAGATACTGGATTTATGATGCGTCTCTGCACTCTTAACTCTTTCACTTCCATTGACGGCGCTCGACGTCCAAGCCAAAAATGGCTTGGACTTCTAGCGCCGTCAGTGGCACTTAAACGTGAGCATTCAAAACCAGTTCTGGGAGGGCATAAATCGTTCGATCGGTGAAACTTCTCTCACTAAGATTGGATTGGATGTCTATCAATGTCAATGGTTACATTTACATGGACATATTTTGTATTAAAAGCCTGATCAGAATAAAAAATGCTACATGTACACCAAGGTCGGCCCAGCCTATATGCAGACTATGCAGCTGCTTAAGGCCACCACTAGGGGCCCCCCAATCTGGCAACCTCATTTTATACGTTGTTAATAGAGCATCATGAATAATGTGGCGCGCATTCCCCTTTATCTATGCAAACATGGATTTTTTTTGTCATTACAATCTGGCCACCTGGGAGTGACGTTGAACCAGCTTTGCCATGATTGGTGCTCAAACTTGCTTGGAAAATAGATGCACGAATATGTCGAAGAGAATTTATCCTTCTGGAGCAGAGAAACGAAAGAATAAGAAAATTGGAGAAGAAAAGAAACAACAGTATCAAGCAGAGGTTGCGCTAGACATTTTCGTTGTCTGTCATTTTGACTGACAGGGTCATAAAAATCCGGTCATAGTCTATTTTTACCCGTCACTTAAATTTTTAAAATGATAATGATGACATATTCAATAGTATTCATTCATTCATTTTCCATGCCGCTTTTCCTCACGAGGGTCGCGGAGGTGCTGGAGCCTATCCCAGCCAACTCCGGGCAGTAGGCAGGGGACACCCTGAACTGGTTGCCAGCCAATCGCAGTAGTATTTAGTTTTCATTCATTTTTAATTAATATTGTAACGCTTGCTTGGCGGCGAAAAATTAGACACGGAAGTCGTGGTATTTTTCTCCCTTTTTACTCTGCTTACCGCCAACAACTCCGCCCCCAAAGAAAAAGAGGCAACGATATAGACCCCAATCACCAACGTCACACAATGATCTTAATTGTGGTTGTCAGCCCAAAATCTTCTAAATATATATTAAATGCATCTTACCAGATATAATGACTACTACATAGTCTGTGGTGATCGTTTGGTGCCCAGATTTCTTGTCGAATTACAGCAGTCCATCTCGCGCTCATCTTCGGGTCTCTCAGAATACGGTAGAACTTCAAGTCTCTCCGTCTATCTTCTCTGTTACAGCAACCAACCGCCACACACGCCTTCACCATTTTGATTATTAATATTAACGAGCAGAAAAACACGCCGCAATAGGAGGTATGTACGTAGTGGTAATGTGTAAACATGACGAGCTGACACACAATATGGCGGCTCCAGTCAGGGGGGCGGAGTTGTGACGTCATGTGATTGGGGTCTATACACAGGCGGCAATCTTGTCCATCAATTGGATGACGCGCTGGCACACCGGGTGCACCAATAAGAACCTCGCGTTGATGTGTCAATCACGGTGCCGCCGCCAGACCCCGGTGACGCTACAATATTCTGACAGAAGAGCCAATGACGTCATGCATTAAGAGAGACAATAGCTAATTAATATGCTAACTCGCCACCCTGTGGTCTGAGGTGTGAATTGCAACCTGTCAAAATGACGGACGGACTTCAGTTTTTTCCGTCACCGTTTTAAAAAACCGGTCAACGAAGGAAAATATCCGGTTAACGCGACCCCTGTGGCCTATACTACGAAGCCGGTTTTCTGGCTTAGCAGGGTAACTTCGAGAGTAACTTTATCACGTGCGACGTAAGTTCGCGGCTATGCGAGACTACGAAAGGTGGATATGTTGGAACCAAGAAGTGTTGCCATGGCAACACACGCCAAACCTGGTCGTGTCAGAGTTAGATCTTGCTTAACATCAGGATTCCAATTAACCACGCTCTATTTAAACAGCACCCCTCCGCGGACGTGTCCTCCTGACAATGACAGCGTACTTGGACGACCCATACGACATTGGCGCGCGGATTGTGAGGGGCTCTCTCCGGAGGGCACGGGTATTTCGGGACCGCCAAAATTCGCTGGCGTACCCGGAAGATGTTCTCCATGAAAGACATATTTTCAAGTGAGGAAATTCTTTACCTGTGCCAACTGATCGAGGCGGACGTCACTAGTGTAACCCGCCGAGTCAGGCCCTCACAACCGCTCAGCTTGTGTGCCTGTCCGTGCGCTCTTTTGCCAGGAACAATATATGTATTCCATGAGTCCATCGGTGATGCTGAATATCTGCGTAAGAACACTGTATGCCGTGCGATTCGGAGTGGGGTATGGAAACGCTTCAAATTGATTGTTGAAATCGCTGAATGTAAACGAATGCGGAGCTTTGCTCTCATACAAGAAATATATTTAACAGACTTTCCAGCGTTATTTCGTTGTGTAAATATTTATAATAATCATAGAAATATGTAGACTATTTAAACATTGAGAAAACTTGCGTTTTTTTCTGCCAACTCGAAGAGATTAAATTGTCAAATCCACTGATAGGACAGACGCACAAATATAAAAGATATAAATGTTTATTGAATATGCATCTTACAGTCTTGTTTGTCAGCGAAAATTCGTTACAAAAGACGGGCTTTAATTTACGCAACAACGCATGGCATCCCGGCATTTTCTTCTTCTCCTGAGTCCTCACAAATATAACATAAAATTTTGGGAGGGGGGGTTGGGCTTGGGCCTGCAAATCAAGTTGATTGATCGGACTCGGGTCGGGTCGAGCTGGATTTTTTAGGCCCAAACTAAAAAAAAGAACATACGTATTCATACAGTCAAGGAGTCTAAACATACAATCATCCTGCTTCATGTGGTGATGCGCGATAAATTATTTCTTACTGTTAACGTACCAAATCTTTTTTTATTGTCCTGACAGCAGGCTTTATTTCTTTTCATGGACATAAGTAAACTGGCATATTGACGCATTCACAAATCACACGATCTGTAAATTCGCTGTCAACAGACCCGTCTCGCTCAACTCGCCGAATCGGTGTTGGATTTCGCGGTGAGGGTGGATTTTAATCATCGCGCATTCCTCCTCTGTGAAGTAAGGTGACCGTGCCATCGTCACAAGTAGTGTTTGACTCTGCTCTCCGCCCCCTTTTATGTGAACGCGCAGTAACTCTGACTGGGTTGACACAGGCTCGACTAATCAACCTCATAATCAGCGTCGTAGCACCGATTGATCACAAACTAGACAACCAGGTTTTGTCAACTCCGGTTACCCGCTGGTAAACTGGATTACTTCTGGGGAGGTTGAACTCGGTTCGTAGTATAGGCCACTGGTATCAAGGTAATAGAGCATGTTGTTGATGTTATTGTTGTTGTGCAAGACACTCCGACTTGAACGTTGTTGTCAGCTGAGGTTGTCAATATGTCTTACTGGTAATTGCCATTAACCGCAGGGCGAAGGCCCGGAGCTAATCAAGTAAAGCCTAGCAAGTTGTCATCTGTCGGCAGCGGCAAATGTACAGCTTCCACTGATTGTAGTCAAACGAAATATTGGCATAATATGCATTTGGACTGGAGAGCGTACGGCTACGTCTACAGTAGGACGGATAATGGCCTTAAACGTGTAATTACTTGGACTATACCACATGTCGGCTACACCAGTATGGATTAGTTGTTAGACGGTTAATGTAGGCGGGTGATGTTACCCGCCGCCTACGCGCCGCCTAATTTGGACTGCTGTCACCGTACAACATTCGGATACTCAGCAAAGGACGTCATGCCGTCGCTGTTTTTAGTGCGGCATGACAGCATCGTCAACAATGGAGGCGGACGATCACGACGTGGCATTCCTGCTCTTTTCTTTTCCACACATTTTTCTTGAACCTTCAAACTACGTCTCAATAATATGCTTCAATTCAGTGCCCATTTGGGGTCCTCGCATCGCGGATGAGGTGGAGATGAGCGTTTTTTAGATCTCGTCTCCCGAGTTGTCTCCGATCAGCCTGCTGCGGGGCCGGCCCCTCCCAACTCAATGCCGACCGAACATGAGTACTGTATATAAAAAATGCGTAGAAGAAAATTAAACCCCGAAAAGTGACCAGCGTGGTAGCCCCAGTCAAAGAGCCGCGCGATCAGTTTTTTTTCCTAGACATTTTTGCCTGTCAAAACTGTTGCCACTTCCAGGATTGTCACTTTTATGCACAAGAAGCCTAGTTGCGGCTTCCAGCCACGCAACATATGCTTCTATTTGTTATTTTCCAAGTGGTGAGAGCGCAACTGAGCATCGATTGTAACATCCCAAGTAACGATGTCAGGCTTCTGTTGTTTAGATTTATTTCAATCACAGTAAGGCACCTGCACGTAAAAGCAGAGCTTGCTCTCCATTCCACTCTCACTCCTGTGTGATGCGTTTAATCGCGATCACGAAAAAAACAGTGATCACAAAATAATGACAGCCCAGAAGAAGTAGTAATTTTGAAATTTTCCGTGGGCTAAGGATGAGTTTGCATTTCAGAGATAAACCGCGCGGGCGCTGACGTAACACATGAGGCCTCTCCTTTTGACACATGCGTAGTATGTGCAAATGCAGGCTACCTTGCTGAAGCGGGGGGCGGGGCTTAAACGCATCTTAAACGAAGTGTGGACAGGTATATAAAAATAGTCGGCAAAATACCCTGGACAAAATTAACTGTCCTAGTGTAGTCATTTCATTTATATCGGACATTATTATCAAGTAGTATGTCATGTATCAGCCTATGGTTAATTTACTTAATTAGTTGCGCACTCCCACGGTACACGTTTTTGTTGACGAATATTTTCCTGGGCTAAATTTTGTTCCAGGTAATCATATTTTGTACTTTGGATGATTCAAAGGAGGTATTGAGAAGTATCTTGGAATTGGAGGTGGAGTGCCGTCCTCTTCACAAAATGATGATTTCCCCAAATGTACAATTCAAGGTAATGCTCGGCAATGTCGTGTACATAGTTATGAGATTAAGAATCAAGAAAGATGCAGACTGAGTTACAATTTTAATAAATTTTTACAAAAATATGGGCCCCTTGGCATTATTTTGCTTAGGGCCCCCAAATGGCCTGGGCCGGTACTGATGTACACCAAGGTTTGGTCGCACTATTGGTAGGGACGATGTAACAGAAGAAGCTGCATCATAGACTTCATAATGTATTGACGGGACACGGGGCCGATTGATAAGGGGCCTATCTCCGTCAAAGCTGGCCATATGTAAACGAAGAGCTTTTTCCGTTGAAAATTCTTGTGAATAAATGCTTAAATCCTTGAATTCTGTATAGATATGGACATAAATGAGTCTCGACTCTTGGTTAAAAGCAAAATAAACGTGCAGGTAGCATTAATTTTATATGAATATTGGAAACAATGAGGCTAGTCACTAAGGAAATAAGCAGACGCCATATGTAAGCAAAGAACTTTTTCTGTTGAAAATTCTTGTAAATAAGCGCTAAAATCCCTGAATTCTTTATAGATAAGGGCGTGAAGCAGTCTCGATTCTTGGTTAAAAGCAAAAGAAAAAAAAATAATAGTGCAGGTAGCATTTATTTTACATAAATATTGCGAACTATGAGGCTAGTCAGTAAGGAAATTAGCGGCCGCCGTATGTAAACAAAGAGCTTTTTCTGTTGAAAATTCTTGTGAATAAGCACTTAAATCCCTGAATTCTTTATAGATATAGATTTATAAGAGTCTCGACACTTAAAGGCAAAATAAACGTGCAGGTAGCATTTATTTTACGCAAATATTGCTATGTTTAATGCCAATGCTTTAGCGGCTAATTTCTCCCATTGTTTCAAAATGCATGCATGGTCTGAAAAGTATAATAATTACCTTGAATCCTCGAACAAATGACTCCTGAGCCAATCCTTCCTGTTTATATGCAGTACAGCTTTTGTAATTTTTCAACCTAAATCCGGCGTAACATCGCTGAATGTGACTGACTGCTAATAAATTAAGCAGAGTGTTGATGGCCCACTTTGGGAAGGCGTGACGCAGTGGAAGGGGAATGTGTCATGTCAATACATTATGAAGTCTATGGCTGCATGTACACTTATTGATAGAGATGGGTCATTAATAAGACCAAACAGATTGTTGAACGGGGGCCAGGGCTACATTTCTCACAAATACGAAACTAATTAATTGATAGGTTAAACGATCAATGCAAAATAAATATTGTTAATTTGTACTAATTTTAATTGGTTCAAGTGATACAACATTCAATTCAAACATTTTTCAAAAACTACTAAAGAAACATTTTGAAGTGCAAATGCCTTCATAATAAAATGGGGAGCTATCCAATAATTGCCTGGCATGGCCAGACTGTTCTCCCTGTATTCTTTAAACACTGGGAAAACAGTCTGGGACCCAGCTCTTCATAGGCCTCTCGAGCCCGGACGAAAGTAACCCATGACATCACGAGCAAGATTGACGCACCAACTCTCGCAATCAGTTCTCCCGGACACTCCAGGTCAAAGTGCAGGACGTTCTGTCCTAAAACAAGTAGCATCAGAGAACGCCCGATATCCAACTGATAACACAACTGATGAGACTCCAAGAGCCCCTTTAACGCTGAGGTGGCAGAATCGACATCCTCGTTGCCCGGACAACAGTAACTCCCAAGTCATCCTGTCCAATCCATAAAAGACAATAAACAAACACACCCAAACACACCCTTCTTCTTCCTTCTTCACACCCTTCTTCCTGCACACGGCCCGCCCCGCGAGAGCTTTAAAAAGACTGAACATTTAGATAATAACTGTCGCTTGGGGACATTTCAATGTATCCGTTGTTTTGCTGACCCTGGATCCAGCATTGCCTCTGAGTCGTCTGTTTTGCCTAGTTTTATTACCATTGTCGACAAATAAATTGTCAACCTGTTTTCAGTGAGTCTTCTTTAAACCGTTCAAAATAGAGTCAGTACAAAGGGTTAACACTGGAGTGGACGCGTGGAGTTTAACCCTCCGGGCTGATTTGCTGGAGCTGCGCTAGAGGAACGGCATCTGGTTCGGCTGTCGCTGTTCCGGCGGCTTGGCCGGGAGGCCGAATTCCTTCAATCCAAAACAACAGAGAAATTGGGGTAACATTGTTCATCAAAAGTTCATCAAGGGAGGACAAAATGTTCATTAAGGCAGATGTGGAATCAAGTTCTTTCCACCACAAAGACTGGGTGTTTTTGTAGCCATGTTGCCGCTGTGTTATGGAAGGTATATTCTTCCTCTGCCTACATTTTCATGTGTCCAGTTCTCCAAAAATACTAAAACTAAAATCTTGCATATGAAACGACTTGTTGCCTTTGATATTGTTATTACGATGATGATTGTAGTTATGATGATTTGTAATATCATTTACTACTACTATTGTACGGCTGTGGCTGCTAGCCTGTTGCTAATCAGTGTAGATGGCACAATTATGTCAATGCATAAATGCAACTGTTTTTTGTTTGTTTGTTTACAGGTGGAAAATGCTGTTAGGCAAGGGAAGACAAGTTGATATGCCTCACATCAACACTTACTGTATGTTGATGGACATATATCGAGACTACGTGCGTTCTACCCGGGGGCGGCCAAGAGGCTGGGACAGACGGTGGGTGGCCTCACGGTGCGTTCTACCCGGGGGCAGCTGAGAGGCTGGGACAGACGGTGGGTGGCCTCGCGGCGGACCTTCAGCTCGATCCTCAGAGCCAACTAAGAGCTTTTCAACTGCAGCAACTTAAAGATACGCTATTGGAGCTGGAAATACCGAGGACAGCGGGAGAAAGCCCGTCTGAAGGCCGTAATGTCAGGTGAAAGTTTGGTGAGGCTCCGGAGCTCCGCTATTTTTATAAATTGTGATTTATTGACCTGTTTCGCACATGCAGCAATCGTTTTAAATAAAACAAGAAATGGAATCATGTTGTCCAAATATTTTATTGTAATCAATATCTGCAATAAAAAGAGAATGAATTGAATGTATTTTGTAATGTATTTTTTTGTTTAAATGTAAATATCTTGTAGTATTTCCTTTTAACAAGAAAATCTGTGTCAGCCCTTCTGCATTCGGCAAATGTAATATAATTTGAATTTCACCTCATTTTGGTGACTCAAGTGGCCGGCACGCACCGATACCTACACCTCACGTCAACACAGGCTGACAGGTTGGAATAATTTTGTCCATGAATGATCAACGAAGTGATAAAAACAACCATTTAATCTTTCAGGAACATCATTAGGTTTAAATCACATCCTTAACTTCTTGTCTGCAGCTTGTTTCGCTTTAAGGCAAGGAAGTAGATCCACACTAGGGCATTGTAGTTACTAGCTGGTCGATGATGAAAATAATCCACATCCAACCATATATAGAGGCGTTTCCAAGAGATCGCGCATAGCGCAGAAAGTCTCAGAGTGTCATTTACGTTGCGCTGAATCCATTTTTGGAGATTCTTTGGGTTCCTCTGCTATGATTTAGCAGTTTTGACTTTGTCAACACACTGCTTACTTCAACCGCTATTCATGTTGTTCTTTCTAAACGTTCGGAGCAGACATTTTCTAAGATTTCGCCGCCCATGTCTGCTCAGGAAACCTACATAATGTATTTTATTTTAAAAATTATGTGTATGCATAGGCTACATGTAAAAATCATTGCTTTCTTTTATATATCATTTATATCATAATTATTACATTTGCAGTGCTTAAAACCACTTATAAAAACACAGATATGGCGGAAAACACTCAGATGACTTGAAGTTCTGCTCTGAGACCCCCAATTTGGCCACATTTCAAAATTGTCCTATATGCATGTGTGATACATCATTGAAAAGCTTACAATCTCAATTTTCTGGGGGAAGAAAAATTTTGAACAGGAGGGCATTTAAAAAAATATAAAAAACCCCAGCAAAACCCTAACTGGAGGCGAGAACACGCGAGAACAGAATTAAAGACGCCACGATTTTAACGAGATATTATCGCTTACTTACCTTGTTTCGATCCAAAAACTCCATGTCGCATGTATCACTGAGTGTCAAGACACAGCTATGAGTGGCCGCAGCCGAATTTTTGGGGGATTTTATGGGTGAAACATGGTAATATAACAAAGGTCACGATGCAGAAATCGCAGACATCAAGGAGTGATCAAGATTTTCTTTTTCATATATTTACCCTTTTAATTTTTTTTGGTTTTTTTTCAATTTTTCTTTGCTTGGATCGATTATTTATCATATAACATTTAGAAATGCGACAGTAACAAAAAATACAATTAAGCGATAGTTATGAGGTAGATATCAGGGACTTTTTTACAGACACCATTTTTCTCATTGTGACGTCATTTGTTTAAAAGTTTAAAATATGCGAGTGAATCATTTTTTAAAGTCGTTTTTTTTTTAAACGACATATTAGACATCAATTAATGATTCTAAACTAAAAATGACAGACATTTGAATAATAAATATAATTAATTACCTTCGTTTTATGGCTGGGTTTAAACAAAAGCGGTTGCGCGACGTCTGGAAACGGGGGTTTCCAGGGTAAAATGGACAGATTAAAAATAGTTCAGGGGCTCAATGCGCCATGAATCTGCTATGGCAGCGTATAGACATATTGTTCGATCAAACACAACAGTTGTTTTTGCTTAAAATACAGCAGTTTCTTTTAAAGAGTGCAACAGCAGAAACTGCTTCTTCAGTCTTGTCTGGGTTTTCCGCCATATACATAAATATGTTTAAGTTATACTTTTAGGGGAAAAAAAGGGAAACATGTCTTATATGTACTTCTTTCCAATGCTGTTAAATCGCAATAAATATATTGAACACACCAACATACCAAAAAAAAAAAAAAAAAATGTAAATAAGCTCCGCCTCTACACTGATTTTACTTGGTGGTGGTCCCCATTAAACGCGAAAAACGAAGACTCACTGTATCAATCTGCACATGTCAAAATAATTTGCTACATCTGGACGTTTGATGCATGAATATACAAGTCCTAATCAGATCAATATTTTTAGTGTCCATGAAAACAGTGCATCTAATTAAAGAAATTTGTCAATGTAAACGTTTCCAACGGCAGCTAACGAATTCAATTACTAAATGACAGTAAAGCAGTCGCAACCCTTATAGATAGCTACATTTATGACGCAAACTGTGAGCCAACGGGCCATTGAGCCATTTTGAGTCATGGTTGTTTGATTTAAAAAAATAATAATAATAATAAATAAATAAAACTAAACTAAACATTATGATAAACGCCATATGTTAAAATAGCTACCTCATGTTGCAACATTTTCAGCACTATTGATACTAGGAAAAAAATTGCTCGATACCATTTTCTTTACAACACTAATGAAATACCCAAAATTAAATTGGTCGAAGTTACTTTGTGGTCATGATAAAAAACTAGTGTTGTTTTCTTCAACGATGACGATAACGAAAATATTTTGTTGAAAAACAAATTTTTCATGACGATGACGAGATAAAAACGTGTCTTGGGAGAATAGAATATGAGACGAATGCCAGTTTTCGTCTGACAAGACGAGAACGAGATGAAAATTTGAAATATTTCTTGTCATTAGTTCACAATGTGTGACATTTTCCTATCCCATGTGTAGTTAACACGCTTTGTAACAGTGTTTGGTCATCTCACTCATATGACGCGCTCCAGGCTACAGACTTGCCTTTTGTGAAACACATATCAGGTGCTGCTTGGTGAGTTTTGTTTTCTTGTTTTGGCTAGATATGCCATGTTGCTTTAGGTTTGTGCTGAGTGATCATCACACATTAAATGTAACTTGTAGCGTTAGCAAAGCTTTTCATAATGATATTGACGGGACACTGGGTGCAGAGCTGATTAATAGGGGGCCTGCATTGTTGGCGTGGCTGTCAAAGCTGACCGAGTGGAATCACAGACAAAGAGCTTTTTTCGTTGAAAATTCTTGTGAATAACTGCTCAAATCCCCGAATTCTTTATATATATGGACGTAAAACAGTTTCGATTCTTGGTTAAAAGCGGGAAAAAACAAAACAAAACGTGCAGTTAGCATTTATTCTACGTAAATATATTGAAGTATGATGCCCGTCTGTCAGTCAATGTGGCGGCCGCGTTATGTAAACAGAGCTTTTTCGGTGAAAATTCTTGTGAATAAATGCTTGAATCCCTGAATTCTTTATAGCTATGGACATAAAACAGTCTCGATTCCCGGTTAAAAGCAAAAAAAAAACGTGCAGTTAGCGTTTCTTTTACGTAAATATGTCGAAGAATGATGCTAGTCTTTTAGACAACCTTAGGCAGCCTTAAAATAAAGAGCTTTTTAAGTTGAAAATGCTTATGAAAAAAACGAAATATTTAATAATTACCTTGAATCATCAAATAAATCAATCCTGAGACAATCCTTCCTGTTTGTATGGGGCACAGCTTTCGTACTTTTTCAACATAAATTCGGCGTTGGATTGCTGCATGTGTCGCTGCGACCGACTGCGAATAACTGAAGCGGATTTTGGAATGGCCCCCTACTTGAAGGTGTGGCACAGTGAAGGTTGAATCTGACCCGACAATATCATTATGAAGTCTATGGTTAGCAATAGCATGTTGCGTGCTGCGTGTCATCTTAAACTCTTGGAAAACTTTTTACATACAGTTCGTGGCTTCCAGGTGAGTTTAATTCATTGGAAATAATATCCTGGTTTTTCTGCTGAGTGTGTATTATCTTCACAAAGATGTTGATGTCCTTGTAGATTCTGCAATTATTTGCCTGTCCGTGAATGTTCATTGAAAATTGTTGGAAACCTTTTATTGATTTATTCATTTATTCATCGAATAAAACTTTTGAAATTTACAAACGAGAAAAAATTTGAGTAATTGTTGACTAAAACCAGACATAATTTGGCAGATTTTTCGTTTACTAAAACTAGACGAAGTTGAACACATTTTGAAATAACTAAAATATGACTAAGACAAAGATGAAAATTAAAAGTGCTGCTGGAAAAAAAAAACTGATTAAAAAAATAAATAAATCCAGGGTTCCAGGGTTCCAGTACTACAGAAGCCTGGCAGGCTGCCTATAAATTAATAAGATAATACAAATTTCTTTCTGTTCAATGATTATTCGCATAATTTCATTTTTTTTTTTTTTTTTATATTTAAAAAAATGTCATACACTGTTCATACTACAAACATCCTACACGTGTGATAAGAATCCCTTAATTTGTTCTTGAATTATTAACAAGGAGATATACTGAACTGAATACTTAATCTCCATTTACGTAGGTTTTCACCGACTGGCGGAGGGATATACATACACACACACACACACACATACAAAACGGTAATTTTATCTGGGCATGAAGAGCCCATTTCATCCATGTATTATTTTTTTCTTTTCATTCTGACTTCCTGCTGCTCCTCGAAATGATGTGGAGCCGTAGGGAGGCACGCTGCCATTTTCAGGGGCGCCGTTATTACATTATTCTCTCTTCTCACATGGTCATCTGCAAGAGTGACAATAACAAAAGCCGCCAGGGCGAGTACAGGCCACGTTGAGTCATGAGATCCACTGTACTCGCAAAGTCTCTGCCCCTAGTTACACTGGCTGCATATCGAGGTGAACGCAACGAAAACATGACCCATTTTGTCGTCTTTTTTTTTTTTTTTTTTTTTTTTTTTGTCCCCTGGTCACTCCAAAGGAGGATGTGAATCTTTAAATAGGATGGCCATTTTTGCCTCCCAGTCCTGTCGCTTCATTTTTTAGTCAAGTCTTTGCTCTTGGAGTCATCTCCCCCCTTCCCCTATATTCAATAGTAAATGTGTTACGCGTTTGACAACAATGTTGAAGGCAAGTCAGCATGGTGTACTGAATGTTTGCAAGCCAAAACATGCTAACTCATTGGGCGCCGTTGACAGCAATAGATGTCCAATCTAGGAGGGCTCATGTGTGGTGCATTATGAAGTGTAAAATATGACAGCAGACACGCCGGACAGGCAAGAATTGCAAAGAGTTCCGCCTACAAAACTTCAACAATTAGCGTCCTCGGTTGCTTTTCCTTGTGGACTCACTGACTGTTATTGACGGAGCTAGTGGCATCGAATGAACATCTGTTCATCGCTGCCATCCCTACTACTTATCATGGATTGCAGTCAAAGGCAGACAATGAGTTAAACAATATACATAAGGAGCAGTATTTCTCAATTATTTTCTGTTACACCCCTCTGAAGAAGAAGTAACCTCTTCGCGCCCCTCTAACTCTCTGCCGCCACTGTAAATAGTATCAATTGTATATGAAATTACACTTCTGCATAGCATTGTGTCCTTGCTAACATGAAAAGGAAATACGTTATATAGATCAACTTAAAGTACAACAAAGTATAACTATATTAACATTTTTTGTAACAAGACTCAAAGCACATCAATTTGCTTTAAAAAGAAAAAAAAAAACTGTAAAAATGCACTCAATATACATTTTTTGACCATTTGATCCTGAAAAATAATATTTTATAAAATAAATAAATTATAATAAATTCAAATTGATTAGCAACATTACAGTGGTATGAAAAAGTATCTGAACCTTTTGGAATTTCTCACATTTCCGCATAAAATCATCAAATGTGAGCTGACCTTTGTCAAAATCACAGAGATGAAAAAACAGTGTCTGCTTTAACTAAAACCACCCAAACATTTATTGGGTTTCATATGTTACTGAGGATAGTATGCAAACAATGACAAAAGAAGGAAAAACAAGTAAGTGAACCATCACATTTAATATTTTGTTGCCCCCCCTTTGGCAGCAATAACTTCAACCAGACACTTCCTGTAGCGGCAGATCAGTCTATCAGTCATCGATCAGGACTAATCTTGGCCCATTTTTCTCTACAAAACTGCATTGGTTCAGTCAGATTCCTGGGATGACTGACATAAATCGCTATATTTAGGTCATGCCACAGCATCTTAATGGTGTTCAAGTCTGGACTTTGACTTGGCCACACCAGAACGTGTATTTTGTTCTTCTGAAACCATCCTTAAATTGATTTATTTCTGTGTTTTGGATCATTGTCTTTTTGCAGCATCCATCCTCTTTTTAGCTTCAACTGTTTGACTGACGGCCTCAGGTTTTCCTGCAAAACATCTTTTGAATTCATTTTTCCATTAATTATTGCAAGTTGTCCAGGCCCTGAGGCATAAAAACAGCCCAAATCCTGATGCTCTCTCCACCATGCTTCACGGTGGGGATGAGGTGTTGATGTTGGTGAGCTGTTACATTTTTCCTCCACACGTGACGTTGTGTGTTACTCCCAAACAATTCAACTTTGGTTTCATTAGTCCACAAAATATTTTGCCAAAACCTCTGTGGAGGTTCCAAATGCCTTTTTGCGAACATTAAACGAGCAACAATGTTTTTTTGTTTTTTTTTAGACAGCAGTGGCTTCCTCTGTGGAGTCCTCCCATGAACACCATTCTTGGCCATAGTTTTACATATAGTTGATGTGTGCACAGAGATATTGAAATGTGCCAGTGATTTCTGTAAGTCATGCTTATGAAAGTCTTTACCAAACATTCTAGGGTTCTTTTTTACCTCTCTGAGTATTCTGCGCTGAACTCTTGACGTCATCTTTGGTGGACGGCCACTCCTTAAGGGAGAAGCAACCTTGCCAAACTCTCTCCATTCGCGGAAAACTTCTCTGACAGTCGACTGATGAACATCCAGACTTATAGAGATGGTTTTGTATCCTTTCTCAGCTGTCGTAGCCAAATCAACTATCTTTGATCGCAGGTCTTCAGACAGCTCTTTTGACCGAGCCATGATGCACATCAGACAATGCTTCTCATCAAGACAGCTCTTACCAGGTGTGTGTTTCATAGTTGGCAGGGCAGCTTTAAACCACTCTTCTCGCCTTAAATGTTTGGTAAAAATTGGTTTCAATTGCTCCTTAAGTCTCCTTAGGCAGGGGGTTCACTTATTTTTTTTCTCCTTTTGTCATTGTTTGCATGCAATCCTCAAAAAAATATGAAAATCTATAAATGTTTGGGTGGTTTTAGTTAAAGCAGACATTGTTTTTTTTTTTTTTATCTGTGTGATTTTGACAAAGATCAGGCCACATTTGATGATTTTATGCAGAAATGTGAGAAATTCCAAAAGGTTCAGATACTTTTTCATACCACAGTACCTCAGAGTGCAATATACCAAACCATTTGACCGAAAAACAAAAATTAATAAAAACAAAAACAACAGTGTCATTGGACCGAGGGACAGTTTTATTTTTGCAGCACTTGTATCGTCCACCATGACCGAGGTTGCCTGGCTCTGCCAAACTATTCTCCACTGAGAGAAATAGTCTGGGAACCATCCCATTAACGGCCTTTTCGAGCAGATACAAAATCAATCGACAAATCAGATTCGTTTATTTGCGTGACGTGTTCTTCACGAGCAACGTCACTCTTGCGCGTCGAAAGTCGTCTCTTCAACAACACAGATGGTGAACGGCAGAGCCGAGAAGATGTACCAGTCCACGGTAAAATCAGTTTTAAATGACCAAAAACACATCGACACGAGTCATTGACAACAGTCTGTCTCGTGCTAGCCATGTTGAATAAACTCCGCTCTCTTCGTATGTTTACTTCCGCGTGCAAGTCCCTCGTCCTGCCGTCGCCATTTTACTAACGTCACGTCTGCCCGTCGCTGATTGGTCCACTCCACTGTCTGTTTGCTGTGGCTTGCTCCGCCCTGGAAATTGTATCCGAGTGAATGGTGGCCAGACTCAACAGCTGGAACAGCGGTGAGTCTGGTGTACCAGGCAATGACCGAGGGTATCAGGTCTTTTGCTATGGTGTGTTTTTTTTTTTTTTTTTGCACTGAGCAACGTGGTATGCCACCTTATATGATGCTAACAGTGCTTGCTGGTTTACTGATGTAACACAACGCAGGCGGCGGTACCAATCAGAGCTTTCTAAATTCCGGGTTGTCCTACCCAATCCGGGAATGTTGGCAACCCTAAGCAGGACGATTGTTGGTAATATTCAGCACGTTTTCTTTTGAAAGAATTGGCTTGTCAATGTGATTGTCTTAATCGATTTAGCTTCAGGTTGTTTTAGATACAGTAAACCTACCGGTCTTTCCTCATCTAACACAGCATCAAAACTGAAGCCAAATGCTGCATAGGCATTTTTCCTTGTCTTAGCTTGTGGGAGACATCTCGAACATCCCTGCCAAATCATTTTTTATGGTGCTGCTGAAAGGTTTGTTCAATGCACTTCATATCTCCAGCTCTTTGCTGTATGCTCTTGTTTGGTGCATTGCTTTAGGCTCCACTATTTAAGAAGGACCGTATTGGAAGAATTCATTAATCAAAATAAGGTCAATAAAAAAATTCAACAAAGGAAATTAAATTGAAACACAGTTAAATTAAAAAAAAAATCCCTGAAATTAAAATGAAAAACAACTAAGATTAAAAAATCAAATACAAGTAAATATAGAAAACGTATTAAATGAATTGATATATTAAATAAATACATTTAATAATAACAAATTTATTAGTCAATTCTTATACTGTATATAGTATATGTATATATATATATATTATAAGGGACTTACTGTCACACAGTGGTGAGGTCCTGTCGTGTCATGGTCATTTCCTGCTTTATTTTGTAAGTCTCACCCTCCTTGTTTCAGAGCACTTACCCTTCCTCTTGTCGCCTAATCACCTATTGTTTTCACCTGTTCCCCATTACCTTCTGTGAGTGTATATACTGTATAGTCAACCTCCCCTTTGTTTTCTGCCAGAGTGTCATCGTCTACCGTCGTGTCACCCCAGCTCACTTCTTGCTCACAGCCATAGAGGAAAATCTGATCTTGAATCTTTTGTAAGCATTTCTTAGTTTGTTTGCTACCTTTTGTTTTTAATAGCATTTTTGCCTTCCTCAGTGAAGTGATTTTTTGTTGAAGAACCTGCCTTCTGATTGTGAATCTATTGTAAGCATTTCTTAGTTTGTTTGCTACCTTTTGTTTTTGATAACATTTTTGCCTTCCTCAGTGAAGTGATTTTTTGTTGAAGAACCTGCCTTGTTTGTTTTTGCCTGGAGAGAGACATTGTTGAATAAATCAATTTTGTTAACCAAGAAAACTCTGCATCTGGGTCCTGCCTGTAGTCGAGTTCTGACAGTACACTCTGGCCAGAATGGACTCAGCAGAGTTCAACCAGCTGTCTGCTGCCATGCATTCCCAAGGAGCCCGTATTGCTAGACAGGAGGAGTTTCAGACTGCCATGACGGCTCAGCTGGTTGGGTTAATGTCCCAGCTTGAGGACCTATCCAGCAGCCTGAAATCGACTGCCGGACCATCAGTTGGGCCCACTACCCCTGTGGCTGTTCCAGTGCCGGCATTCCCTGCCCTAGGGACCGGGGCCAAACTGGCCCCCCCAGAACGCTTTTCCGGTGAGCCAGGGCGATGCAAACATTTCCTGATTGACTGTTCAATTCATTTTGAGTACTCCCCCCAAGCATTCACAACAGACCGATCCAAGATTGCCTTCATGATTTCACACCTGGCCGGTAGGGCAAGAACCTGGGCCATGGCGGAGTGGGGCCGAAATTCACTACTATGCCACTCTCTTGGGGAGTTTAAAACCGCCCTCATGGCAACCTTTGACCCGGTTTCCACGGAGAGGGAAAGGGCAAGGGAGCTGAGCGGGCTAAAGCAAGGCAATGGCTCAGTTAATGATTATGCCATCCACTTTCGCACATTGGCGGCAGAGAGTGGGTGGTGCCCGACCGCCCTATATGATGTGTTCCTGAAAGGGCTGTCGGTCCCCATCCGAGAGAAACTGGTGCCCTTGGACCTCCCGTTGGACCTGGACTCCCTCATCTCCTTGGCCATCCGGACTGACAACAGTCTTCAAGAACTCCACCAGCAGCAGCAGAGGGGCCGACCCACGTGGGAAGTGTCGCCGCAGTCCCAGGAACAAGAATGGCCAGAGCGCCGCAACTCATCTTCTATAGCAGGCCTTCCACTCCCTGTTGATGGGACTGAGCCCATGCAACTTGGCCGTGCACGGTTGACGTCGGAGGAGCGACGGCGACGACGGCAAGAGCACCGATGCTTCTACTGTGGGGAATGTGGTCACCTTGTAGCTTCCTGTCCAATCAAGGGATCCAGGTCAAGTAATCCAGGCAAGAAATCTGCTCTCACACTCCGCCCACTCACACCCGTCAAGGTAACACATCAGTCAACCACTACTGACTTGAGAGCTTTCATAGACTCAGGAGCTGACGAGAGCTTAATGGACTGGGGCTTATTAGCAGACTTGGGCCTTGAGGCGGTATTCTTAGCCAAGCCGCTTGAGGCCAGAGCTCTGAATGGTGAGAAACTGTTCACCATCACACACGCCACAGAACCAGTGGAACTCTTTACCCATGGTCACACAGAACACATAACCTTTCATCTCTTTCAGTCACCAGCCCGGATGCTAATTCTTGGCCACTCGTGGCTGCGCAAACACAGACCCCACATAGATTGGTGGTCAGGGGCAATCCTGGGTTGGGGAAAAGACTGCTCAGATCATTGTGTGCTCCACCCTGACTCTGGAACGTCCGCCACATCTTGTAATAACGTTTCTCTCCATGTTGCCACAGACCCTGAGGTCGACCTGAAAGGTGTGCCCCCTTGCTACCACCATATCCGGGAAGTTTTCAGTAAAACCAAAGCCATGTCACTGCCACCCCATAGACCATACGACTGCGCCATAGATTTGATACCTGGTTCCACCATCCCCAGGGGTCGCCTTTACTCAGTTTCCGGTCCAGAGAAAGCAGCCATGACTGAATACATAGAAACTTCGCTAAAGGCCGGGCTTATTCGTCATTCTTCCTCTGCAGCAGGGGCAGGATTCTTTTTTGTGTCTAAGAAGGATGGGTCCTTAAGGCCTTGTATTGACTATAGCCCTCTCAATGCTATTACTATAAAAAACCGATACCCATTGCCCCTCATGTCGTCAGTGTTTGATCAACTCCAACAGGCAAGAATCTTTACAAAGTTAGATCTTCGTAATGCATATCACCTCATTAGAATCAGGGAAGGGGACGAATGGAAAACCGGTTTTAACACTCCTAGTGGTCATTATGAGTATTTGGTTATGCCTTTTGGACTCACCAATGCTCCAGCAGTTTTTCAGGCCATGATAAATGAAGTGTTAAGAGACTTCCTAGACCACTTTGTCTATGTTTATTTAGATGATATACTCATTTACTCACCCGACCTTTGCACCCATAAAAAGCATGTAGCAGCTGTTTTGCAGAGACTCCTAGAAAACAATCTTTATGTCAAGGCAGAGAAAAGTGAATTTCATGCCACAACCATCTCCTTCCTGGGCTTCATTGTAGCCCCTGGTAAGGTGCAGAAGGATCCGGCTAAAGTTAGCGCTGTAGCCGAATGGCCCACTCCTGGTAGCCGTAAGAAGTTACAGCAATTCCTTGGATTTGCAAACTTCTATAGGCGGTTTATCAGAGGCTTCAGCGCAATAGCGGCACCATTGCATGCTCTCACTTCCTCCAAGGTGCGGTTTGCCTGGGCTTCTGAGGCGGAGGCCGCCTTCCATAACCTCAAGACCCGCTTCACTACGGCGCCGATCCTGACCATGCCAGACCCCAAGCGACAGTTCGTGGTAGAGGTGGACGCTTCCAACGAGGGCATTGGTGCCATCCTCTCTCAACGCTCTGAGCAAGATGGGAAGATGCATCCCTGCGCTTTCCTGTCGCGGCGGCTGTCCAAAACAGAACGTAACTATGATGTTGGCAATCGAGAGCTACTGACTGTAAAAGTAGCGCTTGAAGAATGGAGGCACTGGCTGGAGGGGGCCGAGCACCCCTTCATTGTCTGGACAGATCATAAGAACCTTGAATACCTACGCACTGCCAAACGCCTCAATTCCCGCCAGGCCAGGTGGTCGCTGTTTTTTAACCGCTTTTCTTTCTCTCTTACAGGCCAGGGTCTCGGAACGCGAAGGCTGACGCGTTGTCACGGCTCTATGACCCTGAGCCTGTTGCCAAGGCTCCCGAACCGATCCTTCCACTGACCTGTGTGGTTGGAGCGGTGACCTGGCAGATAGAAAATGAGGTCAAGCAAGCTAATGGTGAGGCTCCACCACCTAGGGGGTGTCCAGAAAATCGAATTTTTGTCCCTGTTGCCCTGCGCCCCCAGGTGATTCATTGGGCCCACTCATCGCTGCTTTCCTGTCATCCGGGAGTACGGCGAACGATGCACGCCATCTTCCGGAGGTTCTGGTGGCCCTCTATGGAGCCGGAGGTCCAGGAATACATCGGCGCATGTTCGGTCTGTGCCAGAAACAAGACTTCTACAAGAACACGAATGGGCCTCCTGCAACCATTGCCCATCCCCACCAGGCCATGGGCTGACATATCGATGGACTTTGTCACGGGGCTCCCACTCTCTCAAGGGAACACCACAATCCTCACTGTGGTGGACCGCTTTTCAAAGATGGCCCACTTCATCGCCTTACCTGCACTACCCACAGCCAAGAAAACAGCTGAAATCATGATCAACCATGTCTTCAGGGTTCACGGTTTCCCCAAGGACATTGTCTCCGATCGGGGGCCCCAATTCGTATCCCGCTTCTGGAGGGAATTCTGTCGCCTAATTGGGGCCAAGGCCAGCCTGACCTCGGGCTACCATCCCGAGTCCAACGGCCAGACCGAACGCCTCAATCAGCAGCTGGAAACCGGCCTCCGGTGTCTTGTGTCACAGAATCCCACAACATGGAGCAAACACCTGGTCTGGGTTGAGTATGCCCATAACTCATTGCCCACGTCAGCCACAGGATTTTCACCGTTCAAGTGTGTTTTTGGTTTTGAGCCACCTCTGTTCTCAGCCGAAGAGCCGGAAGTGTCAGTGCCATCCGCTCATGCAATGATTCGCCGGTGTCGACGCATTTGGGCAGCCGCCCGGCAGGTTCTTCTTCGCCAAGGGGACAGGGTCAAGAAAGCGGCGGACCGCAGGAGGCGTCCCGCACCTTCCTACCAGCCAGGTCAAAGGGTTTGGCTCAGTGCGAAGGACCTGCCCCTCAAAGTTCCCTCAAAGAAGCTGGCACCGCGTTTTGTTGGTCCATTTCCAATATCAAAGCTCGTCGGACCTGCGGCTGTCCGCCTCCGCCTGCCTCGGTCCCTCCGTGTCCATCCTACCTTTCACGTGAGTCGGGTCAAGCCAGTCGTGGAGAGTCCCATGGTTCCGGCTATTCCTCCACCTCCGCCTCCAGTGGTCATTGACGGGGGTCCCACCTACACAGTAAAGAAGCTGCTGGCAGTGCGCTCCAGGGGTCGGGGCCGGCAGTATCTGGTGGACTGGGCGGGGTATGGTCCAGAGGAGAGGCAGTGGGTCCCATCTCGGTTCATCTTGGACCCCAGTCTTATCACTGACTTCCACCGAGCCCATCCCGACCTGCCTGGACCGTCTGGTAGCCGGTCCTAGACGGGGGGGTTCTGTCACACAGTGGTGAGGTCCTGTCGTGTCATGGTCATTTCCTGCTTTATTTTGTAAGTCTCACCCTCCTTGTTTCAGAGCACTTACCCTTCCTCTTGTCGCCTAATCACCTCTTGTTTTCACCTGTTCCCCATTACCTTCTGTGAGTGTATATATAGTCAACCTCCCCTTTGTTTTCTGCCAGAGTGTCATCGTCTACCGTCGTGTCACCCCAGCTCACTTCTTGCTCACAGCCATAGAGGAAAATCCGATCTTGAATCTTTTGTAAGCATTTCTTAGTTTGTTTGCTACCTTTTGTTTTTGATAGCATTTTTGCCTTCCTCAGTGAAGTGATTTTTTGTTGAAGAACCTGCCTTCTGATTGTGAATCTATTGTAAGCATTTCTTAGTTTGTTTGCTACCTTTTGTTTTTGATAACATTTTTGCCTTCCTCAGTGAAGTGATTTTTTGTTGAAGAACCTGCCTTGTTTGTTTTTGCCTTGAGAGAGACATTGTTGAATAAATCATTTTTGTTAACCAAGAAAACTCTGCATCTGGGTCCTGCCTGTAGTCGAGTTCTGACACTTACCCAAAAATATGACCTTTTTATATTTTCCCAAAATGTTTTTGTTTTAAAATTTTACATTGTTTTAAATGAAAATTTAAAATTTGAATTTACTTCTATTTCTTTTTTTTTTTTCAATCCTTTCTTTTTAACGAAAGAATATCACATTTTTAGTTGTATTGTTCAGTTTAATTCACTACATTTTGTTGTCTTAGGGCCCGAGAATAACTGGCACAAGAGCCCTATTGTAATGCACAGGATTATTATTATTTCTCCTTAATGGCATATGAAAATGGCCAATTTGGAGGCCTGAACATGCTCGAAAACTCACCAGGAGTTGCATATACATGCGGCTTCGTGTAAATTTCGAAAATTTTGCAATGGTACGTAAAAATTTAATAAAATGGCTCCGTGGCGCCCCTTGAATTTTTCAAAAAGGCCCATCCTATAAGTTTTTTTTTTTTTAACATAGACGATAAAATTTGGGGAGTCGATTCCTACGCAAAACTACTCCAAAAAGACTCTTGCACCCATATTCCAAATCCAACACAACAAGAAATCGGGTAGTTTGGATTGAATGTGAAATTTTAATCGATTTATGGGGTGTACAATTGAGTCCGTCACCTAGGGAGATAGTTGGATCCTCTTCAAAATTGGTGAGACTGTTAATGAGACATATGAGATCTCTAGTTATCAAAATGGTGAGTTTTCATTCACGGGCCTGACCTGGGCAGGGTACCAAACTCTACCATTTTTTTAGCAACACGTCAAATTCAGTAAATGATTAATAACTCTCTGATATAAGGTGCAGTCTTTTTCATATCTGGCATACATGGGAGGTATACCGGCTTTTAAAAAATTATGGATGAGACTCCAGCGTCGTAAAATCAAAATATCGTAAATCGCGTCCGTCGTAACTCAGGGATTACATGTATTTTTGAAATATAAATTCAGGCATCAAGGGTTTAACAAACAACATCAATAAACATGCAATCCATTTTGACTAGGAGGGGCGGATAAATGAAAATGGATAGGTCGTCTACTGTGGTCAATGGCAGCCAGGATTGTGCCACTGAAAAGGATCTGCATATATTGTAGCATGTTTATACCACAAAGGCAGCAAATATGTCTAAATAACTGTGAGTGTCTCTGGTGGAGCAATGCTTCAAATGGATTGGACGTCTATCGCTGTCATTGGCAGCCAGTAAGTTAAGGTTGCTATATTTGGCGATCAATCCATAAGCTTGGTGAACAGTTCATACAGTTGGTCTGCATTGCAAGGAGGTCATGTAAAATATAACATCCCAAAAGACGTATTAAGTTGCATCCTAAGTTTTGTTCTTCAGCCTTAGTTTGCATTTTAATTAGATGAAAACATAATTCATGTTGCTGCAGGAGAAGAAGACGAGGACTCCAAAGTCCACGTCGCCCGAGGCGGGAGAAACCAGCACAATTGTTGTTTACATTTTGCTCCATTGAAATTGCGTAGACTTCATGTTTTTTTCATGCTCAGTCTTCTTTCTTGTCTTTCTTTGTTACTTTCTTTATTTATTTTTTTTGTGGTGTAAAATTCCAAAGCATCACAATAGAGGAAGTTCATTTTACATGACATACAGTGGTTTAGATATAGAGGATATTTAATCTTATTATGAAGTTAAATACTGAAACTTTTAACTGGAATAATTCATTTTAAGCTCTTCAATTTATATTTAAAAAATGTATGTGTGTGTATATATGGGAAAAAAACAAAAAAAAACAAAATATCAAAAACTAAAATGAAAAATGCAACTAAAAATTGAAAAATCCTCAGTGACCAAGCAGGACTGAACGGGCCCTCGCAGTTTGGCACAACTCAGACATCACGCAATTCAGACGTTACACAGTTCATCCTCATCTCATGAGAAACTAACATGTGCTTGAAACTCACCTCTTTTGTCTTGTGGGTATGGCTGATGGAGATGTTTTTTTTATATCCTGAGTTGAGAAATACCTTCACACACCAAGGTGAAAAAACCCCTATTGAAGAGCTACTACGCTGTGCACCCACGCGCTTATTCAAAACCAAAATGAATCTTTTTAATTGGGCCAATTTGACCAAATGTGCCAAATTGCGCAGCTTCATTGGCTGCCTAAGTCCCTGAATAAATCTGTTTCTTTTTAATGGTGAACAAAGGGCCGTCATGGCAACAGTCAGAGACATGTGGACATTAGGCATGTGCCGATTATCGGTTTCAAGGTATACTGTGGTATGAAAACGTCAAGGTTTCAAAACCGCAAAAATTTTCCGTCATACTGTCCCAAAGGTATTTGCTATTTTTATTGTCCCAAAAATGCATGGAGAAATCCCTCGCTCACAGCTGTAAGGCTCAACCCTCCCCCACCGGTTGTTGCTCAGTGTCAGTGAGTCAGCTGTGCTCCACGATGATTGAAAGAGGTGAAACTCCTGAACTTTTTCCCCCATAGATGAAAACAAAATTGCAGGTATGGGAATACTTCGGCTACAGAAAAGTTACAGACGGCCGCGGCTTAGAGGAGGCCAACCGACATATAAAACATGTTTGCGAAGGGTGGCTACCAAGGAGAATACCTCCAATATGATTTCGCATTTATACAAAATTAAAGGATAATAAACACGGTCATGAACATTTCCCACCGGCCACGAGAGTTTACTCCAGCGTGTTTAGTGTGTCTAACGGTGGTAAAACTTGTTTTTTTCTCTCTCTGGCAACTATCTGTGTTTAGAAAGAGAGTGTGTGTATAATGTGAACATGTTATGAGTCATACACACGTGCTTTTTTGGAAAATCAATTTTTTTTTGTTCTGATGGTAATAATGTTGAGCTATGGCTGCAGGTTTAGGACTGCATTTATTTTAATTTTATTTAGAATATTTCTGTTATTTTATTATTATTATTTTTTAATTATTTTAAATGAACCTACTTATGTTCCAATTTGTTAATATATTTTGAAAAATAAAAATCCTGTTCAATGGAATTTTTTTTTTTTTTTTTTTTAGATATCTTACAAGTATCTAACACATTTTAGAGCTTTAATTGCAATACCGTGGTACTGTGAAACCGTGATATTCTTGCTTAAGTTTATCAAACCATAACAATCTCATACCGGCACATGCTTAGTGGACATGGGCCTTAAAATGTACGATTACAAATGGTCTTGTAACTACACTGACCAACTTGACAGGAACTGGACATGCATAAGTAAAATGAGTGACCTGTTGCCACGAGTTGGCGCTGTAAGGCATGTAGACTCTTGTCTTAATGCAAAGAAAAAGGAAATCATGATCGGCACGCCATGATTTTGAGCCTTAAAATGTAGTATCATAAAAGGTCTCGAAACTACAGTGACCAACCTGAAAACAACTCGACGTGTTAGAAAAATGATTGACTTTCTGTTGCCACAGTTGGCGCTGTAGGATTGATGCAAATGATCCATACAGGACCCTTCAGGGTACGGCTCTCATCAAACATGGGAAATTTGGCGCAGATATGGTTTATATCTGCCACATTATGACTGTTCAAAATTTGTGGTGAGACAAAATGGCGACGGTCATTTTCCTGTTTGGACCCCTCTTCTCCAACAAAAACTCAATAATTTTCATCAGGCACCTGAACACATGTCTTATGGTTCCACCGATGCAGGTTTGAGGCTCAATTTCTTTGTTTTATTATCCCTTGGAGGAGCCTGTCCAGTAAAAAAGGACATTTCCTGTTCCCAGCAGGGGGTGCCATGCCTAATGTGTAATATTTCAATGCATTTGTGTTCAGGCTGGGATACCTCTCATACATGCAAGATATGAAAAAGACTGAACCTTGAATCAGGTGGTGGCTATTAGGGGCAGTTTACATGGCGACTCTGCGACACAAAGACGCAATGACTGAGTTGCGGACTCGCCTCGCGTGCATATGGTGTCGGCGAAGACGGGAGGCGAAGACTCGAAAGTGGAAGAATTCGATTGTGGGGGAATGAGGGGGGCTTGCTTCGCATGCATATCAAAGGCTACTGCCGCGCCGGACCTGCGATAACGTCAGCACTCGTACACGTCACATTGGGCGTGTGCAGCGGTGCTATTTAACATTAAAAACTGCAAATGGCGGAACACCGGCTTTAATTTACTGTTTTAATAATATTTTTACATTTAAATATGTTAATGTTTCCATTTTTTTACCTTTTGGAGCAAAAGGAAAATGCCACTGCTTCGAATGGGCGGGCATGTTTTCTTCCGGGCTAAGGAGCCCCGTGGGGTCCAAGTGCATCATTCGCTGTCACCTTGTAAATCTGCACTGCCTGCCCCCTAGGGCCTGGCATGAATACTACATCGTTTTCATGCGGAATTGCGACATTGTTCGAATGGAAACGAAACCATGTAGATGCACATTTGAAATTTTTCGTCTTCTCGGAGAGTCACCATGTAAACGGCCCCTTAGTCAGTTACTCAATTTGCCATGTTGCCACAGAAAAAGGCCGACTATGGCACCCTGCCCAGGTCAGGCCAATGAATGAAAACTCACCATTTTGACAACTTCAGAATCCAACTAACTAGGTGCCAATGTCTCAAATGTGCACTCTGTAAATCGACTGAAATTGCACATTCAATCCAAAATACCCGATTTTTAGTTGGGTTTAGAATATGGGTCCAAGAGACTTTATGGTGCAGTTTTGCACAAGGTATTGACTCCCAAATTTTCCTAATACGAGAGGCCTTTTAATTCAAGGGGGCGCCATTTAGTCATTTTTGTTTTCCCTTTTTTTTCTCGCAGTCACAAAATTATCGAAATATACACCAAGCAGCGTGTGTAAATTGTGTTGAGTTTTCGATACGGCCTCCAAATTGTCCATTTTCACTTTCCCTGAAAAAAACAAATAATGATAATAAACATTTGCATTACAATCAGACTCTCGCACCACTCGGGCCCAAATAGAAGAAAATAGAAAAAATGAATTAAAAATAAAAAAATTCATATAAAAAGGTTAAGATGAAATTTTTTTTTTTTTTAATTTACGGATTTTCCAATTTTTAGATGTACTTTTGAATTTAATTTTTTATTTTGAATAATTTATAATAACTAATAATTCATAATTTATTTTTGTATTATCTTATTATTTTTTGATGAGTCCTATTTTCTCATGGGTCCTTTTTTTTTTTTTTTTACCTCCTGGTATTAATATATTCCTCCAATATTTAATGTACATCTGGTAATTCATCCAAGCCACTTCGTTCATTTGCTGCTAACCCTCCCACTTCAAATGGATTGGACGTCTGCTCGTGGAAAAACACATTTCAATTAACAGCAGAAGGATGACTGGACGCTACAAGATTCATTGTCAATTCAGGCATTACCGCTGCTCATAAAACACTCAAAAGATTATTTTTCCGTTTAACTTGTTTACTCACTGCAGATGATGAAATGCCCTCCTTTGCATCCACACTGACCAATATCTCCCGAAGCGCAGTCGCGAGCCAGCAAAGACCTGGCCGGAAGGCGGTGCCGACTCAGCGTTTCTCAGGAGTTTAATGTGAGTGGAGGAAAAAGTTCTTTTATTTTCTGAGCTCTGCTTTTGCATTATTCTCATGACACGACACAACGCTGCCTCGGTGTGCTAAATTAAGTTTCTGGTCAGCATTCTACCGCTCACGCGGCTTCAGCAAACTTAAAAGTTCCACAGATGATTGCTCATTGTTAAAGCCAGAAGCCTATTAACTCATTGGCTGCCATAGATGGCGCTCAGCGACCAATTCATTTTGACTGGGTGGGGCAAGTTCGGCTCCAAGTTAAAATGAATTGGACTTTAACATAACATAACACATCACAAAACAACACAACTTTTAAGCAACCTTATTTGCATTATATATATAATGACCAGTTACAGTGGTATGAAAAAGTATCTGAACCTTTTCTCACATCAAATGTGATCTGATCTTTGTCAGAATCACTCAGATGAAAAAAAGGTGTCTGTTTTAACTAAAACCACCCAAACATTTATAGGTTTTCATATTTTAATGAGGATAGTATGCAAACAATGACAGAAGAGGGAAAAATAAGTAAGTGAACCATCACACTTGATATTTTGTGCCCCCCCTTTGGCAGCTATAACTTCAACCAGGCGCTTCCTGTAGCTGCAGATCAGTCTGGCACATCGATCTCTTAGCCTGGTACACCAGACTCACCGCTGTTCCAGCTTTTGAGTCTGGCCACCATTCAGCGGATACAATTTCCAGGGCAGAGCAAGCCACAGCAAACAGACAGCGGAGTGGACCAATCAGCAACGGGCGGACGTGACGTTAGTAAAGCGACGAGGGCAGGACGAGGGACTTGCGCGCGGAAGTAAACATACGAGGAGAGCGGAGTTTATTCAACATGGCTAGCGCGAGACAGACTGTTGTCATGGACTTGTGTCGAATTTTTGGTAATTTAAAACTGATTTTACCGTGGATTGGAACATATTCTCGGCTCTCCTGTTCGCCATCTGTGCTGTTGAGGAGATGACTTCCGACGCGGAAGAGTGACGTTGCTCGTTAAGAACACGTCATGCAAATAAACGAATATGATTGGACGGTTGATTTTGTCCATGCTCGAGAGGCCGTTAATGGGCTGGGTCCCAGACTATTCTCGCAGTGTTTGAAAAATACAGGGAGAACAGTCTAGCCGTGCCAGGCAAAGGATGTCTGGCATGAATCGCTGTCTTTAGGTCATGCCACAGCATCTCAATGTGGTTCAACCCTGGACTTTGACTTGGCCACTCCATAACGTGCATTTTGTTCTTCTGAAACCATTCTGAAGTTTATTTACCTCTACGTTTTGGCTCAGTGTCTTGTTGCAGCATCCATCCTCTTTTTAGCTTCAACTATCTGACAGACGGCCTCAGAATTTCCTGCAAAACATCCTGATAAACTTTTGAATTCATTCTTCCATTAATGATTGCAAGTTGCCCAGGCCCTGATGCAGGAAAACAGCCCCAAATCACGATGCTCCCTCCACCATGCGTCACGGTGGGGATGAGGTGTTGATGTTCATGACCTTTTCCATTTTTCCTCCACACATGACGTTGTGTGTTACTCCCAAACAATTCAACTTTGGTTTGATCAGTCCACAAAATATGTTGCCAAAACTTCTGTGGAGTGTCCAAGTGCCTTTTGGCGAACATTAAATGAGCAACAATGTTTTTTAAGACAACAGTGGTTTCCTTGTGGAGTCCTCCCATGAACACCATTCTTGGCCATAGTTTTACATATAGTTTATGTCTGCACAGAGATATTGGACTGTACTAGTGATTTCTGTAAGTCTTTAGCAAACACGCTAGGGTTCTCATTTACCTCTCCAAGTATTCTGCGCTGAACTCTTGGCGTCATCTTTGGTCGATGGCCACTCCTTGGGAGAGAAGCAACAGTGCCAAACTCTCTCCATTTGTAGACAACCTCTCTGACTGTCGATTAATCTACATACAGACTTTTAGAGATGGTTTTGTATCCTTTCCCAGCTTTATACAAATAAACAATCTTTGATCGCAGGACTTCAGACAGCTCATTGACCGAGCCATGATGCACATCAGATAATGCTTCTCGTCAAGAGAACTCTTACCAGGTGTGTGTTTTATAGTGGGCAGGGCAGCTTTAAACCATTCATCAGTGATTGGGCACACACCTGACATAATTGTTTGGTAAAAATTGGTTTCAGTTGTTGTTTAAGTCTCCTTAGGCAGAGGCACTTATTTTTCCCCTTTCTGTCATTGTTTGCATACTATCCTCATTAAAATATGAAAACCTATATATGTTTGGGTGGTTTTAGTTAAAGCAGACACTGTTTTTACATCTGTGTAATTTTGATAAAGATCAGATCACATTTTAGTCATGATTTTATGCAGAAATGTGAGAAATTCCAAGAGGTTCAGAAACTTTTTCATACCACTGTATATTGGTAATTTAGATTGTCTACCCATATGTGGCAATGATAGAATTGACCCTAACATTATTAAGTGAATTATATTCATTATGTTCAGACTTGGTACATTTACCCCTTTTGACTTGCTGATTGTGCCAGTCCTTTTTCTTTTCTCAAACATACATTTTGATTGGATGATGACTTATACAACATGTCGACAACATGTGGCCTCTTCTGCCCTAGATTAGATAGATTTTTTTTTTTTTTTCAACCAGTAGCACCAGCAGCCACTGTAAGTATTGCAAAAAGATGCCATTGTTGTAAAGGTGGGAAACACACCACTAATTTTGCTACTGCAAGTCTGACCTGCATCAGAGTTAGCATAACATTAAGCTGTGTGAATTTGCTAATCTGCAAAACTCAAGCAGAAAGCAGCTTAGAGAAGAAGCGTCCTCTTGTATGTGTTTTCTACTGTTAACGTTAGGTGTGAGAAATGTAGTGAACCGAGGTTTACACCCTCCTCTCCAATTATCATTTTTATTTCATTTATGTGGTGTTAAAGCAGCTCAAAAGAGCTTTCATTTTTTGTTGAGTTTGGCCGTGCTTGTGAACAAAAGCAGTGTTTTACCTGAAGGAAGGCTTTCATTTATTTGTGTTATTCCCTGACAAAGACGTTTTTTCAGTTATACTGTATTTAATTTATTTATTTAGACAGACAATGTTGAATGGTCTTAAGATTTCTAGAGAGATTATTAACAAGTTTATTAACAAGTATTTATTGTGTATTCTAATGTAATTTAATTTATGTTCAAATATAGCAATTTAAATTTGCTGATAAAATCCAGACATTTATTCTGGAATTTTTCAAAATGTTTCTTCAGCAGTTTTTAAAAACAAAGGTTTGAATCAAACAGTGTATAACCTGAACCAATACATATGAACGTTAGTAAAAGTCAATACAAATTTATTTTGAATTGATTATTAGGCCTATTAATTAATTGGGTTCATTTTTGTGAGAAATGTAGCCCTGACCCCCGTTCACTCAATCAGGTTGGTCTTATTAATGTCCTGTCCCCAGCAAAAGTGTAAATGCAGGTTATGATGTTGTCATGCATGAAATATGAGTGCCTAAAAGTATAAGATTTTCGAGATAGGAGAAGACTCGTGAATGAAGAAATAGACAACTTTGCAACATCTCTATATAAGATAACATGACATGACATTACATATTATATATATCATGTCATATAATATATGATATGATAATTATTGATATAATTCATTATTTTGAAATGTTGAAAAAAACAGAAATACAATTTGGTATTTTATCGATAAAATTTATAAAAGATGATACTTACTGTTTTATTTGTTTTTATTATTTGTTTAAAAAAAAAAAAGGAATACTTTTTCCAAGTTTTAAAAATCTAAAATATGGTTTTTAATTTCATTTTAATTGTTTTAAGTGTTGAAATTTTAAATCATTCACTGCCATTCACTGAAATTGACATCAAAACTACAGTATTTGGACTAGTATGACTGGCATTGAGTGATCATGTTTCACTGTCATTGACGGCATTTGACATCCAATCCATTTTGACTGGTATTCGCTCTTCCCAGTCACAGATATTCCCAAATCCCATCTGAGCTGTTCAGACTGAGAAGCATCTTGTCCGTAGCTGATATGAAACTACAATATGTAGTTTCAATCTGTCTCGCAAAAATCTGATTTCTGTATTTGGGGACTGTTCAAACTACAAAAGAGCCATCCAGCTCCAATCTGTATGGGCTAAAAATCTGATTTTGGCTGCCTGTCTCAACTGAAATTATGGGGGAGCCGATAATATTGGATGATAAAAGCATTTTAAAATGATATCTGATAATATCGACATCAGGTTTGGGACAATATGCATGTTGTCTTCAAAATGAATGAAGAAGCCTTCTGCCTTTGTACAAGGGCTGGTCAGAGCTTAGCACAGCCAGTTGTGCTTTTTGGCCATTAATTATCTCCAAACAAAGACTTCACTGTCATTTGACGGGAAACGAAGCGCGGGGCTGCCCCAGAGGTGGCCTAATTTCAAAAACTTAAAATTCAAATATTATCAGCACTTGCCTCAGCACGTTTTGCCGGCTATCTGGCCCTCATCGGTTTTAGATTGAAATGTTACATAATATAAAACACGTAAAAGCCGAATTTGTTTTTGTATGGATGCAGAAGTATCAAATTTACTAGTTTTTTTGCCAAAAAATGGACAGTTGGCTGAAAATTACCTGATTACTAACGCTACAGTTTACATTGACTGATACTGGGCTGCTATAGGTGTGCAAACACCACAGTAATGGCTGCCAACTATCAGAGGGCGACGTACACAAATCTCTAATTGGATAAGTCAATTGAAACAGGCCAGACTGCGGTCATTAACAAATTATTTATTATTTCTCTGTGGCCTGGTAGCAAATGCGCCACAGATTGGTAACAGTCCTCATTTGGTGTTGGGATCCCTGCTGAGTCTATTACAAGTAGGTATTATGCCAAAAAGATGACGCAAAAATCATAAAATTTAGAACTGAACACAATGACCCATTACCCGTCCAAAGAGCATGGGTGCCCGCTGGTGGAGAAAAAACATTGTTACCTATGAATGGTATAGACCCCAACCACGTGACGTCACAACTCCGCCCCCCTGGCTGGTGCCGCCATATTGTCCGCCAGCTCATCGTGTTTACATATTACGCTATGTACATTCCTCCTATTACTGCGTGTTTTTTCTGCTTATCTAAGGAATCACCGCCTAGTGAACGAACCCAAAAACCTTCCTGACAATCGTTAACATTGATTAATCAAAATTGTGAAGGCATGTGTCGCGGTTGGTTGCAATAACAGAGAAGATAAACGGTCATTTTAGTAGTTGCTCTGTGCCCATTGTTAAAAGGACAAATCTCTAAAGCAGCACGGTTTGTTTGTCTCGGTCCATGATGCGTTTGTGTCGACAGCCGTTAGACAGGGGCGAAAACATCAATATGATGCCAACACGATTGCAGACATCATCAGACGGAGACTACGAAGCTCGTCGCCACGGTCGCGCAGCAAGAAGGTGAGCGCAACAACAGATGTTGTGCCAAAAAATAGCCGCACTGCGTGAAATGTCCCCCCTGACGGGAGCGCCCATACAGAAATGACTTTCTTATACCGTGAATATGTTTTATTTTACTCTGCTTGAACTAATAAATGTCATACCTGTGTGATTGTCATTGGCAAATGGTCATGAAAACCTTTAGACGAATATTTAATAATTTTTGTTCAAAGATGGTTATGTGGCCCAGTCCACGATTTGTTAGTAAAATACAGTACTAATATTTTGTGTAATTTAAGTATTTAAAACTGATCTTACAGTCGTAAATCCATTACTGTAATGGGTCCATGAAAACATTTGAATGTTTTCACATCAATAAAGCGTTATAAATAAGCGCTCCCGTCAGGGGGGACATTTTACGTGGGGCAGCTATTTTTCGGCACACACCTGCCCGTTGTCGATCAAGTTTCATTTTACAATCGTGATAACGGTGACACTCAGCTGACCAAATGTCGGTTTATATTCGGGCCGATGCCGATTTTGGGTACCCGACCCCTCATCGTGATATAAACTGGAGTATGATTGGAAACTTTGTGGTCTCAGGACGAGCTCTGACGCACGGGATGGGAACGGACAGGAAGAAACATCGGTTTGGGCATCAAATATGGAGCTGAAGACTGGATCGACCGAAGCTTTTCCAAATAACAGCTTTTATGCAACTCATCCAATGAGTTTACAGCATCTGAAAGCACCGGGGCGTCCTTAATTTGACAGTGAATCCGCCTTTAGAAACTACGATCATTGACAATACGGACACACAATGACGGACAATATGGCGGCACAATACAGCGATCACGTGATTGTGTGACGTTGGTGATTGGGGTCTATAATGGAGTCATGTTTATTGTTGCGACATCTCATTGGTGAAACTGGTAGCGCTACTGTTGGCATCTCTGGCAAAAATAAACTCAATATGTAGAATAAAGTGGAAAAATGTAATGACTCTCATGTAGCCCAAAGTATGGGAGAAAGAGTAGCGTTTCTTCACAAACCTACTCAAATAAAAAGTATTGTGTGGTAAAACTACTCAAAGACGTGCATATTTCTCAAAAAGTTACTCAAGTATATTTAACGGAGTAAATGTTACCACGCAAACACGTTACCACCCACCTCTGGGCATCACAATACAATTAGCCATAATACAGTATACGACCACATATACAGTGAAGAAAATAAGTATTTGAACACCCTGCGAGTTTGCAAGTTCTCCTACTTAGAAATCATGGACGAGTCTGAAATTTCCATCCATGTCCACTGTGAGGATGATAACCTAAAAAGAAAAATCCAGAAATCCAAATGAATTGATTTTTTTTAAACAATTTATTTGTGATACAACTGCAAATTTAGTTATTTGAACACCTGTCTATCAGCTAGAATTCTGACCCTGAAAGACCTGTTAGTCCACCTATTAAAAGTCCACCTCCACTCCATGTATTTTCCTGAATACGATGCACTTGTTTGAGGTTGAAGGCAGCATAAAGACACCTGTCCACCCCACACAATCAGTGAGACTCAAACTTGTAACATGGTCAAGACCAAAGAGCTGTCCAAAGACACCAAAATTGTTCACCTTCATAAGGCTGGAAAGAGCTACGAAGCAATTGCCAAGCAGCTTGTAAGATATCACTTCGTGGGGTCCCAATGGTCCTAAGAAAGGTGAGGAATCAGCCTAGAACTACATGAGAGGAGATGGTCAATGACCTGAAAAGAGCTGGGACCACAGTTTCCAATGTTACTGTTGGTACTACATGAGACGTCATGGAACGTAAGGTTCCCCTGCTAAACTAGCACATGTCAAGGCCCATCTTAAGTTTGCCTATGACCATTTGGATGGTGTAGAGGACTCATGGGGGCAATTTTTGTGGTCCTATGAGACTAAAATAGAACTTTTTGGTCATAATGTCATTGTCTGTCTTTGGAGGAAGAAGAATGATGAATGCTATCTCAAGAACACCATCCCTACAGTGAAGCATTGGGGTGGTAGCATCATGCTTTGGGGGTGTTTTTCTGCGCATGGGACAGAACGAGTGCAATGTAATAAAGAGAGGATGATTGAGGACCTGTATTGTGAGATTTTGGGGAACAACCTCTGTCCTACAGTCAGAGCATTGAAGATGGGTCATGCCTGGGTCTTCCAACATGACAATGACCTGAAGCACACAGCCAGGAAAACCAAGGAGTGGCTCCGTAAGAACCATAACGAGGTTCTCGCATGGCCTAGTCGGTCTCCAGACCTAAATCCAATAGAAAACCTTAGGAGGGAGCTCAAACTCTGTGTTTCTCAGCGACAGCCCAGACACCTGAATGATGGGTGGGCCAAGATCCCTCCTCCTGCAGCGTGTGCAAACTTGGTGAAAAACTAAAGGAAACGTTTGACCTCTCTAATTTCAAAAAAAGGCTACTGTACCAAATATCAACATTCCTTTCCCCAGGTGTTCAAATACTTATTTGCAGCTGTAGCACACAAATAAATCGTTTTTTAAAAATCATACTTTGTGATTTCTGGATTTCTCTTCTTAGATTATCTCTCTCACAGTGGACATGCACCTATAATGACCATTTCAGACTCCTCCATGATTTCTTAGTGGGAGAATATTCAAAATAGCAGGGTGTTCAAATACTTATTTTCTTCACTGTATCGGTATCAGTTTGATATCAGCATCAGATATAAATATCAGGATATTAATTCTCATGTATGTGACAAGTTGAGGGTGTAGTCCACCTTTTGCCCGATGCCTCTGATAGACCCTTGTGATATAAATATGGAAAATGAATGAATGAATGTGATGCTGTCAAAAAATTTATCGTTATGGGGAGTATGCTTGACTTGAATGTTGCCATTTCTCTTTCCTCACACCGTCCTCAATTGGTGTGTTGGAAATAGGCACCCTAGTGAACATACGGTGGAGGACCTTCATTAACAAGCAGGCAAAAACATCTCTTTCAAGAGCTGCAGTGCAATTATTCCGTGGAGTCAAGCATGTCTTTGCGTGACGACGCAAATTGCTTTTTTTCCCCTCACTTTGCTGTTCCTGATATAGAGATACGGGGGGCTCGCAACACTCCTCCACCAGAGACACTCACACTTATTTACACTACTTCATGTGTGTTACCTTTTTGCTGGAGACTGACTTAATGCCATACACACATCCAGGCTTGTGCAGGGATGAAAACATTTCTCATGGTGTTTTAGCGCCACAATCCTGGCAGCCATTGACGGCAATAGACGCCCAATCAATTTCGACCTGGAGGGGCGAATGAAAGAATGTTCATTGTTTGTGTCATCAAATGCCGCTTTAAGTTAGCAGCTATACAATGCAAATTTATAATGTCGGAATCAGATTATTATTATTATTTTATTAAATCTTGTCAAATCATTTTCTCCATCTTGTTTTGAGTCTTAAAGACTTGTTATCAGATTAACGCATCAGATTATTCCATTTACTTTAAGTAAATATTACTATTTGGTTTTATTAAGCCCACACATCTAAAGGTTATTAATTTTTCACCAAAATCAAGAAAAAATTGCTTTCAAATAATGTTTTGAACGATATCTACTCTTGAATTAAGAACATTGACATTTCAAAGCTTTTTTTTTCAGATCAATTATACTAATTTATTGCTTAAAATAAGTGTGGTAAGCTTACTTTCACCTAGCTATTTTTCTTATTTCAAGAAATCTGAGTAAAATTTACTTGAAGCACTGGCAGATAATTTCACTGATTTCTAGAGGTGTGTTTTTGCAGTGTATATTCCTTAATCTAGTAATTGATGAATTTGCTAATGCCAAAGTTACAGTGGCATGAAAAAATATCTGAACCTTATGGAATTGATCACATTTCTGCATAAAATCACCGTCAAATGTGATCTGATCTTTGTCAAAATTACACAGATGTAAAATCAGTGTCTGCTTTAACTAAAACCACCCAAACATTTAAAGGTTTTCATATTTTAAGGAGGATAGCATGCAAACAATGACAGAAGGGGAAAAAAATAAGTAAGTGAACCATCTGCCTAAGGAGACTTAAGACGAATTGAAACCAATTTATACCAAACATTTTAGTCAGGTGTGTGCCCAATCGCTGATGATTGGTTCAAAGTTGCCCTGCCCACTATAAAGCACACACCTGTTAAGAATTATCTTGATGAGAAGCATTGTCTGATGTGCATCATGGCTTGGTCAAAAGAGCTGTCTGAAAATCTGCGATCAAAGATTGTTGAATTGTATAAAGGAGGGAAATGATACAAAAACCATCTCTAAAAGTCTGTATGTTCATTAATTGACAGAGAAGTCTACAAATGGAGAGAGTTTGCACTCTTAATTCTCTCCCAAGGAGTGGCCATTCACCAAATATGACACCAAGAGTTCAGCGCAGAATACTAGGAGAGGTAAATGAGAACCCTAGCGTGTTTGCTAAAGACATACAGAAATCACTGGGACAGTCCAATATCTCTGTGCACACATTAACTATATGTAAAACTATGGCCAAGAATGGTGTTCATGGGAGGACTCCACGGAGGAAGCCACTGCTGTCAAAAAAAAAACATTGTTGCTAGTTTAATGTTCACAAAAAAGCACTTGGACACGCCACGGAAGTTTTGGCAAAATATTTTCTGGACTAATGAAACCAAAGTTGAATTGTTTGGGAGTAACACACAACGTCATGTGTGGAGGAAAAATGGAACTCAATGGAGCTCACCAACATCAACACCTCATCCCCATCGTGAAGCATGGTGGAGGGAGCATCATGATTTGGAGCTGTTTCACTGCCTCAGGTCCTGGAAAACTTAATGAAAGAATGAATTCAAAAGTTTATCAGGATGTTTTGCAGTAAAACCTGAGGCCGTCTATCAGACAGTTGAAGCTAAAAAGAGGATGGATGCTGCAACAAGACAATGATCCAAAACACAGAAGTAAATCAACTTCAGAATGGTTTCAGAAGAAGAAAATACACGTTCTTGAGTGGCCAAGTCAAAGTCCAAACTTGAACCCCATTGAGATGCTGTGGCATGACCTAAAAACGGCGATTCATGCCAGACATCCCAGGAATCTGACTGAACTACAGCAGTTTTGTAGAGAAGAATGGGCCAAGATAAGTCCTGATCCATGTGCCAGACTGATCTGCAGCTACAGGAAGCGTTTGGTTGAAGTTATTGCTGCCACAGGAAGGGCCACAAAATATTAAGAGTGATGGTTGACTTACTTATTTTTCCCCCTTCTGTCATTGTTTGCATACTATCCCCATCAAAATATGAAAACCTATAAATGTTTCGGTGGTTTTAGTTAAAGCAGACACTGTTTTTTCATCTGTGTGATTTTGACAAAGATCAGATCACATTTGATGGTGACTTTATGCAGAAATGTGAGATATTCCAAAAAGTTCAATTAACTTTATCATACCACTGTATACCGGCGGTACTTATTTTGTCCACCCGGTTCAAAACGGTTAATCACACCTCTGTGATCTTTTTGAGAAAAATACCCAAGGAACATGAATAGCAATATGCTTTTCACCCCATTTACTTTTCCGTGCTTATCAGAAGCCAAGCCATCTGCTAATTATCTGTGTATGCAACTAAAAATAGTTCATCTTTTGGGTTCAGAGTAGTGCTGTCAAACGAGTCATATTTTTATTTGCAGGTAATTGCATTTTCTAAATTAACTCGTAGTTAACGTTCCAATTTTTTTGTAAAAAAAAAAAATATATATATATATATAAAATAAATATCAGAAGTAGTGCCCTCAAGCGATTGAAAGATCAATTTCATGCAGAACATATTTAACTTGGGATTTTGTCATAGCAAAATACAAAATTCAAAAATATATTTAATGTTTAAAATACACCTCTTTGCACTGGAGTTGACCAATGTGCTGACCGTACATAATTCAAATTTAAGCCTCGTTAGAAACAAGAGCAACTCTACACTTGTAAAGATGAATTAAATAACCATTTTTCTCAAATAATTTAAAAGGGCGGCACGGAGGAAAAATAGATACCACGTCCGCTCACAGTTTTGATATCAAGGGTTCCTGAGCGGAGTTTTCATTTTATTTTTTTGATACAATGTATAACACTTGTATTTCATTTAGGGCTGTCAAAATTATCGCGTTAACGGGCGTTAATTAATTTTTTAAATTAATCACGTTAAAATATTTGACGCAATTAACGCACTAGGCCCGCTCAGACAGATTTAAATGTCAGTACAGTGAAAGGCCAACTTGTTAATTGTGTTTTATGGAGTTTTTCCGCCCTCTGCTGGCGCTTGGGTGTGACTTGCATATGTTATGTGGCGTAATGTCGCCCTCTGCTGGCGATTCAGTGCATCTGATTATTTGGGTTTCGGCGCGCTTTTCTGACGTGATTATATGTACGCGAACTCACACTAATAGACAGTGCTATTCAGACACGCTAACGTCCGCATCCAGTATTCAGTGGCAGTTCTCATAGCCCCATCACACTATTTGTGTCTAATACATGCACCACTTGTGAGTTATATTCCTCCTTTGTTTATATTCATGAGCATTAGATAGTTATTGATGATGTGTATTTGAATTTGTTCACATATATGGTGAAATGCAGTTACATTGTTAGATGCTTGTGAGCTAATTGGCTAGTGCTACTGCTCAAATGGACACGTGTGTGTACGTACATTTTATGTTATTTTGTGATTTATGCAAGTTATTGACACATTGCCTTGTTATTTTCAGTTTTACAAAAATACAAGAAACGTGCTCCTGTCAAAAAGAGATGACTTCAGTAAAGCCCATGCAACTTTGCCACACCGTCTGATTTCTTTTTGGAACTTATGTTCGCTATCTGTCAATTTGTGTACTCACACACATTGAGGACAGAATAGGGCTACTAGTTTATTTTTTGACTGAAAATTTTACAAATTTTATTAAAACGAAAACATTAAGAGGCGTTTTAATATAACATTTCTATAACTTGTACTAATATTCATCTTTTAAGAACTACAAGTCTTTCTATCCATGGATCACTTTAACAGAATGTTAATAATGTTAATGCCATCTTGTTGATTTATTGTTATTAACATTACGATTACGATACGATTAAACATTTTAATCGTTTGACAGCCCTATTATATACTGTATTATATAATTTTATGTGTATACTTTACATGTCTATATACATGCAGATCTCCTCTAGAGCAGTGATGTTTTGGGGCTGTTGTTGGGCAACACAGACTTTCAACTCCCTCCATAGAGTTTCTATGGGGTTGAGATCTGGAGACTGGCTAGGCCACTCCATGACCTTGAAATGCTTCTTACGAAGCCACTCCTTTGTTGCCCTGGCTGTGTGTTTGGGATCATTGTCATGCTGAAAGACCCAGCCACGTCTCATCTTCAATGCCCTTGCTGATGGAAGGAGATTTTCACACAAAGTCTCTGAATACATGGCCCCATTCATTCTTTCCTTTACACAGATCAGTCGTCCTGGTCCCTTTGCAGAAAACCAGCCCCAAAGCATGATGTTTCCACCCCCATGCTTCACAGTGGGTATGGTGTTCTTTGGATGCAATTCAGTATTCTTTCTCCTCCAAACACGAGAACCTGTGTTTCTACCAAAAAGTTCTATTTTGGTTTCATCTGACCATAACACATTCTCCCAGTCCTCTTCTGGATCATCCAAATGCTCTCTAGCGAACCGCAGACGGGCCTGGACATGTACTGGCTTCAGCAAGGGGACACGGCAGTGCAGGATTTGAGTCCCTGGCGGCGCATTATGTCACTGATAGTAGCCTTTGTTACTGTGGTCCCAACTCTGTATGTCATTCACTAGGTCCCCCCGTGTGGTTCTGGGATTTTTTTGCTCACCGTTCTTGTTATCATTACTACGCCACGGGGTGAGATCTTGCATGGAGCCACAGATCGAGGGAGATTATCAGTGGTTTTGTATGTCTTCCATTTTTGAATAATTGCTCCCACAGTTGATTTCTTTACACCAAGCATTTTACCTATTGCAGATTCAGTCTTCCCAGCTTGGTGCAGGTGTACAATTTTGTCTCTGGTGTCCTTTGACAGCTCTTTGGTCTTAGCCATAGTGGATTTTGGAGTTTGACTGACTGAGATTGTGGACAGGTGTCTTTTATACCGATAATGAGTTAAAACAGGTGCCATTAATACAGGTAATGAGTGGAGCCTCGTTAGACCTTGTTAGAAGTAGTTAGACCTCTTTGACAGCCAGAAATCTTGCTTGTTTGTTGGGGCCAAATACTTATTTTCCACTCTAATTTGGAAATAAATTCTTTAAAAATCAAACAATGTGATTTTCAGATTTTTTTTCCCTCATTCTGTCTCTCATGGTTGAGTTTTACCCATGTTGACAATTACAGGCCTCTCTAGTCTTTTCAAGTAGGTGAACTTGCACAATTGGTGGTTGACTAAATACTTATTTGCCCCACTGTAAGTCCCTTTATTTAAAAAAAAAAAAAAAAAAAAAAAAAAAAAAAACAACAACAATGAGTTCAGGAATGGGTCCACTTCTGGGGAAAACTGGAGCACCCGTACACTTAAAATAAAATATTCTAATATAAAAGTGATTCGGGAAAAAAAATGTATGAATAAAAAATCTGATATCCAAGACCGATCTATATCTGAGGCAATCGAGACTACCCCAAGACTCGAACCAAAGTACTGCACTCTCATGAAATTGTGATGGTGATTTCATTTCAAAGATTTTTTTTTCATGTCTGTTCATGTCAATGTCCCCCTGAAGTGGACCCATTCTTGGATAGCTCCCCGTTTTTTCAATTTTTTTTAAATTTATTTTGATTTTTTTTAAGGGACTCGCACTCTGAAGCCACAGCGTTGCATTACCCTAATGCACATAATGCAAACAATGATCCAAATAAGGGACGGCTAGCTTGACTTCGTCTTTCCTTGTGGAGGCTGGCCTGACTGCAGTCGTTTTGCAGGTTACCAAGTTGACAAAGTTTAATGTTATTTTAACTCTGATGCAGGTCGGACTTTCAGTACCAAAATTAGTGGTGTTTCCGCCACCTCCACAACATTGACGTCTTTTTACATCACTTACAGTGGCTGCTGCTGGCCGAAAAACAACTGCGAGTGTTTTACCGTGTGTTTCTTTATGGCGGGTGTGCGCTGCATATATGGTCTTGTTTGCCAAGTACGTGCAAGCCGTGCGCGATTGCCCACGTGCGCACCTTAGAGCGAACATTGGTCATGACAAATAACAATAAATAAAAATCTTGTGCTAAATGGAATATGAAATATTAAAAATGCATTTTTTCAGTCTGACAGGGGTAAATTATTGCATAGTGGTCAAAACTGCTGACTTCTTAAAACTCCTGAACGGTATTTTATGCCACTGAAGTTAGTCCGGCTCTTCTCATTTCCCTGCCGCGGCCTCGAACACTGAGAAAACAGCATAAAAAAAAGAGGAGGCGTAAGAGCTAGACTACATGCTAACTTTAACCGAGCGGCTCTTCCAAGTCTCTTCCTCGCCTTTTACACATGAAAGATAACACAAAACTACCCTGACTCTTGTCACACACGGCGGCGAGAGTGATTGCCTTCACAGATTGGCCAGCCTCCGGCGGCGAGTAAGTTTCACCGGACTATGACTCCTCCTCATTCCCCTTCTGCTGCCCTGGTAAGCAGTCCCGCTGGACCCAGGGGGATGTCAGCGAGCGTCCAGTGGAAGTGCTCGTCGCCGAGGACACAGCAAGGGAATGAATGCGCCAAGGTCACTGACCGATGAAGGCAAGCATTGTCACACATAAAATGCAAGCGACCTCCTTATTAAAACGTGTGCTATGATCCCAGTATTTGACATAGTATAACACACTTCTCTTACTTCCTCCTCCGTCCAAAGGGGCCTCGATTGTCGGACTTGTTTGCCCATTTTTTGTGGTGAACAGGATCTTTTGGAAACCCCAAAAGGCTTGCACCACTCATTGTGGTGTAGCAACAAAAGCCTGCAGCACATTGGGCTGGCGTGAAGCGAAAAATAAACAAATTAATCCGCAAAATCAGCTAAATCCATAGTCCTTCTGCAAACAATAGTATGGCTGTATAGTGAAGGTGATCTCATCCACTGATGTCACATCCGCCTTCTTCCTCAATCTGAAACTCTGGTCGGAAGTCACTCATTTTCACGGCATGGGATTCAAAAAGTTGAATAAATATATTGAAGGGAAAAGGTACCGTTCTCGCACACACCATATAATTGTTTGCATTAGTATAACACATTCATTTAACTATAGTTTAGGCAGACTCCACTCAGTGGCCTTGAACACAGTAAAGTGAATCACCTTATCGGCGCTTATGAGGGGGAAAAGAAAAAATGGTACCGTAGGCACCGTCTAACTGTTTGCATTACTCGAACACGCATAATATAATCAATCAGGGAATAGTATCATTTCTCATATTCACTGTAGGACTGCACTACTCTAACACACCTGTAAAATAAACAGCACACCATAGTTTAAAGAAACAGAATAGATACACAACGCCATCTTACCACAGAAGCCCAAAACATGTGCGCCACGGACAAGATTGACGCACCAAACTCTGGAAATCAGTCCTCCCGACAAACGAACAAGGACAAAGACCAGCGCGCTTTGTCCTAAAACAAATAGTGCCAGCCCGGATAACAAAGTTGATAGCAGGCGCTTGTGACGTCAAGACCAGCGCCGGTCGCTGTGGCAACCACATCCCATCCACGCACAAACCTAAACAGCCCGAAACCGGCCAGAGAGGGATGATCCCAAAGCAACGCCTGCACACACCTTCGGCCGGCCCAGGGACATAAAAAACACTGGACACTGAGATAAGACAGATTTTGCTGCTCGGAAACATGTAGCCCTGTTTTGGATCCAGAATTGTCACTCCGTCGTCTGTTTTTGCCTTGCTTTTGACCATTGTCGACGAATAAATTGTCAACCTGCTTTCGGCGAGTCTTTTTCAAACTTTTGGAACATGGAGTCAGTACAAAGGGTTAATATCAGAGGTGAACGCGCAAAGTTCCGCCTTCCCGGTTGGCGCACGCGGAGGCAGCATCGGCAGAGCGGCACTTTGTTCAGCTGTCGCTGTTTCCGTGCGGCTTGTCCGGGGAGGCGAATTTCAACAATATCCATCGCTTCCACACACATCCAAGCGGTCCATTTCATTCAGGAGCATAAAGTATAGCATAAAATGATATGAAATAAACATGCTTTCTGGTGTTATATACGCTTAAAAGTTGGTGAGGACAATTTGAACGTCCTGAAAAGTTTGTAGTGTTATGTCCCTACCCTCTCAGCAGTAAAAGTAAGTACAGCATCTTTTAAAAAAATTTTTTATTTCAATGTATTTTTATATTTTGATGTAAATTTTGATTTAAATGGTGAAATCTGACTCACACGGAGATTCAGGTTACGACTCCATCGAAGGAACGGAACTCATCCATAACTCGAGGATTCCCTATATATTGTCACACTTCTAATGTTTAGTTCTTCTGTTCAAGTCCCTCTTATTAGATCTGAAGACCTGTCCTGTCTGCTAATATCCTTTTGTGCCTCGTGGGACCGCAGCGACTCAATGAATGTCTGATTAGCTAGAGTGCTCTCAAGCTGTGGAACTCTCTGTCTGGCAGGAAAGGTTGAACTGACGACATTAAAAAACATCTCACTGTTGAGTTGCACGATCCATCCACTCACTATGTTGTCCACTTATTCGGTTTTATCTGAAAAATGAGAATTTTTAATGTGTGTGATGTGAGCAACTTAAGCTCAGCGACCTTTTTCAGTGACTTTTTCCTTTGTTTTCACAACTATTATATTTTTTTTGGTGTGACACTCTTCAAATAATCTTTTTTTTTCCTTTCAATTTGTAAATCGGATATTATACACATTAAACTCCTCAAAATGGGCATTGGTTCAAATCAGGCAATTTTTAACTCGCACATCTGAATGTAACACTATTGATACTTCATGATTAAATGTTTATTTTCCCTGCAGTGAATCCTATAGTGAATGACGCACCGCATGACTACTCTGTTGTACGATGCCACCTCAAGTTTAACTTCATTACAATATTAATGAATTGAATATTTGAGTCATGTTTGTCCTCCTACAGAAACCATATTAAAACAAAAATATATATTTCAATCCCCCATCTTTTTCCATTTTCAAACATCTTTGAAAAAGCTCCAGGGAGCTAAAGAGCTAAAGGCTCTAGAGCCACGGGTTGCAGACAACTGTTGTAGTCCTTCTTTTTCCTTTTATTTGGTCTGTTAAAAAAAAATTAAAAACAAAAAATCTTATCTGCAAGCCGTGGCCGCTTTTATTTTGGTGTGGCGGTGCACCACAATCTCTTTGTGTAGGGGAAACCCTGTATTGTCACACACTCCTAGTGTTAAGTGTGTATATATTGTAGTAAATTGATCGAAGGCTTTTGAATTGAATCGTGGCAGACTTTCGGATAATACGTATATCATATCGTCTAAAAAATGTATGTCCTATTGTATTGTCATGAAATTTGTGATTTACACCCTAAGTAGAGCCTGCATTTTGTTTCTTGGGTTCACCAATGGCTCAACTGCAGTGGAAAAACCCACCTACAACAGTTTTGTAAGAACACGTACGACAGACGGACAAGTAAAGGTGGTGTCTGAGATAAGAGGTGGCGTTCTGTGGGAAAAACAAGCTTTTGTCAAAATATGAACCTTCCTTTGGCCTTTGGGAGCAGTGAGCAAGTGCTTCATGGTCACTGACTTCCTATTTATTTTTGCCCTGATCCATCCAGACGGCTCCCGGTCAATACACGATGATTTGAAGCCAAAAAGTCTGCCAGATGGCCAGTCATCCCAACAGAGGTAGCTGGAGTGAGAGGACACGTACGGATTAGTGCGAAGAGACTTATCTCTGCGTCGCTTATACTGCTATCACGATACGAAAATACTTAACTCGATATCAGATGTAGGTAGGAACGCATTACATTTACATTTACTTGAGTAACTTTCTGAGAAAAATGTACTTATGAGAGTAATTTTACCATGCCATACTTTTTACTTTTACTTGAGTAAATTTGTGAAAAAGAAACGCGACTCTTACTCGGCTACTTAGGGCTGCACTAAAGTCATAAATGTTTTTTTTTATCTTTATTTTTACAAGCACAGTGGCTCACCCAGTCTCACCAATCAGACGCAACAACAATAATCACATGACTCCATTATACTAATTCGACGTAACAATACATACTGTATACATCACCACACACAACACAAGCTTACAGTCCTGTTTCATGATCATGTCGATGTTCTAATATCACAACAAATTAAAGCGCCTTAAAAAATGCTGCCGTCAAAAATAAAAGTGCGGATCTCAAACTCCCCGAGTTTTTATTTGGTACTGATAGACCACAGAAAAGCAGAGAGTTTTGCTTTCATGGTGGAAAATGTGTTTATCCACTGGAGGTCATGCTCTTGAGACCGGTGATTTTCATTTCTATTTTTTCAGTCGGAGTTCGATGATTCTGGATTATTTTTGGCGTAATATGGTCATCTAGTAGGTTATAGTATAATAATAATAACAGTTCATATAGATGTTCTTATGTTGAGAAAGAAAATGTATAGTTGTAAAAATAAATAAGACATTATAGACAAGTTTTCTGAGTGAAATATGGGCGGCACCATCTTTGACATTTTCTGCTTGACTTCCAATTTAGACAGAACATTATGATGTGTGATTTAGGTAAGCGGTCTGTATACGGTGTTGAACTGCAAAATCAAACCAGAGGAACCCACAGAATCTCCAAAAATGGATTCAGCATGGCTGACACGTGCAGAGGTGAGGGCGGAGGGTGCTTGAGCACCTGCCCCCTTGCCCGTACATGCCCAAAGTGCCTATTTTGACAGTTTTTTTTTTTTTTTGTGGCACGTATGTGTGTGCTGGCTGGCTCTTCGTCTTTACCTGGGTGTGTGGTGAGGAGTCCGAGGACATCTTGTGGTTGGAGAGAAACGATGTTACCCTTATAAACCGTGTTTGAGCAAAAACTCTTTTCTTAAACCAGGTTTATTGTGGGGATTTTTTTTTTTTTTTTAAATAATACGTTATTTTCTCTGATATAGTTTTCTACTTTAATAACTGTAAGTACTAGTGTTGCACCGATATCATTTTTTGGCCCCAATACCAATACCTGGCTGTGCAGTATCGGCCGATACCGATACCATTCCGATACCACTCCGTTTGAAAAAAAAAAGAAAATATATATATATTTATATACACTGCTCAAAAAATAAAGGAAACACTATACATAACATTGCATATATAATTGAATGAAATATTTTTTATTAAATACTTTGTTCGTTCCATAGTTGAATGTGCTGACAACAAAATCACAAAAATTATTAATGAAAATCAAATGTATCAACCCATGGAGGTCTGGATTTGGAGTTATACTCAAAATGAATGTTGAAAAACACACTACTAGCTGATTCAACTTTCATGTAAACAAATCCAAATGAGGCACAGTAGTGTGCGTGGCCTCCAAGTGCCTAGATGACCTCCCTACAACGCCTGGGCATGCTGCTAATGAGACGAGGGAGGGTGTCCTAGGGAATCTCCTCCCAGATCTGGACCAGGGTATCACTGAGCTCCTTAATCCTCTGAGGAGCAACCTGGCTCTGCCAGATGGACCTAAACACAATGTCCCAGAGGTGTTCTATTGGATTTAGGTCAGGCGAACGTGGGGCCAGTCAATGTTATCAATTCCTTCTTCCTTCAGGAACTGTTGCGTACTACAGCCACATGAAGTTGGGCATTGTCGTGGACCAGCAGGTACCCAGGTCCCACTGCATAAGCGTAGCTTATGACAATGAGTACAACGATTTCATCCCGATACCTAATAGCAGTCAGGGTGCCATCATCTATCCTGTGGAGGTCTGTGTGTTGCCTACCCTGAAAATCACCAACCAACCACCACACCGGTCATGCTGAATGATGTTGCAGGCAGCATAACATTCTCCATGGGATCTCCTGACCCTTTCACGTCTGTCACATGTGCTCAGGTTGAACCTGCTTTCATTGGTGAAGAGCACACAGCCAGTGGCATAGTTGCAAATTCTGGTGGTCTATAGTAAATGCCTCTTAAGCTCTACGGTGATTGACAGTGAGCACAGGGCTCTCTACAAGATGTCAGGCCCTCAGACTATCCTCATGGAGCCCATTACTGATTGTTTGGTGAGAAACATTCACACCAGTAGCCTGCTGGTGGTCATTTTGTAGGGCTCTGGTAGTGTTTAATCGATTCCTTCTTGAACAAAGGAGTGGATACTTGTGAAGGTTTAAGGATCTTCTACAGCCCTGTCCAGCTCTCCTGGAGTAACTACCTGTCTCCTGGAATCTCCTACAGGACGACAAGTTGGTCCACAGACTGTCCAGGAGCTCAGTGATGTGCTGGTCCAGATCTGGGTGGAAATCCCTCAGGAGAACATTCGCCACTTCATCAGGAGCATGCCCAGGTGTTGCAGGGAGGTCATACAAGCATGCAGAGGCCAAACACTCTACTTAGCTTCATTTTGACTTGTTTAAAGGACATCACAAAGTTGGATCAGCCTGTAGTGTGTTTTTTCACTTTCATTTTGAGTATAAATCCAAATCCGGATCTTTATGGGTTGATACATTTCATTTTCACGGATACTTTTTGTCTGACTTTGTTGTCAGCACGTTCAACTATGGAAAGAACAAAGTATTTAATACAAATATTTCATTCAGATCTACAACGTGTTATGTTATGTTATATATTTACAGTATATACGTATATACATACTGTTTATACGAAGAACTACATACTTCGATGTGAAGTCATTGCTATCATGGCTTTGTCAGGCTGCTGCTTACCTTTGTGAAACAGGAAAAAGATTAAGACTAATACAAAGTGAATCCAGTAGAAATGTTTATTGCATACCTGGTATGGGTGACAAATAATAATAATAACTGATCACAGCATCCTGTCTTTCTACCATACACCTCTCCTCGTACACATTTTATAATTATTTAGATTTTATCCTCTGTAGATAGCATCCGAGCGAGTGAGCGAGCTAGTGTGAGAAGAAAACACAGCTGCGAGCCTACGTGCATTTTTGATGCTTGTAAAATATCTACAGAGGCAACACCTGTATGTATCGTCTTTTGTATTTTTGTTGTGTGTTTCCAGTCACGATCGGACATTTAAAGCCAGTTGTGTAGTTATTTGGATGATGTGCGGACGCTAGCGAACGCATGCTAACCATTTGTGAATGTCATAATCAGCAGCTAATCATCGCGGATTTCCGGTGTCGCGAACATGTATGTTACTGAGGACGAAGTTGATTGTTCCATTTCTATTTTTAGTTTCTTTCTTCAATTGATGACTTTAGGATCAACAGCAAAATAAAGTCATAAAAATCATACTAATGTCCTGCATCGTCATTTGGGAGTATACAGCGAGCTAAACTCCCAAATAATCATGATTCCATTATACCAATCAGAGGTAAGGCTGCCACAATATGCAATAAGTCAATTTATTGCAACGATAAATGAAAATGAGGTCGGCAATTTTCCCGGTGGCGATTTTTCAACATGTGCGTGCATACATTTGTGCGTGCGTTTTCATGTGCTGCGTGCACTCAGCACACAAGCGTATTGTTTGCAATTGAAACCCGAGTTTCTTTCACAGATGTTTATTAGTTATCAATACACTGTGGAATTAAAGTTCAGACAGGCAAAATAAGGAAACGCATCTATATTAAACAGTGTAAAATGTTAGCATTGCGACGTTAAGGGTAATGGGAAAAAGATAATGTACAAAGCACTTTAGCCTGCAATAAAACATTGGCAGTCTTCTCCAAAACGCAAACTCTTAAACTTGCGATTAAGAGGTGACACTTCAAACATTAAAACTCGCTGTTTTACAGCAGTTGCAAAGCATGTGAAAAAAATAAAAAAATCTATTACTGTCACCACATGCATGACGAAAATTGAAGACAAGTGCACCTTTTTTTTTTTTTAACTGAGTGTAAAGCTTACGGTTAGTGGCTTAGCGAACGTTCTTCGGGTGAACATTTCAAAATAAAAGCATGTCATGTTCAACATTTAAATAAAGATTTCTGGAGTTATTCTCACATACTTCACATTCTACACTAAGAATAGCTTTGAAATGACACCCATTATGGAAAATCTGATTGGCAATGATTAATTTGGCTTCAAATTTGCTTACATGCGCACTTTGCAGGACAAGATTAACGGATTTGGTATAAAACAAACACTTTTGATGGGCTCTAATTGGCAGAGAACAAAAATGGCGTTATGTTTCTCATCTGGTTCATATTCTGCACTTAGCTAGCTTTCAAATGAGTCGTTATTCAGTGTGTGTTTTTTTTTTTTTTTTTTTTTTTTTTTTTTTAATATTTATTGTATTTAATATAGTTTTTTTTTTGTTTAAGAATAACAATTTATTGCATTTGAATGGGTGATTTATTAGGGTTTATTGTCACTACATTAGTGGTTAAATTACTTAAAAAAGAATTAACAATAATATCGCATATTGGCAATAATTTATGAGACAATATATCATTTGATAAAATTTGTGAACGTGACAGGCCTTATCAGAGGTAACAATGTTTTTTTCCTCTGGAGGGCACTCGTACTCTTTGAACGGGTGATGTTTCATAGTGTTGTTCTGGTCTAAAATCGATGATTTTTGTGTAATCTTTTTTAGACTACTATGGTCATGTATCGGTATGATAATAACATTTCATATAGATAAAGTTTTGCTGAGAAAAGAAAGAAAGAAACTAGTATATAGTTATAATTAAAATATTAAAAAATCAGACTGTGTAAGCTGTTACTCACAATGTTACTCATTTCTTGAATATTTGTTTCAACTAATGTTTTTTTTACTTGTACTTGAGTACATTTTGGGGTGACTACTTTGACTTTTAGTTGAGTAATATTATTCAGATGATTATTCAGAGACGCTACTCTTACTTGAGTAAAATTTTTGGCTGCTCTACCCACCTCTGGGAAAATCCCGCTCGACATGCGACCATTTCGACAGACAAACCAGGCCTTGGAAAGAATTAAACTCTTATTTAGCGTACCACAGTATTCTATTCTTGCTTGATTAAACTTATTTTGAAATTTGGAGAGTATAATAATTGGCGGAAAACACTCAGGTGACTTGAAGTTCCGCTCTGAGACCTCCAATTTGGTCAAATTTCAAAATTGTCCAATATGCATGTGTTATACATCATTGGAAAGCTTAAAATCTCAACTTTCTGGGGGAAGAAAAATTTTGAACAGGAGGGCATTTTTTTTTTATTTATGTTTTTTAAACAGATAAACCCTATCCGGAGGTGAGAGCACGCGAGAGCAGGATTACAGACGCCATGACTTTAACGAGATATTATCGCGTATTTACCTTGTTTCGATCCAAAAACTCCATGTAGGATGTATCACTGAGTATCAAGACACAGCTGTGAATGACCACAGCTGGATTTTTGGGGGATTTTATGGGCAAAACATGGTCATATAACAAGAGTGGTCGAGATTTTCTTTTTCATATATTTACACTTTTAAACGTTCTTTTTCAAATTCTTTGTTTAGATCGATTATTTATCATCTAACATGTGGGGGGAAATGCGACAGTAAAAAAAAAAAAAAAAAAAAATACAATTAAGCGATAGTTATGAGGTAGATATCCGTGACTTTTTTACAGACACCAATTTTTTCATTGTGACGTAATTTGTTTAAAAGTTTAAAATATGCGAGTGAATAATTTTTTAAAGTCGTTTTTTTTTTTTTTTTTTTTTAAAGCAAAATATGAGACATTAATTAATGATTCTAAGCTAAAAATGACATATTTTGAATAATAAATATAATTAATTACCTTCGTTTTATGGCTGGGTTAAAACAAAAGCAGTTGTGCAACGTCTGTAAACGGGGGTTTCCAGGGTAAAACGGACAAATTAGAAATAGTTCGGGGGTTTAATGTGCCATGAATCAGCTATGGCAGCATATAGACATACTATTCTATCAAACACAACAGTTCTTTTGGCTTAAAATACAGCAGTGAATTTTTAAGAGGAGTGCAAGAGCAGAAACTGCTTTTTCAGTCTTGTCTGTGTTTTCTGCCAATTATTAATGATTTTTTGATTGTTATTTATTTTTAAATTCATTAAAAAAAATAAAAAAAATAAAAAAAAAAGCACAATATTTACTTTCGCGGGTCCCACAAAATAATACAGCAGGCCCACAGGCTGCCAGTTTGACACCACTGTACTACCAATTTTGATCTAATTCCAACTCTATTGATTGTCACCAGAAAGAGCCGTTTTTCTCAAGTTCCACGTGTCCGAGCAACTCGCCCCAATTGATGCCGGATCTTGTGTTGCCATGGAGACATGTTGTTGTCATGCATGACCAGCTCACCTGTATATGTCATTCAAGGACTTGAAGCACAAAGATGGAATAAGAACAGATGTTGTGGAGTGATGCTCAGTTAGTGATGATGCGGTGAGATGAACATTTCAACCTATTAGATGCAGATGCCTTATGAAATACAGTCAGTGAGTGGGTTACTCCCACTCGCTGAAGAACCCTCAATGAGACCAAAAAAAAAATCGCTCTTGTCCGTGCTGCTTGTACGTGCTCGGAATTTACGAGGAGCATTCGTGTGTCCATCTGGGTTGACTGTGATAGCTTGTCACTGGTATCCAATATGAGTGAATCACTAGTTAAACGTCCAATCCATTTGAACTGGGAGGGTGGTATTCAATGACAATTGCTGCCACCCTCCCACTTTAAACGGATTGGGAGTCTATGGCCGTCAGTGTCTACTAGTGGTAAGATCATTTCAGTTCACGGCAAAAGTATGACAAGACCTTTCATCGCTTCTACTGAAATGGCCTCAGGGCGTTGATGTTGGTAGGAGAGATGTTCCCGTCAAAGCAGTGGTGGTTCTAGGATTTTTCTGAAATGGGGGCCAAGAAGGAGCCACATGTAACCCTCAGGGGCCAAGTGTTGCTGCTATCATTGTTTAGTGTTTGTTTTGGTCAACAAAACAACATTTACGGATTACTCCGCATATGGCGGTAAAAACAGCTTTGCTTGACATTGCAATAATTTGAATTTAAAGATGCACAATGTAGGATTAACACTTCAATTATTCATGAAATGGCCATAATATTTCAATAGACATTCAAAAAACATGTTTGTTGGAAATACTTCTAAAACAGATCTTATTAGCTATGCGGAAATTTTCTCATTTTAAGAGGTGATTAACCTGTCGCAAATTTCTTTCTCTTTTGCTTTACTTTGCGATACTTTATGCCAGCAGTGTAAGTACAAGCAAGATTAGGCAGGTGTACCAGATTTTAACCATTAAAAAACAACAGTGAAAGGAGCGCACCTTAAAATGGGTGCAGCACTCTCTTGTACAGTTAGGTTGCAGGTTTGCACCTGATAGTGGCTTGCAATCCGCCATTAAGATACGTTTTGGAGTTTTTTTGAGCTTGTTGAACTTCTGTTTACAGTGCTGTCTTTTTATTAGTTTTTTCCATTGTGCACAATAATATAATCTATTTATGTTTAAAAGATAAAATATATGTATATTTTTTTCTTAGATACTTGTACTTAAGTAATTTTTGGCACTGTATCAGTACTTTTACTGAATTAAAAAAAAAAATAAGAAAAACGTGAGTACTTCATCCACCACTGATAATAGGGTTTCTACAATCTGTGACTGTCTGGTGCGGCAGTTATCAAAGCCAGTAAGATCGACGTTCCGTACCCGGGACACACATGCAAAATTAGCTTTTTTCCCCCTTCTTCCCTCTCTCGCTCTTTTAATTTAATTTCTTTTTTAAATGTAATTGATAAAATTCGAACAACATTTTAAAAATGCTCACAACTTACACAAAAAAAAATACTTAGTTAGACAGTGGTGGGTAGAGTAGAATTATGTTTTACTTAAAGTGTTTGTCAACACCTGGGGAAATTCTAATATTCCATCATTTATCCATAAACGAATGCCTTTTGGATTCATATCATGTCACTTCGTGTAATTACACACATCGCAACACCAAGGAAATGAGAGAAATTTGGGTCAATTTCAAGCTAAAAAGACCCGCCCCCGAGATCCCGGAAATCTGGCAGATTGTGGGCGTGACATCAAAACAAGGAAACAACCGGCTCAGTGCTTTAGTACTGAATGGCGGCGATGATGGCCGACAATTACGTTTCTAGTTGCAGCGACGAATCCGACGTAACGAACATTCTTCTAATGGTTACGAGGAGAGTTATGAACCTTTCTTTGGTGTTTTGGGTTATCAATTTGAGCTCAAACGAAAGCCAATGCAGCCTAATGAAAGGATCATTGAGGGGAGTAATCACACTGATGAAACCCCGACAACAGTTCGTGTGGGAAACACCAAATGGTATGTTTTGCATTTCTTTTTGTGAAGCTGATACACCGTGACCGCAAAATAAAGTAATGTATAGAATAATTATCATTTAATATGCTATCATCGGTTTCGCTCTGCCAACCGACACAAATATGAATGGGATTAGAGCAGGGGTCCCCAACCTTTTTTGCACCACGGACTGGTGTGATTTGGGTCTTTTTTTCACGAACCGGTGTCCCTCTTTTATATTCAGTTGGACTCTCAATGTTATTCAATGGTGCTAAAAAACTATTTACATCACAAACATACACGTGCAACACGGAAATGGCGTAAATTAACGCTTAACGACAAGGCGAAGTCGTTAAGTGAGAGGGCTACGTGCAGTTGTTGTGTGCGCCAAACATGGCAAACGTAAGTTAATATTCCTTTCTTTAAAGAAAGTTTGTAGTGTGTACTTAGGAATCGCTGCATTCGCGGTCCTTTTTAACGTTACGCGCATGCCAACTTTGTCAGAACACAGGTGTTGTGCGGCACAACACCGGCAATGTGCGGCAGAAAAATACAGCAAATATAAAATAGCATTTGTTTTTAGCCCCGTCGTGTTAAGTGCAGGGAAAAAATACAACTCACCCGCTGAATCAGTGGAAGGGTTGAGTTTGTTTCGTTGAGACGAGATGGTCCCGAGATGGGAGAGTGAGAGAAGCTAGCATCACAAATACACGATGTTGGAAATTGTAGCACAGTTTTCAGCTCGCTCCTAGCGATGTCGGGATATTCCGAAATGACTTTAATCCAGAACTGCGGTAGAGTTGTTGTCTCAAATGTACGTTTAAGTCGCCGTGATTTGCGATCCCTACAAGCTGATATTCCTGTTCCACAGACATGCTCGAATCACTCGATTTATTCACATACGGGTCACAAATTCACTCCTTCGCAGTTCGTGGGTCTTTAGTGATTGGGAAGTAGCATAAATTTTGTTTTCTTTGAGGTTGTAGGCACATCTTCTGGCTCGTCAGGTTCCCGTTTCCCTGTAAAATTGCAAAATTAGCCCTCTTAGCACTGACGAACTTTACTCATTGTCTGCGTAGTCCAGCTCTTTTTCTCGCGTTCGGGAACTCATGGTACTACATTGCGACAAATGGCTATTTGTAAACCACATAGCATGACAGGTTTGAACCATTTTAGCGATTTTTTGATAAAACACGAACGCAACTCTTTCGTCGATAAACAACGATGGCACCTGCCTCGACCTTTTGTTTCCTTGTTATGACGTCTCCGCCCCATTCGGCTGTTTCCGGAACACTTTCGGAAATGTTCGTCATTTTCGATCTATTTTCGATAATTGCTCATTAATGTGATTTATTTTTTTTGTTAACTTTATCAATATTTGTTATCTTGGCACATAACGGTTCTATTGATGTCTCACACCCCCTTTGCGTTTTCATACCCTTTAAGAAAGAGTAGCGTTACTTCAAAGAGAGAGTTTGGCACTGTTGCGTCTCTCCCAGGGAGTGGCCGTCCACCAAAGATGACAGCAAGAGTTCATAGCAGAATAATCAGAGAAGTAAAAATGAACCCTTGAGAGTCTGCTAAAGACTTACAGAAATCACTGGCACAGTCCAATATCTCTGTGCTCACATCAACTATATGTAAAACTATAGCCAAGAATGGTGTTCATAGGAGGACTCCACCGAGGAAGCCTTTACTGTCTGAAAAAAAAAAAACGTTGCTCGTTTAATGCTCGCAAAAAGGCACTTGGACACTCCACAGTAGTTTTGGCGAAATATTGTGTGGACTGATGAAACCAAAGTTGAATTGTTTGGGAGTAACAGACGAAGTCATGTGTGGAGGAAAAATGGAAGAGCTCACCAACAACAACAGCTCATCCCCACCGTGAAGCATGGTGGAGGGAGCATCGTGATTTGGGGCTGTTTTGCTGCCTCAGGGCCTGGAAAATTTGCAATCATTAATGGAAGAATGAATTTGAAAGTTCATCAAGATGTTTTGTAGGAAATCCCATGGCCGTCTGTCAGACAGTTGAAGCTAAAAAAAAGGCTGAGTACTGCAACAAGACAATGATCTAAAACAAAGAAGCAAATCAACTTCAGAATGGTTTCAGAAGCACAAAATACACGTTCTGGATTGGCCAAGTCAAAGTCCAGACTTGAATCCCATTAAGATGCCATGGTATGATCTAAAGAGAGCGATTAATACCAGACATCCCAGGAATCTAACTGAAATACAGCAGTTTTGTAGAGAAGAATGGGCCAAGATTAGTCCTGATGTGGCAGACTGATCTGCAGCTACAGGAAGTGTGGTTGAAGTTATTGCTGAATAAAGGAGGGGGGGGCACAAAATATTAAATTTGAGGGTTCACTGACTTATTTTTCCCCCTTCTGTCATTGTTTGTATGCTATCCTCATTAAAATATGAAAACCTATAAATGTCGTAGTGGTTATAGTTAAAGCAGACACTGTATTTTCATCTGTGTGGTTTTGACAAAGATCAGATCACATGTGATGGTGACTTTAGGTAGAAATGTGAGAAATTCCAAAAGGCTCAGATACTTTTTCATACCACTGTATAATTATTATATATATATACATATATATATATATATATTTTTTTTTTTTTTTGCTATATTGTGAGCTAATCGGTATCCTAAGCCATGTATCGCAAATTGCATCGTAGCGGGAGGTATCCAGAGGTTACGGCATTGATTTTGTAAAAGGTCACATGGGAGCTAGATGAAGGCAGCGCATGAGATTTTCGTATTGCGCGGCAAATATGCATATGTAATTGTAGGTGTGTGTTTGTTTGTGTGCCGGCTGACATTAATGAGCAGCTGTCGGCCATCATTATTCATGAGTACTGTCACCTCCACATCTCTTCTCCATCATTAAGTACTGCAGCCGCAATGGTGCACACACGCACACACACCTACATGAATATACTTGTTAACTTAGCCGAAACACATTTGACATGCATGTACAGATGTGAACATAAGCTTCAAAGAGAGCGGCTCCCTAATAGAATTCAGATTGAAGCCTTGAGAGTCGATGCTGGTTTGTTGGGCAAACAAAGCATTCAATCAGCACTTTGCTGCTCTTTCTTCCGTGGGTGAGAGACGCGCCCGTTTGGGAGACGATAGGAAATGATTGTTTGATGTGTCGACCGAGTTTTACTAAGGGCCTCCGTTTCAGAACGTCGCCAGAGGAAATCAAAATGTCAGACTTCTCTGTTAGGGTCCCAGTGTCTACCTTCATACCGGAGGGAAGCAGGAGGTTTTTCCCTAAACATTTGAACTAATGAAAACGAGAATGACATTTTGTTTCTTTTAAATAATGCATTGTTACAGCTCAAACAGAATGGTAGAAACTGTTTGCAAAGTTTTTCTAATTTTTTTCTCAGCTGCTTGCTTGACTTAGTTTTGCATGTATGAAATGAATCCGAAAAAGGAATTTCAGTAAATCGCACGCAAATTTAGTACAGTGGCACCGCTACATACGAAAATAATTCGTTCAGGACCTTGTTTGTAAGTCGAAATGCATGTATGTATGTTGTATGTCGAGCAGGATTTTCTTATAAGAATAAATTGTAATTACATTAATTTGTCCCACAACACGGAAACCTACACTAAATTCTTAGTAAATACTGCTGGCACCGATAGGCGGATTTTGACTTTTTGGGCAAGGGGGGCACAACATGTTGATGACCCCGAAACGCAGTGTCAGCAATAAAATTATCTTACAAGAATATTTATAATAATATGCTTAGGACAGCTATACTTTTCGCCAAGATCGTCATCCATTGAATGTGGTACGCCCACTGGTGGCTTGCCAATGTAGTTACCCTCGTCAAAAATTGTACCCCCTGGGCGGAGTCACTGCGCTGCACTGATTTGCATAAAGTTTCTCCTGTTTAATAAACCTTGTCCTAAATATATACAGTGGGGCAAATAAGTATTTAGTGAACCACTAATTGTGCAAGTTCTCCCTCTTGAAAATATTAGACAGGCCTGTAATTGTCAACATGGGTAAACCTCAACCATGAGAGACATAATTAGGAAAAAAAAAAAAAAAACAGAAAATCACATTGTTTGATTTTTAAAGAATTTATTTGCAAATCATGGTGGAAAATAAGCATTTGGTCAATACCAAAAGTTCATCTCAATACTTTTTCATGTACCCTTTGTTGGCAATAACGAAGGCCAAACGTTTTCGGTAACTCTTCACGAGCTCTTCAAACACTGTTGCTGGTATTTTGGCCCATTCGTCCATGCAGATCTCCTCTAGAGCAGTGATGTTTTGGGGCTGTTGTTGGGCAACAGGGACTTTCAACTCCCTCCATAGATTTTCTATGGGGTTGAGATCTGGAGACTGGCTAGGCCACTCCAGGACCTTAAAATGCTTCTTAAGAAGCCACTCCTTTGTTGCCCTGGCTGTGTGTTTGGGATCATTGTCATGCTAAAAGACCCAGCAACGGCTCATCTTCAATGCCTTTGCTGATGGAAGGAGGTTTTCACTCAAAATCTCTCGATACATGGCCCCATTCATTTTTTCCTTTACACAGATCAGTCGTCCTGGTCCTTTGCAGAAAAGCAGCCCCAAAGCATGATGTTTCCACCCCCATGCTTCACAGTGGGTATGGTGTTCTTCGGATGCAATTCAGTATTGTTTCTCCTCCGAACACGAGAACCTGTGTTTCTACCAAAAGGTTCTATTTTGGTTTCATCTGACCACTACACATTCTCCCAGTCCTCTTCGGGATCATCCAAATGCTCTATAGCGAACCGCAGACGGGCCTGGACGTGTACTGGCTTCAGCAGGGGGACGCGTATGGTAGTGCAGGATTTGAGTCCCTGGCAGCGCATTGTGTTACTGATAGTAGCCTTTGTTACTGTGGTCCCAGCTCTCTGTAGGTCATTCACTCGGTCACCCCGTGTGGTTCTGGGATTTTTGCTCACCGTTCTTGTTATTATTTTGACGCCACGGGGTGAGATCTTGCATGGAGCCCCAGATCGAGGGCGATTATCAGTGGTCTTGTATGTCTTCCATTTTCTAATAATTGTTCCCAAAGTTGATTTCTTTACTCCAAGCAAAGAGTGAAGAGTTACAGAAAAAGTTTGGCCTCCGTTATTGCCAACAAAGGGTACATAACAAAGTATTGAGATGAACTTTTGGTATTGACTAAATACTTATTTTTCACCATGATTTGCAAATAAATGGTTTAAAAATCAAACAATTTGATTTTCTGTTTTTTTCCACATTCTGTCTCTCATGGTTGAGGTTTACCCATGTTGACAAATACAGGCCTCTCTAATCTTTTCAAGTAGGAGAACTTGCACAATTGGTGGTTGACTAAATACTTATTTGCCCCACTGTAACTGTGGTTCTTTTCTGGCTTCAATTAATTGTTTAAGTTGACATAACCTTTAACTAATGAGCGTGTGTAGGCCAGGGCATACACTTTTTGACGGGGCAAGACACCGGTGGTGGCTCTGTTGTACAATTTGCGTCTTTAGTGGGGCAAATTGAAACTCCGCTCACCATTTTGACGGTGCTCTCTGGGGGTTCATGTCCACATTTTCAATCCTTGGTTCTTGCCCAGTATTTGTTGTCGCTTTTGAAAGCTTAAGTTTGAAAAAATTACGTATATTGATCACGCCTCTTCGTTCCTCGGGTGGTTTTGGCTAAGCAAAGCAAATGACCGCCTGATGTGCTCGTCACATGATCAGTATGAAAAATTTTGTGATGATGTGCGCCCAGTGCAGTTGAAGAAGCGATGCATACACAACGAGTCAATTTCTCTTATCCAATAGTTTATTTTGGTGGTGTTTTGTAACTTAACTCAAATGCTCTTTATCCAATTACAAGTAACAAACCAAAAGACTCAAAAACGTATTCACAACGAAACAAAAACAATAGTAGATTCCTTTCGAGCACAATGCACTAAGCCACAGTCAAAAACTGTTCTGCCTTTCTAACTACCAACCTCTGTTTCATGTTTAGTTGTCATTTTAGGTGTAGCAGGGCTGACTCCAGGTCAGTGGGAAGAAACATTTGACAGCCCCTAGTGGCAAGGAGTAAAATTACAATAGTAACACGAATCAGGAATATGGCTCATACAAATTTTGACCCATTAGGAAAATATCTTTTTTTGTGCATTTCATCCATTTTAGTTGTGTGTTTTTGCTTTGCAACTTTTATTGGCAATATTTTACAGGAAAACTCTATATTTTAAAATCAAATATAGGAAAGTCAATTACATGCAATGACAATTGTCAGCCACCTGGGGGGTCTGCCCCCCCCCCCCTTAAAATCCACTTATGACAAGCACCGACCATTAATCTCAAACCCACTCATGATTTCTAAGTGGGACAACCCGCAAAATTGCAGGGTGTTCAAATACCCTTTTTCCTTACTCTACCATAGAAATTGACCGTCTGCCAAGATGTTGTGTCCTGACTCCTGCGTGTTCTCCTGTTTAGTGTCGCAGCGCGGATGCTCACTTTTAAGGTGCGCACAGCTGTGTTGTCAAATGTCAAATATTAAATACAGATTTCGAGAGCGTACGGTGAGCATGGTCTGCCCCTGAACAACAGTGCGTAACCGATCATCCGGACTGTCAGATTGATGATCCCGGCTGCATCTGGCGCACTGACTTTCAGCGAGTGTGATTGCTATGTGAATCTAGCGAGCTGAGGCCAAATCCGGCACACAGTTATCTGCCATTGGGGTGTATACTATTACGACTTTTTTCTTGTAATATTACGACTTAAAAAGCATCTTTGTTATATGACATTTTCCTTTTTTTATCATCACATTTCTTATCTCTGCTTTGATGGCTTAATGAGGAAGGCTGCACTTGACATTCACGTTCACAGAAACTGATCCTCGACATGGGAGACGGAGGGCCTTCGATCCTTCATTGGAGCAGCGATTGAGAACGACAGGAAAACGAGGGAGAGGAAATTACTGGTTGAGAATGAGGAGGAAGGGGTGGTCTGATCAAGTACGATCTGTCAGAATGAACGGAAACGATGACTTTGTCTGACTTCTTGACTCGAGGTTTGAGCTGCAGCTGCATCACTGTCAGTGCTGCTCATCGCTGTGATTTATGGGAGGGAGCGTCTTTATTGAGGGATAGCTTCATTCTGCTATTACTCTCCACCACTCACACACACACGCATAGCCGTTGCATATCAGAACTAAGGTTCTTCATTAACGCTGCCTGCTCGGAATTTATGAACAGCTGCACATGTCCAAATTGGCCCAATTCATTTATAGAAGTATCTTGTCACTGCCTCATCCAATATTCCCGCTAATATCACCCACACTATGCTGAATAAGACAGTTGATCGAGCTTTCCTTTAAACCTTAAGTAACTAGACCTGACACTCTTACCTCCGTGAAGTTGGCCCCCCATCAGGCGCAAATTTATGTAAAAATGACATCAATCGTTTGTGCTATGTTTGTGCTGAAATAAATTCGTTTGCGCTGTTATCGTTTGAGATATGAAAGAATTGTTAATACGGCAATCTGAGTTCAACCAGACCCCCATTTCGATTAAAAATGTTTAAAAATTGTGTCAATTGTTTATGCTTCGTTTTCGCTGGTTTGTGCTGTAAAAATGGTCGTTTGTGCTGCTATCATTTTTGAGATATTGAGATAACGCTTCCAAGTGATTACGTCACGGAGCCTCTCGTTTATTTCAAATTGGACCCAAAATGGTGCCATTCGTTTATGCTACGCTTGTGCTCGCTTGTGATATAAAAAAAAAATGTGGTTGTGCTGCTATCGTTTTATAGATATTGGAATATTAATTTCGAGTGATGACGTCACTTGCAGCTTTCTCGTATCAAACTCCCTCGGCTGACGGAGTGTACCAACTCTCAAAATAACAGAGGGGTATCCCAACAACTAGTGAAAACGTAGCACAAACAAATGGGTCCATATTGCAGTAAATTGGGGGCTTGAGATATTAATTTCGAGTGATGATGTCACTCGCAGCTCCCCATTTACTGCTAAATGGCCCCAAAGAGGTGCCATTCGTTTGTGCCATGTTTGCGCTAGCTGTTGGAACCCCCTCTGTTATTGACAGAGTTGGTACGCTCCATCAGCCGCGACATAAGGGCTGCAATTGACATCAACCCTCGAAATTAATATCTCAACGTCTAAAAAACAATAGCTGCAGAAACGAAAATTTATACAGAACAAATGAAGCATAAACAATTGACACAATTTTTAGATATTATTAATCAAAATGGGAAGCTGGTTAACCTCAGATTGACCTATAAAACAATTGCAAACATTACAAAAAACGATAGCAACACCAATGAAACTTTTTACAGCACAGACGTAGCACAAATGATTGACATCTTTAAGTAAAAATGAATGACCTGGGCTCATACCATAAGTGTCTTATTTATTGTTATTTATTAAATAGGTCTTGATCCTTCACATCAGGCTTGTCCGAAGTCCGGCCTGCAAGCCATTTGCACCCTGGCGTCCATATATTAGTGGTGCAACTACGAAAAATCACAAACTGCAAAAAACATTTTAAAAAAAAAAAGTTTTTAAAAATTATGCAAAACTTGAAAATCTGAAAATGAAAACGCAGAAACGTGACAGAATGACTCACCCATCGGTGCAATCAAGGCGGAAATACACAAACGCAAGGAGGAGGGGCTCAGTTTTAATGATAGTACTCAAACATTAAAACATTTACAGGAACACAGAGTCAATGTTTTCTCCCTCCATATGTTGTAATGCAACAAATTTTGAATTACTTCACTTGCAGACATGGCAGATCACTTGAATACACCGGCCCTTTTATGAACGCTCGATTGAATAACTTGTTTAGCAGTCAAGAAATGACTTCAAAACGCAATTATGACTTTGAATAAAGCACTTATGATAAAAATTTCCGTACGCCGAGATGATGCGTTCTGAATCCTACGTGTTCTTCTGTTTAAGGCTGATTCTGAGGTGCACCTAAAAAAAAATCCTGACTATGTGTCAATGCGCATGACGTGAACATTGAAGGACTGTGATTGGTCCGCTCAGAACGTTTCCGGTTCAACACAACAACACCGCCATTTTCAAACATTTCCAAACATTTTCTGTGTTGCCTACGCTTCAATATTTGTATTAACAACACATAATTGTTCAATATTGATTAGCTGCAACTCCAAATACACACTTTCCATCTTCTTTGCCATTGCTGTCAATGACAGAGGTCGCAGGGGATTCCTGCCTTCACGGTGCGCGCTTGTGTGACGTCACACGCCAAACGTTGAATTTCAGGTATTTAGCGCGTCCGGTTGTGCACAGTCTGCCCCGGACCAGTGCCTAACCTATTATTTGGACTGTCAGATTGATGATACTGGCCGCATCAGGCTCACTGACATTCAGCAGGTGTGATTGCTATGCAGATCTGGCGAGCTGAGGCCAGATCCGGCACGGAGTCAGTTGCTATTAGGGGATATAATATAATTAATTAGATCGATAAAGAAATATTGGTACCATTTTGCAACATAATTCAATGAGCGACAAGTATCTAGCCAATAATACAATACAAGCCAATCATCACATTCACCGTGTTTGCATATGCACTCTGACCGTACGTGCTGTGCAGGTTCGCTGGCTAACAAAAGTGCAGCAGAGTTAAGAGACGCAAATGCTAACCTTTATCGTGGTGAAACGAAGGGGCAGTGACACATCCACTCTCAAGTCAAAGTAAGAGAGTAATGCGATTCTTTTCAATGGCTGTCGGTGTCTGTGCAAATAGAAGAACAAGCCGTGAAACTGGGTGACTTTTTTTCCTTTTTAAGTGAGAAAGGATTTAGGTTAATGCATCATATCAAAACAACATCCAGAAATCATTTCTTTATTGTTTCTTTATTTTCTCTTCAGGCATGACAAATCCAAACAAACATACAGCATTTATATGTGTTTACAATTAATTCAACCTGAAAAGAAAAGGGCAGACGGGAGAAGCCGAAGCTTATTGAATCCCGCCCCCAGTATACCATAGGACGCAGAAAATATCGAAAAACAATTTTTGACATTCAGATTGCGTAGTGATTACAAGTTGTTGTTTTTTTTTTACCATCCTCCTTGATTGTTCATTTTCCCAATAGTCCATTGTCGATCGTGGCGATGTGCTTGTTTTGTTGATTAAATCCAGAAGATTAGTTCATAATTCAGTGGTTAGTTTATTCATTTGATTCAATCCAGAAGATAGGGAATAGCTGAGGACCGATGGCAGGCCGTGTCCACCACCCCTCTTTTGTCGACTTAATCCTCGTCGCTGTTTTCATTCCTTGCTGCCTTCCGACGAACATTCATCTCAAGGTTGCACTAGGGTAGTAAGTTGCATCGCCATTCCGGTTGTGGCAGTGTTGGATGCCGCCAGGTCATTCTTCACCTGTAATATACAGTATCATCACAGGCCTTGTTGAGGCTGACATTCACTCCAGCGATAGCATTGACCCCAGTAGCTGCCAATTCCAACGATCGCTTTTGGCTATCCAACACTTTGATGATGTTCCGACGAATTAAGTGCTCTCCAAGCCCCTGCAGAAGAATCGCAGCCAGTAGCACAACAAAAAGAAAAACATCCTCGATGTCTTCCACTTCGAGTGTGGTCAGACACAACGGCCGCAATCTACCTCACCTATCCTCCACATATCCAGACTTGAAAGTGTTTCCCGGGCAGGCGCGTTGTCCAGGTTCTGATCGCATTGTAGAAAAGATCTTGTCCATGGCATTCAGTGACCAATTGACCAGTTCCATGTCATTACAGAATGTCACAATACTACTATTAGAAGTCAATTGTCTGTGCATTTACAGCCAAAAGATTATCTGTCCTTGTGATGTCTGGATGAGTTCTGTTTGCACTGGCTTTGAGTCACCTTTTTTTTTTTTTTTTTTTTTAACCCTCCTTTGTTTTGGGTACACTCGGTTTTGTTTACAAGTTTGAGTTGTCACCCAGACATTATTTGCCTTTTGTACAGTTCTTATCATAGCCAAGAGTTAGCTTGAGTCAGTAACATATTTCTTTAATAAAAATTTTTTATACTTCCTCTTAAAAACAGCCAATGATCCTGAGCTGGTCACTGCAGAATCTAATTTGTTCCAAAGCTGTACAAGAGAGTAAGGGATGGAAAATGATTTTAGTGTTGTTCTGGCATAGTTAAGTTCAAATACATTTGCTCCCCTCAAATTGTATTTCAATCATCTTGAAGTGATACATTTGGACCTGCTGATGCGCATAAAGTCAAAGCAAGAAGCAGAGGAGGTCATTGACCTGAAAAATGTACAAGCATTGGAGAAGCATGAAGGACAGACGTCCACAATAGGGTGAAATTAAGTCAGACTTTTGCATATTCTAGATACTTACCCACATCCATGCCACAACTGGAGCTTACCCAGGCCAAAACAGGACTCTTTCTACTGTATGTTTATAGCAGGACCATTACATATAACATAGTGCATATTTCATGAACAATGATATTTATGTCTTTTTCATTTCAAGTGTTCCAAATTGACGATATTAAAAGTAAACTAATGAAAATTGCTGCTGTAGTTTCTTTTAATAAGCCAAGTAAATTGCTATGATCCAAGGATTTGAACAGAAGTGATACTGGTGTGTAGCCACAACGTACACATCTGATGTTGCTCACAGTGGTCCACAGTGTCCTCAGGGAGCTTCTGTGTCTGCTCAAACACATGAAACATTAGAGAGAACATTGCTCCCCACTAGATCACTATCTTTTTGTGATTATAGTAGTATTACCAAAAACGACTGGCAAAACATTTTCTTGACTGGCAAAACATTTTCTTAATGTGGTTTTATTTTTACTAAGCTTTTATTGTTTGACTCCATTTCTGTACGCATTACATGTGCATCTTTTTGAGGAGTGTTTGACTGTATCCTTGACATGGAACCCCATTATTTCCTTAATAGAGCCATTTTTGTCTCTGTTCATATTTTTTCATGTGGCGGTTAAATGAAAGAGCGAGTGAGAAACTGAATCATGATAACGAAGGATCTGAAGGAGGCTCCAGACAATTTCAGCCCTAAATCTAATGAGGCTGGGATGTGAGCCAGAGAGCAAACATGGAAGCTGCAGAAAAAACAGAGCAGCTATAAGTTGCCTTCTCTGTTTGAAAGTAGCTCCACAATGCCAAATATAGTCTGACACGACTGCTCCTTGTCTTCATGCAGCAGCAGAGTACCATTTTATAAGTCTTTTTTCTCTCAAATATATTTGTTAGATTTAACAACTTGAAGGGCATTTGGATATCGTATTCTGGCTACTGTTCACACAAATACTCGATATTGATACTAAGAACAATATTTGATACCATTTTCGATACTATACAATTATTTAATAAACTCTTTCAGTGCCATTGAAAATGTTTGCAATACTGTGGCTCTTAAATAAACTCTTGGAATAAGTTTATCACTAGTAGATTCCAATCCATTGGAGGTGGGAGCGTTGGCAGCAAATGAACATTGCCAATGCTCCCACTTTAAATGGAATGGGCTATTCCTGGTGAGAAGCTCGGTCATCCGGGAGGCACTCGGTGTCAAGCCGCTATTCCTCCGCGTCCAGAGGAGCCAGTTGAGGCTGCTCGGCAGGGGCGGACTGGTAATCTGTGGGTTCTGGAGGATCACAGAACGGCCGGTGCCCTGGACGGCCGGCGGCCGCCATTCATTATGCATCACTGTTTTTATCCCCCCTATCCTCTGATTATCTACAGTTCGCATCCAATCCGACAGGTGGCAGCAATGCGCCTGGTTTTTCACCGCCAATCTGATAGACTAGGAACGACGAAAGCACAGAGTAGCCTTCATTGGTTCCTTCCTTGTGGAAGCAAAATAGCGACGAGTGTTAATGCACAATATGGATGGTGGTGGCAAAAAAAACTGAAAAGAGCAGGGTGGCGCGGAGAAGGTTAGAGAGAAAAAATTAAAGAAACTGGAGAGTGAAGCATTAAAATGTCATAAATCGACAAATATTTTCGCAAGCAGCAGTCTGGCTGCAACGGCCACGTCGGGTAACAACAGCTCAGCTCCCGGCAATGGTGAGAGGGAGCTGCAGCCGCTCTGACGTGCAGACGGTGCTGGGAGAGAGAAAAGAAGAGGGAGGGGGCAACGATAAACTGTTGGAAGTTCCCCAGACAAGCGCAGGGCAAGTAAATTGGGATGAAAAGGGTTACTTGCTCTGTAAACTGGCAATTGTTATCCATCAGGTAGCTACATTTTAAATCAAATAAATGACAATTAAAGGGTTAGTGCCAGCTAGTCGATGTACCCGTTTGCAATCGTGTCAAGTTACAGTATGCTAGTCCTACTATCCCTCTCCTAAGAAAAAAATATTTTAGCCGTAAAACAATGTATGCACACGCAGCATAGCAATATTAATTCAGAAGAAATATAACAAAATATTAATAAAATGAATGGTTTTACTTTAAAGTTTAGGTAGTTAAATTGATGTTATATACATTATTAATCATTTATATATCGTTTTGTTTTCTGGTTAATACTTTCCAATGAAGTTTATGTATACAGGATTTGTCTTGAAATGTGTATTGTATTTTCATTGAAATTTATTATTTGTATGGCAAGATTAATTATGGCAGGGGTCTCCAAACCGGTCCTCAAGGGCCGCTGTGGGGCCTGGTTTTTGTTTTAACCGATCGAGTACCGACAGTTTAACCAATGAAGTTTCTGCTAAAACAAGCAGCACCTGACTGCAATCAACTGATTACACTTGTAAGACACCAGATTGGTGCAGAGGTTTTGTCTTGTTTTGTTGGAATGAAATCCTGCGCCCGCCGCAGCCCTATGTGGAATAGTTTGGAGACCACTGAATTATGGCATAAACAATGAAGTCATTTTATAGACAGAGATCTATAGAGATATATTATAATCAATTGGATACGTAAAACTTGCTTTGAAAAATGAATTCTTTCATTTGTTTATTCAGGTTGATCATAGAGCTAGTACAGAAAATGAATCCAACTCCAGTTCAGCCTTGCAGTACTTTGAGCGCCCGTAGTCAGACAGTCACAGTCTAGACACATTTTCTTCATTTTTCTCTCAAAGTGCACGAAATTGGTGCATTTTACAATAAAATGTAAAAAATAAAAAAAAAATTCTCCCGGGAGGGGCATGTTCCCGGACCCCCCTATGGGGTCTGTGTTTCCCTTCGTATAGCGATTCTTATGGGCTGGGCTGAGTCAAAGTCCAGGGCTGCTTTTTAGTCCCAGTCCGCCCCTGCTGCTCGGGCATCTGGTTCGGATTCCTCCAGGACGCCTCCCTGGAGAGGTGTTCCGGGCAGGTCCCACCCGAGGGAGGCCCCGGGGACGTCCCAGGACACGCTGGAGAGACTCTTATATACAGTGGTTTGAAAAAGTATCTGAGCCTTTTTGAATTTCTCACATTTCTGCATAAAATCACGATCAAATGTGATCTGATCTTTGTCAAAATCACACGGAAAAATAACAGTGTCTGCTTTAACTAAAACCACCCGAACATTTATAGATTTCCATATTTTAATGAGGACAGTATGCAAACAGTGACAGAAGGGGGAAAAATAAGTAAGTGAACCATCACATTTAATATTTTGTGGCTCCGCCTTTGGCAGCAATGACTTCAACCAAACGATTCCTGTAGCTGCAGATCAGTCTATTCAGACTAATATTGGCCCATTCTTCTCTACAAAACTGCAGTAGTTCAGTCAGATTCCTGGGATGTCTGGCATGAATCGCTGTCTTTAAGTCAAGCCACAGCATCTCAATGGGGTTCAAGTCTGGACTTTGATTTGGCCACTCCTGAACATGTATTTTGTTCTTCTGAAACCATTCTGAAGTTAATTTACTTCTGTGTTTTGGATCATTGTCTTGTTGCAGCATCCATCCTCTTTTAGCTTCAACTGTCTGACAGACGGCCTTAGGTTTTACTGCAAAACATGCTGATAAACTTTTGAATTCATTCTTTCATTAATGATTGCAAGCTGTCCAGGATCTGAGGCGGCGAAACATCCCCGAATCATGATGTTCCCTCCACCATGCTTCACAGTCGGGATGAGGTGTTGATGTCAGTGAGCCTTTCCATTTTTCCTCCACACATGACGTTGTGTGTTACTCTCAAACAATTCAACTTCGGTTTCATCAGTCCACAAAATATTTTGCCAAAACTTCCGTGGAGTAACCAAGTGCCTTTTGGCGAACATTAAATGAGCAACAATGTTTTTCTCAGACAGCAGTGGCTTCCTCCGTAGAGTCCTCCCATGAACAACATTCTTGGCCATAGTTTCATAGATGTGTGCATAGAGATATTGGCCTGTGCCAGTGATTCCTGTAAGTCTTTAGCAGACACTCCAGGGTTCTTTTTTTACCTCTCTGAGTATTCTGCGCTGAACTCTTGGCGTCATTTTGGTGGACGGCCACTCCTTGGGAGAGAGACAACAGTGCCAAAGTCTCTCCATTTGTAGACAACTTTTCTGACTGTCGATTGATGAACATCCAGAATTTTAGAGATGGTTTTATATCCTTTCCCAGCTTTATACAAATCAACAATCCTTGATCGCAGGTCTTCAGACAGCTCTTCTGACAGAGACATGATGCACATCAGACAATGCTTCTCATCAAGACATTTTTTACCCGGTGTGTGTTTTGTAGTGGGCAGGGTAGCTTTAAACGACTCATCAGTGACTGGGCACACACTTAACTTAAAATGTTTGGTAAAAATTGGTTTCAATTGCTCTTTAAGTCTCCTTCGGCAGAGGGTTCACTTACTTATTTTTCCCCATTCTGTCATTGTTTGCATGCTATCCTCATTCAAATATGAACACCTATAAATGTATGGGTGGTTTTACTTAAAGCAGACAATGTATTTTCATTTGTGTGATTTTGAAAAAAATCAGATCACATTTGATGGTGATTTTATGCAAAATTGTGAGAAATTCCAAAAGGTTCAGATGCTTTTTCATTCCACCATATTGAGACTAGTCTCTCGACTGTTGTCTGGTATACCAGACTCACCGCTGTTCCAGCGATTGAGTCTGGCGACCGTCCGGCAGATCAAATTCCGAGAGCGGAGCAAGCCACAGCAAACAGTCAGCGGAGTGGACCAATCAGCGACGGGCAGACGTGACGTTGTTAAAGCGACAAGTAATTAGCGAGAATGGAGAAGTTTATTCAACATGGCTAGCGCGAGCCATGTTGACTGTTGTCAATGACTTGTTTCAATGTGTTCTTGGTAATTTAAAACTGGTTTTACCGCAGATTGGAACATATTCTCGGCTCTCCCTTTCGCCATCTGTGTTGTTGTAGAAACGACTTTGGGCACGCAAGAGTGACGTTACTCGTTAAGCACACGTCACGCAAATAAATGAATCTGATTGGACGATTGATTTTGTACTTTGCTCGAGAGGCCGTTAATGGGCTGGGTCCCAGAATATTTCTCACAGTGTTTGAAAAATACAGGGAGAATAGTCTGGCTGTGCCAGGCAATCTTGGGATCCCGCCGGAGGAGCTCGTTGAAGTGGCTGGGGAGAGAGAAGTTTGGGCTTCCCTGCTAAAGCTGCTGCCTCCGCAACCCACACCCAGACTAAGCAGTAGATCATGGATGGATGGATGGATGGACGGATGGATATATAGTATACACTATTTTTATATAGTATATACAGATATAACACTGCAGTACAGTGTTCCTGGTTTTTCGCGGTTCATGAGGACCAAATCCCCGCGAAAATCGAAAATCCGCGAAGTAAAGGAGGAACTGATTTACAAAAAAATATAAAGCTCAGTAATTATATTTATTATTCGAAATGTCTGTCATTTTTAGCTTAGAATCATTAATTGATGTCTAATATATAGGAAAAAAAAAACAACTTAAAAAAAATTATTCACGCGCGCATTTTAAACTTTTAAAGAAATTACGTCACAATGAAAAAAATGGTGTCTGTAAAAAGGTCACAAATATCTACCTCATACCTTTCGCTTAATTGTATTTTTTTGTTACTGTCGCACTTTCCCCAATATTTTAGATGACAAATAATTGATCCAGACAAAGAAAAATAGAAAAAATAACATTTAAAAGGGTAAATACATGAAAAAGAAAATCTCGACCACTCCACGATGTATGCAATTTCTACATCGCGACCCTTGTTATATGACCATGTTTCACCCATAAAATCCCCTAAAAATCCAACTGTCACAGCTGTGTCTTCACACTCAGTGATACATGCTACATGGAGTTTTTGGATCGAAACGAGGTAAGTGCACGATAATATGTCGTTAAAATCGTGGCGTCTTTAATTCTGCTCTCTCATGCTCTCACCTCCAGTTAGGGTTTTGCTGTTTAATATTTTTTTATAAATGAAAAATGCCCTCCTGTTCAAAAAATTTCTTCCCCTAGATTTTAAGCTTTCCAATGATGTATTATACATACATATAGGACAATTTAGAGTTTGGCCAAATTGGGGGTCTCAGAGCGGAACTTCAAGTCACCTGAGTGTGTTGCGCCGTAAGTATATTTTAGCAAATGGATTTTAAGCACTGTAAATGTAATGATTAAGATATAAATGATACACATACATATATCAGAAAACAATAATTTTGTACATGTATAAATGCATCTTAGAATGTTTTAATCAAATACTGTATTTATTTATTTATTTATTTTTTTTTTTGAAAAAAAAAAGTTTGAAGTGCAAAGTAGTGAGGGATCATGGTATGGCATTTGAATGAGTATGGCAAAAGGGATGTCTTGATTTATTGTGCGTGCGTGTGGACAAGCCCTCATAAATCGAGCATGTGCTATTTCTGCAGATAAGGCAGTGAAGATGAAAAGGTGAGCAATTACAGTGTGTACACCAGAAATAGATGGCTGGAAGCGTGATTAAAATTTACTGATTTAAAATTGTGTCGAGAAATCTAAGAAAGAAGTCAAAGGAGAAATCTTTTGTCATTTCTGACCTTCCTCCTCTCCGAAGGAAGAAAATAGGCTAATTTACATGTACAAAGTTGAGACACAAAAGTGCAGATGTCCTTTGTTTGTTCTCATACTATATCTTGACTGTCTTGGATGTCAGCAGACTCACATAAAAATCATCATTTCCACACCGCCTTTATTCAAGCGACATTTTTTGTTGGTCATACGAATACATTAATGTTCAGTTCAGGGTAAACATCTCAAAGTCTAAAGAATAACTGTACAAACACCATATATTGGCAGGGTAACACAGGGAAGGACTGGAGTGACGTAAAAAAACATCACGTAGCACCATTATTTAAAGGCGTTAACGTAGTGATCACCTGATGTAAAAATGAACTGAGCTGCATCAGCACACTAGAATCTTTCAGTGCCATTGACGATGATAGACGACTAATCATGTGGCGCTTCTCATTCTTCTGATGTGGCTTTACCTGAGTTTATCACTAGCAGATGTCCAATCCATTTGAAATGAGTTAAATGTTGTGTTTTTCTGTCATAAATTTAGAAAATCCATTCAAGATGTGTTGATACATTTCATATTTCAATTCTTTTTCAGTAATTTATTTGGTTTTCATTTGATGGAATGATGCTGCCAGCCTGTTCTATTCAATATGGATTGGACGAAAGTCTCCTTCAATGGCAGCCAATGAGTTAACGCTTTGGCTGCCATTGACGGGAATAGACATACAATCCGTTTTAACTGGGAGGGGCTGAAAGCAATCGATCCCAGTTGAAATCGATTGGATGTCTATTGCCATCACTGGGTGTTTTTAATATCTAATTTCCTTCTTTTACTAACTACAACAACACATCATATGTGACAATGAATGAAGGCAATGAATGAGTTAATGGGGAATTCTCCTTTTCATGCTTGTCAAATGTGACCCGTTCCACCATAATCAGACACTTTCCCCAAGGTGTCAAAATCAGATATGATGTCCTCTGGAGACAATGTGTGTATATTATTAAAACAAACCGTTTGGCCCATCGACACAGTTTAAATACAAAAATGACCGGAAAGCTCGTGCGATGCAGAGAGTCTTTCAAATGACCCCCGAAAAATTAACCATTTATGCCATAACGTGGTTTTAAAAAAAAAAAAAAAAAAAAAAAAAAAAAAAAAAAAAGTATCTCCTCTTACAAATTTGATCCAATTCACATAAATCATAAATTAAAAAAATCAGGAAGGGGCATAAAAGTTGTGTACAAAATATGCAAAACAAATTCTCATTCATTTCTAATGGGATGTCATTGCCATGGACTGTACGTCTTTCCATTTATTTCTCATGGCCAAAATTTCCCCTTCATTTTCAATGGCAGAAAAACATGGGTGGTTGTGATTTTACTATTGACATTCAACTGGCGCCCAAGTAAGTCAATGCCATTGACAGCAATGCATGTCTATGCCATTGACAGCTATGTATCTCGATTCTATTGATGCAAATGTACTTGGATTCCATTGAAAGCCATGTACGTCCATGCCATTGACGGCCATGTACGTCCTTGCCACTGATGGCCATATATGTCGATTTTATTGATGCCATTGTACTTGAATTCCATTGACGCAATGTACAAGTTGATGCCAGTGACGGCCATGTACGTCAAAATATCAACAAGGAATGAGCTGATATTAACGGGAAGTGACCATATAATGTCTCCAAATCAATAGAAAGTGACCTGTTATGAACAGGAAGAGACCCTGAAATGTCCCCAAATCAGCAGGAAGTGACCTGAAATCAGCAGGGCGTGACCCCAAGGGGTTTTCCTGCGAAAGCAAAGCTACTATCGCAATTTCTCCAGAAACTGCATTTTCTATTTTATTTAAATTTTCTGAATGATTTATGAAAAAACTCCCACCTAAGAAACTTTCCCTTCAATGTCTGCGTCTTAAACCATAGACTTCATAATATATTGACGTGACACATTCAACATTCACTGCGTCACGCCTTCCTGAAGGGGGCCGTCCCACATTCCGCTTCATTTATTAGCAGTTGGTCACATGCAGCATTCTAACGCCGGATTTAGGTTGAAAGTACGAAAGCTGTACTGCATACAAACACGAAGGATTATTTCAGGAGTGATTTGTTCGAGGAGTCAAGGTAATTATTATATTTTTTGTACCATGCATGCATTTTGAAATCAATGGGAGAAATTAGCCGCTGTAGCATTGGCATTATACTTTGCAATATTTACGTAAAATAACTGCTAAACTGCCCTTTTTTTTTTTTTTTTTTTTTTTTTGCTTTTAACCATGAATCAAGACTGTTTTACGTCCATAACTATAAAGAATTCAGGGATTTAAGCATTTACTCACAATAATTTTCAACGCAAAAAGCTCTTTGTAGTGCTAAGGGGGACGCCACAGTGACTTAAAGACTAGCAGCACATTCGCCATATTTATATAAAATAAATGCTAACTGCCCATTTTTTTTTTTTTTTGTACTTTTAACCAAGAATCCAGACTGTTTTACGTCCATATCTATAAAGAATGTAGGGATTTAAGCACTTATTCACAAGAATTTAAACGGAAAAATCTCTTCGTTTACATATGGCGTCCCTTAATTTGCTTACTGACCAGCATCTTATTTTGCAATATTTACATTAAATAAATGACAACTGCACGTTTTTTTTTTTCTTTTTTGCTTTTAACCAAGAATCGTCCATATCTGTATAGAATTCAGGGATTTAAGCATTTATTCACAAGAATTTTAAACGAAAAAAGCTCTTTGTCTGTGATTCCACTCAGTCAGCTTTGACGGCCAAGCCAACAATGCAGCCCCCCTATGAATTGGCGCTGCGCCCCGTCAATATATTATGAAGTCTATGCTTTCTTTTGTAAGCAAACCAATCATAAGGATTGAGAAAACTCCTCTAAGTTGAATTGAAATGCTTTCACTGTAGGTGTCAACAATTTAAAAGACAAAAAAAAAAATCGTAATTACTTCAACAGCTAGGATTTCAGATATCTTTTGTAGTTTTCAAATGCTAAGTAAGAAATGCCGAAAATCAAAATGATCAATTTTAGAGCTGGGTGACTGGTTTCGATGCAACGGGTCACAAATAATGAGCCTGAACATTTTTACGCGAGAGTGGAGTTTCCCTTTAAAGCTGCAAACCAAGCTGCACTGAGATGTCCCCAGTGACCTTCATTGGCCCTGTGAAATTGGCACAATCAGCCAGAAGATGTGCAATCCCCCCCCTTGCCTTCAGCACTCTTGTCCCCAGCTTCCTTCAGAGGGTGATTCTTTCTGCTGAAGGAGCAATTGCCACCCCCTCCCATTCTCGTCCTATGATCCAGCCCGCTGAGGCACACAAACAAATCGAAAAAATAGCACCGGCGAAGACCAAGTAACGCGTTCATATCTCAACATATAAATAATACAACCGAGTGGAGTTCTAAAGTGACAGGGATTGCATGACACGTCTCTTGGTATGAAGAAGTGCGGCGAAGATGAATGTTTTTAATCAGTGTGCTCTTAATTCTGGCGCTGGAGTGCCCTCACAGTGAGGGTTGTTCAATCTAGTGCTGGGCGATTTTGCAAAATGTATATCACAATACATCTTATATCATGATAAATCACAATTTAGCACATTTTTCTTAATCATTTGGCGGGAAAAAAGTATTTATAGAGATCAGGTTAAATAATGATTGTTTTTGTCGATTTTCATTCACTGCCACTTCCCACTTCATTGATTGGACGCCGCTTGATTCTATGTCTATCACCGTCAATGGCAGGGAATGAGGCCATGGCGGTAAACCGTTCCAATGATTTAAAATTAAGGGTGTGACAAAATATCAAAATGGTGATATACTGTATAATGATGCTTTGCACCCCAAAAGGTTATCTATACGCTCCTGGCAAAAATCGAGATATCGTTTTAAGATGTCAATGTTTAAAAAAGAAAAAAAAGGAACCAAGTTGCTCCCAAAATCTACCACTATAATAGTGTCTCAGTTAACTCTATAGCTGCCATTTACGGCGCTCGATGCCCAATCCATTAAGACTGGGAAGGACGAATGATCGTTCGGTCATTCGAACCCAGAGCATTCACAGTCATTGTTTTCTATTTTTGAGGCATTTAGAGGTCACCTTTGGTTTATTTTAGGGAATTGACAGGTCACTACCTGTTGAGTTTGAGTCACTGCATTCCCGGGTCACTTCCTGCTCTGTAACAGAATATGAACAGGAAGTTGATTAATGCCCCAGAATCAATAGGAAGTGACCATGAAATGCAACATCAATCAACAGGAAGTGACTGAAAATCAACAGGCAATGACCAGAAATGCCCCAGAATTACCCCTTCGACTGGTACTTGCTGCCCACAGGGCCGAGAACCCAAAGTGGTATTTGCCATGTGGCAAAATGGATTTTGCCATGTTGCAAAATGGATTTTGGCATGTGGCTTTTTTTTTGCCATGTGTCAAAAAAGATTTTGCCATGTGGCATTGTTTTGCCATGTGGCAAAATTGATTTTGCCATGTGGAATTTTTTTTTGACATGTGGAAAAATGGATTTTGCCACGTGGCATTTTTTCTTGTCATGTGGCAAAATTGATTTTCTTTTGCCATGTGGCCATTTTTTTGGGGGGTGGTATTACACCGCATTGACTTGGGTGCCAGTTGAATGTCAATGTGCTGTAATGTAAAGTGTATGGTCAAAGTGTAAAATCACAGCCACACGTTTTTCTGTCATTTAATATGAATGGAAAATTTGGACTTGGATAGCCGTCAGTGGCATAGCCTGACTTGGGTGTAAGTTGAATGTCAATGCGCTTTAATGGTAAGTGGATGGCCACAAATCACACCCACACGTTATTCTGCCATTTAAAATGAATGGAAATTTTGGACTTGAATGGCCTGAAAAACTGACATACCCCAAAAAATGCCACATACCCCCCCCGCCCCCCAAAAAAAGAAAAAAGATGGCAAATACCAAATTTTGGTTCTCGCTGTCTGTCGAGACAATGGCAAAATCCATTTTGACACATGGCAAAACCCATTTTGCCACATTGCAAAAAAATGCCACATGGGAAAAAAAAGGCCACATGGCAAAAAAAAAAAAAAAAAAGACACACGGCAAAATCCATTTTGACACATAGCAACAAAAAATGACACATAGCGAAAAAAATGCCACATGGCAAAATCCAGTTTACCACATGGCAAAAAAATGCCACATGGCATATACCACTTTTCATTCTCTGCCCTGCTGTGTGCTAAATCCTGCTTTATTATCAGATTATTGGATTCTGTTTTCGACAACGCGATTAATCGTTAATCTCATGCGATAGGTTAAAATGCGTTATCATTGCCCAGCCTTGATAATTTTGTCTTCATGGTTACCAAATGAGCTGGTACTCTGAGTTTATTTGCAATCAATCAAACCACATGTTTGTGTTGTAGCATACGCTAAGTTTTGGGGTAGAGGGTCATCTAGTGGCTTTCCATTTCATAAATGAAGAAGTATCCGTACCGTAGAGTTGAGTACATCGGATTTCTATGCTAATATAATTTATGATGTACATGATGATTATGATATACATAATTTACTATTACTTTGACGCAATCGTCATATCGCCCAGCACTAGTTCAATAAATCCTCATTAACAGAACCTCCTAAATGCTAATCACGTTTAGCAAACTGCACTTGAAGGGTAAAGGGAACAATACATCACTCCAGCAAACAAATGATGAAGAATTGCGTCCGTATATAATTAATATGCTCAGCTAGTTCGACGCAGCTTTGCAATTGGCAGTACAGTGAACCGGTAGCATGCAAATGAATGTCTGGGAATTACTCAGTGCCGGTCTTTGAAAAGCTTCGATAGATCACTCGTTCACCCTTGCGCGGGACCAATTTATGTGGAAGGAAATTGGAAAAACATAAACCCAACATATGAACGAATCTTATTTCCCTTTGGTGCTTTGTAGCAACTGATGAATGTCTTCTTTTTCTTCTTATTGTAAAGCCGAAGGAACTCCCAACGTGGGCTGTGAAGAAAGTCTTAAATAATACACAACATAATAGAACAATAAATATTGCTCATGGCAGTGGTAAAACTCCCGTTTCTTTGGTTTTGCAGTGTTCAGTGGTCTTGTATTTTTTTTTTTTTTTTTACGTTGGTTGTTTTGTTAGCCAGTGAAGCACACACGTCCAACTCTGAATCCAAACTTTTGGTTGCTGTTGCCAAAGTCTGTTGCGGACACATCCATAATGGGCAGCAGCTCGGCCGAGGGGGAGTCCATCTCCAGAATTGTACTTTCGTGACCTTTGCGCAACTGAAAGAGAAATGTTGAATCTATTATTAACTGATGTTAGGGAATTGACGATGATACAGTAGATGTCCAATCATAAGGCTATTTTCATCCTTCTTCTTTGGATTTAAATCTAAAGCAGAACATGATTGGATTTTTTTTTTTTTACCTGTCTTGTCCAGCTGCTTAGACACAGAGAAAGGGAATCCGGTACACACCGGTAATCACATGGGAGTTTGATATACTCCCACAGTGGTTGATCATTAGGTTTTGTTTATTAGGAGAAAGGAGACAGCAACAAGTAGGAAGGTGTTACAGGGGGAAAGAAAGGAAGGAAGCAGACTAAAGAGTAGAAGAACAAACAACAAGAAATACATTATTACAAATTATTATTATTAATATTACTTCTGAACATAGTGGTGCTATCATTAGCTAATTATGTATATCAGTGGACACTATGTGGGGGGCCTGAACCGAGGAGAAAGGACAGAAGGTGGGTCAAAAGGAGACGTGATTAGGTACGTGAAGCGTACATAATTCAGCAATGTGAGGTGGGGAACCCGTTATTATTTAAATCATGTGTAAGTGTGGATATGTTGAAATCAAGGACGTAGGTTTGCATAGGGATGGTAGGGACATAACACTAGCAACTTTTCAGGATGCTCAAATTGTCCCCACCAAATTTTAAGCAACCTTATATGCATGATAGAAGTTCAGTTATATAGGTAATTTAGATTGCCTTCCCATAAGTTGTAAGGATAGAATGGACACTACCATTATTAAGTCATTTGCTCCCAACAACGTGTAAATATGTTCTATTTTTTGTTTCAGTGTCCCAAAAAAGTATTTATACGTCTTTTACGTTTTTTTTCACAAGAGACATCTCTAGGTTCTGATTCAACTTGGCTCCAAAGCACAATGCTGAAAATCCATTTTGAAGCAATAAAACTGGCCACTGGAGGGCAGTAGCGCATTTGGTAAGACCCCCAACCCAAATCAACGGAACAAACGACCGGGCCGCCAGCGGAAGACGACCGAATGGATGTCTAGGATGCCAGGCGGCAGACGACCGAGCAGAACAACCGGGAGGATGTCCGGGATGCCAGGTGCTGGACGACCGAGCAGAACGACCGGGACCACCAGCGCAGCGCACGATGCCGTTGAGTCCGTGCTGCTCGCCGAGCAGAGCCCGCGCCGTCGTGCTCGGCCGCTCGCGTCCCCCGCACCCTCCAGTGTCCCGCGACTCAGCCGGAAACGCACACGGCCAAACCAGTTCCCCCCCAGGGACACAAGTTCCCCAGGCGAACTCCGTCACGTGGCAATGGTCACCATAAAAAAAAAGGCTAAAAAAATCCATCTTTATGAGACAGGCTGCGATGAGGGAAAAGTTTACCCTGGCTGTCGCAGCCACATCAGCGTCATCTCTCAGTTAGTTATGTGTAAATAAATTGTTACTTTGCTATCAAAAGCTCTATTTGTCTTGTTGTTTATGTTATTTTGTAAAAGGAAATCTTTATTCAGATGTTTGGGATGTAACTAAAGCAAAAAATAGTTGTGTTAAAGTCAAAGTTATGTTTGAAATGTATGCGTTTACAAAAAGCTCAATTTCTTTGTTTTTTCAACAGAAATTGGAAAATTGCTCAAACTAAGCTATTTTCTAATTCTGATTTCTAAAGAATGGAAAAAGATATGAACTAACTTTTTTTTCCTGCTGAAAGAAGAGAGTTTACTCTTTCTTTTGGTGGGTTCCATGTTTATATAGCAATAGAACAGAATTTTCTGTGGGCCTTGCAAAATCAGTAAAAATCCAGTGGACGGCCGGGAGTGAAGGGGGTTGCACCGGTGAAAATGGCTGGGAGTGAATGAGTTGAGTGAATATTTTTCATTATACTCAAACTTGCCATCATCCCCAAAAGTTTGATTTGGCTGATGACTTGACCCACCTCCGACACACACACGCACGCTCACACCCCCACAGCCCCAACAGAAATGCATGTCAACAACATGGCGCCTCCTTCGCCAATTTTTTTTTCAGCCAGCAGCAGCCACTGTAATTGAAAAAGACGCCAATGTTGTGGAGGTGGTAAACACACCACTAATTTGGCTGCTGAAAGTCCGACCTGTATCATAATTGGCATAACATTAAACTGTGTGAAATTGCTAACTTGTAAAACTCGAGTAGGAGGCTGCTTAGAGAGAAGTGTCTTTAAATGTTTGTTTTCTACTGTTAATGTTAATTAAACTGAGAAATGTAGTGAACTCTGCTAGAAACTATAGTAGAAAAATGTGAGCAAGAGAGAGAGAGAGAGAGGGGTGCTGCATAACCTAATATGTCACTCACACAACACAACATAATCATAATTAACTATACATAAATATATATTTTTGGGGGGGGTGCTGCGAGCTACTTACACTTTGCCTGGCACGGCCAGACTGTTCTCCCTGTATTTTTCAAACACTGCGAGAATAGTCTGGGACCCAGCCCATTAACGGCCTCTCGAGCACAGACAAAATCAAGCGTCCAATCAGATTCGTTTATTTGCGTGACGTGTGCTTAACGAGCAACGTCACTCTTCCGCATCGGAAGTCATCTCCACAACAACACAGATGGCGAACAGGAGAGCCGAGAATATGTTCCAATCCACGGTAAAATTAGTTTTAAATTACCTAAAACACATCAACACAAGTCCATGACAACAGTCTGCCTCGCGCTAGCCATGTTGAATAAACTCCGCTCTCCTCATATGTTTACTTCCGCGCCCAAGTCCCTCGTCCTGCCCTCGTCGCTTTACTAACGTCACGTCCGCCCGTCGCTGATTGGTCCACTCCGCTGTCTGTTTGCTGTGGCTTGCCCCGCCCTGGAAATTGTATCCGCTGAATAGTGGCCAGACTCAATAGCTGGAAGAGCGGTGAGTCTGGTGTACCAGGCTATCTTACACTAGCGTTGCGATCGACTGGTCGATCGTAATCAACGTATTGAGCACCCCTGATTTAGCATATCAATTAATTAGCATCATATTCATGAGAAATGTAGCCCTGACCCTGTTCACCCAATCTGTTTGGTCTTATTAATGTCATATCCCAAAGTGTACATGCAGGTTATGCTGTTATATCGTCCCTACCAATGTTGAGTCCAAACCTATGCCCTTGGTTGAAATCCTATGCTATGCTACCTGATCGCTAATCCTGGTACCGACAATCTTGCTACCTTAGTGTGTCTTAGGCTAGGTTCATGCTGCAGGTCTTAATGCACGAATCCGATTTATTTTTGTTTTTGCGACTCGAGTGAGGCATTAACTTGACGGTCTGAACGGGACAAGTCGCATAGAAGCGGACCCTTTCAGATCCGATCTAGGCCACATTTTTCCAGAATGTGGCAGGCAGTCTGAACTGTCAAGTCTCTTGAAACGGAATACCGTAATTTCGGACAATACGTCGCACCGGAGTATAAGTCGCATTTTTTGGGGGAAATTTATTTGATTGAATCCAGCACCAAGAACAGACATGTCATCTTGAAAGGCAATTTAAAATCCAACAGAACAACAGGCTGAATAGGTGTATGGTATGCTAACATTACATGACGCTAGAAGTTAGATCAAGCCTAAAAAAACCAGCCCGACCCGATTGGCCCCCGGGTATTAAAGTCTGACGCGGCCCGAGCCCGATCAATTAACTTGATTTGCTAGCCCGAGCCCGAAAAAACCTGAAATTTTATGTTTTATTTGTGAGGACTCGGGAGAAGGAGAGGGACAACGCTCTTTGTTTACATATGGCGGTCGCTAATATCCCTACTGAGCAGCCTCATAGTTCGCAATATTTAAAATAAATGCTACTTGCACATTTTTTTTTTCTTTAAACCAAGAATCGAGACAGTTTTACGTCCATATCTATAAAGAATTCAGGGATTTAAGCATTTATTCATAAGACTTTTTAATGGAAAACACTCTTTGTTTACATATGGCGGTCGCTATTATCCTTCCTGACTAGCCTGATAGTTCGCAATATTTACGTAAAGTAAAAGCTACCTGGACGTTTCTTTTCTTTTAACCAAGAGTCGAGACAGCTTTACGTCCATATCTATAAAGAATTCAGGGATTTGACCTTTTATTCACAAGAACTTTCAACGGAAAAAGCTCTTTGTTTACATATGGCGGCCGTTAATTTCCTTACTGACTAGCCTCATAGTTCGCAATATTTATGTAAAATAAATGCGACCTGCATGTTTTTTTTTTTTTTTTTTTCTTTTAACCAGGAATTGAGACAGTTTTACGTCCATATCTATAAAGAATTTAGGGATTTAAGCTTTTATTCACAAGAATCAAAACTAAAAAAGCTCTTTGTCTGACGAAGATAGGCCCCGCGCCCCGTCAATACATTATGAAGTCTATGCCGGGATCTCGTCCTTTCAGTCACAACCCACAGCTCGTGACCAATTAGTAGGTGAGGGTAGGAACATAGATCGACGGGTAAATCAAGAGCTTTGCCTTTTGGCTCAGCTCTTTCTTCAGCACTACGGCCTGGTGCAGAGTCTGCATCACTGCAGACACTGCACCGATCCGCCTGTCGATCTCCTACTCCATCCTACCCTCACTCGGGAACAAGACCCCAAGATAAAAGTTCTAGTTCTTATATTTTTTCGTTTGCTACAAATGTTCCTTGTTAAAACCGTTTCAAAGTAAGATTTGTTCTGGGGCACGTTACAATTTAAAAACATGTTACTGTAAACTAAATAAATTGTGAAAAAAGTTTTAATTGGTATTTTTTACTATTTAGTTACACATATATGATCTATAAACCGTGCAAAACATTATTGTTGATAAAAATACACCGCAAGTCTGATGATTTATTTATTTATTTTTAAACATATCCTCCATTTTCACTGTATGGAAGTGATCACCGTAGTCTGGGCTGCAAGCAAGGTACGCACTCAAAAAAATAAAAAATAAAATAAAAAAAACGTGAATGCTTATTCATCTTACCTGGCATCCGTCATGGACGGCATGGATGAAAGAGCTTTTGACCTGCGTCAGCTCCTCATCATTGCCGGCCCGGAATCTCAGGGCGTGGCGGTAGGAGCTTGACGTGCTGTCATACCAGCCCGCCGAATTCTGGCATGTGTACGTGAAGCGCTGATTGGCCGTGGCACTCAGTAGTTTGAGGAAAGTCAATTGGACGACTTGGACAGTGTTGCCATCCATGTCATTGTAAGAGAACTGACAGAAAAGAGCACATGAACGTTAGCTTCGATCACAGATGAAACAGTTGTGCATTTTGTACCTTATTGCCTCTTCTGTATTGACTATACCAGCTTCCTGGTTTCTCTTTGCTCCAAGCTGCTGATTTCACCTAAACATACACGGAACAAATGTAGCGTTAGTTGCTTTGGCTGGCAAACGTAGCTCGCGGTGGCGATTCAAACACACTGAGAACGTACCATTTCGATCTTCTTGTCAGGGTCTAAGCATGTATCGCCGCCAGCTGTGAAGTTGCAGTAGACCTTGATGGCATCCCGGTTGCATCCTTGGTTAGGATCAATCCAATAGTCTCCTACGAGGCACACACGGACAAGCTGTCATCCATAATGAGAAGACAGTACCCTAATCTGTTAGAACAAAAGATGTCAAGCTCAGTTTCGTCACAGGTCAGCATTATTCTTGCCATAAGAAGGCTTCTCCTTCATATCACTACATATTACTGCTTATGGTACCGACTAAATCAAGAGTTCACTGCTGCGACTGCTGCTGTTGGGTTACTGAAACAATATTAAGAAACGTAGAGAGTTAGATTGTCTTTTGTGTTGTTAGATCCAGTGTGCCTCAGTCAGAGGTGAGCAAATGAATTGTATTGCTTGTATTCTTCATTAATGAGACGTTACTAGTTAGCACAGAGCGCTAAGCTAGTTAGTGATTATGCTAATTATGAGTGTCTTAAGTGTCCGTTTGTATTGTTTTTTGGAGAAGTATATTACTACTTGAGTTATTGTTAGATAAAGTTGTCTCATTTCTTTTTGTCTTCATAGTTACTTAAAACATGCCTAAAACAACTTCAAGTTAAATTGTGAAGGTAATTGATTATTCGATTAATTGTTTGCAAAAAATAATCGTTAGTTGCAGCCCTAGTTAAACTTTTGCAAAGAGTACTAGAAAGATGCACTTTTTCACCGTCTTTGAAATCCGGTTGAACCATCATGAGCTCCTTGCAAGTGCGTGCCGGGCTGTCAAAAGTCCCCAGGGGCCTCCTCATCAGCTCCACCTCCATTTTCATGGATGAAAGCGTAGCAAAGACTTCCTCCATTCCGTCCTCTCCTCCTAAAGGCTGATCTGCTTGCAGAAAGTCTTCCATATTGATAGCTACTTCCTCCTCTTTAGATGAGTTGCGTCTTTTCTTTTTCCTGCCCTCCCGGATGGGCAGAGGTTCAACCACTGTAGCAGCTGGTCCCTGAAATTGAATGGAGATAAAATGATCAAAAAAGATGCGATACAGAAGACCAAGAAATTGATCATCACATGTACTAACTGGGGGTCCTGGTGGGCCAGCAGGGCCTGGATCACCTTGGGGACCAATGCCACCCTGGAGAACAGAAGAGGAGTGTCAATCATTTGCCACCTGCTGTCAAAGAGCGGGACGAAGTGGACCCAAACGCAGGGGATATAATGGGAAGGCAAGATATGGAGGCGGAAAACTCAAAAATGTTTTATTGTTCGTAACAGAAACAAAGAACAAACAAAATTTGTGGGGTATAGAACAAAAGACCAGGACTCAAAACTTATAGGGATGCGGATAACCAGGGCAAGTACGACACATGGCAAATGATGAGAACAGAATGATGGAACAAGACTAGACAGCACATTGGGTTACGAGGTAATGAGGCACAGGTGGGTGACATGAGAGGCAGCGGATTGGTCAACACACAAGGAGCAGACCACAACAGGTGAAATCAATGCTTAATCACATGGCAAGACACACTAGGGCACAGAACCAAACTAAAACAATGACAACTGCTGGCTTTCTTGGCTCTTTCAGTATTATTCAGGACGATAGACAACCACAATCATGTGGCTCTTTTAATCTTACTGATGTTAATGGCGTACCGCACGCATGCTATTTTTAGACCGTGACGTCGCATCGTAAAGCGGAAGTAAAGCCGAAATGGGACATTTTAGACCCGCCCTCGCATTGAAACAACGTTATTTGTGCTATTTTTCTCCGGTAATCTTTCAAAAACAAACATGTCGATCACACATTGCTTTTTTGGAAATTGTAGAAACGACTCTAGACATTACGATATACATACGAAGGATGTTTTCTTCATACGGTTCCCGAAACCAAAACTCGGGAGGAAAGAATGTGAAGACTGAATCAACTTGCGCGGACTTTTAACACCAGCTCAGTGAATCCATTCACATGTCATATGCAGTAAACATTTTGTTGGGTTGGCATGGTCAATGGCAAAGAAGTAAGCCATTGTTATATTTTTAACTTATTTTTAGCATGACGTTGTGCCGTACTGCTTCTGTCTGACAATGAATGACCTGAAAAGAATTTCAATGGTATCTGACTGCCACTGTTACCGTTTCTGTTGTAAAAAAAAAACAAACAACTTTAGTAAGGGGAAGTGTAAATAAATTATAGAATTAAGATTTGTTAATCCCGAAAAAATTTAAAGTGTTCGTTGGCTGTCACTGAGTAGCATTTGACATCGCTACACAAAATATAAATCCCCCCAAGAACAGTCAGAGACGTAGGACAACCAAAACATATAGTATATAGGAAAGACGGGGCTGGTGGTAAAGGATAGCTTGTTGAAACAGGAGAATGTCATGGTCAGTCGCGTAAGAAAAAGGTGTTGATAAAAAAGCTAAGGCTGTGCTAAGGTCGGCTCGTTTTTTTCAGCCCTCGACACTCAAGCCATCTCTATAACTGAACATTTTTATGTACTTCCACATCTTTGCAAGTGAATTTGGCACCAGGAACATCATTTTCGAAGAGAATTGGTAGGTTTAGTTTTGTAAACATCTCCTTCGTACACAATTTCCATTCATTTCCTATAAGAGACAAACAGTGGTATGTCCTCCCTTAGCAACAGTAGCTAACGTCATGAATATTAATGAGCGGAAGTGACATGTTGCTTGCGGTACGCCATTGAAATGAGTTTGTCACTAGTAGACGTCCAATCCATTTAAACTAGGAGGGCAGGCAGCGTATGAATGAATGCCAGTCCTCCCACTTCAAATGGATTGGGTGTTCAGCTTCGTGACTGGCAGCTAATGATGTCATCCTTTATAAGGCCAGTGACTAGTTATCAAGGGTATTAAAAAATTACATCACGCAATTCTCATATCTAAGCCTGCAACAACTAATCGATTAAATCGTTTAATAAATTAGTTGCCATTGATTTTTGCTAGTACCTATGAACAGTCTTGTTTGGTTCCTTGTTTGTGTGTACTGAGAGGCTGCGCGCGCGCCAGTGAGTAAAGCAAGACAGTGAGAGAGTTAACTTGTTAGCAATTATGCTAATCAGTGTTTTATGTGTCCATTTGTATTGTGTTTTGAAGAAGAATATTAGCACTTAAGTTATAGTTAGAAAAAGTTCTCATTTCTTTTTATAAAGACACCCACACACATATAACAGCAGTCTCCTTTCAACACAAACTCAAACTTTAAATTGTCATATGAGAGTTTGATTTTGTTGTTTAGTTTGTTTAAAGAAAATAAATGATCCATTGACATAATTTATATCAGCGCTTTGCCCACTAGAAAAAAAGTCAATCAGCAGTACTTTTTTAAAATTTGAATGATCAGGCTTTTTGTCTGATTTGTGTGCTGAGAAATTCTTTTTATGTTTTATACTCACTTTTTTTAAAAACAGTAAAGTATTATTTTTGAAGGAAATAGTCATCCATTTTGTCTTCACAGTTTACTTACAAAATGCTTAAAACAACTTCAATTTAAATTGCGGAAGTAATTGAAAAAAAGTGACATTCATCCGATTAATTGATTCATTGATTGATTTATCGTCCGATTAATCGATTATAAAAATAATCGTTTGTTGCAGCCCTACTTGTATTGATTTAAAATCTGTACCGATCCTCTCGCGTGTTTTTTTGGTTGAAATAAACATTAGAGCAGATGCACTTTCACTCCCATCAGCTAGTTGGCAGCGTGCAGCTGCCTTGCATTCTGCTGAATTACGAACAACATCGCGTGAGAGTTATCCCGGGTGGCTTTTTTACGTGATAGTCTTGCGGGATTTGACGCCACGGAACAAAAGTTTCAACATGGCAGAGCTGGATAAACGTAATGCCAGGAAGCACCTTTATAAGTCTGAAATTTGGGCTCATTTTGATGTTTACAGCTAAAACAGAGGCATTGAGTATGACAAAAGCCACACTATATGCAAGCTGTGCAATATAAAAGAAATACTATAGAAACACCAAGTTATTTTTGGTCTTTTGGCCCTGTGGTGGTTGGTATACCTGAATGCTAAGTTGCAAAGATGCAAAGTTTTGCCCTTTTTTTTTTCTTTTTTTAATAACTGTTTGGTATTAACATGCTATACATCTTTTGAGTGTTTTTTTCTTCTTTTTATACTAGAATCCTGCAGTGCTGTTTCGTCAAAAATGACGATATCGAAAATATTTCGTAGACGAACTATTTTTTCATAACGATGATGTGACGAGCTAAAAATGTGGCTTGGGAGACTGCTACATAACGACACGAATCCCAGTTTTCTTGTGACGAGACGACTACAAGACGAAAATCCATTTTTGTATGTGGAGTACGACAGCTTGCATCGTAGCAGTGTGTGGGTGGTGTCACTAATGTGAGATGTGCTGCACCTCTCCTTCCGCACTTGAGTTTTAGGATGCATCTCAAGCTAGGCTGCGTTCCATCTTGCTTGTTTGGAAACACAGTAAGATTTGTTTTCTTATCTTGGCAAGAGAATATATTCCATATAGGAAAAAACAAAAATAAAACACAAATATGTCTAGAGCCACAAAAAATTGAAAGCCTTATGATGGCAACGCATGCGACAGCCCCAAAACATCACTGCTCTAGAGGAGATCTGCATGGAGGAATGGGCCAAAATACCAGCAACAGTGTGTGAAAAGCTTGTGAATTGTTACAGAAAATGTTTGGCCTCCAGTATTACCAACAAAGGGTACATAACAAAGTATTGAGATGAACTTTTGGTACAGACCTAATACTTATTTTCCACCTTGTTTTGCAAATAAATTCTTTAAAAATCAAACAATGTGATTTTCTGTGTTTTTTTTTCCACATTCTGTCTCTCATGGTTGAGGTTTACCCATGTTGACAATTACAGGCCTCTCTAATATTTTCAAGTGTGAGAACTTGCACAATTAGTGGTTGACTAAATACTTATTTGCCCCACTGTATACAACTCATTGGCTGCCATTAACAGTGCAAGATGTCCAATCCATTTGAAGTGTGAAGGTGGCAGCAATTAGTGGTGGAATATAACGAAGTAAAAGTACTTCGTTACTGTACTTAAGTACATTTTTGTGTATCTGTACTTTACTTGAGTACAAATACGAAGTGGTACTTTTTAATTTCACTACACTATATTTTACAGCACGTATCTGTACTTTTTACTCCAGTGTTTTTCAATATATATATTTGATTGTTTTCTAAATACCTATAAATATATATATTCGGGGCTGGGGGTTATGCGCTACTTCGCGGTTTTTCACTTATCGCGGCTATTAACCACGACAAACGATGGAATACCATACACTGTGGTCATAATGAGTCATTCAAAGTCTTTCCAAACACCTATTAAAGTCATCTAGTAAAAATTTATTTTAAAAACAGAAAACATATTTTTTAGATATCGCAATATAAAATCGCAATATATCTCAAACCCCCCAAAAAATCGCTGCAATAATTTTTTCCAATATCGTTCAGGCCTAGTTTGAATATACAGTATATATATTTTTTATTAATGTGGTATATGTGTTTTTTTTTCCTTTTCATATTTACAATCTTGCATTTAAGCAGGTTTGGACTAAGCTGGTTTGCGATAAAAAAAGACAATGTTATAATGAAAGCCATATGTTGTTCAAACATAAAACAAAAACATGTTTACTTTAGTTCTGGATGAGGTTTCGAGAATAAATTGAAATGAATGTACTTTTATGTCCATTTTAAAAGTGTAGCTTCGGGATTAATTTCGATCGAATCGAATCGTGAGCAGTGAATCATGATACGAATCCTATCACCAGATATGAGGCAATACAAACTAGTTATGGTCATTTAAAAAACAGCCTCAGAAATACTTAATGTGGACATCACAATTTGAATCATTATTTATATTTGCTTGACAGGTCTCACCTACGTGAGCCAAAATGGGTTTCCAGGTCTCAATTATAATTTTATAATTATCATTATTCATCTTTTAAGTATAATAATTTCATGATAAAATTATGAATTAATTACAGCAAAACTAAGTCAATTAAAAACAGAAATACACTCTCATTATGGTCCCCAATTATGCTCTAAAGTTGATAAATAAAAAATAAAATGGCAGTAATAACTTTTTTAATAGCTTTTTTAAAAACTCCCATCGTTTTTTTTTTTTTTCTAATAACAAAACATTTAAAATAAAAGAATAATTGCAGATTTATCTTTTAAACGAATAAACATTATAATAGAGAATAACGAGGATGAGAATAATTACAGGTTTATCTGTTTATTTAAACTTCTGAAGAATAAAATTCAAAAATAAAATTAATACAGGAATAGTTATTGTTTTTTCCCAATTTATGAATAAAAATATGAATAAGGAGCACAGTTTAAAATGGTTACAAATACATTTAAAACAAATATTTACTACTGCCTGCCATTGACAGTGATGGATGTCCAATTCATTTCATTTGGGAGTACTAGCTGTGAATGCTCATCTTTCAGTGCCATTGACGGCATGAGACATCTTGCGCCGTCAATGGCAGCCTGTGAGTTAAATGATTGCCATATAAAGCATGTATAACACTCCTCTTTTTCCAGGAACATATGGCTGTGACTTAACAGGATTATGCAGCTGTGTGCATCTGCAGTCAGTTGTAAGTGCTTTTTTTTTTGGGCCTCAGTGTAGCAGATTTAAAAAAAAAAACATCAGACACAAATCCTATTATAAGGGACCCAATGGACAAATCACATGATACTCACTTTCTCTGTTTGAACATAAAGGACCATGAAAAAGCTGAAAGGTGTATTTTTGACTCACCGTGTTGCCCTTGGATCCTTTTTCTCCACCGGCACCCTGAAAAGACAGATGATACAGAAAGATATTGTGGCATCGAAGTTGACCATTTAGTGCACAGATGCAGGTGAAATAGTAACTGTAACTTACTGAAAGACCAGGTGGTCCTGGTGGTCCGGTTGGACCAGGTGGGCCAGTCACACCCTAAATAGGATGATAATGTAGTTTTTAGGTGACTTTAATGACCTCTATCTGAATTCCGTTGTTATCTTGACAATGACAAATGTCAATGACTCTGAATCTGAATCTCTATTAGTGCCATTGACGATGATAGATGTCCACTTATACAGCGTCCAATCATCCTTCTGCTATGAATTAAAATGATTTTGTCACTAGTAGAAGTCCAATCCATTGAAAGTGACAGAGAGGCATGAGTTAATCGGGGAAAAAACAGAACAACAGTGGTACCTCGATATACGATCCGTTTGACATTCGATGTAAAATTTCACTCATCATTTGTCAGGGTATACAGTGAGGACCCTCGAACACCCTGTGATTTTGCAAGTTCTCCCACTTTGAAATGACTGGCGTGTTTGTAAATTTCATTGTAGGTGCTTGTCCACTGTCCGAGACAATCTAAATGAAAAAAATCCAGAAATAACTCTATGAATTTTTTAAACAATTTATTTGTATTATACTGCTGCAAATAATTATTTGAACACCTGTCTATTAGCTACAATTTTGAGCCCTCAGAAACCTGTTACTCACATTTAAAAAGTCCAACTCCACTCCATTTATTCTCCAAAATAAGTAGAGTGGAGGTGGACTTTTTGAGTCTGACATTTTGACATGTGTGAGGTGGTTAGCTGCATATAAACACCTGTGCACCCCATAATCTCAGGAAGACTCCAATTACTAACATGGTCAAGACTAAAAGCTGTCCAAAGACAGAATTGTAGCCCTCTACAAGGCTGGAAAGGGTTACGGGGCAATTGCCAAGCAGCTTGGTGTAATATGATTGGAGCAATTCTTAGAAAATGGAAGAAGCCAAACATGACTGTCAATCTCCCTCGGACTGGGGCTCCTTGCAAGATCAACCTCGTAGGTTCTCAATGATCCTAAGAATGGTGATGAATCAGCAGATAACTACACAATAGAATCTGAAAGGAGCTGGGACCACTATTTCTAAGGTTACTTTTGGTAATACACTAAGACGTCATGGTTTAAAATCATGCATGGCACGGAAGGTTCGCCCTTCTTCAACCAGCACATGTCCAGGCCCGTCTTAAGTTTGCCAATGACAATCTGAATGATCTACAGTGCCTTGCAAAAGTATTCGGCCCCTTTGAACCTTGCAACCTTTCGCCACATTTCAGGCTTCATACATAAAGATATAAAATTTTAATTTTTTGTCAAGAATCAACAACAAGTGGGACACAGTCGTGAATTGGAACAAAATTTATTGGATAATTTAAACTTTTTTAACAAATAAAAAACTGAAAAGTGGGGCGTGCAATATTATTCGGCCCCCTTGCGTTAATACTTTGTAGCGCCACCTTTTGCTCCAATTACAGCTGCAAGTCGCTTGGGGTATGTTTCTATCAGTTTTGCACATCGAGAGACTGACATTCTTGCCCATTCTTCCTTGCAAAACAGCTCGAGCTCAGTGAGGTTGGATGGAGAGTGTTTGTGAACAGCAGTCTTCAGCTCTTTCCAGAGATTCTCGATTGGATTCAGGTCTGGACTTTGACTTGGCCATTCTAACACCTGGATACGTTTATTTTTGAACCATTCCATTGTAGATTTGGCTTTATGTTTTGGATCATTGTCCTGTTGGAAGATAAATCTCCGTCCCAGTCTCAGGTCTTGTGCAGATACCAACAGGTTTTCTTCCAGAATGTTCCTGTATTTGGCTGCATCCATCTTCCCGTCAATTTTAACCATCTTCCCTGTCCCTGCTGAAGAAAAGCAGGCCAGAACCATGATGCTGCCACCACCATGTTTGACAGTGGGGATGGTGTGTTCAGGGTGATGAGCTGTGTTGCTTTTACGCCAAACATATCGTTTTGCATTGTGGCCAAAAAGTTCAATTTTGGTTTTTATCTGACCAGAGCACCTTCTTCCACATGTTTGGTGTGTCTCCCAGGTGGCTTGTGGCAAACTTTAAACGAGACTTTTTATGGATATCTTTGAGAAATGGCTTTCTTCTTGCCACTCTTCCATAAAGGCCAGATTTGTGCAGTGTACGACTGATTGTTGTCCTATGGACAGACTCTCCCACCTCAGCTGTAGATCTCTGCAGTTCATCCAGAGTGATCATGGGCCTCTTGGCTGCATCTCTGATCAGTTTTCTCCTTGTTTGAGAAGAAAGTATGGAAGGACGGCCGGGTCTTGGTAGATTTGCAGTGGTCTGATGCTCCTTCCATTTCAATATGATGGCTTGTACAGTGCTCCTTGAGATGTTTAAAGCTTGGGAAATCTTTTTGTATCCAAATCCGGCTTTAAACTTCTCCACAACAGTATCTCGGACCTGCCTGGTGTGTTCCTTGGTTTTCATAATGCTCTTTGCACTTTAAACAGAACCCTGAGACTATCACAGAGCAGGTGCATTTATACGGAGACTTGATTACACAACGGTGGATTCTATTTATCATCATCGGTCATTTAGGACAACATTGGATCATTCAGAGATTCTCACTGAACTTCTGGAGTGAGTTTGCTGCACTGAAAGTAAAGGGGCCGAATAATATTGCACGCCCCACTTTTCAGTTTTTTATTTGTTAAAAAAGTTTAAATTATCCAATAAATGTTGTTCCACTTCACGATTGTGTCCCACTTGTTGTTGATTCTTGACAAAAAAATTAAATTTCATATCTTTATGTTTGAAGCCTGAAATGTGGCGAAAGGTTGCAAGATTCAAGGGGGCCGAATACTTTTGCAAGGCACTGTATGAGGAGTCATGGGAAAAAGTCATTTGGTCATTTGAGATCAAAAGGGAAGTTGTTGGTCTTAATTCCACTGATAGTGTTTGGATGAAGAACAAGAACACCATTCCTACTGTGAAGCATGGGGGTGATGGCATCATGCTTTGGGAGTGTTTTTCTGAACATGGGACTGGACAACTGCACTGTATTAAGGAGGGGATTACCATGTATTGTGAGATTTTGGGGAATAATCTTTCCTCAGTTACGAGCATTAGAAATTGGTTGTGACCAGGTCTTCCGACATGACAACGGCCCGAAGCAGACAGCCAGAAAAACCAAGGAGTGGCTTTGTAAAAAGGATATCAATGTTCTGGAGTGGCCTAGCCAGTCTCCAGACCTAAACCAATTGAAAATCTTTTTAGAAAGCTCAAACTCTGTTTCTCAGTGACAGCCCAGAAACCTGATTGATCTAGAGAAGATCTTTGTGGAGCAGTGGTGCAAAATCCCTTCTCTAATCGCTGTGCAAACCTGGTGAAAAGTAACCTTTGACCTCTGTAATTGTAAACAAAGGCTACTGTACCAAATATTAACATTGATTTTCTCAGGTGTTCAAATACTTATTTGCAGCAGTATAATCCAAATAAATTGTTAAAAAATCATGCCACTGTGATTTCTAACGGTGTTATTTTTTTCAGTTGTGAGTAATCTAATTAATTACTTTTCCCATCTTTGCAATGACGTTACCGCTAGTGAGGATGTGAAGGGGCGTGTTACTACAATTTGATTGAATGAAGCGGAGTTGTCGACAGTTGATTTTGTCACATATTAGCTGACTTCTGCCTGGATAGAGCAGAGCAGGAGGGAGGAAAAAGGAACGGGGTGCTGACGCCCTTGCAAAAGCGATGACAATTGGCTAGGAGGGCTGATCGTGCCCTGTTCAATACCGGCGCTCTGTCAATTTGCGCTCCCTTGTTGAAGCAAATTCCACGTTGAGGACAGCAGCTTAACTCAAAGGTGGGGACTATCGATGCAAGCTGTCCCATCGAACACTACCTCTACTTCTACTCTACAGGCCAAGTAGAGGCATTCGCATTAGCATTTAGCGTGACGAGCGTCATTTAAACTCTTGGGCAACCACAACACCTCTGCTTTCATGGTTGCTGTGGACCCAAACGATGTGCGTGGATCCACTCTCGCAAATCCACTAGCAATCGAAGCTGGGGTGGGATGCAGGGGGCCAGCAGCACTAGCAGCTAGCTGGCTAGTGTTAGCTGCTGTCGGATCGCTTACATTAGCAGGTTGCTGGCTGGCTTTAGCTTCTGTCTCTTCAAGCACGTGAGCAGCTGACTGGCTAAAACAGGCATATTGAAAAACGCAAGCAATGGAGGGAGTTTGTTTCTTCCCTCTCATGGAGGTTATGTGCTTGTCGATTTAGCATGGGAGTCAAGCGTCTTCATGCCCATTGTACCCAGCTGTTTTTTTAAAATTATTTTTGCATAAGATGCAAAAACCCTCGAACACACTGCTATCCACTGATTTGAGCCAGAGGCTAAAGGATTGTTTTCTCAATGGGAGCATGCAGAAGTGGGAGTGAGATCGATCTGTATATTAATAGTAATGTTTTTCAGCTGGTCGCACAGCACACCAAACTGAAGAAGCAGCCATATTTGTAGTCATCTTTCAGTGACCCAACGCTGTTTTGACTTTGGTTAGTCAAAAGAGCTACACAATATCCCATAATCCATCAGTGCTTACAATCGACGATTTTGACCCTTGGCTGCGTTGCGTTCTCAATGATTGGCTCCTCCGCCCCGTTTATTTATTTAGGCTATGTTATTTAATGAAAATGACAAATGACACTTTTGAGGAGAAGTGAGAAGTTATACATCATACATTTTAAGACCCAGATATGAAGATTCCATACTTTTTCAAAACTTTTTAGGATACAGGGTGACCCCAAAAAAACAGGCCCTAACTCTAATTAGGCCCCGTTTCTTAGTGTTTTGTCCAAATGAAATGAAACTTTGGTCAAAACTAGTTTATTATATTCAAAACATCACATCAAAACACTAGGGTCTTTGACCTTTTTTCCTCCGTTCTACAGCATATGTTCTAGATGGCCTCCATTTAGCTCCATGCATTTCTTGAGCCGCTACTTCAGTGGGTCTGGAGGACCCCCAGAAGACATTTGTCTTGGAGTTCGCCTTTCCATCAAGATGGAAGTGGGCTTCATCTAATGAAGTAGCCACCAAGCCCCTGCACTCTCCTAAGTGCACGGTGTGGGCTGCAATCTCGGCCAGAGGCATCATTGGACCAATCTTCATCAAAGAATCTGGCGCAGCAGTGACAGTCACCAAGGAGCGGTATGTGGAGGTCCTCAAAACCTTCAAGAATGAGCTCCAGACCATCTACCCGTCGCTCATGAGCAAGTTCTGGTTCCAGCAAGACGGAGCAAGTTCTCACACCTCAAACCTGTCCCGAGATTGGCTGAAAGAGAACTTCGGAGGCCGAGTGATCAGTCTCAAGACTGATTTTGAGTGGGCACCCCATAGCTCGGACCTAAGCCCCCCAGATTTTTTTCTTTGGGGCTATCTTAAGGACAGAGTCTACGCAGGGAAACCCAGAATCATCACGGAACTCAAAAAAGCCATCAGGGAGGAGATGAGAGCCATTACCAATTCAGTCTGTAAGAACGTCATGGACAACTTTGTGCTGCGCCTCAAGAAATGCATGGAGCTAAATGGAGGCCATCTAGAACATATGCTGTAGAACGGAGAAAAAAAGGCCAAAGACCCTAGTGTTTTGATGTGATGTTTTGAATATAATAAACTAGTTATGACCAATGTTTCATTTCATTCGGACAAAACACTAAGAAACGGGGCCTAATTAGAGTTGGGGCCCGTTTTTTTTGGGTCACCCTGTATTATTTCCCAATTCATAAATTCAATGCTTTTAAGACTTTTTAAGACGCCGCAGCAACCCCGCTATGTTACGTTTTGACTAGGGCTGTCAAACGATTAAAATTTTTAATCGAGTTAATTATAGCTTAAAAATTAATTAATCGTAATTAATCACAATTAAAACCATCTATAAAACATGCCATATTTTTCTGTTAATTATTGTTGGAATGGAAAGATAAGACACAAGACGGATTTATACATTTAACAAACGGTACATAAGTACTGTATTTGTTCATTATAACAATAAATCAACAAGATGGCATTAACATGATTAAAATTCTCTTAAAGCGATCCACGGATAGAAAGACTCGTAGTTCTTAAAAGATAAATGTTAGTACAAGTTATAGAAATTTTGTATTAAAACCCCTCTTAATGTTTTTGTTCTATTAAAATTTTTTAAAATTTTCAATCAAAAAATAAACTAGTAGCTCGCCATTGTTGATGTCAATAATTACGCCATGCTCACTCATGGTACTAACCCATAAAATCAGTTGGAACCAAGCACCAGCAGAGGGCACCAAACACCAAGTAACAAGCGGACATTACACTGTACTGTCATTTTAATCTGTTTGAGCGGGGCATGTGCGTTAATTGCGTCAAATATTTTAACGTGATTAATTTAAAAAATTAATTACCGCCCGTTAACCCGATAATTTTGACAGCCCTAGTTTTGACACATGTATATTGGATACTTCCACTGTCGAAACACAAATAAGATTATGGGTAGTAGTAGGACAGTTTATCAGGCATATAACGTCTTATAAATAATTTTGCAGTAGCATAGGTATAGTCTATTTCAACAGGCTTATAATGTCCTTTAAATGAGACTTTTACTAGAAGTAACATATTTTAGCAGGCTTATATAATACTACAAATAATATTCTACTATGATTAGCATTTTAATAGGATTAGTGGTCAAAAGGCACTTTAAATCAATATAGCATAAAAATGTTACCCGCAGCAACAACAACAGCAACGATGACGTAGTCAAAATGGTAGACCAACTCGACGGACATTTGACCTTTGATAACCCTTGGGGGTTGTGGTTGCCAAGTACATGCTCAGTAGCGCTTTGGACATCAATTCGACAATACCAATGTCGACCAAATTGACAGAGGAGTCCTTTTACCCAAGTTTACGTTTTTGGATATTGATTTTTGTACTTGAAACATTTTCAATATTGTTGCTTCACTGAATATTTAAGGATAGTGTTATGCCTATCGTGCAGTAGGCCTGACATGCAGTTTGAGATTTGCAACGGTTAATGGTCGGTTTACATTTGTGTTTTCTTAAAAGACTAATATATTTGTTCTAAATAAATATCAAATGTTCTAAAATAGTGTATATAGTGTTTTTATTCTTCAGACAGTTAATATAAACATCTTTGATGTGAAAGATGTTATAGAATATATAATGAAACAACTTGTATAGCATGAAAAGTAAACTCAGTAACCTTTCTGAGTAACTAATTACTTTTTTAAAGCAAGATGAAAAACACTGGTCCCAAGAAGGTTAGTGAAGGTGGTGAAAAAAGGGAAAAGGTGATTCATACCATTGAAATTAAGATGGAAATGATATAAAATATAAGCATGCTGTGCGTGTGAGGGAACTGGCTCAACAATGTGGCGGTCACCTCTGACCTCCATTCGCCAGTCTTAATAAGTTAAGGTGACAATAAAAATGTTTTTTTATTTCCGATTTATTATCATTATTATTGTAGCATCGGCAAGGAAGTCGCCATCTTTGTTTAATCATTTATTTCACAACTTGTGCAAGACAACACGGTTCCTTTCCGCAGTAGCCGACGCCAACAACAAGATGAAAAGAGAAAGTAAAAACTCCCCAATCCTCCGCACCTCCCGCACTCTCTCGTCAGTCACATGGTGCGTTCAGGAACAACATGCAAAACACAACCGCCACATTACAACCCGATTCGTTACATTATTATAATTATTATGATCTGTATTTAAACTGCTGGCCAAAAGTATTGGCACCCCTGCAATTCTGTCAGCTAATGCTCAGTTTCTCCCAGAAAATGATTGCAATTACAAATGCTTTGGTAGCAATATCTTCATTTATTTTGCTTGCAATAGAAAAACACAAAAGAGAATGGGAAAAAAAAATCATTATCATTTCACATAAAATTCCAAAAATGGCCCGTACAAAAGTATTGGCACCCTCTGAAAAATCGTGATGCTTCTCTAATTTGTGTAATTAACAGCACCTGTTGCTAACTAAATAACACTTGCTGCCAGTTAAAATGGATTAAAGTTGACTTAACCTCTGTTCTATGTCCTTGTGTGTACCACATTGAGCATGGAGAAAAGAAAGACCAAAGAACTGTCTGAGTTAGAAGCAATATTTTAAGGAAGCATGGGTAATCTCAAGGCTACAAGTCCATCTCCAAAGACCTGAATGTTCCTGTGTCTACCGTGCGCAGTGTCATCAATAAGTGTAAAGCCCATGGCACTGTAGCTAACCTCCCTAGATGTGGACGGATATAAAAAATTGACGAGAGAGTTCAACGAAAGATTATATGGATGGTGGATAAAGAACATTGACTAACATACAAGTTTAAGCTGTCCTGCAGTCCTAGGGTACAACAGTGTCAACCCGTACTATCCGTCGGCGTCTGAATGAAAAGGGACTCTATGGTAGGATACCCAGGAAGACCCCACTTCTGACCTAGAGACATAAAAAAGCCAGGCTGGAGTTTGCCAAAACTTATCTGAGAAAACCAAAAACGTTTTGGAAGAATGTTCTCTGGTCAGATGAGACAAAAGTAGAGCTTTTTGGGAAAAGGCATAAACATAGAGTTTACAGGGTCCCTGATGTTTTGGGGTTGCTTTGCTCCCTCTGGCACTGGACTGCTTGACCGTGTGCATGGCATTATGAAGTTTGAAGACTACAACAAGTTTTGCAGCATCATGTAGGGCCCAGTGTGAGAAAGCTGGGTCTCCCTTTGAAGTCATGGGTCGTTCACTTCAAAAAGCACTAGAAAATGGTTTGAGAGATAGCACCGGAGACTTCTAAAGTGGCCAGCAATGAGTTCAGACCTGATTCCCATAGGACACCTGTGGAGAGATCTGAAAATGGCAGTTTGGAGAAGGCACCCTTCAAATCTCAGGGACCTGGAGCAGTTGGCCAAAGAAGAACTAAAATTCCAGCAGAGCATTGTAAGAAACTCATTGCTGGATACCGCAGGCGGTTGTTCGCGGTTATTTTGTCTAAAGGTTGTTCTGAGAAGTAATAGGCTGAGGGTGCGAATACTTTTGTCCGGCCCATTTTTGGAGTTTTGTGTAAAATGATAACGATTTCCTTTTTGTTTTTCATTCTCTTCTGTTTTTTTTTCATTGCAAGAAAGATAAATGAAGATATTACTACGAAAGTATTTGTAATTGCAATGATTTTCTGGGAGAAATTGAGCAATATCTGACAGAATTGCAGGAGTACCAATACTTTTGGCCAGCAGTGTAAATGAGGTCACCAGGGACAACTCTACAACAGAGCCTTGTCGTCTCATGCGGAAGAGTTTATCATGCATGGATTAATTTATCTTCTACCATCAAATTATAACATATCTCCGTTTTCCGTGGTCTGTCGGTGCTAAGTAAAAACTGGAAGAGAGTTTGTTGGCAGCAGTCCTCTATGTGAAGTATTTTATTTTTTACGGTGCTTTTAAGACACTACATGATTGAACACACCGGTGTTATCATAGGACCCAATAGGTGACTTGTGACTGCAGGCTGTTGTTTGACTGCACTATTACGTCTGATTGGTATAATTGAGTCATCTGATTGTTGTTGCTACGTCTCATTAGTAAAACTGGTACAGTCACTGTGAGCATCTACGGCAAAAATAAACTCAATCTAATGTACTTAGAATAAAAAGGGAAAAATTAACGGCTCTAGTGTAGCAGAGCAAGAGTAGTCTTTCTTCACACATCTACTCAAGTAAAAGTATAAAGATTGGTGTGGTAAAACTACTCAGACGCATATTTTTCTCAAACACACCTCTGCTCATATCTCAGGGCACCCTATATGTTCAATATTCCAACCCTTTATACCTCATCTCCTTTAGGCCCATGTGCCCCATCAGTGCCAGGCAGGCCCCTGTCACCCTTCTCGCCAGGTTCTCCTGGTGGGCCTACAAGGCCAAGCAACCCACCGTGACCCTGCAGGCAGACACATGGTTAAACTTTGTCTCTCTCGACATAGGTTTTACTAGCACTTTTACTTTTTCTCCATCTATTCCAGGGTCCCCCTTCAATCCCAGAAGTCCCGGTGGTCCCTGTTAACAAATACCGGACATGTTAGTTTGCAACTTCAGTTATCCGGACATGTTCATGCACAAATTGACTTTTTTTAAATCCTTAGCTAGCACCTACTTAGCTCATTGGCTGCCATTGACTGAACCTTTGTTTATTCGCCCCTCCCAATCAAAAAGGATTGGACATGTACCGGTATCAATGGCCGCCAATGAGTGCGCTATAAAGGATTAAAAATAAGGGAACTGATTAAATTGTAGGAGCTCACCATAGGTCCAGGTGGTCCAGCTTGCCCTTGTGGACCAGTTAACCCTTGCTCACCCTTGTGATGAAAGAAATAAATGCATGGTTACAAAATAGTTTCCTCATGGATCCAAATGTTGCATACTGACCGCAGGGCCTGGGATGCCGTAAAGTCCATCTGGACCAGACTTCCCCGGATGGCCTTGCGGCCCCACAGGGCCCGTCTTACCCACTGGGCCCTGGTTACCCATCGTTCCCTACCAAGAAAATGAGACTCGTCAAAAAAATGAAAATACCATAATTTTCGGACTGTAAGGCAACCCTGACTTATAAGCCACCACCCACCAAATTTGACATGAAATTGGCATTTGTTCATAGATAAGCGCACTGGACTATAAGGCGCAGCTGTGTATTGTGTATAGCTCTGTATGTATTTTTGGATATTTACACTATATTATATTAACTGGTAACACTTTTTTGACAGCCGCATCAAAAGACTGTCATATGACCAAATGAATCGCCATGATATTATTTAATTCACTAATCAAGAAGCTTCACTAATTCACTAATTAAGAAGCTTCATTTAGCCATCACTGCTTCCTTGGGGGAGACAGTCAACAACTGCTGCCACCTGCTGTCAACACTGTTGTCGTCCAACATGCCTCCTAGCATGCATTGCAGCGTTACAGATGTAAATAACAATCAAAATTCATGTTCTGCGCAAATTATTTCTTCAATTACTGTTCCAGTTGTTTCATTAATTGCTAATTACGGTATTTGGCAACAGTTTTTGTTGACAGTAGTGCAAAGAGATAAGACTATCATAATTATGAAATAACACAGTCATGAGCATTAATGAATGCTTATGACATATTTTTGTAAAGGGCTATAGAAATAATTTTGATTGATTTGATTGTCATAAGCATTCATTTATGCCCATGATAGTGTCATGTCATAATTATGACAATCTTCTGGCAGTCTTATGACGCTGCTGTCAAATAAAGTGTTACCTATTAATCCAAATCAACAAATAGACCGCACTGGATTCAAAATGAGGGGAAAAAAGCAGCGGCTTATAGTCCAAAAATTACGGTATATTGACTAAGGCTGCACCAACTAAAAAAATCGGTTAATAAATTAGTTGTCAAGGAATTTGATAACCGATTTTTGCCAGTGGCTATGAGCAGTCCTGTTGGGGTCTTTGTGTGTAATGTGAGGCTGCGAGCGCGCGCCAGTGATTAAAGCCAGAGAGAGAGAGTTCACTGCTACATTCAGGTTGGCTTGCAGAATCAAAAATATAAGTTAGTTAGCGATTATGTTATTCCATGTCTTAAGTGTCAGTTTATATTGTGTTTTGGAGGAGCATTTTCACACTTGAGTTATTGTTAGATAGTAAGTTTTATAAAGAAACCTCATTCATATAACAGCTTGGAGTCTCCTTTCAACACAAACTCCCATTCAAACTGTAAATTGTCATACAAGAGAGTGTGCTTTGAAATTGGATTTGGATTGTATATATGAACAACTTTGATAAAGACTCATTTATTATAACAGCATGTTGTAAGTCACAATAGAGACAAAACAAAATTGTGTAGTTACTTGAAAAAAGTGATATTTATCCTATTAATCGATTCATCTTTTAATTAGTCGTCTAATTTATTTATTATGAAAATAATCATTAGATGCAGCCCGAATATTTACTACCAAGCTTGAGGCCGTCACGCTCACCTTGTCTCCTTTCATTCCTTGCTTTCCTTCGAGACCTGCAGTGCCTACATGACCCTGAAGGGGGGAATTTAATAGTATGTTAATGGGAAAGAGACTTTTCAAACACATGCAAATGCACGCAAAACGTTAAGGTCACCCTTCGGCCGGGAGGTCCTGGAGGACCTGGCTCTCCGGAGGCACCTGGAGCCCCCTGCAGATGGTAATTTGATTCAAAAAAAGGTTGATGCAGATTCAAGTTACACATTCGCACAAGAAACCCAAAAAGCCTCACCGCTTTGCCTGTTTCTCCATCATCACCTTTAGGTCCAGGTCCACCATCTTTTCCCTGAATTATAGGACATACATGTGAGAAATGACAAGGAGTCAGACTGACAGGCTGTGGGCAAGATCCTGCCTGCCACTTTTGTGCAGCCAGCTAAAATAAACTGAGTGTATCGACTTCATGTTTCACGCTAAAATTACATTTCTTTAAAATTTCTGTTAACTTTTTGACTTTTTTTTTTCATTTAAGATAAGTATATTTAAAAATAATATTTACTGCTTTTTTCTTTTTTATTTAAAAGTGAAAAAAATAGAGAATGTTTACTATTTCAAGCCATTTTGGAAAAAAAAAACAAATATACATAAATTGGAAGAGAATATGTTGTTTAATTAAATTTAAAAACTGTAAATGGAAGAGTTTTTTTTTTTTTTTTTTTTTTTTTTTTAACTCAGTGTCATAAGACTGTCATAACAATGACATGATACCAGAGTTGTTTTTGGCAGCCCTTTTAGTTTTTTTCTTCATCTTAGCCATCTTATTAGTCTTGGTCATATTTTAGTCATCTCAAAATGTGTTTGTGTTTATAGAATTTTTGTCGATGTTCACAAAAATGTTTTCGTCTTTAAACTAAAGTTAAAAATATACTCCAAAAATAAAGAAAACATAAAGCTTTCCAACTATTTTGTTTGACGGACGAGCACACATTGTAGCGTCTACAAAGACAATGCCAACTTAGTGATTATACACACTTAGCAGGAATACAGTATTATTTATTTGTATATATTATTTATTATTATTTTCAATTAATTATAGCAACCTGGTACCATGAACTGTATGTAAAAAAAGTTGCCTGAGAGTCATTAGTCGCCTGTTGCTAACGTGAATGCAATGCTAACGCTACAATTTACATTTAGTCTGTGATGATCACTCAGCGAAGCAGTTTAAAGACTAAAGTAACATTGCATATTCTCTCTAGTTGAGAAAACAAATCTTACCGTGTGTGCAAGCCTGATGAGTCGGGAAGGGGGGGGGGGGCAGCACGTCATGAGTAACACAACCAGGTATTGCTAAGATCCAGGCTAACTACACATAAAATGTCACACATTGTGAACATGCAACGGAAACTATGGCGCATTACCATCTCATTCTTGTCAGATGAAAACTGGCATGCGGCGTGTTATATTTCATTCTCCCAAAACATGTTTTTAGCTCGTTATTGTCTCGTCACCGTCATGAAAAAAGTGTTTATTGACGAAATATTTTCATTGTCATCGTCGTTGACGATAACACTGCATGATACCTATAATGAATATGAATGAGGGCTTATGACATATGTCATGAGTGTCATTTAGTAAATTATGTCACTTTTGATCAAACATTAAGAATTTTTTTCAAATGTCTCTGGGTTTGGAATAGAATCTAAGAATTGTATTAGGGTTAGGACTCTTAATGACATCTGTCATAAGCGTTCATTAATGTTCATGACAGTGTTATGTCATAATTATGACAGTCTTATGACAATCTTATAAGTTTAAATAAAGTGTTGCCGAGAATATTTGTCCCCGTTTCCTTTTTTTAACTAAACACACATAATCTATTTTTTTTACTTTATTTTATTAATATGACTGTCCTGCCCTTTGGTGAAAGGTGTATTTGACTATAATGTTGACTTTTGTTTTGTGATGCTTGCTTTTATTTTGACGCGAGAAGCGTAGACCAGGTAGTACTATTTACACACAAAGAAGAACGTATTTGCACACACAAAGAAGAGCGGACGCGCATACACGAGGAAGCGCGCATTTGCTCCCACGAAGAAGTCATGCAACCGAGTGAGAGAGGGAGGGAAAAGATTATAGCTTAGCTCGCTGTCTAGCTAGGACTTAGCTCCAAAGTCTTGGTGATAACAGCACAATGATATATAATACATGTTTTTGGATAGTTATTTTGAGATTTAGGGGGAATCTAGGGTTACTTAAAGGGTTAATTCTGATTTACGCACAAATTCGGGTTACGTCGCCAGTAGGGATGGGAATTGAAGACCAGGACCTATACAGAGCCGGTTCTGTGCGTTCCAATTCCATAGAATAGTTTGTCTGTTTATCTATTGATTCCCTTATAGAACTCAAGCAGCACAAATTGCGTCACATAATTTTAAAATGCGCCACATGCTCAATTCTGAAAGTAAGACTACTTGAATAATCAAAGAGTGAGTAATCACTCGGTATAAACTGGAGTGCTATCTCCAAGTGTGTTTGCAGTTATTTTCACAGGCCAGGTCAATAATTATGAGACTACTTAAAGAAATGGTGATTTTTCCAAAAAAAGTCTTATTGATGGGTCTATCATATTCCTCGTCGAATATTCTATTAGAAAAATATGACATATATGCATCTAAAATAATCCTAAACAATTTTATTAGCAATTTTAATACTCATTTCAGTCCACCAATCAGTGTTTTTTTCTCTGAATAATTTGAATTTGGTGGGCCGTAGTGCCAATCTGACTACTGATTTCACATAAAAGTATATACCTCTGCATTGTGTTGCTACAACTAACCGAAGTGGATGTTCCAAATGATTTCCCGAAATGCACCTGACGACAAAAGCCAATCAGCGTATTTTCGCCTGTAATTCAAGTATCCCACCTATGTCTAGGAAGCTAACAAATCCAAGTTAACGGAGGACTGTGCTAAAATTCCCATTATATTGTATTAGATCCAACCGTCCTTATGTAATTACACCAACCTAATTATAAACTTGTTAATATTTGGGACAACAAAAGAGATACTCTGCCCCTGCTGTCTGGACTAGCTGAACACTTTCTGTGTGTGCAGGCTTTCTCCACCCCATCTGAGAGGGTGTTCTCCATTGCTGGAGTCACCATAAGTCCAGAAAGATCACGTATCCTACCTGAAAAAGCAGACATGCTTATTATTCTGCAAAAGAATTGTTAATGTTGCACGTTTGCACTACGCACCGTTCTGTTGAATTTGACAGTATTTATCTTTTTTTATTATTAATTTTGAGTGCTATCAGCTCATATGTCCTTTAAAAAGGAGGATTAAAAAAAAAATTCCAATAGAAAAATGTTTCAGTAAAATGTTACACATTCTTATCTATTTGCCACAGTTACATATTGCCACAGTTAACATCAAGGCTTTGGGCCTCTTTTGACCTCGGGTTTGTAAGGTTGTGACTTCTGATTAAACAAACTAAATGTTCTTCTTTTTCCCAAAATTAGAATCGATAAAGAATCGAATCGTTAAGCAATATCGATAATGGAATCGGAATCGTAAAAATCCTATCAATTCCCATCCGTAGTCGCCAGCGTAGGAAAGGAAATTGTTTGTAACTCGGGGACTACTTGTAGTTATCAGTTCTATTAGTGGCAGCCCTAATTTCACTGACATTGGTGGCGCTAGACGTCCAATCCATTTGGACTAGGAGGGGATCATTGAACACTGCCAGTCCCTCCTGTCCAACTGGATTGGCCGTCTAGCGCCGTCAGTGGTTGTCAACATGCAAAATGGACCTCTGAAGAAAACCATAACTATGATATGGTCATTTATGACATAAGTAATTGCAGGAATCAAAGCCGACCATAGCTACTGACGTCATTGGAAATGAGCTTGGAGTCGTATATTGAAAAGGGAATTTAGTTGCTTACAGTAACACCAATTTCTCCAGGTGGTCCAGTATCTCCTGGGAATCCAACAGGGCCCTTGGAAGGTAATTTAGTTAGTTGCTAGCTTAAACATTCTGAATGATTGATTCACTTTATCAAATACACGGAAATGTGTTCAACATACAACATTGCCCTTTGGTCCGTCCTCTCCGGGTGTCCCTCGAATTCCTGGAGGTCCTGCTGAGCCAGGTGCTCCAGAGTCTCCCTTCTCCCCTATGTCCCCTTTTACACCCTAAACATCAGACGTAATGTCATAGAAGTTGCTAGCATAGAAGTGAAAATGAAATATTGACTCACAGCAGCTCCAGACTCGCCAACGGGCCCCGGGTCTCCAGCTTCACCGTCCTCACCCTAAAAGGGAAAACGCGTTGGTGACATAAAAAGAGTAAGGATTTGTGTTTTTGCTGAAAGGACATGCTAACTTTCTCCCCGTGAGGCCCAGGTTGACCAACTCCGCCCGGCATTCCCGCTGGGCCCTGAAAGACAGAACAGCACCAAATAAAAACAAGGACAGCTTTAAAATATTTGATGTCACAATAAAAACTGCCTCTTTTTCATTTCCTTGTTACTGCAGTTCTCACAGGTGACAAAAAAAACAAAACATTATGGAATGTCAGGTTTGCTTGGTGTATATCTTGCACTGATCAACAAAAATGAGTTTCATCGATGCTACTGTAATGCTGTAATCTATTTGTTTTTCTTTTTTAGTTTTTTCACAAAAAAGTTCAATGCAATGTGCAATGCAAAATGATTGCAAGGCAGTATTGTTTTAAAGCCCAAAAGTAACAATAATGTACAGTGGTATGAAAAAGTATCTGAACATTTTGTAATTTCTCACATTTCTGCATAAAATCACCATCAAATGTCACATAGATAAAAAAACAGTTTCTGCTTTAACCCTTTAACACCGAACGTGTCGGATGCGACATGTTTACGCATATCATCTTTGAAGCGTGGTCACGCTGTAATTACGTCACCCACGTGCCGCTGGTTGCTCTCATTTGAAAGTACGGAAGTTGATGTGCACACCAGTCAATGGTATATATATATTTTTTAATTTTTTTCTTCACTATGAATCTTTTCAATTTTTATATAGATGTGTGTTCGAGAAGCTTGATTGCGTTTACATATATACCATTGATAAGGTGATGGGTACGGTACGTAACTTCCCTAACTTCACAAAAAGATATCCTCCAAACCCTTTTTGTGTTAGATGATATATATACATTTTTTTTCTCACTATTTTGCAACGTATATAACCTGTTTTGACCATAGTATGTGTAAAGGCCAAAAACGCCTATGACCATGCCTGCTTTTTGTGTTAAATTGTCAAACATAAAACTATTCAATCTTATTTTTTCTATTGAATGTTTATACTAACAAGCTGAATAAATAGTATCAAGCTTCAAAACAGTTGGTCGAGCATGTTTGGTTGTCAGTGGGACATCAACATTACAAATTTTGAAAAAAGATTTTGGGATTTTTTTTTTTTGTCTTTTGGGTCCAAAATGTGGATTATAATTGGCCAGTGAAGAAAACAACAGTTTGGACATGAAGTTCAAAGTGTCCTGAAAAAAGGGACCCAACTTAGCCATTGTGAACAATTTTTTCTTTGAAATATAAAGGCAACATCAAAGGCATACAAATTAGGCCAAAATAGGCTTAGGTGTTAAAGGGTTAACTAAAACCACCCAAACATTTATAGGTTTTCATATGTTAATGATGATAATATGCAAACAATGACAGAAGGGGGGCCACCCTTTGGCAGCAATAATTTTAACCAGACGCTTCCTGTAGCTGCTCATTAGTCTGGCACATCGATTAGGACTAATGTTGGCCCATTCTTCTCTATAAAAACGGCTGTAGTTCAGTCAGATTCCTGGGATGTCTGTCATGAATCACTGTCTTTAGGTCATGCCACAGCATCCCAATGGGGTTTAAGTCTGGACTTTGACTTAGCAATTCCAGATTGTGTATTTTGTTCTTCTGAAACCATTCTGAAGTTGATTTACTTCTGTGTTTTGGACCATTATCTTGTTGCAGCATCCATCCTCTTTTTAGCTTCAACTGTCTGGCAGACGGCCTCAGGTTTTCCTGCAAAACATCCTGATAAACTTTTGAATTAATTCTTCCATTAATGATTGAAAGATGTCCGGGCCCTGAGGTAGCAAAACAGCCCCAAATAATGATGCTCCTTCCACCATGCTTCACGATGGGGATGAGATGTTGATGTTGGTGAGCTGTTCCATTTTTCCTCCACACATGACGTTTTTACCTTGGTTTCATCAGTCCACAAAATATTTTGCCAAAACGTCTGTGGAGTGTCCAAGTTTTTTTGCAAATATTAAACAAGCGACAATGGTTTTTTTATTGAGACAGCAGTGGCTTGCTCCATGGAGTCCTCCCATGAACACCATTCTTGGCCATAGTTTTACATATAGTTGATGTGTGCACAGAGATATTAGACTGCCAGTGATTTCTGTCAGTCTTTAGCAGACACGCTAGGGTTCTTTTTTACCTCTCTGAGTATTCGTCATATTTGGTGGACGGCCACTCCTTGGGAGAGAAACAACAGTGCCAAACTCCCTCCATTCGTAGGCAACTTCTCTGACTCTCGATTGATGAACATCCAGACTTTTAGAGGTGGTTTTGTATCCTTTCCCAGCTTTAAACAAATCAACAATCCTTGATCGCAGGTCTTCTCATCAAAACATTTCTTACCAAGTGTGTGTTTTATAGTGGGCAGGGCAGCTTTAAACCACTCATCAGTGATTGGGCACACACCTGACTAAAATGTTTGGTAAAATTTGGTTTCAATTGCTCTTTAAGTCTCCATAGGCAGAGCTTTCACTTACTTATTTTTCCCCCTTCTCTCATTGTTTGCATAGTATCCTCATTAAGATATGAAAACTTATAAAGGTTTGGGTGGTTTTAGTTAAAGCAGATACTGTTTTTACATCTGTGTGATTTTGACAAAGATCAGATTCTTTGATGGTGATTTTATGCAGAAATGTGAGAAATTCCAAAGGATTCAGATACTTTTTCATACCACTGTTTCATATTTTTGCATGGGAGAAAGTACTTTTACTTTTACTTGTAAAGTAAATTCTAAAGCAATAACTTTTGAACTGTTACTTGAGTAATTTTTTTTGCCCCGTGTCTGTACTTTTACTTAAGTAAAAAAAAAAAAAAAGTGAGCACTTTATCCCCCACTGAAATCTATACTTTCATACTTTAGACAACCCTACTTTTGACAAACTGAGAAAAGAAATACCAATGCAACACTTTACCTCACATGCCATCCCAACCACGCAGTATTACATTAGAACACATTTGTCCATTTATGGCTGATGGCTCACTGCACTTTAATGCTGAATAATTAAGCAGATTGAGACACTACATGCAGATGGACAGCCATTACCTGGGTAAATATAACTGCCTCTCAGGGTTTACAGTCAAGTAGTTGTAAATGATTAATGAAGCTGTTACTATAACTGTGTGTTGGATTATGTCCTCATACTAGGTTAACTCTTTGCCCTGTTATACCCGAGTCTTTCAGGACCTGGTTTGTATGTTGAAACGGTCAAATGTCGAGCAGGATTTTTCCATAAGAATACATGGTAACACTTTACAATAAGAGTCCCTTAATTAACATTAGTTAATGCATTTTTAGACAATAACTCATGTTTAAGTAACATGACAATAATTCATTCAAACCCTTATATAACATTTATTAATATATTGATTAACATGATTTAATGCATTAGTTAATGCATTTTAAGACAATAACTAATGTTTCAGTAACCTTACAATAATTAATACAATTGCTTATCTAACATTTATTAATATATTAATTAACATGAGTTAATGCATTAGTTAATGCTTTAGTTAAGGCATAACCAGACAGTAACTAATAGTTTGGTAAAATAAAAATAATAATAAATAGGCCTATAAAGGGTTAGGGTTTAGGGTTAGGGTTTGTTAACTTAAGCATTTATAATTTCTTAGTTAAGGGACACATGTGCTACACTTTACAATAAGGGTCCCTTAATTAACATTAGTTAATGCATTTTTTAACAATAACTCATGTTTAAGTAACATGACAATAATTCATTCAAACCCTTATCTAACAATTATTAATATATCAATTAACATGATTTGATGCATTAGTTAATGCATTTTAAGACAATAACTAATGTTTAAGTAACATTACAATAATTAATATAATTGCTTATCTAACATTTATTAATATATTAATTAACATGAGTTAATGGATAACCAGACAGTAACTAATAGTTTAGTAAAATAAAAAATAAAAAATAGGCCTATATAGGGTTAGGGTTTAGGGTTAGGTTTTGTTAACTTAAGCATTTATAATTTCTTAGTTAAGGGACACATGTGCTACACTTTACAGTAAGAGTCCAAAAAGCATTCAGTAATGGTAATAAAGGTTGGGGGGGGTAACTTATTACAGTATTAACCTAAGTTAACTAACCCTAAACCCTAACCCTATATACGCCTATATATTTTTTTAATTTTACCAAACCATTAGTTACTGTCTGGTTATACACTAATGCATTAGCTAATGCATTAACTCATTTTAACTAATATATTAATAAATGTTAGATAAGCAGTTGTATTAATTATTGTAATGTTACTTAAAACATTAGTTATTGTCTAAAAATGCATTAACTAATGTTAATGCAAAAACTTACGCTAAATCCTTAATAAATACCACAGGTACAATAACTGAAAACAATTACACATAGGAAAATATATTATAAATACAAATCCGAATAATAATATATTAAGGTAATAATGATAACAAATTTATGTAATGAATCAGGTTCTAATGTGGCGTTTGTGTTTTGACAATCAGTTCCTGAACAGACTGTGTAACTGATGAGAGAGAGAGGTGCGGAAGAGTAAGAGGGAACCATGAAGAAGGTGGCAACTTCCTTGGCTATATTACAATAATAATAATTGTCACCCTAACTTATAAAGACTGGCAAAAGGAGGTCAGAAGAGGACAGTCGAGATCTTAGACATATTCCGGCCGTATTGTCGAGCCAGTTCACTGACGCCCACAACATATATTCTATAACATAACATAACAACATAACATTCAGTATAACTCATATTTTCCTTTCATTTCCATCTTAATTTCAATGGTAAGCATCACCTTTTTGCTTTTTTCACCACCTGCACTAACCTTCTTGGGACCCATGTTGATTTCTCTCACAAGAAAATCTACCGTGCTGCCATTAAGGCTGCAACAACTTATCGATTAAAATCGATTAATAAATTTGTTGGCAACTAATTTAATAATGGATTTTTGACGGCAGCTATGAGTAGTCCCGTTTGAGTCCTTGTTTGTGTGTAATATTAGGCAGTGCGCCAGTGATTAGAGCAAGAGAGAGAGAGCAGGGTTTCCCCTAGGATTTTTTTAAGCTTTGGTGGTGGGCTGCATTGGAACCTGAAAGCGTCACCATATCGTGCCAAGGCAAAAAAAATAAAAATCATGTTTTTTTTTTCCCAAAGAAGAACCATAACAAAGATATATTTGAAATATTTCATTAGCCAGGCTAATGTCGTAGCTCTCAGCTATGGTACATGTACGTAAAATGCGTAGCTGATTACAGCTACGTTAGCCTACGTAATATTATGACTTTTTTTTCATAGCAATAGTACGACTTACATCTAGTAGTCCAGGGGTCGGCAACCCAAAATGTTGAAAGAGCCATATTTGACCAAAAAACAAACTGATGTTTATTTTCCCTGCAGTGGATCCTATAAAGCAGTACTTCTCAAATGGTGGGGCGCGCCCCACCCAGGGGGGCGCAGAGCGATGCCAGGGGTGGCGCGAGTGACCTCAGGGAACATGCTTTATTTTTGTTTTTTTTTCCTTTTTTTTGCCGTATTAGAATAAAGTGTACTTGCACATCCACTCAGTGGGTGGCAGTGGCGCTCTCATTTTCAAAGTGCGTGCAGTATTTGTGAAGTAAGCAAGAGCACACGGAAGAGACTCATGCAGAGCTAGACTCACGCAGCGACCTACTGTCTTCTCCGGTTCTCACGTGTCCGGCCGTGAAGTGCCGTTTTCGGCTTGGGATCGTCACGACCACCGCCCTCACCTATGGTTCTGCCTCGACCGCCGAGAATGTGCTTTTTTCGGGCCGTTTGCCTTTTGGCTTTGACTTTTAATATAGTGGGAAATGAGGAAAGACCACTGTTTACTGAGTCTAAAAATGATTATAGCGGAGAGTCTGAAGCCAAATCAGTTAAGACGCCACTTAAAGACATTAGACCTCAATCTTATTGATTAACCGCTTGATTGTTTTTCAGCGAAAACGTGCCGAATATTGCCAATTGTCACAATCGTCCCGCTTTGTCAGTGTTATATCAGTAAACCAGTGAGCACTGTGGTGAATCAGCGAAAATAAAAACTTTCCTTCTGTCCAAAGACACTTCCCCCCTCCCCTTCTATTCAGTTTTGTGTTTTTTCGTTCAAATTTTTTGGCATGTTGTCCTGAAGAGTAAATGTTTCTAATCAATTTGAATTTGTTCTGATTTACTGATTTTATTACATTTTATTTTTCAGTATCAAATGGTCAAAAATGTACCTTGAGTGTATTTTTACAGTTTGGATGTGACTTCCCCCCCCCCCCCCCCCCCCCCCCCCAGGCAAATTGATGCGCATTAAGTCTTTTCTGTTACAAGCAAAACAATGTTAATAAAGTCATACTTTATTATAAGTTGATCAATAGCCACGTTTACATGCTGACTTTTATTCATACCGATTCAAATCATTCCGAATGGAAATTTCAGATCAGCTGTTTACATGTCACTTTATCTATTCCGATCCAGCGTTTACATGTGTCTGCCTTTATTCCAAAAGGACGTTTGACAACTGCCGTCTGACTTGCGCAGATTAATCAAAACAAAGCGTCACGTTGCAAAACATGGAGATCGATCGTCAGATCAGCTGCTGTTTTAACTTTTCGAGTGGAAACAAAACTTCAGAATGACACGCCGTTCATTTAAAAAGTTGCGTGGGCTGGTGGAGGGATTCATGGATATAAACTTTCCGCCGGACTCCAATTAGGTGCGCTGTGCGTGTGCTTGGAAGCCATGTTGCAAGTGACGTTACTTACGTCACCAAGTGACGTCACCACGTCAGTACGGAGCATGTACAGAAAGAACGCAACCAGACACCATTCCGCTTCCCTGTTTACATGATATAATTTTACTTCTAATCGGTTTGGGAAAAGGAATATTCCACCCCTGTGAATCGGAATGAAATTCCATTCGGTTTGGGCCTGTTCATTCCGAATGAGGTGTTTATATGGAACACATTTATTCGGTTTGAACAAATATTCCGATTGTAATTGGAATATTTGGCTCCATGTAAACGTGGCAAGTGTTAGGCTGAGGCGTACTTATAATAGTAATATTATAGACAAATGATACTATTTACAGTGGCGGCAGAGAGTTGGGGGGGCGCGAAACATTTACGTCTTCCTTGGGGGGGCGTAACAGAAAATAATTGAGAAGCAATTCTATAGAGAATGATGCACCACATTACTACTTTGTTGTACTATGCCGCCTCAAGTTTAACTTCATTACAATATTAATGAATTGAAAGAATGTTTGGGTCATGTTTGTCCTCCAACAGAAACCATATTAAAACAAAAAATATGTTTCCCTTTTTCCATTTTCAAAAGACTCCAGGGAGCCACTAGGGCAGCTCTAAAGAGACGCACGTGGCTGAAGAGCCGCGGGTTTCAGATTCCCGTCGTGGTCTTTTTTTTTACCTTTTATTTGGTCCTAATACATACTACATTACCACAACAATAATAGTCGTTCTGTTAGCGGACCCATTTCAAGGAGTAGGGGGAAAATTATAATAGCCGTGTAAAGAGTTTTACTAATTTCGTTATTGTAATTCGTAATTGTTGTTTGTGAACTAAATTTCCATACAAATGCACATCGAGGTACCATTAACTTAGCAAGGAGAGGTAAGAGAGTCATTTTTCAAGTGTCATCCATTTAGTCTTCATTGTTACTAACAACATGCCTAAAACAGCTTCAAGTTACTTTTTGAAGATAATTGAAAAAAGTTTTTGTTTTGTTGAAAAAAGCATTTGTTCGATTAATTGTTTATTTAATCGTCCAATTAATCGTTTATAAAAATAATCGTTAGTTGCAGCCCTTGCTGCTATCTTGCGGGAAAACAATAAAATTGAGACGCTGTTGTAAATCGTTGTATTTCGAGCACGTCGTCATATGTCAAGACAAATGTCGACTCAAATTTTACATCGGATGTCGAAAGGATCGTTTGTTGGTGTAATCGTATGTCGAGGTACCACTGTTCAAACCATAAGGACGCAAGATTCCTATTCTCTGTGTCTAAGCAGCTGAACAGAACAGGTAAAAAAAAAGAAGTTTTGCACATTTAACAGTTTTAGTAAACTTTTTAAGCTTTCTCTGTCTTTGTTTTTATTGTCTCCTTAAAAAGGAGTAAGATTTTTATTTATTTTTTTGCTGAACTACAAATGACACTAAATGTCAGGTCGCAAAAAGTTACATCCTGAAGACCTTTAATGAATACCAACTTTATTAACACAGCTCTTTTATCGGTTGTCAGGAGACAGCTGCAGGTGTACATCATTGCATGGGCCAGACTAGTAATTTGAATATATTTGATTCTTTAGGTAGTAAATCATGTTTTCTTTATGACTCACTCATGCATGCGACAGGCAACACTAGATGCTTTGCATCTCACGGCTTCGCTCTGTATATTCTTTTCCAGTTGTGTTGGTGCACTCGAGGGAGCTGTTATTTATCACATTGACAACATTGTGAACTATGATCTATGTGATTTTAAAGATGAGGTTATTATGAAAAAAACTATTTATAATTTTGTTGTTGTTGTCATTTGATTTGTGGGTTAGCATCTCTAGAGATGACTACTTACAATCAAGCCTTAAATAGAGAACTCATTGAACCCATTGGCTGCCATTGACAGCGCTAGATGTCCAATCAATTTTGACTGGGAGGGATGAATGAATATAAGGGCTGCAGTGTTTCTTCAAAGTCTATAGAATTGCTCTTTTATTTCACATAAGCAATATATGCATTTAAAAATAAAATTAAAATACCCAAGAGTGAATGTTAAAACGGTATAAAAAAATATAAATGAGGTACACTGATACAAAAAATATTTCAATTATTTTTTAATTTTGACACATTTTGTTTTTTTTAGTAAGGCTATAACACAAAAGACACACATTTCGACGATAAAACATTTAACACAAAACATTTGGAGTTTAAATGTCTAATTAGTCGAATTGATATGTAAATTTAGACCCTAGGTTACTAGGGTGAACATATTTTGATTTCCAAAAAAAAGAGGACACTCTGTCCAGCCTACAGATATTTAAATTTTACTCAAACTTCAGTCAAAGATATCTTATCACTTTAAAATATTTAAAGTGTGCCTCCTCCGTCTGTAGAGAAAATTCAGTTTTATGACAAAAAAATAGCTATATAACCAAAGAAACAAATTCAAATTCTCAGAGGTTACTCAACAGGCTTTATTATGCCTAGAATAACAGAATGATAATAACGTTAAAAAACTGGAATAAAATAATGATTTAAAAAACAAAACAAAACAGAAAAACCACACCTCTTCTGCATTAGCGAGTCATCCTTGAACAAAATAAAAGTTGTCATTTCAATTCTTACTGTACAAATAATCTAAATAATGTTCTAAATAATACCTCTCCTGTAGAAAATCCAGCTTTAGCAAAAAGCACTTTTCTCTTTCCAATAAAACAATGTAAATCAAACCGTCGTCTTACAACAGTACTAATTTAACAATTTTTTTTTTTTAATTTTAAAAAACGTGACTTTAGTCTTTAGTTTTTTTTTTTTGGTGTTTTAGCACTTTGGGGGGACGATGGAACACTCCTCCCGCAAATATTCTATGTTACTGAGCGCAGCATAACTAACCAGTGGGCAGGCTCTCGAGGAATATATCACAGATAGCACAGTACGGTAATATTCTTTGCAAAGTGTCAGTGAATTTCAACACACGATAATCAGAAATCAGAAAAAACTGACATTTTCCTGAATTTATTAAAACCATGCCGGATGCCCCGGATAGGATGTAAAAAGTGGACATGTCCGGGTAAAAGAGGATGTTTGGTTACCCTAACTTAAAGGGATTCACGGATAAAAAGACTTGTAGTACTTAAAAGATAAACGTTATGGGTTAAAATAATAATAACGTTTATGATAAGAGAGGTTATACATAAGAGGGGTTTCAATATCAAATGAGTTAAAATAATTTGATATTGAAACCCCTCTATGTTTTAATTTTATACAAATTGTAAAATTAGTTAAACTAGTAGGTTGCCATTGTTGTTCACGTCGGAGGGCAGTGACGTCACATTGTTACGCTGCTGGGCTTCCAGAGTATGACTCTAGCGATATAAACATGTCATCTGTTCAACCGTTTCAATTTGAACCTGAGAGGAACATTAATGAGCATGACAACGCTGTCGATATTTCACAAAACGAGCAGCAAAAGCAAAATGAACAGGAAAGACTGAATGAGACGAGCTGAAAGAAGGGAAAAAAAAACAAAAAACGGTGTTCTGCCAAAATGTGCTACACCGATGAAACATCTACAAGAGGCGAATTTGACACCCAAAGTACTTCAGTGCGCTTTCAGCTTGTTTTGTTCAGATGCATACAGACAGAACATACTAAAGTTGCTTTATACTTAAACATATAGTAATATCAAATAAGGGTGGTTTAAATATGTTAAGCGACTAATGTGGTCAACAAATCACCAATCTGCTTTAAAGCTACCACAAGAATTCACAATGCTTAAAAGTATGAGAGGGAAACACATGCAAAAAGTATTTTGAGGCAATGAAAAGGAAATACTCAGTAAAAACACAAATATGTTAGCACAGCAGGCCTGTATACACTCTCCTTTTTTCCCGTTTGTTCTCTGATCCCTGTCAAAATAGTAAGTACTCGCTGCTTTTAACCGACGAGCGCATGTGTTGGATGTCTCGCCTCGAAGAAGGAATTGCAGTAACCCCGGTAGTATTCGTCGAGTCACAGTGACAATCTAAGTCATCACCCCGAGCGTCCATTGCGCGCATAAAACATGGCGCCCTCCATAGGTCAAAACATGTATTAAATATTATACATTTTTAAATCAATGGCAATATTTTATTTGTTTCTAATGACATATTTCAGTAAAAGAGAACAATTGTGGCTTATTAGAGCCTACAAGTCCAAGGTTTCCTTTAACCTAACTTGCATAGCAAAAGTTTGCTAGCGTAAATGCAACATGCTTTTTCTTTTTTTTCTCCCCATACAATTCTCTTAATTGTTCAAACATTTATTTCCGCCTAAAACTGCCTCTAAACTAAATTATGAATGCACAAACATATTTGCTCAAACAAAAACTTAAATAAGCCTTAGGTTGTCCTTAACGGGGAGCAGCTGCTCTTCATTCAGACAAGTTATGTCCAATTCACAGTTGCCATTAAAGGGCAATGTAACCTCCTAAGTCAATAAAACTAAAAACAACACTTTCAAAAGAAACCATTGCAGCGCCACTCTAATTAAACGATTACCTAATCGAAGCAGCAAAAGTGAATTCAAAGATGTTTTCTAATTAAATTACTCATTTTTAATCTAATCGATTAATCATTTCACCACAAACATTGACACTGAATCATGAGCACTCACCAACAGTCCTGCCACTTCAAATGGATTGGACGTATACTAGTGATAAATTCATTTCAATTCATATTACACTGTAAAAGCATTTTTTTTTTCAAAAAAAGATAATGATTCCATTACCTCTGCACCAATTAGCCCCAGTGGGCCTCGGGGTCCATGTTGTCCTGGAGGTCCCTGTGAAGAGAGAAATCACATGTTTTTGTTTGTTTGTTTTTAATCACTTTTGGTGCTAGAACTCACATTACATCAATCAAACTACACCCAAGTCAGCGGTAAGTCAAAAACAAAAATATCCCCTGGATATCGTACTGTCAGCGACACGATAGACATTCAGACAGATTGTTAGCCTTTGACTTTTTCTTACTTGCCCCGCACTCTTCATCTTACTATAACTATGGAGGAATTGTATATTTTCTAGTATTTACTGTTTGTATTACTCTAACACACTGAATATAACCAATCAGGGAATAGCATATTTTCTCCTATTTACTGTTTGAATTCCTCTACCACACTCAATATAAAATAAATAGCATTTATATCATGGTTTAAGAAAAAACAAGCAGAATATATTTGATATTATGAACAGTTGCACTTGGAATGATTAGAACTTACAGCGCCAAGACAACGTGCAGATAAGGACGCCGTCTGACCACGGAAGCTGAACGCGTGCGTCATGCAGCTGATTGAGCAAGATTGACGCTGACTACCGGATGATAAGAAAGACATCTACAAGACCACGTCTGCAACACCAAATCCCGCAATCAGCTGTTCAGGACAGTCCAGAACAAATGGCGGGACCGTCCTGTACTACTACAACACTCGATAACAAAAAGAACTCCATGTTTCATAGCTCTGCGCCTCTCAGACGGTGAGGCGCGTCGTACCTCCCACCTCAGTTGCCTCATTAACTCATTCACTCCCAGACATTTTCACCTGAGCAAGGCCTTTCGCTCCAGGCAATTTTTCTGGATTTTGACTGATTTTGCAAGGCCCACAGAAAATTCTGTTCTATTGCTATAAAAACATGGAATCCACCAAAAGAAAGACTCTCTTCTTTCAGCAGAAAAAAAGTTAGTTCATATCTTTTTCCATTCTTTAGAAATCAGCATTAGAAAATAGCTGAGTTTAAGCAATTTTCCAATTTCTGATGAAAAAACAGAAATTGAGCTTTTTGTAAAAGCAGACATTTCAAACATAGCTGTGTTAAAGTCAAAGTTATTTTTCACTTTTGTGACATCCCAAACATCTGAATAATGTTTTCGTTGTACAAAATAACATAAACAACAAGACAAATAGAGCTTTTGATCGCAAAGTAACAATTTATTTACACATAACTAAACTATTGACCTGTTGAACTATTTGCGCACATAACAAAGGGAATGGCTCTCGGCTGCTCCCGGTTGAATGAGGTGGCTCCGAGTAATCTGATGAGTGCGGATGAAGATCGGTCTCACTTTTTTCATCATCCTCATCATCTTCATCGTTGGTTTCAACCTCGGGCTCAGGAGTAATGCAACGTGAGCTCTGCAGAACGCGTGTGGAACCTGACGCTGTTGTGGGCGTCACCCTCTGTCTCATCATGATAGATTTTTTTAAACCCTTCTTTGACGATGGTTTCGTTTTATTTTCATAACACTCCTCCAGTGTCGTTTGCCTTTTTTTTCCCTGATCGTTCTCCACTTTTTTTCTCAAATTCTCACGCATCTTCACAAGATCCCTCCAACTTCCGTTTCCTAACTATTATTCATCACTTCCTTTCTTGGCCCGAGATGAGTTCTTGCAAAATGCGCTACTGCCCTCCAATGGCCAGTTTTATTGCTTTAAAATGAGTTTTGAGCAGTGTGCATTGCAGTTTAGGTGCAACAGAACCTAGAGATGCCTCTTGTCAACAAAAAAAAAAAAAGTAAAAGATGTATAGATACGTTTTTGGGACATTGAAACAATTAAAAATGGAACATATTTACACGTTTTTGGGAGCAAATTAGTTAATCATGACCCGGCAACGATGACACACAAATTTGACCGCCCAAATCTGCAACAGAAGAAGACTCGAACACCCCCCTCTACCTGCCCACATTCCGCCCTGCGAGAGCCTTTAAAAAAACTGAATGCTTAACAAGTCGTTGTCATTTTTCTCGGGACCCTTTTGATGACTTCTGATATGGTGACCCTGGAATGAGTCTGCCTCCTCGCCTGGGTCTGTTGCGGTTTTGCCTAGTTGTTTGATTGCTGTCGACCTGAATAAATTGTCAACTTATGTTTCGAAGCCTTTTTCCCGCTTTCAAAATGGAGTCAGTACAAGGGTTTAAGACTAAGGTGAACGCACGGAGTTTGGCCTTTTGGCCGGGTTGTCGAGATTTCGCCGGTCCGGTTCATTGGAGCTCCACCACCGCGAGTCCGGCGGTTCTGCTGGCGTGATTCCGGCAATCTGGCTAAAAGATCAGATTCCTTCACTAAGCAATGACATTTCTGGCACACTTATGTGGGAATGCTTGTTCTTCTGGTCTAGAAACGAAGACGTGTTAGTTTTGAGGATTTACAGGTCACCTTGTTTCGTTTGGGTCACTTCCTGTTGGTTTGAGGGTATCCCTGGGTAACTTCCTGTTTATTGTGGGTCGCATTCAGTTCATTTTGAGGCATTTCAGGGTTATTTCTTGTTAATATTGGGTAACTTCCTACTGATTTTCAGCCAATTCTATTAATTTTGGGCAATTCGCGAGTTGTTTTGTCAAAAAATGGCATTTTTGTGCGTGTTGGAAATAAATGGAGGCATTAAAAATGTAGGGGATTTTTTTGTTGGTGAATTTTGGCAAAACCGTATGTGTTTGCCAAAAACTGGCTGATAACATTTGTGAACCTCGATTTTTTTGTTTGTGAATTATGTGAAGTGGATGCAAACTGTAGAAGTAGCTACTGGTGTCAACAATAATCGATGCGGCGATGCATCCCGATGCGGGCCATGGACGATGCGATTCGATGCGGGCAACAAGCCGAATCGATTCAGCACATATTAAAATATATAAGTCCGTTCAAAAATCTTCTGGTGATGCAATGGATTTGGTTTCCCCATTTGTATTATTATTCTCATGCTTACCTGTAGAGGGAGCTACTGTACAAGCAATGCAGGGGGGACGAGGAACCCAAATCTGCTTCCTCACGGGAGTAACGTCACAGACATGCGCAATTGCGCAGTGGCAATCGAGAAAGCAGAGAGATAAGACATAACAACAATGGCTGAAGCGGAGAAAGAGGGAGCGCGAAAGATTATTGACGTACCAAAGACATTGAAAGCAGGCATATGGAGACATTTTGGCTTGTATGAGGTTGGTGGGAAACTTGGCCAAACTTATGTGGTGTGTAAAAAATTAAAGGCTGCTACTGTGTGTAAAAAAAAAAAAAGAAAGCCCTGGTCTCATTCAAAGCATTAATTAAATGCTGTGATGTTTTTTTTTTATTTTTATATATATATTACTATTTTCATTTGACTACAACCAGGAATGACACAAGAGCCTATAAAAAGTTGTTTAATGTCTGACCGCTTGTGTTGCCTCATGATTCACGAAAAATATGCTTTGCTTTAGCATTTTAATGCATCCCAGGCTTTAATGCATCGTGATGCATTGCCGAATCAAACCGAATCGAATCGTGGCCCTCTGAATCGAATCGAATCGAATCGTGGCCCTCCGAATCGTAATCAAATCGAATCGTGAGGGCAGTGCCGATGCACACCTCTAGAAGTAGCATTTATAAATTTTGAAATTGTACGTTTTTACCACTAGAAATGCAGATTTTTATTTGTTTAAAAAAAATAAAACTAGTTTTGACACAACCAGGAACATTATGGGCGAGATCGAAAGAAGGGCTGCATCGGCATGAATTTTAGGAACGTTTGGAAGTTGGAATAGTTTGAATCAGTCAAAGCGAGTAGGCTGTGCAGCATGCCAAAAAGGTGGAAGGAAAAAAATACCAATATTAAGTAGGTTTGCTTTGCAGAGCATCCCCACAATAAACTGTTACGAGCAGGACCATATTCACTCAGCCAACAGTCAGCCACAACGTGATCGGACTGCTTAATACCGTGCTACAGTGGGCCAAGCAATTAATCCCAACTGTACTGTGTGTTTCACTTGAGTAAACCTTAGAAATTGTGTGCTAGCCAGACAGAGGAACACACGCACATGCATCCAGTGGGGCCATACTGGCGACGAGAACTGATCTGTAACATTCGGACACACGAAGGTCTCTCGAGTGTCCTTGGCAGCCTCCCGCTCTCTGACTCTGTCTTTTTGTTTTGGCTCCATTTCACTACATAATCTGGCCGTGGCTGCGGAGAATATCGCAGAGCGTGCGTTCATGCTTGACGGCGCTCTGAGATGGCTGTCACAAAAGAGGATGCTCATTAGTCAGCCAAGGCTGAGGCTAATCTGATTAGCAGCTGTCACAGCGTCTTCCTTCCTTCTCGTCAGCGGACCGCCTGTTCTGCTGTTGTCACGATGCTGAAATTCTCAACTCGAAATCGATACTCAAAAAATACTCCAAAGCATTTTCCATACTACATAAATGGAAATTATCATTTTTTAAAAACTCTTTCAGTGCCATTGAAGATGATAGACTTCATATCACGTGGCGTCCCATCATCTTGCTCCTGTGAATAACCAACCCTCCCAATTCATATGGATTGGACGTCAGCTAGGGAAAAATTCATTTAAATGCACAGCAGAAGGATGATTGGGCGCCACGTGATTGGGCGTCTATCATCGTCACTGGCAATAAAAGAGATAAATTATCGGCCGCCATTAATGGGACTAAATGTCCAATCCATTTGAAGTCGGAGGGAGGGCAGAGAATGGAGGAGTGTTCCACCCTCTCCATGGATGTCTACTCGTGATAAACAGCAGAAGGATTACTGGATGTTGATCATTGTTAATGGGACTGAAAAAGTTAACTAATTGGCTGAAATAGATGTCCGATCCATTTTGACTGGGCGGTCTGACAGCGATCGATGCCGTGATAATTAAGGTCTTATGGCGTTATTAGGGTATTATGTCCCGATCCCATCATATTTGTGTTTTTCTGCTTCATGCTCGCCACAGCCTCTCACCCTCCTACCTGCTGTGCAGTGCAGCCAAACAGTCCAGCTTACGTTTGGTGCTTAAAGTTACCGAATATTGACAGTTTTGTAGCTTTGGTCTTGCCAGAGAAGCTTGGTAGCTCGACGATGAAAGGCACAAATGTTTCAGTCCTCGTTAAACTTGCATAAGTGTGCTGTGGCAACTCATTGTGTAAGTGAGAGGCTGTTCTCTGCAATGTGAGTGAATTTGAGTGAACTCACTCAATGAAGCATTTAATAAAGACAGGCATTTTTCTACGTTATCCTTGTTTAAAAAGAATTCACATTATGAAGGCGGCACGGTGGAAAAGTAACATTTTTGGAACAAGAATTGTTTTGGGGGGTTTTTTGGTATCGGATCGGGACTTGGATCGGCAGATTCTCAAAATCAGGGGACTCGGAATCGGGTGAAAAATAATGCGACCGAGACATCCCTACCCCAATAGCAGGCTACTGCGTGTCGGATCCGGCCTCAGGTCGCCAGAGCCGCATGGCAAGCACTATGACAGTCCAAATAATAGGTTACGCACTGTTCCGCGGTGGACCTTGCAGACCGGACGTGCTCAGACTCCCGCTTAACGTCAGTGCGCCAAATGCGGCCCGGATCAGCAAAATGACAGTTTTGCCTTAATTGTCGCCTTGATTGCACAGATGGGTGAGCCTGGGACCAGGTTACTTAAACCGTTCCTTGGCCTCACATCATTGCCAGACCAACAACTCAATTACAGGTATGTGACTTTCAGATAACAAAGAATCTTGTAATCCTGATACTGAGCTCATTTTTGTGTTCCCCCCCCCCAGATCCTGTACTGCTTGCCTGGCAAAATGCCTGCCTGCCTGTTCACCTGTTTTATCATCAAATTGTCCACCGGATTCTTCGGACACTATCTAACAATCCCTCTCATCGTCAATGAAATTAGGTTCCCTGTTACCCCAGAACCCTAACAAAATACAATATGTTGTTTACAGTCTAAAAAAGTGTCATCTTTAATGTTGAGTTGCTTGTTCCAATTAAAATATTTTGTGAAAAAACAATGTTATATTGTTGTTGTATGTTGCATTAATATGTTTGCATTAATAAATGGCATGAAAAAGAAGTGCTGCCATTATTGCTTTAATAAACACATTTAATTTGCAATAAAAACACATTAAAGTATGATACATTGAACAAAATGGACCCCAAATTTAATAATGAAAACGGTTCTGATACAAATCCGGCCCAAATGTGTGCCATATCCGGGCCATACATCAATGTAGTGTCTGCTACTTTGGACCACTTATGGCCCAAAACTGTTGCCGATCCAGGAAGTGACTCCTTACTGAGTTAGGGCCATTGTTCAAAAAGACACTGGGGCTGTTTTACGAATTTGGGCCAGAATTTGCAGTACATCTAGCCCATCTCCGCTCCCTTGAACGAGTATATTTAACATCCATAGCTGCCAATGTCAGTGAATGGCAAGTGTGTCCTGGTCAGACTTTTTGGGGAAATTAAAGACAAAAAAATTATTTAACCCTATATAGACCTGCATTACGCATATGTGGAAATCACATTTTGTGTTATTTAGTGTGGCTACATGACCCACAATGTCTTGTACAGTTCTCTATTATAATTAGAATTTTGTCGTAATTATCGTTAATGGGTTAGGGTTAAAATGCTAATAAAGACTAACTTAATACAAGTTAGAATTAAATCAGAAACACACTCTGGTTATGGCCCACAATAACAATATACATTTTTTTATTTTGTTAAATTTCATAGTATTTAACTCTTTGCCCGTCATTCACAAGGATAGACATCCAGACCAAGAACTGGATGTACGTTAATGCTAGTTTTTCATTGCCATTGATGACACTAGATGTCCAATTCATTTTGACTCCCAGTCCAAATGGATTGGACATCCAATGTCGTCAATGGCAACCAATGAGTCCCCAATAAAGGGTTAAGTATTCTTTTTTCTTCCATGCTTTCTTGCATTTAGTGCTATTCTGTACATTGGAACGTGAACGTGTTTTACTGTGAAGATATTGCAGCTGGCAGACTTTAGCTTTCCTTCTCCAGGATAGTACCTTTGAAGGACTATATTAGTTTACCTGTGCAGTGTCCCAATAGATCAGTGAAAGCAAAAAACAGATGTGCTCTCCAATCTGCCATCTTGCATCAAGTCTTGTCTGAACAATACCATTATTAATCTACCCAGGATAATGTATGCAGTAAGAGCGCAACCTATCATTTTTCATTCGAGAACAATGAAAAGTCATTCCTTATAATCATCACAGAAGAAAAATATGCCTATGTCTTCAAAAGATTGTTTTCTCTAAAAGAGCTACAGAAACTCAAACTTTGAAGTTTGTTTCATGTTTATCTGTTGTCAGATTATCACAGATTACTGTAAATGGTAATCTGTTCAATGGTATATGCAGGAGCACAGAAAAATGAAACAAGGTTGGGTTTTAGTCCTTAAGGACAGCGCCTTAAAGTGCCTATGACAGCAAAAAGAAAGTTTATTTCATATTTCATGTGGTATTTTATGCTCCCGAATTAAATGGACCGCTTGGATGTGTGTGTAAGCGATCGTTTTATTAATTCAATTTTATGAATCCCGCTCCATGAAAATGAGTGACTTCCGGCTCCAGTCTCGGGTTGAGGACGAATGCGAATGTGACGCCACCTGGGTCAGCATCTCACAATACAGCATTGCTTTATAACATGCAGATGGACTGCGAATTCATCTGATTTTGCGGATTAATTTGTTTATTTTTCACATCACGCCAGCCAAATGTGCTGCAAGGTTTGGTTGCTGCACCAGGGAGGTGTGTGTGAGCCTTTTTGGGTTTCAAAAAGTTCACGTTCACCCCGAGATTGGCCAAGACAAGTCCGACAACCGTGGAATCATTGGACTTACGAGGCAGTGATTAAACTATGTGTTTTGTATTATGTCAAATACTGGGATCATGGCAACGATGGTTTGCATTTTGTGGCTGACAATACTCCTTGCCGCCCCTCCCCCCGTCCTCTTCCGTGCCCGCCGGGAGAGTGCTACAGGCTGCTTATGCTTGTGCGGTTGTCGGTCGTGTGCCTGGCAATAGACCACTATACTCGGGTTGGGCTCGGGCAGCTACGCGCTCCTCTGATGTCGGCCGATTTGTCCGGCGGTCATTCTCCAGCTGCTTCCCCGGCATAGAGCTCTCCTGCCCGCAGCAAGGGAACGACGAGCTGTAACTTGCTCGCCGCCGGCAGGATGGGGGGCTGGGGATTTGCTGAGCAGTGAAGACAATTAACAACCCCGCTGCTGTGTGAATTGATCCGGGGTAGTTTTGGTGATTTTTCGCTTCGAACGGTGAGAATAAGACTTTGAAACGCCGCTCGGTTTGGGTTAGCATGTCGGCTAGCTGTCACGACTCTTGCTTTGTTTACGCTCTCCGAAGCTGGGGCAGGGAAATGACAAAAGCCGGACTAACTCTAGTGGCATAAAATATCGTTTCAGAGGTGCAAGAAATCAACAGTTTTGACCATTATGCAGTAATTTTGCCATGTCGTACTGAATAAATGCACAAGTATTTCATATTCCATTTAGCACAAGACTGTCATTTGTCATGACCATACCATTTATAAAGCAATTGGAGAAAAATACGTAGATAAAAAGAATATGCTGTAAAAATATTGGCGTAGAGAGATTGAAACAATTACATTTTGCTGCTCTCTTCGTCGCATTTCCTCATTCTGAATAATTCCCCCTCAATGGGCTGAATTCTAAATCAGGTGAAAACTTAACCCTGCCTTCGTCATCCTCCAGCTGGAGACGCTAGAGCGCTATAATGACAGGCAGGGGCTAAACGGCAGATTAAGAGACTAATTTCTCATCATCTACGCTTTGCCAAATTGTTGTGTATAGTCAAATCGTATCAAAATATGATTCTAATTCATATAATAATGCTATTTAAGATTTTTTTATGCTGTCACAGGCACTTAAATACGCGTTTCGTCCGTCACTTAACTCTTCAAGTGCCATTAATGATAGTAGACGTCCAATCACGTGCTCTTTCATCCTTCTACTGTGAATTTAAATGAGTTCATCACAAGTACACATCCAATCCATTTGAAGTGGGAGGCTGACAAACCAGCCCATCACTTTCAAATAGATTGGACATCTACTGTAGCACTGTAAATCGTGAGTTACAATAATTAATGAATTTCAATGGCATTGAAGGAGTTAATAAAGTGCATTAAAAATATGTTGATACCGAGCAAGGAAGGATAAAACTTGAGACACACTAAAAATGAATTTTTGTCAAGTTGGCGTATGTATCGTTCCTCCAATAAAAACAATAAAAATATAAATAAAACACAGAGTAGTTAACTCCTTGGCTGCCATTTACGGTACTAGACATCCAATCTATTTTGACAGGGAACGGCTGGCAAAATTAATTTTAAAACTCTGAAAATGAGTTTATCTCTAGTAGACGCACAATCCCTTTGAAGCAAAAGAATGAACGTTTGCCAAAAGCAGCCAGTGAGTTGAATGAATAATTGAGAAAGTTGCATTAATTAATTGAACTCACCATCGAACCCACATGCCCACTTTCTCCTTTCTCGCCTGACAGTCCTGGCATTCCCTGCACACAAGGACAGGGATTTAGATGATTTCATATTAACGATCCGATAATGAATTCATCATCTGCTAGGTCGTCCTACTGACCTGTAGGCCGGCAGCACCAGTTGCTCCCTTAAAACCTCTCAGTCCTTCATCTCCTTTGACGCCGTTCATTCCCTGCTGCCCACGAGGACCTGGCTCACCATCTGCCCCCTGAAACACGAAAAGGATCAATGCTGTGAAATAAATCAAAGGATCCCTCACAAGTAGTGTGTTAGGTTTTGTGTTGATTCCCTCCTAGTGTGTCCTTGTAATTGCCATTGATTTCACCTGGTGTACCGCTCCTTGTGTATCCTCCAATCTGCGTCCACCTGTGTCACCCATCTGTTCCTCATTGTCTCGTTACCCTTTGTCTGCGTGTGTATATAAGCTCCCAGTTTCTTTTCAGTCCTTGTTGCATCATCGTCAACGTCCACGTCAATGGTCTGGTCAGCATTATTCCAAGCCCTCGTGTTCCGTGTGAGTTTTTGAAAAGCAGTCTTTTGTTAGTGATAGTTTTGTTTGCCTCAGTGCTATCTTTTGATTACCACAGCCTTTGTTTTGTACTTTGTTTTTAGATGGCTTTAATTAAATCATTTTTGCACCGCACCTCCCTTGCCTTTTTTTGTTTCCCTGCAATTGGGTCCACACAACCTGCCTGCCTTCCCGCGTTTTCCTGACATAGTGTTGCACTGATACTAGAATAGAAAACGATTCTGAATTAAAATGGCGTCACCGGTATCGGGAGTACAAGGGAATAATGTGCTGATGCTGTGAAATACGTACTTTTTTGAGATCTGGTTTCCAACACTGATTGCCCTACCTAATATGGCCGCCGGCTACGCACGCCAAAAAACAAAAAAATTTGTCGACCCAAGACAATGATGGACGTCCAATTGCGTGTAGTCCAATGCTCCTTCTGAGTGACTTTATCACTAATAGTTTGCTGCAAACCCTCCCACTTCAAATGGATTGGACGTCTAGCACAGCTAGAGTTGCCAACCGTCCCTTGAAAAACAGAATCGTCTGGTATTGAGAAGCACAAGTATGCGGCCCGTATTGAGCTTTCAAGGGACACGCTTTGTCCCTTATTATCATGAAACTAAAAAATAAAGGTAGTCCCAAGTTACGAACAAGTTATTTTCCTACGCTGGCGACGTAACCTGAAATTTGGCGTAAGTCACAATTAACCCTATAATACCCCTAATTACGCCCTAAGTCTCAAAATAACTATCCAAAAACGTACTGTACGTCATTGTACCGTCTTTGCCAAGATGTTGATGCTAAGCTCCGAAATGATGTCAGACACCCATGTGGTTTGCTAATTTAATTCAGCTGCTCATGACATCAACACTTGCAGAATGAAACTAAAATAAAAAAAAACATAAATATTAAAAAATATTAAATGTTTCATCTTCAATAACAGTGATACAGCAATAACAATCCACACAAAAAATTAGCATGTATCAGTTAGCGTCCACACAATATCAAAAACAATCACATAAGTTCGCCCCAAGTATTCGAGCACAATTGAAAATGCACGATAACCAGTACAAAAGGTGTTATAAACAAGTGTTGCCTCTGTGAATGCTTCACAAGCAACAAATGTCCGCGCAGGCTTAAAGCTGCATCGTTACCCTCTCTCTCACACTCGGCTGCGAGACTTCATATGAGCAAATGCGCTCTTCCTCGTGTGTGCGCGTGCCCTCTTCTTCGTGTGCGCAAGCATGTTCTTCATGTGTACATGTGCTCTTAGGCTACTTTTATACTAGGACAGATAATTTCCTCCAGGGTATTTTGCCGAGTAATTCTATACCTCTCCGCACTGCGTTCAAGGTGCGTTTAAGGACCCCCGCTTCTGCAGGGTACGCCGACATTCGAGTAAACCACGCATGCATAGAAAGGACCGGCCTCATGTGTTGCGTCATCGCCCGGAAGTTTGGAGCAGACATTTTCCAAGATGGCACCGCCCATATTTCGCTCAGGAAACTGTTTATACTTTTTCAAAATTATCTGCACAGTAATAAAGCCAATGAATAAATAGCAGATGCTTTTAAATTGCTAAAATAATGTTTTTAAAAAATCAGTTGAGAAATTAAATAGTTATGCAATGATTTTGATGGGAACGTCACCCCTACCGGCATAGCTGCCCTATTGTCATTTTGGAAAGGACAATGAAAAGTGTTTTAATGCTTCTGCTGTGAATTTAAATGAGTTTATCACTCGGATACGCCCAATCCATTTGAAGTGGGAGGGTGTTCATTCGCTGCCACCCTCCCCTTCAAATGGATTGGACGTATAGTGCCATCAATGGCAGCCAATGAGTTAAGCAGTGTCTTACCAGGCCATGATAGCACTTACTTTACTTTCAAATGAGTGTGCAGTAATTTCATATTTTTAAAAAATTGTATATAGTGTAATTTTCGGACGATAAGGCGCACCTGACTATAAGCCGCCATACACCAAATTTGACACAAAAACGGCATTTGTTCATAGATAAGCCGCACCGAACTATAAGCCGCTGCTGTTCTCACTGTATTTTGGGATATTTACACCAAAAGATTTTAACTGGTAACACTGTATTTGACAGCGGCATCATTGACTGTCATAAGACCAAATGAATCACCATGAATTGGCTGCAAAGCTTCAATGCTTCAAGAAGCTTCATTTAGCCGTCACTGCTCCCTTGGGGGAGACAGTCAACTTCTGCTGCCACCTTCTGTCAACACTGTCATCTAACATGCCTCCTAGCATGCATTGCAGCACTACAGATGAAAATAACAATAAAAATTCATGTTCTGTGCTAATTATTTCTTTAGCTACTGTTCCAGTTGTTTCATTAATTACTAGTTAGGGTATTTGGTAACACTTTCTTTGACAGTAGCAGCATAAGACTGTCATAAGATCAAATGAATCACCTTGAAGCTTTGAACCAATTGGCTGCAAAGCTTCAATGCTTCAAGAAGTTTCATTTGGCCGTCATGCTCCCTTCGGGGACACAGTCAACTTCTGCTGCCACCTGCTGTCAACACTGTTGTCGTCTAACATGCCTCCTAGCATGCATTGCAGCGCTACAGATGCAACAGATGCAAATAACAATCAAAATTCATGTTCTGTGCTAATTATTTCTTCAGTTACTTTTCCAGTTGTTTCATCAATTGCTAGTTATGGTATTTGGTAACACTTTCTTTGACAGTAGCGCCATAAGAGTGTCATAAGACCATCATATTTATGAAATGACACTGCCATGAGCATTAATGAATGCTTATGATCGATGTCATTTTGTGTCATCTGGCAAATTACCTCAATTTTGAATGGATGTCATAGATCCGAGCTGGACATAAATAAGTTAGTGACATAATTTGCAAGATGACAGTCTTATGACACCGCTGTCAAATAAAGTGTTACCTATTAACCCAAATAAATCAACATTTTCAAGAAACGTATCAGTAAGTACCACACAAACATGTTACTAGATGCACGGCATGCATTGAGATCGCTTACAGTCAGTCCTGGTTGTCCCGCAGGTCCTTGAATTCCAATAGGTCCTGGAGGTCCCTTAAAAGCAGAGCGACTGTTAAATACTTTCGCTGAAGACATGATTAAATGCCATCTGCTCATTATACCGGCAGGGTGCATTGTACAGGCAAACTGTTATCATAATGAATTATCCCAAACCAATTATGAGCCAGGATGTCCTCTGCCTCCCACTGATGCAAGTCACTTGCATAATACTGAGATTACTGAAATGAATTCATACTCACTGCTTCTCCTTTGTCTCCTTTGCTTCCCTTTTGGCCTGGTCCTCCTGTCTCACCCTGAGGAGACAAATGTACAGACCTTCAAGCGACCGAGTGTGGTCATACGACGAGAGTAATAGGACCACACAAAGACAAAAACCAACCAGAATAAATACATCATAATAAAGTCGTAATATTACGAGAAAATAGTCATAATAATACTAGAGTAAAATCGCGTTAAAATATTATGACATTATAGTCGTAATATTATGAGATTAAAGTCTTAAAGTCTCCCCGTCGCGTCAGGAGGTACTTTACTGAATTTGATAGATTTGTACTTCGCTGAGCCACAACTCATAGTCCTTTTCTATGTAAAATGAACCACATGAACACAATTTTAATCCCATTTCGCTGTTGGCCTGGAAGCCAGCGTCAGTAACCGGAAGAGCTATCATCAAGGCAGGCTTTTCATCCGTTTAGTTTCATTGCTGTGGCGACCAGTGTTTTAGTTGTTTTTCCATTAAATTAAATTGATTTAATTATGAAAATTAGAGATGTGATCGAAAATTTGCCAAAAACTTTCAGCTGCAAATTGTTAAAATTGCATTTTGGTTCACGGTCAAAACATGGCGAGAAGCAACATACAGGCCACTACTGGCTCACAGCCAGTATGAAGCGGTTTGGAAGTATTTTGAGGTATCAGAGAAATGCAGTGATCTCTTGTTTTTCGTGGTTAATTGATTATAATTTGATGTAGATGTGCCAAAAGATCAAGGACTCAAGATTTACCCCGCTTATCTGAGGTCAGGTCGCTAGGGTAGCAGCTTCAGCAGGGAAGCCCAGACTTCCCTCTCCCCAGCCACTTCATCCAGTGCTTCTTGGGGGGATCCCAACGTGTTCCCAGGCCAGCCGAGAGACATAGTCTCCCCAATATGTCCTGGGTCAGCCCTGCGGCCTCCTCCTACATGCCCGGAACACCTCAACAGGTAGGCGCCCCAGAGGCATCTTAAACAGATGCCCGAGCCACCTCATCAGGCTCTTCTCGATGCAGAGGAGCAGCGGCTCTCCTCCGACCCCCTTCACATGACCAAGCTTCTCACCTGATCTCTAAAGGAGAGCCCGGACACACTCCAGAGGAAACTCATTTTGGTCACTTGTTTCCAGGATCTTGTTTTTTCGGTTATGACCCACAGCTTGTGACCACAGGTGAGGGTAGGAACATAGATTGACTTCGGCTCAGCTCCCTCTTTTACCACGACGGACCAATGCAGAGTCCGCATCATTGCAAATGCGGCACCAATTCGCCTGTCGATCTCCCGTTCTATTTTTCTGTCACTTGGGAAAGGATCTTATCCCTGACCCGGGGAGGACATTCCACCTTTTCCCGACTAAGGACCCTGGTTCTGGATTTGGAGGTGCTAATTCTCATCCCGACCGCTTCACACTCGGCTGCGAACCCTTCCAGTGAGAGTTGAAGGTCACAGCTTGATGAAGTCAACAACACTACATCATCTGCGAAAAAGCAGAGAGGCAATATTGAGGCCACCGGACCGGACCCCATCAACGCTTTGGCTGCGCCTAGATATTCTATCCATCAAAGTTATGAACAGAACTGGTGACATAGGGCAGCCTTGGGGGAGTCCAACCCTTACTGGAAACGGATCCGACTTAAAACCCGGACCAAACTCTGACACCGGTCATACAGGACCCCCCGTATCAGGCATTCCGATACCCCATATTCCCAGAGCACCCCCCCACAGGACTCCCCTGGGGACACGGTCGAACGCCTTCTCCAAGTTCACAAAACACATGTAGACTGGTTGGGTAAAACTCCCATGACCCCCCGTGAACACTGCTGAGGGTATAGAGCTGATCCACTGTTCGGCGGCCAGGAAGAAAACCACACTACTCTTCCAGAATCCGAGATTCAACTTCCCGACTGACTCTCCTCTCCAGTACCCCTGAGTACACCTTCCCAGGGAGTGTGATCCCACACTCACACTGAGAATTTCACAGCTGAATAATTATCGGACGCCACATGATTGGATATCTGTCATCATAAATTGCACTGTAAATGTAATTCTTCCAGGGACAAAATTGGAGAGGATTGTTACCAAAAAAGACTTTCAAGATACCACATTAGTGATGAGTCAGTACCCCTCAAAAAGCAAGTTAAATACCTTGTCTCCGTCTTCTCCTGGAGGCCCAGGTGGTCCCCCAGATCCTGGCAGTCCGACAGGTCCTTGTTCCCCGTCATGCCCGGCCGGCCCAGCAAGTCCTTTCTCTCCCTTATAAACAAAAATCATGGTTATCCTCACACATCGACTCAGATTTGGAATGTTTCACGTCTCACTGGTTCGCCTTTCTCTCCCAAAGGCCCAGCAGGGCCTACACTTCCGGGCCGCCCTGGCTGGCCAATAGCACCCACTGCCCCAGCGGGTCCTCTTTCTCCTGTTGCACCCTGGGAGAAAAATTGATTTATTCATCATAGAGGCTTTTCTTTCTAACGCGCTACCATTTACTTTAGAGCAGGGATTTCAAACTGAGGGCTATTATGTCGGTTTATGTTATGTTATGTATGTTTGGTAGAACAATATGTCTAAATGCTGTCATAGCAGTTTCATGGCGCATTAAGCCCCCGAACTATTTTTAATTTGTCCGTTTTACCCTGGAGACCCCCGTTTACAGACAACGCACAACCGCTTTTGATTCAACCCAGCCATAAAAAGAAGTAATTATATTTAATATTTGAAATGTCTATCATTTTTACCTTCAAATCATTCATTGATGTCTAATATTTAGTTAAAAAAAACAACTTTATACAATTATTCACTCGCATATTCTAAACTTTTAAACAAATTACTGTACATCATAGTGAAAAAAATAGTGTCTGCAAATAAGTCACGGATATCTACCTCACAACCAGTGTTGTCACAGATTATTTGAAAAAGGAATTTAATCACTGATTACTGATTACTCCTCAAAAAAAGTAATCTAGTTACTTTACTGATTACTTTATTGTCAAAGTAACTAAGTTACTTTAAAAGTAATTTATTAGTTACTTTCCCCCAATTTTTCTCCCTTTCCTGCCTCAACATAAAAATGACAACAGAAAAATTTCATCGCATGTAATTGAATTTTTCAGATAAGGTTTCATCTTCGAGTTAGCAGGGGTTTAATTAGTCGATGGAGTTGATTTTAACCACCATAACTTCATCCTGAAAACAAAGGCAACATTATTGATTGCATAATCATTGGTGATTCTCAGGTTTTTTATTGGTATGCTAAGCAGGCACCATTGACTCATGCTAGCGTAGCCACTAAGGAGCCCTGAAACAAACAAATAACTGACAAACTGCACAGAATTTGTTTAAATCAACTCCTACGACAAATTAAACTCCCGCTAACTCCAAGATTAAGCATAATGTCAAAAATTCTGAACCCCTTTAAAATAAAGACCTAGCCGTTAAAATGTTGTCTATAAAAGTTGTAAAGCAATAATTTTTTTTTTTTTTTTAAATGAATGAAATGAACAAGAATCCAACAAAGTATTTCATATATATGGGGTGGCGTGGCTCAGTGGTAGAGTGGTTGTCCCCCACCCCAGAGGTTGTGGGTTCGATTCTTCGCCCTGATGAACTCGCCTAAGTATCCTTGAGCAAGATACTGAACCCCACGTTGCTCCTGGTGCTGTGTCACCAGTAGGTGAATGGCGAGATAGTGTAAAGCGCTTTGAGCGCCTTGAAAGGTGGAAAAGCGCTATATAAGTATAACACCATTTACCATTTATATATATATATATATATATATATATATATATATATATATATATATATATATATACACACACACTCACACAGTATAGGCCAAAAGTTTGGAGACACCTCAAGGGTGGATACTTTGAAGAATGTAGAATATAAAACCTGTTTTCAGTTATTTCACTTTTTTTTTTTTTTGCCAAGTACATCATTCCACATATTCGTTCATAGTTTTGATATCTTCAGTGAGAATTTAAAACAGTAGTGAAAATATAAAAAACGCACAAATGATGAGGTGTGTCCAAACTTTTGACTTTTGTTACAGAGTCATTCAAATGTTTTTGGATATAAAGTCTAGTGCTGTCAATGGCAGATAAACTAAGGCTGTCACGACTAGTCGATTTGCAAATTAATCTTCATCTATGTTGATCGCAATTAAGCAGTTTAGAGGCATTGTTGATCTCAAAATTTTCCAAATCATTTTGTGGAGCCTCTTAATGACTTTGTCTTGATTTTTTTTCTCTTCCTATTTTTGCTTCCTTTGATAAAAAATAAGGTGTGAAACAGTCAAGATTCTCTTTTTAAAATTAGTTTTGAAATTAGTGTTTTATATACAGTGGTACCTCGACATCCGATATTTTCGACATCCGACGTAAAATGTGATCGTCACTCGTCTCGACATATGACGACATGCTCGAAATACAATTTATGACAGCGTTGTAATTTCACTGTTTTCATGACTGACTCAAGGCTAAGGGGGTGCCAAAAAATCGATTATTGGATTCATCTAGAATTGACACGTGACAATTCCATTACGATTCATTAATGTTCAAACACAATGATTTTCCCCAATAACTTAATGACAGCTTGCTGCTAGCGGAAAGAAATCCAAGACACGTTTGCTGCCCGGACACCTAAAGAGATGCGCAAGGTTAAGATGGCTGCAGCAGAAGTTACTGAGCGAGAAATTTACTCCTGTTCAAAAGACTTGAAAATACATTTGTGTATGAGACAGGCAAGCTATTGCATGCTAATTAGCGAATTCGCTAACGTGTCGATTTGTGCGTTGTTTGGTGGTGTACCAAAGTTACTCCAGAAGCAGAATGTGTAAAAGCAGAATTAAGTGCAGCGGTAACACTCCAAAAATGCTAAATAGTACAGAAATCTGTGAAAACAAAGTATATTGGTTACATACAGTCTCATTTCCAACGGCACTTTCTTTGTTTCCGGAAAATGTGGAATTCATTCCACCAGTGTAAATTTTATTGTATTGTTGAGAGGAGTAAGTACTGCCTTTAAAACAGCTAGTGTTTTTGCATCTTCCTGTGAAAAAGAGCAGCTTAAGGTCAGCTGTGTCGTATTGGCATGTTGAGAAATAAGTCGGCCTACTGCCTTTGAGATGGTTCATGTTTTTGCACTTTCTTGTTAAAAAAAGAAATAATGAAAAAAAACAGCTTTAGGGCAGCTTTTTGTTGTGGGGGCATGTTTCCATCATTCCTGTTGAATCATTATGAAATTTGTTTGGCTACTTTATTAATTAATAATGTATGATGCATCGATAATCGTGATCAACGTCTATACCGTACTGAATCGTAATCCAATCGAATCGTGGGGTGCCTAAGATGGCACACCCCTACTCACGGCGTATTTTCTTGTGAGAGACATCAACATGGGTCCCAAGGTTGGTGCAGGTGGAGAAAAAAGGAAAAAGGTGACGCTTACCATTGAAATTAAGAAGGAAATGATAGAAAAATATGAGCGTGGTGTGCGTGTTCACTCAGAGAGAGACAATATGGCCGGTATCCTCCGACCTCCGTTCGCCAGTCTCTATCAGTTAAGGTGACAATTAAAGTGCCTTTTCTATTTCCGATTTGATATAATTGTAACATCGGCAAGGAAGTCGCCAGCTTGGTCAGATTTTTAATCATTTACTTCAGTGCTTGCGCAATACAATACGGCTACTGTTCACCGCAGCCGACGTCAGCAACAATATGAAAAAGGTAAAAACTTACCGTTCGACCACACCTCTTACTCTCTCGTCAGTTAGTGCGTTCAGGAACAGCATGCAAAACACAACCGCCACATTACATCCCGATTTGTTACATTATAATTATTGCGATTATTATTGATAAATGTATTTGTTTTGCTATGTGTAATTGCTATTTGTAATTGTACCAGCAGTATTTATGAAGGATTTGGCATAGGATTTTGGGCTGTGGAATGAATTACTTTAATCATAATGTATTCTTATGGGAAAAACCCGCTCGACATACGACCATTTCGATTTACAACCCAGGTCCTGGAACAAATTAAATTTGTATCAACAGGTACCACTGTATTCATTTATTTATCTTTTTATTATTATCTTTTATTAATTTACAATATTAATAAACAAAAATGGGAAATCAACAAAATTCTGGTTCTTCATTTTTTTATTTTAAATCAAAAAACAGAAAAAAAAATATATATATATTTTTTTATTTACAGTGGAGCAAATAAGTATTTAGTCAGCCACTAGTTGTGCAAGCTCTCCCAATTGAAAATATTAGAGAGGCCTATAATTGTCAACATGGTTAAACCTCAACCATGAGAGACAGAATGTGAAAAAAAAAAAGAAAATCACATTGTTTGATTTTTAAATAATTTATTTGCAAATTATGGTGGAAAATAAGTATTTGGTCAATACCAAAAGTTCATCTCAATACTTTGTTATGTACCCTTTGTTGGCAATAACGGAGGCCAAACATTTTCCGCAACTCTTCACAAGCTTTTTACACACTGTTGCTGGTATTTTGGCCCATTCCTCCATGCAGATCTCCTCTAGAGCAGTGATGTTTTGGGGCTGTCGTTGGGCAACACGGACTTTCAACTCCCTCCACAGATTTTCTATGGGGTTGAGACCTGGAGACTGGCTAGGCCACTCCAGGACCTTGAAATGATTCTTACGAAGCCACTTCTTTGTTGCCCTTGCTGTGTGTTTGGGATCATTGTCATGTTGAAAGACCCAGCCACGTCTCATCTTCAATGCCCTTGCCGATGGATGGTGATATTCACTCAAAATCTCTATACATGGCCCCATTCATTCTTTCCTTTACACAGATCAGTCGTCCTGGTCCCTTTGCAGAAAAACAGCCCCAAAGCATGATGTTTCCATCCCCATGCTTCACAGTGGGTATGGTGCAATTCAGTATTTTTTTTCCTCCAAACAAGAGAAACTGTGTTTCTACCAAAAAGTTCTATTTTGGTTTCATCTGACCATATGACATTCTTCCAGTCCTCTTCTGGATCATCCAAATGCTCTCGAGCGAACCGCAGATGTGCATGGACGTGTACTTTCTTCAGCGGGGGGACACGTCTGGCAGTGCAGGATTTGAGTCCTTGGCGGCGCATTGTGTTACTGATAGTCGCCTTTGTTACTCTGGTCCCAGCTCTCTGTGTCATTCACTAGTTCCCCCCGTGTGGTTCTGGGATTTTTGCTCCCCGTTCTTGTTATCATTTTGACGCCACGGGGTGAGGAGAGAGTTCAAAGTCCGTAGTGCCCAACGACAGCCCCAAAACATCACTGCTCTAAAGGAGATCTGCACAGAGGAATGGGCCAATATACCAGCAACAGTGTGTGAAAAGCTTGTGAAGAGTTACAGAAAATGTTTGGCCTCCATTATTGCCAACAAAGGGTACATAACAAAGTATTGAGATGAACTTTTGGTATAGACCAAATACTTATTTTCCACCATGATTTGCAAATAAATTCTTTAAAAATTAAACAATGTGATTTTCTGTTTTTTTTTTTCCACATTGTGTCTCATGGTTGAGGTTTACCCATGTTGACAATTACAGGCCTCTCTAAAATTTTCAAGTTGGAGAACTTGCACAATTAGTGGTTGACTAAATAGGTGGGCCCGCCACAGTCTCGTTGACCCCCCCCCCCCCCCGCCGAAAAAAAAAAAAAGATACGAATCAGACGCGTCAGTCAGCCGATTACACAGCTGTAGCCCACTCCACTCTACTACACGCGCGAGCGAGAGCAGCATTTTAGAGTAGTATTTTATTTATTTATTTATTTAAGAGACGCAAGGGGAACGAGTAGGAAGAATGGGAGAACGAGCGAGGTAGCAAGAGATAGCAGTCGCATGTCATAGCAGCCCGCTGTTATTTTGTTAATTGTTTTTCTTTATTATTGTTACCACAATCAAGTGGGTAAGCAAATACAGACTTCTCTCCTTCTTCCCCATATCCGGGGCATTACAATAGTTTGGATCGGACTTTTCGGCGAAAGTGAGCGGTGGACGGCCGTCTTGGACGGAAAGCAAACTTTGATTGAACTTGCGCGGAGAGGCGGGGCCCAAAATAAAGCCTTGCTCTATTTTCAGAGCGTTGGTCACAGTAAAGTATGTATTAGTTCAAGCAGAGTAAAATGATACATATTCACGGTACAAGAACGTCGTTTCCGTGTCCATCGATTGGTAAGAAAAGGCTGTTTGTACGAGTGACGTGTGGGCGCTCCCGTCGGGGGGACATTTCGCGTGGAGTGGCTATTTTTCGGCACAGCACCGACGCGCCAACTTCAGACAATTACGGCTGACGAAAGTTGGTTAAATGCGCCCCCCCCCCAATTTCTCGAGCTCTGGGACACTCGAAAAATTACTGTCATACCTCTCCTTGCTAAGTCAATGGTACCTCGATGTGCGTATGTGTGGAAATTTAGTTCACGAACAACGGGGAAAAAACTATTCACCTTCTCACCGAATCAAGAAAAACTCTTTACACGGCCATTAGAATTCCCCCAGTTCTGTAAATGGGTCAGTTGACAGAAGGACTGTTATTGTTGTGGTAATGTAGTACTTATGAGGGTCAAATAAAAAGGAAAAAGGAGGGCTACGACGGCGGTCTGAAACCTGCGGCTCTTTAGTGCTGCTTCGGAGCTTTTTTTTTTTTTTTTTTTCTTTAATGGAAAAAGATGGGGGAGGGAAATATATTTTTTGTTTTAATAGGATTTCTAGGAGGACAAACATGATACAAACATTCTTTCAATTCATTAATATTGTAATGAAGTTAAACTTGTGGTATCATCGTACAACAGAGTAGTCACGTGGTGTGCTATAGGATCCACTGCAGGGAAAATAAACATTTAATCATGAAGGCTAATTATGTATTTCTAGCCAACTTAGTCATTTTTATAGTAGGCTAATATAGCTAGTATTGATAATTATAAGGCTTGTACAAGGCTTTTAATTTTTTGCTGCTCCAGACATACTGTATCAGTTTTTGTTTTTTGTTGTTTTTTTTTTGGGGGGGGGGGGTCAAATATGGCTCTTTCAACAGTTTGGGTTGCCAACCCTGAGTCACTATGAGATGTAAGTCGTACTATTGCTACGAGAAAAAAAGTCGCATTATTACATAGGGTAACGTAGCTGTAATCAGCAACGCATTTTACATACATGTACCGTAGCTGAGAGCTATAACATTAGCCTAGCTAATTAAATATTTCAAATATATCTTTGTTATGGTTCTTCTTGGGGGAAAAAAATAATGAAAAAAAAAAAAAAAATTCGCCGTGGCACGACATGGTCTGGCTGTCCGACTCCGATGCAGCCCACCACCACAGTTTCAAAAAATCCTATGGTCAGAGACCCTCCCACCACAGTCTCCTAAAATCCTGTGGGAAACACTGTTATTTTAAGTCTCTTTTGTTCGTAAATGTTACACAATTCATTTTAGAGAAAATTATGAAGTTCATGCACGTGTTTTACTTTCACAGGCCAAATAAAATTTAGCGGTGGCCAGATCTTGCACCCGGGCCACTAGTTTAACACTCCTGGTTCATAGATACACTGATAATTGGTGTGAATAGGCTGAAATGTGACTTACAATGAGTCCCGGAATACCAACTACTCCCTCTCCTCCTTTTAAGCCTGCTGGACCCTAGCGGGGAGACACAATCGACTTTGCAATCAAGCTCTTTGTGTGACATGAAGTCAGCCATGTGATCAAAATGCTGCAGATTTCAAAGTAATTTCTTGCAGTACCGTTGCGCCAGGGATCCCTCTGCTTCCTCTAAATCCCTGAACTCCTGCAGGGCCACTCTTTCCCGGTGCTCCTGGTGGACCAAAGTCTCCCTGAAAAGTACACATAAGAACTCAAACCAGTTGATAGCAGACAATAGGTGCATATGCAGTCGAGGGCCATGAATGTATGACATCATTAACTCATTGTTTGCTATTGATGGTGTTAAGACAAACCAGACTTGCTTTTAAAACGAACTGCTTTGTTAAGTGTTTTGAAATAGTTTAATAATGACCTAATTGGGTGCCCTTGACGGTAGGGGTGTAACGGTACACAAAAATCTCGGTTCCGTACGTATCTCGGTTTTGAGGTCACGGTTCGGTTCATTTTCGGTACAGTTTAAAAAAAAATTGCAAAATTTAAATGTACTAGTTGTTTATTACACACTTTTGTGCTTTCAACAATAGGAACATTAGCCTATACAAAGCTAGAATTCTGCTCAAAAAGTAGCGGGTATTTAAAGATAATCCAACAACAATTTGCCTTTCAGACCACGCGTATTGGTCAGCTTTCTTTCTGAAAGAAAGAAGAAAAAAGAAGTCCTGTGCTAAAGAGAAAAGCAATTCCAATGACAAAGATTTTAACATGTATTTTACAAATGAAATAATCAGAAAATCATTTTTTTTCTTATGAACGGTTTTCAAAAGCTTTATTGGTGGATTTTCTCAGTTAAAGCGCCACACAGAAATTAATAAATTTAATTGTGTAAGCAGGATGTGTGTATTATTCTTATTATTTAATTACAAGTGTTTTAGCTCATTTCAATTTATTTTATTTAATGGGCTATTATTTATTTTAGTATGTGTTTATATTTTACAAATGTGAAGTAGTATTCATTTATATTGTATATTTTATGTTGTATAACTTTAGTTCCTATGTGAATATTAGTTCCTATTTGTTTTGTTGAGGTCGAAAGGTTTTGTATTGAACACAGGGCCGTGTTGGTTATTATTATAGCAGAGAAGACAGCAGTAAATCAACAAAGACAAGTCAACTGTGCCCCAATCTACCACTCAAGAGATCTGATGGACTCAAAAAGTAGGTTACGATTGCATATTAGTTTGAAAATCGACCGGATCCACCGTATTATCATATGAGTGACTTCCGGCCCGATCCTAGCTGGTAGTATTGACTTACGCAGGAGCGCCGCGTCTCGCGTCTAATAATAAACTCTGACGTTCTTTTCGCGTGCGTCACGTTGAGCCGCTTCCAGGACGCATCTAACACGTGGCCGCACTGTGACTGCTGTGCATTGGCTGATTCTAACGCCGGCGTTTCACTGCGTTCTCGCGGCGGCCACGTTGTCCCGCCGTTGATGTTTCTGGACTGTCGTACTGTGTTGGTCCTTGTTATAGTAGAGAAGACGGAGTAAATATAATTTACACAAAGAAACTGTAACCCGATCGACTCACAGCCTTGAAAAGTAAGGGTTATATTTAGGGCTGTCAAAATTATCGCGTTAACGCACGGTAATTAATTTTTTAAATTAATCACGTTAAAATATTTGACGCAATTAACGCACATGTCCCGCTCAGACGGTATTCTGCCTTTTGGTAAGTTTTACAGCAAGGCTTTTTGTACTGTCCAACAGCGAACTCTTGTGGTCGCTTTGCGACATGGTTTATTGTTTTCTTGACACTGACAGTTCAATATGGCTGCACGACGTCTCGGGCTGACGCCCACGTTGTAATGTTGTGCTTATATGATCCTTGGACAAGATTTGTCCGTAAGTATGGTTGTTGTAAAGAATGTGCATATTATGTTAGTAAGCGAAATGTTATATTTTTTGTATGAGACGCTTTTTGTTTATGTGTAGTGAACCTGTATAGCGTGCTAAGCTAACGTTGTTGCCTAAACAATGCTTGTGTACTTTTTTTTTTGTAGTTTTACGGCGGTCTAAAGAGGACAATGGGTTGAGGCCATTTTATTAATAAATCAGATGAAAAATGAAGAAGTCTGATTATTAAGGCGTTGTTCACTAGCTGTCTAGCTTTGGAAAAAGTAGACACTTCGGAGTGTGGACAGCATAGACAGATTTAAATGACAGTAGAGTGAAATGCCCACTACAGTCCTTATGTACCGTATGTTGAATGTATATATCCATCTTGTGTCTTATCTTTCCATTCCAACAATTTATTTTACAGAATATATGTATAATTTACAGAAAAATATGGCATATTTTATAGATGGTTTGAATTGCGATTAATTGCGATTAATTACGATTAATTAATTTTTAAGCTGTAATTAACTCGATTAAAAATTTTAATCGTTTGACAGCCCTAGTTATATTACGTCAGAAACTCGTTAGGTACGTTCCGAACCGACTACTACGTACCGAAACGGTTCAATACCATTACATGTACCGTTACACCCTTACTTGACGGCGATAGACACCAAATCCATTTGATGGCAGCAGATCACAAAAAGTACGATACTGGTACTCACAGGTGAGTTGTCCTAATACTGATTTGTCCTAATACTGGGTTCTCTAATCCACATTACTAACATTGCTTATGCACTCATCTTAGTCTTATCACACTCCTATCTGACCAATCTTCCCTCTTCTTATCCTTCAGTTACTAGGTACCCCTCCCCAAATGGTGCCCCCTAGTCATACCGAGACAACAACACTACTACATACATTAGTTAGCATATATATTTAATTATGTTTTTGTATCACCAGCAATGTTCCCTCTAATTTTTCATGTGTCTGAGCAGACACACAAGCTCTCTGAGCACACTGAGGACCACTGTGAGCAACACCCGCTGTGACCACACACCAGTAACACGCCTGTTCAAAACCTTGGATCACAGCAAGTTACAGTGCTTATTAACAGAATGAAATTACAGCAGTCATTTTCATTAGTCTACTTTCAATATTATTGCTTTGCCCCACTAAAAATGAAAAAAAAATCACGTTCATGAGATGTGAACTGTGTTATATGTGACAGTCGTGCTTTGGACCGTTAAGGTCCAGTAAGTGAACAGTATTATAATAATAATAATAATAATAATATTAGATATATTATAGGGCTGTCAACATTATCGCGTTAACGGGCGTTAATTAATTTTTTAAATTAATCACGTTAAAATATTTGACGCAATTAACGCAGATGCCCCGCTAAGACAGATTTAAATGACGGTACAGTGAAACGCTTACTTGTTAACCCTTTAAGGTCTGGGCCTATTTTGTCTGATTTTGCATGCCTTTGAAGTTGCCTTTATATTTCAAAGAAAGAATTGTTTACGATGGCCTGGTTTGGTCCCTTTTTTTGTGACACCTTGAACTTCATGTCCAAATTGTTGTTTCCTTCACTGATCAATTATAAATCATCATTTTGGGCCCAAAAAGACCAAAAATTCCAAAATCGTTTTGTCAAAATTTTTAATATTGATGTCCAATTGACAACCAAACATGCGTAACGAACCGTTTTGAAACTTTGTAATATTTATTCAACATGTTAGGATGAACATTCAACCAAAAAAATTTAGAATAAATAGTCTTATATTTGACAATTCAACATAAACAATAGGTATAGCCATAGGAGTTTTTTGCCTTTATACATGCTCCAGTCAAAACAGGTTATATACAGCAGACCTAACAGTGAAGAACAGTGAAAAAATATATACCATCTAACACAAAAAGTGTTTAGAGGCCATCTCTTTATAAGTTTAGGTATTGCGGCCCATCGCCTGATGAAAACTATGTACACACAATCAAGCTTCTTGAACACACATTTATATACACAAATTGAGAAGATTGATGTGGGAAAAAAATTATATATATAACATTGGGGGAAAAAAAGCATTTAAAAAAATATTTACAATAAACAAGTTAAATTTTTTTCAGTCATGCCACTCCGAAAAGCAGTTTCGTCCTGGAATTAGACACGGCTACATCACACAGCTCACACTTCCATGGGGTGTCGGTCCTCTTTCCACCCTTCCATTTTCATTTCACTTTACTTTCATTGTCACTATAAATGTACATGAAAATAAGTCAGTATTTATGAAAATAATAAAGTATAAAATAAAAATATATACAGCAATAAATAATAATGGAAATCTATATGTATGACAATAGAAAGAATACCATAGCTGAATATGTGCTACATCCCTAATCTTCATATAGAAAGAAGAACACCACAAATTATAAATTCCTGCCTGGGATACCCACAGTGCACGTACGACTTTGATCTGATATGCACATTTTATTATTATATACACAAACACACACTTATATTGCATCAAAATTAACTTTGTCTTGCAATATCAAAAGAAACTTTCAAAAGAAACGTTTTCAGCATGAAAAAAAAAGAGTGAGTTGGTTTACCTCTGCTCGTCGATGGCGTCACCCACGTGTTCAAATCCGTCACTATCTTCACTCGAGGACTCTTCCGAAGAAGACGATGATGACGAATTTGGACCATCCTCTTTCTCAAGTTGATCAGAAGCACAATTGCTTGCGCTAAATTTAGTTTTCCGTTCATTGTCAAAGTCACACAAAGTCGCTGCTCGATCCAGCAGTATCCAACTGGCCGTCGCTCGCCACCTCGCTGCTTCAGAACTCCTCCCTCTCATTCGGTTGAACCTCGCACCGCAGTTATATTTATTAAAAAAAAAAAAAAAAAAACGCATTTTGTGCTTCCACTGTGACTTCGAAAGGGTTCGTTTGATTTGTGGTTTTTTCATGGAGCTTCCGTTTTGAAAAAGGACTAGAAATGATGGAAATATAGACATAAACAAATGATCCATGCAGCGTTTTAATGTTTTTTTGAGAGGACAATAAAACTATAAAACTTAAATGACAATATCTCACGTTCTAGTTGGTCGATTGACTTCAAATAATAACGAGAGTAAACCGCAACTTCCGCACTTTAAAACGAGACCAACCAACGGCATGTGGGTGACGTAATTAAAACATGAGGGCGCTTCAAAGACGACGTGCGCTGAGGACGCGCCGGCGCGTCCTTCGACTCTCAAGGGTTAATTGTGTTTTATGGAGTTTTGCCGCCCTCTGCTGGCGCTTGGGTGCGACTGATTTTATAGGCTCCAGCACCCATGAGCAATGTGTAAGTAATTATTGACATCAACAATGGCTGCCTACTAGTTTATTTTTTGATTGAAAATTTTACAAATTTTATTAAAACGAAAACATTAAGAGGGGTTTTAATATAAAATTTCTATAACTTGTACTAACATTTTTCTTTTAAGAAATACAAGTCTTTCTATCCCTGGATCGCTTTAACAGAATGTTAATAATGTTAATGCCATCTTGTTTATTTATTGTTATAATAAACAAATACAGTCCTTATGTACCGTATGTTGAATGTATATATCCATCTTGTGTCTTATCTTTCCATTCCAATATTAATTTACAGAAAAATATGGCATATTTTATAGATGGTTTGAATTGCGATTAATTGCGAATTATTACGATAAATTAATTTTTAAGCTGTAATTAACTCAATTAAAAATGTTAATCGTTTCACAGCCCTAATATATTAATATTATTAGTATTATTGGCTAGACACCTGTCGCCCATTGTGTTACGTTGCAAAATGAAACAGAAAACAATTTTATTGTTCTAATTAACTAGATTATATCAGTTCTAAAATTAGATACTAGGCAAGGCAAGGCAAATTTATTTGTATAGCACATGGGTGTCGATAACCGGTATTGTTAATGTTACTTTTAAAAGATGATAAATTACAGTTCCAAATTACTTCTCGTAAAAAGTAATTGAGTTAGTAACTTAGTTATCTCAATGCAAGAGTAATTAGTTACTCAACAAATTAACTGACGTTACTTTTCATGTTTCAGTCATTTCATTTGTTTTTTTCAAGCCATGACTGTTCTTGTCAAGACAGCAAATACATACAGCTCATATAACAAAAAACAGCAGCAAAACAAATTAAGGAAATTAAGCAACATTGCAACAACAACTACATGCCTGAAAAGGAGCGGGAAGAAAAACACTGAAAAAAACGCACGCCTTTTCATCCTCAGTAACGGTCACCGTGTTGCAAAGATGGGAAAAGTAATTAATTAGATTACTCACTACTGACGAAAAAAATGTCGTTTGTAATGCAGTCATACTCAAACGCAGAAATTAACAACACTGCTGATAACAAATGCTAGAGATAGTTCAACATTTTTAAAACTGACATCAATCTGCAATTTTGATATTTTAGTAAGAAACTGATTTTGAGCGACATATTGTTTTGCCTGCCACATAAAATGATGTGGCGGGTAGCAACTTGCCCCCGAGCCTAGTGAACTAGTGAGTTGTGCAAAAAAAGTATATTTTTCTTATCTGGGGCCCTTTTATTCTAAAGGAAATTCACTCTTTGGCAGAATAAGCATCCAATCCAAAGCAATTATGATCGCAATGTTACGACGTAAACCACTCACCTTGGCTCCCTCCTTTCCAGCCGATCCAGGTAAACCGTGCTCACCCGGTGGTCCCGGTGAACCCGGATGGCCCCTGTCACCAGTTGGCCCCGTTTCACCAGTTTTGCCCTAATAGGCACATTTGGACGATTTTATTACCAACTGTGTGTAATAGGATTCAAACAAATGAAAGCGACAGCAGCATTTATGTGTTAATCCATTTACCTGTGGACCGACAACACCTGGAGGGCCAGGGGGGCCATTTTTGCCTTGGAATCCCTATAAGTAACAGCACTGAGTGTCATAACTTTTGCCTCACCTCCTGCATTATAGTTTATAATGCTGTCTCCCAGCTAACAGATGGTTTATTATTTGGGACTGAGGGCAACATTAAAGAGGATTATTAAAAATGTGGACATAATGGAATAGAAGAGGACTTACTGGCTCCCCTCTCTGGCCAGGATGACCTGGTACTCCATCTTTTCCAGGCGGACCCTAAAGAATTGTTTTGTTATTGTTGACAAAAAAAAAAAAAAGCCCTGAAGCAAAGTTCATTCTAAAAAGTATGTTGTACACTCACATTTGGTCCTTTTGGACCTGTTTCTCCATGCATTCCCTGTGGCCCTTGGGGACCCTGGAAAACAATATGGAACATAAATTTGAAATACGTGACTCTAGAAATTCATGTCTTGTGGACCGTGTCCAATTGTAATTTGAAAAAGCCCGCTAGTCAAGAGATTACCTGTTCTCCAGGAGATCCTTGAGTGCCTTCTTGTCCAGAAGAACCCTTACGAGCAAAATAAAACATGGAATTACAATTAAGGTATTGGCCACCATCGACGCCGCCAATTTGACTGGGAGGAGCGAATGAACGATTATTCGCCCCCTTTTAAAATGGATTAAACACTGGAAGTAGTTTTTTTTTTTTTTTTTGGCTATAAAGAAAGAACCAGAAGGCGTCAGATGACCCTGATACCAAACTGACAACTTGGTTTTGTCAAACAATAGACCACTCAAACAGGCAATCAAGCAGACCACTCCCCTACACACTCCCGTGGAGTCACTGCCTAGGTGTGAAGGGGGGAGGGGTTCATTCTGGATAGCTGCAGTTAGCATCTTGAATATTTGCAAATCTAGGGCTCCCTTGGCTTTCTCAAAACTGGAGGAACACGGAGATGGCCAGTCGCTGTGTTCTACAATATGATTGACATGGCAGCACTGAATGCATATGTGTTGTGTCAGGCATGCATCGGAAGGCAAGAGTGACGGGTGGACCTCTTAGTGGGTCTTACAAAGGAATTGCCTTACTCTCATGTGGGCGCAAAGAGGGTGCAGAAGGAAAATTTGCTTCGGCAACAACCTCCAGGAAAAGGGCGAAGAGTCATATGTTACCACATAAAAAATGTTTTGTTTTTTATTATACTATCCCTTGTATATGGTTTCATTTGTTGTCTTTTTCACATATATTTCTTTATTAAATAAAAACCTTTTTTGTGCAAAAAATGACTTGTGTTGTGCATCATCAGCAATATGACAATTATAGCTCCATACATAGAAGACAGTGCAACTATATATTCAGAGAGATTGAGACAGCTGTTCTTTCTCAATGTTGTAATGTCACAGTCCTACGCAACAAATCCCCAGTTAAAAAAAGTGCTTAGATATCCTCCCAATTTTGTCAAATCTTGCTCAATTCGATCACATTAGACAACCATACTGAGCAGTTACCAAACACTAAAACATACAGTAAAAACGTTGTCCACCCAATTGCCTGCCTGAGCGGTCCACTGTCTGAAAAAGCAAAGGCAGCCCTGCCCTGCGAACACTCAAGATGGTAATTGGAGCAATCCAACCCTCTAGTTTTGGCATCCATCTGCCATCATTACGACAGGGTAGGACAACATGTTCATGAAGGCAGATGTGGAACCCAACTCATGCCATCACAAAGACCTAGTGTTTTTGTAGCCATGTTGCCGCTGTGTTATGGAAGGTATGTTCTTCCTACCCCTGCATTTTCATGTGTCCGGTGCTCCAAAAATACTATAGCTAAAATCTTGCGCATGATACAACTTATTGCCTTTGATATTGTTATTATGATGATGATTGTACCGTATTGGCCCGAATATAAACCAGCCCTGATTATAAGATGACCCCCTCTTTTTCAAGACTCAAGTTTGATAAAAGACTTTTTGAACACCAAATTCATTTTGATACAGAAAATAATTACAGTACATCCGAAACAAATGATTGTAAGAATATATTTGAGAGAAAAAGCATGTTATTTTGTCTCATTCATATCTTAATATCTGAACATTTAAATATGTAAACTAAAGTGCAATCACATTCGTAAATGAATGGCTTCTAGTTTTTGAAATGTAAATAAACCAATATATTGTGCTAAAACAACAAAATTGCAATAACTGCATTAACCATCAAAGTGAAGTCTAACCGTAACTGTAGTCTTGAAACAAATCTGAATAAGGAAAAACATTGCAATAAAATAATGCAAACTGGTTAAACGTGGGAGTAGCTGAGATCTGTCATGACAGAACATCGCTTCAATCTGGCGCCATCTAGCGCCGTGAATGGGGAGAGTAGCTGAGATCTTTCATGACAGAACATCGCTTCCATGATATTTGGTGCCATCTAGCGTCATGAATCGGTATAATGTCTAGACCGCGAATATAAGACGACCCCCACTTTTTCAGTCTTATTTTAATGCAAAAAACACTGTCTTATATTCGGGCCAATACGGTAATTATGATGATCTTTAATATTATTTACTACAACTACTGTATCTGCTGCTAACCTCTTGCTAATCAGTATGAGTAGATGGCACAATTATGTCAACGCATAAACGGAAGTGCAAGTTTTTTGTTTGTTTGTTTACAGGTGGAAAACGCTGTTAGGCAAGGGCACTGAAAGATGATGATTCACAGCTAGTCTTCCCATTTTAAATTGGGCGTCTATCACTTTTGAGTGTTATCTGGGGCTGTAACAAAAGTGTATTTGTTTTCTATTCATTTTAATTTCATTAACTTCGTTTTTATTGACATTGCATTAATTCATAAAATTATTTTTAATGTAAAAAGCTTTTTTAAGACCAAAAAGTCAATTGCTCCCTATAGGGATAAAGATGTTAAACGTCAATTTTTGAATTGCTGTCTCTCAAAGGGTTAAAAAAAATACATAAATGTTATTTAGCAAAAAACATGCGTTACATTTGTGGGCAACACAAAATGATGCAGTGGGTTAGATCTGACACCTCCAGAATAAAGGCTATAATTTGTTAAAATTAGGGCGTGTGCGTCTTCACCTTTTCTCCAGGCTTCCCAGTAGGACCTCTTGCTCCTCTTCCTCCTCGGGCCCCCTGTCGGCAAAAACAAATCGTTAATAAGCGTGTGAATAATTCATCTCATGGAAGAAAATGCCAAAAGAAAAAAAAAGAAAGTAAACACCACAGTGCTCAACCTGCATCACAATTTAGTCATGGTAATATGGTATTGTATTGTCATAGTGTGTATAGTTTAGGTGGCTGTGTAGTGGAGCTTACATTAGGACCTCTTTGACCTGCAGATCCTGGCTGGCCAGCTGGACCCTGGATTAAAAAGTTAATAGTCAAATTCATTTGAACTGGGATGGCTGACATTGAATAATCATGTTTCAGTGCACTGAAAAAAAGAAATCTCGAATTTGCAGTCAAATACTGGCTGCCATGGTTGCCAGAATTATACCGTTAAAAAAACGGGGAAAACTGAAACACATTCATTGTCAAATTAAACTACCATAAAAATAATTGTATTTTACATGTTTTTATAATGTACAACTGTTGTTTTACCTCAAATTACAGTAAAAAGTACATATATTTAACAAGTCTGATGGTGGTGACATCCCTTTTTTTTTTTTCTACAACTAGAGTTTGAACCCAACCTGTCACTGTGGCAGTCATATGTGCTAAATTTTTCTGAGCCAACAGCACAGTCTATTTTTACTTGCCAGTACTCTTCAGCTCTCAGGTTGTCATGTTTTCCTAAATCAAATCTAGTCAAATTTGCTTATATGGCACTTCACAAAAACCTGAGGTCCTCAAATTGCTGTACAACAAAGCAAAATACAGTACATGATAAATATAAGCCAGGAAAGTACCATACAATAAAATGTAGATGATGAAAAAAAACAATGTATCGAATTTTACATCAAGTCATTACATCAAATAAAGCTAAATATAACCCTAAAAACCCTGCTACCCAAGTTAGGAGAAAAAGGTAGTCTAAAAAATTGTGTCTTCAACCTAGATTTAAAGGGAACCTTGGACTTAAAGAATTGTAGGCGCTAATAAGCCGCAATTTTTCTCTTATACTAAAATGTTATTAGAAACACATGAAATAGGAGAGACAGCGAGAACCAAAGTGATATTTGCCATGTGGTATTTTTTTGCTCTGTGTCAAAATGGATTTTGCCATGTAACATTTTTTTTGCCATGTGGCAAAATTGATTTTGCCATGTGGCATTTTTTGGGTAGGTGGCACAATGGAGTTTGGTTTAAAATGAATGGAAAATTTGGACGTGCATAGCCGTCAATGGCATAGCCTTACCTGGGTGCCAGTTGAACGTCAATGCGCTCTAATGGTAAGTGTATAATTAAAAATCACAGCCACACGTTTTTCTGCCATTTAAAATGAATGGAAAATTTGGACGTTCATAGCCGTCAATGGCATACCCTTATTTGGGTGCCAGTTGAATGTCAATGGGCTGTAATGGTAAGTGTATTGTCAAAAATCACAGCCAAGCGTTTTTCTGCCATTTCATAAACTAGTAAATGGAAAATTTGGACGTGCATAGCCGTCAATGGCATGGATGTACATGGCCTACAAAAATGCCATTTACCCCAAAAAATGCCACATTAAGATAAAAAAAAAAAACAAATGCAGCAAACTGAAATCCATTTTGCCACATACCCCAAAAAATGCCACATGTCAAAATACATTTTGCCACATGGCAAAGAAAAAATGCCACATGGCAAAATCCATTTTGCCATATGGCAAATACCACTTTTTGTTTTCGGCCCTGCTGTAAAATATTTAGTAATATATTGTTACATACTAAGCCTGAACGATATATCGTTTAAACATCGCCATCGCGATGTGCGTGTGCGCAATAGTCCCATCGCAAGCACGTGCGATAGTTTTTCTTTTTTTTTTGATCCACAAAAGCTTCACTTTCTGGTCTGTGCACAGCCTCCTACCCTCCCTCTCCCAGCCTTTTGATCCTCTCAGTCACTGGCACAACGATGGCTTTGATCTGGCCAAAGAAGCAGACTTCACACGGGCATCTGTCAATCATCGTTTAACTTGTTAAACAGTTGGAAGGAAGCCGCGCTGGAATGAATGTGTGTACTGTGGGGACGTTGGAGACATTTAAATGCCAGAAGTGATCATGAGGAGTTTGAAATTTCTACATGTCACTTCAACGGTCACAGCTAAAGTAGATAAACAGAAGCATTTAATAAAGCCAAGCATTTATCTGCTACAGTACTTTATTCTTGTTCAAAAATGATTTGGTTGGACAGTTATGTTTTAAACTTATCATAATTATGACATTTGAAGTGCTTAAAAGCCATTTATTTATATACATTTTTTAAATCACTTTGGGGGGAAAAGTGAGAAAAAAACATGTCTTATATGTATCTCTTTCCAATGCTAAATCTGAATAAATACATTGGGCACAAAAAACACACACACAAAAAAAAAAAAAAAAGGGGGGGGGGGTGCGCTATTTCACGGTTTTTCACTTATCGCGGCGGGTTCTGGTCCCCATTAACTGCGAAAAACAAGGGATGACTGTACACTGTGGTGATGGTGAGTCATCTAAAGTCTTTCCAAACAGCTATTTAAGTCATCTTGTGAAAATTTCTTGAAAAAAATATATATACATTTTTTTAAATATCGCAATATAATATCGCAAACCCAAAAAAAATCGCAGCAATAGTTTTTTCCAATATCGTTCAGGCCTATTACATACTAGTATATTTAGTACATGTTTTGACCTACAGTGGGCGCCATGTTTTATGGACATTTGGGGTGATGACGTAGATCATCACTGTCACTCGCCGAATACTCCCGGGTCACTGCAATTCCTTCTACGCAGCGAGACGTCTAACACACGCACTCAGCGGTTAAAAAAGGTGAGTACTTACTATTTGTGTTTTTATTGAGTCTTTTAATAACTTTTCATTGCCTCTCATACTTTTAAGCAAAGTGTTTTCTTGTGGTAGCTTTAAAGCAGGTTGTTGATCTGTTGCCCACATTCACGTAGCATATTTAAACCACCCTTATTTTATATTTCTACATTTAAGTACTTTCTTAAGGCATCTTTATTATGTTCTGTCTGTATGAATCTTAACTAAAACTCACCCTGTCAATAGTCAAGAATCAAGAGTCAAATATAAGACAAGGTGTCAAGAGTCAAGAATCTGCATTGGACAAGGTGATGATGCTGGAACCTTTATTTGGTGCTGTTCCGGTGAGATTTACATAGATCAGGGGTCCCCATCTGCCGGGCCGCGGACCGGTACCGGTCCGTGGCGCATTTGCAACAGGGCCGCAAAGAAAAAATAATTTAATAACGACCGCATTCTGGCCGAATTAACCCTGTGCCCCTGCTTAACACACCAATATCTCTGTCTACTCTAGATATAATACTACGGGATAGATTACAATGTTGTCATAGAATTGATTGGACTGCTAGCAGTACATCTGGTTTGTGTATATAATATATCTATGTGTGCTTGTCCTCGATAATAGCGTATTACTAGGCCGCGGCGCAGCACATTTGTTCCCGGAAATAATTAGCCCCCACACGAGCGAAGATAACAGGAAAACACGTCTTTGGAAATATTTTTACGGCGAAAAGGGCACCTGACGAGCCTACAACCTCGAAGACCCACGAACTGCGAAGGAGTGGATTCTTGACCTGTTTGTGAATAAACAGAGAGATCGCAAATGACGGCGACCTTATTAAACGTACATTTGAGACAACAACTCTACCGAGGTTCTGGATTAAAGTCATTCTGGAATATCGACAAGAGCGTTGAAAACCTTGCTACAATTTCCAACATCGTATCTTTGTGAAGCGGGCTTCTTAATTAATGTTTAACGATAAGATGAAGTCGTTAATGGTGAGCGCGGTATGCAGCTGTTGTATGAAGCTTACGTGGCAGGATGAATCTGAGGAGAACTTTTCTACAAGTCCTTCCATGATCAAACGTAAGTTAATATTCCTTTCTTTCAAGAAAGTTTGTGGTGTTCACTTTGGAATCGCTGTATTTGCGCATTTGTTTAACGTTACGCGCATGCGCAGAACCGCATCGTTGCAATTTTTGATGGGTTGCAAAATTTGTCAGAACACCGGTCCGTGAAAAAAAAAGACCCAAATAACACCGGTCCGTGGTGCAAAAAAGGTTGGGGACCCCTGACATAGATGACTGCCTGAAGAAAACATCAAAATTCCCTCAGTCCTTGATGTTATGGGGCTGCATGTCAGGCAAAGGCACTGGGGAGATGGCTGTCGTTAAATCTTCAATAAATGCACAAGTTTACATTGAAATTTTAGACAGCTTTCTTATCCCTTCAATTGAAAATATGTTTGTCATTTTCCAAGTTGACAATGCATCATGCCACAGAGCTAAAACTTTAAGCATTCCTTGGAAAAATACTCATTCAGTCAATGTCAAGGCCTGCAAATGGACCAGATCTCAACCCTATTAATAACCTGTGGTGGAAATTTTTAAAAAATGGTCTACAGCAACAGCAAGGCTCCGACCTGCAAGGATGATCTAGCAACTGCAATCAAAGAGAGTTGGCACCAAATTGATGAAGAATACTCATCAAGTCCATGCCTCAGAGACTGCAAGCTGTCATAAAAGCCAGAGGTGGTGCAACTAAATACTAGAGATATGTTTTGTTATTTCTTTGTTTGTTTCTCATGATTCCATATTTTTTCCTCAGAATGGAGATTCCATATATATACAGTATTTCCCTGCACTTGCTCTATAAGAGTAACATTTACTGACCACTACAATGTTTTTTATTCATTTCTTTTAGTGTTTCTGAATGCTAAAGAGTTGCACTTTTGAACTAATTCATTATTTTCTCAAGCTTTTTATCTGAGTTTGTTCTACATGATAAAATGTCTGAGTGAGTGCTCGTCCAAGACTGGTGATTCCATACTTTTTGCTAGGGGTTTTATATCTGAGACAGATGTAGACTACCCAAAAACTCAAACCACTGTCATATTCTAATGTGTGATTTCTTTTCAGATTTGGGTTTTTTCATGTCAAGCAGTGTTGTTTTTGGCAGCCCTTCTAATTTTGGTCTTCGTCTTTTGGACGATAATACTGATTAGTCGTCTTTTAGTCATTTCAAAATGTGTTTGTCTTCGTCTAGTTTTTGTTGACGAAAACTATGACTAATTTCACCTAGTTTTCGTTGACGTTTACTCGCTATTTTCCTCTGTAAAATTCAAAAGTTTCACTACAAATATAAATAAAAAAATTCGAATGAACATTGACGGATGAGCATATATTGCTTAATCTACAACAGTTTTGTTTTTGGCAGCCCTTTTAATTTCCATCTTCATCTTCGTCTTTTGGACGATAATAATTATTATTCTTAGTCATATTTTCGTCATTTCAATATGTGTTTGTCTTCGTCTAGTTTTTGTTGACGAAAACTAATGATGAATAAACATCGACAGACGAGCACATATTGTATCATCTGCAAGCATCTACAAATCTATGACGTGACAATACACCATCAGCAGGTAAACAGTACATTATTTCCAATTATATCCACCTGGAAGCCACGAACTGTATGTAAAAAAAGTTGTCCGACAGTTTAAGAGGACGCTCGCCATTAATAATAATCATAATAATAATAATTAATAATAGTCTAAAGCTAACGCGAACGTGAATGCTATGCTAATGCTACAAGTTACGAGACACTGCTATGATGCAGGTTAACTCCACATCAAATATCACACACTGCAAATATGTGACGGAAACAATGGTGCATTTTCGTCTCGTCAGACGAAAACTGGAATTCGTGTTGTTATGTTTTAGTCTCCCAAGACACGTTTTTAGCTCGTTATCGTCTCGTCATCGTCATGAAAAAATTGTTCGTCGACGAAATATTTTCGTTATAGTCATTGCTGAAGAAAACAACACTTAAGTTCATGTTCATGTCAGTGTCCCCCTGAAATGGACCCATTCTTGGAGAGCTCCCTGGGTTTTTTTTTTTTTTTTAAATAAAGGGGCTAGCACTCTCAAGCAACCACTTTGCATTACCGTAATGCACATAATCAAAACAATGATCCAAGCAGGTTAGCAAGTTCACACAGTTTAATGACATGCATACTTTGATACAGGTCGGACTTTCAGTAGCAAAATTAGTGGTGTTCCCCCCACCTCCACAATTTGGACGTCTTTTTACATTACTTACAGTGGCTGCTGCTGGCCGATAAAAACCTTCTACTATCCCTCTTCTTTGAAGGATGCAGCATGTTGTCGACATGAATCTGTCGTGGGTGTGTGGGTTTTTGTGTGTGTCTGTATGGTGCATGGAGGAGGATCAAGTCATCAACCAATCAAATGTGAGTTTGATCGGGAAAAAAATGGAGCGGCACATTCACCAACTGAAAAGGGATAATGTACGTAAGTCTGAAAATAATGAAAATAATTTACTTAATAATGGTAGGGTCTAATCTATCCTTAGAACATATGGGAAGACACTCTAAATTACTTATATAATCCAACTCATTATATAATGCAAAAAAGGTTGTTTAAAATTTGAGCATCTTGGAAAGTTGGCTTGTGACAGATTAGGGCATTTAGATGGGAACGCGTCTCTACTTACAGAATTTTCAGTTAAACGACTTCCAGAACCTATTAATTTCAGAAGGAGAGGTACCACTGTGCTTCGTTATCGGTTCAACAATACTGATTTGCATGTCATGAAAGCACTTTGAATTACCTCGTGTTGAATTGTGCCATAGAAAAAATTGCCCTTGCCTTAACTAAAAAAGATATATATAGTGTATGGCAGAAAACACAGACAAGGCTGAAAAAGCAGTTTCTGCTCTTGCACCCCTCTTTAAAATAAACTGCTGTATTTTAAGACAAAACAACTGTTTTGTTTCATGAACAATGTCGATATGCTGCCATAGCAGATTCATGGCACACTAAGCCTCCGAACTATTTTTAATTTGTCCGTTTTACCCTGGAAACCCCCGTTTACAGACGTCGCGCAACCGCTTTTGTTTCAACCCAGCCATAAAACGAAGGTAATTCATTGTATTTATTATTCAAAATGACTGTCGTTTTTAGCTTAGAATCATTAGCTGATGTCTCATCTTTCGTTTAAAAAAAAAAACGACTTAAAAAAATGATTCACTCGCATATTTTAAACTTTTAAACAAATTATGTCACAATAAAAAAAAATGGCGTCTGTAAAAAAGTCACAGATATCTACCTCATAACTATCACTTAATTGTATTTTTTTTTGTTACTGTCGCATTTTCTCCGATACGTTAGATGAGAAATAATTAATCCAAACAAAGAAAAAATGAAAAAAAAGTTTAAAAGGGTAAATATATGAAAAAGAAAATCTCAACCACTCCTTGATGTCTGCTATTTCTGCATCGTGACCCTTGTTATATTGCCATGTTTCACGCATTAAATCCCCCAAAAATCCAGCTGTGGCCATTCACAGCTGTGTCTTGACACTCAGTGATACATGCTACATGGAGTTTTTGGATCGAAACAAGGTAAGTACGCGATAATATCTCGTTAAAATCATGGCGTCTGTAATTCTGCTCTCGTGTGCTCTCACCTCCACATAGGGTTATGCTGTTTAATTTTTTTTTTTTTTTTTTAAGTGCCCCCCTGTTCAAAAATTTTCTTCCCCCAGAAAATTGAGATTTTAAGCTTTCCAATGATGTATCACACATTCATATTGGACAATTTTGAAAGTTGGCCAAATTGGGAGTCTCAGAGTGGAACTTCAAGTCACCTGATTGTTTTCTGCAATATATTTGGCGGAAAACACATACAAGACTGAAAGTAGTTTCTGCTCTTGCATCCCTCTTTAAAATAAACTGCTGTGTATTTTAAGCCAAAAGAACTGTTATGTTTGATAGAACAATATGTCTATATGCTGCAATAGAAGATTCATGGCGCATTAAGCCCCGGAACTATTTCAAATTTGTCCGTTTTAACCTGGAAACCCCCGTTTACGGATTTCGCGCAACTGCTTTTGTTTCATTGTTTTCATAAAAAGAAGGTAAAAAGAAGGTAATTATATTTCTTATTCAAAATGTCTGTCATTTTTAGCTTAGAATCATTAATTGATGTCTAATATTTCGTTTAAAAAAAAAAAAAAAAACGACTTCAAAAAATTATTCACTCGCATATTTTAAACTTTTAACAAATTACGTAACAATGAAAAAAATGGTGTCTGTAAATAAAGTCACGGATATTTACCTCATAACTATGGCTTAATTTTACTTATTTTTTTGTTACTGTCGCAGTTTCCCCGATATGTTAGATGATAAATAATCAATCCAAACAAAGAAAAATTGAAAAAAAAAAAGTTTTAAATATAAATATATGAAAAAGAACATCTCTACCACTCCTTGATGTCTGCGATTTCTGCATTGCGACCTTTGTTATATTACCATGTTTCAACCATAAAACCCCCAAAATATCCGGCTGTGGCCATCCACATCTGTGTCTTGACACTCGATGATACATGTTACATGGAGTTTTTGGATCGAAACAAGGTAAGTACGCGATAATATCTTGTTAAAATCATAGCGTTTTTAATTATGCTTTCCCATGCTCTCACCTCCAGTTAGGGCTTTGCTGTTTAATTTTTTTTCTTTTTGATGCCCTTCTGTTCAAAATGTTTCTTCCCTCAGAAAATTTAGATTTTAAGTCACCTGAGTGTTTTCCGCCATATGTATGAAACTCTGCCATAAAATTGACAGTTACCAAAGCACAGTACCCTTTTTACACTTTTCCCCGTTTTAACTGTAAATTTCTGGCAACCACAGCTGCCAGTATTTTCTCATGAATTCGATTTTTAATTTTTTTTAGTCGCGTGTGTTTTTTTACAGTGTGCCGTTGATGGCAGTAGACGTCCTATGCATTTTGACTGGATTGGACATCTAGCGCCATCAATGCCAGCTAATGTTATTTAAAAAAAACAATAACATTCACAATCACACAATGGTAGGAAGGTATAATCTGTTTTCAAGCTCCTCACCCTTCGTCCCTTCTCTCCTGGAGATCCTGCCGCACCAAGGAAGCCAAATGATCCCTAGAGAGACATTGGGAGGTTAATTAGACTCGCTTCAGTGTCTCATTAATGTATAATTAACTACTGTATCAAATTACAGCTAATCTAATCCGAAAAAAAAAACATTATGAAACAGCCTTATTCATCAGCGTGTGATGAATGGTGGTTCTGAAGACCTATTATTAGAATAGCCAATTTTAACATGTCGTCTATCATCGTTTTGTGTTAGACCAAACATAGAAGAGAACAGGCGGTGTTAACATTCGGCATCTTGAGTGATTGGTTACCTTTGACCCTTGACGTCCTGGGTATCCTGGCAGTCCTGGCACTCCAAGGTGACCCTGCAAAAAAAAAAAAAAAAAAAAAAAAAAATATATATATATATATATATATATATATATATATATATAAATTTTGACTGAAATAAAAACAAAGTTGCACTTCTGTTTTGTGGAGAAACTAATAATTTTATACTTATGAAGTTGGCCTTTTGGCTATTACAGGTCATTATATTTTTTATATTAGTGTAAAATGGTGTTATTATCCTGAATGATGACGGGTTTTTGAGGTCGCGACGTCCTTGACATTCACCTAGATATAATTGAAAAGTGGAATTATGCAACAGCGATTTTTAAATCACTGTACAGCTATTATTCTTCTAACTACTGTTAAGTCATTGGCTGCCAATCACGGTAATAGACGTCCAATCCGTTTGAACTGAGAGAAGTGAATGAACAAATAGACATACATCATCGTCAATGGCATTAAAAAAATAATCATTCAATGGCAGCCATCAAGAGTTAATGTGTAGTTTGATTTACTAAACACCGGGTGTGGAGAAAGTACCCAAAAAAACACTTACTCAAGTCAAAGTGCTGTAATATTTTTACCCATTTTTACTGATGTTAAAATATAATCAGTGTAAAAAGTAGCTCATTTAAAATTTACGCGAAAGAAAAGATTAGAAGAAACATTTTGTAGAAACAGCTGAACAAAATATGTAATACACTTATGAGCAAATTAGTTACAATACATTGATACCAATGGTTGAGTGCTATTTTCAATGTAATGCATGGTAAATTAAGTTCACAACAGTGTTGTTTTCATCAACAACAAGAATAATGATAATATTTCAGTGCTGAACAATTTTTGTCATGCTGATGACGTGACGATGATGAGCTAAAAACGTGACAAGGGCGTAGGTTTGGTCTTAATATTGGTGGGGACGATATAACAGCATAACCCGCATGCACACTTTTAGCTGGGGACGGACATTACTGAGACCAAACATATTTGGTAAATGGGGGTCAGGGCAACATTTCTCACCAATACGGACCTAATTAATTGATAGGCTAAATGATTAATGCAAAATAAATCTGTATTGACTTCGCCTGGCACGGCCAGAATGTTCTCCCTGTATTTTTCAAACACTGTGAGAATAGTCTGGGACCCACCTCCTTAACGGCCTCTCGAGCCAGTACGAAATGATCCGTTCAATCAGATTTGTTTATTTGCGTGACGTGTTCTTAACGAGCAATGTCACTCTTCCGCTTCGGAAGTCGTCTCCACAACAACACAGATGGTGAACAGGAGAGCCGAGAAGATGTTCCAATCCACAGTAAAATCAGTTTTAAATTACCAAAAACACATCGACGCAAGTCATTGACAACAGTCTGTCTCGCGCTAGCCATGTTAAATAAACTTCTTCGTTCTCCGCTCACGCCGCGTGAGAGTTGTCACTTTACCAACGTCACGTCTGCCTGTCGCTAATTGGTCCACTCCGCTGTCTGTTTGCTGTGGCTTGCTCCGCCCTGGAAATTTGAACCGCTCATTGGTCGCCAGACTATAGCTGCAACAGCAGTGATTCTGGTGTACCAGGCTAGTCTTGACTAAAGACGCACGATAATATCTGATACAGATAATTATCGGCCGATAATGGTAATTATGACGTCACACAGATAATCCGGATTTTAAAAAAATTAAACCGATAAATCCGATAATTATATACTTGATTTGGCTCAATCAAAGCAGTTTTGTCCAATTCTGCACCTCCGCCTCCTAAACCCATCATCCCTCTGAAGCCCCTGTCGCATGAGTGACCCATTACCTATTCTGCACTGCCACCTCAACCCTGTCGCATGAGTGACGCATTACACGACATGGGTAAGGCAATTGGATATCATGGCGGCTCTGTCACCAGCGTGGGTTGATTTTTCTGTGTTTGAAACAAACGATGCTCTCACCATATGCAAAACATGCACTGCAGAAGTTCTACAATTCGGAAAGAAAGTGGTCTCATTCAACACCACTAACGTGATCAGCCATTTAAAGCTGCATCACAAAGATTTTGGGAACGAATACAAGCTAATGTAAGCAAACATAAACTAAGCTAAGCTACGGGGCTTGTGACGATTGAGAGACACTTTTGACGGCTCGGTCTCGGGCAGCGCCACCGCCACTCATCTCCGGTTCAACTCATTAAGAACCACGGCCAGACAGAGGTCTGGCACGGGTGCTAGTGTGGGGGCCGGACGGACTGAAGAGCACAGGCGGGAGGAGATGCCAACCTCGGTCGGACAAGAGACATTTTTTTACCGAAGGGACCCGAGAGCCAAAGCTCCGGATGAAAAAAATAATGCAGTTTATACAACCACCATTCTTCGTGAAAAACATGCCGATCACATCAGTTTCACCACGGACATTTGGACAAGGGATGTCAAGTAAGCATGCTTATAATGACGGCACAGTGGTTAGATGATAATTGTAACATGCACCAAACAAGAAGTCAGTCAGTCAGTAATGCCTTCAGTTTGCTGCAAATTTATGACGTCTTAATCAGATCATTCTTCTTTAATCTAGTCAAATAATTTTCTTGTTTTGAGTCTTAAAGACTAGTTAACAGATGAATGCGCCAGATTATTCCACTAACATGAAGTAAATATTACCATTTTTTCTTATTAAGCCAATACATCTAAAAAATTTGGTCATTTTTCACCTAAATCAAGAAAAAAAATGTTTTCAAATAATGTTTTGAACCATACCTATTCTTGAATAAAGAACATTTCTGACAAAAAAGATTTTTTTAGGATTAAGTATAATAATTTGTTGCTTAAAATAAGGCTGTTAAGCTTATTTTTAGATAGCTATTTTTCTTATTTCAAGAAATCTAAGTGAGTGAAATTTACTTGAAGCGCTGGCAGATAATTTCACTTATTTCCAATAGATTTATACTGAAAACAAGGGAATTTAACTAATTTTAAGGAGTTTTGTTTTTACAGTGTAGTAATGTTATATATGTTAGGAGTGGCTAACTTTTAAAGGCATTTTTGTGCAACTTAGGTATTTACTCTGTAAGTAATTGTTGCCAAAAGTTTACTATTACACAATGTCAGACAATCCATCAGTATTTAGATGTTGGAATTTACTACTTGTTCACATTTGATGTTGAAAAAAAAGAGCAATAAATTGTATTTTTGCACAGTAATATATGTAGGTATACTTTAAATTTTTACATAAATCTTTTAATAGAATTATCGGCTTGACATTATTGGTTATCGGCTGGAACGAAGAGGAAATTATCGGTTATTGGCATCGGTTGAATAATTATTGTGCATCACTAGTATTGACCCGTACTGACTTTCACACTGCAAATTTATAACGTCTTAATCTGATAATTTTTGTTAAATCTAGTCAAATAATTACCCCCATCTTTTTTTGAGTGTTAAAGGCTAGTTAACAGATTAATGCGTCAGATTCTTCCACTTACTTTAAATAAATATTACTATTTGTTCGTGTTGAGCCCATACATCTAAAAGTTGGTCATTTTTCACTTAAATCAAGTAAAAAATAGCTTTCAATTAATGTTTTGAACCTATTAATGTTTGAACAATATTCTTGAATTAAGAACATTTCTGACACACAAATTTTTAAGATTAAATATACAAACTTTTAGCTTAAAATAAGTCTGTTAAGCGTATTTTCAGCTAGCTGCTTTTCTTATTTCAAGAAGTGAGTAAAATTGACTCGAAGCACTGTTGCAGTAGCAAAATTAGTGGTGTGTTCCCCACCTCCACAACATAGACATCTTTTTATATTACTTACAGTGGCTGCTGCTGGAGGGAAAAAAAATCTAATATACCTCGTCTTCAAAAGGCATGATGGCATGTTGTATTTCTGTCGGGTTGTGAATGCATGTGTGTGTGTGTGTGTGGGGGGGGGGGGGGGGGGTTTCCAAGTAATCAGCCAATCAAACATGCGTTTGAGGGGAAAAAATGGACTTGCACATTCAGCGAATGAAAAGGGGTCAATGTAAGTCTGAACATAATGAAAGTACTGTAATTCACTTAATAATGTTATGTTAATGTCAATTCTATCTTTATAACATATAGGAAGACAATCTAAATGACCAACATATATAATTGAAGTCATTATATAATGCAAATAAGGTTGCTTAAAAGTTGGTGGGGATAATTTGAGCATCCTGAAAAGTTATAGCGTTATGTCCCTACCGTCCCTATGCAAACCTACGCCCTTGTTGGAAGACTAGAACATAACGAGACGAATACCTGTTGTCGTCTGACGAGATGACAATGAGACAAAAATGTGACAGTGTCTGTCATATATTCACAATGCGTGACATTTTCATATTTTACGTGGAGTATGTCAGCTTGCATCATAGCAATGTTTGGGTCATGTCACTTATGTGAGATATGCTGCACCACTCCCTCATTCTCCTGAATGTGTCTCAAGCTAAGCTGCACTCCATCTTGCTTGTTCGGAAGCACTGTAAGATTTGTTTTCTTATCTTGGCAAGAGAGAATATGTAATGCCGCTTCAGCCTTTAAAGGTCTGTGCTGAGTGATCATTAGACGCAAAATGTAATTTGGCATGTAAGCGTAGCATTCATGTTCGCGTTAGCATTAGCTTCAGAATGGCGAGCGTCCTCTTAAAACACTGGCCAGGCTAAAGCCCAGCCACTTGGCTTTTCTGGCTAATATACGTCTAGAGGAGAGCCAGTTGGTGAAATGGCATTTATTAGATGCTCTTTATAGTCGCCTATAGGAAGCCAATTATAGCCGTCAGAGTCGTCACCTTGGAATGTGTTCGCCAAATGGCTCTGGCTAGACTCTTAAGTATAGCCAAAAAAAATCCTAGACTTTCCAGAGTTAACCGCTCGGATAATATTTTTTTTACATAAAGTTTGTGGCTTCTAGGTGGGTTTAATTGAAAACAATGTACTGTTTTTCCTGCTGAGTGTGTCTTATCATCCACCAAGTTGGCGTTGTCCTTGTAGACGCTACAATATGTGCTCGTCTGTCTATGTTCATTTGAAATTGTTGGAGATCTTAATTATTTTTGGATTAAAACTTTCGAATTTTACAAACGAAAACATTTTGAGTAACTGTCGACTAGAACTAGACGAAATTTGAGATTTCGTCGACTAAAACTAGACGAAGATGAAAACATTTTGAAATGACTAAAATATGACTTAGACTGATAATTGCTTTCATCCAAAAGACCAAGACTAAGACTAAATTTAAACACTGGTTCACGATGCTAATTAGTAACTTCTCTCATTAGCAGCCGTGGCATTTGTTTCCTTAAAGGGCGTGTGACACGAAAAAGCATGTTTATTTCATATTACACGTGGTATTTTATACTCCTGAATGAAATGGACCGCTTGGATGTGTGTGGAAGGGATCGCTATATTTATTTAGTTTTTTGAATCCCGCGCCATGAAAATGAGTGACTTCCATCAACAGTCTCAAGTTGAGAAAGAGGGCGCTTTGACGTGTACGGATGAAGGAGTCCTCTTCATTATACAGCCGTACTGTTGTATGAGAAGGACTGAGGATTCAGCTGATTTTGCGGATTAATACGTTTATTTTTCGCATCACGGCAGCCAAACGGCTGCAGAAAAATCTTGCTGTACAAGGGAGAAGCATGTGCGCCTTTTTGGGGTTTTAAAAGGTTCCCATTCACCGGTGGATATTGGCCAAAACAAGCCCTACTACTGTGGGACCATGGGACTTATGAGGAAGTGAGTAAACATAGTTATTTTTATTATGTCAAATACCGGGATCATTTCAATATGTAGGTGGCTTGCATTTTATGGCTGACATGCCCCTTGTCCCCTCGGCCGACGACTGGCGGCTTGTCGCACATCCCTGCCGGGAGAGCACTATACTCGTCTTACTGCCCTCTTTATGTGCCCGGTGTTCTGTCAAATTTTCGGACCGATCAGAAATTGCAACTTTGTGTTAAAAATATCCGCGAATACAACGATTACAAAGTAAACACTACAAACCTTCTTTAAATAAAGCACTACTTACGTTTGATCATGGATGGTCATGTAAAAAGCTCTCCTCATACACATTAGCTGCACATGTTAGCTGCACAACAACTGCAGCCGCCCTCCTCCACTGAGTCTCGTTCTTTATGACTTCGCCGTGTAGTAAAGCATTACTTTGCCATAGTCGTGTTGACCATTTGGCAGCGACACGCTCCTCCGACTTCGACCGGTTTGTTCAGCGTTCATTGTCCAGCTGCTTCCCTGCTCTCCTGTCCATAGAAGCAGGGGAACGAGCTGTAAATTGCTCTCCGCCGGGCGGGTTGGCGATCGGCGAAGACAATCGACAACCCAGTCGTCATGTGAAATGATCCGGGCTAGTTATGTGTGATTTCATGCTTCGAAGACTTTGAAACATCACGGGTTCGGGTTAGCATGTCAGCTAGCTGTCACGCCTCTTGGTTTGTTTACATTCTCCGAAGCCAGGGAAGGGAGAAATAAGCCCGATTTACGTGGCATAAAATACCGTTTGGGTGGTGCGACAGTAAAGGTGAAGTCGACAGTTTTGTCCATTATGGAGTAATTTTGCCATGTCGTCCTGAATAAATGCATTTTTATTATTTCATATTCCATTTAGCACAAGACTGCTTTTTGTCATGACCATGCCATTTATTTAGCTATTGGGGAAAAATACTTGGATAAAAAGAATATCCTGGAAAAATATTGGAGTAGAGAGACTGAAACAATGACATTTTGTGGCTCTCTTCGTTGCGTTTTCCTCGTTGTGAATAATTCCCCCTCAATGGGCTGCATATTAAAACAGATGAAATCGTGACTCCGCTGACGTCATCCACCTGTTGGGACGCTAGAGCCGTATAATGGTAGGCGTGGCTAACAGGCAGATTAGAAGACTAATTTCTCGTCATATACGCTTTGCTAAATTGTTGTATATAGTCGAATTGTCTCAACATATGATTCTAATTCACATAATAATCCTATTTAAGACTTTTTTTCTCCTGTCGAAGCCACTTTCATGCTAGACACACTACTGTTATACAATCAGTGTTATATTAGTATTGAAACGCACATTTACGTTTACTATGTCTGTGACGATGAGAAAGTCCATTCAATATGGCGACGACACACAACTCCTTTGTCGACATAATAGAGTTTCGACTATGCGTCTGGCGCTGCATGTTTTCATGCCAATCAGATGGATTCTATTACCACTCAGACGCAAAATTACCTGTTTTTTTTCCACTTAATTACAGTTACGAGAGTTAGTAAATGTAATTTGTTACTTTCCACCCCTGCTATTAACTCTGCTTTCCAATTAGTTTGATTCCAATGAGATTTCCAATCTTACAATATAACAAATATTATTTTTCCCATATACTCCACCTTCTCTCCAGCAATCCCAGGAGGTCCAACATCCCCCATGGCTCCCTGCTGGCCCTTTAGCCCCTCTGTTCCGTCCTCGCCACGAGTACCCGGAGCACCGCTTTCGCCCTACAGGGGAAAAAAGTAAGTTTGTTTTGCAGACTTGTGTAAAAGAAGTATGGCAGTAAGACGAGAGTTGTGATGTTCTCACCCTGTCTCCCTTGAGGCCCATGTCACCTTTGAAGCCAGGGAAGCCATCTTCTCCCTAATGAGGTGACAGGAGAGATACTGAATTATAAATATGTCACTGTATTGTGATGGAAAATCAATGGGGGTATGGCTGACTGACTGAAAGCAACTAGATAACTGTGTTGTAACTCACCTTCTCTCCTTTAACACCCTTTAGACCTCGAATTCCATCAGCTCCCTGTAAAATGGTAATGAAATTATTACAATCTATCAAGTTAACCCAAATAAAATTTTGCAGTACTCTTGGGAGAAATGATTTTTTTGGTTAGTTTTTTACATTTGCTTCCTTTGACAGCGCTAGACATCCAATACATTTAAAGTGGGAGGGTTGGCGTTTCTTCATTCGCTGCCCACCTCCAACTTTTAATGGATTGGACATTTCTAGTGATCAACTCATGTAAAGAGTTTTTATCTAGTTTTTAAGAGCCAAATGATCGTCAATATCATCGTCAATGGCACTGAAAGAGTTTTTTTTTTTTTCTTTGCTTTCATGCTAATGTGACAAATGATTAATATAAATGGAATGTCAGTTTTTGTTGCATTCATTTTCTTACCTTGACGCCACGGATCCCAGGGTACCCGATTGGCCCTTGGGGACCTATCACTCCCTGCGTATGACATATTTTTATAAACATTATGCATGAAGAAAAAATTTAATTAGCACGTTCAACTATTGCAGGGGTGTCAAATTGATGGGAGGAGGGCCTCACCTGTCTTACAGGAAACTTTTGTGTGGCCCTCAAAAGTAAATAACGAAAATCGACTTCATGTTTTTTGCTAAAAATCAAAATTTTCATTGCCCAAAAATTGGAAAATGCTTACCCTAATTTTCACACTATAAGCCGCACCTGACTATAATCCACCAACCACCAAATATGGCACGAAAACAGCATTTCTTCATAGATAAGCCGCACTGGACTATAAGCCGCAGTTATATATTTATGTTTGTATTATGGGATATTTACACAAAACAAATATTAACCAGTAGTACTTTATCTGACAGCGGCATCATACAACTGTTATAAGACCACATGAATCACCATAAAGCTTTGAACCAATTGGCTGCAAAGCTTCATTGGTTCAAGAAGCTTCATTTGGCGATCACTGCTCCTTTGGGGGAGACAGTCAACCTCTGCTGCCACCTTCTGTCAACACTGTTGTTGTCCAACGTGCCTCCGAGCATGCATTGCGGTGCTACAGATGTAAATAACAATCAAAATTCATGTCCTGTGCTAATTATTTCTTCAGTTACTGTTCCAGTTGTTTCATTAATTGCTAGTTATGGTATTTGGTAACACTTTATTTGACAGTGGCGCCATATGACTGTCATTAGACAATCATAATTATGACATGACACTATTGTGAGCATTTATGAATGTTTTGAACGGATGTCATTTAGTGTTACCCGGCAAATTATCTCACTTTTGAATGGATGTAAAAGATCCAAGCTGGACATAAATGGAGTTAGTGACATAATTTGCCGCATGACACTTAATGACATAAGCACTTAGTAATGCCCATGATAGTATCATGTTATAATTATGACGATCTTATGACAGTGTTATGACGCCGCTGTCAAATAAAGTGTTACCCATTAACCCAAATAAATCATCAAATAAGCCGCACTGGACTATAACCCGCAGGATTCAAAATGAAGGAAAAAAGTAGCGGTTTATAGTCCGAAAATTATGGTAGTTTATTTTTTAACTACTGTAAAAAATAAACTAAACTGCCGATACAGATAACAGTATCGGCAGGGGCGGCCGATCCGGCCCGAAATTGTGGTATCGGAATTGGCAAGTGCCAACAAAGAGGGCGCCGATACCATATACCAGTCCAGTATTATAAGACTTGACCACAAGCTTTTTTTCTCCTGACGCTCACTACACTCTCTGTTGTGTGATGACGCGTGATCACTTTGCACGCCAAGCAGCTATCGCTACTGGCCTGCTCCATACCAATGAGAGTGGGCCAGTAGTCACTCTTAACCAATCCCGGAGCAGCTTTTTCAAATGCAGGAAAAACAAACTCTGAGAGGAAAATGTCAGCGGTCTGGACATATTTCATTTTATAATCTGTGTCGAGTTCAATAAGTGCATGCAAGATTTGCGGCCAGAAAGTTTCGAGAGGTGGAGTCAAATCAGCCAGTTTCAATACCTCAAACCTGATCAAACATTTAAAGACGAAACCTGAACGAACACAAAGAGTTTGAGGCAACAGGAGCAACTGCTACCAAGAGAAAGGTCAGCTCACTTTGTTTAATATACTTTTATTGTCTTTTACTGAAAGAAATGCCACAGTAATTTGAGACCTGTTTCAAAAGTAGGGTTGCCACTTTTCAGAAATAGATAAAAGGGATGCGCCACTCGCGCCCAAAGTCGTACAGGCGACAAAAAAACAAAAACAAAAAAAAAGGGACAGGGACATCCCCAAAACTACTAAACTGCGTAGTACCTATTTATATACAGTATGTTCCGTATTGGGTCAATACAGAACGCAACTTTTAATTCCCAATTCGGAAAGATTCCTTATTTCAAAGGACGGGTGGCAAGCCTATTCAAAAATGCTGTAGAAGTAAACAAAGTAAGCTAAGTTAGTAGCTAAGTGTGTGTTGCTGCTGGGAGGGAGGCTAATAGAGAGACAGGATGCTGTGGTCAATTATTATTACTTATAATTTCATGAAAGTTGGACTGTTTGGCCACTGAGAGCCAAAACCCAGGGTTTAAAAAAGTTTATTCATTATTCATTCATTGGAATTTTTACTTTCTTACTTTTGGGCTAGTGCTATACATGTTTTAATTTCACAAATTCAGCACTATTTTGGCCTTTAAGAGCCAAACGTTGATTTAACTATTGTCAACCATACCAGGTATGCAATAAAAACTTCTATCGGATTCACTATGTGTATATATACAAATATATATAAAATCCTAGGTGAAACCCTGCGATCCATTTATGCCATGACCACTTCCTTTTTTTCCGACGAGAATGGAGTATCATTGTTGTTGTGAACTACGGTTCCACACAAATGTACATCGAGATCACATTTAGCTTAGCAATTGGAGCCGTGAGACCCATTTTTCAAGCGTCCCAAATTTCCAAGAAAGCGCATTCATCAAAGTATCATCGGGAGTGACGTGTGATGTGCAACGAACAGAATGCTATGACGACATCAGCACTTCTGTTATAGGACGCGTTCAGATTTTGCCACAAAACGCTCACTGCCGCCGGGAAAGCAACCTCCCATGGGGTTTTTCAATCGGCACCTTTCAAACTTAATTTCTCGAGCCTCTGGGGTCGTAGAAGCAATGCTAAATAATAAAACATAAAATAATTTATATAATGGATACATGTGTATTTTTCGGCTTTTTGGTTTTCAGCCAAGTGTTTCAAATATTTGTTTTTTGGTTTCTGCCAATAATTTTGCTTTCAGTACATCCCTAGAAGAAACCCATCACTACATGAAAAAGACGAGTTTGACACCTCTGAACTCTTGCTTCACATCCTTCAGGCAACAAAAATATTACATTTCTGAGTTTTGAATGAGGTGAGAGAGCCTGTGATGTGCAGTTACCCACTTGGGCGCCTTTTTCTCCTTGAGATCCCTCTCTTCCCGGGTGACCCTGCAGCAAAGAGAAAGGGATACCAAGTCCAGTTAGCGCTATTGCACTGCGCTTAATGGAATTACTCCGACTGCAACGGGGCAATCGAAAAGCGGAAAAGTCAGTGTTAGTGAGACTGAAACCCCCATTATAATGCAATTGCTTGAAACAAAGCTCTGTAGGATAATTAAATGGAGCATCAAGTGAGAAGCAATTTAAACTCGAAAATGGGAGAGCTTTTTTGGGGAGGGATACAGTGAAATCACCCAACTGGAACACAATCTGTTGTCATTTGTTTGCATTTAGATCAAGCGTTTACCTTTAGGGGGTAATAGAATTGGAATTCATCTGTTTCACATTGACTGTACTGTTCCAGGGAGTATCATTTTCTAAGTTATTGAAATCCCTAACAAATTTGAAAGACTGAAAAACAAATCGTGATTACACTTTCATTTAAATACATAACACATAACACTGTCATGAGTATGTCATATTTATGACTTGACGCCTGTCATGAACATGAATGCTTATGATAGATGTCATTAATTAATTCACTGCCACTGGCTGCATTAGGTTCTAAAAGTAAACCGAACACTGAATAGGATCAACAACCTTTTCAGCGTTGGAACTGCTTCTTCCTAAATCAAGTTATTACCATTGACGGTGATAGATGGCCAATCCATTTTGACTGGGAGGTACAAATGAACAAATGAATGTTTAGTCGCCCCTCCCAGCCAAAATACTTCTATCGCCATCAAAGGCACTGAAATATGGGCATTCACTGCCAGCCATCAAGAAAAATTGTTGTTATATTCTAGTTGATTACTACAATACTATTATTAACTATGGGTGGGTATAGTAGACAAAAAAAATACTCAAGTAAGAGAAGCGTTACTTCAAAATAATATTACTCAAGTGAAAGTAAAAGTAGTCATCCAAAAAAGTGTACTCAAGTACAAGTAAAAAAATATTTGGTGAAAAGAATACTTGAGTAAGGAGTAACATTGTGAGTAACTGCTTACAGTGTCTAATTTGTTTTCTCAGCAAGTTATCTATTAAACTAAATAAACACAAACAAACAACGACAAAAAAAATCATTAAATTCAGGTGAGAGGAAAAAAATAAAAATACAGAACTAAAGCATCTTTCGTCCAAAGAGCATGAGTACCCTCTAGTGGAGAAAATTATTACTAGTTTCAATACCTGACTAGTGAATAGTTCCTTCATAGTTCCTATTATGAAATTAAAAGGATCATATCTCTGGTTTTCCGTAGTCAATCGGTGCCAATTAAACACTGGGAGAGAGGGTATAATCCACGTTTTCAAGTCATGTTTATGGCAGCGGTCTACGTCAAATACTTCATTTTTTTGGGTGCTTTAACCCTTTAACGATGGATCTGTCGGCAGCAATATATTTCTGCATGCGTACTTTGAACTGCCCAAACTCCTAAACGGTTTGTGCAATTGAAATATTCAACAGATCCTGAAAGCTGAGAGGTTGCGCTTGACAGTCAAATGGGTACTGTGATCTCACTCTCCTACCACCAGGAAAACAGCGAATCAGCTCCTTTATTCTCTGACATGCTAGCATTGGCGCATTTACGCATGCTTTGAACTACCGCAATAGGCACACAGAAGAAGTCAGGAGAGCTGGAAAAAAAAAAAAAAAAAAAACGGCGAAGAACGGCACGTTTTATTATTATTTTTTGCAATGAAATGCCAGCAAGACGGTCAATGAGAACAATAAAACTTTCACAGAGATTCAATGAAGAGTTTGGGAGCGATGGCGCAACGGGGAGCAACTTTTGGTGAAGAAAGTTATCGATTGTTTCTCTGTGGTTGAACCTCTCTCTGTACTTTTCTCAAGCTCCTCTTTATTTTGTTCACGGTACTTTATGTACAAAACATGTTTGTATTGTGTGTTGACTCACAGTACAATATACAGAGTGAACAGTGTAACATTGTCAAAGTCTTGTTTCCAACTATATATATAATTCTTATATTCATATCCCTACATTGTTTGTACTATACAGCCTTTGTGACTACTACTACTCTGCCACAGTTTGTGTTGTGATGAAGAACAGCTATACTGTGTATGTGCTATGAAATGACAATAAAATAAGTACTCGTCTATTCCTCAAGTGACCTATGTCCTGGAGAGGGCTGTGAAGATGCTGTAGCTGGAGATGCCAGTGTGGTCGTAGATTGATATATATATATATATATATATATATATATATATATTAGGCTGTCAAAATTATCGCGTTAACGGGCGTTAATTAATTTTTTAAATTAATCATGTTAAAATATTTGACGCAATTAACGCAGATGGCCTGCTCAGACAGATTTAAATGACAGTACAGTGAAACGCTCACTTGTTGTGTCTATGGAGTTTTGCCGCCCTCTGCTGGCGCTTGGGTGCGACTGATTTTATAGGCTTCAGCACCCATGAGCATTGTGTAAGTAATTATTGACATCAACAATAGCGGGCTACTAGTTTATTTTTTGATTGAAAATTTTACAAATTTTATTAAAACGAAAACATTAAGAGGGGTTTTAATATAAAATTTCTTTTTTTTTTTTTTCTTTTTTTTGTCACACTTGGACGGAATGGAGCGGACTCAAGTGCAGAATTCAGTCTTTTAATGAACACAAATATTCAGAAGCAGTAACAAACTGAGGGCGCTCCAGAAGGAGGAAATAACAAGCTATGAAATAAAATGGTACAAACGGGAAACAAGAGAGCCAGGCAAAAAACGCACTGGAGTAGAATACTATAACAAAGGACTTTGCATTAAGCATAAAAAACAAACTGTTGAATACTAAGAATAAACTCACAACGTAGAATGTCTTGGACTATGAATATGGGCTGTAGTGAAGACGAAGGACGAAGACACTTTGGCACAAGACTAGGGAGTGACAAACAATTTGAGCACATGAGGAACGTGGTACAGGTGGGAACAATAGGTAATCATAATCAGAGACAGGTGAGACAGCAGGAAGGGTGAGTGGTAGAAACAGGAGGGTGAGGTTTCAAAATAAAGCAGGAAGAGACAATATACCAGGACGTGACAGAACCCCCCCCTCTAGGACCGGATCCCAGACGGACCAGGCAGCTCAGGATGGGCCCTGTGGAAGTCCCTGATGAGGCTTGGGCAAAGAATAAAGCGGGAAGGGACCCACTGTCTCTCTTCGGGGCCGTACCCTTCCCAATCGACAAGATACTGGCGTCCCCTGCCCCTGGTCCGGACCGCCAACAGCCGCTTGACCTTGTAGGCGGGGCCACCGTCGATCTCCAGCGGGGGTGGCGGGGGCGGAGTTGGCAGCACGGCGCTCTCAGCTACGGGTTTCACTTGGCTCACGTGGAACGTGGGGTGGATCCGAAGGGTGCGGGGAAGGCGTAGTCGAACAGCCGCCGGTCCGATCACTTTGGAGACTGGGAATGGACCAACAAAGCGGGGTGCCAGCTTCTTGGATGAAGCTCGAAGGGGGAGGTCCCGAGCGCTGAGCCAGACCCGCTGCCCTGGCTGGTATGAAGGCGCCGGGCGTCGTCGACGGTCTGCCGTTCTTTTCATTCGGTCCCCCTGACGAGCAAGGACCAGACGGGCAGCCTCCCAGATGCGCCGGCATCTGCGGACTAAGGTGTGGGCGGAGGGGACTGAGACCTCCGGCTCCTGGGCGGTGAAAACTGGAGGGTCATATCCAAACACACACTTGAACGGTGACATACCCGTAGCTGAGGTGGGCAGGGTGTTATGGGCGAACTCGACCCAGACCAGGTGGTTGCTCCATGTCGATTGGTTCTGGGAAACCAGGCACCGGAGGCCAGTCTCCAACTGCTGGTTCAGGCGCTCGGTCTGGCCGTTGGATTCCGGGTGATATCCCGAGCTGAGGCTGGCTTTGGCTCCGATTAGCTTGCAGAAGGCCCCCCAGAATCGGGACACGAACTGGGGCCCTCGATCGGAAACGATGTCCTTGGGGAACCCATGAACCCGAAACACTTGCCTCATCATGATCTCGGCGGTGTCCTTGGCGGAGGGCAGGGCTGGCAGAGCAATAAAATGAACCATCTTAGAGAATCGGTCGACCACTGTGAGGATCGTGTTGTTGCCTTGGGAGACTGGGAGCCCCGTGACGAAGTCCATGGATATCTCTGCCCATGGCCTGGAGGGGATGGGCAGTGGCTGTAGTAGTCCCATGCGTGGACGGTTGGAGGTCTTGTTCTGGGCGCAGACCGAGCATGCCTTAATGTACTCCCGGACCTCCGGCTCCATCCCCGGCCACCAGAACCTCCGGCAGATGGCATGAATAGTCCGCCGAACTCCCGGATGGCAGGAAAGCGGCGAGGAGTGGGCCCATTGAAACACCCGGGGGCGTAAGTCGATCGGGACAAACAGACGGTTCTCTGGACACCCCCGTGGTGATGGAGCCTCCCCATTGGCCAGCTTAACCTCCTTTTCTATTTGCCAAGTCACCGCTCCTACCACACAGTTCAGTGGCAGGATGCTTTCAGGCTCTTTGGCCACAGGCTCAGGGTCATAGAGGCGAGAGAGCGCATCAGCCTTCTTGTTTTGGGACCCCGGCCTGTAAGAGATCGAAAATGAAAAGCGGTTAAAGAAGAGCGCCCACCTGGCCTGACGAGCGTTTAGTCTCTTAGCAGTCTTAAGGTATTCTAAGTTCCTGTGGTCTGTCCAGACCAGAAAAGGGTGCTCCGCCCCCTCCAACCAGTGACGCCACTCCTCTAAGGCAGTCTTCACGGCCAATAACTCTCGGTCTCCCACGTCATAATTCCGCTCAGCTTTGGAGAGTTTCCGTGAAAGAAAAGCGCAGGGATGAATCTTTCCGTCCTGTTCAGAGCGTTGCGAGAGGATGGCCCCAACGCCTTCATTAGAAGCGTCAACCTCCACCACAAACTGCCGGAGGGGATCAGGCATGTTCAGAATTGGTGCTGTGGTGAAACGGGTCTTGAGGGTCTGGAAGGCGGCCTCCGTCTCAGGGGTCCACGAGAACCGCACCTGTGGAGAAGTGAGAGCATGGAGGGGAGCCGCTATTGCGCTGAAGCCTCGGATAAACCGCCTGTAGAAGTTAGCAAATCCCAGGAATTGCTGGACCTTCTTGCGGCTATCGGGGGTTGGCCAGTTAACAACAGCGCTGATTTTAGCCGGATCCATCTGAACCCTTCCAGGGGCTACGATAAAGCCCAGGAAGGAGATGGTGTCGGCATGGAATTGGCTTTTCTCTGCCTTAACATATAATTTGTTAGCCAAGAGCCTTTCTAGTACTGTGGCTACATGCTGCTGGTGGGTGGCTAAATCGGGTGAGTAGATAAGGATATCATCTAAATAAACGAAAACAAAGCGGTCTAAGAAGTCACGTAGGACATCATTAATCATAGCCTGAAAGAAAGCTGGAGCATTGGTAAGACCAAACGGCATCACAAGGTATTCATAATGGCCATCTGGCGTGTTAAAAGCAGTCTTCCACTCATCCCCCTCTCGTATTCTAACAAGGTGGTAAGCATTCCTTAAGTCAAGCTTTGTGAATACCTTGGCTTGTTGCAACTGATCGAAAACCGACGACATTAACGGGAGTGGATAACGGTTCTTAATCGTGATATCGTTCAGCTGGCGATAGTCAATACATGGACGCAGGCCTCCGTCCTTCTTCCCCACGAAGAAAAAGCCTGCCCCAGCAGCAGAGGAAGAAGGGCGGATCAAACCTGCCTTTAACGAGGACTGAATATAGTCCTTCATGGCTTGTCTCTCGGGACCAGAGATCGAATAGAGACGTCCCCTTGGGATGGTGGACCCAGGAATGAGGTTGATGGCGCAATCATAGAGTCGGTGAGGAGGTAAGGACATAGCACTGGTCTTGCAGAAGACCCGGCTTAGGTGATGGTAACAATGGGGGACTGTGCTCAGGTCGATCTCCGGTCCTGAGGAGGCAGAAAGAGACACGTTATTAACATCGACCCTCTTAGCCCCCGTATTACAGCCCCCCCCACAGTCACTACCCCAACCCGCAATTTTGCCAGTTCTCCATTCAATTTGCGGGCTGTGTTTACATAACCAGGAAAACCCCAGCACCACAGTCTGAGCCGATGCTGAGAAAAGGTGAAAGCTCATGGTCTCGGTATGTCCTTGTACCCCCACCCCCACTGGTTCGGTAGCATGGGTTATTGTGAAAAGTCTGGTGCCATCGAGGGACCTGGCCACCAGAGGTCGCTTGAGAGGAACAGCCCGCAGTCCCAACAGTTTACACACGCCCCATGGCATCAGGCTTTCATCTGCTCCTGAGTCTATGAGTGCCGGGAGTGTGTGGGTTCTAGCCTTGTGCGTTACCAGGATAGGGGTGGTCGAGCGTGGTGTACTCTGCTGAGTACGTTGCATTTCTTTGGGTCGGTCACGGCGGGAAGGACAGGCGGCCACCAGATGTCCCGAGGCCCCGCAGTAGTAGCAGCTTCCCTCCAGCTGGCGGCGCTTGCGCTCCTCTCTGGAGAGACCGGTCGGCCCTAGCTGCATGGGCTCGACATCTACTGGTTGCGATGGGGCAGGAAGCAGACAAGGGGGGCACCTCTTGGGACGCTCAGATGCCCGGGGAGGGGGCCTCTCAGGGCGATTTGGTTGGACCCTCTGGAGCTCCTGTAGCCGATGGTCTGTCCGAATGGCTAAAGCGATGAGGGAGTCGAGGTCGTCTGGTAGATCCAGGGGAACGAGTTGCTCCCGGATGGGAAGGGAAAGCCCCTTCAAAAAGGTGCCGTAGAGCGCCATGTGTCCCCAGCCACTTCCTGCGGCCAGGGTGCGGAACTGGATGGCGTAATCATTAACGGAGCGGCTGCCTTGCAGCAAGTTTGCCAGTTCCCGCGCTCGAGCCCGTTCGGTGCAGACTGGGTCGAACGTCTTGATTAGGGCTTCTTTGAAAGCAGGGAAGGAGTAGCAAATTGGGGAGTCGCGCTCCCACTCAGCCATCGCCCAGGCTCGTGCTCGGTCAGTCATATGTGTTACCATATACGCGATCTTGGCTCGGTCCGAGCTGAACTCACCCGGAGAACAGTCAAAATGAAGCATGCAGTCTGTGATAAACATCTTACTGTTGCTGGCTTCTCCAGAGAAACGCTCCGGTGGAGCCAACCGAGGACCTCCCCCAGAGTGAGTGGAAAAGATAGGCGAAGGGACAGCAGGTGCCGCAGGAGGCGGAGTGACAGGCTGAAGCCTACCCGCCAAGTCGGTCAGTAGAGATGTGAGCTGGATCAAATTGGTGGCCATGGCTGCCTGGAACTGCTCCTGACGGGTGAGTCTGTTGTCGTGGCCCTGGAGCGAAGCTAAAAGCTTGGCGAATTCCGCTGAGTCCATATTAGGCCAAAGTGTACTGTCACACTTGGACGGAATGGAGCGGACTCAAGTGCAGAATTCAGTCTTTTAATGAACACAAATATTCAGAAGCAGTAACAAACTGAGGGCGCTCCAGAAGGAGGAAATAACAAGCTATGAAATAAAATGGTACAAACGGGAAACAAGAGAGCCAGGCAAAAAACGCACTGGAGTAGAATACTATAACAAAGGACTTTGCATTAAGCATAAAAAACAAACTGTTGAATACTAAGAATAAACTCACAACGTAGAATGTCTTGGACTATGAATATGGGCTGTAGTGAAGACGAAGGACGAAGACACTTTGGCACAAGACTAGGGAGTGACAAACAATTTGAGCACATGAGGAACGTGGTACAGGTGGGAACAATAGGTAATCATAATCAGAGACAGGTGAGACAGCAGGAAGGGTGAGTGGTAGAAACAGGAGGGTGAGGTTTCAAAATAAAGCAGGAAGAGACAATATACCAGGACGTGACATTTTTTTTTTTAAACCTGTCCTGTTCAGCTGTTTGACACAGAGAATGGAAGTCTAAGTGCCCAGATTCTGAACAGTTTTAATGTTTCACATTGAGAGTCTGACATACTCCCATTGTGATCATTCAAAATACCTTTTTATTATGACAAAGCAGCGAACAGGAAGGGATTATGGGGGGACAGAAGAAAAGAAATACAAGAGAAGAAGGAAAAGAAACACATACACAAACAACAACTAGAAATACATTGAACATCTAAACTAGTTACTAATATGCTGGTGCTATCGTCAGCGAGATGTATTTCCGGTTTACACCATGTGGGGGCCTATTGGCCAGTGAAAGAGGAGAATGGGGGTGGGGGTGTCTATAAGCCTATAAGCTATGTGATTGAAAGGGGTAGAGTGTACACAAATCAGTTCTGTGATCTAGAACCCAGTAATCGTGTGAATCTCTTATGAGTAAGCCCGTTGGCGACCAACCCTACGCCGCCGCATCGCCAATCCCGGCACCGGGACCCCCGACCCGAGAATGCCCTACCACATCCAGCAGCACGCAGGCCCCACCGGGCGCGCGACAGCCACGCAGACGGGCGGAGAAGCCGCGCGGGCGCCAACCCAGGGCCACAGCCCCCACCCAGCCAGCCCGGGGAGGGAGGGAGGGCGGGCGCGGGGGCGGGGGGCCATGCGCAGCCCATCCCTCCTCCCGCAGCCCAGCAAAGGAGCCATCGTCCCCCCCCCGGGACCCAGGGTGGTCCCCCGGGCCACCCGCGCACCCATCAACCGGCCTTCAGGGATGGCAGGAGGGGACGCATCACCAACCCCACGCCTACACCCACCCCCACCCGCCCACCCGGGCCACGAGCCACAGCCGCAGCCCCCCAACCGGCACGGCACGCCACGGGACCCCCAGCGGCCCACCAAGCCCCAGGCAAGGCAGGGTCCCCCGCCGGTGCAGGCGACACCCCGCTGATACACCGGCGCTCAGTCAGCGACCCGCGACGGAGCGCAGGGCGGATAATTAATTTTTTAAATTAATCATGTTAAAATATTTGACGCAATTAACGCAGATGGCCTGCTCAGACAGATTTAAATGACAGTACAGTGAAACGCTCACTTGTTGTGTCTATGGAGTTTTGCCGCCCTCTGCTGGCGCTTGGGTGCGACTGATTTTATAGGCTTCAGCACCCATGAGCATTGTGTAAGTAATTATTGACATCAACAATAGCGGGCTACTAGTTTATTTTTTGATTGAAAATTTTACAAATTTTATTAAAACGAAAACATTAAGAGGGGTTTTAATATAAAATTTCTATCCATGGATCGCTTTAACAGAATGTTAATAATGTTAATGCCATCTTGTTGATTTATCGTTATAATAAACAAATACAGTCCTTATGTACCGTATGTTGAATGTATATATCCATCTTGTGCCTTATCTTTCCATTCCAACAATCATTTACAGAAAAATATGGCATATTTTATAGATGGTTTGAATTGCGATTAATTGCGATGATTTACGATTAATTAATTTTTAAGCTGTAATTAACTCGATTAAAAATTTTAATCATTTGATCATTTGACAGCCCTGATATATATATATATATATATATATATATATATACATATATATATATTCACTATTTTGTACTCTTGGTCTCCTGTACATAACCTGTTTTGACCATAGTATGTAAAAAGAACCATATATGTTGTTTTTGTTGAATTATCAAATACATAACTATTCAGTCATTTTTTTTTTTTCTGTCGAATGTTGATCCTAACGATAATTAATATTATCATGCTTCAAAACGTTTCGTCGAGTATGTTTGGTTGTTAATGGGATATCAATATTACAACTTTTGACAATTTCTTTTTTTGTCTTTTTGGGTCCAAAACAATGTTCCCTCTGTTTTTCATGTGTCTGAGCAAACACACAAGCTCTCTGAGAACACTGCGGACCACAGTGAGCAACATCAGATGTGTACAGGGTGGCCACACACCAGTACACTGCATGTTCAAAACCTTGGATCAGAGCAAGTTACGCGGCTTATTCAAAATATGAAATTACAACAGCATTTTTCATTAGTTTACATTTCATTTAATTAATTTGAGCCACTTAAAATGAAAAAGACCACCAAGATCTCATTGTTCATGAGATGTGTACTATGTTATATGTGAGGGTCCCGCTTTAAACATAGGAGGAGTCCTGCTTTGGCCTGGGTAAGATCCAGTTTTGGCATGGGTAAATTAATAAATAAAACATAATAAACAACCACAGTGGCAGAACAGTATATAAAACTCAAACATTAGAACTGTTCAGACAATAAGGACACTCAACATTCCTATTCTCCGTGTCTGAGCAGCTACACTGCAAAAACATACCTCCTTAAAACTATTTAAATTCCCTTGTTTTCAGTGGAAATAGATCATTATAGATAACTGATAATAATTAATACTGTAGAGCTTGCAAAGATTGGCAGAGGAATGTTGCTTCAGTAAATCAGCACAGGAGTCAAGCTCACTTTGCTTCACCAATGTGAGCGTCGAGTTGCCGTAATGAACGCACCAATAGGAGTTTCACGTTGCCGTCTCAAGCGCACCAATAGGAGCGTCGCGTTGTCGTATCGAACGCACCAATAGGAGCGTCGCGTTGCCGTATCGAATACACCAATAGGAGCATCGCGTTGGCATATCGAATGCGCCAAAAGAAGTGCCGCGCTGACACATCACTGCGGCGCTGACAGACAGTAGTCTTTGACATTACAATACGTTTCTGTTTCATTTTATTTTGTGCGCTGCATAGATTTTCTTGTGCGCTGAATATATGCAAGCAGTGCGCGATTGCGCACGTGCGCAGCTTAGAGGGAACAGTGCTCCAAAATGTTGATTATAATTGGTCAGTGAATAAAACAACAGTTTGATCACAAAGACAAGAGACACTATGGTACAAATGTGGACAAAACCCAACTCAAACTATAAAATAAAAGTTACTTAATTTGTGCATCTGTGTGTTGGGTTTATTAACTACCAACCTTCCTCCACTTTAAATGGGTTGGACGTTTATTACTGAAAAACTCTGAATACTGAAAAAGCTACATGGCCATCTGTCATTGGCAATGGCACTTAATTGGTTAAACATAGTAAACCGCATGGACAGTATTTACAGACCCAGTGTGGTTTTGTGTGTACTTACAGGCTGTCCATCAATGCCCGGCAATCCTTGCAAGCCCTGTTTCCCCTGGGGACCCTGTAATGGACACAATAACATAGCAGATATTACATGTGCAGTCCCTATGTTGAATCTATTGGTGTGTATTGGCTCATGTCTGGTGATACGATTCGTGTCACGATTCACAGGTCACAATTCGATTTCATCCCGATTAATCCCGATACTACACTTGAAGACGATTATTGTGATATTTGTATATCACTTTAGAAAAAAACAAATCAAAATGAACATAAGTACATTTATATCAATTTATTCCTGAAACCTCATTCAGCACTCAAGTGAAAATGTCTTTTTTTATGTTAGAGCAACATACGGCTTTCATAACATTTTCTCTTTTTTAGTGCAAACCTGCTTTAGTCCAAACCTGCTTAAAAGTAGGATTCTACAGTAAATACTCAATGCCTCCGTTTTTGCAGCTAAAACCAAAATGAGTCCAAATTTCAGACTCATAAAAGAACTAATCCGAGCAACCACTGGAGGGAGACATACACAAATCTCAACTCAGATTAGTCTAATGTTGTTACTTCAACAGACTGCAAGACAATGCTCTGTGCGCTGCCATTCACTGGACGGGAGTAGAAGTGCAGCAACCGAATTGTTTATTTCCACCAAAAACACACGGGTAAGGATCGATACAGATGGATTTTGAATCGATACGAGAATTGCGTGACGTAATATCGCAACATCTCAGAATCGATTTTTTTCAACACCCGTAATTGAATTCAGAGATATCTCATCTACTGACTAATCTGACTAGAGATTTGTGTACGTCGCCCTCTAGTGGTTAGCCGCCATTTCTGGGGTGTTTGCATACCTATAGCAGCCCAGCGTCAGTCAATGTTAGTTGCTGTTGGCTGTGTGCTGCGGGTGGCACACATCAGCAAAGGCGGACGAGGCGGCGAACAAGATACAACAAATCGGAGTCAGGGGTGTTTGTAACCGGCGGCCATTTTAGAGCTGCAGACTTCTTTGGCGGGCTCTAACATGACTACGATCTGGGCTGGATGCTGAGGAAAAGGATGTCTAATTATTTGTACGTGTGCCATTAATTTTTCACATTTCTGACGTTTATGAAGAACCAAACAGTCTGAAAATGAGATGAAAAATTAGCAACTTACCGCTATTTCAAAGTACACTGTTGAAATTCGCCTCCCCAGTCAAGCCGCACGGAAACAGCGACAGCCAAAACAAGTGCCGCTCGGCCGATGCGGCCTCGCGTACGCCAACCGGGAAGGTGGAATTTCGCGCGTTCTCTTCTTATTTTAACCCTTTGTACTGACTCCATGTTTCAAAAGTTTAAAGAAGACTCACCGAAAACAGGTTTACAATTTATTCGTCGAAAATGGTCAAACACAAGGCAAAAACAGACGACGGAGGGAACAATGCTGAATCCAAAGCAAGGCTACATAGCAAATGTTTCCGAGCAGCAAACCTGTCTTATCTCAGTGTCCAGTGTTTTTTAAGTCCGTGGGCCGGCCAAAGGTGTGTTCGGGCGTTGCTTTGGGATCATCCCTCTCTGGCCGGTTTCGGGCTGTTTAGATTCGTGCGTGGATGGGATGTGGTTGCCACAGCGACCGACACTGGTCTTGTCGTCCCAAGCGCCTGCTATCAACTTTGTTTATCCAGGCTGGCTCTAATTGTTTTAGGACAAAGCGCGCTGGTCTTTGTCCTTGTTCATTTGTCGAGAGGACTGATTGCCAGAGTTGGTGCATCAATCTTGCTCGTGGCGCCCACGTTGGGCTTCTGTGATAAGATGGCGTTGTGTATCTATTCTGTTTCTTTAAACTATGGTGTGCTATTTATTTTACATTAGGTGTGTTAGAGTAGTGCAGTCCAACAGTGAATATGAAAAATGATACTATTCCCTTACTGATTATATTACGTGTGTTCGAGTAATGCAAACAGTTAGACGGTGCCTACGAGAAACGGTACCATTTTTCCTTTTCCCCCTCATGAGCGCCAATAAGGTGATTAACTTTACTGTGTCGAGGGCACTGAGTGAAGTCAGCCTCAATTATAGTTAGATGAATGTGTTAGACTAATGCAAACAATAATATGGTGTGTGCGAGAACGGTACCTTTTCCCTTCAATACGCAACGTTGTTTAGCTAATAGCATAGACACAAAATGGCTGACAAGTAATGACGGCCTTCCCGATATGGTTGAATGAGTAAACCCATAAATATTAAATCATTGGCTGCCATTTGCGACGTCCAATCCATTTGAAGTAAGATGGTTGGTAAGTAAATGAACAAATGTTGATTCACTTTCAACCCTCCCACTTCAAATGGACTGGACTTCTATGAGTGATACTTATTTAAATAAAATAAATTTAGTTTTTAAGATCCACATGATTGGGCATCTAAAATCGTCAATGGTAAATGGTGTTATACTTGTGTAGCGCTTTTCCACCTTTCAAGGCGCAGACGCAGCACCAGGAGATATGTGGGGTTCAGTATCTTGCTCAAGGATACTTAGCTGAGTTCATCAGGGCAGATAATCGAACACAAAACCTCTAGGGTTGGGGGACAACTACTCTACCAATGAGCCACGCCCCATTGGCACTGGAAGAGTTACAGTGGTATGAAAAAGCATCTGAACCTTTTGGAATTTCTCATATTTCTGCATAAAATCACAATCAAATTTGATCTGATCTTTGTCCAAATCACATTGATCAAAAACAGCGTCTGCTTTAACTAAAACCACCCAAATATTTATAGGTTTTCATATTTTAATAAGGATAGCATAAAAACAATGACAGAAGGGGGAAAAAAGTAAGTGAACCCTCTGCCTAAGGAGACTTAAAGAGCAATTGAACCCAATTTTTTACCAAACAATTTAAGTCTGATATGTGCTCAATCACTGATGAGTGGTTTAAAGCTGCCCTGCCCACTATAAAACACACACCAGGTAAACATTGTCTTATTGAGAAGCACTGTGTGATGTGCATCATGGTTCGGTCAAAAGAGCTGTCTGAAGACCTGCGATCAAGGATTGTTGATTTGTCTAAAGCTGGGAAAGATACAAAGCCATCTCTAGAAGTCTGGATGTTCATAAATCGACAGTCAGAGAAGTTTTCTACGAATGGAGAGAGTATGGCACTGTGGCAGCTCTCCCAAGGAGTGGCTGTCCACCAAAGATGACGCCAAGAGTTCAGTGCAGAATACTCAGAGAGGTAAAAAAGAACCCTAGAGTGTCTGATAAAAACTTACAGAAATCACAGGCACAGTCCAATATCTCTGTGCACACACTAACTATATGTAAATCTATAGCCAAGAATGGTGTTCATGGGAGGACTCCACGGAGCAAGCATCTGCTGTCTAAAAAAAAAAACATTGTTGCTCATTCAATGTTCGCAACAAGGCACTAGGAATCTCCACAGAAGTTTTGGCAAAATATTCTGTGGACTGATGAAACCAAAGTTGAATTGTTTGGGAGTAACACACAACGTCATGAGTTGAGGAAAAAATGGAACAGCTCACCAACATCAACACCTCATCCCCACCGTGAAGCATGGTGGCGGGAGCATCACTATTTGGGGGTGTTTTGCTTCCTCAGGTTCTGTACAACTTGCAATCATTAATTGAAGAATGAATTCAAAACTTCATCAGGATGTTTTGCACGAAAAGCTGTCAGTCCGAAAGTTGAATCTTTAAAGAGGGTGGATGCTGCAACAAGACAATGATCCAAAACACAGAAGTAAATCAACTTCAGAATGGTTTAAGAAGAACAAAATACATGTTCGGGAGTGGCCAAGTCAAAGTCCAGACTTGAACCCCATTGAGATGCTGTGGCATGACCTAAAGACAGCGAGTCATGCCAGACATCCCAGGAATCTGACTGATCTATAGCAGTGTTGTACAGAAGAATGGGCCAAGATCAGTCCTGATCAATGTTTCAGACTATTACTGCTAAAGGGGGGGGGGGGGGGGGGGGGCACAAAATATTAAATGTGATGGTTCACTTACTTATTTTCCCCCCTTCTGTCATTATTTGCATACTATCCTCATTAAAATATGAAAACCTATAAATGTTTGGGTGGTTTTGGTTAAATCAGACAGTTTTTTCATCTGTGTGATTTTGACAAAGATCACATCACATTTGATGGTAATTTTATGCAGAAATGTGAGAAATTCCAAAAGGTTAAGATACTTTTTCATACCACTGTAACAATGCCTTAATTCTTCTGGGTTCTTTTGCTTTTATCAGTTCAGACTCCAAGCCTTCCTTAATGTCCATGAGCCTATGTATTTTTCCTCAGCATTGATTTCCTGTCTGTATCAATCCTGTCACAATGGGAGCCAACACTAGTTGAGTTGTACTGTCCTCTCCCGCGGGCGTGTGCAATGACAGCGCTCACAAGGTCACAAGGGCTTAATTCTGGGAATAAGTGAGAGAAAAGTGACCCACCTTCTCTCCCGGCAACCCGATGGGACCCTGAGATCCAGGCAAGCCCTGTGTCAAAACATCAGTAAGGTTAAATGTAATAAGATCACTTATGTAACTGATTAAACAAATATTGATTATGGGGGGTTTAGTTATGGGGGGTTGTAGGGTTTTAGCACGCGTGGTTGAATTTCAGTCACGGAACCTGTAAACAACTTTGACAAAACACTTGTGTCAGTGCACAATTTTCTGTTGCACCGATTAAACTTGCATAGGCTGACAGCTATAGAAATAGTGAAATCCAATTTTTTGAAAAGGCATATTTTATCAATAAATATACCTTGATAAAAATGTGGGTTTGTACAAATATAATGTTCAAGTCTTTAAAAACTGTGTTGAAATATGTCTTCACAGAATAAAAGTCTGTGCTAGCAAAAAGTTTAGGGACAACCTAAAGTTCAAAATCATTTTTGCTCAGGTTTTAGGGCTCTCAAAGACAATTTTTCAGTTTTTTCTAACAGAAGCTATATCCATTTTATGCTTTTTTTTCTTTCTCCTTTTTTGACTATTTAAATATTAGACTGTTCCAAATAAAATGTCCTAAAATGGCATTTGAACTTCACATAGCTCAGATTTATTCCCGGGTAATTGTTTTTCTACTGTTTAATATGTAACACAATTGAATGTAATTTCCCAGAGCCTATCATTTGTTTCATTCATCCACTAAAATTATTTTAAATGAATAAATGTAGGGTTTTTTTTTTGTGACAAATACTGCGATGCAATTAGAATGTCATGATGAATTATAAAGCCTGTAGTTAATTAGAATACATTTTTAATCAGGTCCCACCCCTGATTAAATACTTGCATTAAGATTGGATAAGAGTTTCGGAAATATTCTGAACTACTAGTGATGATAGTTACATAAAATGGGTCTTTACCTGTGGTCCAGGATTTCCTTGTTGTCCTGCAGGTCCTATTTCTCCATGCGGACCCTGGAAACAAGCGTCATCATCTCTGAATTGTATTTAGGAATATACAGTGAAGAAATTAAGTATTTGAACACCCCTAGTTCTCCAATTTAGAAATGATGGAGAAGTCTGAAATGTTCATCGTAGGTGCATGTTCACTGTGAGAGATATATTCTTAAAGGAAAAATCCTGAAATCAAAATGCACGATTTTTTAACAATTTATTTGTGTGATACTGCTGTAAACAGGTATTTGAACACATGTCTATCAGCTAGAATTCTGACCCTGAAAGATCTGTTAGTCCGCCTATTAAAAGTCCACCTCCACTCCATGTATTATCCTGCATCAGATGCACTTGTTTGAGGTAGATGGCAGCATAGAGACACCTGTCCACCCTGTACAATCAGTAAGACTCAAACTTGCAATATGGTCAAGATCAAAGAGCTGTCCAAAGACACCAGAGACAAAATTGTTCGCCACCACAAGGCTGGAAAGGGCTTCGGAGCAATTGCCAAGCAGCTTGGTGAAAAAAGGTCCACTGTTGGAGCATTCATTAGAAAATGGAAGAAGCTAAACATGATGGTCGATCTCAGTCGGAGTGGAGCCCCATGTAAGATATCACCTTGCGGGGTCTCAATAATCCTAAGAAAGGTGAGGAATCAACAAGAACTACACATGAGGAGCTGGTGAATGACCTGAAAGGAGCAGGGACCACCATTTTTAAGGTTACTGTTGGTAATATACTAAGACGTTGTGGTTCAAAATTATACATGGCACGGAAGGTTCCACTGCTAAAACTAGCACATGTTCAGGAACGTTTTAAGTTTGCCAATGACCATTTGGACGATCCAGAGGAGTCATGGGAGAAAGTCGTGTGGTCATATGAGATCAAAATGAAACTTTTTTTCCAACTTTTTGGAGGAAGCAGAACACCATCCCTACTGTGAAGCATGTGGGTGGCAGCATCATGCATTGGGGGTGTTCTTCTGTACATGGGACAGGACGAGTGCACTGTATTAAAGAAAGGATGACTGGGGCCCTGTATTGGGAGATTTTGGGGAACAACTTCCTTCAGTCGGTCATTCAGAGCATTGAAGATGGTGCGTGCTAGGGTCTTCCAACATCACTATGACCCGGAGCACACAGCCAGGAAAACCAAGGAGTTGCTCTGTAAGAAGCACGACAAGGTTCTTGCAAACTAAGGCTACTGTACCAAATACATGCATTCGTTTTCCCAGGTGTTCAAATAATTATTTGCAGCTGTAGCACACAAATAAATCATTTAAACATCAAACATTGTGATTTCTGGATTTTTCTTTTTAGATGATCTCACAGTGGACATGCATGTACGATGAAAATTTCAGACCCCTCCATGATTTCTAAGTGGGAGAACTTGCAAAATAGCAGGGTGTTCAAATACATATTTTCGTCACTGTAACTACTTCACAACTACTCCATGTGCCAGGTGCTCCTTCCCTCACACACAGTATCACAACTTACATCCCTGCACATTATGTGCACACCAGAAACATGCCACCTGTTCAACCTTTAAATAGCATAGATGATCTTTCATAGTCAATAGTGTTGTTGTATTGATTGTACTTTACCTGGTTTCCCTTTGACCCCTGCGCGCCATCTGCTCCCAGGACACCCTAAGAATAAGCAAGGCAAATTTATTTGTAAATGTATTTATTTGTAAATTCAAAACAAGGTAATTCGAAATTCTTTACGGCACATGAAAATCAGAAAGACACAGTTAAGAAAAATAAATAAATACACAAATAAAAGTGATACATAAAACTCAGTAAGCAGAGGTGGGTAGTGTTACATTTACTCCGTTACATTTACTTACTTGAGTAACTTTTTGAGAAAAATGGACTAGTAGATCTGTGAGGAAGAAACACTACTCTTACGCTACTCCATGGGCATCACTAGCCATTACATTTTTCACCTTTATTTTACATTTAGTATTAGATTTTACCTTTTTTTTTTTTTTTGCCAGAGACACCAACGGTGGCTCAACCAGTTTCGACCATGAGACGTCGCAACAATAATCGCATAAGTGACTCAAGCTTGCCGTTCTATGATCCCACCAGCCTGTTCAATCACATGGCGTCCTTAAAGCACCGTAAAAAATTAAGTATTTGACATAGAGCGCCGGATATACAATCCTTTTAGTTTCATGATGATTCATGATTCATGATGATTTCTCCACTAGAGGGCACCTATGCTCTTTGAATGAATAATTAATTTCTGTAGGTTTTTTTTCTTTTGCCGGAATTCATTGTTTTTGGTTGCTGTATTTCTTTAATTTAATGTGGTTATGTGATATGTTATGGTGCAGTATAATAATAACTGTTCATATAGATAACTTTGCGCTGAGGAAAAAAAAATGCCATTGTTTAAAAAAAAAGTCAAACATCATAAACAGTTACTCAGAATGTCATTCAATGCAGTACTTGAGTATTTTTTTCACCAAATATTTTTTTTAGTTGTACTTGAGTACATTTTTGGATGACTACTTCTACTTTTACTTGAGTAATATTATTTTAAGGTAACACTATTCTTACTTGAGTATAAGATTTGGCTACTCTTCCTACCTCTGCACATTACATTTACTCCGTTACATTAACTTTTGAAGAAAACTGTACTTCCAAGAGTAGTTTTAGCACGCCATACTTTTACTTGAATATATTCGTGAAGATGAGATTCTACTCTTACTCCGCTACTTTGGGCTACACTAAAAGCATTATATTTTTTCTCTTTATTCTCCATAATAGATTTGACTTTATTTCTGCCACAGATGCCTACAGTGACTCTACCAGTTTACCAATGAGATGTCACAACAATAATCACATGACTCCATTATACGAATCAAACGTAATATAAAGTCACATGACTACACACAAGCTTGCAGTCGAAAGTCCTATGATCATTCCGGCGTTTAGCATCGATAGACCACGGAAAACAGGAGATCTGATTTTTTTTACAGTAATTTCATGGTAGGAAATATGATTTCTCCACTATACATATATATATATATACATATATATATAGATTTTTTTTTTTGGGGTATAATATGGTCATGTAAGTTATAGTGCAGTAATAATAATAATAACAACAGTTCATACAGATAATGTGCTGAAGATTTTTTGTTTTTTTAACAGACATTGTAAGCAGTTAGTCATTATGTGAGTATTCTTTTCACCAAGTAATTTTTACTTATACTTGATTAAATTTTTGGATGACTACTTTTATTTGAGTCTTATTATTTTAAGTAACGCTACTCTTACGTGAGTCAAATTTTTGACTACACTGCACATTTATAACTATTTTTTACTAAATCTAGTCACATAATTTTCTCAATATGAGTGTTAAAGACTAGTTAACAGATTCATGCGTGTATACACACACACACACACACACACACACTCACACACACACATACATACATATATATATATATATATATATATATACATTTAATAAACTAATTTATTGCTTAAAATAATTCTGTTAAGCCTATTTTCAGCTAGCCATTTTTCTTATTTCAACAAATCAAAGTGAGTAAAATTTACTTGAAGCACCGGCAGCTAATTTCCCTTATATCTAGTAGATTTACTCTCAAAACAAGGGGATTTAACTAGTGTTAAGGATGTGTTTTTGCAGTGTACCCAACTCAGATTAATACGCTGTCGTAAAGAGAATGATTTAAAGAGCTAACCATTTGAGCACACCTCTATTCTTGACTCGCAAGTTCATTCGGTGTCAACCCTTCCACGTCAAATGATCTGAATGTCTACTAGTAATAAACTCATTGAAATTAACAAAAGGATAAACAGAGCCGCATTATTGGACATCTTTCATGATTTCGAAATTGAAGTAATGTTGACTTACCGGTTGTCCAGGTGGTCCTGGTGGTCCCCTTGGCCCGAAAAGACCCCGTGGACCCTGGAAGCAAAGCATCCATTTATTTTTATATACAGTATTATTAAATGATGCGAGGAATACTGTGATGTCATAAGCTTATGTTTACACATGTATATTTTAGTGTGGGTATTTTATATTTTACTTTTTTGCCAACCCAATCTACCCTGCTCCATACTCTTTGTAGGCTAGCCAAGCCACCTGTTCCAAAGCCACATCTGTGATCTCCCGGGACATGATTGATATGGAAATATAATCATTGCGGCCATGATTTTTATCTCTACGCTCTGCCTCTATCTCGTTCCCAGCAAACCCAATTTCTGCCTGGCATTTGTCTCTGGCTGTGACACTTTTTTTCCCCTTTCTTCCTATTCTCGCTGTTGAAAACAGCCTCTGTAGTTTAACACAGCTCTGCGAGCATGTCTTATGGCACTTTATTTCCCCGCCGCGCAGGGTGATGCATTTGGAAGGACAGCCGCCCGCTGAGCACTCTGCTCCTACCGGGAGGAAGATGGAGTGCAAGTCAATCAGCCAGTGTGTTTGCTGCAGAGATGTGCAAGAGAAATGACACGCTCACGACTGGCGCTTCTAACATCTCAACCTGCCTCACGTTTCTTCAAGAGGTACTTTGCAGCTAAGATAAAAGGCAGTGATGATCATTAATACTGTATGTCATTTTACTCAATTTTGTACTCACCCCTTGAAAGGGCACTCATTTAACTCAATGGTTACCAATGACTTCGTGATATGTCCAAGCCATTTGGACTGGGAGAGGAAATTTTCAACTGGGCCAGGTGAGCCAGTTCAAATTAAATGGACGTCTATTGTTAACAATGGCAGGCAATTAGTTAAATACAATGAAAAAAAAATCTTCTTTAGTGTGTTATCTGGGGCCATAGCTAGAGTGTATATCTGTACTTATTTTAATTTTATTACAGTGGTATATCTACATACGAAGTTAATTCATTCCAGGACCTTGTTTGTAAGTCGAAATGGTCGTATGTCGAGCAGGATTTTCCCATAAGAATACATTATAATTCCATTAATTCGTTCCACAGCCGAAAAACCTACACCAAATCCTTTAATAAATACTACTGGTACTATTCCAAATGGCAATTACACATAGCAAAAACTAATAAATTATTAATATAAAACCTGAATAATACAACAATAAAAATAATAATAATTCCTGTAATAATGCAACAAATCTGGTTCTAATGTGGTGGACGTGTTTTGCTTGCTGAGCCTGAATGCACTGCACATAAAGAAAGGTGTGGTTGATATTTTACTTTTTCTTTTCTGTTTTGTTGTTGCCGTCAACTGGGGCGTGCAGTAGGTGTGTTGTGTTATACAAGTTCTGAAATAAATGATAAAAACCTGATGAAGCTGGCGATTTCTTTGGTGATGTTACCACAATAATAATTGTCACCTTAACTTATAAAGACTGGCGAACGGAGGTTGGAGAAGGACCATCAAGATCATAGACATTCTAAGGCCTTATTGTTGAGCCAGTTTACGGATGCGCAGCCCACGCTCATATTTTTCTATCATTTCCATCTTTATTTCAATGGTAAGCATCACCTTTTTCCTTTTTCACCACCTGCAGTAACCTTCTTGGAACCTGTGTTGATTTCTCTCACAAGAAAATCTGCCGCGTGTCCGTCTGAGGCACTGTCATGTCGTCGTATTTCGAGCATGTCGTCAGATGTAGAAACAAATGGCGAGTCAAATTTTACATCGGGCGACGAAAAGATCGTGTGTCAAAGCAATCGTAAGTCGAGGTACCACTGTAATTTGTTTTTTATTGACATTGTATTAATTTATAAATGTATTTTTAATAAATATATACTGTATATAATAATACATTTTTATAAAACTAGAGTTATATGAGAACAGATTTCCATAACCAGCCGAATTCACAGCATTGCCATATTTCTGACCTGTGACCTTTGACCCTTTGTCTTATATGACCTACCCTGCAAATTAGAGTTAAATAGGCTAATCCGAATAATTTTCAGGTCTCTGTGACCTTTGATCTCTTTAGGCAAAAACTGAATTACCTATTCCTTTTCATTATATACAGATATACAGTTTATCACAAAAGTGAGTACAGCCCTCGCATTTCTGCAGATATTTAAGTATATCTTTTCATGGGACAACAATGATAAAATGACACTTTGACACAATGAAAAGTTGTCTGTGCGCAGCTTATATAATGGAGTTAATTTATTTTCCCCTCAAAATAACTCAAAATATAGCCATTAATATCTATACCCCTGGCAACAAAAGGGAGTACACCACATAGAGACTACGTACATCTCTAAATGTCCAAATTGAGTATTGCTTGTCATTTTCCTTCCAAAATGTCATGTGACTCATTACAGGAGTGCTGTCAGCATTGCTGCAGAGATTGAAGAGGTGGGGGCTCAGCCTGTTAGTGCTCAGACCATATGCCGCACTCTACATCAAATTGGTGTGTATGGCTGTCACCCCAGGAGGAAGCCTCTTCTGAAGACTGTACACAAGAAAGTCCGCAAACAGTTTGTCAACAAAGCACATGGATTACTGGAACCATGTCCTATGGTCTGATGAGACGGGCGGGCTTTCTTTTTTTTTTCTTTCCTCAAATACGTAGCACTCAGCTAGCGAGGCACATAGCACTTGTATTCCATGAAGCCGGTCGTGCATAATAATTGGTCGTGCAGCCACCTTTGCATGATATAGTTCTATTGCAAATGTTGGATTGAGCTGACTGGTCGTTTTTTTGTTTTGTAAAATTAAGCTAAACTTTTGAGCGCCGCCTCACCGTGTCCATTGTTGTAATCAAGTTGCAATGCACAAACACGCGCTTCTTGTGGCTTCTTCTTCGTGGTTTTCAGCAGCAATTTTTTTCCCGCTCGGCGGTCAGAGCATCCAAGCATGGAATCGAAATTTTAAAATTCGAGCGGTTCCGGGAGAACCGGAGTGTTAGAAACAGGTCGATGCTTGATGTTCGATTACCGACCCTAATTCCAACAGTGTCTTGTTCGCATATTCGTGCCCATTGCCATCTGTGCCCATTTTGAGTTATGTAGGCCACACTTGTAAACAAAATGTTAACTTATTTATTGCCATTGACAGAAATGGACGTCCATTCCAATTTGTCTGGGGGCCTGCAACGATCTAATGGATCAAAACAGAATGCATTAATTTGCCGTGACTTTATATTTTGTGTCATGAAGGCCAAAATATTAAGTTCATGTTTGTATACGTCTTTATGATCTTAATAGTCACCAGCCGTATAGAAGGTTGATGTTCAGGCTGTAATCTGCAGGGAATGTCAATATTTGATTTCTTTCCTTTTGTATAGGGAATACATATCTATTCTAATTAAACTGCATGGCTGTTATCCATTAAAATAACTACATTAGAATGCTATTCAAGTCAAGTTCATACCTTATGACACTTATATCTTCTTCCAATAGGGTTAATAAAATGTAATGAGGTCCCTTTTAAGTACCACTTAAAATCATAATTAATAACAGAATGTGTGTGCTTGTATGTGTGTGTGTGTTGCTCACGGGTTCACCAGGTTGGCCCCTTGGCCCAACAGGTCCATCTGGTCCCTAACAAAAACAATGAAGGCAAAAGATTTATAGCAAGGCTCATAATGTCACCATCTTGAGTCATTTATAGCTCATTTAAATTTTTGCACCCCTTGTATCAAATTTTTCCCATCCATGACTGAGAAACTGCTCTCTTTCACTTTAACAAACAATACCTCCTGAGAAAACACAACAAGTCTCCTGGTTTTGGTATTATGTAGCCTTGCACATCTTTCTTTGTGTGGTAGCCTTCGGGTTATTTAAATTCAGAGCAGCCTCCTTCGTTGTTGCATTTATTGATCCATTTATCATGCTATTAAATCTATTTACATTGTGAAATGGTCAACAAAAAAAATAGAACAAAAAAAGCTGCGTTTTGTTGATTTAGGAAAAATAGTCTTTGCTTGCCTTTTCTCCTGGCTCTCCGTGAGGACCTTGAGGACCGGGCTTTCCTCTTTCACCCTGTAAAATGAAAAAAAAAAAAAAAAAAAAAAACAATGTGAACAACGTTTTGAATACATGGAGGCTAACTAGGGTCGGATATCATTCTTGGTACTTTTTAAAACAATTCTGTTTCTTAACCAGGTCTTGAATCGATACTTAAAAAAAAAAAAAAAAACGCACGAACTTAGTTCAAAAGCATACGCAAAGTTTCAGGCATTCCTTGTGGCCGAAAAGTGTTATTGGATGTAATTGACTTTCCATTGTATGATTTTAAAATTTAGAGTTTTCCCGTAAAATATTGTCTATAAAATTGTAAAACAATAAAACAAACAAAAAATAATGTAGTGAACAAAAAAAAAAAAAAAAAAACACTTTTATAATGGGCCAAAATTATTTTTCAAACAGATCATGTGACTAGCACATTAGACGGTCAATTGCTTTAGTTAGCCAAAACCTCAACCATGAGAGACAGAATGTGGGGAAAAAAAACAGAAAATCACATTGTTTGAGTTTTAAAGAATTTATTTGCAAATCATGGTGGAAAGTAAATATTTCGTCAATTACAAAAGTTCATCTCAATACTTTGTTATGTACCCTTTGTTGGCAAAGAGAGGCCAAACATTTTCTGTAACTCTTCACAAGCTTTTCACACACTGTTGCTGGTATTTTGGCCCATTCCTCCATGCAGATCTCCTCTAGAGCAGTGATGTTTTGGGGCTGTCGCTGGGCAACACAGACTTTCAACTCCCTCCACAGATTTTCTATGGGGTTGAGATCTGGAGACTTGCTAGGCCACTCCAGGACCTTGAAATGCTTCTTACAAAGCCACTCCTTTGTTGCCCTGGCTGTGTGTTTGGGATCATTGTCATGCTGAAAGACCCAGCCATGTCTCATCTTCAATGCCCTTGCTGATGGAAGGAGATTTTCACTCAAAATCTCTCAATACATGGCCCCATTCATTCTTTCCTTTACACAGATCAGTTGTCCTGATCCCTTTGCAGAAAAACAGCCCCAAAGCATGATGTTTCCACCCCCATGCTTCAAAGTGGGTATGGTGTTCTTCGGATGCAATTAAGTATTCTTTCTCCTCCAAACACGAGAACCTGTGTTACTACCAAAAAGTTCTATTTTGGTTTTATCTGACCATAACACATTCTCCCAGTCGTCTTCTGGATCATCCAAATGCTCTCTAGCGAACCGCAGACGGGCCTGGACGTGTACTTTCTTCAGCAGGGGGACACGTCTGGCAGTTGAGTCCCTGGTGGTGCATTGTGTTACTGATAGTAGCCTTTGATACTGTAGTCCCAGCTCTATGCAGGTCATTCACTAGGTCCCCCCGTGTGGTTCTGGGATTTTTGCTTACCGTTCTTGTTATCATTTTGACGCCATGGGGGGAGATCTTGTATGGAGCCCCAGATCGAGGGAGATTATTAGTGGTCTTGTACAGTATGTCTTCCATTTTCTAATAATCTAACTAATTTCTAACAGTTGATTTCTTTACACCAAGCGTTTTACCTATTGCAGATTCAGTCTTCCCAGCCTGGTGTTGGTCTACAATTTTGTCTCTGGTGTCCTTCGACAGCTCTTTGGTCTTAGCCATAGTGGAGTTTGGAGTGTGACTGACTGCAGAGTTGTCACGGATTACTTAAAAAAGTAATTTAATTACTGATTGCTGATTACACCTCAAAAAAGTAATCTAGTTACTTTACTGATTACTTTATTATCAAAGTAACTAAGTTACTTTAAAAGTAACTTATCAGTTACTTTTTACCAATTTTTCTCCTTTTGCTACCTCAACATAAAAATAACAGAAACATTTCATCACGTGTAATTGAGTTTTTCACATAAGGCTTAATCTTTGAGTTAGCGGGGGTTTAATTAGTCGATGGAGTTGATGTCAACCACCATTGACTCGCCCTAGCTTAGCCATCCCGGAGCCTTAAAACTAACAAATAACTGACAAACTGCACGAAATTTGTTTAAATAAAGTCCAACAACTAATTAAATCCCCGCTAACTCCAAGATGAAGCCCAATGTAAAAAATTCTGAACTTCCCCTTTGAAATAAAGACCTAGCCATTAAAATGTTGTCTATAAAAGTTGTAAAGCAATAAAACAACAAACATTTATGAAATGAACAAAAATCCTACAACGTACAGCTTTCATAATGGGTCAAAATCATTTTTCGAACAGATCATGTGACTAGCACCTTGAGACTATCCTTTGCTTTGCTTAGCCAAAACTACACGAGAGGAGGCAAGATGGATATTTATTTAGAATTTATTTAAACCTAAGCTTTCAAACGCTACCAACAACAAATTGAACAGCTGACTGAACTCGAACAGTATCAAGATGTTCGTATATATATATATATATACACAGTAGGGAGAACAAGTATTTGATACACAGTCAATGGGAAAACCCATTTGCAGTGTATCAAATACTTGTTCTCCCCACTGTATATATATATATATATATATATATATATATATATATATATATATATATATATATATATATATATATATATATATATATATATATATATATATATATATATATATATATATATATATATATATATATATAGTACAGTATTGGCCAAAAGTTTGGAGACACCTCAAAGGTGGATACTTTGAAGAATGTAGAATGCAAAACCTGTTTTCAGTTATTTCACTTTTTTTGCCATTCCACATGTTCGTTCATAGTTTTGATGTCTTCAGTGAGAATTTACAATAGCAGTGAAAATATATGAAACGCAAAAATTGCAAAAACGCAAAAAAAGTGTGTCCAAACTTTTGACTTTCGTTTCAGTCTTCAACATGCTTCTCCCCCCAGTCCCACAAATGTAAAACTCCGCCTACGATTACAAACTCTAACTATAAAATGTACATAATTACACATATTATAAAGGCTAGTTGCTGGGTGCCTCGTTACCTGTCGTCTTGTTTTGAGTTTTTTTCGCGACGCGTTGTGCTATAATTCCAAGTGCTTCCTTGTTGAATTGGATGTCGAGTACATAGGGGTCGACAGTCCATCTGAGCCAGCGCAGAGTTTGCAACGCACGGAGATATTTTTGTCATCTTTACTGGACGGATATGTGAAGTAATGGCTGTATCTCCAGTGAGCAAATGCAGCCGTTTGTTGTATCTCTCCGGCGCCTTTACTGTTAACATCCCGATAGGTAGCCAGGCTATGTGGCAGACGGCGCGCATACAGCATGGTACTGCACGTGACCCGTTTTTTTCCGATGGGAAAACGTGAGATGCGATGTCACTCCCAAACTCAAATGTGGTATTTTCTATCCAAATGCACTTCGTACATGACTACAGTATCCTTCATTCTACATACAGTATGAGGCAAAAACAAAATAGTAACGCAAGGTTACTGAGGAAACTAACTTTAATCAGATTACTGGCTTGGAAAAACTAACGCGTTAGATTGCTCGTTACTGAAAGAAAATAATCAGATTACACTGACTGACTGAGATAGTGGACAGGTGTCTTTTATACCGATAATGAGTTAAAACTGGTGCCATTAATACAGTTAACGAGTGGAGCCTTGTTAGACCTCGTTAGAAGAAGTTGGACATCTTTGACAGCCAGAAATATTGCTTGTTTGTAGGTGACTAAATACTTATTTTCCTCCTTCCTTTTCTGGTTTTTTTTCCACATTCTGTCTCTCATGGTTGAGGTTTACCCATGTTGACAATTACAGGCCTCTCTAATCTTTTCAAAAAGGAGAACTTGCACAATTGGTGGTTGACTAAATACTTATTTGCCCCACTGTATGTTATTTTTTTCAAACCTAAGCTTTCAAAAGCGACAACAACTACTGAGCATGAACCATCGATTGAAAATGTGGACCATAAACCGCCAGACAGCACCGCCAAAATGGTGACCGGAGCCTACCATATTCATTGGATGATGATTTTGGTGAAAATTATAGCTGTCCTAAACAGCCTGATTTAGAATTCCCCTCAAAAATGATGGTAAACAAAAAAATGTTCATTTTCAACTTATTATTATAAATATTCTTGTACGTTAATTGTATTGCTGACACTGTGTTTCGGGATCATCAACATGTCGTGCCCACCATGCCCCAAAAGTCAAATTCCGCCTATTATCAAAACAAAACAGTTTAACTCTTTCCGTGCCATTGATAATGATGCCTGTCCAATTGTGTGGCTCTCTTCATCCTTCTGCTCTCAATTTATATGATCTTAAATTATATACAATTACAGTATATATAATATATACAGAATATAATACTATAACATTCAAGCACTTGGATGGATGGATGGATGGATGGATGGATGGATGGATGGATGGATGGATGGATGGATGGATGGATGGATGGATGGATGGATGGATGGATGGATGGATGGATGGATGGATGGATGGATGGATGGATGGATGGAAAATTCAAGCACAAGTGTGCTGATTGCTGTGCATGGTTGCCCTCTACTGGCTAACTTGTAACCCACAGGCAACACAGGCACCAATAAGTGCACAATTAATTCATCAGACCTCATACTAGATTGACAGATAGATATATAGATAACGGCCCACGCTACATAGCTACCAAGACGATCAGTTTACGAATAATGGAAGAGTAGGACTTCAAAGTTAGTATCCACAAGAACAATGACGACAACTTGAGTTGTGACTTGCCAAGCCTTCAGCCTGTAAAAATGTATATAATATGTATACGAGTACATTCATTATTTTTTGTTCTTTGTGCACTGCCTGACTCTGTAGTTCGTGAATAGTACCACTGATGTTATACTTGCGAACGGAAAAAGTGGGCGGGGTTTAAAAAAATAATAAAAAATGAAATGAGGGACCAAAATGTTCATTTTTTTCGGTCCAGTTATCACCAGTTTTTTCGGAACAGGAACCAATTTGAAACCGAGTTTCAGCACCTAATCTTATATCTGACGAACACATCTATCATGGTAATTATGCTGACATACAAATACTGTATAGACATGAGCATGCAGTGCATAGCAATGAAATGTGCAAATCACATGAAGGTCATCAGAACTTACTTTGTGTCCCTGGTTTCCCGGGAGTCCTGGCAGGCCATCAAAACCTCGATCACCCTGCAAGGTCAACAGAGCAAGCTTGTTGACGTCCATTTTATCGTAAGCCACATCATAATTATTGTTGCCCTCCGGAGGGAAGCACCCTCCGGTGTGCACCATAATTTTTAGTTTGGTTCACTTTCAGTATAGTGAAGGAACAAAACGAAAATTTCATCAATGTTTTGAACCAATAACATATTTGTTCATTCACCTGAACCCCTTTGTATTCGCTTTGTTCACATTTTCACATCCCTTCCCCAATATGCCAAAACACTGCAATAAAATCAAAAGAAAATTTTTGATGCTAACATATAAATCAGGGTATTTTCATGTATCCAAATAATGGTATTGTCTATCTACAGTTAGAAATATGAGGTAAATGAAGGCATGACCAGAGGTGGGAAGAGTAGCCAAACATGCACACACTTACATACGGTCAGTTTGCCCTGACTCTCAGCCATGTAAGCAGTATTGCAATACAGTACTGCTCATTTAGCGGACCGAAAGAAAACCAAGAATTCTCAGGCTTGCCCACTCCCTCTTTTAATATTTTTTTAATGACTGTTGTCAAGCCTGTCTCTTCTCAAAAAGACGAGTTCAGGCTAGGCGCTAACGCCACTCCATCCTCGCTGTCCTCCTTGTCTCTCGCTCTTTGCTGACGTAATTGCTGCACGAATTACGATTTGGGAGATTGGACAGTTCAGGCCGCAGCCAGATTCTGGAAAGATGTGGCCCAGATAGGATTTGAAATGGTCCACTTCTTAGTGACTTGACACGTTCAGACCGTCAAGTTAATGCCTCACTCGAGGCGGAAAAACAAAAAAATAAAATCGGATTTAACCTCGCCTAAGTGTAGTGCTTCTTTTTCACAAATCTACCTAATTAAAAGTAAAAAGTATGGCTAAGTAGATCGGGTGACCAATCGTCCTCTTTTGCCCTGACAAGTCCTAGTTTCATATCCTCTCCGTAGCGTACGACCAGGTTTTATAAATTCATGAAAATGTCCAGTTTTTATGATTTTTCACGGGACCAGTCAAAGCAATACAAAGAAAATCCTTCCGGCTGCTGGGGGGCAGCGCCTGTCTGCATTGACATGGCTCCTACTAGGGCGGGAAGGGGTAGTTCTTCTTGTTTTTGTTGGCAGTTTACCCCTTGTATCATGGGGCAATACCGCCACCTACTGGGATGACGGTTTGGCAAGAGATCAGGCAATTAGTTGCATGTGACGTGTTCCCAGAGCGCCTGCCCAGTTGTTAAGTTTTTTACAATAAATGTGTATATAATGGGAACTGTTGACTTCTGTCGGAACTTTGTACTGGCGTGATCTGTAAAATACGGTTTGGTCACCTCCCGGTACTTGCTAACTGGGTAGCTATCAGTGAGCTAAGCCACGCTAGGCATTATGGGAAATGTAGTTTTGAACTGCTGCGTTCGGAAACATGCGGGTTGAATAGTTTGTCAGTTTATTTGGTTATTGTTTGTGTGCAATCTAGAACATTGAATGACAATAACAATTGAGTGGGAATAACAATTCGTCATCGACAATTGTCGTGATAGTAATTGCCTACATTTCAATGGGTCTACATTATATATATATATATTTTTTAATCATTATTTAATTCGTTTTTTTTTTTTTTTTTTTTTTTTTTATAAAACTGAATTTTTTTATCCAGACGGAGGAGGCACACTTTAATTATATTAAAGTGATATAGGCATGAACATAGAGTAAAATTCAAGTCTCTTAAGGCTGGGCTGAGTGTCCTCTTTTTTGGAAATCAAACTGGGGTCATCTTATTAGTAGATCTACTCTTCGAAGTAAATTTTCCTCAAAAAGTTACTCAAATAAATGTAATGGAGTAAATGTAACGCGTCACTATCCACCTCTGCTTAAAAACTGCATTTACTCAAAGTTGACTATTTCAGTGCCATTGACACTGATAGATGTTCAATAATGTGGCTCTTTTCAGCCTTCTGCTATGAATTCAATTGTCACTCATAGACGTCCAGTCCATTTCAAGTGGGAAGGTTTCATTCATTTGCTGCAACCCTCCCACTTTAAATAGGATGGACGTCTATCGCCGTCATAGGCAGGCAATGAGTTAAAAACGCTTTTTTTTTTTTTTTCTTTCCAAACAATAGGAATTCATGATTCACCCAGCCAACAGTGTTTGACCACTCCAACTTCATGATTTTCGTCATACTTTTTCTGTGCACTATGGTTGCAGTTCAATTTTATAAAATAGCATTATACTACTATTACATTACATTATAATACTATTACAATGTACATTATAATACTATCACATTATACATGATATACTATTACATTATAATGCTATTTATAAACCACTGCAATGCAGTACTCTGATGTTTTACCTTAACACCAGTTTCACCTGGAGCTCCACGTCCTCCATCTGTTCCAGCCCGTCCCTAAACAAAGCACGATGCAGTTAAAAAAAAAAAAAAAAAAATGAAAGAACACATGGTATGATATAGAGATTTCCAGCGCATAGCTCACCATTTTCCCCGGTTTGCCATTACTTCCTTGTAGTCCCGGTAATCCTTGAGGTCCCTGTATGGACAAGACAAAAGGAAAAATAAATGTGTAAAGAACAGTCGGTAGGGGCAAGCTGGTTGAAAGGAAATCAATACAGTGACAATGAGAGCGCGTGTCGGATGGAAGCTTTAGGTGAGATAACAAGTCTGCCCTTACCGGAGGGCCCGGTTCACCAACATTTCCTTTGGAGCCAGCGGGGCCTGGAACACCCTGTCAAATAGATAAGAAACAAGTTATCCACACACAGGCCAGTATAAAATTGAGCATTGATTCTTTAAAAGGCTTTCATGTTACTTCCAGACAATTTGGCTTACCAGTGGACCTGGCCGGCCTGTAAGACCTCCCGGACCTGGAGGGCCCTTCATTGAAAGCTGTAAGAAAGATACAATTAATGGACAAATGTCTTTGCCCGTTGTCATGGCACAATGATGTACCTGAGCTTGTTGTATAATAGCTTGCGCTTGCGCTTCCTGCGGGGACACCACCGGTCCTTTTTGGGAATTGCCTTGAAACTGGAATTGAGGGCAAGGAATTAGTCAGACCACTAGAGTGGATGAAGCTCAGTCAAATAGCTCCCCTTTGTGGTCAATACTGGTGAGGTAGCTTTGCCTTAGTATTATGTACAGTACAACATTGTGCAGTCTTACAGGTAGCATCAGCAAGGTTCCTTGTGGACCGGGAATTCCGTCTACCCCGGGAAGACCGGGACGTCCTACAGGACCCTGTAAATATATTACAAGCATACATATAAATTAACTCATTGGCTGCCTTTGACAGCGTTAGACGTCCAATCTATTTAAAAGTGGGAAGGCTGTCAGTGAATGATTCTTTCATCTTCTGCAGGCCTCAGACTTCAAATGGATTTGCCGTCTATTAGTGATGAATTCATTTTAATTCCCAGCAGAAAGATGAAAGGAGCCACGTGATTGGGTGTCTACAATCATCAATGGCAATGGGACAGTTAAATTTTGGGCTAATGAGGTGTGTTAATCTTACTTTAAAATAGTAATTACAGTGCTGGCCAAAAGTATTGGCACCCCGGCAATTCTGACGGATAATGCTCTAATTCTCCCAGAAAATGATTGCAATTACAAATGCTTGGGTAGTAATGTCTTCATTTATTTTGGTTGCAATGAAAAAACACAGAGGAGAACGGGGAAAAAAATGAATCATTATCATTTTATACAAGCATTGGCACCCTTTGAAAAATCATGGGATACTTCTCTAATTTGTGTAATTAACAGCACCTGTTACTTACCTGTGGCGCATAACAGGTGGTGGCAATAACTAAATCACACTTGCAGCCAGTGAAAATGGATTAAAGTTGTCTCAACCTCTGTCCTGTGTCTGTGTGTATACCACATTGAGGATGGAGCAAGGTTACAGGTACATCTTAAAAGACCTAAATGTTCCTGTGTCTACCGTGCGCAGTGTCATCAATAAGTGTAAAGCCCATTGCACTGTGGCTAACCTCCCTAGATGTGGACGGGAAAAAAAAATGATGAGAGATTTCAACGAAAGATTGTGCGGTTGGTGGAAAAAGAACCTTGACTAACATCCAAAGAAGTTCAAGCTGTCCTGCAGTCCAAAGGTACAAAGTGTCAACCCGTACTATTCGTCGGCGTCTGAATAAAAAGGGACTCTATGGTAGGATACCCAGGAAGAGCCCACTTCTGACCCAGAGACATAAAAAAGCCAGGCTGGAGTTTGCCAAAACTTACCTGAGAAAGCCAAAATGTTTTGGAAGAATGTTTTCTGGTCAGATGAGTCAAAAGTCGAGCTTTTTGGGAAAAGGCATCAATATAGAGTTTACAGGGAAAAAAACGAGGCCTTCAAAGAAAAGAGCACGGTCCCCACAGTCAAACATAGCGGAGATTCCCTGATGTCTTGGGGTTGCTTTGCTACCTCTGGCACTGGACTGCTTGACCGTGTGCATGGCATTATGAAGTCTGAAGACCACCAACAAATTTTGCAGCATAATGTAGGGTCCAGTGTAAGAAAGCTAGGTCTCCCTCAGAGGTCATGGTTGTTTCAACAGGACAATGACCCAAAACACACTTCAAAAAGCACTAGAAAATGGTTTGAGAGAAAGCACTGGAGACTTGTAAAGTGGCCAGCAATGAGTCCAGACCTGTTCGCAGTTATTTGGTTGAAAGGCTGTGCTACCATGTATTAGGCTGAGGGTGCCAATACTTTTGTACTTTTTTTTTTTTAATACTCTTTTGTGTTTTTTCATTGCAGGCAAATTAAATGAAGATATTACAAACAAAGCATTTGTAAATGCAATCGTTTTCTGGGAGAAATTGAGCATTATCTAACAGAATTGCAGGGATGCCAGTACTTTTGGCCAGCACTGTAGTTACAGTTACAAATTACTTCTCCCAAAAACTAATTGACCTCAATGTAAGAGTAAATAGTTACTCAGCAAAGTAACTGGAGTTACTTTTCAAGTTCAACGCGTTATTAAATCATACGTTCTATAATATCTTTCACATAAAAGACGTTTATATTACCTCATTGAATTAAACTGATGTTTTCATTCAAAAAAACATTCGTCAGTCACTAACTTTCTAATGCTGAGGGAAAAAAACGTTTTTTTTTTTGTTTTTCCTGTTGGAGTGAACGTGCATCAAATCAATTATGGCCCCCGTTCTGACGTACGTACTGAACCGTGACTTGTGTGTATTGTCACACGCCTAATATAGGCTATATAGATTTATTTTTCAATATGCAGGTGAGGCTTTGAATCTCTGGCTTCTCCTGTCTTTGCTCTAGTTGTTTTAATTTGAAAAACATCACAGAAGATTGATGGATACGTCATTCAAGAGTTTAGGGCAAGTGACATTTTTTGGAAATAGATAACAAACAAATTATTAATATATTGTAGCGTCCACAAGGACAACACCAACTTGGTGATGATAATCCACAGTCTGCATTAAAACAGTACATTATTTTCAATTAAACGTCCCCACCTGGACGCAATGAACTATGTAAAAAAAAAAAAAAACGTCCCGAGAGTTTAAGATGACGCTCTCCACGCTAAATGCTAATGCTAATGAGAACGCGAATGCTCTGAGCACCTAGTCGATCAGCATCGCGTTTGCAATTGCAACACCACCCCCCCTTCCACCTTCTCCCCTCCCGCTCTGCACTCTCCAGGGCAGGTAGGCAGGCAGGCAATTGTGAGACAAAATCAGACAACTTGCGCTACATTCAATTAAACTGTTGTAACCCGCCCCTTCACATCCTGTGTAATGGTAATGGCGGTGCAAAGCTGGGAAAGTAATTAATTAGATTACTCACTACTTAAAAAAATAACGCAGTTATGATGAAACGGAAGGATGAAAAGGGTTTCGTTTTTTTTTTTTTTTTTTTTAGTTGTTTTGTAGAATATCCTAGAATGATTTTCTGACCCGAGTATTGATAATTGTTGGATCACCATATCAGCCAAAAGGACGTTTTAGTTAGGAACAATGGAGGTCAAAGACATCGAGTTGCACATGAGCGGAGAAAAACACGAGTTGCAGTGAAATACAATTTGTTTGTTTTTTTCATCAGAAATTGCTTCGAAATGTCTTAAAATATGTTTTAAGGTCTTAAAAGTCTTTAAAAGCATTAAATTTGACTTTGAAATGGGTGCAAGAACCCTATAAAAGAGCTAAATCTTGGAGTAATGAGGTCAAAGGTCAGAAAAGGAATTTTGCATATACTTGGCAACGGATTACCCTATTTAACTCATTGATGACATTTAGGGGCATGAGGGCAAAGGAAAAATAATGTCAAAAGTCAAAGATTATAGACAAGTTTCCGAGGTACTTCCACTTTAAATCCACATTTCTTCTCTAACCAAAACAACAATGGAGGAAGAATGGAGGAAAACATTCCACTTCCAAACATAAATACATGTATGTACTATATAGGCGTTTCCAGAGGTTCACACAACCACGCACAGCACAGAAAGTTCTGGAGCCTCATCTACGCCGTGCTTAATCCATTTTTGGCGATTCCGTGGATTCCTCTGTTTAATTTAACTGTGTCTACACACTGCTTACTTCAGCCGCATTTCATGTTCTTCTGTCTAAACCGGAAGTCCGTAGCATAAAAAATCACAGCTGACACCACCTATATGTTGCTCAGGAAACTTGTTTATAAGGTCCTCTAAGTCAAAATCCTGCCTTAGAATCTAGTATCTTAACAGGAGCAATGCTTTGAATTTGGCTGTTTAGGCGGAAGTCGGCTCACTCAGTGTGCTCATCTATTTTTTTTTCTCAGTTTTTTTTTCCCTTCGAGTTGCCAAATATGAGTTAACAGTTATATGATACTCACCATTTCGCCAGGGTCTCCACTTGGTCCTGGGGGGCCTATTGGTCCAGCTGGTCCAGGAAGTCCCTGTGAAGGATGAGATAAAACATTGTTGGTATGGTATGACTTGCAGTACATAGCCCTTTAAATTTAGTAGTGACTTTTTTCTTAATTAGATACCATACCCCAATTAATCACCTAGTGTTTTCCAATTAAATTTATAAATGCAACATGTCAGATGTTTATTCTACAATAGCGTTTGTATTGCTAAATGAGTGTGATTATATTTTCAATGCAGTGTCTCAGCGGATGCAATTTCTCATACCACAGAACAGAGATAGGATCTTAACATGCGATAAATTACCGCTGTGTGCAGTGTGGATTTATCACTTGGGGATAACAAAACCACACAGTGTCAAAAATTACATACATTGTATATTTACAAGATTACAATAGGACTTTGTAATGTGTACATCTCCTGTTATTGCCTTATCTATGATGTCACCACAATATGTCACTGTAGACGTCAAAGATGGCATCTGTAAAGCTGCAGCCAAAGTTTAATTACAGAAAGTGGATTTATTGTTGCTTTACCTGTATACTTACTGTGGGGATGCTTTGCAAAGCAACGATCCTCATATATAAAATAACTGTTTTTTTTCCCCCTTCGACATTTCCAGCAGGCCACCCAGTCAACACTGTTTGACCACTTCAACTTCAAACTACTCCAAAAATTCATGTAGAGCAGGCACCCTCGACTTCAATCTTGACGGTTGTGGCAATCATGCAGGTTTTTCGATAAAAGCAGAAGCCTGTTCATTTTCAATGGCATAAAGTTCTAATTTTCAAAATGTATGTATGTTTTGCGCAATTCCGATTTTTCATACTGTATAGAAAGAAAATTAGGAAATCAAGGCTAACCAAACGATTTCATTTTTTTTTCAGTTTATTGCAGTTTTTCACGGCTTTGCTGTTTTCACAGATTTTCGAGAAGACTGCGAAAAAAATGTGTAACTTTCATTGGTAAATGGTAAATGGACTAACACTTGCATAGCATCTTTCCACCATCAAGGCACTCAAAGTGCGAAAGACTGCTATTTCTGTCAATGTCAAAAATGTCTATAAATGTCAATGCCAATGACAGTTTTAATGTCAATGCAAAAAGACTAATACATTATGGATTGCTAGACTTTGGCCCATGCTACATACTGTAGCTACTTAGGCTAGGTTCATAACGCAGGTATTAATGCACAAATCGGATTTTTTTCATGTTTTTCCGCCTCGAGTGAGGCATTAACCTAATGGTCTGAATGGGACGGGTGGCGTAAAAGTGGACCATTTCAAATCTGATCCAGGTCACTTTCGTATGTGGTTAAAATCTGATCTGGGCTACATTTTCCCAGAATGTGGGGGCAGTGAAATGTCAAGTCTCCCAAATCGGAATTCATGCAGCAATTACATCAGCAAAAAGCGAGAGAGGCATGAAGGACGGCAGTGATGTGTCAGTGAACAGTACCGCAATAGCAGGCGACTGCATGCCGGATCTGACCTTAGCTCGCCAGTTCCGCATAGCAATTACGCCCGCTTAACGTCAGTGCGCCAGATGCGGCCCGAATCAACACTATGACAGTCCAAATGATAGGTTACGCACTGTTCCGGGGCGGACCGTGGCGTCCGAATGCGTTCAAAATCTGCAATTTAACGGTCAACGTGTGACATCACCGTCAGCGTGAACCTGAAAGGCAACTAAACAGAAGAGCACGCCGGAGTCACGACCCATCAGTGGATGGTAAATTTGTATTGTAAGTGCTTTATTCAGTCATAATCGCGTTTTGAAGTCACTGCTCTACTGTTAAAATTCTACCGAGCGTTAATAAAATGGCCTGTGTAGTCAAGTGATCTCCCATGCCTTCAAGTTAAGTAATTCAAAATTTGTTGCATAACAATATATGCAGGGTGAAAACATTTATTCTATGTTGATGAAATGTTTCAATGTTTGAATACTATTATCCAAACTGAGCCCCTCCTCCTTGTGTTTGTGTATTTGTGTCACTGCCTTGATTGCACAGATGGGTGAGTCTGGGACCAGGTGCTGCTGATCATCGTCAGCAGCTTACTAAACTGGTCCTTGGCCTCACATCATTGCCAGATCAACAACTGACCGACGTGACTTTCAGCTTACAAATAAAGTCATGTAATTCTGATACTGAACTCACTTTTATTTTTTTCCCCTCTAGATCCTGTGCTGCTTGCCTGCCAGAACGCCTGCCTGCCCATTCACCTGTTTTATCACCAAACTGCCCACCAGATTCTTCGGACACTATCTGCCACTCCTTCTCATCGTCAATGAACTCCTTTTACCACTGCCACTGCCAGTTTGCCTCTGACTCATAAAAATAGGTCATCTTTAATGTGGAGTTGCTTGTTCCGTTCAAAATACTAGTAAAAAAAAACATGTATTGTTATGGTACATTTACAGTATATGTTAGCATTAATAAATGGTATGAAAAAGGTGTGTTGAATATGAACACAATACAGAATGATGCATTGAACAAAATGGACCCCAAATTTAATACTAAAAATGCTTTTGATACAAATCTGGCCCAGATTGGGTGTCGTGTGCCACATCCGGGCCATACATTAATGTAGTGTCTGCTAATTTGGACCAGTTCTGGCCCAAAACTGGTTGCTGATCCGGTAAGTGACTCCATAGCGTTTGGGCTATTTTTCAAAAAGACACTGGGGCGGATCCGTTTTACGAAATTGGGCCGAAATTTGAAGTACATCTGGCCCGTGTCTGCTCCAGTTATATTTTGCTATCTGGGTAGCAACGTTGTGTTGCACAAGTTCCAAAGTAAATGATCAAAAACCTGACGAAGCTGGCGACTTCTTTGCCGATGTTGATATATAATACAATAATAGATTGGAAACAACAACTTATAGAGACTGACGCACAGTGGTCGGAGGAGATCACCTATATTCTCTAGCCAGTTCACTGACACTCACACCATGCTCATATTTTTCTATCATTTCCATCTTAATTTCAAAGCTAGGCGTCACCTTTTTCCTTTTTCACCACCTGCACTGAACCTTTTTGGGACCCATGTTGATTTCTCTCACAAGATAATCAGCCGTGCGTCCGTCTTGTTGTAAAACAATGAAATGGCATCGCTCTCATAAATCGTCGTATTTCGAGCATGTCGTCATATGTTGAGACGAATGACGAGCCCAATAAATTCAGCCCAATAAATTCAATCAGTGTAGCTTCTTATCCTTGAAATGGCAACTCACCTCCATTCCCGGCATGCCTGGCGGTCCTTCACCTAGAGAACCCTATAAACAGATAAGCGGAATCTCAACACATTTGCATGCTTTGAGAACTAAACCCACTCAGCTATTCATGCCTCCGGCAGCTCACCGGTTCAAATACTGCGGGCTCACCCTTCTGTCCTTTCTCAGTCGGTAGTCTTGTCTGAGGAAGGAAAGCAGATGAATACATAATCACTTGACACTGACCAGTGGGGGACAAACTGACTGGCTTAAAATGTCTGACTAAATGTTTACTTTTCCTTCCCACGTCTGTGCTCGTTCTCTTAAGGCAAAATCGTAGCCTTCGTCGTATATTTCGTACTCTTCATACTCAAACTTTGTGTTGTTGTAGTCGTCGTGTTCGAGAACCTGTTTTTAAATACCGTTTATGACACTTGTGGTGAATTTGCCATGTTTCTTTACATTTCCATTCAACCGACCTCAGATTCAGTTATATTCGTGCCCGCAGTTACTATGGAAACAGCAAGGTCGTCAATAAGGTTGCTGTAAAGGTCATCCACCGCTGGGCTCGTTCTTGTCTCGGGTTCCTGCAGACCAATTGTAACATGAAATGTTAGCGCTAAAGATGGACCACATTTTAAATGACTTAATCACGTGTAAACATCCAATCAATTTGACCTGGGAGGGTGGCAGCAAATGACTATTGGTTTATCCGCGGCCAGCCCTCCCACTTCAAATGAATTTGACGTCTATCACTGTCAGTGGCAGCCAGCGAGTTAAGAGAGATGCCATGCTAATTGTGCAGAACACAAAACAGTTTCTTTGTATGTACCTGGGATGGGCATTTGACTCAATTTACTTGCTGTCTTCACTGTTTTTCAGTAGTTAGTTTTAGAATCAATGCCTGGAAGTGTTTTAGTACAAAAGTTTATTGTACTCAACAAGTCCCACTTCATCAATTAGCACATAATTGCTTATTGAAGCCACAAGACTGAGCCATAGCAATAATTTGTAGGTAGACCAGGCTTTGATCCTGTGGTACCTTAGGCTATGTTCTCACCACATATCAATTCAGATATTTTTCCCATTTGCTATTCGTATCTGACATTTTCATGTAGTATAAACAATACTTTTTGTTTTAATCATAGGCAGAGTTTGACTTTTGGTGTAGGGGGGGCACAACATGCTGATGACCCCAAAACGCAGTGTAAGCAATAAAATTAAGTAAATAAGGAATATTTATAAAAATAAGTTGACAATGAGCGGTTTTTTTTTTTTTTTTTTTTTTGTTTCCCATCATTCTTGAGGGGAATTCTAAATCAGGCTGCTTGGGCAATACTTTTCGCCAAGATCGTCATCCACTGATTAGTACGCCCGCCGGTGTCGTGCCAATGTAGTTATCCCAGTCAAAAATAGTATCCCCTGGGCAGAGCCATATGGAGGTAGATTTGTGTCTTTACTATTCAATAAAAAAAGTAGCGTCAATTAATAAAAAGAAAAAAGAAAATGTGCTTGAATGCAAAAATACATTTGAAACTCAAAAAATGCATGTGTGTTTTTTTTTTTTAATTGATTTTTTTTTTTTGGAGTTAAGTTTTTTTTTATTTGAATTTTTTTGATTAAAGTAATGTTGATTTGTGTTTGGGCCACATTTTGGCTAGGACGTTTTAGTCTTTATTATTCAATCAAAAAATAAGTTACTTAAAAAAAAAAATTTTTTTTCAAAAAGAAAAATCACTTCAATCAAAAAACGAAAAATTTCAATCATAGAAAACATTTTCGAATGCGAAAAAATATTTGAGATTGAAAAATTTGCATTTTAACACTTAATTTTTCATTGAAAATGTTTTCTTTGATTGAAGCAATCTTTTTTGTGTTTGGGCCATATTATGGGTAGGACATTTGTATCTAAATCATTCAATCCCCCCAAAATATGCTTCAATCCAAAAAAATATATTCAATCAAAGAAAAAAAAACATCATTTGAAAAATAAAATTGCACTCTGCAATTTTTTTTTTTTTTTGAAAATTATATGTAAAGCAAGTGACCGTCTAAGGTGCTAGTCACATGATCTGTCGAAAAATAATTTTGACCCATTATAGAAATATATTTTTTGTTAATTTCATTCATTTTTGTTGCCGTTTTATTGCTTTACAGCTTTTATATATGTATCGGCCCCACCAGGGGGGCCATAATCCCATTGCCCCCCCCCCCCCTCCCCCTTATAATCCACTTTTGGTTTTAATTGAGTAGATTTGTGAAGAAGAAACACTATTCTTACTCCGCTACTTTGGGCTACGCTAGTTGTTACATTTTTTTCTCTTTATTCTACATATTGATTTTATTTTTGCCAGAAATACCGACATTAGCTGTACCAATTTCACCAATGAGATTTCATAACATGACTCCATTATACCATTCAGCGGTAACAATTTTTTTTTTTCTCCACTGAAGGGCACTCATGCTCTTTGGACGGGTAATGGGTCATAATGTTCTGGCCTGAATTTGATGATTTTTGTGCCTTCTTTTTGGCATAATACGATCATGTAATAGGCTCAGCCAGGGATCCTCAACCACCTGATACTGGTCCGTAGCGCATTTGCTATCGAGCCGCAGAGAAATAATAAATAATTTAATAACAACGACAATCTGGCTGTGCTTCTTGACTAATGTGAATAGAGATTTGCATACGTTGCCCTCTAGTGATTGGCCGCCATTACTGGGATGCTTGCACACTTATAGCACCCCAGTTTCAGTCAGAGTAAACAGTAACATTAGCTGCTGTTGGCTGTGTTGTGTATTTGGATAACTTTACGATGAAAAGGCCACCTTTTGAGCCAGAAGAGGAGCCTACAACCAAGTCCATTCTGCATAATACAGTATGTTGTTATAAGCTAGCAGGTTGGGGACCACTGGGCTATAGTACAGTATCATAACAGTTCATAGCGATGTTGTGCTGAGAAAAAAAATATACCATGCTTTTAAAAAACCTGACATTATAAGTAGTTACTCACAATAATACTTATTACTTGAGTATTGTTTTTAGTGACTACTTTTTTACTTGTACTAAATTTTTGGATAACTACTTTTATTTTTATTTGAGTAATATCATATACAAGTAACGCTACTCTTACTTGAGTGAAATATTTTGCTACTCTACCCACCTCTGGTTATAACATACATTATGCCCATTCCTTGTACATACCATACATATTGCATAGGGGCAAGCATGTTATTCATGGGCATGTTCTATGGAGCTAAACACACAAACAGAATGTAAGACTCAAAACACAAGGCAATTTTGTTTTGGTGTCGTAAAGAGGGTAGTGATGTTGGTTCTGGTGGTTAATGGCAAGCATTTGATGAGTACTATTGTGAGATCAGCAGGGGACTGATTGGTTATAGTGCTTGCAAATAGGTGGGTTGTTAACTTGTCTACCTCATCACCAACTGATGCGATTATGATGCTTGGTGAGGGAGCTTCTGTTGAGGGCTCATTCGTAGGCATCTCCACAAGGGACTCATCATTGTAGACTTTAGTGGTGCTTTTTAGGTCCAAAAAAGGCTCTTGGGACAGATACTCTGGCAGCATGGTTGAAACGCCAATGAAGCCATCATCCAAATGTTTCTCCTCTAGTGTATTCTTCCTGGATCCCTTCTTCTTTCCTTTGCCTTTGCCTTTACCCTTCCCCTTGCCTTTACGCTTGCCATTCCCCTTGGAAGCCTTGTCCCTCTTCTTTTTGTTCTTTTTGCCCTTTCTGCCCTTTTTGGCTTGTGGTTCTTCTGACTGTTCCAGTTGGGACTTCTTTTCATGAAAAAAAAGTGGGGATTGTCGGGGGAAAAAAAGATGGATAGATACAGTTGTGAAAAAAAAGCACACGTAGTAAATGACAATTTCACACCCTTTATAGGGCATTCATTCAACTCATTGGCTGCCATTGATGGCGTTAGAAGTCCAATCTAGATGTCCAGCACCATCAATATTACTGATGAAAGATGAGGATTCACAGTTTCAATGAATTGGACATCTATTGTTGTCAATGGCTGTCAATGAGTTACATACTACGAAAGACATAAAACCGTCACTGTGTTATGGTAATGATTATGACTGTAACATTTGTACATGATACTGTTATACTGTACTATCATGTAAAAACATAATTGTGGTGTTTTTACATGATACTATCACCATTATCTAAAATCATGATACTATACTGTAAAAACATAATCTCTATCATCTAAAAACTGATAATTGTCATGTAAAAACATGACAATTTTCACGTTTTATATATTATTCTCAAAGCATGATAAATATCATGTAAAAGCATCAGTGGCACTTTTAGGGGTGGGGCCATAGGGGTAATGGCCCCACCTCTAATTTGAATGTCCCCTGAAGTCCCATTTTAGCACAAAGCATGGCAATCAGTGAATCCTCCATTCTTCTTCTTTCTTCTGAAATCAGAGTGAATGAGAGAACGTTGTTTCTAGAGTAAGCCTGAACAATATATCGCTTCAACATCGTTGTCGCGTTGTGCGGTTGTGCAATACTTGCATCACATGGACGTGCAATATTTTATTTATTCATTTATTTATTTACAGTGGTATGAAAGAGTATCGGAACCTTTTAGAATTTCTCACATTTCTGCATCAAATCACGATCAAATGTGATCTGATCTTAGTCAAAATCACACAGATGAAAAAACAGTGTCTGCTCTAACTAAAACCATCCAAATATTTATAGGTTTTCATATTTTGATGAGGATAGCATGCAAACAATGACAGAAGAGGGAAAAGTAAGTGAACCCTCTGCCTAAGGAGACTTAAAGAGTCCTTGAGACTAATTTTTACCAAACAATTTAAGTCAGGTACATGCCCAATGACTGATGAGTGGTTTAAAGCTGCCCCGCCCACTGTACAGTGGTATGAAAAAGTATCTGAACCTTTTGGAATTTCTCACATTTCTGCATCAAATCACCACCAAATGTGATCTGATCTTTGTCAAAATCACACAGATGTAAACAGAGTCTGCTCTCACTAAAACCACACAAACATTTAGAGATTTTCATATTTTAATGAGGATAGCATGCAAACAATGACAGAAGGGGGAAAAAGGTAAGTGAACTCTCTTCCTAAGGAGACCTAAAGAGCAATTGAAACCAATGTTTACCAAACATTATATGTCAGGTGTGTGCCCAATCATGGATGAGTGGCTTAAATCTGCCCTGCCCACTATATAACACACTCCAGATAAGAAATGTCTTGATGAGAAGCATTGTCTGATGTGCATCATGGCTTGGTCAAAAGAGCTGTCTGAACACCTGCGCTCAAGGATTGTTGATTTGTATAAAGCTGGGAAAGGATACAAAACCATCTCTAAAAGTCTGGATGTTCATCAATCTACAACCAGATAAGTTGTCTACAAATAGAGAGAGTTTGGAACTGTTGCTTCTCTCCCAAGGAGTGGCCGTCCACCAAAGATGATGCCAAGAGATCAACGCAGAACACTATAGGTATAGGTAATAGACAGAGGTAAAAAAGAACCCTAGCATGTCTGCCAAAGACTTACAGAAATCACTGGCACAGTCCAATATCTCTGTGCACACATCAACAATATGTAAAACTATGGCCAAGAATGGTGTACATGGGAGGACTCCACGGAGGAAGCCACTGCTGTCTAAAAAAACATTGTTGCTCGTTTAATGTTCGGGAAAAGGTGTTAGGTCCTCTTCACCTTCCTTCTTAGACCTGCCCACCTCCGGCAGGTGTGCATGTTTTTATTGATTGCAGGTTGGACGACAGACGGGTGGAGCGGCCACAGGTGCTGGCAATGCCAATCAACCATCCATAAAAGCCAGTGGACGCCTCCACCTCGTCGCCCGATCAACTCGTCTGTTTCAATGTCAGTTGTATCTCGCATTCCTATATGATATCTTTGCTCACTGGCTTACGACTTCCTTGCTCTCCTCCCAGGTCCTGTTTTCTGCATGCCCCTCGTCGGATTCCACGCCTGCCTTCCTTCCGCGCCTCCTCGTCTTACGCCAGCTCATCGACCACGAGCCAAGTCATCCACCCCAGCCACATTCTCGTGATCGCCAATAAACGATTACTCCTCTCACCCCTGTGTGTCTGCTCTGGGATCCCCTCTTACTCACGCAACCCTAACAAAAGGCACTTGGACACTCCAAAGAAGTTTTGGCAAAATATTTTGTGGACTGATGAAACCAAAGTTGAATTGTTTGGGAAAACACACAACGCCATGTGTGGAGGAAAAATGGAACAGCTCACCAACTTCAACACCTCATCCTCACCGTGAAGAAGGGTGGAGGGAGCATCATGATTTGGGGCTGTTTTACTGCCTCAGGGTCTGGACAACTTGCAATCATTAATGGAAGAATAAATTCAAAAGTTTACCAGGATGTTTTGCAGGAAAACCTGAGGCCATCCGTCAAACAATTGAAACCAATAAGAATTTAGATGCTGCAACAAGAAAATGATCCTAAGCACAGAAGTAAGTCAACTTCAAAATTGTTTCAGGAGAACAAAATACAGGTTCTGGAGTGACCAAGTCAAAGTCCAGACTTGAACCCCATTGAGATCCAGTGGTATGACCTAAAGACAGCGATTCATGCTAGACATCCCAAGAATCTGACTAACCTACAGCAGTTTTGTCGAGAAGAATGGGCCAAGATTAGTCCTGATCAATGTGCTAGACTAATTTGCAGCTGCAGGAAGCGTCTGGTTGAAGTTAAATGGTAAATGGTGTTATACTTATATATTGCTGCCAAAGGGGGAGGGTGGCAGAAAATATTAAATGTGATGGTTCACTTACCTATTTTCCCCCTTCTGTCATTGCTGGCATACTATCCTCATAAGGATGCTGTTATATGAAAACCTATAAATGTTTGGGTGGTTGTAGTTAAAGCAAACAGTTTTTTCATCTTTGTGATTTTGATAAAGATCAGATCACATTTGATGGTGATTTTATGCAGAAATGTGAGAAATTCCAAAAGATTCAGATACTTTTTTTTTTTTTTATACCTTTTTGAACATGCAAACTTGTTTTTCTTCATCATACTCCTACAGCACAACAGCCTCTTAACATCTTTCCTGCTTATCAGTGTGACCAAACTGTTTTTCTTGGTCACTAGTGCAGCTGGTGTTTGGTACTTAAAGTTAACAATAGTACACAGGTTTATAGCTTTGATCTGGCCAGAGAAGACTCAGTCGCTCTACGATCAAAGGCACAAATGTGTTAATCATTGTTAAGCTTGTTACACACTAGAGGTGGTCCAGGCTGAAGTGTGCTGTGGCAACTCATTCATTGTGTATGTGAGAGGCTGTTCTCGATTGAGTGAGTGTCAAAGCGTGAGTGAATTTTAAAGGACTCACTCAATGAAGCATTTAATAAAGACATGCATTTTTCTATTAATTCTTGATTAAAAATTATTCACATTATGAAGGCGGCGTACGTGGGTTTTCTCCGGGTTCCTGCCACGGACTAAAAAAATTTGCACGGTATGCTGATTAAACACTCCAAATTGTCCGAAGATGTGAGTGTGTGTGTGAATGGTTTTGTGTCTATACAGTTGTGGTCAAAAGTTTACATACACTTGTGAAGAACATAATGTCATGGCTCTCTTGAGTTTCCAGTTATTTCTACAACTCAGATTTTTCTCTGATAGAGCGATTGGAACAGATACTTCTTTGTCACAAAAAACATTCATGAAGTTTGGTTCTTTTATGACTTTATTATGGGTGAACAGAAAAAAGTGATCAAATCTGCTGGGTCAAAAATATACATACAGCAGCGCTAATATTTGGTAACATGTCCCTTGGCCATTTTCACTTCAATTAGGCGCTTTTGGTAGCCATCCACAAGCTTCTGGCAAGCTTCTGGTTGAATCTTTGACCACTTCTCTTGACAGAATTGGTGCAGTTAAGTTAAATTTGATGGCTTTCTGACATGAACTTGTTTCTTCAGCATTGTCCACAAGTTCTCAATGGGACTTTGGGAAGGCCATGCGAAAACCTTAATTCTAGCCTGATTTAGCCATTCCATTACCACTTTTGATGTGTGTTTGGGGTCATTGTCCTGTTGGAACACCCAACTGCGCCCAAGACCCAATCTTCGGGCTGATGATGTTAGGTTATCTTGAAGAATTTGAAGGTAATCCTCCTTCTTCATTATCCCATTTACTCTCTGTAAAGCACCAGTTCCATTGGAAGCAAAACAGCCCCACAGCATAATACTACCACCACCGTGCTTGACGGTAGGCATGGTGTACTTGGGTTAAAGGCCTCACCTTTTCTCCTCCAAACATATTGCTGGGCATTGTGGCCAAACAGCTCGATTTTTGTTTCGTCTGACCACAGAACTTTCCTCCAGAAGGTCTTATCTTTGTCCATGTGATCAGCAGCAAACTTCAGTCGAGCCTTAAGGTGCCGCTTTTGGAGTAAGGGCTTCCTTCTTGCACGGCAGCCTCTCAGTCCATGGAGATGCAAAACACGCTTGACTGTGGACACTGACACCTGTGTTCCAGCAGCTTCTAATTCTTGGCAGATCTGCTTTTTGCTGATTCTCGGTTGAATCTTCACCCTCCTGACCAATTTTCTCTCAGCAGCAGGTGATAGCTTGCGTTTTCTTCCTGATCGTGGCAGTGAAAAAACAGTGCCATGTACTTTATACTTACAAACAATTGTTTGCACTGTTGCTCTTGGGACCTGCAGCTGCTTTGAAATGGCTCCAAGTGACTTTCCTGACTTGTTCAAGTCAATGATTCGCTTTTTCAGATCCATGTATGTATATTTTTGACCCAGCAGATTTGATCACTTTTTCTGTTAACCCATAATAAAGTCATAAAAGAACCAAACTTCATGAATGTTTTTTGTGACAAAGACGTATCTGTTCCAATCACTCCATCGAAGAAAAATCAGAGTTGTAGAAATAACTGGAAACTCAAGAGAGCCATGACATTATGTTCTTCATAAGTGTATGTAAACTTTTGACCACAACTGTATGTGCCCTGCAGCTGGCTAGCAACCATTTCAGGGTGTACCCCGCCTTCTGCCTGGAGTTAGCTGTGATAGAATCCAACACCCCCGTGACCCTCGTGAGGATACGCGGTTCAGAAGATGGTAAATGGTGTTATACTTATATAGCGCTTTTCCACCTTTCAAGGCGCTTTACACTATCTCGCCATCCATCTACTGGTGACGCAGCACCAGGAGCAATGTGGGGTTCAGTGTCTTGCTCAAGGACACTTAGACGAGTTCATCAGGGCGGAGACTTGAACCCACAGCCTCTGGGTTGGGGGACAACTACTCTACCACTGAGCCACGCCACCCCCAAGATGAATGAATGAATTATATAAATGTTATGGAGAGTGATTAAAAGTATTGCGTTAAAGGTGAAGGTGAATGAAAAATGTGGGTGTGCCTATATTTTGTGCTGGTGCACCCTAAGAAAAACCAGTGCAAAAAGGATAGTGTGGACCTTTGACCCTTCATTTTTTCCCAATATCGTTCAGGCCTATCCCAAACAGACCTGTTCAAGTTATCTGGTGAAAATTCTTCTAGTTTTAATATCACAATGTATTGCAAACCCCCAAAAATTTGCGACGATACCGTTCAGGCCTATTTTAGAGTATGTTAAATATTAACGCTGCTTTTCATGTTAAAATGACTTTTCAAAAAAGTATGTTAAAATTATTTTTCCATATATTGTATCCTTACTTGCAAACAGTATGATTAAATATGATTTGTTACAAACTTTACTGGCACATCTCTACTTGACAGTGTCAAGCAAAGATGTTTTTACTGCCACATGCAGAATTATCTACGTATTGGCTTGTTGACAAAAACAAACACAGAACAAAAATGGCAGCAACACTTGGCCCATGTTTCAGAAAAATCCTAGAACCGCCACTGAAAAGCATGATACGTGACATTTCATTTCATTAAAGTGTAACTGCGCTACCTAGTGGACAAAGTTGCATCTTCCTGCACAAACAGTGATACACAATACTCGATATACAATATACAATACTCGAATGTACCGTATTTTTTGGACCATAAGTCGCACCTGAGTATAAGTCGCACCAGCCAAAAAATGCGCAATGAAAAGGAAAAAAACATATAAGTCGCACCTGAGTATAAGTCGCATTTTTTGTGGGAAGTTTATTTGATAGAATCCAGTACCAAGAACAGACATGTCATCTTTGAAGGCAATTTAAAATACAAATACCATAGAGAGCAACATGCTGAATAGATGTACAGTATGCTAACATTACATGACGCTAGAAGTAAATCGGGGCCATAAAAATCCAGCCCAAACCCACCGGCCCACAGGTGTTAAAGCCCGACCCAGCCCGCCGATCAATTAACTTGATTTGTAGCCCCGAGCCCGAACCCCCCGGAAAAAAAAAAAAAAAAAAAAATGTTTTATTTGCAGGCAAAAGACTGAAAAAAAACCTAAATTCTAGGTTTTATTTGTGAGGACCCAGGAGAAGCAGGAAATACGGGGATGCGATGCATGGTTGCGTTTTCGTGTTATCACATTTGTGATGATGCCTGTGTATATATGCATAATGATAACAAATTAAAGCCTGTCTTTTGTTGCGAGTTCTCCCAGTTAAACAAGACTAAGATGGCTATTCAAAAAAAACATTTGTATCTCTTATATTTATGTGTCTGTTCTAACAGGCGGATAGTGGATTTGACATTTATTTTAACGTCTTCGAGTTGGCAGAAAAAAACACAAGTTTTCTCAATGTTTGAATAGTTTACATATTTTTATGATCATTATAAATGCATTTACACAATGAAATAACACTGGAAAAGTTTGTTAAATATATTTCTCGTATGAGACCAAAGCGCCACATTCGTTTACATTCAGCGAAGCCGACACAGGTTTCTGTGTAGCATCTTCAACAATTTGAATCCTTTCCATACCCCACTCCTACCGCAGTTGTTTGCTTTTCAATTCCTGTCTTTAGTTTGTTTTTCACTCCTACCTGCTGCATATCAATAAGGAAATACCAGGATGGACTTGCGGAGGGCGCAAGGGCGGTAGGGGAAGATTGAAAAGAGAGTGGGGCCACAGCGTTCACGTGCGCAGGCATGCACAGCGCCTTCTCTGTTTCATCCAAATTATTTATTTTATTTAACATCCATACACTGTTTTAGTATGAATATATGAATATATATCTATTTTTTAAAAAAAGGTAGCGAGAGAGAAGTCCGGCCCGACCATAAATAATCACATGTAAGTCGCTCCAGAGTATAAGACGCACCCTCTGCCAAACTATGAAAAAAACTGCAACTTATAGTTAGAAAAATACGGTAATAGCAAATATAACATTAGGGATGTGATTTAGACCCAAACGGGGTCAATGCGTGCGGTGGGATAACGGCAAGTGGGAACTGTTGACATGTTTTGGCATTCTGAGTCATCAAATAGTTTAGTAAAAGCCAGCTGGATGATATGATGGACAATTTCTGGAACCCTCTCACTGACCGGATTTCGTGCAGACACACGTGCACAGATGCACTTTAAGAACCCGTGAGAAGTGTGTCACTCGTTGACTTGGCTGATTTAACGCACATTTTGCTCCAGATTGGGTTGCTTCATCTCAGCTGTTATTCTCTCAACAAACAATCAATTGATTTAAACGAAATGCTGTCCTGCTGGCTGTTTCAAGGAAATCATCCATCATAAAATCAGTATATGCTTCGCCATATGTTTTGTGTGGTCGTCATTTTAATGGCATCCAGGCTGAAAATGTCCATGCTGGCAAACTTGTTTAGCTGTGACCCATCACGAAAGTTGTAATCAAGTGTAAAATATTAGTATTATTATCCAGTATGGGGTTTTTCTTCCCCGATGATAACAGTACTGACCCCGTGAAGGTCCAGGCCTTGGCTGTTGTGCGAATCCGAGTCGCAGTCTGGCACGTAGTTGATACAGTAAGCGGCAGCAGCCTCGGGGTCATCGTCAATCAGCAAGTGTTGAATTTCTCCCTGAATTAAATGCGAGAAAACAGGGAAAAAGTGAATGTGCTTCATCTTTTTCAATCATGCACTGTTTTTAATTAAGTGTCTGGTCAGCGTATTTTCTCTTTCTTTACTTTTTCGGTCTGCAGGAGTGTCGAGCAGCAGGGAAAATTGCAAGAAATGTTTTAAAAAATTGAGTCTATCTTTTATCAAGGCACCACGGTAGACAATTTTAGGTTTGTGACTAGGGATGTAACTAATGATTATTATTATAATCGATTAATCGGACGATTAATTCAAAGGTTAATCGATGAATCGGATAAATGTCACTTTTATCAGTTAGCTTCAAAATTTAACTTGTTTTAGGCATATTGTAAGTAACAATGAAGACAAAATGAGATGACTATTTCCTTCAAAAATAATATATTATTACATCTTCCTGACTTAACTGTAGTCCATAATTACACTGCTTTAGGTACATAAAACTTAAGTTTTGAATAAAGGTTGTCGGTATAAAACAGAGAATAATTTCTCTACACAAATCAGACAAATGTCCTGTTCATTCAAATGAAATAAAAGTGCAGCTGATTGACATTTTCTGTCTTGTGGGCTAAGGGTGACCGTGGCACAGTTGGTAGCTCGTGTTTTCTGGGACCAAAGGGTAAGTGGTCAATTCCTGGCTGCAATTACCCACTGTTGAAGTGCCCTTGGGCAAGGCACTGAACCCCCAATGGTTTGGCGGGGCCTTGCATGGCAGCAGCACCATTGGTGTATGTGTGAACATGTGTATGAAAGGGTTAATGTGTGCTAATGTACTAAGTACTCTCCATTTACCAAGCCCTGATACAAATTGTGTTAATAAATTCATTTTCTTTAAACAACCTAAACAAAAAAATTTAAATAAGGACAAGACAGACTGTAATGAATCAGATTTCCTTATCAAACAGTCGTTCATAAATACAATCCAAACCCAATTTCAAAGCACACTCTCTTTGTCATGTTCTGCTCCTGGTCAGATTTTGTGTTGTTGCAGAGCCAGCTGTGGGGCGTTCCCGACGTCGCACCTGCAGCTAATCACTGCTCATCGACAACAGTATAAAGACGTAGGCGATCCACTGGAAGGACGCCGAGATATTTTCCTTGCTGGTCGCCATTTGCCATCCTTGTCATTCGAGTAGCTTGTTGTTTTTGTAATTACGCCTCTGCCGTGGGTTTTGGTCGCCTGTCGCTTTAGTTTGTATGCCTCTACCTTGTGCAGGTACGTGAGTGTATTTAAGTTGTTTTATTGGCTCTCTGCGTACTTCCTTGATTTACCTTTGCATTTGTATACTGATCCCCGTCGACCTCTTGTCACGGACCCATTTTGTTATTTCCCCTTTTTACCGCGATCGCGTGTGTTTTGGTTTGTATTTAATAAACCCTTGTACGATTCCCTCAGTCGTTGGTCGTCTGTTGTGAGTCCAACCTTGTTTTCGCGTTCGCAAATCCTGACAGAATATCTCGGCCAAAATAATGGACTCCGCAGACAGCGAGCCTATAGCCCAGGCGTCTTCGCCTAACCCAAGGCAGCTTACTAACCCGCACGATCGCGTTCTCCGTGAGATAATGTCAGCGATTCATGCACTTACCGTGAATATGTGTTCACTTGAAACCAGGGTAGACCGGGTTTGCGCTCACGGTCCCGCTTCGCCTGCGGCGCCGATGCACGTTCCCCTCGCATCACCTTCCACCCCGGCGTCCACTCCGTGGCTTGAGCCAGATATTCCTCACCCGCCACGCTACGGTGGGGAACCCGGCTTGTGCGGACAGTTTTTGCACCAGTGCTCATTAGTCTTCGACCAACAACCCCTCACATACTCCTCCGATAGATCCCGGGTCGCGTTCATCATGAGCCTCCTCACCGGTCCCGCAGCAGCATGGTCAATGGCAATCAGCAACCAGTACCCCGAGTTTCGTAATTCATTTCCTGGTTTCGTCGAGGAAATGAGGAGAGTTTTCGATCACCCGATTCGGGGCAAAGAGGCTGGTAGTCGCCTGCTAGACATGAATCAGGGCGAACTTTCCGTCGCAGACTATTCAGTCTCCTTCCGCATTCTTGCAGCAGAGAGCGGCTTTGGCGATGCGGCTTTACGTTGTATTTTCCGGAGGGGGCTAAGTCCTTTGGTGAAAGACGAACTGGCAGCCCGTGATGAAACGGCGGATTTGGAAGATCTTATTGGATTGGCTGTAAATTTGGACAATCGACTTCGCGAACGAGAACGCGAGAGAGGTGTGGAGTGGCGGTGCCGATCGAGGAGTGCAGACATTGGGAGAGGTTCTTCAGCGGCGCGCACGGCGGTCTCTCATCCGGCTGCTCTTTCCTCGCCCGACCTTGAGTGGCAGTCGTCGACCCGGGAGGAGCCCATGCAACTCGGCGGGAAACATCTTGATGCAAGAGAGCGTTCCAGACGCATGTTGTCTCAACTCTGCCTGTACTGCGCTGAGCCCGGCCATCGCGTTGCCTGCTGCCCGGCGAGCCCCCGTGCAAGCTCCGGAGGTCATTTCGCCCAGGTACCTACTACGGACGGCAGCCGTGCAGCGAGGCAGCTTCCCACAAGGGAAACTCCATCACCACAGCGTGAGTACCTACCCACGACCGCTAGGACGGCAAGACCACTCAAGAGCACAAGACTGCAATTACCTGGGATTGTTATGGGGTACAATCGCAGTTGTAAGGTAACTGTTTTAGTTGATTCGGGAGCTGACGACTGCTTTGTGGATTATTCGGTTGTAGACTCACTTGGTGGTTCCTTAATCGAACTGAAGGAGCCCCGGGAGGTACGGGACCTTAATGGAGACTTAATTTCCACCATAACGCATGAAACTGAAGCTCTCACGTTGGTTGTGTCTGGTAACCATTGCGAGCGTCGAACGTTTTTTGTAATGCCAACAAAGTTAGCTCCGGTTGTTCTCGGTTTAACGTGGCTAAAGCAGCACAACCCGGACATTGACTGGGAGGTCCCCAGAATAATTAATTGGAGTGTTCAATGTCACTCGCATTGCTTGCGCGCGGCCTCAGCTACTCCTGGAGAGTTTGTAACGCGTAAACCAGAACCGATTGACTTGTCTTTAATACCCCGTGAATACCATGACCTCAAGTTGGTTTTTAGTAAAGACCTTGCACAGTCGCTTCCACCACATCGCCCCTACGATTGTTCGATTGATCTGGTTCCCAATTCTAAATTGCCCTCTTCCAAACTCTATCAGGTGTCCAAACCGGAGCAGGAGGCCCTGAATGAGTACATTACGTCATCCCTTGCGGCCGGGCTAATCAGGCCTTCCAAATCTCCTGTCGGAGCAGGGTTCTTTTTCATCAAAAAGAAAGATAAAACACTTCGCCCATGTGTCGATTATAGGGGCCTGAACGATATCACTGTTAAGAACAAGTACCCCCTACCTCTCCTGGACTCTGCGTTTGCGCCTTTGCAGTCCGCGTCCGTATTTACCACACTTGACTTGCGCAGCGCTTACCATTTGGTACGGATAAAGGAAGGGGATGAGTGGAAGACGGCTTTTAACACCCCCATTGGCCATTTCGAGTACTTGGTTATGCCATTCGGACTCACTAATGCGCCTGCGGTGTTCCAAAATTTGATTAACGATGTGCTTAGAGACATGATCGGCCAGTTTTGTTTTATTTACCTGGATGACATCCTTATTTTTTCCAGAAACCTCGATGAGCACAGGCAGCACGTTCGGCTGGTTCTACAGAGGCTGCTCGCGAACCGGTTGTATGTCAAGGCGGAGAAGTGCAAATTCCACGCCCAGACGGTCCAGTTTCTGGGGTTCGTTGTGGAGAAGGGCCAGTTGAGAGCAGATCCAGCCAAGATACAGGCTGTGGTCGAGTGGCCTTCTCCAACATCAAGGAAGCCCTTGCAGAGGTTCCTCGGATTTGCCAACTTCTATAGGCGCTTCATTCGCAACTATAGCCAGAAGGCAGAACCTCTGACAAGGCTTACATCCATAAAAATTCCATTCAAATGGACCCCCGAAACTGAGGCTGCTTTTGTATCGCTAAAACAAGCTTTCACTCGTGCACCGGTCCTCACTCACCCAGATAATGATTTGCCGTTTATTGTAGAAGTGGATGCCTCGGATTCAGGAGTGGGGGCAGTCCTGTCACAGCGATCCCCAGTCGACCAGAGGGTTCACCCTTGCGCCTTCTTCTCGCGTCGCCTCAGTCCTGCTGAACAAAACTATGATGTTGGTAACAGAGAGCTGCTAGCCATCGTTCTGGCGTTGCAGGTGTGGAGGCATTGGCTGGAGGGGGCGTCAGAGCCGTTTGAAATCTTCACTGACCACAAGAACCTGGCATACATCAGGGCAGCTCAACGACTGAACTCCCGTCAAGCACGCTGGGCGCTTTTCCTCACCCGCTTCAACTATACCATAACTTACCGTCCTGGGTCTCGCAACACGAAGCCGGATGCCTTGTCTAGGATCTTCAGCCCAGTCCACCAGGAGTCTGTTCCGGAGCCCATTGTGCCTGCGGTCCGTGTGGTGGGGGCACTTCTTTGGGAAGTAGAGAGGAAGGTCGCCAGCTCCTTGCAGGATGGGAACGTACCAGTCGGGTGCCCCAAGGACAGACTATTTGTTTCCCAGGAACTCAGGGCAGAGGTACTGCAATGGGGACATACCTCAAAGGTGGCCTGCCACCCAGGGGTCTCACGGACACTGTTCCTGATCTCCCAGAAGTTCTGGTGGCCTGGGATGAGAGAGGACGTCCGAGCATTTGTTCTGGCCTGCTCAGTGTGTGCCCGCAACAAGTCGTCCCATCAGTCTCCCTCTGGCCTTCTGCATCCGCTACCGATCCAGTCTCGTCCTTGGTCTCACATCGCTTTGGATTTCGTCTCTGGCCTTCCTGTCTCCCGGGGGAAAACAGTGGTGCTGACAGTTGTTGACAGGTTTTCAAAGATGGCCCACTTCATTCCTCTGCCCAAGCTGCCGACTGCTCTAGAGACTGCAAACCTGCTCGTGAGTCACGTCTTTCGCATCCATGGCATTCCCACGGACCTGGTGTCAGACAGGGGTCCTCAATTCGTGTCGCGAGTATGGAAGGCTTTCTGCAAAGCCATGGGGGCTACTGCGAGCTTGTCGTCAGGGTACCACCCTCAGACGAATGGCCAGACCAAGCGGGCCAATCAGGATCTAGCAGCTGCTCTTCGGTGTGTCTGCCACAAGCACCCGACTTCCTGGTCCTCCCATGTCCCTTGGGTGGAGTATGCACACAACACGCTCGTCAGCACGGCCACAGGTATGTCTCCATTTAAGACTGCATATGGCTACCAGCCTCCTGTGTTCCCTACCCAGGAGTCGGGCATCTCCATTCCTTCCGTGCAACATCACCTGCGACGAGCCCACAAGGTCTGGCGTGACGCTCGAGCGGCGCTTTCGAGAACGGCAGTGCGCAACCAGCAATTGGCTGATCGCTACAGAAGACCGGCCCCTCAGTACAGACCCGGCCAAAAGGTATGGCTCTCGACCAGGGACTTGAACATTGCCGGGGTTACAAAGAAGCTGGGTCCCCGTTTCATTGGACCATATGAGGTGGACAAGGTGATCAACCCGGTGGCCGTGAGACTCAGGCTCCCTCCATCCCTTAAGATCCATCCAGTGTTCCACGTCTCCCTGCTGAAGCCTGTCTCCTCCAGTCCGCTTTGCCCCCCAGAAACTCCTCCTCCACCTCCACGCTTGATCGATGGTGACCCAGTTTACACCGTGAGGTCCATTTTAGACTCCAGGAGGAGGGGCAGGGGGGTTCAATATCTGGTCGACTGGGAGGGCTATGGTCCTGAAAAACGCCAATGGGTCCCCCGCTCCTGGATCCTGGATCCCTCTGTCATTCGAGACTTTCATACGCGCTGTCCCGGGAAACCAGGTGGGTCGCCAAGGGGCTCCCTTTGAGGGGGGGGTACTGTCATGTTCTGCTCCTGGTCAGATTTTGTGTTGTTGCAGAGCCAGCTGTGGGGCGTTCCCGACGTCGCACCTGCAGCTAATCACTGCTCATCGACAACAGTATAAAGACGTAGGCGATCCACTGGAAGGACGCCGAGATATTTTCCTTGCTGGTCGCCATTTGCCATCCTTGTCATTCGAGTAGCTTGTTGTTTTTGTAATTACGCCTCTGCCGTGGGTTTTGGTCGCCTGTCGCTTTAGTTTGTATGCCTCTACCTTGTGCAGGTACGTGAGTGTATTTAAGTTGTTTTATTGGCTCTCTGCGTACTTCCTTGATTTACCTTTGCATTTGTATACTGATCCCCGTCGACCTCTTGTCACGGACCCATTTTGTTATTTCCCCTTTTTACCGCGATCGCGTGTGTTTTGGTTTGTATTTAATAAACCCTTGTACGATTCCCTCAGTCGTTGGTCGTCTGTTGTGAGTCCAACCTTGTTTTCGCGGTCGCAAATCCTGACACTCTTATATGATAATTTAAAGTTTGAATGGTAGTTTGTGTTGAAAGGAGACTCAGCTATCATATGATGGTTTACGTGTTTGGTTTCTTTATAAAATGAAATGGGACAATTTTACTAACTAACAATAACTCAAATGCTAATATGCTTCTCCAAAACAAGATACAAACAGACACTTAAGACACTGATTAGCATCATCGCTAAATAGCTTAGCGCTCCGTGCTAAGTAGTAACGTCTCATCAATAAAGAATACAAACAATACAACTGGCTTCATTCACTCACTTTTGACGGAGGCACACTGGATCTAATAATACAAAAGACAATCTAACTCTCGACACTTGGTAGTATTAGATTCAGCAACCCAACCTGAGAGTCGCAGTGAACTCTCTCACCCTCTCTTGCTCACTGGCGCGCACATGCAGCCTCACATTACACACACAAGGACCCAAGCGGGACTGCTCATAGCCGCCGGAAAAAATCGATTATCAAATTCATTGGCAACTGTTTTATCAATTGATTTTAATCGATTAGTTGTTGCAGTCTTATTTGTGACGAAAAACTCATTCATCATTGCCAGAGGCATCAAATCAAATCCATTTGAACTGGCTGGCACCCAACCCTCCCAGTCCAAATAGATTGGATGTCTATCACCGTCAAGTAGCAGCCAATAACTTAATTATTAAAATAAGATAGAGGCATCGGAATAGTATGAATGTTGGTGATATGCTTCTTTAATTTGAGTGTTCGTTACCTGCCATTAATGTGAAAGTCGACCTTACGAACTATGGAGGACCAGGAGTGCAAAAATTCAATAAATAAATACACAATTAAATAAATAATTAAAAGTGTCATTAAAATGCTTTTACTTTAATATTTATTTATTTATTTATTTCAATATTTATTTCCATTTTTATTTATTTATTTCAATTTATATTTATTTCAATTTTTTTATTTCGATTTATATTTATTTATTTAAAATTTTATTTATTTATTTTGATTTATATTTATTTTGATTCATATTTATTTATTTGAGTTTTTATTTATTTATTTCAATTTATATTCATTTATTTCAAAATTTATTTCGATTTTTATTTATTTAATTTCAATTTTTATCCATTTATTTCAACTTTTATTTATTTCAATTTTTATTTATTTCAAAATGTATTTCGATTTTTATTTATTTATTTCAATTTTTACTCATTTATTTCAACTTTTATTTATTTATTTCAATTTTTATTTATTTATTTATTTCAACATTTATTTATTTCACTTTTTATTTATTTCATTCTTGCACTCTTGTTCCCCGTGTGGCCGCATGAAATAATTTTATCTGTCATTGGCTCATCAAACTCGGTGGGCGGTCGTGAGCTCGGCGGGGTTTGAGTTGATCGAGTAATAAGCGATTGCTTCGTCCTATTTCTTCCCAACATGGCGGCGTTATCTGAGATTTTGCATGAACTCTCTCGGGACATGTTGGATTTCTCAGAACAAATTGAAGCAGGACATTTGAACCCTGAGTACGTGTCCTACAAAACAGAGCAATTAAGTAACATTATTGGCATCATCTCGGCTCTGTCAGATCAAGATGTTGATCGAAGAGTTTTCGATAGTTTAGAACTGCGGTCAAGCCAGCCTCTTCTCGTAAAAACGAAGTCAAACCAGCCGCCCTTCATTTGGATTATTGTTTGCATTATGTGCATTACGGTAATGCAATGCGCTGGCTTCAGAATGCAATGAGGTGGCTTCAGAGCGCAAGTCCCTTTATTAAATATATGAAGAAAAAAAACGGTGACCTATTCGACAACGGGTCCACTTTAGAGAGACACTGGAGCACCCCTAGACCCATACTAAATCATTATGTTATAAAAATGATGTCGGAGTTCAGAGTAAAACTACTTAGAAAACTGCTAGTTATTTCTGTCATTTAGCCTTATTTCAAAACTTGATAAAATAAAATAAAATAAAATCTGGGCGATATCCAAGGACCGTTCCACTTCTGAGGTATACTAGAGTTTCCCGTAAGCAGACATAAGCCCGTTTAAAGGCGCTGGCCCGCGCGATGTAGAAGCCCCAGACTGAACTCCACCATGGGCTGCGGTGGAGTTTCCTCGATTAAATTTGTTGCTTCTCTGAGCAGCTCTGGGCACGTTTTGGACATATGTATGTTTTGCTTGGACAATACGCGAGATGCGTCAAGGCCTACTACCGCTACACTGACCACGCTACTAATCTTCGTCGTCTTTGTGATTTTGAGGGAGCAATTATTTTTCAGATTATACGGATCTACACTGCCACCTTATGTATCAGGTGTACATAAAAATTAGCCAATGCCTCAGGCGTCAATTTATTATCTGAGATCGACTAGTTAAGACTTGTTTTGCTGAGCAACCAATCAGACGTTAGAAACTTTGACGAGTAAACGTACAGATAAAATTATTTAATGGTTGCACCTCCGGAGGAACAAGAGTGGAAGAATGAAATCAATAAAAAGTGAAATAAATAAATCTTGAAATAAATAAATAAATGATTAAATAAATAAATAAAAATGGAAATAAATAAATAAAAATGGAAATAAATAAATAAAAGTTGAAATAAATGAATAAAAATAGAAATAAATAAATAAAAATCGAAATAAATTTAGAAATAAATAAATATAAATTGAAATAAATAAATAAAAATTGAAATAAATAAATATGAATCGAAATAAATACATAAAAATTGAAATAAATATAAATGCATTAAATGAATAAAAATTAAAATAAATAAATATAATTTGAAATAAATAAATAAAAATTGAAATAAATATTAATTGAAATAGACAAATAAAAATTGAAATAAATATTGAAATAAATAAATAAATATTGAAATAAAAGCATTTTAATGACACTTTTAATTATTTATTTAATTGTGTATTTATTTATTGAATTTTTGCACTCCTGGTCCTCCATAACGAACATGCAGAGGTGTTCAAATGAATTGGACTTCTAGTGCCATCAATGGCAGCCAATGAGTTAAACCCTGGGGCATACATACAGTATGCTTTACATGTACTGTGATGTATACTTCTCTGGACATGTGTGCAGCCATTTGTGATAAACTAAATCCGATTACCTGCATGATATTTTGGTCATTTTAGTCACTTTGATTAAGCTTTAGCAGCCAGGGGTAAAATACCTTTCTGAAGCATTTGGAGGAATAACTGTTGAAGCACTAATTTTCTCATTAGTACAGTGAGCATAAAGGTTATCCAAATAGTGTCTTTTCTATCAGTTTTTGGCCAGAAGCCCACCGAGCAAGGGCACCCGTTGCACTCTTTGTCTGCCTGAGGTGCATGCGAGTAGGGGGAGATAGGCAACAGGGAGAAAATCCACTCTAATCCAATCTCAATTAGAGATCAAAGGCAAAACTCTCACAGAGAAGTTTTCCTATTATTCATGCCCAGCGGGAGTTTCTCTCCCCGACTAAAATGTTGCCCTCGGAATATCACCAACACTTCATCGTTCTCCAATTAGGATGCGGCGGTAGCATCGGAGGAGAATGCGCTCCTCTGGGAAGTAGAAGCCAGTCAACATGACAACTACTTCAACTACTGGGTTTTGCTGTGAATGAACTCTTTCAGTGTCACTGATGATGATAGACGTTCAATCATGAGATTAATATTAGTAGACGTCCAATCCATTTGAAGGAGGATGGCAGCCAGAGGTGGGTGGTAACGTGTTACATTTACTCCCTTACATTTCCATGAATAACCTCTTAAGTGTACAGTGGTATGAAAAAGTATCTGAATCTTTGGAATTTCTCACATTTAATCATAAAATCACCATCAAATGTGATATGATCTTTGTCAAAATCACAAAGATGAAAAATCAGTGTCTGCTTCAACTAAAACCACCTAAACATTTATACGTTTTCATATTTTTAATGAGGATAGTATGCAAACAATAACAGAACAGGGAAAAATAAGTAAGAGAACCATCACATTTAATATTTTGTGGCTCCCCTTTGGCAGCAATAAGGAGGGATGGGGAGGAGTTGGGGTGGGGGCCGGGGGGTGTATGCAGCGGCCATGGCTCCCTCCCGGGTCCGCCCGGCCGGAGCAACGTCTCCCTGTACCGGGTGCCGGGGATGTGTCCTCTGGTGTCATACTGCGCGACCCTCTTGGCCCGGGGGTGGGTCGTGGGGGGTGTGCTTCCGTCCCCTTGGTCTGTCCCCGGCCCAGCCCGCCTCTCTGGGCCGCGGCGGCTGCCACTGCCCCCCTGCCAGCGGGGCCTGTTGGGGCCTGCGGGGCCTTGGGTGGGGCTTGTTGTCCCTTGCCGGTGGGGTGGACGTCCCGTGGTCGCCGGCGCTCGGCGTGGCGCCTGCTCGGAGTGCGGGGTGAGTGCTCGGTGGGTGGGGGGTGGGGGGGTCGCGGAGGCACCCGGGGGTGGTCTGGGGCAGGAATTGATCGGGGCCCTGACGCTTCGCTGCGGCCGGCGGTTCTGGTGGACGGGGCCACGCCCGCGGGAGCCTGCTTCTTAACTCACACACTTCTCACTTCGGCAATGCAAATATCTTTCACCCTGGCACTTACATGTTCATACATTTCTCCGGGGAGAGTTGGGACGGGGCTTTACAGTCCCGACCCGGCTCCCCCCTGTTTTTAATGCACCACACACCAAGGTTTTGGGATGGTTGGGACCTGTTGGGAGGAGGGGGGTACCTCACGATTGCCTCCTCACGACAGGCCCCGCCATCCCTGCACCACACACATCATACTCCACAGGAGAGCTCCGGCAAAGAGCGGTGGGATGGGCGGCTGGGCAGAAATTCCATGCTGCGGTCCCACTGCCCCAAGCCAAGTTCTCCTATTTTAATGCATACATTGCACTACCCTCCCCTCACAATCCCATCATAGCGCTGGGTGTTGGCTGCCAGCCGGGAACCTGGCAGCCTCAGTAATAGGATGGTAGGTGGGTCCCACACTTTTTCCTTATGGCGTGGCTCCTGGGGTGTGGCCTCCCCTCTGCCTGGGCTGCCGGCCGCGGGAATGGGGTGGGGGGTCGGGGCTCCGATCTTGCATCGCCCCGTGGCAGTTCCTCGTCGTTCTCCTGCCTCCGCCTTCCCCTCTTCTCTGACTGGACATCCGCCCTGCGCTCTGTCGCGGGTCGCTGGCTGGGCGCCGGTGTATCAGCGGGGTGTTGCCTGCACCGGCGGGGGGCCCTGCCCTGCCTTGGGCTTGGTGGGTGGCTGGGGGTCCCGTGGCGTGGCGTGCCGTGCCGGTTGGGGGGCTGCGGCTGTGGCTCGTGGCCCGGGTGGGCGGGCGGGGGTAGACGTGGGATTGGTGGTGTGTCCCCTCCTGCCATCCCTGAAGGCCGGTTGATGGGTGCGCGCGTGGCCCGGGGGACCACCCTGGATCCCGGGGGGACGGGACGATGGCTCCTTTGCTGGGCTGCGGGAGGAGGGATGGGCTGCGCTTGACCCCCCGCCCACCCTCCCTCCCTGGGCTGGCTGGGTGGGGGCCGTGGCCCTGGGTTGGCGCCCGCGCGGCTTCTCCGCCCGTCTGCGTGGCTGTCGCGCGCCCGATGGGGCTCCCGTGCTGCTGGATGCGGTACGGCATGCTTGGGTTGGGGGTCCTGGTGCCGGGATTGGCGATGCGGCGGCGTAGGGTTGGTTGCCAATGGGCTTACATTCATAAGAGATTCACATGATTACTGGGTTATAGATCACAGAACTGATTTGTGTACACTCTACCTCTTTCAATCACTTAGCTTATAGACACCCCTGAGTGCCTTTTTGCGAACATTAAACCAGCAACAATGTTTTTTAGACAGCAGTGGCTTCCTTCGTGGAGTCCTCTCATGAACATCATTCTTGGCTTTACATATATTGGTTTTAGATATAGTTGATGTGTGCACAGAAATAGTGGACTGTGCCAGCGATTTCTGTAAGTCTTTAGCAGAGACTAAAGGGTTCTCTTTTATCTCTATGAGTATTCTGCGCCGAACTCTTGGCGTTATCTTTGGTGGACGGCCACTACTTGGGAGGGTAGCAACAGTGCTAAACTCTCTCTATTTGGAGACAACCTCTCTGACTGTCTATTGATGAACATCCAGACTTTCAGAGATGGGTTTGCATCCTTTCCCAGCTTAATACAAATCAACAATCCTTGATTGCAGGTCTTCAGACAGCTCTTTTGACCAAGCCAGACAATGCTTCTCATCAAGACAATTCTTACCAGATATGTGTTTTATAGTGGGCAGGGCAACTTTAAAACACTCATCAGTGATTGGGCACACTCATTACTTAAATTGTTTGGGAAAGATTGGTTTCAATTGCTGTTTAAGTCTCCTAAGGCAGAGGGTTCACTTACTTATTTTTCCCCTTCTGTCATTGTTTGCATGCTATGCTCATTAAAATATGAAAACCTATAAATGTTTGGGTGGTTAAAGCAGACACTGTTTTTACATCTGTGTAATTGTGACAAAGACCAGATCACATTTGATGGTGATTTTATGCAGAAATGTGAGAATTCCAGCAGATACTTCAGATACTTTTTCATGCCACTGTATTTCCAAAAGTAGTTTTACCACCCCATACTTTTTACTTTTACTTGAGTATATTTGTGAAGAAACGCTACTCTTACTCCACTACATGGGTTTACACAAGTCGTTACTTTTTTCTCTTTATTTTACATATTCTTTTTTTTTTTTTTTTTTTGCCAGCGTTGCCAACAGTAGCTCTACCAGTTTCACCAATGGGACGTCGCAGCAATAATCACATGACTCCATTATACCAATCAGAATCAAGCTTGCTGTTTAATGATCACCCCGGCCTGTTAAATCCCATGGTGTCAATAAAGCACCATAAAAAATAAAAATGTATTAGACACAGAGCGCTGCCCTCAGCATCACTCAAAAGCACGGATTTTAACCTCTCTCCCAGTTTTTATTTAGCACTGAATGACCAAAGAAAACCTAGATATGATCCTTTAAATTTCAGAATAGATACTCTGATAGAACTATTCACTATTCAACTATTCAAACTAAGAACTCTTTCCTCCACTAGAGGGCACTCATGGTTTTTGTACGAATGATGCTTCGTTTCTGCAGATTTTTTTCTCTCGACTGATTTTTTTTGGTATTTCTTTTGCTTAATGTTGTTATGCATAGGGTATTGTACAGTATAATAATAACAGTTCGTATAGATTCATTTGTGCTGAGGAAAAATCAAACATCGTAAGCAGTTACTCCCAATGTTACTTTTTACTTGAGTATTATTTTCACCAAATACTTTTTTTACTTGTACTTGAGTACAGTTTTTGGATGACTACTTTTACTTTTACTTGAGTAATATTATTTTGAAGGAATGCTGCTCTTACCTGAGTAAAAATTTTGGCTACTCTACCCACCTCTGGTGGCAGCGAATGAACACATCCATCCCTCTTCAAATGGATTGGACGTCTAACGCTGCCAATAGCAGACAATGTGTTAACTTTGGAGGGCCGTTATGTCCGCCAGCAAGGGCTAACAAGATGGTCAACTCAACGACAACTATATTTTTAAACGGTGAATTGTATCGAGACATTGTTGACCTAAAAGTTGTATAAGCCATTTTTTTGACGCTCATTAATTTATTATTATTATCATATTACTATTATTATTTACTTTTTATTTATTATATACAATTTTAATTAAAATGAAAAGGAAAAAGAATCAGCAAATATGCTCTCCTTACTTTATAAATTTACACTTTTAAATAAAAGAAATATAGGTAACACAGTAAATATTTACCTTTTTGATATATTTTGTTGTGGGATTTTTTTAAAGAGAAAATAATTTTTGAAAAAAATTATGTATTTATTTGCATTTGTTTCCTTTTTTATTTATTTATTTTTTTAAATAAAACAGGGAAAAACCCCAATAAGAATTCTCTTTTGTTTAATTTAAAATTTGTAGTCCACAATGAAAAATGAATTACAGAATTGGAGATTTTTTTTTTTTTTTGCTTTAAAACATTTTTGAGATAGATACATTTTTATAATTACATTTAAACGCTCAAAAAACTCTTTCCATTGTTTTTTTTTTAAAATTAATTACATTATTTTAATGATTCATCAGAATTTTAATTTTTGCATGAAACATGACGTTGACGCATATTATTTACTTTCACGTACCACATACAGGCCCTGGACCGTGAGTTTCACACCTATGGACTAGAGTATACCTCATGTAAAATATTTTACATTAGCTGCCATTGACTCAACCCCCTTGTTAAAATGGATTTGACGTCGAGCCTCATCAATGGCATACAATGACTCAAACTGCTAAATCAAACATAAAATGTATATTCAGCTTTCAAGCTCTTGACCTATTAAGTCTATCTTTGTGTGCTAAATCAATAGCCAAGGGCAACTGTCCTTACATTTTACATTTTCAGTCCAAGTCAAGGCTGAAGAGATCAGATTTTCCCGAGAAGCAAAGTCTTATCAAAACAATCTGTGTGTTAAGAGTCACATAAACAAGGCCCACAGCAGGCCGTGAATAAACTTAAATAGATGTGTAGACATTTTGATGTTTGCAAAGCGCTGCCAACAAGATTTTGAGGTGCAATCTGGAAGTAATAGACAAAATAGTGGATGAGCGAAGTCCCCCATGGTCTCACGCCGCACTACTCCCACGCTGGGAGAACAGGGGCCGGAACACTGGCCTCCTCCCCCAGAACTGGGGCCTGGGAACAGTGGACCTGAGGTCAACCCTCTTAATCTGACGTCCCTTGGTACCAGCCTAATGACACTAATACTTAAATGTACACAAACATACATGTATACTAATGAAGTCACTGTTCGTTTGTTTGGTCCTTAATAGTTCGTATGCGTGTTCACTTTTACAAAATGAAGCGGACTATCTGAGAAAAAAAGAACCCTGGTCCATTTAAAAAGGACCAAACAGTGCTAATCTGAAAGCGCTCTAAGTGTATCTTTTACTTCCGCCATAGTATTTAAGCAGATAGTTTGTTCCTGGTCACGTCTGTAGCTCCCGCCTCTTTTGCCTGATTGGCTTTGTCATCAGATGGCTGCGAAGTGGTTAGACAGTTGAGGTACAGACAGTACAAGGGTTGCCACCATTCAGAAATAATAAAAACGGGACGCCCCCTCGCGCCCAAAGCTGTTCAGGCAGAGAAAAAAGGGGACATCCCCAAAACTCCTAAAATGCATAGAAATGTATCTTTTCATTAATATTCCGTATTAGTTCAATACGGAACGCAACATTTAATTCCCAATTTCGGATCGTTCCTTATTTTCAAGGGACAGGTGGCAACCCTAGACAGTACTGCGTGATGAATGAATAAGTTGTACAGGACCGTCTTGCTTGCATGGCCAGATCTGGCCCGCCGCATCATTTTGTGTTGCCCGTGAAAGTAAATCATGTGCATCTGCTTCATATTGTTCTCTAAAATTAATTTTTTGTAAAATTTCCGTTTAGTAAGAAACATCTGACAATCCATCCATCTATTCATTATCTACCGTTTAATCCGGGTTCGGGTAGCAGTTACCTTTTTCTCATGTTTGATTTTGTTTTAAATTGGATATGCACTTTCTTCTTTCATTATCGCTTCAATTAAGAATAAAGCTGGATTTCATTATCGCTTTAATTAAGAACAGAACTGGAGTATTTTGTATAAATAAAATTCTCAACTCTATGGCGTTGTTCTGTGTGTATTAAAGGGTACAACGGATAGAAAGACACGTAATTCTTAAAAGATAAATGATAGTATGAGTTATAATGATTTGATATTTAAACTCCTCATGTTTTCGTTTAAATTAAATTTGTAAAATTAGTTTAACTAGTTGGTTGCCATTTTTGTTGACGACACAATGCACTCACTGGGTGGCACTCCGGGACTTTTACAGTTTCACTCTTTAGCTACGTACTTAAACATGTCGCCAGTTCTGTCCTTCCAATTTGAACCCGAGAGGAAAAGTGATGAGCAGGACAGCACTGTTGATATTTAACAAAACGAGTAGCAAAAGCAAATAAATGAATGACTCCAGCGGGATTTGAACCCACATATCCCATGCAACAGACAAGCGCATAGACCATTGGACTATGCGTCAAGATTTTTATTATAAAGATATATTCGATCCATTTACTACAATTGCTAACAAGTGCTAATATGAAAACCAAGAAATCTGTCAGGGTTGACGAACGCAATGACATCGGGATTGGGTAAAAAGGTTTATTGAACACACAAAAAAGAAAACACACGATAACGAAAAGGGAGACACAAAAAGGGTCAGTTACAGTAGGTCGGGATCAAAGGAAAAAAAAAAAAAGAGTGAAAACCACAGTAAGAGGCAGACCAACGGAAAAACCAAGGCAAAAGATGCAACTTGCATCGAAAGGGTCAAGAATACAAACTATCAAATGGCAGCAACTCAATATCTTGGCAAGCCGCCTAGGAATCGGTTTAAAGACACTGCTGCAGAACTGGCATTGGATGCAGGTACGATGTTGGGAACTTATCCCACAGCTCTGTAATCTCTAACTCACCTGCAGCAGGATGTGACCGATTCATGCCAGTCGTCATACTAGCTTTACTTGCTAGCTAGCACAGCTATTCTCCCAGTCCAAACCAACCACGTCATCAGCCCCAGCGTGCATTGCGCACGTTAAGCATGCCGCCCTCCATAGGTTAAAACATGAACTAAATATTAAAGATTTTAAATAAATGGCAATAATACATGTGTTTCTAATAACATTTTAGTAAAAGAGAACAATTGTGGCCTACAAGTCTTTCAGTCCGAGGTTCCCTTTAACAGAGTTAAATTTACTGGGACTTTCAGTTCTAATGAAGGGAAAATCAGTTTAAATAGAAGACATTCAGAATACTTCATTTGTCATTATTTTTATTTTTCCAAGAAATAGTAAGTAATATTGGAAAATTGGGTTTGAGAGAAAATTATCAGGATTTTCTTGTTTGGCAAAATCGAACAGCCCTACCGTCACTGGTGGCAGGTTTCCCACCATCCTCCTCGAAGTTGATCAATTCCAGTAAAAGTGATACAGACACCATAGGGCAATGATCATTCATCTACAGTACCTGTAAGTCGATGTTTAATCAGAAAAGTTAAGAATATGTTTAGTAAAGGTTGAAATGTTATTAAATCGGGCTTTGAAGTGGACTGATCATTTATTGTTAAACAAACCAGGTAATGGGAGCTGCATATGACTCGACTTAGCTGCAATTACTGCAATTTCATACTCCAGATACAAGCAATGCAAGCCACGCGATGAGGTTGTTCATTCCTCGGCACATCCGCTCTTCCTGCTTCTTATTCCTCTTTAAATGCCTATTTTACCTCGGCAAATGCTTTGTTCCTCCCACACTTGATTGACATGAGACTCACGACACCCTCTGGCCTCTTGAACTACAAATTTTCTTTCAAATCCGATCTCCGCTGACTTTGAAGTCTGTGCGAAAAATGCCACTCGATATTAGATACTTTGGGATGATGAGCTCTTATGGGTACAGATTCATACCGGACGCACTCAGTGAAGGCAGCAAGGTGATGCAGGAGTTCAAACTCAGCCTCAGTATAAATAATGAATGCATTATTCTAGCATTAACGCATGTGCCAGATATATTTAATTCTTGAGCTATGACGTTCTATGAAGTGACTCATGCATTAAGTCAAGGTAATTCGTTTTTCAGCCATTATGCATCAAACATTAGCCCGGTAAATGGGTTTTTGTGATCATGCATGCATATTTCAAAAGCAGTCTCCCTTTCTTGGGGTCTCATTCATTTCCAGTCCAACCTGTAGAAAATGCAATTTCAAGAGAAATTGCATGAGCATGCTGTGCTCGCCCATCTGGGTCACTAGATGTAGATTTTTGGTCACTTCCTATTAATTTGGGGGCATTTTCAGGTCACATTCTTATCAACTCATTGACTGGCATTAACGGTGCTAGACGTCCAATCCATTTGGACCGAGAATGGCGAACGAACAAACGAACTGGACATCTAGTGCTTTCAATGATGCAGAAAGATGAACATTCACAGCCAATTGTCCCAGATTAAATGATTGGGATGTTTACTGTTGACCGTAAAACACTTCCTTGTTAATTTGAGGCTATTTACGGGGTACTTACAAATCACTCCCTGTTGATTTTGGGTCACTTACTGTACGTTTTGGGGCATTCTGAAGTCATTTCCTGCTCATTTTGGATAATTTCCTGATGATTTTAGGGTATATCTGGGTCACTTCCTGGTCAGTTGTAACTTTCTATTGGTTTTGGCACACTTACAGTGGGGCAAATAAGTATTTAGTCAACCACCAATTGTGCAAGTTCTCCTCCTTGAAAAGATTAGAGAGGCCTGTAAATTGCCACGTTTACATGGAGCCAAATATTCCAATTACAATCGGAATATTTGTTCAAACCGAATAAATGTGTTCCATATAAACACCTCATTCAGAATGAACAGGCCCAAACCGAATGGAATTTCATTCCGATTCACAGGGGTGGAATATTCCTTTTCCCAAACCGATTAGAAGTAAAATTATATCATGTAAACAGGGAAGCGGAATGGTGGCTGGTTGCGTTCTTTCTGCACATGCTCCGTACTGACGTGGTGACGTCACTTGGTGATGTAAGTAACGTCACTTGCAACATGGCTTCCAAGCACAGCGCACCTAATTGGAGTCCGGCGGAAAGATTGTATTTAATTCAAACTTTAAAAGAATTGAATATAATTGCTCGCTTAGACGGGCGTAAAACGAGGAACAGTGAACTATTTAAAAAAGTTCACGAGAGGTTACACGAAGCCGGAATAGACCGGAGCGTTGACCAGATTAGAAACCGGTGGAAAACCGGCTACTTCAAGGCAAAAGAGCAAAACAGCAGAAGCGGATACGACCCCACAAACACAACAAGTGGGTTAAAGTTAAAACAGCAGCACTCTGACGATCGATCTCCATGTTTTGCAACGTGACGCTTTGTTTTGATTAATCTGCGCATGTCAGACGGCAGTTGTCAAACGTCCTTTCGGAATAAAGGCAGACACATGTAAACGCTGGATCGGAATAGATGAAGTGACATGTAAACAGCTGATCTGAAATTTCCATTCGGAATGTTTTGAATCGGTATGAATAAAAGTCAGCATGTAAACGTGGCTATTGTCAACATCGGTAAACCTCAACCATGAGAGACAGAATGAGGAAAACAAAAAACAAAAATCACATTGTTTGATTTTTAAAGAATTTATTTCCAAATTAGAGTGGAAAATAAGTATTTGGTCACCTACAAACAAGCAAGATTTCTGGCTGTCAAAGAGGTCTAACTTCTTCTAACGAGGTCTAACGAGGCTCCACTCGTTACGTGTACTAATGGCACCTGTTTTAACTCATTATCGGTATAAAAGACACCTGTCCACAAACTCAGTCAGTCACACTCCAAACTCCACTATGGCCAAGACCAAAGAGCTGTCGAAGGACACCAGAGACAAAATTGTAGACCTGCACCAGGCTCGGAAGACTGAATCTGCAACAGGTAAAATGCTTGGTGTAAAGAAATCAACTGTGGGAGCAATTATTAGAAAATGGAAAACATACAAAACCACTGATAATCTCCCTCGAGCTGGGGCTCCATGCGAGATCTCACCCCGTGGCGTCAAAATGATAACAAGAATGGTGAGCAAAAATCCCAGAACCACATGGGGGGACCTAGTGAATGACCTACCGAGAGTTGGGACCACAGTAACAAAGGATGCTATCAGTAACACAATGCACCGCCAGGGACTCAAATCCTGCACTGCCAGACGTGTCCCCCTGCTGAAGAAAGTACACGTCTCGTCTGCGGTTCGCTAGAGAGCATTTGGATGATCCAAAAGAGGACTGGGAGAATGTGTTATGGTCAGATGAAACCAAAATAGAACAAAAACACAGGTTCTCGTGTTTGGATGAGAAAGAATACTGAATTGCATCTGAAGAACACCATACCCACTGTGAAGTCATGGGGGTGGAAACATCATGCTTTGGGGCTGTTTTTCTGCAAAGGGACCAGGACGACTGATCTGTGTAAAGGAAACAATGAATGGGGCCATGTATCGAGAGATTTTGAGTGAAAATATCCTTCCATCAGCAAGGGCATTGAAGATGAGACGTGGCTGGGTTTTTCAGCATGACAATGATCCCAAACACACAGCCAGGGCAACGAAGGAGTGGCTTCGTAAGAAGCATTTCAAGGTCCTGGAGTGGCCTATTCAGTCTCCAGATCTCAACCCCATAGAAAATCTGTGGAGGGAGTTGAAAGTCCGTGTTGCCCAACGAGAGCCCCAGGGAGGAATGGGCCAAAATACCAGCAACAGTGTGTGAAAAGCTTGTGAAGAGTTACAGAAAACGTTTGGCCTCCGTTATTGCCAACAAAGGGTGCATAACAAAGTACTGAGATGAACTTTTGGTATTGACCAAATACTTATTTTCCACCATGATTTGCAAATAAATTCTTTAAAAATCAAACAATGTGATTTTCTGGGGTTTTTTCCCCCACTTTCTGTCTCTCATTATTGAGGTTTACCTATGCTGACAATTACAGGCCTCTGTAATATTTTCAAGAGGGAGAACTTGCACAATTAGTGTTTGACTAAATACTTATTTGCCCCACTGTATGAGTCACTTCATGTACATTTAGGGTCGGATGAACAAATAATCAGTGGTGCCAAATAAATAGCATTCATAGCCCGTTCTCCCAGATTAAATAAATCTGATGTCTATTGTCTCTCCAGTGTGTCCTGGGTCGTCCTCGGGGCCTCCCACCGGTGGGACATGCCCGGAACACCTCCCCTCAGTTAGCTCCTCTCGACGCGGAGGAGTATCGGCTCTACACCGAGTCCTTCCCAGGTGACAGAGCTTCTCAACTTAACTCTAAGGAAGAGCCCGGACACCCTGCGGAGGAAACTCATTTCGGCCGCTTGTATCCGGGATCTTGTTCTTTCCGACCACAGTTCGTGACCATTGGTGAGGGTAGGAACGTAGATCGACTGGTAAATCAAGAGCTTTTTTTTTTAAGTTGGACCAATGTCAATTGGTCAAAGTGAGTGAAAATTTAGCACATAATTAAAAAAAAAAAAAAACACACATTTTATATTTCAAACCTCCCGTTTGCTTTTGCAAAGCAACCCCACAGCTAACAATGTAGAGCTGTACCTCAAATACGCCTTCAACTAGTAGTCGCGATCCGAACACGATGATGCCTTCCGTGCTGATGATGGCGTCATCTCCTCGCGTTAGCTCCTGAGTTGCTACCTTGGAACAGTCCAGAAAGAGAGTGACTGACTCGCCTTGCACACGGTAGGCGATCCTGTGCCACCTGCAGAAACAAAGAGAGCAACACATTATGATTTGGCACACAATTTTAGGACGTGAAAATACTCACTCTCCGTCAGTCAGATTGACGTCCTTGAACGTGAGGTACGTTTCTGCAGCCGTCTGACCCCGATACAGGAAGCCAGGCGAAGGGCCCACTTCCAGCCCCAGCTGCTGCACCCCACGCTCGTCATACACGGAGAGCAGGAATGACCGTGATGCCTTTCTGGCTCGCACAGTTGCCAGGAGGGAGAAATTCACAGGGAATGTGGACTCTGGAGACAAAAGGAGAGGAAATGCTCCTTAGTCTTAGTAGGAGGCAGATATTTATCCCCAACGTACAAAATCCACTACCGGGGAAAAGTTGTTTGGTGGGAGCACTGAGCTGGATTTTCTGGTCTATTCTGAAGGCCTGGTGTGTTCCCTCCACCTCCTTACTGTTGCTGCAGAGACCAGAGTGCGAGGATACGCCCTCCATGTCCTCTGACAGCCCCAGCGCCCGGAGAACATCGATGGGAGAAGCTGGGAATGGAAAGAAATTTATGAGTAGAGTTACACCTGCACGAAACCATTCACTTGTCATTCCGTCAGCATTGTCATGAACTGTTTGGTTGCCGTTGACGACGAGAGATGAACCAAAGTTGCTCTAAAAAGTAGTTGTTTTTTCATCGACTGAACCTTTCCACAATACTTTCTCAATACTTGCAACACTCCAACTAAGGAAACATACACTGTATACTATCTACTGTTCTAACGGCCTTAATACAGCCTTCTTCTCAAGCTCAGCAAGATAACTAAACATAATTAACCTTTCGCAAACGTTCCGCCCCATCATCTATGAATAAAATTGCTCAAGTCAAAGTACAAAAGTACTTGCTCCAAAAGTATTTTCTCCTGATACAGTATACACACACATATGTGTATACTAACACATTTTAATCGTTCGCACTATAAGGCACATCTGACTATAAGCCGCACCCTTCAAATCTGGCACGAAAACGACATTTGTTCATTGATAAGCCGCATTGGACCATAAGCCGCAGCTGTCCTCACTGTATTATGGGATATTTACACCAAAAGATACTAACCGGTAACACCTTATTTGACAGCGGCATCATACCACTGTCATAAGACCAGATGAACCACCATGAAGCTTTGACCCAATTGGCTGCAAAGCTTCATTGCTTATAGAAGCTTCATTTGGCCATCACTGCTCCCTTGGGGCAAACAGTAAACCTCTGCTTCAACCTGCTGTCAACACTGTTTTTGTCCAACATGCCTCCTAGCATGCATTGCAGCGATACAGATGTAAATAACAATCAAAATTCACGTTCTGTGCTAATTATTTCTTCAGTTACTTTTCCAGTTGTTTCATTAATTGCTAATTACCATGTTTCACCCATAAAATCCCCCAAAATTCCGGCTGTAGCCATTCACAGCAGTGTCTTGACACTCGGTGATACATGCTAACATGGAGTTTTTGGATCGAAAAGAGGCAAGTACGCAATGATATCTCGTTAAACTCATGGCGTCTTTAATTATGCTTTCGCGTGCTCTCACCACCAGTTAGGGTTTTGCTGTTCAAAAAAAATATTTTTTTAAAAAATGCCCTCCTGTTCAAAATTTTTCTTCCTCGAGAAAATTGAGATTTTGAGCTTTCCAATGATGTATCACACATGCATATCAGACAATTTTGAAATTCGGCCAAATTTGGGGTCTCAGAGCGGAACTTCAGGTCACCTGAGTGTTTTCCGCCATATATATATACCGTAATTTTCTATAAGCCGCACCCTTCAAATTTGGCACGAAAACGGCATTTGTTCATAGCTAAGCCACACTGGACTATTAGCCGCAACTGTCCTCACTGTATTATGGGATATTTACACCAAAAGATATCAACCGGTAACACTTTATTTGACAGCGGCATCATAAGACCAAATGAACCACCATGGCAATGAAGCTTTGTACCCAAGTGGTTCAACGCTTCATTGCTTCCAGAAGCTTCATTTGGCCATCACAGCTCTCTTGGGGCAAACAGTCAACCTCTGCTGCCACCTTCTGTCAACACTGTTGTTGTCCAACATGCCTCCCAGCATGCATTGCAACGCTGCAGATGTAAATAACAATCAAAATTAATGTTGTGTTCTAATTATTTCTTTGGTTACTTTTCGAGTTGTTTCATTAATTGCTAGTTATGGTATTTGGTAACACTAATTTTGACAGTGGCACCATAGGAATGTCATTGGACAATCATAATTATGACATGACACTGTCCTGAGCATTAATGAATGCTTATAACAGATGTCACTTAGTGGTATCCGGCAAATTATGTCACTAACTTTATTTATGTCCAACTTTGATCTTTTACATCCATTCAAAAGTGAGATTATAATTAGGGCTGTCAAACGATTAAAATTTTTAATCGAGTTAATTACAGCTTAAAAATTAATTAATCGTAATTAATCGCAATTAATCGTAATTCAAACCATCTATAAAATATGCCATATTTTTCTGTAAATTATTGTTGGAATGGAAAGATAAGACAAGATGGATATATACATTCAACATACGGTACATAAGGACTGTATTTGTTTATTATAACAATAAATCAACAAGATGGCATTAACATTATTAACATTCTGTTAAAGTGATCCATGGATAAAATGTTATATTAAAACGCCTCTTAATGTTTTCGTTTTAATAAAATTTGTAAAATTTTCTATCAAAAAATAAACTAGTAGCCCTATTCTGTCCTCAATGTGTGTGAGTACACAAATTGACAGATAGCGAACATAAGTTCCAAAAAGAAATCAGACGGTGTGGCAAAGTTGCATGGGCTTTACTGAAGTCATCTCTTTTTGACAGGAGCACGTTTCTAGTATTTTTGTAAAACTGAAAATAACAAGGCAATGTGTCAATAACTTGCATAAATCACAAAATAACATAAAATGTACACACACGTGTCCATTTGAGCAGTAGCACTAGCCAATTAGCTCACAAGCATCTAACAATGTAACTGCATTTCACCATATATGTGAACAAATTCAAATACACATCATCAATAACTATCTAATGCTCATGAATATAAACAAAGGAGGAATATAACTCACAAGCGATGCATGTATTAGACACAAACAGTGTGGTGGGGCTATGAGAACTGCCACTGAATACTGGATGCGGACGTTAGCTGGTCTGAATAGCACTGTCTATTAGTGTGAGTTCACGTCGACATATAATCACGTCAGAAAAGCGCGCCGAAACCCAAATAATCCGCTGCACTGAATCGCCAGCAGAGGGAGACATTACGCCAGATAACATATGCAAGTCACACCCAAGCGCCAGCAGAGGGCGGAAAAACTCCATAAAACACAATTAACAAGTTGGCCTTTCACTGTACTGACATTTAAATCTGTCTGAGCGGGCATAGTGCGTTAATTGCGTCAAATATTTTAACGGGATTAATTTAAAAAATTAATTAACGCCCGTTAACGCAATAATTTTGACAGCCCTAATTATAATAGTACAGTACAGATGCCTGCTGTAAAATGTAGTGAAGTAAAAGTAAACGGTAACACTTTATAATAACTATCAGTTTTACTAGTTATTGGATCATTAGTAAACTGTTGATAAATGATTCATTGTTGATTTGTGAAGTATTTGTTAACAGTTTGTTAAGCATTTACAGGGTGTTCTTAACCTGAAACACAGTTTGTGTAAAAACGTTTCAAGTTTTTGTGTGGAACGTTTAGCATTTCTATCTTTTCAGGTTAAGAAATGCCGTTCACTTCAAAAGAAAAGGCATTTTGATAAGGCATTTTGCAGGCAGCGCTCATGTTGCACATTTATGAAAATCTGCCATAGAACCAACAAATATTTGTACTTTTCTTTGTATATTTAACCAATAAAACTTATGACCTTCAAAATATAGTGTATATAGTTTTATTAAGATCCATCAACTAGCATGGGCATTTAGAATGGGGTCAACCATATATCAACAGTTTACTAATGATCTATTAACTAGTAAAACGGATAGTTATTATAAAGTGTTACCAAGTAACAAGTTCCACTTCATATATTTACTCAAGTAAAGTGCAGAAAATGTACTTAAGTACAGTTTACTTCGTTACATTCAACCACTGTGCAGCAGAGGGTCATGGACTTCATAATGATATTGACGGGTCACGGGCCGATTAAATAGGGGGCCTATCTCTGTCAAATCTGACTGAGTGGAAACACACAGAACTTTTTCCGTTGAAAATTCTTAATTCATAAATTAGTTTAATAAATTCTTTATGGATATGGACGTAAAACAGTCTCGATTCTTGTTAAAAGGAAAACATAACGGACAGTTGGCATTTATTTCACGTAAATATGTCGAATGTGCTGTTAGTCTTCAAGTCACTGCGGCGCTGCGTTGTCACCACAAAGAGCTTTTCACGTTGAAATTCTTGTGAATAAATGCTTAATACCCTTAAATCTTTATATATAGAGACGTAAAACAGTCTTGATTCTTGGTTAAAAGCAAAAAAACAGGCAGTTAGCCGTTAGCGGTTATTTTACGTAAATATTGCGAAGTATAACGCCAATGCTGTAGCGGCTAATTTCTGACTGAGTGGAAACACAAAGAGCTTTTTCTGTTGAAAATTCGTAATTCATAAATTTGTTTAATAAATTCTTTATAGATATGGACGTAAAACAGTCTCGATTCTTGGTTAAAAGCAAAAAATAACGGACAGTTGGCATTTATTTAACGTAAATATGTCAAATGTGCTGCTAGTCTTCAAGTCACTGCGGTGCTGCGTTGTCACCACAAAGAGGTTTTTACGTTGAAATTCTTGTGAATAAATGATTAAATCCCCGAAATATTTATATATATATAGACATAAAACAATCTTGATTCTTGGTTAAAAGCAAAAAACCAGGCAGTTAGCCATTAGCGGTTATTTTATGTAAATATTACGAAGTATAACGCCAATGCTGTAGCGGCTAATTTCTCCCATTGATTTATTCATAACGTTTCAAAATGCATGTATGGTACGAAAAATATAATAATTACCTTGAATCCTTGAACAAATCACTCCTGAGACAATCCTGCCTGTTTGTATGTGGTACAGTTTTCGTACTTTCTCAACCTAAATTCAGCATTAGATGGCTACGTGCATGTGTTTGAGAATAGCTCCTCTTCATGTGGCTAGGCCCCTTACTTGGAGGCGTGGCACAGTGTCTGACGGATGTGGCCTGTCAATATAATTATGAAGTCTATTGGAAGGTTTTACTGTAATGAAAATATAAGAAATTGTTGTACAATGGGTTGGGATACTATTGTGCCCGTTCACAAAATGCTGCATGAACAATAAAAAGCACAATAAGTTATCAGGACGACATTTTTACTTGAAAAAAGGAAGCATCGCTTTAATGTTCACGCACTCGTTGAATTGACAGCGAACAAAGACATGTGGTTCACTAATTATAGCTAATAAAACAACTTAGACGTTATCACGATGATATAATATTCGAAAACAGGAACTACAACTTTGATATTCAATTTTATAAATGTTCTTGGCTCTAATCAAGCATACAGCTCGCTAGTTAGCCTCTGTCGTTAGCTTCATCTTACCATAAGAGAACACATCTGCATGCTTGTTTATTTTGAAGACATTTAGCTGCAAGTGATGTCGTTTGTCCCAATTGTTTAATCTAATGGAATTCAGTTGTTTTTTCGGCTTTGGAAAGGGAAAGAACCAAATTCATACTGATATACTCCTTGGGTATCTGGTATCCGCTTCATATATTATTATATATACTCCATAGAAGCATCGTTTCACCATTTTGGTCAAATGTTGATTCTTTCTGTCTTCTTCTGTGAGGTTTTATGGCAGATGTCGATCTCAAAACCACCAAATCAATCAATTATACACTGGGGCATCCGAGAGTTTGTCGGCCATTCTCCCTTATCAACGATCTCTAGGAGGTATGATTAGTCAAAGGCCATTTAGAGGGTGGATTATGTGAAAGGTCAGACTATAAGATGCTTGTTTTTCTCCTCCACTTTGAACCTTGCGGTTTATAGTCTGGTGCGGCTTATACTGTATATGAATTTTTACAGGCCGATGAGCTGTATGTCTTTAGAGGGTTCGTCAAAAGTATTGAAAAGTACCGAAGTATCAATTCTGAAACGTTAATTCGGATGCGATGTATGATTGCAAAAGCATCGATACTCAGTTATTTATTTGTGTTTGCATGGTTTTGTTCATCATTGGCTGCTGTTGACAGTAGTAGATGTTCAATCCATTTGAAGTGGGTGGGTTAGCATCAAATGAACGAACATTCGCTACTGGTGATTAACTCATTTAAACAGTTATTGTTATTGTAGTTTTTAAGAGCCATATGATTAGACATCTATCATCATCAACAGCACTGAAAGAGTTAACTGTCCTTCACTCCAATGTCGTTGTCATAATTTTCCAGAAAATTACTTTCTTCCTGTTTCCAACTGGCAAAAATAACTTTACAGTTAGAAATTATGACACCAGCTGTTGTTCTAGAGACCATTCAAAATAAGTCGTCGGCACTTAGTATTGTAAAGCATCTGAAGCTGGCCTCGTCTCGCAAAATTCCCTCCAGAACTCATTTTTCATTCTCCATATGGCGCAGGTTTGCCATTACCGACAAGTAGCACATAACATTTTATGGCATTTACACAGCAAACAATGTTTATGCCAAGTGGCTTTGAGTGCTCTCAATCCCTGAGCGTTGCAACAAAGCAGTAAATAGGATAAAGTCTGAAACACGGCCAGCCAAAGGGAAAATGTGGGGAGAAATATAACATCAGCACCTCGGGGTTTATGGGTGCAAACAATAGAATCCATAGTTCTACAAGTGTCCGCAGCATACGTTTATCCAGAATAAGCCTATTCAGATTTTCATACGCTGTGACTGAGAACTATGTACGTTCTATGCTTCATTGATGCACAGTACCTTAAATTGCGAATATCAGTACAAATTAAGCAGCCCATACAAGCAAACTATTTCGCTGAAACTATTGAAAATATTGATTGTGTTGCACCGATACAATTTTTTAGCTCCCGATACAGATTCTGACTCCAGCTCTGTGGTTTTCGGCTGATACTGATACTGTACCAATACCACACTTTAAAAAGGAATAAATTATGAATAAATTGTATTATATCTTAATTAATTTATTAATACTAATTTAATGTATACTCATTTAGATGTAAAGTAATTGCTATCATGGCTTGGTGAGATACTGCCATAGACATCATGACTATTGACGTGTCACTTCGTCATTCTTTGCGCGACGCCTTATCAGAGGGGGCCAAGCTTAATTTAGTAATAGCCGAAGACGACAGACGCTCATGTTAGATTTAAGCTTGGATTTACTTACGATTGGATTTAACTACGAAAGCTGTACCACATACAAACAGGGAGGATTGTCTCAGGAGTGATTTGTTCGAGGATTCAAAGTAAATATTATATTTCTCGTACCATGCATGCGTGATTGAAGCATTTATTCGCAGGAATTTTCTTCTTTGTTTATACATGGAGGCGGCTAATTTCCGTAACTGAGTAGCCTCATAGTTTATTTTTAACCAAGAATCGAATCTGTTTTACGTCCATATCTATAACGAATTCAGGGATTTAAGCATTTATTCAAAAGAATTTTCACCACAAAAGGTCTGTTTACGTCAGGCAGCCGCTAGCCTCATTGGCTAACATAGTAACATTGTACTTTGTCAATATACGTAAAATAAACGCTAACTGCAAGGTTTCTTTGCTTTTAACTAAGAATCGAGACTGTTTTACGTCCATATCTATAAAGAATTTGGGGATTTAAGCATTTATTCATTAGAATTTTTGTCAGAAAAGCTCCTGTTACGCCAGGCGCCCCCTGGCCTCTATTGCTAACAGTTCATAGTGTATAATGATAATATAGGGCTATTCTATTCTGTAATAGTTGTGACTGTATATAGAACTTATTTATAATCTATTTACATATTATTGATAATTAATTCTGCATGTTTTCCTCAAGTATTAAGTTTCTGATGTAAATTGAGTGATTTATTAGCTGTTGAATTAAAAAAAAAAAAGTTGCTATTTTGGTCAATAACTTATATGATGTGTTAAATATTGCTATTGATCCTGAAAATATAGGTAATTATCTCTGCATTTGGTGATTTTTGTGCATCTAGTGTAAAATCTGAGACTTTTCCAGCCATTTTAAGTTTTGTTATAAGTATATTAAAAAATAATTAATCTGGATTTTATAAGGGAACGTCTTTGAATTTTTGATGCCGCAGCTCATGGAGACTCATATATGGCTATAGTAGGTGCCTGTTTTGGTTTTAGGTCAGTAGCAGCTTTGGTTTTGTAAATATTTTAATTTCAAGTTTTTGAAAATAGCCTCCGTACGAATTGGCCCCGTTTCCCGTGTCATGTCAATAGGTAATGAAGTCTATGACACTGCTTAACTCATTGTATATCATTTGACGACTAGCGCCGTCAGTGGCACTGACACATGAGAATCACAGCCAGTTTAAATAAACTGGACATCTATCGTTTACAATGGCAGACAATGAGTTAAAAACTATTAAATCTTGAACAAAAAATCAACTTCAGAATTGGGGCCATAACTGCAGTATACAGTGGTATCTCTACATACAAATTTAATTTGTTTCAGGACCTGGTTTGTAAGTCTAAATGGTCTTATGTCCAGTGTTGTCAGTAACGCGTTACGCGTTACTGTAATGTGATTACTTTCTTCAGTAACGAGTAATCTAACGCGTTAATTTTTCCAAGCCAGTAATCCGATTAAAGTTATTTTCCCTAGTGCCCGTGCGTTACTACTTTGTTTTTGTCCTCATAATGTATGTAGAATGAAGAATACTGTAGTCATGTACGAAGAGCATTTCTCATCGGGGGAAAAAAAAACGGGTCACGTGTTTTACGGTGCTGTTTGAGGCTGAGCGCTGTCTGCCACGGCGGCCAACAACATAGCATTCTGACAAGGCAGCGAGCCTAACAGTGAAAGCCAGAATATGTACCGCAAATAGATGCCTTTGCTCACTGGAAATACAGCCATTACTTCACATTTCTGTCCAGTAAAGATGACAAAAGTATCTCCGTTGGATGTCATGTTTTCTCATCGGGGGGAAAAAACCGGCTCACGTGTTTTACCATGCTATGAGCGCTGTTGGCGGCTAACAAACAACTGGCTACCTCTCAGGATGCTAACAGTGGAAGACGTAGGAGAAGAAACACAAACGGCTGCATTTGTTTATTGGACATAGAGCCATGACTTCACATTTCTCTCCAATAAAGATGACAAAAAATATCTCCGTGCGTCGCAAATTTTGTCGAAACAAAGCCAACAGATACGAGACAGCCAGCACTTTTACAGTTTGTAACCAGCCTTTACGTACATTTTATAGTTATTGTTTGTAACCATAGGCGGAGTGTGACGTTGTGTGTGGGGGTGGGGGTGGGGGGGGGGGTGACAAAAGAGCGAGTCAAAAGTTTGGACACGCCTCATCATTTGTACTTTTTATATATTTTCACTACTATTGTAAATTCTCAGTGAAAATATTAAAACAATGAATGAACATGAGGAATTATGTTCTTGAAAACAGGTTTTATATTGTACATTCTTCAAAGTGTCCACCTTTGAGGTGTCTCCAGACTTTTGGCCTATACTGAATGCATTACGAAATACTTTGTAGGATTCTTGTTCATTTCAATTGTTTTTGTTGTTTGTCTTATTGCTTTACAACTTTTATAGACAGCATTTTAACGGCTAGGTCTTTATTTTAAAGGGGGAGTTCAGAATTTTTGACATTAGGCTTAATCTTCGAGTTAGTGGGGGTTTAATTAGTCGTTGGAGTTGTTTTGAACAAATACTGTGCAGTTTGTCAGTTATTTGTTAGTTTCAGGGCTCCAGAGTGACTGAGCTAGCGCAAGTCAGTGGTTGTTGAAATCAACTCCATTAAACCCCTGCTAACTCGAAGATAAAGCCTTATCTGAAAAATTCAATTACATGCGATGAAATTTTTCTGTTGAGGCAGCAAAGGGAGAAAAATTGGGAAAAGTAACTGACAAATTACTTTTAAAGTAACTTAGTTACTTCGATAATAAAGTAATCAGTAAATTAACTAGATTACTTTTTTGAGGAGTAATCAGTAATTAAATTACTTTTTCAAGTAATCTGTGACATCACTGCTTATGTCTAGCTGGATTTTCCCATAAGAATACATTATAACTTCATTAATTTGTTTCACAGCCTAAAAACCTACACTAAATCCATAATAAATACTGCAAGCACAATTACTAATAGCAATTACACATCGCAAAACAAATGAATTATAAATAGAAAATGGAATAATAATAATAAAAGGACATTTTCAAAATTGTTTTTATTGTATGCTGTTGCCATAGTTGTGCACTTCCTGTGGGTGTGGTATCACAGTGTAAAAGGAATCTCTGTAATGTGTCGTGGGCACATATGATGAGAAGCACACTTATTAAAGAAGTGTTGTTTCACTCAAGTCTCGGCCTTACATGTACTTACATAAAGGAAGTACATAACAAAAAGTGGCATTAACTTATAGAGACCGGAGAACAGTAGATGGTGGGCGCATGTGGATACGGTGAGCCGTCTTTTTGACAAATGCGTTAAATAAGACACATGTAAAACAAATAAAATATGAAAATATAAGAAATAACAAAAAGCTTTTTTTTTTTAATTGTCACCTTAACTTACTGGTGAATGGAGGTCCGAGCTAGGAGATTGCGGGTGTGTAGGCAGGTAGAGGGTTGGACCGGTGAGCCGCATTGCCTAGCCAGTTCACTCACACTCACACCACGCTCATATTTTTCTAATTTTTCCTTTTTAATTTGAATGGTAAGCATCACCTTATTCCTTTTTGACCACCTGCACTAACCATCTTGAGACCCATGTTGATTTCTCTCCCAAGAAAATCCGCTTTGCCTCTGTGTTGCGGAGAAATGTTAAACTCGTGCCACTGTTGTATTTGGAGCATGTCGTCATATGTCGATACAAATGAGAAATCAAATTTTACGTCGGATGTCAAAAGGATCGTATGTCGATGTGATCGTATGTCGAGGTACCACTGTTTATATATATGGTGGAAAACAGACAAGAATGAAAAAGCAGTTCCTGCTCTTGCATTCCACTTTAACATAAACTGCTGTATTTTAAGCCAAAAGAACTGTTGTGTTTGAAAGCGCGATATGTCTATATGCTGCCATAGCAGTTTCATGGCGCATTAGGCCCCCAAACTATTTTAAATTTTTCCATTTTACTCTTTAGACCCCCGTTTTCAGACACCGTGCAACTGCTTACATAAAAAGAAGGTAAGTAATTGTATTTATTATTTAAATGTCTATCATTATTTAGCTTAGAATCATTAATTGATGTATAATATTTTGTATTAAAAAAAAACTTCATAAAATTATTCACTCATATATTTTAAAATTTTAAATGAATTATGTCACAATGAAAAAAATAGTGTCTGTAAATAAGTCACAGTCATCTACCTCATAACTATCTCTTAACTGTATTTTTTTTTTGTTACTGTCGCATTTTTGCGGATATTTTAGATGATACTTGTTATATTACCGTGTTTCACCCATAAAATCCCCAAAAAGTTCGGCTGTGGCCATTCAGGCTTTGTCCTGACACTCAGTGAAACATGCTTCACAGAGTTATTGGATCGAAACAAGGTAAATACGCGATAATATCTCGTTAAAATCATGCTGTCTTTAATTATTAGTTTTATTTAAAACTGCAAAACAGAAAAAATGAGCAATGAAATTGATGCACTGTAAAGAAAGGCATAACAGGCTCAAAATCTCTAAAAACCTAGCTTAATGGCAGATTGCAAGCAACAATCTGGTGCATGCCGTCACCTAATGTACAAAACTGTGTCGCACCCATCTGAAGCCGCGTTGCCTTTTTATTGGTCAAAATCTTGTTCAACTGCCTAATCTTGCTTGTACTCATGTTGCCTCTAGTGCTCAATTACGGTATAGTTGCACAGGGTTTATCGATTAAGCCGGAAGCACGGAAACTAAGCTATCAATACACAAGGAGAAAAAAGTAAATAAACAAAAGTAACGTGTAAAGTAGCAGAGTACAAAGTACAGATCTTCTTTTCCCTTCGGCTTTTCCCTTCAGGGGTCGCCACAGCAAATCAGTTAGAAGAACACTCTGAGAGCAAATTTCCGCCTAAGCAGCAAAATTAAAAAAATTGATCGCCATATTTTTTACGTGTGACCTTTGACCTCCTCTCTCATTTCTCCTGCACTACTTTTAAAAAAAATATTAACTCATTGACTGCCATTTACAGTGCTAGTCGTTGAATCAATTTGAAGTGGGAGGGCTGACATTGAATGAAAGATTGGAATGGATTGTATGTCTATAAACGTTAACACATTTTATCGTCATTTTTAAGAGCAGCATGACAGGACATCTATCATCGTTAATGGCGTTGAAAGAGTTAAACCTGCAAGAAGGTCAACAGTGTCCTGATGTATGAGTGTATTTGCTTTGGGCAAAAGACTTGGAAAAAAAAACCTGACAAGTCAAAGAAGATATGTAATTTATATTGTGCATGGTGAGCACTGACAGGTTGTCATGTTTGCGATAAAACATCTGCACTCGAATGCTCATTGAGGACCGGATTCAAATTCCTCACACTTTACATGCACACTTCCTCTCGAGATGTGGAAAAGAGATAAGTTTTCCACTAAGCAGTACTGTCTGGAACGGATTTGTTTTCCTGTTTCTTTTGTCAAAGTAGCACTGTACAACTGCGAAGACTGAACACAATCTGTTATTTTCTTTGGATTCCAAAAATGTCTCATAGGTATAATGGGAACTTCAAAACATAGCCTTATACTATACTATACTATACTATACTATACTATACTATACTATACTATACTATACTATACTATACTATACTATACTATACTATACTATACTATACTATACTATACTATACTATACTATACTATACTATACTATACTATACTAGGGTTCAAGGCTTCTAGTTCACTTTGAAGGCAACATGCATATTGGCCTAAAACCGATGTCGATATTATCCGATATCATTTTAAAGATGATTACATGTACTATTGTATGACATCCAATCATCCTTCTGCTGTGAATTTATCACTAGTTGGATGGCAACGAACGAACATTCGATCATTCATACCAAACATTAATGCTTAGTAGAGAACTTTTTTTCCACATTGCAGGAGCAAGTGTACATGTAAATTGTGAGGAATTCAAATTCGTTCCTCAATGAGCATTTGACTGCAGATGTTTCATCGCAAACAGGACAACCTGTCAGTACTTACCATATGTAAATACATAAGATACATACATTTCTTCTTTGACTTGTCAGGTTCTTTTTTTTGTTTGTTTTTCAAGTGTCTATTGCTCTAAGCAAAACACTCTTGCAACAGGACACTGTTGACCTTCTGGCATGTTTAAAGGTGCAAATGATAGCAGAGCATGTTTTGGACACAAATCTATCTAAAAAGGCTGAATGATGAAATTACATCCTAATTAGCCTTCTTTTTTCAGCTGCCTTGGCCCCGCCCACTCCCCCAAAATATCCAGACAGAAGCTGATGTCACAATCATAATAAGCTGCAGATATTTTCAGTCTGCTGGCATGATATCCATAGGCTATCTATTCTCTGGTTGCTGTGTGATCGTTCTGTCATTCTGTCAACTTGTTCTAGCTAGCGCAGTACTTAAAAGCTAGACATCAATTCTGGTTGGGATGTCACAATCAGAATTGCTGAAAAAAGTAGACGTTCCCTGGTGCCTTGTTTTGGAATAACTATGAAATGTTAAAGAAAGAAAAAAAAAAGTTGGCCCCACAGCAGATGCAAATTTATAAAAAAAAATATGTCATTCGTCTGTGCTAGGTTTGTGCTCGTTTGTCCTTAAAAAAAAAAAAAAACGTCTTTGTGCTGCTATCGCTTTTGAGATGAACGCAAACAAATCAACATTCCCTCGCACATCTCAGCAGGTGACGGCACTCAGGTCAAATGTGGACCTGCGCTGGCACACGCCTTTCTCAGTCCCAAAACACTAAACGCGTGTGACTCGGGACCAAAACAGGAAGTAACTAGTGTAGTGACAACACTGGACTTCATCACTTGAAATTAATATCTTAATATCCATAAAACGACAGCAGCAAAAACTAAATTTTTTTACAGCATAAATGAGCACAAACGTAGCATGAACGAATGGCACCATTCCAGGTCCACTTTGCATTAGGCTGTGAGATGTCATCACTCGAAATTAATATCTCAAAAATAATAGCAGCACAAACGAAACTTTTTACAGCACAAACCAGCAGAACCATAAGTTGACGCAATTTTTATCCAATTTTAATCAAAATGGGGGGCTGGTTGACCTCAGATTGACTTATAAAAGAATTGTTAATATCTCAAAAACAATGGCATCACAAACGACAATTTATTTCAGCACAAACGACCACAAACCTTGCACAAACAAAAAACATAATTTTTTATAAATTTGCATCTGATGGGGGGCAAACTTCACTTTCCTAGCACCTTTAAATCTTTCTTCCTAAACACAAAATTAAAAAAAGTACAATTAACACTTTAAATGAGTCATAGATTTCATAATGATATTGACGGGTCAGATTTGACCTTCAGTGCGCCATGCCTTTAAGTAGGGGGCCACCCCACAATCCACTTCAGTTATTTGCAGTCGGTCGCAGCGACACATGCAGCGATCCAATGCCGAATTTATGTTGAAAAATTACAAAAGCTGTACCCGATGCAAACAGGAAGGATTGCTTCAGGAGTGATTTGTTCGAGGACTGAAGATAATTATTATAATTTTTGTACCATGCATGCATTTTGAAATGTTTAAAAAAAAAAAATCAGTGGGAGAAATTAGCCGCTACAACCTTGGCATTCAACTTCGCAATATTTACGTAAAATAAATGCTGCACGTTTTACTGCTTTTAACCAAGAATCGAGACGCTTTTATGTCCATATCTATAAAGAAATCAGGGATTTAAGCATTTATTCATAAGGCTTTTCACCGGAAAAGCTCTGTTTACATATGGCGGCCGCCACATTGACTGACGACTAGAATCGTACTTCGACATATTTAAGTAAAACAAATGCTACCTGCACGTTTTTTTGTTGTTGTTTTTAACCAAGAATCGAGACTGATTTACGTCCGTATCTATAAAGGATTCAGGGATTTAAGCATTTGCTCACAAGAATTTTCACCCGGAAAAGCTTTGTTTACATATGGCGGCTGATACACTGACTGACAGACAAGCATTAAAATTGACTGCACTGTAAACAGAAACTTAAAGTGCCAGTGGCAGCATAAAAAAATATATTAAATATCGTTATTATGTGAATTAGAATCAAATTTTTAGACGGTTCGACTATATACAACAATTTGGCAAAGAGCAGATGACGAGAAATTTGTTTTTTTATCTGCCATTTAGCCATGCCTGTCATTATAGCACTCTAGCGTCCCCAGCTGGTTGATGATGTCAGCAGGGTCACAATTTCATCTGATTCAGAATTCAGCCCATTGAGGCGAAAGATTAAAAAAATACGACGGAGCAGCAAAATGTCATGATTGTTTCAATCTCTCTCTCCAATATTTTTCTAGGATATTCTTTTTATTTAAGTATTTTCCCCACTTGCTAAATAAATGGTATGGTCACAACAAATAACAGTCTTGTGCTAAATGGAATATGAAATATTAAAAATGCATTTATTTAGTATGACAGGGCAAAATTACTGCATAATGGTCAAAACTGCCAACTTCTTCCTCTCCCGAACGGTATTTTATGCCACCGGTGTTAGTCCGGCTTTTGTCATATTGCCCCGGCATCAGAGACGGAGGAAACAGCGTAAACAAAACAGGAGGCGTGACAGCTAGCGGACATGCTTGCCCGAACCGAGCAACTTTTCCAAGGCTTATTCTTGCCTTTCGAAAACGACAAATCACACAAAAGGACCTCAACTTATGTCACAAATGGCGGCGGGGTTGATTGTATTCTCCGATCGGCCAGCCCCCAGCGGCGAGCAAGTTTCGGCTCGTCGTTCTGCTGGGGTCACAGTGGGCTTGCAGTGCTCGTCGCCGCGAATGAATGGCGAAAACAGCCCATTCTCGGTGGACAAACCGACTGACGTCAGAGCGGGGGGCTGCTCGTGGCCAAGCCGAGGAAAGAGCATTCTCGGCGGGCGCGTGAAGAGGACCAACCAGGCTAGATCGGCCAGCCCCCTCCGGCGAGCAAGTTACTGCTTGTCGCTCTGCTGCAGCCACGAAGGGCTGGCAGTGCTCGTCGCCGGGAATGAACGCCTAAAATAGCCCATTATTGGTGGACAAACTGGGGGCTGTTCATGGATTAGCCGAGGTGGTGGAAGTGACCATGGTGTGTGACAAGCCGCTAGGCGTCAGCCGAGTGGTCTTCTCGGTGGACAAGGAGCATTGTCACATGCGAAATGCAAGCCACCTTCTTATTAAAACGTGTGCGATGATCCCAGTATTTGACATAATACAAAACACGTAGTTACCGACTTCCTTGGTCCCACAGTTGTCAAAGTTGTTTTGGCCATTATCCGTGGTGAACGAGAACTTCTTGAAACCCAAAAAGAGTCACTTGTGCAGCAACAAAAGCCTGCAGCAATTTGGGCTGGCATGATGCAAAAAATAAACAAATTAATCCACAAAATCAGCAGAATCCCCGGTTCATCTGCATGCTATAAAGCAATGGCTGTATTGTGAGATTCTGACCCGGTTGACGTCACATTCGCATTCTTCCTTATTCCAGGAAGTCACTCATTAACATGGTGAGGGATTTAAAAAAATGAATAAATAAATCGATCGCTTCCACACACTTCCAAGCGGTCCATTTCATTCAGAAGCATAAAATACCGTGTGAAATATGAAATAAACATGCTTTTTTCTGTCATAGGCACTTTAACAAGCTCAAAAAATCCAAAACTTTCAGATTTCAAGCAACTATAAGGTGCACACCACCACCAACTGTACAAGAGTGTGCAGCACCCATCTGAAGGCACGCTGCTCTCACTGTTGTTTTTTATTAGTCTAAATTTTTTTCACGTGCCAAATTTTGCTTGTGCTCGTGTTGCTGCCTCTAGTGCTCAATTACGGTATCGTTGCACGGGGCTTATCAATTGCGTCGGAAGCATGAAAACGAAATTATCAATTCGCAATGGGAAAAAAGAAAACAAACAAAAGTAATGTGTAACGCAGGCGACAAATTGAAAAATAGTGGAGTAAAAAGTACAGACACGTGCTGTAAAAGGTAGTGTAGTAAAATTAAAAAGTACCACTTCGTATTTGTACTCAAGTAAAGTACAGATACACAAAAATGTACTTAAGTACAGTAACGAAGTACTTTGACTTCGTTATATTCCACCACTAATTGCTGCCACCTTCACACTTCAAATGGATTGGACATCTTGCACTGTTAATGGCAGCCAATGAGTTATATACAGTGGGGCAAATAAGTATTTAGTCAACAACTAATTGTGCAAGTTCTCCCACTTGAAAATATTAGAGAGGCCTGTAATTGTCAACATGGGTAAACCTCAACCATGAAAGACAGAATGTGGAAAAAAAACAGGAAAATCACATTGTTTGATTTTTAAAGAATTTATTTGCAAATCATGGTGGAAAATAAATATTCGGTCAATACCAAAAGTTCATCTCAATACTTTGTTATGTACCCTTTGTTGGCAATAACGGAGGCCAAACGTTTTCTGTAACTCTTCACAAGCTTTTCACACATTGTTGCTGGTATTTTGGCCCATTCCTCCATGCAGATCTCCTCTAGAGCAGTGATGTTTTGGGGCTGTCGTTGGGCAACACGGACTTTCAACTCCCTCTACAGATTTTCAATGGGGTTGAGATCTGGAGACTGGCTAGGCCACTCCAGGACCTTGAAATGCTTCTTACAAAACCACTCCTTTGTTGCCCTGGCTGTGTGTTTGGGATCATTGTCATGCTGAAAGACCCAGCCACATCTCATCTTCAATGCCCTTGCTGATGGAAGGAGATTTTCACTCAAAATCTCTCGATACATGGCCCCATTCATTCTTTCCTTTACACAGATCTGCTAGGTTTTGTGTTGGTTTCCTCCTTGTGTGTCCCCGTGATTGCCTATTAATTTCACCTGTTGTGCCTTCTAGTTTATCTCTGAACTTGCATCCTCCTGTGCTCACCTGTTTCTCGTTGTCTCGTTACCCTTTGTCTGCGTGTGTATATAAGCTCCCAGTTTCTTTTCAGTCCCTGTTGCGTCATTGTCAATGTCTATGTCTATGCCAACGTCAAATTTCAAGTCCTGTCCACGCCCTCGTGTACCAGTCCCTCTGTTTAAGTAAGTTTTGGTTTGAACATTGTCTTTTTGATCCCGAGTCCTTTGGTTGTACTTTGTGCTTTTGGTTATTTGCTATTAAAACGTTTTTTTCAGTTCACCACCACCCGCTTTGCTGCTTTTGTTTCCCTGCAATTGGGTCCACACCACCTGCTTGCCCGCGTATTCCTGACAAGATCAGTCGTCCTGGTCCCTTTGCAGAAAAACAGACCCAAAGCATGATTTTTCCACCCCCATGCTTCACAGTGGGTATGGTGTTCTTCGGATGCAATTCAGTATTGTTTCTCCTCCAAACACGAGAACCTTTGTTTCTACCAAAAAGTTCTATTTTGGTTTAATGTGACCATAACACATTCTCCCAGTCCTCTTCTGGATCATCCAAATGCTCTCTAGCGAACCGCAGACGGGCCTGGACGTGTACTTTCTTCAACAGGGTGACACGTCTGGCAGTGCAGGATTTGAGTCCCTGGCGGCGCATTGTGTTACTGATAGTAACCTTTATTACTGTGGTCCCAGCTCTCTCTAGGTCATTCACTAGGTCCCCCCATGTTGTTCTGGGATTTTTGCTCACCGTTCTTGTTATCATTTTGACGCCACGGGGCGAGATCTTGCATGGAGCCCCAGATCGAGGGAGATTATCAGTGGTCTTGTATGTCTTCCATTTTCTAATAATTGCTCCCACAGTTGATTTCTTTACACCAAGCGTTTTACCTATTGCAGATTCAGTCTTCCCAGCCTGTTGCAGGTCTACAATTTTGTCTCTGGTGTCCTTCGACAGCTCTTTGGTCTTGGCCATAGTGGAGTTTGGAGTGTGACTGACTGAAGTTGTGGACAGGTGTCTTTTATACCGATAATGAGTTAAGACAGGTGCCGTTAATACAGGTAACAAGTGGAGCCTCGTTAGACCTCCTTAGAAGAAGTTAGACCTCTTTGACAGCCAGAAATCTTTTTAGGTGACCAAATACTTATTTTCCTCTCTAATTTAGAAATAAATTCTTTAAAAATCAAACAATGTGATTTTCTGTTTTTTTTTTCCACATTCTGTCTCTCATTGTTGAGGTTTACCCATGTTGACAATTACAGGCCTCTCTAATCTTATCAAGTAGGAGAACTTGCACATTTGGTGGTTAGCTAAATACTTATTTGCCCCACTGTATATTGTATCAATCTTTAGGGGAAAAGCAGAAATTTCAAGAATCCAAGCGCGCAAAAAGAAGTTGCTATCATTACATCTTTTACAATTGGTGCAGGGGATAAAAAGACCTTTCACACCCGTGTGTGCAGAATAAACTGAGATGGGTTTGGCAAACAACACATGGGAAAAATCCTGACTTGGAATGAGGAGGATATAATTATGTTAATGGTTTGTTGGAGCCCCTTTACCTGAAAAGCTCATTGTTGACTTTGTTGCTCTGTGGTAACGCTGCAGCGTGTTTGGAAATATCAGAACATCCCGACGGACTAAAGAATGTTTTGAAATCGCATAACAAGGTCAGAGAACATGGGAAGAAACCCAAGCATCCATGAATTTAACTTAACAGTATAGTAAGAATTTGCGAGCATACTTTATAAATCATCACAGCAGTTTGCATGTTAGCAAGCGAAGCAAAATGTTACCCAAAGGGCCAATTGACACTTTAGAATCACGCATGAACATAATGCATTCTTTGTTTAGTGTCACAAAAAAAAAAAGAAAAAGATCTCGGAAACATCCTAGCATGACTCACGCCACCTACGCATCCCAGTCCGACATGAAAAATACCATGTACAACGCTACACAGTCAATTGTGAACCAATGCACAAGGGAGCAACAGAGGGAATTGGACTAAAAAGTGAGCCAAGTGGAATTCGGGCAGCGGGAGTTTCCCATAGATTTTTGGACCGCACCCTTGTATAAAAGTGGAGGAGGGGGGAGAAATGGATGATTGAACTTAGATTTACTGCTTGGAGATGAGAATATCTGTATCAAATTGGGAGTTGCTTGACAGGAGGTGTAGCATCTGCACATCAAAAAACATGAGTGGAGATGGAGTGCATATTTCAAACTCATTTTTTAATAGACATCTTGACACATCCCTGATAGAACCCAGGCCAAGATAAATCAAAGCTCTTTGGGATGTCAGAAAGAGATGCAACATTTGATGATAAAAATACAAGAGATGTAATCAGAATGGTTTGTTTCATCAAATAATTTGTTTTGGACAATAAAACTGTGAAAAATATAATGTCAGTCTGAATCAATACCCACTTATTGCACACAGAAAAAAATGAATGCTAAATCAGTTTGCAAAAAACACATTGGGTACGTCTTTGTTTAAACATGGCTAAAACTGCGAAAAGCAAATCCATGCTAAAATCTCAATTTTTTTTAATACCAAAAGCCAGACAACGGACCCATTACGAAACCAAATCACAAAAGTCGGACACAAAGTCGTAGAGTTGCGTAGGAATACTGTGTGGTAGTGACTTAAAGTGCCTATAACAGGATAAAAAAAGTCTTAAATAGTATTTTTATGTGAATTAGAATCATTTTTTGAGATGATTCGATTATATACAACGATTTGGCTAAGCACAGATGACGAGAAATTAGTCTTTTAATCTGCCGTTTCGCCCCTGCCTGTCATTATAGCGCTCTAGCGTCCCCAACAGTTGGATGACGTTGGTAGGGTCATGATTTCTTCTGTTTTAGAATTCAGCCCATTGAGTGGGAATTATTCAGAATGAGGAAAATGCGACAATGAGAGCCGCAAAATGTCATTGTTTCAATCTCTCTACTCCAATATTTTTAAAGGATATTCTTTTTATCTAAGTATTTTTCCCCAATTGATAAATAAATGGTATGGTCATGACAAATAACACATGTGCTAAATGGGATATGAAATATTAAAAATGCATTCATTCAGTACGACAGGGCAAAATTACTCCATAATGGTCAAAACTGTCGACCTTTTTGCACCTCCCGAATGATATTTCATTCCACCGGGGTTAGTCCAGCTTTTGTCATTTCCCTGCCCCGGCTTCAGAGAGCGTAAACAAACCAGGAGGCATGACAGCTAGCCGACATGCTAACCCAAACCAAGTGATGTTTCAAAGTCTTATTCTCGCCTTTCTAAGCGAAGAATAACACAAAACAACCCCGGATCATTTCACACGGCAGCGGGTTGTTGATTGTATTCGCTGATCGGCAACCCGCCCGGAGGCAAGCAAGTTACAGCTCGTCATTCCCCTGCTGCAGGCAGAAGAGCCTGTTTGCCGGGGGAAGCAGCTGGAGAATGACCGCCGGACAAACCGGCCGACGTCAGAGGAGCACGTAGGTGCCACATGGTCAACACAAATATGGCCTAAATGAAAGCGTTATGCTCCTGCCTTGCGGTGACGGCGAAGTGACTACGCCGTCAATGAGCATTCGATAGTTCTGCGGTGAGGGAACGCGTTGCTCTGTAATTCACCGGCAAGCCACTAGAGGGGTGTAGCGTTATGTTTGTACGCTTTTAGGGCATGCTTATTGACTTCCTCTAGTTTAACGGAGAAAAAAATAAATAAACAATGCAAGATGGAACGGTTGAATGTGGATCTTCAGCTCATCAACATTGAACAAATGTTGAGGTGCAGGTGACGCAGAAGATGGTTTCGAGGCGGTCTGTCCGACTTTTGATGCCACACAGAGAGTTCTAGCCTTGGGTGGAAACTTGCAAGCTGTGGCGGCTAGCTTCAAACTGGCGTCGAGCACTGCGTCCAGCCTTTTGTCCGAGGTCTGTAAAGCCATCCAGCCTGATTTGTTTGCCGTGTCCTACAACCAGCCAATGGGAAGCCATAGCAGATTTCTGGCGGCTATGGAACCTCCCAAACTGCGTTGGAAGCCTTGATGTTAATGTTATCATAAAAGCACAGAGGAACTCAATCAGTGATGATGTATCAAGTTTGAACTGTCTTTTGTTGAAAATTAAACATCAAAACAACTCTTTTGACACAGCAAACATATGTACACAATAAATGATGAAGTGCACCAACTAAAAATACGACATACTAGTAAAGTGATAAAAAGCTGGCAGTTTTTGGCCGACTGGGCAGTGTTGAGCATGTTATTTTAAAAAAGTAATTAGTTATAGTTACTCACTACTTCTTCCAAAAGGTAACTGAGTTGGTAACTGAATTACTCTATAGTAAAAGTAACTAGTTACCAGGGAAAGTAACTATTTCCGTTACTTTAAAAAGAAGTTGTTGTATGTCAAAGAATTTGAAATTTTCTGAGCAGTATTCGAGTCAGTTGAATAGAGAAGAACAGACAGGTAGTTGTGTTACAGAACCTTGTAATATTTATTCCACCTCACCAGCAACAGATTCATCCTACACTTGAAGTGCAACAAAAATAAACAGATTTGAATTGCTTACCACAGGTGTCGACAAAAGCTTTGCCCTGGGACATAAACTACACTTTACATGCACGTTCTTTCCTTTAATTTCTACCAACTTGAAATAGTGTTTATATCTCCACCTCGTAAAGGACAAATTTTCCTCTGAATGCTCTGCCATCATATCCCTCTGCATCTGTTTTGCGTGTGTGTGTTTGCCGCACGCGCTGTTCCGGTTTGTGTGTGAAAACACCGGCTCTCCGTGCGCTATTAGGCTCAAGCGTTTACGTCACAGAATGGGGGATCACGTGAGATTTGACAACAACGCAGCCATATTGGAAGCAGGTCTGGCTCCCGGGACATTAAACTTTAACTTGCCAGTTCGATAAAGAGACAAACTCGTTACTAAGGCGAAGAACAGATATTTGATCAAACTTAAGGATGTGAACAATGTTGACCCTTACGAGTAAGCCGAAGACAAATGGAGTAAAGATGTCGACGGGCTTCCACAATTTCGTGAAATCGACATTCTGCTGTATTTATTGTTTGGTGTATGTTTCTAAACTCATCAGCGATTCCGAAATCACAAATCACTACAAAGCTACAAACAGTTTTGCTGCGGATGGGTGCAGGACCTGCACATTATGACCGTATCAAACGGCAACTCCATCGTTCTTGCAAATGTAGGCTATGAGTGTTTACTATTTTCATTGCCATGAACCTGAAAGCACCCCAAGTCTTGGATGACAAATAAACAGAGCAGAGTAGACTCGCTACGGCTGGTAGTTTATTCAATTTATTCAAAGTAAGTAACGCTTTTGACCGGCAGTAATGGTAACGGCGTTGTAACGGTGGAAAAAATAATTTGTTAGATTACCCAACACTGCGACTTGGTCACCGCTTCGTGTGGCCATTTGATTCCGAACACACACATACTTGTCTTTGTGGTTCTCCCATTTTTTATTCAATCGCTGGCTGACCTCCAGCCCCGTATTTTCAGCAATCTCCTCCCAGGAATTGCTTGCCATCTGGCAATCTTCATAATGTCTTGACGAGACATTGTAGAAGTTGTCGTACTTGCTCTTCGTTGATACTCTCGTCGGCTTGGTCCATTTTTGCGTGGAAAAAAAATCATGTTTGACAATGTCGGCGATTTCGTGCTGAACCGGAAACAACAGTCTGAGCGGACTAATCATAGTCCATATCCACCACGTCACTTGCGTTGTCGCGACGCGAAGTCAGAAAAATTAGAAGGAGACAGAGAGGCTACGGCGGAGGATCATAAATTGGGTCTTCTTTGACGTCGCAGGTCTGAGGCGGAAGCATAACTCGCCCGTAATGGTTAACTACACAGCGAAGACGTAAACAGTGAGAGAGCGGCATGCAGTTGTTGTGCAGCTAACATGGCAGGATGTGTCTGAGAACTTTTCTACATGTCCGTCCTAGATTGAACCTAAGTAAATAGTCCTTTATTCAAAGAAAGTTTGTAGTGTTTACTTTATAATCGATGTATACGCGGCCATTTTTAACACAAAGTTGCCTCTCCCGGCGGGTACGCGAAAGACCAAGGGGGGTGTGCAACAAGCCGCCGGTCGTCGGCCGAGTGGCTTTCTCGGTGGACATGGAGCATTGTCAGCCACAAAATGCAAGCCACCTCCGTATTAAAACGTGTGCCATGATCCCAGCATTTGACATAATACAAAATACGATGTCTACTCACTTCCTCGTCAGTCCAACGGTCCCATATTTTGGCCATTCTTCGAGGGTGAACGGGAACTTTTTGAAACCCAAAAAGGCTCACTTGCCTCTCCCTGGTGCAGCAACAAAACCCTGCAGCACATTTGGCTGGCGTGATACGAAAAATAAACGAATTAATCCCCAAAATCAGCTGAATCCGCAGTCCATCTGCATGCTATAAAGCAATGCTGTATTGTGAGATGCTGACCAGGGTGACGTCACATTCGCATTCGTCCTCAACCCAAGACTGGAGCAGGAAGTCACTCATTTTCATGGCGCGGAATTCAAAAATTTAATAAATTAAACGATCGCTTCCACACACATCCAACCGGTCCATTTCATTCAGGAGGATAAAATACCGGGTGAAATATGAAATAAACATGCTTTTTGGTGTCTAGGCACTTTAAAACATCTTTTTCTTAACTTTAAAATAGCAAAAACCCGATGGTTTAATGCTGGGATTACAAGATGTGCTGTTCAAACTCTTTTGAAGAAGCACAAAGAAACGGGCAACGTTGAGGATCGTAGATGCAGTGGTCGGCCAAGGAAACTTAGTGCAGCAGATGAAAAACACCTCAAGCTTATTTCCCTTCGAAATCGGAAGATAACCAACAGTGCCATCAGCTCAGAGGTGGCAGAAACCAGTGGGACCCAGGTACACCCATCTACTGTCCGGAGAAGTCTGGCCAGAAGTGGTCTTCATGGAAGAGTTGCAGCCAAAAAGCCATACCTCCGACATGGAAACAAGGCCAAGCGACTCGACTATGCACGAAAACATAGGAACCTGGGTGCAGAAAAATGGCAGCAGGTGCTCTGGACTGATGAGTCAAAATTTGAAATATTTGGCTGTAGCAGAAGGCAGTTTGTTCGCCGAAGGGCTGGAGAGCGGTACAATAATGAGTGTCTGCAGGCAACAGTGAAGCATGGTGGAGGTTCCTTGCAAGTTTGGGGCTGCATTTCTGCAAATGGAGTTGGAGATTTGGTCAGGATTAATGGTGTCCTCAATGCTGAGAAATACAGGCAGATACTTATCCATCATGCAATACCATCAGGGAGGCATATGATTGGCCCCAAATTTATTCTGCAGCATGACAAGGACCCCAAACATAAAGCCAATGTCATTAAGAACTATCTTCAGCGTAAACAAGAACACGAAGTCCTGGAAGTGATGGTATGGCCCCCACAGAGCCCTGATCTCAACATCATCGAGTCTGTCTGGAATTTCATGAAGAGACAGAAGGATTTGAGGAAGCCTACATCCACAGAAGATCTGTGGTTAGTTCTCCAAGATGTTTGGAACAACCTACCAGCCGAGTTCCTTCAAAAACTGTGTGAAAGTGTACCTAGAAGAATTGATGCTGTTTTGAAGGCAAAGGGTGGTCACACCAAAAATTGATTTGATTTAGATTTCTCTTCTGTTCATTCACTGCATTTTGTTAATTGATGAAAATAAACTATTAACACTTCCATTTTTGAAAGCATTCTTAGTATACAGCATTTTTTCACACCTGCCTAAAATTTTTGCACAGTACTAAAAATATATATATACAGTGCCTTGCAAAAGTATTCGGCCCCCTTGAATCTTGCAAACTTTCGCCACATTTCAGGCTTCAAACATGAAGATATGAAATTTAATTTTTTTGTCAAGAATCAACAACAAGTGGGATACAATCGTGAAGTGGAACAACATTTATTGGATAATTTAAACTTTTTTAACAAATAAAAAACTGAAAAGTGGGGCGTGCAATATTATTCGGCCCCTTTACTTTCAGTGCAGCAAACTCACTCCAGAAGTTCAGTGAGGATCTCTGAATGATCCAATGTTGTCCTAAATGACCGATGATGATAAATAGAGTCCAACTGTGTGTAATCAAGTCTCCGTATAAATGCACCTGCTCTGTGATAGTCTCAGGGTTCTGTTTAAAGTGCAGAGAGCATTATGAAAACCAAGGAACACACCAGGCAGGTCCGAGATACTGTTGTGGAGAAGTTTAAAGCCGGATTTGGATACAAAAAGATTTCCAAAGCTTTAAACATCTCAAGGAGCACTGTGCAAGCCATCATATTGAAATGGAAGGAGCATCAGACCACTGCAAATCTACCAAGACCCGGCCGTCCTTCCAAACTTTCTTCTCAAACAAGGAGAAAACTGATCAGAGATGCAGCCAAGAGGCCCATGATCACTCTGGATGAACTGCAGAGATCTACAGCAGAGGTGGGAGAGTCTGTCCATAGGACAACAATCAGTCGTACACTGCACAAATCTGGCCTTTATGGAAGAGTGGCAAGAAGAAAGCCATTTCTCAAAGATATCCATAAAAAGTCTCGTTTAAAGTTTGCCACAAGCCACCTGGGAGACACACCAAACATGTGGAAGAAGGTGCTCTGGTCAGATGAAACCAAAATTGAACTTTTTGGCCACAATGCAAAACGATATGTTTGGCGTAAAAGCAACACAGCTCATCACCCTGAACACACCATCCCCACTGTCAAACATGGTGGTGGCGGCATCATGGTTTGGGCCTGCTTTTCTTCAGCAGGGACAGGGAAGATGGTTAAAATTGACGGGAAGATGGATGCAGCCAAATACAGGAACATTCTGGAAGAAAACCTGTTGGTATCTGCACAAGACCTGAGACTGGGACGGAGATTTATCTTCCAACAGGACAATGATCCAAAACATAAAGCCAAATCTACAATGGAATGGTTCCAAAATAAACGTATCCAGGTGTTAGAATGGCCAAGTCAAAGTCCAGACCTGAATCCAATCGAGAATCTGTGGAAAGAGCTGAAGACTGCTGTTCACAAACACTCTCCATCCAAACTCACTGAGCTCGAGCTGTTTTGCAAGGAAGAATGGGCAAGAATGTCAGTCTCTGGATGTGCAAAACTGATAGAAATATACCCCAAGCGACTTGCAGCTGTAATTGGAGCAAAAGGTGGCGCTACAAAGTATTAACGCGAGGGGGCCGAATAATATTGCACGCCCCACTTTTAAGTTTTTTATTTGTTAAAAAAGTTTAAATTATCCAATAAATTTTGTTCCACTTCACGATTGTGTCCCACTTGTTGTTGATTCTTGACAAAAAAATTAAAATTTTATATCTTTATGTTTGAACCCTGAAATGTGGTGAAAGGTTGCAAGGTTCAAGGGGGCCGAATACTTTTGCAAGGCACTGTATATATATATATATATGTGTGTATATTTGATCGTATGTAGTAAAAACGTAGACTTAACTATTAACGTTATTGGCTGCGTACTTGTTCACTAGCCTGTCAACACACAAATAGAATAAAATACAGGGTGGGGCAGAGCACCTTGCTTATTTAAATTTAGCACCCTGAGGCAATGGTTGCTGATGGTAGGGATGGACTTATATGAGAGGGTGGGTCTTAAAGTTTGGTTCTTCACATGCGTTATTTATTTTATGTTCATTTTTTTCAGGAACCCAAGTGAGCATCATGGAGTGGATGAAGTTGAAACGCGCTTTTCGCTGTTGAGGAATTTTTTTCAAGCGGTCGTTCAATCGTTGCAAAGCAACGTGCATTCCGTAGATATTCTGTTCTATTCTATTCTATTCTATTCTATTCTATTCTATTCTATTCTATTCTATTCTATTCTGCTCTGTTCTATTCCATTTTGCCTCCCTCGTACAGCTGGAGTTTTGTGAGCTTGTTATGCTTCTGTTTACATTGCAGTCAATTTTATTACTTTTTTCCATTCTGCATGGTTATATAATTTATTTATATTTAGAATATAAAATTACGCCATACTCGATTTATGTGATTATGACTTTACGACACCGGAGTCTCGTTCGCCATTTTGTCTCCAGTCGTTTTTGGGTTAATTTCATATAAAGTCGTATAAACAGTAACTTATTTTACCTTATCTTAAGGGAGTATCTTAATTTTTACTTAACAATGCGTTCTGTCGTCACTAAACGTGAAGTTTTCAGCTTGACAGACAGCAAACAAGGGAATTTAGGTTTTTGAAGCTTTTGATTTGACTTTCACTTATGAAAATTTGTAAAGCTGAAACACACATATGTACATTTGTGCTCAAAACGACAGGCATTTTAACAATAAAACACTTGACACAAAACAATTGGCGTACAAACGTCCATCTAGTCTGATCAAAATGTAAATTTAGTATGTTAAATTAGCATAATTTGCCTAACAAAATTCCGCCAGCCTACAAATGCAAACATATTTACATTCTCGTAGCAAATCGCTCAAACGCAACTCCACAAACTGCAGTTCTAATTTAATTACAAATGCATACACAAATATATATTAGCTGAAACAACTTACAGCCTTATCTTGGCCAAACCAGAGCGCAGCCAGACCCAACGCAGAGGGCAGTGTATCCTCCATCAATTAACAAAATACAATACTTTTAGACTTTTTGGATAGTTATTTTGAGATGTATGAGTATTTAAAGGGTTGATTCCGATTTTCACGGAAATTCAAGTTATGTCGTCAGCGTAGGAACGGAACTCGTTCGTAACCTCGGGACTACCTGTATATCACATTTTTGTATCAGGAGAAATACTTTAACTTTTTACGTGTAAATTTTGAAGCAAGTACTGTACATTTACTTGAGAATGCTTTTTTCTTGGATACTTGTACTTTAACTTTAGTAATGTTTTGTCTCTCTATTTGCACTTTTACTTAAGTAAAAAAAAAAAAAAAGTGAGTGCTACATACACTACTGGTACAGCCTGACTTTAACTGGTACCTCAATCGATCCCTGCAAAATAGGGTGTGCTGTCCATTTTTGCACATAAACTGTGAATTAAACAATGCAAGAGCAATAGAAATACAAATTCATTAAATCGTTTTCTCCTATTTTTTTTTTTTTTTTTTTGGTACTTTTAAATAGCTTTTTTTAAATTTTTTATTTTTATTTTAGCCAATAGAACAAACTTTAACTTTCAAATGCCGTGATAAAAAATGCATAATTGTTTTTCCTGTTGTAGCGAATCAAACCGTGACCCGTGTCCCGAGGTATGTACTGAACCATGACTTGTGTGTACCATTACACCCCTAAAACTGTGACAAAGAAATAACAATTAGCTCACTAGAACTTACTGGCTTCCAGTGATAGCACTAGACATCCAATCCATTTGAAGTGGGAATGTTAGCAGCAAATTAACGAATGCTGCCAACACTCCCATTTAAAATAGTTCTACTAATCATAATGTCATTCCAAGGGTTTTCGTTTTGTTATTAAGAGGCACATGATTGGACGTTACGTCTATCATCATCAATGGCACAAAAACAGTTAATGCGATGACGCAAGACACCGGTTTCCTTGAAGAATGCAAAATAAGAAGCAAGAGGTTATCACAATCGCTTCGCCACCGCTTCAGGGTCTGCTTTTAGTTATCTTCGACAGTGTCGGAGCGTGTTGAGGCGCAAGGTTGAAAAAGGGCTGGAAAGGATTTTGAACATATTCTCAGTGGATACACTCAGCGCCGTTGTGAATATCAATACGAGAGCGGTGATGAAAGCAAGCGTCAGGATACTATTTCATTAGCCTGCTTGAAAGCGTACAAGTTCTTCTACAGTACAGTATTTGTCTTTTTTTGTGATGGATTTAGGTCAACCGTGCAGGCACATGGTAATGGTTTATCTTGATATGTTGCAGAAATTTCAATGTGTACATTGTGTACTGTACATTCATGTTAAACGGACAGCACCGTTTTATCTATAAGCTGACGTATAGCGATGATCTTGGATAGAATCTGAACCGCATTCTTCACTTTCCACAGTTTGTTCACTACTCATGTTTGTTGACAGAATGATGGGTCAGCAGGCCAAAAAGCTGCTAGACCCTTTGAGAAAACACCTGCCCCTCAAGAGCACATGTTTGTACTTCTACTCTTAAACGGTGAGAGCACTCTCAGAGAAAACATCTATTGATTGTTTCTGCTTCAGCAGCACTTTATTGGGCAAGTGACTGTTTTGCTTAATTTAACAAACTTACCTTTAATATTGTCAATAATGATTGCATATTTACGTTATGTTGAAGATGAAAATGTTTGTATTTTATTTTTTGTATTGATGAATACTTTTATAAAGTTGTTATGTTCAACAGGTCAATGGCTGCTTCCTTTCTTACTGGTCTACTATCTCCGGGTACCTAAGATGACAAGGAGCATCATAAAAGGCTATACACAGCCCAGCATCCACCTCTTCAACCTCTTTCCTCTGGCAGGCACTACAGGGCCATACCAGCCAAAACAAACAGAATGAGAACATACGCGGAGTTTAAGGGGGGCCAGGGGGTCCCTGGTCGCCGAAAAGTGTCCTTGAAAGTAATTGACTTTCCTATACATGATTTTAAAAATAAGAGTTTTCCGGTAAAATTTTGTGTATAAAAGTTCTAAAGCAATAAAACAAACAACAAAAATGAATGAAATCGAACAAAAAAATATCTTTATAATGGGTTAAAATGATTTTTTTTAACAGATCATGTGACTAGCACCTAATACCAGTGTTTTTCAACTGGTGTGCCGCGGCACACTAGTGTGCCATGAGAGATCGTCAGGTGACGCGCCAAATTATCCAATATCGCTTTTTTTTTTTTTTTTTTTTAACGTCGTCGGGCGGATTTACAGGTGGAAGGAAGGAGTAGGTAGAAGGTTGCGGTCGTGTGCAGGTGAGCGAGGTATTTCTCGTGTCGCATTCAAAAACTGCTCGGATTTCTAGCCATCAGCCACCTTGCTGTCTGCAACAATGTGGACCCCAGCACTTCTACTGTAATCATTTGATTAAAATCGTCAAGTGTCGATATACACGGAAATGTCCTTTCCATTTTACCCATATGTCACGACCATCAATCCTCCCTGTGTTTTATTCCACACATTGTCGAGGACTGCAAGGTGGCTGATGGCTAGAAATCCGAGCAGTTCTTGAACTCGACACGAGCAGCAACCAATAGTGCCATGGTGCCAAGCAAGCTTAAACGTCATTTCCAAACAAAACACCCATCGCTTCAAAACAAGTCAATGGACTATTTTGTTCGCCTTCGTGAAAACAGAAACAGACAACTTTTTTTTTTTTTTTTTTTTTTTTTTTAGAAAAACAACAAAGCTATATGAGAAAGCCCTCAAAGCCAGTTACCTTGTTGCTTAACTTGTTGCTAAATCCAAAAAGTCCCACACCGCCTGCAAAGCCATTGTCAGTGACATGGTCAGTCCTGATGCGGTTAAAGACATTGTTAAAGTCCCCTTGTCTGATAATTCTGAGCTTTTAAAGCCTAAATGCTATAAAAAATAAAAATAGAGAGCGACTGAGAGCTGTTGAAGATTCCTGCCACCATATTGTCTTTGTGTTCATCTAAACAGACTCAAGTTTCACACTGAGTAAGTATAAATATTGAGAAATTATTTCATAATTAAATATATTGTACAGAAAGTAATTTTGGAACGTTTTTGGTTTGTGGTGTGCCGCGAGATTTTTTCCAATGTAAAAACATGCCGTAACTCAGAAAAGGTTGAAAAACACTGCCTTAGACGGACATTTGCTTTGCATAGCCAAAACCACCCGAGGACCGAAGGGGCAAGATGGAGATACGTAATTTTTTCAAACCTAAGCTTTCAAAAGCGACAACAACTACAGAGCAAGAACCAAGGATTGAAAATGTGGACCATGAAACACCAGAGAGCACTGCCAAAATGGTGAGCGGGGTTTCGATTTGCCCAACTAAAGACGCTAATTGTACAACAGAGCCACCACCGGTGTCTTGCCAATTTAGTTACCCCCGTTTTAAATTGTATCCGCTGCCGTGGGAGCACACACACACGCACACACCCACACACACTAGTTATGAGTTACGTCGACTTAAAAAATGAATTGAAGCCAGAAAAGAATCACAGTTATATATTTTGGACTTTGACTTAGAAACTCCATACAGGACTTGAATTACAGTAATAACAGTTATAAGTGATCCTACAAGTAAAACAGTAAAACATTGCCTTTTTACGTTGAGTACATATGTTACGTCATATGAAAGAAAAAAAAAGTTTTTGTTTTTTTGTTTTTTTTTTATGGATGGGCCATGTTTTAAAACCTCGTAGATAACTACATCACCAAAACATGGAGTTCAAGCAAATCAGTGCAGCGGAGTGGTTCCACCCAGGGGATACAATTTTTGACGGGGGAACCTACAATGGCACGACACCGGTGGGTGTACCATATTCACTGGATGACGATCTTGGAAAAAGTATAGCTGTCCTAAGCAGCCTGATTTAGAATTCCCCTCAAAAATGATGGGAAACAAAAATAAAACCGCTCAATTTAAACTTATGATTATAAATATTTTTGTAAGTTGATTTTATTACTGACACTGGGTTTAGGGGTCATCAACATGTTGTGCCCCCAACATGTTGTGCCCCCCCTGCTCCAAAAGTCAAACTCTATGAATGAGAGACAGTTTCTTTCCAAGAGCTGTCACCATACTCAACTCAAGTTTGCACTGAAATGTCACTGTCATTACACTACTAATGCCACAACATTGTCACATGCATCTCACTAAGTGAAATGTTCTCAAATATCTTTCTCAATCTGGGTACTGCATCATCTGGGTACTGCATATGCAATATTGGCACAGTTACATGATAGCATTGTTGCACTGTTACATCAAAATCTGTGCACAAACTGTCATATCAAGTTAGCCTCCTAGTCTGAGTACTGTAAATTGTCATGTACGGAGTATTATATTACTTCTACCTTACCACTTCCTGCTAGTCAGTTATTCACTTTATTACCAATCTGTGTGCCTTATAGCACTTTTGCTTTTGTTTTATCTGGTGCACGCTATGGCTAAACTTTAAGATAGGGCTGCAGCTATTGATTATTTTAGTAGTCGATTAATCTATCAACTAGTTAGTTCAAATAATCGAGTAATCGGATAAGGATCCTTTAATGCGTTGTAGAGTAAATTTTAGGGATGTAAAACAGAGGCTTGCTAAGATTGCACTTTCAAAATAAAGATCCCGTGCGTTTCTTCAAACTATGCAGGGTTGCACTTTCATTTAAAAATAAATTAGAACACCTGACCTTAGCCTCAAATGGTATTTTAAAAAAAACAGAGGATCTAAGTACAACAAAAGAACAATTGGCTAACTTCCATAGCAAAAGTCCGCTAGCTTAAATGCAATTAAATGGTAACTTTTTTTTTTTTAACAATGCTCTCTACAAATCGTTCTTCGTTCAACACATACTCCCACAAAAAACTGCTAAACATACCTATAAACTAAATTACGGATGTATTTAAAAACATATTAGCGCAAACAAAAACTTGCCTTATGTTGGTCTTAACAGGGAGCAGCTGGATTCAACCATGTTAAGTAAGTTATGTCATATTTACTGTTGCCACTAGAGGGCAGTGTATCCACCCAAATCAGTAAAACTAAATGCAAACACTTTCAAAACTAACCATTACAACGCCACTCCAATGAAACGAATACTCAAAGCAGCAAAATTTGATTCGAAGCTTTTTTCTAATCAAATTACACGAGTTAATCGATTAATCGTTGCAGCACTACTTTAAATCTCGTTGTACACTGTACAATGACAGTGAATTCTATTCTATTCTGTTATACTCTACTCTACTGTACTCCATGTTAAACTAAATTATCTAAATTGAAATTTCCTGTGGATTTTGGGTCACCTCAGGATCACTTCATGTTGATTTTGGGTCAACTCAGGGTCATTTCTTGCTGTTTTTGGATCACCTCCGAGTTGAGTCACCTCATATTGATTTAGGTCACTTCCTGTGTATTTTGGGTCATTTCTGGTTCGCTTCCATTTGATTTTGGGCATTTACTCTGCGACTTCCTATTAATTTTTGCCCATTTACGGGTCAATTCCTGTTGATTTAGGGTCACTTTTTCCTAGACCCATCCTGTTAATTTTTGGTCATTCTTGTTGATACAGTGGGGAGAACAAGTATATGATACACTGCCAATCATTGGCAGTGTATCAAATACTTGTTCTCCCCACTGTATGTGTTCACTTCCGATGAACTTCTTATTGATTTGGAGTCACCTGTGATTAATTTTGGGTCACATCCGGGTCAAGTAAGTTCCTGTTGATTTTTGTTCACTTACTGCTGATTTTAGGTTGGGGGTCACTTAGGGGTTCACTTCCTAGTGATTTTGGGTTAGAGGCATTGCTATGAGAAATAAACTGTACATCTGGCCACTAATAACATTTTTTTTTGTTTTTTTAATTCCTAGTATTTTCATGACTATCGTTATAAAGGGTTAAAACTGTCAATGAAGTATTAATCTCGCAAAGTTCCCCTAAAAATCCCAACTCAGACTAAACACAGACAGGACCACTCTTCTACTGTAACACCTGCACAAAAATGCACCGCTAATAACAACGTTATCAGTCAGCGCCACCTTAAATCCGAGCGCCGCGTCCAAGTCAACATCACTTCACAGGCCCTCATAAGTGAGCGGCGGACACTGCAGCAGCTGTGAATGTGATTACAACTCTTGGCTGTCTTCCTGCATCTATCACATTATTGTTTCAGCCGGTGGACTCAATCAAGCTCTGCCAGGGGGTGAAAAAATAAAAGTGTCGGTCTGTTACCACATTTCAAACATTAGCTACGAGGATGCTAAAAAAACAGAATGTTGGTACAACTGGGATGACTAGCATTGTATGACGCTGTTTCAGCAGTACTTCCAGTCGAAATGGATTGGCCATCTAGCGCCGTCAATGGCGCTAAAACATGAACATGTTAATTGCAGGCAATGCGTTAATTATTTGAGGAAAAGCTTGAGAATAGGCCATAGTGGTGAGAGGTGGCCATAATCTGAGTGTATTATTATTTGTATTCATTTTCATTTTATTTTGTTAATGAAACTGCGTGGTGATGCTCTGCTCAACTGGTCAGTAAACTCCTGCGTCACTTCCCATTGATTTTGGGGCATCTACAGGTCCCGCTCTGTTGATTTCCGTTACTTGCTCTTAACATTGGGCAATTTACTGGTCACCTCCTGTTAATTTTGGAGTATTTCCAAGTCATTTCCTGTTGATTTTGGGGCGTTCCCAGGTCACTTCCTGTTAATCTGGAACATTTCCGGGTAACTTGCTGTTGATTTTGGCTCACTTGCTGTTGATTTGGGGGCATTTCTGGAGCCCTGAAACTAACAAATAACTAACAAACTGCACGGAAATTGTTGAAATCAACTCCACCGACTAATTAAATCCCAGCTAACTCAAAGATTAAGCCTTATGTCAAAAATTCTGAACTTCCCCTTTAATTTCATTTATAGGAACGTCAATTACATGCAGTGACATTTTTGGGCCACAAGTATTGTTGGCGACCAGTTTTGATTTTGCCCAAACTGGCTGATAGCTTTTGTGCGCCTTGATTTTGGGTAGCTTGTGATCAATCTTTGCCATCCCTCCAAGACAAAATGGATTGGACGTCTATCTCTCTCAATGGCAGCCATCGAGTTCATTTATGAAAAAAACTACAATGAAACAATTAAAATGTTTAATTGCAATCGATTATTCTTGTGATGAACTGCAATTAATCACATTGTTACTGGCATCCATCACTGTCATTGGAAGCCAATGAGTTAATTATCAAACAACAGCAAAACAGCTATAACAGTAGGAATGTTGTTGAGCTGTTTTCTTATTTCAGTGTTGTAAGTCACAGGTGTCAAACTCAAGGCCGGGGGCCAGATCTGGCCTGCCAAATCATTTTCTGGCCCGCAAAAGCAAATCATGTAACAACTTCAATGACTTTCTCAATAAAAATTTTTGAAGAAAGATCGAGTATTGCAGAAGTTTTTTTTGTTCTTCTTTTAATTTGCAACAAGCAAATACAAACTGCATTCAAAAATAACAATTAACAGTTTTCACCTCTTTAAAAAAAATATGTATATATATATATATATATATATATATATATATATATATATATATATATATATATATATATATATATATATATATACATATGGCGGAAAACACTCAGGTGACTTGAAGTTCCGCTCTGAGACCCCAAATTTGGCCAAATTTCAAAATTGTCCGATATGCACGTGTGATACATCATTGGAAAGCTTAAAATCTCAATTTTCTGGGGGAAGAAAAATTTTGAACAGGAGGTCATTTTAAAACATTTTTTGTTTTTTAAGCAGCAAAACCCTAACTGGAGGTGAGAGCACACGAGAGCAGAATTAAAGACGCCATGATTTTGAGGAGATATTATCGCGTACTTACCTTGTTTCGATCCAACAACTCTATATAGCATGTATCATTGAGTGTCAAGATACAGATGTGAATGGCCACAGCTGGAATTTTTCGGGATTTTATGGGTGAAACATGCTGATATAACAAGGGTCGCGATGCAGAAGTCGCAGTTGTCAAGGAGTAATCGAGATTTACATTTTCATATATTTACCCTTTTAAACTTTTTTTTTTTTCTTTGTTTGGATCGATTATTTATCATCTAAAATATCGGGAAATATGTGACGGTAACAAAAAAAAACAATTAAGTGATAGTTATGAGGTAGTTATCCGTGACTTCTTTACAGACGCTATTTTTTTTCATTGTGACGTCATTTGTTTAAAACTTTAAAATATGCGAGTAAATAATTTTTTAAAGCAGTTTTTTTTTTTTTTTTAAACGAAATATTAGACATCAATTAATGATTCTAAGCTAAAAATGACATACAATTAGAATAAAAATTTTAATTACCTTCTTTTTATGGTTGGGTTGAAACAAAAGCGGTTGCGCGACGTCTGTAAACGGTGGTTTTCAGGGTAAAACGGACAAATTAAAAATAGTTTGGGGACTTAATGCGCCATGAATCTGCTATGGCAGTATATAGACATATTGTTCTATCAGACACAACAGTTCTTTTGGCTTAAAATACAGCATTTTATTTTATAGAGGGGTGCGAGAGCAGAAACAGCTTTTTCAGCCTTGTGCTTTCCACCATATATATATACTAGTATATATAAAGCGAATATTGTATTTTGGGTTTTCTCCCTTTTATTAAATTAAATAAATGAACCTTTAAAAAAATAAAAAAATATTTATTTTGTTTACAGAATATATATTTTTTAATATTTTTATTTTAATTACGTTGAAAAAGAAGATTTGGTTTTAGCTATAAAGTATTTATAAAGTTTTAGCTCAACAACATCTCTAAAAGAGTAAAAATCAAAATAATCATTTCATAATCGATTGGATATCAATTAGTTGAGTCATCTTGGCAGCCATAGTTAGCAAACACTGTAACCAGTGGTGGAATCTAATAAAGTAAAAGTACTTGGTACTTTTTTTCTCATTGTGGATTGATAGTTACGTTTTAACGCCTTTACTGTAACTGAGCACTAGAGGCAGCAACATGTGTACAAGCAAGATTAGGCAGGTGAACAAGATATTGACAAATTAAAAACCACCCCACTCTTGTACAGTAGGTAGCGGTATGCACCTGATAGTTGCTTGCAATCCGCCGTTAAGCTAAGTTGAGGAGTTTTTGAGCTAGTTAAGCAGTGCAGTCAATTTTATTGCTTGTTTTTATATTATGCACAGTTTTAACACTCAAAATGCTGAAATGGCTGAATGTGGTCCAATGAAATTTTCTTGGAGTGATTTCAAAATTTAAAAAACAGAGTGAGGTAAAACAAACAGTTTTAGGAAAAGTTATAAATGCACAAACTGTAAGTTTAACAGGCACAGAGATATGAATTCTTTTTCCTGGGTGTTTGATCACTTCACCCAGCCCCAGGGAAGTTCTAGTGTTGAATAAAATGTAAAAAAATGTATCTATGGATGTATGTTTGTATATATATATATATATATATATATATATATATATATATATATATATATATATATATATATATATATATATATATATATATATATATATATATCCATCCGTTCCCTCTAGCACAGGAGTATGAGTCTGGTCCGTGTGGCCGGCAATAAGTCGGACCTGTTCCCGGCCCTTTGTCACCGGTTCTGTTCGTGACTTTCATGGACAGAATTTTTAGGCGCAGCCGGATGGTTGAGGGGGTCGAGTTTGGTGGTGGGAGGATCTCATCTCTGCTTTTTGCAGGTGATGTGGTCCTCGCTGGGACAGTTCGCAGCCGAGTATGAAGCGGCTGGGATGAGAATCAGCACCTCCGAGTCTGAGACCATGGTTCTCATCCGGAAAAGGGTGGATTGGTCACTCCAGGTCGGGGATGAGTGCCTGCCCCATGTGGAGGAGTTTAAGAAGTATCTTGGGATCTTGTTCACGAGTGAGGGCAGGTCGGAGCGTGAGATGGACAGGCGGATTGGGGCGGCGTCCGTAGTGTTGCGGGCGCTTAACCAGTCTGTCGGGGTGAAGAGGGAGCTGAGCCAGAAGGTGAAGCTCTCGATTTACCGTTCCCACCCTCACCTATGGCCATGAACTTTGGGTAATGACCGAAAGAACAAGATCGCGGATACAAGCGGCTGAAATGAGTTTCCTTCGCAGAGTGGCTGGGCTCAGCCTTCGAGATAGGGTGAGGAGCTCTGTCATACGGGAGCGACTCAGAGTAGTGCCGCTGCTCCTTCATGTCGAGAGGACCCAGCTGAGATGGTTTGGCCATCTGGTTAGGATGCCCCCTGGAAGCCTCCCTCGGTAGGTGTTTTAGGCATGTCCAACTGGGAGGAGACCCCGGGGCCGACCCAGGACATGCTGGAGAGATTATATCTCTCGGCTGGCCTGGGAACACCTTGGGATTCTTCCAGACGAGCTGGTGACTGTCTGGGCCTCTTTGCTGAGGATGCTCCCCCTGCGACCGGGATTCGGATAAGCGGGAGACGACGACTTTTACTTGAGTAATTACGTATTTGCACCTGTATCTGTACTTGTACCTGAGTAAAAAAAAGTTAGTACTTCATCCACCACTGACAGTAACTACGATGTGACAAAGATGATTTTGGCCCCCACGATCTTCATAATATAGTTGGCATTTTGTCTACGAAGGACTCCTCCATTGGGGCCCTTGGCTCAGTCCTTTGCATTGATCCGTCAATGATTAAACCCCTTGAGAGTCTTGCATAATGCATAAACATATACAAACTGGATATTTGTAAATTGAAGAGGCATGACAAAATGATGCACAGTAGCAGCCTAAACATTCTATTCTCCCAGGTCTTAATTAGAACCACAAGACATGACTGAAGCTTCTACGAAACATGCCAAATAGCCCCAAGTGAGGCCATTTTCTACAGTGTGTGTGAGCGCGCAACAGATCCACGTCAGGAATTTTAATCTACTCCCTTTAAGTCAGTTGTTCAGCTCCTTCGCAAGCCAACGTGAAACTCTTTCGCAGTCAAGCGACGCTGCTCGCACGCACACGCCAGCGTGACGTCATAGGTTCATGCAAGTGAGCACCTGACCCGAACCGGGAATTTATAGATTGTCATCAAGAACGATGATAGATGTCCAGTTGTGTGGCTTTTAAAAAGTAAATGAAAATTCTTTGAATGAGTTTATAACTAGTAGAAGCCCAATCCATTTGAAGTGGGAGGGTTGGCAGCGAATGAACATTCCCTGCCAACCCTCCCACTTCAAATGGATTGGACTTCTAGCACCGTCAGTGGAAGTAGTTAAGTACGAAACAAAGCATTCTCATTCTTCAGTTATGTTTCGTTTTATTTTAGTGAAAATTTAACCAATTAATTTTGATTCAACAACATGATTCCAAATGAGAGGGTGTTATGACCTTTGACCTAGTATTGCCCAAATGTCATATGTGTTTTTTATATTTATGCCTCAAAATGTCATCACTCTTTCTTCACATTTGAGTTAAATAGGCTAGCAAGTTATCAGAAAATTCTTTTTCTGACCTCTGACCTGTGACCTATCGCCATCGATGTCAGCCAGTGAGTTTAGCTGTGCCTTACCGGCTGTAGTGGTGGTGAAGTGCAGTAGAATAAAAGCCAGCAATCGTATGGTCCCAATCCTCAAAACGTGGTCCATCTTCCCAAATCTGGAGGTTCTCTGCCCCCCTCTATCACCAAGATTTGTTGCTGCAAAAAGTTCCACAACTTTCAGGCTTTAAGAAGCCATGGAATTACCTGGAAAGTTAATTTAAAATAAAAAACATGAAAGCCAATAGGTGCTTCTGCTGCCTGGCCTGTTGGAAAGATTGTTTTGTTGTGGTGGCTCCTCTCAAGATCCTTTCTGAGGCTTCTCATTCAATTTCTCCTCCTCGCCATCACTCCCTCCCTCTGCTCCCCTCCTCCTCGCTCCCCCTCCCTTGGGTGGGCGTATTGGAGAAGCAGTTTTTCCAAGGAAGACCCACCGTTAATCCCCAGAATATGTGTTAGGTACTTTTTTAAAGATGGTCATTTTCCACAGTGGTAACGTACGGATCATCTTTGCTCATGTTGTCTGATGATGATATTTGCTTTGATAAGTTTAACGATGTCCCCTATCCAATAACGTGATCGCAAATCAGTCCCGATCATGTCAGTTAAAGGAAATGGAAATCAGGTCAAAAGATCAGATTTTTTAATTCAATTATTTTTGTGTGTAAGTATTCAATGGCTGCCATTTATGGAGTAAGATAGCTGTCGAAAAGATTCGTACTCGTATTTACGCATTCGTGTATAAAACATTCCTACTAATATTTACGCAATCGTGTTGATATTTAGGCATTTGTATCTGTAACCACAAAATTCTAAAATAGGATAGGTGACAAAGGACAGTTTTTTTTTTGTTTTTTTGTTTTTTTTTTTGTGGGTGTGAAAAAACAGAAAAAATGGCCGACTGCAGTGTTGAGCTACAGTGGGATGAAAAAGTACCATGATTTTCTATACTATATGACGTACCTGACTATAAGCCGCTCCCCACCAAATGTGACACGAAAACAGCATTTGTTCATATATAAACCGCACTGGACTATAAGCTGCAGCTCACTGTATTCTGGGATATTTACACCAAAGATATTAACTGGTAACGCTTTATTTGACAGCAGCATCATATGACTGTCATAAGACCAAATGAACCACCATAAAGCTTTGAACCAATTGGCTGCAAAGCTTTATTGCTTCAAGAAGCTTCTTTGGCCATCACTGATCCTTTAAGGGAGACAGTCAACCTCTGCTGTCAACACTGTTGTCGTCCAATATGCCTCCTAGTATGCACTGTTGCGCTATAGATGTAAATAACAATCAAAATGCATGTTTTGTGCTAATTATTTCTTCAGTTACTGTCCCAGTTGTTTCATTAATTGCTAGTTATAGTATTTGGTAACACTATTTGACAGTGGTGCCATAAGAGTTTCATTAGACAATCATAACTATGACATGATACTGTCATGAGCATTAATGAATGCTTATAACATATGCCATTCAGTGTTGTCCGGCAAATTAGCTAACTTTTGAAATATTCCAAACTGGACATAAATGGAGTTAGTAACATCATTTGCCGGATGACACTTAATGGCATCTGTCATAAGCATTCAATAATGCCCAGGATAGTGTCATGTCATAAATATGACCGTCTTATGAGATTCTTATGACGCCACTGTTAAATAAAGTGTAACTAAATACCATAACAATCAATTATTGAAACAACTGGAACAGTAAATGAATAAATAATTAGCATGGATCATGAATTTTGATTGTTATTTACATCTGTAGAGCTGCAATGCATGCTAGGAGGCATGCATTGCCTATTAACCAAAAAACAACAACAAATAAACCGCATTGGACTATAGACCCTACTCACCAACGTCACAGAATGACGTGTCGCTGTATCCGGCCGCCATATTGTCCGTCTCTGTTTAGCCCTATTCTCAATGGTTTCAATTAGTCGTTCAGTTTATAGAGCAATTCATGGAAGCCCCGGTGCTTTCAGACGCTGTAAACTCATTAGAGGCGTTGCATAAAAGGCGTTATGTGGAAAAGCTTCAGTCTATCCATTCGCCAGATCCATATTTGATGCCTAAATCGATATTTTTTGACCCGCTGTCTTCGCCCTCTCTGCCTGACATCTGCTACCCTGATATCTACAACTATCTTGTCCACACAAAATCAGCCTATTCTCACGAAAGTTTGAAAAACTTTAAGAGCAGCACTCTAAGCAACATTACCCTGTGTGATTTCTAAAATGGCGACAATTTAAAAAAAAAAAAAAAGTTGACTGCGATGGCCGACGCTTCAAGGATAGGTGGATATTGGACTATTTCTTCAATAAAACACGCAACAACTGTGTCTGCCTCATTTGCAAAGAGACAGTCGCTGTTTTCAGAGTTCGATGTGATGCAATATTACTAAACAAAACACGCTGACTTGTATGACAACATTACAGGGACGATACGAAGCGAGAAATTATAGCAACTTGAAGCTAGTTTATTTTTTCACAGCAGCAGTATTTCGCAAGAGTCCGAGTGTCGAAAGAGAAAGTCACAAAGACGAGACTGTTCAAATTATGAATTTAAAAAAATAATAAAGCAAATGTGACACACAGAAGGGCTTGCTAAAATTTGTTTACATATATTGTGATGTAAATCAGCCAAGGTAGCCTCCCGCATTTTTACCACACCAAATCTGGCCCCCTTTGCAAAAGGTTTGGACACACCTGTTTAACTGATGATCTGTAGACGAGGCCAGCTTCTTTCACTTGGTACCAGCTAAATATTATTCAAAATGTAATGATGGTGGAAGAAATAAGCATCTTGAATTTGAAACTGTATGTTGTCGGCGATGAGCCTCGCAATGATCTTAATTGTGGTTGTCAGCCCAAAACCCACAAAATATATTTTAAATGCATCTTACCAGATGTAAAATGACTACTACACAATCCGTGGTAATCGTTTGGAGCCCAGTTTTCTCGTCGAACTGCAGCAGTCCATCTCGCTCTCCTCTCCGGGTCTCTCGGAATACGGTAGAACTTCAAGTCTCTCCGTCTATCTTCTCTGTTATTGCAACCAACCGCCACACACGCCTTCACCATTTTGATTATTAATGTTAACGAGCAGAAAAACACGCCATAATAGGAGGAATTTACGTAGCGGTAATGCATCAACACGACGAGTAAACGGACACTATGGCGCGGAGGCGTGGTTGTGACGTCATGTGAGTAGGGTCTATAAGCCGCAGGATTCAAAATGAAGTAACAAAAACAGTTGCGTTTTATAATCCGGAAATTACGGTATATGAACCTTTTGGAATTTCTCACATTTCTGCATAAAATCACCATCAAATGTGATCTGATCTTTGTCAAAATCACACAGATGAAAAAAACTGTCTGCTTTAACTAAAACCACCCAAACATTTATAGGTTTTCGTATTTTAATCAGGATAGTATACAAACAATGACGGAAGGGGGAAAAATAAGGAAGTGAACCATCACATTTATTATTTTGTGGCCCCTCCTTTGGCAGCAATAACTTCAACCAGATGCTTCCTGTAGCTGCAGATCACTCTGGCACATCGATCAGGACTAATCTTGGCCCATTCTTCTCTACAAAACTTCTGTAGTTCAGACAGATTCATGGGATGTTTGGCATGAATCACTGTCTTTAGGTCATGCCACAACATCTAAATGTGGTTTAAGTCTGGACTCTGACTTGGCCACTCCAGAACGTGTATTTTCTTCTTCTGAAACCATTCTGAAATTGATTTACTTCTGTGTTTTGGATTATTGTCTTGTTGCAGCATCCATCCTCTCTTGAGCATCAACTGTCTGACAGACGGCCTCAGGTTAAACTTTTGAATTTATTCTTCCATCAATGATTGTAAGTTGTCCAGGATCTGAGGCTGCAAAACAGCCCCAAATAATGATGTTCCCTCCACGACGCTTCACGGTGGGTATGAGGTGTTAATGTCAGTGAGCTGTTCCATTTTTCCTCCACACATGACGTTGTGTATTACTACCAAGCAATTCAACTTGGGTTTCATCAGTCCAAAAAATATTTTTCTTTCTTGTGATTGTACTTCATTAAAAGATATGACTTACAGTTACTCCTGTAGCCCGAAAATTCTTTTGTTTATGTGCATGTGCCATGAGAAGATTCCAGGATAGATTAATTTTCCCTGAGACCAACGTGACGTCATATCAACGGTTTTGAGTCGTAGCCGTAAATTGGAATTTGTCCACAGGCAAGATTTGCAGTTGTTGAAAAGAGAGTTGTATTCACACACACGCACATTCTGAAGTTAGAATATTGTGGTTACAGATTGTAATGGTCACTTGTAAATGGTGTTCCTCGCGACAACCACCACGCGGTGGCGCTGCTTTATTTATACTGAATGGCTTTCTTCTTCTGCTACTTTTTACTTGTTGTTGGAGTTCATCTGCAACTGTGTGTGCGCGGACCACTGAACTCGAACCCGAGTAACGAGTGGTCAAGGTGAATTTATACCTTTTTTTTTTTTTAATAGAAGTGCATAGGTAGAAGCCTGTTTGCTGCTGTTTTGTTACTTTTATGCACGCATCCTACCTGTCACGCGTTACAAGATACAAATGCCTAAATACATAGAAGAATGCGTAAATATGAGTACGAATCTTTTACATATGAACACGAATGTGTAAATACGAGTATGAATTTTTTGACAGCTATCTTACTCCATAGCCATTGGCAGCCTTAGGATCTTCAGCCTGAGGATGTGACATCCAATCTCATTTGACTGGGAGGGCTGGCATCAACGGTAGAAAAACATCACTCAATGCCATCCTTCCTAGTTCAAATAAATTGAATGTCTGTCGCTGTTAATGGCAATGAATGAGTGTAGGTCTACAAGCAACACAATAATCCAGAGATGTAATGATAAAGGAAGTCCCAGATCTGATCATGTGACAGGAAATCAGGCCCGAGCACGTCATTTTTAGAAGATCGGAATTCGGTGAAAAAGACAACACTGATAGTGGTGCACTGATACCATTTTTTTTTTTTTTGCTCCTAATATCAATTCCAACACCCAGCTATGTTGTATCAGCCGATGCCGATACTGTATCGTTACCGCTATATATTTTTTTGAAAAATAAAATATTATATTCATTTTTTAAAAATACTAATTTACAATATATTATGACTAAATTACCATAAGCGGAGTTTGACTTTTGGGGCAGATAGGGAACAACATGTTGATGACCCCGAAACGTAGTGTCAGCAATAAAATTAATCTACAAAAATATTTATAGTAATAAGTTGATAATTAGTGTCTTTTATTGCCCGTCATTCTTGAGGGGAATTCTAAATCAGGCTGCTTAGGACAGCTATACTTTTCGCCAAGATCGCCATCCATTGAATACGGTACGCCCACCGGTGTCGTGCCAATGTACTTACCCCCGTCAAAAATGATATCCCCTGGGCGGAGCCACTGCGCTGCACTGTTTTTTTTTATTTACGTGTTTTGGTGATGTAGTTACCTACGAGGTTTTAAAACATGGCCCATCCATAAAAAAAATTAAACTTCAAAAAAACTTTTTTTTTCTTTCGAATAACATAAAATACGTAGTGAACGTAAAAGAAGGCAATGTTTTACTCTTTTACATGTGGGATGATCTATAACTGTTATTACTGTAATTCAAGTCCTGTATGGATTTTCTCCAGTTTAATAAACGTTGATGTCCAAAATATGTAACTGTAGTTCTATTCTGGCTTCAATTATTGTTTAAGTTGACATAACTCATAACTAATGTGTGTGTGTGCGCTCCCGCAGCCAAGGGATACAATTTTTGACAGGGGTAACTACATTGGCAAGACACCGGTGGTGGCTTTAATGTGCAATTAGCGTCTTTAGTGGGGCAAATTGAAACTCCTCTCAGCATTTTGGTGGTGCTCTCTGGCGTTTCATGGTCAACATTTTCAATCCTTGGTTCTTTTGGTTCTTGCTCAGTTGTTGTCGCTTTTGAAAGCTTAGGTTTGAAAAAAAATACGTATATATCCATCTTGCCTTTTCAGTCCTCGGGATATTTTGGCTAAGCAAAGCAAATGACCCTCTAAAGGTGGTATTTTTTCACATTTTCCATAGTTTTTCAGCATTTTTGCGTTTTTTTTTTTTTTTTTTTTCTTCACAGTTTTCAAATAAAAAAAATGTTTTTTTTCACAGTTATTGCTGTTCTTTTTGGTTTGCGTTCTTTCAACTGGATATCTGTAACGATAAACTAAAAATTCACACGGAAGGATAACCGCAAGCCACACAAATTGACGTCGATCATCATATTAGGAGAGATGACACGGGTTCATTATTGTGCATAATGGTAGCCCTCTTGGGTGGGGCAACCAGCAGTTGGAAAACAGATCTCGTGAAGTACATATTGCACGGCATTAATGGAGACAGTGATTCCAATGATGTCATTTTAGTGCCATATGCTAAAACTAGTATCGGTATCGGTTCGACACCAGTGGTCTTGGCTGTAATTCCTTGAATGCTTGTAAGTCAGCTGTCAAAAAGTGCACAATATACCGCATTGTAAGTCTCCAAATCAAAATGAGGCTTGAGTATTCATGTCATTATGCATTTTCTTCACCATACAATGAACAAAAATGGTCTATGACTCAGCTCCGGGATCAGCAGATGTGGTGTGTTTAGGGGGAAGGGAATGCCTGGCTGCAGAGCATCAATTAAAAGTACTGTATATAAGTTGTTGTTTTAAAATTTACTTTATATGTCAAAGTACTTTCTCCCGATGCATGTATATATATATCAGAGGTTGCGCTAGACTTTTTCGTTGTCTGTCATTTTGACTGACAGGGTCATCAAAATCCGGTCATAATCTATTTTTACCCGTCACTTAAATTTTTAAAATGATAATAATGACATATTCAATAGCAGTGTTGGTCAAAAGTGGTGCGTTACTTACTCAACTCTGAATAAATTGAAGAAACTACCAGCCATTTTGTGTCTACTCTCAGCTCTGTTGATTTGTCATCCAAGACTCGGGGTGCGTTCAGGTTTGAGAATAGCGCACGTACTTCTGACTCCAAGCTGTTTGTCCCTGCTCATTCAATTAGGCTACGTTCATACTACAGGTCTTAATGCACAAATCCGATTTTTTTGTCGTATCCGTTTTTTTGGCGTGCCTGTTCAGACTGCCTTTGTCCATTGAGACCATTCAAGTATTATGCATGCGCTCTAATTCGCAGTCCGACACGCGCCGGTGCGCAGAAGTATCAAAACAAATGACAAGTCATCCATCATTCCAGGGCTATCATATTTTGCTTTTCAAAAGGAGGACACAAATAACAGACATAAATAATCTCCGTTTAGGCTTATATTCACAGTTTATATGGATCGATAGCATGCACGCACTGTCCGTGCATGTCACACACACATACGGGCAGTTTGCCCTGACTCTCCAAGACGGGCTGCAGCCAGACCCCTCTCCCGACTCTCGGCCGTGTAGGAAATGTTGAAATATAGCTCACATAGAGCAGAGAGAAAACCGATCATTCTCATGCTTATCCTCAACCCATTTTTATTTTTTTATGACTGTTGTCAAGCCCGGCCCTTCCCCAAAAGCCGTGTTCACTGCAAGATAGGCGCTAATAACGCACAACTGAAATCGGATTTGGGACACTGGACGGTACAGACCGCCGCGACAGTCTGGAAAAATGTGGCCCAGATCGGATTTGAACCACATAAAAAAGTGACCCAGATCGGATTTGAAATGGTCCACTTCTATGCGACTTGTCCCGTTCAGACCGTCAAGTTAATGCCTGACTCGAGTCGGAAAAACATGAAAAAATTGGATTCGTGCATTAAGACCTGTAGAATGAACGTAGCCTTAGACAATGCTCTCCAAAGCTTCCTAACGTTTCCGTGTTTGCTACACCTGAATGCTAGTTCGGACATTTTTCCGAGTAAGGCCAGCGACGTCATGCATCAAGAGAGTCAATAGCTTATTAATATGCTCACTCGCCATCCTGTGGTCTGGGGTGTGAATTGCAACCTGTCAAAATGACGAATGGACTTCAGTTTTTTCCGTCACCGTTTTAAAAAACCGGTCAACGACGGAAAATATTCGGTTAACGCGACCCCTGATATATATAGCTCTGAATAATGAATTGATGTCTAATATTTTGTTAAAAAAAAAAACAACTTTAAAAAATTATTCACTCACATATATATATATTTTTTGTTAGTCAACCGACAAATTCAAGGACTGCTCAATTTTATATAAAACTGTTCAGAATGGCAAAAAGAAGCAATAAAATTGACTTCACTATAAACAGAAGTTTAACAATCTCAAAAATTCCCCAAAACGTAGCTTAATGGTGGATTGCGAGCAATAATGTAGCCTGGTACTCCAGACTCGCCGCTGTTCCAGCTATTGAGTCTGGCCACCATTAAGCGGATAAAATTTCCAGGCCGGAGCAAGCCACAGCAAACAGACAGCGGAGTGAACCAATCAGCGACGGGCGGGACGAAGGACTTGTGCGCGGAAGTAAACATACGAGGAGAGTGGAGTTTATTCAACATGGCTAGCGCGAGACAGACTGCTGTCAATGACTTGTGTCGATGTGTTTTTGGTCATTTAAAACTGATTTTACTGTGGATTGGAACATATTCCTGGCTCTCTCCCGTTCGCCATCTGTGTTGTTGTGGAGACGACTTCCGACGCGGAAGAGTGATGTTGCTCATTAAGAACACGTCACACAAATAAACGAATCTGATTTGTCGATTGATTTTGTACTTGCTCGAGAGGCCGTTAATGGGCTGGGTCCCAGACTATACTCTCAGTGTTTGAAAAACACAGGGAGAACAGTCTGGCCGTGCCAGGCAAATTATAATGTGCATACCCCAACCCTTCTCTACAAGAGTGATCATCACTCATCTGAAGGCGCACTGCTCTCACTGTCGGTTTTATTGGTTAGCATCATGTAATCTTGCTTGTACTCATGTTGCTGTAGTGCTCAATTCCGGTATAGTTGCACGGGACGTATCGATTGCGCCAGGGGCATGAAAACGAAACTATCAATTCACAATTAGAAAAACAACAAACTAAAGTAACTTGTAACGCAGGTGACTATTTCAAAAGTAGTGGAGTAAAAACTCCAGATACGTGCTGTAAAATGGAGTGAAGTAAAAGTAAAAAGTAACACTTCATATTTGTACTGAAGTAAATTACAGATACACAAAAAATGTAGTTAAGTACGGTAACGATGTACTTTTACTTCGTTACTTTCCACCACTGCCAACGCTAGATGTGCAATTCGTTCATTCACCCCTGCCAGTCAAATTGGATTGGACATCTAGCGCCGTCAATGGCCCTAAAACATAAGTATTCAAAGCCGACCCTCGCAGTTTAAATTAATTGGATCTCTAGCGCCGTCAATGGCAATGAGTTAAGAACAGAGGTGGGTAGAGTACCCAAAAATTGTATTCAAGTAATAGTCGTGTTACTTTAAAATAACGTTACTTAAATAAAAGTAGTCATCCAAAACATGCACTCAAATGCAAGTCAAAAATATTTGGTAAAAAGAGTATTGAGTAACTGCTTACAATGTCTGATATTTTTTTAATCAATGCTATTAGAAAAATCTACAGAAATAAAACATCACTCGTCCAAAGAGCATGAGTGTCCTTTAGTGGAGAAAATATTAGATATTTCCTTACATGAATCATATCTCTGGTTCTCCGTGGTCTATCGGTGAAAAATAAAAAGATTGAAATCCTTGCGAGTAGTTCACATGAACAAAGACGATAATGAGCTAAAAATATGTTTTGGGAGACTAAATCATAACGAGACGAATGCGAAAGTGTGAATAGTTTCCATCACATCTTCACAATGTGTTTTATGTGTGGTTATCATGCATTGTAGCAGTGTCTGGTTGTGTCACTCGTGACGTGATGCGCCACCAACCCCATTCCCGACTCACCAGTGTGTCGTCTCCAGTCTCCATGCAGGCTTGCACACACGGTAAGATATGTTTTCTTGGCCAGAGAGAATATGCAGTGTTGCTTTAAAGACCTGCTCGGAGTGATCATCACCTAGTAAATGTAACTCGTAGCGTTAGCATCGCATTTGCGTTAACATTAGGCTAATGCTAATGGTGAGCGTCCTCTAAACTATCGGACAACTTGTTTTTACGTACAGTTCATGGCGTCCAAGTGGCAATAATTAATTAAAAATAATATACTGTTTTCCTGCTGAGTGTGAACAATCACCATGTTGTTGTTGTCCTTGTAGACGCTACAAGATGTATTCGTCTGTCAATAGTTGGAATCCTTCATTTATTCATTTATTTTTGGAGTAAAAATTTTACAGACAAAAACATTTTTAGTAAACGTCGACTGAAACTAGAGGAAATTAGTCTTCAGTTTTCATCAATAAAAACTAGACGAAGACAAACACATTTTGAGACGACTAAAATATGACTATGGCTAAAAAGTATTATCATCCAATAACCTATTCATCCGTTATATACCGCTTAGTCCACGGTCGGGTCGCAGAGGCAGCATTTTAACCAGCTCCTCCAGCAGGATTCCAAGGCGTTCCCAGGTCAGCCGAGAGACACAGTCTCTCCAGCGTGTCCTGGGTCGTCCCTGGGAGCTCCCACCGGTGAGACATGCCAGGAACACCTCTCCAGGGAGGCGTCCAGGAGGCATCCAAACCAGATGGCCGACCACCTAAACTAGCTCGGAGGAGTAGCGGCTTGACACAGAGTCCCTCCCGGATGACCGAGCTTCTCACCGTATCTCTAAGGGAGAGCCTGGACACACTGCAGAGGAAACTCATTTCGGCTGCTTGTATCCGGGATCTTTTTTTTAATTTAACCTGTCCTATTCAGCTGTTTGGCACGGAGAATGGAAGTCTGAGTGCCCGGTTGGTCTGAACAGTTTTATTGTTTCACATTGAGAGTATGACATACTCCCATTGTGATCATTCACATACCTTGTTTATTATGACAAAACAGCAAACAGGAAGGGGTTATGGGGGAACAGAAGAAAAGAAACACATGGGAGAAGAAACAAAAGAAACACAAACAACAGCAAGAAATCCATTGAACGTCTACACTAACTACTAACATGTTGGTGCTATCGTCAGCTAGATGTATTTCCGGTTGACACCATGTTGGGGGCCTGTTGACCAGGGAAAGAAGGGGACGAGGGTGGGGGAGTCTATAAGCTAAGTGATTGAAGGGCGTAGAGTGTACGCAAATCAGCTCTGTTATCTAGAACCCAGTAATCGTGTGAATCCCTCGTGAGTGTAAGCCCGTTGGAGACCGACCTTACGCGGCCCACCCGCCAATCCCGGCACCGGGACCCCCCACCCAAGCGCGCCCCATCACATCCAGCCGCACGTGAGCCCCACCAAGCGCGCGACAGCCATGCAGACGAGCGGAGACGCCACGCGGGCGCCAACCCAGGGCCACGGCCCCCACCCAGCAAGCCCGGGGAGGGAGGGCGAGCGAGCGGGGCGGGGTCAGCGCATCCCATCCATCCTCCCACAGCCCAGCAAAGGAGCCATCAAGTAAAAGTAAAAGGTATAGCGTGCTAAATCTACTCTTAGTAGTACATTTTTCTCAAGTTACGTCAACAAACTTAACAGAGTTAATTCAACGTGTCACTAACCAGCTCTGGCTCATATGTTGATCAGTGTTGGGAATACCACCGCTATAATAACACCGGTAACGCATTATTTTTTCAGTAACGGGGTAATCTAACTAATTATTTTATACGCCGTTATCGTTACTGATGGTCAAAAGCGGTGCGTTACTTACTTTGAATAAATTGAAGAAACTACCAGCCGTAGCGAGTCTACTCTGCCCTGTTTATTTATCAATCAAGACTTGGGTGCATTCAGGTTCATGGCAATGAAAATAGTAAACACACATAGCCTACCCTTGCAAGAACGATGGCGTCGCCGTTTGATACGGTCATAAGGTGCAGGTCCTGCACCCATCCATCAGCAAAACTGTTCGTATCTTTGTAGCGATTTGTAATTTCGGAATCGCTGATGAGTTTAGTAACATACACCAAACAATAAAGACAGCAGAATGTCCATTTCGCGTAATTGTGGAAGCCCGTCGACATCTTTACTCCATTTGTCATAGGCTTGCTCGTAAGGGTCAACATTGTTCACATCCTTAAGTTTGATCACATATCTGTTCTTCACCTTAGTAACAAGTTTGTCTCTTTATTGAACTGGCAAGTGTAATGTCCCGCGAGCCAGACCTGCTTCCAATATGGCTATGTTGTTTTCAAATCTCACGTGATCCCCCATTCTGTGACGTAACCGCTCAAGCCTAATATCGCACGTACTTGTGTTTTCACACACAAACCGGAACAGCGCGTGCGGCAAACACACACACGCAAAACAGATGCAGAGGGATATGATGGCAGAGCATTCAGAGGAAAATTTGTCCTTTGCGAGGTGGAGATACAAACACTATTTCAAGTTGGTCGAAATTAAAGGAAAGAACATGCATGTAAAGTATAATTTATGTGTCCGGGCCAAAGCTTCTGTCGACATCTGTGGTGAGCAATTCAAATCTCTTTATTTTTGTTGCACTTCAAGTGTAGGATAAATCTGTTGCTGGTGAGGTGAAATAAATATTACAAGGTTCTATAACACAACTACCTGTCTGTTCTTCTCTATTCAACTGACTCGAATACTGATCAGAAAATTTCAAATTCGTTGACATACAACAATTTCTTTTTAAAGTTACGGAAATAGTTACTTTCCCTGGTAATTAGTTACTTTTACCATAGAGTCATTCAGTTACTAACTCAGTTACTTTTTGGAAGAAGTAGTGAGTAACTGTAACTAATTACTTTTTTAAAGTAACGTGCCCAACACTGATGTTGATAGGGATGTTGCAATAATATAGTGTTTCTGTATTTACAGAAATAAACATCTAAAATATTCTCCTAGTTTTTTACAGATGGTCTGCGACAATGCAAAAAATAAACATTATTTTCCCGTTTAGCTATTTTCTCTTTGATTGTTGTATGCTAGAATATCGTAGATTGATATTGTGAGATAATCGTTATCATGAGCCTTTATCACAAATCATTTCGTAATGTACCCAGAGGTTCCCACTGCTAGAATTTTAGGTTCATCCTTAAACTTCACCTGAAATCCTGATGGCTCTTTTTGGGATCGAATTTTAACAGAAACAGCCACGTCACATTACCTACCGCGACTAACCTCCTGCCACTGCCTCTCTTCCCACGGGCCATTTTACTGTATGCAGGCATTCCTAGCAGCTTTTAGCAGATAGTTAACAAGAGTCCAGTGGACAATCTGAGTCGTGGGTGAGAAATACTTGTGCTGTGTACATTAGTCCAACTTGGGCCTAATTTATTTGTCAAGTCCACAACAAATGTATAGCAAAGGAGCTATTTATTCGTTCCCCTGCCAGCAGCCTGTCACGTTTCATAAATCAAACGCCGGCTGATGTAATGCTTTGTAAGTACAGTTCAACTTGGAGGGTATACATCCCTCATTTGGAAGCATTTTTTTTTTGTTCCCTCATAAGAAAACAGTTCCACCATCGTAAAGCTTAGTTAATTTACTCTTTAGAGCAGTTAGGCCCTTATGACTTGATATTATTTTTCGGATTATAAGGCACACTTAAAATTAATGGTGGTAACGGTAAAATACAGTGGACCCAAATGATACGAGAACAAACCAATCCATGACCAAGCTTGTAACGTGAATGTGCTTGTAACATGAATGGATTAAATCCATAGGAAATCACTACATTCCAGTCAAAGCGTGCAACACTTCTCATTAGACCCCATGTTAACCCTAAATAATATTTCAACTAGGGCTGCAACTAACTTTTTTATTATTATTTATTTATTTTTAATTGATTAATTGGATGATGAATTAAATCGTCAATCAATTAATCTTATAAATGTCACTTTTATCAATTACCTTCACAATTTAATTTGAAGTTATTTTAGACATGTTGTAAGTAACAATGATGAAAAAATGGTTGACTATTTCCTTCAAAAATGATAAGATATTACAGCTTCCTGACTTAACTGCAGTCTACAACTGTACTGTTTTAAGTACATAAAACTTGTTAAAGTTTGTAATAAAGTTCTATAAAGGGATAAAACAAAACAAATTTCTCAGTTAAAGTCCTGTTCATTCAAATTTTTAAAAAAAAGTGCTGCTGATTTTTTTTCCCTGCGGGCAAAGCGCTGATATGAATTATGTCAATGACTAATTTCTTTTCTTTAAACAATTCAAATTAAATTTCAAAGCACGCTCTCTTGTATGGCAAGTTACAGTTTAAAAGGGAGTTTGTGTTGAAAGGAAACGCTAAGCTGTTATATGAATGGGTTTATGTATGTAACCCTTTATAAAAAGAAATGAGACAACGTTACTGTCTCACAATTAAAAACGGACACTTAAGACACTGATTAACATAATCGCTAACTAGCTTAGCGCTTTGTGCTAAGTAGTAGCATCTCATCAACAAAGACAAGCAATACAATTGGTTTCATTTACTCACCTCTGACAAAGGCACGTTGGATCTGACGACATAAAATACAATCTAACTCTTGACACTTAGCACAGCAAGCCAACCTGAGTGTAGCAGTGAACGCTTTCTCTCTTCCTCAAACCACTGGCGCACGCGCAACCTCACATTACACGAGGACCCAAACGGGACTGCTCATAGCTGCTGGCAAAAATCGATTATCAAATTAGGTGGCAACTACTGTAATTTATGAATCAATTAGTTGTTGCAGCCTAAAATACAAGGAATACTTTTTAAGACTAAATAAACTGGAAAGGAAATAAAAAGTACAAAAATAATGTTATTATATACAAGCACTTACCATGAGGGCTGAGGTCTCACAACTAGGCATGTGCAGGTAAGAGATTCTGACGGGATGATACCCTTAAGCCAAAATATCACGGTTTTACGATATTGCAATTGCAGCTCTAAAATGTGTTACTTTGAGATATCTGGGTTAAAAAAAAAGATTTTTTTTTTTACATTGAAAAGGATTTTTATTTTTCAAAACATATAGGCAAATTGGAACATACCGTAAGAATAATGTTAAGAAAAAATTAATTAATAAATAAGTGAAATATTTTAAATAAAATTAAAATAAATGCAGTCGTTTGAGTGAGCACAGTGTGAAACACCACAGCCACAGCTCAACATTATGACCATCAGAACAAAAATACTTGAATTATTTTCAATAAAAAGCAAGTGTGAATGACTTGTATTATGTTTACATTACACACTCTCTGTTTCTCAACACAGTTGCCTGAGAGAGAAAAAACAAGACATGTTTTACCACCGCTAGACACACTAAACCCGCTGGAGTTAACGCTCATAGCTGGTGGGAAAAATTCATGACAGTGTTTACAAACCTAATTTTGTATAAATGCAAAATCACATTGGCGGAATTGCTTCCTCGGCAGCCACCCTCCGCAAACATGTTTCACAACTCGGTATTCCCATACCAGCGATTTTTTTTTTCTTCGATGGGGGAAAAAGTTCAGGAATTTCACCTCGTCTAGTCATCGTGTAACACAGCTGACTCACTGACACCGAGCAACAACTGGTGGGGGAGAGTTGAGTCTTGCATCTGCAAGCGAGGGATTTCGCCCTGCATTTTTGGGACAGAAAAAATAGCTAATGCCTTATGGTATGATGGAAAATTTTTGTGTTGTTACGTTTTCATACCATGGTATACCTTGAAGCCGGTAATTGGCACATGTCTACTCACAACATAACGAAAGGGTGAGCCAGCTGAGCACGAGGGGAGAGAACGAGTAACCATACACCGTATGGTAGACCCTATAACCGTACACCGTAAAATCACATGAACAAAACAAAATTACTGGTGTAAGTAAACTGGGGGACATCGTTAATGTTCACTTGTAAGCACAAATTATTCGGATGCACTTCAAAACAAAATTAGACCACTAGGATGGGCAGAAGTATTGTGTTGATGCAAGATGCTCATACTGGCCCCTAGCGGGACGCCGAGACTCTTGGGAAGACAAAGTGCTCACATGCAACCCAGCGGGATGCAGAGGCACTCAGACATGCCAAGGTAGAGAAAACCTTTTCTGAATTTTCTTTGTATGATGAAAAATTGCTCTCAAAGTATAGCATAGCATAGCATAGCATAGCATAGCATGGATAGATAGATAGATAGATAGATAGATAGATAGATAGATAGATAGATAGATAGATAGATAGATAGATAGATAGATAGATAGATAGATAGATAGATAGATAGATAGATAGATAGATAGATAGATAGATAGATAGATAGATAGGATCGATCTATCGCTATTATGTATCTGTATAAGATTTATCTACATATCTAATATTATATATCTTTGTGATGTGACGTGTTGTGGTGTCAAGAACTTCGTCATTCATCAAACCTATGAATAAAACAAGAAATGGGGACTTTAACGCGTGAATTATGATAAATTAATTACAAAAGATTTAACGAGTTGAAAAAAAAAAAATCAACCCATTTTAATCACTGGTCGCGTCCCAATCCCTAAACCTTTCAACGAGTTTGTCAGTGCACAATTTTCAAAAAGAGTATCTCACTGGCCGAAATTTTGCTGTGTCAAAATGGGATGAATCTAGATTAATACATTAAAAGACTTATTTCTTTGATCAAGCCCCGCCAGGAGGTAAAACAAATAATAAATTAATGAATAAATGAATTAAAAAATTACAGTGTTTATATGATCAAGAACAAATGACAAATGCAATACTTTGGTGCATTAATGCACCTCATAATCAGGTGCACTATGGAGTCCGACAAGTGTAGTAGTTAAACAAAGGGTTAACTCATTGACTGCCATTGAGGACGCTAGACATCCAAATCCTTTTGAAGTGGGAAGGATGGTAGCCCCACCCACAACTAAAACCAGTGATAAAATCATTGAAAGTCATTGAAAATCTACAGCATAAGGATAATTGGATGTCTATCATCTTCAATGAAAGAGTTAATATGTTTTTCTTTTTCCCATTTTCGTTAAGTTATTCCGTGTATATATCGGCTACAGCACACCAGGGAGTAGGAGGAGACCTTTTTTGAGCAACCTTTCCGTCAAGCTTCCCCCAAATCTGCTCTCTGTGTGAGAAAAAAAAAAAAAAACACATGCCGGAACAGGAGAACAGGCAAACAGCCAGTGAAAATATGCATGTTGAAGGACGATTCAAGAGGGAGAAAGAAATCAACTAACGCTACAGATTTCATTTAAAAATGATTTAGAACAAAATGCTCAAGGTGAAGATGCTTTTTTTTCACACCGTCATCACAGCATAGTTGATTTAAAGCACTCCCTTATTTCTTTGTTTCGTATTATATAATCAAAAATTATGTCAACCACTTGGCTGCTATATTGATGGTATAGACATCCATCCAATGCCAAAAAACTGGCTTTTGGAGTTAATCCGTGTTGTTTTGCTACTTGTCCGACATGTTGTGAGGATTGAACAAGTAGTTCTGAGAATTTCAAGTCTGATCAGAGCATTTAAAAAAGTTTTTTAAACAGCAAAACCCTAACTGGAGGTGAGAGCATGCAAGAGCAGAATTACAGACGCTATGACTTTAACGAGATATTATCGCGTACTTACCTTGTTTCGATCCAAAAACTCCATGTCACATGTATCACTGAGTGTCAAGACACAGCTGTAAATGGAGATTTTATAGGTGAAACATGGTAATATAACAAGGGTCGCGTTGCAGAAATCGCAGACGTCAAGGAGTGGTCGAGAATTTCTTTTTCATATATTTACCCTTTTAAATGTTTTTCTCCAATTTTTCTTTGTTTGGATCGATTATTTATCATCTAACAAATCAGGGAAAATGCAACAGTAACAAAAAAATACAATTTAGTGATAGTAATGAGGTAGATATCTGTGACTTTTTTACAGGCGCCATTTTTTTTCATTGTGACGTAATTTGTTTAAAAGTTTAAAATATGCGAGTGAATAATTTTCTAAAGTCGTTTTTTTTTTTTTTTTTTTTTTTTTTTTTTAATGAAATATTAGACATCAATTAAGGATTCTGAGATAAAAATGACAGACATTTTGATTAGTAAATATAATTATTTACCTTCTTTTTATGGCTGGGTTGAAACAAAAGCGGTTGCGCGATGTCTGTAAACGCGGGATTCCAGGGTAAAACGGGCAAATTAAAAATAGTTCAGGGGCTTATTGCACCATGAATCTGCTATGGCAGCAGATAGACATATTGTTCTATCAAACACAACAGTTGTTTTGGCTTAAAATACAGCAATTTATTTTATTAATTAATTTATTTTCTACCATATATATATATATATATATATATATTTATATATATATATATATATATATATATATATATATATATATATATATATACATACATACATACAGTATGTGTGTGTGTGTATATATATATATATATATATATATATATATATAATATATATATATATTAGGGCTGTCAAAATTATCGCGTTAACGCGCGGTAATTAATTTTTTTAATTAATCACGTTAAAATATTTGACGCAATTAACGCACATGCCCCGCACTGTCCCATGTCAGACAGTATTCTGCCTTTTGGTAAGTTTTACAGCAAGGTTTTTTTTGTGCTGTCTAACAGCGAACTCTTGTGGTCGCTTTGCGACATGGTTTATTGCTTTCTTGCCAGTTCAATATGGCTGCATGACGTCTCGGGCTGACGCCTACGTTGTAATGTTGTGCTTATATGATCCTTGGACAAGATTTGTCCGTAAGTATGGTTGTTGTAAAGAATGTACATATTATGTTAGTAAGTGAAATGTTATATTTTTTGTATGAGATGCTTTTTGTTTATGTTTAGTGAACCTGTATAGCGTGCTAAGCTAACGTTGCTGCTAATGCAATGCTTGTGTACTTTTTTTTTGTAGTTTCACTACGGTCTAAAGAGGACAATGGTTTGAGGCCATTTTATTAATAAATCAGATGAAAAAGGAAGAAGTCTGATTATTAAGGCGTCGTTCACTAGCTGTCTAGCTTTGGAAAAAGTAGAGGCTTCGGAGTGAGGACAGCATAGACAGATTTAAATGACAGTAGAGTGAAATGCCCACTACAATCCTTATGTACTGTATGTTGAATGTATATATCCATCTTATGTCTTATCTTTCCATTCCAACAATTTATTTTACAGAATATACATATAATTTACAGAAAAATATGGCATATTTTATAGATGGTTTGAATTGCGATTAATTGCGATTAATTACGATTAATTAATTTTTAAGCTGTAATTAACTCGATTAAAAATTGTAATCGTTTGACAGGTCTAATATATATGTACTCATTCATATGTATAATATATTTTTGCATAGGGAGTAAATACTTTTACTTTACCTATTACTTGTAAAGTACATTTCAACGCAAGTACTTTGTACTTTTACTTGAGTCAGGTTTTTCTTAGATAATGCATAATTAAACATAATTATTTTTTTCACCTGTATCTGAATCCACCACTGTCTAAAGCCTGAGTTATACTCCCGCGTTGCGGTGACGGCGCAGCGACTACGGCGTCATTCGACATTCGATAGTTCTGCGGTGAGGGAACGCGTTGCTCTGTAATTCACCGCCAAGCCACTAGAGGGGTGTGGCGTTATGTTTGTACGGTTTTGGGGCATGCTTGTTTACTTCCGCTAGTCGGAGAATAAATAAACAATGCAAGAAGGAAATCTTGAAAGTAAATATTCTGCTCATCAACACTGAATAAATATTGAACATACAAATGTTGAGGGGCAGGCGACGCAGAAGACGGTTTCGAGGCGGTCTGGCCGACTTGATGTCGCACAGAGAGTCTTAGACTCGGGTGGAGAGAGCTAGCTGTGGCGGCTAGCTTCAAACTGGCGTCGAGCACTGCGTTCAAGGACTGCAAAGCCCTCCAGCCCGATTTGTTTGCCGTGTCCTATGGAACTTCCCAAACTGCGTTGGAAGCCTTGATTTTAACGTTATCATAAAAAGCACCAAGGCACTCTCAATCAGTGATGATGTATTGTGTGTGAACTGTCTTATTGAAAATTAAAGATCAAAACAACTCTTTTGACACAAAATCTGTGCTTTATTCTTCATATACTTGATGTGTGACACGTAAATAAGTCACAGAATCACAGCAAACATATGTACACAATAAATGATGAAGTGCACCAAACAAAAATACGACATAAAGTGATAAAAAGTTGGCAGTTTTTGGCCGACTGGGTCACCGCTTCGTGTGGCCACTCGATTCCGAACACACACGTCTCGGTGGTTCTTCCATTTTTTTTTTTTTCAATCTCCGACCTTGCCATTTGGCAATCACAATAATGTCTTGAGGAGACTTGCTCTTCGATGATACTCCTGTCGGCTTGGTCCATTTTTGCGTGTAGAAAATAATGTTTGATTCTATTCTACAATGGCTGTGATTTCGCACTAAACCGGAAACAACAGTCTGAGCGGACCAATCACAGTCCGTTTCTGTCATGTCATACATGTCTACGCGACGCAAAGGTTAGAAAATTCGAGAGGCGCACGTCAGGCTACGGGGCAGGGTCGTAACTCGTGTCTTCCTTGATGCCGCAGGTCTGACGCGGAAGTTTAACTCGGCCTTAACTCATTGCCTGCCGCTGACATGCATAGACGTCCAATCTATTTAAACTGGGAGGACTAGCTCATCTCAAATTGAAAAAGTGAAAGAAAAGAAAAAACAATCCAGTAAATATTTTTTTAAACTGTCAAAAAAATAAAGTAAAAAGAAAAAAGAAAACGGGAATAAGAGCAATACAGTGTATTTGTAATGGGTTTGTTTTTTTGTATTTATTTATCTAATTTTTTTTTTTTTTTAACTCTTTGCCAGCCAGTAATCTTAAAATGTCCAAATGTATTTACATCAATAGCAGACAATGAGTTCAATTAAGTCCCTAGAAAGGGTTAATTATAAGAACATAAAATAATACCATTTAACTCAACAGTTTTCTTTTCATTAGTTTTACACTCAGATGTTGCTGCACCGCTGATTGCTTCAATGACATCATTCAGTTATTTTGTGCAGCAAATGACCTTTTAATTATTTTGCTGTCCTTTTTCATTCATTTTGTATACTGCAGCTGTAGCAACAGTTTGCCTCCCACCCTCACCAAAAAAAGACTTTCCCAGCTATTTAGTCCAATCTTTTCTGTTTTATAAGTCCAAAAACGACTGGAGAGCTCCTTCACTTTCTTTGTTTCTGTTCTCATCAGGTTTGCATTCCACACCTCTTCTGCAGACTGCACACAGAAGAGCCCTAAGCGCCACTGATGACCCGTGGCAAACATTCCACTTCACTCAGCTCACCCTTTTACTCCAGCACAACCCATCATACGACATTTGTCACTCATCCCCCAAAATATCTAGATTGTATGGAGATGCCATCCAAGTCCTGTTAGGGGAGAGGCGTCAATTTCACCGTTTTCAGGGGCTGCATTTAACTGTTAAAGTGATCCTCGATCTTTAAGACAAGTAATTCTTAAAAGATAAATGTTAGTATGAGTTATAATAATTTGATATTAAAACCCCTCTTAATGTTTTCGTTTTAACAAAGTTTGTAAAATTATTTTAAGTGATAGGTCGCCATTCTTGTTACGTCGCAGTGCGTGACGTCACTTGGCCCGTTGCCGAACTTTCAGCGTGTCACTCTTAGCTACCCCAACATGTCCTCGGTTCTGCCCTTTCAATTTGAACCAGATCGGAAAAGTGAAGAGCAGGACAGCACTGTCGGTCATTCACAAGACGAGCAGCAAAGGCTACATGAGAGGAGGAAATACAGTACAGTGATACCTCAGCTCACGAACGCTTAAGCTCATGAACTTTTCGCCTCAAGAACATTAAATTCGTGAGCATATAGTCTCTGCTGACGAACTAGTTTTCGGCGGACAAACCAAACCACGCGGTCGAACAGCGCCACGAGAAGCTGACTCACGCTCACGGCGTCCCAGTTCGTCCCCTCCCTTTCGTTGAGTGCGGGCGTGGTTTGTGTTTGATAGACATTTTGGACCATATTGAGTGTACTTTTGCTATTATGGGACCGAAAGAGTTACCTACAGTCCTTATGGAAGGTGACTCGTGTTACCAATTCGCCCTCGACTGGTAATTGGCGGTGCTTTCAGCTTCCCACCGTAGTGAGAAGTGGACAGGCGAGTCACGTTGGCTCGTTGTCGTCGGTTGTCTTCGGTTCGCCCGATTTCCTCTCCAGAAAGGTGGCGGCGTGCATACAAACACCCAGAGGCGTCGGATGGCTTTTTGTGGGCACTTTTATTAACAACCAAAAGCATGTGGGGGGCACAGCACTGGAGTCTACGCTAACTGCGCACTTTGCCGGTAACACTCTCCTTCCAAACAGTAACTCCCTCCCTCCCTCCTCCTCCAACTCCATTCCATCAAGCCATCAACTACCATCACAAAGGTAAATAAAACGACTTTATTATACAGTACAGTTTATTTCTTTAATTATAATACAATAGCACATTTATTATACATAAAATAAGGTATATTTTTGTGTAGTTTTAAGGCTTATTTAGTAGAAAATTATGTTTTATGGGGACCTGGGAACGGATTATTCTCATTTTAATGGTTTCTTATGGGAAATAAATGTTCGGAAGACGAACTTTTCGCCTTACACACACTTTCTGGGAACCAATTATGTTCGTGAGCTGAGGTATCACTGTACCTGATAAGACGAGTTGGGAAAAACTGGTGATGTACTCGCGGCAAGTGCGTCTCAATGACAATGGAGCTAGAGAGTGTATGCTGTTGAGAACACCGGTTTATGTTCCTCAAGGTAAGCTATTGCGTTTTCAAATTTATCCCAGTATAATTATGTAGGATTTTAGCATCCAGAGCTGTCGTGTGCTAATTGTCCTCATTAAATTCATCATCTGACGGGAACAAATCCTGGAATCGAGTGTAATCCATGTCTTGTACATTGTAACGCGTGGTAGGCAGGATATGTGAATAAAAGTACCAAAAGGGGGAGAAGCTTCCATTTATGCAAATTTATTCACAAAAAATAATATTTCCACCTTGACCACTCGTCACTCGGGAGCTCAGCGGTACACACACACGCGTTCCCAGACGAACTCCAACATAAAAGTAATGTCCATGTCAGAGTCACTGTCGTCACTGTAGAGTGCCATAGTGCTTTAATTATTTGGTATGATTTGGGGAAAACTCACTCGAAGATCCAGGAATTAGACCAATCCCATGATAACGTTGCAGCCGTGATCAGGCCGTCGAATTCACAAAATAGACCGATCCAAAAAGCCGCTGTGGGACCGTCGAATCCAGAAAACAAATAGACAGATCCGAAACCAATATTGCAGCCGCGGTGGGACCGTCGGATCCAGAAAATAGACGGATCCCTTATTTGACTATGTGTTTCTAACAATATATTTTAGTACAAGAGAACAATTGTAGTTTATTAGAGCCTACATGTATTTAAGGTAGAGGATCACTTTAACACCTTTGGCTGCTATTGATGGCGCGAGACATCCAATTTATTCATTCGTTTTTGAGGTTTTTATCAGTTTTCGATTTTTTGTGATTTTAGACACCTTTTATGCTGTTTTCATGCTTGCTTTTCTCACATTTTCTGCAAATTTTCCACTTTTTTATTCATCACAGTTCTTGCTGTTGCTTTGAGGTTTGTGTGATTTTTCAGAGGAATATTTCGTTTTGTTGCAGTTTTTTTTTTTTTTGCAGCTGGGGGCCACAAAAATATGGATGCCTGGCCGCAAATGGCTGACGTGCCGGACTTTGGACACACCTGATGAAAAGGGTCAAGACATACAAAAAAAGACATTTCTGATGTTCCAAAAGTAATTTATTCCTTATATCCACATTTGATAAGAATCGCAATTTCCCATTGGATTCCCTTGAAAATGCAGCCTCAGGTGCATCTAAGGCAGTGCTTCTCAATTATTTTCTGTTACACCCACTTAGAAAGAAGAAAATGTTTGCGCCCCCCTTCAACTTTCTGCCACAACTGTAAGTAGTATCTTTTGTCAGTGGAATTATTTTTAGCACACCTCTGCATAACATTGTTTCCTTGTTGACATTAAATAAAAAATATATAGATCAACTTACAATAAAGCATCACTTAATTAATATTGGTTTTGTTTGTAAAGGAAAAGAGTATCAAAGCACATCAATTTGCCTCAATTAAAAAAAAAAAAAAAAATCCACTTAAGGCACATTTTTTTACTATTTGAAACTGAAAAATAAAATTTAACAACATAAATACATGATGATAAATTCAAATTCTTTAGCAACATTAATTCAGAGCACAATATGCCAAACAGAACTCATTAAAAGAAAAACATGTGTCATTGGACAGAGGGACGGTGTTTATTTTTGCAGCACTTGTATTGTACAGCATAACCGAGACCATGGCTAATGTTGCAGGCAGCATAAGCTCCTCTGCTATCGTAGTTTGTTTTTTTTTGCACTGAGCAACTTGGTATGCAACTTTGTATGATGCTAACAGTGCTCCCTAGTTTACTGATGTACAGTGAGGACCAGAAGTATTTGTACCCCTTGTGATTTTTAAGTTAGTTAGTTTTAAGTTAAGTTCACCCACTTAGAAAATAGGTACAGGTCTGAAATGTCAATCATAAATGCATTTCCACTTAGGGAGAATTAATCTTGAAAAAAATCCTGATCTCCCATTGTGTGATTCTTTTAAATAATTTATTTGTAATTTACTGGGGTTCATAAGTGTTAAAACCCCTAAGAATAAGCAATAATTATGACACTCAAAGAGTTGTCAGTCTACCTTAAAAAAAAAGTCCACCTTTACCCCATGGGTACCCAACCACCTGTTTGAGCTCATTATTGTGACCTGCGCACCCCAAATTCAGTCATAATCTAACTACTACCATGGGCAAGACCAGAGAGCTTTCGAAAAGCACCAGAGAAATAAAATGTTGAGCTCCACAAAGCTGGAAAAGGCAGTAGAATAATTGGAAACCAGCCTGGTGAGTATATATGAAACGTTGCAGCAATTGTTAGAAAATGGAAAAGGCTAAACATGACTGATAATCCACCTCGGACTGGGGCTCCATGTAAAATCTGTCCTTGTGGGGCATCACTCATGATGAGAAAAATGAGGGCTCAGCCTAGAACTACACGGCAGGAGTTGGTCAATTACCTGACGAGAGCTGGATGCACAGTTTCAAAGGCCTCTGTCAGTAGAACACTACGGTGCAATGGTTTAAAATCATGCATTGTTCAGAAGGTTCCCCTGTTGAAGCCATCTGAATGATGCAGAGTGGTCATAGGAGAAAGTCATGTGTTCAGATGACACCAAAGTAGAACTTTTTGGTACAAACTTTATTCGTCGTGTGTGGAGAAAAAAGAAGGATGAGTACAATCCCAAGAACACCATCCCCACTGTGAAGTATAGGATTTGAAACATCATACTTTGGGACTGCTTTTCAGCAAAGGGAACAGGATGACTGTACTGTATAAAGTAGAGGATGAATAGTGAAATGTATGTCGGATTTTGAGCCACAAACTCCTTCCCTCAGTCAGACTTGAAGATGAGTTGTGGCTGGATCTTCCAACATGACAATGATCCGAAGCACACAGTAAAACTGACCAAGAAGTTGCTGCGTAAAAAGCATATCAAGGTAGTGGAGTGGCCTAGCCAGTCTCCTGACTTCAAATCAAGCTGAAAATTCGTGTTTCTCAACGACAGCCCCGAAACCTGACAGATCTATAGAAGATTTGTGTGGAGGAAAGGGCCAAAATCCCTGTTTCCATATGTGAAAACCTGGTGAAGAACTACAGAAAGCGTCTGACCTCTGCAATTGCAAACAAAGGCTTCTGAACTAAATATTAGATTTCCTGATTTTCTCAGGAGTACAGATACTTACGAACTCCAGTAACTTACAAATAAATTATTTTAAAAAATCATAGAACCTGAGTTATGGATTCTTTTTTTTTAGATTATGTGTCTATAAATGGAAATGCATCTATGATTGAAATTTCAGACCTCTACCTTTTTTCTAAGTGGGTGAACTTGCAAAATCACAAGGGGTGCAGATGCTTCTGCTCCTCAGTGTAGCACTCACAAAGGGGAAGGATTGTCGGCAATATTTGGCATGTTTTCGCAAATAAATATTCAAGCGGCTGATCAATGTGATTGGGGTCTAACGTCTTTAAACACTAGAAGTACCAGAGAATTCTTCAACTTCTAATAGTCCCAAGCAATGGCCGATTTAGCCTTTCCCCCGGAAAAACCCAGAGAGGTGGCCAAAATGACCCAAGTGCTTTCAAATTAACAAGTCACTGTCCGACAGACAGCAGCCGTGTTAGGTCCTCTTCCCCTTCTTTCTGAGACCTGCCCACCTCCGGCAGGTGTGCATGTTTTTATTGATTGCAGGTTGGACGACAGACGGGTGGAGCGGCCACAGGTGCTGGCAATGCCAATCAGCCATCCATAAAAGCCAGTGGACGCTGCCACCTCGTCGCCCGATCAACTTGTCTGCTTCACATGTCAGTTGTATCTCGCCTTGTATTTGCTATCTTTTGATCTCCGGCTTACGACTACATTGCTTTCGTCCCAGGTCCTGCCTTCTGCGCGCCCCTCATCGGATTACATGCCTGCCTCTCTTCCGAGCCTCCTCATCCCACGTCAGCTCCCCAACTCCGCTCCCAGCAATCTACACCCGAGACAGCCTTGTGATCTTCAATAAACGATTGCTCATTTTTACCACTGTGTGTCCACTCTGGGATCCCCTATTGCTCTCGCACCTTAACAAGCCGGTCATATGTAAATGCAACCGCTTGACTTACATTGTGTTGGTATGTGGCCTAAACAGAGAACACACTACAGTTGAACAATTCAAGTGATTGTTTGTGTCAGTTCAAGTAAAGCTACATGGTTTTATGGTCTTTTGCACTTTATTAGAAAAATTATTTAATTAATAAAATACTTTGCATTTTATTAGTGTGTTGTTTAACAATTTTACTGTTGGAAAAAATTTTTACAGTGTATTTGTGCGGCCTATTTATGCTAACAATACTTGTTATAACAATATGTATGTGATGCCTGCAGAGAATAGCACACTGAATTCTGATTTCACTCAGGATTATCTTCAAAGCTTGTGGGGCAGTGTGTATCATAGCTTCACTTGTATTCACTCAGTGTGCTTCAGCCTCCATCCTTCTACTGAGGAAAGCTTGGAGGCACCTTTTTTATAAGGCTCAAGTGAAGGTGGGTTTATGTTAAGTTTGGAAAATGTATCAATAGCCTTTGATAAACTGTAATGCTTATTTTCAAGTGATTGCAGTGATCTGATGTTTCTTGATTGTCGGCCGGGCGACAAGTGGTGAGTCGTTGAAAGTTTATCAAGTCAGTTTTTTGTTTTCCTGGGACTACTTGATATACAGTACCTTATTGGCCCGAAAGAAGACGGCATTTTTTGCAGTGAAATAGGACTAAAAAAGTGGGGGTCGTTTTATATTCGCAGTCTAGACATTATACCCATTCACGACGCTAGATGGCGCCAGATATCATTGAAGCGATGTTCTGTCATAACAGATCTCAGTTATTCTCAAGTTTAACCAGTTTGCATTATTTTATCGCAATGTTTTTCCTTATTCTGATTTGTTTCAAGACTACAGTTACAGTTAGACTTCACTTTGATGGTTAATGCAGTTTTTGCAATTTTGTTGTCTTATAACAATAGATTGGTTAATTTGCATTTCAAAAACCAGAAGCCTTTCATTTACGAATGTGATTGCACTTTAGTTTACATATTTAAATGTTCAGATATTTAAGATTTTAATGAGGCAAAATAACATGCTTTTTCTCTCAAATATATTGTTATAATCATTTGCTTCAGATGTACTGTAAGTATTTTCTGTATAAAAAATAATTTGGTGTTCAAAAAGTCTTTTTTCAAACTTGAGTCTTGAAAAAGAGGGGGTCGTCTTATAATCAGGGCCGTCTTATATTCAGGCCAGTACAGTACATTGCTGGCCAAAAGTATTGGCACCCCTGCAATTCTGTCAGATAAGGCTCAATTTCTCCCAGAAAATGATTGCAATTACAAATGCTTTGGTATTAATATCTTCATTTATTTTGCTTGCAATGAAAAAACACAAAAGAGAATGGGGAAAAAATGAAATCATTATCATTCTACACAAAACTCCAAAAATGGGCCAGACAAAAGTATTGGCACCCTTTGAAAAATGACGTGATACTTCTCTAATTAGTGTAATTAACAGCACCTGTTACTTACCTGTGGCACATAACAGGTGGTGGCAATAACGAAATCACACTTGCAGGCAGTTAAAATGGATTAAAGTTGACTCAACCTCTGTCCTGTGTCCTTGTATGTACCACATTGAGCATGGAGAAAATAAAGAAGACCAATGAACTGTCTGAGGACTTAAGCAGCAAAATTGTGAGGAAGCATGGGCAATCTCAAGGCTACAAGTCCATCTCCAAAGACCTGAATGTTCCTGTATCTACTGTGCGCAGTGTCATCAATAACAGTAAAGCCCATGACACTGTGAATAACCTCTCTAGAATGTGGACGGAAAAGAAAAATTGACGAAAGATTTCAACGAAAGATTCTGCGGATGGTGGATAAAGAACCTCGGCTAACATCCAAACAAGTTCAAGCTGTCCTGCAGTCCGAGGGTACAACAGTGTCAACCCGTACTATCCGTCGCCGTCCGAATGAAAAGGGACTCTATGGTAGGATTCCCAGGATGACCCCACTTCTGACCCAGAGACATAAAAACCCAGTCTGGCGTTTGCAAAAACTTACCTGAGAAAGGCAAAACATTTTTGGAAGAATGTTCTCTGGTTAGATGAGACAAAAGTAGAGGTTTTCGGAAAAAGGCATCAACATAGAGTTTACAAGGAAAAAAACTAGGCATTCAAAGAAAAGAACACAGTCCCCACAGTCCAACATGGCGTAGGTTCCCTGATGTTTTGGGGATGCTTTGCTACCTCTGGCACTGGACTGCTTGACCGTGTGCATGGCATTATGAAGTCTGAAGACTACCAACAAATTTTGCAGCATAATGTAGGGCCCAGTGTGAGAAAGCTGGGTCTCCCTAGAGGTCATACGTCTTACAGCATGACAATGATCCAAAACACACTTCAAGAAGCACTAGAAATTGGTTTGAGAGAAAGCATTGGAGACTTCTAAAGTGGCCAGCTATGAGTCCAGACCTGAATCCCAAAGAACACCTGTGGAGAGATCTGAAAATGGCAGTCTGGAGAAGGCACCCATCAAATCTCAGAGACCTGGAGCAGTTGGCCAAAGCAGAATGGTCTAAAATTCCAGCAGAGCATTGTAAGAAACTCATTGATTGATTCCGGAAGTGGTTGTTTCCAGTTATTTTGTCTAAAGGTCGTGCTACCAAGTATTAGGCTAAGAGTGCCAATACTTTTGTCTGGCCCATCTTTGGAGTTTTGTTTAAAATGATAATGATTTAAAAAAAAATTTTTTTTCATTCTCTTTTGTGTTTTTTCATTTCAAGCAAAATAAATGAAGATATTAATACCAAAGCATTTGTAATTGCAATCATTTTCTGGGAGAAATTGAGCGTTATCTGACAGAATTGCAGGGGTGCTAATACTTTTGGCCAGCACTGTACAATATATATGTCTAAGGGAGGTGCCTGTTTTGGTTTAAAATCGCTAGTGGCTTTGTTTTTGACAATATTTGAATTTCAAGTTTTTTAAAATAGGCCCCTACGGATCGGCACCGTGCCCCGTCAAACGATAGTGAAGTCTAGTGCTCACGTCAGTCTTGTTTCGTTGTGATCACAGTCGTCTTGGTATTTTTTCCTCCATTTGGAGAGCTTTGTGTTTGATTTTTTTATCATAGTCGTATTGGTTTTTTTCCTCCATTTGGAGCTTTGTGTTTGATCTTTTCCTCATCCCCGCATGCAAGCGGAAGAACCACTGTTTTGACTGTAAAAGTTTTTTTCCTGAACTCCGCAGCTGAGTCCGCCTCAACACCTCAGCCCCTTGTAATATTACTTGATTAAATTTGTAATATTAAAAGAAAAAGTTACATTGCATTATCAACGTTGAAATACTATGTAACTTTATGTAACATTCAGAGGAAAAAAGTAATCTCAAATAAATCTTCGTAATTTACGAGGGAAAAGTCATAATGTCAGGTCATTTTGCGTTGTAATGTTGCGTAATTGTACAGAATATTAGGAAAGAAAAAAAATCAATTATAACAACGATTTTATTTTATTTTATTTGCTCTGATAGGGAGGTTCAAAACTTCCATGTTAATGTGCACATTTGGATTTTTTGGATCTTCTACTTAATTTTTTTTCCTTATAAACTAAAAAAGTCAATGTTTGCGTTGTTTTTGAAATGTTTTCAATTTCAATATGCTTCATCCAAGAGTCATTTGTACTTATGTTTGTTAATGTTTTTGACTCACTGTTTATTTTTATTATTTTTAAAAATCAATGCTTAAATTATCTTCAACTTGAATGTACGTCCTACGTTTTAAAATTGAGGTTTTGCATTTAGATTTAAGTCAATGAGGGAAAGTATAAATTGGGACATGGAGGTTGGTTTTACTGCTGTTTTTCTCTCTAGGAGGAGAAGCTTAGACAAACTTTGTAGAAAATTGAGGGCAAAAAAACTGAAATAGCTCACGAAGGAGATTAGATTAGGGATGGTCTAAGCATTCTTGTGCACGCAGAGAAAGTGGACAGGTGTGGATGGAGATGACGAGGCAATGTTGACCACTTGGTGATCCCTGAAGCTGTCATTGTGGAATTTCAAAGTGCTTATTAGAACACAAGAGTTAGTGGGTGAGACAAAGAGGAGGTGGTAAAGCAAGTTCATACATGTAAGCATTGTCCTCTTTTTCCCTGAGCAGCCCACCTTTTCACTTCCAACTCTTTGTCCTTTTCCACCGAAAGCAGCTAAAGTTGTCAACAGCCTTTCAGCACCCTCAACGACATGAATGTCAAATTGATTTTGTTTCTCTCTCACTGCCACTGGCGATGATAGGCATCGTGTTAACATCATTCTGCAGTGAATTTAAATAAGTTCATCATTAGTAGACGTCCAATCCATTTGAATGGGAGGGGACCTCTCTCGCCGTCAGTTGCGACCAAGAAGTTACAGTTTTTCTCGATAGCTTTGGTACGTTTGTCAGATCAGAATTGAAATTCTCAAAACTACTAGTTCAATCCTCACAACATCGTATCACTAGTGCACATCGAAAAAGCAGTTTCTCATTTCTTTGAACAAGTTGCAGATGTTTTTGTGCATCCATGCAAATGAGTTTTTACAATTGTCTGTTGCATTATCAGTTGCATCTGTCATGATGGTCAAAATGGATGATCATGGGTCTCTATTGAAAAGTCTCACCACCCACAATATTTAGTCATTGGTTAAAGTCTTACATGCAAAATGGATTAACATGTTGTCAGAATATGTCAACATGTGTGTGTGCTTATTTCTAAGCATTTTCGTTATTTATTTTACGTAACTTATTTTAACCTGCCAAATTTGTAATAGTTTGGGACAATGTGGGTTTCCACCACTCCAACATAATCAGGCAATAGTTTGCAACTGAACCGAAAAGTACATTTTCTCGTGTTTACCGTTTGACTGTTTGTATTACTCTAACACACTTAATATAATCAATCTGGGAATAGTATCTTTTCTCGTATTTACTGTTTGACTGTTTGTATTACTCTACCGTACCCAATACAAAATAACTAGCATTTATATCATAGTTTAAGGAAATTAAGCAGAATATATTTGACATAGGGCATAAGAGCTCCATGACGCCTTCTGACTACGGAAGCCCAAAGTGTGCGTCATGCAGCTGACTGAGCAAGATTGGCCCTGACTACCAGGTGATAGGCAAGACATCTGCAAGCCCACGTCTGCAACATCAAATCCCGCAATCAGCTCTTCAGGACAGTCCAAAACAAATGGCGGGACGTCCTGTACTACCACAACACCCAATAACAAAAACAACTATACGTTTGCTAGCTCGCCGCCTCTCAGACGTCAAGGCAGGTTGAACCTCCAATCTCAGTTGCCTCAGTAACCATGACCCAGCAACGAACGGTGACGCGTGAAACTGACCGCCCAAATATGCAACAGAAGAATTATTCTAAACAACACCCAGGCACACCCTTCGTCCAGCCCACCGTACCGCAGACTTCTAAAAGACTGAATGTTTAGCTAACAATTGTCGCTTCTCGGGGACATTCCGATGTGCTTGTTGTTTTGCTGACCCTGGATCCAGAATTGCCTCTATGTCGGGGACCTATTTGTTGTTTGCCTTGCTGTTTGGTCACTATCGACCTGAATAAATTGTCAACTTGTGTTTCGAAGCCTTCTTCCAGCTTTCAAAATGGAGTCGGTACGAGGGGTTAAGACTAAGGTGAACGCGCAGCGTTTGGTCCTTTGGCCGGGTTGTAGGGTTTCACCAGCCCGGGTTGTAGGGGTTTCATCAGCCTGGGTCGTTGGAGCTGCGTCAGCGCGGGTACGGCGGTTCGGCTGACGTGATTCCGGCAATCTGGCTAAGAGGTCAGATTCCTTTACAACCCACAACAGAATGGTAATGGAGCTCCTCCCACCGTACTCCCATTCCTCAATCCCTCAGAAAACTTTTCCTCCACATGGAGATGGCAAGTGTATGATCGCCAGCCTCACACTCAGATGACTCTTCTGGATGCCATGAATGCAGCATGCAGTGACATCACAGCAGATGCGTGCACAGGCTGGATGAGGCATTCAAGAAGATTCTTTCCACGCTGTATAGCAAGAGAGGACATCCATTGTGACGTGGATGAAAATTTGTGGCCCAACAGGGAGAGAAAGTTGAAAAAATTTGGAAAAAATCCTGACATGTAACACTCAAACTTTAGTTGTGTTGTGTCTTACGTTCACATTTCTAGTTTTGCTTTTATGTTTTATTTATTTGTGGTACTCACTGCTGTCTTTTCCTTTCTGTATTGCAATGACATGGTCTGTCAAGATATTGTAAAAAACAGTAAACGTGTAAAGTAAATCTTGTCCAGTCTCTTGCAATCAATTTCCCACACACAAAGGTGTAACATGCAATTTTCATCAGAACTTACGTAAACCATCTTCAGCATCAGAGCCTTCCACCACAGTAACTGTTCAATTGAGAGCATGAGCAATTTGACTGTCTTGTCTGGACACAATGGAACATGGACTAGTCATGCTGACAGCACTGACATGTTCATTGACACAGAAATTTAATTTTGAGTGATAGAAGTATTTTCACAAAAAAAACGGCTTTTGGAGGTAATCCATGTTGTTTGCTACTTTTGCGACATGTTGTGAGCGTTGGACAAGTAGTTTTGATCATTTCAATTCTGATCTGAGAAACGTACCAAAGCAATTCAGAAAAACTGTAACATTAAATAAATTTAAATCCTTTTCAACCACAGAGGTCCGGATGCTGACTTTTTGGACCGATTTTTTCCGATCCAATACCCATATTTTTAGACCAGTAAAGATAATGCAAAAAATAATATAACCAAAAAAATGACAAATCATATTATTTGTATTATAGTAAGCCCTGTTGGTACCTCCTGAAGAAATACTCTGTTTACAAATATTACATGATGCTCTGTTATACATTCATTTCTAAAGAGAAGTAGTCCCACACACCAGACAAGTTTGCCTAAGCGGTTTGATTTACAGGACTCTCTCCATTCTGAAGCTAATGCTAACACGAATGCTACGCTAACGCTAGGGTTACATTTAGCTTCTGATGATCACTCAGCACAGACCTTTAAAGGCTAATGCAACATTGCATATTCTCTCTTTCCAAGGTAAGAACACAAATCTTACCGTGTTTCCAAACAAGCAAGATGGAACACAGCCTAGCTTGAAACACATCAAATACTCCAGTGAGCAGGGAGGGGCGCAGAACATGTCACATGAGTGACACGACCCAAACGCTGCCATGATGCAAGCTGACACTACAATATGAAAATATCACGTATTGTGAACATATGACAGAAAAGTCGCATTTTTGTCTTGTCTGACAAAACTGTCATTTGTCTTGTTATGTTCTAGTCTCCAGAGCCGCATTTTTAGCTCATCATCGTCATGAAAAAATTGTTCGTTGGCGAAATATAATCATTATCGTCATTGATGACGAAAAAAAAAAAAACTGGTTAAATAGTTTTAAAAATAGCTGTATCGGGCACCAGTAGCTGTATCGGGCACCGGTCCCCATGCTGAGTATTGGATCAAGACATGACTAGGATTGTTGTTGATCAGTTTCCTGAATTTTGTTGTTGCAAGTTGTAACGTGATTGTTACTGTGTGGTCAATGTAAAAACAGCTCTTTTTTTTTTTTTTTTTTTTTTTTTTTTTTTTTTTTTTTTAAAGTAGCCTGGGTTTGTCTATCTCTGTCAATGGGAGCCAATGAGTTAGAAAAAAAAAAAGATGGTGCTCCATATCTGCTGATCCCCAACACAGCCCTTATGATGTCTTTATTGTCAATTTCCTGTTCGCGGATCAAGGATGCACGTGCAGCTTTTTCCTGTCCTCCAACTGACTTCTAGCTTGCCAATTTTTTTAGTACTCCAAATCATTCTTACTGCCAAGTGGTTTGTTTGTTTGTCATAAAAGAGAGCTCAGATTTGTGCAATCAAATCTTAGTCAATTCCATTATAGAATTCAACGTTCTTTTATTTCAACCAGTAATGCCTTAACCCAGAGGTGTGTAACTGACGCCGCGCGGAGCTTAACGGGCCCGTAGATAAGCATGTGTACTTGTGTGTATGTGTACCACAAGTACATTTACTTGTGTGTACTTGTACGACGAATATGTCTCCTTATTGTACAAGTAGTACAAGCACTTTTACTTGTAGTGCAAAAATTGTGTACTTGTGCTACAAGCATGTGTACTTGTGCAACAAGTACATACAGTATACTAGTGATACAAGAATGTGTACTAGTACTACAAGTACGTGTACTTGTACTATATGTATGTGGCCGCACAAGAATGTGTACTTGTATTAGAAGTACACGGGTACTAGTGTATACTTGAACTACAAGTCCGTGTTATAGTGTGTACTTGTGTTACAAGCATGTGTACTTATGTATTATATTATTATTGTAATATACGTGTGTACTACAAGCACGTATTACTTGTACTACTAGATGTATTTTTTGTACAAGTATGTGCAGTTGTAATACAAGTACGTGTACTAGTGTGTACCTGTACCACAAGTATGTGTCCTTGTTTGTACTTGTACAAGTATGTGTACTCGTGAGTACCTGTACCACAAGTATCTTTACTTGTTTGTACTTGTACAAGTACGTGTAATTGTTTGTACTTGTCATACAAATATGTGTACAAGTGTGTACTTGTAATACAAATATGTGCACAAGTGTGTACTTGTAATACAAGTACGTGTACAAGTATGTATATGTACTACAAGTATGTGTAGTAGTGTGTATTTTTACTTGTAGTACAAGCACGTGTACTTGTGCTACAAGCAAGTGTGCTTGTGTGTCATATTATTACAGTATATTATACATGTGGACTACAAGTATGTGTACTACTACCACAACTATGTGTACTTGTTGTACACATACTACTTATACTACTATGTGTATTTGTTGTAGAAGTACGTGCAGTTGTAATAACAGTACGTGTACTAGTGTGCACTTGTACTACAAGTACGTTTACTGGGATGTACTTGTGCTACAAGTATGCCTACTTATAGTATAAGTGGTACAAATAGTACTTGAAGTACAAGCACTTTTACTTGTACGTAGTAAAAAAGCATGTGTACCTGTGCTACAAGCATGTGTACTTGTGCAACAAGTACATATACTCGTACTACAAAAATGTGTACTTGTAGTATAAGTATGTGTACTTGTAGTACAAGTATGTACACATTTATTTGTGGTACATGTACACGTGTACTAAGTTATAGTGTGTACTTGTACTACAAGTGCGTGTAAATTGCAACAGGCATATGTACTTGTGTATTATTATATTTTACATGTGTACTACAAGTATGTGTACTGCTACTACAAGTGCGTGTGCTTGTAGTATACATACTACTTGTATTACTATGTATATTTGTTGTACAAGTATGTGAACATGTACGTACGTACCTCTCCGTGAACTAGTGTGTACTTGTATTACAAGTACGTGTCCTCACCTGTACTTGTACTAAAAGTACATGTAATAGTGTATTGTTTTGGTACAAGCATGTGTACTAGCGTGTACTTGTACTACAAGTACGTGTACTAGCGTGTACTAGTAATACAAGGTCATTCACTTGCATGTACTTGTACTGGGAGTATGTCTACTTATAGTACGAGTAGTAATTATAGTACTTGTATTACAAGCACTTTTACTCATAGTCATAGACTTTATAAAGATATTGACAGGACAAGGGCGCTGCGACAATTAATAAGGGGCCTGCATTTTTGGCTGTCAAAGCTGACCGAGTGGAATCACAGACAAAGAGCTTTTTTCGTGGAAACTTCTTGTGAATAAATGCTTAAATCCCTGAATTCTTTGTAGATATTGACGTAAAACAGTCTCAATTCTTGGTAAAAGCAAAAAAAAAAAAGTGAAGTTAGCATTTGTTTTACGTAAATATGTCGAAGCACGATGCTAGTCTGTCAGTCGATGTGGCAGCCGCCATATGTAAACAAGGCTTTTCCAGTGAAAATTCTTGTGAATAAATGCTTAAATCCCTGAATACTTTATAGATATGGACATAAAACAGTCTCGATTCTTGGTTAAAAGCAAAAAAAAAAAAAAAAGTGCAGTTCACATTTATTTTATGTAAATATGTCAAAGTACGAGGCTAGTCTGTCAGTCAGTGTGGCAGCCGCCGTATGTAAACAAAGCTTTTCCGGTGAAAATTATTGTGAATAAATGCATAAATCACTGAATTCTTTATAGACATGGACGTAAAACAGTCTCTATTCCTGGTTAAAATAAAAAAATAAAAAAAAAACCTGCAGTTAGCATTTATTTTACGTAAATATGTCGAAGAATGATGCTAGTCTGTTAGACAATGTGGCGGCAGCCTTACAACAAAGACCGTTTTTTACTTTGAGAATTCTTGTAAAAAAAACGAAAAATATAATAATCGCCTTGAATCCTCGAAAAAATCAATCTTGAGACAATCCTTGCTGTCTGTATGCAGTACAGCTTTTGTACTTTTTCAACATAAATCCGGCGTTGGATCGCTGCATGTGTCGCTGTGACCGACTGCGAATAACTGAAGTGGATTGTGGGATGGCCCCCTACTTGAAGGCATGGCGCACTGAAGGTCGAACTTGCTACAAGCTTGTGTACTTGTGATTGCTTGTACCACCAGTACTTTTACTTGTTTGTACTTGTACTCCGAGTATTTCACTGTACTAGTACTAAAAGTACATGTGCTAGAACTACAAGTAAGTGGAATAGTACTACAAGTATGTGTACTTTTAGTATAAGTATGTACACATGTACTTGTAGCAAAAGTAGACTTGTAGTACTTTATAGTGTGCACTACAAGTACGTGGACTAGTGTTTATCAGTAGTTCAAGCACGTGTACTCCAAGTATACTGACCAGCTCAGCAAAGCTACCCACGCAATTTCTCCTAAATTGCATTTTCTAGTTTCTGACTCAAATGCAATGACTGGTATGATCATGCAGCTGGATTCTCCATTCCGAAGCACTTATCTGATAGCCATAAGGGGAAAACGGGGGATGTTGTGCGCTTCAGTATTTTGATCCTGGTTGCAGTACCATTTGGCTCACTAATTTTACATATTGCTTCTTTAAGAAATAAGGGTTATTCTTAGGATAAGGGTTCAAAGGTGGAGAATAAGGGCTGTTCATACACCGCTTGTCTACTGCCTCTTGATGGATCCACATGGCTGCGAGAATATTACATTTCAGAGTAGTGATGGAAAGAAGCAGCTGCTCCCCACCAGCGGAGGCAACTTTTCACCTCCTGAGCGCCACGTAAACATCTCTCGGCCTTCATGCTGTGGCCCCTACCGGCAGCGTGTGTCCTTTACTTAATCCCCCGCTGTGGCCAAATAACAACTTTGACGCTTTGCAACGTTTTGACACATTTATTGTTTTTGAAGAGTAAGAAAACTATATAAAGGCTGGCCCAAAGGTCACTCGACACTTCCTTATTTCCCCGTTTGGTTTCAGATATCAATTCGGATAGATGTGAGGTCATGACTTTTGACAGGTTAGTCTTTGCCATTTTTGTTCAACCATGCCCATGGCTTTCACAATTGTAGGAGCAATATAATGGCCCTAATATTTTATTAGAAATTAAAGAAACATGTCTTTTGAAACTACAGTGATTCCTCGTTTTTCGCTGTTAATGTGAAATGTATCCTTGCATTAACCTACCTTGCTAAAAAGTATAACCCAGGGCTCAAAACTGCGACCAAATGGAATTTGGCATTTTGCGACTAAAATTAGAGCCAGTGTTAATATTTTTTTCATCTACTCACACATGGGCGTACAGTAACATTGTTGTTGTTGCTGACAAATTCCTTCATGGTTAAATCCACTAGTTGGTGGTAATGTAACGAGCTGGCTTGCCAAGGGAAAATACAGCAGAAGACAAATAAGTGTGAAGCAGTCACTGCTCATCCAACGGTGGGGTCAGCCCCTCTCGACCCAATGCCGAGCAAACTGGAGTATATAAAAAATGCATAGGGGAAAATTAAACCTCGAAATGGAACCGCATGGTACCCCATGTCACACGGGCACCATCGCTTTCACTTTTGTAACTTTTTATACTGTCAAAATGTTGCCACTTTCAGGAGAGCGAGATTCACGAAACAGGTGCCCGGAGAGGCTCTGCCTGTCTCGGCCACTGTTACGCACACGTCCCTCTGGTTGTCTTGCGATGTTTCTGCTTCCAGAAAATATATGATGCGCCACGACCATGTTTCTGTGCAACGATTGTAACATCCCAAGTAACGATGTTAGTCTTTCTTTGTCGTTTTCTCAAGATTTATTTTATTCGCGACTCGGTGACTACTTTCAGAGCGCGACGCTGATGTATTCAAATGCGTTCACCAAAGAAACAGTGCTCACAAAACAGACTCAGATAACATGGCAACAGAACATCGAGTATACAGTATATACTGTATATACTGTATATATTGCAAGTTTCCCACTTAGAAATCATGGAGGACTGTGAAACTTTCCTCGAAGGTGCATGTCCACTGTGAGGGAGATAATCTAAAAGGTAAAATCCAGAAATCACAATGCATGAATTTTTTAACAATTTATTTGAGTGATACAACTGCAAATAAATATTTAAATATCTGTCTATCAGCTAGAATTCTGACCCTGAAAGACCTGTCAGTCCACCTATTAAAAGTCCACCTCCACTAAATATATTTTCCTGAATCAGATGCACTTGTTTGAGGTCGATGGCAACATAACGACACCTGTCCACCCCATACAATCAGTAAGACTCAAACTTGTAACATGGTCAAGACCAAAGAGCTGTCCAAAGACACCAGAGACAAAATTGTTCACCTCCACAATGCTGGAAAGGGCTATGAAGCTATTGCCAAGCAGCTTAGTGAAAAAGGTCCACTGTTGGAGCAATCATTAGAAAATGGAAGAAGCTAAACTTGACGGTCAGTCTCAATCGGAGTGGAACCCCATGTAAATATCACCTCGTGGGGTCTCAGTGATCCTAAGAAAGGTGAGGAATCAGCCCAGAACTATATGACAGGAGTTGGTCAATGACCAGAAAAGCGCTGGAACCACCGTTTCCAAGGTTGCTGATGGTAATACACTATGGTTTGAAATGCATTGCACGGCGTACCCCTGCTTAATCCAGCACATGTCAAGGACCGTCTTAAGTTTGCCTATGACCATTTGTATGATGCAGAGGAGTCAAGTTTTGTGGTCAGATGAGAGTAAAATAGAACTTTCTGGTCATAATTCCATTATCTGTGTTTGGAGGAAGAAGAATGATGAGTACTATCTTAAGAACACCGTCCCTACCGTGAAGCATGGAGGTGGTAGCATCATGCTTTGGGGGTGTTTTTCTGAGCATGGGACAGTACAAGTGCACTGTATTAAAGATGATGATAAGGATGATTGGGGCCCTTTATTGTGAGATTTTAGGGAAACATTGAAGATGTGTCGTGCCTGGGTCTTCCAACATGACAATGACCCGAAGCACACAGCCAGGAAAACCAAGGAGTGGCTCCGTAAGAAGCATAACAAGGTTCTAGCATGGCCTAGCCGGTCTCCAGACCTAAACCCAATAGAAAACCTATGAAGGGAGCTCAAACTCTGTGTTTCTCAGCGACAGCCCAGAAACCTGACTGATGGGTGTGCCAAGATCCCTCCTGCAGTGTGTGCAAACCTGCTGAAAACTACAGGAAACGTTTGACCTCTGTAATTGCCAACAAAGGCTACTGTACCAAATATTAACATTCGTTTTCTCAGGTGTTCAAATACTTACAGTGGGGCAAATAAGTATTTAGTCAACCACCAATTGTGCAAGTTCTCCTACTTGAAAAGATTAGAGGGGCCTGTAATTGTCAACATGGGTAAACCTCAACCATGAGAGACAGAATGTGGAAAAAAAAAACTGAAAAACACATTGTTTGATTTTTAAAGGATTTATTTCCAAATTAGAGTGGAAAATAAGTATTTGCTCACCTACAAACAAGCAAAATTTCTGGCTGTCAAAGAGGTCTAACTTCTTCTAACGAGGTTTAACGAGGCTCCAGTCGTTGCCTGTATTAATGGCACCTGTTTTAACTCATTATCGGTATAAAAGACACCTGTCCACAACCTCAGTCAGTCACATTCCAAACTCCACTATGGTCAAGACCAAAAGAGCTGTCGAAGGACACCAGAGACAAAATTGTAGACCCGCACCAGGCTAGGACGACTGAATCTGCAATAGTTAAAACGCTTGGTGTAAAGAAATCAACTGTGGGAGCAATTATTAAAAAATGGAAGACATACAAGACCACTGATAATCTCCCTCGATCTGGGGCTCTATGCAAGATCTCACCCCGTGGCATCAAAATGATAACAAGAACGGTGAGCAAAAATCCCAGAACAACACGGGAGACTAGTGAATGACCTACAGAGAGCTGGGACCACAGTAACAAAGGCTACAGTAACACAGTGCGCCGCCAAGGACTCAAATCCTGCACTGCCAGACGTGTCCCCCTGCTGAAGAAAGTACACGTCCAGGCCCGTCTGCGGTTCACTAGAGAGCATTTGGATGATACAGAAGAGGACTGGGAGAATGTTTTATGGTCAGATGAGACTAAAATAAAACTTTTTGGTAGAAACACAGATTCTCGTGTTTGGAGGAGAAAGAATACTGAATTGCATCCGAAGAACACCATACCCACTGTGAAGCATTGGGGTGGAAACATCACGCTTTGGGACTGTTTTTCTGCAAAGGGACCAGGATAACTGATCTGTCTAAAGGAAAGGATGAATGGGGCCATGTATCGAGAGATTTGGAGTGAAAATCTCCTTCCATCAGCAAGGGCATTGAAGATGAGACGTGGATGGTTCTTTCAGCATGACAATGATCCCAAACCCATAGTCAGGGCAACAAAGCAGTGGCTTCGTAAGAAGCATTTCAAGGTCCTGGAGTTGTCAGCCAGTCTTCAGCATCTCAACCCTATAGTATATCTGTGGAGGTGGTTGAAAGTCCGTGTTGCCCAACGACAGCCCCAAAACATGACTGCTCTCGAGGAGATCTGCATGGAGGAATGGGCCAAAATACCAGCAACAGTGTGTGAAAAGCTTGGAAAGAGTTACAGAAAACGTTTGGCTTCCGTTATTGCCAACAAAGGGTACATAACATAGTATTGAGATGCACTTTTGGTATTGACCAAATACTTATTTTCCACCATGATTTGCTAATACATTCTTTAAAACTCAAACATTGATATTTTCTGGTTTTTGTTTTTTCCAGACTCTATTTCTCATGGTTGAGGTTTACCCATGTTGACAATTACAGGCCTCTCTAATATTTTCAAGTGGGAGAACTGTATTTGCAACTGTATCACACAAATAAATCGTTTTTAAAAATCATATATTGTGATTTCTGGATTTTTCTTCTTAGATTATCTATCTCACAGTGGACATGCACCTATAATGACCATTTCAGAGCCCTCCTTGATTTCTTAGCGGGAGAACTTGCAAAATGGGTGGCTGTTCAAATACTTATTTTCTTCATTGTGGATAGATAGATAGATAGATAGATAGATAGATAGATAGATAGATAGATAGATAGATAGATAGATAGATAGAGAGAGAGAGAGAGAGAGAGAGAGAGAGAGAGAGAGAGAGAGAGAGAGAGACTGATATAGAATAAAATAGAAATTCATAACTAGTTTTATGCATTATTTATCAGTTAAACAGTGAAAATTAGAGGAAAACTTTGCATGTCGATTTACATAGTGCACCCCTGAATCTTCTACTTGCGTACCTAAAATTGTAATTTAGAGGCCACTGTGCTCCTCATAAAGAATGTTAGTCTGAAGCCCTGTATTTATTCGGGCAGTAATTTAACCTCAGAGCAATTCGAAACCCTTACGTTTGAAGACTAGTGTAGCATGTACTCATTTAATTGTTGGTATGCTACTAAAGGTATGTAATGTAAAGTCATAATATAATGATTTAACCATGCTGTATCCGTGATTTAAAATTACGTAGTATTACAATTTTAATCTCGCAATTTCCTATGTGATTTTGGGAAAGCGAACTATTTCCCTTTTAATTTAGGGAAGATAATTAATATAACGACTTTTATCTCCTAATATTACGACGTATGACTTTATTCTCGTAATATTATGAGATTAAAATTGTAATATTTGTAATATTACGAATTTAATCTTGTAATATTAGGATTTTTTTTCTTATGATATTATGACTATTCTCGTAATATAATGACATTAATTGTATTATTTCAATCTTATAATGTTACAACTTTATTCTTGTAGGCCTATCTTTTCCTTTCTTTTTGTGGGCCTATTACTCCGTCAGTCCAAAACTGGGCATTATCTTTTTAGAGTAGCGTAGCCAACATTGGGACAGAGGTTGATAATCCAGTTTTTGAAGCAGGTTACATTACATTATGTCCCCACAAGCCAAAACGCATGTCGGGCTCACGCATTTGCACTTTGACCACACTTGCTAGAAAACAATATCACGTCTGTTTGAGCTCTTATCAGATGATGCACTTTGACCCCTTTTAACATCAAACGTAGTGAACATGACTGGCGTGATAAGTGATCTGTTGAGGAGATTTGTTGTCAGTTGCTTGATCTGATTTTTGGATGATGGTGATTTAATTTTTGATAAAATGTCCACAATGCCTGCTTAATCAGTAATTGGATGTGTTCGCCGAACCTGTGCTATGCCTTCTGACCACAAGATAGCAGCAAAACCTAAAGCATTAAGTGGGTGTATTAGACTTTACAAACAAAAAACAAAACAAAAAAAAAAAACACACACACAAAATGTGACAATGTGGCAAAATGGAAAAAAATGAATTACAGATAGATACATTTTCTGCATAAGTTTGAAATTTTTCATGTGAAAAATGTGGAATTCTTGACAAAGTGAATTTCAACATAGGGAACAATGGTGGGAATTAGGTAAGCGATTGTGAATTTTAAATCAATTGGAAAATTAATAATTTGGGTGTTAGGTCATGACAAATGACCCTCCATAATGTGACTAGTTTAGGCTTTATTATTAGTTGAGAAATGTGGAAGTAGGTATTCTGATGTTTACTTCAATTAATCCTTAATAGAGCGCTCATTTGCATGCTCATTCGCGCCTTCCGGTCAAAATGGATTGGACGTCTAGTGCCGTCAATGGCACTGAAGCATGAGCATTCACAGCCTGTCCTGCCAGTTTAAATTAATAGGACATCTGTCGTTTTCAATGGCAGTCAAAGGATGAAATACTATGAAATTTAAAAAAGTAAAATAAGTATTATATACATCGCCTGGTCTATATGAGGTTATGTTTTAATTTCACAACCCCCCGCCAAAAATGTTTTGAATTCAACATTAATAAAGACAAAAACACAACAAAACAAAATGTACATACAAATAATAAGACATTCCATATTCAATGGTGGAATGTTACTAAGTAAAAGTACTTTTTACTGTACTTAAGTTTTACTTAAGCTTTACTTCAGTACAAATATGAAGTGGTACGTTTTGGTTTTACTTCACTACAGTTTACAGCACATATCTGTACTTTTTACTCCACTACTTATAAATTGTCGCATACATTAAACGTTACTTTTGTTTGTTTTCTCATTGTAAATTGATAATTTCGTTTTCATGCCTCCGACGCATCGATAAGCCCCGCACAACTATTGTATACCGTAATTTACCCCTACGGCAGCAACACGAGTACAAGCAAGACTAGGCAGGTGAACGAGATATTGTATATATAATAAAGGGTTTGCACAATATTGTACAGTAGGTGGCAGTATGCACCTGGTGGTTGCAATTCGGCCATTAAGATAATTTTTTTAAGCTTATTAAGCTTCTGTTCACAGGGCAGTCAATTTTATTACTTTTTCCCATTCTGCATGGTTTTAAATAAAACTGAGCAGTCAATGAACTCTATGGTTCTTTCTTTGAATACTGACTCAGATCCCTGTATTTACGTATGTATGCTTGTATATTAAGGCTGCAAAAACTAATCGATAAAATGGATTAATAAATTAGTTGCCAACTAATATGATAATCGATTTTGTCCCGTTTGGGTCCTTGTTTGCGTGTAATGTGAGGTTGTGCGTGTGCACCAGTAATTAGGGCAAGAGAGAGAGAGTTCACTGCTGCAACTGCTGCTGCAACTACTGCTGCTGCTGTTGGGTTGCTGAATTAATAATATTACTAAGTGTCGAGAGGTATATTGGCTTTTGTGTTGTTAGATACAGCATGCCTCAGTCAGACGTTGAGTATATAAAGCCAATTGTATTGTTTGTATTCTGTGTTGATGAGACGTTACTACTTAGCACGGAGTGCTAAGCTAGTCAGTGATTATGCTAATTAGTGTCTTAAGTGTGCGTTTGTCTAGTGTTTTGGAAAAGCATATGAGCACTTATGTTATTGTTACATAGTAAAGTTGTCTCATTTATTTTTATAAGGAAACCACACAAATAGCCACTTCATATAAAAGCTTAGACTGACCTTTCAACACAAACTCAAAACTAAATTGTCATACAAGAGTGTGCATTGATATTGGATTTGGATTGTATTTAAGAACTACTGTTTGATAAAGAAATCAGATTCATGACAGTCTGCCTCCTCCTTATTAGATTTTGATGTTTAGTTTGTATAAAGAAGTCGACAGTCAGAGAAGTTGTCTACAAATGGAGAGAGTTCGGCACTGTTGCTTCTCTCCCAAGGTGTGGCCGTCCACCAAGGATGACGCGAAGATTTCAGTGTGATGGTTCACTTACTTATTTCCCCCCGTTCTGTCTGTTATTGCTGCTGGGGGGGGTGGGGGGGGCACAAAATATTAAATGTGATGGTTCACTTACTTATTTTCACCTGTTTTATCATTGTTTGCATACTATCCTTATTAAAATATGAAAACCTATGAATGTTTGGGGTAGTTTTAGTTAAAGCAGACACTGTTTTTTTCATCTGCATGATTTTGACAAAGATCAGATCACATCTGATGGTAATTTTATGCAAAAATGTGTGAAAATTCCAAAAGGTTCAGATATTACATTATTGCATTGGGAGAAAATACTTGTACTTTTTATTTGTAAAGTACATTTTAAAGCAAGTACTTTTGTACTTTAACTTGAGTCATCCTTTTCTTAGATGCTTGTACTTTTATTTAGGTAATGCTTTGCTACTGTATCTATACTTTTAAAGTAAGTAAAGTAAATAAATGAAAAAAAAAAAATAATAATAATAATAATAATAAGTGAGTAGCCTACTTCATCCACCACTGTCCATTTTATATCTTTGTTAACTAATTACAATTTAATTCAATAAATAAATAAAAACGTAAAATGATATTCTAATTTAGACTATTTGTGGATGTGAAATGTTCCTAGTATACAATATATATTTTGATTCAAAATATGTGCTGAAATTTTTATTGTTAATCTTTATCATATGATTAGTCGACCTTTCATGACTAATTTTTTTCCAACGCAAAACTGTCTTATGAAAGCGTTTGTCGTGACGTAACCCGGAAATATCCGCTATCAACAAAACAACGTGTCCATATTGCAATGTCAAATAAATACATAGTGTCACATTGTGTCCCGCTTTGTAATCACATAAGTACTGCCCCTTCTGTCACGCGCACGTACGCACACGCCAGCCCTCCCTCCCTCTTAATTTGTTTTTTAAGGAATTACTGTAACTTCATCGTAATAAGCCTAAACGTGCTGGGGCTTGCGTGCGACGCCAAGTATTTCGCGGCGAGCATGTGACCGCATTTAAACGCTCACATGGCCGCCGAGGCGATCCGCTCCTAGTCGGGGCCCAGCGAGCGAAAGCATCCGGAGGCTGCACGGCGCCCTTCTCCGCCGCACTCATCATGGCGAACGGCGGCCAGAAAGTTGTGCTGATCACCGGCTGCTCCTCCGGCATCGGCCTGAGAATCGCCGTCACGTTGGCCGCAGATGAGAAGAAGCGTTACCATGGTAAACTTTTCCATCTTGACTTCTACTTTTTACTCGGAAAAACGAGTCCGTGTTTACTTTTTCGTCCGTCCCCCCGCAGAGCTTAACCGTGCCACCGAGGCTCATTTCACGCATTTGCAGATATTGTATCTATATCCATTTTTAACAGGGAGGATTGGGAATTAGTCACCCCTCTGTTTTGTGTTTTTCATGAAGCATTATCATGTGAAAAGCCCTTCCCCGGGCCGGGGGGCTCCGGAGGGACGTGGCTTTCCAGGCACCGTCGTAAAAAAGGAGGCTTGTCACTTCTCTTTCATGTGACTTCTCCAGCAAGAAGCCCCCCTCCCTCCCCCGATTTTGGTTTTAACGCTGCCCATTGTACGCGAGGGCACCGCTCGCCCCGCTTTTAGTGCCGTGTCTAATAGGCCTACAGTGGCCATCGCTTAAAGAGAGGGGGGCAAAGTGTGAGACCTGTACAAGCTGGGGCTCGCTCTGACGCCAGGATCTCTGTTTGAAGTGTTCAGTTGTGCGTGGGATGTTGGCCCACGCTGGTGCCACTCAAGCTCCTCTCTATCTTCATCACTGTCTGCACTGTAAAATGTGATAAATTGACTTGACCTAAAAAAGAAAGGCAAACTTGCTGCCTTAAAATATAATTCGTGTTACTTACATTAATTAGATGCAATTCACTTAATTGTTTCAAGTTTCAGGAATAAAATTAACCCTTTAAGGCCTGGGCGCAGTGGCGTCGTTAGGCATACTTTAGGGGGACTGAAGCCCCCCTAAATAATTTGGTTTTATTTTATTAAAAAAAAAAAAAAACACACACACACACACACAAACAATGCTGACATATTCACTATGAAGTTTCCAGAATATTAGTTTAAATCACGAACTATATAACCTATCATTATTAACTTAAATCTGTCAGTTTCCCCTCACTTCATATAGTAAGGTAGAGAGCCCCTTCAGTGCGTAATTATCCAATCCATTCCACTTGTTCATAAAGAGAATGCCCACATCACTGAAAATGCACTTTTTTTTTTTTTTTTCTCAGTAATGAGTAATCTAATTAATACTTTTCCCATCTTTGCAACACCATTACCAATACTGAGGATGTGAAGGGGCATGTTTCTACAATTTGGTTGAATGAAAGGCAAGTTGTCTGATTTTGCCAGCTTTCTGGATAGGGTAGAGCGTGAATAGATGGATGAAGGATGAACATAAGAAGGTTGTCCAAGAAAGTGAGTATTTATCGCTGCTGATAGTAACAGTTAGCTCCAGCCCCCGAATAACAGCAGAAAGTACCATGTAATTAATAAACCAACTGCTCCCTTTTTTGACTGATAAAAACCTGCCTTGCACACTACAGAAAATCTCTGCGCGCGTCTTACCTTTGTTGTTTTGCGGTTAAAAGTTACATCCCAGCTTTAAAATAACGCTGTTATTTACCTGCTGCCAGATAGTTAGTCTGAAATGCATTTTGAAGATCTAGGTTGTTTATAGAGGTCTTTTTTTCAGCTGTCTTTGGGGTGAATTCCTTCTGGAGTATCAGCTGTGTTTCTAACCTAACTTATAGAGTACAGGAGCTGAGCTCATTCACATATGATTATCATCAGTGAATGATCAATATAATACAGTAATATACACTAATAATAATAATCACTCCTCCACCTTTATTGACCTGTAGGAGTCATAGCAGAGGGATAGACCAATTTGCCACTCTTAAAAACGGTACGACAATGGCAGTGTTTGATGCTTCCATATACCAAGTAACTTCCAATTGAAGCCATTTTTTTACCTGTTGTTCTACTATATTAAAAAAAAAAAGACTGTAACGAGAACAACAATAATGATAATGATAGTAATTAATTATTAGTCTTTCCTAGCTGATTTTGAAATTTTGTGCTTGTACACTTTGTTCACTTACATCCTGGTCATCTCCTGGGGGCTAAGCCCCTCTGTTCTTAAAACCGAGTGACGCCTCTGCCTGAGTTTGCATGCAGTTGATGTCGCCTTTATATTTCAAATAAAAAATTGTTCACACTTGCCTGTTTGGGTCCCTTTTTCAGGACACCATAACCTTCATGTCCAAACTAGTGTTTTCTTCACTGACCAGTTATAATCAACATTTTGGACCTGTGTTGTTTTTGGCAGCCCTTTTAATTTTCGTCTTAGTCTTTAGGACGAAAATACTTATTAGTCTTAGTCATATTTTAGTTACATTGGTATGAAAAAGTATATAAAACCTTTTGGAAATTCTCATTTTTCTGAATAAAAACACCATCAAATGTGATCTGATTTTCATCAAAATCACAAAGATGAAAATACAGTGTCTGCTTTAACTAAAACCAACTAAACATTAATTGGATTTTATATTTCAATGATGATAGCATGCAAAAAATGACAGAAAGGAGAAAAATAAGTATGTGAACATTCTGCCTTAAGAGACTTAAAAAGCATTTGAAACCAATTTTTACCAAACATTTTAAGTCAGGTGTGTGCCCAATCACTGATGTGTGGTTTAAAGCTGCCTTGCCCACTATAAAACACATACCGGTGAAGAAATGTCTTGGTGAGAAGCGTTGTCTGATGTGCATCATGACTCGGTCAAAAGAGCTGTCTGAAGACTTGCGATCAAAGGATACAAAATCATCTCTAAAGGTCTGGATGTTCATCAATCGACAGTCAGAGAAGTTGTCTACAAATGGAAAGAGTTTGGCACTTTTGCTTCTCTCCCAAGGAGTGGCTTTCCACCAAAGATGACACCAGGAGGAAAAAAAGAACACTGGAGTGTCTGCCAAAGACTTACAGAAATCACTGGCACAGTCAAATATCTATGTGCACACATAAACTATATGTAAAACAATGGAAAAGAGTGGTGTTAATGGAAGGATTCACAGAGGAAGCCACTGCTGTTTAAAAAAAAAAAAACAACAAAAAAAAAAAAATTGTTGCTCGTTTAAAGTTTACAAAAAGGCACTTGGACACTCCACAGACATTTTGGCAAAATATTTTGTGGACTGATGAAACCAAAGTTGAATTGTTTGGGAGTAACACACAACGTCATGTGTGGAGGAAAAATGGAACAGCTCACCACCATTAACTCCTCATCCCCACCGTGAAGCATGGTGATGGGAGAATCGTGATTTGGGGCTGTTTTGCTGCCTCAGGGCCTGGACAACTTGCGGTCATTAATGGAAGAATGAATTCAAAAATCTATCAGGATGTTTTGCTGGAAAACCTGAGGCTGTCTGTCAGACAGTTGAAGCTAAAAAGAGGATGGATGCTGTAACAAGGCAATGATCCAAAACACAGAAGTAAATCAATTTCAGAATGGTTTCAGAAGAACAAAATAATAAATAAGTGGCCAAGTCAAAGTCCAGACTTGAACCCCATTGAGATGCTATGGCATGACCTAAAGACAGTGATTCATGCCAGACGTCCCAGGAATCTGACTGAACTACAACAGTTTTGCAGAGAAAAATGGGCCAAGATTAGTCCTGATCGATGTGCCCAACTGATGCAGCTACATGAAGCGTTTGGTTAAAATTATTGCTGCCAAAGGGGGTTCCACAAAATATTAAGTGTGACTTACTTGTTTTTTTCCTTCTGTCATTGTTTGTGTAGTATCCTCATTAAAATATGAAAACCTATAAATGTGTGGTTTTAGGTAAAGTAGACACTGTTTTTTCATCTGTGTGATTTTGACAAAGATCAGATCACATTTGATGGTGATTTTATGCAGAAATGTGAGAAATTCCAAAAGGTTCAGATACTTTTTCATACCACTGTTTTATAAAATCAGTTCATCTTCGTCTAGTTTTAATCAATGAAAACTCAGACAAAGTTCGTCAAGTTTAAGTCGACAATCCTCAAAATGTTTACATCCATAAAGTTAAAATTTTTAGTCCATGAATAAATAAATGAAAGGTTTTCAGCAAATTCAAATGAGCATTGACAGACGAGCATATAGTTTTAGAGTCTACAAGGACACTCAGCAGGAAAACAGCACATTACTGCATTAGCAATTAATTAAACTCACCTCGACGCAATGAACTTTATATAAAAAGTTTTCCAAGAGTTTAAAAAAACTCTCTGAGTAACCACGCTGAATGCTAATGCTAACACGAACGCTATGCTAATGGTACAAGTTAGTTTAGTGTGTGATGATCACTCAGCACAGACCTTTAAAGGCTAACGCAACATGGCATAGCCAAGATAAGAAAACAAAACTTACCAAGCAGCACCTGACACATGTGTTTCACAATAGGAGCCTGGAAACCCTGTGTGTGGGGCGGCGGGGGGTGGGGGGGTCGTGGGGAGGCGCAGCAAGTCACATTTGTGACACGAACAAGCACTGCTAAGATGCATGCTAACTACACATAAGATTAAAAAAAATCACTCATTTTGAACTTATGACCGAAACTGGTGAATTTTCATCTCGTTCTCGTCTCGTCAGATGACAACTGGCCTCCATCTCGTTATATTTTCCCGAGACACACTTTTAGCCCATCATCGCCATGAAAAAAATATTCGTTGAAGAAATATTTTCGTTATCGTCATCCTTGACGAAAACAACACTGTTTTGGACCCTAAAAGAAATTGTCAAAATTTGCAATATTGCTGTCCCATTGACAACCAGACATGCTTAACGAAACATTTTGAAGCTGTAGGATAAGCATTCAACAGAAAAGATGAGACTGAATTGTTTTATATTCGATAATTCAACAGAAACAGCAGGTATAGTCATAGGCGATTTTGTCCTTTCTATGTACTATGGTCAAAACGAGTTATACACAATAGATCAACAGTGCAAAATAGTTACAGAATATTTACAATAAACCAGTTTAGTTCATTTTCTTCAGGCATGCCACTCAGTTTCATCCTGGAACAAGAGATGGGGCAATGTTCCACAGCCCACACTTTCAGGGATTGTCATTTCTTCTTCTGCCCTTTGCGTATTGCTATCACCTTTCGTACTTGCTGACTTATCCGAAGAAAACAATGACAAATCTGGCCCATCTTCTTCCTCGAGTTGATGAAATAATGCATTAGCTTGTTAGTATTTGTTACTGTAACCCCTGTAGAGTCTACAGGAATTTTTCCAATTGGGCACGTGCGCTTAGGTTCGTCTCTTGAAGGAAAATTTTGGTGTAACAAGAAGAATTTCGAACACAATAAATAACTGGAGCCACGAAAGGGTTAAAATTCAAAATTATAATTAAAAGAGAAAACTATGTACAAATATTTACAATATATTCACAATGACTGCCTATTAGAGCCGGCTCTCTAATATACAACAGTTCAGATTGGTGCCAGAAAAATAATAAATTAAAGTGTCCCTTCAAAATAAGTGAAGAGTGTCTCAATTTGTATGAAAATAAAAGTGCACTGTTCAGTTTTTTATCCTATCCACTGCAGAAGCAGTTCGCAATCCTACCACACTGGAGAGGTAGGAAGTGAAGATTGTGCTCCTTGGGAAAAGGAAGCAGCCAGGTCCGTCAATCAAGGGTTAGCTCGCCATCCCCCTCTTCAGGGAGAATCCAGAATCCAAATCCAATTTAATTCAAGGTCGTCAAAAAATCTAGCCTGTATAAAACAAGGCTATTAAAATCTAATTCTTTTTCTAATTCCCAGCCAATGTTATTTTTAACATTAACTACAGTTCAACTCAATTTGATAATTGGGTTGAGTCTGTTCTCATTTAAACAAATACAGAAATCACATTAAACATTGAAAAGAAAAATAAATGTTGCCATTGTCAGCAATTTAGTATCACAGACAATAGGAGTGCATATGGTTCAACTGCTGTGACTACATTATAGCACTTGACTGTAGTTCGCACATTTGAAGTAACTCACCAAGATGCTTTCAAAGAGCTCCACAAACTCCAGGCTCAAGGAACTCCGGTTCCACTCCCTTCTCTATTCGTCAACATATAGGATGACAATTATTTTACTAACTTTAGTCAACAATGAGTCGTCATATTCTTATTAACGGCCATACTGGCCAGCTAATGCTAGTATTAGCGCCGATTAGCTCTATAGGCTAAACTTACCAAGGACGAGTAAACTGCCCTTCTGCCTCACGCACACTGTCTCCAACTCAGCCCACGCTGATAAGGAAGTGCTATAAAAGTTTAACTCGCTTTTTGGAAGGATATTAATAGAAAAATGTCAAATAAATTCTCTCAGTGGCTCTCGTATGCAGCACCTCTCTGCTGGAGTAGCTCACAATGTGGTCAGTTGAAAAAAAAAAGGGTCGGTCTCATCATGTTGCTGGTAATTTTCCACTGGCCCTGTGCTACAGCATAGGGGTGGAGACCCGTTTCATCTATAATTCACATTTTGTGAATTAGATCATTTTTTAAACTAAAATAATTGAAATGCAAATAAAAAATTAAAAATATTAAATTCCATCAAGTTATTCAATTGAAAATATTTACTCAGTTATCCATTGGGTTACATTACTATTAGCATTTAGTGTTGATTCATCCAGCACGTTTACCAAAGTTGCTCGCTGACCTCACCTCCCTCTCGTTGGATGGCGCCTCGCTCGCAATGTATTTAAAGTTTTCAGATGACGGCTTTCCTTCATGACCTGACAATGGCTACTGCTATATTTAGTTTTTCGTGGTGCTTTCATTTTTGAAAAAGGATAAGAAAGGATGGAAATATGGACATAAACACATGGCCCATGCAGTGTTTTAATGTTTATATATGAGGGCAATGAAACTATGAAACTCAAATGACATTATCTTCCGTTTTACTTGGTCGATTGACTTCAAGTAAAAATGGGCGTGGACCTCAACTTCCGCACTTTCAAACGAGACCAACCAGCGGCACGTGGGTGACGTCATTACAGCGTGACCAGGCTTCAAAGATGATATGCCTACATATGTCACAGCCGAAACATCCGATAAAAAGGGTTAACCTTAATAATTGGATTATAGTAAATTTTTTTTGAGTTTGTAATACTCAACTTGAATGAATTAGATTACAGTAACTTATTTATTGTGAACCTCCAATACTGAAGGGATGCCTTAGAATGGTGACGATACTTGTTTAAACATATATGTGTGTGTATATATATATACAGTGGGGTAAATAAGTATTTAGTCAACCACTAATTGTGCAAGTTCTCCCACTTGAAAATATTAGAGAGGCCTGTAATTGTCAACATGGGTAAACCTCTACCATGAGAGACAGAATGTGGGAGAAAAAAAAAAACAAAAATCACAATGTTTGATTTTTAAAGAATTTATTTGCAAGTCATGGTGGAAAATAAGTATTTGGTCAATACCAAAAGTTCATCTCAATACTTTGTTATGTACCCTTTGTTGGCAATAACGAAGGCCAAACGTTTTCTGTAACTCTTCTCAAGCTTGCCACACACGGTTGCTGGTATTTTGGCCCATTCCTCAATGCAGATCTCCTCTAGAGCAGTGATGTTTTGGGGCTGTCGTTCCGTCAGATAATGGTCAGTTTCTCCCAGAAAATGATTGCAATTACAAATGCTTTGGTAGTATTATGTTCATTTATTTTGCTTGCAATGAAAAAAATAAATCATTTTCATTTTACACAAAACTCCACAAATGGGCCAGACAAAAGTATTGGCACCCTCAGCCTAATACTTGGTAGCACAACCTTTAGACGAAATAACTGCGAACAACCGCATCCGGTATCCATCATTGAGTTTCTTACAATGCTCTGCTGGAATTTTAGACCATTCTTCTCTGGCCAACTGCTCCAGGTCTCTGAGATTTGAAAGGGTGCTTTCTCCAAACTGCCATTTTCAGATCTCTCCGCAGGTGTTCTCTGGGATTCAGGTCTGGACTCATTGCTGGCCACTTTAGAAGTCTCCAGTGCTTTCTCTCAAACCATTTTCTAGTGCTTTTTAAAGTGTGTTTGGGTCATTGTCCTGCTGGAAGACCCAAGACCTCTGAGGGAGGCCAGGCTTTCTCACACTGGGCCCTACATTATGCTGCAAGTTTTGTTGGTAGTCTTCAGACTTCATAATGCCATGCGCACGGTCAAGCAGTCCAGTGCCAGAGGCAGTAAAGCAACCCCGAAACATCAGGGAACCTCCGCCATGTTTGACTGTGGGGACCGTGTTCTTTCCTTTGAAGGCCTCTTTTTTCCCCCCATAAACTCTATGTTGATGCCTTTTCCCAAAAAGTTCTACTTTTGTCTCATCTGACCAGAGAACATTCTTCCAAAAGGTTTTGGGTTTTCTCTGGTAAGTTTTGACAAACTCCAACCTGGCTTTTATGTGTCTCTGAGTAAGAAGTGGGGTCTTCCTGGTTATCCTACCATAGAGTCCCTTTTCATTCAGACGCCGACGGATAGTACGCGTTGACACTGTTGTACCCTCGGACTGCAGGACAGCTTGAACTTTTAGATCTTCGTCGAGGTTCTTTAGCCACCGTCCGCACAATTTTTCGTTGAAATCTCTCGTCAATTTTCCTTTTTTGTCCACATCTAGGGAGGTTAGTCACACTGCCATGGGCTTTACACTTATTGATGACACTGCGCATGGTAGACACAGGAACATTCAGGTCTTTGGAGATGGATTGTAGCCTTGAGATTGCCCATACGTTCTCACAAATTTGCTTTTCAAGTTCTCAGACAGTTCTTTGGTCTTCCTACTTTTCTCCATGCTCAATGTGGTACAAACAAGGACACAGGAGAGAGGTTGAGTCAATGTTAATCCATTTTAACTGGCTGCAAGTGTGATTTAGTTATTGCCACCACCTGTTACGTGCCACAGGTAAGTAACAGGTGCTGGTAATGACACAAATTAAAGAAGCATCACTTGATTTTTCAAAGTGTGCTAATACTTTTGTCCGGCCCATTTTTGGAGTTTTGTGTAAAATGATAATGACTTAATTTTTTTTCCCTTTCTCGCTTGTGTTTTTTTCATTGCAAGCAAAATAAATGAAGATTTTTCTACCAAAGCATTTGTAATTTTGGAATCATTTTCTGGGAGAAATTGAGCATTATCTGACAGAATTGCAGATGTGCCAATACTTTTGGCCAGCACTGTAATTATGATGGTCTTATGGCCATCTTATGACAAATAAAGTGTTATCTATAGAACCAAAAAAAATCAACAAATAAGCCGCACTGGACTATAAACCGCAGGATTCAAAATGAGGGAAAAAAGTAGCACCTAATAGTCTGAAAATTATTCTTAAATTCTTAAATTCTTAAATAAATAAACTTTTCTGACAAACGAACTTTTTCAAAGATTAAATCTACTAATTTATTGCTTAAAATCAGTCTGATAAACTCATACTGGCAGATAATTTCACTCATTTCTAGTAGATATACACTGAAAACAAGGGAATTTAACTAGTTTTAAGGAGGTGTGTTTTTGCAGTGTAGTATTTAGAGGTGCAAAAATGAAAATTGTCTCTTGCCTCCTTGGTAATATTATACTTCATATTATTTTTCTTGTACCACAAATTGCACGAAAACCCATTCACGATCCCCTTCGGAGTACTCCCCGCCCCTCTGTGGCTTTGCTTTGAGAGGTCGCCCTCTGTACTGTGGAGGTGACCCAAGAATTTCCTCAGACCCAATGAGAAAGAAGATTAAATATTGCATTAAAGCAGTGCTTAGTTGGCTAAAGACAGAGCAACACAGCGCGGTTGGTACAAGAATGTTAAAGCGGCCCAACAGTAATTCCTGCAGGAGCCCCGGAGAACAATGGGCCACTTGTTCATTCCGCAGCCAAACATACATTTCTTGGTGCGCGCCACGGTCTCGCAAATTGCTAAATTTGACTTAATTCGTTTCGTAATATGACATGATATCCTAGGTGTACTTGCAGACGCTCTTTGCCTGACACAGCAATGCCCTCCATAGGCTTCGTTACGAAATGGTACCCCAACATGAACATTACTAACTCTTTCAGTGTTATTTACGATGATGGGCGTACAGTCATGCGGCATCATTCTGCTGTATATTTAAATGAATTTGTCACAAGTAGATGCCCAATGCATTTGAAGTGGGAGGGTTTACAGTGAATGAACGAATGTCGCTTCTGGGTGATTTCCTGTGTATTTTGGGGCACTTCCTGTTAATTTAGAATCAATTTCTGGTCATGTAGGTTCAATTCTAGGGGACTGCCTGTTGATTTTGGAGCATTTACGGGTCACGTCCTTTGGATTTTGTGCCTCTCCCTATTGAAATAAACTCTGTACTCTCTAGGTCTGTCGCAATATGCAATAAGTCAAATAATCACACAGTAAATAAAAATGAGGTCTTTAATTTTCCAGTGCGTGAATACACTTGTGTGTATGCGTGTGCTGCTCGGCGCACATGCGTGTTGATTGCATATAAGACTCCAGTTCCTTTTACAGATGTTTATTGGTTATCAACGCACAGTACAATTCAATTTCAAGCATACAAATTAGGGATGTCCTGATTGAATATTTTTGCATCCGAGTCACATGATTTTGAGAATCTGCCGATTCTGTATCCCAATCCGATACCGAAAAAAACGTTGTTTGTTTAAAAAAAAAAAAAGTTCCACAAATGTTACTCTCCCACCATGCCGAATTGCTTTCTAACCCAACCCTCCCTCTTCAAATGGATTGGACGTCTAGCGCCGTCAGTGGCAGCCAATGAGTTGAAAAATATGACCATAATGTTTTGTTTTTTTGGGGGCGGGGGGTCTAGTTTGTTAGCTCCAAAATAGCCAATGAGTTTACGAAAATAATTCAATGAATTCAAATAATTAAATAAAACAAATAAATAGCAACTGAAATTAAAAGAAAAAAACGATAACCGAAACTGTATTGTGTTAGGTTTTGTGTTGGTTTTCTCCTCGTGTGACTTGTCCCAGTGATTGCCCATTGATTTCACCTGTTCTACCTGCTCCTAGTGTATCCTCCAATCTGCATCCTCCTGTGTTACCCAGCTGTTCCTCGTTGTCTCGTTACCCCTTGTCTGCGGGTGTGTATATAAGCACCCAGTTTCTTTTCACTCCTTGTTGCGTCATTGTCAATGTCAATCTTCACGTTCATGTCAGCATTTCTTCCCAGCTCCTCGTGTTCCTCGTCCTGCTTTGAAAGTAAGTTGATTTGTTAGCCTGACTTTTGTTCATTAAGAGTTTCTGGATACCTCAGTCGTTTTGTTGGTACTTTGTTTTTTGTTGGTTTTAATTAAAACCTTTTTGCACCGCCTTTCTGCCTCGTTTCCGTTTCCCTGCGCTTGGGGCCACACACCTCCTGCCTACCCGCGAACCTGACATATTGTCTGTTCAGAAACTAACTAAAATGTATTTAAATTAAATACACGAATATCTTTGTTTTACAGTATTTACACATGTCAAAATGACAAAACGTACAATGACTGAATACATTTCAAATGGATTGGGCGTCTATCATCATCGATGGCAGCCAGTGAGGTAATATTGTATGTCCTGATATGGCTGACTTTAGCCAGTAAGAATTCTGAAACAATGCTCATTGCGTGTTATTTTTACTATCATTTCTAAGATGACAAGATATATTATTGTAATAGTAATAGTAAGGCTGGGTATTGCCAACAATGTCACGATACAATACGTATCATGATATGATACATTTCATGATACAAATGTCTCCCGATAAGTGGACAACAAGGCGATACAGATCCCAATACTACAAAAAATCTGATATGTACGTCATTTTAAATCGCTCAACAGAAAAAAAAAATGGCCCTAATGCTCTTAACGTTAGAACAAGAAATGCTGTAAACAATTCACCTGACAGGTCTTGGCTACGGAAATCCTAATTATGGAGGGTGAACCGATACAGCATCTTAGGATCCGTTCTACGGCCTTTGTACCGATACGTGTATTGTCAAAATGCCTGCAACGAAACAGTGATCTCTCGCTACTAGGCATGAACGATATATTGTTGGAACATTGTCATTGCGATGTGCTGATGCGAAATACATGCATCGCAAGGACGTTCGATATATGGCGGAAAACACAGACAAGACTGAAAAAGCAGTTTCTACTCTTGCACTCATCTTTTAAAGAAACTGCTGTATTTTAGGCCAAAAGAACTGTTGTGTTTGATAGAACAATATGTCTATATGCTGCCATAGCAGATTTGTCACGCATTAAGCCCCCGAACTATTTTTAATTTGTCCATTTTATCCTGGAAACCCCCGTTTACAGAAGTCGCGCAGCCACTTTTGTTTCAACCCAGCCATAAAACGAAGGTAATTAATTATATTCATTATTCAAAATGTCTGTCATTTTTAGCTTAGAATCATTAATTGATGTCTAATATTTCTTTAGAAAAAAAAAACTTTAAAAAATTATTCACTTGCATATTTTAAACTTTTAAACAAAATACGTCACGATGAACTAAATGGTGTCTATAAAAAAGTCACGGATATCTACCTCATAACTAACGCTTAATTGTATATTTTTTTGTTACTGTCGCTTTTTCTCAGATATGTTAGATGATAAATAATGGATCCAAACAAAGAAACATTGAAAAAAAAATGTTTAAAAGAGTAAATATGTAAAAAAATATATATATCTCGACCACTCCTTGATGTCTGCGATTTCTGCATCGCGACGCTTGTTATATTACCATCTTTCACCCATAAAATCCCCCAAAAATCCAGCTGTGGCCATTCACAGCTGTGTCTTGACACTCAGTGATACATGCTACATGGAGTTTTTGGATCGAAACAAGGTAAGTACACAATAATATCTCGTTAAAGTCATGGCGTCAGTAATTCTGATCTCGCGTGCTCTCACCTCCAGATAGGGTTTTGCTGTTTGAAAAAAGAAGTTTTTTTTACATGCCCTCCTCCTTTTAAAAATGCTTCTTCCCCCAGAAAATTGAGATTTTAAGCCTATATATGGCCAAAACATGGCCATGGCGGAAAACACTCAGGTAACTTGATGTTCTGCTCTGAGACCCCCAATTTGGCCAAATTTCAAAACTGTCCTATATGCATGTCTGATACATATTTGGAAGGCTTAAAATCTCAATTTTTGGGGGGAAAAGTTTTTTTGAACAGGAGGGCATTTAAAAAAAAAAAAAATTTAAACCCCTAAATCCTAACTTGTGGTGAGAGCATAATTAACCCTTGAGAGTCGAAGGACGCGCCGGCGCGTCCTCAGCGCACGTTGTCTTTGAAGCGCCCTCACGTTTTAATTACGTCACCCACATGCCGTTGGTTGGTCTCGTTTTAAAGTGCGGAAGTTGCGGTTTACTCTCGTTATTATTTGAAGTCAATCGACCAACTAGAACGTGAGATATTGTCATTTAAGTTTTATAGTTTTATTGTCCTCTCAAAAAAACATTAAAACGCTGCATGAATCATTTGTTTATGTCTATATTTCCATCATTTCTAGTCCTTTTTCAAAACGGAAGCTCCATGAAAAAAACACAAATCAAACGAACCCTTTCGAAGTCACAGTGGAAGCACAAAATGCGTTTTTTTTTTTTTTTTTTTTTTATAAATATAACTGCGGTGCGAGGTTCAGCCGAACGAGAGGGAGGAGTGTTCTGAAGCAGCGAGGTGGCGAGCGACGGCCAGTTGGATACTCCTGGATCGAGCAGCGACTTTGTGTGACTTTGACAATGAACGGAAAACTAAATTTAGCGCAAGCAATTGTGCTTCTGATCAACTTGAGGAAGAGGATGGTCCGAATTCGTCATCATCGTCTTCTTCGGAAGAGTCCTCGAGTGAAGATAGTGACGGATTTGAACACGTGGGTGACGCCATCGACGAGCAGAGGTAAACCAACTCACTCTTTTTTTTCATGCTGAAAACGTTTCTTTTGAAAGTTTCTTTTGATATTGCAAGACAAAGTTAATTTTGATGCAATATAAGTGTGTGTTTGTGTATATAATAATAAAATGTGCATATCAGATCAAAGTCGTACGTGCACTGTGGGTATCCCAGGCAGGAATTTATAATTTGTGGTGTTCTTCTTTCTATATGAAGATTAGGGATGTAGCACATATTCAGCTATGGTATTCTTTCTATTGTCATACATATAGATTTCCATTATTATTTATTGCTGTATATATTTTTATTTTATACTTTATTATTTTCATAAATACTGACTTATTTTCATGTACATTTATAGTGACAATGAAAGTAAAGTGAAATGAAAATGGAAGGGTCGAAAGAGGACCGACACCCCATGGAAGTGTGAGCTGTGTGATGTAGCCGTGTCTAATTCCAGGACGAAACTGCTTTTCGGAGTGGCATGACTGAAAAAAATTTAACTTGTTTATTGTAAATATTTTTGAAAATGCTTTTTTCCCCCCAATGTTATATATATATTTTTTTTCCCACATCAATCTTCTCAATTTGTGTATATAAATGTGTGTTCAAGAAACTTGATTGTGTGTACATAGTTTTCATCAGGCGATGGGCCGCAATACCTAAACTCATAAAGAGATGGCCTCTAAACACTTTTTGTGTTAGATGGTATATATTTTTTCACTGTTCTTCACTGTTAGGTCTGCTGTATATAACCTGTTTTGACTGGAGCATGTATAAAGGCAAAAAACGCCTATGGCTATACCTGTTGTTTATGTTGAATTGTCAACTATAAGACTATTTATTCTAAATTTTTTTGGTTGAATGTTCATCCTAACATGTTGAATAAATATTACAAAGTTTCAAAACGGTTCGTTACGCATGTTTGGTTGTCAATTGGACATCAATATTAAAAATTTTGACAAAACGATTTTGGAATTTTTGGTCTTTTTGGGCCCAAAATGATGATTTATAATTGATCAGTGAAGGAAACAACAATTTGGACATGAAGTTCAAGGTGTCACAAAAAAAGGGACCAAACCAGGCCATCGTAAACAATTCTTTCTGTAAAATATAAAGGCAACTTCAAAGGCATGCAAAATCAGACAAAATAGGCCCAGACCTTAAAGGGTTAAAGACACCATGATTTTAACGAGATATTAACGCGTATTTTAGTATCGCCGACTTGCCTTATTTCGATCCAAAAACTCTGTGTCGCATGTATCACCGAGTGTCAAGACACAGCTGTGAATGGCCACAGCCAAACTTTTTGAGGATTTTATGGGTGAAACACGGTGATATAACAAGGGTTGCGATGCAGAAATCGCAGACATCAAGGAGGGTCGAGATTTTCTTTGTCAAATATTTACCCTGTAAACAAATTTTCAAATTTTCTTTGTTTGGAACAATTATTAATCATCTAAAATTTCGGGGGAAATGCGACAGTAACAAAAAAATACAATTAAGCGATAGTTATGAGATAGATATCTGTGACCTATTTACAGACACTATTTTTTTCATCGTCACGTAATTTATTTAAAAGTTTAAAATATGCGAGTGAAAAATGTTTTTTTTTTTTTTTTAATAATTAATATTAATATTGATATTAGACATCAATTAATGAGGAGTAAGCTAAAAAAAATTATAGACATTTTGAATAATAAATATAATTACTTACTTTCTTTTTATAGCTGGGTTGATACAAAAGCGGTTGCGTGGTGTCTGTAAATGGGGGTCTCCAGGGTAAAATGTACACATTAAAAATAGTTTTGGGGGCTTAATGCGGCATGACACTGCTATGGCAACATACAGAAATATTGTTCTATCAAACACAAAAGTTCTTTTGGCCTGAAATACAGCAGTTTATTTTAAAGAGGGGGCGCAAGAGAAGAAACTGTTTTTTCAGCCTTGTCTGTGTTTTCTGCCATACTGTATATAGTGAGGAGCAGAAGTATTTGCACCCAAGTTCACCCACTTAGAAAAAAATTATTTGTAATGTAATATTTTTACCCCAGAGAAGCATCAATAATTATGACACTCATAGAGTTGGCAGTCTACCTTTAAAAAATGCCACTTATACCCCATGAGTAACTACCCACCCACCACCGTTTGACTGTGGCGTGCACAGGTGACATTTATGAGCTCAGTCATAATCTGCTACCATGGGCAAAACCAGAGAGCTTTCGAAAGACACCAGAGAAAAAATTGTTGAGCTCCACAAAGCTGGAAAAGGCTATGGGACAATTCGAAAGCAGCTTGGTGAGAATAAATCAGGGGTCAGAAACACGTGGCTCAAGGGCTGCATGCGGCTCTCTAGCGCTGTCCTAGTGGCTCCCTGGAGCTTTCCAAAAATGTTTGAAAATAGAAAAAGATGGGGGAGGGAAATACAGTATATAATTTTGTTTGATATGGTTTCTGAAGGAGGACAAACATAACACAAACATTCTTCTAATTCATTAATATTGTAATGATGTTACACTTGAGGCGGCATTGTACAACGGAGTAGTCACGTAGTGCGACATTCTCAATAGGATGCACTGCAGGGAAAATAAACATTTACCGTATTTTTCACATTATAATGAGCATCGGAGTATAGGGTGCATCTTCAAAGAATGGCCCATTTTAAAACTTTATATACAGTGTATGTACAGTATATGTATATAGGGTGCCTCGCATTATAAGGCGCAGGAGTAGTAGAAATAATACTAGTTGTTGGAGTTGTGTAACGCATCCCCTAGATGGAGCTACGCTAAAGGGAATGTCATATATTGATTGACCAATATTGATCCATATATAAGGTGCATTGGATTATAAGGCGCATATTCGGCATTTGAGAAAATTGAAGGATTTTAGGTGGGCCTTATAGTGCAGAGGATACAGTAATCATAAAGGCTTCTTATATATTTGTAGCCAACTTAGTCATTTTGATGGTAGGCTAAGATAGCTAATATAGATACAGTATATACAACATGCACTGCCTTCAGAAGAGGCGTCCTCCTGGGGTGACAGCCATGCACACCAATTTGATGTAGAGTGTGTCGTATGGTCTGAGCACTAACAGGCTGACCACCCACCTCTACTATCTCTGAAGCAACGCTGACAGCACTCGTGTAAAGAGTCACATGACAATTTGGAGAGAAAATGACAAGCAGTACTCAATTTGGACATTTAGGGATGAACGTAGTTTCTAAGGGGTGTACTCACTTTTGTTGCTAGGGGTTTAGATAATAATGGCTATATTTTGAGTTATTTTGAGGGGAAATGAATTAACTCTATTATATAAGCTGCACACAGACTACTTTTCATTGTGTCAGTGTTATTTTGTCAGCGTTGTCCCATGAAAAGATATAATATCTGCAGAAATGCAAGGGGTGTACTCACTTTTGTGATACACTGTATATATATTTTTAAGCACGCAAACTCGTTTTTCTGCTTCATGTTCGGACAGCGCCACAAATTCACTCACATTTTGACGCCTATGCTGCCAAGACCAGCCTCTCGATTACACAGTGAATAAGTTGTCTTTGATTGTAGAGCCACCGAGCCGTATAGGGCAATATCAAAGCTGCAAACCTATCAATCGTTAACTTTAAGTACCAAACATAGCTCCACTTTTGAGCAAGAAAAAAACAGTTTGGTCACACTGCTTAGTAGAGGTGGGAATCTTGGGGCATCTCACGATTCGATTACGATTCAGAGTCTACGATTCTATTATTGATGCAAGCTGATTGGCCGAGACTTTTCACCCAGCTTCTCTCTCATACCCAGCGAAGGAAGACCACATTCGTTGTTCTTCAGTGTTGCTTAGTATCGCTTCATGTTAGTTTTTGCTGTTCTCTTGTGCTGTTTTGTGCAAAATAGTGCTTGTAGCACCCTTAAAAATGGATCCTAAACATGCCCACCTTCTGAAGGCCTTTTCACACTAGCGTCAGCCCAGTGTGATGAGCGGTCCACGGCAAGCACAAAACGGGAGGAGCCACGTAGCCTGACAAAGAAGCTGTCAGGAAGTGAAAAGCAGCAAGCATATTTACAGTAGTCCCAAGCACCAATGCATTTATTTTTCATTGCTGCACAAGAAAACAGTGACTTTTCCTATTTTTCCCCCTATTTTTAGGCATAATAATTGCCGTGTAAAGAGTTCAAGGAGAGGTATGAGACTCATTTTTTGAGTGTCCTAGACCCCGCGAAATTTTTAAAAAGTGCATTTATCAAGGTTTCGTCGGCCGTGATTTGTGTATATCCGACCAAAGCTCAGAAAATTGCACATATTGTACTCAAAAATACAAACTACGTTGAATTTTTCCAGCACATGCTAGCTTAATGCTAATATACAATGGTAGACACTGTTGTAGAAAAAAACTGTCAGTTAAAGAAAACCAACAACAAAAAACCCAGGAATAATAAAATTGTGAAAGGATATGATATAAACAGAAAGTCTACTACTCTCCAGTGACAATACTATTGCTTTCTCCACAATGCCCTTTGGAAGAAACCTAAAACACGGTTTGCCTCTATCTAAAAATACAAATGTTTACTCAGACAATTGGGGTGACGCTTAGGCGTTATCATTCTAGGCAGACTTCTTGTTTACCTCCGCTGACTGGTCTTGAGCAAGAGTGTTTTCCTTCCCTAGATAACGTCACTCAGCCGACTCAGCGGAATATACGGGCCCCTATTTAGTCGATCATGTGATCGCCCTCGTCATTGCGGTCTAATTTGGCCCGGCGTGTAAAGTTCAAACCAAATCAGCTCTGTGTCCTGTGAGGCATGCTCGTCGCAGGAACTTTGACTCCCCCACTACTACTTTTAGTCGTTGAGGAAGTCTCATAACGGCGGCCTCACAGATCAAAGGGCTCAAAGTCCCATGTGCCACCTCGTTGCTGCTGCTGCTGCTGATCAGTGGAATGTTAACTAGCAGCCATAACATCTGCACATGCGACAGTGTATTAGGGCCATGCAAAGAAAAATAAGAAACTAGGCCTATGAGAATAAAGTGTTAATATTATGAGCAAAAAATCGTAATATTACAAGATTATAGTCGTAGTATTACAAGAATATAGTCGTAATATTCCGAGATTGTAATCGTAATATTACGAAATTAAAGCTGCAATATTATAAGAATAGTTGAAATATCACGAGAATGGAGTTGTAATATAATGAGCATAAAAAAGGAATGTTATCAGTAAAAAATCATAAATTACGTAATTTAATTCGTAATATTACGACATTAAAGTCGTAATATCATAAGAATAGTCATATTACGAGAGTAGTCATAATAATACGAGAAAAAGGTAATATTACTAAAAAATCTTGTAATAGTACAAGAAAAACATTGTACTATGTGATTTAAAACAATATTACGAGATTAAAGTAGTATTATTTTGAAATTGAAGTTGTAATATTACAAGAATAAAGTCATCATTTTACAAGAATAAAGTCATGATGTTATGAAAAAAATGTAATATTGTCAGATTTAAATCATAATATTACAAAAAAAGTGATAATATTGTGTAACTTCACGTACTTTATGTAATATGGATGCAGCATGGCAAAAGTGTAAAATTATGACTTAAATAACTAAGAAGTGTACGTAATATTACGTATACAGTGGTATGAAAAAGTATGTTAACCTTTTTGAATTTCTCACATTTCTGCATAAAATCACCATCAAATGTGATCTGATCTTTGTCAAAATCACACAGATGAAAACACAGTCTGCTTTCACTAAAACTACCCAAGCACTTATAGGTTTTCATATTTTAATGAGGATAGCATGCAAACTATGACAAAAGGGGAAAAAATAAGTTAGTGAACCCTCTGGCTAAGGAGACTTGAAGAGCAATTGAAACCAATTTTACCAAACAATTTAAGTCAGGTGTGTGCCCAATAACTTATGAGTGGTTTAAAGCTGCCCTGCCCACTATAAAACACATGTCTTGATGAGAAGCATTATCTTATGTGCATCTTGGCTCGGTCAAAAGAGCTGTCTGAAAACCTGCGATCAAGGATTGTTGATTTGTATTAAGCTGGGAAAGGATACAAAACCATCTCTAAATGTTCATCAGTTTTGTAGAGAAGAATGGGCCATGATTAGTCCTGATCGATGTGCCAGACTGATCTGCAGGCACGGGAAGCTGGTTGAAGTTATTGCTGCCAGAGGGGGGTGGGGGATGTTATTTTTCCCCATTCTGTCATTGTTCGCATACTATCCTCATTAAAATATGAGAATCTAAAAATGTTAGGGTAGTTTTTGTTAAAGCAGATGCTGTTTTTTCATTTGTGTGATTTTGACAAAGATCGTATCACATTTGGCGGTAATTTTATGCAGAAATGTGAGAAATTCCAAAAGTTTCAGATACTTTTTCATCCCACCGTATATGAATCTAATGGTATCTTTTTATAATTTTGTATACAGTAGCTTTACATTTGTGTTTTTGTTCTCATGTGCATCACATGTAAAGTACGTCTCATAATATCACGTAAATATTGTGTCTTAGCCATGCTGCATCCATACATATTATGTAAAGTATGTAAACTACTAATTTCAACTAATATGTCGTAATATTATGAATTTTTTTCTCGCAGTACTCCAACTTTAATCTCGTATGATTACGACGTATGATTTGAATCTCGTAACGTTACGAATTTAATCTCGATTTTATTTCTCGGAGGCTTATTTTTTATTTTTCTTCGCATGGCCCTAATGCTCCCTAAGTTTAATGAGATCTAAGATAAAAAATGTAAATAATTTGTTTTGTTCCCACATAGTAATTGCGACAATGCGGGACCTGAAGAAGAACAACAAACTGGTGGAAGCGGCGGGAGACACGTACGGGAAGAATTTGGTGTTGCTGCCCCTTGACGTGTGCAGTGACGAATCAGTTAAGCAGTGCATCAACAGTGTGAAGGACCGCCATATTGATATCTTGAGTGAGTAAATCAGGGCAGCATGACCTCATTTCCACACAATACCTTATCGCTTTTTTTGTGAACATCTGATAGTCATTCAGAATTGTATTTCAAATCTCCCCTTTAACTCATTGACTGCCTTTCACTTTTAATAGGCACATGATCATCGTCAATGGCACTGACATTGTTAAAGGCCTACTCTGTGATAATGTAGTGGTGATAACATGCGAAAACAGGGTAAATGTAACACGTATAATATAAATTTTGTGCTTCAATGCACCAAACGAGCTCATAAATAATAGTCCGGTCATGTGCTAAAGCTTGGGGGCGTGTGTAAATTCTGTTTAAAAGCCCGCTTCCATCTGGTGCAAAGTCCGAAGACTAAAGCCCCTTCACCTCCTTACTGGAGACAAGCCAGGCCTTTTCAAAGCCTGCCATTGCATCACACTTCTTTCTTTTGCTTTTATACTGACCTCTTGTGGTAGTATCAATTAGCCACAGTCAAGTACAATGGTGCCTTTAGGGAAAAAAAAGCCACAAATCATCTTTCCCGATAGTCATAAAAAAGTGCACACTTATGTCGTACAACGATCTCTACTGTACTCAAACCACTCCAATCCAGTCCTTATTAACATATTTTCTGCTTTTCTATTTGTCTTGTGCGATAAAAAGATATATATATATATATATATATATAAAGTTCTTGTCAAATAGAAGCAGAACTGAGTTTTTTCACTGTAATCAAGCTGGAAAGTTTGTTAAAATAAAGACAAAAATACATTTTAAAACATTTCGGTATCGGATCGGGACTCGGCATCGGCATCCTTATACAAGATATATGCTCGGTTAATAGCCTAGCTTACACATTAAAAGTGTTGTGCTACACTGTATAGATTGACTTTAAAGTGCCTATGACAGCATAAAAAAATCTTAAATAGCATTATTATGTAAATTGGAATCACATTTTTGTCATGTACGAGACGGAGGACCCAGTTGCGTATCGCAGACACCGGATTTTATTGATGTTGACAGGCAAGGGAAAACTATCAGGTCAAGCGATAATGGCAAGTTGACATGCAGACATATGTTGAATCGCTGACGACCTGACACTGGATGTTGTCTGCTCGAGGCTTATATAGTGTTCTCAGTTATTCTTTATGACATAATAAAGGGCTTTGTGATGCATGAGTGTGAAGCAATATGATGAAACATTACTAGCTGAAACATTACACATGCAAGAAGATGAAACATTAATGGCTGAAACATTAATACGTGACAGAACCCCCCTCTCAAGGGACGGCTCCAGAAGTCCCAAGGATTGAGCCCACTGAGGGCTACTAATCAGAGTCCATGGCCTCATCCTCTGAGGGCATTGGTTCAATCTCCTCCTCGCCAGTGGAGGAATCAAGTACCGATGGCACAGGGTTGGGTTCAGAGTCAGATGTAGGCATGGGCTGAGAGCAAGCCGCTCTAGGTCGACCCCGCCGCATGGACGGTTGGTCCGGATGGAGGCGGTGGAAGTCTGATATGAGGGTCCGATCTACAATCCGCCCAGCTGGAACCCACATCCTCTCCTCAGGACCATATCCTTCCCAGTCCACCAGATATTGGAGGCCCCTGCCCCGGCGGCGTGACTTGAGCAGGCGGCGAACTGTGTAGACAGGACCCCCGGCCACCAGGCGAGGAGCGAGAGGTGGTGCTGCATTGGGGACCAGGGGACTTTCATGGACTGGCTTTAGTTTGGAGACATGGAAGGTTGGGTGAACCTTCATAGACCTGGGTAGTTTGAGGCAGGAATTCGGGAGAATGGACTCAAAATCCTCCACTAGTGCTTCATCCTTCTGGAATACTCGAGAGAGGGCATCGGGCTTTGCATTCCGGGAACCAGGGCGGTAAGAGAGGGTGAAATTGAAACGTGCGAAGAATAGGGACCACCGAGCCTGCCGCGAGTTCAACCGCCGAGCTGTTCTTATGTATTCAAGGTTCTTGTGGTCGGTCCACACCAGAAACGGCACGGCTGATCCTTCCAGCCAATGTCGCCATTCTTCCAGAGCGAGTTTTACAGCCAGCAGCTCGCGATTCCCAATGTCATAATTCCGTTCTGCCGGGGACAGTCGGCGAGAGTAGAAGGCGCACGGATGTAACTTGCCGTCCGATGCTGCGCGCTGTGAAAGCACTGCCCCGACCCCCACGTCGGACGCATCCACCTCTACCACAAATTGACGCTCTGGGTCGGACATTTGGAGGATCGGGGCAGAAGTGAAGCATGCCTTAAGCGTCTCGAAGGCCTTGTCAGCTGCCAGAGTCCATTTGAACGGAACCTTTGTGCTGGTAAGCGAAGTGAGGGGAGATGCCACTGTGCTGTTATTCCGGATGAATCGTCTGTAGAAGTTGGCAAAGCCCAGGAATTGCTGCAGCTTCTTGCGGTTCTCCGGTACAGGCCAGGATGTAACTGCCGTCACTTTTGCAGGGTCCATCTGAAGCCTTCCCTCTGCCACTATCTGCCCCAGAAATGATACTTATCTGGCGTGGAATTCACATTTCTTTGCTTTGACCGTCAGAGAGTTTTCCAGGAGGCGGCGCAGAACCTGCTGGACGTGATTAATATGGTCAGACATGGTTTTGGAAAATAATGGGGGGAGACTGAAGACACGTTGAGCTCACCCGAATACCCCCGACGTCTGGTGAGCTCTGGCTTTTGCTGGGTAGGTTGCGATTAACAACGGGGAAAGGCTGGGAGGTAGAGGGTCCGTTCCGACGTCCCCTCTCTCGCCGTCGGGTCTGAATCCGACGGTCAATGCGGGTTACAAGGGCAATGGCTTCATCAAGGGTGCTGGGTAGATCATAGGAGACGAGCTCATCTTTGATGTAGTCTGCCAGGCTGTGATAGAATGCGTCGATCACGGCTTTCATGTTCCAGTCGCTGCGTCTCACCAGAGTTCGGAATTCAATCGAATACTCCGACACTGACTGATTGCCTTGACGTATGGTCATAAGGGCGCGGGATGTCTCGGAGTTAGAAAAGCCCGGGTCGAACACTTTGATCATTTCATCGGCAAAGGCATTGAAGTTATTACAAGCTGGGGTTTGCCTCTCAAATTCCGCTGTTCCCCAAAGCCGAGCCCGACCAGTCAAGTGGGTGATGGCGTATCCCACTTTTGCCCCTTCAGTTGAAAAGGTCCGGGGTTGCAGGGAAAATTGGATTTTGCAACTTGTCAGAAAGGCTCGTACCTGAGTTGGATCGCCGTTAAAGCGTTCGGGGTTTCCAATCTTGGGCTCGGGAGCGTCAATAGCCAAGGCTGGGTTCACCGGAACTGGGGCTTCTGGAACCAGACCATTGGACTGTGGTGACGATGGAGTTGCAAGTTTGGTCAGAGTTTGGATCAGCTGAGTCAGTTGATCTTGCTGTCGCTGGAGTTGTTGCTGGTGTTTGTTGCCGATCTGGATTAAGGATGCGATGTCACCAGACATCCGGGAGACCTCCTCTTCCGTATGGTGAAGACGGTCCAGGTCAGAGGGTTGATACGCTGGTTCCATTCTGGTCAGGTCGTACTGTCATGTACGAGACGGAAGACCCAGTTGCGTATCGCAGACACCGGATTTTATTGACGTTGACAGGCAAGGGAAAACTATCAGGTCAAGCGATAATAGCAAGTCGACATGCAGACATATGTTGAATCGCTGACGACCTGACACTGGATGTTGTCTGCTCGAGGCTTATATAGTGTTCTCAGTTATTCTTTATGACATAATAAAGGACTTTGTGATGCATGAGTGTGAAGCAATATGATGAAACATTACTAGCTGAAATTACTAGCTGAAACATTACACATGCAAGAAGATGAAACATACAGCATATATACAGCAATTTGGCAAAGCGCAGATGGCAAGAAATTAGTCTTTTAATCTGCCGTTTAGCCCCGCCTCCCATTATAACGCTTTAGCGTCCCCAGCTGGATGATGATGTCGGCCGGGTCACGATTTAATCTGATTTAGAATTCAGCCCATTGAGGGGAAAGATTCAGAACGAGGAAAATATGACTGAGAGCAGCAAAATGTCCAGATTGTTTCAATCTCTGTACTCCAATATTTTTACAGAATATTCTTTTTATCTAAGTATTTTTCCCCAATTTCTAAATAAATGGTATGGTCATGACAAATAACAGTCTTGTGCTAAATGGAATATGAAATATTAATAATGCATTTATTCAGTACGACAGGGCAAAATTACTGCATAATGGTCAAAACTGCCGACGTCTTCCTCTCGAACAGTATTTTATGCCACCGGAGTTAGTCCGGCTTTTGTCATTTCCCTGCTTCAGCTTCGGAGATAAACTAAACAGGAGGGGTGACAGCTGGCCGACATGATAATCCGAACCGAGCAGCTTTTCCAAGTCTTACTCTTGCCTTTCAAAAACGAAAAATCACACAAAAACTACCCCGACTCATGTCTCACATGGTGGCGTGGTTGATTGTCTAAACCAATCGACCAGCCCCGACGGCAAGCAAGTTACGGTTCGTTGTTCTGTTGCAGCCACGGTGGGCTGGCAATAGTCGTCGCCGGGTATGAACATCGAAAATGGTCCATTTTTGGTGGACAAACCGGCCGACGTCGGTGCGGGGGGCGGTCCACACCAAGCCGAGGAAAGTGCATTCTCGGCGGGCACGCGAATAGGACCAAGCAGGCTGGATCTGCCAGCCTTTGGCGGCAAGCAAGTTACGGCTCGTCGTTTTGCTGCGGCCACGGCGGGCTGGCAGTGCTCGTTGCCGGGATCAGACGCCGAAAATAGCCCTTTCTCGGTGGACAAACCAGCCGACGTCGGAGTGGGGGGCTGCTCGTGGCCAAGCTGAGGAAAACACATTCTCAGGGGGCACGCCTTTATCGGCCGGCGACCATGGTGTGCGACAAGCAGCGTGTCGTCGGCCGTGAGGCCTTCTCGGTGGTTTGTCACTCACAAAATGCAAGCCACCTCCTTATTAAAACGTGTGCCATGATCCTAGTACTTGACAGAATATAAAGCACATAGCTCACTCACTTCCTCGTCGGTCCAATGGTCCCACAGTTGTCGGACTTGTTTTGGCCATTATCCACGGTGAACAGGAACTTTTTGGAACCCAAAAATGCTGACACGCCTCTCCCTGGTGCAGCAACAAAAGCCTGCAGCCCATTGGGCTGGCGTGACGCGAAAAATAAACAAAATGGTCCGCAAAATCGGTTGAATCAGCAATTGTTTTGTAATTGCTGTATACTGAAGATGACTAGCTTGCTGCAGTCACATTCTAATTCTTCGTCAATCCAGGAAGTCACTCATTTTCATGGCGCGGGATTCAAAAAATTGAATGATTATATTGATCGCTTCCACACACATCCAAGCGGTCCATTTCATCCAGGAGCATAAAATACCGCGTAAAATATGAAATAAACATGCTTTTTGCTGTCATAGGCACTTTAAAATTGTTAAAAGTGCTACAGTGACTAATTTGAGCTCAAATCCCATACCAGACCTCAGTGCCTTTGACTGATGGCTAAAAGCTGTGGGTCTGTATGGAACAGTACAGTTACCTCTAGTTGTTCTCTCATTGGTACTGGATCTTAATATTATGAACTACCCCAGAGGCTGTGGCGAAACCACGTACAATCTTACATACAGAGCAAGCAGATTTAAATGTCTTCAAATTTGTAAGAAATTACACTATTACATTTCTTTCCTATCAGGCAGTGAGGATAGGAAGTCCAGTACTTTCATAGCTGTGTACTCTCTAATAGTTAACAATGCAGGCGTGGGTTTGCTGGGCCCCTTGGAGAGCATCAGCATAGATGAGATGAAGCGAGTGTTCGAGACCAACTTCTTTGGCGTCGTGCGCATGATCAAAGAAGTTATGCCGGACATGAAGAAGAGGAGGTCCGGACACATTGTAGTCATGAGCAGTGTTATGGGTCTTCAAGGTAGACATCCGATGCAGTTTTCAGCATTTTCAGCATTTTCATCATATTTGAGTATCCACTGATTGATTTGATGTTGTTGTTGTTGGTCATGCATCAGGAGTTGTTTTCAATGATGTCTACACTGCTTCCAAGTTTGCCATGGAGGGCTTTTGCGAGAGCATGGCTGTGCAGCTGTTGAAGTTCAATGTCAGGTAATATTTTTTGTTTTGTTTTGTTTGTTTTTTATGAACACAATGTATGTTTTTTATGAATGTTTTTTTATGTTTGTTTTTTATGGTTCATATGCTTGGATGCTTAATATCCTTGAGAGTGATAGACGTCCAATCGTTCCCGGTCTAAATGGACTGGACGTCTAACATTGTCAATGCGTGTTCTTTTGAAATATATGCTTTTTTACTGACTACAATAGACTACAGGTTTCAAACTTGTGTCCCCAGGGGGTGTATCAGGCCTGCCATGTCATTTTGTGGGGCACATTCACAGCACCATCAACTATAGAAAGAACAAAATATTTAATAGAAATTGAGGGTGTAACGGTACATGTATTTGTATTGAACCGTTTCGGTACGTGGTGCTCGGTTCGGAACGGAGGCGTACCAAACGAGTTTCTGACATAATGTAAAGTGCTGTCAAATTTAGCGCGTTAACGGGCGGTTATTAATTTTTTTTATTTAATCACATTAAAATATTTGACACATTTAACGCAAGCGCAGAATGCCCGCTCATGCACCCCATAATCCCACTGTTACGTCCCACGCACACAAGTTGCTGGTGGACACAAATTTATTCACACAAGTCGAACTCGCAATGAACAAAATATACAAAATGCGGAAGAAGCTGGCTTCAGCGTAAGCCCAGGCCAAAACAACAAACAAAATGAAACTACACTTAAACCCCACCCGCTAAGTAAACCCTGATCATAAAAATGAAATAACAAGACAGCCACTACCCTGGCTTCTACACTAAACAAAAGGGGTAGAACGAAAATGGCAGTTTACCTCTACTGCTGCGGTGCTCTTATTTACAGTGGTGAACAAAAATGATCCAATAACGAATGAACACAAAATACCTCAGCGAAAAAGCGGGAGTGTAACAAAATAGCGATCAAATGTACATTTGAATGAATGGCGAGCAAACAGCTGGCGAGGAGGTGCATGGCACGTATGCTGTCAAATGCGAAGTTGCGAACTCTCAGAGTGTTTACTGTAAAATGACGAGCGGTCAGATGACTTTTGTTAACGCTGCCTTTATTTGGTTAACAAGACTCGGGCACAATACAACACACGCGCGGGGATGCGAGCTCAAACTACCATGTATCGGCTTAGCTGCCGTAAAGCAAGTGTCATTATTGCCGCAAATGTAAACAAAGCGCTGCACAATGGATACATGACAGACAGCGGCTAGTTTTTGAAGTTGGCACCCTTCCTCGGGTGGCCCATCAGCGGCGGCGACATCATCTGCCCGTCCGGCGTCAATCAGAGTAAGTCACGTTGGGAGGGGAGGCAGCCAGCTGGCGGACGCGACGATCAGCTGACTGACGGCCAGGGCCGTCGCACCACTCAGAAGTGCAGTGAGCAGTGTGGGTAACGGTTAAATGTAAACATGGAAGAAAATCAGGTTGGCCCTCTGGGGAATTCAAATTAAAAAAGAATATAGATGGAACAACTCTCAGAAAATGTAAAAAAGTTGGTTTGCAACTGTCTAGAGGATGAGTAGGGAAGAGGGCCACACTTATGTGTACACTACACACACTTTGCACACATTATAAATAATACTGTTTTTGTTACTGTTCTAAGGCTCTGTTGTGTGTTTGTTTTTGCAGAGAAAAAGAAAATGTCTTCAACAAAAAAAATGTTAATGTTAATGCCACCTTGTGGATTTATTGTTATAATCAACAAATACAGTACTTATGTACAATATGTTGAATGTATATATCCGTCTTGTGTCTTATCTTTCCATTCCAAAAATAATTTACACAAAAATATGGCATATTTTAGAGATGGTTTGAAATGTGATTAATTACGATTAATTAATTTTTAAGCTGTGATTAACTCAATTAAAAATTGTAATCGTTTGACAGCCCTAACCCTTACTTTTCTAGGCTGTGGTCATAAAGTTAATATGAGAAACTTGAAACTGTTCAGTGTTGCTACTGTTCAATTTTGCACATCAGATATTTTTTTAAAGAAAAAGTCTCAGCCAACGTTATTTATTTTTATTTTATTTTGTTTTTCAAAATATCTACATTTCAGAATATTGTATTTTCTATTTTTGAGCAGAATTTTAGCTTTGTATAGGCTAATGTTCCTATTGTTGAAAGCACAAAAGTGTGTCATAAACAACTAGCACATTTATATTTTGCATTGTTTTCTTACTGTACCGAAAATGTACCAAACCGTGACCTCAAAACCGAGGTACGTACCGAACCGAGATTTTTGTGTACCCTTACACCCCTAATAGAAATATTCATTTAGATTTACAACATGTCACGTTGGTGTTCCCTTTATTTTTTTGTGTATGCATACATATAGATATACCGTATATGAGTGTAACGTGACTGTATGAGTACTCCAGGGGGCAGTAGAGGTTATGCGTCTAAACTAACAACCGACATTACAGTAAAAATAAGACAAACTCACAACTTGGAAAGTTATGGCGAATGTACAGCATGAAAACTATCTGATGCAGTATTACTAACACTTTATGAAGTGTGTTTATTTTATATTTTCAAATCCGAAAATATTTATTTTGCTCTAGTCTTAGGCTGAAGTCATTGAAACACTGAGTATTTATTTTTTGCATTATTTCAAGAGATGCTTTTTCAATTTTCATTTTTTTTAAAGCTACCAAGTGCTACTAGTTTTTCAATTGTTATTTCAGTCGATCCCAACAAAAAAGGGTGTGTTGTCAATTTTGCACTTAAACTGTGAATTGACAAATGTTAGAACATTAAAAACACAATTGAAAAGTTTGATGTTTTCCTCTATTTATTTTTTCACATTAATAACAGCTTCTTTTTAGTTTTAGCCAATAAAACAATCTTTAACTGTTAAAATGATGTGATAAAAAACTGAATTGTGTGCACGTTACACTCCTATACATATATATTCAGTGGTATGAAAAGGTATTTGAACCTTTTGGAATTTCTCACATTTCTGCATAAAATCACAATCAAATGTGATCTGATCTTTGTCAAAATCACACTGGTGAAAAACAGTGTCTGCTTTAAGTAAAACCACCCAAACATTTATAGGTTTTCATATTTTAATGAGGATAGTATGCAAACAATTACAGAAGGGGGGAAATTAATATTTTGTTCCCCCTCCCAAGGCAGCAATAACTTCAACCAAACGCTTCCTGTGACTGCAGATCAGTCTGGCACATCGATCTGGACTAATCTTGGCCCATTCTTCTCGACAAAACTGCTGTAGTTCAGTCAGATTCCTGGGATGTCTGGTATGAATCGCTGTATTTCGGTCATGCCACAGCATGTCAATGGGGTTCAAGTCTGGACTTTGACTTGGCCACTCCAGAACGTGTATTTTGTTGTTTTGAAACCATTCTGTAGTTGATTTACGTCTGTGTTTTGGATCATTGTCTTGTTGCAGCATCCATCCTCTTTTTAACTTCAACTGTCTGACTGACTGCCTCGGGTTTTCCTGCAAAACATCCTGATAAGCTTTTAAATTCATTCTTCCATTAATGATTGCAAGTTGTCCAGGCCCTGGGATATCAAAACAGCCCCAAATCATGATGCTCTCTCCACCATGCTTTAGGTAGGGATGAGGTGTTGATGTTGGCGAGCTGTTTCATTTTTCCTCCACACATTACGTTGTGTGTTACTCCCAAACAATTCAACTTTGGTTTCATCAGTCCACAACACAATTCAACTTTAGTTTCATCAGTCCACAAAATATTTTGCCAAAACTCCTGTGGAGTGTACAAGTGCCTTTTTGTGAACTTTAAACAGGCAACAATGTTTTTTTTAGACAGCAGTGGCTTCCTCCGTGGAGTTCTCCCATGAACACCATTCTTTGGCATAATTTTATAGATCCATAGGTCATTAATAGGTCCATGCATATTGGACTGTGCCAGTGCTTTCTATAAGTCTTTAGCAGACACGCTACAATTCTTTTTTACCCCTCTGAGTATTCTGCGCTGAACTGTTGGCGTCATCTTTGGTGGACGGCCATTCCTTGGGAGAAAGGCAACAGTGCCAAACTCTCTCCATTTGTAGACATCTTTGAATGTGGATTGATGAACATTTAGAGATGGTTTTGTATCCTTTCCCAGCTTTATACAAATCAACAAGCCTTGATAGTAGGTCTTCAGACAACTCTTTTGACCGAGCTATGATGCACCTCAGACAATGCTTCTCATCAAGACATTTCTTACCAGGTTTGTGTTTTATAGTGGGCATAGCAGTTTTAAACCACTCATCAGTGATTGGGCACACACCTGACGTAAAATGTTTGGTAAAAATTGTTTCAATTGCTCTTTAAGTCTCCTTAGGCAGAGGGTTCACTTACTTATTTTGTTGGTTTTAGTTAAAACAGACACTGTATTTTCATCTGTGTGATTTTGACAAAGATCAGATCACATTTGATGGTGATTTTATGCAGAAATGTGAGAAATTCCAAAAGGTTCAGATACTTGTTCATACCACTGTATATGCTGTATTTATTATGCTGTATTTATGTATACTATATATGTGTGTATATCTACTGTATATACTGTTTATCTTTGGATGTCAACCCTAGTACGAACCCTTTGTGCTATGGCAACTAGCTGATGAACTGAGGTAGCAGCGTCAAAAGCTCATCCCTTCCCATCTTCCCTTTTCTCCTTCAGGTTGTCGATGATCGAGCCCGGCCCGGTGCACACAGAGTTCGAGACGAAGATGATGGAAGATGTGGCCAAGATGGAGTACCCGGGAGTGGACGCTGACACAGTCCGATACTTTAAAGATGTTTACCTGCCATCTTCTATAGATATTTTCGAAGCCATGGGTCAGACGCCGGAGGATATAGCCAAAGTGAGTAACGACGTTGTACTTTTGGGACGGCGGCAGAAAAGCGAGCGAGCCCACATCACTTGTTGTTTCTCCCTACAGTGCACTAAGAAGGTGATCGAGTCAAACAGCCCCCGCTTCAGGAACCTAACCAACAGCTTGTACACGCCCATCGTGGCCTTGAAGTACGCCGACGAGACCGGCGGCCTGTCCGTCAACACCTTCTACAACCTGCTCTTTAATTTGGGACCTCTCATGCACTTCACCATGAGCATCCTCAAGTGCCTGACGTGCAGCTGCCTGCGCAGACGCACAGTTTCACCTAATTGAGGAAGCCCTCCCCTCCCTCACTCTTCTACGGAGGTAAATGTGGTGCAAAAGTAACTTAAACTTGAAACCTACTTGTCATTGCCTGTGGGCCAGATCCGTCCCACCGCATCATTTTGTGTTGCTCGCTTAAGTAAATCACGTACAACGACTTTGTTTCATGCGGTAAAATATGATTTTGGTAAATATTCCAGAGTCCAGAAATCACAGAATGATTTTTATTTTCAACCCTTTGATGCATAAGGGACTGGACCCTAGACTCTTCCATAAGTGGGTCAAAAATGACCCATTTTAGAATCAATGTGTTTTTATGCCATTTCGGTGAAGAATAATCACTGTATCACAGTATTTAGTATTATATCTAGGGCCAACCAAGAAGGATTTCATGTTTGAAATATCTTAATTTTAATTTTGACCCAGAACAACAATAGACTTTATCCACTCTTGTATTATATCATCAGTGATGAAGAGCTCTCATGCATTGGTGAGACAGTAATGCTAAACCATTTTGCCCCCACTGACTTCTGAGGATATTGTGACTCTGTGTTCTGCCGTGGGTGGAACATAACTCGCTCCTGTAAGAGCCCCACCAACCCATTTGGTTGGCCATGATTTGGACATTTTCTTCTTCAGAGGACACATAAGTGGAATCTTATGAGTCAGATTGATCCTGTTCAGTGTGAGTTACAGGTGAACGACTGCCACTGCCACCTGGGCAATAGTCTGGGTCCTCATCATCAGAAATTTTAGACTTGAGTCCAACCCCGTTACTGTCTCTCCATCATCTAGCATCTGTAGGACCATTTCAGCTGTGTATCTTGCAGCCATGACACTAGGCATGTGCCGCAATGAGATTTTGACTGTACGATAAACTCAAGCAAAAATACAGCGGTTTCAAGTTATCACGGTATTGGAATTATTGCAATTATTTTGAGATGTTTGGGTTAAAAAAAATTCCATTGAACAGGATTTTTTTTTTTCATTTTTCACAACATATTTGCAAATTGGAACGTCAACATGAATATAATGTTAAAACGAAAAAATAACAAAAAATAAATAACATATTTTAAATAAAATTTAAATAAATTGAACATATAGACTAAACCAGCATCCACAGGTCAAGTTGCTCAACAGTGGAAAAAGAACCTTTGTAATATACAACTGGACTTAAACAATATATGATTATATTGATTTCATGTAAAACACATACCACTACTACGATTAATATTAATTAATTGAATATTAATAGAGAGCGAGAGCAACAGAAACAGCACGTGTGTATGACTCGTATCATTATTTACACATGATACACACACACACCCTCTCTCAACACAGAAAGTCGCTAGAGAGAAAAAAAAAAAACAGGCCGTATATGAAAAAGTTATTTTGAATAGATGTTTACAATGGCGTAAAACTTCACCAGAGTAGGATAATGATAGACAGGAAACTAGTTAGCCGTCTTGGCACGCTAACTAGCCACTTTATCTGCCTCGTTAACAAGCTTACGTTATAGACAAGTTTCCATCTTGGAAAATGTCTGCTCCGAACTACCGGTTTCGAAAAAACACCGTTAGTTGCGGTTGGAGTAAGCAGTGTGTTGACAAAGTAAAAACTGTTAACTCAAGCCAGAGGAACCCACGGAATCTCCAAAAATTGATTCAGCACGACGTAGATGAGACGTAGATGAGATTGTATGATTGTTCCTATCACTTCGTTGATCATTGGTGGACAAAATTTTAACAACCTGTCAGCCTGTGTTGACGTGAGGTATAGATTGATACCCAGGCCACTTGAGTGACCAAAATGAGGTGAACTTACAAATTATATTACGTTTGCCTGTAGTTCCAAATTGTGTTTTTTAAGGGATTTTGATGAGTAGTGTTACTCCAGCTCCACTGTTTTTTGAATGGAAAAATTCTAAAACGGAAGTTGCAAGCATATACTGTACATAAGAAAGAAAAGCAGAAGTACCTCTGAAACTTATCTATCGTATTTGTTTTACCATCGCTAGACACACTAAACCAGCTGGAGTGAACTCCCGTAGCTGGTGGAAAACATTCGTGACAGCGTTTATTTACCTGAAATTTTGTGTAAAGTGACAGAAGATGGTCACGTAAATGTGAAATCATGTTGGAGGTCCTGATGTCCTTTCATTTCTAAGCCGTGGCCATCCGTTTTCTTTTCGGTAGCCGAAGTACTCCCATACTAGCAAATTTTTTGAGGGAGGAAAAAGCTCAGGTGTAGTTTCAACACCTTCAGCCATTGTGTCTATTCTACAGCGATGCCACAAACACAGGACAGAGCAACAACTGGAGGGCTGGGGGGGGGGGGGGGGGGGGGGGCAGTTGAGCTGTGCCGCTCCAAGCAACGGATTTTTCGCTGCATTTTTGGGACATAAAAAATACCGTACAACGGTACGATTGGAACATTCTAATGGTTTTGAAACCGTGATGTTTTCATACCGCAGCAAACCTTGAAACCGGTAACCAGCACATGCCTACATGAAACCTCGGATAAGGAAACATAAGAGTGACGTTTTCAATCGTCAATATGTAGCTATATAAATAAATACACACACACATTGCATATACAGTAATATTGGCTAACATAGCTAGCTAGTTATGAAATAGGCTAATTTGTTGATAAATTATAGTAACAACCGAAAGTGAAAGACACACACACAAAATACTATATGAAAATAATACTTACATTACTCGTATTAGCTCCTGGTGTATAAAATAATCTTCCTGTGGGGTGACACTTCTTACATACCTAGTCTGTGTGGTCCACAGTTAATTTATTCCTGACATTCAAAGTTGATAAGAATCAAAGGTTCCCATTGGTTCCATAGAAAATGCATGTGGATCAGTTTTTTTTTTTTTTTTTTAATTACAGTTTCTTTAAATGTGTAAAAAGGTTGTTTAAAAAAATTGAATGGCATTGTATTAAAAACATGTTTTTGAGGAATACTTGGAATATGAATTGGAAAAAAATTTTCATTCCGAAGATATTTCAAGAAAACAACCTCACCAGGTCAAGATTGACCCACTTATGCATCTAAGGGTTGATGACATTTTAATAATTACAAATGAAGAGAATGTTTACTGTTTTTCTTTTTTTTTTCTTAAATTAAATCCAAAACTGAAAAGAATATTTGTTTGTTTGTTTGTTTGTTTTATTTTGTGTGTAAAAATTGCAAATAAAATTAAATATTTATCTTAAAAAAACAAACATTTTAAAATATAAAGAATAGAATAATTACAGTGTATCACTTTAAAAAATGAAAATGAAAAAAAAACTGGATAACTGTACTGACTGTCAAAGTACAAAGATGACAATTCATTTGCTAATCGATTAGTCAATTATTCTTGGCAGCCCTAGTTTACTTGCGGTGCTAGACATCCAATCCATTTTGGATGGGCCGGGTCAAAATGGACTTGACGTCTAGCGCTGTCAATGGAAGCCGAACGATTTAATTATTTATATTAGTCAGCCAAAATAATTGCCAAATATGAGTTTAACACCCCAATTGTAGAGGTTGGTTGCCATTGACAATGATAGACTTTTGTCCATTTGAACTGAGAGGGGGCTCTCAATTGACATGGATTGGACGTTTACTAGTTAAAGATTTATTTCAATTCACAGCAGAAGGAAGATTGGACATCTATCATCTTCAATGGCACTGAAAGAGTTCATTTGGCGCAAAAGTAACTTGTAATTGGGAAAAAAGTACATTTTTTACTTCCAGCAACAGCAATTTGTAGTTGTAAAAAATGGGTAGTTAAAGGAAAAATAATTTGTACTTGTAACTTAAATATAACTGGTCCTCATGGAAATTTGCAATAGAAGTACCAAGTTATATTTTCTACAAGTACAAGTTACAAATTATACAAAAAAGAGTTATTTTTGCTTCAACTGCACATTTTTTGTGAAGATCTACTTGTTTTTTACAACTTGTGTCAACTTACTTTTGCACCAGATTTACCTCTGCAGTGTTTTGCAGCAGTTCTTTATTTCTACTAGTTACTTTTACACCAAATTTATTTTCTGTCTTTACGAAAAAAGAAGGCACTTTGATCCGACAGTGTACAAGTACACGAATATATTTGTTGAAACTGTGGGATGAATTCAGGCTCCGCACAAAGACCCCGGACACTGAACAAAGAACAACGATTAACTCAGAAGCACACAGAAGCAAAGTAATATTATTGTTATTTTTAAATCCTACCATGCTTGAATTTATATTTAACAGATACTGTAATATTCGCATTATAAGGCGCACCTGACTATAAGCCGCCACCCACCAAATTTGGAACGAAAATGGCATTTTTTTTCATTGATAAACCACACTGGATTATAAGCCGCGGCTGTCCTCACTGTATTATGGGATAGTTAGACCAAAATATATAAACCAGCAACAGGTTATTTGACAGTGGGATCAAACGACTGTCATAAGAACAAATGAACCACCATGCTTCAAGAAGCTTCATTTGGTCATCACTGCTCCCTTGGGATAGACAGTCAACCTCTGCTGCCACCTACTGTCAACACTGTTGTTGTCCAACATGCCTCCTAGCATTCATTGTAGCGCTACAGATGTAAATAACAATCAAAATTCATGTTCTGTGCTAATTATTTCTTCAGTTACTGTTCCAGTTGTTTAATTAATTGCTAGTTATGGTATTTGGTAACACTTATTTGACAGTGGAGCCATAAGATTTTCATATTTATGACATGACACTGTCATGAGCATTTATGAATGTTTATAACAGATGTCATTTAGTGTTAGCCGGCATATTATCTCACTTTTGAATGGATTTAAAAGATCCTAGCTGGACATAAATGGAGTTAGTGACATATTTTTCCGGATGGCACTTAATGACATAAGCATTCAGTAATACCCATAATAGTGTCATGTCATAATTATGACGGTCTTATGACAGTCTTATGACACGGCTGTCAAATAAAGCATTACTTATCAACCCAGATAAATCAATAAATAAGCCGCACCGGTCTATAAGCCGAAGGATTCAAAATGAAGGAAAAAAGTAGTGGCTTATAGTCCGAAAATGACGGTATACAGTCATAGAAATGTTCATGAAATACATGTATACATCATACATAAGTACATGAAAATTATAATAATTAAAAAACAAAGTACAAAACTGGAAAATACTATTTAAAAAATGGATAATCCTGATGTGTTTGTGTTTTTTTGTGTTAATTTATTTAAAGAAAAAAACAGGAAATAATTTTGTGGGAAGATATAGTATAAAAAATAATAAATTTAATAATAATAATAAAAATAACAATTCCTCCTTTATTATTTTCCAATTTATTTGGTCTGGGAGGGCTGACAGCAATCGCACGCTTGCTAACTATCACTACCAATCGTCACCGCCATTAATGGTAGCCAATTAGTCAAATAGTTTTTGGTATTTCCTTTTTTATTTATTTTTTCATTTTTTAGCAGTATTTTCCAATATAATTTGTTGTAGTTAGTATTTTTATGTACTTCTATCTTCATCTAATGCTATATTCATATTTGTTAAACGTAAATTCAGGCACCAAAGGGATAATGACATCACGTGCAACCTTAAATGCCACTGCTGATGAATCATGATGCTTTTAAAGATTTCCTTTGGATGGATCACATTTCCTTTAATTTTCTTCGTGATTTTGTTTTAATAAACACAGATCTGATTTACCTTTAACAAGCAGCGTATGAGCTCCAAAGTTGTTTGTGTTTTGTCCACGTGACACTGTAAAACAAGTGTGAGGCTCATCTTTGAGCGATAGATGGCAGTATTTCACAGCCTTTTCCCTTCAAGTAGCATCGGTAAGTTGACGGATTCAAATGAATCCTTGAATTTGAAGCAGTTTGTCTCATGATAATATTCTTCGACTTCCAGCCCTTCCGGATACTTGAGGACATGTTAGAAGGAATAAATAATAACATTAGGGGTCAAAATAATACAATTAAAATGTCAAATAGTAGTTAATTCATGTATGAAGTAAACTTTTAGAGCAAGTGGCTATATAAAATTGCCCCGTACAGCCCCACCGTCCACATATGTGGACATCACTTTTTGGTTCATGTAGGCCACAATATATATTTTAAATTAAAAAAAAAAAAAAAAATACTGACTACTGACTTATTGGCTGCCATTCACGACATTAGATGTCCAAATCATTTTGACTTGTAAGGCTTGCAGTGATCATTGAATTATTGAAAAACAATTAGAAATTTAAAGACAAAAGATTACAAAATAGGAATAATTACTGTTTTTTTTGTTTTGTTTTTGTTTTTCACAACACAGTGGTATGAAAAAGTATCATAGCCTTTTGGAATTTCTCACATTTCGGCAAAATGTGATCTGATCTTTGTCAAAACCACACAGATGAAAAAACAGTGCCTGCTTTAACTAAAACCACCCAAACATTTATATGTTTTCATATTTTAATGAGGATAGTATGCAAACAATGACAAGGGCGGGGAGAGAAAGTGAACCACCACATTTAATATTTTGTGCCCCGCTTTTGCAGCAGTAACTTCAACCAGACGCTTCCTGTAGCTGCAGATCAGTCGGGCATATCGATCAGGACTAAACTTGGCCCATTCTTTTCTACAAAACTGCTGTAGTTCAGTCAGGTTCCTGGAATGTCTTGCATGAATCGCTGTCTTTAGGTTCATGCCACGGCATCTCAATGGGCTTCAAGTCTGGATTTTGACTTAGCCACTCCAGAACGTGTATTTTGTTCTTTTGAAACCATTCTGAAGTTGATTTACTTCTGTGTTTTGGATCATTGTCTTCTTGCAGAATCCATCCTCTTTTAAGCTTCAACTGTCTGACAGACAGCATCAGGTTTTCCTGGAAAACATCCTGATAAACTTTTGAATTCATTCTTCCATTAATGATTGCAAGTTGTCCAGGCCCCGAGGCAGCAAAGCAGCCCCAAATCATGATGCTTCCTTCACCATGCTTCATGGTGGGGATGAGGTGTTGATGATGGTGAACTGTTCTTTTTTCCATTGTGTGTTACTCCCAAACAATTAAACTTTGATTTAATCAGTCCATAAAATATCAGCAGTGGCTTCCTCTGTGAAGTCCCCCCATGAACACTATTCTTGGGCATAGTTTTATAGACCCGTAGGTCATTTATAGGTCCATAGATATTGGACTGTGCAAGTGATTTCTGTAAGTCTTTAGCAGACACTCTAGAATTCTTTTTTTACTTCTCTGAGTATTCTGCGCTGAACTCTTGGCGTCATCTTTGGTGGACAGCCACTCCTTGGGAGAGAACCAACAGTGCCAAACTCTCTCCATTTGTAGAAAACTTCTCTGACTGTCGATTGATAAACATCAAGACCTTTAGTGATGGTTTTGTATCCTTTCCCAGCTTTATACAAATCAACTTTGATCATCTTTGATCGCAGGTCTTCAGACAGCTCCTTTGACCGAGCCATGATGCACATCAGACAATGCTTCTCATCAAGACATTTCTTACCAGGTGTGTGTTTAATAGTGAGTAGGACAGCTTTAAACCGCTCATCAGTGATTGGGCACACACCTGACTTAAAATGTTCGGTAAAAATTGGTTTCAATTGCTCTTTAAGTCTCCTTAGGCAGAGGGTTCACTTACCTATTTTTCCTCCATTTGTCTTTGTTTGCATGCTATCCTCATTAAAATATGAAAACCCATAAATATTTGGGTGGTTTAAGTTAAAGCAGACACTGTATTTTCATCTGTGTGATTTTGACAAAGATCAGATCACATTTGATGGTGATTTTATACAGCAATTCCAAAAGGTTCAGATACTTTTTCATACCACTTTTTATACAAAGTCCATTTGAAATTTGATAATATATTTTAATATACAATACAATTAATAGACAATATTTACTGTTTTTATTTTTTTCAAAAATGAAAAATTAATGATTTGCAAATTTAAAAAATAAACAAATACGCACAAGTATTTACTGCTTCAATTTTTCAAAATTAAAAACAAACTAGTACAACAAGTCCGAAAAAGCCAGTTTTTTTAAATTTATTTTTTTGTGATAAATAATACACATTTTAAAAAATAACAAAATAAATGCATTTGACGATACTATTTATTAAATTGCCTATAAATGGTTGAAGCAGTAACAACTAGGGCTGCAGCTATCGATTATCTATCGGATTATTTTAGTAGTCAATTAAACTATCAATTTGTTAGTTCGAATAATCAATCAGATTAGGAACATTTAATGCGTTGCAGAATAAATTTTAAGAGATGTAAAACAAAGGCTTGCTAAGATTGCACTTTCAAAAAAACAGTAAATGCGAATACTAAATAAAATTCCTGAGTGTTTTTTCAAACTATGCAGAATTGCACTTTCATTTTAAAATAAAATACATTGGTACCGCTACATACGAAGTTATTTCGTTCCAGGACCTTGTTTGTAAGTCAATATGGTCGTATTTTGAGCAGGATTTTCCCATAAGAATACATTATAATTCCCTTAATTCGTTCCACAACCAGAAAACCTACACTAAATCCTTAATAAATACTGCTGTTACTGTTACAAATGGCAATTACACATAGCAAAACACATAAATTATTAATAACAACTGGAATTATGAAATAGTAATAATAATTCCTGTAATAATGTAACGAATCGGGTTCTGATGTGGCAGACGTTTTTTGCTGAACGCACCGCGTGGCTGACGTGACGGTGAGATAGAAAGTGAAGTTGTATTTTAATTTCTTTTAATGTTTTGACGTTGTCGTCAACTGGAGCATACAGTAGGTGTTGTGTTGCACAAGCTCTGAAATAAATCGCGCGAAAGCGCCGCATTACTCGGCTCACGGCGACGGGGCCCCCTCGCTCCCGGCGCAGCCGCCAATCGGGGCAGACTGGGGCTTCTTCCCCGGCAGCTTTCAGGCTGGCTCTCCAGCGGTTAGAAGCCATGCAGCTTCTTCCCCAACGGTTTTCAGGCTGGCTCCCCACCGCGGCCGGCTGCTGAGAGCCGGCCCTCACCTTCATTGCGTCTCAGGGTTTTGTCGCTGGTAAGACCCTCCAGGTAAGCGTCAACTTTTTCCCTTCACCACCTGCACTAACCTTCTTGGAACCTGTGTTGATTTCTCTCACAAGAAAATCCGACGTGCACCCATCTGCGGCCCTGTCATGTCATCGTATTTCGAGCATGTTGTCGGATCAAGTGTCAAATTTCACGCCGGATGTCGAAAAGATCGTGTGTCAAAGCGATCGTATGTTAAAGTACCACAGTACCTGAGCTTAGCCTCAAACGATATAAAAAAGTTAATGAGGATCTAAGTACAACAAAAGAACAATTGGCTAACTTGCATAGCAAAAGTCCGCTATCTTAAATGCTAAAAAATGCTAATTAAAAAACTTTTTTTTTTTTACAGTTTTCTTCGCAAATCGTTCAAACATATATTCCTACAAAAAAACTGCCAAAAGTCAATATAAACTAAATTACAAATCCATAAAAACCATTAGCTCAAACAAAAACCTACCTTATGTTTGTCTTAACAGGGAGCAGCTGGATTCAGCCATGTTAAATGAGTTATGTCATATTCACTGTTGGCACTAGATGGCAGTGTTTCCACCCAAAATTAAATACAAACACTTTCAAAACAAACCATTACAACGCCACGCTGATTAAACGAATAATCGAAGCAGCAACATTTGATTCAAAGCTTTTCTTGAGAATTACTCGTGTTAATCGATTAATCGTTGCAGCACTAGCTACAAAAGAAGGAAGGGTTTTGAGCCGGGCATTTTTATTTTTTTTTGGTGGTACTAGTGGTAATATGCAAAGGTTACTGTGTGGTCAATGTAAAAAACAATTTTTAAAGCAAATCTGGTTCGCCTATCATCAGCAATGGCAGCCAATATTAAATAATATACGAGGGGCATTCAAAAAGTAATGCACTCAAGTGCATTGCTCGTACAGGATTTTACCAAACTTGTTTATATTTGGCACAAACATGATAGGACACACCTTTTTGCAATTGTTATGTGTTTTTCTTATTTTCAGATTTTTAAGCTTAAACTAACTCATCAGCATGAGTTTTGTTGTCAGGATTTACAAAGGTGGATGGGCGACCACTACGGGGTTTATTGGCTATGCTGGCTTTACCCACCTCTTTATGGTCTTCAGTACTGTTTTTAAATCGCTGTGCCCATCTTTTTACAGTACTATAGTCTATGGTATCCTCCTGCAGCCGGTTGTGAATCCTCAGAGGGGTTTCTCCCTCTGCAAGAAAGAATTCGATTACAGCTCTTTGTTTCTGACGAGCGTCTAGAGGGGCAGCCATTTTGGAAGCTAGTTTAAGCTTTAAAAATCTGAAAATAAGAAAAACACATTTAACAATCGCAAAAAAGTGTGTCCTATCATGTTTGTGCCAAATATACACAAGCTTGGTAAAATCCTGTACGAGCAATGCACTTGAGTGCATTACTTTGTGAATTCCCCTGTATATTGCTCTTATATTTGCTAAACATATCAACCTTTTTTAAATAATAAAACAATGTTCGTCACGTCACCTAAAACCCATTGTGAGTTTTCAACGGAGGCCTCGTGCAGCCATACTTTTCAGCATTTGTCCGTGCGCACATGCCCATTAGCATGTGTTTGTGTGCGTGAATGCGTTTTATGTGCACGACCGTGGGCCGAGTTAGTGATCTGTTGATGGATATAAAGAGGTCATGGCCCGCTACCCATCAAAACTCCCCCTCGCCGGGACCCCCCGCCCCTCTCGGGCATGCACCCCGCTTTGTGCCGTGTGAGAGAATGTGACCTGGTTCCCATCCCCGAGGAGGGCCGCGCCCCAATGACGGCCTCCTCAGACGCGGCGCCGAGCTCCGGCAGCTGGCCGCCTTAGACCGGCGGACCGGGACCTCGCCGGAGGCTTTTTTGTCCCGGCGGCGACACGCTCACGCGCACGTGGTCGTAAGGGTACGATGCAACCGGTCGCGGACCTGTTGTTTCAGCTCCTCGCCTCCGTGTATGTGTCTTCATCAGAGGCGACAGCTCCCCACAATGGAACAAAGACGCTGTCAATCACAATCAAATGGGTGTGCACGAGGGGGTAGGAGTAGGTCGGGGGGTAAGGGGGAGTCTCGTTTGTCCCGAGCGTTCTAAGGATGCTGGTGTTGGGACGCTGGAGGCGAAGGGCAGGGTCTCATCGGGGAGGGGGGTGTCGGATTTGGGAAAGTGGGAATTTGGGGTGCCTGAATGGTAGCGCTGTTTACTAATTGAATGAACACAGGAGTTTTAGAGAAGTCTCATTGAAGCGGGGCGCTCATCAAACCATTGTTTCACAATCAAGAGCGTAATTGCAACATAATGAGGGCAGCATGTCATGTCGAGGTCTCCTCCGTGTTGTGACCCTGTCACATGTACAGAAGCGCTAAACTCACAGAGCTTGAATGTGAACTTGTTTACGCGGAGCCTCCATATTTATCTATGGCATGCCGGCAGAATATCAAAGGCGAACTTCAGAATTTTTTTAATTAGGCTTAATCTTCGAGTTAGCGGGGAGTGGTTAATTAGTCGCTGGAATTGATTTCAAGAAATTCCATGCAGTTTGTTAGTTATTTGTTAGTTTCAGGGCTCTGTTAGTTTTTATTTGTTAGTTTTCATTGGCTAAGCAAGCGCGGGTCAATGGTACAATCTTAGCATGCCGATAAAAACAGCATATTAAAGGAAATCTGAACTTCCAGCCAGACCGCCGGAATCACGCCAGCCGAGCCGCCGGACCCATGCTGGCGCAGATCCAACGAGCCGGGCCGGCGGGATCCCAGCAATCCGGCCAGAAGGCCAAACTCTGCGAGTTCACCTTAGTCTTAATCCTTTGTACTGAGTCTGAAAGGTACTGAAAGGTTTAAAGAAAGCTCACCGAAAACAAGTTGACAATTCGCTCCAAGGTCACCATATCAGAAGTCAACAAAAGGTTTCCGATAAAAAATGACAACACATAGTTAAACATTCACTCTTTTGAAGGCTCTCGCGGGGCGGGCCATGGGCAGGAAGAAGGGTGTGTTTGGGATAATTGTCTGTTTTTGGATTGGACAGGAGGATTAGGTAGTTACTGTTGTCCGGCCAACGAGTGTTGTGCATTTTGCCACCTCAGCGTCAAAGGGGCTCTTGGAGTCTTGTCAGTCGTGTTATCGGTTGGATATCGGGCGTTCTCCGGTGCTTCTTGTTTTGGGACAAAGCCTCCCGCCATTTTTTCTGGACTGTCCGGGAGAACAGATTGGTACGTCAATCTTGCACATGACGCACACGTTGGGCTTCCATGATAAGAAGGCGTCGTGTATCTTTTATTCCCCTTTATTCTGCTTGTTTTCCTAAGACTATCGTATCAGTCCTATTTATTTTATATTGGGTGTGTTACCGTAATACAAACAGTCAAACAGTAAATACGAGAACCGATAGTATTCCCTGATTAATTATACTAAGTGTGTTGTAACGCAAGTAATACAAACAGTTGGACGGTGCCTACGAGTATCTTCTTCAAAATGCACGCATGAAAATCACAGATGACCCATGCAATCAATAGTATTGGCTATGTTTTCAGGATAAAGTTATTAGAACTTACAATTGCATGTCAATAATTGTATGAACAGCAACATTTGTAATCCAGAAGCCAAGCAGGGAGCAGAGCGGAGTGATTTCACGTCATTTTTTTTTTTTTTTAACTGCTGATTTTTTGTGTTGTACCCAGCAGCAAGTAACTACAGTTTATATAGAGAAGTTTCCTGAGCGAAACATGGGCGGCCCCATCCTGGAAAATTTCTCCTCCGAACTTCCAGTTTAGAAAGAACAACATGGATTCCGGTTGAAGTAAGTGGTGTGTTGACAAAGTTAAAACTGCAAAATCAAACCAGAGAAACCCATGGAATCTCCCAAAATGGATTCAGCACGACGTAGATGAGACTCCAAGACTTTCTGTGCTGTGCGTGGAAGCGCCTATATATGTATATGGTTTGAAGTGGAATGTTTTGATCATCGACCAGCGAGTACAGGGGTGGGCAAACTATTCCACAGAGGGCCGCAGTGAGTGCGGGTTTTTGTTGCTACCCATTAAGAGGACACCTTTTCACCAATCTGCTGTTTTACAAGTGCAATCAGTTGATTGCAGTCAGGTGCTTCTCATTTCTGCTGAAACCGCATTGGTTAAGCTATCTGTGGTGGGTCAGTTGGAACAAAGACCAGGATCCACTGCGGCCCTCAAGGACCAGTTTGCCCTCCCCTGAGCTAGTAGCTACAATGCGCCAGTGTGGCTCTACATCGCCATACGTCTTAAATCAAAACCAGCTGCAGACAGGTTTAGAATGTGATTTGATCCTATGGATATACCTAAAAGACTGTATGATTGTTCTTATCACTTCAGTGATCATTCGTTGGCAAAATTATAACAACCTGTCAGCCTGTGTTGACGTGAGGTGTAGATTGATACGCCAGCCACTTGAGTGACCAAAATGAGGTGAAACTACAACTAATAATACAACAAACTACTACTAATAATACATTTGCCATATGCAGAAGGGCTGACATGGGAATGTACATGTAAACAAAAATAGTATGTCATTGTTTATGATTGCAGATATTGATCGCAATAAAACATTTGGACAACATGATTCCATTTCTTGTTTTATTTAAAACGATTGGTTGATTGCAAAACAGGTCGATGATTGTAAGATACATCCTAGGATGCACTGGGACACATCATCAGTGATGTTCCTGAGATCATTGGGGGTTTCGGGTCTTTCAACATCATACCCCCTCCCTTAGGTGAACCAGCCAGGGTTGATCAGACCCTCAGGTCAATAAATCACACTTTAAAAAATTATTAAAAAATAGCATACAAGAATGTGATATCAGACAGCAGAGCTCCGGAGCCTCGCCAAACTTTCACCCGACATTACGGAGAACCTCGGCGGCCTCCAGATGGGATTTCTCCCGCCGTCCTCGGTAATTCCATTTCCAATAGCGTATCTTAAAGTCGCTGCAGTTAAAATGATCATAGTTGGATCTCGGGATCGAGCTGACGGTCCGCCGCGAGGATGTCTTGATAGATGTCCATCAACGCACAGTAAGTGTTGTTAAGAGGCACATCAACTTGTCGTCCCTTGCCTAACAGTGTTTTCCACCTGTAAACGAACGGACAAAAAACTTGTAACACTTGCATTTATGCGTTGACCGTACTGATTAGCAACAGGCTAGTAGCAGATACAGTAGTTGTCGTAAATAATATTGAAGATCATCATAATTACAATCATCATTGTAATAACAATATCAAAGGCAACAAGTCGTTACATGTGCAAGATTTTAGCTTTATATTTTTTGAGCACCAGACACATGAAAATGCAGGGATAGGAAGAACATATCTTCCATAACACAGCGGCAACATGGCTACAAAAACACTCGGTCTTGTGGTGGCACGAGCTTGGTTCCACATCTGCCTTCATGAACATGTCCTCCACTGACATAATGATGGCAGATGGATGCAGTATTTCCAAATTGTCTTTTTTAAGGGATTTTGATGAGTAATGTTACTCCAGCTCCACTGTTGTTTTGGATGCAGAAATTGTAAGATGGAAGTTGCGAGCAGAAATGCGGAAATTTGTCTATTGTTCCTTGTTCTTCATAGGGAATATGTGGAAACTTTCCTTTGCCCATTTCTTCTGTCTGTTTCCACAGCTTCTAGTCTAAATGCAGATTTCACCATGTTGCCATCCTTCAGTCAACTCAGCAGACTGATGCTGCATTCGAAGAAGGTGGGAAGTCGGATTTTTCCAATCTCCAACCTGGAAATTTATCATTGGAACGCCATTCGAACTGGAAGGTCCTAGTTGTGAAGTTGGAAAAAAAGTGCCCAGACATCACGAGTTGCTTCGCTAAACAAAATGGTGCTGCCCATCCAAAAGCAGACCATCAATAGTAAAACTAAAGAAAGCAATTTATATTTTTACATTGAGCGCTATTTACCTCAGCCGTTGTTTTTCCTCCACTATTTGATCGCTTATGAGAAGGCAGATTTGCTGGAGGTCAAAATGTCTTTTCATGGCCAAAACAAAAAAAGAAAAAAAACTTGTCGCGATCAGCCATCTTTGATGTTTACATCTGCTCGGAACACTATGAGGTCGCAACTGGTACCATCCCGGTGGGATAAGTCCGACCTCCCACCTTTCTCAAATGTAGCATAAGCCTGAGCGGCCGAAGCACTCCTCTCAATTGTGGTCGCATTACGCATTACAAAAAAAAATAGTCCCACAGAATGAAATGAATTACGGCATTGGGTATTTCGAACAGTGATCTGCATTTTTAATTTATTTGATTTTCTTAGATCTGTTAATATCGTTTTATATTGGCATGCTAAGATTGCACCATTGACTCGCGCCAGCTTAGCCACTCTGGAGCCCAGAAACTAACAAATAACTAAAAAACTGCACAGAATTTGTTGAAATCAACTCCCCTGAAAAATTCAAAGGTTAAGTCTAATTTTAAAAATTATGAACTTCCCCTTAACTCAGCGGTGTTGCTAGACGAACATTTGTTCATTCGCTGCCAACCCTCACACTTCAAATGGATTGGACGTCTACTAGTGAAAAAGTCACTTACAGAACGGGACAAACACGTTTAAAGAACAAATGTTTGTTCGCTGCTCCCGCGTCTTCCACTTCAAATGGGTTGGATATACATTAGTGATAAACTCATTTAAAGAGTTTTTAATTCGTTTTTAAGAGCCACCTAATCGTCAATGGCACTGAAAGGGTTAAATGTGCAGGCACTTGCTGGTTAATCCACTTTCCAGCATCCTCATTTCCCCTCATTGTCACACTCTAGGAGCGCCTCACCTAAGAGAACAACAAAGACACAAGGTCAGGAAATTGTGAGAACTAGGCGCGGATAACTTGGACCCAGACGGGGCAAAGAAAAGGCTTGCGATGCTCGGGGACGCAGGCATTAAAAGGAGCGTCTGTCTAGACAGAATGCTTGAGCCTGATCCCAGGTCAGCATAGCTCAGCAGCGGCAGTAGTCCAGCTCCCTCCCGTATTACAAAACCATCCATTTTAGATTCACTGAATACTAAATTGTCCAACGGTGTGAATTTTAGTGGCAATTTATGGTGAACAGCCCTTGCTTCAGCATGACTAGCTAGTGAAGACAAGTGCTTTTAAACTGGATGGATCAAATCTAGTGGTGGAATGTAACGAATTAAAAGTACTTTGTTATTGTACTGACAGATAGCAAAATATAACTGGAGAGGACATGGGCCAGATGTACTGCAAATTTTGGCACAACTTCGTAAAACGGATCCGCCCGAGTGTCTTTTTAAACAATGGCCAAAACTCACTAAGGAGTCACTTACCAGATCAGTGACCAGTTTTGGGCCAGAACTGGTCCAAAGTAGCACGACATTAATGTATGGCCCAGATATGGCACACATGTTGGCCCAATCTGAGCCAGATTTGTATCAAAACCGTTTTCAATATTAAACTTGGAGTCCATTTTGTGCAATGTATCATACTGTAATGTGTTTATATTGCAAATTAAATATTTGTCTATTATAGGCAAATAATGACAACACTTTTTCATGTTATTTATTGATAAAAATTATTAAAACATAACAATTGACATTGGTTTTTTCATAAAATATTTTCATTGGAACGAGCAACTCAACATTAAAGATGAGCCATTTTTAGACTGTGAACAACATATTGTATTTGTTAAGGTTCTCGGGTAAAGAGGGACCTAATTCATTGACAATGAGAGGGAGTGTTAGATAGTGTCCGAAGAATCCGATGGGCAGTTTGGTGATAGAACAGATGAACAGGCAAGCAGGCGGTTTGCCAGGCAAGCAGTACAGGATCTAGGGGGGAAAACACACAAAAATTAGCTCAGAATCAGGATTACAAGATTCTTTGTTAGCTGAAAGTCACATACTTGTAGGTGAGTTGTTAATCTGGCGATGATGTGAGACCAAAGACCGGTTTAAGTAAACTGCTGACGATGATCAGCGGCACCTGGTCCCAGGCTCACCCATCTGTGCAATCAAGGCGACAGTTAAGGCAAAACTGTCATAGTGCTGATCTGGGCCGCATCTGGCACACTGATGTTAAGCGGGTGTGATTGCTATGCGGATCTGGCGAGCTGAGGCCGGATCCGGCACGCAGTTGCCTGCTATTGGGGGAAGTATATTTTTTTGTATCCGTACTTTACTTGAGTACAAATATGAAGTGGTACTTTTTACTTCACTACAGTTTACTGCACATTACTGTATTTTTTACTCCACTACTTTTCAAGTCGTCTGCTTTGTAAAACTTTACTTTTGTTTTTTTTTTTTTTTTTTCTAATTGTGAATTGACGGTTTCGTTTTCATGCCTCTGGCGCAATCAGTAAACCCCATGCAACAATACCGTAATTGAGCACTAGAGGCAACAACACGAGTACAAGTAACATAAGGCAGGTGAACAAGATATTGACCAATAAAAAAACAACAGTGAAACCAGCGCCTTCAGATGGGTGCTACACACTCTTGTACAGTAGGTGGGTGTATGCACCTGATAGCTGTTATAGTTAACTGCGTTAAGGTTAGTCTGGGATTTTTTTTGCGCTTGTTGAGCTTCTATTTACAGTGCAGTCACTTTTATTGTTTGTTTTTTCCATTCAGCACAGTTTTAGGCAACTTTTACATTAGACCAAGAGGACCAGGACCAGTTGGATAGCTACCTCGCAACAGCACTTGCAAAAGACTTGTTGAAAAGGGTAAGTATTCACACTGTACTAACCGAACTTTCCGATGAGCATCACGTGGACGAAAGGCGCACAGATTGCTTGGACAAATTTAGAACTGGAAATACCCCCTTTAGAGCGTAGTAGAAGGGAGTGGGGGGAGCTTGGTGTGACGCTGCACGTAATGTAGCATAAGCGCTCCCTGGTCCGCTTTCATTCACAAGCGAAGCAGTGTGTGCTTAAAGCGGACCAAGCCCAACGATTTTTGAGTGGACCAGAGTTCGTTTGTTTGGTCCGAACTAGAGTTCGGATGCGCATTCACTTTAACAAAACAAAGCAGACTATCTGAGAAAATGAATTCTGGTCCGTTTAAAATGAACCTAACAATGCTAGTGTAAAAGCGCCCTTAAATAAAATTGAGCAATCAATGAATTTTCAGGTTCTTTGTATATTGACCCAGATATCTGTAAATACACTGTAATTTTTTGTATTTTACTTGTAATAGTAAATTTTATAACAAGTACTTTTGTACTTTTACTTGAGTCATTTTTTTCTTAGATAATTACTTATTTACTGAAGTATTTTCTTTCGCCCCTGTATTTGTACTTTTACTTAAGCAAAAAAAGTGAGTACTTCATCCACCAAAGTAATTTTGAGATTTAGGAGAATTTAGGGTACCGTATTTTTCGGACTATAACTCGCACCTGAGTATAAGTCGCACCAGCCATAAAATGCCCAACGAAGAGGAAAAAAACATATATCAGTTGCACCGGAGTATAAGTTACATTTTTGGGGGAAATTTAATTGATAAAATCCAAACCATAGAGCAGATATGTCATTTTGAAAGGCAATTTAATATAAAAATACAATAGAGAACAACGTGCTTAATAAGTGTACAGTTTGATAATGTTATATGATGCATGAGCAACAAAATGCGAATATACTGTCCTCACCAGGACGCTACGGCTCTGTCCTGGCTATACAACGAGCTAAACTCCCAAATGACGATGCTGGACGTCCATATAATTTGCTGACTTTATTTTGGCTGTCGTTATGACACCATCGTTTGAAGAGTCAAACTAAAAATAGAATTAGTACAAATCAATTTCGTCCTCGATACCAAACAGGTTCGCATTAACGTAAATAAATGATAATTAGCTGCTATTACAGCAATCACACAAACGGTTAGCATGCGTTCGCTAGCATTAGCACATCGTTCAAACAACCACACAACTGGCCCTAAGTGTCCGATCGTGGGTGGAAAACACACAATAACAACAGAAAAGATGATACACAGGCATTGGCTCTGTAGAGATATTTTACAAGCATAAACAATCAACGTAGGTTCGCAGCCGTGTTTCTCTCTCTCTCTGTCTCTCTTTCTCGCCCATTCACTCAGACGCTGCGTAGCTGTACGTCTTCTTCTGGTGTGTGAGATGAAACAATGAAAAAACTGCAATTTATAGTCCGAAAAATACGGTACTTAAAGTGTTAGTTCTGACATAGGGGGAACACATTCGTAACCCGGGGACTACCTGTATTTCTATCAAGTGTGTATTTTTAAAAGTAGGTCATTTTATTGATCAAAAGTCAGTCCTGAATGTCAAAGAAGATGATTTGACACCAAAAATGTGGATGTATTGTTGAATCTTTATTTTGATTGGTAGGAGGTCGTGGGTTGCGCTTCATTAGGTCATAGGTCAAGGTGTCGGGTCAAATGTCAAGTACATGTCATAAACATTATGTACCTAATTTTGATCTATTGAATATAAATATTGATTGAGCTATAGCTTTAAACATAGAGAATTCACTATAATGCGTCCTTATTTTGATCATAAAAAGTAATGGGGGTGACATTATTGTGTCAGCGAGCCTTGTAGGATTTGAAGGAATCTGACCTTTCAGCCAGAATGCCGGAATCACGCCAGCTGAACTGCCGGACCCGCGCTGGCGGAATCCTGACAACCCTGCCAAAAGGCCAAAAACCGCGCGTTCACCTTAGTCGTAACCCCATGTACTGACTCAATTTTTAAAAGCTGGAAAAAGGCTTCAAAACACAGGTTGACAATTTATTCAGGTCGACAGCGATCAAACAGCAAGACAAACAGCAAATAGGTCCCGACAGAGAGGCATTTTTGGATCCAAGGTCAGCAAAACAATAAGCGTATCGGAATGTCCCGAGAAGCGACAGTTGTTAGCTAAACGTTGTCTTTTTAAAGTGTGCGGTGTGGTGGGTCGGACGAAGGGTGAGCTTGGATGTTGTTTCGGATAATTCTTCTGTTGCAGATTTGGGTGGTCGAGTTTGTGCGTCACCGTTCGTTGCTGGGTCATGGTTACTGAGGCAACTGAGGAGGGAGGTTCAGCCTGCCTTGACATCTGAGAGGCGCCGAGCTAGCAAACTTAGAGTTGTTTTTGTTTTCGGGTGTTGTGGTACAGGACGTCCCTCCATTTGTTCATTGTTTGTTACCTATCACCTGGTAGTCAGCGTCAATCTTGCTCAGTCAGCTGCATGACGCACGCGTTGGGCTTCCGTGGTCAGAAGGTGTCATGTATTTCTTATGCCTTATGTCAAATATATTGTGCTTGTTTTCTTTAAACTATGATATAAATGCTATTTATTTTATATTGGGTACATTAGAGTAATACAAACAGTCAAACAGTAAATACGAGAAAAGATGCTATTCCCTGAGTGATTATATTAAGTGTGTTAGAGTAATACAAACAGTCGAACGGTAACTACAAGATACCATTCCCTTAAGATTCAAGCAAAAATTTGTGAAAAAGATTTCAATTTTTTTTTTTTTTTTACAACAACACATGTTCAATTTATTTAAACTGCGAGGACGAGATGTGGGCGAGACGTCCAATTCATTTGGACTGGTAGGGATTGAATGAAGCGACCACAGAGTGAAATACATACCCTTTGTACCATTTTTTACTGTACAAAATCATGAACTTCACTCTGTTTCTGTGTTGTGCATTGACTTAACACAGAGTACGGAGGGCTACTATAAATCTGTTACAAGTCAAAACAAGGAGAAGGCCAAGTTGTCCTGTAGCGGCAGGGAAGAACAAACTAAGCACATCTATCTCACAAGACTCCCTGGTCTGTCTGCCCCGTCGTCGTTTCTGTCCATTTTGACCCCCGCTGTGTGCTAACCTCCTGCACACCCAACATGTTTATTCTCGGATGGTCTGAAATTGGCTAGGGGTCATCGGCTCCGGTTATGAGTCCAGACGCTTGTTCCAAAGTTCATTTGGGACCGTAAATCAAAAGAGGCAAGTCACGCATGCTGTTTGTTTGACAGAAATGCTATTGTGGTGTGATTAGCTTGCACTCTTTCACCGCAGACCAGAACATAAACAACGACGAGAGTCTGCTTTCAGATCCTGGGGCTGTGATTAGTGCGTGTTTACCAGTAGTGGTATTGTCGTTCCCTAACAGGAGTAATTGTGCAATGCTGGGAAACGATGTCATGTGATGCCAGGGTAAAGCGATCCTTTGCTTTTCAGCAATACAATGACGTAATATCAGTGTAATATTGCTCCTGATACCCTTGTCGGAACGTAAAAAGCAGAACAAAGCTGAAAACAACACAACAATGGTGAAGGGCTGCAAAGACACATGGCGGTGATTCTAAAAGTGTTGCAATAGCATGGCTAGTTGGACAACGATACCCTCTAGTGGTACACAAAGACATTTGAGAATTAACTCTTTCGGTAACACTGAAGATGATAGACATCCAATCATGATGATAGACATCCAATCATGCTTCTTCTGTGAAATTAAATGAGGTTATCACTAGTAGACGTCTAATCTGTTTGAAGCGGGTAGGGTGGCGGCGAACGAATGAACCCTCCCACTTCAAACCGATTGGACGTCAATGGTCCATGGTATGGTCAATGGTAGCCAATAAGTACTTATATTTTGAGAGACAGCGAGTACCAAAAGTGGTATTTGCCATGTGTCATATTTTTGGTAACGTGGCAATATGAATTTTGGTCAAAAATCACAGCCACACGTTTTTCTCCCATTTAATATGAATGGAAAATTTGGACGTTCATAGCCGTCAGTGGCATAGCCTTACTTGGGTGCCAGTTGAATGTCAATGCGCTGTAATGGTAAGTGTATGGTCTAAAATCAAAGCCACCCGTGCATAGCCGTCAATGGCAGGGACCAGGGATGTGCATGGCCAGCAAAAATGCCATATTCCCTCCAAAAAATGTCACAAACCAAAATCCATTTTGCTACATACCTAAAAAATGCCACATGTCAAAATCCATTTTGCCACATGGCAAAAAAAAAAAGCTACATGGCAAAACACTTGCTTTTGCCCAGGAGTGAAAGTGGGCCAGGGTGGTCAGGAACGCAGTTCCGGTATAAGATTCAGGGCCGAAATTGCGTTCCGGTATAAGATTCAGGGCCGGAATGCTGCTCTGGTACACGGTGCTTTGATTCCAAAAATATGACTGCAACTGTCAGAACGCTATGTAAAAAAATAAAATAATAATGCTAAACTACCACACATGCATTTAATCTCCAAGAAGAAAACAACATCAGATTTACATACACAAGTGTTAACAACAAGCATAATAAAGTGCTTGTGTCGCGTAATCTGTTTCCACCGATATTTATTATTTATTTTATTCCACGGATGGCATGGAGGTTTCCCCAGCTGCTGCAGTTATCTGAGTCTAACGATGATGAGTCACATCAATGTGCGAATGCACGCAGCAAAGCAAAATCCCTGGACTCATTTATCCGTTCAATTGGGTGCATGTTTTCTGGAACAGCAAAGAAAAAAACAGTTTGTTGAATTGATGCGACAAAAAAGGGCAATGCAACAGAAAATGGATCAAATCTTTAAGAACAAGGAAAGAGTTGAGCAGGCTTATTTATCATAGTCAGTTTTATTTGCTCTGATGGCGAGGTTCAGAACATCTTAGCTGTCAATGTGCACTTTGGACATATATTTGTTCATTTATGTTAGGCTACTTATTCATTTCCTTATGATTTAAAAAAGTCAGTGTTTGCGCGATTTTCAAGATATATACTAGTATTGTATTTCACTCTGCATAATATGTCATTTGTACTTATTTTTCTGAATGTATGTGACATATCTTTATTATTAAAAAAAAAAAAAAAAAAAGTAAATGTTTACATTAACTTCAATATTAATATACATCCTGTTCTTATGTAGATAAAATTGAGATTTGGCAAAGTATGTGAGAAAATAAAGTAAATGAGGGAAAATAAAAATTAGGAGATGGAGGTTTGGGTTATTGCTGTTTTTGTTAACTTTTATTTTGCAAATCATTGGAAAAATACAATTTTAAATGAAAATCAGTTTTTGTATGTGTTATAGAAATAACTGTGCCAAAACAGTTTTCTTTTCATTTCAGTAGTTTTAGGAGGTTTGCCCCCCCCCCCCCCCCCCCCCCCAAATGAAAATAAATAAATAAATAAATTTCTGGCTCAATGGCGACCTTCACGTCGCGGAGTTTCAGCAAGAAATTCTAGCCACTTTCACCCCTGCTTTTGCTACATACCAAATATCACTTCTCGTGTTCGGGCCTCTGTATATTTGTCATTTTTCATTTATTGACATTTTTTATCTAATTTAAAAAAAGGGAGGTAGTGAATTGTTTTTTCATTTGAAAATTGCTATTGTATTGGATTTAGGTAATAATAATGCAACAAAAATGCAAAAATATCCGTAAATATACTCATTTTTGACAAAAAACAACCAAACAACCAAACAAACAAAGAAACATAGGAACTAGAAACTAGGCCTGCAAGCAGGACTGAACGGGCTCTCGCAATCTGGCAAAATTCTGACGGTATGCAGCTCAGGGTGGGTGCAGATCACCCCATCTATATCCCATGAGAAACTAACGTGCTTGAAAAGTAGAATACAGTGCCTTGCAAAAGTATTCAGCCCCCTTGAACCTTGCAACCTTTCGCCACATTTTAGGGTTCAAACATAAAGATATAAAATTTTAATTTTTTGTCAAGAATCAACAACAAGTGGGACACAATCGTGAAGTGGAACACAATTTATTGGATAATTTAAACTTTTTTAACAAATAAAAAACTGAAAAGTGGGGCGTGCAATATTATTCGGCCCCCTTGCGTTAATACTTTGTAGCGCCACCTTTTGCTCCAATTACAGCTGCAAGTCGCTTGGGGTATGTTTCTATCAGTTTTGCACATCGAGAGACTGACATTCGTGCCCATTCTTCCTTGCAAAACAGCTCGAGCTCAGTGAGGTTGGATGGAGAGTGTTTGTGAACAGCAGTCTTCAGTTCTTTCCACAGATTCTCGATTGGATTCAGGTCTGGACTTTGACTTGGCCATTCTAACACCTGGATACGTTTATTTTTGAACCATTCCATTGTAGATTTGGCTTTATGTTTTGGATCATTGTCCTGTTGGAAGATAAATCTCCGTCCCAGTCTCAGGTCTTGTGCAGATACCAACAGGTTTTCTTCCAGAATGTTCCTGTATTTGGCTGCATCCATCTTCCCGTCAATTTTAACTATCTTCCCTGTCCCTGCTGAAGAAAAGCAGGCCCAAACCACGATGCTGCCACCACCATGTTTGACAGTGGGGATGGTGTGTTCAGGGTGATGAGCTGTGTTGCTTTTACGCCAAACATATCGTTTTGCATTGTGGCCAAAAAGTTCAATTTTGGTTTCATCTGACCAGAGCACCTTCTTCCACATGTTTGGTGTGTCTCCCAGGTGGCTTGTGGCAAACTTTAAACGAGACTTTTTATGGATATCTTTGAGAAATGGCTTTCTTCTTGCCACTCTTCCTTAAAGGCCAGATTTGTGCAGTGTACGACTGATTGTTGTCCTATGGACAGACTCTCCCACCTCAGCTGTAGATCTCTGCAGTTCATCCAGAGTGATCATAGGCCTCTTGGCTGCATCTCTGATCAGTTTTCTCCTTGTTTGAGAAGAACGTTTGGAAGGACGGCCGGGTCTTGGTAGATTTGCAGTGGTCTGATGCTCCTTCCATTTCAATATGATGGCTTGCACAGTGCTCCTTGAGATGTTTAAAGCTTGGGAAATCTTTTTGTATCCAAATCCGGCTTTAAACTTCTCCACAACAGTATCTCGGACCTGCCTGGTGTGTTCCTTGGTTTTCATAATGCTCTCTGCACTTTAAACAGAACCCTGAGACTATCACAGAGCAGGTGCATTTATACGGAGACTTGATTACACACAGTTGGATTCTATTTATCATCATTGGTCATTTAGGACAACATTGGATCATTCAGAGATCCTCCCTGAACTTCTGGAGTGAGTTTGCTGCACTGAAAGTAAAGGGGCCGAATAATATTGCACGCCCCACTTTTCAGTTTTTTATTTGTTAAAAAAGTTTAAATTATCCAATAAATGTTGTTCCACTCCACGATTGTGTCCCACTTGTTGTTGATTCTTGACAAAAAAATTACATTTCATATCTTTATGTTTGAAGCCTGAAATGTGGCGAAAGGTTGCAAGATTCAAGGGGGCCGAATACTTTTGCAAGGCACTGTATAAAACCTGATATTTAAAAAAATATACAGATACAAAGTTGTTTTTATTTCTCCACATAATGTTATCTACATGAACCGTTATTAATGTACTATGATACCTCTACTTTCAAAATCAATTGATTCTGGAAATAGTCTCCTAACCTGAAATTTCCATAAATAGAGCCACGTTTTCCATGTAAATGCCCACTGTTGTCAGTAACATGTTACAAATTAACATGTTACTGACAACACTGGGCAATTAGACGTTGCAAACAGGGCTGCAGCAATCGATTTTTTTTTTTTACAGGTATGAAACTATCTGAACCTTTTGGAATTTCTCACATTTCTGCATAAAATCACCATCAAATGTGATCTGATCTTTGTCAGAATCACATGGATGGAAAAACAGTGCTTTAACTAAAACCACCAAAACATTTATAGGTTTTTATATTTTAATGAGGATAGCATGCAAACAATGACAGAAGGGGGAAGAATAAGTAAGTGAGCCATCACATTTAACATTTTGTGGCCCTCCCTTTGGCAGCAATAACTTCAACCTGACGCTAGCTGCAGATCAGTCTGGCACATCGGTCAGGACTAATCTTGGCCCATTCATCTCTACAAAACTGCTGTAGTTCAGTCAGATTCCTGGGATATCTGGCATGAATCGCTGTCTTTAGGTCTGGCCACAGCATCTCAATGGGGTTCAAGTCAGGACTTTTGACTTGGCCACTCCAGTATGTGTATTTTGTTCTTCTAAAAACATTCTGAAGTTGATTTACTTCTGTGTTTTGGATCATTGTCTTGTTGCAACATCTATCCTCTTTTTAGCTTCAGCTGTCTGACGGATGGCCTCAGGTTTTCCTGCAAAACATCCTGATAAACTTTTGAATTCATTCTTCCATTTATGATTGCAAGTTGTCCAGGCCCTGAGGCAGCAAAACAGCCCCAAATCATGATGCTCCCTCGAACATGCTTCACAGTGGGGATGAGGTTTTGATGTTGGTGAGCTGTTCCATTTTTCCTCCACACATGACGCTGTGTGTTACTCCTGAATAATTCAACTTTGGTTTAAATTTTTTTTGCCAAAACAACTGTGGAGTGCCCAAGTGACTTTTTTGAGTACATTAAACGAGCAACAATGTTTTTTTTAGCTAGCAGTGGCTTCCTCCATGGAGTCCTCTCATGAACACCATTTTTGGCCATAATTTTTCATACGCTACCATCCAAAAGTTAAGGGTCGCTTTGACCCCAAACTTTGGAACCGGAATGTACATAATGAAAAATCCCATATGATACACTGGCGACCCCAAACATTTGAACGGTAGTATATAGTTGATGTGTGCAAAAAAATATTGGACTCTACCAGTGATTTCTGTAAGTCTTTAGCAGACACTCTAGGGTTCCTTTTTTACCTTTCTGAGTATTCTGCGCTGAAATCTTGGCATCATCTTTGGTGAAAGGCCACTCCTTGGGAGAGAAGCAACAGTGCCAAACTCTCTCTATTTGTAGACAACTTCTCTGACTATCGATTAATGAACATCCAGACTTTTAGAGATGTTGTAGAGGTGTTGTATCCTGTCTCTGCTTTATACAAATCAACAATCCCTGATCGCAGATCTTTAGACAGCTCTTTTGACCGAGCCATGATGCACATCAGACAATGCTTCTCATCAAGACATTTCTGACCAGGTGTGTGTTTTATAATGGGCAGGGTAGCTTTAAACCACTCATTAGTGATTGGGCACACACCTGACTTAAAATGGTTGGTAAAAATTGGTTTCAATTGCTCTTTAAGTCTCCTTAGGCAGAGGGCTGACTTACTTATTTGTCCCCCTTCTGTCATTGTTTGCATGCTATCCTTATTAAAATATAAAAACCTATAAATGTTTGGGTGGTTCCAGTTAAAGCAGACACCTTATTTTCATCTGTGTGATTTTGACAAAGATCAGATCACGTTTGATGGTCATTTTATGCAGATATGTGAGAAATTCCAAAAGGTTCAGATACTTTTTCATACCACTTTAAATAATCGATGGCTGAAGCCCTAGTTGCAACGTCTCATTGGTGAAATTGTGAGGGCCACTGTCGGCATCTGTGGCAAAAATCAAGTCAAATGTATGTATGTACAGTGCTGCTCGAAAGTTTGTGAACCCCACAGCGATGGTCAGATTTTTTGTAAAAAAAACTAAAATAACCTTATTAAATGTTAAGTTATACCTAAATCCACAATACTGACATTCCAAATAATGGACTGAAACAAAAGAAATAGTTATATTGTCATTCTTTATTTAACAAAAGTGGTTGATTTAAGAAAAACTCAGATATCATGTGTGCAAAAGTATGTGAACCCCTTCAGTTAATAGGATATTGCGCCTCCTTTTGCAGAGATTACCTCAACCAAACGGTTTCTGTAGTGACTAATCAGCCTCTCACATCTACTTTGGGGGATTTTTGCCCATTCTTCCTTGCAGAACGCAGTCAGTTGAGAGAGGTTTGATGGGCGTCTGGCATGAACTGCTCGCTTCAGGTCCCGCCACAGCATTTCAATGGGATTTAGGTCAGGACTTTGACTGGGCCAGTCCAGAACACGAATCTTCTTCTTTTTCAGCCATTCCTTGGTTGTATTGCTGGAATGCTTTGGATCATTATCATGTTGCATGATCCACCTTCTGCCAAGCTTTAACTTCAAAACAGATGGCGTCAGGTTATGTTCTAGGATTTGACAATATTCCTCAGAATTCATGATTCCCTGGACTATGTGGAGTTGTCCAGGTCCTGAGGATGAAAAGCAAGCCCAGATCTTGACATTCCCACCTCCATGCTTCACTGTTGGGAGAAGGTTCTTTTGGTGGTATGCAGTGTTGACTTTTCGCCAGACATGGCGGTTTTGGTTGTGACCAAACAGTTCAATTTTGCACCTACATCAGTTGATGAAAACTCTTTTTAATTTAGTCTCGACAACACAACTGTTAAAAAAACAAAAAAAAACTACTGAATTGATTGATTAGGAAATCAGGTTGAAATAATAGAAAATTCCAAAATGTTGAGGGGGTTCACAAACTTTTGAGCAGCACTGTATGTATGTATATATGTAGAATAAAGATGAAAGATGTATCGACTGTAGTGTAGCCTGAAGTAGAGGTGTAAGAGTAGCTTTTTTTCTTCACAAATCTCATCAAATAAAAGTAAAAAAGTATAGCGTCATAAAACTACATTTTTGTCCAAAAGTTACTCAAGTAAAAGAAATGGAGTGAATGGTACTTGTTACTACTCTCCCAATTGGTGTAAACTCATGACTCACATTTTAAGCATTGAAAGACCACGTAGCAATGCACAGCCTGCATGTTCTCTTCACCACCTCATTATTTCTTTTTTCAAAATAACCTGACTCCTTATCCGCCTTTGCTCCATATGACGGCATATTGCACGTGGAGATGCTACTTTTGAGTTCTTTATCAATGTTAAACTGCTTCAAGATGTCGACTAAAATATCCTCCTCATATTGTGCCGTTTCCTCTAAGGAGGAGTTGACTCGGGCAAGGCCGTGCAGGGCCTGTGGCCGGGGAGAGATTTACACCACACTTAAATAGCGGATGAGATAATAAAAAAAAGATTACAAAAATCAAACGTACAACATTCCAACAAGTGAAGGGTGGAAAAATAGAAGCAAAAATGAGTGTAATCTAATTTGCTGTAGTTAAAAGACAGACGAGAGGGGGGTGGAGATAAGGGGCGAGAGGGAAAGCGGCCAAACGACAGAGGAGTGTTTGTGTTCTGATTAGGCTTGGCCAAATGGAGGCGGCTCACCAATGGAGATAACCAACAAAGACGTCTCTTCACTGAGGACAAATCGACGAACATCTTTTCACGGTCAATAGATGGAGGCATTCTTTTGTTTTGATGAGGGGACGGGGTAAGGGAGGAGGGGGATGCAAAAAAAAAAAATCAATGGACACAGAACACAAAGATTCCCTTCATCCCGCTCGCAGTGGAGGCCATGATCAAAATATGCATGCTGGCTGCACTGCACCGAAAACATTTTCATTGCTCTTAAGTGCTTGCTGGAGCTTCTGATGTTCCAATAAATGAACAAAAGATGCCTGTTGTCTGGAAATATTCAAAACAAAATCACCAATAGAGCTGCAAAAATGGGTGTCTCATGTATGTACTATAGATGTATGTACATAAGATTTTTACACCAAAAGATCAAATATGTGTGGCGGTTTCATAAGGATGGGTAATGCAGAACCTTGAATAATAGGCTGCCATTGACAGCTATAGACATCCAATTCATTTCATTTTGATCGAACTCCAAGTTCAAATTGTCTGGACGTCTATAATGAAAAATTGCAAAAACATAATGCAGTTTCTTCCCTTTTTTAAAAATTTTTTTTAAAATGTAATTAAAGAATAAAGATAATTAAAAATGTAATTTATATATATATATATATATATATATATATATATATATATATATATATATATATACAGTATATGTGTGTGTGGCAGAAAACACAGACAAGTCTGAAAAAGCAGTTTCTGCTCTTGCACCCCTCTTTAAGTTAATGGTCAATTATACTTAATTTATTAATGTATTTACATTTTTTGCCTATAATTAATAACTAATAAATAATAATAACTAATAATTTAGAAAAATAATCCTTTTTTTCCTTTGTGTTTTATTTATTTAATTAAATTTAAGAAAGTGCAATATACACACAAATTAAAAGTGAAAGATATATTAAATAATAAATATATATTAAAAATGTAAATTCATTTATATATACTTATACTGTATATATATATATGCACATGTACGTACACCAACATACACATACATACATATAAATATACAGTGGTACCTCTACATACAGTGTATCACAAAAGTGAGTACACCACTTACATTTCTGCAGATATTTAAGTATAACTTTTCATGGGACAACACTGACAAATTGACACTTTGACACAATGAAAAGTAGTCTGTGTGCAGCTTATATAATAGAGTTAATTTATTTACCCTCAAAATAACTAAAAATATAGCCATTTATATCTAAACCCCTGGCAACAAAAGTGAGTACACCCATATGAAAAAACGTACATCCCTAAATGTCCAAATTGAGTAGTGCTTGTCATTTTCCCTCCAAAATGTCATGTGACTCGTTACAGGAGTGCTGTCAGCATTGCTGCAGAGATTGAAGGGAAGGGGGATCAGCCTATTAGTGCTCAGACCATATGCGGCACTTTACATCAAATTTGTGTGCATGGCTGTCACCCCAGGAGGAAGCCTCTTCTGAAGATGAAGAAAGCCCACCCGTCTCATCAGACCATAGGACATGGTTCCAGTAATCCATGTGCTTTGTTGACATGTCATCAGCAAACTGTTTGCGGGCTTTGTAATGATGTATAATACATGTTTTTGATAATTATTTTGGGTACTTAAAGGGTCAATGCCAACTTACGCGGACATTCAGGTTACGTTAAAGCGTAGGAACGGAACTCGTTCAAAACCCAGGGAGTACCTGTAGATATATATAATATTTGTTTTTAACTTACAGTGCCATTGATTATGATAGACATTCAGTCCATTTTGATTGGAAGGGTTGGAAGCGATCCGACTCCGGGTTCAAATGGAATTGGACTACTTGTGACAAACTAATACACAGTCATGTGAAAAAATTAGGACACCCCATGAAATATTCAGTTCTTTATTAAGAAATGTTTACATATCAATGCCTGATCTTGTTTTTCTTTATCTCTGGAAAAGAAAGTTATTTAATTGTAGGTAAACAAGAAAAATGTACATTGTTTTACTCATTAAAGAAAATAGATCCACAAAAATTCATATTCTAACTGAGGAAACAGGACACCCAACCACCTAATAGCTAGTGTTACCCCCTTAGTCTGAAATAGCTTCTGTGAGATGCTTTTTGTCGCCATCTACCACTCTTTGACATCGGTCTGAAGAAAGTTTGCACCACTCCTCAACGCAGAGGGGTTTCTTGCATATACAGCCCGTTTCACGTCACCCCACAGCGTCTCAATGGGATTAAGATTTGGGCTTTGACCCGGCCATTCCAGGATTCTCCATTTCTTCCTTTTCAGCCAGTTGCTTTATCTTGAATTTTTTCACAGATGTTCCTCAAGCACCCTGTGATACATGATAGAATTTATGGTGATGGTGACCTGGCCAGGTCCCGCTGCAACAAAGCATCCCCATACCATGACACTTTCACCTCCGTGCTTCACTATTGGTATGAGGTTCTTTTCCTGGAATGCTGTATTGGGTTTACGCCAAACATGCCCTCTGTTCTGGTGTCCAAATAATTCAATTTGAGATTAATCTGTCCAAAGAACATTACTCTAGAAGTCCTGGTCTTTGTCTACATTCACTCTGGCAAACTTCAGTCTGGCTTTCATGTTCTTCTTGGAGAGCAAAGGTTTCCTCCTTGCACATCTCCCATGCAGGTTGAACTTGTGAAGTCTCTTTCTGATTGTAGAGGCATGCATTTTTGAATTAACAGTCGTAGGAGCCTGCTGTAGATCCTGTGATGACATTTTAGGGTATTTGGAGACTTCTCTTAGCAACTTGCGATCTGCTCTCGGGGTGAACGTGCTTGAATGGCCGGACCTGGGCATGTTGGCAGTTGTTTTGAATGTCCTTCACTTGTAGACTATTTTCCAGACAGTGGAATGGCTGATTTAATGTTCTTTTGAAATCTCTTACCAGACTCATTAGGGTCTACAATCTTTTTTTTTTTTTTAAGGCCTCAGACAGCTCCTTTGATCTCACCATTGTGTTTTCTCTCACTGTAACAGTCAAGGGCACACCAAACTAAATGTGAGGTTTAAATAAGGCAAGCCTCCTTCAAAACACTGGGTAATGATGTTCTAATCATGTCTCATCTGATATGATACCCATATGAGTGATTTTCGTCATTTTATGTGGGATTGAATGTGGGGGTATTCTAATTTATTCCTCAACAAAAATTGCATTAATTTAAAATTGCATTTCACAAAACGTTATAAAATATCTTTGTAGTTTTAATTGTTTAATTCTAAGACTTGAATCTCTCAAAATTGATATGAGATATCCATATGTTAGAAAACACACAGGCTTCCTTAGGGTGTCCTAATTATTTTTTCACATGACTGTAAATGCACAGCAGAAGGTTGAAAACAGCCAGCATAATTTGATATCTGTCACCGTTAATATACTTACATTTTTTTCCCCTTTTTTTAAAAAAAAATAATTTAAATTTAAATAAATTTATCAAAAAGAACATTCAGTTTCTCCCTGTTTGTTTTTATTTAATTAAATTCAAGAAAGTGTAATATATATACAACGCAATTTTAATTAAGTTTTCAGTAGTTTATCACGAGTAGAGGTCCAATCCATTTGAAGTGGAAGGGCTCGCAGTGAACTAACCAATGTTGCCTATACACTCATTTCAATTCACAGCAGAAGGATGACTGGACGTCAGTCATCGTCAAAGGAAGTAAAATCCTTCATAATCATTTCACATATACAGTTGAAAGTCTTAAATATTTGCTGCGGAATCCCAAGTTTGTCCTCCCTATTAGTGGCATGGTCCCTTTCTCCTACATCCAGGCCCTCTGCCTTTTCCCCTGACCTGCGCAGAATAGACTAGCTGTGGCATGTGCCAGAGGTCAGGTCGACTATGAGTGCCGCTCACGATCACCCACTCCCATGAACGTAGGCCAGAAGAGAACAGAGATGCGTTTGCTCGGCGATGGGAAAAGCGTCCCCTGGAATGTGACTTTGAGACTACTTGTGTGGGTCCTGGCTTTTTCCATCACAAGGCCTCCCCTCTTGTAGTCGTGGGAAGGTCAAAGGTCACCGGAGTGGAGTACCCACACTCCGCGGCGCATAAAAACCAATGGCTGAAGCAGGAGCCCCGAGGGCAGCGGTGAAAACAACTGTCTACACATGCGCCGCCACCTCCTCCGGCGTAGCAGATACTTCATAAAGTGTCAGAGGAAGAGTTATGAGAAGTGCATTGGGGATTTCGTGCACTGTTCATGCGGGGAAGAAGCATGCAATACTGCAACAGCTGGCTTCTTAGTCATGCACTACAAGGTGTTTGAGCGCAGGGCCAAGAACGTTTTGAGGCCAGAGTCCTCTGACATGATTTGGCGCTTTTTCTTCTCGTTCGCTTCTTTCTATATGAGTACTTTAAATCCTCTAAACAGGACCTCGTACAGCCTGCTTGTTCACAAGGAGGCTGAAACTCCTATGAACTGGAGCACAACCAAAGGTTATTTTTGTTAACTGGGTGAACGGAGGTCAGGGCTACATTTCTAACAAATATGAACCTAATTATTTAAAAGGCTAAATGATCAATGCAAAATAAATCTGACTTATACCAACTTTCATGTGTATTGGTTCCGGTGATCCACCATTCGATTCAAACCGTCATTTCAATAACTACTAAAAAAAAGACATTTTGAAAACTTCCAGAATACATTTGTGGATTTTATCAGCAAATTTAAATTGCAATATTTGACATACACAATAAATACAAACTTGTTAATAATCTCTTAACTATCCAAGAATGCAAAAAATAAATATTTGTCTTAAGACCACTCAACATTCTTGAAAAAAATTAATCAAATATAACTTAAAAAACTTCTTTGTCAAAGAATAACAAAAATAAACAAACATGGAGCTTTCCTTCAGACAAAAAACTACTGCTTTTGTCCACAAGCACAGCCAAACTCAACAAAGATGAGCACTCATTTTAGCTGCTTTCAGACAACAAAAATAAAACTGAAAATTGATTGACACACACAGAAGGGGGACCTCTCTCTCTATGCAGCTTCTTGCTCAGGTTTTTGGGGCTCAATAATTTCCAGCAGAGTTCACTACATTTCTCACAGTTTAATTAACATTAAGAAGAAAACACATACAGGAGGACATTTCTTTCTAAGCAACTTCTACTTGAGTTATGCAGGTTAGCAGGTTCACATATGTTAATGTTATGCTAACTCTGATGCAGGTTGGACTTACTCAGTAGCAAAATTAGTGGTGTGTTCCCCACTTCCACAACATTGACGTCTTTTTTACATTACTTACAGTGGCTGCTGCTGTAAGGTATTGCTGCAAGGCAGTTGACTTCCGTGTGAGTTGCGTTGTTCTCAACTCTTAAAAACACTCTCAACACTCTGAAATATGTAATACCACCATTGTCATCATTTAAAAATTAAAGTCGCCTGATCTTAAAAACGCTCCACATGTGCATTAAGTGCGCTGTCACGTCAGTACTTATGCGATTCCCCTGAGCAACGGGTTGTTTTAGTAGATGGTACAGTGGTATGAAGAAGTATCTAAATCTTTTGGAATTTCTCACATTTCTGCATAGTAATCTGATCTTTGTCAAAATCACACAGATGAAAAAACATTGTCTGCTTTATCTAAAACCACCAAAACATTTATATATGTTTTCATATTTTAACGAGGATAGTATGCAAACAATGACAGAAAGGGGAAAAAAAGGTAGATGAACAATCACATTTAATATTTTGTGGGCCCCCGTTTGGCAGCAATAACTTCAACCAGACGCTTCCTGTAACTGCAGATCAGTCTGGCACATCGGTCAGGACTAATCATGGCCATTTCTTCTCTACAAAACTGCGATAGTTCAGTCAGATTCCTGGGACGTCTGGCATGACTCGCTGTCTTTAGGTCATGCCACAGCATCTCAATTAGGTTCAAGTCTGGACTCAAGAACGTGTATTTTCTGAAACAATTATGAAGTTGATTTACTTCTATGTTTTTGATCATTGTCTTGTGGCAGAATCCATCCTCTTCTTAGCGTCAACTCTCTGACAAACGGCCTCAGGTTTCCCTGCAAAACATCCTGATAAACTTTTAATTATTCTTCCATTAATGATTGCAAGTTGCCCAGGCCCAGAGATGGTAAAACAGCCCCAAATCATGATGCCACCTCCACCATGCTTCAAGGTGTTGGTGAGCTGTTTCATTTTTCCTCCACACATGACGTTGTGCGTTACTCCCAAACAATTCAACTTTGGTTTCATCAGTCCACAAAATCAATCCCAAAACTTCTGTGGAGTGTCCCAAAGCCTTTTTGCGAACATTAAACTAGCAACATTAACACCATTCTCGGCCGTAGTTTTACATAGAGTTGATGTGTGCAGAGAGATACTATTAGACTGTGCCAGTGATTTCTGTTAGTCTTTAGCAGACACTCTAGCGTTCTTTTTTACCTCTCTGAGTTTTCTGCGCTGAACTCTTGGTGTCATCTTTGGTGGACAGCCACTCCTTGAGAGAGAACCAACAGTGCCAAACTCTCTCCATTTGTAGACAACTTCTCTGATTGTTGATTGATAAACATCCAGACTTTTAGAGCTAGTTCTGTACCCTTTCCCAACTTTATACAAAATCGCAGGTCTTCAGAGAGTTCTTTTGGCCGAGCCATGATGCTTATCAGACAATGCTTCTCATCAAGACAATTCTTACCATGTATGTGTTTTATAGTGGGCAGTAGGGGTGTGACAAAATATCGTAATGGTGATATATCGTGATACTTTGTATCCCCAAAGGTTATCGATTTGCTCTTGCCAAGAACGAGATATCGTTTTCAAAAGGTGTCATTGTTAAAAAAATAAATAAAAATAAAAAGGAACCAAAAAGTTGCTACCAAATTCTTCCACCATAATAGTGTCTCAGTTAACTCTAAGGCTGCAACTGACAGTGCTCGATGCCCAATCTATTTTGACTGTGAACGTTCGTTCATTCGAAACCAGAGCATTCATAGTCATTCTGTCCGATTTTCGGGGCATTTACAGGTCACATTTACTGGTCCTGTTGAGTTTGAGTCACTGCCTATTCATTTTGGTGATTCCCAGGTCACTTCCTGTTCTGTATCTCAAAATAAACAGGAAGTGACCCATAAAATACCCCCAAATCAACAGGAAGTAACTGATATATTAAAAGGTAAATGACCTTAAATGGCCCAAAATGACCTCGTTGCCTGGCACTGACTGCCTCTCACGGCCATAGACGTTCAATCTGTTTGAAGTGGGAGGGATGGCAGCCAATGAACAAATGTTCATTGGCTGCCACCCTCCCAGTTCAAATGAATTGGACGTCTACTAGTGATAAACTCATTCCAGTTTAGAGCAGAAGCTTGATTTTCTGTTTATTGGTGTTTTGTAGAATATCCTACAATGATTTCCTGACCAATGCAACGATAACCGTTGTATCGCCATATCGTCAGATCTTCGTTATTGTGAGCTTTGTATCGCAAATTGTATCGTATCGTGAGGTACCAAGAGGTTCCCAGTCCTAGTGGGCAGGGCAGCTTTAAACCACTCATCAGTGATTGGGCACACACCTTACTTAAATTGTTTGGTTAAAAATTGGTTTCAATTGCTCTTTATCTCCTTGGGCAAAGGGTTCACTACTTATTTTCCCCCCTTCTGTCATTGTTTGCATTCTATCCTCATTAAAATATGAAAACCTAGAAATGTTTGGGTGGTTTTAGTTAAAGCAGACACAGTTTTTACATCTGTGTGGTTTTGAAAAAGATATGATCACATTTGATGGTGATTTTATGCAGAAATGTGAGAAATTCCAAAAGGTTCAGATACTTTTTCATACCACTGTATTTCAGGCCTACTCCACAATAATCAGAACACTATCCTTAAGTTTTCTGTCAAGTAAAAATATTAAATATAATTCAAGTTTGAGAACGCTACCTTTGAAATTCCCTTCGCCGTTATCGCTGTCTTGTTGTGTTTACCGGAGCGTGCAGTGAAGCATGGCATGATCCGTCCACCTAGCCAATTACCATCGCGTTCTCCTCAGCCCTCCAACTCTGCTCACTTCAGGCAGGCAAGCAGCTGATGTGTGACAAAATCAAACAACTCGCGCTTCATGCAACCAAATTGTAGTAACGCACCCTTTCTCACCCTCAGTCACGGTAACAGCGTTGCAAGATGGGAAAAGTAATTAATTAGATTACTCACTATTGAAAAAAATCACGCCGTTAGAAACGCCGTTATTCCGTAACACCGTTATTGACAACTCTGCTCATAAATTAAGTTTGAGCCATTGCTTGTGCAGCGATTCACAAAGCTGACTTTCACGCTGATGTGATTGATTTGGCAGAATAGTTCTACATCCTTCTGGGTATAATCACTCCAATACTAGTACGGCCTCACAGTGCAAATTGAAACCTCCTAAACGTTTCCCATCAGATCCTACGCATGGTTTCTTTCACAAACCTATCAAGTCCGTCTCTGGAGGACTTGTCAAAGAAACATGGGAGACTATTCCCTCATCCTGACCTATTCCCCCGCTTCCTCATAAAGACGCAAGCCCGCACAGGAAAATAATAAACAGATGAGCGGGATGGGAATGGCTTGCAGCAGGAGCTGCCACGCTCTGAGGGAAGCCAGTCAGCCTCCAGTTTGTTTTTTGTTTTTTTGCTCCTCGAGGCCAAAGCGACGGAGAAGAAGAAGAAAACGAGCGGCAGGCCTCGACACGACTCGAGCATGACTTGAAAAACTTGACAGAAACCACCGTTAGCTGTCACTTACCTCCCACGGCTCACGGGCGGCTAAGCGCCGCTCTGCGCAAGCCTGAACACAAAAACCTGAGTGAGAAAATATTTCGATATAGAAATCTCATAGCTCATTTCTTTCGAGAGTGTTGTTTTTTTCCCCTCTTCCCTTCCCCTTTTACCCATATAAATATTTACCTAATTTGGCTGAATATTAGGCTTGGTAACTCCCTGGATAAAAAAAAGACAGCTAATTGGTAAAGCTGGCCGGCCGGCCCGATAAAGGTCACCCTTTAATAATTTGTATGTTAAAAGTGATGGTAATTATAATATAATAATAATTTTACTAGTGATGTGACCGAAAATTCTGCACTGAAAATAGCTAAAATTGCATTTTCGGTTTTCTGTTAAAGGGTATGAAAACGCAAAGGGCGTGTGAGACATCAATAGAACCGTTATGTGCCAAGATAACAAATATTGATAAAGTTAACAAAAAAATCAATCACATTAATGAACAATTATCGATAATAGATTGAAAATGACGAACATTTCCGAAAGTGTTCCGGAAACAGCCGAATGGGGCGGGGACGTCACTACAAGTGAATGAAAGTCGAGGCGGAGCCAGGTGCCATTGTTTTTTATCGACGAGAGAGTAGCGTTCGGGTTTGTTTGACCAAAACATCACTAAAATGGTTCAAAACTGCTGTGCTATGTGGTGTACAAATAGCTATTTATCGGAATATAGTATCCATGAGTTCCCGAACGCGAAAAAAAAGCTGGACTATGCAGACAATGGGTAAAGTTCGTCCGTGCAAAGAGGGCTAATTTTCTAGACCCAGCCTTCCCAGCACGGTTTTCTGTGGTCGCATTTTCCACCTGAAAGCTTCTTGAACTATGGACAAGTGAAATCGGGTTTTGCTAAAAGATTGCTGCTCAAAGCAGATGCGGTGCCCACTATACACGCCAGGCCCGGATCTAGGTTCACGCACCAGAGTGGGCACTAAGAAATCTTGAGGGGGCACCCCCAATGCAGGCTTTTTTTTACCCTCTGCATTTCTTTAATTTTTCTTAAATCTAGTCGAATAATTTTCTCCATCTTGTTTTGAGTGTTAACGGCTGGTTAACAGATTAATACATCAGATTCTTCCACTTACTTTAAGTAAATATTACTATTGCTACAGTATTTGTTCTTATTTGGCCATACAACTACAAGTTGGTCATTTTTCACCTAAATCAAGAGAAAAATGCTTTCAAATAATGTTTTGAACAATATCTATTCTTGAATTCAAAAACATTTCCGACAAGTTTTTAAAGCTTATTTTCAGCTAGGTATTTTTCTTATTTCAAGAAATCTAAGTGAGTAAATTAATCGCAGATAATTTCACTTATTTCTAGTATATTTACACTGAAAACAAGGGAAGCTTTTTTTTGGGGGGGTTTGGGTTGTGCAGTGCATATGTAATGGTTTCATTGGTACACCGTTTGATTAAACCTTTGTTTTTAAAAACTACTTAAGAAACATTTTGAAAACTTCCAGAATAAGTGTCTGGATTTTATAAGCAAATTTAAATTGCAATATTTAAACGCAGAGGTGGGTAGAGCAGCCAACATTTTTACTCAGCAAAGAGTAGTGTTACTTCAAACTAATATTACTCAAGTAAGAGTAAAAGTAGTCATCCAAAAAATGTACTCAAGTACAAATAAAAAAGTATGCAGTGAAAAGAATACTCAATTAAGAGTGACATTTTGAGTAACTGCTTATTTTTGTTTATTTTTTATTTTTTTTTACAATGGTATACGAACCGTTGTTATAATGATACTGGACAATAACACATTACATAACCGCATAAAGCCAAAGAAATACAAAAAAAAAATGTATTCCAATGAGAGAGAAAAAAAACATAAACGAGGCATTCTTCGCCCAAAGAGCATGAGTGCCCTCTGGTGGAAAAAATAGTTCCTAGTTTGAATAGTGAAGAGTTTCTTCATTATTACTATTTAGAAATTAAAAGGAGCATATATCCGGTTATCCTTAGTCAATCAATGCCAAATAAAAACTGGTATAGAGGTTAAAATCCGCACTTTTGAGTCCTGTTGAGAGCAGCGCTCAATATAAAATACTTCATTTTTTTACGGTACTAAAGACCACATGATTGAGCAGGCTGGCGTGAAGCTAGGACGGCAAGCTTGCGTCTGATTTGTATAATGGAGTCATGTGATTATTTTTGCGACGTCTCATTGGTGAAATCGGTAGAGCTACTTGGTACTCATACAGCTTTTACAGCTACTCGGCATCGCTGGCAAAAACACTTTTTTATCTTCTGTCGGGAGGAAAACGGCTGCCCACCCAATGATATGGTATTGGTACAGATATTGTGATATCTTTTTACTTTCTTTGACCGAATATTTAGTGTACGACCCCACAGTATTATTGCTGTTCTATCAGCCCCCTACCGTCAGCGAACGCCTCTGGCACGAGGTTGGAAAAACAGCTTGTTTAGGTGATTGCTTGTTCGGCGTTGTTGCGGCCAACAGTAACCGTTAATCCTGCTATAAAAAAGTAGGTGAGACCAACTCTCCGTGCGTTCTATATATCCAGTGCGACGCTACAAGAGATATTCCCGACATTTTGATTGGGTGGGCACGACTCACGTCTGGGTGGGCCGTGCCCACCCCGGCCCACCCATACATCCGGCCCCGATACACGCGCAGCCACCTAAATGTCCCGAGATATCAAGAAAGAGGACGATGACTGGCAAAGGAGGCTAAGGCTAAGCAAAGGAGGGGAGCAGCCAAGCTCGAAATGGCCAGAGTGAGTAATCTTTTATAATAAAAAAAATATCACGCATTGGATACAGGACTGGACACATGTATAAATTATCGCTCGTAAAATATATAGAACAAATCCTCTGATCCCGTTCATATTTGTGTCTGTTGGCAGAGCGAAAAGCTATGATCACACAATAAATGATAATTATTCTATACATTACTTTATTTTGCGGTCACGGTGTATCAGCTTCACAAAAAGAAATGCAAAACAAATCATTCGGTGTTTCCTACACGATCCGCTGCCGATGTTTCATCAGTGTCATTGCTCCCCTCAATGACCGTTTCATTACGCTGCATTGGCGTTCGTTTGGGCTCAAATTGGTAACCTAAAACACCAATTAACATTTGATGAACATTTGTTACGTCCTTCTACGTCGGATTCGTCGCTGAAACTAGAAACGAAATTGTCTGCCATCATCGCCGCCATTGAGTATTAAAGCACTGAGCCTTTTTCTTGTTGAAGAAACACCCCTCACTGTCAATTCTGAATTCTCTTTTATTGACAACGAGGGCTGTTTCTTCATGAGGGAACCTGGAATATGTGCAGGACGAACACAGTGCAACAGCATAAACAGCTCAAAATACCCCTAACTCTCCCCTCACTAGAAGGGATTATATTGATGCAGACAGGCGCTGCCCCCCTAGTGGCCGGTGGCACTCTCTTCACTTGTAATGACATCACGCACACAATCTGCCAGATCTCGGGCGCTGGTCGTTTTAGCTTGACAATCGGTCCAAATTTCTCTCATTTTCTTGTGTGTAATTACACGAAGTGGCATGATATGAATACAAAAGGCATGCGTTTATGGATAAATGATGGAATATTAACATTTTCCCAGGGGTTGACATACCCTTTAAATGTTTGAAAGTTTACCAGTGAAAAGTGTGAAGAACATTAGTCCTCTTCTGATGACGTAATCAAAACACGGTGAGCTAACACTACTGGCTCACAGCCAACATGTCCGCGGTTTGGAAGTATTTTGAGGTCTCAAAGAAATATATAAATTATCAAAGCAACACTTGGTAACTTTTCAGTTATGGTCGAATTTAGCGACACCGGTGAACAACAGCGGTAGTGTTTTGCCTAAAGGAAGACTGCGTTTCCCATGAGGACCAGCGCACACCCGCATAGGGTGTCGTAAAATCACGATGGCGTCCTGCAGATGCAGGGTTTCCCCTACATATAAAAGATCGTGGCGCCGTGCAAATGAGATTTTTATTTTAAGATCCATTCTAAAATATAATTTGTATACTTTAACATGACTCTAAATGAATATTTGAAGCTCGTTTTTTACGCACTATTTTCCATAAGTCATCTGAAATAACACATCAAATACAAATTTTTCATTTACATGCTTTATTTTGAAAAAGCGCATCAGTCCTCCTATTGAAAGTGTGCGCCTGAGTACGTCGGCGCAGAGATGGAAATAAGGAGAAAAATCCACAGAAAGGCATTTGAAGTTAATGAATCTACTTGTGGCTTACGACTGTGAAAACAACCTTAATATTGACTTTGACGTAACATTTAAGGTCTTTATGATGTATTTGACCCGCATCGTCGCATCCGAGGATAGCATTTCTTCGGTGCTGGCATCACTCGTTGTCAGTGTTGTTAATAACGGCATTAGAATATAAGAGCATTTCTAACGGCGTTTTTTTTTCAGTAGTGAGTAATCTAATTAATTACTTTTCTCATCTTGGCAACGCTGTTACCGTTACTGAGGTGGGAAAGGCGTGCGTTACTATGCGTTACTATGTTGGTTGAATGACGCATGAAAAGTCTGAGAGAGACGGACTCAAGGAGACGAGAGAGCAGAGCAGGAGTGGTGAGGAGGCAAGGGAGTTGTGACGCCGTTGGAAACGCGATACTCAGTAGCTCCAATAATACCTAACTATAGCCGATAGCCTACAAACTACGCCCACATGATGCTACGGTAGATATCACATATAATACGAAGTAGACACGGCGCCATTAGCAACAAGTATAAAGAACGAGATGCGTTAGTAAACAGCCGCCATCTTAAAGCAGTAGACTTATTAGGAAGGCTCTGTTGTAGAGAACCTTCCTAGCAAACCTAAGTAAGTTTTTATCTAAAATGCTCCTAAATTGGCAAAACCTTGACGTAAATCTTTAAATGATGAAGCAGTTTTAAAACTTACACATTTCGAAAGTAGACAGAAGGAAACTAATGCAATAACGGGAGCAATTTCAACAACTTTAGCGGTTTATTCACAACATTAAATGACTTCCACACATAGCAAAGGTTACTACCTAGTTATCACAATATCTGCAATACCCCTGTCTAGTTAAGTTTAGGATAAAGAATTGGGCTAGGGCCAATTTTGCCAAAAAACCCTTTAAACTTCACATTGTGTGACCTGTTTTTTTGTTTTGTTTTGTTTTGTTTTGTTTTGTTTTGTTTTTTTAGAAAAAAAAAAAGCATGGAAATTATCACCAGTTACTTTGCCAAGTAACTAATTACTCTTACATTCAGGTAACTGAGTTACTAACGGAATTACTTTTTAGGAGAAGTAATTTGTAACTGGAATTAATTACTATTTTAAAGTAAGATTAACAACACTGCTCATTGTAATGTCAGAGAAGTTTAAGATGATTGTAGTACAGTATTTTGGAAAAAGAAAAGTTCTTGAGGACGAGGGTCTGCTACACCTTTTCTTTTTTTTTTCTTTTTTTTTTTTTAAGTCCACAAAAATGAAGTGTTCTCAGGCTGAATGCCAACTTTGCAAATACAGTGTATCACAAAAGTGAGTACACCCCTCGCATTTCTGCAGATATTTAAGTATCTTTCTTCTTTTCATGGGACAACACTGACAAAATGACACTTTGACACAATGAAAAGTAGTCTGTGTGCAGCTTATATGATGAAGTTATTTTCCCCTCAAAATAACTCAAAATAAAGCCATTAATATCTAAACACCTGGCAACAAAAGTGAGTACAGCGCATAGAAACTACGTACAGTGCCTTGCAAAAGTATTCGGCCCCCTTGAATCTTGCAACCTTTCGCCACATTTCAGGCTTTAAACATAAAGATATGAAATTTAATTTTTTTGTCAAGAATCAAAAACAAGTGGGACACAATCGTGAAGTGGAACAACATTTATTGGATAATTTAAACTTTTTTAACAAATAAAAAACTGAAAAGTGGGGCGTGCAATATTATTCGGCCCCTTTACTTTCAGTGCAGCAAACTCACTCCAGAAGTTCAATGAGGATCTCTGAATGATCCAATGTTGTCCTAAATGACCGATGATAATAAATTGAATCCACCTGTGTGTAATCAAGTCTCCGTATAAATGCACCTGCTCTGTGATAGTCTCAGGGTTTTGTTTAAAGTGCAGAGATCATTATGAAAACCAAGGAACACACCAGGCAGGTCCGAGATACTGTTGTGGAGAAGTTTAAAGCCGGATTTGGATACAAAAAGATTTCCCAAGCTTTAAACATCTCAAGGAGCACTGTGCAAGCCATCATATTGAAATGGAAGGAGCATCAGACCACTGCAAATCTACCAAGACCCGGCCGTCCTTCCAAACTTTCTTCTCAAACAAGGAGAAAACTGATCAGAGATTCAGCCAAGAGGCCCATGATCACTCTGGATGAACTGCAGAGATCTACAGCTGAGGTGGGAGAGTCTGTCCATAGGACAACAATCAGTCGTACACTGCACAAATCTGGCCTTTATGGAAGAGTGGCAAGAAGAAAGCCATTTCTCAAAGATATCCATAAAAAGTCTTGTTTAAAGTTTGCCACAAGCCACCTGGGAGACACACCAAACATGTGGAAGAAGGTGCTCTGGTCAGATGAAACCAAAATTGAACTTTTTGGCCACAATGCAAAACGATATGTTTGGCGTAAAAGCAACACAGCTCATCACCCTGAACACACCATCCCCACTGTCAAACATGGTGGTGGCAGCATCATGGTTTGGGCCTGCTTTTCTTCAGCAGGGACAGGGAAGATAGTTAAAACTGACGGGAAGATGGATGCAGCCAAATACAGGAACATTCTGGAAGAAAACCTGTTGGTATCTGCACAAGACCTGAGACTGCGACGGAGATTTATCTTCCAACAGGACAATGATCCAAAACATAAAGCCAAATCCACAATGGAATGGTTAAAAAATAAACGTATCCACGTGTTAGAATGGCCAAGTCAAAGTCCAGACCTGAATCCAATCGAGAATCTGTGGAAAGAGCTGAAGACTGCTGTTCACAAACACTCTCCATCCAACCTCACTGAGCTCGAGCTGTTTTGCAAGGAAGAATGGGCAAGAATGTCAGTCTCTCGATGTGCAAAACTGATAGAAACATACCCCAAGCGACTTGCAGCTGTAATTGGAGCAAAAGGTGGCGCTACAAAGTATTAACGCAAGGGGGCCGAATAATATTGCACGCCCCACTTTTCAGTTTTTTATTTGTTAAAAAAGTTTAAATTATGCAATAAATGTTGTTCCACTTCACGATTGTGTCCCACTTGTTGTTGATTCTTGACAAAAAAATTAAATTTCATATCTTTATGTTTGAAGCCTGAAATGTGGCGAAAGGTTGCAAGATTCAAGGGGGCCGAATACTTTTGCAAGGCACTGTACATCCCTAAATGTCCAAATTGAGTACTGCTTGTCATTTTCCCACCAAAATGTTATGTGACTCGTTACAGGAGTGCTGTCAGCATTGCTGCAGAGATTGAAGAGGTGGGGGGTCAGCCTGTTAGTGTTCAGACCATACGCCACACTCTGCATCAAAGTGGTTTGCATGGCTGTCATCCCAGGAGGAAGCCTCTCATGATGGCGGACGGTACACAACAAAGTCCGCAAACAGTTTGCTGAAGACATGTCAACAAAGCACATGGATTACTGGAACCATGTTCTATGGTCTGATGAGACGGGCGGGCTTTCTTGTGTACCGTCTTCAGGAGAGGCTTCCTCTTATTTAACATCTATAAGGTTCCCCTAGCTCAGATCATGGAACAGTACGACATTTCCTTTTACACCTATGCAGATGACACACAACTCTACATTTCTGTGTCCCCACATGATTATAATCCCTTAGTCTCCCTGAGTAAATGCATTCATCAAATCAATGAATGGATGTGCCAGAATTTTCCCCAGCTTAATGTGGGCAAGACAGAAGTGATCAGTTTTGGGCCGAAAAAGGAAAGCACGCGCCTTAGCTCAATGTCACTTACAGCTACAAATCAAGTCAGAAATCTTGGCGTAATTTTTTACTCAGACCTAAAATTTGATAGCCATCTAAAGTCGGTCACTAAATCTGCTTATTACCACCTAAAAAATATAGCCAGAATTAAGGGGCTTCAGACTCAACAAGACATGGAAAAACTTATGCATATATTCATTTTCAGTAGATTGGACTATTGCAACGGTATATTTACAGGTCTTGATAAAGAAATCAGTCAGGAAACTGTAGCTAGTACAGAATGCTGCTGCTAGAGTCCTTACAAATACATCTCTTTTCTGCTTTATTTCCATTTCTGATTTTAATGTAGTGTGATTTTCATGTATAATTTCATTTCCTGTTTCGATTGCCTTTAACGTTCATTTGATTTAATGTTATTTTTATGACCTTCATGTGATGTAAACCACTTTGAATGGCCTTGTACTAAATTGTGCTATACAAATAAATTTGCCTTGCCTCGCCTTGCCTAAACATTCTCCTTTTTCGTCTTTTTTTATCTTTTTATATTTTTTTTAAAGTTGTTGCATGTGATTTACTTTCTGAGGACCACACAAAATGATGTGCCAGACCGCATCTAGTCCCTGGCCTGCCAGTTTGACACCCCTACAAGGTTAACGTTTCACTCCAGCTTTTACTGTCACATTCAAAGTGTGAATTGAAGAAACACAACATGCAACCAGAACACGGGCTAATTCGCACGGCTCTGTCTCTCACTCACTCGCTGCCTTCTTTCTAAAGGTTCTGGCAAGGCCTTTTTGCGAATTAAGCCCAAAGTTCCCTCCCTGAGACGATGGTTTGACAAGTCCAGAGACGTGCCAACACTACTAAACGTCTGCAGATTAGAAGGTCGAGGAACTTTGGGATTATGGTCCTGTTGTGCCAAGCGGCTATTTCGCTTGGCTCTGATGCCAAATGCTTTTGTATAACATGAGATGCATCTGCTACGGATGAGCTCCTTGCTGTGGAAAACCTCAATTACAGAGGGGTGAATTTCATTTTTACCTAACCCGATCATTATTACAAATCAGTTGTATTCACACACAATCACAATATTCCAATAGGGAATATAAAGTATCTTGGAATCAACATTTCACCAAAACTTACAGAATTAACTAAACTAAACCATACACCCCTCTTAGCAGAAATATGTGAAGATTTGACACACTGGAATAATCTATCCATCTCACTTTTGGGCCGGATAGCAACAGTCAAAATGAAAGTATTACCACAAATAAACTATTTGTTCTCAATGATCCCCTTTAAACCCACTCAAAAATGGTTTCAAGACCTAGACTCAGCCGTCACAAAATTCTACTTTAAAAACAAGAAAAACGGAATTAGCCTTGCCAAATTGCAAAGAAATAAACCAGAGGGGGGTCTAGAGGCCCCTAATTTCCAACGCTATTATATAGCAAATCAAATACAATATCTTATTAGGTGGTTATATCTTAACACTGAACAACAGTCATGGCTAGAATTAGAGCAAACAGACTGCAACCAAATACAATTGGCAAACCTCCCCTTTATTAGCTCTAGTATTAAGCACCATAGCTGCTTCAAAAACCCAGTGATAGCATGTACCTTGAAAGCCTGGTGGAGAGGTATGGAAATTACGCAATCACAACAAGCCCCGTGTAAATTCTCACCAATCTGGCACAACCCAGACTTTGGAGTTAATAAAATTCCTATTTATTTCAGCGCATGGGATGATACGGGAATAAACCAGTTACAGCATTTGTTTAAAGATAATACATTCATGTCATATGAAAAAATAATGCAAGATTTCCAGATCAAAGGGGTCAATTTCCTGCAATACAATAAAATCAGGGCAGCCATCAGAAGCAAATTTCCATCACTAACGGGTACGTTAGACCCACCACCTTTCGTAAATAAAATAATAAATATACATCCTCAACCAAAAATAATACTTTCAAAAGTATATAAAGCCCTCTCATGTAACAACTCTACTTGCCTACCAATCGAAAAATGGAATAACGAACTTTCGGTAACATTAGATAATAACTATTGGTCCAACATCTGTAAAAATACATTTATAATGACAAAGAATAAGAACCTTCAGCTTATACAGTTCAAAATACTGCACAGATGGCATATTACTCAATCTAAAATGCACAAAATGGGGTTCTCCCAATCCGATAAATGTACAAACTGCAACGAAGATACTTCAGATACATACTTTCATGCTCTTTGGCAATGTAAACCAATACAAGATTTCTGGGCACAGGTAACAAAGAAACTCTCTTTCCTATTGAACTGCAGGATTCCATTGTCTCCAACTCTTTGTCTGCTTGGCGATCTGAATACAGTGAATATCTTTATCCATCAAACCCGTCCACTACTAGCAAGTCTAACGATAGCCAAAAAAACAATATTGTTGAATTGGAAAAACAAACAAAACATTAGCATTAACCAATGGCTAAATCTAATCATTGAATATATAACATTAGAGAAAATATCTGCCAAACAGACAAATAAAATGGACAAATACGAACAACAGTAAACGGTCGCAAGAATGATGAACATAGAATAAGGATTCTCTCTCACCTGCGAAGGAATGCCACAAAAATAATAAAAATGTACACATAAATTGATGTATGCGGGGTGTCCAGGGAAGTTGTATGCATCCTTCTGCAGCTGGAAACAGGACATGTTTAAATCCGAACTGTTTTATACACTCCCAACAGCATGCAATAAATGCATTTTCTTCCTTCACAGTTTAGTCGGTCAATGGGATTATTTTACAAGGATACTCATAGACAATTTGGTTTCCAGCTGCTGGGGAACATATGCAACTTTTTTTTGGAACACCCTATATATTATCAGACTTGGAACAATTAAGGAACTATGCGTAAATAATACACTTCACCGGTCCTTGGCATACATCTAATGGTGTTTGATAAACCTCTTCTTCTGTCAGCTTTACAGGTGGAGTTTGTTGGCGTCCTGCCCTGGGCCGTCCCGTCGCCGGTCTTGGCCCCCGGGATTTTCGGCCGGGGCTTGTCTGGTTGCGTCTGGCTGTGCGGGGGTCCCGTCGGGCGCGCGCTGGTGTCGCGCGCGGGTGCCGGTCCGGGGCCGCGGCCCTTCCCCGTCCGGCCGGGGTGGGGTGGAGTGGGGGTGGGGGCCGGGGGGTGCATGCGGCAGCCATGGTTCCCTCCCAGGTCCGCCCGGCCGGAGCCGCGTCTCCCTGTACCGGGTGCCGGGGAGGTGCCCTCTGGTGCCATGCCGCGCGCCCCTCATGGCCCGGGGGTGGGTTGTGGGGGGCGCGCTTCCGTCCCCTTGGTCTGCTTCCGGCCCTGTCCGCTTCCCTGGGCCGCGGCGGCCGCTGCTGCCCCCCGGCCGGCGGGGTCGTTGGCGGGGCCTCTTGGGGCCCGCGGGGCCTTGGGTGAGGCTTGCTGTCCCTTGCCGGTGGGGTGGACCTCCCCTGGTCACTGGCGCTTGGTGTGGTGCCTGCTCGGAGCGCGGGGTGGGTGCTCGGTGGGTGGGAGGGGGGTGGGCGGTCGCGGAGGCGCCGTGGGTGGTCTGGGGCGGAGATTGATCGGGGCCCTGACGCCTCTTCCGCCCTGCGGCCGGTGGTTCTGGTGGACGGGGCCACGCCCGCGGGAGCCTGCCTCTTAACTCACGCACTTCTCACTTCGGCACTGTAAATATTTTTCACCCTGGCACTTACATGCTCATACATTTCTCCGGGGAGAGTTGGGACGGGGCTTTACAGTCCCGGCCCGGCTCCCCCCTGTTTTTAATGCACCACACACCAAGGTTGTGGGATGGTTGGGACCTGTTGGGGGTGGGGGCACCTCACGGCCGCCTCCTCACCACAGGCCCCGCCATCTCTGCACCTTTTTTAAATGCACCACACATCATACTCCACAGGAGGGCTCTGGCAAAGGGCGGTGGGACGGGCGGCTGGGCAGAAGCTCCATGCTGCGGTCCCACTGCCCCAAGCCAAGCTCTCCTATTTTAATGCATACATTGCACTACCCTCCCCTCACACCCCCATCACGGTGCTGGGTGATGGCTGCCAGTCGGGAACCTGGCAGCCACAGTAATAGGGTGGTAGGTGGGTCCCACACTTTTTCTATATGGCGTGGCTCCTGGGGTGTGGCCTCCCCTCTGCCTCGGCTGCCGGCCGCGGGAGTAGGTTGGGGGGTCGGGTCTCCGATCTTGCATCGCCCCGTGACAGTTCCTGGGCGTTCTCCTGCCTCCGCCTTCCCCTCTCTTCTCTGGCTGGGCATCCGCCCTGCGCTCCGTCACGGGTCGCTGGCTGGGCGCCGGTGTATCGGTGGGGTGTCGCCTGCACCGGCGGGGGACCCTGCCTTGCCTGGGGCTTGGTGGGCCGCTGGGGGTCCCGTGGCGTGTCGTGCCGGTTGGGGGACTGCGGCTGTGGCTCGTGGCCCGGGTGGGCGGGTGGGGGTGGGTGTAGGTGTGGGGTTGGTGATGCGTCCCCTCCTGCCATCCCTGAAGGCCGGTTGATGGGTGCGCGGATGGCAAGGGGGACCACCCTGGGTCCCGGGGGGGGGGACGATGGCTCCTTTGCTGGGCTGCGGGAGGAGGGATGGGCTGCGCATGGCCCCCCGCCCCCCCGCCCGCCCTCCCTCCCCGGGCTGGCTGGGTGGGGGCCGTGGCCCTCGGTTGGCGCCCGCGCGGCTTCTCCGCCCGTCTGCGTGGCTGTCGCGCGCCCGGTGGGGCCTGCGTGCTGCTGGATGTGGTAGGGCATGCTCTGGTTGGGGGTCCCGGTGCCGGGATTGGCGATGCGGTGGCGTAGGGTTGGTCGCCAACGGGCTTACACTCATAAGAGATTCACACGATTACTGGGTTCTAGATCACAGAACTGATTTGTGTACACTCTACCCCTTTCAATCACTTAGCTTATAGACACCCCCACCCCCATTCTCCTCTTTCACTGGCCAATAGGCCCCCACATGGTGTAAACCGGAAATACATCTCGCTGACGATAGCACCAGCATATTAGTAACTAGTTTAGATGTTCAATGTATTTCTAGTTGTTGTTTGTGTATGTGTTTCTTTTCCTTCTTCTCTTGTATTTCTTTTCTTCTGTCCCCCCATAATCCCTTCCTGTTCGCTGCTTTGTCATAATAAAAAGGTATTTTGAATGATCACAATGGGAGTATGTCAGACTCTCAATGTGAAACATTAAAACTGTTCAGAATCCGGGCACTTAGACTTCCATTCTCTGTGTCAAACAGCTGAACAGGACAGGTTTTAAAAAAAAAAAAAAAAATCAGTTGTATTAACCCTTTATAGGGCACTTATGTAACTCACTGGCTACCAAAGACAGTGATAGCTGTCCAATCCATTTGACCTGGGAGGGTTCCAGTTCCAATGGATTGGACGTCTACCCCTGATAAACTCATGAAATGGTTGGACATCTACTAGTGACAAACTCATGGGTTTGTCACGAGTGAACGTCCGATCCATTTGAGGTGGGAGGGATTGGATGTCTGTCATTGTCAATTGCATCGAAAGACTTAAAGCAACACTAGGTAACTTTTCAACTTTTATAAAATATTTTCATTACACTTGTGATGATATGTCAACTGACAAGTAGTTGAATGGCACCTCTTTTATATTTTGAGGGGGTCTGTAAAGCTTTCAACAATACTGATTAATTTTGAGGAGGGTGGCAGGAACCATGCCACACAAAAAAACTACAGATGTGCTGAGTGCTTTACGCCATACAGTACATCACTTCCCCCTTTCCCCATTCATTATAAAGACGGAAGTCGATGCAAAAGCTTTTGTGCAAATTCTGCAAAGCTGGAAGAGCAACAAAAGAGACAAAAAGTTTTGACTGAGGAAATGAAAATAGGGGGGGCACCAGTATACTCAACAATAAACATTGGCCCGGCTTTCACTCGCTGGCATGACGACCCCCCCTGGCCCAACTGAACTAGTCAAGACTGATGAGTTCAGGCGGGGGGTTTAGCCATACTAAGCCAGCGGCTAACCTTCATATGCTATTGTTTAGCCACAACTTGATTCATTACCTTATTAGTATTCATCCTTCACACAGCCGCAGTAAACATAAATGTTGTTTTATCCATCTGCAGGTGACCGAGAGATTGATTTTTGATTCATTGATGATTTTACAACACTGTGCGGATGTGCGTTGGTCCCCATGGGAAACGCAGTCTTCCTCAAGGCAAAACACTACCGCTTACAGTTGTGGTCAAAAGTTTACATACACTTGTGAAGAACATAATGTCATGGCTCTCTTGAGTTTCCAGTTATTTCTACAACTCTGATTTTTCTCTGATAGAGTGATTGGAACAGATACTTCTTTGTCACAAAAAACATTCATGAAGTTTGGTTCTTTTATGACTTTATTATGGGTGAACAGAAAAAAGTGATCAAATCTGCTGGGTCAAAAATATACATACAGCAGCGCTAATATTTGGTAACATATCCCTTGGCCATTTTCACTTCAATTAGATGCTTTCGGTAGCCATCCACAAGCTTCTGGCAAGCTTCTGTTTGAATCTTTGACCACTCCTCTTGACAGAATTGGTGCAGTTCAGTTAAATTTGATGGCTTTTTGACATGGACTTGTTTCTTCAGCATCGTCCACAAGTTCTAAATGGGGTTTAAGTCAGGACTTTGGGAAGGCCATTCGAAAACCTTAATTCTAGCCTGATTTAGCCATTCCATTGCCACTTTTGATGTGTGTTTGGGGTCATTGTCCTTTTGGAACACCCAACTGCGCCCAGTTCCCAATCTTCGGGCTGATGACGTTAGGTTATCTTGAAGAATTTGAAGGTAATCCTCCTTCTTCATTATCCCATTTACTCTCTGTAAAGCACCAGTTCCATTGGTAGCAATACAGCCCCACAGCATAATACTACCACCACCGTACTTGACGGTAGGCATGGTGTACTTGGGTTAAAGGCCTCACCTTTTCTCCTTCAAACATATTGCTGGGCATTGTGGCCAAACAGCTCGATTTTTGTTTCGTCTGACCACAGAACTTTCCTCCAGAAGGTCTTATCTTTGTCCATGTGATCAGCAGCAAACTTCAGTCGAGCCTTAAGGTGCCGCTTTTGGAGCAAGGGCTTCCTTCTTGCACGGCAGCCTCTCAGTCCATGGAGATACAAAACACGCTTAATTGTGGACACTGACACCTGTGTTCCAGCAGCTTCTAATTCTTGGCAGATCTGCTTTTTGGTGATTCTCGGTTGAATCTTCACCCTCCTGACCAATTTTCTCTCAGCAGCAGGTGATAGCTTGCGTTTTTTTCCTGATCGTGGCAGTGACAAAACAGTGCCATGCACTTTATACTTACAAACAATTGTTTGCACTGTTGCTCTTGGGACCTGCAGCTGCTTTGAAATGGCTCCACGTGACTTTCCTGACTTGTTCAAGTCACTTGCCACGTTTACATGGAGCCAAATATTCCAATTACAATCGGAATATTTGTTCAAACCAAATAAATGTGTTCCATATAAACACCTCATTCGGAATGAACAGGCCCAAACCGAATGGAATTTCATTCCGATTCACAGGGGTGGAATATTCCTTTTCCCAAACCGATTAGAAGTAAAATTATATCATGTAAACAGGGAAGCGGAATGGTGCCTGGTTGCGTTCTTTCTGCGCATGCTCCGTACTGACGTGGTGACGTCACTCGGTGACGTAAGTAACGTCACTTGCAACATGGCTTCCAAGCACACGCACAGCGCACCCACACAACTTTTTAAATGAACGGCGTATCATTCTGAAGTTTTGTTTCCACTCGAAAAGTTAAAACAGCAGCTGATCTGACGATCGATCTCCATGTTTTGCAACGTGACGCTTTGTTTTGATTAATCTGCGCATGTCAGACGGCAGTTGTCAAACGTCCTTTCGGAATAAAGGCAGTCACATGTAAATGCTGGATCGGAATAGATGAAGTGACATGTAAACAGCTGATGTGAAATTTCCATTCGGAATGATTTGAATCGGTATGAATAAAAGTCAGCATGTAAACGTGGCTAATGATTCGCTTTTTCAGATCCATGTATGTATATTTTTGACCCAGCAGATTTGATCACTTTTTCTGTTAACCCATAATAAAGTCATAAAAGAACCAAACTTCATGAATGTTTTTTGTGACAAAGAAGTATCTGTTCCAATCACTCTATCGGAGAAAAATCAGAGTTGTAGAAATAACTGGAAACTCAAGAGAGCCATGACATTCTGTTCTTCACAAGTTTATGTAAACTTTTGACCACAAACTGGATGTCCACCGGCTTCGCTAAAATCGACCTATACTAAAAACATAGACATAAACATTCTCATAGAAATGCTGCCAAATCAACAGGAATTAAGCTAATTACACGAAATGAACATGAAATCGCCAAGTAACGCCCGAAAATCCACAGGAATTAACCCATATATTCTTTCCTCCAGATATTTTCTAGAAAATGTCAATTTTATTCATACGTGTTAAATATTTGTATTAATATGTATAATGTTTATTAATATACTTGTTAATAAAAAAATGAATGTAAAAACAAACTTATCGCAAAACCCTACCCCCAAATCACAAAAATCGGACACCTAAAGTGCTGTGCCAAAAGTATTGGCGCCCTTGCAATTATGTCAGATAATGCTCAATTTCTCCCAGAAAATGATCGCAATTACAAATACTTTGGTAGTAATATCTTCATTTATTTTGTTTGCAATGAAAAAACACAAACGAGAATAGAAAAAAAATTAAATCATTATCATTTTACACAAAACTCCAAAAATGGGCCGGGCAAAAGTATTGGCACCCTTTGAAAAATCATGTGATGCTTCTCTAATTTGTTTCATTAACAGCACCTGTTACTTACATGTGGCACATCACGGGGTGGCAGTTGCCACGTTTACATGGAGCCAAATATTCCAATTACAATCGGAATATTTGTTCAAACCGAATAAATGTGTTCCATATAAACACCTCATTCAGAATGAACAGGCCCAAACCGAATGGAATTTCATTCCGATTCACAGGGGTGGAATATATTATATTATATCATGTAAACAGGGAAGCGGAATGGTGTCTGGTTGCGTTCTTTCTGCGCATGCTCCGTACTGACGTGGTGACGTCACTCGGTGACGTAAGTAACGTCACTTGCAACATGGCTTCCAAGCAAACGCACAGCGCACCCACACAGCAGCTGATCTGACGATCGATCTCCATGTTTTGCAACGTGACACTTTGTTTTGATTAATCTGCGCATGTCAGACGGCAGTTGTCAAACGTCCTTTCGGAATAAAGGCAGTCACATGTAAACGCTGGATCGGAATAGATGAAGTGACATGTGAACAGCTGATGTGAAATTTCCTTTCGGAATGATTTGAATCGGTATGTTTAAAAGTCAGCATGTAAACGTGGCTAATGACTAAATCACACTTGCAGCCAGTTAAAATGTATGTGTCCTTGTGTGTACTGCATTGAGCAGGGAGAAAAGAAAGAAGGAAAGAAGGCCAAAGAACTGTCTGAGGACTTGAGAAGCAAAATTGTGAAGAAGCATGGGCAATCTCAAGGCTACAAGTCCATCTCCAAAGACCTGAATGTTCCTGTGTCTACTGTGAGCAGTGTCATCAATAAATGTAAAGCCCATGGCACTGTGGCTACCCTCATTAGATGTGAACGGAAAAGAAAAATTGAGGAGAGATTTCAACGAAAGATTGTGCGGATGGTGGATAAAGAACCTCGACTAACATCCAAAGAAGTTCAAGTTGTCCTGCAGTCCGAGGGTACAACAGTGTCAACCTGTACTATCTGATAGGATACCCAGGATGACCCGACTTCTGATCCAGAGACATAAAAAAGCCAGGCTGGAGTTTGCCAAAACTTACCTGAGAAAGCCAAAAACGTTTAAGAATCATGTTCTCTGGTCAGATGAGACAAAAGGAGAGCTTTTTGGGCAAAGACATCAACATATAGTTTACAGGAAAAACAAAGCCTTCAAAGAAAAGAACATGGTCCCCACAGTCAAACATGCCGGAGGTTCCCCGACGTTTTGGGGTTACTTTGCTGCCTCTGGCACTGGACTTCTTGACCGTGTGCATGGCATTATGAAATCTGAAGATTACCAACAAATTTGTAGCATAATGTAGGGCCCAGTGTGAGGAGGCTGGGTCTCCCTCAGAGGCCATGGGTCTTCCAGCAGGACAATAACCCAAAACACACTTCAAAAAGCACTAGAAAATGGTTCAAGAGAAAGCATTGGAGACTTCTAAAGTGGCCAGCAATGAACTTGACCTGAATCCCACAGAACACCCATGGAGAGATCTGAAAATGGCAGTTTGGAGAAGGCACCTTTCAAATCTCAGAGACTTGGAGCAGTTGGCCAAAGAAGAATGGTCTAAAATTCTGGCAGAACATTGTAAAAAACTCATTGATGGATACCGGAAGCAGTTGTTCGCAGTTATTTTGTCGAAAGGTTGTGCTACCAAGTATTAGGCTGAGGGTGCCAATACTTTTATAAGGCCCATTTTTGGAGTTTTGTGTAAGAGAATAATGAATTTATTATTATTTTTTCCATTCTCTTTTGTGTTTTTTCATTGCAAGCAAAATAAATGAACATATGACTACCAAAGCATTTGTAATTGCAATCATTTTCTGGGAGAATTTGAGCATTATCTGACAAAATGGCAACGTTGCCAATACCTTAAGCCAGCAGTGTATACATGACTTAGTGGTTCTTCTGTTTCTAGTGATGTGCATGTGTTTGTGCCTCTAGACAAGAAGAATCACTGAAAGAAGGGAGAGGGGGGGGAAATGACAGAAGAAAGTAAAGATCAAAGACTTCGAAACCTCTTCAGATGGCAGCGGTGACACCAAAGCCAGATAAATGTGGCGAAAGCAAGTGCGTCTGGACTTAATCAACGGTTGCTTGTGAGTCATTTGATAGTCACTAGATCTGTTGTAGAGGATTCACCAGAGTTTGGAAGCATTTCACATCTAGCCAGACAGCTCTTCCGGTCACTCCTTTAATAACACTGGCTGCGTTTGATAGTGACAGACGAAGCAGATCTGCTCTAAAAATAAAATGTTTTTACTTTGACCAAATAGTAACTTTGGCAACATAGGAAATATCAACAACCATCCTGCTATTTTAATGTTACTTGATACATTATGCCTATATCTTGACTGACTGAATGAATGTTCATTCAAAATGAATTTGACATCTACCGCAGTCAATGAATTAATTTATTTTTTATTTATTTATTTTTTTTAATACATATTGTTATATATTGCAGCGAATGATGTTGGTGAGCCTTGTTGCCCGTTAAGTTGAGCTTGTGTCGCTTGTTCGGCCGCTCATGTCTCTTGTACAGTGGGGCAAATAAGTATTAAGTCAACCACTAATTGTGCAAGTTCTCCCATTTTAAAATATTAGAGAGGCCTGTAATTGTCAACATGGGTGAACCTCAACCATGAGAGACAGAATGTGGAAAAAAAAAAAAAACAGAAAATCACATTGTTTGATTTTTAAAGAATTTATTTGCAAATCATGTTGGAAAATTAGTATTTGGTCAATACCAAAAGTTCATCTCGATACTTTGTTATGTACCCTTTGTTGGCAATAACAGAGGCCAAACGTTATCTGTAACTCTTCACAAGCTTTTCACACACTGTGTCTGGTATTTTGGCCCATTCCTCCATGCAGATCTCCTCTAGAGCAGTGATGTTTTGGGGCTGTCGTTGGGCAACACGGACTTTCAACTCCCCCCTCACCCCGTGGCGTCAAAATGATAACAAGAACGGTGAGCAAAATCCCAGAACCACACGGGGGGGACCTAGTGAATGACCTACAGAGAGCTGGGACCACAGAAAAAAGGCTACTATCAGTAACACAATGCGCCGCCAGGGACTCAAATCCTGCACTGCCAGACGTGTCCCCCTGCTGAAGAAAGTACACGTCCAGGCCCGTATGCGGTTCACTAGCATTTGGATGATCCAGGAGAGGACTGGGAGAATGTGTTATGGTCAGATGAAACCAAAATATAACTTTTGGGTAGAAACACAGGTTCTCGTGTTCGGAGGAAAAAGAATACTGAATGGCACCATACCCACTGTGAAGCATGGGGGTGGAAACATCATGCTTTGGGGCAGTTTTTCTGCAAAGGGACCAGGACGACTGATCCGTGTAAAGGAAAGAATGAATGGGGCCATGTATCGAGAGATTATGAGTGAAAATCTCCTTCCATCAGCAAGGGCATTGAAGATGGGATGTGGCTGGGTCTTTCAGCATGACACTGATCCCAAACACACAGCCAGGGCAACAAAGGAGTGGCTTCGTCAGAAGCATTTCAAGGTCCTGGAGTGGCCTAGCCAGTCTCCAGATCTCAACCCCATAGAAAATCTGCGGAGGGAGTTGAAAGTCCGTGTTGCCCAACGACAGCGCCAAAACATCACTGCTCTAGAGGAGATCTGCATGGAGAATTGGGTCAAAATACCAGCAACAGTGTGTGAAAAGCTTGTGAAGAGTTAGAGAAAACGTTTGGCCTCCGTTATTGCCAACAAAGGGTACATAGCAAAGTATTGAGATGAACTTTTGGTATTGACCAAATACTTATTTTCCACCATGATTTGCAAATAAATTCTTTAAAAATCAAACAATGTGATTTGCTGTTTTTTTTTTCACATTCTGTCTCTCATGGTTGAGGTTTACCCATGTTGACGATTACAGGCCTCTAAAATTTTCAAGTGGGAGAACTTGCACAATTAGTGGTTGACTAAATACTTATTTGCCCCACTGTATCTCTGCTGGAAACGTGTGCAACAAAGAGTGAATTATGAACACAGAATGAAGGGTCACTACATAGCCCCCCCCCAGAATTCACCCACAAAGGCCCACACAGGCCCACACACAACCCAACTGATCGGGCGGACGCTCAGGGCGCCAGGTGGAAGACAACCGAACGGGACAATCAGGAGGACGTCCAGGATGCCAGGTGGTGAACGATCGAACGGAACGATCGGGAGGACGTCCGGGATGGCAGGCATTTCATGACCGAGCAGGACGATTGGGAGGACATCATGGACGATGAGCGCGTCGAGAAGCACCGCCAAGGTGTGGCCTGAGAAGCAGGTGACCAGAGAGGCGGTATGCATTGCCCATCAGAGGCCTGGGACGAGAAGCGCGACGTGCAGTGCCACCCAGTCAAGTCAGGAGACGAGGGCGACAGGGGCGGCGGTCAGAGTTGCGAACGAGGGCGACTGGCGGAACGAACTAAGTCAACCGGTTGAAGCAGGAGCGAGGGAAGCGCCGAAAACTTAGTCGAAGCGACGTCCTCGTGTTCTAGAATAAGGAGAGATGTCGGACGCGGCGTTCGCAGGCACTGGCAAAGGAGCGACCTCGGAGACTTTCAGAGGTGCTTGCACAGTAGCAATGTTAGCCACGGCATCCAGCGGCGCTGGCAGAGGAGCGACCTCGGAGACTTCCAGAGGCGCAGGCGCTGGAGCGACGTCAGCAGTGCCCAGAGACACAGGCACAGGATTGACGTCGTCAGAAAGACCAAGATCGGCCGGAACTCCATCAAGCCAGGAATGGACAGAGCATCGTCGAGAAGGCCAGGGACGGACGGGGCGTCGTCAAGAAGGCCAGGGATGGGCGGGGCGTCGTTGCCGGAGAAGGGCCGGAGCCGAGGCGAGCGAGAGTGGCGCTGGAGGTGAGCATTGGGACGGTAGTATGACTGTGAGGAACCAGGGTGGAAGTGCCACCATCGTCGACGGTAACCTCGGGCAGAATGGCTCTCGTGGCGGGCACTTTGGGCGTCTTTGAAGTCGATAATGCATACAACTGTTCAAAACGTATGAGAAGGTCCACCTTAAGCATTGCATACTTGTGCTCCTTTGGCGGAAAAGCAACGAAGCGCTGAGCTTTGACCAGCGTGGAGAACCCGAGCAAAGCCACCACGTAGTAGAAGCGCATGGTATCGTCCGAAATACCACGGAGGCTGAACTGCGCCTCCGCGCACGCGAACTACGCTAGCTTGAGAAAGCCGGTGTCCGCCATTACGTTTAGTGTTCGTAAAAGAGTTCCCCTCCGGAACACAACATGCCCCACATTAGTTCCATGGGTGAATTATGAACACAGAATGAAGGGTCACCACAATATACTGTATAGTTATACTGTACTTATAATTGGTACCTACCTGGCATCCATATACGGTGGGATGGAAAAGTATCTGAACCTTTTTAAGTTCTCTAATTTCTCAACTTTCTGCATAAAATCACTATCAAATGTATGTGATCTTTGTCAAAATCACACAGATGAAAAAACTGCTTTAACGAAAACCACCCAAACATTTATAGGTTTTCATATCGTAACAAGGATTTATAGGTTTTCATATCGTAACGAGGATAGTATGCAAACAATGACAGAAAAATAACTAAGTGAACCATCACATTTAATATTTTGCCCCCCCCCCTCCTTTTTGGCAGCAATAACTTCAACCAGATGCTTCCTATAGCTGCAGATCAGTCTGGCACATCGATCAGGACTAATCTTGGCCCGTTCTTCTCTACAAAACTGCTCTAGTTCAGTCAGATTCCTGGAATGTCTGGCATGAATCGCTATCTTTAGGTCATGCCACAGCATCTCACAGGGGTTCAAGTCTGGACATTGACTTGGCCACTCCAGAACATGTATTTTGTTCTTCTGAAACCATTCTGAAGTTGATTTACTTCTCTGTTTTGGATCATTGTCTTGTTGCAGCATCCATCCTCTTTTTAGCTTCAACTCTCTGACAGACGGCCTAAAGTTTTCCTGATAAACTTTTGAATTCATTCTTCTATTAATGATTGCAAGTTGTCCAAGCCCTGAGGTAGCAAAAGAGCCCCAAATCATGATGCTCCCCCCACCATGCTTCACAGTAGGGATGAGGTATTGATGTTGGTGAGCTGTTCAATTTTTCCTCCACACATGGCGTTGTGTGTTACTTCCAAACAATTCAACTTTGGTTTCATCAGTCCATAAAATATTTTGGCGAAACTTCTGTGGAGTGTCCAAGTGCCTTTTTGCAAACATTAATCGAGCAACAATGTTTATTTTTAGACAGCAGTGGCTTTCTCCGTTACATATAGTTGATGTGTGCAGAGAGATATTAGACTGCCAGTGATTTCTGTAAGTCTTTAGCAGACACTGTAGGGTTCTTTTTTACCTCTCTGCGTGTTCTGCGCTGAACTCTTGGCGTCATCTTTGGTGGACGGCCACTCGTTGGGAGACAAGCAACAGTGTCAAACTCTCTCCATTTGTAGACAACTTCTCTAACTGTCGACTGATAAACATTCAGACTTTAAGAGATGGTTTTGTATTCTTTCCCAGCTTTATACAAATCAGCAATCCTTGATCGCAGTGTTTCAGACAGTTCTTTTGACCGAGCCATGATGCACATCAGACAAAGCTTCTCATCAAGACAATTCTTACCAGGTGTGTGTTTTATAGTGGGTAGGGCAGCTTTAAACCACTCATCAGTGATTGGCACACACCTAACTTAAATTGTTTGGTAAAAATTGGTTTCAAATGCTCTTCAAGTCTCATTTGGCAGGGTGTTCACTTACTTATTTTTCTCCCTCATGCATTGTTTGCCTGCTATCCTCATTAAAATATGAAAACCTATAAATGTTTGGGTGGTTTTAGTTAAAAGAAGACACTGTTTTTTTCATCTGTGTGATTTTGACAAAGATCAGATCGCATTTGATGGTGATTTTATGCAGAAATGTGAGAAATTCTAAAAGGTTCAGATACTTTTTCATACCACAATATGTGGAAATGGTAGTTTGGGTCATGTAGGCAACAAATTGTTAACATTGTGGCTTGGTTTTTATTAAGTTTTTCAATGACCAAAAAAAATCACTTTCCCTATAAGGGGTTAATCTTGCATACGGTGTTGCAATAAGAACTGCCAATTTACAGATACTGTATTTGATTTGGTGCACCTGAAAAAGAATGAAACAATAAATTAAAAATAAATTAGAATTATGTGATTACTGTCGAGTTGTTTCTAATAGCTCTTTATGGAAAAAGTATGGCGATGTGGCTCATGTGAAAGGCACGACCTTATCTATCACCCTTTATTCAGTGCTTGTGTTGGCAGTAATCAAGATTGTGTTATTTTGAAAGAGAAAAAACCAAGAGGGTTGACTTGGTTGCCTGAGAATGGTCAGTTTTGTGGAAGTCCAAAAAACAGGCCCTTGTATGGCGAAAAGATGCAGATGGTCATTCCAGCGGCCTTACCAAGCACTATTTTGGGGCAATTTGAACTCTCCCACACAACAATTCGGGGATTACTTCATGTATTTATTTTTTATATTTTTTCCCCTACAATCATTAAAGCCCAAGAGACAGCCTTGAAATGTTGTTTTTGGCCTTTGAGTTGGCATGCTTACGGAGGGATGTGAAAGGATATACTTTCATACTAATATTGATGCATCCATTACTGCTGTTCAAACTTACACGGCGATAGACGTCCAGTTGGTTTGAAGCTTTTGTGAACTTTATTAATTTTACAGCAGAAGGATAACTGGACACGAAATAATTGGACATCGATCATCGTCAATGGTACTGAAAGAGTTAAATACCAATAATGTAAAATAAATAAATAAACAAGTAACTGTCCAATGTTATTGTGGGCCCAAACCAGAGTTTATTCTCATGGAAATCCCCCACAATGAACAAGAAGTAACACAAAATCACCAGGAAGTGACGCGGAAATGCTCTAAAATCAACAGGAAATCACCTATTTTTTAAATATTTTTCACCTATAATTTAAAGTGCCTGTGACAACATTAAAAAATCGTAAATAACATTATTATGTAAATTAGAATCGTATTTTGAGACGATTTGACCATATACAACAATTTGGCAGAGTGCAGATGACGAGAAACTGGTCTTTTAATCTGCCCTTTAGCCCCGCCTGTCATTATGGCGCTCTAGCGTCCCCAGCTGGATGATGACGTTGGCAGGGTGAAGATTTCAGCTGATTTCGAATTCTGCCTATTGAGGGGGAAGATTTAGACCGAGGAAAATACGTCACAGAGCAGCAAAATGTCACCATTATTTCAAACTCTCTAATTAAATATTTTTACAGGATGTTCTTTTTATTTTTTTATTACTGCATAATGGTCAAAACTGCCGACTTCTTCCTCTCCCGAATGGTATATTATGCCACCGGAGTTAGTCCAGCTTTTGTCATTTCCCTGCCTCAGCTTTGGAGACGGAGGAAAGAGCGTACACAGAACAGTTGACGTGACTGGTAGTCAACATGCTATCCCGAACAGAGCAGATTTTCTTTTTCTCGCCTTTCGAAAATGAAAAATCACACAAAACTACCCCGACTCATGTCACACACGGCAGCGAGGTTAATTGTCATCACCGATCGGCAAACCCCCGGCGGCGAGCATGTTAGGGCTGGTCGTTCTGCTGCAGCCAGAGCGAGCTGGCAGTGCTCGTCGCCGAGAATGAACGCCGAAAACAACATTTATCAGTGGACAAACGGGCCGACATCAGAGCGGGGGGCTGCTTGTGGCCAAGCCGAGGAAAGCGCATTCTTGGCGGGCATGCGAATAGGACCGAGCGGGCTGGATCAGTCAGCCAAACTTACTGACGTCGGAGCGGGGGACTGCTCGTGGACAAGCCAAGGAAAGCGCATTTTCAGCGGGCACGCAAATAGGAACGTTGGGGTGGAAGTGACAGTGGTGTGTCACAAGCTGCTGGTCGTCAGCTGAGTGGCCTTCTCGCTGGACAAGGAGCATTGTCACCCACAAAATGCAAGCCACCTCTTATTAAAAATGTGTGCCATGATTCCAGTATTTGACATCATATAAAACACGTAGTTTACTCACTTCCTAGTTGTTGGACGTGTTTCACCCATTCTCAGTAGTGAACGGGAACTTTTTGACACCCAAAAACGCTCACACGCCTCTCCCTGGTGCAGCAACAAAAGCCTGCAGCACTTTGGGCTGGCGTGATGCAAAAAATAAATGAAATAATCCGCAAATCAGCTGAATCCGCAGTCCTTCTGCATACTGTAGTATTGTCTGTATACTGAAGATGATTAACCCACCAAAGTCACATTCGCATTCTTCGTCAATCCAGGAAGTCACTCATTTTCATGGTGCAGGATTCAAAACTTTGAATAAATATATCGATCGCTTCCACACACATCCAAGCGGTCCATTCCATTCAGGAGCATAAAATACCGCGTGAAATATGAAATAAATATGCTTTTTGCTGTCATAGGACTTTAACCTACGTCATCAGAGATTGATCCCAAATGAACAGGATGTGGCCAGAAATATACAGTAAATCACCCAAAAGTGACATTCTTTCATTGGCTGCCAACCCTCCCACTTTAAATTCATTGGACGTCTACTAGTAATAAAGTAATTAAATACACATCAGAAGGATGACTGGACATCACATGACTGGACGTCTATCATCGTCAATGGCACCGAAAGAGCAGAATATTATGAATTAGAAATGAATGAATAAAGAAATAATAAAGTGTTATTGTGTTTGAGGTTTTTCTCTGGAAATGAAACAAAATCAACAGGAAGTGACCTAGAATTAAACCTACCTAACCAGAAATTGATCCGAAATGAACAGGAAGTGATCCAGATGTGCCGCATAATCAATAGGAAGTGAGCAAAAATACACAGAAAATTACCCAGAAATTCATTGTTCATGTTCATTCGCTGCCAACCATCCCACTTCAAATCAATATGATGTCTACTAGTGAAAAACACATTTTAAGAGTTTAGATTTAGTTTTAAAAGCCACATGATTGGACGTCTAACATTATCAATGGAACTGAAAGAGTTAATCTCCAGTCTTTCAAAATTTGGTTGTGGTTTGCACATACTCACAAAGTGTGTGGGGGCGTGGGATAGACCCCGGGGGGATCGAAACTACGTTCTCACAACCCCACTACAGTGACTTTTTAATTTTTTTTTTTCTACTCTGATTGTGGGTGCGACACCGAAACTTACACGCACTAACAAGTTCAATACGTTTTACTCCAAGTACCTTTGGGTTTCATTCAAATAAATGACTCGCCTGCCAAAATCAACAAGTGCTCAGGGAAATCCTGTGTGGGCATGCGTTTTGAGCTCCGTGACAGTTTGGCTAACGTTTCTACGGAACGCGCACGAATGTTTAATGATCTGCAAACAAAACAAATGGGTTATATTTAAGTTATGTCGCTTTCTTTCAGTGCCATCGAAAATCATAGGGATACAATCATGTGGAGTCCAATTGTCCTTCCGGTGTGAATTAGAATGGGTTTATCGCTATAGTACACATTCGTTCATCTGCTGCCAACACCCACTTCAAATGGATTGGGCGTTGATGTATGCTCTTATTTTACTCTTCTGACTTTTACTATATTTATACCGCAAAAATAACTGAGTAATCATTCAACTAATTATTTTTTAATATGTACAATAATAATAATGTGAGTTTAAAGGTTTAATGACAATAGTAATATATTGAAAACAGCTATAACTGGTTATTCTGATACACTACTGTCATTCATTATTTCAAAGTGCATATCCTCCTGACTACCAGTAGTTCAAACATTTCCTCTGTAGACGACATTTTTAAACCTACACTGCTGGGCAAAGTATTGGCACCCCTGCAATTCTGTCAGATATTGCTCAATTTCTCCCAGAAAATGATTGCAATTACAAATGCTTTGGTAGTAATATCTTCACTTATTTTGCTTGCAATAAAAAAACACAAAAGATAATGGGAAAACATTTCTATTTATGATCATTTTACACAGAACTCAAAAAATGGGCCAGACAAAAGTAATGGCACCCTTTGAAAAATTATGTGATGCTTCTCTAATTTGTGTAATTAATAGCACCTGTTACTTCCCTGTGGCACATAACAGGTGGTGGCAATAACTAAATCACACTTGCAGCTAGTTAAAATGGATTAAAGTCTATTCAACCTCTGTCCTGTTTCCTTGTGTGTACCACATTGAGCATGGAGAAAAGAAAGAAGACCAAAGAACTGTCTGAGGACTTGAGAAGCAAAATTGTGAGGAAGCATGGGCAATCTCAAGGCTACAAGTCCATCTCCAAAGACCTGAATGTTCCTGTGTCAACCGTGAGCAGTGTCATCAATAAGTGTAAAGCCCATGGTACTGTGGCTAACCTCCCTAGATGTGGACGGAAAACAAAAATTGACGAGAGATTGTGCGGATGGTGGATAAAGAACCTCGACTAACATCCAAACAAGTTCAAGTTGTCCTGCAGTCCGAGGGTACAACAGTGTCAACCCGTACTATCGGTTGGCGTCTGAATGAATAGGGAATCCATCATAGGATACACTGGATGACCCTACTTTTGACCAGAGACATAAAAAATCCAGGCTGGAGTTCACTAAAACTTACCTGAGAAAGCCAAAAACGTTTTGGAAGATTTTTTTCTGGTCAGATAAGACAAAAGTAAAGCTTTTTGGGAAAAGGCATCAACATAGCGTTTACAGGGAAAAAAAGAGGCCTTCAAAGAAAAGAACACGGTCCCCACAGTCAAACATGCCGAAGGTTCCCTGATGTTTTGGGGTTGTTCTGCTTCCTCCAGCACTGGACTGCTAGACCGTGTGCATGGCATTATGAAGTCTGAAGACTACCTACAATTTTTTTGCAGCACAATGTGGGGCCCAGTATGAGAAAGCTGGGTCTCCCTCAGAGGTTATGGGTCTTCTAGCAGGACAATGACCCAAAATACACTTCAAAAAGCACTAGAAAATGGTTTGAGAGAAAGCACTGGAGACTTCTAAAGTGACCAGCAATGAGTCCAGACCTGAATTCAATAGAACACTTGTGGAGGGATCTGAAAATGTCAGTTCGGATAAGGCACCCTTCAAATCTCAGAGACCTGGAGCAGTTGGCCGTAGAAGAATGGTCTAAAATTCCAGCAGAGAATTGTAAGAAACTCATTGATGGATACCGGAAGCGGTTGTTCGCAGTGACTGTATTTAATCTAAAGGTTGTGCTACCAAGTTTTAGGCTGAGGGTGCCAATACTTTTGTCTGGCCCTTTTTTGGAGTTTTGTGTAAAATGATGATGATTTCATGTTTTTTTTTCATTCTGTTTTGTGTTTTTTCATTGCAAGCAAAATAAATGAAGGTATTACTACCAAAGCATTTGTAATTGGAATCGTTTTATGGGAGAAATTGAGCATTATCTGACAGAATTGCAGGGGCCTTTTGGCCAGCAGTGTAGCTGGTTTTTTGTTCTATAGAGGACATTCAGAGTTTTCTAATGATACCAAATGTGTAGGGGTGGGGCTTTGTTAACCTCACCATGGAAAAAAATGGCTTCCCTCAGTGCAAGCACTTTTTATGGGAAGAGGAAAAGTAAGTGTGTAATACTTTTTATCAAACACATTTTGTCTTGAAATGCTGTTGGCGTTTCATAAATAAGTGTTTTAGGAACACATTTACAGTGTATCACAAAAGTGAGTACACCCCTCGCATTTCTGCAGATATTTCAGTATATCTTTTCATGGGACACCACTGACAAAATGACACTTTGACACAATGAAAAGTAGTCTGTGTGCAGCTTATATAATAGAGTTATTTTATTTTCTCCTCAAAATAACTCAATACATAGCCATTAATATCTAAACCCCTGGCAACAAAAGTGAGTACACACCTTAGAAACTAGGTACATCCCTAAATGTCCAAATTGAGTAATGCTTGTCATTTTCCCTCCAAAATAATTGAGTACTGCTTGTCATTTTTCCTCCAATATGTCATGTGACTCGTTACAGGAGTGCTGTCAGCATTCCTGCAGAGGTTGAAGAGGTGGGGAGTCAGCCTGTTAGTGCTCAGACCATACGCTGCACTCTACATCAAATTGGTGTGCATGGTTGTCACCCCAGGAAGAAGTCTCTTCTGAAGACTTACGCAAGAAAGCCCGCCCGTCTCATCAGACCAAAGGCCATGGTTTCAGTAATCCATGTGCTTTGTTAACATGTCTCCAGCAAACTGTTTGCGGGCTATCGTGTGTATTTATTAGTGCTACGTTAAACAAATTTTAGCTTGTCTCGAGTATCGCTCCTCCGCTCTTGGCGGTAAACAGGGTGCCTTCGGTGGGGCTGCAGCATTGAAAGCATGCTGTTGTGGTACGCAAGCGCTGTCTTACATGAAAGTGTTTGCCTTGGTGCCCAGCATGAAATGCTCCCACACTTTTGACATTTTCTGTTTTTTCTTGGAGCCTTTCCTCTATATTCATGCAGGATTGAAATCAAATAAATCTGCTACCGCTGTCTTCCTTCTGTAAGCACATGACATCAGCGCGTTGTGCCGCATTTTAAATATAGTCCGGGCATAACATCATACTTAGGGCTGGCAAGTGAATGATTCCTCAAGACAAAGAAAATTCCTCGATCAATTATTTAAATCAGTTACTCGAATTATTGGAGTAATCGTTTCAGCTCTAATACAAATGTTTGTGCTGCATAAAACACTGGAGGCAGATGTTTGGACCGCATCAGCACACCACATCTGACATTTAGCGAAAACTCATAATTAGGAAAGCTCCTATGAAACCGACAACATTTATCCAGCTGTATTTCGGCCACGCTTCTTTGCCACGATGTCTCCGTCCAATCTGTCACATGGACTAAAGATGTCTTTTATGGCCCCGGGCCATTTACGCATGAAAAGCGTGCACGCGCACATTCACAAACCAGCATGTGGGCCTTCAACATGGCGCTGCAGATAAGTCGTGTGGTTATAGTGTCGTCTTTCTGAAGTCAAGTTTATCACAGAGGCCCCTTGAATAGTTTTGCTGAAAGTGCAACAATAACACCTATCACATATGCACACACTGCAAGGATGAGTGCGAAGGATAAACTGTCAGACTATCTCACAGGGATCAAGTTCCACACTTCAACATAAAAAAAAAAGAAAGAAAATCTTCCTGTGTAAGATAAAACTTCTAGTGTAAGTATACGAACTTGCATAATTGTGATTTTTCTAATTACACTAACAAATGAGGTATGACAAATCACAAAAGGGTATTTTAAAGCGGTACAACCTTAACCTACCCAAAAAAGTATGTGTATTTCATATCTCACAATACAGCCATTACTCTATAGAATGCGGAAGGACTGCGGATTCAGCTGATTTTGTGGATTAATTTGTTCATTTTTATTATCACGTCAGCCCACTGTGCTGCAGGCTTTGTTGCTGCACCAGGGAGAGGCATGGGAGCTTTTTTGGGTTACAAAAAGTTCCACTTTACCGCTGAGAATGGCCAAAACAAGTCCGACAACTGTGGGACCATTGGACCGACGAGGAAGTGAGTAAACTATGTGTTTTGTATTATGTCAAATACTGGGATCATGGCACACGTTTTAATTAGGAGGTGGCTTGCATTTTGTGGGTGACAATGCTCCCTGTCCACCGAGAAGGCCACTCGACCGACGACCAGTGGCTTGTCACACACCATGGTCACTTCCACGCCCTCCGTCCTCTTGGTGTGCCAACTAATAGACCACTATCCTCGGCTTGGGCTCGGGCAGCCCAGTCCTCCAACGTCGGCCGGTTTGTCTGGCGGTCATTCTCCAGGTGAGTCCCTGGCAAACAAACTCTCCTGCCCACAGCAGAAAAATGATGAGCCGAAACTTGTTCACCGCCGGGGGCTGGCCGATCGATGAAGGCTACCTCCCTCGCTGCTGTGTGTGACATGAGTCGGGGTAGTTTTGTGTGATTTTTCGTTTTTGACAGGCGAAAAAGATCAGAACAGCCGCTTGGCGTCATTCTCCAGCTGCGTCCCTGGCGATGACCACTGCCTGCCCGCTGGGGCCGCAGCAAGTAAACGATAAGCCAAAACTTGCTCGCCGCCAGCGGCTGGCCGATGGTTGAAGGCTGTCACTCTCGTCGGCGTGTGTGACATGAGTCGGGGTAGTTTTGTGTGATTTTTCATTTTCGAAAGGCGAGAAAAATAAGCTCGGTTCAGGTTAGCATGTCAGCTAGCTGTCACGCCTCCTGTTTTGTTTACGCTCTTTCCTCCGTCTCGCAAGCCAGGACAGGGAAATGACAAAAGCCGGACTAACTCCTGTGTCATAAAATACCGTTCGGGAAGTTTTAAGAAGTTGTCAGTTTTGACCATTATGCAGTAATTTTGCCCTGTCGCACTGAATAAATGCAGTTTTAATATTTTATATTCCATTTAGCACAAGACAAGTGTTATTTGTCATGACCATACCATTTATTTAGCAATTGGGGGAAAATACTTCGATAAAAAGAATATCCTGTAAAAATATTCCAGTAGAGAGATTTAAACAAGCATGACATTTTGCTGCTCTCTTTCACATTTACCTTGTTCTGAATCTTCCCCCTCAATGGGCTGAATTCTAAAACAGCTGAAATCGTTACCCTGCCGACAGCATCATCCAGCTTTAAAATGAACATAAATCAAAATAACTTTTATTTCTCAGTTGTTTCAGCTTTTCAACATATCATTTACATGTTGGGCCGCAAAGACTTGGTGTCACCTTACTGCTTTTTATTTGAGAATTGCCGTCAAAGGTCATTAGTTGTTACGTTTTAACTCATTGGCTACCATTGATGTCTACCGGTGATAAACTCAGTTAAATTAACAGCAGAATGCAGACTGGACGCGACATGATTGGACGTTTGTCATCACTAGTGGCACCCAAGGAGTTAAATGCTATGAATTCAATATAAATAAATGAATACATAACTTTCGAGTGTTATTGTGAACCATAACGACAGTTGTTTTCTAATGGAACCGCCCACAGATAATGACACAAAATCAGCAGTAAGCGGCCAGGAAATGCCCAAAATCAATAGGAAGTGACCTGGAATTGAACCTACATTACCAGAAATGGTTCTGAAAGGGACCCAGGAATGCTGTAAAATCAATAGAAAGTTACCAGGAATCCATAGAAAATTACTCAAAAGTGACATTCGTTCATTTGCTGCTAACCCTCCCACGTCAAGTGAATTGGACGTTTACTAGTGATGAACTAATTTAAACAGCTTTAATTTGATTGGAGGTCTATCACCGTCAATGGCACTTAAAAAGTCAGCGTAGAGACCCCACTCTAATTGAAAGAGGGTGGGAGGAGGGACACTTATGGTTGCAATTTGCCGATGCTTTTTTTAGTAACTCTTAAATGTGGGAAGTCAAAGTCGGAGAGGCCTGGGCGCCGTCACGTAGGCTAGCATGAGATCTTGGGAGAAAAGAGAGAGCTGGGGAAGTTTACATCAGCTCGCAGAATTCTCTCACTTTTAACTAAGACGTTTTTGTTGAAGGTTACGCATGCTTATTTACATTAGATGGATTCAGGTTGTCACAGTGAAAGAGCCAGGCATACAAAGTTAATCTGCAGGAAACGGAACATGCAGCCTTCGCCGCATGACGCTCTCTCTCATGTGGGAATCCTGTGCCACATGGCGCTGTAATTTTTGGGGAAGACGGCCAGGAATGGAGCCGCCGATTATACTGACGATTCAGGGTGATCTGCTGTGTTTTTGTCTGTTTGAAAGAAATGAAAGAGCGAGAGAGAGAAGCAAAGGAACAGAGACAAATAGAGCATGAGGGAGAAGGAGGGAGGGCGAGATCATGTATAGGCTTGTAATGGTCTAAAGTACATCTTAGCGCTGCTTGCCGGTTCCCAGAGTTGGAGCCAGCTGGATGCTAAGCGTTGTTGCTACACAGCTGCCCTCCAAATAGATTCGGGACACAATGCAACAAGAGAAGGAAACTCGCATCAAAGTATCAGTCAAAGAAATACTACTTATGTTTTCTGTTATTCCTTTAATTCCCCTAATTCTTCATCCAACTCATGTTTTCTCCATTTATAAATTGATAATATTGAAGAAATTGTGGCAAAGTTACTAGTTATTCAGCCGTACCAAGTTGTCTGAAGGAAAATACTGTAACATCCCAATAGCAACAGGAGGTTCAGCTACATTCATGCTATCCTCGGAACATTTTGGAACATCTAGAGAACAGTTGTCAAACTGGCGGCCCCAGGGTCAGATTAAAACTACCACATCATTTTGTTATGCTCGCAAGGGTAAATTGTATGCATTGACTTGATGTTTCTCTGTAAAATAACATTCATATAACACAAGGGCGTAGGTTTGCATAGGGACGATAGGGACATAACACTACCAACTTTTTAGGATGCTCAAATTGTCCCCGCCAACATTTATGCAACCTCATTTGCATTATTCAGTGGGGCAAATAAGTATTTAGTCAACCACTAATTGTGCAAGTTGAAAATATTAGAGAGGCTCTAGAGCATCACTGCTCTAGAGGAGATCTGCATGGAGGAATGGGCTGAAATACCAGCAACAGTGTGTGAAAAGCTTGTGAAGAGTTACAGAAAATGTTTGGCCTCCATTATTGCCAACAATGGGTACATAACAAAGTATTGAGATGAACTTTTGGTATGGACCAAATACTTATTTTCCACCATGATTTGCAAATAAATTCTTTAAAAATCAAACATTTTGATTTTCTGTTTTTTTTTTTTTTTCACATTCTGTCTTTCATGGTTGAGGTTTACCCATGTTGACAATTACAGGCCTCTCTAATATTTTCAAGTGGGAGAACATGCACAATTAGTGGTTGACTAAATACGTATTTGCCCCACTGTATTGCTGTATCAGCAGCTAGTTATAAATGCAGATTTGAAATGCTGTTATTAAAGATTAAACTTATTTAATTTCATCTTTATTTTAGTTTCATTCTGCAAGTGTTGACATCTTTGGCAGCTGAATAAAGTCAGCAAACCACACGGACGTCTGACATCATCATTTCGGAGTTAAGCTCGCTGTCTAGCTAGGACTTAGCTCCAACGTCTTGGCGAGGGCAGTAAAATGACATTTGATACATGTTTTTGGATAGCTATTTTGAGATTTAGGGGATATTTAGGGTTTCTTTAAGTGTTAATTTCGATTTACGCAGAAATTGGGTTACGTCGCCAGCATTCGTAACTCAGGAACTACCTGTAGAAGTCAATCAAGATATATTTTGCATTGATCATTTAGCCTATCAGTTAATTAGGTTCATATTGTGAGGAATAAAGCCCAGACTCCCTTTCAATAATCTGTTTGGTTTTATTAGTGTCCCATCCCCAGGAAAAAAAAGTACATTCAGGTCAAGCTACGAGGGGCATTCAAAAAGTAATGCACTCAAGTGCATTGCTCGTACAGGATTTTACCAATCTTGTTTGTGTTCAGCACAAACATGATAGGACACACCTTTTTGCGATTGTTGTATGTGTTTTTCTTATTTTCAGATTTTTAAAGCTTAAACTACATTCCAAAATAGCTGCCCCTCTTGAAGCTTGTCAGAAGCAAAGAGCTGTAATCGAATTCCTTGTTGCAGAGGGAGAAACCCCCGTGAGGATTCACAACCGGCTGGAAAATGTCTACAAGGATGATGCCATCGACTATAGTACTATAAAAAGATGGTTACAGCGATTTAAAAACAGTACTGAAGACCATGAAGAGGTGGGTAAGGCCAGCATAGCCAATAAGCCCCGTAGTGGTCGCCCACCCTCCTTTGACGAGCTTCAAGAGAGGCAGCCATTTTGGAAGCTAGTTTAAGCTCTAAAAATCTGAAAATAAGAAAAACACATATAACAAGGTGTGTCCTATCATGTTTGTGCTAAATACAAACAAGATTGGTAAAATCCTGTACGAGCAATGCACTTGAGTGCATTACTTTTTGAATGCCCCTCATATTATATCGTCCCCACCAATGTTGAGACCAAACGTACTCCGTTGAATTAAATAAAATAAATATTAAAAATAGAAATGTGATGTTTACTGCTTTACCTTACTTTCGTTGTTTAATAAAATTTTGATTAAATAAAAATTATTGAATGAGTAAGAGTAGCATTTCTTCTTCACAATTCTACTTAAGTAAAAGTGAAAAGTAAGGCGTGGTAAAAATACTCAATACTATTCGAACGTACATGATACGCATTTCTACCCACCTCTGCTAAACACGGAATAAACTATCAAAATAGTTAACGCGTAAATATATTTGCTTATCAATTAGTCAATTAATTGTGGCAGCCATTTACTGCCAACGCAAAACACCCAATCCATTTCCTCTCGTGTAAGGAAAAACTGTCCTCGTTCAGTTAGCATTCGTGAACAAGTACCATCTGGAATTATAAAGAGAGATGCTCCCTGTGAAATATGATGCAGCCTCTTTTTTGTAATCTTGCGTTTTGCTCAAATCCATGTTCAAAGGAACACAGTTGACAGATGTGACCGACGACCAGCGTCGCCCGTGTAATGCATATGGACGTGTGCGTGTCTGAAACGCAATATGCCCCTCTGTGCGGGATCCTCGGCCGAGGCATACAGCGGCGATCGGCGTGCTAATTCGCTGTAAATCCTCTCAAAGGACCTAGTTCCTTCCTGTCACTCAATCACGTTCAGAGGATACAATGAGAAATGACAACAAATGGCTGCACTCAGTATCTGTACTCGAACTGGTTAGTTGAACTAACACATTTACAACTCATTCACTGCAAAACAACAACTTTTCTTTCCAAAAGAAAACACATTTGCAAATGGACACAGGAAGGACTTGTCAAGACTCATCAATATTTAGGCAAACTCAAATAGAATCTTTCTTTAGTTTAAAGGAGCAATATGTAAGATTTGCACTTCAATTATTCACGAAATGACAAATATTTCAATAGAAATGAATGACACTTTTTTTTTTTTAAAAAATACTTCTAATACAGTTGTCAATGAAATTTTCTTATTTTAAAAGGTGATTGTCAGCCCTTAAAAGTTGTTATTGTGTTGATTCTGTGTTTACAACTGATGTCCCGCCCTCCACCACCAGCCAATTAGAAGATAAGTTGTTTGTCTTTGTCCAGGTTGCCTTAGCTCTGGAGGCTTCGTAAACTAAGGTTGCAGAAATAAGACATGGATATGCATATATGTCAGGCACTTGTACTACAAGTACGTGAACTTGGGTGTACTTGTACTAGAGGTGTGTGTACTTGGGTGTACTTGTACTAGAGGTGTGTGTACTTGTACTACAAGTACATATTTTTGGTTGTACTTAAACCACAGGTACATGCACGTGCATGTACTTGTAAGTCAAGTACGTGAACTTGGGTATACTTGTACTTGTACTTAAACCAGAACTACGTGCACTCGCATGTACTTGTACTAAAAGTACATGACCATGGGCGTACTTTTACTAGAAGTATCTGTACTTGTACTACAAATACATAATTTTGCTTGTATATAAACCACAGGTACAGTACGTGCACTTGCATGTACTTGTACTACAAGTACGTGAACTTGGGTGTACTTGTACTACATGTACGTGTACTTGTACTATAAGTACGGGTACTTGGATTACAAGTATACATATACTCGTACTATAAGAACGGGTACTTGTATTAAAAGTATACGTGTACTTGTACTACAAGTACAAGTTTTGCTTGTACTAAAACCACAAGTACGTGTACTTGTGTATACTTGCGCTACGTATCGTAGGGCTTTGAATGACTTCAATTTTGTCGCCAATACAGGTAGTCCCTGGGTTACGAATGATTTCCATTTGTACTCTGGCGACGTAACCCGAATTTCCGCATAAATCGGAAGTAACCGTTTAAGTACCCCTAAATGCCCCGTGAATCTCAAAATAAATATACAAAAACATGTATTATACATCATTGTACTGTCCTTGCCAAGATGTCGGAGCTAATTCCTAGCTAGACAGCGAACTGAGATGTAATATGTGCGCTCTCTCTCTCACTCGGCTCTGCGACTTCAAATGTGCAATTTCTCGTGTGTGTGTGCTCTACGCTTCCTGTGCCTAAACAACAGCATGCATCACAAAACAAAAGTCAACATTGTAATCAAATACACATTTCACCAGAGGGCAAAACAGTCATATTTATAAAATAAAGTAAAAAAAAAAAAAAAAAAAAAAAAAAAAAAGATACTGTGAGGTACAATCATAGACTTCATAACCTATTGACCTGACATTTCGTCATTCTTTGTGTCACGCCTTACCATAGGGGGCCGAGCTTCATTGAGTAATAGTCAGCCGAAGACAGCACACACTCGTGTCGTATTTAAGCTTGGATTTTATAAGAACTACGAAAGCTGTATCGCATACAAACAGCAAGGATTGTCTCAGTAGTGATTTATTCGTGGATTCAAGGTAAATTTTATATTCTTCGTACCATGCATGCATTTTGAAACGTTGTGAAAAATAATCAATGGGAGAATGGAAACCACATTGGCGTCCTTCTTCGACATATATATGTAAAATAGATGCGTAACTGCCCGTTTTTCTGCTTTTTTTAACAAAGAATCGAGACAGTTTTATGTCCATAAATATAAAGAATTCAGGGATTTAAGCATTTGTTTACAAGAATTTTGAACAGAAAAAGCCATTGTGGCAGCCCCCTTATCATAACAAAGAGCTAACAGACTAGCATGATTCTTCGACAGATTTAAGTAAAGTAAACTGCCGTTTTTTTGTTGTTGTTTTTTTTGCTTTTAACCAAGAATCAAGACTGTTTTACGTCCATATCTATAAAGAATTCAGGGATTCAAGCATTTATTCACGCGAATTTCAACGCAAAAAGTTCTTTGCTGTGGACTTGTGGTAAGGCAACACCACAGTGAACTTAAAGACGAGCCGCACATTCGCCATATTTACGTAAAATAAATACTACCTGCATGGTTCTTTTGCTTTTAACCAAGAATCGAGGCTGTTTTACATCCGTATCTATAAAGAATTCAGGGATTTAAGCATTTATTCACAAGAATTTCAACGTAAAAAGCTCTGTGTTGTCGACTTGTAAGGCGGCGCCACAGTGAACTTAAAGACGAGCCGCACATTCTCCATATTTACGTAAAATATAGTACAAGTCGAGGAAGATGAAACACAAGGCATAGTCCAATATTTATTTACTGTATATGCAATATTCTGTGTGCAATACTTACTCACCTGCAATATTCAAAGCCTTAACTGTCAAACTGCTGCTACTTCACTCCGATCATTTGCACTGCCTGAACATAGGGCTATCTCATACGCATTTTATATTTGTTTATCTAGATTTTATAATTGCAAGAAATGCTCCACAATTTCATTGTACAACTGTATAATGACAATAAAGGGCTATTCTATTCTATAAAAAGTTGTGATTGTATATAGAATTTATTAGTAATCTATTTTTACTGTAATTGATTCTGCATGCTTTCCTCAAGTATTAAGTTTCTGATGTGAAAATTGAGTGATTTATTAGCTGTTGAAAACATGCAGTAAATAAAACAAAAATAGGTAAGTATTTTGGGCAAAAACCTATATACATCAAATATTGCTATTGATCCTGAAAATATAGGTGATTATCCTTGCATTTGGTGATTTTTGTAAATCTAGTGTAAAATCTGAGAATTTTATAGCCATTTTAAGTTTTGTTATACTTACAGTGGGGAGAACAAGTATTTGATACACTGCCAATGGGTTTTCCCAACACTTGTTCTCCCCACTGTATATAAAATATAATTAATCGGGATTTTAGTAGGGAACGACTTTGAGTTTTTTGATGCCGCTGCTCATGGAGACTCATATATGGCTAAGGTAGGTGCCTGTTTTGGTTTTAGGTCGGTAGCAGCTTTGGTTTTGAAAATATCTGAATTTGAAGTTTTTGAAAATAGGCCCCCTACGGATCGGCCCCGTTTCCCGTGTCATGTCAGTGGGTCATGAAGTCTATGGGTACAATAGGGTACTGTTTACGCGACGTAAAAAACCCCCCCAAAAAAACCACTACAGACAAAATGGCGGCCGAGACTTTGGCATCGTAAAGTCGAAATCACGTTAAGTCGGGTACGTCGTAACCAGGGGACTACCTGTATATAGTTGAAACTTGTTTTTAAGTCTCGCCTGGTCTTCAGACATTAAACTGTTTATAAAAGAGATTTTGCCTGTTAATTTCTTTTATTGCCCAAAATATGTTAACAAAGAAATATCCTTGAATTTGTGACTTAAGTCTAATTTAATTCTGTAAGACTCGTGTTCCCCACCTCTCGGAGTTACTGATATGAATCATAACATGGCTGACTTCTTCCTAGGATTTGTTGCATAGTGTTCTGCCTTTATTATGCGCCACTATCAGCATGCGTGGCTAGCTTCAAGTTGGCTAATCAGATTGAGCGCCGCTCAGCCTGTGTTATCTGGCCACGGTCCACCAGTCCGCCCATTCTATGTTCGTAGCGGGGGTGCACTTTTCCATGCGGTCATAAAGGAGAGGTTGCGTTCGCCCTCCTGTAGCACTGTGGGAAAATGCGACTTCCTTTGCTTATTTGGACCAATCGGATTATAAATGGACATTTGCGAGAACGGTCGAGAGGCTGAAAGTCACCATTCTCTCAAGGGTTCTGAGGGAGAAACGCTGGGGGCTAGTTTCCATTTAGTGGAGGGAAATAAATAAATGTGTGGAGTTTGGTATACATTCAGAGTTTAATTATTTAATAATTGTTCTTTCCGAGCAGTTGTCTAAACAAGTAAAAGAAGATTCGATATAAAAGGCCCCATTGGCTGCCACTGACGGCAACAGAACAGCTCATCTCTGTTAAAATGGATTGAATGTCAATTGCCATTAATCAATGCTTTAAAGATACTTTTTTTTCATGCTAAAGGTCACATAAGTCACCACTAAAGTCACTCCACAAAATATTTTTCCAAAATTTTTGTGGAGTGTCCAAGTGCCTTTCTGTGAACATTAAACGAGCAACAATGTTTTTTTTAGACAGCAGTGGCTTCCTCCATGGAGTCCCCCCATGAACACCATTCTTCACCATAGTTTTACATATAGTTGATGTGTGTACAGAAATATTGGACTTGTGCCAGTGATTTCTGTAAGTCTTTAGGAGACACTCTAGGTTTTTTTTTTTTTTTTTTTTTTTATCTCTGTGAGTATTCTGCGCTGAAATCTTGGCGTCATTTTTGGTGGACGGCCACATAGAAGCAACAGTGCCAAACTCTGTCAATTTGTAGTCAACTTCTCTGACTGTCGTTTGATGGACATCCAGACTTTTAGAGATTGCTTTGTATGCTTCCCAGCTTTATACAAATCAACAATCTTTGATCGCAGGTCTTCAGACAGCTCTTTTGACCGAGCCATGATGCACATCAGACAATGTTTCTCATCAAGACATTTCTTACCAGGTGTGTGTTTTATAGTGGGCAGAGCACCTTTAAACCACTCATCAGTGATTGGGCACACACCTGACTTAAAATGCTTGGTAAAAATTGATTTCAATTGCTCTTTAAGTCTCCTTAGGCAGAGGGTTCACCTACTTATTTTTCCCCCTTCTGTCATTGTTTGCATGCTATCCTCATTAAAATATGAAAACATATGTCTTAGTTAAAGCAGACACTGTTTTTTCATTTTGACAAAGATCAGATCACATTTGATGGTGATTTTATGCAGAAATGTGAGAAATTCCAAAAGGTTCAGATACTTTTTCATACCAATGTATCACAGCAGAATGATGAAAAGAGCTGATTTTATGTCTATCACCGTCAAAGCCACTGAAAGAGTTAAATTAAACAGAAACTAGACATATGACTTTGGACAGCCTTGGCCAAAGTTGATATGGTAGACACAGCTGCAGAGACAGCGGTGATGCAGAATCCAGAGCCCGACAGGTGCTGCATTAAAACCTCTCCCCTTTAGCTTAGCGCTGATCCCTTCTTTCCAAACGCTCATGGAATGCACGTTGTTCAACTTAAGGCTGACGTGTGACCAAAGCATCAAATCTCTTCACGGTTCCTTCAGACATTCTAAGGACGGCGTTGTTATTTCATGTACCTTTGTTTGGTTGACCCTTATGTTTTTACTGTTTCACTTTTCTCTGATATGAAAAACAACTAAAAATTTTGAAATGACGAGTGCATTCTTCTAGGAAAGTCTATGCGTTCCAAGAATCCGCAAGTTGGATGCAGTAGCAGCAGCTGTCACTGTTCCTCTTACCATCCTGCTGCACAATGGCATTACACTTCTAATGACTGATTAGTGTCAGATATCTGGCTCTGGCTGCTGGCTGTACAATCCCAACTGTGGGAAATAACCGCGCCGATTGCACCCGATCCAAGGGCTTGGTTTAGAGTTTCCTCTAAAGCAAAGACGAACACTGAGTTCCGGCTTGGAGACATTGGAAGATGGACTCAACAAACTGCTATTTCCTTAAGAGATTCTCAGGTGTGAAACTCTGCTGGAGTCATACAAACAAAAGAGGTTAAAGGGGGAAGTTCAGAATGTTTAATCTTCGAATTAGCAGCGGTTTAATTAGTCGGTGGAGTTGATTTCGACAAATTCCGTGCAGTTTGTTATTTATTTGTTAATTTTAGGGCTCCGGAGTGGCTAAGCTAGTGCGAGTCAATGGTACAATCTTAGTATGCCAATATAAAACGATAATTACAGATCTAAGATAGTCTAATAAATTTAAAATGCAGATCATTGTTCGAAATATCCACGCGGCCAAAAAAATGTAACACCGAACTTGTCACACTACTTGACGTCCTGCTGTGCTTGCCCCCGCCCACAATTTGGTTTGTTTTCAAATTGGTCTCAAACAACATTAACAAGCCTTGAATTTAACTTTTCATGAGCTGAAGGAACCTTGTCAATATCTTCATTTCCTCTCATTTTTACTATAGTACTGATAAATGCAGTGCTTTGGCAACTTATTGGTCAATTGCAATCAACAAATTGGCTTAAAGGCTACCACGGATAGAAAGACATGTAGTTCTTAAAAGATAAATGTTAGCACGAGTTATAATAATTTGATATTAAAAGCCCTCTTAATGTTTCCGTTTTAACAAAATTTGCAAAATTATTTTATCTAGTAGGTCGCCATTGGTATTGACGTCGCACGGAGGTGACGTCACATGCCGGACTTCCAAACTGTCACGCTTTAAATACATTAAAGTAATGTCATCGGTTCTGCCCTTCCCTTTGAACCTGAGTGGAACATTAATGAGAAGGACAGCAAAAGCGAAATGAACAGGAAAAAAAGGATGAGACGAGTGGCGTTCATGTGTCAAGTTCACTAGTGACAGCATTCCCTTGCTCTAGTGACAAGAGCAGGGAAGTATTTGATGTTGAAAACTGTTTGCAGATCTTCACGGTAAACTGTTGTGTGATCCAACTTATTCCAATATAATTATGGAGATAGTTAGCATCCGGAGCTGTCATGTGCTTTACATATGATTAGGATTTACTGCGAAACACAGCAGTGTGATTATTTTTGCTGATAGCCCGGGGGCGTGCATCACAACACAGGAAAATGTTTGCCTCTACCGAGACGTCTAATGGCGTCTAATGAAATGATGTCTTACCTTATTGTTGTCACGTAAAAGCAGATGTCCAGATTGCTGATCATCCTGCTGGTTAATTCGGTGGCATGGCGGTGAATTACAGAACAACCCATTCCCTTGATGCAAAACTTTGAATGCGCCTTCGAATGAGCCTTTAAAGGGTACCACGGATAGAAAGACATGTAGTTGTTAAAAGATAAATGTTAGTACGAGTTATAATAATTTGGTGAATAAGTGCCACGGAAAATGAATAAATGTATTAAACTTAGTTTGGTTGCTGGCTATTTGTATCATTTCGCACATTGAGATGTAAGAGGCAGAGAAAGGCGAGTGGACAGATTCATAGCTCGGACCACCACATTTATTGGCATAAGCTTCAGCAACTTCTTCACAACAAACATAAGTATCATATAGTGAATTACAACAAAAATAATATTCATATGCTGTGCTACAATCTGTATTGATGAGGCCCTATTTTCACACAGTTAAGCAACAATGCAAACAACAATGCAAAGAGAACTGGCAATCACAAATTCACAACCAAAATAGATATGCAAAATACACATAAAACTTATGAGTAACTTAGAGTTTGGTCAAACTCTATTTAAAAATTTTAGCAACTCGTTTAGCTCAACAAATACACTGGATGGCAATAGTAGTCACAATATACAAACTATGATGCTGGGAGCCATGATCAGGAGTCTTGTTTGTTGTGAAGACAACACTCAAATGAACGTAAGTCACAATGGACCCCCACTAAACAGGAAACTACGGCGTCAGTAGAAGGACAAAATGCACTCATTGGCTTAATCTCTTAATAATTTAAACTCACCATTGCCACCTTGTGGTGTATTTAAATCACTACCTTACATAGTTAAAGAGTGACACTGTGAAGTATGACAGCGTGGCCATGTGACGTCGCCGCCCTGCGACGTCAACAACAATGGCGAGCTAATTGTTTTTTTTTTCATTTAAAATTATACAAATTTTATTAAAATTAAAACATTAAGTAGGGTCTTAATATCAAATTATTATAACTCGTACTAACATTTATCTTTTAACACCTATATGTCTTTCTATCCGTGGTACCCTTTAAAGGCTCATTCGAAGGCACATTCGAAGTTTTGCATCAAGGGAATGGGTTGTTCTGTAATTCACCGCCATGCCACTAGAGGGTGTGGCTTTGTCTTTGTATGGTTTTGGGGGACTCTTGTCGAATTCCTTTAGTTTATCTCCGGTCATTGACAGCAATGGCAACTGAGATGGAACGTGTGCATTTGCAGCTGCAGCTTTTCAATAGGAGCAACAAATGTTGTTAAAACAAATCTTGAAGTGTAGGCCAGGGGTCCCCAACCTATTCCACAAAGGCCCACTGTGGGTGCAGGATTTCATTCCTACCAAACAAGATGACGACACTTCTTCCCCAATCTGGTGTTTTACAAGTGCAATCAGTTGATTGCAGTCAGGCGTGGCTTGTTTTAGCAGAAGCCTCATATGTTCAACTGTCTCTGCTGGATTGGCTGGAACAAAAACCAGGACCCACAGTGGGCTTGAGGACTGGGTTGGAGACCCCTGGTGTAGGCTACACAGAAGACGTTTGCGACTGTTTGAAAACGGCGGTGTAGTGCTGAACCAAAAACAACGTTCTGAAAGGACCAATCACAGTCCTTCAATGTTCACATCACGTGTGTCGACCTGACGCGTAGTCAGGATTTTTGGGAGGTGCACATCAGGCTACAGTGTTTGGTTGTAAATCGGGTCTGCGTTAACGACGTAGGTCTGCCGTCACCACTACGCGGAAGCATAAATCAGCCTTTCGTGTGGAGTAGAAGTTTGTCAGCCAGAAAAAAATCAAGACTGACAATGTTTTAAAAAAAACAATTACTTGCGTTGTGTCAAATTTTAGGGGTGAAATGTCCCCATTAAGGAGCAGTCTGGAGACCTGACTAGTGGATGTCCAATCCATTTGAACTGGGAGGGTGACAGCAAATGAACACCTAGTGCAGTCAATAGTCCCTTTCACACACTCCGAAACACCGGGAATATCGCGGGATTTAACCATGCAGCAGTTGTATGTGAAAACAATTTCCCTGGTCGACTGACAAGGAGATTACGCGGATATTTTACAGGTCGCCTCTTAGTATAATGTCCGGGACTTTCCCAGGAAGCGGTGTATGTGAAAGCAGGCATTAAATTCCTAGGTCACAGCAGCCTGATGATGTAAATATCATGGCGGGCCAATCGTCACTTATTCTCTCGTTGCATTAAGACGAAAAGCGGTAAACAAACATTGTAATTATCAACATAGCAAGCTGGAAATAGCTAAATTAAACTGAAAACATGACGAAATTAAATTGCTACGGGATCATAGAGCTGAGGAATAGAGTCCATCGTCCATCTTTGGATATGTGTGGTTTATTTTGTTGCCGATGTTATGATCCACTACTGCGGAAACAAGGTTGTACTTCAAAGCAGAAAACAGCGGAGGGAAGCGTTCAGGGTTTGGGAAATACAACAAAAAATAGACACGATCGTGGAAAAGGGGAAATAGCACAATGGGTCCGTGATATCTCGACACCCTTCTCATGGATCGCCTGGGCCTAAATAGAGTCGTGATGAGCTTGGATTGGGTGCGGTGTCGAAAACGCTCACTTTGGAACATAACACAATTTGACCAACATTGTGACAGCCAATGCTGACCAAAAATGATGTAATGCCGGGTTATAAAATAACGCCAGCAGCCATACCCGCACAGAGAGCACCAGTGGGCAACACGGGACAAGTCTGCTGAAGTGTCCAACCCACGTCACTCTCAGGATATCTCTACATGCGCAAGAGCAATGACGCGAGTAAATCCGGCGTCACCTTACACAGGAATATCCCTGGATATGTGTGTGAAAAGGGCTAATGACAGCCAATGAGTTCAAGGTAGGTTATTTTAGAAGTACAGGCATGTATCAAACTGGTAAGCCTTTACATTAATTAGAGCCAAGGTTGATGATGCCTCACTACATCATCGCAATGATTAATACAGGTAAGCATATAGTATTGACTCATTGGCTGCCATGTTTGTACCTTATTTTGTTTACTCTAACAATTGCTGGAAAAATAAAATATAACTGCTTTGAATCACGTTATCATAGTTATTCCTCTTGCGTCCACTTTACACTTATTCACTTTACTCCCGGACCACGACACTTAGGCTGAGTCATAGAATGATGTGGACCATGTGGGGAAATCAGCAGCCTATCACCAGCAGCATGTTGCACAAGCGCCTCGTGCAGCTGTTTGACTGACCGGTGTTAGCATTTGCCAAGGTTGAGGCAATGTTCTTACTTCTTACTTTGCAGATTTGTTCCACTGTTTAGAGCTGGAAGCGGCGGCGGTGTCCTCGCTAAGACAAAAGGAAGCTTGGCAAGCTGGTGATCAAATAAGCCTTGTTTATTGGACCTCTGCCTCTTTTGCACTGTGTTCATCTGTGTGTGTCAGAGAGAATAAAAATCTGCTCTCCTCTAGCAAACAGACCACACACAGTCACCCACTTCAACCACCACAAAGGCCAGCGAGAGCAGTCGCAGAAGCTCATGAGTCGACAGCACACATGGCACTGACTTTTTTCATCTCGCTTTGTTTGAGATCTGCACCGACTTGAAACAGGCTCCAGCATTTACTCCTCTATGACCACTTCACCCCTCGGCCGCCTCTCTCTTTGCCTATTGCTTTGTGTCCTTCCAGCTCTTGAGAACAATGTCACGCTGCTTTCTCATAGTGCCATCTCTGGTATGTGAGTTATATTTGCAAACACGACAGCACGCAAAGAACTTGATAAGGACGGCTGTGACACACCAAGGTTGAGGACTGGCATTCCTGTATTCACGTTATTGGGTGGCCTTCGCTCCCACTAGTGCACATCTAAGCTACACATTTTCAGGTGTTGTTTCCAAACTGAGGTTGAAGGTTGTAGGCTCAGTTTCTACAATTCCTGTGCTGAGGCTTCTTAGAATAATCAAAAAGTAAAATTTATGCAAAAACACACATCTTTATCAGGCATTCATTGATGGTAGCTTTGCATGTAATGCAAAAGCTGCCATCTATAATATTCCTTTTTGTTTTTCAATGACGTTTTTTTTTGGCGCGCCTCCCAGCCGAAACCATTTGAACAACCGACACTGTTCAAACACCAAAATGACCGGAATTCTCATCTGTTGTGGACTCTCTTTTGTTTGACACCTCAAAAATGACCAAAACTTTGGTTTTATCAGTTCACAAAATATTTTGCCAAAGCTTCTGTGGAGTGTCCAAGTGCCTTTCTGTGTAAATTAAAAGAGCAAGGTTTTTTTTTTTTTTTTAGACAGCAGTGGCTTCCTCCGTGGAGTCCTCCAATGAACACCATTGTTGGCCATAGTTTCACATATAGTTGATGTGTGCACAGAGATATTGGACTGTACCAGCGATTATTGTAAGTCTTTAGGAGACACTCTAGGGTTCTTTTTACCTCTCTGAGTATTCTGCGCTGAACTCTTGGCATCATCTTTGGTGGACGGCCATTCCTTGGGAGAGACGCAACAGTGCGGAACTCTCTCCATTTGTATACAACTTTCCTAGACTGACCCCAGCAAAAATGAACAGATTTTTTTTTTTTGAAAGCTTTATGTTGTCCTAAAATATATTTTTTTCATACAATTCTTTAAAGATTAATTTGTATAAATCTTCTTTAATTTGTATCATACGTGATACATTAAGCAATACATGCAGTTCTCGAGGAAAAACAAATATACAGTAACTAAATAACGTCACATTTTTACATGATAATGATCACATTTGTATCACATAAATAACATGCTAATGATCAAGCTATTATGTGATACTATCATTTAAAAACATGATCACTATCATTTAAGTTTTCATCTCAAAACCCGAGCGAGAGGTCTCTGTGTGGGAAAAACCACCATTCATGACCCAGATCGATGAAAGTGAGATAACAGTGTCCGCTGAACTTAGCTGACACAAGTGCAAATCCTTTATTTGTGTGTGAGAACTTCCTCGTTTTCTTCCCCAAAATGAGCATCACCAAGGTTGGACCTCTTTCCTTGCCCCTTGAAAAAAAAAAAGGTCAGGGTCGAAGGTGTAGAACAATTAAAGTGACCGTTTTCCACTAATGTGGCACCCTACGGCTGTTAAGAAAAGTCTTAATTTACTTGCTGTAGTCAGAATTTTAACTCTTTCATTGCCATTTAGAATGATAGACATCCAATCATGTGGCGTCCTATGATCCTTCTGCTATGAATTTTACTGTTTTAATTTAATTTAATTTTTTTAAGCTGTCCTGTTCAGCTGCTTAGACACAAAGAATAGGAATCTGAGTGTCCTTATGGTCTGAACAGTTTTAATGTGATACGTGGGAGTTTTGTATGCTCCCATTGTGGTTGCTCATTATGTTTTATTCATTCGGAGAAAGCGGCGAACAGGAAAGGATTTAGGGTCTAACAGAAAGAAAGGAGGTGGACCGAAGAGGAAAAGAACAAACAAAAACAACAACATTATTTATTAAAATTAAAATTTAATTATTCTGCTACTAAACATTTGTTTATTTGCTGCCAGTGCTAACCCTGTCACTTAAAACTGATCCTCTAAATCTCAAAATAACTATCCAAAAAGTACAAAAGTATTGTATTTCGTTTTAATGATGGATAGGGTTGTTCCGATCATGTTTTTTTGCTCCTGATCCGATCCTGATCGTTTTAGTTTGAGTATCTGCCGATCCCGATATTTCCCGAGCCAATTGCTTTTTTTTGCTCCCGATTCAATTCCAATCATTCCCGATAATTTTTAGCGATCATATACATTTTGGCAATGCATTAAGAAAAAAATGAATAAAACTCGGACGAATATACACATTCAACATACAGTACATAAGTACTGTATTTGTTTATTATGACAATAAATCCTCAAGATGGCATGTACAGTATTAACATCCTTTCTGTGAGAGGGATCCACGGATAGAAAGACTCGTGACTTTGTATATTGCGACTAAATATTGCCATCTAGTGTATTTGTTGAGCTTTCAGTAAATGATACTGCAGCCATGCTCCAATGCATGATGGGAAGTGGAACCATGATGGGAAGTGGAACCATGACTGTGCGTAGTGCTAGCAATTGATATATCTTCTCTGCGATGGGAAATAAAATAAGGTGTTGAGAAAAAGATCAAATGCGACCTTGGTTCCCCTCATTGCTTCCCATGATATATCTAATCGTATGGAGAGGGATTGTAAGGCTTTAGCCAATTAAAATATGCCTTGAAAGGCTGTCAAAATTTACTCTACTTATTTTATGCTGCCTTTTATCTCTCTAAATAGGTTAAATGGCGCCATTACAGATTGAGAGCGCCAATGCGTGAGTGGGTCGTGCAACGCATCCATTCATTGCGTTAAATTTTTTATTATTACCGCCGTTATTGGGATAAATTTGATAACCCTACCTTAAGCCTAAACTAAAGACTCTGGATGAGTGTAACGTATTATATCTTTAACGTTAAATACAATTAGAAAACGATTTAATTAAAAAAAAAAATATATATATATATATATATATATACAGTATATTAAAAAAAGGCATGGCCGATATTTTTTTGCCGATTCCGACACTTTGAAAATGACGTGATCGGACCCGATCGATCGGGGGACATCTCTAATGATGGAGGATAAACTGCCCTCTGGTGGCAGCATTGGGTCTGGCTGCACGGTCGCCTTGTATGACTGAAGAGCAGACTCGCCGTGCCTCGTTCCGCCCCAGTATTTTATTAGGTCTAGTGACGCCCCTCTCACACCTAGACAGAGTTGAATGAGCTGCAGAATTTTGCTATCTGCTAGTAATGCTACACGTAGGCTTTCTATTGTTTTGTAAGAAAGAGTAATGCTGTTCCAGTCAAATAGAAATAAAATACATATACAAGTATACAGTTTATCACAAAAGTGAGTACACCCCTCGTATTTCTGCAGATATTTAAGTATATCTTTTCACGGGACAACACTGACAAAATCACACTTTGACACAATGAAAAGTAGTCTGTGTGCCGCTTATATAATAGTTAATTTATTTTCCCCTCAAAATAACTCCAAATATAGCCATTAATATCTAAACCCCTGGCAACAAAAGTGTGTACACCACATCGGAACTACGTACATCCCTAAATGTCCGAATTCAGTACTGCTTGTCATTTTCCCTCTAAAATGTAATGTGACTTGTTACAGAAGTGCTGTCAGCATTGCTGCAGAGATTGAAGAGGGTGGGGGGTCAGCCTGTTAGCGCTCAGACCATACGCCGTACTCTACATCAAATTGGTGTCCATGGCTGTCACCCTAGGATGAAGCCTCTTCTGAAGATGGTACACAAGAAAGCCCGCAAACAGTTTGCTGAAGACTTGTCAACAAAGCACACGGATTACTGGAACCATGTCCTATGGTCTGATGAGAAGATTAATTTTTTGGGTTCCGATGGTCACAAGCATGTGTGGCGGCGACCAGGTGAGGAGTACAAAGATAAGTGTGTCATGCCTACAGTTAAGCATGGTGGTGGGAATGACCCTCCCACCTCTTCAATCTCTGCATCAATGCTCACAGCACTCCTGTAACGAGTCAAATGACATTTTGGAGGGATAATGACAAGCAGTACTCAATTTGGACCTTTAGGGATGTACGTAGTTCCTATGCGGTGTACTCACTTTTGTTGCCAGGGGTTTAGATATTAATTGCTATACAGTGGGGCAAATAAGTATTTAGTCAACCACTAATTTTGCAAGTTCTCCCTCTTGAAAATATTAGAGAGGCTTGTAATTGTCAACATGGGTAAGCCTCAACCATGAGAGACAGAATGTGGGGGGGGAAAAAAACAGAAAATCACATTGTTGATTTCAATACCAAAAGTTCATCTCAATACTTTGTTATGTACCCTTTGTTGGCAATAACGGAGGCCAAACGTTTTCTGTAACTCTTCACAAGCTTTTCACACACTGTTGCTGGTATTTTGGCCCATTTCTCTATGCAGATCTCCTCTAGAACAGTGATGTTTTAGGGCTGTCATTGGGCAACAAGGACTTTCAACTCCCTCCACAGATTTTCTATGTGGTTGAGATCTGCAGACGGGCTAGGCCACTTCAGGACCTTGAAATGCTTCTTACGAAGCCACTCCTTTGTTGCCCTGGCTGTGTGTTTGGGATCATTGTCATGCTGAAAGACCCAGCCACGTCTCATCTTCAATGCCCTCGCTGATGAAAGGAGATTTCACTCAAAATCTCGATATATGGCCCCATTCATTGTTTTCTTTACACAGATCAGTCGCCCTGGTCCCTTTGCAGAAAAACAGCCCAAAGCATGATGTTTCCACCCCCATGCTTCACAGTGGGTATGGTTTTCTTCAGATGCAATTCAGTATTCTTTCTCCTCCAAACACGAGAACCTGTGTTTCTACCAAAAAGTTCTATTTTGATTTCATCTGACCATAACACATTCTCCCAGTCCTCTTCTGGATCATCCAAATGCTCTCTAGCGGACCGCAGACGGGCCTGGACCTATATTGTCTTCAGCAGGGGGACACGTCTGGCAGTGCAGGATTTGAATCCCTGGCGGCGCATTGTGTTACTGATAGTAGCCTTTGTTACTGTGGTCCCAGCTCTCTGTAAGTCATTCACTAGGTCCCCCTGTGTAGTTCTGGGATTTTATTATCTTATTATCTTTTTGACGCTCCGGGGTGAGATCTTGCATGGAGCCCCAGATCGAGGGAGATTATCAGTGGTCTTGTATGTCTTCCATTTTCTAATAATTGCTCCCACAGTTGATTGATTTCTTTACACCAAGCATTTTACCTATTGCAGATTCAGTCTTCCCAGCCTGGTGCAGGTCTACAATTTTGTCTCTGGTGTCTTTCGACAGCTCTTTGGTCTTGGCCTTAGTGGAGTTTGGAGTGTGACTGACTGACATTGTGGACAGGTGTCTTTTGTACCGATAATGAGTTAAAACAGGTGCCATTAATACAGGTAACGAGTGGAGCCTCGTTAGACCTCATTAGACCTCGTTAGAAGAAGTTAGACCTCTTTGACAGCCAGAAATCTTACTTGTTTGTAGGTGACCAAATACTTATTTTTCACTCTAATTTGGAGATAAATTCTTTAAAAATCATACAATGTGATTTTCCACATTCTGTCTCTCATGGTTGAGATTTACCCATGTTGACAATTACAGGCCTCTCTAATCTTTTCAAGTAGGAGAACTTGCACAATTGGTGGTTGACTAAATACTTATTTGCCCCACTGTATTTTGAGTGATTTTAAGGGGAAAATAAATTAATTCTATTATATAAGCTGCACAAAGACTACTTATCATTGTCTGAAAGTGTCATTTTGTCAGTGTTGTCCCATGAAAAGATATCCTTAAATATCTGCAGAAATGCGAGGGTGTACTCACTTTTGTGATACACTGTGTATCTTGTTTCAGAAATGCTTGTAAAAAACGCTGGAAATAATGATGACCACACATCCAAAATTGTTATAGGCTATATCCCAAATTTATTCATACAGATTAATTCTATTCATTTTGGTCATATTAAAAAGAATAGCAATGAATAGCATCCCCAGATATCAGACTGGTGTTGAATAAACATTGATTTTCAATCAAAATCATCAGTATGGTTGATATTGAAATTTTCGACAATAAAATATGTTGAATCAGCATTGCAAATACTGATGTAATCTGACAGTGACATTGAAACAACGTTGTTCTATTATGTGTCAGACGATGGTTGGGTTAACATTGTTTAATTCTTGATGAAATAATGTTGACAAATAGTTGATTTTTGATTGACCGGGAAATATGATTGAAAAGTCATCGAATTATGGATGAGCGGGAGTTGTTGTCAAGAAATAGTTGTGTTTGTGGTTGAGCGGGAAGACAGTGTATCACCTCAAACAAACTCCACTGGAAACACCTTATTTAGGGTTAGCCATATTTGGGTAAGCCTGTTGCTTTCCTTCAGAGCCTTATCAGCAATGATGTCTTACGGCAGGATAAACCACGTATGTCATCAAAGTTTCACATAAAACGGTATTTGCCTGACACAACGTGACAAAGTTGCCGAAATCGTAAGAAACAGTGCATTTGCTGTGATTGGCATACAAGTTAAGACTTGCTTTGCTTGGATGTGAGCTAAGTAGAACTTAGTTCAGGCAAACATATTTTTTTCCAGTTAAAGCGCTAAAATCACTAGATATGACACAATGGAGCCTTGTATAAACTAAATTTATTGAACAAAAAGACAGTGCGATCATTTTTCCATCGTAACTAGCTAATTAGCTAGCTCCGTTCCCATATGTTGCCTTAATTTGGTTTGGGATTGGTTCAGAACTCACTTCACCATAAAATAATGAAGTATGTTAAACTAACCCATGACACCTGCTTGAATTCCATTATGTGAATTAACTGTGAATGTCGTTTTGTTAGTATTTTTCAGATTTCCTCAAGCGGCATATAGGGATGGATGTGTTGCAATATGCATTTGCTGCTGTTGTGCAGAAGTGGCTACGTTATGTCCCAGACCTCGTTGGTGGCAAAGTGCACAGCAAGGCTCGTCAGACAGAGGAGGATGCTTAAGTATGAAATAACTGTACTGATAGTTAATGAAGTTTTCTCTTGTTATGATTCAATTAAAAATATATTAATTCTAGCCAAGTTTTCATTTGATTATTTATTCATTATTAAATGATTTAATTTTTTATTTTTTTTTCTAATCATGTATAATCTTTTATTAGTCAGTCGAGCTGTTTCCTCTATCTGTAAAAAAAAAAAGCAGGAATTTAATATTTAGAGATATTGGCATATTTGAAAGCATTAATAGCGTCATGGTTGAAAATGAAGGAAAACATAACATTGATTCAACGTTGTTCCAATACTAATAATAATCAAAATGATGTTAATATTTTGTCAGAATTTCAACGTTGGAACGACATTAATCGAGGTTGCAAAAGTGATGACAATTCAACGTCGGGTGTCAACGTTGATTCAAAGATATAAGATTGACAGCGGAATGTTTATTTAACATCATTTCAAGGAGTTTTTGAACACCTGTCAGTAAAAATACTAGTGCTGGATTCAGCATAGATTTGCCTTTTACCTAACCAGAAAATTTATGGCGACATGAGCATTATTAGAATGAGCAAAACAAAGACAAGAACAGTTTTGACTTCTAATATAGTTCCCATATTCATTTTTTCAAATAAATATAATTTGAGTCAATCACAATCAATCAGTCAATATAATTGACGATGTGTTCCCCAGAACTATGAGCATTGAACTAAAACAAACATAAACCCAACAGATATTGTGCTTTGTCAGCAGATAAAACATTAGGTGCAACAGGAGAGGAGACTTTTGTGGTCTTAGTCCATGAAACAACTTTCTTAACCTGGCAATTATAGGACAGCAAGCCTATCAGTAACCAAAAGAACTAGCAAACATTTGCTAACTGCCATAGTAAGGTTTAAAACTCAGTGATGGAAAATGCAGCTTCTAGAACAGTAACAAAACTTTGCATACTGGCAAAACAGGAGTGGAAACAAATGCACAAATCCCAATCCACCGACACAGTGTCAAAAATATATATTATTGGTTCTATTAATAATGTTATTGGATTTATTGGAATGATGTCATAATTCCTATTATTCGACAGATAATTATCGGTCTAATAATTATCGTGCACCTCTAATCAACACATATGTAAAAACGAACAACAAGGATAGGCAGTTTATCTGGCACTCACCTATAAAGCAGGTAGGAAGATATCAGTTATTTGCACCTTTGACTGTAAAATTAGCACATGCAACGTAATATTGATGCTGCATTCACGTGTGCTTGGAGTAATCGAAAAAAATTAATATCTATGATATGGTATCTATAAAAAGCACCAAACAGTAACTCAACTTGTGAAGTATGACTGGAGAATTCAAATAGGCTGCCCTTCTTTGTAGCAACCATGTTTTTTTCCCCATATTATTTCTTTACAACACATCAGAACGATTTTCTAACACAGGCAATTTTACGTGCATAAATTACCATATTAAGGAGCCATGTGTAGATTGTGTATATGGAGTGAATAGAGCAATATGCCCATATTAAATAAGGTCATTCTGTAGATTAAGCTACGTAGACTTAAATCTCCAAAGTATTTTTTTTTAACCAGTGAAATTTATACTGGGTGAGAAGCTCTGTCATCAGGAAGGGACTTGGCGTCGACCTGCTACTCCTCCGCGTTTAGAGGAGCCAGCTGAGGTAGCTCGGGCATCTGCTTCGGATGCCTCCTGGACGCCTCACCGGAGTGGTGTTCCGGGCATGTCACATGGCGGCGAGACTATCTCTCTCGGCTGACCTGGCCTTGGGATCCCACCGAAGGAGCTGGTTGAAGTGGCTAGGGAGAGGAAAGTCTGGGCTTCCCTGCTAAAGCTGCTGACCCCGCGACCTGACCCCGGATTAAGCAGTAGTTGGATGGATGGATGGATGGATGGATGGATGGATGGATGGATGGATGGATGGATGGATGGATGGATGGATGGATGGATGGATGGATGGATGGATGGATGGATGGATGGATGGATGGATGGATGGATGGATGGATGGATGGATGGATGGATGGATGGAAGGAAGGTAATTTATACTGGGGCACTGCAGATCCATACTATATATATACATTTAAATTCAAAGAACGGCGGGACAGACTTCCGTAGACGTCTTGCACCGTCAAAGGCAGCCAATGTGTTAACTCCAGAACAAAACAAAATCCTGATAGTTTGTCTCGCCCTGTCTTAATTTTCTCTGAGAAAAATGCAAACCTCACAAATTGTGAATTTTTAGTCCTTCCCAGTCTTTCTTGCAACGCTCCCATCCACGTTTGGCGTGGGAACCAAGGGCACACATTGCAGCATTTGGGAGCAAACCGTTAAACATAACACAATGATTTGGAAAAAAAAAGAAGGGAAAAGAGAGAGAGAGAGAGAGAGATTGAGAGAGAGAGAGAAGGGATTGGTATTAGAAACTGACTCCTTCAATCGTCTTTACTGCATCTGTGTGTGTGTTCTGAATTGTGTTTAGGGAATCAGGAGATGAAAGGATAATAGGATCTTCCACCTACGTACATCCACCACTCAGCCATGTCAACATGATCATTATCTTTCACTCAATTGGCAATAAATCTCTGTCCATACAAGCCTACTCTCATGTTGTGTTAAGATTTAACTGTACGGAGCTGAACTACATGAAGATGGTGAGAAAATTTTAATGGGAAGTGAAAATGGAAGAAAATCTGATACTTTCCCCTCATATTTTATTCTTCCAATTTCTACTACAGTCATTTCAGGCAATTTGTTTTTTACGCTTGCATGGATATTAACTTAACCCTTTATACGACATGCATTGAATCCATTGGCTGTCTGAAACACAAGTCAAATTTCTGCTGATTTTTTTTTTTTTTTTTTTTTTTCAAAAGAAAGAGCCTTGGATTAGAGGGTCTTAACTAGAGTTTTTTTTTTCATGGAAATAACCCACAACCCCCCCCCCCCCACAAAAAAAACAAAAAAACAAAAGTAACTGACCTGAAAATGCCTCAAATTCAACAGGAAGAGGCCTCGAATTAAGCCCAGTGTTTTTCAACCGGTGTGCCGCGGCACACTAGTGTGCCGTGAGAGATCGTCAGGTGTGCCGCAAGAAATTATCTAATGTCGCATTTCTATATATAAATATTGTAATGTCGGCAACTGTGCGGGCCCTTGAAGGGGCCATCAGACTGCAGAGTGGTGACAAAGCGCGAAGCAAGCAAGGAGGGAGGGAGAACGGCGTGAGAGCAAAGTTAGCAGGCGCATGTTGCGGATGCCGCTGTTATTTTGTTTATTATTTTCCATTGTTGCCACTATAAAGTGGGAAAGTCATCACCGACTCCTCTCCTTTCTATTTCCCCATTCGGGGCTATTACAATACAGTGGTACCTCTACATACGAAGTTAATCCGTTCCAGGACCTTGTTTGTAAGTCGAAATGGTCGTATGTCGAGCAGGATTTTCCCATAGGAATACATTATAATTCCATTAATTCGTTCCACAGCCCAAAAACCTTCACTAAATCCTTAAAAAATACTGCTGGTACTATTACAAATGGCAATTACACATAGCAAAACAAATAAATTATAAATCAAAATCGGAATAATAATAATAATAATAATAATTCCTGTATTAATGTAACGAATCGGGTTCTAATGTGGCGGACATTTTTTGCTGACCCTGAACGCACCGCGGGGCTGACGTGCCAGAGACAGACCGGTGAGCTTGAGTTTCACTTTCACTTTGAATGTTTTCTGGAGAACACCGTCAATTGCGGCAGACAGAAGGTGTTTTTGTTTTGAATAAGTTGTGAAATAAATGATAAAAACGTGGCGAAGTTGGCGATTTCTCTGGAGATGTTACCACAATAAGAATTGTCAGCTTAACTTATAAAGACTGGCGAACGATGGTCGGAGGAGGGCCGTGGAGATGTATTGTTGAGCCATTTCACGGATGCCCACCCTACGCTCATATTTTTCTGTCATTTGCATCTTCATTTATAAGGTAAGCGTCAACTTTTTCCTTGTTTCACCACCTGTACCAACCTTTTCTGAAACCAGTGTTGATTTGTCACACAAGAAAATCCGCCGTGCATTCGTCTTCGGTGCTGCCATTGTCGTCGTATTTCGAGCATGTCGTCGGATGTAGAAACAAATGGCGAGTCAAATTTTACGTCGGATGTTGAAAAGTTCGTGTGTCGAAGCGATCATATGTAGAGGTACCACTGTATATATATATATTTTTTTTGCGTCATAGGGCAGAGTTGCAGAAGGAAGGTAGGAAGGAGTAGGTAGAAAGTTCTCGGTCATGTGCAGATGAGCGCAGTAATGCTCGTGTCGCGTTCAAAAACTGCTCGGATTTCTAGCCATTAACGACCTTGCTGTCCGCGACAATGTGGACCCCAGCACGTCTACTGCACATTATTTGATTAGACTCGTCATGTGTCAATATACTCGAAAGTGTCCTTTCTATTTTATCCATATGTGACGACCGTCAATCCTCCCCCTGTGTTTTATTCCAACACATTGTCAAGGACAGCAAAATGCCTAACGGCTTGAAATCCGAGCAGTTCTTGAACGCAACACGAGTGGCTCTCCTAAACGTCATCTCCAAGCTATACACCCGTCGCTTCAAAACTACTCGATGGACTATTTTGTTCACCTTCGTGAAAACACAGAGAAACAGCCAACTTTTTTGATAAAAACTACGAAAGTAAATGAGAAAGCCCTCAAAGCCAGTTACCTTGTTGCTAAATCCAAAAAGTCCCACACCATGACAGACATTAATACTACCTGCCTGCAAAGCCCTGATAAGGTTAAAAACATTGCTCAAGTCCCCCTGTCTGATAATTCTGAGGTTTTTCAAGCCTAACTGCTAAAATAAATAAATAAATAAATAAAAACAGAGAAAGACAGGGCTGTTGAAGAATAAGGATATCCACTTTGTGTTCATCTAGACAGGCTCAAGTTTCACACCGAGTAAGTATACATTCTGAGAAATTATTTTATAATTAAATATAGTGTCAGAAAATTTTTTTGGAACATTGTTGGTTTGTGGTGTGCCGCGAGATTTTTTCCAATGTAAAAACGTGCCGTGAGTCAAAAAAGGTTGAAAAACACTGATTAAGCCTAAGTTAATTCTTTTGGTTCGTTGGAATGAATGAAAGCGAGCCAAATTGAAATGGACGTCTACCAAGGGCGTAGGCTTGGTCTCAATATTTGTATGGAAAATAACCTTTACAAAAATAAATATAAATTGAGCCTTTCTTTAAGTATAACACTATCGCTTTTGTCCACAAGCACAGCCAAACTCAACAAAAAATGAAAGCTCCTATGGGCTGGTTTCAGACCACGTAAATAAAATAAAAATGAAAACTGGGGAGAAGGGGTAACCCTTGGTTCACTACATTTCTTACAGTTTAATTGGCATTAGCAGTAGAAAACATACAGGAGTATATTTCTATTCTATTTCTATTTCTCTCAAAGCAGCTTCCTCCTAGAGTTCGAGAAATTCACATAGATTATTTTTATGCTAACTCTGATGCAGGTCAGACTTTCAGTAACAAAATTAGTGGTGTGTTCCCCACCTCCACAACATTGACATTTTTTTTTTTACATTACTTACAGTAGCTGCTGCTAGCGGAAAATCTTCTAATATCCGTCATCTACGTAAGGGACGGAGGAGGCAGCATGTTCTGTTTCTGTCAGGGCTGGAAATGGGTGTGTGTGTTGGGGGGGTGCGGGAATGGGGGGGCAAGTCATCAGCCAATCAAACGTGCGTTTGAGGGGAAAACATTCAGCAAGTGAAAAGGGGTAAATGTACAGTAAGTCTGAACATAATGAAAGTACTGTAATTCAATTAATAATGGTAGGGTCAATTCTATCATTACAACATATGGGAAGACAATCTAAATTACATCTATGATTATATATATACCTGAAGTCCTTATATAATGCAAATAAGGTTGCTTAAAAGTTTGTGGGGATAATTTGAGCATTCTGAAATGGTACTAAAGAGTAATTAGTTACTTGGCAAATTAACTGGTGTTATTTTCATTTTTCCTTTTTCATTCCAAAAAAAAAAAAAAGATAATGCTCAATTTCTTCCAAAAAATGATTGCAATTATAAATACTTTGGTACTAATATCTTAATTTATTTTGCTTGCAATGAAAAAAACACAAACGAGAATGGGAAAAAAAAAACATATCATTTAACACAAAACTCCAAAAATAGACCGGACAAAAGTATTGGCACCCTTTGAAAAATCATGTGATGCTTATCTAATTTACTGTTACTTACCTGTGGCACGTAACAGGTGGTGACAATAACTAAATCACACTTCCAGCAAGTTAAAATGGATTAAAATTGACTGAACCTGTGTCCTTGTGTGTCCCACATTGAGCATGGAGAAAAGAAAGAAGACCAAAGAACTGTCTGAGGACTTGAGAAGCAAAATTGTGAGGAAACATGAGCAATCTCAAGGCTACAAGTCAATCTCCAAAGACCTGAATGTTCCTGTGTCCACCGTGTGCAGTGTCATCAATAAGTGTAAAGCCCACTGTGGCTAACCACTTCTGACCCAGATACATAAAAAAGCCAGGTTGGAGTTTGCCAAAACTTACCTGAGTAAGCCAAAAAACATTTTGGAAGAATGTTCTCTGGTCAGATGAGAACAAAGTAGAGCTTTTTGGGAAAAGGCATCAACATTGAGTTTACAGGAAAAACAAGGCCTTAAAGAGCATATGACACGAGAAAAAAAGTCTTAAATGGCATTATTATGTGAATTAGAATCATATTTTGAGACGATTTGACTATATACAACAATTTAGCAAAGCACAGATGGCGAGAAATTAGTCTTTTAATCTGCCGGTTAGCCACGCCTACCATTATAGGGCTTTAGCGTCCCCAACAGGTGGATGACGTCAGCGGTAGACTGGGCTCATCGGTTTTACTATTCAGCCCATTGAGGGGAAATGATTCACAACGAGGAAAACGCGACGAAGAGAGCCGCAAAATGTCATTTTTTCAGTCTCTCTACTTCAATACTTTTACAGGATATTCTTTTTATCCAAGTATTTTTCCCCAATAGCTTTATAAATGGCTTGAGAAGGACCAGTCAGCCCGTCGAGGGGGAACTATTCACAACGAGGAAAACGCGACGAAGAGAGCAGCAAAATGTCATTGTTTCTGTCTCTTTACTTCAATATTTTTACAGGATATTCTTTTTATCCAAGTATTTTCCCCAATAGCTATATAAATGGCTTGAGAAGGACCAGTCAGCCCGTCGAGGGGGAATTATTCACAACGAGGAAAACGCGACGAAGAGAGCGGCAAAATGTCATTGTTTCTGTCTCTTTACTTCAATATTTTTAAAGGATATTCTTTTTATCCAAGTATTTTCCCCAATTGCTAAACAAATGGCATGGTCATGACAAATAACAGTCTTGTGCTGAATGGAATATGAAATAATAAAAATGCATTTATTCAGGACGACATGGCAAAATTACTCCATAATGGTCAAAACTGTCGACTTCACCTTTACTGTCGCACCTCCCGAACGATATTTTATGACACCTAAATCGGACATATGTCATTTCCCTTCCCCGGCTTCGGGGAATGTAAACAAACCAGAAGGCATGACAGCTAGCCGACATGCTAACCCGAACCGAGTGATGTTTCAAAGTCTTCGAAGCGGAAAATCACACATAACTATCCTTAATTATTCGACATGACGACCCGGTTGTCGATTGTCTTCGGGGATCGGCAAACCGCCTGGCGGAGAGCAATTTACAGTTCGTTCCCCGGAGGAGGGTGGCTGGAGTTGTTGTGCAGCTAACGTGCTGCTGCTAATGAGCATTAGGAGAGCTTTTTACATGCCTATCAATGATCAAACGTAAGTAGTCCTTCATTTAAAGGAAGTTTGTAGTGTTTACTTTGTAATCGCTGTATTCGTATTTGACATAATACAAAACAAGATGTTTACTCACTTCCTCGTAAGTCCAATGGTCCCACAGTAAATATCCACGGTGAATGGGAACCTTTTGAAACTCCAAAAAGGCGCATACGCCTCTCCCTCATACAGAATGATTTTTCTGCAGCCGTTTGACTGGTGTGATGCGAAAAATAAACGTATTAATCTGCAAAATCAGCTGAATCCTTCGTCCTCATACACAACAGTACACTGTAGCGTGAAGAGGACGTATTCTACCGTACACGTCACAGCGGCCTCCTCCTCAATGCAAGACCGAAGCCGGAAGTCACTCATTTTCATGGCGCGGGATTCAAAAAACTAAATAAAAATAGCGATCGCTTCCACACACATCCAAGCGGCCCATATCATTCAGGGGCATAAAATACCACATGTATTATGAAATAAACATGCTTTTTTGTGTCACAGGCACTTTAAATGAAAAGAACACGGTCCCACAATCAAACATGCCGGAGGTTCCCTGATGTTTTGGGTTGCTTTGCTACCTCTGGCACTGGAATGCTTGACCGTGTGCATGGCATTATGAAGTCTGAAAACTACCAACAAATTTAGCAGCATAATGTAGGGCCCAGTGTGAGAAAGCTCCCTCAGAGGTCTTGGGTTTTCCAGCAGGAATATGACCCAAAACACACTTCAAAAAGCACTAGAAAATTGTTTAAGAGAAAGCACTGGGGACTTCGAAAGTGGCCAGCTATGAGTCCAGACCTGAATCCCATAGAACACCTGTGGAGAGATCTAAAAATAGCAGTTTGTAGCAGGCACCCTTCAAATCTCAGAGACCTGGAGCAGTTGGCCAAAGAAGAATGGTCTAAAATTCCAGCAAAGCATTGTAAGAAACTCATTGATGAATACCAGAAGCGGTTATTCGCAGTTACTTTGTCCAAAGGTTGTGCTACCAAGTATTAGGTTGAAGGTGTCAATACTTTTGTCCAGCCCATTTTTGGAGTTTTGTGTAAAATGAAATGACAATGATTAATTTTTTTTCTTTCTTTCTTTCAGACAGAATTGCAGGGGTGCCAATACTTTAGGCCAGCAGTGTATATATGTGTGTAAATATATATATATATATATATATATATATATATATATATATATACAATGTTTTTGTTTTTTTTTAATTTTCAAACCGTGGTATTGGTACACTATCACCCGATACTGGGTATTGGTGTCTGGAGCCAAAAAAATCAGTGCAAACTCATTTAAAGCACTATGTCACAATGCAGAAATGCAATTGGCTAAATGTTCACACATAGTAACGCTTACAGCTTGAGGTTCTCACACTCATGTCGGTTGAGGACGTGTTACGACAAGAAGACCCTGCAGTATCCCAGATGTGGTCCAAGATTGCATTATGCCAACCCCCTAATTATAGCTCGGCCTCTGTTGTGGGAGCTAATTACTAGGAATGGCTGGGTAACTCAAACCAGTGGATGGTTGCCGCTTGATTTATTTGCCCTTTGCTGTCTCTGTTGCGCATGCATGCACTTCCCCCTCAAACATTGCAGGCAGATGCTACTGCAATAACATATTAACATTTCACAACAGCAATAAGTTCCTAACAAGCTTTCTGCTGGTGTAAGCAAGCCGGCAGACTTTTGTAACGGTGTGAATTTTGGGCTCCAGAGGTTGGATTTCCCACATAACATCAAGTCGTCCTGGGGGTCTCTTTGACCTGCACTCCCATGGACGCGCTGTTTCAACAGCTTGTTCTAATTCTGCCTCTCTCTGAGCCCCTGGAGGACAAACAGGGAAGCGGAAACACCACGGTCCCATATTGCTCCAATAAGAGCTGCCCGAGGGTCGTCAGGAGGAAGAGGGTCAATGCAATCACAGGAGTGTGGGGGTCGCAAATCGCACAACCTCTCATTTACTGGGGAATTCTTCTCTTTGGGATTGACTCCAAACTATTTGAGGTTTTTACGCAAATTAGATTTCAAGGTCTCTCATTTGAAGTTCTCCCCAAAATCTGACCGCTTCCAAAATGCCGGTTCTGCATTTGACATGAACTCTTTCACCACCCATACATAGACTTGAGAATGTACTGACGGGACATGGGGCACGAGGCCGATTTATAAGGGGCCTATCTCCGTCAAAGCTGACCGAGTGGAAACACAGACAAAGAGCTTTTTTCGTTGAAAATTATTGTGAATAAATGCGTAAAGCCCTCAATTCTTTATAGATATGGATGTAAAATTGTCTTGGTTCTTGGTTAAAAGCATAAAAACGCGCAGGTAGCATTTATTTTACGGGAATATTGCGAACTATGAGGCTAGTCTGTAAGGAAATTAGCGGCCGCCATATGTAAACAAAGAGCTTTTTCCGTTGAAAACTGAATGCTTTATAGATATGGATGTAAAACAGTCTCGATTATTGGTTAAAAGCAACAAAAAAAACGTGCAGGTAGCATTTATTTTACGTAAATTTTGCAAACTATGAGGCTAGTCAGTAAGGAAATTAGTGACAGCCATATGTAAACAAAGAGCTTTTTCCATTGAAAATTCTTGTGAATAAATGCTTAAATCCCTGAATAGTGCAGTTAGCATTTATTTTACGTAAATATTGCGAACTATGACGCCAATGCCGTAGCGGCAAATTTCTCATTGATTTTTTTCACGTTTCAAAATGCAAACATGGTACGAAAAATTTAATAATTACCTTGAATCCTCGAACAAATCACTCCTGAGACAATCCTTCCTGTTTGTATGCAGTACAGCTTTCGTACTTTTTCAACTTAAATCCGGCGTTAGATCGCTGCATGTGACCAACTGCTAATAAATGAAGCCGAGTGTTGGACGGCCCCCTTTGGGAAGGCTTGGCGGAGTGAATGGGGAATGTGTCGTGTCAATACATTATGAAGTCTATGCACAACCATAGACAGCAAAGGACGTCACTCCCGATCCAATAAGATTTGCAATACAACGCTCGCGGTAAGGATGATCTCTCACATTATGGCAAAACAACAATTTTCAATACATGGGTGAGGAAATCAATCTACGATATTCTATGATACAACAATGAAAGACAAAAACAAGCTATTTCTAGATGGAAAAATCAACATTATCGCAGTCAGTCTACTGAAAATTGTTGTCTTTTTCAAAAACTAAGGGCGTAATCACACCATGAAAGTCCATAATTCGCTTCCTTTGGTCTGCACCAAAACACATTTTGTTTTTGACCCAGGATTTGACAACAAACCTACGCATGTGCATTGAGGGGACGCTACGAGTTACATTTAGAGTGTAAGGATCACTCAGTAAACACCTTAAAAGGCTAAAGCAACAGTGCATATTCTCTCGTGCAAGATAAAAAAATCTTTACAATCTTTTACAATATTTACAAAACAGCCGATGTTGAAAAAAAAAAGTCAATTTCGGCCTGATATATCACGTGGCCGATATATCAGTCGACATCTAAACAACACTGCTATTAACATAGCCGGCTCTACCAATCAGATGTCCCCTATCTTTTTTTCAGGGAGTTGACAACCTTAGTGACATGTAGTGTTATGACAGAAATAATGTGCATTGTTTATGCATTGTGATCCAATTTTACATATTTGTAGCTTGTCCTAGTTGATAATAGCTTTGATGTTGTACTAATAGGACCTGTAGCGAGTACCCTGTCATTTTGCCTCCATCCTTTCCTGTCACAGGTGTTGTCGAGAGTCAGTATGTCAAGCTAAGAAAGTGGCTTGCCCCTTCTTCATGTCCTCATAGTCTTCTTCCTCACCCAGCTTTGATGGTTGAGGGTTTGCAGGACCCAACAGCTGCTCTTAAATTAGAGAGTATGAGAGGACACAACGGCATGCAGGAATGTCTGGATTGTCTCTGTTGGCTTTCTCTTCCAGGGGGCGTTGAGAGAAGAAACGCAGGCTAATGAAACATTTGTTTAAAGTGTCTGTGACAGCATAAAAAAAATCTTAAATAGCATTAATATGTTCATACTGTAGAATCATATTTTGAGACGATTCGACTATATACAACAATTTGGCAAAGGGTTGAGAAATGAGTCTTTTAATCTGCCGTTTAGCCCCGCCTGTCATTATAGCGCTCTAGCGTCCCCAGCTGAATGATGACGTCGACGATTTCATCTGAATCAGAATTCAGCCCATTGAGGGTTGAGATTTAGAACGAGGAAAATGCGACAGAGAGCAGCAAAATGTCATCATTGGTTCAATCTCTACTCCAATATTTGTACAAGATATTCTTTTTTTCTAAGTATTTTTCCCCAATTGCTAAATAAATGGTATGGTCGTGTCAAATAAGTCATGTGATAAATGGAATATGAAATATTAAAAATGCATTTATCCAGTACGTCACGGCAAAATTACTGCATAATGGTCAAAACTGCTGACCTCTTCCTCTCCCGAAAGGTATTGTAAGCCACTGGGGTTAGTCCAACTTTAGTATACTTCCATCCCCGGCTTCGGAGATGGAGGAAAGAGCATAAACAAACACTAGGCGTGACAGCTAGCCAACATGTTATCCCGAACCAAACTTTTCCAAGTCCTTCTCGCATTTAGAAAACAAAAAATCCCACGAAGCTACCTAGACTCATGTCACACACGGCGGTGGGGTTGATTGTCTTCACCGATCGGCCAGCCCCCCGTGGCGACCAAGTTACAGCTCGTCGTTCTGCTGCGGCCTCGGCAGGCAGGCAGTGCTCGTCGCCGGGAGGAGAAGGGGAAATGCCGAAAATGTAAACTAAACAGGAGGCATGACAGCTGGCCGACATGCTTATACGAACCTAGCAGCTTTTTCAAGTCTTATTCTCACCTTTTGAAAACGAAAAATTACACAAAACTACCGACTCATGTCACCAGTGTTGTTAATAACGGCGTTAGAATATAACGGTGTTACTAACGGCGTTATTTTTTTCAGTAATGAGTAATCTAATTAATTACTTTTCTCATCTTGGCAACGCTGTTACCGTTACTGAGGCGGGAAAGGCGTGTGTTACTATACCTTACTAAGTTGGTTGAATAAAAAAAGTCTGAGAGAGATGGACTCACGCAGACGAGAGAGCAGAGAAGGAGTGGGGAAGACGCCGTTGCAAACGCGACGCTAGGTGGCTCCAATAATACCTGACTGTAGCTGTAGCCTACAAACTACGCCCACATGATACGGTAGATATCACATGTTATAGAACTAGATGCAAATGATAGACACGGCTGCATTGGCAACATGTTTTAAGGACTACATGCGTTAGTAAACAGCCGCCATCTTAAAGCAGTAGACCTCTCAGGAAGGCTCTGATGTAGAGATCCTTCCTAGCGGACCTAAGTAACTGTTTTGTTTTGTTTTTTTTCTATCTAAAATGCTCCTAAGTCGGCAAAATCTTGACTTAAATCTATCTTTAAATGATGAAACAGTTTTAAAACTTACACATGTTGAAAGTAGACAGAAGGGAACTAATGCAATAACGGGAGGAATTTTAACAACTTTAACGGTTTATTCACAACTTTAAATGACTTCCACACATAGCAAAGGTTACTATCTAGATATCGCAATACCCTTGTGTCTAGTTAGAGTAAGTGCAGGCTAAAGAATTGGGCTATGGCCAATTGTCCCCAAAACCCTTTAAACTTCATATTGTGAGATCTGTTTTTTATTTTTTCAGAAAAAAATAAACATGAAAATTATCACATTGGCAGCAACACATAGAGAACCGAGGGGGTGGAAGTGACCATGGTGTGTGACAAGTCGCCGGTCATCAGGCGAGTGGCCTTCTCGGTGGACAGGGAGCATTGTCACCCACAAAATGCAAGCCACCTCCTTATTAAAACGTGTGCCACGATCCCAGTATTTGACATAATACAAAACTACTTCCTCGTCGGTCCAATGGTCGCACAGTTGTGAGACTTGTTTTGACCGTTCTCCGTGGTGAATGGGAACTTTTTGCACCCCAAAAAGGCTCACATGCCTCTCCCTACTGCAGCAACAAAAGCCTGCAGCACATTGGGCTGGCGTGATGCGAAAAATAAACGTATTAATCTGCTAAATCAGCTGAATCCGCAGTCCATCTGCATGCTATATAGTAATGGCTGTATCGTGAGATGGTGACCCGGCTGACGTCACATTCGCATTCTTCCTCAATCCAGGAAGTCTCTCGTTTTCATGCCGCAGGATTAAATAAATCTAATTAAAAAATCCAACGCTTCCACACATATCCAAGCGGTTCATTTCATTCAGGAGCACAAAATACCGCGTGAAATATGAAATAAACATTATTTTTGCTGTCATATGCACTTTAGGGCAAGTGTATTAGGGTTTAGCGCTATCAAACGTATATTGGATTTTCTAAGCACCCTTTGGAGATGACATTTTGGTATATTTTGTCACTGCAGACACAGCGACCAGGTCACCAGGAGGGGTCATAGAAGCAGAGCCGACTTGTAAAGTTGCTCCGACAATAAAGCCATCCATTCAGGATAGATTAGCACTGCCGAGCCTTTGAGGATCCACCCAGGGACAGATAAGACAACCTGAATCCGCAGGACGCTGCACTAAACACACAAAAGTCAGGCCATACGGAAGGAGGGGTGCCACAAAAGTCTCCATGGAGAAACATCAGTGGGGTGTTTAATGAAGACAGGAGGGGGAAATGGAGAACTAAATGACGTTACTGAACCAAGCTGTAGTTTAACTTTTTCAGTGCCATTGACGATTATAGACGTCCAGTCACGTGGCTCTTCAAGGGAGTGTCTTTATTTGTCATTACCAAGGGTGAAATTGGCTAGAAATTCTTGCTGGAACTCCTTGACATAAAGATTGCCGTGCAGCCAGATTTTTTTTTTTTTTGGGTAGGGGTACAAACCTCCAAAAACCACCGAAATGCAAAATAAACGAAAATAAACGAATTAATCCGCAAAATCAGCTGAATCCGCAGTCCATCTGCACACTATAAAGCAATGCTGTATTGTGAGATGCTGACCCGGATGACGTCACATTCGCATTCGTCCTAAACCCGAGACTGAAGCCGGAAGTCAGTCATTTACATGGCGCGGGATTCAAAAATTGAATATATAAAACGATCGCTTCCACACACATCCAAGCGGTCCATTTCATTCAGGAGCATAAAACACTGCATGAAATATGAAATAAAAATTCTTTTTGGTGTCATACGCACTTTACAGAATTTCTGTAAAGGAATAAATTAGGACACCCCCACATTCAATTCTACTTAAAATGGCTAAAATCACACAAAGGGGTATCACATCAGGTGCACATGATTAGAACATCATTACCCAGTGTTTTGAAGGAGGGTTGCCATATCTAAACCTCATATTTAGTTTGGTGTGCCCCAGACTGTTGAAGTGAGAGAAAACACCATGGTGAGATAAAGGAAGATCGTTTGAATCTTTCACCGGTATAGACCCTACCCACGTGACGTCACAACTCCGCTCTCCTGAATGGTACCGCCCAATTGTCCGTCAAAGCATAGTGTTAACCTGTTACGGCTACGTACATTCCTCCTATTTACGGCGTGTTTTTCTGCTCCTTAACATTAATAAACAAAATGGTGAAGGCGTGTGTGGCTGTTGGTTGCACTAACAGAGAAGATGGAAGGAGAGACTTGAAGTTTTACCGTATTCCGAGGGATCCAAAGAGGAGAGCGAAATGGACGGCTGCAATTCGACGTGAAAACTGGGCACCAAAAAATCACCACAGACTATGTAGTAGTCATTTTATATCCGGTAAGATGCATTTAAGATATACTTAGAGGGTTTTGGGCTGACAAATAACCACAATTAAGATCATTGCTAGGCTAATCGCCGACAACATACACGTATGTATGTAGTGAGAGTGCTATCGCTAAACCATATAAACATTAAAAGCCTTAACTCCATTGACAAACGACATGAAATACATTAGACTTGACAGTGGATGTTAGCAATAACAAAAGATTTTGAATTGAAAATTTCGTAACTCACCTTTCCAAGCACAAGATAGATTCCTGCCGAATTTTCGTGGACGAGGACCTGTTTCACCCAACCAGCAACGAAGTATTTATAAGCCTCCAAGCTCTTGAAGTTTTTCAAATTTTGTGAGAATAGGCTGATTTTGTGTGGACAAGATAATTGTAAATATCAGCGTAGCAGATGTCAGGCAGACAGGGCGAAGACAGTGGGTCGAAAAACATCGATTTGGGCATCAAATATGGATCTGGCGACTGTATAGAACGAAGCTTTTCCACATCACGCCTTTTATGCAACACATCCAGTGAGTTTACGGCATCAGAAAGCACCGGGTCTTCCATGAAATGCATTTTAAATTCCTCGATCAATTGAAACCAATGCTAATACAGAGACAAAATGACGGACAAGTGGGCGGAACCATACAGCGAGCACGTGGTTTTGTGACGTCGGTGGGTAGGGTCTATAGCCTGGTCATTACACAGGTGTAACGAAGTTTCCTTTCCGGCTTGCTGAGACAATTGTAATATATACATATTACATGAGGTACAGGCCGAGCAGCTCACCAGATTGCTATGGAAAGCGCTCCTGAAAGTGTGAAAAGAAACAATATGGGGTGGGTAAAAAAAACTGACCTTTCACTCCCATTCAAAGAAAGACGAACGACAAGTTCAGAAAACAAGCCCTAACATCAAATGCATGTCTAGCGCCGTCAATGGCAGCCAATGTGTCAAGTGTTCGGCCTTTCTCGTATGATGACAAATTCTGCAAACATTTTGTGATAAGACTAATGAAATGACCCATTTCATGACTGAAATCAACAGGTCTGTTTTCTGGCATCTTTTTTTTTTTTTTTTAATTGAAAAATAAACATACATACAGACATACATATAAACATACATGTCAAACAACAGTAATACAGATAAACCAGTTCACCTAGAAAAAATCCTTATCAACAATATTTCCTCTCACGTAGTAAGACACACAAAAATAAATTATACATAAAAAAAAATTTTTTTTAAACACACGTTATATACCAAACATTTTCGCATAAGATTCTAGCACAGACTTGCATTTTGTATTCTGTATCATATTAAGTGATGTGAAATACGATTCAATTTCAACCAAAAATAATTTAAAATTTGGATTTACGTTTTGAAATTTACATTTATGAATATGATATTTCCCCAACAATGCAGTATATAAACATTTAATATTGTGTATAAATTTTTATCTTTGGATTCAAATACGGTAATAATTGTTTTTCCTTTCAATCCAAACTTTTGTCTAGTATGCAATAAAATATAGTTTTGAAGATCAGTCCAAAACTTTGCACTAATGGGGCAACCATAAAACAAATGAGGTATATTTTCAGGCTCAGTCTTACAAAATGTGCATTTGTTGTCAACATCCTTAAAACGGGACAAGTACAAATTAGTTGGGTATATTTTATGCAAAATCTTCAAATGTAATTCCCTTACTTTGTTAGAGACAAAAAGTTCAAAAGGAACAAGGCATGCCTCTCTCCATTTAATACGTTCAAACTGCTCATTCCAGAAGAATTTCCCGCGAGCGACAATTTTTCTGTTCCTATAAAAAGTTTCCCTTATATGTTTGTTCGTATATTTTTTGCTCAAAAGATCTATATCATTTAAGTAAAGGATATTCACATTAACACGTTGCTCATTCTGACTTTTATGATCTTTCAGTAATTCTAATATTCCACTGGGGATGGAGTTAATTACAAAATAAAATTCTTTAAATTTAATGAGAAATCATTTTTGTATGAGAAATTCGTCATAAGAAAGAAGCTGTCCATTACCCTCAAATTAATCTTTCAAGTATATAATGTTCTTATCAATCCAATGTTGCATGAAGAGTGATTTGTTCCGTCTTGTTACATACTCGTTATTCCAAATAATAGATTTGTGTAGGGAAAAATTATGGGATTGACATAACTTCCAAGACAACAAGTCTTGTTGATAAAAACCTGACAATTTAACTGGAAGTTTCGAAACTTTGTAATTGCATGATAACAGAAATTGAAGACCTCCAACATTGTTAAATATATTATTTGGAATGAAATACCAAATTGAGTTTGGTGCTTTTAGACATTCTTTTAACCATTTGATTTTAAAAGTATAATTCAAGTCCGTAAAGTCCAACCATTCAAATCCACCTTCAGTCCTTGAACCAGAAAGCAAAGTCCTTTTCAGATGATGGTGCTTATTTTTCCAAACAAAGTCAACCAGCATTTTATTAATTACTTTGCAAGTAGAATCAAAGACTTCCAAGGAGAGTGTTGGATAGACAAATCTGGAAACACCTTCAGCTTTAGTTAGAAGAACCCTTCCATAAATAGATAATCCCTTTGAAGCCACATATTGAACAGAGGTTGCGCTAGACATTTTCGTTGTCTGTCATTTTGACTGACAGGGTCATAAAAATCCGGTCATAATCTATTTTTACCCGTCACTTAAATTTTTTAAATGATAATGATGACATATTCAATAGTATTTAGTTTTCATTCATTTTTAATTAATATTGTAACGCTTGCTTGGCGGCGAAAAATTAGACACGGAAGTCGTGGTATTTTTCTCCCTCTTTTTACTCTGCTTACCGCCAACAACACCAACAAAACAACAACTCCGCCCCCAAAGAAAAAGAGGCAACTATATAGACCCCAATCATCAACGTCACACAATGATCTTAATTGTGGTTGTCAGCCCCAAATCTTCTAAATATATATTAAATGCATCTTACCAGATATAAAATGACTACTACATAGTCTGTGGTGATCGTTTGGTGCCCAGATTTCTTGTCGAATTACAGCAGTCCATCTCGCTCTCCTCTTCGGGTCTCTCAGAATACGGTAGAACTTCAAGTCTCTCCATCTATCTTCTCTGTTACTGCAACTAACCGCCACACACGCCTTCACCATTTTGATTATTAATGTTAACAAGCAGAAAAACACGCCGTAATAGGAGGCATGTACGTAGCGTTAATGTGTAAACACGACGAGCTGACACACAATATGGCGGCTCCAGTCAGGGGGGCGGAGTTGTGACTTCATGTGATTGGGGTTTATACACAGTCCACCAATTGGATGACGCGCTGGCACACCGGGTGCACCAATAAGAACCTCGCGTTGATGTGTCAATCACAGTGCCGCCGCCAGACCCCAGTGACGCTACAATATTCTGACAGAATAACCAGCGACGTCATGCATTAAGAGAGACAATAGCTAATTAATATGCTCACTCGCCACCCTGTGGTCTGGGGTGTGAATTGCAACCTGTCAAAATGACGGACGGACTTCAGTTTTTTCCGTCACCGTTTTAAAAAAACGGTCAACGACGGAAAATATTCGGTTAACGCGACCCCTGAATATTGAATATTGTCCTCATTTTTTTTTTTTTTTTTGCATTCTACGGGAGAAATTAAGTTGTTGACGCTCCTTAGCATTCTTACATACATGAATCCCAAGGTTGTTTTCTGACATCACAGCAGGTCACGACTATGTCACAGCAACTGGCTGGCTTTTTTTTTTTTTTTTTGTCAGAGCCCATTGAAGCGGTGTGAGATTACATGTGTGATTCTAATCCCTACTTCATTATTGTAGATGTGCTGAGTAGAGCCAAAGACATTTTATCAGGAGTTAACAAGTCAGAGCAGCTGTGGGTCATTGTTCGTGGAAATAAGAGTTGCAAGATTATGACCAAAAACAAGGATAAACGGCATAAAATACAAGGTTTAGAGGTTTTGATCTTGATTTGGCTCTTTTAGACATTCAGTCGTGTGGTGTCTGAATGGTTTTGTCACTAGTATATGTCCAATCCATTTGAAGTGGGACTTCAAACTTTAAATGGATCGGACGTATATCACCGTCAATGGCAGACAACGACTCAAATGAACATTCCACATTCCTTACTTACTGTGGTCCAGAGGCCCACTAGAGTGATAAGAAAAGCCGTAATGGAATAAGACAGGGTGGGACGAGACTGAAGTGTTGGTGGTTGACATGCTTTAAGTGTTGTGTACGCCTGAGGGCTAAAAAGGAAATAACTTCAAACGTTGCAGACTAAATAATTGTAGAAAAAGTCAATTCAGCCACATTCGTAGAAATTGTTAAATTATCTGTGTGTGATGCCCTCACCACAAAATTTGAAATGAGTAATTAATGAGTTTTACATGGACTGAAATGTCACCCAAGTGTGCTGCTGTTGCTATTAATATTTAGCTTCTCAGAAGAGGGTCACAAAGGTCAAGTGCATGTTTGGAACAGGTAGCAGTACTCTCAAGAAAGACTTGGTCATAGTGAAAAAAAGGTGGGATGGGGGCATGAAAGGGGTGGGCTGATAGTGGCAGACATTCCACCCTGGGCCCGAGGAGAAGGGAGGGCTTGCAGTAATTCCACTTTTATTAAAACACAGAGAGGAAAATAAGCAGCCAGTCTACGGTGGCAGGAAGTGAAAAATCAGCGTGACGGGCAGCTAGACCCGCGCTCACACTTAGCATAATGGAAGCTGTTGCTATGCAAAAGTACAACAGGGGCATGTCCCCAATGGGGTCGTAGGTAAGCTGGAGCATGATATTCAATGATGGATATTTAAAGTGCCCGTGACACAAAAACATGCTTTTTTCATATTACATGCGGTGTTTTATGCTCCTGAATGAAATGGACCGCTTAGTTGAATGTGGAAGCAATCGATATATTTATACAAATTTTTTTAATCCCGCGCCATGAAAACGAGTGACTTCCGGCTCCAGTCCCGTGTTGAGGAAGAAGGCAAATGTGACGTTAGCGGACCAACCATCTCACTATACAGTCATTACTATTGTTTGCAGAACGACTGCCGTCCCGCCAGCCTAATATGCTGCCGGCATTTGTTGCTACACCAGGGAGAGTGGTGTAAGGCTTTTTGGATTTCTAAAAGATCCTGAAGAATGGGCAAAACAAGTCTGACAATCAAGAGACCATTGGACGGATGACAAATGAGTACGTGTTTTATGTTATATCAAATACTGGGATCATGGCAAACGTTTTAATAAGGAGGTGGCTTGCATTTTGTGGGTGACAATGCTCCTTGTCCACCAAGGAGGCCACTCGGCCGACGACCGGCTGCTTGTGGCACACCATGGTCACCGGCCGATGAGCGTCTGTGCTAGGGCAGCCACGTGCTCTCGTCTGTGGTTCTCGATTGTGTAGAGACTTCCACCCTTCTGTACCCTCTTTGAGCGCCCTCCGAGAGAGCACTATCCTCGGCATGGGCTCGGGGAGCCCCCCCCGCTCTTGTCTCCGGTTCAAGATTGTGTCCAGATTTCCAGCCACCTTGGTCATCTTAGTGTGCCCGCCGAGAGATCGCTATCTTCGGCTTGGGCTCGGGCAGTCACGCGCTCCGACGTCGGCCGGTTCTCGATTGTGTCCAGACTTCCAGCACCCTCGGTTCTCTTGGCGTACCCGCCGAGAGATAGCTATCTTCGGCTTGGGCTTGGGCAGCCGTGCGCTCTGACGTCAGCCGGTTTGTCCACCAAGAATGCGCCATTTTCCGCTTTTATTCCCCTCGACGTCCAGGCGATGAGCACCGCCTGCCTCCCGGGGCCGAAGCAGAACGATGAGTCGAAACTTACTCGCCGCCAGGAGCTGGCCGATCGGTCAACCCCGTCACTGTGTGTGACATGAGTCAGGGTAGTTTTGTGTGATTTTTCGTTTTTGTTTTTTCGTTTTCGATTTTTCATTTTGACTTTTCGGATGGAAATATACTAAAGCCAGACTAACCCCGGTCGCTTACAATACCTTTCGGGAGAGGAAGAAGTCGTCAGTTTTGACCATTATGCAGTAATTTTGCCCTGTCGTACTGAATAAATGCATTTTTAATATTTCATACTCCATTTAGCACAAGACTGTTATTTGTCATGACCATACCATTTATATAGCAATTGGGGAAAAACGTTGGATAAAAAGAAATCCTGTAAAAATACTGGAGTAGAGAGATTAAAAGAATGATGATACAGTGCCTTGCAAAAGTATTCGGCCCCCGTAAATCTTGCAACCTTTCGCCCTATTTCAGGCTTCAAACATAAAGATATGAAATTTAATTTTTTTGTCAAGAATCAACAACAAGTGAGACACAATCGTGAAGTGGAACAGCATTTATTGGATAATTTAAACTTTTTTAACAAATAAAAAACTGAAAAGTGGGGCGTGCAATATTATTCGGCCCCTTACTTTCAGTGCAGCAAACTCACTCCAGAAGTTCAGTGAGGATCTCTGAATGATCCAATGTTGTCCTAAATGACCGATGATGATAAATAGAATCCACCTGTCTGTAATCAAGTCTCCGTATAAATGCACCTGCTCTGTGATAGTCTCAGGGTTCTGTTTAAAGTGCAGAGAGCATTATGAAAACCAAGGAACACACCAGGCAGGTCCGAGATACTGTTGTGGAGAAGTTTAAAGCCGGATTTGGATACAAAAAGATTTCCCAAGCTTTAAACATCTCAAGGAGCACTGTGCAAGCCATCATATTGAAATGGAAGGAGCATCAGACCACTGCAAATCTACCAAGACCCGGCCGTCCTTCCAAACTTTCTTCTCAAACAAGGAGAAAACTGATCAGAGATGCAGCCAAGAGGCCCATGATCACTCTGGATGAACTGCAGAGATCTACAGCTGAGGTGGGAGAGTCTGTCCATAGGACAACAATCAGTCGTACACTGCACAAATCTGGCCTTTATGGAAGAGTGGCAAGAAGAAAGCCATTTCTCAAAGATATCCATAAAAAGTCTCGTTTAAAGTTTGCCACAAGCCACCTGGGAGACACACCAAACATGTGGAAGAAGGTGCTCTGGTCAGATGAAACCAAAATTGAACTTTTTGGCAATGCAAAACGATATGTTTGGCGTAAAAGCAACACAGCTCATCACCCTGAACACACCATCCCCACTGTCAAACATGGTGGTGGCAGCAGCATGGTTTGGGCCTGCTTTTCTTCAGCAGGGACAGGGAAGATGGTTAAAAATGACGGGGAAGATGGATGCAGCCAAATACAGGAACATTCTGGAAGAAAACCTGTTGGTATCTGCACAAGACCTGAGACTAGGACAGAGATTTATCTTCCAACAGGACAATGATCCAAAACATAAAGCCAAATCTACAATGGAATGGTTCAAAAATAAACGTATCCAGGTGTTAGAATGGCCAAGTCAAAGTCCAGACCTGAATCCAATCGAGAATCTGTGGAAAGAGCTGAAGACTGCTGTTCACAAACACTCTCCATCCAAACTCACTGAGCTCAAACTGTTTTGCAAGGAAGAATGGGCAAGAATGTCAGTCTCTCGATGTGCAAAACTGATAGAAACCTACCCCAAGCGACTTGCAGCTGTAATTGGAGCAAAAGGTGGTGCTACAAAGTATTAACGCAAGGGGGCCGAATAATATTGCACGCCCCACTTTTCAGTTTTTTATTTGTTAAAAAAGTTTAAATTATCCAATAAATTTTGTTCCACTTCACGATTGTGTCCCACATGTTGTTGATTCTTGACAAAAACTTAAAATTTTATATCTTTATGTTTGAAGCCTGAAATGTGGCGAAAGGTTGAAAGGTTCAAGGGGGCCGAATACTTTTGCAAGGCACTGTACTTTGCTGCTCTCTGCCGCATTGTACTAGTTCTGAATCTTCCCCCTCAATGGGCTAAATTGTAAACCAGCTGAAATCGTTACTCTGCCGACGTCATCACCCAGCTGGAGGCACTAGAGGCAGGCAGGGCTAAATGGCAGATTAAAAGACTCATTTCTCATCATCTGCGCTTTGCCAAATTGTTGTATATAGTCAAATTGTCTCAAAATATGATTTTAATTCACATAATAATGCCATTAAAGATTTTTGGGGGGTTTTTTATCGTGTCACAGGCACTTTAAGATACCTCAAAAAACAGACATACATGATTTTGGAATGAATTCACGCAAGCATAGGAAGAACATTCAAACATAAAAATACACCCCAACTCTAATTGCATGTGCAATAATATAATAGTAACATGTTTTTTTTTTTACATGATTTGATGCATTTTTTATCCATTATAAAAAAATTATGTCTGAATTTTGGGGGGCTTGGAACAAATTAGGGCATTTACATGAAAATCGCGTCTCTACTTACAGAATTTTCAGGTTATGAATCTACTTCCAGAACCGATTAATTTCTTAAGTAGAGTTACCACGGAACAGAATGCACACAGGGAAATGAGCTGGCTGAGTTTCCACTGTGCCTGCATGAAAACCAGTTTCATTCCATGGTTTCTTGGAAGAGTGACACACTTATATGATTTCTTAAGTGAGTAGTCACTAAGCTTGTGAATTCCGTGTGCACGTGGTGAAATTTAGAGGTTTACTTTGGGGGTTTGTGGACTAAACATTAATGGGATTCTTTTGTAATAACCATACTTTATCAATGCATTACATTGTAATTCACTGACAGTTGTTTGGATTGCGCATAAACCAGGTAGAGTGTTTTTTTTCCCTCTTCCCCTGTTGTTTTCTTAATGATGGACGATCAGATGGGCTCTGCTGGGACACGTAAAGATACAGGTGGGGCGGTTTGGGTGCAGCCGCACTCACCTCACTACCGTGGAAGTGTGGGAACCACGCCGGTGCCAGTGGTGCATGAGTAACAAGTACCCTGAGGGATTGTGTCATAATCTCCTCTAACGCCTCTGTATTCCCGCTCTTCATGGAACACACACACACAGAGAAGACCGCACACTCATGGGTTTATGTCAATCAGCGTGCATTTGCAAGCCACAAAAACGACGTGAGCATTTTTGGATTGTGAACGCAATTACAATATGGAAAAAAAGAGCTTGCTGTGGAGTAAGTTTACCCCTAAATGCATTTGTTTTATTTAAATTTAGAATGATCCCCATGTTGATTATACAGGCCTGCACTGAAACTGCTGTAATATGGCAATCTACATATAATAGATGTGACATACAATTGAGTTTTTTCACTAAAGAGCGTAATCTGTTTAGAAAACGAATGCATAGATGCCGGGGATTTTCATATTCAGTTTCAAATGTATGAATTTTGTGGTTTGTTGAAAACATATTTTTAAGTAAATATAAAATATACTCATTGACTTGATAATGATATTGACGGGGCGCGGGGCCGATTTATAGAGGGCCAAGCTGAGTGGAAACACAGACAAAGAGATTTTTACATTGAAAATTCTTGTGAATAAATACTTAAATCTCTGAATTCTTTATAGATGTGGACGTAAAACAGTGTCAACTCTTCATTAAAAGCAAAAAAACGTGCAGTTAGCATTTATTTTACGTAAATATATCGAATATGCTGCTAGTCTTTAAGCCACTGTGGGCTGCCTTATTACCACAGAGAGCTTTTTACGTTGAAAATTCTTGGGAATAAATACTTAAATCCCTGAATTCTTTATAGATATGAAGGTAAAACAGTCTCGACTCTGAGTTAAAAGCAAAAAAACGGGCAGTTAGCATTTATTTTACGTAAATATTGCGGATAATGACTCCAATGCTGCAGCGGTTAATTTCTCCCATTGATTTTTTTGTTTCAAAATGCATGCATAGTAAGAAAAATATAATAATTACCTTGAATCCTCGAACAAATCACTCCTGAGACAATCCTTCCTTTTTGTATGCGGTACAGCTTCGTCCTTTTTCAACATAAATCCGGCTTGGATCGCTGCATGTGTTTGAGCATAATTGCGACAGTCTTCGACCGACTGAAGCGGAGTGTGGGACGGCCCCTACTTGAAGGCGTAGAGTAGAGTCTGGGGAATGTGTCCCGTCAATATCATTATGAAGTCTATAATAATTAAAATGATTAAAATACAGGTAGTCCTTGGGTTACGACGTACCCGACATATGTAATTTCAACTTTACGACGCCAGGCTCTTGTCCGCCATTTTGTCTCAACTCGTTTTTTGTTTTTTTAAGTTTAGTTTTTTTTAGTTGCGTAACATCACCTTATTGTACCTCACAGTATCTTATTTTTTTACTTTTTATTTTATTAATATGAACGTTCTGCCCATTGGCGAAATGTGTATTTGATTATAATGTTGACCTTTGTTTTGTGATGCATGATTTGATTTTGGCGCAGGAAGTATAGCAGGTATGACTACCGCACGGGACTAAGAGTGCATGTACACACAAAGAAAAAAAACATTTGTGCACATGGGGGAGAGCAGATTTCCTCCCATGAAGAAGTTGCGCAGCCGAGTGAGCGAGAGAGGGGAAAGATTACAGTTTAGCTCGCTATCTAGCTAGGACTTAGGGGCCCCTTAATTGGTGACGCTGCAACATCAAGACGCAACGATTGTGTTTCAGAATGGGGGGCTGAGAGTCACTTCATCAATCGAAAGTAGTTTCTCAAGCCCCCATTTACTGCAAAATGGACCCGAAGGGGTGACATTTGTTTGTACTACGTTTGCGCTAGTTGTTGGGACACCCCTCTGTTACTGAGAGAGTTGGTACGCTTCATCAGCCGCGACGGAGGTGCTGCGATTGACGTCATCAGTAGAAATTAACATATCAATATCTCAAAAACGCTAGCAGCAAGAACGAAAATTTTTACAGCACAAACATAGGACAAACCATTGGCACCATTTTAAGCCATTTTAAATCAAAGAGGGGGGCTGGTTGACCTCAGATTGACCTATAAAACAATTGTTAATACAGTGGTACTTCGACATACGATCGCTTCAACACACGATCTTTTCGATCTTTTGTTTCTACATCTGCCAACATGCTAAAAATACGATTTATGAAAGCGCACAGTTTCATTGTTTTCCCGCAAGACGCACGCACGGCAAATTTTCTTATGAGAGAAATCAACATGGATTCCAAGAATGTTAGGGCAGGTGGTGAAAAAAGGTGATGCTTACAACTGAAATGAAGATGGAAATGATAGAAAAATATGAGCGTTATGCGTGTGTCCACGTACTGGCTACAAAATACGGCCGCAGAATGTCTACGATCTCGACCGTCCCCCTCCGACCTCCGTTCGCCAGTCTTTATAATTTAAGGTGACAATTATTATTATTATCCCCTATTATCCCCCCGTGAGTCATCACCTTATCGTGGTGGAGGGGTTTGCGTGTCTCAATGATCCTAGGAGCTATGTTGTCTGGGGCTTTAAGCCCCTGGTAGGGTCACCCATGGCAAACAGGTCCTAGGTGAGGGGCCAGACAAAGTATGGCTCAAAAAGACCCCTTATGATGAGCAACATAAATGAACCCCAGTTTCCCTTGCCCGGACGCGGGTTACCGGGGCCCCCCTCTGGAGCCAGGCCTGGAGGTGGGGCTCGAAGGCAAGCATCTGGTGGCCGGGCCTGTCCCCATTGGGCCCGGCCGGGCTCAGCCCGAAAAGGCAATGTGGGTTCCCCTTCCCATGGGCTCACCACCTGTGAGAGGGGCCAAAGGGTTCGGGTGCGTAGGGAGTTGGGCGGTCCGACCCCCAGCTGCAGAAGCTAACTCTTGGGACATGGAATGTCACCTCTCTGGCAGGGAAGGAACCTGAGCTGGTGTGTGAGGCAGAGAAGTCCCGACTAGATACAGTCAGACTCTCCTCCACACACAGCTTGGGTTCTAGTACCAATCCTCTCGAGAGGGGTTGGACTCTCTTCCACTCTGGAGTTGCCCATGGTGAGAGGCGCCGGGCAGGTGTGGGCATGCTTATTGCCCCCCGGCTTGGCGCCTGTACGTTGGGGTTTACCCCGGTAGACGAGAGGGTAGCCTCCCTCCGCCTTCGGGTGGGGGGACGGGTTCTAACTGTTGTTTGCGCTTATGCACCGAACAGTAGTTCAGAATACCCACCCTTTTTGGAGTCCTTGGAGGGTGTGCTAGAGAGCGCCCCCTCTGGGGACTCCCTCGTTCTCCTGGGGGACTTCAACGCTCACGTGGGCAACGACAGTGAGACCTGGAGGGGCGTGATTGGGAGGAACGGCCCCCCCGATCAGAACCCGAGTGGTGTTCTGTTATTGGACTTCTTTGCTCGTCACGGTTTGCCTATAACGAACACCATGTTCAAACATAGGGGTGTCCATATGTGCACTTGGCACCAGGACACCCTAGGCCGCAGTTCGATGATCGACTTCGTCATCGTGTCATCGGACTTGCGGCCGCATGTTTTGGACACTCGTGTGAAGAGAGGGGCGGAGCTGTCAACTGATCACCACCTGGTGGTGTGTTGGCTCCGATGGCGGGGGAAGATGCTGGCCAGACCTGGCAGGCCCAAACGTATTGTGAGGGTCTGCTGGGAACGTCTGGCAGAATCCCCTGTCAGAAAGAGTTTCAAAACCCACCTCCGGCAGAACTTCTCCCTTGTCCCGGGGGAGGTGGGGGACATTGAGTCCGAATGGGCCATGTTCCGAACCTCCATTGTTGAGGCGGTCGATCAGAGCTGTGGCCGTAAGGTGGTTGGTGCCTGTCGTGGCGGCAATCCCCGAACCCGCTGGTGGACACCAGCGGTAAGGGATGTCGTCAAGCTGAAGAAGGAGGCCTATCGGGCCTTTTTGGCCTGTGGGACTCCGGAGGCAGCTGACAGGTACCGGCTGGCCAAGCGGACTGCGGCTTCGGCGGTCGCCGAGGCAAAAACCCGGACATGGGAGGAGTTCGGCGAGGCCATGGAAAACGACTTCCGGACGGCTTCGAGGAAATTCTGGTCCACCATCCGGCGCCTGAGAAGAGGAAAGCAGTGCACCATTAACACTGTGTATAGTGAAGATGGTGTGCTGCTGACCTCGACTCGGGACGGGGAGAATACTTCGAGGCCCTCCTCAATTCCACCGACGTGCCTTCCTTTGAGGAAGCAGAGTCTGGGGACTCCGAGGTGGGCTCTTCGATCTCTGGGGTTGAAGTCACTGAGGCGGTTGGAAAGCTCCTCGGTGGCAAGGCTCCGGGGGTAGATGAGATCCGCCCGGAGTTCCTAAAGGCTCTGGATGTTGTAGGGGTGTCGTGGCTGACAAGTCTCTACAACATCACGTGGACATCGGGGACAGTGCCTCTGGATTGGCAGACCGGGGTGGTGGTCCCCCTTTTTAAGAAGGGGGACCGGAGGGTGTGCTCCAATTATAGAGGGATCACACTCCTCAGCCTCCCCGGTAAAGTCTATTCAGGGGTGCTGGAGAGGAGAGTCCATCGGGAAGTCGAATCTCGGATTCAGGAGGAGCAGTGTGGTTTTCGTCCCGGCCGTGGAACAGTGGACCAGCTCTACACCCTCGGCAGGGTCCTCGAGGGTGCATAGGAGTTCGCTCGATCAGTCTACATGTGTTTTGTGGATCTGGAGAAGGCGCTCGACCGTGTGCCTCGGGGAGTCCTGTGGGGGGTGCTCCGGGAGTACGGGAGCCCCTTGGTAAGGGCTGTTCGGTCCCTGTACGACCGGTGTCAGAGTTTGGTCCGCATTGCCGGCAGTAAGTTGAATTCGTTCCCAGTGAGGGTTGGACTCCGCCAAGGCTGCCCTTTGTCACCGATTTTGTTCATAATTTTTATGGACAGAATTTCTAGGCGCAGCCGAAGCGTTGAATCTCTGCTTTTCGCAGATGATTTAGTGCTGTTGGCTTCATCAAGCCGTGACCTCCAACTCTCACTGGAGCGGTTCGCAGCTGAGTGTGAAGCGGTTGGGATGAAGATCAGCACCTCCAAATCCGAGACCATGGTCCTCAGTCGGAAAAGGGTGGAGTGCCCTCTACGGGTCGGGGATGAGATCCTGCCCCAAGTGGAGGAGTTCAAGTATCTTGGGGTCTTGTTCACGAGTGACGGTAGGAGGGAGCGGGAGATCGACAGGCGAATCGGTGCAGCGTCTGTAGTAATGCGGACTCTGCACCGGTCCGTAGTGGTGAAGAAGGAGCTGAGCCGAAAGGCAAAGCTCTCGATTTACCAGTCGATCTACGTTCCTACCCTCACCTATGGTCACGAGCTTTGGGTCGTGACCGAAAGAACAAGATCCCCTATACAAGCGGCCGAAATGAGTTACCTCCGCAGGGTGTCCGGGCTCTCCCTTAGAGATAGGGTGAGAAGCTGGGTCATCCGGGAGGGACTCGGCGTCGAGCCGCTACTCCTCCGCGTAGAGAGGAGCCAGCTGAGGTGGCTCGGGCATCTGGTTTGGATGCCTCCCGGACGCCTCCCTGGAGAGGTGTTCCGGGCATGTCCCACCGGCGGGAGGCCCCGGGGACGACCCAGGACACGCTGGAGAGACTATGTCTCTCGGCTGGCCTGGGAACGCCTTGGGATCCCGCCGGAGGAGCTGGTTGAAGTGGCTGGGGAGAGGGAAGTCTGGGCTTCCCTGTTAAAGCTGCTGCCCCTGCGACCCGACCCCGGAACAAGCGGAAGATAATGGATGGATGGATGGATTATTATTATGGTAATGTCGTCAGATTTTCAATCATTTATTTCAGAACTTGAGCAACTGTCTGCCGCAGCTGACGGCAACAACAGAACACGAAAAGTGAAAGTAAAAACTTCTATCTCACTGTCACGTCAGCCACCCGGTGCGTGAAGGTACACCACGCAAAACACATCCACTACATTAGAACTCGATTCGTTATATTATCACTAGGATTGGGCATCGAGCATCGATTGGATTCGGTTTTAACACACAGATGCTCCATGCTTTGATGCCCTGACCGCCGAGCAGAAAAAAATTGCTGCCGAAAACCACTAAGAAGAAGCCACAAGAAGTGAGTGTTTGTGCATTGCAACTTGATTACAACCGTGAACATGGTGCGGCAGTGCTCAAAAGTTTGGCTCAACTTTACAAAAAAAAAAAAAAAAAAGACCAGTCAGCTCAGTGCAACATTTGCAACACAACTACATCATGCAAAGGTGGCTGCACGACCAATATGATTAAACACCATGGAATTAAACATCATGGAATACAAGTGCCAAGTGCCAAGTGAATAGCTGAGTACCACGTTTTTGACGCGCTGCTCCCTCACTCACTCACTCACTCACTCACTCACTCACTCACTCACTCACTCACTCACTCACTCACTCACTCACTCACTCACTCACTCACTCACTCAATCAATCAATCAATCAATCAATCAATCAATCAATCAATCAATCAATCAATCAACTTAATTTTTATAGCACATTTAAAAAATGCGCAAAGGAGTCCAAAGTCCTTTACATGCCATAAAACAGCTAAATACCGTAATTTCCCGAATATAACGCGCACTTTTTTCCCCAAAATCAACTTGTAAAATCATGGTGCGCATTATAAACGGGTACATGGCTGGAGACAGAAATATATATATATTATACATATATATAAACCGATTTTTTTTTTTTTTTATTGACACGGCCACGTTGTGTTGAAGAAACGTATGTGGCGACCCGTTGCCCACCATTACGGTACGTGACGTCACCATTTTGTTTCGGTAATACTTCACTCTAATCGGCCGAATGATTTCGTCTGTGTTAAATTCTGCTTTTTTCACTCTTCATAAAGCACAGAATTTAGTTTCTTGAACTCGTTTGAGTCAAAGTTTATTGCAGCTTCGCAACTCGGACCATAACAAACGTAACAACAGACTTCCTGTGTGTGTCAGTCAACTATATCTGTCCCTCGGGAAACTCAAACCCAAATAACAATAGTTCCTATTGTTACTGTCGTGTTGACGGCGATGAGCTCTCACGGATTTCCGACTTAGTACGTTCTCACTTTCATTTTACCGTATCAATCCATGAAAGAAACATTTATTCATCATGATGAAATGAGCAAGTTATACAGCAGCCTTTAAAAGAAAAGTCACATCTGTTTTGTTTTCGCCTAGATTCTGGTAAGTTTGAGAAGTTGTCAAATCATATTACTACCGTAAATATTGTCAGTTTATGGCAATGTTTTGAACTACCAATGTGCTATGCTTGTGCTGTGTTACACCACTCAGTAAAATGACATTTCTGTATCTGTACACGAGCTCTGTTTTCTTGTATTCTTCTATTTATTGGTGCTAAAATTAGGGTCCGCGTTATAAACGGGTAAAATAATTTCCCCTAGATTTTACAAGTAAATTTGGGGTGCGCATTATACACGGATGCGCCTTATATTCGGGAAATTACGGTAAGTTAACATTCAAAGATAAAAGAAACACATAAGAAATAAAATAGATAAAAGACGAGGTCAGAACCAGATAAGTAAAACAATAAATTACATCTGTCTTCTGCTGTCCCTGCGACCCGACCGCGGATTAAGCAGTAGATGATGGATGGATGGATGGATGGATGGACGGACGGAAGGACGGACGGACAGACGGACGGACGGATGGATGGACGGACGGAATAGTACGAGAAGAAGTCGTATTATTACGTTGGGCTATGGTAGATATCACATGTATATAGAACTAGATGCGAAATGAAGGACTTGGGGGCGTTAGCACATGTATAGAGAACTAGATGAGAAATGACAGACTCGCCGACGTTAGTAAACAGCCGCCGTCTTAAAGCAGTAGACTTCTCAGTCTATATACCCTATATAAACAGCTACATACTTTACGTAGCGCGTTGCCGCCTCCGTTAAATTCAACAGAATTAAAAGATCATCAAATTATCATCAATAAAAGAATTTATACTCATGCTTCGTCGTAGCTCTCAGCTAAGGTACATGTATGGCAAAATAATATGTGTAAATGTTTTCTCCGTGAGCTTTTGAAAAATAAACATCTTTGTGAAAGTGCACTCCAATGGAAGAAACTTCATCACGTTCAAGTTCAAAGGCTGATATTTATATACAAGTTAAAAAAAAAACCTTGTGAGAAGTTCATATAATTTAAAAAATCATTAATATAACATTAATAACTAAAACATTAATATAAAATATTTTTTTTTACCCTCCCTTTTTTTTTATTTATTTATTTTTTAACCCTGCCTCTTGGAAGAAACGGAATCGAGAATCGTTCGGAACCGGAATCGAAACATGAATTCGTCCAGAATCGTTCAATTTCAAACGATGCCCAACCCCAATTATCACAGTGATTATAATTATTATTACTAATATTATATCATTATTCCAACTTTTATTCATAATTTACTTGTTTTGCTCTGTGTAATTGCTATTTGCAATAGTACCAGCAGTATTTATTAAGGATTTAGTGTAGGTTGTCGGGCTGTGGAACAAATCAATGGAATTATAATGTATTCTTTTGGGAAAATCCTGCTCGACATACGACAATTTCGACTTACAAACAAGGTCCTGGAACGATTTAACTTCGTATGTAGATAACAGCACGAAAGAATTTTTTTCAGCACAAATGAGCACAAATCTCGCACAAATGAATGACATAATTTTTCTATAAATTTGCGTCTGATCAGGGGCCAACGTCATGTAGGTATTGAATGTCTCACTATCAATGACACTGAACTTTTTAAGCTTTGTTTTTACACTTTGATTGTAGAATATGGGTAAAATTTGAATTATGGCTTGAAGCCACCCACTGAGAAGAATAATTGCAAAATGGGCATTTGAGTGCCGCGGCAAGCATGACGCTTAGCAAACCGTGTGCCTTACACATACGCAAAACGACACTGACAATTTCACGGTAAACTGAGCCGAAGAAGTGCAACTAATGTTGCGTTCTGCCGCCATCTTTGTGAGGATATGCAAAGGAATGTTCAAATACGGGTTTCATAGAGTAGCGCGAGCGGGGGCGGCGGGGGGCCAGCGGGCCGGCAGCTGTCGCCGCCGCACAGGGGCCTTCGGGTCCCGGGCCGACCCTAATGGCCGGACCAGCTGTCCGAGTCCAGTCTGTAGGGGCGTGGGGCTTTGAGAGGCGGGGAGGGCATGAGAACTTCCACCCCCTAGTCCTGCGGGGCGGGTCCCTGCCTTGTCTGCACTCCTCTGAAACGGGGTGATTGATGGCGTGGGGTTGACACCGCGCTTCCCCAACAATTGACTCAGGAGGGACGGGACGAACAGGGCGCTCGGGACCCCTCGGCGTCTTTCTCCTGACGTTTTCACAGGCAAATGTGGGATCAGTCGCAGTTGTAATTCAGTCATTTTTCTCAATATGTCTTTTATTTGACATCTTGACTGGAGCATATGCTGCTTCCAGCGCCTTTTAAGGCTGTCAGTGCAATTGCGACGCGAGTTAACTCAGGTCTTCTGCTGCTTTATTTGTCCCATTACATGCTTTCAGCTCCTTTTTTTGTCAAATACGCTTAATGACTGCTATTGGCTTTTGTTAACATAAGCCCTCTGGCCGCAGTCCTCGTCCAGCCAGTATCTTCCCGATCCGAACAGGAAGTGCAGGGTCCGTCATGGGTGTCCGGCGGCTGATCCTTGAGCGTGTGTTGGGTCACTTGCATCAGGGCCTTACTTACACACAAGTGACCTTTAGCACTAAACCCCAGGATCCTCCCTGGATCCCTTTCAGCAAGTCGCCAGCACCTCCGTACTCGCTCAAGATTTACAGGGTCTCTGAGAGGCAAGGAGGGGTGTGGGGCACAGGGCACTGTCCGGCAGCTGTTCATAGTGGCCTTAAGCAGCTATTTCACATGGAAACATTGCCATGGCTTCCTCCAGCTGGCCTTTCTCCAACTCTGTCTGTGATATATTTCCAAACAGGGATGTCTGGGTAAGATACAAGGCTCACGGTAATGATGATCTCACAATTTGGCGATATAACAATCATTGATACATAATAATTAATAATTCTACAGCATTTTACTATATTAGTAATAAACAGAAAAACAAGCTCTTTTCAGCCTTCTGCTGTGAAATGAATTGAGTTTATCCATAGACTCCACCATCAGTTCACAAGAAAGCTCCCACAGACATTGCGCCACGCCTTACCGTAGAGGGCCGGACCCATGCAGAAGTTCAGTTGGCATTCACTGTGATATACTCAAACACAAGCTGCACTTTAATGCCAGATTTAAGTGGAAATAGGACGAATGTTTCATTTCTTACAAGCAGGCAAGAGTGATTTGGTTGAGGATTCAAGGTAATTATTATCTTTTTCGCACAATGCATTCGCTTTGAAACGTTGTGAATAGAATGAAATGAATGGGAAAAAAATAGCTTTAGCTTGAAATATTTGCATAAAATGAATGATAACTCCCTGTTTTTTGCTTTTATCCAAGAGACTAGAGCAGGGGTCTCCAACCTATTCCACAAAGGCCCGCTGTGGGTGCAGGATTTCATTCCAACCATACAAGATGACAACACCTTTTCACCTGTCTGGTGTTTTACAAGTGCAATCAATTGAGTGCAGTCATGTGCTGCTAGTTTTAGCAGAAACCTCTTCGGTTCAACTGTCTTTGCTGGGTCGGCTGGAACAAAATCCAGGATCCACAGCGGGCCTTTTTATAGTAAAAATCGCTGAATTTGCCTATTTCCTGTTCAAATAAAGAAATGAAACGAGAGGTGCGGCAGCAACGAGTAAAGCCTCACCTCTGAATGGGCTATCCATAACAAACTGGGTTGATACATGGAATTGGAGCGTGCTGGTTGCCGTACATCTGGATGTCGCCATTATAATGTTTCCAGATACGTTTATTTGACCTGATTTTCCACAGTCTGGCTAATGTCTTTAACCCTTAAAGTTTAATGTTTGTTAGCGACTTATTTAGTTTTGCTGATGGGAAATAAAACCGCAGTGAAAAGGCACAGGTTGCGGCAGATAGTACTCTGCTGCACTGAAAGGGGGCGTACGTGAAACTGGACTTTCCGTCAAAAGTGGACGCGATTAACACAACACCGGAGCTAAAAGGTTTCCTTCAAACTATGGGACAGAAGATAACTCGCGCTTTTCAAACGGACTGGTACACCCGAAAAGACTGGCTACGTGGCTGTCCTTCGAAAAATCGCCTTTGCTGCTTTCCCTGCCTTTTCTTCTCAACTTGTGCCAATGTCTGGACTAACACGAGATATCGTGACATTAAAAAACTACCACGAAGCCTCAGGAAACAGGAGAGCTCGACCACTCACATTCAAAGCCTGACTGCCTTAAAAACTTTTGGAAGCTCAAGGATCGATTTGGCTTTGACGAACAGTGGAAGCTCAACGGTAGCATCCACAAGGCTAGGGTAAAGGAACACCGAAAGAATTTAAAAGACCTCATTAATGCAACCTGCATCCTAGCTAAACAGGAGTTAACATTTCGTGGTAACGATGAGCTTGTAAGCTCTTCTAAACGTGGCATATATGTAGAACGATTACATGGTTTTGCTGAGAAAGATGAAAGGTTAGCTAGACATTTGGACACATCCACTGTGTTTTCTGGCTTGTCAAATAGAACACAGAATGATCTAATTGAAGCAATCCTCTCAATTGAGGCGGAGAGATTTTTTAAAGTAAAGGAAAATAAGGAGGACTTTTACAAAAAGGGCGTAGGTTTGCATAGGGACGGTAGGGACATAACACTACCAACTTTTCAGGATGCTAAAATTGTCCCCACCAACTTTTAAGCAACCTTACCTTTTTTGCATGATATAATGTTCAGTTATATAGAGAATTTAGATCATTCAATAATTCCATATGTTGTAGGGATAGAATTGACCCTACCATTATTAAGTGAATTATTTTCATTATGTTTATGTTTGCTAATAAAAATCAGACATTTATTCAGGAAGTTTTCAAAATGTTTCTTTAGTATTTTTTGAAAACAAAGGTTTGAATCGAACAGTGTATCATCTGAACCAATGCACGTAAAAGTTATTATCAGTAGATAAGCATTTATTTTGCATTGATTATTTTGCCTATTAATTAATTAGGTTCATATACATGAGAAATGTGGCCCTTTGCCCCCTTCATCCAATCTGTTTGGTCTTATTAATGTCCCGTCCCCGGCAAAAAGTGTACCTACATGCAGGTCATGCTGTTATATTGTCCCTACCAATATTAAGACCAAACCTACGCCCTTCCAAAGTAAAGGCGGTTTTTGTGGTGAAGGACAGGCGTAAGACCACAAACAGTTTTCATTTTAATCTTATAAAAAACATTTTTTAAAAAAGAGCTTAGACTGAGAAAAATACAATAGAATATTTAAAAACTAAATTTTGGCCTTAAATAAAATATTCTTTGTTTTTCTTTTCACACTTTTTGTTTAGCAATCTATAATAAATGGATTAAAGTATCAGAATTAAAAGTTTTAAAAACAACTGAATATTTCACTAAAGGTCAGAATTGAATTCTGTGGTTTTGTACACCACTCTTTACTCTCATTTATGTTGCATGAATTATAGAATTGCGACCGCCAACACATTGAGGGTGTAGAGCAAATGCATGTTATTTTCTTACTTTTACGTATCCATAATATGTACCGTGTGTGCGTGTTTTGTGAAGAATGCTGATGAGATATGAAATAACCAGTAGCCAATTGAATAGGCTACCCTTTTTGGTTTATATATTTGGAAATCTGACACTAAAGGAGTCAGTGCCTCACCAACCATGAACCTCACCGCACGTCACTGCTGCGTACTCATGTTGATTTCTCTTGTGTGAAAACAATGAAATTGTGACGCTGTCATAAATCTCGAAAAAAAAAAAAAATTTAAATAAATTTCGAGCATATCGTCATATGTCGAGACAGATGACTAATCAAATTTTATGTTGAATGTTCAAAGGATCGTATGCCGAAGCGATCGTATGTCGAGGTACCAATGTATTGTATACAATAAAAATGACAAAGTATTATTTCCGAAAGAAAAATGACACATCCATTTTCCAGTATTTTGTTACCCTGTTATCAATCATACTTGTGAAGTTGTACGGTTTCTGCGTAATTTGTACAAGTGAGCACTGATTTTTAAATGTGTACGCCGTACGTTCAAAATCTGTACGTTTTTCGTGCATTCCATTTTTTTTCTCCGTTCGGATTATGCCACCATTACGGCAACGAGACATTGAGCGTTACTATGCGTTACGTTGGTTGAATGACGCGAGAAAAGTCAGAGACGTGGAGAGAGGAGAGTGTTTGTTGTGACGCGGTAGCAAATGCGATGCTAGACTAGGTGACTCCAATACTAGTATTTCCTGACTGTAGCCGACAGCCTACAATCTACGCCTAGATATCAAATGCATATAGAACTACATGCAAAATGACAGACACGGCGGCGTTGGTAAACAGCCGCCATTTTAAAGCAGTAGACTTCTCAGAAAGGTTCTGTTGTAGTAAACCTTCCTAGCAAACCTAAGTAACTTTTTATCTAAAATACTCCTAAATCGGCAAAATCTTGACTTGAATCTATCTCTGAATGATGAAACAGTTTTAAAACTTTCACATGTCTAAAGTAGACGGAAGGGAACTAATGCAAAAACAGGATCAATTTTAACAACTTGAACGTTTGATTCACAACATTAAATGACTTCCAAACATAGCAAAGGTTACTATGTTTTTTTTTTTTTTTTTTTTTTTTTTTTTAATGAATAAAAAACATGAAAGGTAACACCAGTTACTTTGCCAAGGTACTAATTACTATTACATTCAGGTAACTGAGTTACTAACTCAATAACTTTTTGGGAGAAGTAATTTGTAACTATAATTAATTACTTTTTAAAAGTAAGATTAACAACACTGGTCATAAAGATGAGGTCTGCAGAATGAAAAGTGACGAAAGCGCAGATTTTATTCTGCCAATTTGTTGGCGAACACAATTTGCCCACAACCATTGCTGATCACTTCTCAGAATTAGCAAAAAAAAAATTCCCTGACTCAAAGATTGCATCAGAAAGTTAATTTTATCAATTGACCTTTTTGATTTATAATTGGACACACTAACGAACTACCTTCAAGTCAAACTGGATTGCGTGCTGAAGTGCCATGAAGTGCAGCAATCAAAAGACATGATAGAAATTGCTATATACAATTATAACAAAAGTCACAGATAAATTTTACTAATCATGATGTAGCTGAAGAAATAGATTGTTCTTTGATAGCAGCAGGTTACATGTTACAATATTACCAATTAATTCATATTATTTTAAAAACTGAGTTTTATTTTTGTTTCATACGTTGTTTCGACGTTGTAAGATTAGTCACCAATTTGTAAGGGCATACGTCACTATTTCTAAGATTGCCAACAGCCTCGGGTTGAGAGGTATGCATCACTGCAAATTTTGTTGAAACAATAGCCACGTTTACATGCTGACTTTTATTCATACCAATTCAAATCATTCCGAATGGAAATTTCACATCAGCTGTTTACATGTCACTTCATCTATTCCGATCCAGCGTTTACATGTGACTGCCTTTATTCCGAAAGGACGTTTGACAACTGCCGTCTGACATGCGCAAATTAATCAAAACAAAGCGTCACGTTGCAAAACATGGAGATCGATCGTCAGATCAACTGCTGTTTTAACTTTTCGAGTGGAAACAAAATTTCAGAATGATACGCCGTTCATTTAAAAAGTTGTGTGGGTGCGCTGTGCGTGTGCTTGGAAGCCATGTTGCAAGTGACGTTACTTACGTCACCGAGTGACGTCACCACGTCAGTACGGAGCATGCGCAGAAAGAACGCAACCAGACACCATTCCGCTTCCCTGTTTACATGATATAATTTTATTTCTAATCGGTTTGGGAAAAGGAATATTCCACCCCTGTGAATCGGAATGAAATTCCATTCGGTTTGGGCCTGTTCATTCCGAATGAGGTGTTTATATGGGACACATTTATTCGGTTTGAACAAATATTCCGATTGTAATTGGAATACAGTGTATTTGGCTCCATGTAAACGTGGCAAGTGTGATATGATTTTAAGGGTATATCACCTACTCTTTCTACAAACTAGTACAATTTTTGTGAATTGTCTCCATACAAGGGAGACGAATGATTTTCTCGTTTGGATCTGTGAACACAGATTCCGCTGATGGATATCATTCCAAGCTTTTGTGTAAATGATGAACAAGCCACGAAAAACACTAACTTCCACCTAGGTAAAACATTCTTTTTCTCCCCACTCGCTTCGAGCCCATCTCTGGACTTGTGTACACATTGTGGATTTAATAGCCGTTTAGAGAGCTTGTGTGAAAGTCAAACACTTCTTCCCACAATCTGAAAGAAGATTCATCATTTGCTCATGTTTACTTTAGTCAAAAAGCTCCAGTTGCTGCATTTGTGTGTATTGGGTGAGTTGGTGGGGAAGAAAAGAGTGCAAAAAAAGAGGATACTGAAGTTTAACGCTTGTATTAGACCTTTAATTATGAACCTGATATAAAAATGGTGAATTAAATTAGTATAACAAATTGGAATGGTAATAAAATTACAGTCATGTGAAAAAATTAGGACAACTTATGGAGATCTGCGTATTTTCTAACATATTTGGTCATATGGATATTTAATATCAATCTTAGCAATCTTGAGAGATTCAAGTGATAGAACTAAACAATTAAAACTGAAAAAAAAAGCTTTTTATATCTTTCTGTAAATGTAAGTTTAAATAAATACAATTAATGTTGAGGAATAAATTAGTATACCCCACATTCAATCCCACTTAAAATGGCTAAAATCACACACAGGGGTATCACATCAGGTGCACATAATTACAACATCACTACCCAGTGTTTTGAAGCAGGCTTGCCTTATTTAAACCTCACATTTAGTTTGGTGTGCCACTGATTGTTGAAGTGAGAGAAAACACCAAGGTGAGATCAAAGGAGCTGTCTGAGGCCGTCAGAAAGAAGATTGTAGACGCTTATGAGTCTGGTAAGGGATTTCAAAAGATCTAAAAAGAATATAAATCAGCAATTCCACTGTCCGAATAATAGTCTACAAGTGGAGGACATTCAAAACAACTGCAAACATGCCCTCGTCTGGCTGTCCAAGCAAGTTCACCCCGAGAGCAGACCTCAAGACGCAAAAAGAAGTCTCCAAAAACCCTAAAATGTCATCACAGAACCTACAGCTGGCTCTTGCTGCTGTTGATGTGAAAGTGCATGCCTCTCCAATCAGAAAGAGACTTCACAAAAGGGAAACCTTTGCTCTTCAAGTAGAACATGAGGGCCAGACTGAAGTTTGCTAGAGTGAATGTAGACAAAGACCAGGACTTCTGCAATAATGTTCTTTGGACAGATGAATCTAAAATTGAATTATTTGACACCAGAACAGAGGACACGTTTGGCATAAACCCAATACAGCATTCCAGGAAACGAACCTTTATACCAACTGTGAAGCATGGAGTTGGAAGTGTCATGGTTTGGGGATGCTTTGCTACAGCATGACCTGGCCAGCTCACCATCATAGAATCCACCATGAATTCTATCGTGTATCAGATGGTGCTTGAGGAAAATGTGAGATCATCTGTGAAAAAAAATTAAAGCTGAAGCAAAAATGGACCCTGCAACATGACAGTGACCCAAAACATACCAGTAAATCCACCAAGGACTGGCTAAAAAGGAAGAAATGGAGAGTCCTGGAATGGCCGAGTTAAAGCCCAGATCTTAATCCAATTGAGATGCTGTGGGGTTACTTGAAACCGGTTGTAGGTGCAAGAAACCCCTCAAATATCTCACGGCTGAAAATATTCTGCGTTGAGGAGTGGGGGGGCATGCTGTCTTCATGTTGATGTCAAAGACTGGTAGATGGCTACAAAAAGCGTTTCACTGAAGTTATTTCAGCCAAAGGGGGTAACACTAGCCATTAAGATGTAAGGCAGGGGTGCCCAAGTCCAGTCCTCGAGAGCCCCTATCCAGCTCGTTTCCCATGTCTCCCTCCTTGAACACACCTGAATCAAATGATCAGGTCATCAGCAAGCTCTGCGGGAGCCTGATAATGATCCTGATTATTTGAGTCAGGTGTGTTGGAGGAGGGAGAAATGGAAAACAAGCTGGATAGGGGCTCTCGAGGACTTGACTTAGGCACCCCTGATGTAGGTTGTCCTAACTTTTTCTTCAGTTAGAATATGTATTTTTGTTGATATAGTTTGTTTAATGAGTAAAATAATGTTAATTTCTGTTGTTCACCTGCAATTAAATCACTTTCTTTTCCAGAGATAAAGAAAAACAAGACATGCTTTTTTGTTTATGAGAGTGTATGTGATAGGGATCCTGCCCCCTGAGCCCTGCTCGTCCTCTTTGTGTGTGTGTGTATGTGAGTCTGCCTTGATTGCAGGATTGGTCAGATGGGTGAGCCTGGGACCAGGTGCAGGTGATCGTCGTTAATGGCTTACTTAAGCTGGTCCCTGGCCTCACCTCACCTCATTGCCAGCTCAACAACTCCACTCCCAGAGTTTGTGACACTAGCCCTTGATAATTCTAGAAATCTGTATTGCCTTGCTTTAGCTCATTTTACCTTTGTTCATAGATCCTACATTGCTCGCCTGTCTTCACAGCTCACCTGCTTACACACCAACCGCCCGCCTGACTATCTGGACAAAGACTGCCTTCTCATACACCAATAAACAATTGCTACCACTGCCACCTTGCCTTCCTGCCTCCTCACCCAGAAACATAAAAGTATGTATCTAACTGACATCACAAAATGGCTGCATCCATAAGCTGCATCACTTTTTGTGTTTAACATGATTTTCTCCTTTATCTGAGGTCTAAAAACTAGCAAATTACAGGTAGTCCCCGGGTTACGAACGAGGTCCTTTCCTACGCTGGTGAAGTAACCCAAATTTCCGTGTAAGTCAGAATTAACCCTTTAAGTACCCAAATTAACTATCCAAAAACATATATTGTACGTCATTGAACTGTCCTCGCCAATATGTTGGAGCTAAGTCCTTACTACGCAGCGAGCTAAACTCCGAAATGATGCCCAATTTATTTTGATACATTGTTACAGACAATATTCTACGTTTTGAAGATATTGATATTACTCTGAGTGATTCATCATAAATACTTCGTCATATATCTGACCATTTTTCTTGTTGTTGGGAAATTGTTTTTTTTTTCTTTCAGTTGGATGATGTAATTTTCCCAACAGAAAGAGAAGATATCTGTGATTGATGAATCGTCATATTTCGAGCATGTCGTCATACAGTGAAGAAAATAAGTATTTGAACACCCTGCTATTTTGCAACTTCTCCCACTTAGAAATCATGGAGTCTGAAAATTTCATCTTAGGTGCATGTCCACTGTGAGAGAATCTAAAAAGAAACATCCAGAAATCAGCATGATTTTTTTAAACAATTTATTTGTGTGATACAGCTGCAAATAAGTATTTGAACACCTGTATATCAGCTAGAATTCTGAACCTGAAAGACCCGTTAGTCTGCAATTAAAAGTCCACCTCCATGTGTTATCCTGAATCAGATGCACTTTTTTGAGGTCGATGCCAGCATAAGGTCACCTGTGAACCCCTTACAATCAGTAAGACTCAGACTTGTAACCTGGTCAAGACCGAAAAGCTGTCCAAAGACACCAGAGACAAAATTGTTCACCTCCACAAGGCAGGAAAGGGCTCCAGAGCAATTACCAAGCAGCTTGGTGGGAAAAAAAAAAGGTCCACTGTTGGAGCAATCATTAGAAAATGGAATAAGCTAAACATGACAGTCAATCTCAATCGGAGTGTTGCCCCATGAAAGATACAGTGGGGCAAATAAGTATTTAGTCAACCACCAATTGTGCAAGTTCTCCTACTTGAAAATATTAGAGAGGCCTGTAATTGTCAACATGGGTAAACCTCAACCACGAGTGACAGAATGTGGAAAAAAAAAACAGAAAATCACATTGTTTGATTTTTAAAGAATTTATTACCAGAGTGGAAAATAAGTATTTGGTCACCTACAAACAAGCAAGATGTCTGGCTGTCAAAGAGGTCTAACGTCTTCTAACAAGGCTCCTCTCGTTAGCTGTATTAATGGCAACTGTTTTAACTCATTATCAGTATAAAAGACACCTGTACACAAACTCAGTCAGTCACACTCCAAACTCCACTATGGCCAAGACCAAAGAGCTGTCGACGGACACCAGAGACAAAATTGTAGACCTGGACTAGGCTGGGAAGACTGAATCTGCAATATGTATGTAACGGGTACACTTTGTATCCCTTGTGGTATGTGGAAACCTCCCCGCCGATCCCTTCATGTAAGGGCTCTAACGGCTGCGCCGGTGGCTCGAGCTTATTGGCGCAGTGGTTAACGTCCTTGCCTGCCATGTAGAACCGTCGCGGCGCGCGGGTTCGCGTCCCAGCCTGGTCACAGGTGGGAGCGGAACGCGGGGCGGTGCTGACACTCGGGTTACATGTAAAACGCTTGGTGTAAAGAAATCAACTGTGGGAGCAATTATTAGAAAATGGAAGACATACAAACCACTGATAGTCTCCCTCGATCTGGGGCTCCATGCAAGATCTCACCCCATGGCGTCAAAATGATAACAAGAACGGTGAGCAAAAATCCCAGTAGCACACGGGGGGACCTAGTGAATGACCTACGGAGAGCTGGGACCACAGTAACACAATGCGCCGCCAGGGACTCCAATCCTGCACTGCCAGACGTGTCCCCCTGCTGAAGAATACATGTCCAGGCCCGTCTGTGGTTCGCTAGAGAGCATTTGGACGATCCAGAAGAGGACTGGGAGAATGTGTTATGGTCAGATGAAACTAAAATAGAACTTTATGGTAGAAACACAGGTTCTCGTGTTTGGAGGAGAAAGAATACTGAATTGCATCCGAAGAACACCATACCCACTGTGAAGCATGGGGGTGGAAACATCATGCTTTGGGGCTGTTTTTCTGCAAAGGGACCAGGACGACTGATCTGTGTAAAGGAAAGAATGAATGGGGCCATGTATCGAGAGATTTTGGGCGAAAATCTCCTTCCATTAGCAAGGGCATTGAAGATGAGACGTGGCTGGGTCTTTCAGCATGACAATGATCCCAAACTCACAGCCAGGGCAACAAAGGAGTGGCTTCGTAAGAATCATTTCAAGGTCCTGGAGTGGCCTAGCCAGTCTCCAGGTCTCAGCCCCATAGAAAATCTGTAGAGGGAGTTGAAAGTCCGTGTTGCCCAACAACAGCCCCAAAACATCACTGCTCTAGAGGAGATCTGCATGAAGGAATGGGCCAAAATACCAGCAAGAGTGTGTGAAAAGCTTGTGAAGAGTTACAGAAAACGTTTGGCCTCCGTTATTGCCTACAAAAGGTACATAACAAAGTATTGAGATGAACTTTTGGTGTTGACCAAATACTTATTTTCCACCATGATTTGCAAATAAATTCTTTAAAAATCAAAGAATGTGATTATCTGGGGGGGGGGGGGGTTCCACATTCTGTCTGTCATGGTTGAAGTTTACCCATGTTGACAATTACAGGCCTCTCTAATATTTTCAAGTGGGAGAACTTGCACAATTAGTGGTTGACTAAATACTTATTTGCTCCACTGTATCACCTCGTGGGGTCTCAGTAATCCTAAGAGAGGTGAGGAGTCAGCCCAGAAATACACGACAGGAGTCGTCAATGACCTGAAAAACGCTGAGACCACTGTTTCCGAGGTTTTACACTGGATGTCATGGTTTGAAATCATGCATGGCACAATAGGTTCCCCTACTTAAACAAGCACATGTCAAAGTTTGCCTTTGACCATTTGGATGATGCGGAGGAGTCATGGGAGCAAGTTTTGTGGTCAGATGAGAGTAAAATAGAACTTTTTGGTCATAATTCCATGAACCGTGTTTGGAGGAAGAAGAATGAAGAGTACTATCTCAAGAATAACATCCCTACTGTGAAGCATGGGGATGATAGCATCATGCTTTGGGGTATTTTGCTGCGCATGGGACAGGACCAGTGCACTGTATTTAGGAGAGGATGACTAGGGCTCTGTATTGCAAGATTTTAGGGAACAAGCTCCATCCTTCAGTCAGAGCATTGAAGATGGGCCGTGCCTGGGTCTTCCAACATGACAATGACCAGCACACAGCCGGAAAACCAAGGAGTTGCTCCCTAAGAAGCATAACAAGGTTCATAACATGGCCTAGCCGGTCTCCAGACCTAAACCCAATAGAAAACCTTTGGAGGGAGCTGAAACTCCGTGTTTCTCAGCCCAGAAATCTGACGGATGGGTTGGCCAAGATCCCTCCTGCAGTGTGCGCAAACCTGGTGAAAAACTACAGGAAACATTGGATTTCTGTAATTGCAGACAAAGGCTACTGTACCAAATATTAACCTTCCTTTTTCAAGTGTTCAAATAGGTGATTCTGGATTTTTCTTTTTAGATTTTCTCTCTCACAGTGGACATGCACCTGCAATGAAAATTTCAGACCCCGCCAGGATTTCTAAATGGGAGAACTTACAAAATAGCAGGGTGTTCAAATACCATATTTTCCACACTATAATGCGCACCGGATTATAAGGCGCACCTTCAATGAATGACATATTTTAAAACTTTTTCCATATATAAGGCGCACCGCATTATAAGGCACATAGATTAAACACTACAGCAGAGGCTGGGGTTATTTTATGCATCCATTAGACGGTGTTGCGCTAAAGGGAATGTCAACAAAACAGCAACACAACAGCAAGGTAAAACATGTAGTGCAACATTTAGATCACATAGTGGAAGGGAACTATTTTCTCTTCCACAGTCAACCTTTTTGTGTTAGATGGGTTATAATTTTTCCACTGTTTTGCAATGTATGCACTGTATTTGAGCAGAGCATGTATACATGCCAAAAACGCCAATGACTATACCTGCTGCTTATGTTGAATTATCAAATATAAAACTATTTATTCAAATTTTTGGGTGATTTTTTTTGTCTTTTTGGTCCCAAAATGTTGATTTGTAATTGGTCAGAGAAGAAAACAACAGATTCTACATGAAGTTCAAGGTGTCCTGAAAAAAGGATTTAAAGCGTTGTAAGCGTGTCTCTTAATAGAAGCCATTTCAAGGTCTTTACACAAACACACAAATGGAAATGAAATGCCGTTTTATATATCCCAGCATGCACCACGCACTACTTCTTCTTCAGGGGAAAATGGAGTCGGCGGCTGTGTGTATGTGCGTGCGTATATGAATACAAACATGGCAAGCAAGTAAGATTTTGTATATTATGATGGAGAGTGTTATTTGTGGGTTTCTTATTATAATGGTGCAATTTTGTAAGCCCGTTTTTGTTTTTCAAATTTGTATAAATCTGTCAAAAATACAAAAAAAAAAAACCTTGCGGCCCAATATTGATTGATTGATTGATTGATTGATTGATTGATTGATTGATTGATTGATTGATTATAAAGCGCACCGGATTATAAGGTGCACTGTCGGCTTTTGAGAAAATGTAAGGCTTTTAGGTGCGCCTTATAGTGTGGAAAATACGGTACTTATTTTCTTCACTGTATGTCAGGACAAATGACGAGTCAAATATTATGTCGGATGTTGGAAGGATCGTATGTCGATGTGATCGTATGTTGAGGTACCACTGTTCTGTGTTTTCCATGTGTGCCTTGCTTGTTTGCAACAACAACATTGTGCCAACAACACTTGACGATCTAGTGCCCCCCGGATTAAATTATGAAAGCTTATCAACACTCCGATTGTGCCTGTCCTGGCGCCACGATCGGCCGTGACCACTTTTTATTAGGCGGTGGGCTTTTTTAATCCTCTAAACACTCTCTGTGGGTGCTCTCGTGGTTCTTGGTCATAAATCAGTCTGGCTTGGGTGGTAAAGTCATCACGTCCACTTTGTGCTCCCACATGCACAAACATGAGCACACAAACACAAAGAGAAGAAGTAGATGATGGATTACGCAAAATCAATAGTTTTTGACCTTCTTGGCATTGCTGTTAATTTTCTGAAAATATGACTAAATCAAGATAAGTGTTTGGACACATGCTCAGTGTTGGGAATAACGCCGTTATAAATTACGCCGTTACAGTAACGGGGTAATCTAACTAATTATTTTTTCGGCCGTTACAACGCCGTTACCGTTACTGACGGTCAAAACCGGTGCATTACTTACTTTGAATAAATTGAAGAAACTACCAGCCGCAGCGAGTCTACTCTGCTCTGTTTATTTGTCATCCAAGACTTGGGGTGCGTTCAGGTACATGGCAATGAAAATAGTAAACACACATAGCCTACCTTTGCAAGAACGATGGAGTTCCCGTTTGATACGGTCATAATGCGCAGGTCCTGCACCCATCCGCAGCAAAACTGTTCGTAGCTTTGTAGCGATTTGTAATTTCGGAATCGCTGATGAGTTTAGTAACATACACTAAACAATAAATACAGAAGAATGTTCATTTCGCGTAACTGTGGAAGCCCGTCGACATATTTACTCCATTTGTCTTCGGCTTGCTGGTAAGGGTCAACATTGTTCACATCCTTAAGTTTGATCACATATCTGTTCTTCGCCTTAGTAACGAGTTTCTTTCTTTATCGAACTGGCAAGTTAAAGTTTAATGTCCCGCGAGCCAGACCTGCTTCCAATATGGCTGCGTTGTTGTCAAATCTCACGTGATGCCCCATTCTGTGATGTAAAAGCTCGAGCCTAATAGCGCACGTACTTCAGAGCCGGTGTTTTCACACACAAACCGGAACAGCGCGTGCGGCAAACACACACACGCAAAACAGATGCAGAGGGATATGATGGCAGAGCATTCAGAGGAAAATTTGTCCTTTACGAGGTGGAGATATAAACACGATTTCAAGTTGGTCGAAATTAAAGGAAGGAACGTGCATGTAAAGTGTAATTTATGTCCCGAGGCAAAGCTTTTGTCGACATCTGTGGTAAGCAATTCAAATCTGTTTATTTTTGTTGCACTTCAAGTGTAGGATAAATCTGTTGCTGGTGAGGTGCAATAAATATTACAAGGTTCTATTACACAACTACCTGTCTGTTCTTTATTCAACTGACTCGAATACTGCTCAGAAAATTTCAAATTCTTTGACATACACCAACTTCTTTTTAAAGTAACGGAAATAGTTGCTTTCCCTGGTAACTAGTTACTTGTGCTATAGAGTAATTCAGTTACTAACTCAGTTACTTCTTGGAAGAAGTAGTGAGTAATTATAACTAATTACTTTTTTAAAGTAACGTGCCCAACACTGCACATGCTAAATATTATATGTGGACAAGCTGTCATATAAAAATTTAGACTTTTTTTCCCATTCACCTGTCAGAGCACGTGTCAAATTTGAGGCCCAAGGGCAAGATCCCGCCCCTCAAGTAACACGTGCATTGAATGTTAACTCTTCCAGTATGTACTCCTAAAATCAAAATAAAATCTCTTTAAATTAGTTTATAACTAGCAGACGTCCAATTCATTCGACGTGAGAGCCTTAGTTCATTCGCTGCCATCAAATACATTGGACGTCTAGCGCTGTCAGTGGTAGCCACTCGGTTAAGAAGAGGTTGCAGGAAGAATGTTGTATCCCGTCACATGAAAGGTAAACTGGGGTGAAGTGAAGTGCCGTGGATTGTCTCTCCAGCGGAGAACAAGGTTATAAATCGCCCAGCTGACGGGTTTGTTAGTGCGATCGTAGAATCCCCCTGAGTCGTGCGCGAGAACTTTGCCACTAGAGCTTCCACTCTCACACCTTGACTGCAGTCCAAACAAAACCCTGATACTTAATGTTTGTTTGTGCGCGCGTGAGAGAGGAGGGAAAGCAAATAAATAACCCTGTGAGATGTCATTGGATTTCTATTGAAAAGAGTTTTGTTGGCTATACTACTTGAAGAAAAAGAATGGAGGCTGTCCCAGCGCTGCTGTTCACGCGTGATTTAGTTCCGTGATTTAGTTCTGTTTTCAGTTCTTGAACAATACAACAATACAAGCCAGATCACATTTCCACAGGGAAGAATTATTTCGGCTTATTTTCTCCCGATGACATCAGAGGAGCAAGTGAAGTTTTACCATTGTTTCTTTGGTCAAGCAATTACATTTTTGCATTGGAAATGGTCATTGGGGGTCAGTTAGGATGTGCCATATGCTGTTGAGGATGCTATGAATTGTAATTTTCCGGTTTTTGTGTTCTTACCCTCTCCTGTCAAGCTGTTAAGACACAGAAAATGGGCATCTGAGTGTCTTTATTGGCTGAACAGTTCTAATGTGCCACATGAGAGTTTTGTGGACTCTAATTGAGGTTGTTTATATTGTGGTTTCATTTGCGATCAATTCAATGCCCAGACAATACTATTTTCAGGTAAATTTTATATTCTGTATCCATTTTCGTAAAAAAGTAATCCAAATTAACACTTTAACACCGGACGTGTTGGCATCGACGCATTTACGCATATCACCTTTGAAGCCTCGTCACTCTGTAATTCCATCACCCACGTGCCACTGGTTGGTCTCCTTTGAAAGTGCCGAAGTTGAGGTCCACGCTCGTTTTTACTTGAAGTCAATCGACCAAGTAAAACGGGAGATCATATCATTTGAGTTTTATAGTTGTATTGCCCTCATAAATAAACATTAAAACACCATCATTCTATCATTTCTTTCCTTTTTCAAAACTGAAAGCACCACAAAAAAAAAACTACATATCCTAGGAGCCATTGTGAGGTCATGAAGGACAGACGTAATGTGAACATTTTTAATAAATTGCCGAGCAGGGCGCCACCTAATGAGAAGGAGGCGAGGTAGTGAGAGACGGCCGGTTGGATTGGGCGAACGACTTTGAAACGTGCGGAATGAATCGAAAACTAAATTTAGCGCAAGCCAATGCATTATTTCATCAACTCGAGGAAGAGGATGGGCCAGATTTGTCGTTGTTTTCTTCAGATGAGTCAGCGAGTGAGAAGTGACAGCATTGCACAAACGGCAGAAGAGTGGGCTGTGTGACATTGTGTGTGACAAAGCCCTGTTTCCTGTTCAAGGGGAAACTGAATGCCATGCCTGACAAAATTGAGTCACGTCATCATTCGAAATTAATATCTCAATCCCCCCCATTTACTGCTAAATGGACCCAAAGCAGTGCCATTCGTTTGTACTACGTTTGTGCTAGTTGTTGGGACACCCCTCTATTGTTGAGAGAATTGGTACGCTGGACACGGAAAAGCTGCAAGTGATGTCATCACTCGAAATTAATATCTCGATATCTCAAAAATGATAGCAGCACAAACTAAACATTTTACAGCTCAAACGAAGCATAAACGATTGACACCATTTTCAGTCATTTTTAATCAAAACCGGGGGCTGGTTGACCTCATGATTGACTTAGAAAAGAATCGTGAATATCTTAAAAACCATAGGGGCACAAACGAAACTTTTTTACAACAAGCAAGTGCAAACGTGGCACAAAAGATGACATCATTTTTATATAAATTTCAGTCTAATGGGGGGGCCAACTTCACGGGCGTGTCAGATTCCTAAGGACAGGAAATGGCGTCGACATGATCCCTATCCTCTGATTGGTTGAGGCCAGCTAAATAGTACTTGGTTGGTCTAATTACTTTTGGGTATAGGTAGGACACTGCCTAAGGTGTACACGTATGACTTAGAATTTTCACAGCCTTACCCATGCTTGTAATTTATTCAAGCCAGCTCCAGTGTGGCAATGGTGAGACGGTTGTTGCATCGGAGCAGTTTGCTTGAATATTATTGTTCCGCCTTCCCCTGCAGGGAGAAACTGTGTCATAATACGGGACTCCTTTTATGATTCAAATCAAGGCTATTGTCTCTGGAAGAGAGCGACTCATGCTGGCCGCTGAACAACCAAGGCTCTATACAAGGTACGAGCTGAGTGAGTTGCATGCTGGGAGCCTGATGTAAGAAGGGGGTGTTAAAAAGAGGGGGGCTTGGCTCGTTTTATTGAGAACAACCACATAAACACAGTTGGCAATTTTATGTGTCACGCATAAATGTAAAGGCACAAACAAACAACAGCATGCATGCTGGCCCACACTCTACAAATTTTTAGAGACAGCGCGAACCAAAAGTGGCATTTGCCATGTGGCAAAAATTGATTTTGCCAAGTGGCATTTTGTTTGCCATGTGGCAAAATGGATTTTGCCATGTGACATATTTTTTGCCACATGGCCAAAAAAATGCCATAAAACAAAATCTATTTTGGCCACATAGCCAAAAAATGCCACAAACCAAAATCCATTTTGACCACATGGCCAAAAAAATGCCACATGGCAAAATCAAATTTGGCCACATGTCCAAAAAAATGCCGCATGGCAAAATCAATTTTGCTACATGTCAAAAAATGCCACGTGGCAAAAAAATGCAACATAGCGAAATCCATTTTGCCACATACCAAATAAATTTTGCCACATGACAAAAAAATGCCACATGGCAACATCAGTTTTGCCACATGGCATAAAAAATGACACATGGCAAAATGCATTTTTACACATGGCCAAAAAAATGACACATGGCAAAATGCATTTTTACCAAATGGCAAAAAAAACATGCCACAGGCAAAATCAATTTTGCCGCATGGCAAAAAGAAATGCCACACAGCAAAAAAATGCCTCATGGCAAAATCAATTTTGCCACATACCAAAAAAAAATGCCACATGGCAAAATCAATTTTGCCACATGGCAAAAAACGCCACATGGCAAAATTAATTTTTACCACGTGACAAAAAGAGGCCACGTGCCAAAAAGAAATGCCACATGGCCAAATTCAGTTTTGCCACGTGGCAAAAAAAATGCCACAACCCAAAATCCATTTTGCCACATACCTAATCCATTTTGCCACATGACCAAAAAAAATGCCACATGGCAAAATCACAAAAAAATTACACAAACCAAAATACATTTTGGCCACATGGTAAAAAAAAATGTCACATGGCAAAATGAATTGACCATTGGCCAAAAAAATGCCACATGGCAAAATAAATTTTGGCCACATGGTCAAAAAAATGCCACATGGCAAAATCAATTTTGGCCATATGGCCAAAAAAATGCCATATGACAAAATCAATTTTGCCACATACCAAAAAAAATGCCACAAAACAAAATCCATTTTGGCCACATGGCCAAAAATGCCACATGGCAAAATCAATTTTCCCACAAAAAAAAAAAAAAAATGCCGCATGGCAAAATCATTTTTGCCACATTACAAAAAAAGTGCCACATGGCAAAATCAGTTTGGCCACATGGCAGAAAAAAAGACACATGGCAAAATCCATTTTGTCATATTTAAAAAAAAATGATATTTGACAAATTCCATTTTGACACATGGACAAAAAAATGCCACATGGCAAAATCCATTTTGCCACATGGCAAATAACACTTTTCATTCTCAGCCCTGCTGCAAATTTCAGTGAAATTAAGCTGTCCATAAACAACAACAATAATTCAAACAACACCGCTTTCATCTGTGAACCGAAACCAGACTCCTCTCGCCAAAATGAGACATGACACCTTTAGGAGGCAATGTGTGTTGGGATATTTTGTAAAAAATGTCAACTCTCACCTCAGAACTTTCACTTCAAAGTTTAGATTGTAATAATAATGATTCTATTTACGTTTTAAATCATTGGCTTTTGTTGACGGCGATGGAGGTCCAATCTTTTTGGAGTGGAAAGGTTGAAAGCAAAGTTGCTGTCTGCCCTCCAACAAATTTGAGTATATTTCATAATGAGTTAATGTCTTAATATTACGACTTTATTATTGTAATATAACGACTTTAATCTTGTAATATTACATTTTTGCCTTAATATTACAATTTTATTCTCACAATATTACGATTTGAATCTCTTAACACTACGATGTAGGACTTAAATCTTGTTATGTTACAACATGTTCCTCATAATATAATGACTTTAACCTTTTCATGCCTGAATTGACTTTTTTTTTTTTTTTAACCTAACAGGGCACTCGTTTAAGTCATACTATTGATGGTGCTACCCGTCCAATCCTTTTTTAAGGGGAGGGGCGGGTGAACGAACAGCAATGGCATTGAAAAAAGAAAATTCACGGCCAGTCCTCCCAGTGAGCCCTCACTTTTCTCATCATGAGTGATGCCCTACGAGGAGAGATTTTACATTGAGACCCAGTCCGAGGTAGATTATCTGTCATGTTTAGCACTTTCCATTTTCCAACAATTGCTGCAACTGTTTGTTTATTCTCAACAAGCCACTTTCCAATCGTCCCATAGCCTTTTCCAGCTTTGTGGAGCTCAAAGATTTTTCTGGTGTCTTTCAAAAGCTCTCTGGTCTTGCCCATGGTAGCAGTTGGATTATGACTGACTGTTGGGTGCACAGATGACAATATTGGGCTGAAACGGGTGGTGGGTGGGTGGTTACTCATGGGGTAAAAAACTTTTTTTGAGGTAGACTGACAACTCTTTGAGTGTCATAATTATTGCTAATTCTCAGGGGTACAAATACTTATGAACCCCAGAAAATTACAAATAATTTTATAATATATATATATATATATATATATATATATATATATATATATATATATACATATATATATATATATATATATATATATATATATATATATATATAATCTTCATGGAAATGCATCTATTATTGAAATTTCAGGCCTCTACCTATTTTCTAAGTGGGTGAATTTGTGAAATCACAATGGGTGCAAATACTTCTGCTCCTCAGTGTATATACTGTATGATCTATATACAGTATCTATATAGAGATATATGGTGGAAAACACAGACAAGGATGAAAAAGCAGTTTTTGCTCTTGCACCCCTCTTAAAAATAAACTGCTGTATTATAAACCAAAAGAAGTGTTGTGTTTGATAGAACAATAAGTCTATATGCTGCCATACCAGATTCATGGCGCATTAAGCCCCGAACTGTTTTTCATTTGTCCGTTTTACCCTGGAAACCCCCGTTTACAGACGTCGCACAACCGCTTTTATTTCAACCCAGCCATTAAAAAAAGGTAAGTAATTATATTTATTAGTCAAAATGTCTGTCATTTTTAGCTTAGAACCATTAATTGATTAATAATATTTCACTTAAAAAATAAATAAATAAACGACTTTAAAAAATTATTCACTCGCATATTTTAAACTTTTAGACAAATTACGTCACAATGAAAAAAATGGCGTCTGTAAAAAAGTCACGGATATCTACCTCATAACTATCGCTTAATTATTATTATTTTTCTTTTTGTTACTGTCGCATTTTCCCCGATATGTTAGATGATAAATAATCGATCCAAACAAAGAAAAAATGGGGGGAAAAAAAAAACATTTAAAAGGGTAAATATATGAAAAAGAACATCTCGACCTCTCCTTGATGTCTACGATTTCTGCATCGCGACTCTTGTTATATTACCATGTTTCACCCATAAAATCCCCTTAAAAAATCCAGCTGTGGCCATTCACAGCTGTGTCTTGACACTCGGTGATAAACGCTACATATAGTTTTGGGATCAAAAAGAGGTAAGTACACAATAATATCGCATTAAAATCATGGCGTCTTTAATTATGCTCTCGCGTGTTCTCACCTCCAGTTAGGGTTTTGCTGTTTAAAAAAAGGTTTTTTTTATTTATTTTTTTTTAAATGCCCTCCTGTTCAAAAATTTTCTTACCCCAGAAAATTGAGATTTTAAGCTTTCCAATTATGTATCACACATACATATAAGAGAATTTTGAAATTTGGGGGGTCTCAGAGCGGAACTTCAAGTCACCTGAGTGTTTTCCGCCATATAGGAGGGGCATTCAAAAAGTGATGCACTCAAGTGCATTGCTCGTACAGGATTTCACCAATCTTGTTTATATTTGGCACAAACATGATAGGACACACCTTTTTGCGATTGTTTTATGTGTTTTTCTTATTTCCAGAGTTTTAAAGCTTAAACTAGCTTCCAAAATGTCTGCCCCCCTTGAAGCTCGTCAGAAACCAAGAGCTGTAATCGAATTCCTTGTTGCAGAGGGAGAAACCCCTCTGAGGATTCACAACCGGCTGGAAAATGTCTACAAGGATGATACCATAGACTATAGTACTGTAAAAAGATGGGTACAGTAATTTAAAAACAGTACTGAAGACCAAGAAGAGGTGGGTAAAGCCAGCATAGCCGATAAACCCCGTAGTGGTCGCCCATCCACCTCTGACGAGATTCAAGAGGGGCAGCCATTTTGGAAGCTAGTTTAAGCTTTAAAAATCTGAAAATAAGAAAAACACATATAACAATCGCAAAAAGGTGTGTTCTATCATGTTTGTGCCAAATACAAACAAGATTGGTAAAATCCTGTAAGAGCTATGCACATACTTTTTGAATCCTCCTCATACATACGTATGTACAGTAAGCCTGTCGTGATATGCAATAAGTCAAATTATCACACGATAAATAAAAATGAGGCGGTAATTTTCCCAGCTGTGATTTATCGCCGCGTGCGTACTTGCATACATTTGTGCGTGCGTGTGCTGCGTGCACGCGGCACACGTGCATGTTAATTGCATATGAGACTCCAGTAGCTTTCACAGATGTTTATTGGTCATAGACAAGATGTAGAATTAAAGTGCAGACATACAAAATAAGGAAACACTTCTATGTTAAATATTGTAAAACGTTAGCATTGCTACATTGAGGCTAATAGGAAAAAGACAATGTACTAACCACTTTAGCTTGCTATGAAACAATAGCAGTCTTCTTAACAATGCAAAATTGCAGTTAAAAGGTGACACTTCAAACATGAAAACTTGCTGGATTAAAGCAAGCGATGCGAACAAAAGAAAAAAAAATCTATTACGAAACCACATGCATGACGAAAGTGACATGCACTTTTTTTTTTACTAAGTGTTAAGCTTACTGTTAGTGACTTAGCAAACGTACTTCCGGTGGACAGTTCAAAATAAAAGTGGGTCATGTTCAGATTTCTGGAGGCAATCCCATATACAATCCCATATAGTCTTCATACGAAGTTAATTGGTTCCAGGACCTTGTTTGTAAGTCGAAATGGTCATATGTCGAGCAGGATTTTCCCAAAAGAATACATTATAATTCCATTAATTCGTCCCACAGCCCAAAAACCCACACTAAATCCTTAATAAATACTACTGTTATGATTGTAAATAGCAATTACAAAGAGCAAAACAAATAAACTCTGAATAATAATAATATAATAATAGTAATAATAATAATCAATACCTGTAATAATGCAACAAATCTAATGTGGCGGTCTTTTTTGCTGTATCTGAACGCACCGCGGGGCTGACGTGACGTGGGCAAGAGAGCTACTTTTTGTTTTGATGCTGGCGTCAGTGTTGCACAAGTTGATGGAATAAATGATTAGAAACCTGACGAAGCTGGCAATTTCTTTGGCGATGTTACCACAATAAGAATTGTCACCGTAACGTATAAAGACTGGCAAACGGAGTAAGATTGCCGGCTGAGATCGACATTCTACGGCCCTATTGTCTACCCAGTTCATGGATGCACACACCATGCTTACATTTTGCTATCATTTACATCTTCATTTCAATGGTAAGCGTCACCTTTTCTCTTTTTTCTCCACCTGCACTAACTTTTTGGATCCAGTGTTGATTTCTCTCACAAGAAAATCAGTCGTGCGTCCGTCTTCAGGCAAAACAAAGAAACTGCGGCGCTGTCAAAAATCGGCGTATTTCGAGCATGTCGTCGGATGTAGAAACAAATGGCGAGTTAAATTTTACGTCGGATGTCGAAAAGATGGTGTGTCGAGGCAATCGTATGTTGAGGTACCACTGTACACTGTACCCTCTTAAATCATGCTCGAAATAGGACGACATGACAGCACTGCATACGAACGCACGGCAGATTTTCTTGTGTGAGAAATCAACACAGGTTTCAAAAAAGTTGGTACAGTTGGTGAAACAAGGAAAAAAGTGATGCTTGAAAAATATGAGCGTGGGGTGCGCATCCGTCAACCGGCTCAACAATACAGCTCCACGCCACGGTCACCTTCCGACCACCGTTCACCAGTCTTTATAAGTTAAGGTGACGATTTTTATTGTGGTAACATCGCCAAGGAAATCACCAGCTTCGTCACGGTTTTATCATTTTTTTAAAGAACCTATCAAACACAAAACACCCATTGTCCTCCGCAGTTGACTGTGCTCTCAAGAAAACGAAAGTATTATCTCTACCGCTCCGACCTATCTCACTGTGATGTCAGCCCCACGGTGCGTTCAGGTACAGCAACAAGTGTCCACCACATTAGAATCCGATTTGTTACATTATTTACAGGAATCATTATTAATTATTATTATTATTATATTATTCCGATTTGTATTCATAACTTATTTGTTTTGCTATGTTTAATTGCCATTTGTAATAGTACAAACAGTATTTATTAAGGATTTAGTGTAGGTTTTTGGACTGTGGAACGAATTAATGGAATTATAATAGGGGTGTGACAAAATATCGTAATGGTGATATATCGTGATACTTTGTATCCCAAAAAGTTATCGATATGCTCTTGCCATGAATCGAGCTATCATTTTGAAAAGGTGTCAATGTCTGAAAAAAAAAAAAATTAAAAATGAACCAACAAGTTGCTAATAAAATTTTCCACCATAATAGTGTCTCAGTTAACTCTAAGGTGCTCGACGCCCAATCCATTTGGACTGGGAACGTTTCTTCATTGGAAACCAGTGCATTCACAGTCATTCTGTCCGAGTTTCAGGGCATTTACAGGTAACTTGCTGTTCATTTTAGCCATAAGCTGATTTTAAGGGGGGGCCAGGCCCCGCCCTGGTGGCCGGAAGGTATCATTGCATGAAATTGACTTTCTTATATATATGTAAAAGTTGTAAAACAATAAAACTGCAACAAAAATGAATGAAATGAGCAAAAAAAAATATTTTTTATAATGGGTCAAAATTATTTTTCAAACAGACCATGTGACTAGCACTTTAGACGGTCATTTCCTTTGCATATAATTTTCAAAAAATAAAATAGAAAAAAAAATAGGGGAGGGCAAATTTATTTTTCAAATGATTTTTTTTTCTTTGATTGGAAATATTTTTTTTGATTAAAGCAACATTTTTTGGGATTGAATGATTTATACACAAATGTCCTACCCATAATATGGCCCAAACACAAAAAAGGATTGCGTCAATCAAATAAAACCTTTTCAATGAAAAATTAAGTGTTGCAAATTTTTTAATCTCAAATATTTTTTCGCATTCAAAAACATTTTCTATGATTGAAATTTTTTATTTTTTTTGATTGAAGTGATTTTTATTTTTGAAAATTTTTTTTTTTTTTGAAGCAACTAATTTTTGATTGAATAATAAAGACAAAAACGTCCTAGCCAAAATGTGGCCCAAACACAAATCAACATTATTTCAATCAAAAAAAATCAAAGAAAAAAAAATTTTCACATGCATTTTTTTTTAGTTTCAAATTTATTTTTTTAACTGAAAATATATTTTAATTGAAGCAACTTTTTTTTTATTGAAGCAACTTTTTTTGATTGAATAATAAAGACACAAATATACCTCCATATGGCTCCGCCCAGGGATACAATTTTTGACTGGGGTAACTACATTGGCACGACACCGGCGGGCGTACCATATTCAATGAATGACGATCTTGGTGAAAAGTATTGCCTAAGCGCCTGATTTAGAATTAGGATTAGAATTAGATGGGAAACAATAAATGTTCATTGTCAATTTATTATTATAAATATTCTTGTAAATTAATTTTATCGCTGACACTGCGTTTTGGGGTCTTCAACATGTTGTGCCCCCCCATGCCCCAAAAGTCAAACTCCGCCTATGATTTTAGGGAATTTACGGGTCATCTTCTGTTGAGTTTGAGTCACTGCCTATTTATTTGGGTGATTATCAGGTCATTTCCTGTTCTGTAACTCAAAATAAACAGCAAGAGACCCATAAAGTACCCCAAAATCAACAGGGAGTACCTGAAAATGAACATGTAAATGACCTTAAGGTAGAAAACCCAACATTTTTTTAGCCTACTGGAAAGCCCAGAAGGGGATCAGATGATCCCCACAACTCTGGGTATCCACAATTAGCATCTGTATATGTGCAAATGAGTGTGTCATTGTCTCTCAAATAGGCCACTCAAGCACACAAGCAAACAACCTTACTCTAACCCACAAGGGTTGGTCAGTTTACACTGACTCTTGCCATGATAGTTTCAGTTATTATTTGAGAGTTTTATTTTTGAATATGGTTTTATTTTATTCATTCACTGCTCTGCCCATTTTTTCTTCTCCTATAGCACACACAGGCAACTTTATGTATAAATTACTGCAATGAAATAAACAAACGCACAGACCATTGCAACGTGTATAAAGTTATAATGAATGAAATAATCAATACATTTGTGACGACAAAAAAATCTCAAATGTTTTGGTCTCACAACCCAACCCAAGTGTGATCAGCTCTGCCATGTGGCTTTCTGAATGCAAAGTGCTAACTACGTCAAGGGGCGGGGGATGTGCTTATCTTGATGACCGAGCTCGTGTGCGCGAACGACCGTCGACTGGCGGGGTGGATTTGAACAGGAGCAGGAAATTATGATGGCTGAGAGGTGTCAGGCGAAATGCAAAGTCTCAACACTTTGCAAATAAAAAAAAGCATGAACCCCAATTGCAAACGCTTTGCAAAAGAAAAAAAGCATGAATGCAAACCGCCACAACACGATCCCCAGTTCCTAAAGCGCGATTGCAAATTGGCAAAAGCACGAACCCTAATTGCCACAACACAACAGCAAATGCAAAGACACCGCAGCAAAAATCCCGCAACAGAACAGCAAAATCCCACAACACGACGGCAAGAGGATGACCTGGAAGTACAAAAAAATTAAGATTAAAAAAAAAAAAAAAAAAAAAGGACGACATATTGTATATTGCTGTATGTGCTATGTGACCATCTCTACGGACCTCTGTGAAGTTGGCCCCCTGCCCCCCATCAGACATATTTATACAAAAATGATGTCAATCGTTTGTACTGTAAAAGCTTTGTTAGTGCTGCTTTCGTTCTAGAGATATTTACAATTCTTTTTGGGTAAATCTGAGGTCAGCTAGCCCCCCATTTCGATTCAGAATTGTGTCTGTCATTTGTGCTAGTTTGTGCTGCAACGGTTTTGTAGATCAGTATTATGCTTTTATTGAGATATTAATTTTAAGTGGTGACGTCACTCGTAGCTTTTCCTTAGCTTAGCTCCCGTGGCTAATAGAGCATACCAACTCTCTCAATAACAAAGGTGTGTCCTAACAACTAACACGAACGTAGCACAAACGAATGGCAGCACTTCAGGACCATTTTGCAGTAAATGAGGGGCTTAGAGTGACGTCATCACTCAAAATTAATATCTAAAGCCCCCCAATTTACTGCGAAACGGACCCGAATTTGTTTGTGTTATGATCTTGCTTGTTAGGTAGGTAGCTAGGACACCCCTCTGTTATTGGGAGTTGGTATGCGTCATTAGCCGCGGGAGCTAAGCTAAGGAAAAGCTACGAGTGACGTAACCACTCGAAATTAATATCTGAATAAAAGCATAATACTGATCTACAAAACCATTGCAGCACAAACGATTGACACAATTGTTAATTGAAATGGGGGGCTAGCTGACCTCAGATTTACCTATATAAAAGAATTGTAAGTATCTCTACAACGAAAGCAGCTCAAACAAAACTTTTACAGCACAAACGATTGACATTATTTCTATATAAATTTGCGTCGGGGGGGGGACTTCACAGAGGTCCGTACAGATAGTCACAAAGCACATATAGCAATATAAAAAGTGTCGTCCTTTTTTTTTTTTAACTTCCGGTCATCCTTTTGCCGAGTCCTTGCTGAGTGAGGCTGCTTTCTCTTTCGCTACTACTACTAGTCAGGCTACTTTCAGACACTTATTTCTTATTTGCCTACTGTAGGTTGATAAATTTGTAGGTAGATTTGTTTATTTCTTGGTCAAGCCAAAAAAAGTTATTTCAATAAAAATATATATTTTCAATCGAGAAAAAAAAGTCACTTGAATGAAAGCAAAATGTGTTTGAACAAGTCAGGCTGCTGTTTCTTTACTTGCAACCAGCCATTAGCTGTGGAAGGGGGTTTGAATACCCTCTACATGTTAAAAAACAATTTTGAAAAGATCAGTTAACAATTTACTGTGGATATACATTGATAAACATAGATATTCAGAAATACTACAACTAAGCACACCAAGCAACAGTGGTAACAAGAAAAACACCTCACATGAAATGGCTGGAAAAAAATATGCAAAACTAGTAAATACCACTCTTGGTTCAGAAACAAGCTATCATTCAGGCAACTTTTGCATTCAAACACAGTTTGCTTTCATTCAAGTGACTTTTGTTTTTCTATTGAAAATATATACTTTGATTGAAGGAACCTTTTTTTTGGATTGACTTAGACATACAAAAATCTACCTACAAATTTATCAACCTACAGTAGGCAAGTAAGAAATAAGTGTCTGAAAGTAGCCTGACTAGTCGTAGTAGCAAAAGAGAAAGCAGCCTCACTCAGCAAGGTTTCGCCCAACCCCCCCTCAGGTAAAGTAGCCTGACTGAGCCTGTTTCGCCCATCCCCCTCCTCAGCTAAAGTAGCCTGACTGAGCCTGTTTCGCCCCAACCCCCCCTTCAGCTAAAGTAGCCTGACTATCAGACACTTATTTCTTACTTGACACTAAACTGCTAAACTTCTGAGAATATTTTGATAACAGTATTTTAATAATTCTAATTCATTCGGATGTATTTGTTTGAATACCCTCTACATGTTAAAAAAACATTTTTGAAAAGATCAGTTATCAATTTACTGTGGATATACATTTATATTCATAGATATTTAGAAATACTACAACTAAGCACACCAAGCAACAGTGGTAACAAGAAAAACACCTCACATGAAATGGCTGGAAAAAAATATGCAAAACTAGTAAATACCACTCTTGGTTCAGAAACAAGCTATCATTCAGGCAACTTTTGCATTCAAACACATTTTGCTTTCATTCAAGTGACTTTTATTTTCTATTGAAAATATATACTTTGATTGAAGGAACCTTTTTTTGGGATTGACTAAGACATACACAAATCTACCTACAAATTTATCAACCTACAGTAGGCAAGTAAGAATAAAGTGTCTGAAAGTAGCCTGACTAATAGTAGTAGCGAAAGAGAAAGCAGCCTCACTCAGCAAGGTTTTGCCCAACCCCCCCTCAGGTAAAGTAGCCTGACTGAGCCTGTTTCTACCATCCCCCTACTCAGCTAAAGTAGCCTGACTGAGCCTGTTTCGCCCCAACCCCCTCTTCAGCTAAAGTAGCTTGACTATCAGACACTTATTTCTTACTTGACACTAACTGCTAAACTTCTGAGAATATTTTGATAAAAGTATTTTAATAATTCTAATTCATTCGGATGTATTTGTTTGAATACCCTCTACATGTTAAAAAAACATTTTTGAAAAGATCAGTTAACAATTTACTGTGGATATACATTTATATTCATAGATATTTAGAAATACTACAACTAAGCACACCAAGCAACAGTGGTAACAAGAAAAACACCTCACATGAAATGGCTGGAAAAAAATATGCAAAACTAGTAAATACCACTCTTGGTTCAGAAACAAGCTATCATTCAGGCAACTTTTGCATTCAAACACATTTTGCTTTCATTCAAGTGACTTTTATTTTCTATTGAAAATATATACTTTGATTGAAGGAACCTTTTTTTGGGATTGACTAAGACATACACAAATCTACCTACAAATTTATCAACCTACAGTAGGCAAGTAAGAATAAAGTGTCTGAAAGTAGCCTGACTAATAGTAGTAGCGAAAGAGAAAGCAGCCTCACTCAGCAAGGTTTTGCCCAACCCCCCCTCAGGTAAAGTAGCCTGACTGAGCCTGTTTCTACCATCCCCCTACTCAGCTAAAGTAGCCTGACTTAGCCTGTTTCGCCCCAACCCCCTCTTCAGCTAAAGTAGCTTGACTATCAGACACTTATTTCTTACTTGACACTAACTGCTAAACTTCTGAGAATATTTTGATAAAAGTATTTTAATAATTCTAATTCATTCGGATGTATTTGTTTGAATACCCTCTACATGTTAAAAAAACATTTTTGAAAAGATCAGTTAACAATTTACTGTGGATATACATTTATATTCATAGATATTTAGAAATACTACAACTAAGCACACCAAGCAACAGTGGTAACAAGAAAAACACCTCACATGAAATGGCTGGAAAAAAATATGCAAAACTAGTAAATACCACTCTTGATTCAGAAACAAGCTATCATTCAGGCAACTTTTGCATTCAAACACATTTTGCTTTCATTCAAGTGACTTTTATTTTCTATTGAAAATATATACTTTGATTGAAGGAACCTTTTTTTGGGATTGACTAAGACATACACAAATCTACCTACAAATTTATCAACCTACAGTAGGCAAGTAAGAAATAAGTGTCTGAAAGTAGCCTGACTAGTAGTAGTAGCGAAAGAGAAAGCAGCCTCACTCAGCAAGGACTCGGCAAAAGGATGACCGGAAGTTAAAAAAAAAAAAAGGACGACACTTTTTATATTGCTATTTGTGCTTTGTGACTAGAAATGAGATGGGCTCGGCTTGGGGGGGGGGATCCCAGGGTGTCCCAAAATGGGACACCCTTGGTAGTTTTAGGAAGCACCAAAACCCCTGGTGGTTCTAATGTAAAGCAACATAGGATAACAATGACAAAACAACCCAAATTTAATTTCTGAAAGATTTATTTGTTCCCATGACACACAGTCCACCAGCAAAAACGAGGCGCTGCAAAATAAAGAAGTGTACGGGGGGAAAATAATGTCTCATGTCTGTCAGAAATGTGGCCGATTGACTTGTGCTCATGCTGTACGCCTTACCCAGTGATGTGTCAGGATTGTATACAGTACACTGTACAGTTTTTTGTTTTGCTCTAAATAAATCTTTCAGAGATTGAAATCCGGTTATTTTGTCTTTGTTATCCTACATTGGTTTAGGCTTAGAGTCTACATTATAAGCCTGCTGGAAATGGATTCAAGATGAAAAAAAAAAAAAGGATTGCTAAAATATAGTTCAATATACTATGAAAGTCAACCTGTTCAGCTACACATCCACATTAGGTCTGTGGCATATTTACTGTAGCTAAATGCTTCATTCCCACATACGTACACGTTTGCTTTTTTTTTTTTTTCTTTCTTTCTCTATGTAGAGATAGAAAAACACTCCGGTTTCCTCCCACATTCCTAAGACGTGCATGCTAGGCTGATTGATCATTCCAAAATGTCCGTAGGCGTGAGTACCAACGACCACCATCAACGACCACAATAGATGTGCAAATTAGGATCAGATGATCCCTCTCTGGGCACAAAAGGTATATTCATCAACTGATCCCTCCTTGGGTTTTCTAGTGTTAAATGGCCCAGAATTACTTCATTGCCTGGCATTGGCTGCCACTACCGGCCATAGACGTTCAATCCGTTTGGAATGGACGTCTACTAATGATAAACTCATTCCAATTCACAGCAGAAGCTTGCTTTTCTGTTTATTAGTGTTAGGGTTCGTGGATGGGAGAGGATCCCAAAGCAGACAACGGGACCGATAGGCTGTGGAAAACCAAATGTTTTGTTTATTGTTTGAGCGTTGCTGGCGAGATCCAGACCGACGAGAGGCAGGCAAAGCTCGGGAAGGAATCAGGCGTGGAGATCCGACAACGGGCGTGCGTAAACAGGTCCTGGGACAAAAGCAAAAATCGTGAGCCGAGAGAGAAGACAAAAATGCAAGTAAGGCGGGATACAACTGACAGCAGGACTAGACGAGTTGATCTGGCGACGTGATGGTGCGTCCGCTGGTCTTTTATAGCTGGCTGATTGTAACTGCTCACAGCTGCGGCCGCTCCACCCGTCTGACGTGTAATTAGGAAGGAGGGGCAGAGGCCCTAACAGGACCCCCCCTCCCACGGGCGCCACCTGGCGACCGACGGAGAGAATCGGGATGGGCGCGGTGGAAATCCCGGATGAGGGCCCGAGACAGCACCCATCGGGATGGGACCCAAGAACGCTCCTCAGGACCATAGCCCTCCCAGTCCACGAGGTACTGAAGCCCCCTGCCGCGTCGGCGGACGTCCAACAGACGCCTCACTCGGTACGCAGGGCCCCCATCGACTGACAGAGGTGGAGGAGGGGGCGGAACAGGGGGGGACAAGGGACACGAGGAAACAGGTTTGACCTGGGAGACGTGGAATGTGGGATGGATGCGGAAATGCCGAGGGAGCTTGAGGCGTACAGCCGCGGGGTTCACCACCTTGATAATCTCATATGGGCCCACAAACCGGGGGGTGAGCTTAGCGGTACCCGACTTCACCGGCAGAGACTTTGACGCGAGCCAGACCTTCTGGCCCACGTTGTAGACCGGAGCTGGCGTGCGGCGGCGGTTGGACTGGGTGCAGGACTCTTGTGAGGCCCGTAGAAGCGCAGTGCGAGCCTGGTTCCAGACCTGGGAGCACCTGTCGACGTGAGCCTGGACTGAGGGCACGGCGATGTCCTGTTCCTGTGTGGGGAATAACGGGGGCTGGTAGCCAAGGGAGCAGAGGAACGGGGACATACCGGATGAGGAGTTCGGAAGGGAGTTGTGTGCGTACTCGATCCATGGCAATTGGTCGCTCCAGGAGGCAGGATCGGCTTGCGTGGTGCATCGGAGGGCAGCTTCTAGTTGTTGGTTGGTGCGCTCACACTGTCCATTCGTTTGTGGGTGATAGCCGGATGAAAGACTCACCTCAATGCCCAATGCTGAGCAAAAAGCCTTCCACACTTGGGAGGTGAATTGCGGTCCCCGGTCTGACACTATATCCGCTGGAATGCCATGCAGACGGAGGACGTTTTGTGTGAGGAGGTCAGCAGTCTCAGAGGCGGTAGGAAGCTTACGGAGAGGAATGAAGTGGGCTGCCTTGGCAAATCTATCCACCACTGTGAGGATTACCGTGTTGCCTTTGGACGGAGGGAGACCGGTTACAAAGTCCAGGGCGATATGCGACCAAGGGCGACTCGGGATGGGTAATGGCCGTAGGAGTCCAGCGCTGGGTCGGGTAGTCGTCTTGCTACGTGCGCAGACCGTGCATGCAAGGACAAACGATCGGGTGTCCGTCGCCAGGGTGGGCCACCAAAACCGCTGGCGTAGCACCGCCAGTGTTCTCCTAATGCCAGGATGACAAAACAAGCGCGATGAATGTGCCCAGTCCAGTACCTGGGGGCGAAGGTCTGGAGGCACAAAAAGGTTGGACTGGTCCCCCTCACGAGGGTCTGGGTGCGCTCTGTGCGCTTCTTTAACCTTAGCCTCGATTTCCCACTCCACCGAGGCGAGGAAGCAGGTTGGCGGGAGGATAGTCGGCGGTTCTTCTTGGGACTGGCTCTTTTGGAATTGCCGGGACAGGGCGTCTGGTTTTGTGTTCTTGGAACCTGGAATATAGGACAAGGTGAAATTGAACCGGGAAAAATACAAAGCCCACCGTGCTTGACGCGGGTTGAGGCGTTTAGCAGATTTTAGGTATTCTAGGTTTTTATGATCTGTGAGTACGACAAACGGTAACGATGCTCCCTCCAGGTGATGGCGCCACTCCTCCAGGGCCAGCTTCACAGCAAGGAGTTCCCAATCGCCGATGGTGTAGTTACGTTCGGCGGGGGACAGCCGACGGGAGAAAAAGGCGCAAGGATGCACCTTGCCGTCGGCTCCGCGCTGGGACAACACAGCACCCACTCCTACCTCAGAGGCGTCCACTTCCACGATGAATTGAAGCACTGGGTCAGGGTTGGCTAACACAGGAGTTGAGGAGAAACGGGTCTTGAGTTCTTGAAATGCCATACTGGCAGAGGGAGACCAGCGGAATGGCGTGGCTGTGGAAGTGAGGGCAGTGAGAGGAGCAGCAATCCGACTGTAGTTACGAATGAACCGACGATAATAATTTGCAAAGCCCAGGAAGCGCTGGAGCTGTTTTCGGTCTGTGGGAAGAGGCCAATCCTGGACCGCAGAGACCTTGGCTGGGTCCATGCGTAACATGCCTTTGCCGATGATGTAGCCGAGAAATGTGGTCTCGGGGACGTGGAATTCACATTTCTCTGCCTTAACGAAGAGCTTGTTCTCGAGTAGACGCTGGAGGACCTGGCGGACATGACGCTCGTGATCAAGTTGGGTGTTTGAGTAGACCAGGATGTCGTCTAGGTAGACTACCACGAAATGATTGATCATGTCACCGAGAACATCATTCACGAGGTTCTGGAAGATTGCGGGGGCATTCGTGAGACCAAATGGCATGACGAGGTATTCGTAGTGACCCAGGGGTGTGTTAAACGCGGTCTTCCACTCATCCCCCTCTCGAATGCGGACAAGGTGGTAGGCGCTGCGGAGATCAAGTTTGGAGAATATAGTGGCACCCTGGAGGGGTGTAAAAGCGGAATCGATGAGCGGGAGGGGATATTTATTCTTCACCGTGATATCGTTCAAGGACCGGTAATCGATGCAGGGACGTAAGCCGCCATCTTTTTTCGGCACGAAGAAGAACCCCGCGCCCACTGGGGAAGAGGATGGCCGTATAACACCAGTTGCCAGGGATTCCTTGATGTACTGTTCCATCGCCTCCCTCTCAGGTTGAGAAATGGAAAACAGGCGCCCCCTGGGGAGGGCTGCTCCTGGTAGGAGGTCGATAGCGCAGTCGTACGGGCGGTGTGGGGGGAGCGAAGCTGCGTGCTCCTTACTGAAGACCTGCCCGAGATCATGGTAACACTCAGGTACCGCGGAGAGGTCGGGCTGCTCAGTTTCCCGGACAGGGCAGGACGGCGTCAGGGAGGATTTGAGACAGTGAGCATGGCAATAGGGGCTCCAGGCTGTTATTTTGGGGTGGGACCAGTCAATGGACGGATTGTGTCTTTTCAACCATGGCAGCCCGAGGACGAGGGGGGTGCGAGGGCTCTTGAAAACGAGGAAAGGGGTCACCTCCCGGTGATTACCCGATGTGAGGAGGTTGATGGCGTCCGTCTGACGAGTCACCTGGAACAGGACTCGGCCGTCCAAAGCGGTGGTTTGTAAAGGGGCCGAGAGAAGATGTGTCGCAAGCCCTAACTGATGGACCAGTTCTCCATCGATGAAGTTCTCATCTGAGCCACAGTCCACCAAGGCGGTGACTGTGCGTGACTGGCTCTTCCAGGAGAGGGTGGCTGGGAGTTGAAGTCGGCGACCTGGAATATTGTTCATGTGGCTCACGAGTAGCCCCTCTGCTACTGGTGAGTCTGTTGGCCTTCCCGGGCGTATTGGGCAATCGCGAAGGAAATGTCCCCCGGCTCCACAGTAGATGCATAATCTGCTATTGAATCTTCGCTCACGTTCACGAGGTGTTAGTCTGGTTTGGCCCAGTTGCATGGCTTCCGGGTTGTCAGCAGGAGGCGCGCCTGCGCGCACACACGCCGCGCTGGGTGCCTGGTCGGGAGGCGGAAACGGCCGGGGGAGAGAGAACTGGGCGTGAGGAGTCTTCAGTTGCTCCCGGCGTTGTCGCTGGCGTTCCCGAAGCCGATTGTCCAATTTAATCGACAGTGCGATCAAACGATCGAGCGAGGGGGATTCATCTTGAGTTGCCAGTTCATCTTTGAGAGATTCGCTGAGAGCACGGGTAAATACTTCCTGTAGTGCCTCGTCATTAAAATGGCTCTCGGCCGCCAGCGTTCGGAATTCCACGGCAAACTCGGCGACGCTCCGGGATCCCTGGCGTAGCGACATGAGTCGCTTAGCAGCCTCCTTGCCACGAACGGGGTGGTCGAAGACTTTCTTCATCTCCTCAGTGAACTCGACGTAGGACTTGCACACGGGGGAATCCTGCTGCCACATAGAGGAAGCCCACTCCAACGCGACACCACGAAGGCAGCCTATCAGATAGGCTATCCTCGCTTTTTCGTCCCGGTAAGTAGACGGCTGTTGTTCAAACACCAGGCTACACTGCACGAGAAATGCCCGGCAGGTTCCGAGGTCGCCGCTATAGGGAGCTGGGGCGGGAACGTAGGGCTCGCGGTGAACGGCTGTGGCGGGTGGAAAGTTAGGTGACAGGCGTGTGCGTGGTTCGACCGGGCGATCCGGTTGAGGAAGCGGCGTAAGCCGCGCCTGGACGGCTTGGAGTGTGTGCCCGATGTTCGTTACCATTTCGAAGAGTTGCTGGATGGCTTGATGGTGTCCGTCCAGCCATGCGGGCGGGCAGCTGGCGTTGTCCGCGGGATCCATTTGGCCAGATCAAACTGTTAGGGTTCGTGGATGGGAGAGGATCCCAAAGCAGACAACGGGACCGATAGGCTGTGGAAAACCAAATGTTTTGTTTATTGTTTGAGCGTTGCTGGCGAGATCCAGACCGACGAGAGGCAGGCAAAGCTCGGGAAGGAATCAGGCGTGGAGATCCGACAAGGGGCGTGCGTAAACAGGTCCTGGGACAAAAGCAAAAATCGTGAGCCGAGAGAGAAGACAAAAATGCAAGTAAGGCGGGATACAACTGACAGCAGGACTAGACGAGTTGATCTGGCGACGTGATGGTGCGTCCGCTGGTCTTTTATAGCTGGCTGATTGTAACTGCTCACAGCTGCGGCCGCTCCACCCGTCTGACGTGTAATTAGGAAGGAGGGGCAGAGGCCCTAACAATTAGCTCTACATACAACCATTTCGACTTCCAAACAAGGTCCTTGAATGAATTAACTTCGTATGTAGAGGTGTACCACTATACTTCAGATTCTATACTAAGAATACATTTAAAATGACACCCATTATGAAAAATCTGATTGGCAATGATAATATGATATAATAAATTATAAGAATTTGGCTTCAAATTTGTTGCATGCACACTTTGCAGGACAAGATGACGGTCATTTTGGATAAAATTAACACTTTTATTGGGCTCAATTGATAGATAACAAAAATGACATTGGAATTCTCGCCAATAACATATTCTAGTTTTAAAATGACTCATTATGCATTGTGAGATTTTTTTTTATGTTTATACATTTTAATATAGTTTTTGTTTTATTTAAGAATAACATTTTTTTGCATTTGAATCGGTGATTTATTAGGATGTATTGTCACTATATTCGTGGTTGAATAAGTTGGAGAAAAAAACAGGCAATAAATTGCATATCGGCAATAATTATGAGACAATATATCGCCTACAAAAGTTTGTTTTCGCCACAGGCCTAATGTACAGTCTATTGTTAGTTAATTCTATTGGTGATTTTGGGGTGATCAACATGTGTTGCCCCTCCTAGCACAAAAGTCAAACTCCGCCTATGATTACGACTTAAATCTGAATAATATGATAATATATTTCTTGTAGGCATTTTTTCTTTCTTTCTTTGTGTGGCCCTAATACTCAGACAATAATGTGCGTGTTTTTTTAACTGACTGAAGCTTACTCTCATTGATATTGGGACCAGTAAAACTTGTTAAAGGTCTTCAAGCGCATGTGTGAGTTTGCGGTGAGGCAGAAAGTGAGAGAGCGAGAGTGGGCGAGCGAAAGAGAGAGAGGGGAAAGAGACAGGGAGAGGCGGAGTGTTCCCAGTGTGCAGCTGCCTCTCACCGTGCAGCCAAAGTTTTCCAAGGAATCTCAAACGAGGAGTATCCGCGGTGGATGAGCTGCGGAGCACTTTTTTTTTTTTTTTTTAATGCGGGATTTAACGCGACTCCCTTCCCGGTCGACTTTATGACAAAGACCGTAAAGCGGCCACCTTAGTGCGGAGCCTTCTTTCACGCGCCAATTTGATTCCTAAAGGATGTATTTGTACTGAAAGAGCGCCACAAAGTGCTGGAAACCTTTTTCCACCGAAATGGAAGGGAATATTCCGTGGATTATTTTGTCATTTTTATTGTTCATGCATCTTTCCGAAGGTAAATCACGCTTTATGTTTTTTACACTGTTTTGCCTGGATGTCTCGACATGGCCAACTTTGTTTTAAAATATGTCTTTAAAACGTACAGAATATAGTTATTGCTATTTTAGATGTGGTTCATGTTAGTTTGATGGTATTGGATATTGAATTTTAATGCAGTGTCGCGAACTGCAACTTTGAATGTTAATGAACCTGTGCCTCATGCTATTTATGTATTTAAAAGGGCACGTGTAGTCACTGCTATTGTGCTAATTCAGCAATATTTATACGATTACAAGGTTGCACAAGTATGTTCAAAAGAAAATTCATTTGTTTAAAGTTTTGGTCAAATGAATTAAATAGCCCCACTTTTCTCCTAAAAAATTAAATTACAACTTTCAACGAGTATTCTTTCAAGCTGGAGTACTTGCAAAGTGAGTGCATCAGGTAGGCGTTGCCATTGACGATGATAAACGTCCAATCACGTGTCTCTTTCAATTTCATCCTTCTACTGCTTATCATTTGTAGACGTTAAATCCATTTGAACTGAGAGGATGGCAGCGAATGAACATTCTAGACCTCCCAGTTCAAATGAATTGGACGTCTATCACCGTCAGTGGCAGAGTTAGTGCACAAAAGCTGTAGGATGCCACAGGTTGCATGCCTGAGTTCAGATTAGAGGAATGGGCTCACCTCAGTTGATCTTCATGCTGCAGTAGGAGCTTACTTTTGGGAGATTTTTTTTTTTTGCTACGTGTGTTCAGTGTAACTCATTTTCACATTTCCCTCAGGTTTTCGTTGCACAGATAATTACAGGCCGTGTGAAAACGGAGGGACCTGCATAGAGTCGCCCCCACGATGCATGTAAGTGCAAGTCATTTGACTCACAAACTCATGGGAACATTTTTTTGGTGGACTATACAAAAAATGCGACCACCCTAATATGAACTATCAAAATATTCTACCACCCTTAATTAGAGATGAAACTAAATCATAACTATCTAGGAGGAATTGAGTATTTGTCAGAGTATTCCCCGTTTGTTGTTTCTTTTTATCTCATTTTCTGTCATTGACAATGATAGACATCCTCCGAACTAGGAGGACTGGCTGTGAATGCTCATCTTGCAGTGCCATTGACAGCGCTACAAGGGCGTACGTTTGCATAGGGACGGTAGGGACATAACACCACCAACTTTTCAGGATGCTCAAATTGTCCCCTTTAAGCAACCTTATATGCATTATACAGGGTGATTCAAAAAGAACGTGCCAAAATCATCACGCATGTATTCATTTTTAAATCTCATCATCTTTAAAACTGAATTATTAATTAATTAATTTAACTAATTAAAACTAATTAATAATTTAATAAGAATTAAAAGTCTTTTTAACAAGTAAGTCATTTTAACAAATTAAAAGTCATATTGGCTTATCATATCATCATCAACATATCATATATGATGTTGTCCGTGCCGCTGGTGGTGGTCACATTGAGCACTTGTAAAGAATGAAATTAAAACTTTAAGTTATATACAATACTTGTGTCCAGCTAGTTTGTTTGTTGGTTTTTTTTTTCTAAATATACCGCAATGGTTTCGACACATTCTATTTTGATAAACCTGTATAATGAGTTCAGTTGTACAGATATTTTAGACTGTCTTCCCATTAGATAGAATTGACCCCACCATTATTTCGTGAATTATTTTCATTATGTTCGAACTTATATTTACCCCTTTTCACTTGCTGAATGCGCCGGTCCATTTCCCTCCCCAAAATGCACGTTTGATTAGCTGATGACTTGACCCACCCCCAACACTCACACGAAGGCACACCCTGACCGAAATACATGCCGACAACATGCCTCCTCCTACCCGCCCCCCCCAGCCTCCTTGAAGAGGAGGGATATTATAGGTTTTTTTTTTTTTTTTTTAGCCAGCAGCAGCAGCCACTGTAAGTATTGTAAAAAGACATCAATGTAGTGGAGGTGGGGAACACGCTACAAATTTCACTATTGGAAGTCCGACCTGCTTCAGAGTGTATAACATTAACATAACATTAAACTGTGTTTGTTAACCTGCAAAACTCGAGTAGGAAGCTGCTTAGAGAGAAATGTCCCTCTGTTTGTGTTTTCTACTGTTATTGTTAATTGAACTGTGAGAAATGTAGTGAACTCTGCTGGAAACTATACAACCAGAAAAACATGAGCAAGAAGCTGCTTAGAGAGAGGCGGGTGCTGCATAACTTCATATGTCGCTCACACAACACAAAAAGCACAAAACATAATCATAATTAACTATGTACATGAAAAAAAAAATTGGGATGTCACGAGCTACCCACACCAGCGTTGCGATCGACTGGGCGATCGTAATCAACGTAACGAACACCGCTGATTTAGCATATCAAAGAATTAGGTTTATATTTGTGATAAATGTAGCCCTGACCCCCGTTCACCCAATCTGTTTGGTCTTACTAATGTCCCATCCCAAGCAAAAAGTGTACATGCAGGTTATGCTGTTATATCATCCCTACCAATGTTGAGACCAAACCTATGCCCTTGCAGCGCTAGATATACAACTCATTTTGATTTGGAGAGGCGAATGAACCAACAGCCAGTTCATTCAATTCACGGTCATTCCTCCCAGTCAAAATGGATTAGCTAGCTAGTACTGTCAATGGCAGCTAAAGCAGAGAATACCAGTGGTTGATAAAGTACTCACTTTTTTTTTACTTAAGTAAAAGTAGAAGTATCTAAGAAAAAAATACTATATACAGTATATACTGTACTAGTATGTGTATTTCATATCCATACATACATACATACATACATACATACAGAGATCTGAGTCAATATTCAAAGAAAGAACCAGAAAATTCATTGCCTGCTCAGTTTTATTTAAAACTGTGCAGAATAATGAAATTTACTGTCCTGTAAACTAAAGCTTAACAAGCTCAAAAACTCCAAAACTTAGTTTAATGGCAGATTGCAAGCAACTATCCGGTGCATACTGCCACCTACTGTACAAAAGTTTGGTGTTTTTTATTGGTCAAGATCTTGTTCACCTGCTTAATTTTGCTTGTACTCGTGTTGCTGCCTCTAGTGCTCAGTTAGGGTATAGTTGCACGGGGCTTATCGATTGCGCCAGAGGCATGAAAACGAAACTGTCAGTTCGCAATGAAAAAAAAAAGAAAATAAACAAAAGTAATGCGGGGATCGTCATAAGCATTCCTAGTTTTAATCAGAGCCACACGATTGGACATCTATCATCGTCACTGGCAGCAAAAGAGTTAAAAGCTTCATTTAATTGAAGTGTCCTTATTTCCCGCTTGCTTTGGGCATCTTTTGACAATGATAAGGCTTTTGTTTTTCAAATTGCTGAGGGTGAAGGGGTTGGCTGGCATGGAGAAGGAGGTTTGTGTGGGAAAAGCCTTGACAATAGTCAAGTGAAATAGGCTACAGTGTCTTGCCCGGGGGGGTCACTTGTCCCCTTTTAAACCCCCTTGTAGCTTTTTTTAAGGGAAGCATGCTTGAGTGTTGCACCGAGGAGATACAATGCAGTCCAGAAGAAGTCTAGGCCACCTGCTTCCGTCCAAAAGGAATTTTAGTGCAATAAGAGGTCAGGCAACACATCAGCAATAGATAAGATAAGAATCATTTTTACAACTCTATGCATAAATCTCAGTTACCAATATGAGACAGACTTAAATACTCTGCCTGCATTCGTACCACGTTGGTAGCGTTTTATCAATCATTTGCTGTTGGGCGTGCCATTAAGTTGGTCAATGTGCAATTTGAGCCAACAAACCCTGAAAAAGAACAAGGAAGGCTTTTGTTTATGATGTTGTAACAAGTATTAAAATGATATTAAGACCCTTTTATGAAAGCAGAGCATCTGGATGCACTTAAGTGTAATTTCAATAGAAAGAATGTGTCTCCCACAAACGGAGGACGGTAAACATCAAACTACAGCACGCACAGTAGCCAAGAAGGACGGAGTTGTCAGACGAGTTCGCTACTGAGGTGCCGATCTAACCCCCACATTTGGGAGAAAAGAACAAAGATGTACAAGAGTAGAAAAGACCCTTTCTTCCTGCAGATACCTGATACCGAGGGAACAAAGCGTAGGGAAGAAAAGGCCACAGAAATTGGGTTTAATTGTAGCTAATTACATACAAAATAAAATTTCTTATAGAACACATTTAGTTTGAAGAATCTCTTCATTAAAAAATATTCCACTATGTATCATTTTCAAAATTTAATTTTTTACAGTCTTCTCAAGTGACAGTCACACATTGTATACGGCAGCTGCCTTTGTTACTGGCCCAGATAGCAGTGTATCTAATGTCTTACACAGCCATGATGTCACGCTGTATCACCTTAACGGCGGTACATCAAAAATGTTTATGACTTGCAACAAGTGTTCCGACTTCCTGCACAGGTGAGTCACTTTAGGCCGCAGAGCGGAGTCCAACACTTAGTAACTAGACTTTACGGCTAAATGAAAAGCATGTGTATGACTTTTACGAGCAGTTGAAAATAGAGATTGAACATGACAGCGGACGGTTGAATTGCATGAAGGTATTGCAGTTTTGAAAATAAGACGACATTTTGAATCGGTGTGTGAGTTGATTAATGGGGGGGGGGTCCAATTATTCATTTAAAAAAAGACAAGTGAAGAAAAATAGACAAATAGTAATCATAAACTGAACTTGAATTTAAAAAAGGAATGCAAGCATAGTGATGGGCAACATTGCCAAAAAATGAAAGCTCAAATTTTTTTCACCAAAAGTTTTCAATGTTTTATTTTTGTCAACTATAAGCAGCTCCTGCCTAAGCAGCCAAATTCAAGGCATCGCCATATTTTGTTGAGTTTTTGTTGATTTTGTTGAAAATTTCCTTTCTGAACGTTATGTCCTTTGACCTCATTACCTCAAAATTGAATCACTTCTTCCTTTTCATATTGCAAATGTATCCTGCAAATTTGATAGTAATTCCTTTATTTTTTGATGATTAATAAAATGATTAATCGACTAATCAGATACATGCCACCTTTTTCAGTTGCTTTCACAATTCAAAGTGCCCGTGACTTGATAAAAAAAAATCTCAAATAGCGTTATTATGTAAATTTAAATCTTATTTTAGATGATTTGACTATATACAACAAATTGGCAAAGCGCAGATGACGAAAAATTTGTCTCTTAATCTGCCGTTTAGCCCCGCCTGTCATTATAGCGCTCTAGCGCCTCCAGCTGGATGATGACGTCAGCAGAGTAACGATTACAGCTGATTTAGACTTCAGCCCATCGAGTGGGAAGATTCAGAATGTGGAAAACGCGACAGAAAGCAGCAAAATGTCATCATTGTTTTAATTTCTGTACCCCAATATTTTTACAGGATATTCTTGTTATCTAAGTAGTTTTCATCAATTGCTAAATAAATTGTACGGTCATGACAAATAAGTCTTGTGCTAAATGGAATATGAAATATTAAAAATGCATTTATTCGGTATGACAGGTCTAAATTACTGCATAATGGTCAAGACTCCCTACTTCTTAAACCTCCCAAACGGTGTTTTATGCCACCGGAAGTTGTCCGGCTTTTGTCATTTCCCTGCCCTGGCTTTGGAGATGGAGGAAAGAGTGTGAGAGCTACCTAGCTAACCCGAACTGAGTGGCTCTTCCAAGTCCTTTCCTCGCATTTTGAAAATGAAAAATCACCCAAAACTCCCCCAAAACCTGTCACACACGGCGGTGGGGTTGATTGTCTTCACCGATCGGCAAGCCCACAGCAGTGAGCAAGTTTCGGCTTGTCAGCTGGCGACCATGGTGTTCGACAAGGCGCCGGTCGTCAGCCGAGTGGCCTTCTCGGTGTACAGGGAGCATTGTCACCCGCAAAATGAAAGCCACCTCCTAACATTTGCCATGATCCCAGTATTTGACATAACATAAAACAAGTATCTTACTCACTTAGTCATCCATCCAATTGTCTCTTGATTGTCAGACTTGTTTTGCCCATTCTTTGCTGTGAACAAAGATGTTTTGGAATTCCAAAACACCTCACACCCCTCTCCCTGTGTAGCAACAAAAGCCTGCTTCACATTGGGCTGATGTGACTTAAAAAAAATAACGAATTAATCCACAAAAATTGCTGAATTCACAGTCCTTCTGCACACGATAATAATGGCTGTATTGGGAGATGAGTAGTCCGCTGACGTCACTTTCGCCTTTTTCCTCAATCGTAGACCGTGGCCGGAAGTCTCGTTTTCGTAGTGGGAGATTAAAAAAATTCAATAAATACATCGATCGCTTCCACAGACATCCAAGCTGTCCATTTCATTCAGGAGCATAAAATATCGCGTGTAAAAATGAAATGAACATGCTTCTTTTGTGTCACAGGCACTTTAACTTGAAGTTGTTATAGACATGTTGTAAGTAACAATGAAAACAAAATGGATGACTTTATCCTTCAAAAATATATTGTGAGTCTGTAGCTACTCCCAGGCCCTGAAGGCATCATGAAAAGAAGCTTATGTTGTGATAATGGGCACACTGGATCTAACAACACACACGACAATCCAACTCGTGATACTTCTTAATATTATTGATTCAGCAACCAAACCTGAGTGTAGCAGTGAACTCTCTCTCTTTTGCTCTAATCACAGCCATGCGCGTGCAGCCTCACATTACACACAAACAAGGACCCGAACGGGACTGCTAATAGCTGCCGGCAAAAATTGATTATCAAATTCGGCAACCAATAAATTAATGGATTAGTTCAGGGGTTTTCAACCCAGTCCTCAAGGCACACTGTGGGTCCTGGTTTTTGTTCCAGCCGATCCAGCAGAGACAGTTGAACCAATGAGGCTTCTGCTAAAACAAGCCACACCTGACTGCAATCAACTGATTGCACTTGTAAAACACCAGATTGGGGAAAAAGTGTTGTCATCTTGTTTGGTAAGAATGAAATCCTGCACCCACAGTGTGCCTTAGTGGAATAGGTTGGGAACCCCTGGATTAGTTGTTGCAGCTTCAACAATAAACAATCTTAATCTCAAAAACACAATTTTTTCCACCTGATTTCGATTCTCTGAAAATGATGTGGTGATTGGACCCCACTTGTTTGGACGTCTATCATCATCAATGGCGCTGAAACAGTTAACAGAGTAGGACATCGACATTTGTGTTTTGATGCAAAATCTCTGAAAAAGTCCATCGAAAGCACTTATTTTCAAGGTGACGAGTGAGAAAGACGTGCAGTCTGGATAGTGAGGCGACAGTGGTTTGAGGGTAGGAGAGATAATTAGGCAGATTGAGAGAGTGTCACTCGGAGTGAATCCAGCTGGAGGAGCCAGACTTTGGGGGGGGGGGGCGCTGGATGTTGGTGGTGCACAAGTAGCGGGGGTCCGGCGAAGGATGGGGGTGGGCGCAGCGCAGAGGACAGCTGGTGGATGTTGTGATGGTAATCCAGTGAAGTCAGATCTCAACAAAGGGACAGCGCAGGGCCAGGTGCTGCCATTGAGTAGCATGCGGGGCCCCATGTTGTGGGAGACAGGAGCGCACTAGTCAACTAGCTTGCTAGCACATGTTAATTTTCTCACAGAGCGACTGCTGATACTCATTCTTTATCTCCACATGTTGACATCCTCCTCTGTGGCACAGCTTGGAATCTATTGTTGTAAAGAATAAAAATGCTGGGTCACTCACCACCTAGCAGGAAAACTTTAATCTCTCCATCTTTTGAAACATGGTGGGGCAATTCATTTTGCTCTTTCATAATTGAACAGATCCTTCATGTTGTGTTTTCCTTGCAACTTGCTTCTGTAAAGTAGGCATGCAGCTACTGATTATTTAGGTCTTCGATTAATCTATCATTTAGTTAGTTCAAGTAATCGAGTAATTGGATTTCAAACATTTAATGCATTGCAGAATACATTTTATGATATGTTAAACAAATAAACAAGTGTTTAAGCTTGCAACAATATTTATTTTGGCTTGTTAAGATGACACTATCAAAAGAGCATTAAATGCGAGTGCAAAATTCCTGATTATTTCTTCAAACGATGAAGAATTGCACTTTAATTTCAGAAGAGAAATAAATGCATTCATAAATAAATTAAATTACCTGAGCTTAGCCTCAAATGATATAAAAAAAGTTGATGAGGATCTAAGTACAGCAAAAGAACAATTGGCTAACTTGCATAGCAAAAGTATGCAAGCTTAAATGCTATAATATGCTAACTTTTTTTTTATAAAACAAAGCTCTTAACAAATCGTTAAAATACATATCCCCCACATAAAACTGATAAATATACTTTTAAACAAAATAATGAATGCATAAACAAACATATTAGTTCAAACAAAAACTTATCTTATGTTGGTCTTAAGAGGGAGCAGCTGGATTCAGCCATGTTTGACGAGTTATGGCTTATTCACTCTTGCAGTGTATCCACCCAAATCAATAAAACTAAATCTTTTTCGGACAGAATTGGTAGGTTTAGCTCTGTAAACATCTCCTTCGTACACTAATTCCATTCTTTTCCTATTTGGGACAAATGGGAGCATGTCTCCATTAATGAGCGGAAGTGACGTGTTGCAAAACAAAAAAAATTAACATTCTTTAAATACTTAAGCAAACCAGCACTAAAATCTTTTTTTTTCACAATATGTGTCACCACACCAAGTACGATTTAGCCATTTTTATCTCTGAACCAGATATTTTCCAAAATTTTTCAGACCAGTGTAACCAATCACTAGGAATAAGGAAGTCAGGACATGTTGGGGTATGATTATTAATACATTATACTTTACCCAGGGTCAAAAGTTTTGCAGCATATCATCATTCAGTAAAGATGAGAAAGTGTTTCAAAAACTTTGACCTTCTGTACCTTTGGATTTGTTATGGCTTTGTGTTGCAATTTATCTCTAAGTATTTCATGCTATTAATCACAATTTTTTTTTATCGTTGCCCAGCCCTAATTGTATTATTTTCCAAGATAAACCACTGCTCTGTAATAAATGTTAAAGAAAAAATAGCTGGAAAAATGTGACGCACAGGCTGGTTTTGTTTCTTATTTATGAAGGTGTTATCTTTGACCTCAATTGACGAGTTAGCATATAAATTTTGTGTGTTGTGTTGTGACCCTGTAGCTACTCCCAGGCCCTGAAGACATCATGAAAAGAGGTTTATGCTGTGATAACAAGAAGTCCCTGTGATGCTACTCCTTCCGTGTCATTGACAATTATTGACATCTAATCATGTGGTTTTGAAAATGAAATGAAAACTCTTTAAATGAGTTCATCAGTAATGTGTTCATTCGCTGCCATCTCTCCCACTTCAATTGGATTGGACGTCTATCGCTGTCAATGGCTAATCACAGAGTTAAAGGCATACAGTATTTGTTTGAGTTCAATGAGAGTATGTTGATATTGTTGCAATAATGCAGCTCTTCAATGCCAAGTCACATGTTCCCTGCCTGCCTGACTGGCTGGATGGACAGGGTTGAGTGACTATCTCTTTGTCCAGCGCACCGGCTAGGGAGTTGGTGTTTTCTTTAGGCATCTTTACGGCGGATTAGAAAAGGAATGCTGGCTAAGATTCCTCCTGTCCCTCTGGAAGTTACAGGTTATTGTCCACACCTCCAGCCATTCACCCTGGAAGCCTATTCAGGAATGCCTGTGACAATACAGTCTCATTGTGGTCTTGATCTTTGGAATCTTTACTTAACAATTAGCTACGAGTCATGTCACGATGGATTGCAGAAAGCTTGAGGTAAATGGTTTAAAAGGAATTCATTGGGCATATCTGATTAGATTTAAACTTGATATTTGTCTTGAATTAAACTGGGAGCTGTGGTTCCCATGCCCTTCCACAGGAAATTCTGCCTTCTGACCCTTTGTGCACCACACATCCTGTTTAATCACAGTGGCTTTCTCAACCATCAGGTTCAGTTCATTTTGGGTGAAAGTGAAAAAATTGAATATAATATGGGTTTGTTGTAAAGAAGAGATGCCACATTGTAGTTCTGGCTTCCTTCCTCTAACCCATATGAATTTTAAACTCATTTGGCTGCCATTGACAGCGCTAGACGTCCAATCCATTTTGACTGGGGGGACGAATATCAGTTTAGACATTGATGCCCTCAAAACTGTCCAGATCATTCTGATTAATTGTTATTATCATACTGTTTTAAGTGCATAAAAAATTAATTTCTTAATAAATGTTCAAGTATAAAACATTAAATGAATTTCACAGAACACAAATTATACCTAAGTCCTGTTCATTCAAATAAAACAAAGTGCTGCTTATTGACATTTTTTTTTCTTTTGGGCAAAGCGCTGATGTAAATTGTGCCAATTACTCATTTATTTTATTTAAACAAACTAAACAACAAAATAGGCATGTGCCGGTTACCAGTTTCAAGGTTTACCGTGGTATGAAAATGTCACAGTTTCAAAACCACAAAAAAATTCTGTCATACCGTAGTACGGTATTAACTATATATAATGTCCCATTGTTGTTAATGAGGCAGATAACATGGCTAGTTAGCATGCCAAGATGGCTAACAAGTTTCCTCTATACCATTAGCCTACTTTTGTGAAGTCTTCTGCAGTTGTAAAAATCTGTTCAAAATAACATTTTTATAATACAGCTTGTTTTTTTTCTCTCTGGTGACTTTCTGTGTTGAGAGAGAGTTGGTGTGTGTGTGTGTGTATATAATGTGTAAATAATGATACGAGTCATACACACACGCTCTGTCTCTTGCTCTCGCTATCCATTAATATTCAACTAACTAATATTGATAGTAGAAGGTAGTGGTATGTTTTTTACATAAAATCAATTTAATCACATACTGTATTGTTTAAGTCCAGTTCCTTTTTTTTTGTTCTTGTTCTAATATTGAGCAACTTCAGCTGTGGCTGTGAGTTTAGTCAATAAATTCTATTTATATCAATTTGATTTTTTGTTATTTTATTTATTTATGTGAACATTATATTCATGTTGATGTTCCAATTTGTGAATATGTTGAGAAAACAAAAAAACATTCTGTTTAATAGAAAAAAGTTGTTGCTTTTAACTAGGACTGTCAAACGATTAAAATTTTTAATCGAGTTAATTACTGCCTAAAAGTTAATCGTAATTAATCGCAATTCAAACCATCTATAAATATGCCATATTTTTCTGTAAATTATTGTTGGAATGGATAGATAACACAAAACGGAATATATACATTCAACATACGGTATATAAGTACTGTATTTGTTTATTATAACAATAAATCAACAAGATGGCATTAACATTACTAATATTTTGTTAAAGCGATCCATGGATAGAAAGACTTGTAGTTCTTAAAAGATAAATGTTACTACAAGTTATAGAAATTTTATATTAAAACCCCATTAATGTTTTTGTTTTAATAAAATTTGTAAAATTTTCAATCAAAAAATAAACTAGTAGCTCGCCATTGTTAATGTCAATAATTACACAATGCGTTAAATGTGTCAAATATTTTAACGTGATTAATTTGGAAAATTAATTACCGCCCGTTAACGCGATAATTTTGACACCCCTACTTTTAACCCATACATCTCAAAATGACACATTTTAGAGGTATAATTGCAATACCTGGTACAGTGAAACTGTGGTATTTTTGCTTAAGGTTATCATACCGTCAAAATCTCTTACAGGCACATGCCTACAACAAAATCGAATAAGGAGGAGGCAGACTGTAATGAATGAGTTTTCTTTATCCAACTGTTGTTCATAGATACAATCCAAATCTAATTTCAAAGCACACTCTCTTGTATGACAATTTACAGTTGAAAGGAAACTCTAAGCTGGGTTTATGTGTGTGGTTTCATTCTAAAAAGAACAAGAAACAATTACTCAAGTGCTATTATGCTTCCTCAAAACCTAATACAAACAGACACTTAAGACACTGATTAGCATAATCGCGAACTAGCTTAACACTCGGTGCTAAGTAGTAATGTCTCAGCAACAAAGAATATAAACAATACAATTGGCTTCATTTTAGGGCTGCAGCTATCGAATATTTTAGTAATCGAGTATTCGACTGAAAATTCTATCAATTAATCGAGTAATCGGATAAATCAATTTTTTAAGGTAGAGAGCAATTATAAATATACATGAGAAAACAAGACATTTCATCTAATATTGAACCATTTTCAGTCACTCGTTTTTATTTTCGATGTAAATTGTTGAAACTAGGACTGCAGCTATCGCTTATTTTAGTGGTCGATTTATCGATGAACCAGTTAGTTCGAATAATCGAGTAATCGGATAAGGAACATGAAAACTTAAAATATCTGAGCTGAGCCTTAAACGGTATAAAAAATATATATAAATAAGGATCTATGTGCAACAAAAGAGCAATGGCTAACTTACATAGCAAAAGTCCGCTAGCTTAAATGCTATAAAACGCTAATGCTTTGTTTTTTTTTTTCTTTTTTTTACAATGCTCTTAACAAATGGTTCAGACACATATTTCCACAAAAAAAAAAGACAACCAAAAAAAAAAAAAACGGCTGAATATGCCAATAATCTAAATTACGAATGCATGAGAAAAAACATTAGCTCAAACAAAACTTGGCTTATGTTGGTCTTAACATGGAGCAGCTGGATTCAGCCATGTGAAATGAGGCAGACTAGAAGGCAGTGTGTCCACCCAAATCAATAAAACTAAATGCAAACACTTTCAAAATAAATCATTGTAACGCCACTTCAATTAAACGAATACTCGAAGCAAAATTTAATTCATTTTTTTTTTTTTCTAACCGAACTCTCGAGTTAATCAATTAATCGTTGCAGCACTACTTCATTTACTCACCTCTGACGGAGGCCCAATGGATCTAATAACACAAAGGACAAGCTAACTTTCAACACTTACTAATATTATTGATTCAGCACTCAGCCTGAGTGTTGCAGCCTAACATTACACACAAACAAAAACTCAAACGGGACTGCTCACAGCTGCCGGCAAAAATTGATTATCAATTATTAGTGGGCAACTAATTTATTATTCAATTATAATTGATTTAATCGGTTAGTTGTTGCAGCCTTAATGTCTACTCTATAATATTCCTTTACAGAGGTTTTTACTTGACTCCCTTCCTTGTGCCTCCTATTTTCATGAGCAACAGGACAAGGTTGTGTCTGGGCTGTGTTCTCAGATCAAATTATGCTTTTTTAAATCCTACACCACTCTCTGTGTGTTTATCATTATTTTTTAAAACAGTAATAAAAGCCTTCAGGAGTTCTTATGATCTTTCTATGTTGCTTTGTGGTGAGTGGTCAGAGGATTTCTGGACAGGGCTTTGTCTTTCATTTTGACTTGGGGGAGAGAAACAATTCAAGTTCTGATTTGAATTTCAAAGTTTTAGAAGAAATCTGGTTCAACTTTGGTGGTTGGAGCAAGTGCTGTGGTTGTGTCTGATGCAGAATGTTCGGAGAGACTCCAGCCTTGAGATGCATGTTATGTGGTTATTGATGCTATTTGAGCAATGCCAAAGGAACTGTCTCAAAAAAAAAAATCTAATAGCTGAGGCAAATTTGGGTGTGTTGTGAGCATTGATTGTACAGGACATTTATCGCGATGGTTCTTCGTTTGTTGATGTAGAACTGAACTGACTGATACTTTTCAGGATAACGCGTGTGTCGAAAAACTCAATTGGAGAAGGCCCTGATTATGTTTCCACGAGCATAATTTGTTCAAACAAACTTCCTCGCTCGGCTTCGGAAGGAACTCAATTACAAGAAGCGAGTGGTCGTGTGTCACGAGCTTCCTGCTTGTGCGGCGGTCGTCCCTCCAAAGTGCTCAAACTGTCCTTACAAAACCCTCATTCCCAGCGCACCCTTTTCTCTCCACTAAGGCGCCCTCTCTCCATGGGATACTGTTGCCAGGCGACGGCCTAGGCCTGTTGGTCCATGGCAGCCCAGACCTGAAAGACTTGCTGCTTGGGTCACTGCTCACCCCGTGCCTCCCTCCCTACCTCTCTCCTCTTTCCAACCTGTTCATACAAAGGAGTTCTGACTACTTTAGCTCTTTTATTTGGGGGCCACAAAAAAAAAAAACTCTAGCACCACCCCCAATGTGGCTGTTTGCTGAGAAAAGGAGCCTGCTGGAAAGAGGGGGATGTGGATAGGCTCAAGTTGGCAGTGCTATGTCACTATGTACTATCATGTGAAAATAGATGTTGTTCCTGCACACTTTACATCATTTTATGCCACTGACAGCGCTAGTGCTGTATGATATGGGGAAAAAAACAGGATATGGGCCAATTTATATCACGATATCATTATGTCACGGTAAAATACATTTAAAATTATTTGGTGAAAATTGTATAACAATTATGACAGCTTAATTTTTGAATTGATATTCAACTGGCCTGCCACAAATGTTAAATGCATCATGTAGTGCTGCAACCTATATCATATTCAATATATTCATGCTTAAATGCAAAGATATCTTCTATTTCTGAACAGTGGTTTAGACTTTTAATCCTGCTGTATTACTAATCACGTACTTATTAAAGTTAGCACAATATCTTTAATAGTACATTAATTAATATTGCTATCGGAATGAATTGCGCTATGTGTTGAATTTGCGTTGTTTTCAATTGTCTTGCATGTATTACTCACGTACGGTTTTCAAAGGGAGCCAATTAGCTAACTATTGAGTGAAGGTAGGGAACTCTTGAGGTCGATTGGCGTTTCTACTATCCAGTGTTGTTTTTGGCAGCCCTTTTTATTTTTAATTAAACCTACCTAGATGCCACAAACTGTATGTACAAAAAAAGTTGTCGGAGCGTTTAACGTCTTGAAGACTTACTGACCAGATAAGCCAGTTGGCTCTACTTAAGACTGGCCAGTGTTTTAAGAGGACGCTTGCCATTCTGAAGCTAATGCTAACGCAAATGCTATGCTAATGCTAGGATTATATTTACCATCTAATGATCACTCAGCACAGACCTTTTATTGCTCAAGCAACATTGTATATTCTCTCTTGCCAAGAAAACAAATCTTACTGTGTTTTCAAACAAGCAAGATTGAGCACAGCCTAGCTTGAGACACACCCCAAACTGAAGAGGGAGAGGCGCAGCATGTGTCATATGACTGACACGACCCAAACACTGCTACGATGCAATGTGACATACAATATGAAAATGTCACACATTTTGAACATATGACAGAAACGATATCGCATTTTCGTCTCGTTGTCGTCTCATCAGACGAAAACTGGCATTCATCTCGTCATGTTCTAGTTTCCCAAGCCACGTTTTTAGCTTGTCACGTCATCGTCATGAAAAAAAATGGTTCGTCAACTAAATATTTTCGTTATTGTCATTGTTGACGAAAACAACACTGCTACTCTAGCATTTGGAGTCAATGCAGCAAGTCAGGAAAAAAGGGGTGTCATCTGCTGGCCAAAATATGCATTACAGGAACAGGTCTATTTATAGCAACAATGACAATAGATGTAAAATATCGGTAGAAAGTTTTATGTGGTTTTAGTGAAAAGTATTGTCATATCTTACAGCACTAGATGGCACTAGACGTCCAATACATTTGAAGTGGGAGGGTTGGCAGTCATTCGCTGCCACCCTCCCATTTCAAATGGATTACACGTCTATTAGCTATAAGCTAGTGATTAACAGCAGCACTGGTTAGTTTCTACAAAAAAGTAAAAAGATTCTAGGCCTATTGTTTGAGCTCCATTGCTCTCTAAGGAAATGACCCGAGAGATAGTAAAAAGCTTCTTTACATGTTGCTTTGTGGAGCTTGACTGAAAGTATGAACCATGTCACAGATTTCAGGGTCTTTGTTCACAGGTGAGTCGCCCTCTGACCTGTGGCAAAGTTTCTGCTATTGTATGGGAGAGGATGAGCTCAGGTTACCCATGCTTCAATGAACCAGAGAGCAGGAAAATCGGCATTAGGTTCCACCAGTGACTGCCCTCGCCCTCATAAATCAGATATCCATGCTGTTAAGATTGCTCTTTTTAACCCCTTATATTTGGGGCATGTGAGTATTTTTGTTAATTAAAAATAATAATAATAGTAACATAGTTAGGCTATTTTTTATGATAAATTATTGAAATTTTATATTTTTTTGTGAATAACTTCATTTATAAATGAATAAAATGTTAATCCAACGACATTTAGTAGAAAATGCAATTTATAGAAGAATGCTTTGTGCTGCCGGTTGGTAAGTTAAAACATTGACTTCATAATGATATTGACGGGTCACAACCGTCAGACACTGTGCGACGCCTGCAAGTAGGGGGCCTGCTCACATCAAGAGGAGTTATTCTCAAACACACGCACCCACGCAACGATCTAGCGCCAGATTTAGGTTGAAAAAGTACGAAAGCTGTAACGCATACAAACAGGAAGGATTGTCTCAGGAGTGATTTGTTCGAGGATTCAAGGTAATTATTATATTTTTCGTACCATGCATGCATATTGAAATGTTGTGAAAAAAATCAATGGCAGAAATTAGCCACTACGGCATTGGCATCATAGTTCGCAATATTTTCACAAAATAAATGCTAACTGCACGTTTGTTTTTGCTTTTAAGCAAGAATCGAGACCGTTTTATGTCCATATCTGTAAAGAATTCAGGGATTTAAGCATTTATTCTCGAGAATTTTTAACGGAAAAAGGTCTTTGTGGTGATAAGGCAGCGCTACAGTGGCTTAAAGACTAGCAGCACATTTGACATATTTACGTAAAATAAATGCTAACTGCCCTGTTCTTTGCTCTTTCAGCAAAAAATCGAGACTGTTTTACGTCCATATCTAAAGAATTCAGGGATTTACACATTTATTCACAATAACTTTGAACGTAAAATCTCTTTGAGGTGATAAGGCGGCGCCACAGTGGCTTAAAGACTAGCAGCACATTTGACATATTTACGTAAAATAAATGCTAACTGCCCTGTTCTTTGCTCTTTCAGCAAAAAATCGAGACTGTTTTACGTCCATATCTATAAAGAATTCAGGGATTTACACATTTATTCACAATAACTTTCAACGTAAAATCTCTTTGAGGTGATAAGGCGGCGTCACAGCGGCGTAAAGACTAGCAGCACATTCAACATCTTGATGTAAAATAAATGCTAACTGCCTGGTTCTTTGCTTTTTTAACAAAGAATCAAGACTGTTTTATGTCCACGTTTATAAAGAATTCAGGGATTTATGCATTTAATCACAAAAATTTTCAACGTAAAACCTCTTTGTGCTGATAAGGCGGCACCACAGTGGCTTAAAAACTAGAAGCACATTCAACATATTTACTTAAAATAAATGCTAACTGCCTGGTTCTTTTCTCTTTTAAAAAAGAATTGAGACCGTTTTACGTTCATATTTATCAAAATTTCAGGGATTTATGCATTTAATCACAAGAATTTTCAACGTAAAAGCTCTTTGTGGTGATAACGTGGCGCTACATGGCCTAAGGACTAGCAGCACATTCGACATATTTACCTAAAATAAATGCTAACTGTCCATTTTTTTTTTGTTTTTAAACAAGAATCGAGACTGTTTTACGCCCATATCTATAAAGAATTCAGGGATTTAAGCATTTATTCACAAGCATTTTCAACGTAAAAAGCTCTTTGTGTTTCCACTTGGTCAGCTTTGACGCAGATAGGCCCCCTATTAATCGGCCCCACGCCCCGTGTCCCGTCAATATCATTATGAAGTCTATGGTTGAAACTAAACTAAACTAAACTAAAACCTCAGGTCATTCCCTGCTGATATTGGGACATTTCTTGGTCACTTCCTGTTCACTCAGGTCACGTCCTGGTAACTCTATCAGTGCTATTGATGACAATAGATTTCCAATCATGTGGTTTGTCACACGTCGTAGACATTCAAATATTTTAAAGTAGGAGGGTTCATTTGCTGCTAGCTCTTCCACTTTATCCTAAATGGCAGCCAATTAGTTAACTTAGGTCACTTCCTTTTTGTCTATTGGGCATTTCCAGGCCACTCTATGCTGATTTCGGGTCATTTCTTGGTTTCTCCCTGTCTGTTTGAGTCACTACATGTGGATCTGGGGCCATTTCCATGACAAATCAACCCAGAAATGCTCAGATGTTTATTTGTTTTTATTTATTCACAGTACCTTAATGAGTGCCCAATAAAGGGTTAAACTTCTTTCTTCTTCTTTCCTCTGCAATTCCCTGTTTGGATGTCATCCTTTGGGGGTTCATGCTACCTCCCTGGTTGTAAGTTTCTCCTCTTTGTGTTAAGGCATGTGTATGTTTGCATGCTGTGTGGCAGTTGTTTGTTCTATTGTGTGAACAGAATGCTAAAAGGAACTGTTAACTCTGCCAGTGCCATTGACGGTAGCAGACGTCTGATCCATTTCAAGTGGGAGGGTTTTCAGCTAATGAACATTCTGCTAAAACTCCCACTTGATATGGATCGGACGTCTACAAATGATAAACTCATTTTAAGAGTTTTTGTCTTTAAGAACGCCATGAATGGACGTCTGTCATTGTCAATAGCACTGAAAGAGTTAATGCATGTTTTTTATCGGGTGATGTGTCTCTTCTGTGATGTGATGTGAAGTGAAGTTTTTATGTGTGTGTGTGTGTGTGTGTGTGTATCCCTGTCTTTTGAGCAAAAGCAGTTGTTCTTTTGTCTCAGAGAAAACTAGACTCTCGCTAGCGCAATGACAGATGTGGACAGATGCTTGTTGCTGAGGACTGCAGCTGGCAAAATCCCTCATGTTGTGACACAAGGGGGGATTAGCCACTCGGCCAATCAAACACTTCTTCCTCGCTATCATCTGGCACCCACATTCTGAGGGGTCAGAAGTCACCAGCCTGCACCTGCCCCTCACAAGCGCCTAAAAAGGTCAAGTAGAAGCAATGACACTTGCTGGCCTCGTCACATTCCCAGAAGCAGAGGAATCCATTGTTGAGTCAGATAAGGAGATGTTTAGGTGTAGTTGTACCAAATTGTGTGCCGGTATCAGTGGAGTTGGTGTGTTATGGGAGAAGCATGATGGCCATGAGTCAAGTCTAGACAAAGGAATGTAGGTTCTGGAACACCATCTCGATGCAATGTCGCGCAGGAATAGAAAAAATGATCAGGTGTTGGTATGTTTCTTAGACATTAACCCTGCTTGTTGTTCCAGATAATAGCCGATGGACGCCAAGTCTCTCACAACAACTTGGTCTGTAAACATTTTAACAACCTTTGGCCTTGCCACTAGAGTCAAATCTCTCAACTTCAAGAGGGATCCCACCTTCTGTATTATATATTTTGCGTTATAGTCGCCTCTGCTCTCGTGGAGTCGCCTTTATGTGCCACGTTTCATTTTTGTCCTGACCCCCTAGATTCCAGACATAGTTAATTTGCCTCTAAATAAACCCAGCCAAGCCATGACAAATAGCCATGGGTACCAAGGGGCAGGCGGGTGATTGGTCGAGTGTCAGGCTTGTTCTTTCGTCTGCTCCGTTGTCAGGGCGACGGGGATCCTGCGATTCGGAGCGAGTGCTGTGTTTTCAGAGCAGCGGACAAGGGATTACAGGAAATATGACATGGCATTCCCCCTGGACCCTCACCCCCTCTTCGTCCACCAGTTGAAGCCTCCGGAGACATTCTCTCCCGCGGCGTAGCTCCTCCCTTCGCCCTGCTGCCTGAGTGACATTATCATCACAATCAGACGGGGGACCTCTGACATTTGACCTCTCAGTAGTGAGGGGGGTTGAACTGAGGGGGGGGCAAGCTGGCGTTTTTGTGAGGGGGGGTTAGGAGCTGAGACAACTTTAGCTTCCATTCTTTGAGCCTCTGTGTTGACTGACTGTGAAGCCTCTTTCAGACATACAATCAAGACCGATTATTTACCCGGTACGCGTTATGTGTAAACACTATTTGCCGGCTGAGCTGAGATCCGCATCAGCCAGAATTTAACCAGGTCGCAACCGAGCTACAAGTCTGTTACTTCAGTTCGTGCGCTGTGTGTAAATTTAGCAGATAATCCGACAAAAGAGTGCACGACATTAGCTCATTTTTTCTTGACCTTGTGATGAAATAACAACATTTGACAAGAAGTAAATAGTTTCTGAATCATAACTTATTGACTGCCACTGACAGCCATAGACATCCAATCCATTTGAAGTGGACGTCTACTCGTGATAAACTCATTGAACCATTTAAGCGCCAAACTTGCAAAATTGCTACAAGGACATTGTTGACTTTTAACAAACTAGAACTGCAAATATGGTGCCTCATGTAGTTACTTCTTTGCACCATCTTTTGGTAAAACGGGTTAAATTCGTGCCCAAGTCACACACTGCCAATAAAGTACCGCTACATTTCACAATGTCTGAAATAGGGCTGCAGCTATCGATTATTTAGATAATCGATTAGTCTTTAAATTAATCAGTTTGAACAATCGATTAATCGGATTACGAACAATTAATGCGTTGCCGAATAAATTTTAGGACATGTAAAACAAATAAAGAAGTGTTCATGCTTGCAATAACATTTATTTTGGCTTGCTAAGATTACACTTTCAAAAGTTTTAAAGGAGAACACTAAATAAAACTCTAGCGTGGTTTCTTCAAACTATGCAGAGTTGCCCTTTTTATTTCACAAGAGCAATAAATGCATTTAAAAATACATTAAAATACCTGAGATTAGCCTCAAATGATATAAAAAAATTAATAAAAGAGAATCTATGTACAACAAAGGAACAAACATTTTATAGCATTTAAGCTAGCAGACTTAAAAAATCAGTTCGAACTATCGATTAATCGGATTACAAACATATAATGCATTACAGGAAAAAAATTGCAAAACAAGTGTTTATGCTTGCAATAACATTTATTTTGGCTTGCTAAGATTACACTTTCAAAAGTATTAAATGAGAATATTAAATAAAACACCTTGCGTGTTTCTTCAAACTATGCAGAGTGTTTCTTTTTATTTCACAACAGCAATAAATGCATTTAAAAATATATTAAAATATCTAAGATTAGCCTCAAACGATTTAAAAATAAATAAATAAAAGAGGCTCTATGTGCTACAAAGGAAAAAACATTTTATAGCATTTAAGCTAGGACACTTAAAAACCCCCCCAAAAAATCTGTTAAATATATTTTCTAAACTAAAAAACGAATGCATAGCCAGACATATTAGCTCAAACAAAAACATACTTTATGTTGGTCTTACCAGGGAGCAGCTGGATTCAGCCATGTTAGACAAGTTATGGCATATTCACTGTTGCTACTTTAGGGCAGTGTATCCACCAAAATCAATGAAACTAAATGAAACTAGGGGTGCAGCTATCAACTATTTTAGTAGTCGATTCATCTATCAACTAGTTAGTTCGAATAACAAAATAATCGCATTAGGAACATTTAATGTGTTGCAGAATAAATTTTAGCAGATGTAAAACAAAGGCTTGATAAGAATGCACTCTTAAAAGAGCATTAAATTTCGAATACAAAATAAAATTCCCCGAGTGTTTCTTCAAACTATGCGAAAATACACTTTCATTTCAAAATGAATTAAAATACTTGAGCTTAGCCTCAAACAGTATCAAAAAATAAATGAATGAGGATCTAAGTACAAAAAAATGGCTAACTTGCATCGCAAAAGTCTAGCGTAAATGCTATAAAATGCTAAGATGTTTTTTAAAAACAGTGCTCCGAAAAAAAATTCACATATTCCCACAAAAAATCTAAATATAACTATTAACTAAATTATGAATGCATTAAAAAAAAAAAAAACATATTAGCTCAAGCAAAAACTTACTTTATGTTGGTCTTAACAGGGAGCAGCTGGATTCAGTCATGTTGAATGAGTGATGTCATATTTACTGCTGCCACTAGAGGGAAGTGTATCCACCCAAATCATTAAAAATGAATGCAAACACTTTCCAAAAAAACCATTACAATCCCACCCTAATTAAACGAATGCTCAAAGCAGGAAAATTTTATCAGAGGCTTTTTTTCTAATTGAATTAGTCGAGTTAATCGATTAATCGTTGCAGCACTTGTCTGAAAGCAATGTAAGTGTACAATACTGACTTTCTATTTGGTAAACTATTTAATGGAACATTAGTAGTTTACTTTCAGCTCAATAACCATTTCAATGACAACTTTAATGGGGGAAAAAGAAGCATAACAACAGCTTTCCCAGATATCAATATCGTTTAGATGGAGACAGCATTTTTTGTGGAGGTTAAAACCACAAAAATCTGAAAACTCTTTACAGAGTTGAAATATTAACGACGCTTTGCCCTGTTGTCTTATTTTAAACGGTAGAACACGCAAAACTGACTTTTCATGGCATTTACCGCCATGGTTGCCAAATTGGAATAACGGTCTGCAGCCCGTCCACACCGTAAAACCTGCCCAGTTCAATAAAAAACAGGCAAAAAACTACAACCTCGCATGATGGCTAAACACATAAATCAAATAAAAATAAAATGATTTTTTTGTGTACATGAATCAAGTGCAACCCATCATAATTTCAATCCTAATTCTAAACGGTTTAAAGAAATTTAGTCCATTTAAACGTAGCTATTGTTTCAAACCAGAATATGTGCAATGAAATATCTTGCAAGATGTATGTTCTTACCTATCGTGAGGTGGCTTCTGTCTCTTTCTCTATAGCTTAGAAATTAGATACAAAATGACTCATGAATGGATTAGATCCCTCACCCAGGAAAATGGAAAAAATCAAGTTGCAGCCTCAGTGAGTTAACATGTTCAGCTGTACCAGCACGTGAGTTCCGTGTCATATTTTTTGTACGTACAGGCTTCATTCTCACATTCATACATTACCCTTTCTTTTTTCATGCCGGTTTGTGTCATTTTTAATTCAAATGAATGGCGGCGTGTCAATTCTTTCAAGCACTATTGGTAACTAACAAAAACCCTCATGTGATTGGATACTGATTGTGTCCAAAGCATTTTTGGGACAGCTGTCGACTGTTATCTCAAGCCGATAAATGGATTTTTTTGTAACAGTGGCCATCAGCCGATTAACAAAAAAAATAAGCCGATAAAAAAACGATTTTGATCAGGCATCTGTGGGCAGTTATGGCCGCCGCTAACTGTGGGGTCCTCCCGGGGTCCCACCATCAGTCAACGGCGGCCACAGATGCCCACACAGAGGCCAGATCAAAATCCTTTTTTAATCGGTTTATTTTTTTGTTTGTTTATTGGATGTTTTTGTTAATCGGCTGATGGCCAATGTTGGTAAAAGTCCAAATATCGACCCAATATATCGGCCAGCCGATATATCGGTCGACCTCTAGTTACTACCCACCTGTGTTGTGGATGAAGTCTCCAAGTTCGCTTTTCCTAATATCTCATTGACTGCCATTGACAGCATGATGTACTTGTAGTGTGAGGGCTGGCAACGAGTGAACTGCCACCCTCCCCTTTCAAATGGACTTGACATCTACAAGTGATAAACTCACAGCATATGAATTCACAGCAGGAGGATGAAAATATCTTTTGTTGTGGAGTGCACAATCATGTACTGAAATGATGATTGTAGAAAGTAGAACAGAGGGAAAATCCATTGTTGATTATGCCCAGGGGTTCTTCCCCAATGAAAGAAAAGACAAAGCCTCGGTTTGAACCAAAACCCGGCCATCACTGCTCTGTCATCAGCCTGTTTGAAGAGGGGGCTTGTCCCCAGCCAGAGGCTCCACTGGGTGTCAGGTTTCCAACTCAAACTAACCTGAGTTATCACAAACCTCCTCTGGACTTTCATCGGCCCGTAGAGAGCAATCAGATACTCCATTTCTATGTTGATATGTTTAGCTAAAAGGCAAGAACAGATAGTGTCTCCTGGAAGCGGTTAAGCTCACGTCTTCAAATATCACAGCTGTCTCTTCCTATTTACTCAACACGTGGTGAGCGCGGACCCCTTTTTTCTTATGTCGGTAGGGGCGGAATCATTTAGGGCTTCCTGGCAGCCCATCGCTGGGTGTGTTAGTCTTAAGAGCCGACCTGCGGAAAAGCCGTAACGATGGAGGAATGTTAGCTGACGCTGAAAAAATGGGTCTCGCCAGCTGGAAAGGCAAATTGCGTGTTTGGTAAATCCCGTCCTTCAGGATATGGTCTGGCTCCGTTTTTGAGTGCATCACTCATTCCACAAAACCGCGTTGCACTTTTGAAGGAACCAGCGCTAATATGAAATAATTCCAGGGCGTAGACTTCAGTCTTGGACCACAATATGAATCAGGAAGGAATTGCTGAATTGCTTGATGTGGTATATTAATTAGAGGTCGACTGATATGGGATTTTCAAAAGCCCATGTCGATATCTAAAAAAAAATTTCAGCCGATTGCCGTTATCCAAAGCTGATTTTGCAAGACGATATTTGAGGTCGATATACGTTTTTTAAGCACGTAGATTATGAAAGGCATTTTTTTTTTTTTTTAGTTAATTCGACGGCTTCAAATTTACATTGATGATCTGAGACTTAAAGGATTAATTCGGTCTTGTGCTACCAAACCAACGAATGCTGCATTTCTTTTAATGATTATACACACAGCAAGAACAGTACATTATTTTTCAAATAATTAAACCCAACAGAACGTCACGATGAGATGTAAACAGGTGAGAGTGAGAGTTTATGCGAATGCTACGCTAATGCTATGAGTTACATTTAAAGTGTACAGATCACTCAGTAAACACCTTAAAAAGCTAAAGCAAAATTACATATTCTGTCATGCACGATAAAAAAATAATTTTACAATATTTACAAACAGACAGGTTTGAGTCGTGTTTTGTAGCGGCTGTCGGCTGCAGACAGTCCCTTCTCTGGCAGCCTGCCTTCAAGCTGCTGCAGGGTCCTTCCGGGCTCCTACCGCCAGTCAGCGGTCGCACTTGCTCACACAGATGCCTGATCAGAATCCTTCTTTATCGGCGAATTTTTATGTCAGTCGGCCGATGGCCCATGTTGGAAAAAAGTCCATATGTCGCCCTGATATATCGGGTAGATGATATATTGGTCAACCTCTAATATTAATGAATGGGGTTGTCGAAACGTATCGATGCTAAAATGCTAAAATCGACATTTGATTGCAAAAATATTGATATTGAATCAGCCCATCTGAACTGTTGTGTTACTTTTATTTTTGGAGTATGTTGCACAATATTGCCTAGCGATGTCCCTGATCCGATCACGTGATAAAAAATCAAGTCCGACCACGTCATTTTTAAAAGATCGGAATCGTGGGAAAAAGATCGGGTTTTTAAAATGTATTTTTCTTTCTATTTTTAAGTATTAACTCATTTGCTGCCTAGGCGTCCAATCCATTTTGACTGGGGGAGGTGAATAAACATTAATTCATATTCATTCATTCATAGGTTTGTGAACAGCACTGAAAACATTCACAGCAAGCTATTTTAAACGGTTGTTGTGTTGTCAGTGACAGTCTATAAGTTGGATCTGAAGGTTTCCTTCTTTTGTTATTGCTTGCTACTTGTTTTCTTGCTCCGCTCAGTGGCTTGATGCTCACGTGTGCATTATTTTGTCTAGATGTCGTATGGGATTCATCGGTCCACTCTGTCAGCACCCGGATCCCTGTCATCGATCGCCGTGCCTTAATGGGGCAGCTTGCAGGAGCCAAGTGGTCAACGGTATCCCTCAATATAGCTGTGTGTGCCAGAGGGGATTCCGAGGTATGTCTATCTTTTGCCTTTTCAGACAATAAGGCGCACTTAAGATTCTTTATTTTTCTACCAAATTGACAGTGCACTTTATAATCCAGTGCACTTTATGTATGCACTTTGGTTGTGCAATTTTGTTGGAGCATAACAGTATTATACTAATACAGTAAAATGCTTAAGACACTCATTTAACATTCATCAAACTAAGGTTGTCAGGTCTAGAGATCAACCGATATGGGTTTTTCAGGACCAATACCGATTATTAGTAGTTAGAGGGGCCGATAACCGATTTTTGGAGCCGGTATACATTTGCAGCAAAATTTAGCACAAAAAAATTTAATAATGCAAAAACTGAACTTCATTAAAATGCCTAAAACCTGTTTATTGAATCACACAAATAGAAAATAATAGCTAATAATATGGGGGTGGCGTGGTTCATTGGTAGAGTAGTTGTTCCCCAACTCAGATGTTGTGGGTTCCATTTTCCAGCCTCGTGACCTCATATCCTTGAGCAAGATACTAGGCCCCACGTTGCTCCTGGTGCGGTTTCACCAGTAGGTAGATGACGATATAGTGTAAAACACTTTGAGTAGTATTAGTAATGGTACTGGATGATATTTTTGAAATTACCTCAATAATAACAAATAACATTTGATTTGGGCTTTTTAATTCATGTAGTATTGAAAATAGTATTTAGTATTTATTTTGAGTATAGTTAACTCATCGGCCCCCAATGATGGTGTTACACGATTTAAAGTGGGAGGGTGGCAGGCTGCGAGGGACAAACTCATTTCAATGAACCTATCGCAAAACCCCGCCCCCAAATCACAAAAGTCGGACACCTTGCCATAGAGTTGCATTGGAATACTGTGTGGTCGTGACTTAAAACATCTTTTTTCTAACTGAAATAGCAAAAACCAAATGGTTAGATGCTCTGAGTACCTGCAATTCCGACACCTGGTACACTGAAAGATTCAACTCGAATGCACGCCGCTCTCTCAATGTTGAACATTTATTTACATTGTATTCTAGGCGTGTAACGGTACACAAAAATCTCGGTTCAGTACGTACCTCAGTTTTGAGGTCACGGTCCAGTTCATTTTCGGGACAGTAAGAAAACAAAATGCAAAATATAAATGTGCTAGTTGTTTATTACACACTTTTGTGCTTTCAACAATAGGAACATTAACCTATACAAAGCTAGAATTCTGCTCAAAAAGTAGCGGGCATTTAAAGATAATAATCCAACAACATTTTGCCTTTCAGACCCCGCGAATTGGTCAGCTTTCTTTCTGAAATAAAGAAAAAAAAAGTCCTGTGCTAAAGAGAAAAGCAATCCCAATGACAAAGATTTTCACATGTATTTTACAAATGAAATGCCTCAATTAATCTTTTTTTTTTTTCTTATGAATGGTTTTCAAAAGCTTTATTTTTGGATTTTCTTAAGTTAAAGCGCCACACAGAAATTAATAAATTTAATTGTGTAAGCAGGATCTGTGTATTATTCTTATTTAATTACAGGTGTTTTAGCTTATTTCAATTTATTTTATTTAAATGGGATATTATTTATTTTATTATGTGTTTATATTTTGCAAATGTGATGTAGTATTCATTTATATTATGTATTTTATGTTATAAAAGTTTAGTTCCTTGTGAATATTAGTTACTACTTGTTTTGTTGTCGTAGGAGGGTTTTGTATTGAACACGGGGCCGTGTTGGTTATTATTATAGCAGAGAAGACAGCAGTAAATCAACAAAGACAAGTCAACTGTGCCCCGATCTGCCACTCAAGAGATCTGATGGTCTCAAAAAGTGGGTTACGATTGCATATTAGTTCGAAAATCGACCGGATCCACCGTATTTTTACATGAGTGACTTCCGGTCTGCCCGTTTCTAGCTAGTAGTATTGACGCAGGAGGACCACGTCTCACGTCAAATAATAAACTCTGCCGCTCTTTTCGCCTGCGTCGCGTTGAGCCACTTCTGGGATGCGTCTAACACGCGGCCGCACTGCGACTGGTGTGCATTGGCTGATTGACTTTAACGCCCGCATTTCATTGCGTTCTCGTGGCGGCCACCTTATCGCGCCGTTGACGTTTCTGGGTTATATACTGTCCTACCATGTTGGTCCTCATTATAGTAGAGAAGATGGAGTAAATATAATCTACACAAAGAAACTGTAACCCAATCAACTAACAGCCTCGAAAAGTAAGGGTTACATGACGTCAGAAACTCATTCGGTACGCCTCCGAGTTCCGAACCGAGCACCCCGTACCGAAACGGTTCAATACAAGTACATGTACCGTTACACTCTTATTGTAAATAATAATAATAATAAAATAAATACATATTAAATAATAATAATAATAAATTATAAAGTTTAATACCATAGACATACCGCTTCACTGCATACTGCAACCCTCTCTGCCTGCTTCTAGATGAAATGTATTTAAAAAAAAAAAAAAAAAAAAGTCTATCGCGAGCTGTGGTAGTGCAAATTCAGAAATTTGAACACCCGCCATCATTCATAAATCGTTCGAACCGATTTTTACAAGAGGGCGGGACTTGCGATAGGTCCATTCACAGCAAAAGGATGGACGCCACATGATTGGATGTCTGTCATTGTGAGTGGAACTGAATGGTTAAAAATAACATTTACTCTTGTGTTGTTGTTTTTTTTCATCGATAACCTGTTATTGGACAGGACGTAAAACTCCATAAATAACACAAAAAACTAATAATAAATTAATTAATAATCATCACAATGTTAAAAGATAACAAATGACGAATGCAGTACACTATGCCTTATAACCTGGTGGGCTTCATAGTCTTAAAATACAGTATCAGCTCTTTTACAAAAACATACACCTTTAATTTCAGGCCAAGACTGCTCACTCATTGACGCCTGCGCCACGAGTCCATGTGCCAATGGTGCCCGCTGTGCCAACTGGAATAACCACTACAACTGCTCCTGCCCACCGGGCTTCCAGGGAAAGAACTGCCGTAGCGACGTTGACGAGTGCCGTAAACCCGGCGCTTGTCTCAATGCCGGCCTCTGCCTCAACACCCATGGGTCTTTCCGCTGCCAATGCCCGCCCGGGTACAGTGGACGCACGTGCGAGGTGTCCACCCAGCCTTGCGCTCCCTCGCAGTGCCTCAACGGCGGCACCTGTCGCCAGATCAGCGACCATTCCTATGAATGTGCATGCCTGCCAGGTAGGGTGAATAACCATTGGTTTATTATATTATTTATCATTGATTTAATATTTATTCATTGATTTGATTTGCGCACTTTTATATATCCCTTCTTTTTCTATTGTCATTCATGGAAAGTGACCCAAAAATCCAGGCCAGAAACATTAATAGGCGTTATTTCTTAATTATTAGTATTATCTTTTTTGTCAGAATAAAAGAGACTTTGTTCAGAACATTAAGCAGGTACTCCCCAGGTTACGAACGCGTACTGTTCCTATGCTGGCGACGTAAACCAAATTTAAGCGTGTCACAATTAACCCCTTAAAGCAACACTAAGTAACTTTTCAACCGTTATCAAATATTTTCATAACATTTGTGATAATACTGCATGTTGACTGACAACTAGTTGAATGAAACTTCTTTTGTATCTTGAAGGGGTCTGTATCGCTTTCACCGGCACTAATTAACTTTGAGGGGGTGGCAGGAATCTTGCCACACAAAAACAAAACTACAAATGTGCTGACTGCTTTACAGCATACGTCACTTTCCCCATTCATTAGAAAGACGGACGTCAACGCAAACATTTTCGCGCGGATGTTGCAAAGATGGCAGAGCAACAAAAGAGACAAAAAGTTTTATCTCAGGAGGAAAAAATGGAAGCTACCAGAATATACCAAATAAACATTGGCCCGGCTTTCAGTGCTGACGAGTTCGGGTGGGGTGTGGGTGTTAGCCACGCTAAGCCACATGGTTGCTAACCGTCATATGCTATTGTTTAGCCACAACTGGGTTCATTACATTTTTACAATTCGTCCTTCACAGAGCTGCTGGAAACAGAAATGTTGTTTAATCCATCTAACTATCGTCTGCAGGCAACAGGGAGATTGATTTTTGATTCATTGATGATTTTACGGCACTGTTCGTGTGTGTGCTGGTCCTCATGGGAAACGCAGTCTTCCTTAAGGCAAAACACTACCGCTTTTGTCCAATGGTGTCGCTAAAATCGACCAAAACTCAAAAGCTGCCAAGTGTTGCTTTAAGTACCCCTAAAAACCCTCAAAACCTCAAAACACCTATCCAAATACATATATTATGTGTCATTGGATTGTCCTTGCCAAGACATTGGAGCTAGGTTCTTGCTAGATATGTAAAGCTGTAATCTTTCTCCTCACTCTGCTGCCCGACTTCTTCGTGGGAGCAAATGTGCTCTTCCTTGTGTGTGCGCTCTTCTTCGTGTGCACAAATACGTTCCTTTTGACGTGTACGTTTGCTCTTAATCGCGTGTGGAAGCACTACCTGCTCTACGCTTACTGCGCCAAAATAAAAGCATGCATACCAAAGCAGAAGTCAACATTATAATGAAATACACATTTCGCCAAAGGGCAGAAAATTCGTATTTATAAAATAAAGCATGAAATAAGATACTGTGAGGCACAATAAGGTACTGTTTAAAACAAAAAACGACTGGTGACAAAATGGCGGATAAGACTACGGCTTTGTAAAGTCCAAATCTCATAAGTCGTTGTTTTATATTTGCATTTTATTTTAAGTATTGATATTGAGTTGAAAATGTTACACTATTACTCCTCTACATTGCTTTACTACACTATCCCAAGTGTGAGTCAGGGGGTTTGTTGCTTTGCACACATGTAAACCATCACGATCACGGCGCATAGGCCCACTGTTTTCCCAAGACCAAAGATTTTTCCCAGGGCAGATGACGCAGTTTCGAGCGCCGCTTCTGGGATTTACTCCTACATCGCAGGTCAGCTTCCCGCCTGCTATTTTTAGCCCCCGATGAGAATCGGGGTGGCGGCGGTAGTGAGAAGTTAGAGGCCGCCCGCCCGCACTCCACTATGTCCATAACAGAAGGAACTTACTTTATGGAGCCTCTGGCTTGCCACTGGGGAGCCGACAGGAAATGTCTCTTGCCAGAAAGGAAGTCATTGAAACCGAGAGATTATAAAACAAGCAAACACTGCAGGGAGTGCAAGCCTCCGAGGCGGCCATCGTGGCTTTTGCCGGCATCGTGTGGGAACCATCACGAGTGCATGTAAACAGTCGGACACCCTCTCGACCTTTTTACTGCCTCGTGCCGCCCGTAGTGTGGGAAACGTGGCTCGAGGTTGAGTTAAATTGATTACGTTGCTGAACGAGCGGGGGGGTGACTTAATGTGTTTGTTTGTCATAACCTTTTCTCTCTATTCGCAGGCTTTGAGGGCCACAACTGTGAGAATAATGTGGATGACTGCCCGGGCCACAAGTGTTTGAATGGAGGGATATGTGTAGATGGCGTCAACACATACAATTGCCAGTGCCCACCTGAATGGACAGGTAAGTTACCTGACATTTAATTCATTAGTAGATTTTGACGTCCAATGTAAAATACTGGCAGTGAGTGCTCATATTTCAGTGCCAGTGACGGCAATGTATGCCCAATCATTTTTTTACTGTAAGGACTTTTTCCAGTTAAAATGGATTTGATGTCTACTGCCGCCAATGGCAGCCAATGAGTTAGGTTTATTAATAACACTAGTGGAGCACTCTGAGAGAGCAGACTATAGCCTTAGCAGCCAAATTCAATGCGTCCCCTTATTGCTGACCTCTTTGACCTTTGTCTCTATCTTCTCCTCATACCACCTACCCTGCAAATTTGAGTTAAATAGACTAATCTGCTTACTAAATTATGGCAAAAATCAATTTCTGACCTCTGTAACCTTTGACCTTAGTACTCCAAAATCAAATTCCCTCTTCTGTTTCATATTACAAACTAGAAATGTCCCAATCTGATCACGTGATCAGAAATCAAACCGATCGCTCCATTTTTCAGAGGATCGGAATAGGTGGAACAGGATTGGGTTGTTAATTTTAAAAATATATTTATGTTTCTCTTTTTCATGCGCGTACAGCCCCTCTCTCTCCCTCCTGCTGCTTTTCTTGGTCAGCAGTGCACTGGAGTTTGCTTGTTAAAGTTAACGATGAGTGACAGGGGTGCTGCTTTGATCTTGCCAGAGAAGCTTGGTAGCGCTACATTCGAAGCCGCAGATCTGTCAATCATCATTTAGCTTGTAAAACACTAACAGGAGTGTGCTGCGGCAATTCATTGTGCAAGTGACGAGAGGCTGTTCTCAGCAGTGTGAGTGGATTTGAGTGGACTCACTCAATGAAGCATATAAGAAAGACAAGCATTTTTCTACATTATTCTTGTGTTAAAATAATTCGGTGGGACAGTAACATGCTTAAAACTTTTTGGAACAACAAATGTTTTTCGGTATCGGATCGGGACTCGGTATCGGCTGATTCTTGAAATCAGGTAACTCGGACTTGGGTGCAAAAATATGCGAACGGGACATCCCTTTACAAACATGTTCTGAAAGTTTGATAGTAATCCCTGTGATCATTCTTGAGCATCCTGAACACAAACGTACGGACAAATAGATATATGGAAGCGAATACCATATTTTTCGCACTATAAGGCGGACCTAAAAGCCTTAAATTTTCTCAAAACCCGACAGTGCCTTATATATGAATCAATATTGAGTTGCAAGGGGTCTCACAGCAACTTGGAGCGCAGCTCTATCTAACGTAACCCCAGCCTCTACTGTAGTGTCAATTCTATGCACTTTATAATGCTGTGCGCTTTATAGTGCGGAAAATACAGCACTTGCCCCGGTAGGTTTCACGCAATTAAAGTCCAGTGTTATTACAGTACAAAGTTTGTCTGTTTATTGAGTTTCATTGTTATAAGTGGTAATATGCCACAAGTCACAGTGTGGTAAACGTAAAAACAGTTCATTTTTTTTCAGAGCAACTCTTTGTTTGTCAATTACCGGCTAATTAAAGAATGTGATGCGTAATGTGAGCTAATTAAATGCCAATGCTTCACCACGCCAGGCCAGTACTGCGCCGAGGACGTCAACGAGTGTCTAATGCAGCCAAACGCTTGCCACAACGGAGGAACGTGCTTCAACACCATCGGAGGTCACACGTGTGTCTGCGTCAACGGCTGGATGGGCGACGACTGCAGCGAGAACATCGACGACTGCGCCATAGCCGTTTGCTTCAACGGAGCCACGTGTCACGACAAAGTCGCCTCCTTCTTCTGCGAGTGCCCGGTCGGAAAGACGGGTGAGCGAATGTATCATAGATAGTGTTGAAGCAAGTGTGGGACAACTCGATAGTTGAGAATCTAAATATCACTAAACAATAGTTCTATATAATCCAATTCCAACGACTAACACAAAAAGTGGCCACATAATGTTAATACATCAATATTGTTTGATCTTTACGTCTCCTTTAGGTTTGCTGTGCCACCTGGAGGACGCATGTGTGAGCAACCCCTGCAACGAGGGTGCCGTGTGCGACACGAATCCTCTCAACGGGCGTGCAATTTGCACCTGCCCTGCTGGCTTTGTGGGAGGAGCTTGTAACCAGGACATGGACGAATGCAGCATTGGTATTTCTGCTTTTTGTTATAAATGGACAGTAGTATTTTCCATCAAGTCAGTCAATAATTGCCCCTCTAAGTATCATTTTAACTCACTACCTGCCATTCAGTGCTGCAACAATTAATCGATTAACTCGAGTAATTCGTATAGAAAAAAGTTTAGAATTAAATTTTGCTGCTTTGAGTATTCATTTAATTAAAGTGGCTTTGTAATTCTTTGTTATGAAAGTGTTGGCATTTATTTTATTTATTTTGGGTGGATTCACTGCCCTCTAGTGGCGACAGTGAATATGACATAACTCATTTCACATGGCTGAATCCAGCTGCTCCCTGTTAAAACCTACATAAGCTTTTTGAAGTTTTGAAGTTTTTTGTTTGAGCTAATGTTTTTTAATGCATTCGTAATTTAGTTTATGTTAATTATATTTAGCTGTTTTTAGTGGGAATATGTGTTTGAACCATTTTTATAAAAAGCATTGTAAAAAAAAAAAAAAAAAGTTAGCATTTTATAGCATTTAAGCTAGCAGACTTTTGCCATGTAAGTTAGCCAATTGTTCTTTTGTTTTAGTTAGATCGTCATTCATTTATTTTTTTATACCGTTTTTGGCTCAGCTCAAGTATTTTAATTTGTTAGGTTCCTTATCCGATTACTCGATTATTCGAACTAACTACTGTAGTTCATCGTTGCTGCCATTGATGGCGTTAGACATCCAATCCATTCTGAGTGGGAGAGACGAATGAATTAATGTTCATTTGGCCCCTCCCTGTCAGAATGGATTTGACATCTACTACCGATAAACTAATTTAAATTCACAGCAAAAGGATGAAAAGATCCACCTAATTGGATGTCTAGTATTGTGAATGACACTGAGAGAGTTAAGGATTGAGTTAAGAATTGAGTTAAATGGAAATTGTTCCAGTTTACTTGAAAATAAGCCATTTTTAAATGTTAAATACGGATCTCTCACAGGCGCAAACCCATGTGAGCACTTTGGGAAGTGCCTCAACACCGAGGGCTCGTTCCAATGTCAATGCGGCCGCGGATACGCCGGGCCACGTTGTGAGATCGACATCAACGAATGCCTATCCATGCCCTGTCAGAACGACGCCACTTGCCTTGACCGCATCGGAGAGTTTACCTGCATCTGTATGCCAGGTATGACGATGGATTATCTCCTAAAGAGCGTTCAACACCTTTTTTGCTAAAATCAAAGTCAGTAATTAAAAATCTGAGAATATTTACCGTTTTACCCCCTTTGATAACAAACTAAATACAATAAACAATCATTTTAAAAAATGAAGAGAATATTTACTAGGGATGTAAACGATTCGATCACATGATCGGAAATCAAGCCAGATTATGTCATTTTTAGAGGAGTTGGATAAAAATAAAATAGGGCTTTAGATGTAGTCAACAAAGCTAGCTGTGATTGATAGTTAACGTTAAGATAGCACCATGCGAGCATGATAATGTCTGAAGTATGGAAATATTTTACATTTGGACGTACTTTTTTTTTCTTAATAAATTGCGGAAATATTGGCTCGGTCCGAGATTTTGGCACATCCTCAAAATCATGTGACGTTGCAAACGCCAATGCAAAAACATGATCGGGACAACCCTTTTTTTTTTTCTTTATTTTTCTGAGTTACAGTTTTTGTTTTTTTTTTTTTTTTTTTTTTTTTTTAATGAAAAATGATTATTTTCTCTTTTTTTTTCTTTCTTCAAAATGTAATATAGTAAATAAAATGTATTATAACATATAACAAATATAGCAAGACTGAATAAATTAAAATGAAAAATAAATAAATAGGAAAAATAAGGCATAATTATACACATATGAATAAAATACTTTACTCTTTTTATGGTTAAAAAATAAAAATAAAAAAACTCAAACTTAATTAAGAGAAAGGCAAATATTTATTCCTCAACATATTATGGAAGGAAAAAAACTATAAAAGTAAATTAAAAGAAAAGTTTGTATTAAGAGGCTGAAAAACAGTTTATTGACGATCAAACCTCTATTACGAAGGTCTCTACATACAGAATTTTCAGGTAAAAATATTGCCTCTTGTTACAAAAGAAATTTCAGAATACGAAATTCAAAAATAAAATATGGCTGCTACTTGCAACTGTTTACTGAACTTACTGAACTGCCATTGGCTATTGCCTAGCATTCCTGGCATCCAATTGGCTAAGAGGGACTTCTACTGTATGTGTGTATCCCAGCGTCCTCTTCATTCCCCTCTCGTGTTCCGACAGCTTTACATGAGTATTAATTTTTATTCTTTACCGTATTCTTTGTGCAATAATCTAATTGTAACATGTATTTGTTACATGTTTTGATGTACTTTTATGCATAATAAAAGATTACCATTTATGTCTGAATTTTAGTGGGGTTGGAATTTGGAACGGATTAGGGTCTCTACTTACAGAATTTTCAGGTTACAAAAACTGCTTCCAGAACAGATTAATGTTATGAGTAGAGGTAACACTGTAGATGAAAATTCACTGGCTAATCGTTAAGTGAATTAATTCACTAGTTTACCTGTCACTGACAGCACAAAATGTTCAATCCATTTTGAATCCGATTGAAAATGGATTGGAAATCTTGCACTGTCACTAAAACAAGATCACTCAGTGCCAAGCAGTCCAGTTCAAATGGAATTGATGTCTTTCTTATTAATGACAATGAATGAGTTAATATACAGTGGTATGACAAAGTATCTGAACCTTTTGGATTTTCTCACATTTCTGCATAAAATCACCATAAAATGTGACCGTATCTTTGTCAAAGTCACACAGATGAAAAACAATGTCTGCTTTAACTAAAACCACTCAAACATTTATATTTTATAGTTTTCATATTTTTCATGAGGATATCATTCAAACAATGGCAGAAGGGGGAAAAATAAGTAAATGAACTATCACATTTATTATTTTTTGGCCCCACCTTTGGCAGCAATAACTTCAACCAGACGCTTCCTGTAGCTGTAGATCAGTCTGGCACATCGATCAGGACTAACCTTGGCCCATTCTTCTCTACAAAACTGCTGCAGTTCCGTCAGATTCCTGGGACGTCTGGCATGAATCACTGTCTTTGTTTCATGCCACAGCATCTCAATGGGGTTCAAGTCCGGACTTTGACTTGGCCACTCCAGAAAGTGTATTTTGTTCTTCTTAAACCATTCTGATGTTGATTTACTTCTGTGTTTTGGATCATTATATTGTTGCAGCATCCATCCTCTTTTTAGCTTCAACTGTCTGATAGACGGCCTCAGGTTTTCCTGCAAAGCATCCCGATAAACTTTTGAATTTATTCTTCCATTAATGATTGCAAGTTGTCCAGGCCCTGAGGCAGCTAAACAGCCCTAAATCATGATGCTCCTTCCACCATGCTTCATGGTGGGGATGAGGTGTAATGTTCATGAGCTGTTCCATTTTTCCTCCACACATGATGTTGTGTGTTACTCCCAAACAATTCAGCTTTGGTTTCATCAGTTATTTCCATAGTTTTACAAATAGTTGGTGTGTGCAGAGATCTTGGACTGTGCCAGTGATTTCTGTAACTCTTTAGCAGACACTCTAGGGTTCTTTTTTACCTCTCTGAGTATTCTGTGCTGAACTCATGGCGTCATCTTTGGTGGACGGCCACTCCTTGAGAGGGAAGCAACGTATTCAAACTCTCTCCATTTGTAGATAACTGCTCTGACTGTCGATTGATGAACATCCAAACTTTTAGAGTTGGTTTAGTATCCTTTACCAGCTTTATACAAACCAACAATCCTTGATCGCAGGTCTTCAGACAGCTCTTTTGACCGAGCCATGATACACATCAGACAATGCTTTCCATCAAGAAAATTCTTACTAGGTGTGTGTTTTGTAGTGGGCAGGTCAGCTTAAAACCACTCATTTGTTATTGGGCACACACCTGACTTTAATTGTTTGGTAAGAAATGGTTTCGATTTCTCGTTTAGTCTCCTTAGGGAGAGGGTTAGATTTAGATTAGATAGGTTAGATATAGATTTAGAGGTTAAGTTCTGTCATTGTTTGCATACCATCCTCATTAAAATATGAAAACCTATAAATGTTTGGGTGGTTTTAGTTAAAGCAAACACTGTTTTTTCATCGGTGTGATTTTGACGAAGATCAGATCACATTTGATGGTGATTTTATGCAGAAATGTAAGAAATTCCAAATGGCTCAGGTACTTTTTTATACCACTGTGGATTACAGAGGTTCATCTATACATTTTTTGATAGCGGTGTGCCTTAGATTTTTTTTGAAGTGTGCCTTGTCCCAGGGAAAAAAAGGTTGAAAAACACTGTAATAGTGCACCCTTACTTTGGGAGGGCGATGGGGCACTTGCCTGACTGTACAGCCAGACAGGAGAGGGTATTTGCATGGAGAAAGTGATGGTTTGGGTGACAAAACCAGAGTGAAACTCTCACACACAGTCCTACATGCATCCCGGGGTTTTGGGAACTATACAAATTAGAGCTGGGAGTAGGCTCTATAGGCCTGGATGTGAGAGAGGGCGAGCAGTTAGGGGGAGCGCTGTGCTGTGAATAGTAATGAGTTGTAGAGTGGTGGGAATGGAGCGGAACAATAGGGCCCCTCTGTGCTCCACTTTGCACCCTCATACACACAGAGAGGGAAAGGAGGCCTTTTCCCAGAGACTCCCTCCTCTATCCCCCTCCAGGTTTTTTTTTTTTTTGCTTTCCAGCAACAGGCCCCAGGGTTCCCGCGGCTCCCTGAAAAGTCTTAAAAGGCATCGAATTCATTATTTTAACTCATAATCTGCCAATGACGGCGATAGAATTCCAATTCAATTTAAAAAGTGTTATTATTAAACTGCATTTTACTTATTATCTTCGCGTTGTTGTTATATCCATTTATTTCCATTGAAAATGAGGAAGGAAAAACAGTAAACGATTTCTGGACTATGGATATTTTACATTTAATTTTGGCGAAAGACAGTAAGTTTAAGCACATCATCTACTTACATTTACATTTACCGTATCTTCCCCACTATAAAGCCTTCAATTTTCTCAAAAACCCACTTATCGGCCTATAATCTAATACACCTTATATATGGACCTCTAATTGTTAATCATGGCATGACATTCCCTTTAGCGAAGCTCCATCTAGTGGCTACATAACAACTACTACTACTACTAACTAATGCGCCTCATAATGCAGTGCGCCGTTTATATGAAAATAGTTTAAAAATAGGCCATTCATTGAAGGTGTGCCTTATACTCCGATGCGCCTTATAGTGCGGAAAATACGGCACACACAAAATGATGCAGTGGGCTGGATTTGGCCCAGGGGCCGCCAGTTTGATACCGCTGCCTTAGTAAGTTTGCTAACAGTGAATGTATGATGTGCATCGAAAGAACGGGACACTGATGAAGCTCCGCGGAAAGTTAGCAGTTCAGGTCAGCGGTTCCTGTGGTTCATTCTGTTCCCATAGTGTTGAATACATGCACACACACAGTAATGGACATTATTTGAACATGTGCAAACTCTTGTCTCCTAGGCTACATGGGCACTTATTGCGAAACGGACATAGATGACTGTGAAAGCAACCCGTGCGTAAACGATGGAATCTGTCGGGACATGGTCAACGGTTTTACGTGCACCTGTCAACCTGGTAAGATCCTCTGTCAATCATTTCAACTGTGTGTAATTAAAAAAAAAAACTACATTTGAATTATTTCAGTGCCATTGACGATGACGGACAGTAGTAGACGTCCAATCCATTTGAAGTTCACTTCAAATTGTCGTCAGTGGCAGTCAATGAGTTCATTTAGGTTCAAATACACATCATTTCTTGTTGATTTTGGGGCTTTTTTAGGCTACATCTGTGTATTTTGGGTTATTTCTAGGTTACTTTCTGCGTACTTTTATCACTTTCCGTCAATTTTTTTTTTTGGCTCTCAGGGTCATACCTGTTGATTTATGGTCATTTCTGGGTTAGGGTCCCTTCCTGTTGATTTTGGGGCATTTCCTTGAGAAATCAACTGGTCATGGCCCCGAATAAAACTTAAAAGTTATTTTTATCGATGAAGAAGTCTGCCTGTGTAAAGACTTGAAGATGATGGATAGATAATAGAAATCCAATCTCGTGCTGTCCAATCATTCCTCTGCTGTGAATTGAAATGAGTCATTGCTGCGTCCACACATAATTCTCATTTCTGACGTGAAACATGTCGTCTATCGTTGTCAATGACAAGCAATGAGTTTATTACATTCCTGCCCGCAGTTAAACAGAAAGCGTGCATGTAAGACCAACAAGTGGCTGAAGGCTTAAAGTGGAAAAAAAACGTCTGTGTTTGGGAAAGGCATTCTCCTGGCTTGGCTTTACTTGAGGATGAAAGGCCAAAATGCATAGAAAGATATTTTATAAAACTTATAAATTATCTTCATTTGTGCACACGTAACTTGAATGTCACCACAGTCCAAGACAGGCCAACCTGCTGTTTTGGGAACCTTCACTTATTAAAAAAAGGCCTCTTGCCTAGACAAAGACACTTTTGTGACCCCCAGACTCCTCCCCTTTGGAATTTAGAAGGGACAGCAGTCTCCCTGAACCTGCCCCTGCTTGTTGTTGGTGGTGGCGAAGGGGGGGAACAGCAGTCCTGCTAATGAGATTCTTTTCCAGGTCCGCAATTTACATCTGGGACAGACGTCTCCCCCCTCGGCCTCCCCATTTCGCCATTGAGCCAGTGGAGCTGATGTAGGAAGGTGGGGAGGGTGTAGTGGGGTCACCCAAAAGAGAAAACAATCCCACTGTCTCCTCTACCAACACCCCCATCAGCACCAACACAGTGCCCATCCTCACATTGTTAATCAACAGCATGCTTCCAATGCAGCAATTCACTCCCAATCTGGGCACTTTGCCCAGCGATTTCAAGGCTGCACAGTTTCTCAAGCCTTCAAAGCAGCACAGTCTTATTAATATACCGTATTTTTCGGACTAGAAAACATATATAAATCGTATTTTGGCGGGGATTTTATTTGATCAGATTGCACAAACAAACATTGTTGTAGGTTTGTCAAAAAGTATCCAAAAGTATTGAATCACCGATACCGAAATGTTATTGTATCTTGGTCTGATACTTAATAGCAGAAGTATCGATACTCAGTTATATATTTGTTTTCGCACTAGTACAGGTAGGTCACCAGAAATTTGTTGTCATGAGGTAAATTTGATTTTGATCTACTCTTGATATTCATGGAGGATATTGCTGCATTTACCTTGTTAACTCACTGGCTGCCATTGATGGCGCTAGACGTCCAATCCAAGTGGACTTCAAATGGACTGGGCGTATATCAGTGATGAACTCATGTAAAGAGTTTTAATTTAGTTTTAAAGGGCCACATGATTAGACGTCTATCATCGTCTATAGCACTGAAAGGGTTAAAAAAAAAATTGTCTTTTTTTGGGGGGCAAGAAATTGTACCTCGGTTAATGCCCATAGTTAGCTGGGATAGGCTCCAGCACCCCCACGACCCTTGTGAGGATGACCAGCAGCAGGGGCAATGAATGAATGAATGAACAATTTTCATGTTTAATAAAGATAAATACAATAACAGTAAATATTACATTTCAGTAACAGATTTGTTTTAAAATTTATATTTTATTTTAATCGATTAATTTAGTTTCACGGGCCACATCCAATGATGCGGCAACAGTGTTGTTTTCGTCAACAATCACAAAAACGAAAATATTTCGTTGACGAATATTTTTTTTCGTGACAATGACGTGACGACGGCGAGCTAAAAACATGGTTTCGGAGACTAGAACATAACGAGACTAAAGCCTGAGTTATGCTACTGTGTTGCATCGATAGCGTAGAGCAGATGTACACCCTATGGTGTGAATAAGCATTCGATAGTTCTGCAGCAAGGATTTGCGTTTCTTTGTAATTCACTGCCAAGCCACTAGAGGGGTGTGGCATTGTGTTTGTACAGTTTTGGGGGACTCTTGTCGACTTCCTCTAGTTTTCTTCCAGTTACGCAACAGTGGCAACGGAGTTTGAAAGCCTGAATGTGGATCTTCAGCTCATCAACATTGAACAAAAAATGTTGATTATACAAATGTTGACGCGCAGGCGACAGAAAAGACGCACAGAGACTGGCAGTCACATTACGACTTCTAGCTTCGGGGGGTGGAAGCCAGCAAGCTGGGTTGTCCAGCGTTTTGTCCGATTTCTTTGCCGTATCATACAACCAGCCAGTGCGAAGCCATAGCAGATTTCTGGTGGCTATGGAACTTCCCAAACTGCGTTGGAAGCCTTGACGGTAAACACGTTATCATGAAAGCACCGAGGCACTCTCTATCAGTGATGATGTATCAAGTGTGTGAACTATTGTTGAAAATTAAACATCAAAACAACTGTTTTGACACCAAACCTGTACTATATTCTTCATATACTTGAAGTGTAAAATGTAAATAAGTCACAGACTCACAGCAAGCATATGTACACATTAAATGATAAAGTGCACCAACCAAAAATACGACATAAAGTGATAAAAAGCTGGCAGTTTTTGCCGACTGTGTCACCGCTTCATGTGGCTCTTTGCTTCCGAACACACAAATGTTTGTCTCGGAGGTTTTTCCATATTTTTTTTATGGAATCGCTGACCTCCAGCCCCGTATTTTTAGAAATCTCGTTCCACGAATTGCTTGCCATTTGCCAAATGGTATTTGGCAATCTTTATGTCGTACTTCCGGACCTCTTCGATGATACTGTCATTGGCTTGGTCCATTTTTGCATGTAGCACAACAATGTTTGAAAATGGTGGTGATTTTGCGCTGAACGGAAACAACAGTCTGAGCGGACCAATCACAGTCCATTTACGTCAAGTCACCACGTGTTGACGTGACGCCCAGTCAGGATTCTGATGAGGTGTAGGTCAGGCTACAGCGGAGGGTCATGAATCGGGTCGGCCTTGGCGGCGTAGGTCTGTCGCAGGAGCATAACTGGGCCTTAATGCCAGTTTTCGTCTGACGAGATGACTACGACACGAAAATGCAAAATCGTTTGTGTCATATGTTAACAATGCATGACATTTTCAAATTGTACGTGGAGTACGTCAGCTTGCATTGTTTCAGTGTTTGGGTCGTATCACTCATGTGAGATATGCTTTGCCTCTCTGCTTTTCCAGTTTTGTGGAATATGTGTTTGAACGATTTGTAAAGAGCTTTGTAAAAAGTTATCAGTTTTTAGCATTGAAGCTACCGGATTATTGCTGTACAAGTTAGCCAATTGTTCACCTGTACTTAGATCCTCAATTACTTTTTTTTTTTTAATACTGTTTGAGGCCAAGATCAGGTATTTAAATTTAGTTTTAGATCCATTTATTGCTCTTGCGAAATGAAAGTGCACTTCTGCATAGTTTAAACAAAGACTCAGGGATTTCATTTTGTATTTGTATTAATTGCTCTTTTGAAAGTGCAATCATAGAAAGCCAAAATAAATGTTATTGCGGGCTTAAACACCTCATAATCCAATTACTCGATTATTTGAACTAACTAATCGATACATTAATAGTTTATGTAAATGATTGATAGCTGAAGTCCTTCATCAGAGTTTCAGATCATTAACTCTTTGGCCAATTTTTTTACTTCTATTGGCATTAATGCTTTAAAATTTAAGGCATACTCTGTGAATATGATACATATTCACGGGTAAACAGTTGGTTGATGCACTATGCATTAGCATCTTTCCATGACCTTGAAAGACCATCAAGGTCATGGGATTTCCATCAGTGTCCAGATGACGCATCCTTAACCAGTCTGAGCCAGACGTCGCTGACCACAGCAAAGACCTTTGCTCTCGGCCACTAAGAAGTGACAAAACTGCCCTTTGACCCGTCACCTCTCTGTTTGACTGTCCCAGGCTTCACCGGCACCATGTGTCAGATCGACATCGACGAGTGCGCCAGCACGCCCTGCCAGAACGGCGCCAAGTGCTACGACCGACCCAACGGCTTCGAGTGCCGTTGCGCCGAAGGTAAGTTTGCCTTTAACCCGTAGAGTTAACCACTTGTTGTGGGTTTGTTTTACAGAAGGGTTTCATCTATTTCTTTCAAACTTGAGGTCGCTAACCTCCCCCTCCCGAACCGAGCCCCCCCCATAGATCACAGGGTCACTGAGAATCAGTAGTTACCAAGAAAAGAACCTTGGTCGTCACCCAGACATCTGTTCATTTGTTCATCTGCGCCACCCCCACTCCACCGTATGGCGTTCAAGTACTTCATTCCATCACATATGCGCAGTTTTATCTTGACAAAAAAAATGCGTCGGCGTGACAGGAAAGTGTTGGGATCTACGGCAGCATTTGTTAATGCTAAACGTTTATTTGGTCCTTTGCCTATAGACTGGACTGCTTCATTGTTTCAAATGCCAGCTGCTTGGTATTCCCTGTATTTGTACCCCCATAACTCCCTTCCCCCGCATGGAGAAGTGGCTCCGTTTGACATGCTGCGGCCCGCCATTGTTTCCTCCGCCGCTGAGAACAAAAGCGGGCCCGGGGGGCCTTGGTTAGGACTTTTCTTTGCTGCTTTGCCCAACTCAGCAGTGCACCGTAAACATAGCAAACAAACCCATCACTTGTCTGACCTGTTGACAACTTGTTGGTATGGAAACCAGGGAGATCGGTACTCTTAGTCTCAAAAATACGTTTTTTTAGAAGGCAAACATTGGTGAAAGGAAGAATAATTTTTCTATTGATCAGAGAACATGGACATTCATTAGGAATCTTGATAACATGCTGGCAGATTTAGTAAGTCGCATATGATGGGAAAACTCGTTAACTACGATCCAAAGTGCCAGAGTGAGTTTGGAGTGAGTTTGTTGGTTTTTTATTTCTATTTTAATGCCACAAACGATAATAGACGTCCAAATATGAGGCTCTTTTCATCGCTGTGCTGTGAATATCAGTGAGTTTGTCATTTGTTGACATTAATCCATTTAAAATGGGATGTGGCAGCGTATAAACATTTGTTGGACATCTACTCATGATAAACTCATTTAAAGCATTTCAATTTAGTTTTTAAGAGCCACATGATTGGTTGACTATAATCGTCAATGGCATTGAAAGAGTTCATAAATCCGTCAATGACAGCCAACAGTTAATGAATCGGTGGATGAGACTCTTTGGTTTGTTGTGATGTTGTTCTTCATACCGATATCCCCGATCCAAATTGGGCCGATTCCCGTCATTTTCAGAAGATGAAAAAGATTGGGTGGGTTTTATTTATTGATTTTATTTTCTATTTTTGTTTTTATGGGCTACAAAGCAACAAAATAATCCAGAGGGATAATGATATTCTCAAAAGAAACAAACTTATGTTTTGCAAGCTGTCGCCTGAAGCTAACAGTTATACAAGCATGATAATGTCTGAAGTATAAAAATATTGTACACATTTGGATCGTTTTTTTTATCCTAGTAAATTGTCAAGGTACCAGATTGATACTTGGTATTGGCAGATCCTCAAAATCAGGTCACCTGAGTTCAACCAATTACAGTGGTACCTCTACATATGAATTTAATCCGTTCCAGGACCTTGTTTGTAAATCGAAATGGTCGTACGTCGAGAGGGATTTTCCCATAACAATACATTATAATTCCATTAATTTGTTCCACAGCCCGAAAACATACATTAAATCCTTAATAAATACTGCTGGTGCTATTGCAAATACCGTATTTTTCGGACTGTAAGTCGCAGTTTTTTTCATAGTTTGGCTAGGGGTGCGACTTATGTGTGAAATTATTAAAACATTATTATATCGATAGCAGGTTCTTTATGCTATAGTTATCGGAATAAATCTTAATAGCTATGTTACGTTAACATACCGGCCACTTTCGCATTTCGTTGTTCATGCATCATGTAACATTGTCATACTGTACACTTATTCAGCATGTTGTTCTTTATTGTATTTTTATTTTAAATTGCCTTTCAAGATGACATATATGTTCCATGTGTTGGATTTTATCAAGTAAATTTCCCCCAAAAATTTATATGAAAATGTATATACGATTTATACGAAATTTAAAGACTTATACTCCGGTGCGACTTATATGTTTTTTGTCCTCTTCGTTGGCCATTTTATGGCTGGTGCGACTTAAATCCGAAAAATACGGCAGCAATTACACAGAGGAAAACAAATAAATTATGAATAAAAATTGGTAAAATAATATAGTAATAGTAATAATACCTGTAAAAAAAATGTAACAAATCGGGTTCTAATGTGGCAGATGTGTTTTGCGTGGTGTACCTGAATGCACCACGTGGCTGACTTGACAGAGTGAGAGAGGACTTTTTACTTTCACTTTTCATGTTCAGCTGCGACAGACAGTAGGCATGTTGTTTTGCACAACTTCTGAAATTAATTAGTAAAAACCTGACGAAGCTGACGATTTCTTTGGCGATGTTAAAATCATAATAATTGTCACCTTAACTTATAAAGACTGGCGAACGGGGGTCAGAGGACCGTCGAGATCGTAGACATTCTACGGTCGTATTGTCAAGCCATGGACGCGCACACCACGCTCATATTTTTCTATCATTTCTATCTTCATTTCAATGGTAAGTCGCACCTTTTTCCTTTTTTCACCACCTACACTAACATTCTTGGAACCCATGAAGATTGCTCTCAAAAGAAAATCCACCATGCGTCCATCTTGCGTGAAAACAAAGAAACTGCGGCGCTGTCATATATCGTCGTATTTGGAGCATGTCATCGGATTTGGAAAGAAATCAGTCAAATTTTACGTCGAATGTCGAAAAGATTGCGTGTCAAAGCGATCATATGTCGAGGTACCGCTGTATGTTATTAAACCTGCCGTGGCATTTAAACTGTTAACTATGGCCACAATTTGGCAGCAATCACAAGCAAATTCAAATCAATTTGATTTATACAGCCCTTTACAAAAACCTGAAAGGTCTTCAAAGTGCTTAAACAACGAAAAATATAGTTCATGATAAATAAAAGGCAGGAAAGTATCATACAATAAAATTGAGAAAAAAACCAAAACGGATTTTTAAAAATTATACGGTAAATAGCATAAATTAAATTCCAATCCTCTAAAAATGGCCTGATCGGCCCGATTTCCGATCACATGGTCGGACCGGGAAATCCTAGTTATTATTATTTAAAGAAAGATATGCTACCTTTCATGTTTACATTGTCGTAACACACAATATCGGTCGGCTTTGAAAGATTAGTCAAAATGGTCGAAAACAGCTTGCACCCTGCGGTCATCTTTTCGGACAATCAAACGATCGGCACTGAACAGGTTAATCACAAGCACGCCACTAATCAGTTATCCTCTTGTTAGGTTACGAGGGCACGCTCTGCGAAAGCAACATCAACAACTGCCAGCCAGACCCGTGCCACCATGGCACTTGCATAGACGGCATCGCTAGCTACACATGTGAATGTGACGCCGGCTACACGGGCTACCGATGCGAGAACCAGCTCAACGAGTGCCACAGTAACCCTTGCCAGAACGGAGGCAAATGTGTGGACCTGGTCAACAAATACATCTGCCAGTGCCAGCATGGAACATCAGGTACGATATTTACAGCTAAAGCTAAAGGTCATTGTGGGAGTTCCCTTAAAATTGCCAGGGAGAGAAGCATTTCAAACGTTGTCATCGCAACAGGCACCAACTGTGAGATCAATTTTGACGATTGTGCCAGCAACCCGTGCGACTACGGCGTCTGCAAAGATGGCATCAACCGGTACGACTGCGTTTGCAAGCCTGGCTTCACTGGTAATCATTTTGACTTCAGTTTTCAATGCAATTTTTTTAATCACAGTATATTGGGGGTATTTAATACAGATAGTTCTATCCATTTTTCTGAATGGCCGTCAACATTATCTGACTCATTTTCACATATTGGACTATTTTGGCAGCAGTGCAGTAAAGCAATTGTCACTTTATTGGCCTTATTGTTATTCTCCTGAGTCTGCAGTTGTCTAAAACATGGCATAACATTAGTATCAAAATGTATCATTGACACCCCTAGACATCCAATCCATTTGAGGTGGCAGGGCTGGCACTCAGCCAGTTCAAATGGATTGCACGTAGTGATAAAATTTTAATTTAGTTTTTAAGAGCCACATGATTAGATGTCAGTCATTGACAATGGCACTGAAAAGTTAATATAAAATTTAGGGCTGTCAAAATTATCGCGTTAACGGGCGGTTATTAATTTTTTTAATTAATCACGTTAAAATATTTGACGCAATTAACGCACATGCCCCGCTCAAACAGATTAAAATGACAGCAGTGTAATGTCCGCTTGTTACTTGCTTTTTGGTGTTTGGCGCCCTCTGCTGGCGCTTGGGTCCAAATGATTTTATGGGGTTCAGCACAATGAGTGAGCATGGTGTAATTGTTGACATCAACAATAGCGAGCTACTAGTTTATTTTTTGATTGAAAATTTTACAAATTTTAATAAAACGAAAACATTAAGAGAGGTTTTAATATAACATTTCTATACCTTGTACTAACATTTATCTTTTAAGAACTACTAGTCTTTCTATCCATGGATTGCTTTAAGAGAATGTTAATAATATTAATGCCTTCTTGTTGATTTATTGTCTTAATAAACAAATACAGTACTTATGTACTATATGTTGAATGTATATATCCGTCTTGTGTCTTATCTTTCCATTCCAACAATAATTTACAGAAAAATATGGCATGTTTTATAGATGGTTTGAATTGCGATTAATTAAGATTAATTAATTTTTAAGCTGTAATTAACTCGATTAAAAATGTTAAGCGTTTGACAGCCCTTAATACAATTACAATTTTTTTATTTATGCGGTATCGAAAACGGTATATTTTGTGGAGTATCGATATCGAGTTGAAATTTTACTATCGTGACCCCACCCAGATAGCAAACTATAACTGGAGCGGACATGGGCCAGATGTGCTGCAAATTTCGGCACTACTTCGTAAAACGGCTCTGCCCCAGTGTCTTTCTGAACAATGACCCAAACTCAGTAAGGAGTCACTTACTGGATTAGCAACAGGTTTTGGGCCAGAACTGGTCCAAAGTAACAGACACAACATTAATGTATGGCCCGGATATGGCGCACATGTTACCCAGTCTGTGCCAGATTTGTATCAAAACCGTTTTCAGGATTAAATTTGGAGTCCATTTTGTTCAATATATCATACTGTAATGTGTTTATATTGCAAATTGAATTTGTGTATTAAAAGCAATAATGACAACACTTTTTCATGCCATTTATTCATGCTAACATATTGATGCAAAGTACAACATAACATTTTTTTTTCACAAAATATTTTCATTGGAACAAGCAACTCAACATTAAAGATGAACCATTTTTAGACTGTAAACAACATAATGTATTTGTTAAGGTGCTGGGGTAACAGGGGACCTAATTCATTGACAATAGCCACGTTTACATGCTGACTTTTATTCATACCGATTCAAATCATTCCGAATGGAAATTTCACATCAGCTGTTTACATGTCACTTCATCTATTCCGATCCCGCGTTTACATGTGACTGCCTTTATTCCGAAAGGACGTTTGACAACTGCCGTCTGACATGCGCAGATTAATCAAAACAAAGCGTCACGTTGCAAAACATGGAGATCGATCGTCAGATCAGCTGCTGTTTTAACTTTTCGAGTGGAAACAAAACTTCAGAATGATACGCCGTTCATTTAAAAAGTTGTGTGGGTGCGCTGTGCGTGTGCTTGGAAGCCATGTTGCAAGTGAAGTTACTTACGTCACCGAGTGACGTCACCACGTCAGTAGGGAGCATGCGCAGAAAGAACGCAACCAGACACCATTCCGCTTCCCTGTTTATATGATATAATTTTACTTCTAATCGGTTTGGGAAAAGGAATATTCCACCCCTGTGAATCGGAATGAAATTCCATTCGGTTTGGGCCTGTTCATTCTGAATGAGGTGTTTATATGGAACACATTTATTCGGTTTGAACAAATATTGCGATTGTAATTGGAATATTTGGCTCCATGTAAACGTGGCAAATGACAGGGAGTGTAAGATAGTGTCCAAAGAATCCGGTAGGCAGTTTGGTGACAGAACAGGTGAACGGGCAGGCAGTCGTTTTGCCAGACGAGCAGTACATGATCTAGGGGGGAAAAACACAAAAATGAGCTCAGTATCAGGTTTACAAGATTCTTTGTTAGCTGAAAGTCACATACCTGTAGGTGAGTTGTTGATCTAGCGATGATCTGAGGCCAAGGACCTGTTCAAGTAAGCTGCTGACGATGATCACGAGCACCTGGTCCCAGGCTCACCCATCTGTGCAATCAAGGCGACAGTTAAGTCAAAACTGTCATAGTGCTGATCCGGGCCGCATCTGGCGCACTGACGTTAAGCGGGAGTTTGAGCACGTCCGGTGTGTACTGTCCGCCCCAGAACAGTGCGTAACCTATCATTTGGACTGTCATAGTGCTGATCCGGGCCACATCTGGCGCCAACATTGCTATATGGATCTGGCGAGCTGAGGCCGGATCCGGCACGCTATTGAGGCAGTATGACATAATTGTTAAAAACATAACTTTGAAATCATTTTTACATTGCACAAAAACATATACAGTATATACTGTACACTTTAAGTTGAAATAAATATTTTAAAAAAGGGTAAAAAAAAAAAAAAAAAAAAAAAACCAAGATTACGGAAAAAATACCTAAGACTAGATTTGTATTAAGTACCTCAAAATCATGTAAGAAGCATCAATGCAACACTTTATTTTTTTTTTACCAATGTTATTTACTTTTAGCATTTTCTTAACAATAGATGTCCGATCCATTTTTGACTGGGAGTCTGGCGGCGAAATGGATTGATGGAACAATGTAAGCTAATGTTTGAAAAAAAAGGTTACTTATTTAGACATAATATGCATTTTTTGGGCCAATGGCATTGAAGCAGTTGTTGATAAAATTATAAATGGGCGTATCCGAAGATTGAAAAAATGTGGAAAAGTGTCACACATTTAAAAATAAATATAAATTTCAAAATACGCATAAACAACTAAGATATCAATCACACTCAGTACATTTAACTGTTGCGTACGTCCTTCTGTTTGTCCCCTCAGTGGAAAAAAATTGCGCATCCCTGATATCCACGCTTTACATTTCATTTGCGCAGCATTCTTGACACTCGCTATCTTGTCAGGTCCCAAGTGTAACGTGGAGATAGACGAGTGTGCTTCGAGCCCCTGTCGAAACGGAGGCACGTGCGTGGATGAGGAGAACGGCTTCCACTGCCAGTGCCCTGAAGGATTCAAGCCCCCGTACTGTTACTCGCAGGTGGACGAGTGCGGCAGCAGCCCCTGTGTCCACGGCGCGTGCAGGGATGACATCAACGGGTATGCACTTTTACGTTCATGTTTATTTAGATTTACGGTATTCATATTTTTGGTATATATATTTATATGGGCCAAGTCGTAGTTGGGGTTTCCTTTGGAGGGCCATTATGTCAGCCGAACCCCCTGAAAGTATTTAACTCATTAGCTCACTCATTAGCTGCCAATCCATTTAATCGATGACTATGAAAATTAATTGAAGAAATAATATTCTATCTCGATTTATTCATGGATTCATGTTTTCTTTTTTAATTCATTTTTTATCTTTGGTATTTAATTAAAAAATATTCCTTTTTTTTTTATTTATACTGTATATATACAGTATGTTCTTTGTAAAGAAAAGAAAAAAAAATATTTTCGTTTTCTGGAGTCACAGAGATTTCTTTGAGGACTGAAATGTTATATACATTTTTATTTTTGCGAGAAACATGAAGTGGATGCTAAAGATGTGCCGATTACCGGTTTCAAGGTATACTGTGGTATGAAAACGTCAAGGTATAAAAACTGCAAAGTTTTTCCATCAAACCGTCCCTACGGTATTAGCTTTTTTTTATGTCCTGAAAATGCATGAAGAAATCCCTCACTTGCAGCAGCAAGGCTCAATTCTCCCCCACTGGTTGTTGCTCAGTGTCAATGAGTCTGGTGTGCTACACGATGGCTTGAGGAGTTGAAACTCCTGGTTTTTCCCCCATCAAAGAAAACGAAATTGCTGGGAATACTTAGGCTACAAAAAAGTTACAGACGGCTGCGAGTAAGAGTGGGAGGGCCAACCGACTAGCAAAACATGTTTGTGGAGGCAATACCTCCAATATGATTTCACATTTATACAAAATTAAAGGTTAGTAAACACTGTCACGCACGTTTCCCACCAGCCACAAGCGGCAACTCCAGCGTGATAAGGTGTCTAGCGGTGGTGAAACGTGGTGTTTTTTTTCTCACTGGCAACTGTCTGTCTTGAGAAAAAGAGTGTGTGAATAATGTAAATATGATACGAGTCATACACACGTGCTTTTAATGGAAAATGGTAATTATGTTGAGCTGTAGCTATGGGTTTAGGCTCACTTAAAGGACTGCCTTTATTTTAATTTTATTGAGAATATTTTTTTTTTTTTTTTAAATTTAACTTATTTATACTTATGTTCCAAATTGGTCATATGTTTTGAAAAATTAAAATCCTGTTCAATGGACTTAAGTTTTGTTTGTTTTTTTTTCAACCAAGGTATCTCAAAGCAAGACATTTTAGAGTAGGAGTGGGAACCTCTTGGTACATCACGATACGATACAATTTGCGATACAAAGCTCACGATAACGATGATCTGACGATATAGCGATACAACGATTTTCGATAGGTTGGTCGGGAAATCATTCTAGGATATTCTTCAAAAACTATTAAACAAAAAAACAAGCTTCTGCTGTGAATTGGAATGAGTTTATCACTAGTAGACGTCCAATCCGTTTGAACGTCTATGGCTGTCAGTGGCAGCCAATGCCTGGCAATGAGTAATTTTAGGCCATTTAAGGTCATTTACCTATTGAATTTCAGTTACTTCCTGTTGATTTTGGGGTATTTTAAGGGTCACTTGCTGTTTATTTTGCATTACAGAACAGGAAGTGACCTGGGAATTACCCAAATAAATGGGCAGTGACTCAAACTCAACAGGATATGACCTGTAAATGTCCTAAAATGAAAAGCAAGTGACCTGTAAATGCCCTGAAAATCAGACCGAATGACTCTGAATGCTCTGGTTTGTAATGAACAAACGTTCCCAGTCTAAATGGATTGGGCGTCGAGCACCGTCAATGGCAGCTTTTTTTTTTTTTTAATTGACACCTTTGTAAAACGATATCTCGATTCTTGACAGGAGCATATCGATAACTTTTTGGGATACAAAGTATCACGATATATCACCATTTCAATATTTTGTCACACCCCTATTTTAGAGTTGTAATTGCAATACCGTGAAACCGTGGTATTTTGGCTTAAGGTTATCATACCATCAAAATCTCATATCGGCACATGCCTAGTTGACGCACATAATTGGTTTTTGCACACCAAATGATGTGACGGCCAGATCTGGCCCCCGTGCCACCAGTATGACACCTATTTTCCACCAAAAACTTAATATGTTTGTCCCTCCAAAGTTACCGCTGTGACTGTGAGCCCGGCTGGGTTGGGAAGAATTGCGACCTGGACCGGAACGACTGTTTGCCAAGCCCCTGCCAGAACGCGGGCACCTGCATCGACCAGCTCAACGGCTTCACCTGCAAGTGTCGCCAGGGCTTTAAAGGTAAGCCACACTGGAACCAAAGTAGCACATAAGCTATAACATGAGTTTCATTTACAATGGGTCAACCATTCCTCGGGTAGGCAACCTGTGCCAGGTGAACATCAACGAGTGCGCGTCCAGTCCCTGTCTGAACAAGGGCACATGTGTAGATGGCGTGGCTAGCTTCACCTGTCTGTGCGAGCTGCCCTACAGCGGTCCCACGTGCGCTGAAGTGCTCACTCCGTGTTCACCGAACCCCTGCGCTAATAAGGCCGTCTGCAACCACACCCCAGACTACCTGGGCTACCAGTGCAACTGCCAGCCCGGTTGGCAAGGTGGGTCTTGCGTGACCGAAAGCCTTCAAATCCGTAAAACATGAGCTTGACGTTTCTCTTTTTCGCCGTCCGCAGGGCAACTGTGTAACAGAGATGTGAATGAATGCCTCTCCAATCCCTGCAAGAACCGCGGCACCTGCTCCAACACGCTCGGGTCTTTTGTGTGCTCCTGCAGGCCCGGCTTCACCGGGCCCACTTGTGACACGGACATCAACGACTGCTCGCCCAGTAGGTTTCCCGCAAAAATGTGAACATACCTGTTGTCCATCAAAAATCCCTCATTTTTTGTTCCTTTACTGACATAGATCCATGTCTAAGCGGAGGCTCGTGTGCAGACAGCGTCAATTCCTTCCACTGCAGCTGCCTGCCGGGTTTCACCGGGCCTCGCTGTGCTTTGGAGATCAACGAATGTCAGAGTTTGCCCTGCAAAAACGGTGGCACGTGCACAGACTACGTCAACTCCTACACATGCACCTGCAGGCCCGGCTTCACCGGCATCCACTGCGAGATCAACATACCGGATTGCACGGAAAGGTGTGTAAATTGTAAAATCTAAAGCTTTAATTCTGGAGATTAAAGTTTCAAAGTCTTCACCTTGATACCACTATACAAGACCATTTACAGAGAAATTTAATTTCAAAAGAATATTGAAAAGTTTATTCGTTTACATAATAAATACGCTTATCCATATTCATTTTACTTAATTGAATTATTTATTTATTTAGTAAATAATTAAACTCTTCCATGATATTGTATATTTTTGGAAAGAGTATTAGGCATGGGACTTTATTAAAATTAATCGACCGTATTTTTCCTCATTATAAGGCGCATCGGAGTATAAGGCGCACCATAGACTTCATTATGTATTGACGGGACATGGGGCACGGGGTCGATAAATAGGGGACCTGCATTGTTGGCGAGGCCGTCAAAGCTGACCGAGTGGAATCATAGACATAAAGCTTTTTTCATTGAAAATTCTTGTGAATAAATGCTTAAATTCCTGTATTCTTTATAGATATGGACGTAAAAGGTCTCGATTCTTGGTTAAAAGCAAAAAAAAAAAAAACGAGCAGTTAGCATTTATTTTACGTAAATATGTGGAAGTACGATGCCTGTCTGTCAGTCAATTGCCACGTTTACATGGAGCCAAATATTCCAATTACAATCGGAATATTTGTTCAAACCGAATAAATGTGTTCCATATAAACACCTCATTCGAAATGAACAGGCCCAAACCGAATGGAATTTCATTCCGTTTCACAGGGGTGGGATATTCCTTTTCCCAAACCGATTAGAAGTAAAATTATATCATGTAAACAGGGAAGCGGAATGGTGTCTGGTTGCGTTCTTTCTGCACATGCGCCGTACTGACGTGGTGACGTCACTTGGTGACGTAAGTAACGTCACTTGCAACATGGCTTCCAAGCACACGCACAGCGCACCCACACAACTTTTTAAATGAACGGCGTGTCATTCTGAAGTTTTGTTTCCACTCGAAAAGTTAAAACAGCAGCTGATCTGACGATTGATCTCCATGTTTTGCAACGTGACGCTTTGTTTTGATTAATCTGCGCATGTCCGACGGCAGTTGTCAAACGTCCTTTCGGAATAAAGGCAGTCACATGTAAACGCTGGATCGGAATAGATGAAGTGACATGTAAACAGCTGATGTGAAATTTCCATTCGGAATGAATAAAAGAATGAATGATTCGGTATGAATAAAAGTCAGCATGTAAACGTGGCTAATGTGGCGTCCGCCATATGTAAACAGAGCTTTTCCGGTGAAAATTCTTATGAATAAATGCTTAAATCCCCAAATTCTTTATAGATATGGACGTAAAACAGTTTCGATTCTTGGTTAAAAGAAAAAAAAAAAACATACAATTAGCATTTATTTTACGTAAATATGTCGAAGTACAATGCTAGTCTGTTAGTAAACGTAGCTAGCGGCCGCCTTAAGTAAACAGAGCTTTTCCGTTGAAAATTCTTGTGAATAAATGCTTAAATCCCGGAATTCTTTATAGATATGGATGTAAAACAGTCTCGATTCTTGGTTAAAAGCAAAAAAAAAAAAAAAAACATGCAGTTAGCATTTATTTTACGCGAATATGTCCAAGTACAATGCTAGTCTGTTAGTAAATGTAGATAGCGGCCGCCTTATGTAAACAGAGCTTTTCCGGTAAAAATTCTTGTGAATAAATGCTTAAATCCCCGAATTCTTGAAAGATATGGACGTAAAACAGTCTCGATTCTTGGTTCAAAGCAACAACAAAAAAACGTGCAGTTAGTGCTCTTAGTGAATGTTGACAATCCTTCCTGTTTGTATGCTATACAGCTTTCGTACTTTTTCAACAGAAATCCGGCGTTAGATCGCTGTGTGCGTTTGTTTGTGAATAGCTCGTCTTGATGTGGGCGGCCCCCTACTTGAAGGCGAGGCGCAGTGCATGATCGATCTGACCCGTCAATAACATTTTGAAGTCTATGGGCGCACCTTCAATGAATGGCCTTTTTAAAAAGTCTTTTTCATATATAGGCTGCACCGCATTATAAGGCGCAGTGGTAGTAGTAGTAGTAGTTTGGATTGTGTTATGCATCCACGAAATGGAGCTGTGCTAAAGAGACTATGATGCTATAATTACCCAATACATAAGGCGCATCAAATTATGAATGAATGAATTAAATATTTATTGTCATCATCATCGGTACCATTGACAATTACAAAATGTGATATGATTTGCCCGAAGGAAGAAAGAACCGAAGAAAGACAAGGGCACTGTTGGCTTTTGAGAAAATTGAAGGCTTTTAAGTGCGCCTTATAGTGCAGAAAGTATGGTAATTTAATCTTGATTAATCACATAGTAATACTTCTCCCCTAAAGCTACATTTACTAAGTTGAAAGGAATTTAGGATGTTACAGATAATTGGATAGCTATTCAAAACTGGAAAAACAATTATCTGGGCAAAAACATAAAAGATCTGAAGTGAAAGTGCTATTATAGGACTGTTTTCATTTAAATGTTGAAACGAAGAGCAAAAAATATAAATAAAATTATATAAAATAGCTAACAGCACATCATTTTTGTCAGGTAAAAGAACCAGAAAAATAAATGATTATTTGAGTAGTCTTTTTGTTTGCCAAATGATGCATAAATGTTCCAATATGGATTAAAGTTCTCTGACATAGTGACGGACATCTGTCAGCAGGTAGTGCTGGTGGGTGGTAATACATGAGGAAATAGAGGCATATCATTAATTTTACAAGCATTAGTGATTGTTACCGTTGTTTTAATATGTTTTTTGTTTACAATATTAGTTTTGTTGTGCTGTTACAGACTTCTGCTGGGTTTTAGCTTCTAATTTCTCTTAATATTTAGGCTCTATTATTTTTAACGGACACAATTGGAAAGAATCCACCTCAAGCAGTTGAGAAACAAGAGCAAACGTGATGATAACTTCCATATTTAAGCCTGAAGGCGAGCATTCGAGTGTTGCAATTGGTGTGCAACAGCACGTTTTATTGTTTATGGCTGTTGTAGTATCGTATTCTTATGGAAATACATTTACACAAAAAACATCATTGTAAATGTCCAATTAATGAAAAATAGGTTGATTTACCTTAATTGAATTAAATACCTCAAAAACCACCCAGACAATACTGCCCCCCCAATCCTGGGAAATTTCAAACAAAAACAAACAAACAAACAAATTCAGTCAAATTAATTTTTTTCATTTTAATCCATCCAAATGTGGCTATGATGTGACTTCAATCCTACGTCCGCAGCTCATGCTTCAATGGAGGGACGTGCACAGATAAGATCAACGGCTACTCGTGTACATGCCGCTCAGGCTTCACAGGCTCCCACTGCCAGTACGAGGTCAACGAGTGCGACTCGCAGCCTTGCCTCAATGGGGGTCTCTGCCAGGATGCCCTGGAGTCATTCCGCTGCACGTGCCCCAAAGGCTATGCTGGCACACGCTGTCAGGTACAACAGCATAATGACACAAATGTAAAAGTCTTGAGTGGTAATAATTAGGGCTGGGCAATGGTTTCTACTTTTAATTTTGACTAATGGTGTGAAGTTAATTGCTATTTGATGCATTCTGTGTAATTTTGATTTCGAAAGTAGTAATTAGAACACTTTTATTTCAAATGTACAATGTTTGTTGTTGTTCAAAGGTTTAATGAAATAATTATAAAAAATAACTCATTGGATGCTATTGACAGCAATAGACGTCCAGTCCATTGGAACTAGAGGAGGTTGTCAGCAAATGACTTAAAATAATTAACTGTGAGATTATATACGATGAGCTCATTCACTGACAGTGACTGAGATAGGCGTCCCATCCTTTTGGACTGGAGCGACTGGCAGCATTTGCTGCCCTCCCGGTCCAAAATGGATAGGAAAACTATCGCTGTCAATGACAGCCAATGAGTTAAAGGTAGTCACCAGGTTACGACGTACTCGACTTCCGTGATTTCGACTTTACGACACCGAAGTCTCATCCGCCATTTTGTCTCCAGTCGTTTTTTTTGTTTTGTTTTGGTTTTTTTAGCTGTGTGAACAGACACACAGGCTCTTATTTTTTTACTTTACTCAGTTAAACAGTGAAAATTAGAGGAAAACTTTGCATGTCGATTTACAGTGTGCGCCCCTGAATCTAATGCTTGCGCCCCTAAAATTTTAAGTTAGGGGACATTGTGCTCCTCATAAAAAATGTTAGTCTGGAGCCCAATATAAATCGATATTAACTCACAATCAGAGACTGAGTTTATTATTCGAATAATAACAGTGTTAATTAATGTGACTTAAATCAGAATTGATTTGGCTGTACTCAGGAATTCCACAAATATACAGTATATGAATAGTGTCGCAACGATTACTTGATTAGCTCGAGTAATTCTATTAGAAAAAAGATTCGAATTAAATTTTGCTGTTTTGAGTATTTGTTTAATTAAAGTGGCATTGTAATGGTTTGTTTTGAAAGTGTTTGCATTAAGTTTTGTTGATTTGGTTGGATACACTGCCCTCTAGTGGCGACAGTGAATATGACACAACTCATTTCTCATGGCTGAATCCAGCTGCTCCCATTTAAGACCAACATAAGTTTTTGTTTGAGCTATGTTTTTTTAATGCATTTGTAATTTAGTTTACAGGTATATTTAGCCATTTCTTGTTGGAAGATGTGTTTGAACCATTTGCTAATAGCATTGTTAAAAAAAAAAAAAAATTTTAAGTTAGCATTTTATAGCATTTAAGCTAGCGGACCTTTGCTATGTAAGTTAGCCAATTGTTCTTTTGTTGTACTTAGAGCCTCATTTATTTAGTTTTTTAAATCGTTTGAGGCTCAGCTCAGGTATTTCTATTTTTTCTGTTCCTCATCCAATTACTCGATTATTCAAAGTAACTAGTTCATCGATTAATCGACTACAAAAATAATCGATAGCTGCTGCTATATATATTTAAACATTGCTTCTTTCCTGCCCTAGACACCAGTTGACTGGTGCAGGCGCTCCTCCCCCTGCCAGAACGGAGGACGATGTCGTCAAAAAGACTCATCCTATATGTGCGACTGCGCTCATGGCTGGTCCGGACGTTACTGCGACATCCCAAGGGTCTCCTGTGAGATGGCAGCTCGCCAAAGAGGTGTCCTTTTCGTCTTGACGTACCTCCTCCCGTTTGCCGTGCGGCAGTCGCTCACACCTTCTTTTGTTGTCACCAGGAATCCAGACGGATGAGCTGTGCCACCACGGTGGCCACTGCGTCAACACGGGCAACACTCACTACTGCAAGTGTCCAGGCGACTACACTGGCAGCTACTGCGAGAGCCAAGTGGACCATTGCGAGGACAAACCCTGTCGCAACGGCGCCACCTGCAGGGGATACGTTGGAGGATACCAGTGTGACGTGAGTTTACGGACCGATGAAATTACTGTTTTACCAAGCTGACTAGCTAACAAGTGCACTTTTTTTTTTTTCGTCCTACCAGTGTATGCCTGGTTTCACTGGCCAAAACTGTGAGCTGGAAATCAACGAATGTCAGTCTCACCCTTGTCAGAACGGAGGCACTTGCATCGACCTGGTCGGACATTACATCTGCTCCTGTCCTCCTGGCACACTTGGTATGCACGTGCATGGTCGACACAAAGCAGACATGGACCCCTTCAACCATTTTGAGGTGATAAGTTCAACAATTATCTCCCTTCAAGGTGTACTCTGCGAGATCAACGAAGACGACTGCGCTCCGCCTATGAGACCTCGTAGCGCTTCCCCTAAATGCCTCAACAACGGCACCTGCGTGGACCGAGTGGGCGGCTACCGCTGCAACTGTCCGCCCGGGTTTACTGGCGAGCGCTGCGAGGGGGACATCAACGAGTGTCTCTCTAACCCTTGCAGCCCCTCTAATAGCCTGGACTGCATCCAGATGCCCAATGACTACCAGTGTGTCTGCAAGACTGGTTTCACAGGTAATATAAGTCGATACTGAAACTAGTACCAATACTGCACTAAAAGGATGTTATTGGTATCGGCTAGTACTAAGAAATATCAAAGCTGTGCCATGTGTACTGTACTTTTAAAGATTGAGTTTCCAAATGCTGGTCGCCCTACCCAAGATGGTCGTCAGCTACGCACGCTAACACTAGATAATGATAGACTTCTGCTGTGAATTTAAATGAGTTTATTTTGCGGGAGAGGGCCGTGGATAAATATTGGTTAATTCGCTGCCAGTACTCCCACTTCAAATGGATTGGATATCTAAACGCCATAAATGGATTGGATGTCAACTAGTGACAAACTTTTTGAAATTTACAGTAAAAGGACAACCGGATGCCACATGATTGGATAGCTATCATTGTTAGTGGTACAAACATTAACATACTTAAATGCTTTGAGCAACTATCTTTCACATAAATGGCATTTATAGGTGTTGTCCATCCATCCATCACGGGTGTCATACTAACAGGCAGGACACGCCACATCATTTTGTGTGGCCCGTAAATCAACCATGTATATAAAAGCACAGTGGTATGAAAAAGTATCTGAAACTTTTGGAAAATCACCATCAAATGTGATCTGATCTTTGTCAAAATCACACAGATCAAAAAACAGTGTCTGCTTTAACAAAAACTAGCCAAACATGTATAGGTTTTCATATTTTAATGAAGATGGCATGCAAAAAATGACAAAGGGGGGAAAACGAAGTAAGTAAACGCTCTGCCTAAGGAGACTTAAAGAGCAATTGAAAACAATTTTTACCAAACAAGTCAGGTGTGTGCCAAATCAATGATGAGTGGTTTAAAGCTGCCCACTATAAAACACACAGTGGGAAACAAATGTCTTGATGAGAAGGATTGTCTGATGTACATCATGACACGGTCAAAAGAGCTGTCTGAAGACCTGGGATTAATGATTGTTGATTTGTATAAAGCTGGAAAAGGATACAAAACCATCTCTCTGATGGTCTGATGTTCATCAATCGACAGTCAGAGAAGTTGTCCACAAATGGAGAGAGTTTGGCACTTTTGCTTCTCTCCCAAGGAGTGGCCGTCCACCAAAGATGACACCAAGAGTTCAGGGCAGAACACTCAGAGAGGTAATAAAGAACCCTAGAGTGTCTGCTACAGACTTACAGAAATCACTAGCGCAGTCTTATATCTCTGTGCAAACATCAACTATATGTAAAACTATGACCAAGAATGGTGTTCATGGGAGGACTTAACGGAGGACTTAACTGCTGTCTAAAAAAAACATTGTTGCTCGTTTAATGTTCGCAAAAAGGCACTTGGACACGCCACAGATGTTTTGGCAAAATATTTTGTGGACTGATGAAACCAAAGTTGAATTGTTTGGGAGTAACGCACAACATCATGTGTGGAGGAAAAATGGAACAGCTCACTAACATCAACACCTCATCCCCACCGTGAAGCATGGTGACAGGGGCCTCATGATTTGGGGCAGTTTGGCTTCCTCAGGGCCTGGACAACTTGTAATTATTGATAAAAGAATTAATTCAACAGTCTATCAGGATATTTTGCAGGAAAACCTAAGGCTGTCTGTCATACAGTTAAAGACAAGACAATGATTCAAAACACAGAAGTAAATCAACTTCAGAATGGTTTCGGATGATTCAAAACACAGAAGTAAATCAACTTCAGAATGGTTTCGGAAGAAGAAAATACTCATTCTGGAGTGGCCAAGTCCAGACTTGAACCCCATTGAGATGCTGTGGCATGACCTAAAGACAGTGATTCATGCCATACATCCCAGGAATCTGACTGAACTACAGCAGTTTTGTAGAGAAGAATGGGCCAAGATTAGTCCTGATCGACGTGCCAGACCGCTCTGCAGCTACAGGAAGCGTCTGGTTGAAGTTATTGCTGCCAAAGGGGGTGCAAAAAATATTAAATGTGATGGTTCACTTACTTATTTTTCCCCCTTCTGTCATTGTTTGCATGCTATCCTCATTAAATTATGAAAACCTATACATATTTGGGTGGTTTTCGTTAAAGCAGACACTTTTTTTCATCTGTGTGATTTTGACAAAGATCAGCTCACACTTGATAATGATTTTATGCAGTCGATTAATTTGCTAATCAAGTTGGGTTAGTTAGTTTCACTAACTGACGACACTAGATGACAAATTATTTTGGCTGGAAGGGATAGCAGCGATCATCCGATCTCTGCAAGCTTTCCCAGTCAAAATGGATTGTACGTCTAGCGTTGTCAGTTGAAGCCAATAAGTTAAATTAAAGTTAAGATGAAGTGTCAAAACCTTGGTAAAGATTTGTGCTCCTGGTTGATCATTCTGTGTTCTTTTGTCTTAGGTCGAAGGTGTCAAAACAGGTTCAGTGCATGTGAATCTCATCCTTGTCAAAACGGAGGAGCATGCTCAGCATCCAGTTCTGTTGTTGGCTATACGTGCACGTGTCAGCTTGTAAGTCCATGTTAAGCACTTAAAACCTCCTTTTTGCTGTAGTACTAGTATAACTGCAGCTCTGAATAATGATTGAAGATATTAAGAGAATTTTTTGGGCTCACCTGTCATCTGCAGGGTTACACGGGACCCAACTGCGAGCGAAGCATGTCCTGCCGCGAGCTGTCTTGCTACAATGGCGGAAGCTGCGCTCTCACCACCCGCGGGGCACGCTGTACCTGTCTGCCCGGCTACGGCGGGCCGCAGTGTGCACACCGCAGCAACGAGGGCTGCTCCTCACAGCCTTGTCGCAACGGCGGCCTGTGCACAGAGGAGACGGCCTTCCCGTTCTTCCACTGTCAATGTCCCAGCGGCTGGACGGGCAAACGCTGCGAGCAGGCCGGGAGAGTGAACGAGACCCCGGCCCCGTCGTGCCCGCTGGCCGACTGCCACGGCAAGGCCAACGACGGCGTGTGCGATAAGGAATGCAGCACTTTGGCTTGCCGCTGGGATGGGGGTGACTGCTCCCTGGCGGTCAATCCTTGGGCCCGCTGCGCCGACCCTCGCTGTTGGAGGGGCTTCAACAATAGTCAGTGCGACATGTCGTGCAATAACGCAGACTGCCTCTATGACAACTTTGACTGCAAAACCAAGGAGAAAGTTTGCAAGTGAGTGGCTTTTGTGTCTTCCTCCAACATAGCAGCAAATTGTTTACGAGAGGCGGAGTATTCTGTCATTCAGTGCTGCTAATTTTGTTAATATTTACTTGTAATTAATTAACCTGTAAATATAATTGGATTGTCTTATGTTTTTATTGCTAATACTTGAAATACGCTATTTGAAACGTGAAAATAATTGAGATCAACTGATATGAAAAAAGAATTGTGATAAAATAGAGCAACAATTAAATTATCGCTGCAAGGCCCTGCCAGTTCGAATGGATTGGACCACTGTCAATTGCACTGATACATAATTCGTGGCAGTGAATAAATTCAGGATTGGTCAGATGTTATTTTAGATTAAGTGATTAATTAGATGGGGCTTTGCAAGGCAAAGGCCCAGATAGTAAAAAATTTTATTTTTATTTTTTTTTTAATGGCATTTATTTGGTGCGCCGTGTAGCCCGAATTATTTGACCGATCGGCACCGTTTGAATATCGAAATGACCGGAATTTTCAAGCAATGCAGGGAATTTTTCGAATGACCCCCAAAAGCCGTTCACCCGAAAACGCAGGTTTAAAAAAAATTTTTTTTTGGCCAAATCACAAAATTTACATATTAAAAATTCCAGGACAGTAAGCGGCATAAAAGTTGTATACAGAATTTGACAAAAACCTACGTTGTCCCCAAAATTCACCAAAGACTTGCCCATTTATTTGTAATGGGATGCTATTGACAGCCACGTGCGTCCAAATTTCCCATTCATTTTCAATGCCTGGAAAACAGGTCCTGTGATTTTTGACCATTTGCCATAACAGACCATGGCGGAGTCGATGCCATTGACAGCCGTGTGTGTCCATGCCATCGATGGCCATTGCGTTTCAATAGCAGAAAAACCTGTCTTGTTGTGATTTTTTACCAAAAACTTACCATGACAGCCCATTGGCATTCAACTGGCGCCCAAGTAAGTCGACGCCATTGACAGCCATGCAGCAGGAAATATCCCCCAAATGTCCCCAAATCAACAGGAAGTGACCTGATTTTAACAGGACGTGTCCCCGAAATGTGACCTGATAGATCTGTACCTACCACAGCAAAGCCCCATCGTAATTCCTCCAGAAATTGCGGTTTCTAGTTTGATTTATTAATCTGTTGACTAATTTTGCGATTAATCTAATTTTGCCATTAATCTATGATTTTTAATGTTTACAGTCAAAATGGATTGGTCATTGACAGTGAATCAATTAATGATAGCTTAATCTGTCAAATAATTTTGAGATTAATTGATGATTTGATGGATTAATATGTCACGGATATGGCGTCTGTTGCTTGAGCTGAACCATGATGATTGGCAGTGAATGAGTTAACTGTGTAAATTAATTTGTGAGTCAACTAAGAGCGGCCTTATTTCATAATAAAAGTGTGCTAAATACTACTCTCAAATTCACCATCGGATTCTATGTATGAAACAGTGATGAATCCCAGATAATCTCACACGATTAGTCGTAATTAAAATGTGTATTCATTTCCAAGTCCTGCTGAAACACAGAATAATCCTTTCTTCAATGATCTTCTTTTTGTGATTTATTAAGTCCAATATACGAAACCTACTGTATCGACCACTACGCCGACGGCCTGTGTGACCAAGGTTGCAACACGGAGGAGTGCGGCTGGGACGGCCTGGACTGCGCTCAAAAGGTTCCTGAAGACATTGTGGACGGCGCCTTGGTCCTGGTGGTGCTGCTGCCCCCGGAGGAGCTTCTCCGCACCAGCACGGCCTTCCTGCTCAAGCTGAGCGCCATCCTTCACACCACGTTGCGCTTCCGGCTAGACCACAACGGCGAGGCAATGATCCGGCCCTACACCCGGCGGGAGGCGAGGCTAAAGCGGGAGCTGCAGCCTCAGCAGGAAATCATTGGGTCAGTCAAACACAGTTTTAATTCCTGTCCAATCATCTTTGTGTTGTTATTTGAAATGAGTTCATCACTTGTAGACATCCAATCGATTTGAAGTGAGAGGGTGGCAGTGATAGAACGGATGTTCCCTCCCACTGCAAAAGGATTGGATGTTTATTGCTGTCAATGGCAACTAGTGAGTTAATATTAAATACATTGCTCTAAAAAGTTGAATATAGTGGTTCCTGGAGATGTGAGTGTCTCACTTTATGAGATTTTCAAGATTTTTTCAGCAGTCATTGAGCTTTTTTTTTTTTTTTTTTTTTTTTTTTTTTAGAATTTACTTCTAAGCAGAGTTCAAATACAAGCGTTCTAACTCGACTCAACTCATGTCACAATAAGAAGCACTTTGGTAAAATTGTAAACAATCCTTCCAAAAATAGTCATCGCGCTGTTTAGTGCTACTTTCAGCTGAAGTTTACTGTCAAACTATTTATCAAACTAAGTGGATTAAACTTTTTTGTTTTTAAAACTCAGTCATTTTAATCATCTGCAAAGGACTTAATGCAGAAAGTGCCATGAGCCGAGAGGAGCTGAAACTCGAATCTCAATGAAAAGTACAGTATGTGAGCACGTCTGTCTTATAGTGCCTCCTGGTGGCTAGAGGAGGAACGCCAAAAAGAGCAGCACAACGGCCATTCAACACCCATCAGACGCAAATTTAAAGAAAAATGATGTGATTCTTTTGTTCTAGGTTTGTGCTCCTTTGAAAATTCACGGATTTTGTTTTTCTTTTTCAATATGGCTCTGAAATAGGTATTAAGTGTTTGAAAATTTGTCTTGGTTAGGACATAAAAAGTCTTAAATTTAACTTGAGGAAACCTGTAGGAACCCTATATTGAGAGAGTTAGTACGCTCCGTCAGCCGCAACGGTTGGGCTGCGATTGACGTCACTCAGGTTAATAACTCAATATCTATAAGACGATAACAACACAAATGAAAATTTTTATAGCACAAACGTAGCATAAATGATTGACATCATTTTTATATAAATTTGCATCTGATGTGGGGCCAACTTCACAGAGCTCCATTCAAATGATAGTTTGACAAACCTCTAAAATTCTTCATAGCTCATTAGGTGTATTGGATGTCTACTAGTGATAAACTCATTTGAATACAAGGTACAGTATAATATTGTGTTTTGCTAACATTTTGTTTTTCAATTAATTTATGACTCCACAGCTCCATAGTGTACTTGGAAATCGACAACCGCTTGTGTAACGAAGACTGCTTCCCATCGCCCGAGAGCGCCGCCGACTACCTCGGAGCCTTGTCGGCCGTCGAAATGCTCCGCTTCCCGTACCCGCTCAAAGAAGTCCGGGGTGGGTAGAAGCTCACTCGAGAAGCATGGCAGAAACTGTGAAAATGTATTTGCAATCACTCTCTTGTCATAACCTGTGCAGGTGAAAAAATTGTGGACGAAGTGGACCCGATTCCTCAATGGGGCAAGATAATGCTGGTCAGCATCGCCTCGCTTTTCCTGCTGGTCATCATGATTATTGGAATGCTGATTACCCGAAGAAAGCGAGAGCACAGCACGCTGTGGTTCCCTGAGGGGTTTTTCCTCAAGAAGGAACCCAGCAGCAATAAGAACCGAAGGGAGCCGGTGGGCCAGGATGCTCTCGGAATGAAGTAAGTTGCAAGGATGTGAGGAATACTTTAAAGTTCATACAGTGAGAATTGATTGTTAACTGCACTTGACTGTACAACTACATGTCCAACCCATTTTGTAGTGATGAACTTTAAATTATACAGCGATACAGCTTAGACGTCTATCATCGTCAATGGCCCTGACTGAGTTAAATATAAAATGTACATACAGTACAGGATACAGTATATTATTAAGAAGAACTCGTATAATTTGGTTGTAGTTATTCTTTATATTACTGTGTATCACTGGTGCCAAACTCAAGGCCTTTGGGCCAAATCCGGCCCGTCACATCATTTTGCGTGGTCCGCAAAAGCAAATCATATGTTCAAATACATCCCGTTTCACGCTCAAATGACAAAACCAGGATTCCTCCAGGATTCATCAAGTGAAATGTTAGACTTTTCAAGACCTTTTGAAGACCATTTTGAAATTGAATGGTTCAAATTTCACGATAACCCCACAAAATTATCAATACAGTGGTACCTCTACTTACGAAATTAATTGGTTCTACATGGAAGTAGTTTCTTAACCTGAAAATTCTGTAAATAGAGACGGGTTTTCCATGTAAATGCCCTAATCTGGTCCGAGCCCCCCAAAATTCAGAGACAAATCTTTTATAAAAGCATAAAAATACATCAAAACATGTAATAAATGCATGTTACAATTACATTATTGTACAAAAAACAAAATGAGTTCATGTTAAAAAAAAAAAAAAGAATAAAAATGATGGTCATTTACCTTTTAACCGCAGTCCTCGTCCCCTTTTGCCCTCATCAATCACCAATTGATTGAATTTCTGCACAAATTTGTCAGCCGCTTTGTGTGCCATTTTCCCCGCTTGCATACCGAGCGTCCGACATTCTCAAGTTTTCACACATATACTTTTTTAACTCTTAATTTACTGTCGACTGGATGTTGTGCTCGTCGACGCATTAACATCATCGATGACGTCGACTACACCGATTTGTTGGTACAGCTCCACTTTTCGCCATTACTTTCTTCAGGGCCATTGTAAATATAGGTACCCTCGCAAGAACCCGCCGAGACAGTTTACAGCCAGAAGTGCTAAAAAAGAAGACACCACATGTTACCTAATTGGATGCCAGAAAGACGCTCGGCAATAGCTGCTATGAGTATGTTACTTTCAGTTAACTCTGGGATCTACGAGAAACTGCCATAAACACAGCTCCCCATACTGTACTGTATTTTTGCCTTTCGTAACCTGAAATTTCACTCGTACCCGTTTAGGCGTGTCGTAACCTTAAAATATCGTTTGTAGAGACGTTCGTAAGTAGGGGTACCACTGTAATTGTTAGAATGTCAAATTAGACCTGGCAGACAGAATATCAAGAATCAAATCATTAGCAAGTCAGGCTACAGCTATCGTTTATTTAAGTGATCGATTAATCTATCAATTAGTTCAAATAATCGAGTAATCGGATTAGGAACTGTTTAAAGACGTCGTTTTCCCCCTTCGTCCTTCCCGTGTTCGTTGAATTTCGGGTTGTGAGAATGCTGGTAAATTAAAGGCTGGAGATGAACAGATTCACTTCGAAGGCTTTATTACAGAATATTCTGGGCACAAATGTGATACAGGCAAGGGCTGTGATATCGCAAAAGTGCAAGGAAAAACAATACGAGGCTTTTATAAGTCTTTCATACTGTTGAAAGGGCGGTGCCGAAACTCTAGCACAACCTGGAGATTTTCCATCAGAAAACATCTGAAGTTGAAACCTTCAAAAGCCGTCCTTGCTGGTACGAACAGTGAGTCATCAGCACTTTCTGATAAGCGTGGTCAACAGATACCCATTGTGGTTATTCAAGGCCATAGAGAAGCACACAAATATGGCCAAATATGGGCATGGCAGAGCATTAAATGCGAATACAAAATAAAATTCCCGAGTGTTTTATCAAACTATGCAAAATTGCACTTTCATTTTACAAGAGCAATAAATGCATTTCAAAATAAATTAAAATAACTGAGCTTAGCCTCAAACGGTATAAAAAAATAACTAAATGAGGATCGAAGTACAAAAAAAGAACAATTGGCTAACTTGCATAGCAAAAGTCCGCTAGCTTAAATGCGTTTAACAAATCGTTCAAACATGTATTCCCACAAAAAAAATTAAATATACTTCTAAATTAAATTACGAATACATAAACAAACGTATTCCCTCAAACTAAAACATATAACCTTATGTTGGTCTGAACAGGGAGCAGCTAGATTCAGCTATGTTGGATGAGTTATGTCATATTCACTGTTGCCACTAGAGGGCAGTGTATCCACTCAAATCAATCAAAATCAGCCCTTCTTTTACTGATTTCTAAATTTAAATACAAGTATCTTTACAATTTTTTATGTAATAACATGAGGTGATTGTACCGTTTGTACAAGTTCATGAATGGCCATCTCAGTATGACACCTGTGCTTTTGGATCATCAACAGACATATGCCCAAAACTGTCGAGGAATCTCTGCTCGGAGATCACAGCGACCAGTGGATAGAAGCCGACTGTCCAGAGCCCAAACGACTGAAGGTTAGTCCGCTCATCCAACCACAATTAGACTACACATACTACGGTTAAGTCATCACACTGACCTTTCCGCTGGGTGTGTTTTTAGATGGAAGAGCCAAGCATGCTGTCAGACGGCGAGGACGCTGTTGACAGCCGACAGTGGACGCAGCATCACCTGGCGGCGGCGGACATCCGGGTGCCGCCCACCATGGCGCTCACACCTCCACAAGGAGAGTTTGAAAGTGACTGCATGGACGTTAATGTCCGGGGACCAGGTTGGTGTTGACAACAAATAACATCAGTCTTATCAAATTGACTGTATTTTAACCCTGCTATTTTACTCTGCTGTTTTACTAGATGGTTTCACTCCGCTGATGCTGGCGTCGTTCTGCGGTGGTGGCCTGGAGTCTGAGGTCGCCGCCGAAGACGATGAGACCGAGGAGTGCTCAGCCAACATTATTTCGGACCTCATCTACCAAGGCGCGTCGCTAGCCGCCCAAACGGATCGCACGGGTGAGACGGCGCTCCACCTGGCCGCCCGCTACGCCCGTGCCGATGCCGCTAAGAGACTCCTGGACGCCGGGGCGGATGCCAACGCTCAAGACAACACGGGACGGTCGCCGCTGCATGCCGCCGTGGCCGCTGATGCCCAAGGAGTGTTCCAGGTAAACATTATTATCATCATTTAGGGCAGGGCAACAATCACACAATTTTAATCGCGATTAATAGTATAAAATAATTGCGATCAATTCAGGGTTTATGCAGGTCATTAAAAAGCATTAAAAGTCGTTGAATGGATTTTGTCAAAATTCATGCATTAAAAAGCATTGAACTAAAGATTCAAGATAGAGCTGCTCGACTAGTCGACGTCATCGATGACGTAAGTGCATCAACAAGCACAATATCCCGTCAATGGTTAATGAAGGGTTAAAAATATATATGTATGGAAAGTTGAGAATGGCGAACGCTTTGTATGCAAGCGGGGAAAGCGGCACAAAGCCAAAAAAGCACACCAGAATGGCCAAAACATTGACTTATTTCAATGAAACAAAGGAGGGTACACTGTTTGTGTCCTGTCTCTTCAGTGCCATGCTTGCATACCAGGCTGCACGTCAGCCATGAATGAACACCTAAAGCGACATCACCCAGTTGTAATTTTGGAAGACGACAGGAGACAACAAGCTGGCAGATCCATCTAACTAAGTAGTGACATTTTTTATTGAAGTTGCTAAGCCTGTCGTGATATGCAATAATTTATCGCACGGTAAATAAAAATGAGGGTGGTAATTTTCACGGCTGCATTTTATCACCGCGTGTGTGCGTGCGTGCGTGCGTGCGTGCATGCTTGCATACATTTGTATGTGCGGCTACGTGCGTGTTGGTGGCATATGAGACTCCAGTTCCTTTCACAGCTGTTTATTGGTCATCAACAGGCCGTAGAATTAAAGTTCAGACAAACAAAATAAGGAAACCCATCGAAATTAAACACTGTAAACGTTAGCATTGCTACATTGAGGCTAATGGGGAAAAAAGACAACTTACCACTTAGCATGCTATAAAACATTGGCAGTCTTCTCCAAAGGTGACACCTCAAACATGAAAAATTGCCGGTTAACAGCATTTGCAAACAAAAAATTGGGAAAAAAAAAAAATCTATTACTGACACCACATGCAATGACGAAAAGTGCAATTTTTTTTGCGGAATGTAAAGCTTACGGTTAGCAGTTTAGCGAACGTACTTCCGGTGAACATTTCAAAATAAAAGCACGGCATGTTCAACATATAAATAACGATTTCTGGAGTAAATCTCATACACTTCAGAATTCATATTCTAAACTAAAGATAGCTTTAAAATGACACCCTTCATGAAAAATCTGATTGGCTATGAATTAATATTATAATTATTATAATACTATTATATAGAGTAGTATACTATAATATTAATGCTAGATATCTTTTTTTAATAATTGTTTTGAATCATGTTGGAAAAGCGAAGTCAGTGTTATGAATCTGTTTACATTCCATTCTTTTGCATTAGTTAATTCTATCAGCATTTGTTTATTTGTGACTTATTATTGTTATTTACGTGTTTATTTGTACTTTATTAAAGAATTTAAGTGTTCCAAAATGTTTTTGTAAATCAATAAGTGCTCAACAAAAACTTAATTGCTAGATTAGGAAAAATTACAGTACATATATATATATATATATATATTATTAATATATTATTAAAATAGTCGACTAATCGTTAAAAAAAAGTGCTTACTAATCAGGAGGAAAATTGTCGTTTGGGACATCTTTAATTCAAGACATTAAAAATTATGTTAACTTGATGGTTAAAGAAAAGTTTTTTTACATAATTTAGTGGAGTTGTCACTTTAAAATGATATCGGATAATATCGACATTGGTTTTGGGCCAAAATGCATGTTGCCTTCAAAGTGAATGTAGAAGCCTTGTGCCTTTGTTCGAGGGTGGGTCAGATTTAGCACAGAAGTTTTGCTGTTTGACCATTAGATGTCTCTAAAGTAAACTGCTTGGGATTTGATATTTGAGCATACCATTTGCATTCATGGTGCAAAAATTAAATGAGCAATAATTACATTACATACCTCGTTCACTGCACTGAAGCTCTGTGCCTTTGTTGCTATTTTGAGCCGGAAGCATTGTGTGGGCCATATGTGAAATGGCAGTGCCTTATCGGCACTTTGCACTTTCACTTCATCCAAAAAACTGATGTTTGCAATATTTTGATTTCAACAATAAATATAGTGGTGTAATATAGGTACTTTTTCTATAACTTCAGTTGAAGTTGTTCCCTTATTTTTCACAGAATGTTTATTGGAAAACCTTGAAGTTGTTACATTTATCATTATAAAACTAGCCAGTGGGGTTTCACAATGGAATTGCTAAGTTGTGAGTTAACTCTGAGTTAAATGGTTAACTTGGCAGGCCTTAATATTATTAATAGATACAATAAAATTAAAATATGCGATCAAAATTATAAACCGCGTTAATAATTTGTGAGTTAACTCTGAGTTAAATTACGAACTTGCCCAGCCTTACTATTATTACAAGTTGCTGTAAAAGGTTGAATGTGAAAAGGACAAGCGATTTCAACTAGGGCTGTCAAAATTATTGCGTTAACAGGCGGTAATTATTTTTTTTTAATTAATGATGTTAAAATATTTGATGCAATTAACGCACATGCCCCGCTCAGATTGAAATGACAGCACAGTGTCATGTCCACTGGTTACTTGTTTTTTTTGGGGTGTTTTGTCGCCCTCTGCTGGCGCTTGGGTGCGACTGATTTTATGGGTTTTAGCACCATGAGCTTTGTGTAATTATTGACATCAACAATGACGAGCTACTAGTTTATTGTTTTAATGAAAATTTTACAATTTTTCATTAAAACGAAAGCATTAAGAGGGCTTTTAATATAAAATTTATATAACTTGTACTAACATTTATCTTTTAAGAACTACAAGTCTTTCTATCCATGGATCGCTTTAACAGAATGTTAATGTTAATGCCATCTTGTTGATTTATTGTTATAATAAACAAATACAGTACTTATGTACAATATGTTGAATGTATATATCCGTCTTGTGTCTTATCTTTCCATTCCAACAATAATTTACAGAAAAATATGGCATATTCTATAGTTGGTTTGAATTGTGATTAATTACGATTAATTCATTTTTAAGCTGTGATTAACTCGATTAAAAATTTTAATCGTTTGACAGCCCTAATTTCAACCTGTTTTTGCTTTTTGGTAGATCCTCATCCGAAACAGGGCCACAGATCTGGACTCGCGCATGTACGACGGCTCCACTGCGCTCGTACTGGCCGCCAGGCTGGCGGTGGAGGGAATGGTGGAGGAACTCATCACTTGCCATGCAGATGTCAATGCAGTTGATGAACTGGGTAAGTCTGTCAAGGTTTATTTTTACAAACAAGAGCAATCTTTTCAAGTGCATTCATTAACACATTGGCTGCCAATGACGGCACTAAAAGTCAAATCCAATTTAAGTGTGAGGGTGGCAACGAATGCAGTCATTCAATGCTATCACTTCCAACGGATTGAACAATCAACAAACAACAAGTGATAAACTCACTGAAATTCACAGCAGAAGGATAAAAAAAGCCACGTAATTGGACAAAAGAGTTGATATGAGTACCAAAAATCTTTACAAAAGGAAGGATGATATCAAACACGGTTTAAAATTCAAATTGTATTCTCCTTCAGGTAAGTCTGCTCTGCACTGGGCCGCGGCCGTTAACAACGTGGACGCAACTGTCGCCTTGCTGAAGAACGGCGCGAATAAAGACATGCAAGATCTCAAGGTACGGTGGTCTGCCTTTTCTCCAGCCCAGTCATATGACGAGCGTGTGTCTAAACTTCCGCATGTGCGCCCCTTAGGAAGAGACGCCTCTGTTCTTAGCGGCTCGCGAGGGAAGTTGCGAGGCGGTCAAAGTTCTGCTGGCCCACTTCGCCAACCGGGAGATTACGGATCACATGGACAGGCTGCCCAGAGACATCGCGCAAGAGCGCATGCACCACGACATCGTGCAGCTCCTGGACGAGTACAACACAGTGAGGAGCCCCCAGGGCCACAGCGGGCCCGGACTCCACCTTTCTGGCGGGCACACACTGTCACCCCTCATGTGCCCGCCCAGCGCCTTCCTGCCCAGCCTGAAGAGTACCCCGCAAGGCAAGAAAAACCGGCGGCCGGGAGCAAAAGGCTCCGGGCTGGGTGGTCAGCACGCCGGCGGTCTGAAGGACTCTGTCAAAGCCCGCAACAAGAAGCTAACCTTGGACATGCAAAGCGCCTTGCTGGAGAGCTCGGTCACCCTATCCCCGGTGGACTCGCTGGACTCGCCCCACGGCGGGGCCAGCAACGCCGGCTACATCACCAACCCCACGTCCCCGGTGGCCATGCCGTCGGCAGGGCTCTTCCACTCGTCCATGTCGGTGCCCGGCACGCCCATGGTGCACGCAGGCATGCTGGACGCCGGCGGCGGACCCTTCGCCGTGTCGCTGGCACAGCTCAACGACCTGGGCAACGTGTCCCTGCAGGGCCGCGTGGCGCCTGACATGGGGCGCGGCTATGTCCTGAGCCCGTCGGGCCAGATGGGGCTCAACCTAGTGAGCCCCGTCAGCGTGCCCTTCGACTGGCACGCCCGGGCGCCCGTCACCCAGTGCGGCCAGCAGGTGCTGAGCCTGGTGCAGAACGGCCAGCCCTCGGTCATGCGCCCGCCCGGCCCGGCCGTGCAGCAGCAGAGCATGCTGATGCACCAGCAGCAGATGTACCGCGGCGCCATGTTGCAACCCACGCCCGTGGGCTCCACGCCCAGCGTGAGCCCGGTCAAGCTGCCCTCCATCACCGAGCAGCAGGTCATGGGCCACAACATGAGCGGCCAGCAGAATCTGCCCCGCGTGGCCTCGTCCACACCGCCCACGCCGCAGACCTCGCAAGCCCCGCCGCCACCCCCTTTCTTTCAGCAGCCTGCCCCTCAAGCCCCGCCGGGCGTGGCCCCGCCCGTTCAAGCCCCGCCCCACCAGGAAGATTACCCTACCCCACCGTCGCAACACAGCTATACGTCGACGCTCGACGCCACGCCCAAGCATTACCTGCACCTTCCCACCGAGCACCCCTACCTGACCCCCTCGCCCGAGTCGCCCGAGGCCTGGTCCAGCCCCTCCCCTCAGTGCGTGTCCGACTGGTCAGACTCCACGCCCAGCCCTGCCGTCGCAGGCTCCGCCCAGACCCAAATCCCCCAAGTCACAGAGGCCAACAAAAACATGCAGGTGTTTGCTTAAAGATGCAGTTCACGTGTCAGCCTGTTTCCAAGATTTTTTATTGGATTTGGATTGACCTGTTAACTTATTGGCCGCCATTGACGGCGATAGACGTCCAATCGGTTCGAAGCGGGAGGAATCGCTAATACCGTCCCGCTTCAGCCAAACTGGTCGTCTACTCGTGATAAACTCATTTCAATTTACAGTAGAAAGACGATTGAACGCCACACGATTGGACATCTATCACCGTCAATGGGAAGGACCGTTTGCGGCCGGCCGGTGAGACACAGTAAAGGGAAACGTGTGTTGTCTGACAAACCAGCAGACAATTTAATGAAGTAATTCTGTCACAGATGGACTTTATTATTAAAAAAATATATATGAAGAAAACCAAGTCTTTTATTTCAAAAGACTTTGGCTTACTCTCCTGAAAACTAACATTTAAAAGTAGATCAAAGTTGAAGGGAATTCATCTATTTTTATTTATTGTTTGTATTTTTGTAGCTATTTTCACACTCCTTGTCCTAGTTTCACATAAAAAAAAAAAAAAAAGGGCCACCTCCTTTCATTTGATTTCTATTTTGTCTAATTTAATTTATCCTCCAAGCCTGCTCGTCGCCTCTCCTGGTATTTATTCAGGCCCGTTCAAATGTTGCCCGTCAATTTTTCTTTAGCGGAATAAAAATAAGAATGTAGACGAGTGTGTCCGAAGCACTTCAAGTGGTGACTGGTCAAACGAATTTATATTTATGACGGGAATAGAATTGAAAGTATGTCTATTATTTTTTTGGTTTGTTTTTATGATGGCCTTACAAAAAAAAAAATCCGCCTCTTATTAATATTTTAGTTTTTCATTATCATTTTAAAGGCCAATTTGCCTTTAAAATCCGCCTTGTCACTGCCTTTGTTTTTGACTGTATTTTGTTTGTACCCTTGTTAATACATGCATTCCTTTTTGTAGTTGTCACCTCATACTAAGCTCATCGGCTGCTATTGATTTGTTTCCATCAGTCTTCCCTTCAAATTTTAAGATACAGTGATCCCTCGCTACTTTGCGCTTCAGACTTCGGGCCCTCAGTCCATCGTGGATATTTTTTCAATTAAAAAAAAAAAACAAAAAAAAAAAACAGATGAACTGAGCTGAGCCGATCGCGTAATCTGCTCTTTGTTGCTCAGGCAGTGCACTGGAGTTGCTTATTATGGTTAACGATGATTGACATACGTTTAGTGTTTGATCTGTGAAGCTTCAAAGCTCCACATGCGTCAATCATCATTTAACTTGTTAAACAGTTGCTGTGGCAACTCAATGTGAGTAAGTGAGCAGCTTGAACGGACTTGAGTGGACTCACTCAATGAAGCAATTAATTAAGCATTTTTCTACTTTATTCTTGTTTAAAAAGTATTCAGTGGGACAGAAACATGTTTAAAACTTATAATTATTACATTGGAAGTGCCTGGGATCGCAATGCAGAAATTGCAGACATCAAGGAGTTGTCGAGATTTTCTTTTTCAAATATTTACCCTTTTAAACATTTTTTTCTTTTTTTTTCTTTTTTTTTTTTTTTGATCAATTACTTATCATCTAAAATGTCGGGGAAAATGCGACAGTAACAAAAAAATAAATAAAATTAAACGGCAGTTATGAGGTAGATATCCATGACCTAGTTACAGACACTATTTTTTTCATTGTGATGTAATTTTTTTAAAAGTTTAAAATATGCGCGTGAATAATTTTACAAAGTTGTTTTTTTGTTTGTTTTGTCTTTAAACTAAATAGTGGAAATCAATTAATTATTTTAAGAATAATAGACATTTTGAATCATAAATATAATTACTTAAATTCTTTTTATGGCTGGGTTACAAAAAAAAAAAAAAAAAAAATGTTAGAGTGTCTGTAAACGGGGGTCTCCAGGGTAAAACGCACAAATTAAAAATAGTTCAGGTGCTTAATGCGCCATGAAATTGCTATGGCAGCATATAGACATATTGTTCTATCAAACGCAACAGTTCTTTTGGCTTAAAATACAGCAATTTATTTTAAAGAGGGGTGCAGGAGCAGAAACAGCCTTGTCTGTGTTTTTTCGCCATTCATATATACATATATATATTTCATATTTCACCATATCGTGGCAGGTTTTGGTCCCCATTAACCGCGAAAAACGAGGGATCACTGTATTTCAATTCAAGTGCCATTACATCTCTTGGGATCAGATGAAGGTTCATCATCCTAAAATGAGTGTCGGGAGAGAGTAGAGGAAGGAACGCTACCATGTAGTGCCGCGCCTTTTAGCTTTTGACACCTCCCGAGGATGGTTGATGCGCTCGCAAAGCCAAGCGCTTCATTCCTATCGGCCTTTAAACAAGATCAAATGACCATTTTATAGTTATTCAACCACATTTTTTAACACGAGCGGCTCACGAGCACCTACTCCAACTACTAGTCTTTCTTTATTGTTGTCCACTTTTGTTCAAAAGTTCCACTCCGACTCGACGTATAACTGTTGTCGTTTTTGTTCGATTCGTTTTTGGGGTTTTATAAATATATATGCTTATTATGTAACTTGCCTGCCAGTTTTTTTTTTTCCCTACCGGGTCGCACTGAGTGTTTGTACATTTCAACTTTTCAACGTTTTCTGTATGTACATATGTTTGTTCCCGGGTAGATCTTTTGCTTGAAAAGTCTTATGTTTCTGAAATGGTTATGTACTAAAATGGACAAAAATAAAGTGTACTTCATTTAGCAGAAAATGGAGTGTTTGACTCTTTATTATGGTTCACCTTTGCACTTACATCTGATTAACTCATTAGCTGACATTCATGGGCTTGATTTTATTTATTTAACCTTTGCTTAACTGGGAAAAAAGGAGATGAGATTAAAAATCTCTTACGAGAGAGTCCTAGCCAAGACAGGCAGCAGCACACTGCAAATTTTTAACGGTTTAATGAGATTATTTTTTCTAAATTTAGGCAAATAATTTTCTCCATCTTGTTTTGAGCGTTAAAGACTGGTTAACAGCTTAATGTGTCAGATTATTCAACTTACTTTGGCTTGGCTGGGAGGCCGAAGGAATTCGGCCTCCCAGCCAAGCCGCCGGAACAGCGACAGCCGAACCAGAAGGCGTCCCGCTGGCGCAGCTCCAGCAAATCGGCCGGAAGGCCAAACCCCTCGCGTTCACTCCAGCGTTAACCATTTGTACTGACTCCATTTTGAACGGTTTAAAGAAAAGCTCACAGCGAACAAGTTGACAATTTATCCGTCGACAGTGATCAAAAAGCAAGGCAAAAACAGACGACGGAGAGGCAATGCTGGATCCAGGGTCCGCAAAACAAAGGATACTTCAGAATGTTCCCGAGAAGCGACAGTTGTTCGCTAAAAGTTCAGTCTTCTGAAAGCTGTGGTGTAGTGGGCCAGGCGGAAGGCGTGCCTCGGTGTTGTCTTGGGATAATCCTTCTGTGGCAGGTTTGGGCAGTCAAGTTCGTGTGTCATCCTTCGTGGCTGGGACGTGGTTGCCATGGCAACTGAGGCGTCTTGACGTCTGAGGCAGGGGTCCCCAACCTTTTTTGCACCACGGACCGGTGTTATTTGGGTCTTTTTTCACGGACTGGTGTTCTGACAAATTTTGCAACCCATCAAAAATTGCAACGATGCGGTTCTGCGCATGCGCGTAACGTTAAACATAGCCGTAAATGCAGCGATTCCAAAGTAAACACAACAAACTTTCTTTAAAGAAAGGAATATAAACTTACGTTTGTTCATGGAAGGACATGTAGAAAAGTTCTCCTCAGATACATCCTGCCATGTTAGCTGCACACAACAACTGCACACCGCTCTCTCACCATTAACGACTTTGCCTTGTCGTTAAGCATTAATTAAGAAGCCCGCTTCACAAAGACACGATGTTGGAAATTGTAGCAAGGTTTTCAATGCTCTCGTAGCTATGTCAGGATATTTCGGAATGACTTTAATCCAGAACCTCGGTAGAGTTGGTGTCTCAAATGTATGTTTAAGGTCGCCGTCATTTGCGATCTCTACAAGCTGATCCTCCTGTTGCACAGACATGCTTGAATCACTCAGTTTATTCACCGACGGGTCACGAATTCACTCCTTCGTAGTTCGTGGGTCTTCGAGGTTGTAGGCTCATCTTCTGGCTCGTCAGGTGCCCTTTTCGCCGTAAGAAAATATGTCCAAAGACGTCTGTTTTCCAGTCATCTTCGCTCGTGTGCGGGCTAATTATTTCCGGGAACAAATGTGCTGCGCCCGCGACCTAGTTATACGTTACTATCGAGGACAAGCGCATATAGATATATTATATACACAAAACAAGATGTACTGCTAGCAGTCAAATCAATGTATTTCTATGACGACATCAAATCTATCCTGTAGTTATTATATCTAGAGTAGACAGGGATATTGGTGTGTTAAGCAGGGGCACAGGGTTAATTCGGCCAGAATGCGGTCCTTAATAAATTATTATTTCTGTGCGGCCCGGTAGCAAATGCGCCACGGACCGGTACAATTTGGTCCCATTTACTGTGTCAAAGGGCATGGAGTGAAGTCTGCCTAAACTATGGTTAAATGCTTTACTATAATGTGTTAGACTAATGCAAACAGTTATACAGTGTCTGCGAGAAAGGTAACTATCCCCTTCACCTTGCAGAGACCGATGGAGGGGTAGGTGCTCATCAATCAAAAGGGGCACATGAACAAAAATGTAATACACCTTACAACAACATAAATTCCAGTTTAACCAGCTTTACAGCATAAATTGGCTGTGACTGTGACGGACTTTAATTGGGAGGGGGGAACAGTAAATAGAAATCAACACTGTCAGCAACACTTTCTTGTTGTGACTCAGTCAAGTGTGAGTTATGCTCCTGCGTTGCGGTGACAGCGAAGTGACTACGGCGTCAATGAGCATTCGATAGTTCTAAGGTGAGGGAACGCGTTGCTCTGTAACTCACCGCCAAGCCACTAGAGGGGTGTGGCGTTGTGTTTGTACGGTTTTGGGCACGCTTGTTGATTTTCTCTAGTTTAACAGAGAAAAATAAATAAACAATGCAAGATGGAACGCTTGAATATGGATCTTCAGCTTATTAACATTGAATAAATGTTGATCATACAAAAGCCGGTCTGTCTGACTTTTGATGCCGCACAGCGTTCTAGCCTAGGGTGGAAACCAGCAAGCTGTCGCGGTTAGCTTTAAACTGGCATTGAGCACTGCGTCCAGCATTTTGTCTGAGGCCTGTGAAGCCCTCCAGCCCGATTTTTTACCGTGTCTTTCAACCAGCCAGTGGGAAGCCATAGCAGATTACTGGCGGCTATGAAACTTCCCAAACTGCGTTGGAAGCCTTGATGTTAACGTTATCATAAAAGCACCGAGGCACTCTCAATCAGTGATGATGTATCGATTGTGAACTGTCTGTTGTTGAAAATTAAACATCAAAACAACTCTTTTGACACCAAACCTGTGCTTTATTATTCATATACTTGAAGTGTGACACGTAAATAAGTCACAGATTCGCATCAAAAATATGTACACAATAAATGATGAAGTGCACCAATAGAAAATACGACAAACAGTGATGAAGAGCTGGCAGTTTTTGGCTGATTGGGTCACCGCTTCGTGTGGCCACTCGATTCCGAACACACACATACTTGTCTCGGTGGTTCTTACATTTTTTTATTCAATCGCTGGCTGACCTCCAGCCCCGTATTTTCAGCAATCTACTCTCATGAATTGCTTGCCATTTGGCAGCAATCTCCTCCCATGAACTGCTTGCTATTTGGCAATCTTCATAATGTCTTGACGAGACATTGTAGAAGTTGTAGTACTTGCTCTTCGTTGATACTCTCGTCGCCTTGGTCCATTTTTGCGTGTAACAAAATCATGTTTGACGGTGATTTCGCGCTGAACCGGAAATAACAGTCTGAGCGGTCCAATCACAGTCCATTTCCACCATGTCACATGCGTTGACCCGACGTGAAGTGAAAATTGAGAAGGAACAAGACAGGCTACAGCGGAGGGTCGTACAACCCCTAGCAAAAAGTATGGAATCACCAGTCTCGGACAGGCTATCACTCAGACATTTTATCATGTAGAACAAACTCAAAAAGCTTGAAAAAACAATAAAATAGTTCAAAACTGCAACTCTTTAGCACTGAGAAACACTGAAAGAAATGAATAAAAAACATTGTGGTGGTCAATAAATGTTACTTTAAGAGAGCAAGTGCAGGGAAATGTATATGGAATCAATCCATTCTGAGGAGAAAAATATGGAATCATGAGAAATAAACGAAGAAATAACAATCAAAACACATCTCTATTATTTAGTAGCACCACCTCTGGCTTTTATGACAGCTTGCAGTCTCTGAGGCATGGACTTGATGAGTATTCCTCATCAATTTGGTGCCAACTCTGATTGCAGTTGCCAGATCATCCTTGCAGGTCGGAGCCTTGCTGTCCGACTATTTTTTTCAATTTCCACCAAAGGTTTTCAATAGGGTTGAGATCTGGGCTATTTGCAGGCCATGACATTGACTGTATGAGTCTTTCTCCAAGGAATGCTTTAACAGTTTTAGCTCCGTGGCATGATGCATTGTCATCTTGGAAAATGACAAACATATTTTCAATTGAACGGATAAGAAAGCTGTCTAAAATTTCAATGTAAATTTGTGCATTTATTAAAAATTTAACCACAGCCATCTCCCCAGTGCCTTTGCCTGACATGCAGCCCCATATCATCAAGGACTGAGGAATTTTCAATGTTTCTTCAGGCTGTCATCTTTGTAAATCTCACTGGAACAGCACCAAACGAAAGTTCCAGCATCATCACCTTGTCAAGAGTCAAGACTCTGCATTGGACAACATTGCACGTGTTGTCTGCGCTTGGGTACTCAGCGGCAGTCAAGGATCAATGCATCATTGTCTTCCAGCCAAAGGGGATCAAGAATCAGGGGCTCAAGACGTACCTTCTCAGGATCTTTGACTGGTCGTACACATTGGCGACTTCAAAGACGCCCAAGGTACCTGTTACGATGGCCCAACTGCCCAAGGTTCCTGACGACGACGGCAGCCCTTCCACCACGCTTCCTTGCAGTCATGCTCTCGTCCCAGTGCCAGCTCCTGCTCTGGGACTTCCCGACGCCATTTTCTCCGTCCTGGCTCCAGCGCCACTCCTGCTCGCTTGAGCTCCCCCGCTTCTCGATGACACTGCATCCGTTCCTAGCTTTCTCGACGACGCCATGTCTGTTCCTGGCCTTCCCAACGACACCGCTGCGTCCGTTCCTGGTCCTCTGAGCGACCATGCATCTGCTCTTGGTTCTACTGATGACGCTGATGACGTCGATCCTGTGCCAATGTCTCTTGTCACAACTGACGTCGCTTCTGTGCCAGCGTCTCTGGATGGCGCCGCTGCTACCATCGCTCCAACGCCTCCGGAAGTCACCGGTGTCGCTCCTCTGGCAGCTCATGCAAATCTTGACTTCTCTCCAGTTTTGGTGTTTCCTTCGCTCCTGCCACAACTGGTGAGCTCGATTAATTGTGCCGGTTGCCCCCATCCCCGGCCATGGCTGGGCAACACATGACACCGCTCTCGTCAACCCCCACGACTGGGCAGTGCTGCGCAACACGCTCCTCGTCCTGGTCATACACCCGTTCATCCTGTTCAGTCATTCCACTCCTGGCATTCCGGACGTCTTCCCGATTGTCCCGTTTGGTTGTCCCACGCCTGGAATCCCGGTCGTCCTCCCGATTGTCCGTTTCGGTCGTCCCACGCCTGTTATCCCAGACGTCTCCCTGATTGTCCCTTTCAGTCGTCCAACGCCTGGCATCTTGGACATCCACCCGATTGTCCCGATTGTGTGTCTTCCACCTGGCGTCCCGGGTGTCCACCTAGTTGGTCAGGTTACGCCTGGCGTCCTTTGTGGGTGTATTCTGGGGGGGCCTGTGTAGCGATCACTACATCTCTCTACATAATTAACCCACAGAACTAATGGGGGGGGGGGGGGGGTTGTTTTCCTGGGGGAACGATTTGATGCGCAGTTTCTGGGTCAGACAGACTACAGACACGAGCAGAAGAGACGCGACACACCGGCTCATCTCGCCGCCTCCTACTCACACACTTCATCCGCTACACGTCGTATTTTTTGTAACACAACGTCAAAGTTATTCTGATCATTCTCTGATGACGTGAATGACTTGAAAACATTTTCGGCCCCTTGGACCCATGGCGTGTATCGAGCAACTGACTTGAACTTTGCCATCTTCTTTATTCAGTTTCATTGCAAGACAGTAGCAGTAAAACTGTTGTTTTCACTCACCCCATTCATGCAATCAAAGGCACAACTGTCCAGCAGATTAAATTTGGCCATTGTTCCATCCATCAAGCACTTCTGACACCATGAAATAAATTGTATAATGTCGACATTGGTGACTTCTTTTTAACAGCAACACTTAGTTCAACCTTGGTTATCCATACGCTGTTTCTGTCACCTCCACATTTTACACACCAACTCTCCAGCATAGCATCCAAAATAGCAACAGACTTGCCTTACCGCCATGTGGTGACTCTCTTATAGTGATAGTAAGAATTTACATATATTTGTAACATATATGATATACTCCAGGGGTACTTTCCAACAAAACAGGAATGTAATCAGTTGATTGTAGTCAGGTGCTGCTTGATTTAGCAGAAACCTCATTGGTTAAACCGTCTGTGCTCGATCGGTATGAACAAAAACCAGGACCCACAGCGGCCCTTGAGGACCAGTTTGGAGACCCTGGACATAGTCCATCTTCATCCGATTTTTTGTATTGAAAATACATTGCTGCATTCAGACCATAAGGACACTCAGATTCCCGTTGTGTCAAATCAGCTAAACAGGAGAGGTTAAAAAGAAATTCATTGCTGCTAATTTTTGTTTTTACCTAATTCAGTTTTGAGGAAAATTTATTATAATGTTATGATTATACCTAGGGACTGCAATTTCTCCAGATTTTACAAGATAGATACAGATCTATCAGGTCATTTCTGTCGGTAACAGGACAGTTCCCGTTGAAAATTTGACGTAAATGTCCGACAATGGCATCGACTTACATATGTGTCAATTGAATCCAAGTACATTGGCATCCATAGAATCGACATACATGGCCGTCAATGGCATGGACATCCATGGCTGTCAATGGCATATACGTATATGGACGTCAATGGCATGGATGTATATTGCCGTCAATGGCATCAATTTACATATGCCTCAATGGAATCCAAGTACATTGGCATCAATAGTATCGACATACATGGCAGTCAATGGCATGGACGTATATGGGCGTCAATGGCATCAATTTACATATGCCTTAATGGAATCCAAGTACATTGGCATCAAAAATAGCAACATACATTGCAGTCAATGGCATGGACATACATGGCTTTCAATGGCATCAACTTACTTCCAACCCAGTTCAATGTCAATAGGCTGGAATGGTGAGTGCATGGTTCAAAATCACCACACGTTTTTATGCCATTGAAAATACAGTGGGGCAAATAGGTATTTATTCAACCACCAATTGTGTAAGTTCTCATACTTGAAAAGATTATAGATGCCTTTAATTGTCAACATGGGCAAACCTCAACCATGAGAGACAGAATGTGGGGGGGGGGGAAACAACAGAAAATCACATTGTTCTTCTAACGAGATCTATTGAGGCTCCACTCGTTAGCTGTATTAATGGCACCTGTTTTAACTCATTATCGGTATAAAAGACACCTGTCCACAAACTCAGTCAGTCACACTCCAAACTCCACTATGTCCAAGACCAAAGAGCTGTTGAAGGACACCAGAGACAAAATTGTAGACCTGCACCAGGCTGGGAAGACTGAATCTGCAATAGGAAAAGAAATCAACAGTGGGAGCAATTATTAGAAAATGGAAGACATACAAGACCACTGATAATCTCCCTCGATCTGGGGCTCCATGCAAGATCTCACTCCATGGCGTCAAAATGATAACAAGAACGGTGAGCAAAATCCCAGAACCACACGGGGGGACCTAGTGAATGACCTACAGAGAGCCTGGACCACAGTAACAAAGGCTACTATTAGTAACACAATGCTCCGCCAGGGACTCAAATCCTGCACTACCAGAAGTGTCCCCCTGCTAAAGCCAGTACACGTCCAGGCCCGTCTGCGGTTCACTAGAGAGCATTTGGATGATCCAGAAGGACTGGGAGAATGTGTTATGGTCAGATGAAACCAAAATAGAACTTTTTGGTAGAAACACAGGTTCTCATGTTTGGAGGAGAAAGAATACTGAATTGCATCCGAAGAACACCATACCCACTGTGAAGCATGGGGGTGGAAACATCATGCTTTGGGGCTGTTTTTCTGCAAAGGGACCAAGATGACTGATCTGTGTAAAGGAAAGAATGAATGGGGCCATGTATCGAGAGATTTTGAGTGAAAATCTCCTTTCATCAGCAAGGGCATTGAAGATGAGACGTGGCTGGGTATTTCAGCATGACAATGATCCCACACACACAGCCAGGGCAACAAAGGAGTGGCTTCGTAAGAAGTATTTCAAGGTCCTGGAGTGGCCTAGCCAGTCACCAGATCTCAACCCCATAGAAAATCTGTGGAGGGAGTTGAAAGTCCGTGTTGCCCAACGACGGCCCCAAAACTTCACTGCTCTAGAGGAGATCTGAATGGGCCAAAATACCAGCAACAGTGTGTGAAAAGCTTGTGAAGAGTTACAGAAAACATTTGGCCTCTGTTATTGCCAACAAAGGGTACATAACAAAGTATTGAGATAAACTTTTGGTATTGACCAAATACTTATTTTACACCATGATTTGCAAATACTGTAAATTGTTTAAAAATCAAACAATGTGATTTTCTGTTTTTTTTTTTTCACATTCTGTCTCTCATGGTTGAGGTTTACCGATGTTGACAATTACAGGCCTCTGTAATATTTTCAAGTGGGAGAACTTGCACAATTAGGCTACGTTCATACTACAGGTCTTAATGCACGAATCCAATTTTTTCGTGTTTTCCCGACTCGAGTGAGGCATTAACTTGACGGTCTGAATGTGACAAGTCGCATAGACCTGGACTATTTCAAATCCGATCTGGATCACTTTCGTGTGTGATTCAAATCCGATCTGGGCCACATTTTTCCAGACGGTCACGGCGGTCTGTACTGTCCAGTCTCTCAAATCAGAATTCATGCAGCAATTACGTCATCAAAAAGCGAAAGAGACGCTACGGTAGCGGTGCAGCTGTGCGTTATTAGCGCCTAGCTTGCCTTGAAAACGGCTTTTTAGGAAGGGTCGGACTTGACAACAGTCATAAAAAAAATAAAAATGGGTTGAGGATAAGCCTGAGAATGATCATTTTTCTGTCTTTAATTCTGCTCTCGCGTGAGAGCACGCGAGAGCAGAATTAAAGACTCTATTACTTTTACAAGATATTATCGCGTACTTACTTTGTTTTGATCCAAAAACTCCACGTAGCATGTATCACTAAATGTCAAGACACAGATGTGAATGGCCACAGCTGGATTTTTTAGGGATTTTATGGGTGAAACATGGTAATATAACAAGGGTCGCAATGCAGAAATTGCTGACACCAAGGAGTGGTCGAGATGTTCTTTTTCATATATTTACCCTTTTAAATGTTTTTCAATTTTTCTTTGTTTGGATCGATTATTTATCATCTAACATATCGGCGAAAATGTGATGGTAACAAAAAATACAATTAAGCGATAGTTATGAGGTAGATATCCGTGACTTTTTTACAGACACCATTTTTTCATTGTGACGTCATTTGTTTAAAAGTTTAAAATATGCGAGTGAATAATTTTTCGAAGTCTTTTTTTTTTTAAACGAAATATTAGACATTAATTCATGATTCTAAGCTAAAAATGATAGACATTTTGAATAATAAATATAATTAATTACCTAAGTTTTATGGCTGGGTTGAAACAAAAGCGGTTGCATGATGTCTGTAAACGAGGGTTTTGAGGGTAAAACGGACAAATTAAAAATAGTTCGGGGGCTTAATGTGCCATGAATATGCTATGGCAGCAAATAGACATATTGTTCTTTCAAATACAACAGTTTTTTTGGCTTAAAATACAGCAGTTTATTTTAAAGAGGGTTGCAAGAGCAGAAACTGCTTTTTCAGCCTGGTCTGTGTTTTCCGCCATATATATGTATATGTAGCTGACCACTTTGATTCATTGCCTCATTCATTCTAACAGGAAAGCGAATCCTTCAAGAGCTTTGTCAACGCAACATTGGATGGGACGATCCACTCCCAGAAGATATTAAGCCACGGTGGGAGGAATGGAGGAATGATCTCAAATTGAAAGAGGTTGTAATTCCGAGATGTTACGATCCATTTAAAGCAGTAATGTGAAGTAATTTCTTCACATGCCAAATAGGGACACAAGTAAAGTAATTAAACATTGTCCAACAAATAAACCATGAAAAATTAATTCATATGTTGTATATTTGACAAAATAATCGCGTTTCCGAAGTTCGAGCCTGAAAGGGAACGAACCCGGAAGTGATACGTCACACCGGGAACGCGATGGCACCTCCATAGATACGGCCGCCATACAAAGCCCTTCAAACAATGATTCAAACAGCGATATAAGCGATAGATCAAGCGCAAGGGAGGAGATCCAAGTTTTTGAAGAGTTGGAGGAAGAACAGGAGATTGGAATTTCATGTTATTAGCCAGACGCTAATCATGATGCAAACAATGTGCCTAGACTTCCTGACATGGAATGGATACAAGACCAGGCCCGGAGTGACTAATCGGGAGCTTCTGGACGATTCCAGAAGGGCCGGCCGGCCAGATGGGCCGGTCCGCGTTTTATTAAAAAAAAAAAAAAAAAAATTACACTGTTATCATTTTTTGTTTGGTATTTATTTATGACAGTGTCACTGAGTATAACTTACATTCTGTTACCGCTGTCCCTGTGGGCCGTCTTAAAAAAAAAAAAAACAGTATTATTTTTTTTTCCAGACTCATCCTCACGTGTGCAGACGAAAAATACAGCATGCAGCTCCGCCCCCTAATTGTAGTCTGTATTGAGCCAAATTAGCTGCTATCTCGGTGCTCGGATGGATAAAAAGAGCAAGGGTGGCGCTGAAAAATAAGAATTAAAAAGAGAAAAGCACTCGTGAAAGAATTGGCAAAATGCGCGAAAATAGCTAATTTTTTTCATGCAACGACCTTGCTGCCTCAAACTACAGAGGATTACAACGAAAGTGGTAAGGCCAGATGGCGAATAAAATGCAACTTGCACCGTGTGATACGACAATATGTAATTGTGGAAACTTTGGCTTCTTGTAGCACCTCACAAGGGATATGTAGCAGCAAGCATTAGCCATAATGAACACACCACAGGTGCAGAGCTGGAAGGTAGGATTGCCATGTCGTTCAGCGAGTGAACATTAGAATTAATATAATCAATTACGTGGCGTTTTTAAAGTGGAAATGGAAAATGGATAATAGTATCATTAGAAGTTGTTACAATGTGCAATACGTATTCTTTATTTTTCATATTGTTATGTTGCTATGTTTGTTTTATCTGTAAGCACTCATTTTGTTAATATTTGATGTTGCAGAAAAGGTCTTATTTATTCATTTATTTTGGGGCTGCCAAAATTATCGCGTTAACGGGCGGTAATTAATTTTTTTAATGAATCACGTTAAAATATTTGACGCAATTAACGCACATGCCCTGCTCAGACAGATTTAAATGACAGTACAATGACATGCCCACTTGTTAATTGTGCTTTATGGAGTTTTGCCGCCCTCCGCTGGCGTTTGGGTGCGACTGATTTTATAGGCTTCAGCACCCATGAGCATTGTGTAAGTAATTATTGACATCAACAATGGCGGGCTACTAGTTTATTTTTTGATTGAAAATTTTACAAATTTTATTAAAACGAAAACATTAAGAGGGGTTTTAATATAAAATTTCTATAACTTCTACTAACATTTATCTTTTAAGAACTACAAGTCTTTCTATCCATGGATCGCTTTAACAGAATGTTAATAATGTTAATGCCATCTTGTTGATTTATTGTTATAATAAACAAATACAGTCCTTATGTACCTTATGTTGAATGTATATATCCATCTTGTGTCTCATCTTTCCATTCCAACAATAATTTACAGAAAAATATGGCATATTTTATAGATGGTTTGAATTGCGATTAATTACAATTAATTTTTAAGCTGTAATTAACTCGATCAAAAATTTTAATCATTTGACAGGCCTAATTTATTTTTCAAATGTATCATTTAATATAGTTTTTTTTAAAATCCATTTTTAAATTTGTTCAAAATATGTTGTGTTGCACTTGTTAAAATAAAGCCACCTTGTTAAACAACCATGACCTGCACTGAATTGGAATACACAGAATTACAGTACACGGCTTTAGAGAACACTGAACTTAACACGTGTATGCATAATGACATAATTTTAAATGAGTGGGCCGGTCTGAGGCATGAAATTCCAGGGCCGAAAATGAGTCCCACTCCGGCCCTGTACAAGACCCATCGAGATTACAACATTGGTAAGATATAGGCTGTTATTATTTTCATGATTTGAAGATGCAGATATTTGCTCATAATTTTATGTTTTTGTCTATCTGATGACATTGTTAAAAAAAAAAAAATCAGACTTCATGTTCATTTTGGCAGATCCGGCAGCTCTCGAGCATATAAAATAATAATATAAAAACGTTGGGGGGAAAGAAGGAGATGAGTCATTGTTATATCTTGACCGAGTGACCCACACGACACCTTTATTGGCTTTTACAACTTTACTCAACGTCTTGCCAAGTGACTCTGAACAACTTTTCTCTATTTTAGTGAAGGAGTAAGGCACAAACAATAACACATCTAAATGACATGCGTACACTCTACTGGTGAACTCCCGTATTACAACTAAATAAAAACCACTATATCACAGTCGCTGATGGCTTTCTCCACTTTATTGTGGCAACAATAAGAAAACAAAGTGGTGTCTAATGGCGTTAGGAAATATAGTTTTTTCACACAAGCGAACAAATTACAAAGCACCACTTCAGTGTTGTCCAGAGACTACATTTCCCATGATTCACTGCGTGGCCTGGGCGCTCGCTGATTCGCTGCCAGACATTAAAAGCAACACTTGTCACCTGTCAGCGGCTCTCGCAAAGAGGCGAAGCACAAACTAGAAGGCTTCAAAGCGATCACCGTGAAAGAAACGGCGAACCGTACAAATGCAATGCAATGCTTGAAGCATGAAGGAGGTGGAAATACATAATACAAATACAGATAAATAAAAAATAAATAAACAAACTCACCGGCGGTGTGTGTCTCTTACTGCACCGTGACCGTGAATTACCGCGACGCCGACCCGCTTATGTGCACATCCACACCCCTTTCCCGATTGACAGTGGATTAACCCTTTCGGACAAGATCGTAGATGACGCACAATTTAAACACGCTTAACCTAGCGAACGCAACAACAACTATGATCGGGGATAGCCTCGGCTAATGTCGCTAGCTTATACTGTTCATTCCACAACAGTTGGCAGCTCTGCTTTGACAAAGTCATCAGTCATCTATCCAAAAATCACACTTACTTTTTGGCAAATCCTTGATCATAAGCAGACCGGTTAAGGAAGCAGGCATCTTCGAAATGTTTTCAGCAGAGAACACTACTCGATGATGGCGTGAAATTCATTCGCTTCGTGCAAACGAAAGATGTCCATTTACGCGCCCTGCTATCCTTTGGCCACTCATACAACTTTTCGTTTGAGGGAGAACAAAACATCGCCACACACCGCCGTGGCATCTTACCGAGAAGCAATGCAACAAACAATACTGTTCTATGGTGGACTTCCTTCGCACGTCTAGGTGTGACGTAATTTCGAAGATTTCTGAAGATTGCCGAAGAAAAACATTTTCGTTGTCAAGGGCGTTGCTATGGGTTAAACAAAGAATCTGGAAGGGTTGCGTTAAAAAAAATAATGAAAATATGCTTATAATTGTTTAGCCTTTGATATTATTCAAAAACATGGTTGGCCAACCTTAGTTCACATTTGGCCTTTAACTTCCATCACATTACCAGAGTAGAATTACATAATTTCTCGGATGCTAGCTGTGTAGGTTATAGTATGTGCTCTTATCTTAGATATAAAACCGATAAGGATGAAGTCTATTGCTGTCTTGTTATGGCAAAGGCAAGAGTTGCACCTTTGAAGATTACTAGTATCCCCAGACTTGAACTTTCGGCAGCTGTAGTTTCTACACAAATAAGCGTCAGGCTTAGAAGTGAGCTTGACATGAAAATTGATCAAGAATATTTTTGGGCTGACTCTCATGTAGTGCTTGGTTACACCAACGACGACTCACGTAGGTTTCACATATTGGTTGCAAATCGTGTACCGTACAGTATACATGGTACTGTGTACCGTACAGTATACTGGTTGATGTAAAAACTGGTAGAGAATAAAATGTACATTCATAAATTTGTAGTTTTATGCATTTATTATGTACAATGCCGGCCAAAATTATTGGCACCCCTGCAATTCTGTCAAATAATGCTCAATTTCTCCCAGAAAATAATAGCAATTACAAATGCTTCAGTAGTAATACCTTCATTTATTTTGCTTGCACTGAAAAACATAAAAGAGAATGGGAAAAAAAGTTGAATCATAATCATTTTACACAAAACTCCAAAATTGGGCTGGACAAAAGTATTGGCACCCTCAGCACATACAAAATAACTGCGAACAACCGGTTCCGGTATCCATCAGTGAGTGTCTTACAATGCTCTGCTTGAATTTTAGACCATTCTTCTCTGGCCAACTGCTCCAGGTCTCTGAGATTTGAAGGGTGCCTTTTCCAAACAGCTATTTTCAGGTCTCTCCACAGGTGTTCTATGGGATTCAGATCTGGACTCATTTCTGGCCACTGGAAGTCTCCAGTGCTTTCTCTCAAACCATTTTCTAGTGCTTTTGAAGTGTGTTTTGGGTCATTATCCTGCTGGAAGACCCATGACCTCTGACGGAGACACAGTTTTCTCACACTGGGCCCTACATTATGCTGCAAAATTGGTTGGCAGTCTTCAGACTTCAAAATGCCATGCACACGGTCAAGCAGTCCAGTGCCAGAGGTAGCAAAGACACCCCAAGACATCAGGGAACCTACACCATTTTTGACTGTGGGGACCGTGTTCTTTTCTTTGAAGGCCTCGGTTTTTTTGTTTTCTTTTTTTTTTTAATCTGAGAACTCTCTGTTGATGCCTTTTCCCAAAAAGCTGTACTTCGGTCTCATCTGACCAGAGATTTTTCCAAAACTTAATTGCTTTCTCAGTTAAGTTTTGGCAAACTTCAGCCTAGCTTTTTTAGTCTCTGGGTCAGAAGTGGGGTCTTCCTGGGTATCCTACCATAGAGTCCCTTTTCATTCAGACGTTGACGGATAGTTCGGGTTGACACTGTTGTACCCTCGGACTGCAGGACAGCTTGAACTTGTTTGGATATTAGTCGAGGTTCTTTAACCACCATCTGCACAGTCTTTCATTGGAATCACTTGTCGATTTTTCTTTTCCGTCCACATCATGGGAGGTTAGCCACAGTGCCATGGGCTTTAAACTTATTGATGATACTGCACACGGTAGTCACAGGAAAATTCAGGTCTTTGGAGGTGGACTTGTAGCCTTGAGAATGCCCATGCGTCCTCACAATTTTGCTTCTCAAGTCCTCAGACAGTTCTTGGTCTTCTTTCTTTTCTCCATGCTCAATGTGGTGCACACAAGGACACAATATAGAGGTTGAGTCAACTTTAACCCATTTTAACTGGCTGCAAGTGCGATTTAGTTATTGCCACCACCGCTTATGTGCCACAGGTAATTAACAGGTGCTTTTAATTACACAAATTCGACAAGCATCACATGATTTTTCAAAGGGTGCCACTTTTTTTGTCTGGAGTTTTGTGTAAAATGATAATGATTTTTTTCCCCATTCTCTTTTGTGTTTTTTCATTGCAAGCAAAAAAAATTAAGGCAAGGCAAAGCAAGGCAAATTTATTTATATAGCACTATTAATATCAAAGCATTTATAATTGTAATCATTTTCTGGGAGAAATTGATCATTATCTGACAAAATTGCTGGGGTGCCAATACTTTTGACCAGCACTGTATACTGTATGCTCCAGCGGGCGCCTCGAATCTCCAGAGGTCGCTGAGAGTCTCCTCAAAAAGTTTGACGAAGCTCGTACCTACAGGGGCGGACTGGGACTAAAAAGCAGCCCAGGACTTTGACTCGGCCCAGCCCACAAGAATCGCTATACGAAGGGAAACACAGACCCTCTAGGGGTCCGGGGGCATGCCAAGAAAGACTTTTTTTTTTTTTTTTTTTTACATTTTATTGTAAAATGCATCAATTTCGTGCACTTTGAGAGAAAATGAAGCAAATGTGTCTAAACTGTGACTGTCTGACTTGGGGCGCTCAAAGTACTGCAAGGCTGAACTGGAGTTGGGTTAATTTTCTGTACTAGCTCTATGATCAACCTGAAAAAACAAATGAAAGAATTTATTTTTCAAAGCAAGTTTTATGTATCTAATTTATTATAATATATCTCTATATATCTGTCTATAAAATGATTTCATTGTTTATGCCATAATTCAGTGGTCTCCAAACTATTCGATTTAGGGCCGCAGCGGGCGCAGGATTTCATTCCAACAAAACAAGACAACACCTATGCACCAATCTGGTGTCTTACAAGTGCAATCATTTGATTGCAGTCAGGTGCCGCTTGTTTTAGCAGAAACTTCATTGGTTAAACTGTCGGTACTCGATCGGTTGAAACAAAAACCAGGCCCCACAGCGGCCCTTGAGGACCGGTTTGGAGACCCCTGCCATAATTAATCTTGCCATACAAATGATAAATTTCACTGAAAATACAATAAACATTTCAAGATAAATCCTGGATACAGAACCTTCATTGGAAAATATTAACCAGAAAACAAAACGATATATACATGATTAAAAAATATATCATATCAATTTAACTTGCTAAACTTTAACGTAAAACCATTCATTTAATAATATTTTGTTATATTTCTTCTCAATTAATATTGCTGCTGCGTGTGCATACGTTGTTTTACAGCTAAAATATTTTTCCTTAGGAGAGTGATAGTAGGACTAGCATACTGTAACTTGACAAGATTGCAAACGGACTAGCTGGCACCAACCCTTTAATTGTCATTTATTTCATTTAAAATGTAGCTACCTGGTGGATAACAATTGCCAGTATACTGAGCAAGTGACCCTCTTCATCCCTTTTTACTTGCCCTGCGCTTGTCTGGGGAAACTTCCACCAGTTTATCATTACACCCTCCCTCTTCTTTTCTCTCTCCCTGCACCGGCTGCACGTCAGAGCGGCTCCCGCTACCCCTCTCACCATCGCCGGGGGCTGGGCTGTTGTTAGTAACTGTTACCTGACGTGGCCGTTGCAGCCAGACTGCTGCTTGCGAAAATATTTGTCAACTTATGACATTTTAATGCTTTGCTCTCCAGTTTCTTTAATTTTTTTCTCCCTAACCTTCTCCGCGCCACCCTTCTCTTTTCTTTTTTTGCCACCACCATCCATATTGTGCATTAACGCTCGTCGCTAGTTTGTTTCTACAAAGAGCCAATGAAGGCTACTTTGTTTTCTTCGTTCTTCTATCAGACTGGCGATGAACAGCCAGGCGCATTGCTGCCACCTGTCGGATTGGATGCGAACTGTAGATAATGAGAGGCTAGGGGGAATAAAAACAGTGAAGTTTAATGAATGGCGGCCGCCAGCCGTCCAGGGCACCGGCCGTTCTGTGATCCTCCAGAACCCAGATTACCAGTCCGCCCCTGCCTACGGAGATCTGCCGTCTCAACTAACTCTCTCCTGATAACGAGCCCATACTTTTCCGGAGCGCTGCTCTGCTTTGAACAGAGTAAAAATAGTTTACACCCACTGATTGAGAGGGTAGACATTTTGCCTACTAGCGCTCCCTCTAGCGGCGTATACCGGAACTGTGGCCCACTCACGCCCTTTTGGTAGAACAGCATCTAATCTCTTTTTAGCCCCGTTTTGACGACACTTTTCGCCCGCTTTTGAAGCCAAGTGCGTGTGCGCGCCTGGTAATTTGGGCTGATTCCTTTTCCTCTTCCTTTTACGCAGTGGTACTGTGTTTCTAGGAGTGTTCATAGATGGGTTTGATCTCTGCAGGCCTAAGCCTAATGCATATTTAACGGTTAAACAGTGAAAATTAGGGGGAAACTTTGCATGTCGATTTACAGTGTGCGCCCCTAAAGATTTAAGTTAGGGGTCACTGTGCTCATAGTATAAAAATGTCAGTCTGCAGCAGTGGCGGACCTGGCTACTTTCGCGCCCTGGGCGAACCACCCCATAAGCGCCCCCACAACCCACCCCTGCGGCGACATCAAACACAAGAATGTGTTACGTTTCTTACGTTATTTTCTGATTCTGATTCTGATCCTATTGACACACTACAAATTATTCAAAAAGCTATATCACATAAAGCTTACAAAACATCATGTCAATGTATATGACATGAATGTTATTTAAGTTAGCATAGACCCACGCATAGCATTAAAAATTCCACAGTCACGGCGTACTATTGTTTACCAAATTCCCAGACTAATAAGCCTGTGTGAACTTGCACTTGTTGTGTTGTAAACACAAACTAGCCTACTGGAGAAATGGTAGCTGCTAGTTCAGCAAAGCTAACAATACAGTCGTCTTCTGTGGCTAAGTAGCAACATATTAGCAAGAGGATAATAACATAGCGTATAGGCTACTGTTTCATTACATGCACAATTAACGTCACTCATAGAGACCTGCATACTTTTATCTTTTGAACGTTTCTCCTCTTCTTCTTTCCTTCTCTTCCTGAACTGGGCACCTGATGATTTTTTTGGTCGTTTGTCCATGATGCAGCACCCTTGACTCGACTCGACATCATCACCTTTTCCGTCCGTCAACCACCAGAGTCAAGATTGACGTGATGTAAACAAATACACGTTGATGCAGGCACAGATTCGTTGTTCTTTTTTTTTTTTTTTTCTTTTTTTTTTTTAACATTTTACAAATACATTTATTGGGTTATGTTGAGGTAATTATCGGGGTTTGATTGATTAAATGTTTGCTTGGTTGGTTGATTGAATATTTGCTTGTGCTCATATATACCATAAATAATACATATTGCCATATTTTTCTTACTTATATAACCAGTAAATGATTATTGCTTGCTATACCAGGTTGTAGTATAATGCTTAAGTGTTACAAAGAGTAAAAGAGGGTCGGGGTGACAACTGTTTTGCTTCATGGCCGCATCATTGCGTAACTAGACCTTCCGAGGCATCCTCAGCACCTGGCGTCTGGACTTTCGTCTAGACCTCCGAGGACAATTTTCCATCCGAGGACATCTTCCATGGCCGCAGCGTTGCATAACTGAAGTGTCTGGATTATTTTGACTGTTTATATGATTATTTTGACTGTTTACATGTTTGTTTGCATAAGCTCTTGCTTCCACACGTTGTATTCACTTAGTTCCACCTACATGCACACACATATCCAATCGAAAACCACATGGGTGTCGCCAGCTTGCTTTCCCCTCCCTCAGGACGGCATCCATCTTTGTTTAGGGAAAACCCCTAAACAAAATACCAAGGAGGATTTTGTTTTTTCTTTAGATCAATTTTGGTGATTCACGAGTCACATTTTGTTCTCCTTGGCCAAGAAAACTGAGTGTCTTCTCTCCTTATTTTTGGGTAATTTTACTATGTCTACCTAAGGATCTATTTTTGAACTTGACAGGTTATGTCATAACCCGATACATTTAATAATATCTATGTTAATTTCATGAATTAAATACAATTTATTTGGAAGCAGGAGTTTGTGTTGTGTGGCCTGGGATCATGAGAGGTCAGTCTATCCCCCGCCCCCCTCCTTGCTTTTCCTCTGAGAGTGAGTGAGACTCGTCCTGCTCACTCACTCTGCAGTTGCGAGCAGCTGATCCCCCTCCCGTCTCCCCCTGCCTTTTCTTCTGACACACACGACTCTCAGCAGCAGTTGACATGATAGTAACGTGACATGGAAATGAGCGGTATTAGTCTAGAAAACTAGCGGATTTTTTTTTTTTTTTTTTCTCGAGGGCGCTTGTGCGCCCCCAAATAGATTGCGCCCTGGGCGGTCGCCCACATTGCCCATAGCAAAAACCGCCTATAGTCTGCAGCCCTGCAAATGATTATACAGAAAGCAGGGCACTAAATTTTTCTGCGCATGGATAGAAGCAAATGAGGCGGGCACGTAATGCTCAAGTCCAAAGAACAAAACAGACATTTTGGGGACGAGTGACATATTGAACATGAGGGCGTGTTATAATTGAGAATTTAAGGAAATTGATTTGATTTTGAAGGTGACTGTTTTAAAAGTTTGATTTCCTTCTTTCATTGTCAGAGTGTCCACAAGTTCCACGCAGCAAAGCACCTGTGCCGTCGGTGTACTTTTGCCTGTTTTGCCTGTTTGCATGTTTTTGTTTGCAAGCTTTGCATCCTTTTTCTGCTTGTTGACTTTTTGATTGGTTTTGTTTTTTCTTTAAATAAGATGACAAGTTTATACTTCCTACCCTTTGTTAGCTGTTTGTTGTTTTGTCTTTGTGAATGTCAAGTATTTGCCAAGTTGTTTAAAATAAAATTTAAGAAAATCAAAACTAGTATGCCAAGTTATTTTATTATCATCCCATTTATGAGTTAAAATGATGGCGCATTTCTTAGACACATTTAAACATATTGGTAAAAAAAACAACAAAAAAACGGCACGACCACATGGGAGCTACTAAATACTAGAGATGTGTTTTGATTGTTATTTCTTTGTTTGTTTCTCATGATTCCATATTTTTCTCCTCAGAATGGAGTGATTTCATATATATTTCCCTGCACTTGCTCGATAAAAGCAACAATTACTGACCACCACAATGTTTTTTATTGATTTCTTTTAGTGTTTCTGAATGCTAAAGAGTTGCACTTTTGAACTAATTCATTTTTTTTTCAAGCTTTTTATCTGAGTTTGTTCTACATGATAAAATGTCTAAGTGAGTGCTCGTCTGAGACTGGTGATTCCATACTTTTTGCCAGGGGTTGTAAATCGGGTCTTACTTGACGGCGCAGGTCTGCCACAGAAGCATAACTCGGCCTTCAGTCTTTACTTCGTTTCGTCCTTCAACCTCCATATCAAAACTTCCTTACTCAACTTGTTGTTCATCTGAGAACAAAGCAAATTAGAAGTTTACTGAGCCACCATCAACAAAGTTTTTTCAAAACTGTTATTTCATTATTTGAGAACAAAGATGTGTACCTTACTAGATAACCTTGTGAAGAGAACAGGCAAAATGGTTGCCTGTGTAGAGAGTAGAGACACACGTATCGAAATAGCCTTGGGACAGGGTGTACTAATTATTAAAGTAGAAAACTTAATAAGAGAAAATTACATATAATTATTTTTTTTGTAATCCCCACAATAAACCTGGTGTAAGAATTTTCATTACAGTATTTGCTCGAACACGGTTTAATAGGGTAACACCGTTTGTTTTCAACCACCAGGTGTCCTCAGTCTCCTCACTACACAATCAGGTCACAGAGGAAAAACGTGCATGGGCGCGGTTGGGGGGGAGGTTGGTTTAGGGCAGTACTTCTCAAATGGTGGGGCGCGCCCCCCCAGGGGGGCGCAGAGCGATGCCAGGGGGGGCGCGAGTGACCTCGGGGAACATGCTTTTATTTTTTTATTTTTTTTTGCCGTACTAGAATAAAGTGTACTTGCACATCCACTCCGTGGGTGGCAGTGGCGCTCTCATTTTCAAAGTGCGTGCAGTATTTTTGAAGTAAGCAAGAGCACACGGAAGAGACTCATGCAGAGCTGGACTCACGCAGCGACCCACTGTCTTCTTCGGTTCTCACGTGTCCGGCCGAGAAGTGCCGTTTTCGGCTTGGGATCGTCACGACCACCGCCCTCACCTACGGTTCTACCTCGGCCGCCGAGAATGCGCTTTTTTCGGGCCGTTTGCCTTTGACTTTTAATATAGTGGGAAATGAGGAAAGACCACTGTTTACTGAGTCTAAAAATGATTATAGCGGAGAAGCCAAATCAGTTAAGACGCCACTTAAAGACATTCGACCTCAATCTCATTGATAAGCCGCTTGATTGTTTTTCAGCGAAAATGTGCCGAATATTGCCAATTGTCACAATCGTCCCGCTTTGTCAGTGTTATATCAGTAAACCAGTGAGCACTGTGGTGAATCAGCGAAAATAAAAACTTTCCTTCTGTCCAAAGACTTTTTTTCCCCCCCTTCTATTCAGTTTTGTTTTTCGGTCAAATTTTTTGGCATGTTGTCCTGAAGAGTAAATGTTTCTAATCAATTTGAATTTGTTATTATTTACTGATTTTATTACATTTTATTTTTCAGTATCAAATGGTCAAAAATGTACCTTGAGTGTATTTTTACAGTTTGGATGTGACTTTTTTTTAAAAAAAATTTTAACTTCAGGCAAATTGATGCGCGTTAAGTCTTTTCTGTTACAAGCAACACAATGTTAAAAAAGTTATACTTTATTATAAGTTGATCTATGTTACTTTTTTTCTTTAATAGAAAAAAAAGGACACAATGTTAGGCTGAGGCGTACTTATAATAGTAATATAGACGAATGATACTATTTACAGTGGCGGCAGAGAGTTGGGGGGGGGGGGCGCGAAACATTTACGTCTTCCTTGGGGGGGCGTAACAGAAAATAATTGAGGAGCACTGGTTTAGGGTTATGCGCCAGCTTAGTGGCACACAGACGGCCAGCACACACATACGCACAAAAAAAGGAAAGGGAGGGAAAGGGTCAGGTGCTCAAGCACCCCCCGACCCCTTCGACCCCCCCGCCCCCCTGCACGTTCCTGTTAATTGAATATTGCTTCTAAGAAATCTATGTGAGTAAAATTTACTTGAAGCACAGGCAGACAATTTCACTTATTTCTAGTAGATTTACGTTGAAAACAAGGGAATTTAGTTTTAAGCTGTGTTTTTGCAGTGCACGAACGCATTTAAAAACAAAGCACAAAAACAGATTCCAAAATAATAATTTAAAAAAACAAAACAGCAGTCATTACATCTACAGCCAAATGTACTTGCTTCCAACTCTTTCGGAAGAACCTCACTGTAAATGCATCAAGTGACATCAGATCCTGTAATCTTAGTTGTTGTTTTTTTCAGCTCTTTCCATGCAGAAGGGGCAGCATAGCTGAAAGCTAGGGTTGGGAATCTCTGGCATGAAGCCGATTCGATATGTATCAAGATACAAAGGTTACCATTCGATTAAAAAAACGATACATTTTTAAGGTGAGCAATTCGATACAGTCTAAGAATGATACGGTAGTAAACATTTGTTGTGTGCATAGGCGGATCTACTATTCAGGCGAAGTAGGCGATCGCCTCAGGCCCCCAACCAGTAGGGGGCCCCGAACCAGCTGCCCTTGCCCCAACAAGCAAGGGCTTGGGCCACCGGAGCCAGCAGCACACCCAACTATTCGTCATGTATAGGCTAATTATGTCAGCATACCAAACAAACAAATAACAAAACTAAACAGAAAGCCATTTGAATGCTGCATTTATACCCCCCCCACACACACAGGCATTACAATGGACTGTTCCACGACGACGGGCTGAGTACCAGTCGCTTAGCTTCATTTATCGCCGTTTAGCATCGCTTAACTCCGCTTAGCTGTTTGTTAGCTTCACTTAGCTCTCCCGCGTTTTTCGCTCCACTAAGCTCCCTATTTTTACAGCTCACTTGCTACTTTGCACGTCGGCTATCTTTTATTTTGAACACATGAGCGAACGTGCTCTCCATGAGAGCCAAAGGGCAGTGAGGGAGAAGTTGGGAACAGGCCGCTAATGCCTACTGCCTCTTTTAACTTTCTTCTTCTTCACACCTAAAATAAAATACACGACAGCACACCCTGTGCCGAAACAATGCAGTAAAGTTCCAATCAGTCATAAAATAACACTCAACAGCTGGTTAACAACATTTGCTAACGAAAAAAAAAAAAATCTTATTCGTGACACCACAAGCAATGACGAAGAATGTTTTTTTTACGGAGTGTAAAGCTTTCGGTTAGCGGTTTAGCGAACGTACCTCCGGTGAACATTTCAAAATAAAAGCACGTCATGTTCGTCATATAAACAACGATTTCTAGAGTTAATCCCACATACTTCAGAATTAATATTATAATATGTTGAGTAAATACTACAAAATACAGATTCTACACTAAGAATAGTTTTCAAATGACACTCTTTATGACAAATATGATTGACAATGAATAATTATTGTAATTATTATACTACTATTATATATAGTAGTATACTATAATAATAATAATGCTAAAAAAAAAAATTAAGAATTGCTTTGAATAATGTCAGAAAGGCAAAGTCAGAGATCTGAATCTGTTTACTTTCCATTCTTTTGCACTAGTAAATGCTATCAGTATTTAACCTCATTCTTAATTTGTGATTAATTATTGTTATTTACATGGTTATTTGTACTTCAATAAAGAATTTAAGTGTTCCAAAATGGTTTTGTGAATTAATGAGCGTCAACAAAAATTTCTTTGCTAAATTAGTAAAAAAAAAAAAAAAAAAAAAAAAAAAGAAAGAAATTATTAGATAAGTCGACTAATCGTAAAACTAGTCGGCTGACTAATCAGTAACTAATCCGAAAATGTGTCGTTTAGGACAGCCCTAGTGTACCGAAACATAATTCCTCCGCACCCTTCTCACCTTTTTAACCCCGATCCATGAAGAGGGCCCCTGGATATGTTCGCCTTAGGCCCCAAAATTGCCACGTCCGCCACTGGTTGTGTGTGTGCGTACAGTATTTTTAACATATAAAAAAGACCACATTTCTAATAGCAAAATTAAACAAAGTTTCATACAAATGTCTCGTTTTTTTATGAAAAAAAAAAAAAATAAGGCTTACTAAATGACCGTCATTTTCGTTGGATGGGATTGATAATAAAATAAAACTATAGCGACAGACAACAATAAAGTGCAGTGATTCAACTACTGTATTTCCTGGTGTTTTGAACACAAGAGGTAAGTAATTTAAGTGCAAACTTTCAACTTAAACATCTTACAAACAAAAAATATTAATTATATGCAGCAGCTCTAGAAAAAAATAATTAAACCTGCTCGTGTTATCATCATAAATAAATAATAAAATATGCTTTACCACTGGTATAATTGGGGGAATAAAAACATGGCATTTTAGACAGACAGGTCAATAATCAATACTTTAACCTAATACACAGAAAAGTCATTCACTTATGCCTTTGCGTCCACATTTTTTATTCCTCATCAATGTCCATATCTTTTTTGAAGGGCAGATTTTTCTTGAGGGAGATCAACTGATCCACATCTTCATGTTTAAGTAGACAATCAATCAGTAGACAGTCAATCGCTGCACGTCGCTGGCGTCGGTGCTCAAACTGTCTATTGTTTTAGCATGCTGCTTTGTTGCCACTACTAGTTTCGTTTTGGTCTGTGAAGAAAACGCTACGAAGTGTGCGTTACAGTGGTTTTGTTAGCTCTCGCGTTGTTATGACACGTCCGTGACGATCGGGTAATGGCAACTACTAGCGGGTCTGCCGAAATGCATGATGGGAAGTTGAGGCAACCACTACTGTGAGTGGTGCTTGTCCATATTATATAATGCGTGCGGTCCCACTCGAAGTGTGTTGTTTGGTTAATGACACAAGCGCAGCATATGAAGTAAAAGTTAGATCATTATTTTAGTAAGCAGTGCATTGTACTAGGCACTAATAGCCGATTCTTGTGCTCGCGATAGCCGAATCCTATCTCTACTATCGTTTCTTTGAATATTTAATGGCTAATTACTTTCGAATGCTAACTTTACAATCGATACAGTTGTATCTGTCACCTGTAAAACTGGATATCCGGCCGTATCGGTTTATCGTTCTCAAGCTTACTGAAATCCCTGCCACCTAGACTTCAGTACGGTCAATAAAAACAAGTCCCGTGACCAAAGGTTCTGACTTCCAGTTCTTTTTTTGAGTGAGATAATTCCCCAAGTAAGCTGGAAGCAGGCCAAGAATGGCCTTATAAACAAAGACATGCCAGTGAAAGATTCTGCGTGTGGACAAAGCAGACTATCCAATCCGTACATACAAAGAGCAGTGGTCAGTAAGAGATCAGTTTTGTATTAAATTTTAGTGCTCCATGGTAAGCAGTATCCAATGCAAGAAGACAATTAGTAGATGAATGTAAATAAAGGACATCACCATAGTCAGTTACAGGCATAAAAGTTGATTCAACAAACTTCTTTTTAGAATCAAAGGAAAAACAGGCCTTCACCAGTTGCAGGCAACTGCATGCCGGATCCGGCCTCAGCTCGCCAGATCCGCATAGCAATCACACCTGCTTAAAGTCAGTACGCCAGATGTGGCCTGTATCAGCACAATGACAGTCCAAATGATAGGTTACACACTGTTCCGGGGCGGACCGTGCAGACCGGACGCAGTCAAACACTAAAATTTAATGAGTGACATATGACGTCACTCTCAGCGCACACCTGAAAGGCAACTAAACAGAAGAGCACGCAGGAGTCACGACACATCAGCTGAGGTCCAATTTGTATGGTAAGTATTCAAAGTTGTAATCACGTTTTGAAGTCACTGCTTGACTGCTGAACAAGTTATTCAATCGAGCGTTAATAGAATGGCTGGTGTAATCAAGTAATCTCCCATAGACTTCATAATGATATTGACGGGTCAGGTTCGACCTTTACTCCGCCACGCCTTCAAGAAGGTGGCCATCCCACAATCCGCTTCAGTTTTACCGCGGTCGGTCGACACATGCAGCGATTTAGGGTGAAAAAGTACGAAAGCTGTACCGCATGCAAACAGGAAGGTTCTTCTCAGGAGAGATTTGATCGAGGATTAAAGGTAATTATTATATTTATCGTTTTATTTTGAAAGAATTGTCAGTGTAAAAAGCTCTTTATTTTAAGGCTGCCGCCATATTGTCTAACAGACTAGCATCATTCTTCGACATATTTACGTAAACTAAATGCTAACTGGTCGTTTTTTGCTCTTTTAACAACGAATCAGGACTGTTTTGCATTCATATCTATAAAGAATTCGGGGATTTACGCATTTATTCACAGGAATTTTCAAAGTAAAAAGTTCTTTGTTGTAAGGCTGCCACCACATTGACTACCAGACTTGCATCGTACTTCGAATTCAGGTATTTAAGCATTTATTCACAAGAATTTTCGCCGAGAAAACTGTTAACATAAGGCGGCCCCCACATTGACTAACAGACGAGCATCGTACTTCAGCATATTTCCGCAAAATAAATGCTAACTGCACGGCTTTTTTTGCTTTTAACCAAGGATCAAAACTTTTACGTCCATATCTATAAAGAATTCAGGGATTTAAGCATTTATTCACAAGAATTTTCACTCTAAAAGCTCTTTTTACATATGGCGGCCGCCACATTGACTAACAGACTAGCATCGTACTTTAAAATATTTATGTAAAATAAATGCTACCTGCACGTTTTTGTTTTTTGGTTTTTTTTGCTTTTAACACTAGAAGTCCCGGAGAATTCTGCTACTCCTAACGGTCCCAAGCAATGGCCAATTTGGCCTCTCCTCCGAAAAAACCCAGAGGTGGCCTAAATGACCCAAGTGCTTTTGAATTAGCAAGTCGTTGTCCGACAGACAACAGCCGTTCATATGGAAATGCAACCACTTGTGTTGGTATGCGGCCCAAATGGAGGGGAACACACAACAGTAGTACTATTCATGTCATATTATGTGTCAGTTCAAGTCAAGCTACATTTATGGGGTTTTGCACATTTTAATAATGTGTATTGTTTTACGATTTTACTGTCAGAAAAAAATATCCCTGACAGTGTATTTGTGGGGCCTTCAGAAATTAGAACATTGAATCAGTATCAAATGTAAAACTGAAATAAGAGTCTGACGAAGTTAATTTTTGTCTTTTCTTCCTGGTATTTATTGATGCACAGGATTCAAACAAGAGTAATCACAGCACATCAAAACTATCAAGTCAAAACGTTGAAATACTATAGAAAACACACATAAATGTACCTCTAATACACTCTCTATCCTCTATACTGGACTTGTTAAAAGGTTATCAAGAATTTTTTGTTTTCCTGGGACTACTTGGTATACAATGAGGAGCAATTATTTGCACTCCTTGTGATTTTGCAAGTCCACCCACTTTGAAAAGAGGTGGAGGTCTGAAATTTCAATCATAGATGCATTTCCACTCATAGAGACAATCTAAAAAAATCCAGAAATCACATTTTATGATTTTTAAAATTTATTTGTTATCTACTGGGATTCAGTTCAAGTATTTGTGCACCTGAGAATCAGCAATAATTATGTCACTCAAAGAGTGAGGCTGCTTTCTCTTTCGCCCAACCCCCTCCTCAGCTAAAGTAGCCTGACTTGAGCCTTTTTCGCCCAATCCCCTCCTCAGCTAACACTTATTTCTTACTTGCCTACTGCAGGTTGATAAATTTGTAGGTAGATTTGTGTATGTCTTAGTCAGTCCAAAAAAAAAAAAGGTTCCTTCAATCAAAGTATATATTTTCAATCAAAAACAAAAGTCACTTGAATGAAAGCAAAATGTGTTTGAATGTAAAAGTTGCCTCAAAATAAAGACAGACAAAAAAATTCTTGTGTTGGTATATTTATTTTGCTTTTGATATGTTCTTATATTTTATTAGAATCAATCACAGCTTTGAAAGCCTACTGTAGGTTGTCAAATTTGTAGGTAGATTTGTGTATGTCTTAGTCAATCAAAAAAAAAGGTTCCATCAATCAAAGTATATATTTTCAATCGAAAACAAAAGTCACTTGAATGAAAGCAAAATGTGTTTGAATGCAAAAATTTCCTCCAAATAAAGACAGACAAAATTTAATGAGAATCAATCACAGCTTTGAGAGCCTACTGTAGGTTGATAGATTTGTAGCTAGATTTGTTTATTTCTTGGTCAAGCCAAAAAAAGTTCTTTCAATAAAAAAATATATTTTCAATCGAGAAAAAGAAGTCACTTGAATGAAAGCAAAATGTGTTTGAATGCAAACGTAAATAAGTCAGGCTGCTGTTTCTTTACTTGCAGCCAGCCATTAGCTGTGGAAGGGACGTTGGGGGAAAATTTTCAGCCATTAGCTGTGGAAGGGGGTTGGGCGTCAGGCTACTTTCAGACACTTTTTACTTGACAATAAACTGCTAAACTTTTGAGGATATTTTGACAGTATTTTAATAATTCTAATTTATTCGGATGTATTTGTTTGAATACCCTCTACATGTTAAAAAAAACATTTTTGAAAAGATCAGTTAACAATTTGCTGTCGATATAGATTGAGATACATACATATTCAGAAACACTACAACTAAGCATACCAAGCAACTGTGGTAACAAGAAAAGCACCTCACATGAAATGGCTGGGGAAAAAATATGCAAGACTAGTAAATACCACTCTTGGTTCAGATACAAGCTATCATTCAGGCAACCTTTACATTCAAACACATTTTGCTTTCATTCAAGTGGCTTTTGTTTTCGATTGAAAATATATACTTTGATTGAAGGAACCTTTTTTTGGATTGACTAAGACATACACAAATCTACCTACAAATTTATCAACCTACAGTAGGCAAGTAAGAAATAAGTGTCTGAAGTTGAATTATCAGTCCTACTTATGAAGATGGTATGTCCTGTATCGGAATTTAAACAAATACATATAAAAACAAATTTCCCATTTATTTTCAATGGCAAGTAATCAAGGTCCCTGTGATTTTTTTTTTAACCATTTATCATGACAGCCCAATGAGATTGTATACCGCTAACTCTCATTTAGGTGAATTTAAAAAAAAATGTAAAAAATCTGACCTACGTTTTTTGGGGAGGAATGAAAAAAATCAATTCAATCAGTTATCATAAACATCTTTGATGTGAAATGTTTTATAATGTATATTTGTAATAACGTGTAGAACATGAAAAGTAACATGAGTTACTTTGCTGAGTAACAAATTACTCTTACAATGAGGTAACTGAGTTACTTCTCCCAAAAAGTAATTTAGTTAGTAACTTGTAACTAATTACTTTTTGAAGTAAGATTGACAACACTGTGCAGTACATATTCCCTTCATAATAATTAGGAGGGTTAGGGCTATTAGGACATTCAGTCATTGTTTCAGTGTGTTCAAAAAACCGTTCAGGGCCGCTCCCTTCCACCTTCTCTTGACACAAATTCTGTTTCTGTTTTTCTCAAAGGTTTTCACACATTTTCTCGTACTAACTTCAGACAAAATGGCCACAATTCCTGCTCCATTAGATCCAGTCATTCTTAACTATATACATGATCTTGCTTTAAACTCAAATTGCAGTTCTAAAACGTTTTTTTTTTTTTTGCAAAAACAATGTACACATTGGGCCATTTTTTTCTGTTTTTCTGTGTGGAGTATAGGAGAAGTAAGTTAAAAGTTTGTAAAAAGCGTAAAACTCCATAAATTAATGTAAATTAATAAATGTAGCTTGACTTGAACTGACAAAAACTATCACATGAAGTGTGCAACCGTGGTGTGTTCCCCTCCGTTTGGGCCGCATTCTAACACAATGTATGTCTAGTGGTTGCATTTACATATGAATGGTTGGTGTCTGTCGGACAACGACTTGCTAATTCAAAAGCACTTGGGTCATCTGGGCCACCTCTGGGTCTTTTAGGAAAAGAGGCCAAATCGGCCATTGCTTGGGAATATTAGGAATATTTGTCTTGGGGAAGGGCCGAGTCGGCCTCTACTGGGTTTTCTAGTGTTAACCAAAAATCGAGACTGTTTTACGTCCATATCAATAAAGAATTCAGGGATTTAAGCATTTATTCACGAGAATTTTCAACAGAAAAGCTCTGTTTACATAAGGCGGCCACCACATTGACTAACAGACTAGCATCGTACTCCGACATATTTAAGCAAAATCATGGTAACTGTACTTCTTTTTGCTTTTCACCAAGAATCGAGACTGTTTTGCGTCCATATCTATAAAGAATTCAGGGATTTATGCATATATTCACATTAATTTTCAACGGAAAAAGCCCTTTATCATAGACAAGCAACAGTGCCAAACTCTCTCCATTTGTTAACAACTTCCCTGACTGTCGATTGATGAACATCCAGACTTTTAGAGATGGTTTTGTATCCATTCCCAGCTTTATACGAATCAACATTCCTTGATCATATGTCTTCAGACTGCTCTTTTGACCGAGCCATGATGCACATCAGACAATGCTTGTCATCAAGACAATTCTTACTAGGCGTGTGTTTTATAGTGGGCAGGACAGCTTTAAACCACTCATCAGTGATTGGGCACACACCTGACTTAAAATGTTTGGTAAAAATTGGTTTTAGTTGCTTTTCAAGTCTCCTTAGGCAGAAGGTTCACTGACTTATATCCCCCCCCCCCCCCCCCCCTGTCATTTTTTGCATGCTATTTCCATTAAGATATGAAAACCTATAAATGTTTGGGTGGTTTTAGTTGAAGCAGACACTGTATTTTCATCGGTGTGCTTTTGACCAAGATCAGATCACATTTGATGGTGATTTTATGCTGAAATGTGAGAAATTCCAAAAGGTTCAGATACTTTTTAATACCACTGTAGTTACTGTGCTATCAATATAAAAAGTGATTTTTTTTAAAAGCAACTCTGGTTCATCTGTCGCAGCCAATTAACTGAATTAAAATGGCTGCCCTCTCTGCAAGGTTGGAAAACACTGGTTTAAAGCCCACCATCTTACAATTGCGACAAAAAGTGGACTCCTTCTGAATTTTTATTGAGGTGAGTTTGGCTTCATTTGTACAATAAACATAATAACAATGGGAATTTACAGTGACAATACGACAAAACAAAATGTGAATGACAGAAGTGATTGTCTGTGTGTTTTGTTGAGACAGCACAATAACTTCTGGACACTTCCTTAGGTAGGCCTAACTGAAAGGGACCCAATGCAAGAGATATTAATTTGACAATGTGCTTCTTCTTGTCTTTGTGGTGATCTTACAGAGATTTGTTCTACAAAATTGAGCATTATTGTCAACTCTTGTAATGGATCATATTGAAGTAAGTGACCCGAATGAAGGGACTAGTAACAGGACATGTGCACATTCGAACTGAAACAAATACCTGTCGCCCTCTAGTGGAGTTTCTAAGGCTCTACAAACCATTCAACGCATCCACTGATGCCCAATCCGATCGTTACTCGGACTATTGAAAGTGGTGCTTCGAGATACGAGCAAACGACCACAGGCAGGCGATTAAGGTCACTTCACAAAAGGAGGAGGATAGAAAACAATTATTCAAGAAAGCAGTGGTGGTTCTAGGATTTTTCTGAAAAGGGGCCAAGAAGGGGCCTCATGTAACCCTCATGGGCCAAGTGTCGCTGCCATCTTTGTTCAGTGTTTGTTTTGGTTAACAAGGCAATACGCAGATTATCCTGCATGTGGCGGTAAAAACATCTTTGCTTGCGACTGTCAAGTAGAGATAAACCAGTAAAGTTTGTAACAATTCTTATTTAATCAGACTGTGTGCAAGTAAGGATACAATACACGGAATAATAATTTTAATCACTTTTTTGAAAAGCCACACAAAAAGCAGCGTTAATACTTACACATACTTTCAGAATAGGCCTGAAGGATTTTGGAAAAAAAACTATGATAGCGATTTTTTTTTGGGGGGGGGGGGGGGGGGGGGGGGTTGCGATACACTGCGATATTATATTGCGATCTTAAGACTGGAAGAATTTTCACCAGATAACTTGAATAGCTGTTTGGGATAGGCCTGAATGATATTGTAAACATTGCGATATACTGTATATTGCCTAGGTTCCACACTTACTTTTTGCATTGCATCGCAAAGTTTCATTGCGTCATCTTTAACACTGTACTTTCAATCAGTCTCCTTAACATTCATATAATTCCTTCATTCATTCATCTTCTGGACCACTTATCCTCACAAGGGTCGCGGGGGTGCTGGAGCCTATCACAGTTAACTCTACGGACAACTTGGAGTGTTCAATCAGCATACAATGCACATTTTTGTGGATGTGGCAGGAACCTGGAGAAAACACACGTCGCCTAAAAAATGGGGATTATTTTAAAATAAGAATAATGTCGAAAAATGCTTTATTAAATGCTTCATTGAGTGAGTCTACTCACATTTGCTTACGCTGCCGAGAAAAGCCTCTCACTTACACAATAAATGAGTGGCCACAGCACACTTCAGGCTGAGCAGCCGCTAATGTAGAACAAACTTAATGATGATTAACACATTTGTGCCTTTGATTGTACAGCGTCTTTTCTAGTCAGATCAAAGCTACAAACCTGTCAATCATCGTTAACTTGAAGTACCAAACGGCAGCTGCACTGGTGACCAAGAAAAACAGTTTGGTCGCACTGTTTAGCAGGAGGGAAGGTGAGAGGCTGTAGCGCTGTTCCAGTATGAGGCGGAAAAATAAGTTTGCGTGTTCAAAAAAAAAAAAATATATATATATATATATATATATATATATATATATATATATATATATATATATATATATATATATATGTATATATATATACATAGATGGCGGAGAACACAGACAAGGCTGAAAAAGCAGTTTCTGGTCTTGCACCCCTCCTTAAAATAAACTGCTGTATTTTAAGCCAAAAGAAAAGTTGTTTTTGATAGAGCAATAGCATTTTCATGGCGCATTAAGCCCCCTTAGTATTTTTAATTTGCCCGTTTTACCCTGGGGACCCCCGTTTACAAACACCGCGCAACTGCTTTTGTTTCATCCCAGCCACAAGAAGAAGGTAGGTAATTATACTGTATTCATTATTCGAGATGACTATCATTTTTAGCATAGAATCATAACTTGATGTCTATAGATTGATGTCTAATATTTCGTTTAAAAGAAAAACTACTTTAAAAACTTATTCACTCACATATTTTAAACTTTTAAACAAATTACGTCACAACGAAAAAAATAGTGTCTGTAAATGGGTCACGGATATCTACCTCATAACTATCGCTTAATTATATATTTTTCGTTACTGTCGCGTTTTCCCCGATATTTTAGATGATAATCGATCCAAACAAAAAAAACAATTGGGGGGAAAAAAACGTTTAAAAGGGTAAATATTTGAAAAAGCAAATTGCAATCACTCCTTGATGACTGCAATTTCTTCCTTGCGATCCTTGTTACATTACTGTGTTTCACCCATAAAATCCCTCAAAGGTCCGGCTGTGGCCATTCACAGCTGTGCCTTGACACTCAGTGAGACATGCTACACAGAGTTTTTGGATCGAAACAAAGTAAGTATGCGATAATATCTCGTTAAAATCATGGTGTCTTTAATTATGCTCTCTCATGCTCTCACCTCGAATTAGGGTTTAGGGGTTTAAATTTTTTTGTGTTTTTTTAAATGCCCTCCTGTTCCAAATTAGTCTTCCCCCCCAAAATTGTGATTTTAAGCTTTCCAATGATATATCACACATTCATATAGGACAATTTTGAAATTTGGCCAAATTGGGGGTCTCAGAGCAGAACTTCAAGTCACCTGAGTGTTGCAAATACTGCACAGCCGCACAATGCGATGACGATGCTCAAGTTATATGTCATTCAGGTTTACTCAATAAACAACTTTCTCTCGATTCACCTATTGCCATGCTTTGTGCTAAAAACAGGGAACAGGGGAACTTCAGGAGCCATACAAATTAGAGGTGGGGCCAGTGCCCCTGTGGCGCCACCCCTAAAACCGCCACTGCTAGAATACAGTGAAAATAAGGTAACTGTTAGATGGGGGTTTTCCTAACTGCCACACTGTTTACATTAAAGGGGTTTGTATTTTGTCATTTACTTTCATTAATGCAAACGTAGCTTCCATTTTCAAGTAAAAATGTTCTGCAATTGTGGCTCTGCACTTTGCAAGAGGGATGCATCGGCAAAATAAAAATAATGTCAACAAATAAGAGTCTCCTTCTCCAAATAAATTTTTCCTATTCTAAATCGGGATACCGCATGTCATCAATTGCCTTTTGTTGAAAAACGTGTCTGAGAATCACTGTTCTTATCGTGTACATTATGTGACGTGCAGTCAGGGGAGGCAGGTGAGGCTCTGTGTCATCATGACAAAAAAATAATTATAGCATCTAATTTATATTAATATTTGTCCATTGCTCTTTATGTATGACTCATTTCAAACATTTTTTATAGTCAAAATCGCTGAATTTGCCAATTTCCTGTTCAAATAAAGAAATGAAACGAGAGGTGCGGCAGCAACGAGTAAAGCCTCACCTCTGAATGCGCAATCCATAACAAACTGGGTTGATACATGGAATTGGAGCGTGCTGGTTGCCGTACATATACATGTCGCCATTATAATGTTTCCAGATACGTTTATTTGACCTGATTTTCCACAGTCTTGCTAATGTCTTTAACCCTTAAAGTTTAATGTTTGTTAGCGACATATTTAGTTTTGCTGATGAGAAATAAAACCACAGTGAAAAGGCACAGGTTGCGGCAGATAGTACTCTGCCGCACTGAAAGGGGGCGTACGTGAAACTGGACTTTCCGTCAAAAGTGGACGCGATTAACACCACACCGGAGCTAAAAGGTTTGCTTCAAACTGCGGGGCAGAAGATAACTCGCGCTTTTCGAATGGACTGGTACACCCGAAAAGACTGGCTATGTGGCTGTCCTTCGAAAAATCGCCTTTGCTGCTTTCCCTGCCTTTTCTTCTCAACTTGTGCCAATGTCTGGACTAACACGAGATATTGTGACATTAAAAAACTACCACGAAGCCTCAGCAAACATGAGAGCTCGACCACTCACATTCAAAGCCTGATTGCTTTAAAAACTTTTGGAAGCTCAAGGATCGATTTGGCTTTGACGAACAGCGGAAGCTCAACGGTAGCAGCCACAAGGCTAAGGTAAAGGAAAACCAAAAGAGTTTGAAAGACCTCATTAATGCAACCTGTATCCTAGCTGATTAAATTAATTGATTAAAGTATCAGAATTAAAAGTTTTAAAAACAACTGAATATTTCACTAAAGGTCAGAATTGAATTCTGTGGTTTTGTACACCACTCTTTACTCTCATTTATGTTGCATGAATTATAGAATTGCGACGGCCAACACATTGAGTGTGTAGAGCAAATGCATGTTATTTTCTTACTTTTACGTATCGATAATATGTACCGTGTGTGCGTGTTTTGTGAAGAATGCTGATGAGATATGAAATAACCAGTAGCCAATTGAATAAGCTACCCTTTTTGGTTTATATATTTGGAAATCTGACACTAAAGGAGTCAGTGCCTCACCAACCATGAACCTCACCGCACGTCACTGACTAGTAGTGTGTAGGGCCTGATGTCAGCTGGGTAGGCTCCAGCACCCCCGTAACCCTTGTCAATGCATGTGGTACATAGAATTTAAGGAATGTTACCAGTGGGAAGTACGTTTGAGTTCAAAGTTTTTCCCTTTCCTCATAGTATCCTCCTTTGTTTCGAGTGTGGCCACCCTATGAGATACGAGTCATGTCTTGAGTTAAAAGCGTGGTTAGGAAAATAATCTCGCATCTCAAGGCACCACTTGTGCTTTAGTGTTATTGGTACTGTACAGTAGTGAGTTACTGGCATTTAGGCATGTCTGCTTGTTGGATTTGTTGCATCTTGGTGGGCAAACAGTGAACACGCTCAAACATGTAATACTAACATAAACACTCCTGCTTACTAGCAACACTGACATTTTTACATTCACCCGTTTACAGCATTCTAATGCCTGACCCAAACTGCACAATTTTTTTGTTGTTTCCTACGATCGCAGAGTCAGATTGCACGACATTGTGTCACGGTGTTGCGGTGTGTCTTGGATGGACGACAATCGCATTCTGCAGTGAAGAGCAAGGCCGGACAGCTGACGGCGTCAGTAGGTAGAACAAGCAGCTGTCGAACAGTAATTTCATATCGTGATAGTGACAATCATCTGATCTGCTCGGTTCAACACATTTGCTCTAAACAAGACGAGAAAATGGGATTCACTGTTAATGTTGTTTGCATGGTGAGGAAGAACACACTGCAGTCATCTGCATTCTCACCGAAATATGATGGTAATCTTGGTAATAGACAAAGCGTTGTGAGCCCACTATTTCAAAATATAGGCCACGATAGTCAACGATTCTTCATGACGCATCCGTTGCGCTAAAATCAGGCTAAAATTGTGTCGTCTGAGTCAGGCATAAGAGAAGTAAATGTACTTTCATTTGTCCTGAGCGAGCAGTACATTCGTTTTACACACCTCGCAAGCTAAACTAACACCAGTGTCGTAATGAAGCTAATTGTTGTCACGTGCTATGCTAGGAGCATTGTTTCACATACATTTCACAGTAGCTGCAAGCAAAGAGTGATGACAAGAGTCGGTATTATCGTAAATCTAACAGCAAATGTGTGTGAATTGGAAGTAAAACCTCTGCATTTTATCATGACTCATTTCTGTTCTTTTCACGTGCACGAGTCTTTCCACCAAAATCTGACAAATTCAAAAATAGCATTTAGAGTGGTATGAAAAAGTATCTGAACCTTCTGGAATTTCTCACATTTCTGCATAAAATCCCCATCAAATGTGATCGGAACCTTTGTCAAAAGGTCATGAAAAAACAGTGCCTGCTTTAACTAAAACCACCCAAACATTTATAGGTTTTCATATTTAAATGAGGATAGTATGCAAACAATGACAAAAGGGGGAAAATGGGTAAGTGAACCATCACATTTAATATTTTGTGGCTCCTCCTTTGGCAGCAATAACTTCAACCAGATGCTTCCTGTACCTAGCACATCGATCAGGACTAATCTTGACCCATTCTTCTCTCCAAAACTGCTGTAGCTCAGTCAGATTCCTGGGATGTCTGGTATGAATCAATGTCTTTAGGTCATGCCACAGCATCTCAATGGGGTTCAAGTCTGGACTTTGACTTGGCCACTCCAGAACATGTATTTTGTTCTTCTGAAACCATTCTGAAGTTGATTTACTTCTGTGTTTTGGATCATTGCCTTGTTGCAGCTTCCATCCTATTTTTGGCCTTAACTGTCTGACAGACGGTCTCAGGTTTTCCTGCTAAACTTCCTGATAAACTTTTGAATTCATTCTTCCATTAATTACTGCAAGTTGTCCAGGCCCTGAGGTGGCGAAACAGCCCCAAATCACGATGCTCTCTCCACCCTGCTTTACAGTGAGGATGAGGTGTTGATGTTGGTGAGCTGTTCCATTTTTGCTCCACACATGCTGTTGTGTGTTACTCCCGAACAATTCAACCATGGTTTAATCAGTCCCAAAAATATTTTGCCAAAAATTCTGTGGAGTGTCCAAGTACGTTTTTGCGAATATTCAAAAAGCAACAATGTTTTCTTTTTTTTTTTTTTTGACAGCAGTGGCATCCTCAGTGGAGTATACGCCCAGAACACCATTTTTGGCAAAAGTTTTACATGTAGTTGATGTGTGAGATATTGGACTGTGCCAGTGATTTCTGTAACTCTAGGGTTCTTTTTTACGTTTTTGAGTATTCTGCGCTGAACTCTTGGCATTATCTTTGGTGGACGGCCACTCCTTGGGAGAGAAGGAACAGTGCCAAACTCACTCCATTTGTAGACAACTTCTCTGACTGTCAACTGATGAACATCCAGACTTTTAGAGATGGTTTTGTTTCCTTTCCCAGCTTTTTTCAAATTAGCAATCCTTGATTGCAGGTCTTCAGACAGCACTTTTGAACGAGCCATGATCCACATCAGACAATGCTTCTCATCAAGATAATTCTTACCAGGTTTGTGTTTTATAGTGGGCAGGGCAACTTTAAACCACACATCGGGGATTGGACACACACCTGACTTAAATTGTTTAGTAAAAAAATGGTTTCAATTGCTCTTTAAGTCTCCCTAGACAAAGGGTTTCACTTTCTTATTTTTTCCCCCCTTTTGACATTGTTTGCATTCTATCCTTATTAAAATATGAAAACCTATAATTGTTTGGCTGGTTTTAGTTTAATCAGACACCGTTTTTTTCATCTGTGTGATTTTGACAATGATCAGATCACATTTGATGGTGATTTTATGTAGAAATGTGAGAAATTCCAAAAGGTTCAGATACTTTTTCATACCAGAGTACTTTTTCAGATCTTTTCCCGATGAACTTGCAGTGCCAATCAGGGTGATAGACGTCCGCTCACGTGACATCCAATCATCCTACTGTTGTGAATTTAAATGGATTGATCATTAGTAAACCGAAAACATTTGTTCATTTGCTGCCAGGTCAAAGGAATTGAACTTCTACGACCGTGAGCCAGTGAGCTAACGGTAACAAGCAAGATATATGATGGATACCTCATTATCTGGACCGTCTGAAGCCCCGCGCAATATAACAGGCACAGTAATGGAATCGGCAAAGCTGCAATCTACTGCTAATACAGTAGGGCCTTTCTGAACCGCATATACTGTATGTGTCATTCCGTATAGGTAATGCACTGCCTTAAATTTAAGCTTTTAGGCTTAGAATACACAATAAATACAAACCTATGCACATCTTCCACTCGTTATGTTCATGTATCTCAGGTTGGTTGATTTTCACAAACTAAGTTTTGTAACATTGCAAGCTATGGTGGCACTTTCACACGGTCCAAACGCTAGGAAATTGACAGTCTGAAATGGGAAAAAAATAAGTTTCATTCCTTTGTTTCGGATCCATAATGCCATCTGATAAAACTTTTGAGGAGATTTGAGGAAGGGGCGGTGTCAAGCTTGCTCAAATGAGGCACTTCAGTATTTCACCCTGCAGGACAGTGTGAGACTCGCGGGAGGGCTTAAGTGTCGCAAAATGCCAACTTTGTACAGCACCATGCATTGCATCTCACCAAAATGGGGTTGGGGGGGGAAAAACATCAATTTAAAAGTTAACTTTAACAATGGCGTTATCCTCTGTGGTTATTGCTTGTGGGTTTAACTTACGAAAGTAATTAAACATATTTAATATATATATATATACATTTTTTGTATGACACCTGATATATGGCCAAATCTGATCTCACTTTCCTAGGGAAAAAATGAGTTTGGAGGAAATCAAATATGGACATAAATGCTAAAGATTGAACTTGGACAGAATAAATGTACAGTATATACAATACATACATTGTCACCACTATCGGAAGAGGTGGGTAGGTCCAGTAACCAAAAATTTTACTCAAGTAAGAGTAAAGTAGTCATCCAAAAATGTTATTAAAAACAAGTAAAAAAGTATTTGGTGAAAATGCTCAAGTAATGAGTAACATTGTGAGTAACTGCATACGGTGTTTGATTTTTTTTTTTTTTTTTTAAATCTAACAAATTTAAGTATATGAAATGTCATTATTATACTTTGATTTAAACTATTATATAACCACATCAAGCCAAAGAAATAGGAAAAAAAAATTTTGATTTTCGGCCAGAGAAAGAAATCTACAGAAAGGAAGCATCATTCGTACAAAGAGCACGAATGCCTTCTAGTGGAGAAAATAGTTCCTAGTTTGATTAGTGAATAGTTCCTTCACATTTCCTATTATGAAATTAAAAGGATCATATCTCCGGTTTTACGTGGTCAATCGGTGTCAAATAAAAACTGGGGAGAGGTTAAAATCCGTGCTTTCGATTTATGTTGAGGGCAGCGCTCTGTGGCAAATATTTATTCTTTTACAGTGCTTTAAAGATGACACATGATTGAACAGGCGGGCATAATCATAGACCAGCAAGCTTGAGTCAGATTGGTATAATGGAGCCATGTGATTATTGTTGCGAAGTCTTATTGGTGTAAATGACCGAGCTATTGTTGACATCGCTGGCCCAAAAAAAAAAAAAAAAAAAAGTAAAATCTAATATGTAGTGTCTACTAGTGTAGCCTGAACCTGAACTAGCAGAGTAAGAGTAGCGTTTCTTCTTCACAAATCTACTTAAGTAAAAATAAAAAGTTTGGCTTAGTAAAATTACTCTTAGAAGTACATTTTTTTCAAAAACTTAATTAAATGTAATGGAGTAAATATAACGTGTTACTAGTACCCACCTCTGACTATCGGTAACATGTGGCAGTATTGACAGCCATCGTTAAGTCTTAGTACTGTACTTAGAACCCCAATGGATTGTTTTTGTAAATGTCATTGTTGCAATTTTCAACTCACTAATGAGTTTGTCACTGATAGACATCCAATCTGTTTGAACTGAGAGGGTTGCCAACAATTTAACGAACGTTCTTTCGCTCCCAACCCTCCCAGTTCAAAGAATTGGACGTCTATCACTGTCAACGGCAGCCTGTGAGTTAAAATGCTTTAAAGGGACTAAAATGGTGACCATCTCAAAAATTAAGTTACTTTATTGTGTAGAAAACGAATTTGGCATGCAAACCAGGCTGGGTTTTTTTTTTTTTTTTTTTTTTTTAACCATTTAATAGTTATTCCATTTGTAACAATGAATAAGGGAAGCACTATTTGTAGCGTTTCGCTAGCTTGTACACGTTACAAAATGACAGAACAGTCACAAGTTCACTTGAGAATAGAAAGCCTATGGATAGCATGCTTGCAGACTGCAAATATCTGAAACTCATTCTGGGTGTGACATCATCTTCTATTCGGAGATTTTTTTGGGTGGAAAAAATTAGGTTCTAGGTACATTATTAAGTCTTTTCTGTCACTTTTTGGATGGAGTTGTATCCAAAATATGGTCTGTTATTATGTTAAAGTCACAGTAGTATTCATAGCACCTTTAAAAACAAAAATAAATGGAATTAAAATAACACTAATTACTCATCTTGTTTACTCTTTCAGAGGCATCGATGGTGATAGACCTCCAATCATGTGACGTCCATTCTGCTGTGAATTTAGCAACGAATAAACATTCATTCGTTGCTACCCTCTAGTTCAAATGGATTGGATGTCTACCGCTGTCAATGGCAGCCAATGAGTAACCAACACACCGACTAGGGCAATCCATTCCAACACCACCTTCAGTCCTCACAGCACAACCCAAGAGTGATCAAGCTATTCAGGTATTCATACAATAAGGCCCTGTTCAGACTACCATCCAAAATCTGATTTTTAGCCAATCCAGATTAAAACTGGATGGCTCTTATGAACAGTCACAAAGCACAGAAATCAGATTGACGGGGGCAGATGTGTTTCACCTCTTCTCCTGTACTCTGCTATCTTTTTTCAGTCTAGTCTGTCAGCTTTTTTGTATTTTTCCTCTGTGGACCAGCTGCTGCTGACTCTCAATTTGAAATACGGATTTGATTAGTTGGTCCCTCAGCACTATTGACAAGACTTCTTCAACAACACACGGCGCTCCAGGAGAGCCGTCCTGCCCAGAGGGGGACCTTTGCAGCGGGCTACGTGAACCACTGGCAGCCCGCCTGTCTCACAGTCCTATTCGTAGAAGACGTTGAGGATATTTGGCTGATTGGCATGATGGTCGAGGAGGTTCTCCTGTTTGGCTTGGGAAGTGTCCTACTGAACCGGGAAGTTTCCAAGACGGCAGCTTTCAGAAAAATTGTTAAATTGACCACTGAGCTAACGGGCCTATGCAAGGCTTCTGAGGACTGGCTGGAACCCCGGATCGGGACATTCCGTGCTGGCACGGTCCGTCCCAGGGATGAAACGAGAGAAGAGGATTCCATCGGGAACCAGCTGACGGAGCTATCTCGTCGGACCGCTAATGTTGGTAGGGACCTGGGAGCTCTGCAATCCGGACGACGCCTTGATGATTTATTCAAGGCTTCGGATCTGGATGCCCAGATGGGAATGCTAGTCTGGCTCTTCCACGGCTCAGTCCGGGGAGGTATGGAGACGTATGGAGAACATCGCGTTCCAACTGGCGGAACTGTCAAAGCTAACTGCGAATGTTGGGAGAGACTTGTGGGAACTGAGGTCTGCCCTTCGCCTTGATGTGCACAACTGACTGAGGACAACTGCTTTTTTGGACATCCTAAATTCCGATTCGGATTAATTTCGGCGTAAAATCTCCCTATCTGACTCCTTTCCACCCCCCACCCCCCATGACCCCCCTTTCCTCCTCCTGGGAGAGCCACGCAGATGGTCCCTATCTGATGCCCTTGATCTTTCCTCCCAAGGCCGTTCGCAGAGTTCTGTGACTCTTATTTTGTCTACATGCACGCACAAATACTGATAAACACACACATTCCTACCCCTTCAACTCCACTTCCGTCTTTTCAAAGTATCACGGACCCTCCTACAGGCCATCACTGGGAAATTCCTTATTGTCGCACAAAAAATTCCTGTACATGACCTGTGTGTCATGCCATAGCCCTGCTATGTTGTATGATACATGTGTGTTCACTGTAACTTTCCTTTAACTGCTCTGTCATTTCTGAAGAAGAGAGAGATAGTTGGCTGCATGGTTCATCTGCAGTGGCCTGATGCTCACTCATCGAACATAACTTCGTTGTCATGTCTGTGTGTCAATGACTATTAAAGCTCTATATTCCTGTATTCTTGTAGGCCATGTACAGAAGGTTGTTTCATATCAGATAATGGGAAAGATGCTTCTCAGTCTGAACACACCTTAATTTGACTGTCCGTGACGTCACTCTATGCTGGATGATGCTTTCTTTACCACCGCAACCTGTCAGATGTGTCAATAATGTAGCCCAGTCTGGATAGCCCCTGATCTGATTCGGACACTTACTAAAAACAGTGTGAACGGTCAGCCCTGAAAATCTGATTTGAAGAGGAATCCCATTCAGAGGTCGACAATATAAATGGCCCGGTGGCTCAGATGTACTTTTAACACTGTCAGAATGCTTCAACCACTGGTCCAGTGGGGCCTGTAAAACATTGCTTCGACCCCCCCCAAAAAAAAATCTTATTTCACATCAATACCCATCAATACCCAGTGGCTCTGTGTTTTGCTGATGGTAAGCTATCACGATCAAAGACAACCTTCCAGTCAATGCAGCCAGCTGTTGCTCTCCGTGGGGCGTTAACACACCTCGTTCTGATTACTTCTGCTGATTGATTGTCGATATCTCAGTACCCGTCTAATGTTATACTATAAGACAACATGTCTCTGAAACCCCCATGACCCGGCTAAGCACCGGGGAACAAAGACCAATCCAGAAAGACAAAGCCACCGGAGGAGTTGAAGGAAAGCAAAATTAATTATGGGAAGAATAGGGAGATATATATTCAGCTCCAGTGGCGAGACCGCCTGAATTGGCTCAGCTACGATGAGACAAAAAAACGAGGTTTACTGTGAGGTGTGCAGATCAATGCCCACATGTGCAGACAAGTAAGTTAGAGAAAAGTCAACGAGTATGAAACCTATGGTATGGACATAACGTGACAATTCATCCGCGTGACTACAGAGAGAAAGAAAACATCATAACAACGTTGTAGCTTGAAAATCGTTAGCCATAAATGCCTTAGTCATCTCGGACTTCTAAATTGTTGCCACGGCAACCGAGCCGGGGGAGACTTCCAGAGGGCGGTAAAGGGGGGATGTGGGGATTATTGATGTGATTATAGAACTGGAGTAGGATTATTTGCACTAGTTTCATGTTTTTGCACTGTTTTATTGCACTTTTCATTAAATCTACCTTAAAAAATGTTATTCATGTTATCCAATCAAATTGTTCTTTTTTGTGATTATTGGGATCAATATCTGACGCGTCGACCTGGGCCTGCGAACTTCAAGATTAATCTCCCTTATTGTCTATCCCTGCCATTGGAATCAGATATGCATGCAGTCCGAAACAGCCTAATGTGCGAGGAAGAATGCATGCTTGTCCACAGATGGCCACCAACAATAGGTCAATTTACTTTAAATGGTCGATTGGATGACAATACTTCTAAATAGCTCGAGTTGCAATACGTTTATTACTTCAGTTCCTAGGTTTAGAAGAAGTGGCAATGCATGCATGAACTATGTCGATGCCATTGTCTTTTGAAATCTCTTGACTGTTAATGAATCATGGTAGCTAAACCCACAAGTGACTTCCTCAGAGAGGCCGCCAATACTGTATAATAAAAAAAAAAAAAATCAATGCAAAGAAATGTAATGTGTGTAAGTCCTCCCCAAAGTCATTGGTCCCACAACTTCCACGTGTGGTTTATAAGCTTAGCCGCTCCTGAAGTCCTCGTCAATTTCAGGCAGGATCTTCCGTCTCAGGGTTTCGGTGAGGGGCCGGGAGCTGCTGGGCGACTCTAGGTGTTTGGGCTCGTTGGTGCGATAGGTGCCCTTTTGCTGGTACGCATACACGTAGATGCTATACAAGCCTGCCAGCAGAAGTAGCAGTGCCAAGATGACAATGACTGTGGGATAAAAATAGCAGTTAGAAAGGCAGATAAGGCATAGAGTGAGGAGGAAGGGCGCATGTTTTCACATGTCAGGTCAGCCTATCAGCCAAACTCATTTAATGGTTAATGTAATGGTCTCATTGTTCTGTAACCCGTTTTTGGCAAAACAATACAGTGGTATGAAACAGCATCTGAACTTTTTGGAATTTCTCACATTTCTGCATAAAATCACCATCAAATGTGATCTGATCTTTGTCAAAATCATACAGATGAAAAACTCTAATTAATTACATACTGTATAGTTGATGTGTGCACAGAGATATTGGACTGTGCCAGTGATTTCTGTAAGTCTTTAGCAGACACTCTAGGGTTCTTTTTTATCTCTCTGAGTATTCTGCGCTGAACTCTCTGCGTCATCTTTGGTGGACGGCCACTTCTTGGGAGAGAAGTGATAATGCCAAATTCTCTCCATTTGTAGACAACTTCTCTGACTATCGACTGATGAACATCCAGACTTTTAGAGATGGTTTTGTATCCTTTCCCAGCTTTTTACAAATCAACAATCCTTGATCGCAAGTCTTCAGACAGCTCTTTTGACCGAGCCATGATCCACATCAGACAATGCTTCTCATCAAGACATTTCTTACCAGGTGTGTGTGTTTTATAGTGGACAGGGCAGCTTTAAACCACTCATCAGTGATTGGGCACACACCTGAGTTAAAATGTTTGGTAAAAATTGGTTTTAATTGCTCTTTAAGTCTCCTTAGGCAGATGGTTCACTTACTTATTTTCCCCCTTTTGTCATTGTTTGCATGCTATCCTCATTAAATTATGAAAACCTACACATATTTGGGGGGTTTTAGTTAAAGCAGACACTGTATTTTCATCTGTGTGATTTTGACAAAGATCAGATCCCATTTGATGGGGATTTTATGCAGAAATGTGAGAAATTCCAAAAGGTTCTGATACTTTTTCATACCACTGTATGATTGTTTTTGACATCCTTTCTTTCTGTCGGTTCTTTGTTCTTTCTATTAAATATGTCATCTGAAGTGACCACACGCAGAGGTGGGTAGAGTAATCAAAATATTTATTCAAGTAAGAGTTGCGGTATTTCAAAATATTGTTGTCAAAGTAGTCATCCAGAAAATTTACTCAAGTACAAGTAAAAGAGTATTGGGTGAAAATAATACTGAAGTGATGAGTAAAATTTTATAATGTCTACTTTTTTACCATTAGGATACTGTAAATTTTGGACTACAGGCGCACCTGAAAATAAGCAGAGGTGTGTAGTGTAGCCAAAAATTTAACTCAAGTAAGAGAGTTACTAGTAAAATCAACTATCAACTTTTAAGGATGCATGTTTTTACAGTGTAATACATAGTTTTTTATTACTTGGACCAAACTAAATGCTGGATTTGCTAGATCCCGATGAAGCATCCAGACACCTTTGGTCATCTGGAACTTGTTTGTTGTGTGTTTGAAGATCAGTAACCTAGCAGGGTAAGGCCGCATTCTGTTATAATGATTGTCACCGCTGAAAAAAAATGGCCTCTATGTCAAATAGTTTACTTTTTTACGCCGCTTTAAGGACGCCACATGATTGAACGGGCTGGCGCAATGATAGGACTTCCGACCGCAGGTTTGTGTGTGGTTACGTGACTGTATTGTTCCGTCAGATTGGTATAATTGCGTGGTGTGATTATTGTTGCGACATCTCTTGTGAAATTGGTAGCGCTACTCTGAAAAATCTGATAATTAGAATAAAGAGGAAAAGTGCAATGACTCTAAAACTACTCTTAGGAGTACATTTTTCTCAAAATGTTACTCAAGAAAATGTAATGGAGTAAATGTAACGACAATGACTCTAGTGTAGCCAAAGTAGCAGAGTAAGATTAGCGTTCCTTCTTTACACTTACTCAAGTAAAAGTAGTAATTATGGCGTGGTAAAACTACTCTTAGACGTACATTTTAATTGTGCCCACCTACAAAAAGATGGGCTTACAGTGTCACATCCTGAGCTGTTTTATAAGCCCAGGATGTTGTTGTGATGCCTGCTCTCTGTGATGCCTGGTCTAAGCTTTTGAGGATGACGTCTTGCATTAGTATAAAACCTCTCAATCTGACTGCTGGTGACGTATTAATCTGCAGTGTCTATCAATGACCAGCAGTAAAATGATGGCCCAGAGCAGACTAAACTGAGCTGATCCGGTAAAGGTTTCAGACATGGCTCGAGCAGGAAAGTCATTACAGTCTGTAATACAATGACATAGGGCACACTTTGAAAAAAGCACGAAGATCTTGCTTTTAAAACCTTTTCACATGAGAATTGTTTTTTTTTTTTTCTAAAGCCTTACAGGTCACTCATTGAACTCATTGGCTGCCATTGTGGCGGTAGTCATCCAGTCCAAGCATCGTCAGTAGCACTTAAACATTTAAAAATATCTGGGTCTCTATCGCCATCAATGGCATGCAATCAGTTTAATACTATGGAGAATTTTTTTTCAAAACTTTAAAGTGTTACTTGGGTTCATAACCAGTGTGTATTTCATTAATAAAGTTTATATTAAACATCATAATATTTATGAATGTATATTCAAAAGAAACGATAAATGGTAAAATATAAATTGATCCTTGGGGGAAAAAACTAGCCTAATATATTAACAATTGCTAATATTTCAGTTTTTTTCAGAAGACCAAAAAAAAGTCATTCGCTCTATAAAGGGTTCAAGCAGCTCTTATTTAAAGTGAAAAGTAAATAGAAGAAAACAAACTTGTGAATTTCTGTTGTCCTAGTTCTAACATACTTTATGTCCAAAAAAAAAAAACAACGCACCCATTTTTGTAACGATCGACTGAGGTAACAGTTAAAATCAGTTTTGGTATTGTTTTTATATAAAATGAAATACTACCATTTTTAATGTTGGATTACACAGGCTAGCTTCATACCACAGGTCTTAATGCACAAATCCGATTTTTTTCGGGCTCTTCCAACTCTAGTCAGGCATTAACTTGATGGTCTAAACGGGACAAGTCGCATAGAAGTGGACCATTTCAAATCCGATCTAGGGTCACTTTCGTATGAGGTTAAAGTCCAATCTGGGCCACATTTTTCCAGAATGTGCCTGCAGTCGGAACTCTCAAGTCTCCCATATAGGAATTCATGCAACAATTAGTCAGCAAAGAACTAGAGAGGCAGGGAGCAGTCTGGCAAAGCAGTCTGAACGGGCACGCCAAAAAATCTGATCTGACAAAAAATCTGAATTGCGCATTAAGACCTGCGGTATGAATCAAGCCACAAAGTTAACTGTAAACCATTACTAGTGAACACACACTCCCACATAAGATATATTTTTGTATTGGCTACAGAAAAAATAAAAAGTGCTAATCGTTCAAAAACTGAAAAAGCATCTCTTAAATGGTAAATGGTGTTACACTTATATAGCGCTTTTCCACCTTTCAAGGCGCTCAAAGCGCTTTAGTCCAAAAATAAATCCTCACTCTGTGTTTCAATGACTTCAGCCTAGGACTAGAGCAAGCTAGACATTTTGTCACATTCTGCTTCTGGTCAGATTGTGTTTTGTTACCTAGCCAAATGTGAGAGTGTTCTCGACGTCGCAGCCGTGTCGATTAGGACTAATCTTGGCCAATTCTTTTCTACAAAAAAACTGTTGAAGTTCAGTCAGATTCCTGGGATGTCTGGCATGATCGCTGTCTTTAGGACATGCCACAGCATCTCAATGGGGTTCAAGTCTGGACTTTAACTTAGCCAGTCCAGAAGGTGTATTTTGTTCTTCTGAAACCATTCTAAAGTTGATTTACTTCTGTGTTTTGGATCACTGTCTTGTTGCAGCATCCATCCTCTTTTTATCTTCAGCTGTCTGACAGACGGCCTCAGGTTTTCCTGCGAAACGTCCTGATAAACTTTTAAATTCATTCTTCCATTAATGATTGCAAGTTGTCCAGGCCCCGAAGAAGAAAAACAGCCCATATCATGATGCTCCCTCCACCATGTTTCACTGTAGGGATGAGGTGTTGATGTTGGTGAACTGTTCCATTTTTCCTCCACACATGACGTTGTGTGTTACTCCCAAACAATTCAACTTTGGTTTCGTCAGTCCTCAAACTATTTTGCCAAAACTTCTGTGGAGTGTCCAAGTACCTTTTCGTGAACATTAAACGAGCAGCAATGTCTTTTTAGACCGCAGTGGCTTCCTCCGTGGAGTCCTCCCATGAACACCATTCTTGGCCATAGTTATACATATAGTTGATGTGTGCAAAGAGATATTGGACTGTGCCAGTGATTTCTGTAAGCCTTTACCAGACACACTAGGTTCATTTTTTTCCCTTCTGCGCTGAACTCTTGGTGTCATCTTTTGGGGACGGCCACTCCTTAAGAGAGAAGCAACAGTGCCAAATCCTCTCCATTTGTAGACAACTTCTCTGACTGTCAACTGATGAACATCCATTAGAGATGGTTATTTATCCTTTCTCAGTTTTATACAAATCAACAATCCTTGATCGCAGGTCTTCAGACAGCTCTTTGACCGAGCCAAGGTGCACATCAGACATTGCTTCTCATCAAGACAATTCTTACCAGGTGTGCGTTTTATAGCGGCCAGGGCAGCTTTAAACCAGTCATCAGTGATTGGGCACACACCTGACTTAAGGTGATTAGTAAAAATTGGTTTTAATTGCTCTTTAAAGAGCATACGACAGGAGAAAAAAAGTCTTAAATGGCATTATTATGTGAATTAGAATCATATTTTGAGACGATTCGACTATATACAACAATTTAGCAAAGCGCAGATGACGAGAAATTAGTCTTTTAATCTGCCGGTTAGCCACGCCTACCATTATAGGGCTTTAGCGTCCCCAACAGGTGGATGACGTCAGCGGTAGACTGGGCTCATCGGTTTTACTATTCAGCCCATTGAGGGGTAATTATTCAGAACGAGGAAAACGCGACGAAGAGCGCTGCAAAATGTCATTGTTTCAGTCTCTCTAATCCAATATTTTCACAGGATATTCTTTTTATCCAAGTATTTTTCCCAATAGCTATATAAATGGCTTGAAAAGGACCAGTCAGCCCGTCGAGGGGGCACTATTCACAACCAGGAAAACGCGATGAAGAGAGCTGCAAAAAGTCATTGTTTCTGTCTCTTTACTTCAATATTTTTACAGGATATTCTTTTTATCCAAGTATTTGCCCCAATTGCTAAATAAATGGCATGGTCATAACAAATAACAGTCTTGTGCTAAATGGAATATGAAATAATAAAAATGCATTTATTCAGGACGACATGGCAAAATTACTCCATAATGGTCAAAACTGTTGACTTCACCTTTACTGTCGCACCTCCCGAACGATATTTTATGACACCTAAATCGGACATATGTCATTTCCCTTCCCCGGCTTCGGAGTATGTAAACAAACCAAAAGGCGTGACAGCTAGCCGACATGCTAACCCGAACCGAGTGATGTTTCAAAGTCTTCGAAGCGGAAAATCACACATAACTAGCCTGGATTATTTGACATGACGACTGGGTTGTCGATTGTGTTTGTGGATCGGCAAACCGCCCGGCGGAGAGCAATTTGCAGTTCGTTCACCGGAGGAGGGTGGCTGCAGTTGTTATGCAGCTAACGTGCAGCTAATGTGCATGAGGAGAGCTTTTTACATGCCTATCAATGATCAAACGTAAGTAGTCCTTTATTTAAAGAAAGTTTGTAGTGTTTACTTTGTAATCGCTGTATTCGTATTTGACATAATACAAAACAAGATGTTTACTCACTTCCTCGTAAGTCCAATGGTCCCACAGTAAATATCCACGGTGAATGGGAACCTTTTGAAACTTCAAAAAGGCGCATACGCCTCTCCGTCATACAGAATAATTTTTCTGCAGCCGTTTGGCTGGCGTGATGCGAAAAATAAACGCATTAATCCGCAAAATCAACTGAATCCTCCGTCCTCATACACAACATTACGCTGTATAGTGAAGAGGACGTCTTCTACCGTACACGTCACAGCGCCCTCCTCCTCAATGCAAGACCGAAGCCGGAAGTCACTCATTTTCATGGCGCGGGATTAAAAAAACTAAATAAATATAGCGATCGCTTCCACACACATACAAGCGGTCCATATCATTCAGGAGCATAAAATACTGCATGTAATATGAAATAAACATGCTTTTTCGTGTCACATGCACTTTAAGTCTCCTTAGACACAGGGTTCACTTATTTTTCCCCCCCTTCTGTTATTGTTTGCATGCTATCCTCATTAAGATATCAAAACCTATAAATGTTTGGGTGGTTTTAGTTGAAGCAGATCCTGTTTTTACATCTGTGTGATTTTGACAAAGATCAGATCACATTTGATGGTGATTTTATGCAGAAATGTAAGAAATTCCAAAAGGTTGACATACTTTTTCATACCACTATATTATTTTTTTACTAAACGTATTCGCCGTCTGACTACATGCACCGAACCGTGATGCCCGTACCTTGATGGTACGTGATGAATATAAATACCGTTTCACTTGTGTTGACCACTGTCCCCGAAAGGGTTAAGAAGTGTAAAACATGACATTTTGAACAAGACGCATTGTAACTGGTAGACCGTGGAAAACAGTTGCTTGACATGAAGTGTCCATTGACTGACTGTTTCTTTAATTTCCCATCCCTTCAACAAAAGTTAATAAATTCTTAAAAATTTGAAGCAACCATCCAAATGTGTTTGAAGGAATTGCAAGCTTAGATATAGGAGAGAAATAGCAAAATGTGTGAAGGACTCACCTATGATCCAGAAAAGGCCAAGGTCATCATGGATATATATGTAATCTGAAAAATGCATGTGCATAATAAGAACTCAAATCATGTGCTAATTGTTCACCTCTGTACTTGCGGTTGAACAGGCATACCTATGGTGGTAAACCAGGGATCCACCTCCCATGGGACGTAACCCAGGACGGGAGGGAAGGCGCCACAGTTGGACTCAGAGACATAACCTTGCGTAGTCACCGGAGGGTCCGTTTCATTGGGCCGGAAAAGAGCCTTTAGAGGTGCGTACACATTATATCTCACGCCAGAGATGCAACCAATGAAGCCTGGGGCGTTGTGCCTTTGGATTTCGTAATCAATGTCACCGACCTCTGAGGGATACAAGGCACAGTTAAAATACTGTCATTTTAAAAAAAGAACTCATGTGTTTTAGGCATGGAAAATAGACATTTACCCATTACTCTGCCCAAGAACATGGATCTTGGAGAATCAAATCTTGCATCTTCTACTAAAGTTATCTTTTCGACAATGGGCTCCATAAAATCCACCTGCAAATAAATGGAGGTCAATTTATGTGCGGTTCACACAACTGTAGATCTGGATTTCCTTCAGTATGATAAATGACCATTTGCAAACTCCTCACCTCCTAAACAGTCATCGACCAATTATACTACATCCTAGAAATATCTAATAAACCCCCGGAAGCCCCACTGTCTCATTGATTGATTTTGTGGTTTTGAGATCGCCAACTGCTATTACACTTTATGGAAGAAGATAAAAAGGATTAACATGTCTGGGACATATCTCTGCTTTTTGCGGATGATGTAGTGTTTTGGCTTCACCAAGCAGTGACCTGCAACTCTCACAGAGACGATTCGCAGCCGAATGTGAAGCGGTCAGGATGAGAATCAGCACCTCCAAATCCAAGACTATGGTCCTGAGTCGGGAAAAGGTGAATCACTTCTCCAGGTCAGGGGTGAGGTCCTTCAAGTTCAAGTATCTCGGGGTCTTGTTCACCAGTGATAGAAAAAGGGAACGGGAGATTGGCAGGTGGATCGGTGCTGCATCTCCAGTTATGCGGACTCTGCATCGGTCCGTCATGGTGAAGTCGGAGCTGAGCTGAAAGGCGAAGCTCTCTATTTACCGGTCGATCTACAGTACGTTCCTACCCTCACCTATGGTCACGAGTTGTTGGTCTTGACCGAAAACACAAGATCCCGGATACAAGCAGCCGAAATGAGTTTCCTCCGCAAGGGTGTCCGGGCTCTCCCTTAGAGATAAGGTGAGAACCTCGGTCATCCGGGAGGGGCTCGGAGTAAAGACCGCTGCTCCTCCGCATTGAGAGGAGCCAGATGAGGTGGCTCGGGCATCTGATTAGGATGCCTCCGGGGCGCCTCCCTGGTGAGGAGTTCTGGGCATGTCCAATGGGGCCGTGAGGCCTACCCAGGACACGCTGGAGAAAGGATGGATGGATGGATGGATGGATGGATGGATGGATGGATGGATGGATGGATGGATGGATGGATGGATGGATGGATGGATGGATGGATGGATGGATGGATGGATGGATGGATGATGGATGATGGATGGATGGATGGATGGATGGATGGATGGATGGATGGATGGATGGATGGATGGATGGATGGATGGATGGATGGATGGATGGATGGATGGATGGATGGATGGATGGATGGATGTCACTATATCCAGGGTAAGTCTCGGAAATTATACTAGGACCCGACCCAATGAATGTCCTTCTCATCTCCGTGTCAGTCGACCCGGCAAATTACTTTCACACATAATGGCTACCCGTTAAAATCTTGACATTTAACCGGAGTTCAGCATATGTCTGAAAGGGGCTATAGTGTCCTAATAAGCACCTTGAACATATTTTGGTTTTATTTTTAATGCAGCATTTTGTGAACTGACGCTAGGGTTACCAACTCCCTGAAAAAAAAAAAGGGAAACCTCATTGGTAGAGCTGGCTTATTTATTATTGATTATTACTTACAATGATTTATTATATACATATTTCTATTTAACTTATTTATTTTGTATGTGAAAGTGATTTTTATTGTAATTATAATTGAGTCTGTTAATAAATCTATATAGGACTATCTATCTATTATAATAATTTTACTCAAACCTGAATTAGGTACATTCTTGAGTGATATAAGCATATGAAAAACAATCAATATCAGCAATGTATTTTCAAAACAAAAAATACAAGAATAAATTAACAGGTTATGCTAAATTTAAAACGGTATAATTTCACCCTTAAGGTCCTGAGCCTTTTATGTGTGCGTTTTTATTTATTTATTTTTCAAAATACTTTTTTTAAAACGTGCAAACATGTAACTGAAAGTTCAGAATTTTTAACATTAGGCTTAATTTTCAAGTTGTGGTTCAATTAGTCAGTGGTTAATTATTTGTTAGTTTCAGGGGCTCCGGAGTGTATAAGACAGCACGAGTCAATGGTGCTTGCCAGTAAAAGACAACATATGCACGCATGAGAATGACCGATGACCCATGCAATCAATAGTGTTGGCTATGTTTTCAGGATAAAGTTATTACACGGACTTCACTATCAGTTGACTGGACACAGGGCTCGGGCTGTAGGGGGCCTATTTTCAAAAATTCAAATATTTTCAAAACCAAAGCCGCTACCGACCTAAATCCAAAACAGGCACCTCCCTTAGGCATATACGAGTCTCCATGAGCAGCGACATAAACAAATTTAAAGTCGTTCCCTAATAAAATCCCGATTAATTAATTTTTATACAAGTATAACAAAACTTAAAATGGCTATAAAATTCTCAAATTACACTAGATGCACAAAATCACCAAATGCAGAGATAATCAACTTTATTTTAAGGATCAATAGCAATATTTAATATATCATACAGGTTTTCGCCCAAAATAGCAATTTCATTTTTTTTTTAGTTCGTGCAAGTTTTCAACAGCTAATAAGTCACTCAATTTTCACAACAGAAACTTAATACTTGAGGAAAGCATGCAGAATCATCTTAATTTTACTCAACAAAAGAAAAATTTGCATTTTTCTGTTAACAATCACAACTTATTTAGTTTGAATTCTGCTATTGTGTGGAGATACAAAATCCAACATGGTGGCCGTCACAAAACAAAGAGCTTGTTAAGTTGAAAATTCTTGTAAATAAATGCTCAAATCGCGCAATTTCTATAGATATGATCGTAAAACAGTCTAGATCCTTGGTTAAAAGCAAAAAAAAAACCGGCAGTGTCATTCATTTTACGTAAATATTTCAACCTAAATTTACTATAATTTTTTTTCCATTTATTTAATTTCTTTCACAACATTTCAAAGTGCATGCATGGTGCTATTTAATATAATAATTGCCTTGAAACCTCGACGAAATCACTCTTGAGACACTCCTGCCTGCTTGTATGCAGTAAAACCTTTGTCCTACTTCCACCTAAATCCAGCATTAGCGTGTGTTTGAGGTTATCACAGTGAAAGCCAACTCAACGTTCTGCCTCGGTCAGCCCCCTACGGGAAGGCGTGGCGCTATGTCTGTGGGAGCTGTCTTGTCAACTGATGGTGGAGTCTATGGTTATTAAAACTTACCATTTCATGTCAATAATTGTAGTATGAACAGCAACATTTGTAATCCAGCAGCTCTGCAGGGAACAGGCTATCTAGATGAGCAGGACGGAGTGATATCATTTTTACCCCGCAGATTTTTTTTTTTTTGGTGGGAACGAAAGGGACTCAACATCCCTCAAATCAGTTACCCTGACTCACTGTACTAATTAGATCTACTCTTTGACCACGACATCCCTTCGTTTGAAGAGTTAGTTCTGTTAATATCATTTCTTTTTACCAGTATATTTTTAACAATTTAGGTACATTCAAAGTCCCCTCAGCAATAACAGTTTGGCAAATGATCACTCCGAATATAATGTGGAAATGCAAACGAAATAGACAGGACTTTAATATATAATATAAATAGTGAAAATAAAGTACAGAGACAAACAAGAAAACAAACGATCATCATTTTGAACATGGTTTTTACTCGTGCTTCACTCAAACCTCTTTTCTCCCACACTCTTATGTTGTCTTCCGTTTTCCTTATATCAAGCGTCAATACCTCCTCGACCAATGAGATAAGCGGGATTGTCATTGTTCTGTCAGGTCATTGGTCAGAGAGCAGGAGAGGCAGGGGAATGCGTTTTCCTACATATTCTTGAAAATAACATACCAGTGTTTGTTCGTTCTACAGGTAAAACACAATTTTCGATTTTCATGATAATACAGGACAAAACGCATCCCTTGTAAGCTTAATACGGGATGCGTACTTTTCCGTTTCCGTTCTTCAAGGCTACCCTAACGGACACCTTTGAATGCCAACCCCTTGCCTATCTGTAAGTGTTGAACGTGTATGATTTTGCCTCGATAGCTTGCTTCAATTTTTTATATTGTCAATATTACCCTCTGCTGCATATTGTAAAACCTTTTTCATCAATCTGGAGGATGTTCCACTGGTATTACTCCAAAATAAATAACTTAAAACGCTCCGGAATGCATCTAGAGTCGCAAAGCTTGTCGGCTTAGCAACCGTAACAAAGGGGGTGTTGGTATCTTTTCCAGTCTTTTGGGCTCTTGGGAATGCTATTAGTTTTAGTAGAATTAAGGCAGATACTGTTTTGTTGAGGTGTTTGTAGTGTGAAAGAAATGAGCACACAAACCTGTGTTTTGATGGTCCTGTTGTGTCTGGTGATGTTGATGTAATGTGGGTATCCGTCTGCAAGATTACGCCGAGTCAGCTCGTACTTGTGGGTGATGAGTCCCAGTTTATACCTCAGATCCACACTACCTGTGTGAAGAAAGTCGACAGTAAGCATTGACTTCGCTTACGCTACAGTACACATAGCCTTGTCGCATTCGGTCCCTACCGTCGTTCTTCAGTACCACGGCAATGTAATCATGAACAAAGGAACTGATGTAGAGCAGGACGGCCGGTGTGTAAACAGTGCTGAAGCTGAACTCAATGTCATCAGCCGTATCGTTGTAGCCCAGGCTGAAATTGTCGTAATGCGGGTCGATCCAGTTGGCCCATGCCGCTTCGTCAGATATGGGCTTCTTCCGCACGTTGTACTTCAACCAGGATCCAAGTTCAAAGTAGGCACCGATATCTTAAAGGAAACCAACGAAACAGTGATTTGTTTTGCTTTTTCCAGAAAAGCCAATCTCAAGAACTCACCTTTATGGCAGTAGAAACCATCAAATGCAGTGTTGTTGCAGTCACAGGTATAAGAGGCGTAGCCCTCAATACATTGTCCACTATTACGGCAAGGAATAGTGGCATTGAGACACTGGCCGGTACAGTTCCTCCTTATACCTTTTTCTTCATCAACTTTGCCTTCCAAATCGAGAGGTACACCATTCAGTCGCAACCCTCGGAGACAACCCAAGAAGGGTTTTTGGGTACGGTTGCGTGAACCTATTATAAAACAACATTTATTCAACATACTTTTGTCACTTCAACTGGATCAAATATTCTAGAGGTCACATACCCACAACAAGTGGGTTTGTAAAGTTCATGGTGACAAAGGTCTGACTGGGGAAACGTCTGACAGCCCAAGGCTGATAGTCGACTTTGAGTCGAGCCAATTTCACATTAATCTCAGCCTGGACGAAGTGCCACTCATTATCATTGAGTGGCACGGGGGAGCGTAGGGTCACATTTTGGATGCCGTCCCCCACCATGAAGACAAACACTAGATTATGTGTGGCTGGAAAGAAGGAAGTCAGGGTTACAAAAGCAGCTGAATGAGGAGACTAAGTTGCTTCTGGTGGAACTCACTGTTGAGCTCTAGTCGGATAAAGTTTTTCAGGTGGTCGTCAGAGTTTTCCAAGAAGACCGAGTCATATCTGTATGTTTTGAAGTGGAAGGAGATGTCAGCGCTGGAGCCAGGCTTGAACGTGGGGAAGGTTATGTTGGCAGGTTTTGTGAAGGCTATCGTGTTCCAGATGTTTCCTGCGAACAGTGGAGCGTTATGGAGAGAAACCAACTTCAGAGACAATAGAAAAGTCAACCGTAATTGTTGAGCTCACTGTCGCCATGGCAGCGGAGAGGTCCTACTGTAAACTGTGCTTCTGAGCCAGTCCTGTTGGTGTCACCAACTACCACCCTCCTGACAGGGAGATGGTCCCTGAAGTCCAAGTAGCCCTTATCGGAGTACCTAAAGGTTAAAAATGATAATTTGGATGCCATCATGTCAATGTAAGAGACCGCAAAAATAATATGTAATTTTTTTTTCACCATTGTCTGTAGTCTGCATCGCAGTTGCATTGATACTTGGGGTCAACACAGGTCTGGTTAATCGCACAGCCACACTTTTGGACCTCTCGGAACGTCCCCCCCCAGTAATAGTGACTCTCATTGTTGCGACCAATCCAGTAACCGAAAGGTCTTCCGTCTGAATCAGAGAGCGTTTCAGCACAACTAATCTTCACTTCATTTACAATTTTGGTAAACGAACTCACTGGGTGTGTTGAGGAAACGGGACTTGTAGCAGGAGTAGTCAACCCACTGCTCACAGTACAAGGAGGTGTTGGCCAAGGCGGTTACTTCATCCCAAGATGCGTTCCAGTAATTGACATTTCCGATGTATGGATTGTCAATTGAACTCCCGGTCACCTTTGTACCGTCGACGCGGTCATTTAAGATCACCGTCCAAGCTTTGTATGCTAGTGGGGTGCGTCGAAGTGGAAGACAATTGTTGGAAAATCAAAAAGGGATCCACGATAATCCCGGAAGTAAGTCATTAGAGAAGATCTTACTTACACTTCATTTTACAGTATACTTCAAATGGCTTTAGTGGGCCACTCAGATCCGGATCAATGGTGTAGTTTCCGGACCAGTATTTTCCGCTGAGTCTGTATGCCTCGCATGACTCTTTATACACAGCTGTTAGGGTTGTTTAATTCATAATATTCAGGGATAACGTTGTGTTCAGAAAGGGTATCAAAATAGAGTGTTCCATACTTACACATGTGACACACCTCCCCTTTATAACCGGTGTTTTCACACAGACAGATAAAGTCATCCCATGACTGAATACATCTACCTTCATGCTCGCAAGGATTGGGACTACATCTGTTAACAAAATTACAAAATATTTTTCATGCCCATCAACATTGACATTACATTCGTAGCAACACTGGCATTATGGAACGCTTTCAACCTGTCGGTGATGCCACATGTTCCCAGCAAGAGTTCAGCGTAGCGCCCCCACTGTCGCTGCAATATGATGTCGATGTCAAGCTGTTCGTTGTCTATGAAGATGTGCTGCATGCAACCGTGAAAGCGGTTCAGCTTGGTCTCACACTTCCTGATAGTGTTGTTGGTTTTTGGACAGCCTGGGCACAAAGACATGTAATGGTCACTTGTCATCTTGCCAAATGTACCAGAATAAGTTGATTTGCTGTTTATCTACAGATTGTAGTGATCACAATTAACACAGTATCAATTAATCCCGGAATTCTCCCTTTGTCCCGTGGGAAAAGTCAGGAGGCAGAGTAAGCATGCCCTAGTGGTGTACTGTTTTGTGCCTTTGTAGGTGCAGACAAAACTTACAGGTAAACGAACCACACTAATTCTGGCCTTTGATCTTGCTTGCCCCCATTATTCACATTGTTTTATGAGTTAGCAGGATGTGCTGTCATTACGGTTTCAGAGCCATGAGCATAAATCCAGTTTTAATCCACCATCTAACATACTGTAGGTCCGTGAAATCGCTCAAGACCATCATATGATACTGTCTGATATTTAAAATTGTGTATAGACAAGTTTCCTGAGCAAAACATGGGCGGCGCCATCTTGCAAAATTTCCGCTCCATACTTTCGTTTTATAAAAAACAACATGAATTGCGGTTGAAGAAAGCAGTGTGTTGACAAAGTTAAAACTGCGAAATCAAAGCAGAGGAACCCACGGAATCTCCAAAAATGGATTCAGCACGACGTAGATGAGAGTCCGAGACTTTCTATGCTGTCCTGGAAGCGCCTATATATACAGTTGGAAGTGGAATGCTTTCATTAGCAACCAGCTAGTAGCTACAATGTGCCAGTGTGGATCTATCTCGCCATACTCCTTAAATCGAAACCAGCTGCAAACAAGAAGTTAAGGATATGATTTAAACCTAAGGATATACCTAAAAGATTGTATGATTGTTCTTATCATTTGTTGATCATTTGTGGACAAAATTATGACAACCTGTCAGCCTGTGTCGACGTGAGGTGTAGATTGATACGCCAGCCACTTGAGTGATAATTATGAGGTGAAATTAGAAATTATATTAAATATGCCGAATGCAGAAGGGCTGACATGGATTTTGTTGTTTGTCTCCTGGTTTGATTTACAAATCACCATCAAAAAGCGCAATGGTGCTGAAAACTTGTGAATACTGGATTGGATCCAATCTTATGACCAAATCTGAGGCTGTCTATCTGATACTCCAAAATTAGCCGTATTGGGCGCCGATGCGATACTGAGTGTCGGATAGGGCAGTGTTTTTCAACCAGTGTGCCGTGAGATATCGTCAGGTATGCTGTGAGAAATCACCCAATATTGCGTTTTTTTTAATGTAACCAGGTGAACTGCACCATAATAAATAGTAAGAGCTGAGTGCGTACAAAACGTAGCGCTGTCACTATAAAAATCGCGCTAGTCCCATGAGAACTGCCAATGCGGGTGAGACGGTAATGCGCAAGTGGAGAGAGAAAGGCCACGACTACATGCAGTTGCAAGGAGCGGTTCATGATGTCAGTTCCCAATGAATACACTGAGAAACTTCACGGAAACTTCCCGGTGACCCGAAATACGGTTTAATACAATGATAGGGTCTGGCATGCATTTGAAGATCGCTGCGCTGCGTGATATTTGAGACAGCACTGCAGCAGGGAAGAAAAGTGTTGCTTTTCGCGTTTGTCAGCACACAGAAATTACAGTAATTAAATTGTTCAAATGATGTGCACTATAATTGTTTATTTGTTAGCTTTAAAGATCTCCAAATTATAGGGTGGCAAGTGGCTTGAGAAAGTTTTTTTTTTTTTTTATTTCCTTATTCAGCAAGCCACTATTGTTGTCTATTTATTTTTGAGTCACTCTTCCAGTTTATTATTTTGCTTATTATCTTTGTAAAGAGAACTGTTTTAATGTGAAGATAAGGAGGACCATATGGCAGTGTGATTTATTTAAGATATTTTTTTTCAATCTCAGTTTTTACCCAACTAATGCTGTTTTTACATGTGCAGTCGGGAATAAAATCCACATAAAAGATTATTCTTCTTTTCTTTTATTTAGTCCATTAGGTCGATCATACCTTACAGTATTTTGAAGGACACTTAGGCTTGCCACCTGTCCCTTGAAATACGGAATCCTTCCGTAATTGGGAATTAAAAGTTGCGTTCTGTATTGAACCAATACGGAGGGCAGTTTATTCCGTATTTCACAATTCTCCTATGGGTCGACCCCGCGCGACCCGCGGCTCCTGCGTGGCGGGCGGCGGTGCACCCAGCCCATGCACGTCTGTCACACACAAACACACACCTGTGCTCATGAGTGACCACTGAGCCAACAATAATGATTAAAAAAGGCCGGAAATATTAAAGACAGCAAGATAGGTATCTGTTTGCCCGCTGCTGTCTGCCCTGCATTGCGCTCCACTTCCGGGTTCGTTGCCTAGTTACCTCGCTCTCTCTGCTCAGTGCACTGCCCCGCGCGTTTTCAAAACTAACATGTCTCTTCAACATTAGAAGTTCAGGACACCCCAAGTCATCCTCAAAAGGGGAAACGCCTCCAAAAAAATAGACTGGAGTGGCTCGATAGAGTCACTGATGATGATTATAACGCGAACTGCAAGGCAGGCAGGAAAGTTTTTGCAGTGTCTCACAGAAGTGTAAAACAGCATGCTGCAGGGGACCTCCACAAACGGAATATAAGATCCCAAAAGAGCCTTCGTCACAATTCTTTGTACCTGAAACATTCCCTGAGCTTGATTTGGTATGTTATTATGCTCTTGTATATGTATAACATATAGGCTATATTTATTTTTACCTTAATACATCTTGCATTGATAGGAGCATAGCTAGGCTATTTCAGTTGCTACTATGGTTGATTATTTTTTAGGAATGTTGATTTTTTTTTTTTTTTTTTTTGGAAACATGCATTTATTATCAATCAATATGGAATGAATTTATGTACCCATAAAGAACATGTTATTTTGTTACGCTAACTAATGCTACTCTTTTGGAATTATTCCTAATAGATTAACAGCAAATAAACACTGAATAAATAGTCCTACTGCAAATATATGCTATTTATTGATTGATTAATAGTGAATTTGACATCATCCCACTCCTATCCTCTAAATTACTGCAGCTGAGGTGATACAGGTATACCACACAGTAAAACGTAGCCAGCCAGAGCTACAATAGTGCTGACTGTGGACACAGGCTCAATCAGAAGATTTTTATGTGATTCCAAAATGGTGAAGAAAACGACTTTGGGGAGAACAAGCAAGAGGCACTGTTGAAACAAGTCCTGGGTCCAAATGCAGTGGGTGATGTGCTTAAGATCTTAACGTCACCCATTCCATTCTCCATACAGACCGATGGCTCAAATAAATTGAGCAGGAAGATGTTCCCCTTGCTGTCCAGTACTTCAGTCCAGAGTCTGGGCTCACCAACAAAATGCTGGACTTCATAGAGAATGCAAACGAGTCAGCTGCTGGAATTGTAGCTATCCTGGAACGTGACCGAATTCAGTGCCGACAACACAAATGTTAATTACGATATTCACAACTTCGTTTTCACTAACCTGCAGGAAAAAAAAAAAAAAAATCTGCTGCAAGGAATCTGCCATGCCCACAAAGTGCACAATACAGTTTTCTCATCTAAAAATACATACATTTCTATGCATTTTAGGAGTTTTGGGGATGCCCCTTTTTTTTGCCCGTAAGGCATTGGGCGCGAGGGGAGGCGTCCCTTATTTCTATTTCTGAAAGGTGGCAACCCTAGTCATGAATAGGTTTTTAAAAAGGATAACTTTGAAATCTAAATTGACTCCTGGACTAGATTCTGATCCAGATGAAGGTCTCAGTATGAGTCGTGGAAAAAAGTTACATAAAAAAGCGAAGACCAAGAATTCAAAGACAAGGCAATACAGTGAAAGCTATGTTTTGTTTTTATTTACTTTCACCAGGGATGAGACAAAACCGACTCCATTGCACCAAATTGAAGCATATCATTGCAACGAATGTTTGAAGGGTCCAAGATCACTGTGAGAATGCACCATGAGCTCATCACAGCTCATTCATGTCAAGCGAGCCGGCTAGTTCCACGTTTAAGATTTCGGGTTGGTAGAGAGCCAGATGCACTCATCAAAAGAGCCAGATATGACTGCAAGCCATAGGTTCCTGACCACTGGGCTAAATAGTGAATGCAAAATAAATCTGTATTGGCTTATAGGAACTTTCACATTTGCTGTGAATTGGAATGAGTTTATCACTGCCGTCCCTCCCACTTCAACGGATTGGACGTCTATGGCCGTCAGTAGCAGCCAATGAGTTAATCTTAGGGGAGTTCAAGTCATTTCCTGTTGGTTTTCAGCCATTTCCTTTTCTTTTTGAGGCATTTACTGTTCACGTCAATTACCACCCAGGTGCTACTGTCAAGGACATTGACTCCAAAATCCCGCACCTATTGGATGAATATCCAACCGCCGCATCGCTCTGCATCCACGTTGGTGCAAATGACCTGCTCTTCAATTAATCTGAATTACTTAAAGCTGACTTCAGGAACCTCATTGAATGCCTCTCCAATTCTGATCGTTGTTTTGTCATTTCTGGCCCACTTCCCAGCCCCTGCTTTGGCGATGCGAAATTCAGCCGGCTCGCCAATTACATATTTAGCTGAAAGCATACTGTTCCACCCTTGGGATCCCATTCGTGGACAATTTTACCACTTTTCTTCACCGCCTAGACCTCTTCAGACATGATGGACTACACCCAAACTACCGCGGATCACGTCTTCTCTCCATCAATATGCAACTGGCTCTTAAATCTTCGAATGCTCTGCAGCTCTACTGATGTTTCGTGAGTCCGTTCCATTACGCTGTCGGTCATTCAATGTCTCAAAATCCTTTCATTTTGTACCATTCACATAGCTCTCCCTTTCACCCCTTAGTACGCAGGATATCAAATAATATGGCTCGGGCTCCAAATCTCAGCCTTCTTCAATCACCCTCACAGTCTGGTTCTAACACCATAACAGTCATACATATTTCTGATCGCTTACCCAGACACAGTAGTCGACCATTATGTGCGTCACTAAACAACTTAATATATCCCTCCATCTCTGCTGTACCTTTCGCTCCTTCTATTACCACCTCCTTAGACCACATTTCAATTGTTACATCTCATGACTTTAAACCACGTCACGGACTTGGCCTATTACACCTCAATATTAGAAGCTTGCTCCCAAAAATTGATTATATTAATGTCTTAATTCATCAAACCTCACCAGATCTCCTCATTTTGTCTGAAATCTGGCTCTCTTCCAAAATATCAAATAATGAATTGAACATTGATGGTTATATTACTTTCAGGTGTGACCATAAAAGCAAGGGAGGCGGAGTTTTAATCTATGTAAAAGACTGTCTCACTGTGCATAAACTGTCATCATCCGCTGTTCCTAAAAAAATCGAATATATTGCTCTGGATTTGTTGTGGAAACAACACTTATGTAATCATTACTGGTTGAATTATTCAACAATCACTTCCTGTCCTCTGGTCTCTTATACAGTAATTCCTCCATGTCAACTCAAAGCAATTATCATAACGTTCCTCTAGACGGAGCCCTTAATTCGCAAATCAACTCTCAACCCAAATTTTCGTTCTCCTTATTTCAAAGTTCTGATGTTTTAGCGTAAGTAAGTGAAGTAAAGCGAAGTCTTCCAAAAATGCTGGTGCAGATCATCTAGATCCATATCTTCTTCAATTAAGTGCTCATTTTAACAGTCCATATTTAGCTCACATTTTTAACCAAACCCTTCATTCCGGCATCATACCAACCTCTTGGAAAACTTCCACTGTAATCCCGCTACATAAAAATGATGACATCTCTGACCTCATTAATTACCGTCCAATATCCAAGCTTCCGTTTTTAGCCAAAATTCTTGAATCTTTGATCAATTCTCAACTACGTTCTTTTATTGACTCATCTAACATACTTCAGCCGCAACAGTCCGGTTTTCGCCCAGGTCACAGTACAATTACAGCTACAGTCTCTGTTCTACATAACATTGTCTCCTTTCTTGATAATAAACAGTTCTGTGCTGCTCTTTTCACCGATCTTTCAAAAGCATTCGATACCGTTTATCATAAAATTCTACTTCATAAATTGCAGGCCATAGGCTTGGATGTTAATGCCCTCAACTGGTTTAAGTCCTACCTTACAGACAGAATACAAACTGTTGCTGCTGATGGTGTTCAATCAAGTCCACTTACTATTAAAAATGGGGTGCCGCAGGGCTCTGTCCTTGGACCACTCCTTTTTACGTTACACATTAATAATATTTTTCTTCCTAATCAACATTGTAATGTCCACTTTTTTGCTGATGATTGTATTCTATATGCGCCCGGTTCTTCCCCAGCTCTTGCTCTGACTCAATTACAGACTGCTTTTGATTGTTTACAAATATCTCTTCTTAATCACAGATTAGTTTTAAATGCTAAAAAAAACTAAATACATGGTTTTCTCCACTTCCACCATTACTGACAATGACTTTCCCGGAATTAAATCCCAAAAAGGTACTCAAATTACTCTCACTAATTCATACAAATACTTGGGAATTTGGATTGACAGTAATTTATCATTCAAAACTCATATTCATCACCTAATCTGTAAACTCAAATTTAAATTTAGCTTCCTTTATAGCACAGGTGTCAAACCGATTCCAGAAAGGGCCAAGTGGGTGCAGGTTTGCTTTCCAACCAATTAAGAGGACACGTTTTCACCAATGAGATCTTTTACATATGTAATCAGTTAAACTTTGTCAAGTGCTGCTTGTTTAAGCAGGAAGTTCATTGGTTAAACTCTCTACGCGTTATCGGTTGGAACAAAATCCAGCACCCACTTGGCCCTTTCTGGAATCGGTTTGACACCTGTGCTGTATAGCATCAAAGGCTGTCTGTCAACTTCTAACCGAAAAACCATTGTATTATCTTCTTTTGTTTCTGTTCTTGATTATGGAGACATCATGTTCTGTCATGCAGCTCCATCAACTCTTCAACAGTTAAACCCGGTTTATCACAGTGCACTACGTTTCATCACCAATGACAATTTCTGCACTCATCATTGTACCCTGTATCAAAACGCTGGTTGGTCCTCACTACAGTCAAGAAGAAATATCCACATCATGTTATTCATCTATAAGGCTTTACTGTGCAAACTTCCTAACTACCTCACATCTCTCCTGTCATTCAAATCCAGTAACTACAAAACACGATCATCTAACTAATTAACCCTAAACATCCCACTCACACGTACTAATGTTGGCAGAACTGGCTTTAGCTACTATGCTCCTCTTAAATGGAACGAATTGCAATCTACTCTTAAACTACAGTCAATCATTCTTGGTGATTTTAAATCTCTTTTGCCTGATGTTTTTACTGATTATTGTAACTGTTTCCGTTAATGTATTTTGTGTTGTCTAATATTTGTGAATGTTTTTTGTGCTCAGGCCTCTCTTGTAAAAGAGATATTAATCTCAATGAGACTGCCTGATAAAATAAAGATTAAATAAAAATAAAAATAAAGAACTTCCTGTCAATTGTCAGTCACTTCCAGTTGATTTTAGGGCATTTACGGGTCACATCCTGTTCATTTTGGGTTACTGGGCCATTTTGCGTCATTTCCTGTTGACTTTCAGTCACTTCCTTTAACGTTAAGAGTAGAAAGCACCTAGGAGGATTTTTTTTCTCAAAGCAGCTTTCTCCCTGAGTTTGAGAAACTGACACAGATTAATGTCTCACTAACTTTGACAAAGGTAGGACTTTCAGTAGCAAAATTAGTGGTGTGTTTCCCACCTCCACAATATTGACATCTTTTTACATTACCTACAGTGGTCGCTGCTGCCGGTGGGAAAAAAAAAAAAATCTCATATCCCTCATCTTCGAAGGGAGCGGAGGTGTCATCAGCCAATCAAACATGCGTTTGAAGGGGGGGGGAAATGGACTGGCACATTCAGCAAGTGAAAAGGGGTCAAATAAGTCTGAAAATCATGAAAGTACTGTAATTCACTTAATAATGGTAGGGTCATTTCTATCCTTACAACATATGGGTGGACATTTATCTAAATTACCTACAGTATATAACTGAAGTCGTTAAATAATGCAAATAAGGTTGCTTAAAAGTTGGTGGGGACAATTTGAGCATCCTGAAAAGATGTATGTGGTATGTCCCTACCGTCCCTATGCAAACCTACGCCCTTGAATGAATGTTAACTCAGTGAGTAGGATGTCAACGAATGTTCAAATGAATGAATGAAGGTCTACTAGTGTTGAACTCATTTAAATTCCCAGCAGAAGGATGAAAACAGCCACATGATTGATGATGATGATAAGAACCTCACCTCCAAAAAAGTAACGGTCCCCAGTGCGAATGGTGAAGGGATTAGTGATCTTCAACGGGGAACCCTCCTCCTCGTCAATCGTGAGAGTTAAAAGGTTATCTCTGGCCGCCAAATCCACTGAATGCCAATAACCATCATTAAGCCTGTAACCTGAACGCAGGAAAAAAAAAGCGTGTCAAATCACTGATTATCTTCACTTATTCAGTACGATCACTGCGATTATGACAGGTCCACCTGCGGCAAACTGCAGCTTCTTCTTGCCGGGCTGAAAGATAGTGACGTTGATCTGCCCCTCGCTCAGTCCTAGCTCCAGGGCACCCAAGTCATCGGCGAAGCGCGTGAACATGAGCAATCCTGTGTAGTCCCACGAGCGGAACTTGAACTTGACAAACATGCGAGGCCTTCTGAAGAAGCCTGGCACTTGCAGGTAGTTATTGGGCCCGGCGAAGGTCATTGGTTTGAGAAGAATGTCACGGCAGGCAAAATGCATCTTTTTCTGTAATATATTTCAAATCGATTTGCGAATTAACTCCACATTTTCAGTCTCTTAACTCATTGGTTGCCATTGATGTTGATACACGTTCAATTCAATCTGACAGTGATCAAGCGATCACCGTTAATGGCGGTGAAACATGATCACTCAATGCCAGCCAATCACTGAATCAGTCAAATAAAATAGATTTGGTTTCTATCACTGTCAATGATAGTGAATGAGTTAATAGCAAATATGCTTGTTTGTTCAATTGAAAACAAACACACAAAAAAAAGTTCTCATTTTTATTTTTTAATTTATATGTTTAAAATGTTCAAAGTCTTTTTTAATTTAAAAAAAGATAATACAATGAATATTGCCTATTCTTTTTAACTTCACCTTTATATTTCAATACCAAAAAAGTGAAATATTTATGATTGTCTTATTCATTTTTTATTATGGAGCTTTTATTTTAAATAACAGAATACTGTAACTATTGTCTTTATCCCCCCCCCCCCTTTTTTTATTATTATTTTTATATTTATCTAAAATTTAAACAATAAAACTGTAAATATTCTATTGTATTCATTAGTTACAGTTAGACACAAAAAACCCAGAAAATATTGTCTTTTTTTATTAATATCAATATTATTATTATTATTATTATTAGATGAAACTGTATACAGTGGTACATCTACATACGAAGTTAATTTGTTCCAGGACCTTCTTTGTAAGTAGAAATGGTCAGATGTCGAGCAGAATTTTCCGATAAGAATACATTATGATTCCATTAATTGGTTCCACAGCCCGAAAACCTACACTAAATCCTTAATAAATACTGCTGGTTTTATTACAAATGGCAATTACACATGGCAAAACAATTATAAATAAAAATCGGAATAATAATATAATAATAATAATTCCTGTAATAATGTAATGAATCGGGTTCTAATGAGGCTGACGTGTTTTGCGTGCTGTACCTAAACGCAGCGCATGGCTGACGTCACAGAGTGAAAAAAGTGCAGCTGAGATTTTACTTCTTACTACTTACCTTTTAACGTTCTGTTGTTGCTGGCATCAACTGCGGCAGACTGTAGGCGTGTTGTGTTTAGGGCTGCAGCTATCGATTATTTTAGTAGTCTATTAATCGATGAACTAGTTAGTTCGAATGATCGAGTAATCGGATAAGGAACATTAAAAATTAAAATACCTGAGTTGAGCCTCAAACGGTGTAAATAAATAAATGAGGATCTATGTACAACAAAAGGACAATTGGCTAACTTTCATAGCAAAAGTCCGCTATCTTAAATGCTGTAAAATGCTAACGTGTTTTTTTTTTTTTTCTTTCTTTCACAATGCTCTTAACAAATGATTTAGACACATATTCCCACAAACGATGGCTATATTAAAAAAACATGAGCTCAAACAAAAAAATTGCTTTTGTTGGTCTTAACAGGATGGATTCACCCATGCGAAATGAGGCAGACTAGAGAGCAGTGTATCCACCCAAATCAATAAATCTAAATGCAAACACTTTCAAAATAAACCATTACAACGCCACTTTAATTAAACGAATACTTGAAGCAGCAAAATTTAAAGAGTATGAAAACGCCTGGGGAAATGCTAATATTCCATCATTTATCCATAAACGTATGCTCTTTGGATTAATATCATGCCACTTCGTGTAATTACATATATCGCAACACCAAGAAAATGATAAAAATTTGGATCGATTGTCAAGCTAAAACAACTGGCGCCCGAGATCCCCGAAACTAGCATATTGTGAGCGTGACGTCACAACTAGGAAACCCAGTGCTTGGGTCCTGACAAAGTACTGAATGGCGGCAATGATGGCGGACAATTTTGTTTCTAGTTGCAGCGACCAATCCGACGTAACGAACGTTCTTCTAATGGTGACGAGGAGAGTTATGAACCTTTCTTTGGTGTTTTGGGTTATCAATTTGAGCCCAAACGAAAGCCAATGCTGCCTAATGAAACGATCATTGAGGGGAGCAATCTCACTGATGAAACACCGGCAACAGATTGTGTGGGAAACACCAAATGGTTTGTTTTGCATTTCTTTTTGTGAAGCTGATACACCGCGACCGCAAAATAAAGTAATGTATAGAATAATTATCCTTTATTGTGCTATCATAGGTTTTCGCTCTGCCAACAGACACAAATATGAATGGGATTAGAGGATTTGTTTTATATATTTTACGAGAGATAATTTATACATGTGTCCAGTCCTGTATCCAATGCGTGATATGTTTTTTATTATAAAAGAGTACTCTCTGGCCATTTCGAGCTTGGCTGCTCCCCTCCTTTGCTTAGCCTGGGGTAGTGGGGTGGTCTCATCAGTGCCAGTCATCGTACTCGTTCTTGATATCTCAGGACATTTAGGTGGCTGCGCGTGTATGGTGGGCACCGCATCTGCTTTCAGCAGCAATTTCTTAGCGAAACCTGATTTCATTTGTCCATAGTTCGAATAGCTTTCACGGCACCACACAAAACCGTGCGGGAGGCTGGGTCTGCAAAATTAGCCCTCTTTGCACGAATGAACTTTACTCATTGTCTGCGTAGTCCAGCTATTTTTCTCGCGTTCGGGAACTCATGGGTACTACATTGCGACAAATGGCTGTTTGTACACCACATCGCATGACAGGTTTGAACCATTTTAGCTATTTTTTGATAAAACAGGAACGCAACTCTCTCGTCGATAAACAACGATGGCACCTGCCTCAACCTTTTGTTTCCTGGCTGTGACGTCAAAGCCCCATTCGGCTGTTTCTGGAATACTTTCGGAAATATTCGTAATTTTCGATCTATTTTCGATAATTGCTCATGAATGTGATTTATTTTTTTGTTAACTTTATTAATATTTGTTATCTTGCCACATAACGGTTCTATTGATATCTCTCAGCCCCTTAGTATTATCATTCTCTTTAATTCGAATCTTTTTTTCTAATCGAATACTCGACTTAATCGATTAATCGTTGCAATCATCAAATTAATCGTTAAAAAGACAATTTGGAAATACCACATCCTTCTGCCATCATCATGACAGGGGAGGGGAACTTGTTCATGAAGGCAGATGTGGAAACAAGCTCGCGCCACCGCAAAGACCGGGTGTTTTGTAGCCATGTTGCCGCTGTTATGGAAGGTACAGTGTATCACAAAAGTGAGTACACACCTCGCATTTCTGCAGATATTTAAGTATTTCTTTTTATGGGACAACACTGACAAAATGACACTTTGACACAATGAAAAGTAGTCTGTGTACAGCTTATATAATTATTTATTTTCCCCTCAAAATATCTCAAAATACAGCCATTAATATCTAAACCCCTGGCGACAAAAGTGAGTACACCACATGGGAACTACGTACATCCCTAAATGTCCAAATTGAGTACTGCTTGTCATTTTTCCCTCCAAAATGTTATGTGACTCATCACAGGAGCACTGTCAGCATTGCTGCAAAGATTGAAGAGGTGGGGGGGGTCCTTTCCACCACCATGCTTGACATGCGTGACACACTTATCTTTGTACTCCTCACCTGGTCGCCGCCACACATGCTTGAGACCATCGGAACCACACAAATTAGTCTTCAGACCATGGACATGGTTCCAGTAATCCATGTGCTTTGTTGACATGTCTTCAGCAAACTGTTTGCGGTCTTTCTTGTGTATCGTCTTCAGAAGAGGCTTCCTCCTGGGGTGACAGCTATGCACACCAATTTGATGTAGAGTACCGCATATGGTCTGAGCACGAACAGGCTAACCCCCCACCTCTTCAATCTCTGCAGCAATGCTGACAGCACTCCTGTAACGAGGCACATGATATTTTCGAGGGAAAATGACAAGCAGTACTCAATTTGGACATTTAGGGATGTATATTTTAATTATGTCAACGTAATTATGCATAATTATGTCAACGCATAAATGCAAGCGTTACAAGTTTTATGTTCGCTTGTTTACAGGTAGAAAACGCTGTTAAGCAAGGGAAGACAAGACAAGACTTACTGTACGTCGATGGACATATATCGAGACTACCTGCGTTCTACCCGGGGCGGCAGAGAGGCTTGGACAGACGGTGGTTTGCCTCACGACGGACCGTCAGCTCGATCCCGAGATCCCAACTATGAGCTTTTTAACTGCAGCAAATTTAAGATACGCTATTGGAGCTGGAATTACCGAGTACAGGTACTGGAGGCCGCTGAGGGTCTGCGTAATGTCGGGTCAAAGTTTTGCAAGGTTCTCAAGCTGCTCCAAAGCTCTGCTGACTGATATCACATTCTCGTATGCTATTTTTCTAATAATTTTATAAATTGTGACTTATTGACCTGTTTTGCTCATGCACCAATCGTTTTAAATAAAACAAGAAATGGAATCATGTTGTCCAAATGTTTTATTGTGATCAATATCTGCAATAATAAAGAATAACATTGTATTTTTGTTTATATGTACAGTACATACCTTGTAGTATTTCCTTGTAACAACAAAATCCATGTCAGCCCTTCTGCATTTGGCAAATGTAATATAATATGTAATTTCACCTCATTTTGGTCACTAAAGTGGTCGGCGTATCAATCTATACCTCACGTCAACACAGGCCGACAGGTTGTTATAATTTTGTCCACGAACGATCAAAGGAGAGATAAAAACAATTATACAATCTTATCTGCGTCTCCTCTACATCGTGCTGAATCCATTTTTTGGAGATTCCGTGAGTTCCCCTGGCTCGATATTGCAGTTTTAACTTCGTCAACACACTGCTTACTTCAACCGCAACTCATAAGGTTTTTTCTAAACCGGAAGTTCAAAGCAGAAACTTTCCAAGATGGTGCCGAACTGATGACTGATGACTGACGAACGGAGGTCGTCGGAGGAGTATTGTCGAGCCAGTTCACGGATGCGCACACCATGCTCATATTTTTCTATCATTTCCATCTTCATTTCAATGGTAAGCTTTTTCCTTTTTTCACCACCTGCACTAACCTTCATGGAACCCGTGTTGATTTCTCTCACATGACAATCTCCTGTGTGTCTGTCTTTCCACAAAACAAATAAACTGCGGCGTCATATTTCCAGCATGTTGTCGGATGTAGAAACAAATTTTACGCCGGATGTCTAGAAGATCACGTATCGAAATGATCGTATGTCAAGGTACCACTATATTCTCAGTTTTAAAAACATGTTTATTCATTTGTAAAAAATAATAAAAGGAAAAATGTTGACATTCTCTGCTTTCTTTAGTCCTCGAGCTTTCATTGAGGACAACATGAATTTTGCGTAAAATATATGAGGTTTAATGCATGCGTATGATTCACTTTGGCGGGCCCCGGAAAAATGTTGTGGCGTACCAGATCTGGCCCCCGGGCTGCCAGTTTAATACTAGTGCCCTTGAAAATACCTTTCTTGGTATGACAATGTCCTCTTCTTCTCGCTTGGCCTTATAGATGACGTTGATGCCGTTGATGAAGACATTTTCCAGGCAACCTCGGAAATTCGGCGTGGTGGGGAGGTGAGGCATTTTTGGCTCTATGACGCCACCGACGTATAACTAGCAAAACAGGTGAAAGAATCTAACGCGCTAGTTCTAGTAATATTTTCTAAAGATGGTAGCCTACCTTATTGTCCAGATCCAAGTGGCTAAACTCTCCGTTACAGATCGCTGTCACCGTCTGGCTGTCGACGGTGAAGTTTACCTGACGGCCTGATCGCTTGATGCTGACGTAGTGCCAGTGCAAGTTGTCGAGAAGGCTTCCGGCTACCAGAGTGGTCCGACCGTCTGTTTTGTGTATAACGCTACTACCTAAAGCAGAAATTCATCTTGTGACTGATGATATTGCGTTCCGCAGACATAACTATGTCAGGCCTACCTAGGCTGATATGAAGGTGGAGACGACCTCTTTTTAGTTCCAGGGTGAAGAGATCCCCTTGTACTCCGTCGCTGTGTAACAGCAAACCGTCCTGCTCCAGGGTTTTGAAGTTGATTTCAATGTGGTCGTCGAGCGTACGGGATCTTTTCCCAGGATACATATAGACCACTGAGTCATCCCCGTTATACTGCAGAACATAGGAATCTGGGGGAGTAGTCCAGAGTTTGACAGGAGATGTAGGTTATCTAGTTGGTAATTTTTTGCCAGAGGTGTTTGGAGTAGTCAAATGTTTACTCAAGACAGAGTACCGGCTCTTCAAAATAATATTACCAAAGTAAAAGTACTCATCAAAAAACCCTCACTAAGTCTATAACTTTCACTAACTTTTTATGTACTCTAGGCAGTTTATATCACCTGTTATCAACCTAAAGTATTACATGACTACAGTGGTATGAAAAAGTATCTGGAGCTTTTGGAATTTCTTGAATTTCTGCATAAACTCACCATCAAATGTGATCTGATCCATGTCAAAATCGCACAGATGTAAAAACAGTGTCCGCTTTAACTAAAACCACCCAAACATTTATAGGTTTTCATCTTGTAACGAGGATAGCATGAAAACAATGACAGAAGGAGGAAAATAAGTAAGTGAACCCTCTGCCTAAGGAGACACAAAGAACAATTGAAACCAATTTTTACTAAACATTTTAAATCAGGTGTGTGCCCAATCACTGATGAGTGCTTTAAGGCTACGGCTACACTAGGACAGATAATTTTCTCCAGGGTATTTTGCCGACTACTCACTGATGAGTGGTTTAAAGCTGTCCTGTCCACTATAAAACACACACCTGGTAAAAATAGTCGTGATGAGAAGCAGTCCAATATCTCTGTGCACACATCAACTATATGTAAAACTATGGCCAAGAATGGTGTTCATGGGAGGACTCCACGAAGGAAGTCACTGCTGTCTAAAAAATTATGCCACTTGGACATGCTACAGAAGTTTTAGCAAAGTATTTTGTGGACTGATGAAACCAAAGTTGAATTGTTTGGGAGTAACACAAAACGTCAGGTGTGGAGGAAAAATGGAACAGCTCATCAACACCTCGTCCCCACCGTGATGCATGGTGGAGGGAGCTTCATGATTTGGGGCTGTTTGCTGCCCCAGGGCCTGGACAACTTGCAATCATTAATGGAAGAATGAATTCAAAAGTTTATCAGGATCTTTTGCAGGAAAACCTGAATTCGTTTGTCAGACACTTGAAGCTAAAATTAGGATGGATGCTGCAACAAGCCAATGATCCAAAACACAGAGGTAAATCGACTTCAGAATGGTTTCAGAAGAACAAAATACACATTCTGGAGTGGCCAAGTTATAGTCTAGACTTGAACCCCTTTCAGATGCTTTAGTATGACCTAAAGATGCCAGACATCCCAGGAATCTGACTGAACTACAGCATTTTTGTAGAGTATCCTCATTAAAATATGAAAACCTACAAAGCTGACACTGAGATTAGATCACATCTGATGGTGAGTTTATGCAATAATGTGAGAAATTTCAAAAAGTTCAAATACTTTCTCATACCACTGTGTATATTAAGCCCCCAAAAAAAACAAAAGTCATGGGATTCCGTTCAGTAAAATCCACAGAAATTAAACATCACCCGCCTTGTCTTACTCATTTACTCATTCATAAAACCAAAGCCAATAGTGAGAAAGCTGACGTTATCTTTTACCATAATGGCATCCAAACAGCTCCAGCCTGACACCAATCTTCCCTCCATTCTCTGTGTTCCATGCCAGAGGCAGAAGGCGAATGTGTTTTGCAGTAAAGGCGTAATGAAAGACGTTCCTCTTCACCTGATAATAATTCCAGTTCCCAGGCAGAGTCTGTAAACAGACAGGAGGGAGTGTTATTGAGCCACAGCATTTTTAAGACACTCGGATGATGAAGTGGCTTTGATATGAGCTTTGTCAGTGGGAGAGATACTGTACTTTGTTTCAGTCCACCTCCTGACAAAAAAAAAAAAACTTTTATTAATAGGATTTGCAGCCGCACTGAGATAACAATTGACTCAAAAGTACAAAAGTACTTGCTTTAAAATTTACTTAACAAGTGAAATGTTAATAAAATATACTGTGATCCTTCGCTACTTCGCGCTTCAAACTTCACGCCCTCAGTCCATAGCAGATTATTCTTCAATTAAAAAAAATAAATACAGAAAAGATAAGCAGTCCCGATCCGATCAAGTAGTCTCCCTCTCCCATCTGTTGCTTTTCTTGGTCTGGCAGTTTACCGGAGTTGCTTATTAAAGTTAACGATGATTAACATTAAAGTTTGATCTTGTCATAGATGCTTGGAAGCCGAAACAAAAGCCGCATGGGTCAATCATCATTTAGCTTCTTAAACAGTTGCTGTGGCAACTCATTGTAAGTGAGCAGCTTGAGCGGATTTGAGTGGACTCACGCAATGAAACATTAAATAATGACAAGCATTTTTCTACTTTATTCTTTTTAATAAAGAATTCGGTGGGACAGTAACATGTTTAAAACTTATTTTAATTATTATATTTAAACTGCTTAAAGTGCCCGTGACACAAAAAAACATGTTTATTTCATATTACACGCAGTGTTTTATGCTCCTGAATGAGATGGGCCGCCTGGATGTGTGTGGAAGCGATCGATATATTTATTCAATTTTTCTAATCCTGCGCCATGAAATTCAGTGACTTCCGGCTCCAGTCTTGGATTGAGGAAGAAGGCGAATGTGACATCAGCGGTAGAGATTATCTTCACAAGAGAGCCATTACCACGTAGCATGCAGAAGGACTGTGGATTCTTTTGATTTTGTGGATGTTTTTTTTTTTTTGATCACGCTAGCCCAATGTGCTGAAGGCTTTTGTTGCTACACCAGGGAGAGTGGTGTAAGCCTTTTTGGATTTCCAAAAGATCCTTGTTCACTGCAATGGTCAAAATAAGTCCGACAACCTAGGAACCATTGGATCGACAAGGAAGTAAGTAAGCTTCGTGTTTTATATTATATCAAATACTCGGATCATGGCAAACGTTTTAATAAGGAGGTGGCTTGCATTCTGTGGGTGATAATACTACTCCTGTTTTGTATGCATTTTAAGCATTTCCCCTTCTCTCCCCAGCGACGAGCACTGCCTGCCCGCCGGGGCAGCAGGATGAGGAGCCGTAACTTGCTCGCCGCCATGGCCGTATTACGGACCGGGCCAGTGCGGCCGGCGCCCAGGGGCCCAAGGGGAAATGGCAGTGCACCTTGACATCCACATAGCTGCACAGCTTCTCCTTTCACTTCATGACTTTGTGGCAGCACAGAGAGACAGTTTTGCCTTTTTTGAAGGGTCAGCTTTAAATGCTACTGATTCAGTCTCCCAAGACTACAGACAAGACCTCCAGCGTACAAAGAAGCGCAAATGTATGGCTGATAAAAGTGCAGAGCCAGGTGTTGAATTTGGTGGAAAAGAAAAGTTTCGGATTGAAACGTTCAATGTTCTAATTGACAAACTTGTGTCCTGTCTTAACCATCGGTTAACTGCATATACACACTTGGCCAATCTTTTTCATGTTCTTTTCATGCCTAATAATATGTCCAACAGTGAGCTCACTTTAAGGGCCAAATCTCTTGCTGCAGCATATCCCACTGATCTGACCATGAGCTTGGCAGATGAACTTGTTCAGTACAAATCATTCATTTCAGAGGAACAATAGTCTCCAAATACAATGCTAAAGACCATGGTAAATTTGGATTTACAGTCCACGTTCCCAAATGTTTACATAGGACTCAGACTATTTTTGACACTGCCAATAATAAACGGTGAAGGGGAATGGTCCTTCTCCAGACTGGCTTGCATTAAAAATGAGCTCAGTATGAAAATGTGCCAAAATCGGTTGAATTCACTCTCCCTTCTTGCAATAGAATCAGAGTTTGTTCAACAGCTCAACTTTGATGAGTTAGTGGACGACTTTACAAGACGAAAGAGCAGAAAGAAACTTTTGTAGGATCCGTAGGTACGGTAGGTTGGGGGGGCCTTGCAAACTCCTGGCCCTGGGGCCCAGACCCCCTCATAATCCAGCCCTGCTCGCCGCCATGGGCTGGCTGATCGGTGAAGATTTCAACCCCGCCGCTGTGTGTGACATGAGTTGGGGTAGTTTTGTGTGATTTTTTTGTTTTCGAAAGGTGAGAAAAAGATTTGCATGTACCCACTGAAACTACCTAAACACGTCATCATATCGCGGATGGATGCAATGCCACCCCCCCTCTCCTCCGGCACCCACCGAGTTTCCTCCTTTCATGATATACGGCGTCCATGAATCCGGTCTGTCTCCATAGAGCAAGGTGTACTTGGTGACCCAGTCGTACGAATTGAACGTGCCCTGGGTGGCGATGGCCCTCAGGCGGTATTTCCTGCCCAAATCCACTTGCAACCACGGCTGCCGATCCCTGGGGGAAGGAGACCAGCCGCTGCTGCCTACGACAAAAACAAGGACATCGCGATGTCAGTACTCTGAGATTCACGTCATTTGGCACTACCAATGCGCTACAAATTTACCATACAACTTGGCGAAATTGGCAGAGTAGAGAAAGTTATATCTGGAGGAGGCCAGGAAGGACGAGGCGTAGAGGCCTGACACCAGCGGGTCCACACATTCTTCTAGAGGCAAAAAAGAAAGACGAATTCATCTTAATGACAGTCAAATCACTTGCTCAATATTATGCCACTTCAAAAATGTGTTTTTTGTTTTTTAAAGCATTAGGTCCTGTAATAGTAATAATATCAGGCTAAACTATAGCTAGATGCCCCCCAAAAATGATATATACACTGCTGGCAAAAGTATTGGCACCCCTGCAATTCTGTCAATGCTCAATTTCTCGTAGAAAATGATTGCAATTGCGAATGCTTTGGTAGTAATATCTTCATTTATTTTGCTTGCAATGAAAAAACGCAAAAGAGAATGGGAAAAAAATCAAATCATTATCATTTTACACAAAACTCCAAAAATGGGCAAAAGTATTGGCACCCTTTGAAAAATCATGTGATGCTTCTTTAATTTGTGTAAAGAACAGCACCTGTTACTTACCTGTGAAACATAACAGGTGGTGGCAATAACTAAATCACACTTGCAGCCAGTTAAAATGGATTAAAGGTGACTCAACTTCTGTCCTGTGTCCTTGTGTGTACCACATTGATGATGGAGCAAGGTTACAAGTCCATCTCCAAAGACCTGAATGTTCCTGTGTCTACCGTGCGCAATGTCATCAATAAGTGTAAAGCACATGGCACTGTGGCTAACAATTTACGGAGATCCGTAGAGATGGTCACAAAGCACATACAGTTGTGGTCAAAGGTTTACATACACTTGTGAAGAACATGATGTCATGGCTCTCTTGAGTTTCCAATTATTTCTACAACTCTGATTTTTCTCCGATAGAGTGATTGGAACAGATACTTCTTTGTCACAAAAAACATTCATGAAGTTTGGTCCTTTTATGACTTTATTATGGGTTAACAGAAAAAGTGATCAAATCTGCTGGGTCAAAAATATACATACATGAATCTGAAAAAGCGAATCATTGACTTGAACAAGTCCGGAAAGTCACTTGGAGCCATTTCAAAGCATCTGCAGGTCCCAAGAGCAACAGTGCAAACAATTGTTTGTAAGTATAAAGTGCATGGCACTGTTTTGTCGCTGCCACGATCAGGAAGAAAACACAAGTTATCACCTGCTGTTGAGAGAAAATTGGCCAGGAGGGTGAAGATTCAACCGAGAATCAACAAAAAGCAGATCTGCCAAGAATTTGAAGCTGCTGGAACACAGGTGTCTGTGTCCACAGTCAAGCGTGTTTTGCATCTCCATGGACTGAGAGGCTGCCGTGCAAGAAGGAAGCCCTTGCTCCAAAAGCAGCACCTTAAGGCTCGACTGAAGTTTGCTGCTGATCACATGGACAAAGATAAGACCTTCTGGAGGAAAGTTCTGTGGTCAGACGAAACAAAAAATCGAGCTGTTTGGCCACAATGCCCAGCAATATGTTTGGAAGAGAAAAGGTGAGGCCTTTAACCCCAAGTACACCATGCCTACCGTCAAGCACGGTGGTGGTAGTATTATGCTGTGGGGCTGTTTTGCTACCAATGGAACTGGTGCTTTACAGAGAGTAAATGGGATAATGAAGAAGGAGGATTACCTTCAAATTCTTCAAGATAACCTAACGTCATCAGCCCGAAGATTGGGTCTTGGGCGCAGTTGGGTGTTCCAACAGGACAATGACCCCAAACACACATCAAAAGTGATAATGGAATGGCTAAATCAGGCTAGAATTAAGGTTTTCGAATGGCCTTCCCAAAGTCCTGACTTAAACCCATTGAGAACTTGTGGACAATGCTGAAGAAACAAGTCCATGTCAGAAAGCCATCAAATTTAACTGAACTGCACCAATTCTGTGAAGAGGAGTGGTCAAAGATTCAACCAGAAGCTTGCCAGAAGCTTGTGGATGGCTACCAAAAGCGCCTAATTGAAGTGAAAATGGCCAAGGGACATGTTACCAAATATTAGCGCTGCTGTATGTATATTTTTGACCCAGCAGATTTGATCACTTTTTTCTGTTCACCCATAATAAAGTCATTTAAGAACCAAACTTCATGAATGTTTTTTGTGACAAAGAAGTATCTGTTCCAATCACTCTATCAGAGAAAAATCAGAGTTGTAGAAATAACTGGAAACTCAAGAGAGCCATGACATTATGTTCTTCACAAGTGTATGTAAACTTTTGACCACAACTGTATAGCAATATACAAAGTGTAGTCTTTTTTTTTTTTTTTCACTTCTGGGTCATCGTCTTTGCAATTGTATTACGAGCCTTTTGCATTCGTGCAGCTAGCCGCTTGCTGTCGTGTTGTGGCAACTGGGGATCGTGCTTTTGCCAATTTGCAATCACGCTTAGGAATTGGGGATCGGTTGTTGCAGTTTGCATTCATGCTGCGAGCCATTTGCTGTCGTGTTGTGGCAATCGGGTTCATGTTTTTGCCAATTTGTAATCACACTTTAGGAATTGGGGATCGTGTTGTGGCAGTTTGCATTTGTGCTTTTTTTTCTTTTGCAAAGCATTTGCAAATGGGCTTCGTGCTTTTTTCTATTTGTAAAGTGTTTTGACTTTGCAGTTCGCCTGACACCTCTCGGCCACAGTAACTTTTTCATTGCAAACAAAATAAATGAAGATATCACTACCAAAGGATTTGTAATTGCAATCATTTTCTGGGAGAAATTGAGCATTATCTGACAGAATTGCAGGAGTGCCAATACTTTAGACCAGCAGTGTATATTTTTTAAATCATTGTATATTTTCTAAATACTTTATGTAATGTACGTATGTACCGTATTGGCCCGAATAGAAGACGGCCCTGATTATAAAGACGATCCCCTCTTTTTCAAGACTCAAGTTTGAAAAAAGACTTTTTGAACACCAAATTAATTTTTAGACAGAAAATAATTACAGTACATCTGAAACAAATGATTATAACAATATGTTTGAGAGAAAAAGCATGTTATTTTGCCTCATTCAAATCTTAATATCTGAACATTTAAATATGTAAACTAAAGTGCAATCGCATTTGTAAATGAATGGCTTCTGGTTTTTGAAATGTAAATAAACCAATCCGTTGTGATAAAACAACAAAATTACAATAACTGCATTAACCATCAAAGCGAAGTCTAACTGTAACTGTAGTCTTGAAACAAATCTGAATATGGAAAAACATTGCAATAAAATAAAGCAAACTGGTTAAACTTGAGAGTAGCTGAGATCTGTCATGACAGAACATCGCTTTAATCTGGCGCCATCAAGCGTCGCAAATGGATATAACGTCTAGACCGCGAATATAAGACGAGCCCCACTTTTTCAGTCTTATTTCAATGCAAAAAATCACCGTCTTATATTCGGGCCAATACGGTAAGTATGTATGTATGTATATTTTCACAACTAAACAGGTGTTTGTCTGTCATTGTTCATGGATGCCCATTTTTCCTCCACCTACTTTTGTCGCTTTCCCACATAGCACCTATGGGCTTGGACCTTTTAATATTAAAAGTCTAAAATGTCGTGTTGACAGCAACGGAAAAAAAAGTGAGACAGTCATTGATCTTTCAATAGTGAGACGAAGCACAACACTTTCCCACAACTTGGGAACAACATGACAGCAAGAGTTAAGACAAACAAAACAAGAGCAACATGAGGTTCAGGGCGTCAGGTCTGACACACGGTCACGGATTCAGACCAAAAGTAATTTTGAAAATAATTCATATATTATAATTTTAATATGTAGCATATTGAAATGTACTTGATATCAGGGATGTTCGATTTTGCCGAACAAGAAAATCCCAATGACGATTTCTTGACAAAATAAAAATAGTCAATAACAAATGTCTTCTATTTAAACTTAGATCACAACCTTCCAGTTGAGAAACACTGACTAACTGCATAACAGTTACAGTGATATATCCTCATTTCTGTCCAAAGTAGAGCAGCAGAGTGTAGGAAAAGATGAAGGAGAGATGGAAGTTGATGAGCATGAGCAGAGGTGAATACTGTCAACAAGGCTGATGGCTGAAAAACAAAAACACGTCACTTTTTTTTTTACAGAAACTTGTTTTTTGGTATGGTTATATGTAGTTAAAAGCCCCATTTCTGAGTTTTTTTTTTTTTTTAAATAAATAAGTGATTTAAAAAAAATTTGCATGCTCTCCAGTGCCCCACTGTGCTAGTGACGAGATTTGTCGTTCACTTGAGCAAACGAATCCATTCCGGTTCGTTCAGTAAAAAGATTCGTTCAAACAAATCGTTCAACGAATCGTTCGCCCCCCTCATCTCCCTCCCCGCCCAAACGAATCGTTCGGTTACTGAACGGGAAGTGACGTTGCCGAACGAATCACCAAAGACCGCTTCGCAGTATAACTGAACGGGAAGTGACATTGCTTGGTCCCTCCCTCTCTTCCACATTGACCACTCGTCGTAGTTTCAGAAATGAGTGACAGGCGGTATCATTCTGCTTTCACAGACAGCCTCGTCTCCCTCCTGCTGCTGCAAAAGCGAGGGAGAACTTCCGCGTCGTCTGTCCTAGTTCTATGGGCTCAAAGTCATGGCTCGTGCTTGCATTTCGATTTAGGACACGGTTAAACATTTTCCTTTTGTGAGGGGAGTAGGGGGCGGGGGCGCACGGACTTTCTTTAGCAGGTTCTTGATCACACATACAATCACATATACAGCATGTTTGCTGTCACGAAAATAAAAATACATCGAAAGTTTAATTTCTGAATATGGAACGACCAACACATCATATTTACATCTCGCTCTGTTGTATTTTTGTTTTTTAGTATTAAGATGATCGTGTTGAATTTTTGCACTGGTATTAATAAATAAAATAATCCGGTCAGCTCCCCTGTCGTCCCCGCATCTCAGATCGTCAAATGCTGACGAGAAATAATTGTTTGCTCTTTACGATGTCGCCTTTCTACTCTCATTAGTCTGTTAAGAAAAATGTAGACATATTGCGACATCTCCCGTGTCCGCGTGCTTTGTTTTTGGGCGCTTGAGTAGCACATGATGGACGGATTGACATAATTTGTCAAACCAACCAACACCTGACACGAAGAAAAAAAAAAAAAACACTCGGAAAAAAATTACATGTATATACAGTTTCATTGCAAATCAGTATTATGGTGATCATATTGTTTTTTTGCACTGGTATTAATAAATAAAATAATCCGGTCAGCTCCCCTGTCGTCCCCGCATCTCAGATCGTCAAATGCTGACGAGAAATAATTGTTAGCTCTTTACGATGTCGCCTTTCTACTCTCATTAGTCTGTTAAGAAAAATGTAGACATATTGCGACATCTCCCGTGTCTGCGTGCGTTGTTTTGGGCGCTTGAGTAGCACATGATGGACGGATTGACATAATTTGTCAAACCAACCAACACCCGACACGCTGACACGAAAAAAAAAAATAAAACACTCGGGGAAAAATTGACATGTATATACAGTTTCATTGCAAATCAGTATTATGGTGATCATACTAAATATTTTTTTCTGTGCACATATGAGGTAAATATCGCTGCCATGAAGCCTCCATATAGTGACAGTTCTCTGCCCGCTTCACTGCCGTCACGCGACCGCAGCTCAGCTTTTGCTTGCCTCGTAGCTACCCGTGTTTTAAATTACTGTAAATTTGATAGTATGTCGTCATAGGCAGTCACGAGTTTGTTGAGAAAAGTACTACTCTAAACAATGCTCGCTAGATTTGTGTGGTGTTTTTGTCTGTTTGAGCAGCATTTGATAGGCTCCACGTTAACAAATATTTGACAAAGTCATTTCCTTTCATTTTCTGATTCATTCACCGCATAGTCATTACTGGAAAATCAAGTTAGCAGCAAGCTAGGTCAGGAACCGGAGGACCGAGTCACTGAACGGGAAGTGACAAAACTCAGTCTTGCCCCCTGCCTGCACGCTGGCTGCTTATTGGCCACACGTGGACGTGAGTGACAAACGCCCTGATTCTGTTTCCGGTCCCTCCCCTGCCCGCGATGAGGCTGGCGTCTGATTGGTCGTGTGCGATGTCAGAAGACGCTGCCGCTTGCTCAACGCCCTCCCACGCAGCGAACAAGCACCACCTTCATAGAACGAATCAGTGCAGATGATGATTAGTTCGGTCTCGTTCACCAAAACAATTCGTTCAAAAAGAACGAATCGTTCGCGACCGATACAACACTACACTGTGCCCCTATATTGTATTAGGTCTAGTGACACCCCTGCGTACAATCTATTTAAAGTAGGAGGGATGGCACCTTCCCATTTTAATCCCTTCAGACCCACATTTGTCTGCTGGGCATTAAAAAAAAATCTTTGCTGATTTTTACTCTACTCAAACACCGGAACAAACAGCAATTATTTTGGTCGGAGATAGTTCATGCTTTTATTTGTTACATTTAATGTTAATGTGTTTTTGATAAGAAATGAACACTTAAGCCTCAGCTATGCGTCAATGAGCATTTGATAGTTCTGTGGCAAAGGAACGCGTTGCTCTGTAAATCACCACCAAGCCACTAAAGGGGTGTGGCGTTGTGCTTGTATGGTTTTGGGGGACTTTTGTCGACTTCCTCTAGTTTTCTTTCGGTTACACATTGCCAAACAGAGAAAAAATAATAATGCCAACAGAGATGGAATGCGTAAATGTGGATCTTCAGCTCATCAACATTAAACAACAAATGTTGATCATACAAATGATGAGGCAGAAGACGGTTTCGGAGGTAGTCTCTCCGACTGTTGATGCCGCACATAGACTTCTAGCCTCGGGTGGAAGCCAGCAAGCTTTGGCGGCTAGCTTCAAATTGGTGTCGAGCACTGTGTCCAGCATTTTGTCCGAGGTCTACAAAAAATTGTGGACAGCCCTCCAGCCCGATTTTTTTGCCTTGTCCTCCAACCAGCCAGTGGGAAGCCATAGCAGATTTCTGACGGCTATGGAACTTTCCAAACTGCGTCGGAAGCCTTGATTGTAAACACGTTGTCATAAAAGCACCGAGGCACTCTCAATCAGTGATGATGTATCAATTGTGTAAACTGTCTTGTTAAAAATTTAACATCAAAACAACTCTTTTGACACCAAACTTTGCTTTATTCTTCATATACTTGAAGTGTGATATGGAAATAAGTCAGACTCACAGCAAATGATATGTTGTAGTGACCACTACCTTATAACAGAATTCACCTATGGAACTTATGTGGAGCATGTTGTGTTCCGGGGGGGAAACTTTGTTGTCAAGCGCATTTTCGGCACAGAGACTATAGAGTAACGAGAGACACGAGCTGCCGTACACGGCGACACGAGCTTTACTCTCCGAGCTATGAGACTCAACAACATCATCCACTACACTGGTGACCCCGACTTGCCTCGTTGAAGTCTCAGAGGCATTTTATGAACACTTTAAGCAATGGCGGAAACTGACTTTCTCCAGCTGCCGATGTTTAATGAGTCTTCTGCGGCCGTGTGGTTCGCATGCACGGAGGCACAGTTCGCCCTCCACAATATAGCCGACAATACCATGTGCTTCTACCACGTGGTGGCTGTGTTCGGGTACTCGACGGCGGTCAGAGTTCAGCGATTTGTTGCTTTTCCACCAAAAGTGGACAAATATGGGGCTCTTAAGGGGGACCTTCTCTGATGTTTTGAACCGTCGCATGCTTTATCGACTTCAAAGACGCCCGAGGTGCCTGAGATACGCGCCAACGATGGCGGCGCTTCCGCTCTGGATCCTCGCCGCCGTCCTCCCGTCCCATTGCCCGCACGGCCTCAATACGCTCCCGCTCTGGCGCTTCCCAACGCCGACGTTGCTGTCTCACCTCCGGCGCCACTCTCGCTCGCCTCGGCTCCGGCGCTGCTCTACATCGATGTTGCTGCGCCCGTCCCCGGCCTTCTCAACGACGCCCCATCCGCCTCCAGCCTTCTCGACAACACCCCATCCACCTCCAGCCTTCTCGACAATGCCCCGTCCGGCTCTGGTTTTTTCGACGGCATCTCGTCAGGCCCTGGTTTTCTCGTCGACACAACGTCTGCTCTTGGTCTTCCTAACGACGTCAGTCCTGAGCCTGCATCTCTGCCCGCTGCTGACGTCGCTCCAGCACCTGCGCCTCTTGAAGTCTCTGAGGTTGCCCCACTACCGGTGCCGCTGAGCGCCGCCGCCACTGACCTCGCTCCATTGCCTCCGGGAGTCTCTGAGGTCAGTCCTCTGCCAGTGCCGCTGGCTGCCGCAGCTAACCTCGCTGCTGTGCTTGCGCCTCCGGAAACCTCCGAGGTCGCTCCTCTGCCTGCGCCTGTGAGCGCCGCCGCCGATATCTTTTCTCGTCCACCACTTTTGGACAACGATGTCGTCGCTTTGGCTCCTGTTTCGGCGTTTCCCTCGCTTCTGCTGCGGCCGGTCGACTTGGTTAGTTTTGCCAGTCGCCCTCATCCCCAGCCAGGCAACTCTGACCGCCACACCTGTCACCCTCGTCTACAACCTCGACTGAGTGGCACTGCACGTCGCACGTCTCGACCTCATACCCGGCCGCGGTTGAGCAACGCATGCTCTGGCCATGCCTGGGCGGTGCTGCACGACGCGCTCCTCGTCCTGGACATCCACCAGATCGTCCAGCTCGGTCGTCCACCGCCTGGCATCCTGGACATCCTCCTTATCGTCTCATTCGGTCATCCACCGCCTGGCATCCTGGACGTCCTCCTGATCATCGCACTTGGTCGTTCATCACCTGGCATCCCGGACGTCCTCCCGTTCGTCCTGCTCGGACATCCAGCGCCTGGCATCCTGGACGTCCTCCTGATCGTCCATTCGGTCGCCTTCCACCGGTTGCCCGGCCGTGTAGCCCGACCATTCCATTCCGTTGAATCAGGTTGCGCCTGGCGTCCTGTGTGGGTGAATTCTGGGGGGGACCTGTGCAATGACCATTACCTTATAAAACAATTCACCTATGGAACAATGTACACAATAAATGATTAAGTGCACCAACCAAAAATACAACATAAAGTGATAAACTGTGATAATACTTCTCGGTGTTTCTTCCATTTTTTTTATGCAATCACTGGCTGACCTCCAGCCCTGTATTTTCAGCAATCTCCTCCCACGAATTGCTTGCCATTTGGCAATCTTTATAATGTCTTGACGAGACATTGTAGAAGTTGTCGTACTTGCTTTTCATTGATACTCCCGTCGGCTTGGTCTATTTTTGCGTGAAGCAAAACAATGTTTGAAATTGGCAGTGATTTCGCACTGAACCGTAAACAACAGTCTGAGCGGACCGATCACAGTCCATTTGCGCCACGTCACCATTCAATGACGCCGCACAAGTCAAGATTTTCTTGAGGTTCACGACAGGCTAAGTCGGATGGTTGTAAATCGGGACTGCCTTGACGGTGCAGGTCTGCAGCAGAAGCATAACTCGGCCTTTACGTTTGCCTTTTTGGAGTTTTGTCTTGGCTCAACCATTTTCAAAGACCTAAAAATAGCAAAGAGGGCGTAATAAACCTCATGATTTGATTTCGATGGGTAAAGCTTCATCCAATCATCTCCCAGAAGTGGCAATCCCAACTAAATTCTGTGTATTTATTAGTTTAAAGATGCGAACGTGTCATGTCCTTAAGCAGCATGCTCAGGTCTGAAGGGATGTCTACTAGTGGTAAGGATAAACTCATTTAAATTCAGAAGTCTAGCATAGTCAATGGCACTGGAAGAGTTAAAAGACAAATCCTTCTTTCTTGTTTAGCTTGTCCCACACCGGTGAATAAATGGCCCGTACCTTGAGAGGCCAGAACATCAGCACCTTTCCCCTCAAGGACTACCCCGTATGAACGAGAGGCAGAGGGCAAGGATAATGTGACCTTCCCCCTCGCATTCGCATCCTCTGGCAGAACTCACATTAGTGCAAAGCGAGAACCAGAATATTCCATAGGAGGAAATCTGAATCGCTTTGAAGGCAGACTTCCTTATTGATTGGCTTGAATACCTCCAGAAGTAGCAAAAGGGAGGCAACCGTTCCTTTGCCACACTGTAAAAGCTCTGCTTCCCAAAGGAGCCTTCAAGGTGCCCCCCAAAAAGACCTCCCTCCCTCTCCTGTGCACCTATTATAAATTCATCACTATGCGTCTGTGTGGCATAGAAACAGGGCGGACGCATTTAGAGCATTTTGCTGAGTCATCTGAATGAGTGTGGGACGGGCCCGGCAAGCTGACACATCTCTCCTGCAGCATTGCTGTGCAGAGAGCAAGAGGATGAAGAGAAGGGGTAGGGTGGGGTGGAGTGGAGTGGTACCTTCTCCCCAGATGCTCTTGTCACTATTTGAGCTGTCGGCAGCACTTTAGTCACTGTATCTTTCAGTGCCATTGACAAAGCTTAGACATCCAGTATATACTATTTTTAATCCAATTTTTCATGTTTTTTTGAATACAAATACAGTGGTACCTCTACTTATTAAATCAATTGGTTCTGGAGGTAGTTTCTTAACTGAAAATTCTGTAAATAGAAGCGCATTTTACATGTAAATGTCCTAATCTGTTTCAAGCCCCCCAAAATTCAGACATAAATCTTTTATAATGCATAAAAATGCATCAGAACCTGTGACAAATACATGTTACAATTAGATTATTGAACAATAAACATAAAATCAGAGTTGTGTACAGGGGCGTCACTAGGTTTTAAGAACGAGGGGGGGGGGGGTTTAGCCCCCCAGGAGGTGTAACTTTCAAATGCTGTAAGAAACTAAGCCTTTCTATTTTTCCTGTTGTACTGAACCCGCACTGAATTGTGACCACTGTACCAAGGTACGTATTGAACCGACACGTATGTATCGTCACACCCATGGGTATATTTTTCAATATGAAGGTAAGACTCTGAATCTCCTGCCTTTTATGTCTTTGCTCTAGTCACACAAGGCTCGTGGATACATAATTCAAGAAAAGTAATCATATTTGGTAATAATAATAAAAAAATATATGTATGTATTATTATTATGAAATTGTAGCATCTACAAGAAAATGCTAAGTTGGTAATGGTAATGCACACTAAGCAGTATGGGTGTAACGGTACAAAAAAATCTCGGTTCAGTACGTACCTCGGTTTTGAGGTCACGGTTTGGTTCATTTTCGGTACACTAAGAAAACAAAATGCAAAATATAAATGTGCTAGTTGTTTATTACACACATTTGTGCTTTCAACAATAGGAACATTAGCCTATACAAAGCTAGAATTCTGCTCAAAAAGTAGCGGGTATTTAAAGATAATCCAACAACAATTTGCCTTTCAGACTCCGCGTATTGGTCAGCTTTCTTTCTGAAAGAAAGAAGAAAAAAGAAGTCCTGTGCTAAAGACAAAAGCAATCCCAATGACAAATATTTTCACATGTATTTTACAAATGAAATGCCTCAATGAATCATTTTTTTTTCTTATGAACGGTTTTCAAAGGTTGTATTGGTGGATTTTCTCAAGTTAAAGCGCCACACAGAAATTAATAAATTTAATAGTGTAAGCAGCATGTGTGTATTATTCTTATTATTTAATTCCAGGTGTTGTAGCTCATTTCAATTTATTTAAATGGGCTATTAGTTATTTTATTATGTGTTTATATTTTACAAATGTGATGTAATATTCATTTATATTGTATATTTTATGTTGTATAACTTTAGTTCCTATGTGAATATTAGTTCCTACTTGTTTTGTTGCAGTAGGAGGGTTTTGTATTGAACACGGGGCCATGTTGGTTATTATTATAGCAAAGAAGACAGCAGTAAATCAACAAAGACAAGTCAACTGTGCCCCGATCCACCACTCAAGAGATCTGATGGACTCAAAAAGTGGGTTCCGATTGCATATTAGTTTGAAAATCGACCGGATCCACCGTATTTTTACACGAGTGACTTCCGGTTTGCCCGATCCTAGCTACCGGTAGTAGTATTGACGCAGGAGGGTCGCGTCTCGCGTCAAATAATAAACTCTGCCGTTCTTTTCGCGTGCGTCGTGTTTAGCCGCTTCTGGGACGCGTCAAACACGCGGCTGCACTGCGACTGGTGTGCATTGGCTGATTGACTTTAGCAGCTGCGTTTCACTGCGTTCTCGCGGCGGCCACGTTGTCGCGCCGTTGACGTTTCTGGGTTATACTGTCCTACCGTGTTGGTCCTCATTATAGTAGAGAAGACGGAGTAAATATAATCTACACAAAGGAACTGTAACCCGATCGACTCACAGCCTCGAAAAGTAGGGTTACATTACGTCAGAAACTCGTTCGGTACGCCACCGTTCCGAACCGAGCACCATGTACCGAAACGGTTCAATACAAATACATGTACCGTTACACCCTTACTATGCAGGAAAACAACACATTATTTTCAATTAACTGTAATCACCTGGATGCTACAAACTGCATGTAAAAAAAAAAATTTTTTTAAGTTGCCCGAGACTTTAAGATGACGCTTGCCACGCTAAATGCTGATGCTAACGAGAATGTTAGTGCTATGCTAATGCTCGAAAAGTAAATTATTAGACTCACTAGTGGAAAGAAAAAAAAAAGTGCTGTTAAAAACGCGATTATACTCTAACCTCAGCCCGGTATTGATTGCGAGCAAGGCCACAGGGTGTAAGGGTAGTGGAAGCTTCTCAATGATGACCAAGACGCTCGCTTTTGAACTTGAACATTTACTGCTTAAAATGCTGCAGTTTAACATGAAACAAAGGCATTGTGGCCATAACAAGGGCTCATTCAGCATAGCTTGCTTTCTCTTTTTTTTCTCTTCTTCTTCAGGTAACACAAATACAACAGCTCCCTCTGTCGCAATTCAAAACAAAAGCACTTCCTGTCAAATCCCCAGCAGCACATCAACTGTTCAGGAAATAATAATCAGAATAATTTTAGCTGTGTATTTATCACTTTTCAATGTAAATAATGTATATAGAAACGTTTTATATTGTAACTATTTCTTTTAGCTTGTTTTAAACTGAACAATTATTCACTATGAATTCAATTATGCATTTCAACCAAACATTTCACAACATTCTCCCCCCCGATGGACAATTGTTCATCACAAGGAAATAATAAGTCAAGAAATCTCCAAAGGATACATTAACTGAATAGGTCTTCTCAACACACTTCCCGTAGAAGTACGAACAGTACCGGAACGTATGAGTCCATCTCTTCCAGGAAACAGTTCAGTTATCCTGCCCATCTTCCACGTTTGCCTTGGAACGTTGTCATCGCCAATCAGAACAACATCTCCCACCTTCAACGTAGTGGGTGTCGGCAGCTGACACTTGTGGGCTGACTTCAAGTCCATCAGGTAGTCCTTTCTCCATCTGCTCCAAAAACCGGATAACAGTCTCTGTCGATACCTCCATCTTCGACCTATTTCTTCTCTTGTCGCAGTGGTGACTTGAGACGGTGTTAGCAAAGTCTTTGGTGGTAGAGACGTCAGTCTTTTCCCAACTAGGAAATGAGAAGGTGTGAGTGGCTGTGGCTCTGATGCGTCACTACTCACATATGAGAGGGGCCTGGAGTTCAGTACGGCTTCCACTTCTGCAAGCGTGGTTGTCAGCTCCTCGAAGTTCAGTGAAGTCTTCCCCAGGATCCTCTTCAAGCATGTTTTGACAGATCTCACTAGACGTTCCCAAAAGCCGCCCCACCAAGCAGCTCGCTCGGCTATAAATTTCCAGGTGACTCCTTTGTCCGTGAAGAACTATCTGAGCTCTGCTCCGTTGAATGAACGCCATAAGTTCTTGAGATCTTGGTCAGCTCTTTTGAATGTCTTTGCATTGTCTGAATAGATAACTTTACACAGTCCTCGCCTTGCAATAAATCTCTTTAAGGCTAAGAGAAAGTGTTCAGTTGACTGATCTGAGACCAGCTCCAAATGAACTGCCCGTGTAACAGCACACGTGAAAAGAGCAATGTATGCCTTTTTGGGCTGACTGTTGGATCTGACATACAATGGCCCTGCAAAATCTACTCCAGTTACTTCAAAGGGTGGGGACTCAGTAACTCTGTCTCTCGGTAACGGAGCCATAATTTGCTGAGCTGGTTTCACTTTCAGCTTTCGGCAAATGTAACACTGTGACACGACCCGTTTGACAAGTTGTCTCCCTCTTAGAACCCAGAAGTTCTCTCTCAATTGAACTAGAGTGTCTCTGACCCCAGAATGCATTACTCTCTCATGGCAGGACTTAACCAGTAGTTCTGAATACCGGTGGTTTGTCGGTTAAATCCAGGGGTGCTGTTCCCTGAAACTGAAATCAGAGTGTTGTAGCCTGCCTCCTACACAAATGATGTGCTCTTCATCTAAGAAAGGCTTCAAGTCTTTGATTTTGGAGTCATTCTTAATATTCTGTCCAGATTTTAGCTGACAGATTTCTTGACTGAAACTCTGCTCTTGAGTCACTTTAACCCAATATTTTTCTGCTGTATTGAGCTCTTCGGTTGTCAGTTCGCCATGCACCCTTTCACTTGAGCGTGCATTATCTATGAATCTTTTCACCCATGCAGTAATTCTCAGCACTGTTTTTAATCTGCTGTGCTCCTCGAGATCTAACAGTGGTTCTGCTGGTTCTGTTCTAGTCAGCTGCACTACTGCTTGAAAATTAGACCTGAGCTCAGCATTGACTTCATCTGCCACATAATCTCCATTTTTAGTCTCCGCTTCATTACCTGCTGACATTGAAGTGGGCCCCTTCCACCACAGCTGATTGTGGATGATGTTCTTGACACTCTGGCCTCTGGAAGGTAGGTCAGCAGGATTGTTCTTGCCGCTGCAGTGTGACCAATGTTCGGGATCCGTGAGACTTTGTATCTCAGTCACTCTGTTGGCCACAAATGGCTTCCATCTTTGTGCTGTGCTGCGTATCCAATGAAACGCTATCATGGAATCTGTCCACATCTTGAGCTGAGTTTTTTCCATGTTCAGTGGCTTGAGAAGGTTATTTCCTAGTCTTGCTCCAATCAATGCTCCCATGAGCTCCAGACGAGGTAGCGTCAATTTCTTCAAAGGGGATACCTTGGATTTGGAGACCACAAATCTAGTCACGACTTCTCCTTCTTTGTTCTTTCCTTGCAGATAAGCAACAGCACCATATGCCTTTTCACTTGCATCACAGAAGATGTGCAGTTTGCTTGTCTGTGGGTTTTGTTGTACTTGGTACCACCTCGGAATGGACAGCAGGTGGAGCTGAGGAAGCTCTTCACACCATTGATCCCATTTTTCTGTCAAATCTGGAGGCAACTCCTCATCCCAACCAATTCCTCTTTCCCACAGTTCTTGAAACAAGCATTTTACCCGTATGGTAAATGGAGTGAGGAAACCAATTGGATCAAAGATACGTGCTGATGTCTGCAATACACTTCTCTTTGTGTTCCTTCTTTCTTTCAAAATGTCCAAAAGTCCATTTAAATCAAACACAAAGTCATCACTTTCTGGTTTCCATACTAAACCCAACACCTTCAGCACATTTCCACAGGCATGAGTTTCTGTTGTGTGTTCCAATCCGCATTCTGTCCATTTTGCTCTCAGTTCCGGTGAGTTGGTCTCCCACTTGCACAAATCCATGCTCGCATGAGACAGGATGTTCTTCGCTGTTGTGGTGACTGAGAGAGCTTCATCCACATTACACGAACTGAAGATAAAATCATCCACATAAAGTGATTCTCTCAAAGCTTTCACTGTCGTCGGGTGTTCATTTTCATACTGCTTTATGTGTTCTCTTATTGTTGCAGCTAACAAGAATGGGCTAGGAGAAACTCCAAACACCACTCTATTCATTCTCAAAACTCGCAGTTCATTTTTTGAGTCTTTCGTTGGAGGTCCATGAAGCCACAAGAACCTCACAGCATCTTTATCCTTTTCTGCCATGGCTATCTGCAGAAAAGCTTTTGTAATATCAGCAGTGAAGGCTACCTGGTGGAGTCTGAACTTGATTAGCACATCCAACAGATTCGGGTTGAGGTTTGGTCCAATCAGCAAACAGTCATTTAGTGAAGCAGAACCCTCCTCGTGTGATGATGCATCAAATACTATTCTCAATTTAGTTGTCACCTTGTCTTCTCTGAGAACAGCATGATGTGGCATGTAATATTCCACAGCCCTGGGTTGCTTTGTTGCTGAAGGGTTTTCTGACACGTCCTCACAGATGCCTTGTTGCAGATAATCCTGTATCACATCATTGTACCTCATGTAGAGCGTGGTATCATTCTGCAGTTTCCTTTTAAGGCCTTCCAGTCGTCTCTTTGCCACTCTAAAATTGTCTGGGAGTTCTGGTTTTTCTGGTCGCCATGGTAACTCAATTTGGTAACGGCCATCTTGGTACTTCAAAGTCTCTGCAAATTTCTGAAGAACCATGGCTTCATCTGGGCTCTGGATTTTCTCATTAACAACGCCCAAAGATTCAACCTCCCAAAATGCATGAAGCTGTTTTGAGATCTGAGCACCATCTTCCAGACTAATATGCATGCATGTGGCGTCTGTAATACTGGATGTTGATACACGTCCTTGTAGAGCCCAACCAAAGATGCTTTCAATGGCAACTAGTGATTCTGTAAGTCTCTGGACCTTACCAGTCACCACTTCCCAATAATAATCAGCTCCAATTAACACTGCCAACTCTGGATCAACAGCTCCCTCTTGTGGGAAGTCCGAAAGTTGCAGTCCTTCTTTCTTTAACTGTTCTTGGAGAGGTTCACTGGGAACTTTTATCACAGCGCTGCACACTTGAGGCGTCTCCACTGCTTCGATGTCAATTCTTTGTCGGTTATTCCACACGTTCGCCAGTGACACCTTCACAATGTTACGCTGCGCTGTTACAGGAATGGTGGATCCAAAGACATGTAGACGCAATGTTTCTTGTCTCAAAACAGGCAGCTTTAAAGTCTTAACAACAGCTTCATGAACAAAGCTTCTTTGGCTGCCGCCATCCAGCAGACAACGTATTACTTTTCTCCCTGCTGGACCCACTGTTTGTGCCTTTACTGTTTGCAGCAGTACTGTGTTATGCGTGTTAGCATTCGGTTTTGCGATACTGGACACAGAGGAAACAACAGCTTCCGTGCCAACTTGTTCTGCATCTGCTTTGGGTTCATCTTGTTCACAAACTGACTGATGATGTCTGCGACCACACAATGCACAGGAAACACCTTTAATCTTGCAGTATTTTGCAATGTGTTTTGGACCAAGGCACACATAGCATCTTCCCAGCTTTCGAAGTTTCTCTTTTCGAGCAGACACAGTATTTTCTGTACAATGTTCTGGTTTGTGATCATGACCATCACAATACACACAGGTCTGGGGAACGTTACTTGCTGTGTGTAGCGCTGTCGCTGATGGCACATTCCATTTTTTGGACTTTTCACTATGGTGTGCTGATTTACCACAGGTCTTGTAGTTCGATGTGATGTCCCGTTGTATGTTGCCAGGTCTGCAAAGTTGAAGCGCCCTTTCTCTGCTCTGAACCTCATTTTGCAGGAATTGGATGAGCTCGTCCAGCTTCCATTCACCGTCGGAGTCTGATTTGCGTGTGTAGGTCAGTGCCATGTCCTCCGGTAGAAGCTGTAACAACACTGGGCATAGCAAGCATCCATATGTATCACTGGAAACTCCTAGTGATTCCAAACTGCGAATCTGTATTTCACATTCGTCATACAGGTGCCGCAGAGCAGTAACATCTGATGATCTTCTTACAGGAGTCAAGTTCAACAGCTTGGACATATGCGCACTGATGACAATATCTTTTCTTCCAAAACGGCTCTGGAGTAATTTTACTGCCGTATCATAATTGTCATCTGTCATAATTAGTCCTGTAACAGCTCTGGCTGCTGCTCCAGTTAGATAGGACTTCAAATAGGTGAACTTCTCCCTTTTACATAGAGCATCATTGTTATGGATGGCGGTTTCATACTGAGACCAGAATTCCTGCCATTGGCTCACTTCTCCACTGTATTTTTCAATAATGAGCTTAGGCAGTTTAACAGTCTGTGAATTTAGTGATCTGAATGAAGTATCACTTCCATTACTCACTCGCACGTTCACAGATGTTTCTGTCTTCTGAATTAGTCTCTTTGAGCGAGCTGTACACGTTGTGATCCGATCCTGATAATCCTGTGTACTCGCAATCTCCGCTTCCAATGCTTCGGTCGGAGTCTCATCTTCAATGCCTTTATCCAAGTCAATCAAGCATTCCTCTTTTGTCTTCAAAACTGACAGCATTTCACGGAGTTTATCACAATCAGGCTCCTCTTTGCTCACCTCCACTTCAATCCGAGTCAAAAGCTTTGTCGTTGAGGCGCGAATTGTTGCCCGTTTCTTTCTCATCCGTTCAAAACGCTCAGCCATCTTAGCGGTTAGCATTAGCCACCGTTAGCTCCCAACTTCGCCAGCTAAAAGTCCCTCAAAGTCTTTAAATCCCGGGTTTCGGCACCAAATGTAAGGGTAGTGGAAGCTTCTCAATGATGACCAAGACGCTCGCTTTTGAACTTGAACATTTACTGCTTAAAATGCTGCAGTTTAACATGAAACAAAGGCATTGTGGCCATAACAAGGGCTCATTCAGCATAGCTTGCTTTCTCTTTTTTTTCTCTTCTTCTTCAGGTAACACAAATACAACAGCTCCCTCTGTCGCAATTCAAAACAAAAGCACTTCCTGTCAAATCCCCAGCAGCACATCAACTGTTCAGGAAATAATAATCAGAATAATTTTAGCTGTGTATTTATCACTTTTCAATGTAAATAATGTATATAGAAACGTTTTATATTGTAACTATTTCTTTTAGCTTGTTTTAAACTGAACAATTATTCACTATGAATTCAATTATGCATTTCAACCAAACATTTCACAACACAGGGAAAACACGGAGTGGATTTTCAGTGGTTTGGGCGTTCTCTATATGAACAAGTGGAATGGATTGGATGACAAACTGATGGGACTTCTACCTATGAAGTGAGGGAAAACTGACATTTATGATCAAATTTAAGTTAATAATGATAGGTTATATGATTATTGATTTATACTAACATTCTAGCAACTTCATAGTGAATATGTCAGCGTTTTTTGTAGTGTTTTAATATTTTAATTTATTTTCTTAAGCCCCGAGGCCACCCCCCAAAATAGGCCTTACGACGCCACTGGTTGTGCATAATGTAGAAAAACAAGAATAGAGTCAAGAATAAAAGTTCTTGAAAAAAAAATGTCCAGTCGCGGGTGCAGTAGCTTTAACAGGGAAACCCAGACTTCCCTCACCCCAGCCAATTCAACCAGCTCCTCCAGCAGGATCCCAAGGCATTCCCAGGCCAGCCGAGAGACATAGTCTCTCCAGGGTGTCCTGGGTCGTCCCCGGGGCCTGCCGGTGGGACATGCCCAGAACACCTCTCCGGGGAGGCGCCCAGGAGGCATCCGAACCAGATGCCCGAGCCACCTTAGCTGGCTCCTCTCAACGCGGAGGAGTAGCAGCTCGACGCCGAGTCCCTCCCAGATGACCGAGCTTCTCAGCCTACTCAAAGGGAGAGACCGGACACCCTGCAGAGGAAACTCATTTGTTATTTATGGGATCTTTTCTTTCGGTCACGACCCACAGCTTGTGACCATAGGTGAGGGTAGGAACGTAGCTCGACTAGTAAATCGAGAGCTTCGCCTTTCGGCTCAGCTCCTTCTTCATCACTACAGACCGGTGCAGAGTCCGCATTACTGCAGACGCTGCCTGTCAATCTCCCACTCCCTCCTACCCTCACAAGTGAACAAGATCCCAAGATACTTAAACTCCTCCATTTGGGGCAGGATCTCATCCCTGACCCGGAGAGGGCACTCCACCCTTTTCCGACTGAGGAGCATGGTCTCGGATTTGGAGGTGCTGATCTTCATCCCACCTGCTCCACACTTGACTGCGAACCGCTCCAGTGAGAGTTGGAGGTCACGGCTTGATGAAGCCAACAGCACCACATCATCTTCAAAAAGCAGAGATGCAATGCTGAGGTCACCAAAGCAGACCCCCTCAACGCTTCGGCTGCGCCTAGGAATTCTGTCCATAAAAATTATGAACAGAATCGGTGACATAGGGCAGCCTTGGCGGAGTCCAACCCTCACCGGGAACGAATTCGACTTGCTCCCGGCAATGCGGACCAAACTCTGACACCGATCGTACAGCCTTTCCCAAGGGGCTCGGTACCCCATACTCCCGGAGCACCCCTCACAGGACCCCCTGAGGCACACGGTTGAACGCCTTCTCCAAATCTACAAAACACATGTAGGCTGGTTGGGCGAACTCCCATGCACCCTCGAGGACCCTGCCGTGTGTGTAGAGCTGGTCCCCTGTTTTACGGCCGGGACAAAAACCATACTGCTTCTCCTGAATCCGAGATTCGACTTCCCGATGGACCCTCCTCTCCAGCATCCCTGAATAGACTTTACCGGGGAGGCTGAGGAGTGCGATCCCTCTATAATTGGAACACACTCTCTGGTCCCCCTTCTTAAAAAGTGGGACCACCACCTGGGTCTGCCAATCAAGAGACACTGTCCACATGTCCATGCAATGTTGTAGTGGCGTGTAAGCCACCACAACCCCACAACATCCAGAGCGTTTAGGAAGTACGGGCGGATCTCATCGACCCCCGGGGCCTTGCCACCGAAGAGCTTGAGTTCATCAGTAGTATACGTCCAATCCATCTGAAGAGGATCAAACGTCTATCGCCATCAATGGCAAGAAATCAATTAGACAATTAGAGTTGAAATGAGTGCCATCAATGGCACTGAAAGAGTGAAGGAGCTTTTCAAATACTGTGGGGAGCCTTTTTACGTACAGCAACCTTTTCTTAACTCATTGATAAAATCAATCGGCAACTATTTCTTCTTTTTAAAAAAATATCCAAATACTTTTTTGAGCCCCATTGGCTGACATTGACAGCGATAGACGTCCAATCCATTTGAAGTGGGTGGGTAATCCCTCTCACTTGTGCAATGTAAATGCTAATATACAGCTTATTTAAATCTGATAGGGGAACCAAACTCAATTTTTATCAACCTCTTGTGAACAGTAATTTTTAAAAATGCAATTTCTGGAGAAATTGCGATGGTAGCTTTGCTTTGACATGCAACCCACATGGAGTCACTTCCTCTTTACGTAGATCACTTTCTGTTGACATTTGTGGCGTGCATGGCCGTCAATGGCATCGACTTACAGATGCGTCAATGGAATCCAAGTACACTGACATCAAAAGAATCGACATACATGGCTGTCAATGGCAAGGATGTAAATGGCTGTCAATGACATGGATATACTGTACATGGCCTTCAATGACATGGATGTACATTGGTGTCAATGACAGGGATTTAAATGGCTGTAAATGGCATGGACGTGCATGGGTGTCAATGGCATAGACCTGCTTGGGCGCCAGTTGAATGTCAATGTGCTGTAATGTAAGTTTTTGGTAAAAAAATCATAACCACCAATGTTTTTCAGCTATTGAAAATGAATGGGAAATTATGGCCTTTAGAAAATGAATGGAATGACGTAAATAGCTGTCAGTGGCATCCCTTTAGAAATGACTGGGAAAGGTTTTGGCGAATTTGGGGGAAACCGTGCGTTTTTGGCAAATTTTGTATTCAACTTTTATGCCCCTTAACTTCCTGAAATGTTTGATGTATGATTTATGTGAATTTGATTTAAAATGTAGGACTAGATACAATTTGAATTTGAATTTTTTTTGTTTGTTTTAAAAAAACCACGTTTTGGCGTGAAAGGTAATGTTTTGGCAGTCATTTGAAAGATTCTCTGCGTCGCACGAGAAATACGGTCATTTTGATATTTGAATGGTGCAACTTAGTCAAACTTTTTTGTCAAAAGTTTTTTAAATGGTAGTTTTTGCTTTATATGCAAAGCTATAATCAATTTTGCATTATATGCAAAGCTAACATCAATAAGTAAGTCATTTGGTGCTGGAAAACATGCCTAACTTGATGATCTCAGTTAAGTCAAATTTGAAAAAATAATTTTTTTGTACCCAGTTTCCTTTGGGCGTTCTTCCAGACATGCGTAGATCTGCCTCATCTATTTTGCACTTTTCTCACACCCAAAAAGCCCTGCACACGTCCACAGAGAACCGTGCCGTCAACCAGAGCTCTCTTCAACACCCTCACTTACTTTACTTATTTCACATCGATTTGGTAAGTAAATATTTTACTCTTTTAAAATCTGTCACGGTGCCTTGTTAAATCGACTGTAGCGACTGTTATTTATCTGTTCCGCCGCAATGGATAATGGGTAGTTGTGGCAACCACGACAGAGTAGTGGTTGCTGTTGTTATGTCTTTTGTGTTCTGTTCAGTAAAAAGTGCTGTGTCTTGGGGTCATGCAATGAATGGGGCACAAGAACAGCAACTGTTAAAGGGCAACTGAAGACCTTTCCGGATTTTGGTGTAATTTTACGAATATAAACTTTGGACAAGTTCGTCAAAACAACCATGACATTATCAACACGTAATTGCAAGGATAATTTGCGTTTTTTTAGTTTTTTTGCACTCCTTTAAATGTCCCTTCGCAAACCCGGAAGTGTGACGTAGATTCCCCGACGCAACAGAGAAGACTATCCACAGCTAGCATAGCAGCAACAACGATGTCAGTGATATTTCCACCAAAGGTAACCATTCAGGATCGCTCTTTCGTGACACTAACAAAGGCTCCCAGGAAAGATGAACTACAATTAATCCCTACATGTTTGAACCTGAGGCGTCAGATGACGGCGATTTACTTGACACAGCAGATGTCGTCATGACGCCAATATACAGCTTGACACTTCACGAACGGGAGAGTGAGTGGTAAGCCTAAGTCCAGCATCGTGATTTTTTTATTAGAGAGAATGCGATTACATGGTTGTATATTTTTCCATGCTCTCCACATAGGTAAAACTGGATATTAGGTAATGGGACAGCTCCTACTGATCTAAATATGGTAAAGCTAGCCCATATGTGGCTAAATGAATGATATATTATTGATTTTTCAAAATAAATGACAAAACGATTTTATTTTCCAGGTGTTGCTGTAAACCGTCAAGTAATTGCCCGTCCAAGAGTTGCCTGTGTTGTCAGGAGATCCCAGACATGAGAGCCAAACTTGAGGAGGTTGAAGCACTGACGGGTATGAATTACATTAAAAAAATAAAACCCTAAATTGTAAACAACATTGACACATTTTTTTGACTGTTTAATGTATTCTTTTGGTATATAATATATTGTAATTATATTACATTCTGAAAAAATATTCAATAGGCCACAAAAATAAATGATACCAGATTTATGTTGAATCAGCATCAGCTTTCGCTGTCAGATTGTGACGCAACATAGAAAGCTAAGTTATACCAAGCACACAATAGCACACATAAAAGAACATAAATTTAGTAAGCAAAACTTTAAGCTGGTAAGCAATACAAAGTTAAGATAGCAACGAACTAGCGCAACATTGAAAAATGATCATGGCAGTAGGAAATATGTATTTACTCTTTTCTGTAGCATTAAGTGTTCTCTATACAAAGATAAATCATTATTAAAATATGAAGGTAACTAGATTTTTCTGTTAAAAAAAATGTGTACTGTATATATGACTAGTTTATGATTTCATGTCATCAAAATTTACTACATTTATTTCTCCTAAGTCATCGTCATCTGATGTTGCAGACGGAAGAAATTCAGCAACTGGGTGGCGACCGACTTGCAACGCTTTTTTCATCGTGTTGAGGGTTTCCGCTGCTTAATTTTTTATGTTTGGCTTCCTGGTGAAGAAAAAAAAATCACAGCAGCATGAAAATATTGGATGAATCCTAATTTTAATTTAATAATAATTTCTTGGTGATCAAATAATAATGCCCCAGTCAAAGCAGCATCTATTTGATGCTATTGTTCCCTCTTCAAATAGGCAGACCTTGATGTTGATGTTGTAGTACAATAGTTATTGTTTTATTGAGATGTATTTGATACATTAGGGCCTGGGGGATTGTTTTGTATATAGGCTTAATATTTTTTATATCTGACAGGCCAAAAAACAACGAGCCAAGGACCTATTTGGTGCTGGGGACATTTGAATTTACATAATACCTATTGATATAGTAATAAAATCACATGAGTAGACCTGTCAGCAAACCTATCTACTTATGACAGGGCAACAGCAACAACAACAAAATTTCGCACTTCAACAAACAGGCAGTAGGAGTCCCCCTCGTTTATCAACAGAAGTGCATCAAATTTTAGAATCATAAAAGCCAATAAGGGTCTCTACTTACGTCTTTGTAAAACCAAAGTTGCATTGTTGTAGGTTTTCAAAGCTGTCGTCGCTGAAATGATGAAAACAATGAGCCGATTGGGGACCTGTATGCATGCTCACAAAAACGGTCCAAACCTTTGCAGGAGAAGTTTTTTTGGACCACTCATAGAGTCTCGAGTCTTCCTGTGAGCAATTCATCGCTACACATCGAGATGGCATGACGAATCTCGCGAGTAAAACGCAGAAAATGTTTGCAATATATGGCAAGGATAGCGTGGTGCTATATTTCCGTGTTCAGAGTGGTGGCGAGGCTTCCTGGAAGGTACGTCATCAGGTAGCGGTCGGCAAGGCGGTGCGTCCCTCGTTGCTATGGTGTTGCTATGGCCATAACTCAAAAACTATGCGGTCAATTTTTTTTTTTTTTTTTTTTCAATGTGACTTTTAGAGACAGCGAATGATGCATTTAATACAATTCAACTGAGTAAAACACTCAAGAGCGAAATTCGAAAAGATCTTTAGTTGCCCTTAAATGACAAACGTCAGTCTCTATCGCTCACAACAGTATTTACTTACCAGATCAATGTGAAGCAGGTAAAGGTGTTAAAGATACAGTGGGGCAAATCAGTATTTAGTCAACCACCAATTGTGCAAGTTTTCCTACTTGAAAAGATTAGAGAGGCCTTTAATTGTCAACATGGGTAAACCTCAACCATGAGAGACAGAATGTGAAGGGGAAAAAACAGAAAATCACATTGTTTGATTTTTAAAGAATTTATTTCCAAATTAGAGAGGAAAGTAAGTATTTGGTCACCTACAAACAAGCAAGATTTCTGGCTGTCAAAGAGGTCTAACCTCTTCTAACGAGGCTCCACTCGTTACCTGTATTAATGGCACCTGTTTTAACTCATTATCGGTATAAAAGACACCTGTCCACAACCTCAGTTTGTCACACTCCAAACTCCACAAATGGTCAAGACCAAAGAGCTGTCGAAGGACACCAGAGATAAAATTGTAGACCTGCACCAGGCTGGGAAGACTGAATCTGCAATAGGTAAAACGCTTGGTGTAAAGAAATCAACTGTGGGAGCAATTATTAGAAAATGGAAGACATACAAGACCACTGATAATCTTCCTCGATCTGGGCTCCATGCAAGATCTCACCCCGTGGCGTCAAAATGATAAGAACGGTGAGCAAAAATCCCAGAGTCACATGGGGGGGACCTAGTGAATGACCTACAGAGAGCTGGGACCACAGTAACAAACGCTACTATCAGTAACACCATGGCCATGTATCAAGGGATTTTGAGTGAAAATCTCCTTCCATCAGCAAGGGCATTGGAGATGAGACGTAGCTGGGTCTTTCAGCATCACAATGATCCCAAACACACAGCCTGGGCAACAAAGGAGTGGCTTCGTTAGAAGCATTTCAAGGTCCTGGAGTGGCCTAGCCAGACTCCAGATCTCTACCCCATAGAAAATCTGTGGAGGGAGTTGAAAGTCCGTGTTGCCCAACGACAGCCCCAAAACATCACTGCTCTAGAGGAGATCTGCATGGAGGAATGGGCCAAAATACCAGCAACAGTGTGTGAAAAGCTTGTGCAGAGTTACAGAAAACGTTTGGCCTCCGTTATTGCCAACAAAGGGTAGGTACATAACCAAGTATTGAGATGAACTTTTGGTATTGACCAAATACTTATTTTCCACCATGATTTGCAAATAAATCCTTTAAAAATCAAACAATGGGATTTTCTGTTTTGTTTTTTTTTTCCACATTCTGTCTCTCATGGTTGAGGTTTACCCATGTTGACAATTACAGGCCTCTCTAATATTTTCAAGTGGGAGAACTTGCACAGTTAGTGATTGACTAAATACTTATTTGCCCCACTGTATCTCTAGTTATACTACTGATTGTTCATTTCACACCAAGCATCAACAAAACATGTCAACAGCCAATGTGTCTTGTCCCTTAAATGCACTGTTGAACATTTTTAAGTAAAGTTTATTTCTAATGAGGTAATTCATTGAGTGTTCTCCCTTTATTTATTTGGGGTTAGGGTCATTACTGTTTGAAAATGTTTTATTAATTAAATTAGCATGTGCTATTTATATTGTAGACTTGTTTGAGGTTAAAAAAGGAAGTTCACCTGCATATAATGAATGACAGCACTAAAGATAACTAAGGTATCACTTCAGTCCTGAAAACTCAAATTACTGTAATCGAATTAATTCAAGTTGATTTGAGTACTGCAAACTGCATTTTATATAATCCAATTATAAATGGTAATTTGAGTTCTTATAACTTCAAATAATGAGTAGATTGCAACTAATTAACATTAATTACATTTTCTAAAGCACCAATTTTGCTTTTTTTTTTTAGTACAGTCAAATTATCATATTTTACGATGTAGTAGTGATAAACTTATTTCATTTCACAGCAGAAGGATGAGTGTATGTCACATAATTGGATGTCTAGCATCGTCAATTGCACTGGGAGAGTTAACAATCTTTCCTATCACGATGGGTTCATCTTGTGAGGTTGGTCCACTCTCAACTGTGCACATACACTGCTGGCCAAAAGTATTGGCACCCCTGCAATTCTGTCAGATAATGCTCAATTTCTCACAGAAAATGATAGCAATTACAAATGTTTTGGTAGTACTATCTTCATTTATTTGTCTTGCAATAAAAAACACAAAAGAGAATGGGGGGGAAAAATGTTCATTAACATTTTACACGAAACTCCAAAAATGGGCCGGACAAAAGTATTGGCAACCTTTAAAAAAAAGTCATGTGATGCTTCTCTTATGTGTGTAATTAACAGCACCTGTTACTTACCTGTGGCACATAACAGGTAGTGGCAACAGTGTTGTCACAGATTACTTGAAAAAGTAATTTAATTACTGATTACTGATTATGCCTCAAAAGTAATCTAGTTACTTTACTGATTACTTCATTGTCAAAGTAACTAAGTTACTTTAAAAGTAATCTATCAGTTACGTTTTACCCATTTTTCTCCCTTTGCCGCCTCAACGCAAGAATGACAACAGAAAAATGTCATCACATATAATTGACTTTCCGATGATTGAATTTAAAGGGGAATATCAGAATTTCGCGCTCGCTTTGAAACTAAGAAATATCTGACAAACTGCTTGGAATTTGTTGAAATCAACTCCATTGACCAATTAAACCCCGCTAACTCTACGATTAAGCCTAATGTCAAAACTTCTGAATTTCGGGTTATGGTTAACAGCATATCAGTGCCAATGTAAACAATGAAAACTGACGGCACAATAATCAACAACACACAAGTGGATTGTACAGTGCAATAAACACAAAGGTGGTGGCGGGCGCGGATGCGCGTGCAGCCGTGCACATTAACAACCCGGAAGTACTCCTCTCAACACACACGCGGTCAATTCAGCCACAAAACGTGGCGGCAACTAAGCACTTTACACTCAGTCGGACTTACAACACATCCCACAGATGCTAAACGAACACATCACCTCACGGCATGAATGTGCAACACGCATATGATGTAAACAAAGCTTGCCAACTTGGAGCGATGACTGCCCATCGTTGCTACGGCAAAGCTACGAAGCGGCCGCGCATGTAGGGGGTCCAACCTTTTGCTGATACCCTCCAGAATGAAGGAAAAATACCTTCATTCATGGATATCCACAGATAGCCACAGATCAACAATAATAATACTCAGCGCGAATGTCCACCCACCTCAGTCCCACAACACGTGACGCGAGACCAAAACAGGAAATAGCTAAGAGGTTGTCATGGAATCACGTACCGGGAACCTTTTATTTTAGCATTTTCTATTCAAAATGCTCTTCGTACATGACTACAATATTCTTCATTCTACATACGTTATGAGGCAATGAAAAAATAGTAACGCAGAGACACTAAGGAAACTAACTTTAATCATACTACTGGTGTAGAAAAATGAGCGCGGTAGATAACTCGTTATTGAAAAAAGTAATCAGATTACAGTAACGCTTTACTATCCAACACGTTACTGACAACACTGAGTGGCAATAACCGAATCACACTTGCAGCCAGTTAAAATGGATTAAAGTTGACTCACGCGTTCTCTAGACTGTGTCTACCATGTGCAGTGTCATCAAGAAGTGTAAAGCCCATGGCACTGAGGCTAAGCTCCCTAGATATGGATGGAAGACAAAATTGACGAGAGATTTCAATGAAAGATGCGGACGGTAGATAAAGAACCTCGACTACCATCCAAAGAAGTTCAAGCTGTCCTGCAGTCCGAGGGTACAACAGTGTCAACCCGTACTATCCGTCGGCATCTGAATGAAAAGAGACGCTATTGTAGGATACCCAGGAAGACCCCATTTCTGACCCAGAAACATAAAAAATCCAGGCTGGAGTTTGCCAAAACATACATGAGAAAGCCAAAAACGTTTTGGAAGATTTTTTTCTGGTTAAATGAGACAAAAGTAGAGCTTTTTGGGAAATGGCATCAACATAGAGTTTACAGGAAAAAAACGAGGCCTTCAAAGAAAAGAACAAGGTCCCCACAGTCAAACATGGCAGAGGTTCCCTGATGTTTTGGGGTTGCTTTGCTGCCTCTGGCACTGGACGTCTTGACCGTGTGCATGGCATAATGGAGTCTGACGTAGAGATGTCAAATATCGGATCGGACGCCGATATAGGCAAAAAATGCGCATCGGTATTGGATCGGAACACGGAAAAATTCCGATCCAGACTTCCGATCCAGTTTTTTTTTTAATCCGGGTCGGGGTTATCAGCGCACCGATTTACATAATCCATTCCAGTTTTTGCTTCGGTTTCCCTAAAATCCGGTCCACATTTTACGGCACACCTTCAACACACTACATTTACATTACCGTCTCCCAATTTACCGAGAGACTTTATCGGTAAAAATGTCAGCTGTATGGGATCATTTCACCTTAAAGGACGACAAAGACGAAGAGGCAGAGTGCAACATATGCCACAATAAAGTCAAGCGTAGTGGTAAAGCTGTAAGAAGTTTTAATACAACCAACCTAATAATGCATTTCGCGAAATACCACCACAAACCATATGAGGAGTATGTTAAGAAAACCGAAGACAAAAAGAAAAGTCCTATGCAACTAACACTGGCAAAAACTTTTGCTATGCGTGACAAACTGGCACTCGACAGTCCCAAAGCCCAGGAAATAACAAGAGTCATTACCGAAGAATTCATTCTGGATGACGAGCCATTATCTCATGTGAGTAAAGACGCACCATCCAACACTTACCACGGTACAACATGCCCAGCCGTCATTACATCCTTGAGCGATTCGGCCGTGGAAGATTCGAGAACGATTCACAAACATCCAAACTGAGATTATTGAAATATCTCAAGTAAAGCGGAACTAATACGCATTGCATCCCGAAAGTAAACATAATGCTTGTCATAGACCCGGGTAATGCCAATGCTCAACTCACGGCTTTAGCTCAACTCATGCCGCTGGATAAAAAACACAAGAATACCTGACTGCTGCTGACAGCCGCAACAAACTACGTCAACGTCGTTTTACTGGAGATAATAGATATCATATGTATATAGAACTAGATGCTACACATACAGACTCGACTGCGTTCGCAACATTGAAGTATTAAAAAACCAAATGCGTTAGTAAACAGCCGCCATCTTAAAGCAGAAGACTTCCCTAGTAGGCTGTTGTGAACCTTCCAAGCGAACCTAATTAACTTTTTATCTAAAATACTCCTAAATCGGCAAAATCTTGACTTGAATCTATCTTCAAAACAGTTTTTAAACTTTCACATGTCGAAAGTAGACAGAAGGGAAATTATGGAATAACGGGAGCAATTTTAACAACTTTAACAGTTTATTCGCAAAATTAAATGAATTGAATGTAGTTTAAAGCTGCTGATACAGAATTGGGACTTGAGTATTTTATTTACTGTTTTAAAACGTAATTTGATACTGAAATAGTCGTTTATTTAAACCTGAGAGGCTTTTTATACAATTTTTGTAACTAATGCACGAAACATTAAAAGCTTCTAATAGCTTGGGGGATTTGTGGGATTTTCCACTGAGGTTGTTGGTGTGTTTTGCTTTTTTAAGACAGTTTACAATATTATTTGCATGCTTTACTGACTGACTTTGCCATTTTTGTTTGTTATTTATAATGTTTTGTGTTTGTCACTGAATAAACAGGTCAGTTTCTTGTTACCAACCGCTGTGTGTTATTCAAACTCACCTAATTCAGCTGGCTAGTTGTTATCAAGAGTACTAAAACCTTTTTCAACATGAGTCTGACAACTAAGTAAGGAGGCTAAATAACTTTAAACTTTAACACATGCCAGATAGGTCGGTATCGGTATCGGCCAGTATCAGTATCGGATCGGAAGTGCAAAACAATATCGGATCGGATCGGAAGTGCAAAAACCTGGATCGGGACATCCCTATAGGGATTTTTTTATAGGGAATTTGTTGGTAGTCTTCAGACTATATATAGTCTGAAGACTACCAACAAATTTTGCAGCATAATGTAGGGCCCAGTGTGAGAAACCTGGGTCTCACTCAGAGGTCATGGGTCTTCCAGCCGGACAATGACCCAAAACACACTTCAAAAAGCACTAGAAAATGGTTTGAGAGTAAGCACTGGAGGCTTCTAAAGTGGCCAGACCTGAATCCCATAGAACAACTTTGGAGAGATCTAAAAATAGCAGTTTGGAGAAGGCACCCTTCAAATCTCAGAGACCTGGAGCAGTTGGCCAAAGAAGAATGGTCCAAATTTCCAGCAGAGCATTGTAAGAAACTCATTGTTGAATACCAGAAGCGGCTGTTCGCAGTTATTTTGTCTAAAGGTTGTGCTACCAAGTATTAGGCTGAGAGTGCCAATAATTTTGTCCGGCCCATTTTGGGAGTTTTGTGTAAAATGATATTTTTTTAAATCATTCTGTTTTGTTTTTCATTGTAAGAAAAATAAATGAAGATATTACTACCAAAGCATTTGTAATTGCAACCATTTTCTGAGAGAAATTAAGCATTATTTGACAGAATTGCAGGGGTGCCAATACTTTTGGCAAGCAGTGTATAGATTTTTTTTTTTTTTTTTTTTTTTTTTTTGCATCATGCAGTATACTTAGCGTTCCATCAACCTCTATTTACTTTCATTCATAGCAACTGTAATCACACAAACAGTCCAAACGGCATTGGCTGCAAGATTATTTGGACATTCCAAACTCTTCTCAAGTCACGTGACTAGTGGCCAGCCCTCCTCCCTGCACCCCCACCTCTCGCAAAGAAAAATTACTGAGTCATGCAGCATTGTTAAACTTCACGGATTGCAGGATTTCACGCTCACTTTGACAATCAAACTGAACTCATTTTAAAACCATGAAAATGTTAATGACATTACATTTAAACATGTTTTGAATTCTAAGTTGGAGGTCCTTTTACCTCACTGTATGCAGGCTGTTTGATTGACATCTTGTGCCTCCCCCCAAAAAAGTGCTGCAGTGGGCTGGTCCCAGCCAGGGTCTATATTTGACTGTCTTCATTTTAACTCTTACAGTGCCATTGATGATAATTGAAGGCCATTCAAGTGGCTTTTTTCAACCATCAGCTGTGAATTTATTCATCTTTGTTCATCTCGAGTACACTTCCAATCATTCATTCGCTCAGTCTCTTCTTAAAATGAGTTGAAATAAGTTTATCAGTCGTAGACATCCAATCCATTTGAAGTGGGTGGGTCAGCCCTTCCACTTCAAATGGATTGGACGTCTATCGTCGTCAATGGCAACAAATGAGTTAAAATTACTTTAAATAAGTTTAGCACGACATCCAATCCATTTGATCTGGAAAAGCTGGCAGCAAATGAACGTTCTCAACCATCCCACTTCAAATGGATTGGACGTCAATCACCGTCAAAAGCAGCCAATGAGTTAAAAACATGACAACAGTTTCAATCCCTGCTTGACGCAGTCGCATCGATTCAGCAGCGTTGGTCCTACGTGCTGCAAGTTGAGCATAGGCTGCGCCAGGTACAAACTTGCGTGCAGGGTGAAAGCACTGCAATGCAGACAGTCCCGTCCGCGCTCACCTTAATTCTGCGGGACTGACGCTGCGCTCTGCGTGCACGCAAACGACCGACTACACTGCCCGAATTGTACTCGCTGACAAATATACACAGAATTTTTTAAACACTGAGAAAGCATGCTTTGGTCACCACAGCGTTGTCCTTCGGAATTCCAGTGCAGAAGCAATGCCCTTCACTGCTGCGCATGCACGCAACTTTTGCCCAAAAGACGCGAAAATGACAGTCAAACAAGAAAATGCAGCACATTTACTGCGCCATATGACTTACGTGACGAGCAGTGTCGCACGGCCGAAATCAAGAGGCATAAAGTCAATATTTTGCAAGTCATCCTGTGCGTTAGAGCGCCTTCCCCGCATGGAAAATGTTAATTAAACGGCAAAATGTCCGCGCAGAGTGCTCTTTTCATCGCATCCACTCTTTATTTTCCACACCCCGAGCCAACTTTAACTCCTCCAACTCCTCTTCTCCCCGTGCAGGCTCGACCGGTGCGGGCACGCGCATGGGATGCTGGTGCTGATGCTGCGACCTCGACCGAGAGCGCGCGTCTCCTTTGCCCCGTGCTAAAACTCGAAATAGTGATTTATTGGGATGCTAGTAGTTTTTAAGAGCACAGCAGGTGTTTGCAGGCATGTAGAAGGGGAAATAAAGTTTCTGCAGAGTACTTGCAGTCGTCCAAAATAGCTTCTTCCATGAAGTCTTGTGGGATTTTTGTCTGAAAAATAAAAATCCCGATATAAAAATAATCTATCCTTCAGCCCCAAGCACAAAGACTCCTCCCGCCTCTCGTCTGATGTTACATATCTCGGTTTGGCAAGGTTCCCGGTTTTAAGCCAGTCAGATCGCGCCGTGTTTGGTAAGTACGTCTAGGAAATAGTCCCGAAAATAAATCCGGACATCCCTGCGGGCTCCCACCTTGTCACTTTATCCATGCAGTTCCACCGGTGGCGAATGTCCCAGAACAGGTTAGGTTAATAACGACGATGCCAGCAGCTGTGCCTGAATTTGGAGAACTGAGCATAGGAGGGATTGCGGGAGGGAGGGTGAGAATTAGTCAGAGGGGGATTTACGGTGATGCGAAACACAGCAGCCACAAAATAGGGGAAAAAATAAAAACAGCTTTGGGATTAAGAAGTGGGTTTATGGGACGTCAGTGTGTCTGCGAGATTGAATGCCAGTGTGTGCGGATTTGCTTGTGTTTTCAATCAAATCAGATTGTTTGTAAGCCCGCCTAATGCCACGCTGCCTCCACCTGACACCCAACCACCCACTAGGCATTCCCAGACTACCAGTCTACGTCCATGTGACAAAAATCATGAAAATGTAATGATAATGCAACCATTGGTATGAAGCCCTCCTGTATTTATACAGTAGGTGGGTCAGACCCATGCACCAGCTGTCCCCCCTTTAACTCTTGACCTTTATAAACCACAGATCCCATTCTTAATGATCTGTACGTTCTATGAGTAACAGGGTTAACCCTCTGTTGCCTGAATTCACATTTAACAAATATACATGAAATAAAACCGGAGGAATACATAAAAACATATAATGGTATGAAAAAGTATCTGAACCTTTTGGAATTTCTCACATTTCAGACTAAAATCACCATCAAATGTTATCTGATCTTTGTCAAAATCACACAGATGAAAAAACTGTCTGCTTTAACTAAAACCACCCAAACATATAGGTTTTCATGTTTTAATGACGATCGCATGCAAACAGTGACAGAAGGGGGAAAATAAGTAAGTGAACCCTCTGCCTAAGGAGATTTGAAGAGCAATTGAAACCAATTTTTACCGAACAATTTAAATCAGGTGTGAACCCAATCACTGATGAAGGGCTGAAAGCTGCCCTGCCCACTATAAAACACACACCTAGTAAGAATTGTCTTGATGAGAAGCATTGTCTGATGTGTATCATAGCTCGGTCAAAAGAGCTGCCTGAAGACCTGCGATCAAGGATTGTTGATTTGTATAAAGCTGAAAAAGGATTTAAAGGGGAAAAAAAACATCTCTAAAAGTCTGGATGTTCACCAATCGACAGTCAGAGAAGTTGTCTACAAATGAAGAGAGTTTGGCAATTTTGCTTCTCTCCCAGGGAGTGGCCGTCCACCAAAGATGACGCCAAGAGTTCAGCGCGGAATACTCAGAGAGGTAAAAAAGAACCCTACAGTGTCTGCTAAAGACTTACAGAAATCACTGGCACAGTCCAATACCTCACACATAAACAATATTTAAAACTATGGCCAAAAATGGTGTTGATGGCAGGACACCACAGAGGAAGCCACTGCTGTCTAAAAAAGCATTGTTGCTCGTTTAATGTTCGCGAAAAGGCACTTGGACACTCCACAGACGTTTTGGCAAAATATTTTGTGGGCTGATGAAAATAAAGTTTAATTGTTTGGGAGTAACACACAATACCATATGTGGAGGAACGATGGAACAGCTCACCAACATCAACACCTCATCTCCACCATGAATTATAGTGGAGGGAGCATCATGATTTGGGGCTGTTTTGCTGCCTCAGGGCCTGGACAACAAGCAATCATTAATGGAGGAATGAATCTCCACGACATTGATGTCTTTCTACATTACCTACAGTGACTGCTGCTGGCCGAAAAAAAATCTTCGCGTATCCCTCCTTTTCGAGGGGGGCGGAGGAGGCAGCATGTTGTCGACATGTATTTCTGTCGGGGCTGTGTTAGTGTGCGTGTGTGTGTGTGGGGGGGGGGGGGGGGGCGGTGGTAGGTCAAGTCATCAGTCAATCAAACGTGCGTTTGAGGGAAAAAATGGACCGACAGATTCAGCAAGTGAAAAGGGGTACATGTAAATCTGAATATAATGAAAATATTTCACTTAATAATGGTAGGGTCAATTCTATCCTTTATATGAGAAGACAATCTAAATTATTTATGGCGGAAAACACAGACAAGACTGAAAAAGCAGTTTCTGCTCTTGCACTCCTCTTTAAATGAAACTGCAGTATTTTAAGCCAAAACAACTGCTGTATTTGATAGAACAATATGTCTATATGCTGCCATAGCAGATTCATGGCGCATTAAGCCCCCAAATTACTTTTAATTTGCCCGTTTTACCCTGAAAACCCTCATTTACAGACGTCGCGCAACCGCTTTTGTTTCAACCCAGCCATAAAACGAAGGTAATTAAATATATTTGCGATTCAAAATGTCTGTCAATTTTAGCTTAGAATCATTATTTGATGTCTAATATTTTATTTAAAAAAAAAAACGACTTTAAAAAAATGATTCACTCGAATATTGTAAACTTTTAAACAAATTAAGTCACAATGAAAAAAATGGCGTCTGTAAAAAAAGTCACGGACGTTTACCTCATAACTATCGCCTAATTGTAAATAAATAATGTAAAAATAAATGTAAATAATCGATCAAAACAAAGAAAAATTGTAAGGCAAGGCAAGGCAAATTTATTTATATAGCACAATTCAACACAAGGCAATTCAAAGTGCTTTACATCACATGAAGATCATAAAAATCACATTTAAATCACTACAACGTAAAAACCAAGACAAAATATCGCATTTAATCACAAATAGAATAAAAATAAATAAATAAAAATAAAACAAAAATATAACAAAAACTGCTACTAATAATAATAATTGAAATCAGCAATGGAGATAAGCACAAGAGGAATAGAAAGCAGGTAGATTGAAATATATAGCCAGTTATGGATATGCAGTGCTAAACAAAAGCGTTTTTAGCCCTGATTTAAAAGAGCTAACAGTTTGAGCATACTTCAGACGTTCAGGTAACATGTTCCAGAGGTGAGGAGCATAATAACTAAATGTACAAAAAGGTTTAAAAAGGTACATAAATAAAAAAGAAAATCTCGACCACTCCCTGATGTCTGCGATTTCTGCATCGCGATCTTTGTTATATTACCATTTTTCACCCATAAAATCCGACAAAAATCCAGCTGTGGCCATTCACAGCTGTGTCTTAACACTCAGTGATACATGCTACATGTAGTTTTTGGATTGAAACAAGATAAGTACGCGATAATATCTCGTTAAAGTCATGGCATCTGTAATCCTGCTCTCGCGTGCTCTCACACCAAGATAGGGTTTTACTGTTTAAAAAAATGTGTTTTTTAAAAAAATCCCTCCTGTTCAAATTTTTTCTTCCCCCAGAAAATTGAGATTTTAAGTTATCCAATGATGTATCACACGAGCTTATCGGACAATTTTGAAATTTGGCCAAATTGGGGGTCTCAGAGTGGAACTTCAAGTCACCTGAGTGTTTTCCGCCCTATACAACTGAAGCCATTACATACTGGAAATAAGGTTGCTTAAAAGTTGGTGGGGACGATTTGAGCATCCTGAAAAGTTGGTCGTGTTATGTCACTATGCAACATACAGCAACAACCCCTGTGAAAGGGGGTATATGCAGAGAATGTGGGAAGAATGGTTACTTCGAAATCCCACATCCACACTGACCAAGAAACAAATACTAGCTCAGACTTCTAATATCCACAAGAAGAACTTGCTATCGCAGTTAGAGACTGATGAGGCACAATGTGTCTCATCCACGGCACAAAGATGCTATGGCAAGGGGGAGCCAGGATGACAGGTCAAGTGGGGGGTGGTTTCATCATCACGCCCCAACATCGAGAGTGGGTACCAAGCTCTTGACCCCCAATTTGGCCAAATTTCAAAATTGTCCGTTATGCACGTGTGATACATCATTGGAAAGCTTAAAACCTCAATTTTTTTGGTGGATAAAAATTTTTGAACAGGAGTGCATTTTAAAAAAAAAAAAAAATTAAACAGCATAACCCTAACTGGTGGTGAGGTGAGCGCACGAGAGAGCAAAATTAAAGACACCGCGATTTTAACGAGATATTATCACGTACTCACCCCTTTTCGATCCAAAAACTCCATGTAGCATGTATCACCGAGTGTCAAGACACAGATGTGAATGGCCAGAGCCGGAGTTTTGGGGGATTTTATGGGTGAAAGATAGTAATATAACAAGGGTCGCGATGCAGAAATCACAGACATCAAGGAGTGGTCGAGATTTTCTTTTTCATAAGGCGGAAAACACAGACAAGACTGAAAAATCCGTTTCTGCTCTTGCACTCCTCTTTAAAAGAAACTGCAGTATTTTAAGCCAAAACAACTGTTGTGTTTGAAAGAACAATATGTCTATATGCTGCCATAGCAGATTCATGGCTCAATAAGGCCCTGAACTATTTTTAATTTGTCCGTTTTACCCTGAAAACCTCCGTTTACAGATGTAGCGCAACCGCTTTTGTTTCAACCTAGCCATAAAAAGAAGGTAATTATATTTATTATTCAAAATATTCACTCGCATATTTTAAACTTTTAAACAAATTACGTCACATAGAAAAATTTGACGTCTGTAAAAACATCACGGCTATCTACCTAAGAACTATCGCTCAATTGTATTTTTTTTTTTTTGTTACTGTCGCATTTTCCCCGATACGTTAGATGATAAATAATTGATCCAAACAAAAAAAATTGAAAAATAACGTTTAAAAGGGTAACTACACTCACCGGCCACTTCATTAGGTACACCTGTCCAACTGCTCGTTAACATGTACAGTAATTTCTAATCAGCCAATCACATGGCGGCAACTCACTGCATTTAGGCATGTAGACATGGTTTAAGACAATCTCCTGCAGTTCAAACCGAGCCTCAGTATGGGGAAGAAAGTTGATTTGAGTGACTTTGAACGTGGCATGGTTTCTGCTGCCAGAAGGGTTGGTCCGAGTATTTCAGAAACTGCTGATCTACTGGGATTTTTTTACGCACAAATATCTCTAGAGTTTACAGAGGATGGTCCGAAAAAGAAAAAATATCCAGTTCGCGGCAGTTCTGTGGGCGGAAATGCCTTGTTGATGCCAGAGGTCAGAGGAGAATGGCCAGACTGGTTCGAGCTGATAGAAAGGCAACAGTGACTCAAATAACCACCCGTTACAACCAAGGTAGGCAGAAGAGCATCTCTGAACGCACAGTAGGTCAAACTTTGAAGCAGATGGGCTACAGCAGCAGAAGAGCACGCCGGGTGCCGCTCCTTTCATCTAAGAACAGGAAACTGAGGCTACAATTTGCACAAGCTCATCGAAATTGGACAATAGAAGATTGGAAAAACGTTGCCTGGTCTGATGAGTCTTGATTTCTGCTGCGACATTCGGATTGTAGGGTCAGAATTTGGCGTCAACAACATGAAAGCATGGATCCATCCTGCCTTGCATCAACGGTTCAGGGTGGTGGTGGTGTAATGGTGTAGGGAATATTTTCTTGGCACTCTTTGGGCCCCTTGGTACCAATTGAGCATCGTTGGAACGCAACAGCCTACCTGAGTATTGTATGTCCATCCCTTTATGACTACAATGTACCCAACTTCTGATGGCTACTTTCAGCAGGATAATGCACCATGTCATGAAGCTGGAATCATCTCAGACCGGTTTCTTGAACGTGACAATGAGTTCACTGTACTCAAATGGCCTCCACAGTCACCAGATCTCCATCCAATAGAGCATCTTTGGGATGTGGTGGAACGGGAGATTCGCATCATGGATGTGCAGCCGACAAATCTGCTCCAACTGTGTGATGCCATCATGTCAATATGGACCAAACTCTCTGAGGAATGCTTCCAGCACCTTGTTGAATCTATGCCACGAAGGCAGTTCTGAAGGCAAAAGGGGGTCCAACCCGTAACTAGCATGGTGTACCTAATAAAGTGGCCGGTGAGTGTATATGAAAAAGAAAATCTCAACCACTCCTTGTTGTCTGCGATTTCTGCATCGCGACCCTTGTTATATCACCATGTCTCACCCATAAAATCTTTTTAAAAATCTGGCTGTGGCCATTCACAGCTGTGTCTTGACACTCGGTGATACATGCTACATGGAGTTTTTGGATCGAAACAAGGTAAGTATGCGATAATGTCTAGTTAAAATCGTGGCGTCTTTAATTCTGCTCTTGCGTGCTCTCGCCTCCAGTTTGGGTTTTGCTGTTTAATTTTTTTTTTTAAATGCCCTCCTTTCAAAATTTTTCTTCCCCCCGAAAATTGAGATTTTAAGCTTTCCAATGATGCATCACACAGGCATATAGGGCAATTTTGAAATTTGGCCAAATTGGGGGTCTCAGAGCAGAAGTCGCCTGAGTGTTTTCTGCCATATATTTACCCTTTTAAACATTTTTTTCCCATTTTTTCTTTGTTTGGATCGATAATTTATCATCTAAAATATTAGGGAAAATTCGACAGAAACAAAATAAATACAATTAAGCAATAGTTATAAGGACGATATCCATTAATTATTTGCAGACACCATTTTTTTCATTGTGACATAGTTTAAAAGCTTAAAATATGCGAGTGAATAATTTTTTAGTCGGGGTTTGTTTTTTTGTTTTTTTGCTAAATATTAGATATCAATTAATGATTCTAAGCTAAAAATGACAGACATTTCGAAAAATAAATATAATTACTTACCTTCTTTTTATGGCTGGGTTGAAACAAAAGTGGTTGCGCAACGTCTGTAAATGGGGGTTTCCAGGGTAAAACGGACAAATTAAAAATAGTTCTGGGGCTTATTGCGCCATGAATCTGCTATAGCAATATAAAGACACATTGTTTTATCAAACACAACAGATATTTTGGCTTAAAATACAGCTGTTTATTTTAAAGTGGGCTGCAAGAGCAGAAACTGCTTTTTCAGCCTTGTCTGTGTTTTCCGCCCGATACATTTTAATAAATATATTGTCACTTTTGGGGGGGTGGCGTAAATAGGCACTTTTGCCTAGGGCACCACGTCACCCTAATTCAAATGGCGGAAATATGAATAAATATTGCTCCAACAAAACTTATTTTGTTAATCTTGTTTTCCCACCAAACAAGTCTTGTCTTGCTAGACTCGACGCAACGTTTAGTTTTTGGCTCAAATGTAAGTGCTGCCAATGACCACTAGATGTCAGCCTTGTCTCGCCTTGCTTTCCTCTTGGACACACATTTTGTCTGCTGCAAATGGTAAATTATAGAAATCAGTAACAATGTGTTTCTCTAATCTAATTTTTTTTAAAAAGAAAAGAAAAGAAAAAAAGTATGCCTGGCGGCCATATGTACATCGATAGGCCCGGTTATTTTGCACACAAACACAAATGGAGCTCCTTTCTCACCAGATACGGCTTTGGTCTGCCCCTATTCCAGTCCTGTGCATTTTCCATAGGGGTGCGCATTGAGTAAGACACACAGTGTGCAACTACACGTACAACCGAGGGCAACCCCTACGGCTCACAGCTCGTGCCCAGATGTTTCCATGCGATTGTTATGCTGATCTGTTATCATGGCTGAGCGCTACTTGTCATGAAGATGGATGGAGGAACCTTGAGCTGCCATACGTCTGTGGGATCGACTCAAAACACAGGCAGATAAGGCTGACAGAGGCCTTTTGGGAAACTTAGGAATTCAACAACGGGATGAGTGTTTATGTTGGCCGGCTCCCATGAGAACCTGCTGTCACGGCTTCCCGTCGGTAGCCGTAAACAGAGTTGCGACAGCACCCGCTGTACATGCGTTGCCTGGGCTTCCTGCAGGGGTTGCCGCATGCCATCCCTACTAAAAAGCAGAGGTGGATAGAGTAGCCAAAAATTCTACTCAAGTACGTGGTGTTACTTCAAAATTATATGACTCAAGTAAGAGTAAAAGTAGTCATCCAAAAAATGTACTCAAGTACAAGTAAAAAAGTACTTGGTAAAAAGAATACTCAAGTCATGAGTAACATTGTGAGTAACTGCTTACAATGTTTTGTTTTTTGAAACAATGTTTTTTTTTTTTTTCTCAGCACAAACTTATCTATATGAACTGTTATTGTTATACCGTACTATAACCTATTACATAACCGCATTAGGCCGAAAAAAATACATCATTGAATACCAGCTGAACTGAAGCATCATTTGTCCAAAGAGCATGAGTGCCCTCTAGTGGAGAAAATAGTTCCTAGTTTGTACAGCCGAATAATGAATTGTTCCTTCCTAGTTTCTATTATGACATTAAAAGGATCATATCTAAGGTTTTCGGTGGTCAATCTGTGCCAAATAAAAATTTAAAATTAGATTAAAATCCGTACTTTTGAGTTGTTATATGGGCAGCCCTCTATGTCAAATACTTGCAGTAATGGATGAAATTATTGTCACCCCTGGAATTTTTCTAGAAAATACAGCATTTCTCACAGAAATTAATGCAATTACAAATGTGTTCAGAACAATGTAAAAAATTTCTCCGTAAAATAACGGTAAAGAGCTGGCAGCAGGGTTGCTATTTATATACTGTTCTTCTACAGTCTTGGTAATGTAAAAATGTTTCACAGTAATAGTAATCCAGAAAAACTGTTGATCCCTGTATTTATAGAAAACAGTAAAAGTCTGTCAGCAGGATTGCCATTACCAGACTATTATTTAACAGTCCTGGTAATGTAATATTTAATAGTCTGTAATCCAGGTAAAACTGTATATTCCTGTATCACCAGAATTCACAGTAAAGAGCAGGCAACTGATGAGCTGCAGTATGCTGCATTTTTAACGATATACTGTTTTAACAGTATTATTTGGGAAAATGACTTTACACTCCATGAATGCATATATTTCAGTCTAGTACAGAAAAAAATGCGGATGTCAGGTTCGAAACAGAACAGGTTTTATTTCATCGTGTTGGCAGGCAGTGAAAACTGACAGGAACTAGAGAGATGGTGCAGTCGGGTCGTGTAGGTCAGGCTGGAGATCTGGCATAATCGGGTCAAGCAGGACAGGCTGGGTCAGAAGTGCTGATCGGTCAAGGACAAACGACAAGCAGGAGTGTTCTGAATCGTTGATGAACTGATACAGACTTTGGGAGGCCGTGCCTTTCTTTTTTCTTTTATTTGAGCAATGTGGAAACCTTTCTCCATTAGGTGAAAACCTTCAATAAACAATACAAAAAGAATGTCAACAGTTGCATTTGACGAAACAATTCAACATTAACATTGAATCTGTAGCACTTAAACTACAACTATTTTAGAACAGTCAATTAACTCTTTAAATTGCACAGTCAATAACTAATGTCAAATTACAGTTTAAATCTCTATAAATATTTAAACTTTTATACCATAAAAGGACACATTCACTAAATTACATTGTTTTAATTAACACAACAAAAAGTGAAAGCTAGAATACATTAATTGTCAAAGTCAATATTAAACCAGTGTCTCAAATCCCAAATTACCCCTAAGATATATACTACAATTGTCCAAACATTTCCACCGGTGAGTCAAGCCATGTGGTAATGGCCGCTGCTAGCACATTTCATCTTTTAATTCTGCTGCTTACCGGCTGCCTCTCCGGTTATCTTTTGCCAATGTCTCCAGCTGCACAGGACTGCAAGTTTCAATAGCCAAACCAGGGTGCCATCTTCCTTTCCTGCGTTTATAGCTCTGGGTTGCTTATGGGTTGATTGGCCAATCTCTTCCAGCTGTGCATCGTTTCCATAGTGCTTGCATGCCGGTGATTTTCCAGTTCACGCCCTGGTTGTCTACTCAATGCTTTTTTGTTGATGTTTGTCAGGGTTTGACTTTACATTGGTTGAAAAATAACTGTCCATGTTGCTCTTCAATATGAAGAAGTAAGAGTTTGTTAAAAAAAAAAAAAAAATTGAAGCAAAAAAGCACTTGTCTAATTTACTCCAATGTAAACATTGGTCACATGTGTGACGTGGGGACAAAGTTTGTTGCAGCCAGTGACGTTTCCACAGTAATTCACCGCCATACCACTAGATTGGTGTGGCTTTGGTTTTGGGGGACTCTTGTTGAATTCCTTTAATTTTCCACCGGTCATTGACAGCAATGGCAATGGAGATGGAACGTGTGCATTTGCAGCTGCTGCTAATTCATATTAAACATCAAATGTTGTCAATACAAATGTTGAAGCATAGGCGACACAGAAGTCGTTTGCAAATGTTTGAAAATGTTGTTGTTGTTGTGCTGAACCGGAAACAATGTCCTGAGCGGACCAATCACAGTCCTTCGACGTTCATGTCACGCGCGTTGATGTGATGTGTAGTCAGGACTTTTTAGAGGTACACATAAGGCTATGGCGTAGGGTCGTAATCAGATCTGCGTTAATGGCGTAGGTCTGCCGTCACCGCTACGCAGAAGCATAAATCAGCCTTCAGGGTGGTGGAATGCTACAATTTTTGGAGAAGGGCCAGTTTAGATCAGAGTGGGGATACAACAAGAAACATAACATATGAGTAGAATAGAATGGAGGCGACGTCAAATAATATAACAATATAGCTTATAGGCCAACCAAACATCCAGTCTGGTGTTTGGGTCGATGTGATTGTGTTGTAGTCTGAGGCTCAACACCCATACATCATCCGGTACAGCTAACGCTAATGCATTTAGCTAACATTTGCAACATCAAAATTTAAAACTTCTAACAATAAAAAAATAAACATAATAAATGTATTAAATAAATATTAATATAAATAGAGAAATAATTAAAAAATAAATTTTATCGTATTGTAACTCCACTGTTGGATACATATGAGACACTTTTATTTATTTGCCCAAAAAATTCTCTCAGCTGCATCTTTTGCAAAACAATAGAAAACTGCCCTCTACTGGCACTCCAGAAGAATTAACATCAATATTATATATCACTATCCAGCATCCTCAGAACTTTAGTTTAATACAAAGCATTTTAGGTAATATGAGTAAGACTTAATTAACTTACCGTTTATAAATTGGTACACATAAATCCCAATATAAATTGAACAACAAGCAATGTAGAGCAGCAAATGTCATCTAAAGTCTTCCCCTGAAGAGTCTCCAACATCCAAATTATGGGTAATTAGGTCCTCCAGGATTTGATGGCAAATTATTTGCGGTGTCTAGTTGTTTTATTTAAATTGGCAAAAAACATAGTCTATATTGCCACAATGCTCCAAATTTCCAGTCAAAACTCAGTTTCCAAAAAATACGGTAGTGTCATGTAATTGAAACATTAACATACCGTTTACAGCATTTGTCTTGTTGCTTTAATGTTGGTAACCCACAATGCATTGCTAACTACCCACAATGCATTGCTTACTACAATAATAAACTGTTTGACATAAAAACGGTATTTTAGTGTTCAAAATTGGCCATAAATTTACAGCAATTTTTTACAGTGTATGAACGCAAAAAATGGGCTAGACAAAATTGTTGGCACCCTCAACTCAATATTTGGTTGCACATCCTTAAGAAGAAATAACAGAAAGCAATCGCTTCGTATAACCATCAACAAGTTCCGTGCACCTCTCAGATGGAATTTTGGACCACTCTTTTTTTTGCGAACTGTTCTCTCAGGTCTCTCAGATTTGAAGGGTGCCTTCTTGCAAAAGCAATTTTGAGATCTCTCCATTGTGTTTAATATGATTTAGATCCGGAATTCTCCAGCGCTTTGCCTTCAACCATTTCTTGGTGCTATTTGAGGTATTTTTTTGGGTCATTGTCCTATTGGATCACCCATGACCTCTGACGCAGACCCAGTTTTCTGACACTACGTCCTACGTTCCGGCCCAAAACATTTTGATCATCTATATATTTCATGACTCCTTGCACACTATCAAGGCACCCAGTGCCAGAGGCAGCAAAACTACCCCAAAACATCATTGGACCTCCACCATGTTTGACTATAGGAACTGTGTTCTTTTCTTTGTAGGCCTCATTCTGTTTTCTTGCACTGGCTGCCTTTACAGTGTGCAAGGACTCATGAAATATGGAGACTATCAAAATGTTTTAGGCCTGTCATGGGTATCAAACAGGACATTGACCCAAAACATACCTCAAATAGCAACAAGAAATGGTTGGAGACCAGTGCCCAGGTACTCATAGACATGTGTGGTGAAGAAGATTTGTTTTGAAATTATAAATCGATATAAATAATTCCTCTTGTTCGGGATAAAATCTTGATTGGGTTAGAAAATCCTGAGCGGGGTGTGTACATAAAGGTTTTTTATTCCAATCAAGTCGGCATGGAAAATGAATGAATGAAGTTTGTAATCCGAATTATTGTGTTTTTCAGACTCAGAGATTTATTTGTCATTGACACCAGCTCTCACCAGATGACAACAGATACAACAAAATTCTGTTCGATGAGTGAGCATCGGGCCGCTGCAGACTTTGTTCTGTGCCGCCACTTCTCTGTCTTCTTCAGAAATTACAGAGCAAGTTACAAGTAGACACACATATATCCTACAACATAGCATGGGTATGACACGACGCACAGGTCACGTGCAGGGATTTTTTTGAATGGAAAAAAAGGAGAAGTACCAGTCATGGCTGGAGGAAGGGGGGGGAAATCAGTGATAGTAAGAAAAAGGCGGTGGCGGACTGAAGGGGGGTGGAGGTTGTGTGTGAGTGTGTGTACGCGCAAGTGTATCAGTATTTGTACGTGTCTGTAGACATAATAAGAGTCGCAGAGCCCTGCGATCGACCTTGGGAAGAGATCAAGGGCAAAAGATAGGGCTATCTGCGCAGCTCTCCCCAGGAGGAGGAGGGGTGGGGTAAAGTAAGGCTGTCCGGGAAAGGAAAGGAAAAGCATAATCAAATTAAGACGAATAAGTAATTTAATATGTCCAAATACGGTTGGTCTTCAGTCAAATTCGCACCCCTCATGGCGTAGGCGAGATCTAAGGTCTCTTAAGTCTTTGCCAATAGTCGCGGTCTGCCTCGACAGTTCAGTCACATGCCCCGACAGGACCGTCACCTGGCGCAAAATAGCATCCACTTTTCTCCGTCCTTCGTTAGACCGAACCGTGAGTCCATAGAGCCAGTTCTCAATCCAAGCATCAACACGATCTTCCAATGCCTTGAATCGCACCGTTTGATGTTGACTCCGTCGTCAATTTGTTGATTTCCTTGAAAGCTGCCGCCTTGGAAACTTTCCGGTAGAGCTGGGTACCTCTTAAGCAAAGCAGAACGAACCCCACAACCGTCACACGATACAGCCAAATATCCTCAATATCTTCCGCGGACAGGACTGTAAGGCACGCTGGTTTCCAGTGGTCCCATGAATCTCTCAAGTAACCAGCGGCGAAGGAGCCGTCCGGGCAACACGGCTCTTCTGGTGCATCGTGTCTTGATGAAAAAATATTGTCATTTATGCTGATAGACCAACCAATCAGATCCATTTTTTATCAGAGACCAGCGCGGTTGATCCACAGAGGAAATACAAAAAAAAAGCAGACAGACTAGAATGACAACGACGAAGATAACAGCAAGCAGCAGCAGTGAGGAATACGCCCCCGCCGAAGCCCAGGAAGAAGAAGCAAATGTAAATGCAACTCATGTAAATGACTGGAGGCATTGGAAATGTATTGGGAAATTGAAAAATGTGCGTTCTTGCCAAACCTTTGGGCGTTATGATGATGTGATTTTGTGTGATTTAGGTGAATTGGATAAAAATTGTTAGACATGTAGCATTTGAAGAAATTGAAATGTGATATGTTTTTGCTAGTATAAATGGCTTTTTTGTCCAAAACCATGTTTTTTAGCACGGCATGAACATGATGGACGAAATCGAAAGAGAGCCTGAGAAGTGTGAATTTATGAAATGTTTCGATATTGGAACTGGAATTGGCCAAAGTGTGTGTGCAGGGGGAAAAAATATATAGATAAGAGATATGATAATCCTTTATTGATCCCCCATCAGGAAAATATTGTATTGGAGCAGCATTTAAATGGTGTACAGTCAAAAGTACTAAATATAGAAGACTGAGAAAACTATATAAAAGGTATATACTGTCCATGGTATATACAACTAAAATAAGTAGAAATGAAATCTAAAGTGACAGTGAAGATAGGCGCTATGATAAAACAATAATTTTAATTGGCTGCCATTGACAGCGATAGACGTCCAATCCATGTTGACTCGGATGTTCATTCGCCAAGATCATTCCATCCCAATTCAAATGAATTTGATGTCTATTTCTGTCAGTGGCAGTGAATTACATTACACCTTGTTATCATTCAGGTGTCATCACCCACACATTCTGCTCATTAACACAAATGTTGATTTATTCAAGCGGAGTAATGACAGCTCGATAAAGACCACGGCGTGCGCAAAACACCTGCGTAAAGTTTGAATACCAACAACAGCTGTGACCTGACGGATACATATGGAGAAGGAAACACTTTTGTTTCCATTGTGCACAACTTGTAAGACACGCACATCTGTAAACAAAGGCAAAGCCACAACCACACAGACAAGCCGCCGCTGTTATTTAGTCTGACTCCTGGTTTGTTTGCCAACTGTCTTTGCACTTTTGTGGCACCGCCTTGGGCTTGAAGTGCTGACTGTGGCAAATCACCAACAACATGACAGTTGCACCTGTAAGGAAAAGCGTAAAAGCCAAAAGGAGACATAATATGGATGAAAACCATTTTTTCTAAAGGCAAGACAAGACAAACTTATTTGTTGAGGTAGGTCGTAATGCATGACATTAACTCCATTACATTTACTTAAGTAACTATTTGAGGGGGAAAAAATGTACTTCAAAGAGTAGTTTTACCATGCCATACTTTCCCAGATAGCAAAATAAAACTGTAGCGGACATGGGCCAGATGTACTGCAGATTTCGGCCCAATTTCATAAAACCGATCCACCCCAGTGTCTTTTTGAACAATGAGCCAAACTCACCATGGATTCATTCGCCAGATCAGCAAGCAGCTTTGGGGCAGAACTGGTCCAAAGTAACAGAAACCACATTAATGTATGGCCCAGATATGGCACACATGCTACCCAATCTGGAACAGATTTGCATCAAAACTGTAATTTTTGGGTTCATTTTGTTCAATGTATCATTCTGTAAGGTGTTTATATTGCAAATGGAATTTTTCGATTAAAAGCCATAATGACAATACTTTTTTTCATGCCCTTGATTAAGGTAACAGTATTCCAACACTGAACAAGCAACTCCACATTAAAGCTGACCTATTTTTAGACTGTAAAAAACATATTGTATTTGTTAAGGTTCTTGGGTAACGAGTGGGACCAAAGCACGGAGGCAAACTGGCAGTGGTAACAAGAGTTTCCTGACGATGTGAAGGACTGTCAGATAGCATGCGAAGAATCCGGTGGGCAGTTTGGTGATACAACAGGTGAACGGGCAGGCAGGCATTCTGGCAGGCATGCAGTACAGGATGTAAGGAAAAAAATTAAAATGAGCTCAATATCAGGATTACAAGATTGTTAGCTGAAAGCTGGAGTCACAAACTCATGTAGTTGAGTTGTTGATCTGGCGATGATGTGAGGCCAAGCACCGGTTTAAGTATGCTGCTGACGATGATCACAGGTACCTGGTCTCAGGCTCACCCATCTTTTCAATCCTGCAAGCAAGGCAGTGATACAGAAACACAAGGAGGAGGAGCGGGGCTCAAGGGGCAGGGGCCCTAACAGTATTCCAACACTGAAGCATTTACAGCAATACAGGGTAAATGCTTTCTCCCCTCATATGTTGTTCTGCAACAAAGTTTAAATTACCTAACTTGGAGACATTGCAGATCACTTGAATACACTGGCCATTTTATTAACGCTTGATTAAATAACTTGTTCAACAGTCAAGCAGTGACTTCAAAATGTGATAATGATTTTATAAAGCACCTACCATAACAATTTGCTGTCCCCCGAGATGCCGTGTCCTGAATCCTGCATGTTCTCCTTTTTAGTGTCGCAGCGCAGATGCCCACCTTCATGGTGCTAGCTTATCTGTTCAGCACCCATGACTAAGGGGGGGGGGGGGGGGGGGGAGCTTTAGCGATAGGTCAATTGGAGATTTGAAGAATAGGGGCGGTACGGTAGCATGTTTAGCCCTGATTTAAAGACGCTTACCATTTGAGTACACCTCAGATCCTTTTATTCCAGAGGTGAGGAGATCCTTTGCAGGGATCAAGCAAATCAAGCATGTATTTTTACCATTAAGTGTTTTGGAGACGAGAAGTAATATTTTATAGTAAGATTTCATGACCGGTGTAATATGGTCTTTGTATTTGTTAGGACTCTGTCAGCAGCATTCTGGATTAGCTGCATCCTGGTTGATTTTTTTTTTTTTTTTTTTTTTTTGTTAAAACCTGTAAATACGCCATTGCAATAATTCAATCTACTAAAAATGAATGCATGGCTAGGTTTGTCCATGTCTACATGTTTCCACGTCCATTTTTTCTGGTGATTTTTATTTTTCAATAACAATGTCCTAATGTTCCAAATAGTTTTAATGTATCACATGGGAGTTTGATGACCTCCAATTGTGGATGTTCATTTTGTTTTAATTAATAGGAAAAAGCAGCAAAGAGGAAGCGGTTTTGGGAGGAAAGAGGAGAAGGACAAACAGCAACAAAAATATTATATGTATGTATTATATGTATCCGAATAATAATATACAAAAAATTATACGCCTATACTACCTATGAATATAGTGGTGCTATCGTTATAAATAATTATATTTACAGTGGGGCAAATAAGTATTTAGTCAACCACTAATTGTGCAAGTTCTACCACTTGAAAATAATAGAGAGGCCTGTAATTGTCAACATGGGTAAACCTCAAGCATGAGAGACAGAATGTGGGGGGGGGGGAATCACATTGTTTGATTTTTAAAGAATTTATTTGCAAATCATGGTGGAAAATAAGTATTTGGTGTATACCAAAAGTTCATCTCAATACTTTGTTATGTACCCTTTGTTGGCAATAACGGAGGCAAAACGTTTTCTGTAACTCTTCACAAGCTTTTCACACACTGTTGCTGGTATTTTCCTCCATTCTCTTCCTCTTGTGCTTATCTCCATTGCTGATTTCAATGATTATTATTAGTAGTAGTTTTTGCTTTATTTTTATTTTTGTTTTATTTTTATTTATTTATTTTTATTCTGTGATTAAATGCGATCTTTTGTCTTGGTTTTTACCTTGTGTTGATTTAAATGTGATTTTTATGGTCTTCATGTGATGTAAAGCACTTTGAATTGCCTTGTGTTGAATTGTGCTATATAAATAAATTTGCCTTGCCTTGCCTTGCCATGCAGATCTCCTCTAGAGCAGTTATGTTTTGGGGCTGTCGTTGGGCAACACGGACTTTCAACTCCCTCCTCACCCCGTGCCGTCAAAATGATAATAAGAACAGGGATGAAGAATCCCAGAACCACACGTGGGGACCTAGTGAATGACCTACAGAGAGCTGGGACCACAGTAACAAAGGCTACTATCAGTAACACAATGCGCCGCCAGGGACTCAAATCCTGCACTGCCAGACGTGTCCCCCTGCTGAAGACAGTACACGTCCAGGACCGTCTGCGGTTCGCTACAGAGCATTTGGATGATCCAGAAGAGGACTGGGAGAATGTGTTATGGTCAGATGAAACCAAAATAGAACTTTTTGGTAGAAACACAGGTTCTCTTGTTTGGAGGAAAAAGAATACTGAATTGCACCATACCCACTGTGAAGCATGGGTGGTGGAAACATCATGCTTTGGGGTTGTTTTAAAGGAAAGAATGAATGGGGCCATGTATCGAGAGATTTTGAGTGAAAATCTCCTTCCATCAGCAAGGGCATTGAAGATGAGATGTAGCTGGGTCTTTCCGCATGACAATGTTCCCAAACACACAGCCAGGGCAACAAAGTAGTAGCTTCGTATGAAGCATTTCAAGGTCCTGGAGTGGCCTTGCCAGTCTCCAGGTCTCAACCCCATAGAAAATCTGCGGAGGGAGTTGAAAGTCTGTGTTGCCCAACGACAGCCCCAAAACACCACTGCTCTAGAGGAGATCTGCATGGAGGAATGGGCCAAAATACCAACAACAGTGTGTGAAGCTTGTGAAGAGTTACAGAAAACGTTTGGCCTCTGTTATTGCCAACAAAGGGCATATAACAAAGTATTGAGATGAACTTTTGGTATTGACCAAATACTTATTTTCCACCATGATTTGCAAATAAATCATTTAAAAATCAAACAATCTGATTTTCTGGGATTTTTTTCCACATTCTCTCTCTCATGGTTGAGGTTTAGCCATGTTGATAATTACAGGCCTCTGTAATATTTTCAAGTGGGAGAACTTGCACAATTAGTGGGTGACCAAATACTGTACAGGGTGACCCAAAAAAAAGTTTACACTCAGTTGACTGCTTGTTTAAAAGCCATTGAAACATATCTAAATAGGTTGTCATGGTTAAGTGATACATTAAGGTCACTCAATGCAGCTGGTAATCTCTCGTCTCTACAATTCCTGTGCTTCTGCTGAAAATGAAGAAAACTTTAGCCGTACCTGAATTGCTGCGTGCCGGTCTGACACCTCCTGAGATTGCAGCAAATCTGAGAATATCCAGATGTGCAGTCTACAAAGTTAAAAAGAAGCTGAAAGATACTGGAACAGCCTCACGAAAACCTGGGTCTGGAAGTGACGATCTGTGCGGACCAAAAGTTGATTGAAAAGGTGATATGTGGCCACCCCAGAGTCCAGATCTCAATCCCCTGGATTATAGCATATGGGCAACTGTGGAGGACAGTGCCTGTAAGAAGCCACAAACTTCTGTGGCAGCCTTGGAGAGGTCCATTGTTAGATCTTGGGAAAAGATGACAGCATCCTACATAAAGAAGACCTGTCAAGCGTTCCGCAGGCGCCTGGAGGCTGTTGTGACACTTAAGGGAGGACACATTGAAAAGTAGAGTGTACTGTACATGTTCTTTACAATAATGTATAATTTGTGATTCAATTCTAATTCTAAGATGAATAAACATGGCATTTAAGTTGTATTATGGCAGTGTAAACTTTTTTTGGGGTCACCCTGTACTTATTTGCCCCACTGTACCTATGGACACCTTGTGGGGGCCCTGACGACTGGGGAGAAAGAGGAGGGAAGGTCGGTTAAAAGGAGACGTGATTAGGCGGGGTGGAGCGACCACAATTCAATATAAGGAGGGGAACCCAGTTTTATGTAAATCATATTAAAGTGTGGATATGTTGACATCCTATTTTATACTACCTGATTTGATTTCAGGTGTAAATTTGAAGTCCCTATGACAGCAAAAAGCATGTTTATTTCATATTTAACGCAGTATTTTATGCTCCTGAATGAAATGGACCGCTTGGATGTGTGTGGAGGCGATATATTAATTCAATTTTTTTAATCCCTCGCCATGAAAATGAGTAACTTTCTAGATTGACGAAGAATGCGAATGTGACGTCAGCGGGCTAATCATCTTCAGTATACAGCCAATACTACAGTATGCAAAACGACTGCGGATTCAGCTGATTTTGCGGATTATTTTGTCAATTTTTCGCATCACATCAGCCCAATGTGCTGCACGCTTTTGTTTCTGCATCAAGGAGAAGTGTGTGAGCCTCTTTGGGTTTCAAAAAGTTCCTGTTCACCGCAGAGAATGGCCAAAACAAATCCGACAGCTGTGGGACCATTGCGAGGTGAGTAAGCTACGTGTTTTATATTATGTCAAATAGTGGGATCATGGCACATGTTTTACTAACGAGGTGGCTTGCATTTTGTGGGTGACAATGCTCCCTGTCCACAGAGAAGGCACACTCGGCCGACGACAGGCGGCTTTTCACACACCATGGTCACTTCCACCTACTCGATTCTATTCACGTGCCCACAGAGAATGTGCTTTCCTCAGCTTTTCCATGAGCAGCCCCCCGCTCCGACGTGGGCCAGTTTGTCCACCGAGAATGGGCTATTTTCGGCGTTCATTCCCGGCAAAAAGCACTGCCAGCCCACCATGGCCACAGCAGAGCGATGAGCCGGGACTTGCCGATCGGTGAAGACAATCAACCCTGCCGCCGTGTGTGACATGAGTCGGGGTAGTTTTGTGTGATTTTTCGTTTTCGAAAGGCGAGAATAAGACTTGGAAAAGCTGCTCAGTTCGGTTTAGCATGTCGGCTACCTGTCACGCCGGCTGTTTTGTTTAGCTCTTTCTTCAATATCTGAAGCCGGGTCAGGGAAATGACAAAAGCTGAACTCCGGTGGCATAAAATACCGTTCAGGAGGTTTAAGAAGTCGGCAATATTGATCATTATCCAGTAATTTATCCCTGTCGTAATGAATAAATGCATTTTTAATATTTCATATTCCATTTAGCACAAGACTGTTTATTTGTCATGAACATACCATTTATTTAGCAATTGGGGAAAAATACTTAGATAAAAAGAATATCCTGTAAAAATATTGAAGTAGAGAGATTGAAACAATCATGACATTTTGCTGCTCTCTGTCATATTTTCCTCATTCTGAATTTTCACCCTCAACGAGCTGAATTCTGCATCAGATGAAATCGTGACCCTGCCGACGTCATCATCCAGCCATCCATTAAAAATCTAATTATAGTCGAATCATCTCAAAATATGATTCTAATTCACATAATAATGCTATTAAAGATTTTTTCATGCTGTCACAGGCACATCTTATTACTAGCAGACACCCAATCCATTTGAACTGGTAGGGATGTCAGCAAATGATAGAACCTTAATTCGCTGAAATCCCTCCCACTTCAAATGGATTGGACATCTAGTGTCGTCAATGGCAGCCACGGTGACTGCAAGTGACAGTAACAGAAGAACCACAGTTGCTCAAAAGGGAACTGTTTACATTGAGCATGCAATAATTTCGTACACACAAACAAAAAACAACTTTCCTGGTCTCCCAACAGCTTTAGTATTGTTTCATTGGCATGCCATTGATGAAAAGAGAATCCATTTGGACTGGGAGGAGCTGACAGCAATCAAAACTATATCATCATATTAGTGTTTTCAAAAATCGATGAGAAAAAATGGTGCACCCCTACATTTTTGCATTAATGCTCGAAACCATCGCTACATTTCAAAGCAAACAAAAGTCTCACTTTTTGATCAAGAATCTTCATTGCGTCACAGGAAACGTGTGATAAAACCACTGTTGTGTGTTTAAGGGTGTGTTTAAGTGTGCATCTGTGGCTACAGTATGCGTCGGGTGGGTGGGAAACAAAATACAGCCCTTCTCTTTGCAGGGTGCACTTTCCGCATCCGCGAATGTGTTGCTTTTGGAGGTCAAGGCACCTAGCAACGGCCTGGATCTAGTCCTGGGAGGGAAACATGAGACAACACACATACACACACACACAGATTACAGTCAGCCAGAAAGACGTTTTAAATACTATATCACTAAGGCGCACAGTATTTTGCTCAAGTTCCAAATTCTTTGTATCCGTACAGTTTATATCCAAAACAACGTATAAACAAATCAGTATCCACTCATTCTGCACAAACATTGGTCACAGCCATCTTTTCTGGTTCATTTTTTAATAGGGTGCCTGCCATTTGTGTCCACAGTATAAATTAAGGTGTATTTTCACTAAAAGTGGACAAATACTCAATACTCATTCACTCCTAAGTTCAATTTTTTTAAAGTAAATTTACTTTTGTTAATGGTTGTTATGAAATTTTGCAACATCTCAATGTGTTTATTTCAAATTCCATTTATAGAACAGTGGCTCTCAAATGTTTTTAGTCCCCCCCCCCACCCCACCCCAGGTAAAGTAAACGTTTTGCGCCCCCCAACTCTCTGCCGCCATTGTAAAAAGCATCATTTGTCTACAAAATTATTATAAGTGTACCTCACATAACATTGTGCCTTTGTTAACATTAAAGCAACACTTGGTAACTTTTCAACCTCTATAAAATATGTTCATAACATTTGTGATGAAATGTCGACTGAAATCTAGGTGAATGACACCACATATATATTGAGGAGGTACACATTGCTTTCACTGGCACTAATTAATTTTGAGGAGGGTGGCAGGTTGAAATACAAAGTTGTTTCCGCAGTAGGGGACCCTAACATCGGCAACAAAATAAACCACACATCTCCAAACATGGACGATGGACTCTCTTCCTCTGTTCTACTGTCACGGACCCATTGTGTTATTCCCCCTTTTCCGCGATCGCGTGTATTTTGATTTGTATTTTATAAACCCTTGAACGCATCCCTCCGTTGTTTTTTGCCTGGAAAGTACAACCTTGTTTCTGCAGTAGCAGACCCTAACATCGGCAAAAGTGAGTACCCCCATATGAAAAAACATACATCCCTAAATGTCCAAATTGAGTACTGCTTGTCATTTTCCCCCCAAAATGTCATGTGACTTGTTACAGGAGTGCTGTCAGCATTGCTGCTGAGATTGAAGAAGAGGGGGGTCAGCCTGTTAGTGCTCAGACCATACGCCGCACTCTACATCAAATTGGTGTGCATGGCTGTCACCCCAGGAGGAAGCCTCTTCTGAAGACGGTACACAAGAAAGCCCGCCCGTCTCATCAGACCATAGGACAGGGGTCCCCAAACTGAGGGCCACATAACTCTTACTTTCTCTGATGAGGGGCCGGGGTCAGATTGTAACAGAAAAAGTGTGCCGATTGCAGGAGTACCTAAATGTAAAAATGTATTGTTTTTCAGAAAGCCACAATTAAATAAACCTTTCTGGATTCTTCACAGAACAAAAGTAAATAGAATAAAAATAAAATAATATAATATAATATCATAATAACACTATTAATTAAATAGATGATAACCAAATAACCCTCTCTGGGTTCTTCAAGCCAGGAAATAACAGAATTTAAAAAAAAAAAAAATGTTCAGGGGGCCGGACCAAATGTGGAGGCGGGCTGTATTCAGCCCGCGGGCCATAGTTTGGGTACCCCTGCCATAGGACACAGTTCCAGTAATCCATGTGCTTTGTTGACATGTCTTCAGCAAGCTGTTTGCACGCTTTCTTGAGTATGTTCCCTGAAGACACAAGAATAGGCACCCTCCCGACCCCAAGCTTTGCTTTGACTGTGCCCCACTACCTGAAAAGGACGGCTATAAAATCTTATTGTTCTTAAATTAAAATGTTTTATGTAGCTTAAAAGAAAAAAAAAACTCTGTTAAGTTCTTCGTGTCCCTTTAAGCAACTTCCCCATTTATTAATGACATCCCTCTTCTGCGATAAGATCACATCAGTGATAGGAAATTTGACTGTGATTAGCAATTCTATTTTTAACCTCCTTGAAAAATCAGATTTTGCCGTTTTATGAAGTACGTTCAGTGTGATTGATCCTAACGTGTCCACTCTGTTAAAGATAATTATCAAAGAAATTCATTGAACTGAATCGTTTCAAAAGGTTTATTGTAAAATTATAAATTACTCATCAAGTATCCAAAGTCATGCTAGCTATTATGCTGGCAAAGCAAGGAAGAGGGCAAACTTTAGCACAAAATGTCCCCTCTGTGAGCGTCCACTCTGTTCTGTCCATATTGCACCCTATTAAAAAAATGAACCTTCTGTGGTTTTATTCATGGTGACCACCAGTCCTTAAGACATTGGATGCCATTTATGGCGATAAACGTCCAATCCATTTGAAGTGGGAGTTCGGGGAATAAAATCACAGTTTTCTCCACTTGTTAGCGTCACGGATGCCCATCCCGTTACTTTTGTCTCTGTATTGTATTTCCAGCATGACTTTGCTTTGCCAGGAAAGATCTCAGAACATTTTAATTCTCCACTTATCGTGAATACCAAGTCACAGTGTCAAGCTGCAAGTCGTTAATTTTCTATGTAGGCGTGTTGAAGGTTATCAAGAAGTTTACCCACCGGGGTCCAAGTCGTGACTCACTTCCACATCTCTGCCGCGACCTCTCAAGTGGGCCAAATGTGCTATTTGAGGCGCCGCCGTTGCCGTTATATAATGACCCTCTACAAAAGTCTCTGCTCCATAATTATAAATCGTGACATTCCGTGGCGGCGTGCTGCACGCATGAAAACGAGTGAAGACATAATAGCACACTTTTGTCGTTATCTCCAACTGTCATCAACCTGGCATGCATATAACCGTTGCTGGGACTAGAGAGACATGGACGACAGGGAGGAGGGAAAGAAGGGAATTCAAAGCAATAGATAAAATGCCAGAGCAGGGCTTAAACTTAAGCTTAGGCTACAACCTAGCAAGAAAACAATGTTAAAACTACAAAACCAATGGCGTAGGTTTGCATAGGGACGTTAGGAACATAACACTAGGAACTTTTCAGGATGCTCAAATTGTCCCCACCAACTTTTAGGCAATCTTATTTGCATTATATAATGAGTTCAGTTATCGAGGTCATTTAGATTGTCTTCACATATTTTGTAAGGATAGAATTGACCCTACCATTATTAAGTGAATTACTTTCATTATGTTCAGACTTACAATGACACCATTTTTTTCCCGCCTCAACGCACGTTTGACTAGCTGATTACTAGTTCAATTCCCTTGTTTTCAGTGTAAATCTAATAGAAATAAGTGAAACTATCTGCCAGTGCTTCAAGTAAATTTTACTCAGATTTCTTGAAATAATAAAAATAGCTATCCGAAAATAATCAACACTTATTTTAAGCAAAAAGTGAGTACTAACTCTTCAATAGCAGCAATATGAAGCAATTGTCAGAGAATCACAAAATTTGAAAAATAAGATCTTGAAGAAACCTTTTTTTCAAGTTTGTAAAAAGAAAAGTCATAATGAATATGTGTAATAAGCGCTCTAATATCTATAACCCTTCCTAAATCCTGTTTCTTTTTCTCATGGAACCTGTAGATGCATGTGTTGACTTGCATCCATCTTTTTTTTTTTTTCAAAAAGAAATGTCAAAATTCTGAATTAGTCTCAAAATCATGAAATTTTAGGTGTACCAAATGTGATGCATTTAATCTTTTAAAAAAAAAATTTTTTTTCGTCAGAAATGTTCTTAATTCAAGAAGTGATATTGTTCAAAACATTATTTGAAACCATTTCCTCCTTGATTTTGGTGAAAAATGACCAACCTTTAGATGTATAGTCTTAATAAGAACAAATGGTAATATTTACCTAAAGTAAATTTAATACTCTGACCATTTAATCTGTTAACTAGTCTTTAACACTCAAAACAAGATGGAAAAAAATGATTCGAATAGATTTCTTTAAAAAAAAATCATCAGAATAAAAGTTATAAATCTGCAGTGTGAAAGTTAGCTCAAGTCAATAAAGATATATTTTTGCATTGATCATTTAGCCTATCAATTATTTAGGTTCATATTGGTGAGAAATGCAGCACTGACCCCCGTTCACCTAATCTGTTTGGTTTTATTAGTGTCCCGTCCCCAGCAAAAAGTGTACATGCAGGTTATGCTTCTATATCGTCCCCACCAATATTGAGATAAACCTACGCCCTTGTACAAAACATAAAGATGTTAGCCTCATGTTACCAGTTAATTTTATTTCATTGATGGACAGAAACTATCCCGTGTGTTTAACCATTGCCAACAACTGCTCTTTCTACCTCCAACAAGGAGCCTACCTCTTTCGGACTCAAGAGGTCGATTTGTTTGTTAACTCGTTGGCTGGAATTGACAGCACTACAACTTGGTCCTGTTTTCCTTGTACAGTGGTACCGCTACATACGGATTTAATTCATTGGTTTGTAAATTCGAAATGGCCGTATGGCAAGCGGGATTTTCCCAAAAGAATACATTGTAATTCGATTCATTTGTTCCACAGCCCAAAAACCTATGCTAAAAATAAATACCGTATTGGCCCGAATATAAGACGGTTTTTTGCAATGAAATAAGACTGAAAAAGAGGGGGTCGTCTTATATTCGCGGTCTAGACATTATACCCATTCACAAAGCTAGAGGGCGCCACATATAATTGAAGCGATGTTCTGTCATGACAGATCTCAGCTACTCTCAAGTATAACCAGTTTGCATTATTTTATTGCAATGTTTTTCCTTATTCAGATTTGTTTCAAGACTACAGTTACAGTTAGACTTCACTTTGATGGTTAATGCAGTTATTGCAATTTTGTTGTTTTATCACAATAGATTGCTTTATTTACACAGTATTTCAAAAACCAGAAGTGCTCTTTGAAGTCAGATATTAAGATTTGAATGAGGCAAAATAACATGCTTTTTCTCTCAAATATATTGTTATAATCATTTGTTTCGGATGTACTAGAATTATTTTCTGTATAAAAATTAATTTGGTGGAGTCTTGAAAAAGAGGGGGTCTTCTTATAATCAGGGCCGTCTTATATTAGGGCCAATACGGTAAAAACTGCTGGTTCAATTACAATAGCAATTACACATAGCAAAACAAATACATTATATTATTATAGGCTATACAGTGGTACCTCGACATACGATCGCTTCAACACACGGTCTTTTCGACATCCAATGTAAAAAGTGGCTCTTTTCTTCTTTTGCTGTGGCTCTTCGTGACTATGGCAATGAACTTTTTCAGTGCCATCGACAATGTTAGACGCCCAATCATCCTCCCGCTGTTAATTTCAATGATTTCATCCCGAGTAGACGTCCAGTCTATTTTAACTCGGAATGGGTTATGCACCCCTACTGTTCATTCTGCAATCAAAAAATATTGCTAAAATCAAAGAAATTCAGATGCATTGGCCGTCATTGGCAGGCACTGCGTAAATCACAGATGCTTTGGCGTTGATAAAATAATCGGTTGAGAAATAAGCTAGTTATAACTTTTAACGTCATTGCATTGACTCCGATGGGACTATCACCTCTACAAGCATGGCCACCCTGAGGCCATTTTGTTCAGGGCAGTGAAAGGTCTTTTCAAGCCTCTGCTATGAATTGAAATGAGTTCATCCAGTGCATAGTTTGTAAATCATAAGGTGCCGGAACGCAAAGTACATATGACAGCACAGGGATGACAATGTGGGCACAGGTCCCGGAACATACGCAGAAAATGGAGATGAAAACAACACGCTAATGCCCACTTGCCATGCTGTAGGACTTACAAGGCTCAATTTCAGATAATATCCATGGTATAAATGTTATGACAACAATTTACAATTATTTAGGCTATACTCTGCACAGCATGGGCAATTGCCCACATAACCACAGGTGGGACACATTCAGCAATTAGTTTCTCAACAGGTCTACCTTGTAAAACATTAAAAAATCAGAGATTACGATAAATAACACAAATCTCCCATTATTATTATTTATTATAATAACGGGTGGGTTTGAGGATGCTTTCTGATTGGTCAGTTGCCGTGTATTAATCACGATATAACATGGCTAGTTGAATAATACATGGCTAAGGCCTAATCACCAAATGTATCACTACGCCCTTATATTCAAGGCCTTGGAGTGGCCGATCAGCAGGACAGGAAAAGGAGCAGAGTCGAGGAGGGCAGAAAGGAGACGGCGAGGAACAGGGACATCGATTACACTGCCTGAATTATAGGACTATCTCATACGCATTTTATATTTATGTTTAGATAGATTTCATACTTGTACGTCACTTTTGAGATTTTAATTTATCCTGCACCATAAAGGGATGCTCCACAAATTCATTGTATAACTGTAATGATAATAAAGGGCTATTCTATTCTACTAGTATAATAAGTTGTGATTGTATATAGAATTTATTCATAGTCTATTTACATATTATTTATAATTGATTTTGCATGTTTTCCTCAAGTATTAAGTTTCTAATGTTAAAATTAGTGATTCATTAGCTGTTGAAAAGCAGTAAATGAAAAAAAAATTAAGTTGCTATTTTGGTCAAAAACTTATATGATATGTTAAATATTACTATTGATCCTGAAAATATAGATGATTATCTCTGCATTTGGTGATTTTTGTGCATCGAGTGTAAAATCTGAGACTTTTATAGCCATTTTACGTTTTGTTATACTTATATAAAAAATAATTAATTGGGATTTTATAAGGGAACGACCTTGAATTTTTTGATGCCGCTGCTTTGATTTTGAAAATATTTGGCATTTCCTAACACTTGATAATCAGATACTTTACAGGTAAAAAAAAAAAAAAAAAAGTCTGGAATGCAAAGTGTTACTGTATTCATGCCAAATGCCAGTAGGGTTGCAATTTGAAGCTGTGACATCTGCCCCATGCCCACTCAGTCTCACAGGAACAGATGTGCCCATCCGAAACTCACAATTCTACTGCCTCATATTAAAACAGAAGAGATTATCATAGTGCGTGCAGTGAGCGGCAGATGGTTCTCATTTCTTTGTCTTGGATATAATGACCTCCCTTCATCATCATTCCAACCTAATTTTGCACCTCCGCAGCCTGACTGTCACACACGACGCACGCACAGCTGGACGATGCACGGTTTGGAGACCGTCGGGTGAGGGGGCGAGGGGGTCAAGTGTCTCCCGCCTGCGGCGGGCCTATCCTGTTACCGGCACCCGGGGGGGACTCGAACAGCAGCCCTCTTGTTCGCTTAGACACAGCGAGCGGACGATGGCGCCGCCCCTTTTTGGACCTGGACTGACTATGCTGGTCAGAGCGCAGCAGGACGAGGGTTAAGTTCATTGCTGGACTGTGTGGAGAGGATATCCTGTCTGAGTCATGAGTAATGGTGGAAAGTAACAAATGACATTTACTGTTGTTACTGTAACTAAGTAGTTATGTTTTCTAATCAAACATTCGGAGTATTATTAATGATTACATATTTTAATCCCGGTTAATCACGTGAGATTAACTGCAATTAATCACACTGTCATACAAAATGACAGTACTTTGAAAAGTACTTTCTTATTTTAGATGTACTGCCTTAATAAAGGAATATGAATTCCATAGACTTCATAATGTATTAAGGGGCGTGGGGCGGATTCATAGGGAGCCTATCTCCGTCAAAGCTGACCGAGTGGAAACACAGACAAAGAGCTTTTTCCCTTGAAAATTCTTGTGAATAAATGCTTAAATCCCTGAATTAGTTATAGATATGGACGTAAAACAGTCTCGATTCTTGGTTAAAAGCAACAACAACAACAACAAAAATTATTTTACGTAAATATTGCAAACTATGAGGCTACTCAGTAAGGAAATAAGCGGCCGCCATTTGTAAACAAAGAGCTTTTTCCGTTGACAATTCATGTGTACAAATGCTTAAATCCCTAAATTCTTTATAGATATGGTCGTAAAACAATCTTGATTATTGGTTAAAAGCAAAACAACCATGCAGGTTGCATTTATTTTACGTAAATATTGCAAACTATGAGGCTAGTCAGTAAGGAAATTAGCGGCAGACATATGTAAACCGAGAGCTTTTTCCGTTGAAAATTCTTGTAAATAAATGCTTAAATCCCTGAATTCTTTCTAGATCTGGACGTAAAACCGTCTCAAATATTGTTTAAAAGCATAAAAAAAAGGGGAAAGTAGCATTTATTTTACATACATTTTGCGAGGGTTCCATCGATAGGTTGGAGCCGCTACATGCGCGGCGGATTCGTAGCTTTGCCATTGCAATGTCGGGTAGTCATCGCTCCCTCATATTCATGTTGCACATTAATACCGTGAGGTGACTTGTTCGTTTAGCATCTTTGAGTTGTGTTGTATGTCCTGTTGAGTGTGAAGTGCTTAGTTGGCGCAACTTTTTCCTTTCCCATACCAAAAATTTGCTACTCATCTGTTGCTTAATTTCGTCTCGTGAGACTAATTTGATCATCTTAAATTTATCTCATTCTCTGCTTATTTGTTTCTGCGTTTTGGCTCCTAAGGGTACCCTTAGGAGCAAGTGATGAGTCAAAATGAGCAAAAACATCATTGAGACAAAGGAGATTGATTTGAGAAAACCAGATTTGAGCAATATTTGAGAAGAGAAATTCTCTTCATTAAAAATGGAGTTAGACTTGTACAGCACCTTTCAGGCACTCAACACATTTTGACACTATATCCTCATCGACCTGCTGGTGACACAACAACATGGGGTTCAGTGTCTTGCTCAAGGATACTTAGATGAACTCATCAGGACAGAGAGTTGAACTCACAACCTCTGAGTTGGGGAACAACTTTTCTACCACTGAGCCACGCACGGGCTCAGATGCACTGTCCTCGATGTGACACGGCACCTCAAGGGAAAGCAACTTCAGAAAGTGCGTGTAGCAGCGATGAAGAAAATTTATTATATTTTGGTTCATTTAATTATATATATATATATATATACATATATATATATATATATATTCCAAATCGCAGACATGTTGCCTGTGAGCCAGTAGTTTTAGCGAGACATCGTCAGCCAGCGTGTTGCCTGTTTTGATTATGTCATCAAACAAGAGGACTAAGGTTCTTCACACTATTTTGTGGTAAACTTTCGGTCTTCGAAACCAAAAACCGATAATGCATTTGTAGCGGCCGATAGTTTTCGGTGCCAAATTTTCGGTCACATCTCTAATTTTTACATTGAACAAGATGAACCAAATGAACCAGATGTATATACCAGGTAATATTTTCTCGGATTTTGGATTTTGGATGGGACATGTCAGAGCAGACACTACTCTTTCTTGCAATGAAAGAATCTTGAAGACCCAAAATGAGCAATTGCAGACTGGAAGGAGATCAAATTGAGAAATATTTGTGACTGGCACAATATAAGATTGCTCCGTGAGATCAGTAAAAGAGGTAGCTTTGAGGCAAGTTGAAGAAATACAATACTGTGCTCATCCATATCTTTTACTGAGACATTACTGAGATCGTGACTCCAAGTAAGGAGATAAAATTGAGACACATTTGAGATCGACACAAGTACTCATAGTTGTCTCTTGGTGAGATCTTGAGACAACTGTGAGACTTTATTGACAAATCGTGCCAGTAGAACTATTCTCAAGATCTTCTCATGTAATGCTCACTATGAAACTTACTTCTCATGAGACAAATTTGAGAAAACTGAGAAAAACCACTCAGGTCTAAATTATTGCTGATTCATTTCTCAGAGATGTAAATGAGACCTAAACAAAATCTCATCTTCAGTTTTGCTATGCTATGGGTTCTCAAAAAGGTTATCCTTACTTGCACACATTATGATTAAATTCGAATTATTACAAACTTGACTATTTTTTATCAGTAGTAGTTCTTACCAGATGTTTTTACTGCCTCATGCAGGATCTGCACATTGTCTTGTTGACTAAAGCAAACACTTAACAAAGATGGCAACAACATTTGGCCCCTGAGGGTTACACTTCTTGCCCTTGTTTCAGAAAAATCCTAGAACCACCACCGCATCCTCCCATGGGGTTTCAGAATCGGCATCTTTCAAAATAAATTTTTCGATCCTCGGGGTTGTAGATCCAATGCCAAGGCAAAGGGAAATAATTGGAAAATCATGATTTTTTAAAAAAAAAATTTAAATTAAATAAAAAATCAATTACAGTAATCCCTTACCACTTCGTGCTTCAAACATCGACCCTTCAGTCCATCGCGTTTGTTTTTTCAAATTTTTATTTTTTTTTTAAATAATGCAGGATTTTGTAGAGATGTCTAATCTGATCACGTACAGCCTTTCATTCTCCCTCTTGAAGCATTTCTTTCTCACCAGGCAGCTGCAGCTTTTTAAAGTTAACTATGAGTGACAAGGGAGCTTCTTTGAACTTGCCAGAGTCCTAAGCCGCCTCATTTAACTTTTTAAACATTGGCTGCAGTCGCTATGGCAACTCATTGTGTTGTGTTGTGTGCTCTTCTAAGCAGCATGAGTTGATATGAGAGGACTCACTCAATGAAGCATTTAAAAGACAAGTTTCTTGAGCAGCACCATCTTGGAAAATTTCTGCTTCGATCTTCTGGTTTACAAAAAACCTAATGAGTTGCGGTTGAAGTTATCAGTGTGTTGACGAAGTTAAAACTGCAAAATCAAGCCAGAGGAACCAACAGAATCTCCAAAAGTGGAATCAGTACGACGTAGATAAGACCTAGATGAGATTGTATGAACCGGCGCATTCAGCAAATGAAAAGGGGTAAATGTAAGTTCGTACATAATGAAAATAATCACTGAATAATGGTAGGGTGAATTCTATCCTTACAACATGGGAAGACAATCTAAATTATCTGTATAACTTAACTCATTATACAGGGTGATTAAAAAATAATGTGCCGAAACCATTAGGGTATATTTTAAAAAAAAAAAAAAAAAAAAAACAATAACTAGATGGACACAAGTATTGTATGTAACTTAAAGTTTTCATTTCAGGCTTTACAAGTGCTCAATGTGACCACCACCAGCGGCACGGACAACATCAAGCCGATATGACTTTTAATTTGTTAAAATTACTTACTTAAAAATACTTTTAATTTTAATTAATCTATTAATTCATTAATTAATTAATAATTCAGTCTATTCGGGGGGGGCATGGCTCCTTTGCTGGGCTGCGGGAGGAGGTTCGGGCTTTTTTTTGGCCACTGAGCTGCCTCTCTAACACAGTAGCAACATTTTAGACAAAAAAACTATTTTTGTACCGCCCCTCCCACAAACACACACACGCAGGCACACAGGCTAACAAAAAAGTAACTACAGTAAGTAACTTTTACTTTGAGTAGATTTTTGCACCAGTGCTTTTACTTGAGTAGATGTATTTGCTACTATTTCCACCCCTGGTCATGAGTGGGTTCTGGGAGGGAGGTTACATGGTGTCTGTTCCTCTCCTAAATCCTGAGCGAGAAGGTTGTCAGGTGACCTTGGCGAAGAAGTTCACAAGCATGCGAGTGAATAATTCCTTTATGTGCCAGCCGACCGCACTTGGAAGCTCACTTTTCACAAATGAAACCACAAAAGCTCCCAAAGATGAAGCCAGAAAACTCCCAAAGTGCACCCTCCCAAAATGTGAGCCTGCTTTGCTTTGGCAGGCGGGATTTCACATCCCGTTCTGTTGACAATCAATCTGCCTCACTAATATAAGGTCCTGGCGCGACTCGGGCTTGCGGAGAAACAGGATCCCGCCGGCTCGGAGTCGTAAGGGAAGAGAGTCAGAGCCAGACAATGGAGAGCGCCTCTGTCTCCAATCAGCTCTGCACGTGATCTTTGCAGCTGGGACAAAAATATTGAGACGCCAATGTTTAGATACTGAAATCAATAGCAAACCTTAAAGTGCGCATAACACCAAAAAGCATGTTTATTTCATATTTCATTCTGTGTTTTATGACCCTGACTGAAGTTGACCGCTTGGATGTGTGTGGAAGTGATCGTTTTATAGATCCAATTTTTGAATCCCGCGCCATAAAAATGAGTGACTTCCGGCTTCAGTCTCGGGTTTAGGACGAATGCGAATGTGACGTCACCCGGGTCAGCATCTCACAATCTAGTATTGCTTTATATCATGCAGATGGACTGTGGATTCAGCTGATTTTGTGGATTAATTCGTTTATTTTTTCGCATCAAGCCAGCCAAATGGCTGCAGAAATTGTTGCTGCACCAGGGAGAGGCGCGTGAGCCTTTTTGGGCTTGAAAAGGTTCCCGTTCACCGCGGATATTGGCCAAAACAAGCCCTGCTACTGTGGGACCATTGGACTTACGAGGAAGTGAGTAAACATCATTTTGTATTATGTCAAATACTGGGATCATGGCACACATTTTAATACGGAGGTGGCTTGCATTTTGTGGCTGATTGTCCACCGAAAATGACACTCGGCCGATGACCGGTGGCTTGTTTGCACACCCCCCTCTATACTCTGCTTCTTGCCCTCTTCATGTGCCAGGTGTTCTGTCAAATTTTCGACCCCATCAGAAATTGCAACTTGTGTTAAAAATGGCCACGAATACAGTGATTACAAAGTAAACACTACAAACTTTCTTTAAATAAAGGACTATTTACTTACGTTTGATCATGGACGGACATGTAAAAAAGTTCTCCTCAGACACTGCCATGTTGGCTGCACAACAACTGCATGCCGCTCTCTGTTTACGTCTTCGCTGTGTGGTAAAGCATTATTTTACGCCATATTCGTGTTGACCATGTGCCAGCTATGCGCTCCTGCGACGTCAGCCGGTTTGTCCTGTGGCACTCCCCGGCAAGCTCTTCTGTCTGTAGCAGGGGAACAAGCTGTAACTTGCTCGCCACCAGGCGGGCTGCCGATCGGCGAAGGCCGCTATGTGACATGTTCCTGGCTAGTTTTGTGTGATTTTTCGTTTCGAAAAGCGAAAATAAGAGACGTCACTCTGTTCGGGTAAGCATGTCGGCTAGCTGTCACGCCTCTTGGTTTGTTTACATTCTCCGAAGCCGGGGCAGGGAAATGACAAAAGCCCGACTTACTACAGTGCCATAAAATATCATTCAGGAGGTGCGAGAGTAAAGGTGAAGTCGACAGTTTTGACCATTGTGGAGCAATTTTGCCATGTCGTACTGAATAAATGCATTTTTAATATTTTATATTCCATTTAGCACAAGACTGTTATTTGTCATGACCATACCATTTATTTAGCAACTGGGGAGAAATGATTCAATAAAAAGAATATCCAGTAAAAATATTGGAGTAGAAAGACTGAAACATGACATTTTGCAGCTCTCTTCGTCACATTTTCCTCGCTCTGAATAATTCCCCCTCAGTGGGTTGAATTCTAAATCAGATGAAACCATGACCCTGCCGACGTCATTCTCCTGTTGGGGAAGCTAGAGCTCTATAATGGTAGATTTGGCTAAACGGCGGATTAAAAGACTAATTTCTCGTCATCTGCGGGTTGCCAAATTGTTGTATATAGTCGAATCGTCTCAACATATGATTCTAATTCACATAATAATGCTATTTAAGACTTTTTTTTTAATCCTGTCGTACGCACTTTAAGCGTTGACTCAAATATATGTCAATATTTTACTAAAAATGAAGCCACTAGCGCAGCCACAAAATACCCAAAAACTGGTGTTAAACTCATTTATGACATTTGTTCATTGCTGCCAGGCCTCCCACTTCAAATAGATTGGACGTCTACTAGTGACAAATTGATTTCAAGTCACAGCAGACAGATGATTGGATGCTAAATGATTGCACGTCTAGCATCGCCCATGGCACTGAAAGAGCTAAGACTTCTTCCACCCTCGCGTTAGTGGATTAGCTGTGCAAATAAAATGTGCATACACTTATATATGTGCAAAAATTAAATTCCCTGCCATTGATAGAACTTTTATGTAAACAGTGGTACTTAGGAAAAATATCATGTAATGGGAGCACATAAAAAAGAGAAAATGTGTTTAAAACACTGATGTGATGCATTTTTTTAACATTGAGAAGAAACCATTTATTTTGGTATTTACAATACAGGTAGTCCCCGGGTGACAAACGAATTCCGTTCTCATGCTGGCAACGTAACACGAATTTCCGAGTAAGTCGGAATTAACCCTTTAAGTACCCCAAAATAACTCCTAAACCTCAAAATAACTGTCCAAAAACATGCATTAGACGTCATTGTACTGTCCTAGCTAGACAGTGAGCTAAGCTGCAATCGTTCCCTTCTCTCTCTCACTCGGCTGCGCGACTTCTTTGTGGGAGCAAAACCACTCTTCGTCACGTGTGCGTGTGCGCTCTTTTTCGTGTGCGCAAATATACTGCTGGCCAAAAGTTTTGGCACCCCTCCAATTTGGTCAGATAATGCTCAATTTCTCCCAGAAAATGATTGCAATTACAAATGTGTTGGTAGTAATATCTTCATTTATTTTGCTTGCAATGAGCAAAGACAAAAGAGAATGGAAAATAAAATGAAATCATTATCACTTTGCACAAAACTCCAAAAAGGAGCCGTACAAAAGTATTGGCACCCTTTGAAAGATCATATGATGCTTCTCTAATTTGTGTAATTAACAGCACTTGTTACTTACCTGTGGCACAAAACAGGTGGTGGCAATAACTAAATCACACTTGCAGCCAGTTAAAATGGATTAAAGTTGACTCAACATCTGTCCTGTGTCCTTGTGTGTACCTCATTAAGCACGGAGAAAAGAAAGAAGACCAAAGAACTGTCTGAGGACTTGAGAAGCAAAATTGTGAGAAAGCATGGGCAATTTCAAGGCTACAAGTCCATCTCCATAGACCTGAATGTTCCTGTGTCTACCGTGCACAGTGTCATTAATAAGTGTAAAGCCCATGGCACTGTGGCTAACCTCCTTAGATGTGGACGGAAAAGAAAAATTGATGAGAGATTTCAACAAAAGATTGTGCGGATCGTGGATAAAGAACCTCGACAAACATCCAAAGAAGTTCAAGCTGTCCTGCAGTCCGAGGGTACAACAGTGTCAACCCATAGTAACCGTCGGCGTCTGAATGAAAAGGGACTCTTTGTTAGGCATCATCATAGAGCTTACAGGCCTTTAAAGAACACGGTCCGCACAGTCAAACATGGCGGAGGTTCCCTGATGTTTTGGGGTTGCTTTGCTACCTCTGGCACTGGACTGCTTGACCGTGTGCATGGCATTATGAAGTCTGAAGACTACAAACAAATTTGCATCATAATTTAGGGCCCAGTGTGAGAAAGCTGGGTCTCCCTCAGAGGTCATGGGTCTTCCAGCAGGACAATGACTCAAAACACACTTCAAAAGCAATAGAGAATGGTTTGAGAGAAAGCACTGGAGACTTCTAAAGTGGCCAGCAATGAGTCCAGACCTGAATCCTATAGAACACCTGTGGAGAGATCTGAAAATGGCACCCTTCCAATCTCAGAAACTTGGAGCAGTTGGCCAAAGAAGAATGGTCTAAAATTCCAGCAGTGCATTGTAAGAAACTCATTGATGGATTCCCGAAGCGGTTGTTTGTATTTATTTCTTCTAAGGGTTGTGCTACTAAGTATTAGACTGAGGGTGTCTGGCCCATTTTTGGAGTTTTGTGTAAAATGTTAATGATTTAATTTTTTTCCCATTTTTGTTGTTGTTGTTGTTTCATTCCAAGCAAAATAAATGAAGATATTACTACCAAAGCATTTGTAATTGCAATCATTTTCTGGGATAAATTGAGAATAATCTGACAAAATTGCAGTGGTGCCAATACTTTTGGCCAGCAGTGTACGTTCTTCTTGGGTGAATGCGCTCTTACTCGCGTGCAGTAGTTCTACCTGCTCTACACGCCCTGTACCATAATAAAAGCATGCATCACAAAACAAAAGTCAACATTATAATCAAATACACATTTCGCCAAAGGGTAAAGTTATCCACGCAGTCATTTTTAGTAGACTGGACTATTGCAGCGCTATATTTACAGGTCTTAATAGTAAAATCAGTCTTGAAGCTGCAGCTACAGTGCCTTGCAAAAGTATTCGGCCACCTTGAATCTTGCAACCTTTCGCCACATTTCAGGCTTCAAACAAAGATATGAAATGTAATTTTTTTGTCAAGAATCAACAACAAGTGGGACACAATCATGAAGTGGAACAACATTTATTGGATAATTTAAACTTTTTTAACAAATAAAAAATTGAAAAGTGGGGCGTGCAATATTATTCGGCCCCTTTACTTTCAGAGCAGCAAACTCACTCCAGAAGTTCAGTGAGGATCTCTGAATGATCTAATGTTGTCCTAAATGACCGATGATGATAAATAGAATCCACCTGTGTATAATCAAGTCTCCGTATAAATGCACCTGCTCTGTGATAGTCTCAGGGTTCTGTTTAAAGTGCAGAGAGCATTATGAAAACCAAGGAACACACCAGGCAGGTCCGAGATACTGTTGTGGAGAAGTTTAAAGCCGGATTTGGATACAAAAAGATTTCCCAAGCTTTAAACATCTCAAGGAGCACTGTGCAAGTCATCATACTGAAATGGAAGGAGCATCAGACCCCTGCGAATCTACCAAGACCCGGCCGTCCTTCCAAACTTTCTTCTCAAACAAGGAGAAAACTGATCAGAGATTCAGCCAAGAGGCCCATGATCACTCTGGATGAACTGCAGAGATCTACAGCTGAGGTGGGAGAGTCTGTCCATAGGACAACAATCAGTCGTACACTGCACTAATCTGGCCTTATGGAAGTGTGGCAAGAAGAAAGCTATTTCTCAAAGATATCCATAAAAAGTCTCGTTTAAAGTTTGCCACAAGCCACCTGGGAGACACACCAAACATGTGGAAGAAGGTGCTCTGGTCAGATGAAACCAAAATTGAACTTTTTGGCCACAATGCAAAACGATATGTTTGGCGTAAAAGCAACACAGCTCATCACCCTGAACACACCATCCCCACTGTCAAACATGGTGGTGACAGCATCATGGTTTGGGCCTGCTTTTCTTCAGCAGGGACAGGGAAGATGGTTAAAATTGACAGGAAGATGGATGCAGCCAAATACAGGACCATTCTGGAAGAAAACCTGTTGGTATCTGCACAAGACCTGAGACTGCGACAGAGATTTATCTTCCAACAGGACAATGATCCAAAACATAAAGCCAAATCTACAATGGAATGGTTAAAAAATAAACGTATCCAGGTGTTAGAATGGCCAAGTCAAAGTCCAGATCTGAATCCCATCGAGAATCTGTGGAAAGAGCTGAAGACTGCTGTTCACAAACACTCTCCATCCAACCTCACTGAGCTCGAACTGTTTTGCAAGGAAGAATGGGCAAGAATGTCAGTCTCTCGATGTGCAAAACTGATAGAAACATACCCCAAGCGACTTGCAGCTGTAATTGGAGCAAAAGGTGGCGCTACAAAGTATTAACGCAAGGGGGCCGAATAATATTGCACGCCCCACTTTTCAGTTTTTTATTTGTTAAAAAAGTTTGAATTATCCAATAAATTTTGTTCCACTTCACGATTGTGTCCCACTTGTTGTTGATTCTTGACAAAAAATTAAAATTTTATATCTTTATGTCTGAAGCCTGAAATGTGGCGAAAGGTTGCAAGGTTCAAGGGGGCCGAATACTTTTGCAAGGCACTGTAGTTCAGAATGCTAGAGTCCTAACAAATACAAGGAAACTGGACCATGTTACATCGGTTATGAAATCATTACACTGGCTTCCAGTGAGACAAAGGATCAATTATAAAATACTACTGCTTGTCTACAAAACACTTAATGGCTTTGGACCAAAATATGTGCTTGATTTGTTTGACCCTTATGAAGCATCTAAACCCCTTAGGTCGTCTGGAACCGGACTACTGTATGTTCCAAGAACAAGAACAAAGGAGGGTGGGGCAACATTTAGATACTATGCTCCTCACCTCTGGAACAAGTAATCTGAAGTTTTGAGGTGTGCTTAAATTGTTACGTCCTTTATATCAGGGCTGAAAACGCTATTGTTTAGCACATCATATTTATAACTGTCTATATATTTCAAATTCATTTTTTGGTTTTATTTCCATTTAGAATTTCAATTATTTTTTTGCAATTCTCTCGATGATTTAATATAATTTTTATGTACCATTTTATTTCCTGTTTCAATTGTTATTGTTTTTAACTTTTTTATTTTATGTGATTTTAAGGAATCATTATATCTGTTTGTGGATCTTCATGTGATGTAAAGCACTTTCAATTGCCTTGTGTTGAATTTAAACAATTCCAATAATTTTGCCTTTTCTGCCTTGTCTCTCCAGTACCCCTGAATAGACTTTCCCAGCGAGGCTGAGGAGGGTAATCCTCCAGTAAAAGCGTACCGCACAAATTCTATTTTTAGACTGCAAGGCAGCGTGACGTCACCATCATAAACTTGAAGGGGGTCAACATAGAATTGCGCTAGCAGGCGACCCATGCTAAGCACAGCTCGTTTTATGCCGGTTATCGCTCAAAAAATTACATGCCGAGTAAACACTGCTGCTATGGAACTTGTAAAAATGACTCCAGACATTACGATCATCCACATATGAAGGATGTTTTCGTTATTCGTTTCCCGAAGCCCAAAACACAGAAGGATAAATGTGAACGATGGATCAACTTGTGCAGACGTCGAAAAGACCATTTTAATGGCAGCAAGGTGAAGCCGTTCAGGACAGCTCTTTGAAACAGGAGAATGTCATTGTCAGAGGCGTAAGGCAATGTTAGTACGGGAAAAAAATGGTGTCAATAAAAAGCTACCTCTGGATCAGGTCGGCTCTTTTTCTCGTCTTTTTCAGCCCTCGACATTCAAGCCATCTCTTTAACTGAACTTTTGTATGTTCTTCCACATCTTTACCATGAATTGGACACCAGGGACATTATTTTCGGACATAACTAGTAGGTTTAGCTCAGTCGATATCTCATTCCTACACTATTTACATGCATCTAGAATGAGCATGAGTGACACGGGCCAGTTTGACCCCCCTAGCAACAGTTGCTAGCTTCATGAATATTAATGAGCAAAGGCGACGTGTTACATGCGGTACACTGTTGGAAGACACCCTCCAGTCCCCCTTTTTGAAAAGGGGGACAACCACCCTGGTCTGCCAATCCAGAGGCAAGGCACATAAAGGCGTGTCAACCAAGACAACCCCATAACATCCAGTTGCCTGGTATAGACCCTACCCACGTGACGTCACAACTCCTTCCTCCTGACTGGTGCCGCCCAATTGTCCGTCAACACATCATGTTTACCTGTTACGGCTACGTACATTCCTCCTATTTACGACGTGTTTTTCTGCTCGTTAACATTAATAATCAAAATGGTGAAGGCGTGTGTGGCGGTCGGTTGCAATAACAGAGAAGATAGACGGAGAAGACGGAGAGACTTGAAGTTCTACCGGATTCCGAGAGACCCGGAGAGAAGAGAGCGAGATGGGCTGCTGCAATTCGACGAGAAAACTGGGCTCCAAACGATTACCACAGATTATGTAGTAGTCATTTTATATCTGGTAAGATTTATTATATACACTTAATATATATTTAGAGGGTTTTGGGCTGACAACCACAATTAAGATCATTGCTAGGCTAATCGCCGACAACATACACGTATGTATGTAGTGAGAGTGCTATCGCTAAACCATATAAACATTAAAAGCCCTAACTCCATTGACAAACGACATGAAATACATTAGACTTGACAGTGGATGTTAGCAATAACAAAAGATTTTGAATTGAAAATTTTGTAACTCACCTTTCCAAGCACAAGATAGATTCCTGACGAATTTTCATGGACGAGGACCTGTTTCACCCAACCAGCAACGAAGTATTTATAAGCCTCCAAGCTCTTAAAGTTTTTCAAACTTTCGTGAGAATAGGCTGATTTTGTGTGGACAAGATAGTTGTACATATCAGGCTAGCTAGCAGACGTCAGGCAAATACGGCGGAGACAGCGGGTCGAAAAACATCGATTTAGGCATCAAATATGGATCTGGCGAATGGATAAACTGAAGCTTTTCCACATAACGCCTTTTATGCAACGCATCAAGTGAGTTTACGGCATCCGAAAGCACCGGGTCTTCCATGAAATGCATTATAAATTGCTCGATCAATTGAGACCATTGATAATACAGACACAAAATGACGGACAAGGGGGCGGAACCATACAGCGAGCACGTGATTTTGTGACGTCGGTCGGTAGGGTCTATACCACTCACCGCTGTTCCAGCGATTGAGTCTGGCGACCGTCCGGCGGATCAAATTCCGAGGGCGGAGCAAGCCACAGCAAACAGGCAGTGAAGTGGACCAATCAGCGACGGGCAGACGTGACGTTGTTAAAGCGATAAGTAATTAGCGTGAGCGGAGAATGGAGAAGTTTATTCAACATGGCTAGCGCAAGCCATGTTGACAGTTGTCAATGACTTGTTTTTGGTAATTTAAAACTGTTTTTTCCGCGGATTGGATCATATTCTCGGCTCTCCTGTTCGTCATCTGTATTGTTGTAGAGACGACTTTCGGCGCGCAAGAGTGACGTTACTTGTTAAGAAAACGTCACGCAAATGAAGGAATCTGATTGACGATTGATTTTGTACCTTGCTCGAGAGGCCGTTAATGGGCTGGGTCCCAGACTATTTCTCACAGTGTTTGAAAAATACAGGGAAAATAGTCTGGCTGTGCCAGGCTAAACATCCAGCACCTTTAGAAACTCCGGGAAGATCTCATCCATTCATGGGGCTTTGCCACCAAGGAGCTTTTTGACTTAGTTCTTTTACCAACACAGTGACTTCAATCCCACTGATAGGCAGTGTTAGTAATGACGGCGTTGGAGTATAACGGCCTTATTTTTTCAGTTGTGAGTAATCTAATTAATTACTTTTCCCATCTTTGCAACGGCATCACCATAACTGGTGCATAGACTTCATAATGTATTGACGGGGTGCGGGGCCAAAAAATAGGGGGACTGCATTGTTGGCGAGGCCGTCAAAACAAACGAGTAGAATCACAGACAAAGAGCTTTTTTTTCGTTGAAAATTATTATGAATAAATGCTTAAATCCCTGATTTCTATATAGATGTGGACATAAAACAGCCTCAATTCTTGGTTAAAAGCAAAAAAACGTGCAGGTAGCATATTTTTTACGTAAATATGTCGAAGTACAATGCTAGTCTGTTAGTGAATGTTGCTAGCGGCCGCCTGATGTAAACCGAGGTTTTCCGGTGAAAATTCTTGTGAATAAATGCTTAAATCAGTGAATTCTTTAAAAATATGGATGTAAAACAGTCTAGATTCTTGGTTAAAAGCCAAAAAAAAAAAAAAACGTGCAGTTAGCATTTATTTTACGTAAATATTGCGAACTATGATGCCAATGCAGTAGCGGCTAATTTCTCCAAATGATTTTTTTTCATGTTTCAAAATGCATGCATGGTACGAAAAATATAATAATTACCTTGAATCCTCGAACAAATCACTCCTGAGACAATCCTTCATGTTTGTATGTGGTACAGCTTTTGTACTTTTTCAACAGAAATGTGAATAGCTCCTCTTGATGTCGGCGGCCCCCTAATTGAATGCGAGGCGCAGTGTATGACCGATTGTGACGGAGCGGTTCCATCACTGATGGCGCACGCACGCGCTCATGCACACGCACACACATACACAACAGGCAGCAGCTGCGCTCACGCACATGGCGCTCGTTTTGTATTACTCACGCCGTTGTTTGGACAATCGGGACACTTTTCTCTTCCTAATTCTCTCACAATTGGTAGCGCGACCGGGGGTGCACAGACGTCGCTCTACACATTGTTAAATAAATCCATTCCATATACAATCAAACAATCCATTCACTCTGATCAGTTATCACTTACCGGCAAGGAGGAAGTGAAGAGAGCCAAACAGGAGTGACGGTTTTAGGACCCTTAAATGGGAAAAGTTCCTGCGTAATTTGGGAGCAGGTGTGCTTGAGGGGAGGCGCTGTTAGTATAAAAAGAGGCATTTTCTGCAGGTAGAAGGAGAGTGAGGTGGGTTTGTCCATGCCAGAGCAGAAATGTAGTTTTGTCTCAGCTTAATCCCACTTTTGCTTCTTGTGTGTATATGTTTGGATGTTGCTGTGGAAATCCATTCATATTTTTTGTAAAATAGTAGTTTTCTTCCTTTTTTTTTTGTGATTTTGACTTTTTGCTGTAAAGAGTTATATATTTTTTCTTTTTGTATATATTCCAACAGTGCACTTTGTTTTTGCTGGGGTTCGAACCTATTAAAAACTCACAACACCTGTCTGTATTCTCCTGACTACGCCATCAGTTTTTTTTTTTTTTAGTAACCGGAAGAACCCCGCGACACCGATCTGACCTGTCAATACATTATGAAGTCTATGACTGGTGATATGAAGGGGCAGGTTACTACAACTTGGTTGAATGTGGCGCAAGTTTTATCACAGCTGCCTAGGACCAGTGTTGTCACAGATTACTTAAAAAGTAATTTAATTACTGAGAACTTATTACACCTCAAAAAAGTATTCTAGTTACTTTCCTGATTACTTCATTATCAAAGTAACTAAGTTACTTTAAAAGTAACTTATCAGTTACTTTTTACCAATTTTTCTCCTTTTGCTGCCTCAACATAAAATTGACAACAGAAAAATGTCATCGCATGTAATTGAATTTTTCACATAAGGCTTAATCTTTGAGTTAGAGGGGGTTTAATTAGTCGATGAAGTTTTCAACCACCATTGACTCACGCTAGCTTAGCCACTCCGGAGCCCTGAAACTAACAAATAACTGACAAACTGCACAGAATTTGTTCAAATCAACTCCAACGACTAAACAAACCCCCGGTAACTCCAAGATAAAGCCTAATGTCAAAAATTCTGAACTTCCCCTTTAAAATAAAGACCTAATTGTTAAAATATTGTCTATAAAAGTTGTAAAGGAATAAAACAAACAACAAAAATTCATGAAATGAACAAGAATCCTACAATGTATGGGTCAAGATCATTTTTCGAGCAGATCATGTGACTAGCACCTTAAAGACTATCATTTGCTTTGCTTAGCCAAAACTACATCTGTGGAGGCAAGATGGATCTCAAAGTTGGATACTTTGAAGAATGTAGAATATAAAACCTGTTTTCAGTTATTTCACTCTTTTGCCATTCCACATGTTCGTTCATAGTTTTGATGTATTCAGTGGGGATTTACAATAGCAGTGAAAATATATAAAAGGCAAAAATGATGAGGTGTGGCCAAACTTTTGACTTTTGTTTGAGTCATCAACATGCTTTGCCCCGAGTCCCACAAAAGTAAAAATCCGCCTATGGTTACAAACTCTAACAATAAAATGTACATAAAGGCTGGTTACAAACTGTAGAAGTGGTGGCTGTCTTGTGACCTGTAGGCTTTGTTTCGAGTTTTGTCGCGTTGTGCTGTAATTCCAAGTGCTTCCTTGTTGAATTGGATGTAGAGTTTTTAGCGGCCGACAGTCTTTTTCCGCCAGCGCAAAGTTTGCAACGCACGGAGGTATTTTTGTCATCTTTACTGGACTGAAATGTGAAGTAATGGCTGTATTTCCAGTGAGCAAAGGCAGCCATTTACGGTATATATCCTGCCTTTCACTGTTAGCATTCTGACGAGGCAGCGGGACTATGTTGTTGACCGCCATGGCAGACAGCGCTCAAACAGCATGGTAATACACGTGACCTGTTTTTTTTTCCCGATGAGAAAACGTGAGATGTGATGTCACTCCCAAACTCTGTTGTATACTCTCATACCAAGTGCGAGTCAACCTTCCACTAAACAAACCACTTCCTCCTCCCATCAAATCGATGACTAGAGGTTAAAAGAAATGGATTAAGCCTGTAAATTGGGAGCAGAAGAGTCCAAAACCTGGTCTAGAAATCCACTTTGCCTAGTTTAATCAGTGTACAAAAATAGGGTTCTGCGTTTCTTTACCATCGCCGAACCCCTTAGATTTACACACCAAACCCCTGGGATTCAATTCAACCCAGGTTAAGAACTACTGTTATAGAATGTATAATGTAATAACGTGTAGAACATGAAAAGTAACATCAGTTACTTTGCTGAGAAATTAATGACTCTAACTGAATAACTAACTAAATTAGTTTTTGGGAGAAGTTATTGTAACTGTAACTAATTGCTTTTTTAAAGTAAGATTAACAACACTGCTGATAAGAGGACTCGGCTCTGCTTCCTCATGGGAGGGCCACCCCCCACTTTAAATGGATTTGACAGTTACTAGTGATAAACTCATTTAAAATCACTGCCAGTGGTGTCATTAGGCCTATCAGCCACCCCCCCCCCCCCCCAAATATTCTTAAGCCCCTCTAAATAAATTGTTGTTTTATTCAACAAATTAAGATGACAAAAAATGCTGACATATTGACTATGAAGTTTCCAGAATGTTTAAATCAATAATCATATACAGTAACCTGTCATTATTAACTTAAATATGATCATAAATCTGTCAGTTTCCCCTCACTTCATAGAGTAAGGTAGCGAGCCCCTTCAGGGTGTCATTATCCAATCCATTCCACTTGTTCATATAGAAAACGAAAATCCAGGCCGTTTTGCCCTGTGACCAGTTCGTACCGGCAATGTGTGTGCGTACCTCTGCTGCACACAGACTCGAGCAGAGCGTGACTAGATGGATAAAAGATGGGCATAAGATGGTTTTTCAAAGAAGTGAGTATTTATCACTGCTGTTAGTAACCTTTAGTTAACTCCTGCCCCCAGCTAACAGCAGAAAGTCCCATGGAATTAATAAACCACTCTGTGTTTGACAAATAAAAGCCAGGCTTACACACAACAGATAATCTGTGCATGTTTTACCTTTGTTGTTTTGCGGTCAAAAGTTACATCCCAGCTATAAAATAACGCTGCTACTTAGCTGCTGCTAGCTAGTTAGACTGAAATGCACTGTGAAGGTCCTATTAAAGTTAAGTGTGCAGTCTTTTTACCACTATCTTTGGAGTGACTTCCTTCTGGAGCATCAGATGTTTTTCCTCAGCTAAACTCACTCACGTATGATTATCATAAGTGCATATTCATAATAATACACCAATAATTATCACTCCACCACCTTTTCTTGACCTGTAGGAGTGAGAGCAGAGGAGCAAAGAGGGTGACAGGGTCAAGACTTTGACTGGAAAGGTGAGTAGGAGAGTAAGGATTAGAAGGTGGAGAAAGTCAAGAAGATGATTATACACGAATTGAATTGAATTGAATTGAATTGAATTGAATTGAATTGAATTGAATTGAATTGAATTGAATTGAATTGAGCATTATCTGACAGAATTGCTGGGGTGCCAATACTTTTGGCAGGCACTGTACGTTTTTCTCGGGGTTAATTAGTCGAATGTATGTATGAATGAAATTCAATGGGATTAGGACCTTCATTTGTGTTGCATTGAATGAGGTGTGTCCAAACTTTTGGCCTGTACTGTATGTATGTATAATGTTTGGATATATATTTGAGTGTATGTGTTTGTGTGTGTAAGGTAAATTAGCCTGACCCAGATATTACTTGAACTCAAGTAATTAGTAGTATTATTCAGGGTTTGAAGTTACAGCCATTTTGTTACATATGTGCCCAAAATGTAATCTGTACGATTTACATTATTTGGGAACAAACAATTACTGTGTTGTGAGTGAAAGTCATGGTATTAGCTTTCATAATTATATATGTATATATATGTGTGTATATATGTGTGTATATATATATATACAGTGCCTTGCAAAAGTATTCGGCCCCCTTGAACCTTGCAACCTTTCGCCACATTTCAGGCTTCATACATAAAGATATAAAATTTTAATTTTTTGTCAAGAATCAACAACAAGTGGAACACAGTCGTGAAGTTGAACAAAATTTATTGGATAATTTAAACTTTTTTAACAAATAAAAAAACTGAAAAGTGGGGCGTGCAATATTATTCGGCCCCCTTGCGTTAATACTTTGTAGCGCCACCTTTTGCTCCAATTACAGCTGCAAGTCGCTTGGGGTATGTTTCTATCAGTTTTGCACATCGAGAGACTGACATTCTTGCCCATTCTTCCTTGCAAAACAGCTCGAGCTCAGTGAGGTTGGATGGAGAGTGTTTGTGAACAGCAGTCTTCAGCTCTTTCCACAGATTCTCGATTGGATTCAGGTCTGGACTTTGACTTGGCCATTCTAACACCTGGATACGTTTATTTTTGAACCATTCCATTGTAGATTTGGCTTTATGTTTTGGATCATTGTCCTGTTGGAAGATAAATCTCCATCCCAGTCTCAGGTCTTGTGCAGATACCAACAGGTTTTCTTCCAGAATGTTCCTGTATTTGGCTGCATCCATCTTCCCGTCAATTTTAACCATCTTCCCTGTCCCTGCTGAAGAAAAGCAGGCCCAAACCATGATGCTGCCACCACCATGTTTGACAGTGGGGATGGTGTGTTCAGGGTGATGAGCTGTGTTGCTTTTACGCCAAACATATCGTTTTGCATTGTGGCCAGAAAGTTCAATTTTGGTTTCATCTGACCAGAGCACCTTCTTCCACATGTTTGGTGTGTCTCCCAGGTGGCTTGTGGCAAACTTTAAACGAGACTTTTTATGGATATCTTTGAGAAATGGCTTTCTTCTTGCCACTCTTCCATAAAGGCCAGATTTGTGCAGTGTACGACTGATTACTGTCCTATGGACAGACTCTCCCACCTCAGCTGTAGATCTCTGAAGTTCATCCAGAGTGATCATGGGCCTCTTGGCTGCATCTCTGATCAGTTTTCTCCTTGTTTGAGAAGAAAGTTTGGAAGGACGGCCGGGTCTTGGTAGATTTGCAGTGGTCTGATGCTCCTTCCATTTCAATATGATGGCTTGCACAGTGCTCCTTGAGATGTTTAAAGCTTGGGAAATCTTTTTGTATCTAAATCCGGCTTTAAACTTCTCCACAACAGTATCTCGGACCTGCCTGGTGTGTTCCTTGGTTTTCATAATGCTCTCTGCACTTTAAACAGAACCCTGAGACTATCACAGAGCAGGTGCATTTATACGGAGACTTGATTACACACAGGTGGATTCTATTTATCATCATCGGTCATTTAGGACAACATTGGATCATTCAGAGATCCTCACTGAACTTGTGGAGTGAGTTTGCTGCACTGAAAGTAAAGGGGCCGAATAATATTGCACGCCCCACTTTTCAGTTTTTTATTTGTTAAAAAAGTTTAAATTATCCAATAAATGTTGTTCCACTTCACGATTGTGTCCCACTTGTTGTTGATTCTTGACAAAAAAATTAAATTTCATATCTTTATGTTTGAAGCCTGAAATGTGGCGAAAGGTTGCAAGATTCAAGGGGGGCGAATACTTTTGCAAGGCACTGTATATATATGTATATATATGTCTTATGCTACTTTCACTTACATCCTGTGTAACTCCTGGGGGCTAAGCCCCCCTTGTTCTTAAAAACCTAGTGACGCCCCTGATCGCAGCAGAAAGGAGAATTAGACGCCACATGAATGAATGAATGAATGAACTTCTTTTATCGTAAATGACACTGAAAGAGTTCATGGTGGTACAAAAAAAGTTTGTGCCAAGCTTTAAACAGGTTTATTTGTTGATGAATTGGACTGCTTTGATCCAATGCATTGGTGTTACCAGGATGCCAGGTGTGGGTGGGCATTAGTCGAAATCCAGCGTAGGGCTACTGCACCTTAAAACATGTTTTGTTTTCTCCTTGAGATAACTGTTGTTGAGATTTGGTCTAAACAAAGACAAATTGATTTTATTTTATTTGACTTAGAATACATCCATAACTGAACAGTATGGACATGCAGGTGACCAGGTTTTTGTTTTTTTTATAACCTACTGTGGTTCCTCGGTTTTATTATTATTACTATAGTTATTCTTTTTTCCGCAGCCCCTTTGAGCTTAATTTGACCCTCTTAGAATGCTTCAAAATGCACCAAAATCGGCAGGCAGGTCAAGACAGGTGCAATCTTCGATACCGTGTAAAGACAAATTCCAAATACACTATGTAGCGCCCCCTAGCAGTCATTCTTTGTCTCGCCGATGCTTTGAGCCCTACCTTGACCCCCTTAGAATGCTTCAAAACTCACCAAACTCAACAGCCAGGTGAACACTGGTGAAAACATTGATAAAATGTAAAAAAACAAAACAAAAAAACAAAGCAAAAAATCAAAATATGTGTAAATGTGTGTAGCGCCCCCTAGGAACAAAACCAACATTCCATTTATTTTTTTTTTAAGGTGAAAGAGGAGGTAACAACGTAAAGGTTAGAACTTAGAACACATCAGTACGATATGAATGGGATACCATAGGCGGTGCCCAGACTACATCCAGTTTTCTTTGGGTGGGCAGCGCGTGTCCGTGGGTGGGCTGTGACGCCCATAACCCAACGCCCCTGATCCAATGTTTTTTTTTTTTGTCATTTAAATGTTATACTACAGTATATGTTATGACTTTATGAGCAGTGAATGCCATTGCTATGTCAAAACTCAAAATTATACTCCGATAGGCAATATTTTCCTCCAAAAGTAGCCCTATTTAGTTGCAATATGAGTCTCCAGTGGAAACATTTGCATTCTCCATTTCAACAAATGAAGGCAAGAGAGGCCGACAGGAAGTTGGGGGAGTCTGAAATTTTTTAACATAATACTGACCGTGCAAATGGTTTTTTCCCTGAGCGTTTGGTAATATGTGAATGTGCAATGTCCTTTTCACGTTGCTTTGAGGCCTCCAACAGGAAGTACAGTGCTTGACATTCACAGTAGGAGCCTGACTAAATCATACAGGGCTCTCCTGAGTGTATCGGATTATATCTGGCGTGCATGTAAATGTGCATGAGCGGGTGTGTTAACCTTTCATAGGGTAAGTGACTATTTTTGGTAAGTAAAAAAAAAAGGGTGGTCAAGAAGACCATGTAGGCCACAATACTAACATTTAGTTTTGTTTGACTGAGTCCTACATGACCCAAAATGTCATGTTCTCATATGTGGAGGTCAGGTTTTAATTACCGTTATAATAATAGTAGTATAGCATAATATTATTATCGTATTTTAGTAGTATATTCATACTTAGTCGTAATTAGTAGTATTGTATTAGAGTATAAAAGTATATTATATAATATAATAATATTTTTTTATTATTATTAATCGTTATTTTTTTATATATCTTTATGAAGAAATAAAATTATAAATTAATAAAATGTGAATTAAAAACATGAAAAAAAAATGAAAACCGAAATATAGTACCACAATAACACAAAAGTTGAATGAATAATCAATCAAATAGCATTATGAATTATTTTTTCAATCTTTAAAATAAATATATAGTACTGTATATATATGTCATTTAAAGGTTGAAAAACATTTTTAAAAGGTAAAAAGCATCATTGCTGTTTGAACTTGTTTTTAATTAAGCTATTTCAAAAAAATAATAAAGAAATAAGACTATACAGTGGTACCTCTACTTACAAATGTCTCTACATCAGTTTACGAAAGAAATTTCAGAATACGAAAGGCAAAAATACAGTAGGGCTGGTACTCGCAGCTCCTAGAGTTTACTGAACGTAACATACTTAGAGCTGATCTGCCATTGGCTATTGCTTAGCATTCCTGGCATACAATTGGCTAAGACGGACGTCCACTGTATGTGTATGTGTGTATCCCAGCGTCCGCTTCATTCACTCCTCGTGTTCCGACAGCTTTAAATGAGTGTATTAATTTTTTTTCTTGACTCTATTCTTGGTTTTTTACTTTATGCACAACTCTGAATGTATGTTGATTGTGCAATAATCTAATTGGATCATGTATTTGTTACAGTGCTGGCCAAAAAGTATTGGCACCCCTGCAATTCTGTCAGATAACGCTCAATTTCTCCTAGAACATGATTGTAATTGCAAACGCTTTGGTAGTAATATATTCATTTATTTTGCATGCAAAGAAAAAAAAATAATAATAATGGAAAAAAGAAAATTAAATCATTATCATTTTACACAAACCTCCAAAAAGTGGCCAGACAAAAGTATTGGCACCCTCAGCCTAATATTTGGTACTACAACCTTTAGACAAAATAACTGCGAACAACCGCTTCCGGTATCTATCAATGAGTTTCTTATAATGCTCTGCTGGAATTTTAGACCATTCTTCTTTGGCCAACTTATCCAGGTCTCTGAGATTTGAAGGGTGCCTCCTCCACACTGCCATTTTCAGATCTCTTCAAAGGTGTTCTATGGGATTCAGGTCTGGTCTCATTGCTGGTCACTTTAAAAGTCTCCAGTGCTTTCCCTCAAACCATTTTCTAGTGTTTTTTTAAGTGTGTTTTGGGTCATTGTCCTGCTGGAAGACCCATGACTTCTGAGGGAGACCCAGCTTTCTCACACTGCGGCCTTCATTATGCTGCAAAATGTGTTGGTAGTCTTCAGACTTCATAATGCCATGCACATGGTCAAGCAGTCCAGTACCAGAGGAAGCAAAGCAACCCCAAAACATCAGGGAACCTCCGCAATGTTTGACTGTGGGGACTGTGTTCTTTTCTTTGGAGGCCTCAATTTTTTTCCTGTAAAATATATGTTGATGCCTTTTCCCAAAAAGCTCTACTTTTGTCTCATCTGACCCGAGATTATTCTTCCAAAACGTTTTTGCCTTTCTGAGGTAAGTTTGGAAAACTCCAGCCTGGCTTTTTTAATTCTCTGGGTCTCTGGGTCTTCCTGGGTATCCTATCATAGAGTCCCTTTTCATTCAGACGCCAACGTATAGTACGGGTTGACACTGTTGTCCCATTGGACTGCAGGACAGCTCGAAGTTGTTGGGTTGTTAGTCGAGGTTTTTTATCCACCATCCGCACAATCTTTCGTTGAAATCTCGTCAATGTTTCTTTTCCGTCCACATCTAGGGAGGTTAGCCACAGTGCCATGGGCTTTACACTTTTTAATGACACTGCGCACGTCCACATCTAGGTAGGTTAGCCACAGGCTTTACACTTATTAATGACACTATGCACGGTAGACACAGGAACATCCAGGTCTTTGGAGATGGACTTGTAGCCTTGAGAATGCCCATGCTTCCTCACAATTTTGCTTCTCAAGTCCTCACAGTTCTTTGGTTTTCTTTCTTTTCTCCATGCTCTACGTGGTACACACAAGGACACAGGAAAGAGGTTGAGTCAGTTTTAATCCATTTTAACTGGCTGAAAGTGTGATTCAGGTATTGCCACCACCTGTTATGTGCCACAGGTAAGTATCAGGTGCTGTTAATTACACAAATTCGAGAAGCATCCCATGGTTTTTCAAAGGGTGCCAATACTTTTGTCCGGCCCATTTTTGGAGTTTTGTGTAAAATGATAATGATTTAATTTTTTTCCATTCTCTTTTATGTTTTTTCATTACAAGCAAAATAACTAAAAATATTACTACCAAAGCATTTGTTATTGCAATTATTTTCTGGGAATATTTGAGTGTTATCTGACAGAATTGCAGGGGTGCCAATACTTACTAATACTAAGTCTACAATGCATTGTGCAGGTCCTAGTAGAATTAAGTGTGACCTCTTTTTACTTCTATCTTTGGGGTGACTTCCTTCTGGAGAATCAGCTGTGTTTCTCACTTTACACATAGATGAGTACAGGAGCTTCATTCACGTGTGATTATCATCAGTGGATAGTCATAATAATACACTAATAATAATACACTAATAATAATCACTCCACCACCTTTATTGACCTGTAGGAGTCAGAGCGGAGTGAGAGACCGATTTGCCACCCTTAAAATTAGACGGCATTCTTTGATGCTTCCATCTACCAAGTAACTTGAAATTGTGATTTATTGTACAAAAAATATACTGAAACAGCAACAATAATAATAATAATAAAAAGATGATCAGTCTTTGTTATCTATTTGTGAAGTTTTGTGCTTGTACCCTACGTTCACTTACATCCTGTGCATCTCCTGGGGGCTAAGCCCCCCCTGTTGTTAAAACCTAGTGACGCCCCTGGTGGATGAGACTCCTAAGGTTTAAATCGCGTAAAACGAGTACGTCGTAATCTGGGGACTACCTGCACTCTCAGCCATGATTGCCACAACTACCCATCATCTATTGCGGCGGAAAAGATATATAACAGTTGCTACGATATTTTACTCTTTTATAAACTGTCACGTTGCCACATACAACAAGGCAATGCAACAGTTTATATAAGAGTAAAATATTTGCTTACTCAATCAATGTGAAGTAAGTAAAGTAAGTGAAGGTGTTGAAGACAGCTCTGGTTGAGGGCGCGGTTCACCGTAGACGGGCGCGGGAATGTTTTGATATGAGAAAAGCCTGAAATAGAAGAGGCAGATCTGCGCATGTCTGAAAAAACGCTCAAAGAACACTGGGTTCAAAAAAATATTTTTTTCTAATTTGAGTTAACTGCGATACATCAATTTAGGTATGTTTTCCAGCTCCAAATTACTACTAACTTATTAAAAATTTGTGTTCATAACAGGTTGATAAAAATTGAGTTTTGTTCACTTATTATATTTAATGAAGTTGTATAGTAGCATTTTACAGTGTAAAAGTCCAATTTGTTACAAAGTGGGGAATGATCAATCAAATCGTTCATTCGCTTCTCCCAGACAGAACGAATTGGACGTCTAGCGCAATCGATCGCAGCTCAAGAGTGCCCTATTAATGAAAACTCAAGTGCCTTCTAGAACAGGGATCCCCAACCTTTTTGTACCGCGGACGGGTGTGATTTGGGTCTTTTTATTCCACGGACCGGTGTTCTGTCAAATTTTGCTCCCAAAGCTTTTGTGGCGGTGAAAAAGCCCTATTTTGTATTCAGTTGGACTCTCAATGTTATCCAACGGTGCTAAAAAACTATTTACATCATAAACATACATGTGCAACACGAAAATGGTGTAAATTAATGCTTAACGACACAGCGAAGTCGTTAAGGTGACTGTGTATCATATTGCCTCTGCAAAGCCCTTTGAGACAACCTCGTTGTGATATAGGGCTATACAAATAAAATTGAATTGAATTGAATTAAGTGAGACAGCTGCGTGCAGTTGTTGTGTGCAGCTACCATGGCAAACGTAAGTTAATATTCCTTTCTTTAAAGATAGTATGTAGTGTTTACTATGGAATTGCTGCATTTGCGGCCATTTTTAATGTTACGCGCATGCAAAATTTGGCAGAACAGTGGCAATGTGTTTCAGAAAAATACAGCAAATATAAAATAACATTTGTTTTTAGTCCCGTCGTGTTAAGTGCAGGGAAAATATAACTCACCCGCTGAATCGGTGGGAGGTCTGAGCTTGTTTCGTTGAGAAGAGGTGGTCACATCAACGTGTGATGGGAGAGAGAAGCCCACTTCACAAAGATACGATGTTGGAAATTGTAGCACGGTTGTCAATGCTCTCCTAGCGATGTCAGGATATTCTGAAATGACTTTAATCCAGAACATCGGTAGAGTCTTGTCTCAAATGTACGTTTAAGGTCGCCTTCATTTGTGATCTCTACAGATTGATCCTCCTGTTGCACAGACATGCTCGAATCACTCGATTTATTCACAAACCGGTCACGAATCCACTCCTTCGCAGTTCGTGGGTCTTTAGTGATTGGAAAGTAGTGTAGATTTTGTTTTCTTCGAAGTTGTAGGCTCATCTTCTGGCTCGTCAGTTGCCCTTTTCACCGTAAAAAATCTGTCCAAAGACGTCTGTTTTTCAGTCATTCTAGTGTGGGGGCTAATTTTTTCCGGGAACAAATGGGATTCGCCCGCCCTACGTCAGACATTATTATCGAGGACAAGCGCACATAGATATACAAAACAAGATGTACTGCTAGCAGTCCAATCAATGGATTTCTATGACGACATTCCATCCTGTAGTATTATATCTAGAGTAGACAGAGATACTGGTATGTTAAGGGGCACAGGCCAAAGTTAATTTGGCCATTATGCAGTCGTTAATAAATTATCATTTCTTCCGCGGCCCGGCGGTTGGGGACCTCTGTTCTAGAACACATGATGACGGAGTATATTTGACAGCTCTTCATTTTCCCCTCTTTTGATATTTGAGAGCAAAACCATTGAAGGATTTTCTCTTTTTTTCTCGCTCTCGAAGCGAAGGAGGGCGGGGGGGGGGGGTTGAGCTCTAAAAATAAAACATATGTTCCAAGCATGTCCGTGAGAGCAGAAGAGGCCCCCAGCGTATTGTTTTGGGATATGGGGGAGGAACTGGTCCAAGAAGATTCTGCCTGAAGGAACTTGGATGGGGGAAGGGAGTTTTATCTGCTGTACTTTGAAGAAGGGAGTTGGAGAAATATTGCTGCTCTAGCTGCTGCATGCAGACTGCTTCAATTTGGGGCAAAGCTTCAAAGTACAGTGGGGGTGTTCACAGCTGAAAAGATGCATCCATGAGAGTGTACTTTGATTTTCCAGCACCCCAAGGGGGGAGCCAAGAAACTAAAGGGTTAAGTGTAGCATAGGGTGACCATATTTTGATTTCCAAAAAAGAGGACACTCGGCCGGGCCTCGAGCTACAGTAATACACCTAATTATGAAATTAATTGGTTCAGGAAGTAGTTTTGTAACCTGAAAATTCTGTGAGATGTGTTTTCCATGTCAATGCCCAAATCCGTTCCGAGCCTCCCAAAATTCAGACATAAATCTTTTATAAAGCATTAAAATGCATCAAAACAGCTAACAAATACATGTTACAATTAGATGATTGCACAATAAAATAAAATCAGAGTTGTGCATCAAGTAAAAAAAGACAAAAAATAAAGAATAAATAAATAGAATAAAAGTACACGAGGTGCGAATGAGGAGGACGTTGGGATACACACATACACATACAGTACAAGTCAGTCTTTGTCAATTGGATGCCAGAAATGCTACGCAATAGCCAATGGCACAGCAGCTATGTAACAAGAGGCAATATTTTCCCGTTGAGGCGTCGTAACCTTAAAATTCCATATGTAGAGATGTTCGTATGTACAGCTACCACTGTACTTAAATTGTACTTGAAGTTTACTCAAAGATGTCCTTATCACTTTAAAGCAGAAATGTGAAGTAAGGTTGGCCAACCATGATTTTGAATAATATCAATGGCTAAACAATTATAAGCATATTTTCGTTATTTTTTTAACGTTCTTTGTTTAACCCATAGCAACGCCCTTGACAACAAAAATGCTTTTCTTCGGCAATCTTCGGAAATTACGTCACACTGAGAAGTGCGAGGGAAGTCCGCCATAGAACAGTATTGTTTGTTGCATTGCTTCTCGGTAAGATGCCACGGCGGTGTGTGGCGATGTTTTGTTCTCACTCAAACGAAAAGTTGAATGAGTGGCCAAAGGATAGCAAGGCACGTAAATGAACATCTTTCGTTCGCATGAAGCGAATGAATTTCACGCCATCATCGAGTAGTGTTCTCTGCTACAAACACTTCGAAGATGCCTGCTTCCTTAACCGGTCTGCTTATGATCAAGGATTTGCCAAAAAGTAAGTGTGATTTTTGGATAGATGACTGATGACTTTGTCAAAGCAGAGCTGACAACTGTTGTGGAATGAACAGTAAAAGCTAGCGACGTTAGCCAAAAGCTAACTCGTGGCAATCCCCGATCATAGCTGTTGTTGCATTCGCTAGGTTAAGCGTGTTTAAATTGTGCTTCATTTACGATCTTATCCGAAAGGGTTAATCCACTGTCAATCGGGAAAGGGGTGTGGATGTGCATTTAAGCGGGTCGGCGTCGCGGTAATTCACGGTCACGTTGCCGTAAGAGCCACACACCGCCGGTGAGTTTGTGCACATTTATTTGTGTTTGTATTATGTATTTCCACCTTCATGCTTCAAGCACTGCATTGCATTTGTACGGTTCGGCGTTTCTTTCACGGTGATCGCTTGATAGCCTTCTAGTTTGTGTTTTACGGGAGCCACTGACAGGTGACAACAAGCATGTTGGTTTTAATGTCTCGCAGCGAATCAGCGAGCACGCAGGTCACGCAGTGAATCATGGGAAATGTAGTCTCGGGACAACACTGAAGTGGTGCTTTGTAATCTGTTCGCTTGTGTGAAAAAACTACATTTCCTCACGCCATTAGACGCCACTTCCTGCCGAGAGCCCCAAGCTGTGTTCATACTGATAGCTCCATTTGTTAATAAAGAAACAAAGTTGCCAGCACGTCGTGTGTTCGATACATTTGTCAACAAAAAGCTCATAACAAGACACTATGCACGATCCGTTTAAGAGACGCTGGGACTGGAGAGCTGTGAGTAGTAGGAGGTGAGAGGAAGATGAGCGAGAAGCAAAGCTTCGCGGTCGAATGTGGCGGCAGTCCGCTATTATTTTGTTTTCGTATTGTTGCCACAATAAAGTGGAGAAAGCCATCAACAACTCATCTTCTTTCCCCCCAACGTTTTTATATTATTATTTTACATGCACGAGAGCTGCCGGATCTGCCAAAATGAACATGCAGTCTGATTATAATTTTTTTAAACAATGTCATCAGATAGACAAAAACATAAAATTATGTGCAAATGCCTGCATCTTCAAATCATGAAAATAATAACAGCCTATATCTTACCAATCTTGTAATCTCGATGGGTCTTGTCTCCATTCCATGTCAGGTAGTCTAGGCACATTGTTTGCATCCTGATTAGCGTCTGGCTAATACATGTTAGTTCCAACATGAAATTCCAACCTCCTCTTCTTCCTCCAACTCTTCAAAAACTTGGATCTCCTCCCTTGCGCTCGATCGATCGCTTATATCGCTGTTTGAATCATTGTTTCAAGGGCTTTGTATGGCGGCCGTATGTATGGAGCGCTGCCATCGCTGTTCTCGGTGTGACGTATCACTTCCGGGTTCGTCCCCTTTCAGGCTTGAACTTCAGAAACGCGATTATTTTGTCAAATATACAACATATAAATTATTTTTTCATGCTTGATTTGTTGGACAATGTTTAATTACTTTAATTGTGACCCTATTTGGCATGTTACGAAATTACTTCACATTTCTGCTTTAATATATTTAAAGTGTGCCTTCTCTGAATAGAAAATTCGGTAGTATAACAAAATAATAGTTATATAAACAAAGACAAAATTCAAATTCTTAGAGGTTCCTCTTCAAGCTTTATTATTCCTAAAATAATAGAACTATAATAACTTTGACAAAATATCTGGAAAGAATTTTTTTTAATGCCTGTTCTGTATTGGCGAATCATCCTTGAACAAAATAAAAGCCGTCTTTTCGATTCTTACAGTGGTATGAAAAAGTATCTGAACCTTTTGAAATTTCTCACATTTCTGCATAAAATCACCATCAAATGTGATCTGATCTTTGTCAAAATCACACAGATGAAAAAAAACAGCATCTGCTTTAACTAAAATTACCCAAACATTTATAGGTTCACATATTTTAATGAGGATAGTATGCAAACAATGACAGAAGTGGGAAAAAATAAGTAAGTGAACCTTCACAATTAATATTTTGTGCCCCCCCCCCCCCCCCCCCCACCTTTGGCAGCAATAACTTCAACTAGACACTTGCTGTAGCTGCAGATCAGTCTGGTATATCGATTTGGGCTAATCTTGGCCCATTCTTCTCTACAGAACTGCTGTAGATCAGTCCTATTCCTGGGATATCTGGCATGAATCACTGTCTTTAGGTCATGCCACAGCATCTCAATGGGGTTCAAGTCTGGACTTTGACTTGGCCACTCCAGAACATGTATTTTATTCTTCTTAAACCATTTTGAAGTTGATTTACTTCTGTGTTTTCGATCATTGTCTTGTTGCAGCATCCATCCTCTTTTTAGCTTCAACTGTCTGACAGACGGCCTCAAGTTTTCCTGGAAAACATCCTGTTGAACGTTTATTTCATTCTTCCATTAATGATTGCACATTATGATTGCAGGTTGTCCAGGCCCTGAGGCAGTAAAACAGCCCCATATCATAATGCTCCCTCCACCATGCTTTGCGATGGGGATGAGGTGTTCAGTTGGTGAGCTGCTCCATTTTTCTTCCACACATGACGTTGTGTGTTACTCCCAAACAATTCAACTTTGGTTTCATCAGTCCACAAAATATTTTGCCAAAACTTCCGTGGAGTGTCCAAGTGCCTTTTTGCGAACATTAAAGGAGGAGCAATGGTTTTTTTTTTTTTTAGATAGCAGTGGCTTCCTCCGTGGAGTCCTCCCATGAACACCATTCTTGGCCATAGTTTTACATATAGTTAATGTGTGCGCAGAGATATTGGACTGTGCCAGTGATTTCTGTAAGTCTTTAGCAGACACTCTAGGGTTCGTTTTTACCTCTCTGAGTATTCTGCTCTGAACTCTTGGCATTGTCTTTGGTGGATGGCCACTCCTTGGGAGAGAAACAACAGTGCCAAACTCTCTCCATTTGTAGACAGCCTCTCTGAGTGTCGAATGATGAACATCCAGACTTTTAGAGATGGTTTTGTATAATTTCCTAGGTTTATACAAATCAACAATTCTTGATTGCAGGTCATCAGACAGCTCTTTTGACCAAGCCATGATGCACATCAGACAATACTTCCAGGTGTGTGTTTTATAGTGGGCAGGGCACTCATCAGTCATTGGGCACCCACCTGACCTAAATTGTTTGGTAAAACTTGGTTTCAATTGCTCTTTCAGCCTCCTTAGGCAAATGGTTCACTTACTTATTTTCCCTCTTCTGTCATTGTTTGCATGCTATCCTCTTAAAAAAAAGAAGAAAAAAAACTACGAATGTTAATGTGGTTTTAGTTAAAGCAGACACTTTTTACATCTGTGTGATTTTCACAAACATCAGATCACATTTGATGGTGATTTTATGCAGAAATGTGAGAAATTCAAATCCAAAAGGTTCAGATACTTTTTCATACCACTGTACTGTACAAATAAATAATCTGAAATAATGTTCTAAATAATACCTCCTCTGTAGAAAATTCACCTTTAACAAAAACTAGATCAAATCTTAGCCTCACAACAATACGAAATTTAATAAACAAAACAAAACAAAAAAAGTCACTTTAGTCATTATTCTTTTATTTTGCTTTTTTTGTTTTGTTTTGTTTTTTTATTTTAGCACTTTGAGGGAAACTTGAACACTGCTCCGACGTGTGTTTTCGACCACTGAGCAGGTTCTCTGGCAACATATCACCGGCAGCTAAGTACCGTAGTATTCTGTGCAAAGGGTCACTCAATTTCAACACACGCTAATTGGTCCCGTTGAAAATAATGAAAACCTGACATTTTCGTGAATTTATGAAACCCCGCCGAACGCCCTGGAAAGGATGTAAAAAGTAGACATGTCCTGGCAAAAAAGGACGTTCGGTCACCCTAGTGAAGCATGCTAATGTATTAGTTTAAATGGATTGGACGTCCACTAGTCACAAACTTATTCAACTCATCAGTCAAAATTGCTCGGACATCTAGCGCCGTCAGTGGCACTGAAACATGAGCATTCACAGCAGTGTTATTACTTACTTATTAATCTTTGTCATATTTTAGTCATCTTAAAATGTGTTTGTCTAGTTTTTGTTGACAAAAACACAAATTTTGTCTAGTTTTAGTCAACGTTTACTAAAAATGTTTTTGTCTATAAAGTTAAAAAACAATTTACTCCAAAAATAAATGAATGAATAAATAAAAGTTTCAAACTATTTCTAATCAACATTGACAGATGAGCACATATTGAAGCGACTACAAGGACAATGTCAACGTTCTGGTGACAATACACACTCAGCAAAAAAACAGTACAATATTTTCAATTAATTAAACCCACCTGGACGCCACAAACTGTATGCAAAAAAGGTTGTCCGAAAGTTTAAGAGGACGCTCACTGTTACCATAAGCGTAATGCTAACGTGAATGCTATGTTAATGCTACTAGTAACATTTAGTGTGTGATGATCACTCAGCACAGACATTTAAAGGCTAAAGCGACATTGCATATTCTCTTTGGCCAAGATAAGAAAACCATTCATACCGTATGTGCCTGGAGAGTAGAGAGGACACTTCACTGATGAGTGTGTGTGTGGGGGGGTTCAGCACATCACATGAGTGACACAATCAGACACTGCTACGATGCAGGCTAACTACACATACAATGTCACACATTGTGAACATGTGACGAAAACTACTGCGCATTTCCGTCTCGTTCTTGTCTCGTCAAACAAAAACTGGAATTAGGATCGTTATGTTGTAGTTTCCCAAAACACAATTTTAGCTCATTATCCTCTTGTCATCATCATGAAAAAGTGTTTGTTGCCAAAATATTTTCGTTATTGTCATTGTTGACAAAAACAACACTGATTCAAAGACAATCTTACCAGGTTATATGAATAGGACGTCTATCGCCATCGATGGCATGCAATGAGTTAAAGGGAGATGTTATGCTAAATGGATGTTTTCCAGCTTTTAGTCATGTTATGTGGTCATTCCTTTGTTAAAACCACCAAAATTCAGGTGTTTCAGAAAACATTGAATCTCTCCTGTCTGCTGGTGAGAGCTGCTGAATCGGTCCTCCATAGCTCCTCCTTTAAAGCATAGCTCCTCCCCTGGTCTCACATGAGTAATACACTGCTGCACAGCTCCAATCCCCGAAGTTGCAGCTAATGCTGCCTTCATTTGGTGTCGTAATTATAGTAAATACTACTTGTCAAGGGAAAAATTGAACGTGAAACTCGTATTTTCTACTAGAGAACTGGGATTTTATTATGATACCTGGCCCATTCTTCTCTACAAAACTGCTGTAGTTCAGTCAGATTCCTGGGATGTCTGGCATGAATTTCTGTCTTTAGGTCATGACACAGCATCTCAATGGGGTTCAAGTCTAGACTTGGCTACTTCAGAACATGTATTTTTTTTCTTCTGAAACCATTCTGAAGTTGATTTACTTCTGTGTATTAAATCATTGTCTTGTTGCAGCATCTATCCTCTTTTTAGTTTCAACTGTCTGACAGACGGCCTCAGGTTTCCCTGCAAAACATTCTAAAAAAAATTTGAATGCATTCTTCCATTAATGATTGCAAGTTGTCCAGGCTCCAAGGCAGCAAACAGCCCCAAATCATGATGGTCCCTCCACCATGCTTCACGGTGCCGATGAGGTGTTGATATGGTGTGCTGTTCCATTTTTACTCCACACATGACGTTGTGTGTTACTCCCAAACAATTCATATTTGGTTTCATCAGTCCACAAAATATTTTGCCAAAACTTCTGTGGAGTGTCCATGTGCCTTTTTGCAAACATTAAAGTAGGAACAATGTTTTTTTGTAGAGAGCAGTGGCTTCCTCCGTGGAGTCCTCCCATGAACATAATTCTTGGCCATAGGTTTTCATTTAGTTGATGTGTGCACAGAGACATTGGACTGTGCCAGTCTTTAGCAGACACTCTGGGGTTCTTTTTTACCTCTCTGAGTATTCTGTGCTGAACTCTTGGCTTCATCATTTGAGGATGGCCACTCCTTGGGAGAGAAGCAACAGTGCCAAACTCTCCATTTGTAGACAACTTCTCTGACTGTCGATTGATGAACATCCAGATTTTTAGAGATGGTTTTGTATACTTTCCCAGCTTTATACAAATCAACAATCCTTGATCGCAGGTCTTCAGAGAGCTCTTTTGACCGAGCCATGATGCACCTCAGACAATGCTTCTCATCAAGACAATTCTTGGCAGGTGTGTGTTTTATAGTGGGCAGGGACGCTTTAATAGAAGTACCATGGGTATCCCATTATGGGACATCCTGGGATCATCCCCAAGACTGTCTGTCCCAAGTGTAGCCTTTGCTTTGTTAATCGGGCCATTACTGATGCACCACAGGGGGGCACATCGGCCCAATCCCATTTCTATTTTTCTACCCCTGCCCCATGGCCCTTCAAACGGAGCAATAAGGGGTAAAGTTTGAAACGTCAGCCCTACGAATTGGGACACCTCTTCACACTCACGTACGTCATAAGTCCGTTCGGCCAGTTGTTACGTAACTAAAATTGACGATAAAAAGTGCACTAAGTGCACTTGTGCGTTTAGCAAAACTGAAAAACAAAACAAACATTTCAATTGAAGAAACACAATGAACAACATTACATTAATCTTTTTTAACTACCGTAATTTCCCGAAAATAACGCGCATTTTTTCCCATAAAATCAACTTGTAAAATCATGGTGCGCATTATAAACGGGTACATGGATGGAGACAGAAATATATATATATATATATATATATATATATACATATATATAATATACATATATTTATAACCCGATTTTTTTTATTCACACGGCCACGTTGTGTTGAAGAAACGTATGCGGCGACCCATTGCCGACCATTACGGTACGTGACATCACCATTTTGTTTCGGTAATACTTCACTCTAATCGGCCGAATGATTTCGTCTGTGTTAAATTCTGCTTTTTTTCACTCTTCATCAAGCACAGAATTTAGTTTCTTGAACTCATTTGAGTCAACGTTTATTGCAGCTCCGCAACTCGGACCATAACAAACGTAAGCACACAGACTTCCTGTGTCCGTCAACTATATCTGTCCCTCGGGAAACTCAAACCCAAATACCAATAGTTCCTATTGTTACTGTCGTGTTGACAGCGATGAGCTGTCACGGATTTTCGACTTACGTTCTCACTTTCATTTTACCGTATCAATCCATGGAAAAAACATTTATTCATCATGATGAAACGAGCAAGTTATACAGCAGCCTTTAAAAGAAAAGTCACATCTGTTATGTTTTCTCCTAGATTCTGGTAAGTTGGAGAAGTTGTCAAATCATATTATTACCGTAAATATTGTCAGTTTATGGTAATGTTTTGAACCACCAATGTGCCATGCTTGTGCTGTGTTTCACCAGTCAGTAAAATGACATTTCTGTATCTGTACACGAGCTCTGTTTTCTTGTATTCTTCTTTTAATTGGTGCTAAAATTAGGGTGCGCGTTATAAACGGGTACAATAATTTTCCCTAGATTTTACAAATAAATTTGGGGTGCGCATTATACACGGGTGCGCCTTATATTCAGGAAATTATGGTATTACTTGTCTGACTGAAGAAAACACATTGAGAGTAGATAATACTGGTCATGCAAGCTTGTTTAATTTAATTTGAGCAAAGGAAACAAAACAAACACTTGTAAGTAACGGAAGGGTCCACAACACATGCACATAGATGTGGAGCACTAGTTCAGTTTAATTTAATTTGGTTTCAAATTAAATTGAATATTTACACCATTGTATGAAACCTGAAAGATAGTTTGTTTCTGAACCAAGAGTGGTATTTACTAATCTTGCATATTTTTTCCCACCAATTTCATGTGAGGTGCTTTTGTTTTTACCACTGTTGCTTGGTGTGCTTAGTTGTAGTATTTCTAAATATCTACAGTATGTATATCAATGTATATCCACAGCAAATTGTTAATTGATCTTTTCAAAAATGTTTTTTAACATGTAGAGGGTATTCAAACAAATACATCCGAATAAATTAGAATTATTTAAAAAGTATTATTAAAATATCCTCAGAAGTTTAGCAGTTTAGTGTCAAGTAAGAAGTAACAGTGTCTGAAAGTAGACTGACTCTGGAAGGTTTCACCCAACCCCCTTTTCAGCTAATGGCTGAATTTGCAAATTAAATTAAACTGAACTAGTGCTCCACATCTATGTGCATGTGTTGTAGACCCTTCCTTTAGTTACAAGTGTTTGTTTTGTTTGCTTTGCTTGAATTAAATGAAACAAGCTTGATACATCCAAATAATATTCTAACAGCCGATGACCAGTATTATCTACTCTCAATGGGTTTTCTTCAGTCAGAAAAGTAATAGTTAAAAAAGATTAATCATGATAAAAAGTGCACTAATTAAGGGTGTAACAATTTTTCTAAAAAAAAAAAAAAAAAAAAAGGACACCACTAATTGTAATGTTAGTTCATTGTTCATTGTGTTTCTTCATGTGTAATGTTTGTTTTGTTTTTCAGTTTTGCTAAATGCACAAGTGCACTTAGTGCACTTTTTATCGTCGCTTTTGGTTACATAACAACTGGCCGAATGGACTTATGACGTACATGAGTGTGAAGGGGTGTCCCAATTCGTAGGGCTGACGTTTCAAGCTCTACCCCTTATTGCTCCGTTTGAAGGGCCAAGGAGTAGGGGTTAGAAAATAGAAATGGGGTGTGGCCGGTGGTGCATACAGTGCCATGCAAAAGTATTCGGCCCCCTTGAATCTTGCAACCTTTCGCCACATTTCAGGCTTCAAACATAAAGATATGAAATTTAATTTTTTTGTCAAGAATCAACAACAAGTGGGACACAATCGTGAAGTGGAACAACATTTATTGGATAATTTAAACTTTTTTAACAAATAAAAAACTGAAAAGTGGGGCGTGCAATATTATTCGGCCCCTTTACTTTCAGTGCAGCAAACTCACTCCAGAAGTTCAGTGAGGATCTCTGAATGATCCAATGTTGTCCTAAATGACCGATGATGATAAATAGAATCCACCTGTGTGTAATCAAGTCTCCGTATAAATGCACCTGCTCTGTGATAGTCTCAGGGTTCTGTTTAAAGTGCAGAGAGCATTATGAAAACCAAGGAACACACCAGGCAGGTCCGAGATACTGTTGTGGAGAAGTTTAAAGCCGGATTTGGATACAAAAAGATTTCCCAAGCTTTAAACATCTCAAGGAGCACTGTGCAAGCCATCATATTGAAATGGAAGGAGCATCAGACCACTGCAAATCTACCAAGACCCAGCCGTCCTTCCAAACTTTCTTCTCAAACAAGGAGATAACTCATCAGAGATGCAGCCAAGAGGCCCATGATCACTCTGGATGAACTGCAGAGATCTACAGCTGAGGTGGGAGAGTCTGTCCATAGGACAACAATCAGTCGTACACTGCACAAATCTGGCCTTTATGGAAGAGTGGCAAGAAGAAAGCCATTTCTCAAAGATATCCATAAAAAGTCTCGTTTAAAGTTTGCCACAAGCCACCTGGGAGACACACCAAACATGTGGAAGAAGGTGCTCTGGTCAGACGAAACCAAAATTGAACTTTTTGGCCACAATGCAAAACGATATGTTTGGCGTAAAAGCAACACAGCTCATCACCCTGAACACACCATCCCCACTGTCAAACATGGTGGTGGCAGCATCGTGGTTTGGGCCTGCTTTTCTTCAGCAGGGACAGGGAAGATGGTTAAAATTGACGGGAAGATGGATGCAGCCAAATACAGGAACATTCTGGAAGAAAACCTGTTGGTATCTGCACAAGACCTGAGACTGGGACGGAGATTTATCTTCCAACAGGACAATGATCCAAAACATAAAGCCAAATCTACAATGGAATGGTTCAAAAATAAACGTATCCAGGTATTAGAATGGCCAAGTCAAAGTCCAGACCTGAATCCAATCGAGAATCTGTGGAAAGAGCTGAAGACTGCTGTTCACAAACACTCTCCATCCAACCTCACTGAGCTCGAGCTGTTTTGCAAGGAAGAATGGGCAAGAATGTCAGTCTCTCGATGTGCAAAACTGATAGAAACATACCCCAAGCGACTTGCAGCTGTAATTGGAGCAAAAGGTGGCGCTACAAAGTATTAACGCAAGGGGGCCGAATAATATTGCACGCCCCACTTTTCAGTTTTTTATTTGTTAAAAAAGTTTAAATTATCCAATAAATTTTGTTCCACTTCACGATTGTGTCCCACTTGTTGTTGATTCTTGACAAAAAATTAAAATTTTATATCTTTATGTTTGAAGCCTGAAATGTGGCGAAAGGTTGCAAGGTTCAAGGGGGCCGAATACTTTTTCAAGGCACTGTAAGTAATGGCCCCATTTACAAAACAAAGGCTATGCTAGGCTTGGGGGGTGATCCCTTTCGTAAGATTAGGGAGCACCAAAACCCCTGGTACTTCTAGTGTTAAGCCACTCATCAGTGATTGGGCACACACCTGACTTAAATTGTTTGGTAAAAATTGGTTTCAATTGTCATTTAAGTCGCCTTAGACAGAGGCTTGTCTTACTTATTTTTCCCCCTTCTGTCATTGTTTGCATGCTATCCTCATCTAAATATGAAAACCTATAAAAGTTTGGGTGGTTTTAGTTAAAGCAGACACTGTATTTTCATCAGTGTGATTTTGACAAAGATCAGATCACCTTTTATTGGAATTTTATGCAGAAATGTGAGAAATTCCAGGTTCAGATACTTATTCCACTGTACATTTATAAAACAGTTACAGTATTTTTTACCTAAGTACAGTATATGTGATCATTTTTAGTTTTACATTGTAAAAAAGACATGGGTTAGCACTTGCTTGGCAGCCTGACGCTCAAGCTGACACACAACAAACCGAAACGAAGTTTGTGGGTTTTTTTTTTTTTTTTTTTTTTTTTTTTTTTTTGGAGGACGTACTTGTATAAAATAACGCATACAGCAGCTTTTTAAATTGAATGATTTTCAAAATGTCGATGAGGGTTGCAAGAGTTACAGGCAGCACTCTTCCCCTGGTATGGAAGGGGTTAAAGCCAGCTGACTGTGAGATTCTGGAGAGTTTCCTGAGCTGAGAGAGGGAAATGAAGGGATATTAAGGGGGGAAATAAGCACCAGCACCCAGGGGCTGTGGGTATCACGTGTCTGGATTTAGCACTGGTCCTCCAGCCTCTTACTGCACTCTCTTTGTCAACGACTTGTTCAGCTAAGTGGAACAATGCTGTTAAAAAGTAACGTGATGCAGGCCAAGGCCACTTCTTAACATGTCTTAAAAGTGAAAATCCATTTTTGCAAAAGAATGTTATCAGGTAGAGCTAAACACAACTAATATCGCAACGCTAACAATACTATACTCATCCATAATCATTAGAAATAGTACACACTGTTCATCATTTATTATGCGGTTTATTGTATTCTATGTTTGCAACCTTTGCCACGTGATATCTACAATAGACATGCAAATGTCCATCCTAACAGTAGACATGCAAATGTATAACCTGACTGATGGGTGTTTACTTAGTATTTGAGTACTCATTTTAATTGCATACATTACCGTATTCATACTAGTGTTGCACAGTTACCATTTTTTGGCTCTGGATACCAAGCGCGTAGGTTTGGTCTTGACATTGGTAGGGATGATATAACAGCATGTATGTATTACCTGCATGTACATTTTTTGCTTAGGCTGGGACATTTATAAGACCAAACAGACTGGGTGAACGGGGGGTCAGGGCAACACCAATATGAACCTAATGAATTGATATGCTAAATGATCAATGCAAAATAAATCTGTATTGACCTATACTAACTTTCATGTGTATCGGTTCAGGTGATACACCATTTGATTCAAACCTTTGTTTTCAAAAACTGCTGAAAAAACATTTTTGAAAACTTCCAGAATAAATGTTATTAAATTTTATTCGCAAATTTAAATTGCAACATTTGAACACAAATTATATTGTCATACACTAGAAATACAAACTTGTTAATCATCAATTAACTATCTATGAGGGGGTAATCCTTAGTTCGCTACATTTCTTACAGTTTAATTACGTTAACAGTAGAATATATACGGGGCGATATTTCTCTCAATGCAGCTTTCTCCTCCAGTTTGAAAAATTTACGCAGATTAATGTTATGCTAACTCTGATGCAGTTCGGACTTTCAGTAGCAAAATTAGTGGTTTGTTCCCCACCTCCACAACATTGACGGCTTTTTACATTACTTACAATGGCTGCTGGCGGAAAAAACCTCTAATAGCCCTTGTCTTCGAAGGTGGCGGAGGAGGTGGCATGTCGTAAACGTGCGTTTAAGGGGAAAAATGGCCTGGCACATTCAGCAAGTGAGAGAGGGGTCAATGTAAGTCTCAACATAATGAAAGTTCTGTAATTCACTCAATAATGGTCGGGTCAATTCTATCCTTACAACATATGGGAAGACGCTCTAAATGACCTATATAACTGAAATCATTATATAATGCCTATATATATATGTGTGTATGGATATATATATATATATATATATATATATATATATATATTTTTTTTTTTTTTTTTTTTTTTTTTTTTTTTTTTTTTCACTGCTTTTACTGTTGGTCTACCGTATATAACTTGTTTTGACCTTGGAATGTGTAAAGGCCAAAAACCGTATGATCATACCTGCTGTTTCTGTTGAATCAAATATAAAAGAATTCAGTCTTATATTTTTCTGTTAAGTGTTTGTCCTAACCAATTGAATAGATAATATCAAGTTTCAAAATGGTCCGTTGGGCATACAGGTAGTCTCTGGGTTACGAAGGAGTACCTACTCTAGTGACGCAACCCAAATTTACGCATAAATCTGAATTAATCTTTTAAGTACACCTAAATCACAAAAATCCTACCCAAAAAGTCCAAAAGTATTGTATTTTGTTTCATGATGGAAGATACACTGCTCTCTGGTGGCTACGTTGGGTCTGGCTGGACTGTCGCCTTGTATGACTGAGACGCAGACTCAGATGTACAGTATGACATGGCTAAAGGATAGCTGCGCTCTAGGTTGGCCCGCATAAGGCTGTAAGTTAATTCAGCTAACATATGTTTGTGTATGCATTTATAATTACGTTTAAAGCTACAGTTTGTGGAGTTTTGTGTGAGCGATTTGCTATGAGAATTGTAAATATGTTAGCACTGATAGCATTTAAGCTAACGAACTTTTGTTTGTCCAATTAGGCTAATTTAATATACTAAATTTACATATTGATCACAGTAGATGGATGTTTGAAAACAAATTGTTTTGTGTCAAATGTTTCATTGTTAAAATGTGTGTCGTTTTGAACATAAGGGTATATACAGTATGAGTGTTACAGCTTTACAAATTGTCAAAAGTGAAGGAAGTAAAAAGCTTCAAAAAGCACAATTGCCTTGTTTTCTGTCGGTAAAGCTGAACAACTTCACGTTTAGTGATGGCCAAGTGGGGCATGCCATCACGTGTAGATATGATGAGTCAGTGTGTCTTGACCTCAATGGCAGAGGCGCCACCAAACTCCTGAGACGGACTCACTGAACCCCTAGGGTTCGATTGAAAACCCAGGTTAAGAACCACTGTACTGTAAGGTACAATAAGGTACTGTTTATACGACTTTAAAAAAAAAAAATTTAAAAAACACTCCGGTGTAGTAAAGTCGAAATCGCATAGGTTGAGTACATCGTAACGTACGACGTCATAATTGGGCTAGGGCCGTGCAAAGACAGATGGAGGGGCAGGTGCTCATAGATCGAAAGGGGCGCATGAACAAGTATTTTATTTTGGCTGTGACTGTGACAGACTTTAATTGGGAGGGGGGGAATAGTGAATAGAAATCAACACTGTCAAACTCATCAGCGATTCCGAAATTACAAATCGCTACAAAGCTACGAACAGTTTTGCTGCGGATGGGTGCAGGACCTGCACGTTATGACTGTATCAAACGGCAACTCCATCGTTCTTGCAAAGGTAGGCTATGTGTGTTTACTATTTTCATTGCCATGAACCTGAACGCACCCCAAGTCTTGGATGACAAATAAACAGAGCAGAGTAGACTCACTACGGCTGGTAGTTTCTTCAATTTATTCAATGTAAGTAACGCACCGCTTTTGACCGTCAGTAATGGTAACGGCGTTGTAACAGCGGAAAAAATAATTAGTTAGATTACCCCGTTACTGAAAAAATAACGCCGTCATGTAACGGCGTTATTTATAACAGCGTTATTCCCAACACTGCCGCAGACGGACGCATGGCTGATTTTCTTGTGAGAGAAATCAACACAGGTTTCAAAAAGGTTGGTACAGGTGGTGATACAAGGAAAAAGCTTACCATTGATTTGATGCAAATTATAGAAAAATATGAGCGTGGGGTGCACATCCGTGAACTGGCTCAACAATACATCTCCACGGTCTATCTCCGACCATCGTTCAGCAGTCTCTATGAGTTAAGTTAACAATTATTATTGTGGTAACATCGCCAAAGAAATCACCAGCTTTGTCAGGTTTTTATCATTTATTTCAGAACTTATCCAACACAAAATGCCTACTGTCTGCCGCAGTTGACGGTGTTCTCAAGAAACATTGAAAGTGGAAGTAAACTTTCAACCGCACCGCTCTCTCTCTCTCCGTCACATCAGTCACGCGGTGCGTTCAGGTACAGAAAAAAACGTCCGCCACATTAGAACCTGATTCGTCACATTTTTACAGGAATTATTATTATTATTATATTATTATTGCAATTTTTATTTGTTTTGCTATGTGTAATTGCCATTTGTAATAGTACCAGCCGTATTTATTAAGGATTTAGTGTAGGGCAGGGGTGTCCAAACTTTTTGCAAAGGGGGCCAGATTTGGTGTGGTAAAAATGTGTGGGGCCGACCTTGGCTGACGTCCTTTACGTAGAACAATATATTTAAGCAAATTTTAGCAACCCATTCTGTGCGTCACATTTGCTTTATTTTTTATTTTTTTTAATTCATAATTTCACTAATCTCGCAACTAGCCTTTGTGGGGTTCTCTTTCGACTCTCGGGCTCTTGCAAAATACTGCTGCTGTGAAATTGAACTAGCTTTAAGTTGCTTCAATTTCTCGCTGCGTATCTTCCCTGTAAACTGGTCTGCGTGTCTCATTTGGTAATATCGCCTCACATTTTGAACCCTTTAAAAACAGCGACTGCCTCTTTGCAAATGAGGCAGACACAGTTGTTGTGTATTTTAGAGAAGAAATAGACCAATTTCCACCAATCCTTGAAGCGTCGGCCGTCGCAGTCAACTTTTTTTGTTGACAGTCACTATTTTAAAAAATTGGAGATAAAGGATCACATGGAGTAATGTTGCTTAGAGTGCTGCTGCCTTTTAGTGGGTCAATGAGGAGCAGCATTTAGTGTGTGAGCTACTTCATATGCTGGTAGCTGTACTGCTGACCAATTTATGAAGTGTGCGCTCGCCAGACGTTCTTCATTTATGACAGAGGTTAGGGGCCAGATGAAATTTGACCACAGGCCGCATTTGGCCCCCGGGCCGGACTTTGGACATGTCTGGTGTAGGGTTTTGGGCTGTGGAACGAATTAATGGAATTATAATGTATTCTTTTGGGAAAATCTTGCTCGACATACAACCATTTCGACTTACAAACAAGGTCCTGGAACGAATTAACGTCGTATGTAGAGGTAGCACTGTATTATTGTTTTGATTGAAGTGCAAAAAGTTTTGAACGCACTTTTTTTATATTTCAAAAAGTTTTGAATGCACCTTTTTTTTTAATTGAATCATTCCGAGACAAATGTTGCACTTCGCTATTGGTCAGACATGTTTGAGTGACAAGTGACTACACCAATGGCTTATTTCTGAAAAGCTTGAAGAAGCAAGAATCATGCCCACCACCTTTAGGGCCGGCCCGAGCCATCAGCTCAAGCACCAGCTGAAAATAGCACGTCTCAGGCAGACGACAGGCTAGATGCGAGGCCCGCGCCTCCATCTGAGAGCCTGCCGCTTAGTTTGACTCAACATGGGAAACCTCACCCGCGTGGCTGCCAGTAGGCCCCCCCGCCTCGCGCAGACCACGCGCCCGCCGGCCTGACGGCTGGGTATTGGGGACCCACCGAAGTGCCACAACGCGATGCGAAAGTGATCAGCGGCCAGCCTCCTCGCGGGGGCGGCAGTGTGACATCGGTGGTCCCACTGGAGTGCTGCGACGTGGAAGTGACGGAGCTCCCCACCCCAGCGCGTAGGCCAGTGGGGTGGCCAGCGAGTGGCCCGACACGAGCCGGGCTAGCAAGCGAGTGGACGTGCACGGGGGAGGGGGGAGGGGTTTATAGCGGTTTAGCGGTACGCAGATGGCTTTTTTTTTTTTTTTTTAAAGGTGTTTTCGGTGTTCAAGTAAAGTACTCAGTGGTGTGCCTGCACAGTTAGCCAGCACACACATACGCAGCAAAAAAAAAATACTACTCATCTATGCGTAAAGTGAGAAACACAGCTGATGCTCCAAAAGGATGTCATCCCAAAGATAGTGGTAACAAGAGTGCACACTCAACTCTACGAGGACCTTCACAATGCATTTCAGACTAACTAGCTAGCAGCAGCTAAGTAGTGTTATTTTAAAGCTTGGATGTAACCTTTGACCGTAAAACAATAAATGCAGACGTGCGCAGAGACCGACTGTGAAAGAAAAGGTAGTACCGACTGCTAGCAATGTCACAGGGAAGTGGAATGGATTGGATACAGTTCTGGCCAAAAGTATTGGCATTCCGGCAGTTCTGGCAGATAATGCTCAATTTCTCCCAGAAAATGATTGCAAATACAAATGCTTTGGTAGTAACATCTTCATTTATTTTGCTTGCAATGAAAAAACAAGAAAGAGAATTTAAAAAACAAAATCATTAACATTTTACACAAAACTCCAAAAATGGGCTGGACAAAAGTATTGGCACCCTCAGCCTAGTACTTGGTAGCACAACTTTTAGACAAAATAACTGCGAACAACTCCTGAGTTTCTCACAATGCTCTGCTGGAATTTTACACCATTCTTCTTTGGCCAACTGCTCCAGGTCTCTAAGATTTGAAGGGTGCCTTCTCCAAACTGCCATTTTCAGATCTCTCCACAGGTGTACTATGGGATTAAAGTCTGGACTCAATGCTGGCCACTTTAGAAGTCTCCAGTGCTTTCTCTCAAACCATTTTCTAGTGCTTTTTGAAGTGTGTTTTAGGTCATTGTCCTGCTAGAAGACCCATGGCCTCTGAGGGAGACCCAGCTTTTTCACACTGGGCCTTACATTATGCTGCAAAATTTGTTGGTAGTCTTCAGACTTCATAATGCCATGCGCACGGTCAAGCAGTCCAGTGCCAGAGGTAGCAAAGCCACCCAAAAAGATCAGGGATCCTCCACCATGTTTGACTGTGGGGACCGTGTTCTTTTCTTTGAAGGCCTCATTTTCCCCCCTGTAAACTCTATGTTTATGCCTTTTCCCAAAAAGCTCTACTTTTGTCTCATCTGACCAGAGAACATTCTTCCAAAACGTTTTTGGCTTTCTCAAGTAAGTTTTGGCAAACTCCAGCATGGCTTTTTTATGTCTCTGCGTCAGAAGTGGGGTCTTCCTGGGTATCCTACCATTGAGTCTTTTTTCATTCAGACACCGACGGATCGTATGGGGTGACACTGTTGTACCTTCGGACTGCAGGACAGCTTGAGCTTGTTTGGATGTCAGTCGAGGTTCTTTATCCACCATCTGCACAATCTTTCGTTAAAATCGCTCGCCAACTTTTCTTTTCCGTCCACATCTAGGAAGGTTAGTCACAGTGCCATGGACTTTACACTTATTGATGACATTGCGCATGGTAGACACAGGAACTTTTAGGTCTTTAAAGATGGACTTTTAGCCTTAAGATTTTCCTGCTTCCTGACAATTTTGCTTCTCAATTCTTCAGACAGTTCTTTGTTGTTCTTTCCTTTCTCCATGCTCCTTGTGGTACACACAAGGACACAGGACAGAGGTTGAATCAGCTTTAATCCATTTTAACTGGCTGCAAGTGTGATTTAGTTATTGCCACCACCTGTTATGTGCCACAGGTAAGTAACAGGTGCTGTTAATTACACAAATTAGAGAAGCATCACGTGATTTTTCAAAGGGTGCCAATACTTTTGTCCGGCCCATTTTTGGAGTATTGTGTGAAACACAGGTGTCAAACCGATTCCAGAAAGGGCCGAGTGGGTTCTGGATTTTGTTCTAATCGATACAACGCAGAGAGTTTAACCAATGAACTTCCTGCTGAAACAAGCAGCACCTGACAAAGTTTAACTGATTACACATGTAAAAGATCCAATTGGTGAAAAGCTATCCTCTTCATTTTACATCCATATGCTTCCGTTAGCTCAGATAATGGAACAGTATGACGTCTCCTATCACGCACACAACTGTACATTTCTGTGTCCCCACATGACTATAGTCCCTTAGTCACCCTGAGTAAATGCATACATCAAATCAATGAATGGATGTGCCAGAATTTTCTCCAGTTAAATCTGGAGAAGGCAGAGGTGATCATTTTTGGGCCAAAAAAGGAAAGGTCAAAGATAAGCAGGCAACTTAGCACAATGTCACTTACAGCTACAAATCAAGTCAGAAACCTTGGCGTAATTATTGACTCAGACCTCAAATTTGATAGCCATCTAAAGTCCGTCACTAAATCCGCTTATTACCACCTAAAAAATATAACCAGAATTAAGGGGCTTCTGACTCAACAAGACATGGAAAAACTTATGCATGCATTCATTTTCAGCAGATTGGACTATTGCAACGGTATATTTACGGGTCTTGATAAAAAATCAGTCAGGAAGCTGCAGCTAGTACAGAATGCTGCAGCCAGAGTCCTCACAAATACAAGGAAGCTGGACCACATTACACCGGTTTTGAAATCGCTACACTGGCTTCCAGTAAGTCAAAGGATAGACTATAAAATACTACTGCTCGTCTACAAAACACTTAATGGCCTTGGACCAAAATACATGCTTGACTTGTAGGATTCCTATGGGACATCTAGACCCCTAAGGTCGTCTGGAACCGGTCTTCTGCATGTTCCAAGAACAAGAACCAAGAAGGGTGAGGCAGAATTTAGTTATTATGCTCCTCACCTCTGGAACAAGTTACCTCAACGTCTGAAGTATGCTCAAACTGTTAGCTCTTTTAAATCAGGGCTAAAAATGCTTTTGTTTAGGGTTAGGGTATATCCATAACTGGCTATATATTTCAATCTACCTGCTTTCTATTCCTCTTGTGCTTATCTCCATTGCTGATTTCAATTATTATTAGTAGTTGTAGTTTTTGTTTTATTTTTTTGTTTTATTTTTTAAAATTTATTCCTATTCTATTTGTGATTGAATGCGATCTTTTGTCTTGGTTTTTACGTTGTATTGATTTAAATGTGATTTATATGATCTTCATGTGATGTAAAGCACTTTGAATTGCCTTGTGTTGAGTTGTGCTATATAAATAAATTTGCCTTGCCTTGCCTTGCCTTGCCTTCATTGGTTGGAAAGCAAACCTGCACCCACTTGGCCCTTTCTGGAATCGGTTTGACACCTGTGGTGTAAAATGATAATGATTTAATTTATTTTTCATTCCTTTTTTTTTTTCTTTGCAAGCAAAATAAATGAAGACTTTAATACCAAAGCATTTGTAATTGCAATCATTTTCTGGGAGAAATTGAGCATTATCTGACAGAATTGCAGGGGTGCCAATACTTTTGGCCAGCACTGTAGCGACACACTGAAGGGGCGCTCTACCTTACTCTATGAAGGAAGGGGAAACTGACAGATTTATAAATATAATCATATTTAAGTTAATAATAACAGGTTATATGATGATTGATTTAAACTAATATTCTGGCAACTTTATACTGAATATGTCAGCATTAAAAAATAAAATAAAATAAAACAACACCAAATTATTTAGGGGGATTTAAGAATATTTTAGGGAGCCCACCCTAAAATATGACTCACGACTCCACTGAAATAAATATTAATTTAAACAAACTCACAATGAGACAACGAATGAATGCGCAGTTAAAATAATTAACCGAGTTAATATGTGGGTTAACGCGCCCAGTCTTAAACAATATGCAGTAAAATGCACATGTGTACAGCACATTAGCACACGTCATAAAGATGTTATAAGGATCGGAACAGTACCGTCACCGCAGGACACGTGATCCCATGGCAGCAATGGGAGAGTCGGCGTGTCTATTGGCCCGACGCTCCGGGGAGTGTATGCTCTCGGCCAATCAGTTTACAGATACGAACCCATGGGCGTGGTTTCTGGATCACGTTCGCTCGCTTCAGTCCGAGCACGCTTCAGTGCAACTTTGGCGCTCTGAGCTACACTGTGATATGCTACCTTGTCACTTATTAACTTTATTTACTCTATTCTACAAGCTTTTGTGACATCACAAAAGCTGTAAGAGTTACGATTAAGCCCCAAGTGCCTCGTATGGGATTGACTTTGCGCTCTGTGGCTTTATTTCTTCGGGACGAGTGAATTTATATTGGACAGCAAGGTGGACTCCTTCAATTTCCTTGAAAAGTTTAGTGGGCAACTTTCATTCGGAGGAATTTTGTGTACATTTCCAAGCGGGAGAGTCGCATGCTTTCCTCCATCCTTGTCGTCGGGTCTCTATGGAGAGTTCGCCCCGGCGGAGGCGCGCACTCTGCTCTACGCCGCCACCACTCGTGAATTCCTCGACCTGGATACGACGAGGCGACGCACTTAACCTCATTTGAATGCCTTTGCAAGGTGTTTGTTGGTTGCTGTGCTGCCGCCAGGGCTTCAGTTTGCTGGGGAGGGACTATGGGGAGAAAGAGGAGGAAGAGTCTTTCGAGTTGCGCAACAAGGACGACCTGACTCCCAATGGACAGGTAAAGCCTATTCTGCATCCCAAAAACGATTGATGCTATGCAATGCATTCTGGATCATGTACAGTATATGGGCTACTTTTCCCACGAAGCCTACTTTAACTCACTAGCTGCCACTGACGGCGATAGATGTCCAATCCATTTAAAGTAGTAGAGATGGCTGCCACCCTCCCATTTATAATAGATTAGACGTCTCCTAGTGATAATCTATCATAATTTTCAGACTATTTGGCACACCTGACTATAAGCCGCCACCCACCAAATTTGACACAAAAACGGTATTCGTTCATAGATAATCCGCACTGGACTATAAACCGCAGCTGTCCTCAGAAGCGTCACATCCCATTAGGCAAACCAGGCAATTGCCTAAGGCCCCCAGCCAGCAGGGCCCCCCAGTGGGCCTACAGATTTAGCACACGCAGCTTTACTGCAGTAACGCAGTGACAAGTGTAGGGAGTGTTTCAATACCATGGAATCATTTGGCAGATTATCTAACGATTCTGTTATCGATCCCAATCGGCACTAACTCTAACCTGTCATGTAGATTATACATACATAAAGTCCAATCAGCTATTAAACTACATGATTTATTAAAGAGTGACTCACCAAGTACTCTCTAGGAAGTCCTTGCCAAGTTTTTTTCTGTTGATTTTCACAGGCCAACTCATTATTGATGTGACTACTTAAAGAAATGGTGATTTTTCAAAAAAAAAAAGTCTATTAATGGGTCTATCGTATTCCTCGTCGAATACTATATAAGAAAAATATATCATATATGCATCTAAAATAATCCAAAACGATTAATACTCCAAGGCTCCTTTGGTATGTGTACGTTCCCATTGCAACCAGTCCTGTTATTGTCCTACGTCACAAGCGCTGCGTATTCTGGGAGCGAGAATAAGCGTAAGGTGCGCATTTTGAGCAGAGGACGGCCACCTGTTAAAATGTGTGCGTCCATGAACGAAGGTAAGTACATCCATATGAGTGAGTGTAAAGTCCTTAGTTTTCGCCACTTTTATGGCCAAGATGACCGCAAATGCACGCAGTGCGCAGTCGCACCCTCCCACCTTTGTGTTCATTATACTGCGCGAGTATGTATATGTGTCACGTGACTCAGAAGGGCCCCATGTTGCTTGTTGCCTGGGGCCCCCAGGGACCCTTGCTACGCCTCTGACTGACCTAACGGTATTATGGGATATTTACACCAAAAGATGTTAAAAGTGCCTACGACAGGATAAAAAAGTCTTATATAGCGTTATTATGTGAATTAGAATCATATTATGAGACGATTCAACCATAAATACAACCCCTAGCAAAAAGTAAGGAATCACCAGTCTCGGGCGAGCATTCACTCAGACATTTTATCATGTAGAACAAATTCGGATAAAAAGCTTGGAAAAATAATGAATTAGTTCAAAAGCATTCAGAAACACTAAAAGAAATGAATAAAAAAAAACATTGTGGTGATCAGTAAATGTTAATTCTATAGAGCAAGTGCAGGGAAATATATATGGAATCACTTTATTCTGAGGAGAAAAAAAATGGAATCATGAGAAACAAACAATGAAATAACAATCAAAACACATCTCTAGTATTTAGTAGCACCACCCCTGCTTTTATGGCAGCTTGCCGTCTCTGAAGCATGGACTTGATGAGAATTCTTTATCAATTTGGTGCCAACTGCAACTTTGATTGCAGTTGCCAGATCATCCTTGCAGATCAGAGCCTTGCTGTGGACCTTTTTTTTTTTTTTTCAATTTCCACCACAGGTTTTCAATTGGGTTGGGATCTGGGCTATTTGCAGGCCATGACATTGACTGGATGAGTCTTTCTCCGAGAAATGCATTAACAGTTTTAACTTTGTGGCATGATGCATTGTCATCTTGGAAAATGACAAACATATTTTCAATTGAAGGGATAAGAAAGCTGTCGAAAATTTCAATGTAAACTTGTGCATTTATTGAAGATTTAACCACAGCCATCTCCCCAGTGCTTTGCCTGACATGCAGCCCCATATCATCAAGGACTGAGGGAATTTTGATGTCTTCTTCAGGCAGTCATCTTTGTAAATCTCACTGGAACAGCACCAAACAAAAGTTCCAGCATCATCAAAAAATGGTCCACAATAAGGCTCCGATGGATGATCTGGCAACTGCAATCAAAGAGAGTTTCAAAAATTTAATATATAAAACGATCGCTTCCACACACATCCAAGCATGCCATTTCATTCAGAAGCATAAAACACTGCGTGAAATATGAAATAAACATGCTTTTTGGTGTCATATGCACTTTAAATGGCAAGTCTTTATTTGACAGCAGCATCATAAGACTGTCATAAGAGCAAATGAACCACAATGAAGCTTGGAACCAATTGGCTGCAAAGCTTCATTGTAGGGCTTCAGCTATTGATTATTTTAGTAGTCGATTAATCGATGAACTAGTCAATTTGAATAATCGAGTAATCGGATGACGAACATAAAAAATTTAAATACCTGACCTGAGCCTCAAACGGTATTAAAAAAATAAATAAATGAGTATATATGTACAACTTGGCTACATTTGGCTAAGTTACATAGCAAAAGTCCGCTAGTTTAAATGCTATAAAATGCCAATGTTTTTTTTTTTTTTTACAATGCTTTTAACAAATAGTTCAAACACATATTCCCACAAAAAACGGCTGAATATACCTGTAAACTAAACTACAAATGCATAAAAAAAAAATATTAGCTCAAACAAAAACTTAGGTTATGTTGGTCTTAACGGGGAGCAGCTGGATTCAGCCATTTGAAATAAGGCAGACTAGAGGGCAGTGTATTCACCCAAATCAATAAAACTAAATGCAAACACTTTTAAAACAAACCATTAAACGCCACTTTAATTAAACGAATACTCGACGCAGCAAAATTTAATTCGAATAATTTTTTTCTGATCGAATACTCAAGTTAATCGATTAATCGTTGCAGCACTATTTCATTGCTTAAAGAAGCTTCATATGGCCATCACTGCTACCTTGGGGGAGACAGTCACCCTCTGCTGCCACCTGCTGTAAACACTGTTGTTGTCCAACGTGCCTCCTAGCATGCACTGCAGCACTACAGATGTAAATAACAATCAAAATTCATGTTCTGTGCTATTTCTTCAGTTACTGTTACAGTTATTTCATTAATTGGTAGTTATGATATTTGGTAACAGTTTATTTGACAGTGGCGCCATAATACTGTCATAAGACCATCATAATTATCACATGACACTGCCATGAGCATTCATGGATGCCTATGACAGATGTCATTTTGTGTGATCCGGCAAATTATCTCATATTTGAATGGATTTAAATGATCTGATCTGGACCTTAATGGAGTTAGTGACAGAATTTACCTATTAGCCCAAATTATTGTATTATATGTATTATATGTATTAGCCCAAATTAATCAACAAATAAGCCACACTAGACTATAAACCCCATGATTCAAAATAAGGGAAAACGTAGCGGCTTATCGTCCGAAAATTACGGTAATTGGTGGGAGCGTGGATTTTGGCCAGCGAAAGAACAATTTTTTAAAGAATCATTGGCTACCATTGACGATGAAGTGGGAGGGATGGAGTCGTTCGTTCGGTGCCACCCTCCCACTTCAAATGGATTGGACGTCTAATTGTGATGAATTGTTTGAACGTCTACTATTGGGAATCTAATTGGTGGGAGGGTGCATTATGGCCAACGGAAGAGCAATTTTTAAAAAATCATTTGCTGCCATTGACAGTAATAGACGTCCAATCCATTTGAAATGGGAGGCATGGATTCGTTCGTTTGGTGCCAACCTTCCACTTCAAATAGATTGGACATCATAGGTGGAGTTTGACTTTTTTTGGGGGGGGGGGGGGGCATAAACATAATGTCAGCAATAAAATTGACTTTATATATATACTTTTGGCCTGTGCAATATACTTATATATTAGGGCTGGGAACTAGAGCTGTCCCAAACGACTAATTTTCTCCCGATTAGTCTGCCCGATTAGTTGACTAATCACATTATTTATTTATTTATTTATTTAGTTATTTTAAGCAATGAAATTTTTGTTGATGCTTATTAATTCACAAAGATTTTGGAACACCTAAATTCTTTATTAAAGTACAAATAAACACGTAAATAACAATAATAAATAAAAAATAAACAATGATGTCAAATGCTGATAGCATTAACTAGTCCAAAAGAATGGAATGTAAACAGATTTACTGGACTGTCTCAGAAAATTAGAATACACAATATTCTAATTTTCTGAGACAGTCCTGTATATTGTTCTATGTAAAGGACGTCAGCCAAGGTCGGCCCCCCACATTTTTCCCACGCCAAATCTGGTCCCCTTTGCAAAAAGTTTGGACACCCCTGCTTTAAATGGTGGATTAATGTACAGGACTGTCTCAGAAAATTAGAATATTGTGTATTCTAATTTTCTGAGACAGTCCAGTAGAACACTGACTTTGCCTTTCCAACATGATTCAAAACAATTCTTAAAAAATATATATCTAGCATTAATATTATAGTATACTACTATATATAATAGTATTATAATAATTATAATAATTATTCATTGCCAATCAGATTTGTCATAAAGGGTGTCATTTTAGAGGTATTCTTAGTGTAGAAACTGAATTCTGAAGTATGTGGGATTAACTCCAGAAATCGTTATTTATATGATGAACATGACATGCTTTTATTTTGAAATGTTCACTGGAAGTACATTCACTAAACTGCAAACCATAAGCTTTACACTCCGCAACAAAAACACTTTTCGTCATTTCATGCGGTGTGAGTAATAGATTTTTTTTTTTTTTTTTTTCGTTTGCAAATTCTGTTAACCAGCGATGTTTCATGTTTGAAGTGTCACCTTTTAACCCCAAGTTTGCGTTTTGGAGAAAACTGCCAATGTTTTATAGCAGGCTAAAGTAGGTTGTCTTTTTTCCCATTAGCCTCAATTTAGCAATGCTAACGTTTACAGTGTTTAATATAGATGTGTTTCCTTATTTCGTATGTCTGAACTTTAATAATACGGTGTGTTGATGACCAATAAACATCTGTGAAAGGTACTAGAGTCTTATATGCCATCAACACGCGCGCACAAATGTATGCACATACACACGCAGCGATAAAACGCAGCCGTGAAAATTACCGCCATCATTTCTATTTACCGTGTGATAAATGGACTCATTGCATATCGCGACAGGCTTAGCATCTTGAGTACAACATGTCGTTAGTTAGTTAGATGGACTTACGATCTGCCAGCTTGTTGTCTTCTGTCATATTCCAAAATTACAACTGAGTGACGGCGCTTTAGGTGTTCATTCACGGCCGACGTGAATGAACACGTGACAACGATAGACATCCAATTCATTTCAACTGGGAGCACTGGCTTTGAATGCTTATCTTTCAGTGCCATTGGTAGTGCGATATGTCCAATCCGTGTCGACTTGGGGTGCCGAATGAACGTTTGTTTGTTCTGGCACCGTCAGTGGCAGACAATGAGCGACCTAGAAAGGGTTGAAATTGCTTTAATAACCAAATAACATGATGAAGTATAGTTGGAAGACAAGTGCTAGTGCTTTTGCAATTGACCCACATTGGGAAGCACTGAACAAACCAAGTGTTCACATGTGCCTCGTGGAAATCCTCACTTTGTGACGGGGAACGTTCAGTGTGTGCAGCTGCTGAGGTTTGCAATGAGCTTGGGAATCATTGTGCAATCACACACTAACACACACTCAGTGTGTTGAAGGGATCCTTGTGTGTCCGTCCTCAAATAAGACAGCAGCCTTGTCTCCTCTGTAATGTTCGTCATGTGATCGGGCACAGAGAGATTGTATTGTGCGTTCCCCCTTTCCCATGTGAAGGGGGCATTGTTGATGCCCTGCGTTTAGGTGGTTTCTGTATGTGCCACTGTCTTGCCCTTTACTGTATAATGTACAGTATAGACGGAAAACCTTTATTTATTTATTTATTTATTTATTTATTTAAATTGAGAGTAGAGGTCAATTAGTATGGGCTTTTCAAAGGCTGCTGCTGATACCAATTTTTTAAAATTCAATTTATGTCCAGCTTGGAGCTTTTACATCCATTCAAAAGTGAGATAATTTGCCGGATAACTTTAAATGACACTTGTTATAAGCATTCATAAATGCTCATGGGCAGTGTCATGTCATACAGTGGTGGCCAAAAGTATTGGCACCCCTGCAATTCTGTCAGATAATACTCAATTTCTCCCACAAAATGATTGCAATTACAAATGCTTTGGTAGTAATATCTTCATTTATTTTACTTGCAATGAAAAAAACACAAAAGGGAATGGAAAAAAATTAAATCCGTATCATTTTACACAGAACTCCAGAAATGGGCCGGACAAAAGTATTGGCACCCTTTGAAAAATCAGGGTGATGCTTCTCTAATTTGTGTAATTAACAGCACCTGTTACATACCTGTGGCACATAACAGTTGGTGGCAATTACTAAATTACACCTGCAGTAGGTTAAAATGGATTAAATTTGACGCAACTTGTGTCCTTGTGTGTACCACATTGAGCATGGAGAAAAGAAAGAAGACCAAAGAACTGTCTGAGGACTTGACAATCAAAATTGTGAGGAAGCACGGCAATTTCAAGGCTACAAGTCCCATCTCCAAAGACCTGAATGTTCCTGTGTCTACCTTGCGCAGTGTCATCAATAAGTGTAAAGCCCATGGCACTGTGGCTAACATCCCTTGGTGTGAACAGAAAAGAAAAATTGACGAGGGATGGTGGATAAAGAACCTCGACTAACATCCAAACAGGTTCAACCTGCCCTACAGTCCGAGGGTACAACAGTGTCAACCCGTACTATCCGTTGGCGTCTGAATAAAAAGGAACTCTATGGTAGGATACCCAAGAAGACCCCACTTCTGACCCAGAGACATAAAAAAGCCAGGCTGGAGTTTGCCAAAACCTACCTGAGAAAGCCAAAAATGTTTTGGAGGAATGTTCTCTGGTCAGATTAGACAAAAGTAGAGCTTTTTGGGAAAAGGCATCAACACAGTTTACAGGGAAAAAAACGAGGCCTTCAAAGAAAAGAACACGGTCCCCACAGTCAAACATGGCGCCGGTTCCCTGATGTTTTGGGGTTGCTTTGCTACCTCTGGCACTGGACTGCTTGACCGTGTGCATGGCATTATCAAGCCTGAAGGCTACCAACAAATTTTGCAGCATAATGTAGGGCCCAGTGTGAAAAAGCTGGGTCTCCCTCAGAGGTCATGGGTCTTCCAGAAGGTCAATGGCCCCAAACACACTTCAAGAAGCACGAGAAAATGGTTTGAGAGAAAGCACTGGGGACTTCTAAAGTGGCCAGCATTGAGTCCAGACCTGAATCCCATAGAACACCTGTGAAGAGATCTGAAAATGGCAGTTTGGAGAAGGCTTCCTTCAAAATTCAGAGACCTGGAGCAATTTGCCAAGGAAGAATGGTCTAAAATTCCAGCAGAGCATTGTAAGAAACTCATCGATGGATACCGGAAGCGGTTGTTCGCAGCTATTTTGTCTAAAGGTTGTGCTACCAAGGCTGAGGGTGCCAATACTTTTGTGTGGCCCATTTTGGAGTTTTGTATAAAATGATAATGATTACATTTTTCTTCATTCTCTTTTGTGTTTCTTCATTGCAAGTAAAATAAATGAAAATATTACTCCCAAAGCATTTGTAATGGCAATCATTTTCTGTGAGAAATTCAGCATTATCTGACAGAATTGCAGGGGTGCCAATACTTTTGGTCAGCAGTGTAGACATATTTGTATTGTTTTGTAGGGTACTATATATTACTGTTGTCAAGGAACTAAATGATCAACTTGATATTGATACTCAAAAAATACAATTTTTGATACTACATGAATATAAAATCACAAATAGTAAGTTTAACGGATGTCAACTAGAAGTAGTACCACGTGGAGCCATTAATTATTCTGCATATCTGCCTACAGTATCTGTCTTTGGTTGACTCCTTGGCGTACTTGCAAAGACCAGTTTGGGACTGTAGCAATTTACAAGAAAACGTTGAAAACAGATAAGCGCCACACTGTTATTGCCTCAACTGACACAGTGGCTGCCAGATACCTGTAAGGGTGACATCTGTTACTCGTGGGCAATCATAATCATGCCGCTGTGGCAAATGCTCTTAACTCTTTCAATGCCAATTCAGTTGAACTGGGAGGACTGACTGTGAATGCTCATGTTTCAATGCCATTAAGGGCACTGGGTGTCCAATCTGTTTTGACTGGGAGGGGCAAATGAACAAATGTTTTAAGAGTGATATTGTATATCGTTAGAAGCGTTCCCTTTCGGGCTGCAGCTACCCATTATTTAAGTAATTGATTAATCGATTATTAGTTAGTTGGAATCATGGAGTAATTGGATTAGGGACATTTAATGCGTTGCAGAAATAAATTTTAGTAGATGTAAAACAAAGGCTTGCTAACATTGCACTTAAATGCAGATACAAAATTCCCGAATGCGGATACAAAATTCTTCAAACGATGCAAAATCTCACTTTCATTTCACAAGAGCAATAAATGCATTTAAAGATCAATTAAAATACATAAGTTTAGCGTCAAGCCGTATTAAAAATAAATAAATGACGATCTAAGTCCAACAAAAGAACAATTGGTTAACTTGCATAGCAAAAGTCTGCTAGCTTAAATGCTATAAAATGCTAACATTTTTTTACAACGCTCTTAACAAATAATTCAAACACATATTTCCACAAAGAACCATCAACTAAATAATGAATGCATAATAAAAACATATTATCTCACACAAAAACTTACCTTATGTTGGTCTTAACGGAGAGCAATTGCATTCAGCCATGTTAAATGAGTTATGTCACATTCACTGTTGGCAAACACTTTCAAAACAAACCTTTAGAACGCCACTCTAATTAAACGATTCGTCGAAGCAGCAAAATTTGAATCGAAGCTTTTTTCTAATCGGGTTTAAATAGTTCCCTCAGCTAGCTGTGTTAACATCCCTTCTGGTTGAAGCTAGGGATGAAAACTGGAAAAGGTTTAGCTCTGGTCGACATATCGATCTGGATTGATGTATCGATCAGTTAAGCTTGATTGAATCGCAATCTGATCGAAATGCGAAATATCGTTCGACACCGTCATCTTTTAGATATGCTGAATTGTTGAAAAGAATGTCTTTCATTCGAATGTCTGAAATAAGGGTGGAGCAATATATCAAAATGGTGATAGGTGTATGGTGATACAGTGGTACCAAAAAGTATCTGAACCTTTTCAAATTACTCACATTTCTGTTCATAGGTTTTCATATTTTAATGAGGATAGTATGCAAACAATGACAGAAGGGGGAAAGTAAGTCACTGAATCATCACATTTAATATTTTGTGGCCCAGCCTTTGGCAGCAATAACTTTAACCAGACACTCCCTGTAGCTGCAGATCAGTCTGGCACATCGATCAGGACTAATCTCGGCTCATTCTTCTCTACAAAACTGCTATAGTTCAGTCAGAGTCCTGCGATGTCTGGCATGAATAGCTGTCTTTAGGTCATGCCACAGCATCTCAATGGGGTTCAAGTCTGGATTTTGACTTGGACACTCCAGAACGTATATTTTGTTCTTCTGAAACCATTCTGAAGTTTATTTACTTCTGTGTTTTGGATCATTGTCTTGTTGCAGCATCTATTTTTTGAGACAGCAGTGGCTTCCTCCGTGGAGTCCTCCCATGAGCACCATTCTTGGCCATAGTTTTACATATAGTTGATGTGTGCACAGAGATATTGGACTGTGCCAGTGATTTCTGTAAGTCTTTAGCAGACACTCTAGGGTTCTTTTTTATCTCTCTGAGTATTCTGCACTGAACTGTTGGCGTCATCTTTGGTGGACGCCCACTCCTTGGGAGAGAAGCAGCAATGCCAAACTCTCTCCATTTGTTGACAACTTATCGGACTGTCGATTGATGAACATCCAGACTTTTAGAGATGGTTATTTATCCTTTCTCAGTTTTATACAAATCAACAATCCTTGATGGCAGGTCTTCAGACAGCTCTTTTGACTGAGCCATGATGCACATCAGACAATGCTTCTCATCAAGACAATTCTTACCAGGTGTGTTTTATAGTGGGCAGGGCAGCTTTAAACCACTCATCAGTGATTGGGCACACACCTGAATTAAAATGTTTGGTAAAAATTGGTTTAAATTGCTCTTTATGTCTCATTAGGCCAGGGGTTTGCAACCCAACAAAATGTTGAAAGAGCCATATTGGACCAAAAAATACAAAGAAATATGTCTGGAGCCGCAAAAAAATAAAAGCCTTATTTAAGCCTTATAATGAAGGCAACACATACTGTATGCATCTTTATTAGCTATATTGGCCTACTATAAACATGAGTAAGTTGGCTACAAATACATAATGAGCCGTCATGTTTAAATGTTTATTATCCTTACAGTGCATCCTATCGAGAATGACGCACCATGTGACTAGTCTGTTGTATGATGCCGCCTCAAGTTTAACTTCACGACAATATTATTTAATTAGAAGAATGCTTGTGTCATGTTTGCCCTCCTGCAGAAAGCATATTAAAACAAAAAATATATTTCCCTCCCCCATCTTTTTCCATTAATGTCCATTAAACATTTTTGACAAAGCTCCAAGGAGCCACTAGGGCAGCGCTAAAGAGCCGCAGGTTGCTGACCCCTGCCTTAGGCAGAGGGTTCACTTACTTATTTTTTCCCCCTCCTGTCATTGTTTGCATGCTATCCTCATTAAAATATGAAAACCTATGAATGTTTTGGTGGTTTCAGTTAAAGCAGACATTCTATTTTCATCTGTGTGATTTTGACAAAGATCAGATCACATTTGATGATGATTTTATGCAGAAATGTGAAAATCCAAAAATTTCAAAAACTTTTTCATCCTACTGCATATTTCCACACCATATCGTGAGATCATCGTTTTTGTGAGCCTTGTATTGCAAATCGTATCGTATCGTGAGGTTCCCAAAGTTTGCTACCGCTAGTCTGAAATGTCAGCAATGAAATGGTCAAAAACATGTTCATGGTCAGTGGTTCTCAAACATTTCACAGCAAGTACCAACTCAAAGAATACTTAATTCTCTGAGTACCAAATGTTCTCTTGTACTTATAATACTCAATTCCTTCTTTAGGCTTTATCACTTTACCTCTTGGTTGCAGGAACCATTTTACCGACTCTGGTATCAATGTTGGATGGAAGCAGCGCAAGGTTCTTTTTGACAGTAAATTGGCAGCGTCTGAGCAAAACTTTGCCAAAGACATATATGTCGTCCTTAATAGCAGTTTGTGCTTCTAGTTGATCATTAATGACCTTGTGAGGGAATCAATGCACTTCCTCTAATCCACTTTCCTGCAGGTCTGACTCACGCCGCCATGCCCCGGATCCTGTATCAGTCAATAGTTCATAGTGAGTCCTCAATTAAGACAACAGTCGAAGCACTGCCAGCCAATTTCATCAGCTGACCTAGTCTTTAGCAGCATAATTCATTACGCTCCCCGCCAGCCCCTCCCCGCCAGAATACACACTTTAGTTGATGGTGTTTGCCTTTCCTTGGTGTCAACAAATAGGGAAGGGGGGGAGGGGGGATGTTAGTTGGAGATTCCAGGGAAGTCCGACTGATTCCCAGGCAGTGTCCCTCGGGTCCACATCGCTCCGCCTGCCCCGACAGCTTCATTTTCCTGCGCGGTTTGATGAGACGTTTTTGTACAGCGGGTCAGACCTCCCTGGGTGTGTGTATATCGGGCCTTATAATTCTGAAAGACTACAAGGATGACCACAGTGACCTAAAGTTCTGGTGGAGTCTCACACTTTCAGAACACCCAAAAACTATTACCACTGTCTCCAGCTCATTGGTTGACGTTTGTAGACGTTAAATTCATTTGAAGTGGGAAAGACAGCCTCCCACTTCAAATTAATTGGACGTCGACTACTGTAGTGACAAACTTGAAATAAGAAACTGCAGTACCGCATATTGCCACTGGAGGATGGCTTCCAAACAGAGTAATCTTATATAGAACGAGTGTTGTTTTTGGCAGCCCTTTTTATATTAGTCTTTGTCTTTTGGACAAAGGGTTATTGTTATCATAGGCTTATTATTCTTATTCATATTTGTGTCATTTCAAAATGGTTTTGTCTTGGTCTAGTTTTAGTCAACAAAATCTCATACAAATTTTGTCTAGTTTTATGCGCCAGTTACTGAAAATATTTTTGTCTGTAAACTTCAACACTTTCACATTCAAAGTTTTAGTCCAAAAATAAATAATGGTTTCCAACAATTTCGAATGAACATGGAGGGATGGGCACATTTTGTAGCGTCAACAATGACAACGCCAACTTCAGCATTCGGGAATTCGCAGCCAGCCCTGTTACTTTAAATGGATTGGACATCTACTATTGATTTAAGAGCTTTAAAGTTCCTGTGACAGGATAAAAAAAGTCTTAAATAGCATTGCTATGTGAATTAAAATCATATTTTGAGACGATTCGACTATATACAACTATTTGGCAAAGCGCAGATGACGAGAAATGAATCTTTTAATCAGCTGTTTAGCCCCGCCTGACATTATAGCGCTCTAGCGTCCCCAGCTGGATGATGACGTCAGCAGGGTCACGATTACAGCTGATTTAGAATTCAACCCATTGAGGGGAAGATTCAAAACGAGGAAAATGCGACAGAGCAGCAAAATTTCAATATTGTTTCAATCTCTGTGCACCAATATTTTTATAGGATATTCTTTTTATCTAAGTATTCTTCCCCAATTGCTAAATAAATGGTATGATCCTGACGAATAACAATCGTGCTACAGGGCAAAATTACTGCATAATGGTCAAAACCGCCGACTTCTTGCACCTCCAAACGGTATTTTATGCCACCGGCGATAGTCCGGCTTTTGTCATTTCTCGTCTCGCAGTGCTCATCGCCAGGGAGAAAAGGAGAAACGCTGAAAACGTAACCAAAACAGGAGGAGTATTATCAACCACAAAATGCAAGCCACCTCCTTATTAAAACATTTGCCATGATCCCAGTATTTCACACTTAGAGCAGTATAGTTTACTTTGTGTGTGTGTTGGGGGAGGGGGGGTTGTCAGCGCGTATTTCAGAAAATGTTCTGAAAAAACCCTGAAACCTTGAAGTAAACACTTGTGTTGAGTGATTATGTCACATCACCCAATAAAAATAAGTTGTCTGATACTCGGCCCTCAATTTGAAGTGCACTGTTCAAGCCACTCTTGCTGTAAATCATTTGTGTTACAATGACATTTTTGCACAGTGGCCATAGCAATGTTGTTCATTGTTCAAGTCATACAAGCCGTTTTAAATATATATACTTGAATGCTTGTGGTTTACAAGATATTTTTTTATAATTAATGTTTAAACTGAATGTACAAATGTACAAATATGTTTAATTGAAAGCTGGTAAATAAATCAATGAGAAACTGGTAGTTTGTATTTCATGCATTTATTCAGATTTTTCAAATTATATAGCAGTCCGCTTGGGCGAATTTATCATCATTACGGCCGTCAAACGATTAAAATTTTTAATCAAATTAATCACAGCTTAAAAATTGATTAATCGTAATTATTTGCAATTCAAACCATCTCTAAAATATGCCATTTTTCTGTAAATTATTGTTGGAATGGAAAGATAAGACACAAGACCGATATATACATTCAACATACTGTACATAAGTCCTGTATTTGTTTATTATGACAATAAATCCACAACATTCTTTCTGTTAAAGGGATCCACAGATTGAAAGACTTGTAGTTCTTCAAATATAAATGTTAGTACAAATTATAGTACTAATTTTATATGTACAACCCCTCTTAATGTTTTCATTTTTAAAAAATTCTGTAAAAGTTTAATCATCAATCAAGAAATAAACTAGTAGCTCGCCATTGTTGACGTCGCCGAGCGTTGACGTCACAGTCGTTCTTCCACAGTGTCTTTAACTTCGTAAGGTGGTGATTGAAATACACCACAAGGTGTCAATGGCGAGTTTTACTTTACTTAGAAATCAAGCCAATGAGTGTGTTTTGTCCCTTGACTGATAACATAGCTCCCTGTTTTTGTTTTTTTTTAGACTGGGTCTATTGTGATTCACTTTCATTTGAGTGCTGGCTTCACAACGTACGAAACCAATGATAGTTTGTATATTGTGACTAAATATTGCCATCCAGTGTATATGTTGAGCTAAACAAAATGTTTGAAAGAGTTTGACCAAAGTCTGAGTAGGTTTTATGTGTATTTTGCATTGCTATTTTGATAGGGAATGCCAGCTTTTCTTTTTGTGAACATTATTTTTTTTGAGAGATAGGAATATTAATTTTGTTGTGCTTTCAAAAAATGTTACTTATGTTTGTTGTGAAGGAGTTGCCGAAGCTTATGCCAATAAACGGCGCGGGCCATGAACGCCTGTGTCCACTGCCTTTCTCTGCCTCTTAGCTTTCAATGTGCTAAAAACGGCATCAATGTAATCTGTTTGAGGCAATGCATGAGCGGGTCATTCCTCACATGCGTTAAATGCGTCAAATATTTTAATGTGATTAATTTTTAAAAATTAATTAACGCCCGTCAATGCGATAAATTTGACAGCACTAAACATCATTTATCGTTATTGAGGTAAGACTGCTCAAGTCGTATTAAGTACTTAAGGCCATATCACACAGCCCTAATTACTGTATATAAAAGGGATCCAGGAGGCCATTTCTTTGCACACTTGAGGCTTTTATGAAGCATAGCAAAACTTAACATATTCCAAAATAAAAACAAAAATACAATCTCACGTCCTGCGTTGGGACTATTGAACGTGCGCACTTTGCATTGGCGATGTTCAAACAGTATATTGTGCAGGCCTATATTCCAATAATGCTTTTTGATGTATGGACATAGAAATATTGTTCTATCAAACAACAGTTCTTTTGGCTTAAAATACAACAGTTTATTTTAAAGAGGAGTGCAAGAGCAGAAACGAATTTTTCAGTCTTGTCTGTGTTTTCTGCCTTATATTTCTTAAATGAAAATTCAGGCATCAAAGGCTTAATAAATTCCCAGGCCACAGAGTATTTGTTCTGGTAGTTAATAAAAGAAGGACATTGATTTTTAAAATGGCTATTGATGGCAATAGATTGGACACTAAGGCTGCAACTAATGATTAATTTAATAATTATGATAATCGATTCATCGGATGAATGTCCCTTTTTTCAATTACCTTCACAATTTAATTGTTTTAGGCAGGATGTGAGTAGCAATGAAGACTTTTCTTCACAAGTAATATTTTATGACAGCTTCCGGACTTAATTGTAGTCTACAACTGTTTTGGTTGAAGTACAGACAACTTGTTACAGTTTTTAATAAAAGTTTCTGAGTATAAAACAGAGAAAGAAATTCTCACTGCACAAATCACACAAAAGTCCTGTTCATGTAAAGAAAAAAAAGTGCTGCTGATTGACTTTTTTTTTTCTTGTGGGCAAAGCGTTCATATAAATTGTGTCAATTTGTGTCATTTATTTTCTTTAAACAAACTAAACAACAAAATTGAATAAGGAGGAGGAAAGCTGTAATGAATCAATTTTCTTCATCAAACAGTTGTTCATTAATACAAACTAAATCCAATTTTAAAGCACGCTCTTGTATGACCATTTAAAGTTTGGGTAGGAGTTTGTGTTGAAAGCTGTCATATGGATGGGTTTATGTGTGTGGTTTCTTTATAAAAAGAAATGAGACAACTTTACAATCTAACAACTGAAGTGCTTATATGCAGGGGTGCACATAAGTGGTCCGCATGCGCGCATGCGTACTGGACGTAGACAAACGCGCTGGCCCTCAACGGCTTCCATACGCTTTTGCGTCCCGATGGCTGACCCCTGTATTTGCGGCGGACACAAGAAAATAACTTCTCAAAATGTCGAAGAGGCAGGCCACACTGAGTAATTACTTCCGTGTTCCCCCACCCCCGTCAAAAGACAGACAGATGACAGAGACGTCACCGGAGCTACCGGAAAATAAGGACTTTTGCTGAAAAGTGGCTACAGGAAGTACCATGGCTAGAAGCAAATCATGCTCGCACGGAAATGCGGTACAAAATGTGCCGTGAGAATCCCAATGTCGCCGATAAGAGCAGCGCATTTTATGTAGGGTCAAAGAATTTCAGCCATCCAAATTTTGAAAAGCACGAAAAAAACAGCGCATGTGGCAATTAAGCAAACTATCGATGTCAAACAGGACCCCACTCGCCCTATGGACAAGCGGCGGAATAGGGCGGAATAAAGGTAATGAACAGCGACATGCACTGACAAACGTGTTTTTGCTCGCATTTTACAAAGCTAAACATGCACATGTTCAATGAGGTCTTTTGAGGAGGACATCCCACTTTTAAAAAGGCTTGGAGTTAATGTGGGAGCCGCATAATGCCCTTTATTTTGAATTGGTGCTTTTTATTTCTTTACATTTCACTTCAAAGTAATGGCAATTTTGTTGTGCCAGTTGATGTTAATCAAGCATTAATTCTTAATATAATTAATTAAAGTTAATTGGCTCTAAGTAAAGCTTGTCATAAGTTTATCGCATCAGGCGGGTCGGCTCTCAAGCTCAATGAGGACCAAGTCACATCTCCAGGTCCTCCTCTGAGAACCTGGGCAAAAAAATTATGTGCACCCCTGCTTATATGATTCTCCATAACACAATACAAATGGACACTTAAGACACTGATTGGCATAATCACTAACTAGCTTAGCGCGCCGTGCTAATTAGTAATGTCTCATCAATAAACAATACAATTAGCTTCATTTACTCGCCTCTGACGGAGGCACACTGGATCTAACAACACAAAATACAATCTAACACTTGACAATTCGTAATATTTTTAATTCAGCAACCCAACCTGTGTGTAGTAGTGAACTCTCTCTCTTGCCCTAATCACTGGCGCGGGCGCACAGCCTCACATTACACACAAACAAGTACCCAAAAGGGACTACTCATAGCTCCTGGCAAAAATCGATGATCAAATTCGTTGGCAACAGTGTTGTTTTTGACAGCCTTTTTAATTTTCGTCTTAGTCTTTTGAACAATAGTACTTATTAGTCTTAGTCATATTTCAGTCATTTCAAAATGTCTTTGTCTAGTTTTTCCTGACGAAAACTCATGACTAATTTAGTCTAGTTTTAGTCAATGTTTATTCAGTGTTTTCATCTGGGAAATTTTAAAAAATAAATGAAGGTCTTCAACTATTTTGAATGAACATTGACAGACGAGCACATTGTAGCTTCTACAAGCATCAACAAATATATAAAAAAAACTTGGTGATAATACGCAGTCAGCAGGAATACAGTATTTTCAATTAATTATACCCATCTGACACCACGAACTGTATGTAAAAAAAAGTTTCTGAGTTTTGAGAGGACGCTCGCCTTTAGCACTAGCCTAATGCTAACGGGAATGCTATGCTCACGCTACGAGTTACAATTAGTGTGTGATCATCACTCAGCACAGACCTTTACAGGCTAAAGCAACATTGCATATTCTCTCTTGCCAAGATAAGAAAACACATCTTACCGTGTGTGTTTCATAACAAGCAATGGGGAGACTGGAGGTTACACAGGTTAGTTGGGGGGGGAGGGGCGCAGCACATCACATGATTGACACAACTAGACACTACATTGTGAACATGTGATGAAAACTATGGCACATTTTCGTCTCGTTCTCATCTCGTAAGACAAAAACTGGCATTCGTTTCATCATGTTTTAGTCTCCGAACACACGTTTTAAGCTCGTTATTAAAAATGTTTTCGCCGACGAAATATTTTAGTCATAATCATCGTTGACGAAAACAACACTGGTTGGCAACTAATTCCCACCCAGTTAAAATGGATCCAACGTCTATTGCCGACATTGGTACCTAAAGAGTGGAAAAAAAGTAAATTAATAATACAAAATAAATAAAATATGTTCTGCTATTTCCTTTTTTAAAGAACAATTTAAAAATCATTTTGAAAAAGAAAAATAATGCTGCCCCCTGTTGTCTGCGCTCGTCACTTTACTCTATTTTCATATTGGTTTCCGTTGCGTCTCCACCTCACCACCTCCAGGCCACACATCTGTTCTCTGGGCCGACACTGGCTGAGCCCAAGCATTTCCTCATGGTTACTCAGCCTCCCAGGAGAGCTGGAAAGAGAGAGCGGGAAGGAGGTTGGGGGGGAGCAGAATGGAAGCCTGCCACGGGACGAAACACATCACGGCGTCTTTCCCTCTCTCCTTCCATGCCCTGCTCTATTCTGGAATGATTCATCCCCGATTCGTCCAAGGGGGAGCTTTTGCCAAGGCTCTGCATCGCACGCTATCCTTGTTCCTCATCCCACAGCCCATTTACTACACTGACTACACCGAGCATTGTCACGATCTGGTTGGAATTACGCACAGTACTGAAAGCCTTTAACCTGAGCCTATGGTTTATTGACGCACGCTTGGGTTTATATTGTGGAATTACAGCTTTAAAATCAGTGTCGTGACGAGCGCTCATTTTCTTGTAGGCAGACTGGTTTTCTTCAAAGTAATTGTCAGCTTAGTTCCATCTTTTAGAACTAGGGTTGTCAAAAGTATGGAAACTTATCGGTGTTGTATCCGGATGCAATATTTATTGCAGAAGTATTGATACGCAGTTATTTTATTTGTTTTGTCACCAGACATTTGTTGTCATGGGATAAAATTGATTTTGCGCTACTCTTGATTAACCTGGTATTTCAGATTGTTTCATATATACTGATACCTCTACTTACAAACGTCTCTACATACAGAATTTTCAGGTAAAGACACACCTCAGCGGGAAATTATTGCCTCTTGTTATGAAAGACATTTTGGGATACGAAAGACGTACATGGACGTAACATACTAAGAGCTGCTTTGCTATTGGCTATTGCCTAGCATTTCTGGTGTCCAATTGGCTAAGCGGGACCTCTACTGTATGTGTGTATCCCAACATCCTCTGCATTTGCCCCTCGTGCTTGCATTAACTTTTATTCTTTTCTTAATTCTTGTTTTTTCACATCATGCACAACAGATTTTTATTGTGCAATAATCTAATTATAACATGTATTTGTTTCATATTTGATGCATTTTTATGCATTATAAAAGATGGATGTCTGAATTTGGGGGGGGGGCTTGGAACGGAATAGGACATTTACCGTAAGTTTCAGACTATAAGCCGCTTGCCTGGCACGGCCAGACTGTTCTCCCTGTATTTTTCAAACACTGTGAGAATAGTCTGGAACCCACCTCCTTAACGGCCTCGCGAACAGTACGAAATGATCCATCCAATCAGATTTGTTTATTTGCTTGACGTATTCTTAACGAGCAACGTCACTCTTCCGCGTCGGAAGTCGTCTCTGTTTGAGTGGTTTTAGTTAAAGCAGACAGTTTTTTCATCTGTGTGATTTTGACAAAGATCAGATCACATTTGATGGTGATTTTATGCAGAAATGTGAGGAATTCCAAAAGGTTCCGATTCTTTTTCATACCACTGTACATCAAATTGTTTCATAAAATCAATTTATCGCACAGGCCTCTTTTAACATTCGCAGCAAGACGACTTTCTGACTCGGTTCGGTTGTTTTTGGCCATCTGCTTTGACGTTTACGGTACCTCTCCCTGAGTTAAACATTAATCCAATCTCTTCCTTCAAGCTCCCCTTTGCCCCCTGATTCATAAATATATCACAACTGAATAGGAGCCTATAAATTGACAGTTCTTGTTTAGTCTTAGTTATTTTGGAGTCACCCGCAATGAAGTGGTGGCATGTTTTTGCAAGGCAAAGGGCTATACTTAGACTAGTTTGCCCAGTAGTAAAGTGCGGTGTGTGTGTGAGCAGCATGTGGGCCCTAGCGCTGACCTGGATAGTGTTTCAGGTAGAGCAGCAGCCTCGGGTTAGCTGGCCCATCCGAGGCTGAGGTTCAGGCCGCGCTTCCGTAATACAGAGTCAGACCGCAGGGACAAAGTGTGGTGCCCTGCCCACTGGGTAACGGCTCCAGATTGTGAATAAGCCTTCGCTGATGTCTTTTGGGGTTTTCCAAGGTCATCTTGGGAATGTTTCAGAGCTAAACATTGCTTAGAAAAGTAATCCTAGTTTTGGACATGAGATCCGTGTAAAACTGTTGGACTCGTCTGGTATGTCATCCGTTTTGGCCAGTGGTCAAATTTTGCTATGAAGAGTGGAAAACTGTACTTGTTGGTTAAAGAAGCAATTCATTGTTAGGTGAAACAAACCAGTATGTGCTAGTCACGATATGATTCATGATACAAGGCTCATTATTACAATAATCTCACAATATCAGGAAATCATTCTGCGATATTCTACACTAAACAGTAAAACAAGCTTTTTTTCATCCCTGTCACGTGAATTGAAATGGGTATCACGAGTAGACGTCCATTTGAATTGAAGTTTGTTCATTTGCTGCAATCCCTCTCACTTCAAATGGGTTGGACATCTATGGTTGTCAATTGAAGCCAATTAGTTAATTTTGCGGCATTTCAGGTCTTTTTTAGGGCTGTTAAAATTATCGCGTTAACGGGCGGTAATTAATTTTTTTCAGTTAATCACGTTAAAATATTTGACGCAATTAACGCACATGCCCCGCTCAAACAGATTAAAATGACAGCACAGGGTTATGTGCACTTGTTACTTGTGTTTTTTGGGAGTTTTGTCGCCCTCTGCTGGCTCTTGGGTGCGACTGATTTTATGACTATGAGAAATATGTAATTATTGACATCAACAATGGCGACCTACTAGTTTATTTTTTGACTGAAAATTTTACAAATTTTATTAAAACGAAAACATTAAGAGGGGTTTTAATATAAAATTTATATAACTTGTACTAACATTTATCTTTTAAGAACTACAAGTCTTTCTGTCCATGGATCGTTTTATCAGAATGTTAAAGTTAATGCCATCTTGTTGATTTATTGTTATAATAAACAAATACAGTACTTATGTACAGTATGTTGAATGTATATATGTCTTGTGTCTTATCCTTCCATTCCAGCAATAATTTACAGAAAAATATGGCATATTTTATAGATGGTTTGAATTGTGATTAATTACGATTAATACATTTTTAAGCTGTGATTAACTCGATTAAAAATTTTAATCATTTGACAGCCCTAGTCTTTTCATGTTGATTTTCTATCACATGCTGTAGATTTTGGGGCATTAACGGGTCACTTCCTGTCTATTTTTGGTTACTGAACAGGAAGTGACCTGTAGATGCCCTAAAATGAAGTCGTGACCTGTAAGTACCCCAAAAAGACTTGCTGTGAATGCTCCGATTTCAGTAGCATTGATGGCACTACATCCAATCCACTTAAACTAAAATTAATTGGATGTCTAGCGCCGTTAGTGGCAGCAAATGAGTTAACGTAGACACTGTTCGAGTTGAAAGTTTTGCTAGCAATCCTTTGGTTCAGTTTTTTTGTTGTTGTTGTTTTTGACTGTTTTAAAACAATGCATTGGTTCTTGGCGGGAGCATATCAGTAACATTTTGGGATACAAAGTATCGCGATGTATCACCATTTTGATATACAGTGTTATGAAAAAGTATCTGAATCTTTTGGAATTTCTCACAATTCTGCATAAAATCACCATCAAATGTGATCTGATCTTTGTCAAAATCACACATATGAAAAAACAGTGCTTTAATTAAAACCACCCAAACATTCATAGGTTTTCATATTTTTTATACCACTGTAGCAGCATATCCTCACGCAAAGTAAGTTAAATTGATAGAGTGTTACGGGTAGTTGTTCTGAATGGCTAAATTAACTTAATAATAAATAGATACAGATAAATAGATTTTTATAATCGTGTAATTTATGTTTTACCACTGACGGTCTGCTTTTTGACAGGCAGCCCCATTTATCGAGTGACGCCACCGTGAAGTCAGAACAATTTTTTTTTTTCTTCCCGACTAGGGCCTCCCCGTCTGAATGGCAGTTCTAATATTTTTTCTTGGTCGGAGGCTGGAAAACTCTGACTTCTCACATTCCTCGAATGCAGCAGTAGTACTCCCTGATCCCGATGATGTAATATTATGCCATATCAGTGCAATGCTAGTCTTTACGTTTGAGCCAAAATATGTATGCTGTGGTGCTTCTGTTTGGAGTTTTAGGTTGGAGCACTACTTGATAGTCTTTAAAAGTAAAGGCTGTGGCAAAATTTCACATTATTTTCACTGTCATTTTAATGTCAATTGTAAAATCAAGTGAGTGGGGGAAAATCTGTCATAATTGTTGTATAAATAATTTAGAATATATTATTTGGTGGCATATAGATATCGTGAACTAAAATGACTCATATCATGACAGATTTTTTTCCATATTGCAAAAGCTTCACAGCCCATTACAGTTATGCTTTTCTTGACGCTTTGTCTGTTCTCTCTTCTGTTTACAGAGTCCAGTCGAGGTGATTCACGTTTCTCAACCGATTTGTACAGCCAATGGGACAAACGGGTAAGTTGCAGAAAAGTGGAAGTCGTCAACCATACTTCCCTTCGTAGCGCATGTTATCTCATGATGCCTCCTATCTAAGCACGTGCTCACGTGTGCAAACAGCAAATGCGCATTTGCGCATGTACTGGCATCGGTTCTCCGTTGTAAAACACACATACACGCACCGATCCTCCATTTATTTTGACTGTAAAGGCTCGCTTGTCTGTCTGGTCAACTTTAACCATATGGTATTGTAATAGCACAAGTGTGACGTGTTTAAATTTAAACTTTTAAACAAATGCCAGTTCCTAGCGCCTACTATTCCCTAGCATATGATACAATGGAATGTCATATTTCAGGTGGTGGAGTGACCTAGATAGAGAGCAAACAATGAGTTTTAATTAAATTAAAAGACTTTATCATGAATAGACATCCAATTTATTTGAATCGGGAGCATGGCAACGAATGAACATACGCTGCCGTACCTCCCACTTCAAATAGATTGGACGTGTAGCGTAAATGGCTAAGCTGGCAATCCAGCTCGACTTCCGCCATGTACGAAAGGCGAACCCCAGTTGAAGTGAATAGAGCACAGGCGTTTAGCTTAGCTGTAAGCTAGTGCACTCGACGAGTAATTACTGCGCATATGTTACGTAATGAGCATGCAGAAACAAGCGACAGACAAGGCAATTTTAACTAAAAAATAAATCATAAAAAGTCAACAATGAAGCACCTGCAGACATGATTAGAGTTGCAGCTATCGATTATTTTAGTAATCGATTAATCCATAAACTTGTGTGTTCGAGTAATCAGATTAGGAACATTTAATGCGTTGCGGAATAATTTTAGGAGACAAGGGCTTGCCAAGATTGCACTTTCAAAAGAGCATTAAATGCGAAAAAAAAAATTAAATTCCTGATTGTTTCTTCAAACTATGCAGAATTGCACTTTCATTTGAAAATAAATTCAAATCTTAGCCTCAAACGGAATGAAAAAATAAATAAATGAGGCTCTAAGTACAACAAAAGAATGATTGGCTAACTTGCAAAGCAAAGTCAGCTAGCTTAAATGCGATAAAATTCAATTTTTATTTTGTATTTTTTATTTTTTACAATGCTCTTAACAAATCGTTCAAACACATATTACCACAAAAAAACTGCTGGCAAAAAGTATTGGCACCCCTACAGTTCTGTCAGATAATGCTCAGTTTCTCCCTGAAGATAATTCCAATGACAAATGATTTGTTACTAATATCTTCATTTATTTTGCTTGCAATGAAAAAACACAAAAGAGAATGGGGGGGAATGAAATCATTATCATTTTACACAAAACTCCAAAAATGGTCCAGACAAAAGTATTGGCGCCGTTTGAAAAATCATGTGATGCTTCTCTATTTTGTGTAATTAACAGCACCTGTTACTTACCTGTGGCACATGACAAGTGGTGGCAATAACTAAATCACACTTGCAGCCAGTTAAAATGGATTAAAGTTGACTCAACCTCTGTCCTGTCTCCTTGTGTGTACCACATTGAGCATGGAGAAAAGAAAGAAGACCAAAGAACTGTCTGAGGACTTGAGAACATAATTGTGAGGAAGCATGGGCAATCTCCTCTTGTGAGGAAGCTACAAGTGCATCTCCAAAGACCTGAATGTTCCTGTGTCGACCATGCACAGTGTCACCAATAAGTGTAAGCCCATGACATGGTGGCTAACCTCCTTAGATGTGGACGGAAAAGAAAATTTGACGAGAGATTACAATGAAAGATTGTGTGGATGGTGGATAAAGAACCTCGTCTAACATCCAAACAAGTTCAAGCTGTCCTGCCGTACAACAGTACAGTACGGTACAACAGTGTCAACGCCCGCTGCGAAAAACGAGGGCCGTGAAAAACAGTGATCCCTCGTTTTTCGCGGTTAATATGGACCAGAGCCCGCCGCGATAAGTGAAAAAAAGCGAAGTAGCGCACCCCCCCAATAAACAACAGCATAGTAGTAGAAAAATGCTTGGCTTTATTATATGCTTCATTGAGTGAGTCCACACAAAAATCTGCTCAAGCTGCTCACATACACACAATGAGTTGCCACAGCAACTGTTTAACAAGTTAGACGATGATTGGCTTATGCAGCACTTTGAAGTTTGTCTCTGGCAACATTAAATCCAAACGTCTGTCGATCATTGTTAACTTTAATAAGCAACTCCAGTGCATGCCTGACGAACAAAGAGCAGGGAGGGAGGGAGAGTTAGACAACGTGAACGAAAATCCGAGATGGTCTGAGGGCGCGACTTTGAAGCGTGAAGTAGCAAGGGGTCCCTGTATAATATATATGTCAGATTCACTGTTGCTAGAGGCAAATGTATCCACCCAAATCAATAAATCTAAATGCAAACACTTTCACAACAAACCACTACAACGCTACTCTATTTAAACGAATCCTCGAAGCAGCAAAATTTGATTCAAAGCGTTTTTCTAATCGAATTACTCGAGTTAATCGATTAATCATTGCAGCACTAGACATGACCACTCTTCCATGATGCTATTTTTCGGTTAGCTTCCCATGACAGCTACAAGAATGTCCTCCTTCCCCCGTTGATTACTTCCACTTATGTTGTTTCCTAGCTATGTTGTACATTGTAAAACGTATATATTTTTGTTTCTTTTGGCAATATCTTTCCCGCATCCCGTGCTGTGGTTTGTTGATACGGATTGAGTCAGAGGAAAAATCCGAGTAAAACCACAGAACACCAAACTGCTCTTGTATCTTATAAATGATGAAAGTCAGACCGGGTTGCCAGGCTAGTCAATGATAACTAGGGGTGCACGATATCCACTTTTTGAAACCGATATCGATAACTTCCTGCTCCTCAATGCCAATACGATAACTGATAACATATCAAATCAAAATTGTCCGAAATGCATGTGTGATACATCTTTGGAAAGCTTAAAATCTCAATTTTCTGGGGTGACAAAAATTTTGAACAGGAAGGCATTTAAAAAAAAAAAAAAAAAATTAAACAGTAAAACCCTAATTAGAGGTGAGAACACGCGGAGCAGAATTAAAGACGCCACGATTTTAACGCGACATTATCGCGTACTTACCTTGTTTCGATCCAAAAACTCCATGTAGCATGTATCACCGAGTGTCAAGACACAGCTGTGAATGGCCACAGCCGGATTCTGTGGGGATTTTGTGGGTGAAACATAGCAATATAACAAGGGTCGCGATGCAGAAATCGCAAACAACAAGGAGTGGTTTATTTTGTTTTTCATATAGTTACCCTTTTAAACGTTATTTTTCCATTTTTTTTGTTTGGATCGATTATTTATCTAACATATCGGGGAAAATGTGACAGAAACAAAAAAAATACAATTAAGCGATAGTTATGAGGTATATATCGGTGACTTTTTTACAGACGGCAAATTTTTCATTGTGACGTAATTCGTTTAAAAGTTTAAAATATGCGAGTGAATAATTTTTTAAAGTCGTTTCTTTTTTTAAACTAAAATTTAGACATCAATTTATGATTCTATGCTAAAAATGACAGACATTTTGAATAATAAATATAATTACTTACCTTCTTTTTATGGCTAGGTTGAAACAAAAGTTTTTGAACACCTATAGATAAAAAAATACAAGTGGTGGATTTAGTATAGATTTGCCTTTGCCCTATCCAGAATTTTCATGATTACATGAACATTATTATAATGAACAAAACAAAGACAAAATCAGTTTTGACTTCTAATAAGGTGCCCATATTCATTTTTTATTATTATTATTTGAGTCGATCACAATCAATCAGTCAATATCACTGACGATGTGTTCCCCTGAACAATGATCACTGAACTAAAACACACATAAACTCAACAGGTATTGTGCTTTTTCAGCAGATAAAACATTTAGTACAACAGGAGAGAAGACCTTTGTGGTCTTGGTCCATGAAACAACTTTCTTAACCTGGCAATTATAGGACAGCGAGCCTATCAATAACCAAAAGGCCTCTCAAAAACTTGTAAACATAACACTGTAAAAATGCAAACATTTGCTAATTGCCATAGTAAGGTTCATAAGTCAGTGATGGAAAAATGCGGCTTCTAGAACATTAACAAAACTTTACATACTGGCAAAAAAACAGGAGAGGAAAAAAATGCACACATCCCAATCCACCGACACCGTGCCAAAAATATTGTATATTATCGGGCCTATTATAGAATGTTATGGGATTTATCGGGATGACGTCATAATTCCTATTATCGGACCGATAATTATCGTGCACCTCTATATAACCTGAGTGATAAAAATCAGTTTTTTTGTCAATCAGCCAGTTATGCAAGCGCATGTAAACACGTTAAAACACCCGATTTATTCACCACTTTAACACAAAACAGAGAGAGCACTTTCAGAGCCAGATTTTTTGGGTGACTCATTGGGCAGTTGAGGGCGGTTGAAAATGCGTATCCTGCTTTACTGTAGATGATTAGTGCCATGCTGTGATCTCAGACAGTGATGTGACCAGAGTCTATCTCTGGCATCGTGCCCTTTATCGTACACCACTATCCACCCCGCCCCTTGGCCCCCTGTTCCTACCCACGCTTCCCTCATTGACAATCGCTCCTGTACATCTGCAGACTCAAAAGACGATGAGTCACAAAGCTCAGCTCGTTGGGACTATCAAGCACATCAAATGAAAAGGAGGGAGGCAGTTTTAGGACGTTGCTTCATACTGGAAGGGAGGAAGACTTAACTGTCGAACTGGACGGGTTTATGCGTTTGTTTTCCACTCTTAACCCTGTATAGGCCACTAATTGGCTGCAAGTGACAACGCTAATCCATTTGAACCGAGAGAGCTATTCCAGTTTGAAAAAATTAGATGTCTAGTAGTGACAAACTCATTTCAGTTCACAGCAGAACACCACATGATTGAAAGTCTTTTAAGGCTCTAACAACTAATAGTTAAATACTTTGGATAAAAATCAATGAATACATTAGGTGCCGACAAATTTGATAGTCAATTTTTACTGGTATCTATGAGCAGTGCCGTTTGGGTCCTTTTTTTGTGTGTAATGTGAAGCTACTCACGCGCGCCAGCGATTAGACCAAGAGAGAGAGTCACTGCTACACTCAGGTAGTTGCTGAATCAATAATATTTATGCGAGCGTTGGGTTGTCTTGAATCGTGTGTGTTGTCGGATCCTGTGTACCTCCGTCAGGGGTGAGTAAATGGCGCCAATTGTATTGTTTGTATTCTTTGTTGATGAGGCGTTACGACTCAGCACAGAGCGGTAAGCTACACTGCTGGCCAAAAGTATTGGCACCCTTGCAATTCTGTCAGATAGTGCTCAATTTCTCCCAGAAAATGATTGCAATTACAAATGCTGTGGTAGTAATATCTTCATTTATTTTGCTTGCAATGAAAAAACACAAAAGAGAATGGGAAAAAATCATTGTCATTTTACACAAAACTCCAAAAATGGGCCGGACAAAAGTATTTGCACCCTTTATAAAATCATGTGATGCTTGTCTAATTTGTGTAATTAACAGCACCTGTTACTTATCTTTGGCACATAACAGGTGGTGGCAATAATCAAATCACACGTGCAGCCAGTTAAAATGGATTAAGGTTGACTCAACCTGTGTCCTTGTGTGTACCACATTGAGCATGGAGAAAAGAAAGAAGACCAAAGAACTGGCTGAAGACTTGAGAAGCAAAATTGTGAGAAAGCATGGGCAATATCAAGGCTAAAAGTACATCTCCAAAGACCTGAATGTTCCTGTTTCTATCGTGTGCAGTGTCATCAATAAGTGTAAAGCCCATGGCACTGTGGCTAACCCCCCTAGAAGTGGATGGAAAAGAAAGATTGACAAGAGATTACAACGAATGATTTAGCGGATGGTGGATAAAGAACCTCGACTAACATCCAAACAAATTTAAGCTCTCCTGCAGTCCAAGGGTACAACAGTGTCAACCGGTACTATTCGTCGACATCTGAATGAAGAGGGACTCTATGTTAGGATACCCAGGAAGACCCCACTTCTGACCCAGAGACATAAAAAAGCCAGGTTGGAGTTTGCCAAAAGTGAGAAAGCCAAAAAAGTTTTGGAAGAATGTTCTCTGGTCAGATGAGCCAAAAGTAGCGGTTTTTGGGAAAAGGCCTCAATATTGAGTTTACAGGGGAAAAAAATAAGGCCTTCAAAGAGAAGACACAGTCCCCACAGTCAAACATGGTGGAGGTTCCCTGATGTTTTGGGGTTGCTTTGCTGCCTCTGGCACTGGACTCCCTGACCGTGTGCATGGCGTTATGAAGTCTGAAGACTACCAACAAATTTTGCAGCATAATGTAGGCCGCAATGTGAGAAAGCTGGGTCTCCCTCAGAAGTCCCAAAACACACTTCAAAAAGCACGGAAAATGGTTTAAGGGAAAGCACTGGAGACTTCTAAAATGGCCAGCAATGAGGCCAGACCTGAGTCCCATAGAACACCTGTGGAGAGATCTGAAAAAGGCAGTTTGGAGAAGGCAGCCTTCAAATCTCAGAGACCTGGAGCAGTTGGCCAAAGAAGAATGGTCAAAAATTCCAGCAGAGCATTGTAAGAGACTCATTGATGGATACCGGAAGTGGTTGTTTGCAGTTATTTTCTCTTAAAGGTTGTGCTATCAAGTATTAGGCTGAGTGTGCAAATACTTTTGTCCGGACCATTTTTGTGTAAAAGGATAATGATTAATTTTTTTTTTCATTCTCTTATGTGTTTTTTTCATTGCAAGCAAAATAAATGAAGATATTACTACCAAAACATTTGTAATTGCAATCATTTTCTAGGAGAAATTGAGCATTAATTGACAGAATTGCAGGGGTGCCAATACTTTTGGCCAGCAGTGTAGTTACGGATTATGCTAATCAGTGTCTGTTTTGTGTTTTGAAGAAGCATATTAGCGCTTGAGTTATATTGTTAGATAGTGAAGTTGTCTCATTTCTTTTTATAAAGAAACTGCACACATAAACCCATTCATGTAACAGCTTATCTAGCGCCTTTCAACACAAACTCCCATTCAAACTGTAAATTGTCATACAATACAGTGTGTTTTGAAATTGGATTTGGATTATATTTATGAACAACTGTTTGATAAAGAAAACTGATTCATTACAGTCTGCCTCCTCCAAATTCAATTTTGTTGTTTAGTTTGTTTAATGAAAATAGTCATTGACAATTTATATTAGTGCTTTGCCCACAAGAAAAAAATGTCAATCAATGTCTGATTTGTGTACTGACAATTTTTTAAATATATTTTATACCCAGAACTATTATTGAAAACTTTAACAAATTTTATTTATTTAAAACTGTCTCGAGGCAGGGGCATGGAGGACCCAAATGCAAGGAAATGGAGAGGTAAGCCAGGGTGGTGATCATCTCAATGTTTTAATGACAGATAACAAAAACAAAGTACAGTACAACCAAAAGTCCAAAAAGCAAAGTACCAACCAAACTCAAGAGGAGAACAAAATACTGGGTCAAAACTTATTTAGTCGGAAGAACAACAACACGAGGGCTTGGATGGAGAAATAGACGCAACAATGACTGACAGCACATGGGGAACTTAAATACAGACACGGGGTAAAAAGACAATGAGGCACAAGTGGGTGACACAAGAGGCAAGACAGGAGCAGGTACAACAGGTTAAAATAAATGGGTGATCACAAGGACAACACACTAGGGCACAAACCTAACAGGACATAACTCAAGGCATGACAAAAACATTAGAATTAAATACAGTTAAGTCTGGAAGGTCCATAAAATATAATATTTAAAGGAAATAGTCATCTATTTTGTCTTCATTGTTACTTACAATATGCCTCAAACAGCTTCAAGTTAAATTGTAAAGCTAAATGAAAAGGCGAGATTTATCCAATTAATCGATTATAACGGATATCATCATGAATAACACCAAAAGAGTACCTCGAATTTAAAGAAAATAAACCTGAGAGTGTGATTGGGGGCAACAACAGAGTTTATTTTTCGTGGAAATGCATGAAATCAACAGGAAGTGACAAAATTGAACAGCAAATTGCTTAGAAATGACCCAAAATATACGGAAAGTGACTCAAAATCAATAGGAAGTGACCCGGAATTAAGATTCAATCAATAGGAAGTGACCTGAGGGAGTTTACCGACCAAGAGAGCAAAGCATCCCCACACAATTGTCAGACAAAGTGATTTTTTAAAATTTATAAATGTATTTATTAGAACCAAAAATATTTTAAAAATCCAATATTAATAACAAATATTAAAATAATTATGTGATCAAAACTAATTATATTTGAGTTTTTTAAATTAACAAAAAAAATAGTTACTAGCCCTTTAAAGGGTTAAAATGTGGCGGCGACAGCCTTGGGCACACGTCGTAATTAACTTTTTAAAGGCTGTGTCAAAAGGCGGCTCGGCTGTAATCATGGGTGCTGAGAGATGAGATTAGAGAACGCTCGCACTCGGTCATTACCTGGCCAATGACGAAACACGCCCACTCCTGGCCTGTGTGGAGCCAGTCCAGATTGATAAGTCACCACATTGGGATGCAACGCCTCCATTATCTACAGTCTCATAGCACACACAGCACAGCTCATATTTAGTCTTTAGCGGGTCATAGTGCGGTACTTTATGCATTTTGCAGTGGTTCCATTTGCAAAGGAAATTTCCCTACATTCAGTCAGTCATACAATTCTATAGGAATCCAGCATTTCTTATTTGCTGTTTTCCATGGCTTTTAAAATTATTTAAAATATCTCATTGACGGCAGTAGATGTCTAATCCGTTTGAAGTCGGAGGATAAGCAGCGGATGAATGTTCATCTACCAGTGATTAACTCATTTAACCCTTTAAGGTCTGGGCCAATTTTGTCCCATTTTTTTATTTTAATTTTCTCACATTTCTGCAAAAACTTATCATCAAATGTGATCTGATCTTTGTCAAAATCACACGGATGACAGAACAGTGTCTGCTTTAACTAAAACCACCCAAACATTTATAGGTGTTCGTATTTTAATGAGGATAGTATGCAAACATTGACAGAAGGGGGAAAATAAGTAAGTGAACCATCACATTTAATATTTTGTTGCCCCCCCTTTAGCAGCAATAACTTCAACCAGATGCTTCCTGTGGCCGCAGATCAGTTTGGCACATCAATCAGAACTAATCTTGGCGCATTGTTCTCTACAAAACTGCTGTAGTTAAATCAAATTCCTGGGATGTCTGGCATGAATCGCTGTCTTTAGGTCATGCCAAAGCATCTCAATGGGGTTCAAGTCTGGACTTTGACTTGTCCACTCCAGAACATGTATTTTGTTCTTCTGAAGCCATTCTGAAGTTGATTTACTTCTGTGTTTTGGATCATTGTTTTGTTGCAGCATCCATCCTCTTTTTATTTTCAACTGTATGACAGAAGGCCTCAGGTTTTCCTGCAAAACATTGTGATAAACTTTTGAATTTATTCTTCCAATAATGACTGCAAGTTGTCCAAGCCCTGAGGTAGCAAAACAGCCCAAAATCATGATGCTCCCTCCATCATGCTTCACGGTGGGGATGAGGTGAGCTGTTACATTTTTCCTCCACACATGACGTTGTGTGTTACTCCCAAACAATTCAACTTTGGTTTCATCAGTCCACAAAATATTCTGTGGAGTGTCCAAGTGCCTTTTTGCGAACATTAAATGAGCAACAATGTTTTTTTTAGACAGCAGTGGCTTCCTCCGTGGAGTCCTCCGATGAACACCATTCTTGGCCATAGTTTTACATATAGTTGAGGTGTGCACATAGATATTGGACTGTGCTAGTGATTTCTGTAAGTCTTTGGCATACACTTTAGGGTTCTTTTTTGCCTCGCTGAGTATTCTGCGCTGAACTCTTGGCGTTGTGGACAACTTCGCTGACTGTCGATTGATGAACATCCAGACTTTTAGAGATGGTTTCGTATCCTTTCCCAACAATCCTTGATTGCAGGTCTTCAGACAGCTCTTTTAACCGAGCCATGATGCACATCAGACAGTGCTTCTCATCAAGAGATTTCTTACCAGGTGTGTGTTTTATAGTGGGCAGGGCAGCTTTAACCCACTAATCAGTGATTGGGCACACACCTGACCTAAATTGTTTGGTAAAAATTGGTTTCAATTGCTCTTTAAGTCTCTTTCGGCAAAGGGTTCACTTATTTTTCCCACTTCTGTCATTGTTTGCATGCTATCCTCATTAGAATATAAAAACCTATGCAATATCTCCAGAAATGGCTTTTTCTAGTTTCTGAAATGCAAAGGGAAAGGTAGGGGTTGTTGTACGCTTGAATATTTTCAGTCTGGTTGCAGGACCATTTTTTGCCACCAGTCTTACATATTGCTCCTTTAAAGTGCATGTGACACGAAAAAGCATGTTTATTTCATAATAGACGCGGTATTTTATGCTCCTGAATGATATGGACCGCTTGGATGTGTGTGGAAGCGATCGCTATATTTATTTAGTTTTTTGAATCCCGCGCCATGAAAATGAGTGACTTCCGGCTTCGGTCTTGCATTAAGGAGGAGGGCGCTGTGACGTGTACGGTAGAAGACGTCCTCTTCACTATACAGCGTACTGTTGTGTATGAGGACGAAGGATTCAGCTGATTTTGTGGATTAATACGTTTATTTTTCGCATCACGCCAGCCAAACGGCTGCAGAAAAATCATTCTGTATGAGGGAGAGGCGTATGCGCCTTTTTGGAGTTTCAAAAGGTTCCCATTCACCGTGGATATTGACCAAAACAAGCCCGACTACAGTGGGACTATTGGACTTACGAGGAAGTGAGTAAACATCTTGTTTAGTATTATGTCAAATATTAATACAGCTATAACAAAGTAAACACTACAAACTTTCTTTAAATAAAGGACTACTTACGTTTGGTCATTGATAGGCATGTAAAAAGCTCTCCTCATGCACATTAGCACGTTAGCTGCACAACAACTGCATCCACCCTCCTCCGGGGAACGAACTGTAAATTGCTCTCCGCTGGGCGGTTTGCCGATCCGCGAAGACAATCGACAACTCAGTCATCATGTCAAATAATCCAGGCGAGTTATGTGTGATTTTCCGCTTTGAAGACTTTGAAACATCACTCTGTTTGGGTTAGCATGTCGGCTAGCTGTCACGCCTTTTGGTTTGTTTGCATTCTCCGAAGCCGGGGAAGGGAAATGACATACATTATGTCTGATTTAGGTGTCATAAAATATCGTTCGGGAGGTGCGACAGTAAAGGTGAAGTCGACAGTTTTGACCATTATGGAGTAATTTTGCCATGTCGTCCTGAATAAATGCATTTTTGTTATTTCATATTCCATTTAGCACAAGACTGTTATTTTGTCATGACCATGCCGTTTATTTAGCAATTGGGGAAAATACTTGGATAAAAAGAATATCTTGTAAAAAATACTGAAGTAAAGAGACAGAAACAATGACATTTTGCAGCTCTCTTCGTCGCGTTTTCCTCGTTGTGAATAGTTCCCCCTCGACGGGCTGACTGGTCCTTCTCAAGCCATTTATATAGCTATTGGGGATAAATACTTGGATAAAAAGAATATCCTGTAAAAATATTGGAGTAGAGAGACTGAAACAATGACGTTTTGCGGCTCTCTTCGTCGCGTTTTCCTCGTTCTGAATAATTCCCCCTCAATGGGCTGAATAGTAAAACCGATGAGCCCAGTCTACCGCTGACGTCATCCACCTGTTGGGGACGCTAAAGCCCTATAATGGTAGGCGTGGCTAATCGGCAGATTAAAAGACTAATTTCTCGTCATCTGCGCTTTGCTAAATTGTTGTATATAGTCGAATCGTCTCAAAATATAATTATAATTCACATAATAATGCCATTTAAGACTTTTTTTCTCATGTCGTATGCTCTTTAAGTCTTGTTGCTGTAATGACTGAAAGAGGCTAGTGTGTGTGGGGGTGTGTGTGTGCGTGCGTACTGTGCAATGAAAGTGTGACACGGGGGAGGGGTCTGAGTGTCTGTCTGTCTGCCTGCCTGTCAGACATGTCCCAAACAGTTTACATGTTTAGCACATACAAAATGTTTAGCTTATTCTTGGTTCTACCCTCTAGTAACACTCTGAAGTTAGTATTTTTTTTAATTCATAGTATTCAATTGAGTGCTCTGTAAAGGGTTAATTTGGAATCAAATAAAGGCTCCATTGCTGTGTAACTTTTTTTTTTTTCGCGCTCGTCTAACGCAAACGCTCTGCAGTCACACACTCAGACTTCCTGTCACTCACACCCCCTCCCTTTTCAAAACATGACTTTTTTTTTTCCTTCCCCCACCTCCTCTCCCTTGCGTTGAGTCCAGCAATTTCTTGGCTGTGGTCTTGGGTAAACAGTGTATTTTTAGCAGGAAGGTCATATAGGCCCATGCAGTCTTAATCACCATATTCCCATTTTTCCCACCAGCCTCGGACCACTTGAGGGGCTAGAAAGACACAAGTGGCTTTGCACACACAATGTGTAATTATTTTGAGGGTTTTTTTTCCCCACCTACACCAATGAGGTTATTTTTATTGCCATTTTTTGTTTGTTAGTAGTTAGCAAGATTACACACGCAGCTTTGTATGTTAATGATGTTTGCTTATTTTCACAGTGAATAACTTTTTAATGTTATTGCATCGACTTTATTCGTGTGTTACAAAGTGTCAGCATTTTGCAGAGTTTCCATTGTAAAGCAGGGGTTCCTAGTTACTTGGATCCAACCTACAGACAAACAAAAAAACAGAAAATATCTTAGTACTGTATTGGCCCGAATAAAAGACGGCCCTGATTATAAGACGACCCCGTTTTTCAAGACTCAAGTTTGAAGAAAGACTTTTTGAACACCAAATTAATTTGTATACAGAAAATAATTACAGTACATCTGAAACAAATGATTATAACAATGTATTAGAGAGGAAAGCATTTTATTTTGCCTCATTCAAATCTTAATATCTGAACATTTAATTATGCAAACTAAAGTGCAATCACATTCGTAAATGAATGGCTTCTGGTTTTTTAAATGTAAATAAACCAATCTATTGTGATAAAACAACAAAATTGCAATAAATGCATTAACCATCAAAGTGAGTTCTAACTATAACTGTAGTCTTGAAACAAATCTGAATAAGGAAAAACATTGCAGTAAAATAATGCAAACTGGTTAAACTTGAGAGTAGTTGAGATCTGTCATGGCAGAAAATTACTCCTCAAGTTCAGCATTCGCTTCAATGATATCTGGCGCCATCTAGCGTGGTGAATGGGTATAATGTCTAGACCCCGAATATAAGACGACCCCCACTTTTACAGTCTTATTTCAAGGCAAAAAACACCGTCGTATATTCGGGCCAATACCGTACATTATTTCTGCAATGTAAAAATTTAAAATGTACGACATAGTGTTAGGCCCTCACAAAGTAAAAAAAATATTTTAAAATCCCTAGGAGAATAAGGCTGCAATATCAAAGGGAAAATGTTGTCGTATTACGCGATATAAACCAATAATGAATATTACGAAAATAAAGGTGTGATATCAAGAGAAAAAAATCATATTAGATTTAAGTCGTATTATTATCAGAAAAAGCCATAGTATTATGAAATAATGATGTAATATTGCGTAACTTTACCTATTTTTACTTCAATGTATGTGTCAAGTAGGCGCGTTAAAAAAATCATTTTGGAGATGTATTGCGATATTACGTCTAGGGCTGTCCCAAACGACTAATTTTCTCCCGATTAGTCAGCCGACTATTTTTACGATTAGTCGACTAATCTAATAATTAAAAAAAAAAAAAAAATTTTTTTTTTTGTTTTTTTTGTTTTCTAATTTAGCAATGAAATTGTTGTTGATGCTTATCAATTCACAAAAAACATATTGGAACACTTAAATTATTTATTAAAGTACAAATAAACACGTAAATAACAATAATAAATCACAAATAAACAATGAGTTCAAATGCTGATAGAATTAACTAGTGTAGCATCCCGATTGAAAAGATGGTCTCTTAAACTGATGGTTTACAACTTTTATTCCATCCTTGATGTAATCACACTGTAAAAGCTAAAACAACACAATTAGAACGAAATTAACGAAAACTTTTCACCTTTTTCCTTTGAAACCTTATTTATATATCAATGAATTGCCTATATGAATTGCCTTTACCTTAATTTATTACCTTATCATTGACAATCTCTCCCTTAAGTGCAATCACTGTATATACTGTATATATTTATGACCTTTTAACCTTATATAATTTTCTATACCATAAAATAAACCATAACATGAAATAAACCTTTCAGTTAGCATTAAGAACAATACTAATAGCACTTAGGCCCATTGTCAATGAAACATTATTATTTAGTAAGGCGACAGCACCCTCTGGTGTACAAAAAATGAAAAAAAAAAATTTACAAACTGGGTTACGGCGCTTGAGGTGTTTATTCACGGCCGACGTGCAGCCAAGCTTGGCATTGAAGAGACAGGACGGAAGAGTGTACGCTCCTTTGTTTTTTTTAAATAAGTCAATGTTTTGGACACTCTGGTGTGCTTTTTTGGCTTTGTGCCGCTTTCCCCGCTTGCATACAGAGCATCCGACATTCTGAACTTTCCGCGCATATATTTTTTTAACCCTTCATTAACCGTCGACGGGATGTTGTGCTCGTCGACGGATTTACGTCATCGATGACGTCGACTATGTCGACTAGTCGGGACAGCTCTAATTACGTCACACAATTCTTGTATCGATTCAAAATCCCTCTGTACTGATCCTTATACGTGTGTTTTTGGTGGGAATAAACAATTCAGTGGCTGCATTTCTACTCCCGTCCTTTGCTGATGTAATAACAACATTAGACTAATCTGAGTAGAGATTTATGTATGTCGCCCTCTAGTGGTCGGCCGCTATTACTGGGGTGTATACACACCTACAGCAGCCCAGCGTCGGTCAATGTACACAGTAACATTAGTTGCTGTTGTCTCAGCAATGGCGGACGGGGTACTTCCAGTCATTTTGCTCAGATTAGTCCTATTGTAAGTCTGAAATTTGGGCTCATTTTGGCTTTTACTGCAAAAATGGAGGCATGGAGTATTTAGAATCCTGCATTTAAGCAGGTTTGGACTAAAGCAGGTTTGCGCTAAAAAAGAGAAAATGTTATAATGAAAGCCATATGTTGTTCAAACATAAAACAAAAAATATTTTCACTTGAGCGCTAGATGAGGTTTCAGGAGTAAATTGATATAAATTTACTTTTATACATATGTGGATATTGACGGGAGGCGAGCGTGGCAGTGCTCCCCCAGTGGCTGAAAAATGTGATTGCACGTAATTGACTTATTTTCATTCATATTTATATATGAATTTAAAATAAAGACCTAGCCTCGTAAAATGTTGTCTATAAAAGTTATAAAGCAATAAAACAAACAACAAAAATGAATGAAATTAACAAGAATCCTACAAAGTATTTCATAATGGGTCAAAATTATTTTTCGGAAAGATATTGTGAGTAGCACCTTAGAGACTGTCCTTTGCTTTGCTTAACCAAAGCTTCACCTGAGAAGGCCAGCTGGAATTTCTTTGTTTCATGCTTTGCCCCTCCCTCCTACAAAGTCAAACTTCGCCTATGCGTTTATTTGGGTCCATTTTGTGATTGTTTTTTTCTAACATGATATACAAATATCCCAATAATCGTCTTCAAGTGTAGTATCAGGATTAATCAGGAACAAATCGAATCAGCCTGTGAATCGTGATACGAATGGTATCCACAGATATGAGGCAATACACCCCCCTGTTATACAGCATTGCTTTACGTCACTTTACGTACTACACATGATATTACAAGATGTAGTATGTACATTTGATGCTGCCAGGGCATGCTGGAGGAGAAAACAAAAATAAAAAGCTTGACAGATTTGATATCACATGATTGGACGTCTATCATTGTCAATGGCACTGAAAAAGTTAAAGGTATTGTTGTTGTCACACACTGGGGTGATCGACTCCCGAGAGCAAGGTCGCCATTTTGCTATTTTCATTTCAAGAGTTAATTAGGGTCTCGGTGCTTTGATTAAATCACGACTTAAAATCAATTACGCATCGCTGTGCAGACAGTCACATGCCAATCAACTCGTTGCACAACCCACCCACTTGGTTCACTTTGATTGTGTACTTTTCTATTTTCTATGCTGTTTTAACCCTAACCTTATCGGAACATGGGGACGAGCGAACAATAAAATGAGTTAGTTGTAACATGGCCGAAATCAGCTGCTCCCTGTTAAGACCAACATAAACTAATTTTTTTTTTATGTATTCGTAATTTAAGTTATATGTGTAATTAGCTGTATTTTGTGGGGAAATGTGTTTGAACAATTTGTTAAGATTATTGGGAAAAAAAGAGAAAACTTTAACATTTTATCGCATTTAAACTAGCGGACTTTTGCTATGCAAGTTAGCCGATTGTTCTTTTTTTTTTTTTTTTTTTTTTTTTTTTTTTTTTTTTTTAAAAACCTGTCCTGTTCAGCTGTTTGACACAGAGAATGGAAGTCTAAGTGCCCAGATTCTGAACAGTTTTAATGTTTCACATTGAGAGTCTGACATACTCCCATTGTGATCATTCAAAATACCTTTTTATTATGACAAAGCAGCGAACAGGAAGGGATTATGGGGGGACAGAAGAAAAGAAATACAAGAGAAGAAGGAAAAGAAACACATACACAAACAACAACTAGATATACATTGAACATCTAAACTAGTTACTAATATGCTGGTGCTATCGTCAGCGAGATGTATTTCCGGTTTACACCATGTGGGGGCCTATTGGCCAGTGAAAGAGGAGAATGGGGGTGGGGGTGTCTATAAGCCTATAAGCTAAGTGATTGAAAGGGGTAGAGTGTACACAAATCAGTTCTGTGATCTAGAACCCAGTAATCGTGTGAATCTCTTATGAGTAAGCCCGTTGGCGACCAACCCTACGCCGCCGCATCGCCAATCCCGGCACCGGGACCCCCGACCCGAGAATGCCCTACCACATCCAGCAGCACGCAGGCCCCACCGGGCGCGCGACAGCCACGCAGACGGGCGGAGAAGCCGCGCGGGCGCCAACCCAGGGCCACAGCCCCCACCCGGCCAGCCCGGGGAGGGAGGGAGGGCGGGCGCGGGGGCGGGGGGCCATGCGCAGCCCATCCCTCCTCCCGCAGCCCAGCAAAGGAGCCATCGTCCCCCCCCCGGGACCCAGGGTGGTCCCCCGGGCCACCCGCGCACCCATCAACCGGCCTTCAGGGATGGCAGGAGGGGACGCACCACCAACCCCACGCCTACACCCACCCCCGCCCGCCCACCCGGGCCACGAGCCACAGCCCCCCAACCGGCACGGCACGCCACGGGACCCCCAGCGGCCCACCAAGCCCCAGGCCAGGCAGGGTCCCCCGCCGGTGCAGGCGACACCCCGCTGATACACCGGCGCCCAGTCAGCGACCCGCGACGGAGCGCAGGGCGGATGCCCAGCCAGAGAAGAGAGGGGAAGGCGGAGGCAGGAGAACGCCCAGGAACTGCCACGGGGCGATGCAAGATCGGGGACCCGACCCCCCAACCTACTCCCGCGGCCGGCAGCCGAGGCAGAGGGGAGGCCACATCCCAGGAGCCACGCCATATAAAAAAGTGTGGGACCCACCTACCACCCTATTACTGTGGCTGCCAGGTTCCCGACTGGCAGCCATCACCCAGCACCGTGATGGGGGTGTGAGGGGAGGGTAGTGCAATGTATGCATTAAAATTAGCCGATTGTTCTTTTGTTGTAATTGATCCTCAGTTACTTATTTAATAGCGTTTGTGGCTAAGCTCAGGCATTTTAATGTATTTTTAAATAAAAGTGCAACTCTGCATAGTTGAAGAAACACTCGGGAATTTTATTTTGCGTTCGCATTTAATGCTCTTTTGAAAGTGCAATCTTAGCAAGCCTTTGTTTTACATCTCCTTAAAGTTATCTGTCAACGCAATTAATGTTCCTAACCTAGATACTCTATTATTTGAACTAACTAGTTTATAGATTAATGGACTTCTAAAATAATAAATAGCTGCAGCCCCAGATATGATAATTCATTAGTGGGTAAAGTATAAGCTAAAATTTTTCTGGAGATGTTGGAGGTTTGTGGAACCCCTAGCAAAAAGTATGGAATCGGACGAGCACTCACTCAGACATTTTATCATGTAGAACAAACTCAGATAAAAAGCTTGAAAAAAATAATGATTGAGTTCAAAAGTGCAACTCTAGCATTTAGAAACACTAAAAGAAAAGAATAAAAAACATTGTGGTGGTAAGTAAATGTTACTTTTATAGCGCAAGTGCAGGAAAATATTTAGGAATCACTCCATTCTGAGGAAAAAAATATGGAATCATGAGAAACAAACAAAGAAATAACAATCAAAACACATCTCTAGTATTTAGTAGCACCACCTCTGGCTTTTATGACAGCTTGCAGTCTCTGAGGCATGGACTTGAGTATTCTTCATCAATTTGGTGCCAACTCTCTTTGATTGCAGTTGCCAGATCATCCTTGCAGTGGACCATTTTTTTCAATGTCCACCACAGGTTTAGTGGTTCTGAATGCTAAAGAGCTGCTCTTTTGAACTAATTCATTATTTTTCAAGCTTTTTATCTGAGTTTGTTCTACATGATAAAATGTCTGAGTGAGTGCTCGTCCGAGACTGGTGATTCCATACTTTTTGCTAGGGGTTGTAGTAGGCGTTGGGTACTCTCAAAGCAGGTAAAAATGGTGAAATGCACCAATGAAAATGACGTTGGAGGTGTTTAGAGGGGATAGACTGCTTTATCGTCAGGTTTTAAAAAATGGTAGAAATATGGTTAAAATTCCCCTGGATGTTGTGAAGGTTTGTAGCGGGCTTTAGTTCTTTCAAAGTGGGAAAAATGGTGAAAAGTATTGCTGAAAATGACCCAGGAGGTCCTCTTGTTGAAATTCCCCTGTGAGGCTGGAGATCGAACAGGGCAAGAGGCTGAACAAGGCTGCGATGTGAGCAGCCGAGAGATTAATCGACTGTTAATCTGCTCTATTGCTTTTCAATTAGCATAGGGAAGGCTGCAATGGTACACATCCAATTAGGCCTGTCGCGATAACAAATTTTAGTGTGCGATAATTGATCTCATAAATTATTGCGATATGCGATATTATTGTGCCCCCCCAATTTTTTTAAAACCAATTTACAATAACACAGTGAGAATACAGTATATAGTAATAGATCAAGTACACCCTTTTAAACGCGATAAATATTTACTCTTAAATTCAAAAATACTTGATACAGATAAGTCACAGTTCGGTACGATTTTCGATACGGGGGACACAATTTTCGATCCGATTCAATACATTTAATGCTCTGAAAAAAAAAATAACAACTGTATTTTTCGTTTCGGTTTTTTGTTTTTGTTTTTGTTTTTTTTGTTTGTTTGTTTGTTTTTTTTGCTAACGAGCAAAAATTAAATTTCCATCATATAAACATGCATTTTAGTGCATAATATTTATGTGCTTACTAGCCTTACTTCTTACTGATCTGAAGAAATTTTGTATAAAAGTGCTGAGAACATTCTTTACTGTTTGTAAAGTGAGGCGGGGCACACTGTTGATTGCTACAGCTGTCTTAGCAGTTAGGTTTACTACATGAGCAAGACATCCTATTTGTGGTCCGAATCCATCTGTGTCACTTACTGAATTCACAATATTTGCAGCATTATCTATAGTAACTGGTATGGATTGATTTGGCCTTCTTAACTTCCATTCAGTCATGGCGGTTTATAATTCATCGATGTAGTATATGGACTACGTGTCCCATAATCACTCTGGGCTCACGTAGCCAATGGCATGGGACGTAGCACATCTTGTTTGTTATTTCATGATATCTAGTGTGTGCGCGCATTAAAAAAGTTAGCAAACACAACAGAAGTCACGTCAGCTCATTACTGCACACCACACCAGCATATGACAATCGACTTTCATAAACAGGACGAGTCTGAAGCACAGCGCTTTTAATTTGCCACTCAATGTTCATCATTCAGATGTCAGTTGTCAAAGTGAGGTTGTTCGTAGCAGCCAAGTCGGTAACAATGTTTTGGCGGACTTCGTTGTAAATATCCGGTGTTGTACTGAAAAATAGCCTCCCCGCGTGAAATGTCACCCCTGACGGGAGCGCCCACACGTCAACAACACCGGCACGCCGGAGATGGTCCGCACTGACGCGGCCGGGATACGTTGAACAATAGGATATAATGGGAACGATTGGCTCGGGCGCTATTTTTTGCCGGACCTGGAACGAAGATGCATTTTGCGCAGTTGGTAACAAAGAATCCGAACTTTTAACAGCACGTCTGCCGCAGCGGATAAATCGCAGCGGAAAAATGACCACCTTCATTTTTATTTATCGTACGATAAATGGAATTATTGCATATCGCGACAAGCTTACATCCAATCAGCTCATGGGATAAGGCCACTCTTATTGGTGAACTCATCAGTCAATCGTAATGGGGGAAGCTGCGATGGTGTACAGCTAATCAGCTCACGGGATGAAGCCACTCTTAGTGGCGGTCTCGTCGGTTGAGCAAAATGGGAGAGGCTGCAATGGAGGTGAGATATTAATTTCGAGTGATGACGTCACTCGAAGCTTTTCCTTATCGAACTCCAGCGGCTGACGGAGCGTGCCAACTCTCTCAATAACAGAGAGGGTGTCCCAACAACTAGCACAAACGTAGCACAAGCACCCCTTCCGGTCCATTTTGCAATAAATGGAGGGGCCTTGAGATACTAATTTTGAGTGATCAAATGACTTGCAGCCCCCCATTTACTGCAAAATGGTCCCGAAGGGGTGCCATTAGTTTGTGCTACATTTGCGCGAAATGTTGTGACACTCCTCTGTTATTGAGAGAGTTGGTATACTCCGTCAGCTGCCTCTGTTATTGAGAGAGTTGGTACGCTCCGTCAGCTGCAACGGAGGGGCTGCGATTGTTTTTCATCACTCGAAATTAATATCTTAAAAACGATTGCAGCAAAAACAAAACTTTTTACAGCACAAGCTAGCACAAATGAAGCATAAACATTTGACACCATTTTTAATCAAAATGGGGGGGCTTTTTGACTTCAGATTGACCAGTAAAAGAATTGTAAATATCTCAAAAACGATAGGAGCACAAACGAAACCGTACTTTTCAGACTATAAACAGCTATTTTTTTTTTCGCTAATTTTGAATCCTGTGGCTTATAGTCCAGTGCGACAGTGGCGTCATAAGACTGCCATAAGACCGTCATAAATATGACATGACACTATCATGGGCCTTAATGACATTATGGTTTATGTCAATAACTCCATTCATGTCCAGCTCTGACCTTTACATTCATTCAAAAGTGAGATAATTTGCCGGATAACACAATGACATCTGTCATAAGCAGTCATTAATGCTCATGGCAGTGTCATGTCATAATTTTTGACAGGCTTTTGGTGCCACTGTATTATTACCAAATACCATAACTAGCAATTATTGAAACAACTGGAACAGTAACTGAAGAAATAATTAGCACATATCATGAATTTTTCATCTGTAGTGCTGCAATGCATGCTAGGAGGCATGCTGGACGACAACAGCATTGACAGCAGGTGGCAGCAGAGGTTGACTGTCACCCCTAATGGAGCAGTGATGGCCAAATTAAGCTTCTTGAAGCAATGAAGCTTTGCAGCCAATTGGTTCAAAGCTTTATGGTGGTTCATTTGGTCTTATGACAGTTTTATGATGCCACTGTCAAATATAGCTTTACCAGTTAATATCTTTTGGTGTAAATATCGCATAATACAGTGAGGACAGCTGCGGCTTATCTATGAACAGATGCCATTTTCGTGTCAAATTTGGTGGTTGGCGGCTTATAGTCGGTGCGCCTTGTAGTCTGAAAATAACGCTAAATTTGCCTCGGATGGGGGGCCAACTTCACAGAGGTTGCGAAACAATGTCTCTTGCGCCTCAAAATGAAACAACCAATATTGTTTCGTTTTCATTTTTTGATGAATACCTTATAAAACCCACCGATGCACTGAATCCGCGAAATGGGAACCGCAAAGTCGCGAGGGATCACTGTATTTATTATATAGTATGTATAATATTCACAGGAGTCACATGACGTTAATTTACACTTCTACTGATATCCAATCCTAACACTTTTCAAGAGTTATCAGTTTAACAGCGTGATCATTGTTTTGGTTTCTTTTACAAAAAATAATACTGTTAAATTAAAGCCTCTCTGACATTGGGAGCATTTTCACATTAGTTCCCAAATCTTGTGACAACACGCTTATGATTTGGCAATTGCTTGCGGTGTTTGCCTGCATGTTGTTCCTTCCTTTTTTTTAGTCTGAAGTGCTACTGTTGTCATCGCCTTCCTCTTTTCATTCCACCCAAAGCTCGGTTGCAAGGTTGCTTTTTAGATGCTACAAGGGTGGTTAATTTAAGTATGAAAGTCATGTGAGGCTGAGAAAGTAGGACACCCACACACACACACACAATGGTGGGGTATGAATAGATAGGTTTTAAGCAGCTAATCTTTTTTTTCGTAGAAGATCCCCCTTCCTCTTTTTAAATGATCTTTTGTGTTCTTCACGTTACAACTTCCTCCCGTTGTATTTTGCTACAATACGTCTTGCGTTTGTTCCTCATGCTGAATTTTGAACTCATCTTTTCGATCATTTCTCTGACCTGAGCTGACCACATCCTGATGTAATGATGTGTTTCAGAAGACCAAGTCAGAGATTCCCTAACAGGGCGTTTCTGCGTCATCCATTAAAAAAAAAAAAAAAAAAAAAGTCTACTGCCATTGACAGAAAAATATGTCCATAGAAACTCACAGCAGAAGGATGACAAGAGTCGCATGATTGGACGGACAGGGGCTGCCACGATGAATTGACTAATTGACAATTCATTGGTTATCAAATGCCACTCTTTTGATGGTTGATGAATAATTTAAAGACCTTTATTTTGAGCTTCTTCATAGACTTCATAAAGATATTGACGGGTCAGATTCGACCGTGACTGCGCCACGCCTTCAAGTAGGGGGCCATCCCACAATCCACTTTAGTTTTTCGCAGTCGGTTGCAGCGACACATGCAGCGATCCAACACCGGATTTACGTATGTTGAAAAGTATGAAAGCTGTACCGCATACAATAGATATAATTTGCTGGATGACACCTTCTTAGTCACTTTTTTTTTTTTTTTTTTTTTTTTACAATTTTTATGGAAAAATAATACCAAGGGGAGAACAAAGTTCTCATTTTATTAATATAAGTTTTTTTTATTAAGAAATTATGATAAGGCAAAAAACAGTACATATTCTTTTCATTTTTATATGTTTATTTAATATCGATCAATAAAAAAATCAAAAATTGCTTATAAATGTTTCTATAAAAAATAGGGAGGAAAATATATATTTTTTGGTAATATAACTTTTTTTTTTTTTTTTTTTTTTTTTTTTTAATTAAAAAGGTAAAAAAAAAAAAGTTAAAACATTCTTTTGTTTTATCCATGTATTTACCGTACTTATTTTTTTTTTATTCCTAATGTAAAAAATCAAATAAATACAAATACATTTTCAAAAAGAATGTTTTAATTGTCATTTCTGTCATACAACTGTCATACAAACAGTAAATTATGTGATTTCTATACGAACTGTTAGAATAGAATTGAATACAATAGATTGCCATTGTACGGAGTATTAGATTCAAAACTTCACCATAACACGCACCTCAAAAAACAAAATCGAATTTCAATAAGGCAAATATAAAAAAAAAAAAAAAAAAAAACAGGTTACAGAGTATTTGACTACCGTAATTTTCGCACTATAAGGCGCACCTGACTATAAGCCGACACCAACCAAATTTGACACGAAAACGACATTTGTTCATAAATAAGCCGCACTGGACTATAAGCCACAGCGGTCCTCACTGTATTATGGGATATTTACACCAAAATATATTAACCGGTAAGACTTTATTTAACAGCAGCATCATACGAATGTCATAAAACCAAATGAACCACCACAAAGCTTTGAACCAGTTGGCTGCAAAGCTTCATTGCTTCTAGAAGCTTCATTTGACCATCACTGCTCCCTTAGGGGAGACAGTCAACCTCTGCTGCCACCTGCTGTCAATGCTGTTGTTGTCTAACATGTCTCTTAGCATGCATTGCACCGCTACAGATGTCAATAACAAATCAAAATTCATGTTCTGTGCTAATTATTTCTTCAGTTGCTGTTCTAGTCGTTTCATTAATTGGTAGTTATGGTATTTGGTAACACTTTATTTGACAGTGGCGCCATAACACTGTCATTAGACAATCATAATTATGACATGAGACTGTCTTGAGCATTAATGAATGCTTATAATAGATGTCATGTTTTGTTATCTGGCAAATCATCCCACTTTTGAATGGATATAAAAGATCCAAGCTAGACATAAATGGAGTTATTGACATAATTTGCCGGATGACACATCTGTCTTAAGTATTAGTAATGCCCATGATAGTGTCATGTCATAATTATGACAGTCTTATGACAGGAGGAGGGATGGGCTGTGCTGTTATTAAAGTTATTGATCACAATAATCACAAAAAAGAACAATTTGCTTGGATAACATGAATAACATTTTATTTTGGGGTAGATTTGATGAAAACTGCTGCAAGACGGTGCAAAAACATGAATCTAGTGTAAATAATTCTATTCCAATTCCATAATCCCATCCATAATCATTCCATAATAACTCCAGTATAGCCAACATTTATCTTGGGAGCTCCAGGGGGAGGCGGGCCCGCGGGAAAGCCCCGTGTCTGGGCAAAGCTTTCCTGTCTTCCCCTTACCGCCCTCTAGAAGTCTCCCCTGGCTCGGTTGTCGTGGCAACAATTTAGAAGTCAAAACAGATTACTAAGGCAATTAAGTCACGCGGATGAATTATCACAGGTTATGTTCATACCATAGGTTTCATACTCGTTAACTTTTCTCGAACTTACTTGTCTGTATATGCGGGCATTGATCTGCGCACCTCACAGTAAAACTCGTTTCTTGTCTCATCGTAGCTGAGCCAATTCTAGCGGTCTCGCCGCTGGGGCTAAAACTTTCTCTCCCTTTTCGTGTTCGATTTCGCTTTCGATCACCTCCTCCAGTGGCTTCCTCTTTCTTGAGTGGTCTTTTTCCCCCAGGTGCTTGGCTGGGTGCTGGGGGTTTCAGAAACATGTCTTGTAGTATAACGTTAGGTGGGTAATAACATACAGACAATCAATCAGCAGTAGTAATCAGGTTGCGTGCGTTCACACAGGAGCGAGCGAGCTAACGATATGCATTTACACCCCACGGAGAGCAACGGCTGGCTGCATAGACTGTAAGGTTGTCTTTAATCGGGATAGTGTAACGTCGCCAAAACACAGAACTTCTGGGAATTAATATGAAATAAGATTTTTTTTCTCAATTGACGCATTATTTTTTAAAAATAAAATCAAAATTACAATAAGCTTAATATAAAAAACAGGTTACAGGGTAGTTGCCTTTTTTTTTTATTTTTCTAAATAATTGGCAATTAGTATCAAACTGTTGCTTTCAGCCCTCCCAGTCAAATGGACATGTAGACTGTAGACAACAAATATGTCTACAGTGATATGAAAAAGTTTCTGGACCTTTTGGAATTTCTCACATTTCTGCATGAAATCACCATCAAATGTGATCTGTGCTATGTGAAGTGATGAAGACTAGCGGTGCAACGGTTTGCGGTTCAAAGCCGAACCGTTCGGTTCGCCCTGCACGGTTCAATACGCCTTTATGAACCGCGCCTTTTCGGTTTTGCAATTAATGTATTCCAAACGCTTATGGAATGAATTCATCGAGCTCTGTGTGCCTGTGTGTGACGTGAAGCACCGCTGTGTAGAAATTCCCGCCCCGCAAGTAAATGTCGGATCGCTGTCAAGCACCTGTGTAATAGAAGCCGAGTAAAGCCCTCTCTCGCTTACGAGCGAAGTGAAAGTGAAACAAGAAAGAAAACAAATATCTATGGCGAGCGGAGGAGTGGAGAGACAGAATTTTGAGGAACCACCGGCTTCTTTCAAATCTGCCGTGTGGCAACATTTTGGTTTCCCCGTGGATTACAATGCGGAGGGAGAGAAAATATAGAAAAAAAAAATTGCAAGTATTGCTCAGCACTTGTTCCCCATGCTAATGGCAACACTTTTATAACATGACTCCGGCACCTCAGCCAGCATCACCCACAGATATCACTTTCTCAGGGTAGGACAACCCCGAAGATGACACCAGTGAAAACACACGGCGGGCTTTTATTTATTTGCAACGCTTGACCCGCGTTACGTTGTTCCCTCGCGGACATATTTCTCCAACAACGTAATCCCCGACATTTATGAGATGGCACGCAAAGCCATCGAAGATGATTTCGCTAAAGCACACAGTTTCGCCCTGACTACTGATAGTTGGAAGTTGGACGTCCCGTGCTACAGAGTGCTACTACCTAACTGTGACAGTCCACTATAATTCATACCTGTCAAATTGTACGGTCTCGTCGTAATTTGTACAAGTGAGCACTCATTTTTGAATGTGTACGCCGTACATTACATTCAAAATCTGCACGTTTTTCGTGCATTACGCTTTTTTTTTAATCCGTTCGGATTCGGTCACCGTTTCTGCAACGAGACAATGCGTTGCTTGAATGACGCGAGAAAAGTCAGAGACTCGGAGAGGGAAGATTGTTTGTTGAGACGCTGTTGCAAACGCGATGCTAGGCTAGGTGGCTCCAATATTACCTAACTTAGCCGACAACATACAATCTATGCCTAGATGTCTAATGCATATGGAACTACATGCGAAATGACACGCAGTAGCGTTAGTAAACAGCCGCCATTTTAGAGCAGTAAACTTCTCAGAAAGGCTCTGTTGTAGTAAACCTTACGAGCAAACCTAAGCACCTTTTTATCTAAAATACTCCTAAATCGGCAAAATCTTGACTTGAGTCTATCTTTAAAGGATGAAACAGTTTTAAAATTTTCACATGTTGAAAGTAGACAAGGGAACTAATGCAAAAACGGGAGCAATTTTATCAACTTTAATGGTTGATTCACAACATTAAATGACCTCAAAACATAGCAAATGTTACTATGTTTTTTTTTTATTTATTTTTTTTTTTTTATTATTATTTTTTTTTATTTTGTTTTTTTTATGAAAAACAAAAAAACATGAAAGGTATCACCACTTTGCCAAGTAACTTTTTTACTACTGTGTGTGTATTTCAGTAGTCAGTCACTACACTAGCCAAAGAGCTAAGAGGCATTTTAACAGTCGAAAATGTTTACATTTTAAGTGTTTATTTCATTTTTTAAAAAGCAAAATAAAGGCAGTTTAAAAAAAAAAAAAGCAAAACGCAAACCGAAACCGTGATCCCAAAACCGAGGTTCAAACCGAACCGTGGGCTAACTGAACCGTTGCACCCCTAATGAAGACACAGTGTCTGGTTTCACTAAAACACCCAAACATGTATAGGTTTTCATAACTTAACGAGGATAGCATGCAAACAATGACAGAAGGGGGGAAATAAGTAAGTAACCCTCTGCCCAAGGAGACCTAAAGAGCAATTGAAATCAATGTTTACCTAACATTATAAGTCAGGTGTGTGCCCAATCACTGGTGAGTGGTTTAAAGCTGCCCTGCCCACTATAAAACACACACCTGGTAAGAAATGTCTTGATGAGAAGCATTGTATGTGCATCATGACTCGGTCAAAAAAGCTGTCTGAAGACCTGCGATCAAAGATTGTTGATTTGTATAAAGTTGGGAAAGGATACAAAACCATCTCTAAAGGTCTGGATGTTCATCAATCGAAAGTCATAGAAGTTGTCTACAATGGGGAGAGTTTGGCACTGTTGCTTCTCTCCCAAGAAGTGGCCTCCACCAAAGATGACGCTAAGAGTTTAGCGCAGAATACTCAAACAGGTAAAAAAAGAAGCCTAGAGTGTGTGCTAAAGACTTACAGAAATCACAGACACAGTCCAATAATTCTGTGCAAACATCAACTATATGTAAAACTATGGCCAAGAAGTTTTGGCACAATATTTTGTGGACTGATGAAACCAAAGTTGAATTATTTGGGAGTAACACACAACGTCATGTGTGGAGGAAAAATGGAACAGGTCACCAACATCAACACCTCATCCCACCATGAAGCATGGTGAAGGGAGCATCATGATTTGGGTCTGTTTTGCTGTCTCAGGGCCTAAACAACTTGCAATCTTTAATGGAAGAATGAATTCAAACGTTTATCAGGATGTTTTGCAGGAAAACCTGAGGCCATCTGTTAGACAGTTGAAGCTAAAAAGAGGATGGATGCTGCAACAAGACAATGATCCAAAACACAGAAGTAAATCAACTTCAGAAGGTTTCAGAAGAACATAATACACATTCTGGAGTGGCCAAGTCAGAGTCCAGACTTGAACCCCATTGAGATACTGTGGCATGACCTAAGGGAGATTCATGCCAGACATCCCAGGAATCTGACTGAACTACAGCAGTTTTGTAGAGAAGAATGGACCAAGATTAGTCCTGATCGATGTGCCAGACTGATCTGACCCTACAGGAAGCGTCTGGTTGAAGTTATTGCTGCCAAAGTGGGGTTCGGGGGGGGGGGGGGGGGGGCGCAAATATCAAATATGATGGTTGCCTTACTTTTTTATCCCCCTTCTGTCATTATTTGCATGCTATCTTCATTAAAATATGAAAACCTATAAATGTTTGGGTGGTTTCAGGTATAGCAGACACTGTTTTTTCATCTGTGTGATTTGGACAAAGAAATATGAGAAATTCCAAAAGGTTCAGATACTTTTTCATACCACGGTATCGCTGTCAGTGGCAGTGAATGAGTTACTAATCCTGCGTGGATGTAACAGAGACGTGCGTGCAGACTGGCAATATTAGTTCATACAGTGACAGGGATTTAGATGTACATAAAAACCATGTCCAGACAGGACCTGGTCTACACGCTTGGGTGTTTATTTGCGTCTTGGATTAATATGCGCTATATCTGCAACGGTCTTCATAAGACAGCTAAAAGTATACCACAACAGTGATATAATTCAAGGGAGCAGCATGAGCTATTAGGAATTTGAAGAAGCCAAACGTATAAAAACACTTATTTGGAATTGCTCCGAGCACTTTTGAGATTTAAATGTAGCCGTCGTCCCAGTAAGGAAAGCTGCATGCACAGTTTATTTTTAATGTCGGTCCATGTCGGTTATAATATTCTTGGAGTTCAAAAAGCAAACTTGGCTACGCCATTGTGCCGTTTTCTAGGAAAATATGGCCAAGTTCCACACCCGCTAAATCAGATGATTCTATTGTTCAAGGCCCAGCGGGACTTGAAAGTAGCAGGTCAACCACAACGCCTGCAGGACAAAAACAAAGAAAATCCATTGCAGGTTTTGACCTTTCTTAGAAGTGGACACCATACTGACCTTAGATGACATCTTGACTCTTGTTATTGTTAATCAGCCGTCCAAAAAAAACCTCCCTTTGACCTTTACGCAAGGCGGTTAATAAATTAGAAGTCGGTTCTACTGCAGTATATACAGTAGAGCAGGTTGTTCGGCAGTGTTGTTTTTGGCAGCCCTTTTAATTTTTGTGTTAGCCCTCGTATTGTGTCGAGGTCATAATTGACTTGTTTTCAAATTTTCGTATGGAAAAATTAATGGTACTTTTTTGACATACCCAAACTTGAAAATGGGTCAGTCTTGACTCGAAAAAAATGTACTACGAAGGTATAGTATTTTCAGGCCAAGTTAATTTACAGTTTAAATTCAAAGCAACACTTGGTAGGTTTCAATTTTGGTCGATTTTAGCGACGCCAGTGGAAAAAAGCATTCGTGATTGGCCTTAAGGAAGACTGCGTTTATCATTAGGACCAGCGCACTCCCACATTGTCATAAAATCATCAATCAATCAAAAATCAATCCCCCGGTCGCCTGCAGATTTATTAAACAACATTTCTGTTTCCAGTTGTATAGAGTTCATTTTGCCTACACTTATAAATTCGTCAAACCTTTCCTTTTATCCCAGGCAATAGTAGGTGGTTTTATTTACCTGACATGTTTCGGCGAGCACTTCCGCCTTGACGGATTTCTGTTTCCAGCGGCTGTGTGAAGGATGAGAAGTAATAAGGTAATGAATCCATTTGTGGCTAAACAATAGCATTTGACGGGTAGCAACCGTGTGGCTAAGTGTGGCTACCCCCCCACCCCCCCCCAACCCCACCCCCCCAAACCACCCCAGCCAGTCGGTGAAAGCGTTACAGATCCCCTCAAGATATAAAAGATGTCATCCAACCAGTTGTCAGTTGACATATTATCACAAATGTTATGAAAACAATTTTTAAAGGTTGAAAAGTTACCTATTGTTGCTTTAATTCACTAGCAAAAAATATGGGCTGGTGTCTAGCACAAGACAAGAGTTCTTAGGCTACGTTCATACTGCAGTTCTTAATGTACAAATCCGATTTTTTGTCATATCTGTTTTTTTGGGCCGTTCAAACTGCCTTTGTCCATTGAGACTGTTCAAGTACTACGCATGCGCACTAATTCGCAATCCAACACCTACTGAGCAAGAAGGACCCGCATGCGCAGAAGCATCAAAACAAATGACTACACGTGCTGGCTGTCATCTGTCATTCCAGGGCGAACATATTTTGATTTCCAAAAAGAGGAAACAATAATAGACATAAATAATCCCTTATTAGGCTTATATTCAAAGTTTCTGTGGATCGATAGCATGCACGCTCTGTCCGTGCATGTCACATACACAAACGGGCAGTTTGCCCCGACTCTCGGCCGTGTAAGCAATCTTGAAATATTGCTCATATAGAGCAGAGAGAAAACCAATCATTCTCAGGCTTATCCTCAACCCATTTTTAGTTTTTATGACTGTTGCCAAGCCCGACCCTTCACCAAAAGCCGTGTTCAGGGCAAGCTAGGCGCTAACGGACAGCTGCACCCCTACCGTAGCGCGCCTTTTCTCTCGATCTTTGATGATTTAATCGCTGCATGAATTCCAATTTGAGAGACTTGCCAGTTCAGACCGCCGTGACAGTCTGGAAAAATGTGGCCCAAATCGGATTTAAAAACCACATACAAAAGTGACCCAGATCGGATTTGAAATCTTCCACTTCTATGAGACTTGTCCCATTCAGACCATCAAGTTAATGCCTCACTTGAGTCAGAAAAACACGAAAAAATCGGATTTGTGCATTAAGACTTGCAGTATGAACGTAGCCTTAGTCTTTTGGACGAAAATACTTAGTCAAATTTTAGTCATTTCAAAATGTTTTCGTCTTTGTCTAATTTTAGTCGACAGTTACTCAAAATATTTTATTTATATAGTCCAAAAATAAAGGTTTCCAACAATTTCAAAGAAACCTAGACAGATGAGCAGATATTGTAGCGTCTACAAGGAAAACACCAACTTTATGACGATAATACACACACAGAATGAAAAGCATTACATTATTTTCAATTAAACCTATCTAGAAGAAATGAAATGCATGTACAAAAAAAAAAAAAAACTTGTCCGAGACTCCGAGCATTTAACATCCTCTAGACCAGGGGTCCTCAAATACAAATGAGTCCACAGTTATTTTTTTCATACAAGCATGGGTCCATTTATTAATGTCTGTCAAGTACAAGGCCGGTCGAAATTGGTAAAGGTGGTTTTCTTTTGACCAAACAAAAATACAATGTACATTCTGATTAAATAAAGATAAATTGACAAAACATTTTTTTGACTTAAAAATACAACAACAACAAAAACATGCAAGTACAATGTTTACACTTGTAAACTATATAATTGACAGGATCTGTCCTTAAGGTGCAAACAATAACTATTGACAGTACATTTTGTAACTGTAAAACACTGCTGGACAAAAAAGAAAACATGTGCAAGTAGTACAGTACATGTTCGCTTGTTCAGAACATAAATGACAAGGTCTGTCATTAAGGTGCAGACATAACAATTATTGACAGTAACTTTAACTGTAAAACACTGCTCAGTGAGAAAAATGACATTTGGGGGTCACAATCACTCAACTCACATCACCAGCCAGTACTTCAGTGCATCTTGTGGTTGATAAATCTGAGAGTGAGATTTGTTTGATTTTTGTCATTTCCTCCTTTTCTTTCCCTTTGAACATTGCTGTTATTACTTCAGTCATAGACTATTTTATTCTTTCTCAATCAGAGGACTGCTTCTTATGTTTGGCCAACACCCAGACACTCTGAGTGAGCACTCCGTTGCAATTTGTTGTTGTGTCATAGATTTAACAATAACCTTGCTTGACTCTTGATATGACTGCTTCAGCCTGTTAATTCTTGCCTTCTCAATTCGGATTTAAAAGGAAACATCTTCAAAAGAGCTGTGCTCTTTAACATAATGGCCTTTCACATTTTCACTTTTTATCAGAGCAACTGTCTTTAAGCATATTAAGCACATAGGTTCAGTACGTGCAGTTGGTAAAATGGACGCATATTTGTCATTCCATTCCTCATTGAAACGGCTATTTTCGTTGTCCACTTTTCTTCTCTTGGTCAACTTTGAGCATGCCATTTTGTTTGATTAGGTCTTCTACTGATGGCATGTGTGGTGTTAGTGAACGTTGCTTAACGTTGTGATCTTGAACATTGCCTGCATGCAGCGAGAATGCCGGGGTAACACGGGGAAATAAATAAATCATGTTTGCTCTCAGTATGATTCACGTTCTTGAATGAAAAATAAAGTACACGACAGCATCTACAAACAGATTACAAAGTGAAAGGTGCGACTCGTGTTTGAGGTTGCGGTCCGTCCACGCTAGCTAGTAGCATGCAGGCGCTCTCAGCCAATCAGCGCATCCATGCACGCTCTCTCAGCAAATCAGCGCACCCACGCAGGCTCTCTCAGCCAATCAGCACATCGTTGTCATAGAGATGACAACAGAAGTGAGAACCTGGAAGATATTTGACCAAAAATGAAACAGAATTTAGCGATAGAATAGTAGCACATAGCGATAGATCAACAATTCATACAAATGATATATGTTGAAAAAAGTTTGGGGGTTTTTCTCGTTTTTTCGTTCGTCCGTGGGTCCACAGAGAGGTGTGCCGTGGTCCGGTCGTGGACCGAGGTCCGCTAATTGAGGACCCAGGCTCTAGACTTATTGACCAGAAATGCCTGGCGGCTCTGCTTTAGACTGGCCAGTATTTTAAGAAGATGCTCGCCATTTAGAAGCTAATGCTAATGCCAGCGCGAATGCTACACTAACACTAGGATTATATTTAGTGTCTGATGATCACTCAGCACAGACCTTTAAAGTGCGTACGACAGGATAAAAAAAGTCTTAAATAGCATTATTATGTGAATTGGAATCATATTTTGAGCCGATTCGACTATATACAACAATTTCGCAAAGCGCAGATGACGAGAAATTAGTTTTTTAATCCGCCGTTTAGCCACGCCAACCATTATAGGGCTCTAGCGTCCCCAACAGGAGGATGACGTCGGCTGGGTCATGGTTTCATCTGATTTAGTATTTAGCCCATTGAGGGGGAATTATTCAGAATGAGGAAAATGCGAAGAAGAGAGCCGCAAAATGTCACTGTTTCAGTCTCTCTATTTCTCTAGTCTCTATTTTTTTTTTTTTTTTTTTTTTTTTTTTTTTAATCAAAGTACTTTTTTTTCCCCAATTGCTAAATAAATGGTATGGTCATGACAAATAACAGTGCGAAATGGAATATGAAGTATTAAAAATGCATTTATTCAGTACAAAATGGTAAAATTACTCCATAATAGTTGTCAGCTGCTGTAAGTTTTTTTTTTTTTTTTTTTTTTTTTGCTTATTCCTCTACGCACGTGACATCAGCGCGTTGTCCCGCATTAAAAGTAGTCCGAGCAAAACGTGGTGCTTAGAGCTGTCAAAATTAAACGATTACTCGAGGTGAATAAAATTACTCGGATCAGTTTTTAAACTCGAATTACTCGAGTTGCTAGAGTATTCGTTTCAGCTCTAAATCGAGTATTCGCCTGAAAAATCTATCGATTAATCGAGTAATCGGATAAAACATTTGTTTTTAGGTAGAGAGCAATTATATATATACATGAGAAAACAAGACATTTCATCGAATATTGAACAATTTTCAGTCATTCGTCTTTATTTTCAATGTAAATTGTTGACACTAGGGCTGCAGCTATCGATTATTTTAGTTGTCGATTAATCGATGAACTAGTTAGTTCGAATAATCGAGTAATTGGATAAGGAACATGAAAAATTAAAATACCTGAGCTGAGCCCTAAACGGTATGAAAAATAAATAAGGATCTATGTACAACAAAATAACAATGGCTAACTTACATAGCAAAAGTCCGCTAGCTTAAATGCTATAAAACGCTTTTTTTTTTTACTATGCTCTTAACAAATGGTTCAGACACATATTACCACAAAAATAAAAAAAAAATCTGAATATACCAATAATCTAAATTACGAATGCATTAGAAAAAACATTAGCTCAAACAAAAACTTGGCCAATGTTGGTCTTAAAATGGAGCAGCTGGATTCCGCCATGTGAAATGAGGCAGACTAGAGGGCAGTGTGTCCACCCAAATCAATAAAACTAAATGCAAACACTTTCAAAATAAACCATTGCAACGCCACTTTAATTAAACGAATACTCGAAGCAGCAAAATTTAATTTGAATCTTTTTTTTCTAATCGAATACTCGAGTTAATCGATTAATCGTTGCAGCACTAAAGTAAATAGTCCTTTATTTAAAGAAAGTTTGTAGTGTTTACTTTGTAATGGTTGTATTTGCGGCCATTTTTTACACAAAGTTGCAATTTCTGATCGGGTGGGAAATTTGACAGAACATCAGGCACACAAAGAGGGCAGTAAGCCGAGTATAGCGCTCTCCCAGCAGGATGGTGTGCAACAAGCCACCGGTTGTCGGCAGAGTGGCATTCTAGGTGGACAAGGAGCATGTCAGCCACAAAATGCAAGCCACCTCCGTATTAAAATGTATGCCATGATCCCAGTATTTGATGTTATACAAAACACGATGTTTACTCACTTCCTCGTAAGTCCAATGGTCCCACAGTTGTCGCACACTTGTTTTGGCCGATCTCAGGGTGAACGGGAACTTTCTGAAACCCAAAAAGGCTCATACGCCTCTCCGTGGTGCAGCTACAAAAGTCTGCAGCCATTTGGCTGGCATGATGCAAAAAATAAACAAATTAATCAGCTGAATACGCTGTCCACCTGCATGCTGTAAAGCAATGCTGACCCGGAGGACGTCACATTCGCATTCGTCCTAAACCCAAGACTGGAGCCGGAAGTAACTCATTTTCATGGCGCAGGATTAATAAATTGAATATATAAAACGATCGATTCCACACACATCCAAGGGGTCCATTTCATTCAGGAGCATAAAACACCACGTGAAATATGAAATAAACATGCTTTTTGATGTCATACGCACTTTAAAAGCGGCATTGCATATTTTCTCTTGCCAAGATAAGAAAACAAACTTACCATATTTCCAAGCAAGCAAGATGGCGTGCAGCCTTGCTTGAGATACAACCTGAACTCTGTTGATGAGGGTGAGGCGCAGAACATATCACATGAGTGACACGACCCAAACACTGCTACGATGCAAGCTGACGTACTTCACGCACAATATGAAAATGTCACGCATTGTAAACATATAACAGAAACAATGTGGCATTTTCGTCTCGTCAGACGAAAACTGGCATTCAACTCATTATTTTCTAGTTTTTTTTTTAGTTTTCTGTTCAATGTGAGTTGTGTTAGGTTTTGTATTTGTTTTCTCCTAGTGTAACTTGTCCCTGTGATTGCCCATTGATTTCACCTGATGTGCCTTCTCCTTGCCTATCCCCCTGTGCTCACCTGTTCCTTGTTGTCTCGTTAACCCTTGTTTGCTTGTGTGTATATAAGCTCCCATTTTCTGTTCACTCCTCGTTGCGTCATTGTCAATGTCTGTGCCTGCGTCAAAGTTGAAGTCCTGTCCTAGCCCTCGTGTTCGTCTCAGTAAGTTTTTGATATTCAGCCTTTGTTAGTGACCTAAGTTATTTGTTGATAGTTTTTTGATCACCACAGCCTTTGTTTTGTACTTTGTGCCTTTTGTTAGTTATCATTAAAGCCTTTTTGAGTTCTCTGCCACCTGCCTCGCTGCCTTTTTCGTTTTCCCTGCATTTGGGTCCATAACAACCTGCCTGCCTGCCCGTTCATTCCTGACAGAATGACGCAACCACTAGTGGACCCAGCGGGAAAAATCCAGCACCGGCGTACACGCCGACGACCATCCGCATGTTCCCCTGATTATATTCTGCCTCGCCACGTTTTTTTAGATTCAGATTTTTCTGATTTTGAAGATCACGATTCATATGATTTCCATTCTGATTCCGACTCCGACCTGGATTTTGATTTCACGCCCTCCGTTTCCCCTGGTAATTTTTCTTTCCACCCGTCGCACTTTATATCCCGTTCTGAAATCTTGGCCAAAGACTCCTACCTGGGATCCCGGTGGGCCATCTATCGGGGACCCCCCCGGGGTGGTCTGCGGGGACGCCCAGGCTCACTGCGGCCTAATGGGGCTATTCTGCCGCCCCTGCCACCTGAAGGCCCTCAGCAAAAGCCTCGGCGTGGCCGTCAACGCCGACGGCGGGCGGCGGTGCTGACGTCGTGGGTTCCCGAAGCTCCCGCGCCGGCTCCCCGCAGTCAAGTTCCGCCAACGCCGGCTCCACGCAGTCAAGTTCCGCCAACGCCGGCTCCACGCAGTCAAGTTCCGCCAACGCCGGCTCCACGCAGTCAAGTTCCGCCAACGCCGGCTCCACGCAGTCAAGTTCCGCCAACGCCGGCTCCACGCAGTCAAGTTCCTCCCGCGCCGGCTCCACGCAGTCAAGTTCCTCCCGCGCCGGCTCCACGCAGTCAAGTTCCTCCCGCGCCGGCTCCACGCAGTCAAGTTCCTCCCGCGCCGGCTCCACGCAGTCAAGTTCCTCCCGCGCCGGCTCCACGCAGTCAAGTTCCTCCCGCGCCGGCTCCACGCAGTCAAGTTCCTCCCGCGCCGGCTCCCCGCAGTCAAGTTCCTCCCGCGCCGGCTCCCCGCAGTCAAGTTCCTCCCGCGCCGGCTCCCCGCAGTCAAGTTCCTCCCGCGCCGGCTCCCCGCAGTCAAGTTCCTCCCGCGCCGGCTCCCCGCAGTCAAGTTCCTCCCGCGCCGGCTCCCCGCAGTCAAGTTCCTCCCGCGCCGGCTCCCCGCAGTCAAGTTCCTCCCGCGCCGGCTCCCCGCAGTCAAGTTCCTCCCGCGCCGGCTCCCCGCAGTCAAGTTCCTCCCGCGCCGGCTCCCCGCAGTCAAGTTCCTCCAGCGCCGGCTCCCCGCAGTCAAGTTCCTCCAGCGCCGGCTCCCCGCAGTCAAGTTCCTCCAGCGCCGGCTCCCCGCAGTCAAGTTCCTCCAGCGCCGGCTCCCCGCAGTCAAGTTCCTCCAGCGCCGGCTCCCCGCAGTCAAGTTCCTCCAGCGCCGGCTCCCCGCAGTCAAGTTCCTCCAGCGCCGGCTCCCCGCAGTCAAGTTCCTCCAGCGCCGGCTCCCCGCAGTCAAGTTCCTCCAGCGCCGGCTCCCCGCAGTCAAGTTCCTCCAGCGCCGGCTCCCCGCAGTCAAGTTCCTCCAGCGCCGGCTCCCCGCAGTCAAGTTCCTCCAGCGCCGGCTCCCCGCAGTCAAGTTCCTCCAGCGCCGGCTCCCCGCAGTCAAGTTCCTCCAGCGCCGGCTCCCCGCAGTCAAGTTCCTCCAGCGCCGGCTCCCCGCAGTCAAGTGCCTCCAGCGCCGGCTCCCCGCAGTCAAGTGCCTCCAGCGCCGGCTCCCCGCAGTCAAGTGCCTCCAGCGCCGGCTCCCCGCAGTCAAGTGCCTCCAGCGCCGGCTCCCCGCAGTCAAGTGCCTCCAGCGCCGGCTCCCCGCAGTCAAGTGCCTCCAGCGCCGACGTCCAAGCTGCCCGAGGTGCCCGTCCCGACGCCTCGTCGCCTAGTCCCTGTCCCGGCACCTCGCCGTCTGGCCTCCGTTCCAGTGCCCGCGCCGACTCCACGCAGTCTAGTGCCCGCGCCAACGTCCAAGCTGCCCGAGGTGCCCGTCCCGGCGCCTCGTCGCCTAGTCCCTGTCCCGGCGCCTCGCCGTCTGACCTTCGTTCCAGTGCCCGACGACTCCGCTGCTGTTCCGCCAGCAGACTCCTGCGACGCCGCTGCTGTTCCGCCAGCAGTCTCCTGCGACGCCGCTGCTGTTCCGCCAGCAGTCTCCTGCGACGCCGCTGCTGTTCCGCCAGCAGTCTCCTGCGACGCTGCTGTTCCGCCAGCAGTCTCCTGCGACGCTGCTGTTCCGCCAGCAGTCTCCTGCGACGACGCCTCAGTGCCTGGTCCGCCCGACTCCGACGACGCCTCAGTGCCTGGTCCGCCCGACTCCGACGACGACTCAGTGCCTGGTCCGCCCGACTCCGACGACGACTCAGTGCCTGGTCCGCCCGACTCCGACGACGACTCAGTGCCTGGTCCGCCCGACTCCGACGACGTGCCTGACTCTCTTTACGATGACGACGACGTCGCTCCTCGCTTCCTGCCACGGCTTAGTGGCATGAACGGCAAAGTCCTACCTCGCCCGGGGCGCCCGCCTGATCATCCTGTGCGGTCACCCAACGTCTGGCGCCCCAAACGCCCACCCGGTCGACCCGTGCGATCGGCCCACGTCTGGCGTCCTGGACGCCCGCCTGACTAGCCCTGACGGGCTAATGTTGCTCCCTCCTTCAGCATCCTTCTTCTCGCCGTGTTTGGGACTTTGTTTTCATCGGGACGTCTGGGATCCGTCCCTTGAGGGGGGGGTACTGTTAGGTTTTGTATTTGTTTTCTCCTAGTGTAACTTGTCCCTGTGATTGCCCATTGATTTCACCTGATGTGCCTTCTCCTTGCCTATCCCCCTGTGCTCACCTGTTCCTTGTTGTCTCGTTAACCCTTGTTTGCTTGTGTGTATATAAGCTCCCATTTTCTGTTCACTCCTCGTTGCGTCATTGTCAATGTCTGTGCCTGCGTCAAAGTTGAAGTCCTGTCCTAGCCCTCGTGTTCGTCTCAGTAAGTTTTTGATATTCAGCCTTTGTTAGTGACCTAAGTTATTTGTTGATAGTTTTTTGATCACCACAGCCTTTGTTTTGTACTTTGTGCCTTTTGTTATCATTAAAGCCTTTTTGAGTTCTCTGCCACCTGCCTCGCTGCCTTTTTCGTTTTCCCTGCATTTGGGTCCATAACAACCTGCCTGCCTGCCCGTTCATTCCTGACAAGTTGTTGATTTAGGCCCCATTACCTCTACTGCCCTCTGGGTTGGAGGAGGACTAACTCCAAAATTGGATTTTTATTTCCTGTTTCAAAACATTAGAGTCTAATGTCTGACTGCGTGCACTGAACCGTGAGGCCCCCACCGTACAAATACAGTTACACTCTTAGTTTTAGTCCTTTTCGATACTTCTCAAAAATGCTTTTCAGCCCAAAAAAAGTGATGGGTGCTTAAATCCGTTCATTTTTCCAGTCACGCTCCAATTTAAGTGCGACAAAAGTGAAAGATAGTCGACAATAATTCAGAAAACAGACATGTAATTCAGCTCAGGGCCCAAACTTTCCCTTTCCCCAAGGTGATGCATAGCTTTTGTATGTGCACAGCTGTCCGGCAGCTACATCCACAAACTGTCCCCCGCCTAAGTCCCCCTCCAGCCAACACACTACGCTACCGCCCCCGCGTTCCCAGAAGCCCTAGCAGAGGCCGTGACGGAGGAGACCCCTCTGTGGGGGACTTCCTGTGGAGAGCAGGAAACCATTTGACATGGGGATTAAGACAGCACAGCGAGTAGCGGCAAACAGCTAGCTAGCTTTGTTGCTGTGTCTGTTTGTCTGCTTACCCCTTTACAGGGCAATCTTTTAACTTCATGGCTGCTATTGACGGCTCTAGACGTCCAATCCATTCAGACTGGAAGGGGCGAATGAACATTCGTTAATTGCGGAATTATAGTTAGGATTTGCACACACAGCTAGCCAACGGTACCAAGTTCCTATATTCCAGGATGCCCTGCGCAATCCGAGACTGTTTGCAACTCTACACACAGCACACGGACTTATTGGTGGCTGTGTTGCCCGTAGGTTATGAGTTAGCCAGAACAGGGCTGAACATTCATGAATTGCCATTGATTGCAGTGAAACATGGATGAACGAATGTTCATTTGCTGCCACCCTCCCACGTTAAGTGGATTAGACATCTACTAGTGACAAACCCTTTTAATTTAAGAACAGCAGAAGGATGATTGGACTCTACATGATTGGATGTCTGTCATTGTCAATGGCAAAGAAAGAGTTGATATTGTGGCTTACATGGCCCACAATGTGATGTCCACATATGTGGACACCAAGTCTTTATAAGGTTAAGCTTTAAATGGATATGAGGCATAAAATGCTTTTTAAAAAGTAGGTTTTTATCACTACAGATTCATAGAGCTTTATATTTTAACTAGGGCTGTAACTATCGATTATTTTGTTAGTCGATTAATTGATTAACTAGTTAGTTCGAATAATCGTAGTCGGATAAGGAACACAAAAAATTCAAATACGTGAGCTGAGCCTCAAACGGTATAAAAAAAATACTGTAAATAAATGAGGATCTAATTACAACAAAAGAACAAGTGGCTAACTTACATAGTGAAAGTCCGCTAGCTTAAATGCTATAAAATGCTATTTTTTTTTTTTTTTTTTTTTTTTGTGCTCTTAACAAATGGCTCAAACACATATCACCACAAAAAACGGCTTAATATACTTATAAACTAAATTACGTATGCATTAAAAAAACATTAGCTCAATCAAAAACTTAGCTTGTGTTGGTCTTAACAGGGAGAAGCTGGATTCAGTCATGTGAAATGAGGTATGTCATATTCACTGATGCTAATAGTGGGCAGTATATCCCCCCAAATCAATAAAATAATGCAAACACTTCCAAAACAAACCATTACAATGCCACTTTAATTAAACGAATACTCGAAGCAGCAAAATTTAATTTTAATCTTTTTTCTAATCGGATCACTCGAGTTAATCGATTAATCGTTGCAGGACTAATTTTAACCCTCTGATGCATGAATTATGATATCCTTGGTCAAGATTTTTTTTCTGATATGTTTTTATTCTACTTAGGGCATGAAAATAATGTTCAATTACTTATTTTTTCAAAATATGATTTTTTCATAAAGTTGCAGACATGTCCAATCCAGTGGTCTCCATGCACCTGCACACGCAACATAAAACAATGTAAATTTACTATCAAAGATTAAATTGAGTTCTATTGTGAATACAGAAACTCTTGATCCTTTTATGCTTTGCATTTCAACTAGTTGTGACTCGTACACCTAAACGCCAATGTCTCCGTTGTTGTCTTGCAGCCACTCTTGTCACTACAGTCATCATCACTGAAGGTGGATGGAACGTCTGTAAACTGCCTTCTTTTGTGCTTTTGAAGTCTACAAAATAAGATAAAATGTATATAGTAATTCAAACTACAGCTAATCTGCACAGAGATGTACAGGTAGTCCCCGGGTTACGAACGAGTTCCATTCCAAGGCTGGCGATGTAAGCCGAATTTCCGCATAAATCGGAATTAATTCTTTAGGTAACCCTACTTACCCCTGAAATTTGCAAAATTACTGTCCCCAAAAACATATATTTTATGTCATATTAATAAGATCAATTAAAAAATACGATACAGTGAGGTATGTTGTGTTAAATGTCGTTATACTCAATGGCTATTTGGGCTTTTAAAAAAAAAAAAAACTTTGGGGCTTCACTTGTGAATTGGTCGCCTTGTTGAGAGAAGGGTGCTGTGGAAAGAGTCGGGAGGCTAGAGAGGGGGGATATCATAGCCGATTAGGTTGCCAGCATCCCCAGATAGCCAGCAAGACGTGCTGTGGCAATGGTAACATCGGAATTCAACCTAAACAAGTTGTGATTTTATATAGAAAAATGCAAATTTGGCCTTTGTTTAGTAAAATTAAGATGATTCTGGATGGTTTCCTTAAGTATTAAGTTTCTTATGTCAAAATTGAGTGATTTATTAGCTGTTGAAAACTTGCACTATTTAAAAAAGTAATTTGCTATTTTGGGCAAAAACTTATATGATATGTTAAATATTGCTATTGAACCTGAAAATAGATGTGATTATCTCTGCATTTGGTGATTTTTGTGCATCTAGTGTAAAATTTGAGAATTTTGAGTTTTGTTATACTTGTATAAAAAAATAATCAGGATTTTATTAGGGAACGACTTTTAATGTTTTGATGTAGCTTTTCATGGAGAATTATATACGCCTAAGAGAGGTGCCTCTTTTGGTTTTAGGTTGCTCGCGGCTTTGGTTTTGAAAATAATAGAAGTTTTTTTAAATAGGCCCCCTATGGATCCGCCCCGAGCCCCGTGTCCCGTCAACTGATAGTGAAGTCTATCAGTCTGTGCTTGATCCTTAGGAACAAAAACCAGGACCCACAGCGGCCATTGAGGACCGGTTTAGACATCGTTGATATAACCGCTCCGCAATCCATCAAGAGATGTTTCTGATATCTAGTGCTTTAACGCCTCACGGCTGCGACCTCTTGAACCTCCAAAAACGATACTGCCCGGCTGGCTGGACGGCGGGCTTGGTGTCGCCCTGTCACATTTATTTTCAGTTCATCTCTCCCGACATGCCAAGGTGATAAAGTGGAGAGAGCTGTCTACAGTGGCGTGGCGGGCTCATGCTTGCTATATGCATTAATTTAGGATAGGGTGATATGGACTAAAAATAAATGTGAGATTTTTTTCACCAAATTTTATCAACAATTTTTGGGGGGAATTGGGGGTTGAGCCATACTGAAACATGATCATTCAGTGCATTCAATGTCAGCCATCATAATAAAATGGATTTGACGTCAATCACAATTCTGTTACTTTTCCATTTTACGATCAAAGAAATAAAAAAACCGAGGAGTAAAGGAACCTTTAACACCGCAATACTTACAAAAAAAGTGTTGTATGTGCACTTATTACCGTAATTTTCGGACTATGAGGCGGACCTGACTATTAGCCACCACCCACCAAATTTGACACAAAAACGGCATTTGTTCTTGGTTAAACCGCACTGGACAATAAGCCGCAGCTGTCCTCACTGTAATATGGGGTATTTACACCAAAATATATTAACCGGTAACACTTGATTTGACAGCAGCATCATAAGACCAAGTGAATCACTTTGAAGCTTTGAACCAATTGACTGCAAATTGCTTCAAGAAGCTTCTTTTGGCCATCACTTCTTCCTTGAGAGAGACAGTCAACCTCTGCTGTCAACACTGTTGTCGTCCAACATGCCTACTAGCATGCATTGCAGCGCTACTGACGTAAATAACAATCAAAATTCGTGTTCTGTGCTAATTATTTCTTCCGTTACTGTTCCAGTTGTTTCATTAATAGCTACATATGGCATTTGGAAACACTTATTTGACCGTGGTGCCATAAGACTGTCATGAGACCATCATAAAGTGGTATGAAAAAGTATATAAACCTTTTGGAATTTCTCACATTTCTGCATAAAATCCCCATTAAAAGTGATCTGATCTTTGTCAAAGTCATACAGATGAAAAAACAGTGTCTTTTTAACTAAAACCACCTGAACATTTATAGGTTTTAAAACTTTAAATAGGATAGCATGCAAACAATGACAGATGGGGGAAAATAAGTAAGAGAACCATCACATTTAATATTTCCATCATCCTGAAGTTGATTTATTTTTGTATTTTTGATCATTGGCTTGTTGCTGCTTTTTAGCTTCAACTGTCTGACAGGCGGTCTCAGGTATTTCCTGCAAAATATCCCGATAAACTTTTGAATTCATTCTTCCATTAATGATTGCAAGTTGTCCAGGTCTGAGATAGCAAAACAGCCCCAAATCATGATGCTCCCTCCACCATGCTTCACGGTGCGGGTGAGGTATTGATGTTGGTGAGGTGTTCCATATTTTACTCCACGCATGACGTTGTGTGTTACTCCCAAACAATTAAACTTGGGTTTCATCAGTCCACAAAATATTGTGTCCAAGTGCCTTTTTGTGAACATTAAACGAGCGACAATGTTATTTTTTAGACAGCAATGGCTTTCTCCGTGGAGTCCTCCCATGAACATCATTCTTGGCCATAGTTTTACATATAGTTGATGTGTGCACAGAGATATTAGACTGTGCCAGGAATTTCTTTAAGTCTTTAGCAGACGCTCTAGGGTTGTTTTTTACTGCTCTAAGTATTCTGCGCTGAAGTCTTGGCGTCATCTTTGGTGGACGGCCACTCCTTAGGAGAGAAGCAACAGTGCCAAACTCTCTCCATTTGTAGAAAACTTCTCTGACTGGTGATTGATGAACATCCAGACTTTTAGTAATGGTTTTGTATCCTTTCCCAGCTTTATACAAATCAACAATACTTGATCGCAGGTCTTCAGACAGCTTTTTGACCGAGCCATGATGCACAGACAATGCTTCCAGGTGTGTGTTCTATAGTGGGCAGGGCAGCTTTAAACCATTCATTAGTGATAGGACACACACCTGACACCTGAAAAATTGTTTTCAACTGCTCTTTCAGTCTCCTTCGGCAGAGGGTTAATTTACTTATTTTTCCCCGTGCTGTTATTGTTTGCATGCTATCCTCATTAAAATATGAAAACTTATAAATGTTTGGGTTGTTTTAGTGAAAGCAGACACTGTTTTTACATCTGTGTGGTTTTGACAAAGATCAGATCACATTTGATGATGATTTTATGCAGAAATGTGAGAAATTCCAAAAGGTTCAGATACTTTTTCATACCTCTGTACTTATGACAGGACACTGCCATGAGCATTAATCAATGCTTATGACCGATATCAAAAGGCAAATTATCTCACTTATGAATGGATGCAAAAGATCCGAGCAGGGTAATGGAATCAGTAACATAATTTGCCGTTTGACACTTAATGACATATGTCATAAGAATTCATTAATCCCCATGATAGTGTCATGTCATTATTATGACAGTCTTACGGCAGTCTAATGAGTCTGCTGTCAAATAAAATGTTCCCTATTAACCCAATAAATCAACAAATAAACCGCACTGGACTATAAGTCGCAGGATTCAAAATGATGGACAATTGTAGCGGCTTATTGGACGAAAATTACATCAATCAAAATCGTTTCTCACAGGTTTAACATATTCTGTCCATTTAGATCACATTGAGTAGAACATGTCCAGTTGTAATTTTAGTGCAAAAGAGATCTCCTCCATTATGAAAACCCCTTTAACGACATCAATCCAGTTATCTGTTGTTGGTCTTTCAGGTTTGAGCCACTTTCTTCTGGCAGCAGAATGTGGATGAGTTTCTTTTCCTTACGGCTAATTTGTTGCACATTTATTTTTGTTACGTGCCACCGTCAGCGGCGTTGATTTATGTTGTTTCACGTCCTGTTTTATTTTGGTGGCTTCCTCAGTTACTCTGTATACACTTTGTCAGTCTTGTCTTGCCTTCCCCTTAATCACCTGAGTGCCCACACCTGTGTATCGTTAGCCCCAGTCCTTTTGTTCCCCTCTTGTTCCTTGTCTGGGGCTAGTGTGTCATTTTTGTCAGAGAAGTTGCAGGATGCTACAATACTGTCTTCAGTTACGTTTTTCGTTGTCACGATTTTGCTCCTAGTCTACATTACTGAGATCTTTTGCCTTTTCTTTTGGACTTTGAGGGACCGTTTATATGGTGACGCTGCAACACCAAGACGCAACGATTGTGTTACGGAATGGCCTCGCCTTTACACGGCGATGGCAAAAACGGCGAAGACATGAACGTTTGATTCCGGCCTTCAAAGCGGAACTATTCTATTGCAGTTATTGCTCCACAATCATATGAATGGCACGCTCTCGCTCCGATGACGTCTGTACTCGCACACGTCACTTTGGGCACGTGCAGTCGCTGCTACTAAACATGCAAAACGGCAAACTCGGTGGAATGTCGGCTTTAGTTTACTGTTTTTGTAATATTTTGATATTCAAATATATTTCATGTTCGCGTCTTTGTGCCAAGCAAAAGAAAAAAACATACGGACGCCATTGCTTCTGGGCTGAATAGGTTGTTGTCAAGGAAGTGAATAATTGGCTGTCACCTTGTAAAACTGCACTGCCCCCTAGGGCCTGGCATGAATACTACATTGTTTTCACACGGAATAGCGTACCGTACGCAACACGTCACCTTTGCTCAGTAATATTCATGACGTTAGCAACTGTTGCTGGGGGGTTAAACTCGTTCATGCGAGATGCATGTAAATAGTGTACAGACGAGATGTTTACTGAGCTAAACCTAACAATTCGGTCCGAAAATGATGTCGCTGGTGCCAAATTCACTGGTAAAGATGTGGAAGAACATACAAATGTTCAGTTAAAGAGGTGGCTTGAGAGGGCTGAAAAGACGGGAAAAAGAGCCGACCTGATCCAGAGGTCGCTTTTTTATCAACACCTTTTTCTTTTGTGCATTGCCTTATGACACTGACAATGACATTCTCCTAGTTCAACAAGCTATCCTTTACCACCATAGGCCCTGTCTTTGTTAGATATTATATCCTCTGTTTGTCATATGTCTCTGACCATTCTTGGGGGTAATTTATATTGCTATTTTTGTGTAGCGATTGCAAATGCTACTCAGCGACAGCCAACGAACACTTTTAATTTGTTTCATTAATAACAAATCTTAAGTCTATTTATTTATTTACACTTCCCCCTTACTAAAGTTGTTTCTTTACCACAGAAAAGATAAAGCTGTTAAATCTAGAGCCTACCTGTAGGCATGCACAGGCTTACCACAAAAAGACCAAGGCCAAACATGGCTAATTTATTTAAATATCCTTATTTCAGTAAAATAGGCCTACATGACTGTTGTGAAATACAAATAAAATTTTAATTTTTTTCAGGTCAATTATTATCTGGCAAAAGCAGCACGGCAAAACGGCACGCTAAAAAATTAAAAATCTAAAATGGCTTACCTCTTCGGGGCAGGCAATCGATCAGGATTGTCGATCTGTAGGACCATGGCCCCCAACAAAATGTTTACTGCATACGAAGGTGAATGGCTTCACCTTGCTGGCATTAAACTGTTTGATCCATTTTTTGGCTTTGGCTTTTGGAGTTTTTGGCTTCGGGAAAAGTATGAAGAAAACATCCTTCATATGTGGATGGTCTAGTTTTTACAAGTTCCATAGCAGCAGTGTTAATTCGGCATGTTCTTTTTCAAAAGATTACCGGCAGAAAACAAGCAGTACTAGCATTGGTTGTATGCGAGCAAGCATCTATGTTGACCACCTTCCGGTTCATGATGGTGACGTCACGCAGCGTTCCGGTCTAATAATAGCTTTCGTGCCGTACGCTATTATGACATCGTTCGAATGGAGACAGAACCAAGATGGAACCATTTATTGTAAATGCAAACTTGAAATGACGTATTCTCACAGCGTCACCGTGTAAACGGCCCCGAAGCTGGCCTGTTTTATAAGCCAGGAAAATGAACCTTTCATTGAAACCTGCTTTTCTCCCCTTGTCTCGTGCATTTCACTCCAGCTTTGTGTGCCCACCATGGTGACAACCTTGTGAAAGCACATAGTGGAAATTTTTATTCATATAATTTTTAATTAACATGTTTAATTTGAAAAAAAAATGCTCTTAAAATAAATATGCAAATAATGATGCATTATTGATGATGTATTAAAATAAAAGAATATATCATTATTGACATCGGGCATCAACATATGTGGACACATTTATATACCAGATGTTAATATTATGGCCTACTTGACCCACAATGTGATGTCCACATATGTGGACGCCAGGTCTTCATAAGGTTGTTTCTTTAAATGACAAAAATAATCACTTGCCCTGTAAAGTGTTTAGGAAATCTTAAATGTTTGACAAAAAGTAAGGTAAATAAAGTGCAAAATCTCCATCTTAAATATTTTTTTCTCCCCCTATTTGTGTTGTCAGCCCCCAAATACAAAGTAAGAACTTCACAAAGAAGCAAACTCTTTCTGATGAAATAATAAAATCGATCACTAGACTCCTTTTTGACAAAAAAAAGAAAAACAACTTAAATGACTTATGATTTCCATCATCTGTAATAAAAACTCAAACTAATTCATAAAATCAGTTGATCACCCTGGCCATGAAACGTCTTGCTCCCTTAAATAGGATCCAAGCCAGCGATGGCTGTTTAAGGGGGGCTTTCTTTAGGTCACTTGGCTGTCATCCGTGTGGGAGTGGTCGCAAGTTATTTATTTACGTTCTGCTCTGCTCTCCCGATGCAGAGTGGTCGTGTCAGACGCAGCTGACGAGATGAAGAGCCTTATCCTGGAGAAGAACAAGGCGGCCCTGGAGGAAGAACCAGAAATTCTAGTCAAAGGTGAGTCAGACTCGTAAAATAAACACCGTTGTTGGCGCTCGCCTCTTCCTGTTCAGATGCTGCTGTATCTGTGTCGGGCGACGGCCTTGACCAGGTTTATACAACTGGAACAAATAATATACAGTACACCTTGGCTGTTAACCAGGCAGTAACTGGTTTCAGTTGAATATATTTATATCGCACCAAGACACTTTGCACATATGGAGCAGCTTTAGAACCCTAATACATTAAATAAGGTCAACAGAACTCCACATGGCCCCAATGTGTGAACTTTAAAAGAACTCTGTGTGAGGCAGCCATCTGTTTCCAGCCGCAGTCGTTCGTGATATGTAGTAACCCGGCGTACAAGTATTACTGAATGCGCATGATTTTAACCCATTGGCTGCCAGTGACTGAGCTAGCCGTCCAATCCTTGTTCAATTCACTGCCACTTTCCCACTTCGTAATGATTCGACAAGTGATGAACTCATTTTAATTCACAGCTGAGGGATGATTGATCACCTCATGATTGGACATTTATCATCATTTGTAGCACTGAAAGAGTTAAGTTTGTACTTTCTGTATGTGTCTATACTTTCGCCTCCAAAAATATTGGAACAGCAAGTTCAAATGCATTGTTTTTGTTGTATACTGAAGACTAGAGTTTCAGATGAAAAGAGAATGATGACACAGTTCAGAATTCCATCGTTTATTTCATGGGTTTTTAAATCAAAATGTGTTAAAACAACCCAGGGAAGATTACCTTCCTGTTCTATTTATATATTTATACTAGGGCTGTCAAAATTATCGCGTTAACGGGCGGTAATTAATTTTTTAATTAATCACGTTAAAATATTTGACGCAATTAACGCACGTGCCCCGCTCAAACAGATTAAAATGACAGCAGTGTAATGTCCGCTTGTTACTTGTTTTTTGGTGTTTGGCGCCCTCTGCTGGCGCTTCGGCCCAAATGATTTAATAGGTTTCAGAACAATGAGCGAGCATGGTGTAATTATTGACATAAACAATGGCGAGCTACTAGTTTATTTTTTGATTGAAAATTTGGAGGAAAAAAAATTGAATAAAACGAAAACATTAAAAGGGGTTTTAATATAAAATTTCTATAACTTCTACTAACATTATCTTTTACGAACTACAAGTCTTTCTATCCATGGATCGCTTTAAGAGAATGTTAATAATGTTAATGCCATCTTGTTGATTTGTTGTAGGGCTGTCAAAATTATCGCGTTAATGGGCGGTAATTGATTTTTTAAAAATAATCACGTCAAAATATTTGATGCAATTAACGCACATGCCCTGCTGAAACAGATTAAAATGACAGCACAGTGTCATGCCCACTTGTTACTTGTGTTTTTTTGTCTCCCTCTGCTGGCGCTTGGGTGCGACTGATTTTATGGTTTTAAGCACCGTGAGCATCGTGTAATTATTGAATTCAACAATGGCGAGCTACTAGTTTATTTTTTGATTGAAAATTTTACAAATTTTATTAAAACGAAAACATTAAGAGGGGTTTCAATATAAAATTTCTATAACTTGTACTAACATTTATCTTTTAAGAACTATGAGTCTTTCTATCCGTGGATCCCTTGAACAGAAAGAATGTTAATAATGTTATTTCCATCTTGTGGATTTATTGTTATAATAAATAGTGATGCACGATAATGCATTTTTCAACCGATAACGATAACCGATAATTTCCTCCTCATTCCAACCGATAACCGATAATGTCAAGTCGATAATTCTATTAAAAGAGTTATGTAAGTATACACAAAAGAAAATATTACTGTGCAAAAATATAATTTATTGCTCTTTTTTTCAACATAAAATATGAACAAGTCGTCAATTCAAACATCTAAATAATGACAGATTGTCTGACATTGTGTAATGGTAAACTTTTGGCAACAATTACTTAAAGAGTAAATACCTAAGTTGCACAAAAATGCCTTTAAAAGTAAGCCATTCCTAACATATATAACATTAATACACTGCAAAACACACCTCCTTAAAACTAGTCAGTTTTAAGTGTAAATGTATTGGCAATAAGTGAAATTATCTGCCATCGCTTCAAGTGTATTTCTCTCAGATTTCTTGGAAGAAAAATAGCTAGCTGAAAATAATCTTAACAGCCTTGTTTTAAGCAATACATTATTATACTTAATCCTAAAAAAAACAAAAACTTGGAAGAAGGAAAGATTTTGAATAATATTTGTGGCTACAGAATATTGATTTAAGAATTTGATTATCTACTGTGACTGTAATTGATCAGAGAAATAAGTTAAATAATATGAAAAGGGATTGCTAATGTTATATGCTTTGTTGCACACTGTAAAAATGATTAATTCAAAAGAGCGAGATGTCATGTACCCATTCTGCAGCGCTTTGTTTACATTTGCGGCTTTCACGACATTTGCTTTACAGCTGCTAAACTGATACACGGCAGTACTATTTGGACGGAGTTAGAGCTCGCATCTGCGTGCGTGTTGTTTTGTGCCTGAGTTTTGTAAAGCCGAAAATAAAGGCAGCCTTACAAAGTCATCTGACCGCTCGTCATTTTACATACTGAATGCATTATTGACTGGCTGACTTCGTTTTCTCCATGTTTAAATTATCATCTCACCACTGTGCCGTCATGATAAGCTTGCTTACTGGACATCAGTTTTTCATGAAGAATGGTGGTCGTATAAACTGCATTATTTTTTTTATCCAGGGCTTTGGTTCTCGGGTCATTTAGGTAAAAAAAAACAAAAAAAACGTGTCTTGTCTCGGCGGCGGTGGCAACTACGTTCGTACCGGATAATCCGCCCGCCCCAGCCGGTTCGCCGCGCCATATTCGGGTCCTGGCTCTGCTCGCACGCCGTGGGGGAACGCTCGAGAAACCGGGGTGTTCGCCGGAGGTCCCGAAGCCGGGGAACCGGGCTCGCCTATGGCGAGGCGGCGGCGGCCTGCCGGACCGGCCAGAGCAGCGGGCTCCGTCGGAAGACGGCTACTTGCCGACTATCGGTCTCCAGTCGTGCCGGTGTTTAGCCTTGGATGCGAATTTACCACCCGCTAGGCCTGAACGATACTGGAAAAAACTATTGCTGCGATTTTTTTGGGGTTTTCGATATATTGCGATATTAAAAAAAATGTATATATATTTTTTTTTTCAAGAAATTTTCACAAGATGACTTAAATAGCTGTTTGGAAAGACTTTAGATGACTCACCATCACCACAGTGTACAGTCATCCCTTGTTTTTCGCGGTTAATGGGGACCAGAACCCGCCGCTGTTATGGTGGCAAGACGGTGTGACCCAAAAGCACAGCAAAGAGAAGTTAGAAATCCAAAGTCCAAGATGTGTTTATTAAACAAAGGAAAATTGGTGAGAAGTGGTGGCTCTGCAGTTCTCTTGAATGTGCTGGAAGGCTGGATTGGCTCAGTATTGCTGTTGAGGAAAAATAAGCACAGATGAGTTGCAAGGTGAGCAAAAGGAAGGCCTGTACTTTTACCATGCGTGGTGAGGTGAAGCTCTGGCACCAAATGTTGTGCAGACAGGTCTCTTATAGTGGCAGGTGGTTGATTGTGGAGTGGAGGCAGGTGTGCTGATTGGTGACAGGTGTGCAGAGCAGAGTCAGTGGGGAGAATGTGAAGGTGAGGAGGAGTGAGCCGTAACAGTACCCCCCCTCCGAGGGGCGCCTCTTGGCGGCCGACCAGGGGCATCAGGGTTTGCCTCGTAGAATTCTCGAAGAAGAGAGGGACACATGATGAGGCGCTTCGAGATCCAGCAACGTTCCTCCGGGCCGTAACCCTCCCAGTCTGCCAGGTACTGAAAGCCGCGGCCACGGCGACGGACCTTCAGTAGACGCCGGACCTTCCATTGGGGATGCCCATCAACCAACTGGGGCGGCGGAGAAGCTGGGGCAGCGGGCATGAGAGGGCTCGAAGAGACAGGCTTGATCTTGGAGACGTGGAACACCGGATGCACGTGCTTCATGGCGGCAGGGAGTTTGAGGCGAACAGCTGTGGTACTCAGAACACTGTCAATTGTGAAGGGACCGACATACCTTGGAGCTAACTTCTTAGATGACACTTGTAGCGGCAGGTCGGCGGAGGAGAGGTAGACCTCTTGTCCGGTCCGGTATACTGGGGCAGGGGTACGGCGACGGTTGGCCCCACGGCAGGAGCGCACATTGGCACGTAGTAGGGCGGAGCGGACCTCCCCCCACACCCGTTGGCAACGCCGAAGATGGGCCTGGACAGGGGGGACAGAGGCTTCGGACTCCTGGACTGAGAACAGAGGGGGTTGGTATCCCAGAGAGGCCTCGAACGGAGACCTGCCGGTGGCGGAACAGGTCAGGGTATTGAGAGAATATTCCACCCATGGCAGATCCTTGCTCCAGGAGGTTGGGTGAAGAGCTGACACACAGCGGAGGGCTGACTCAAGGCTCTGGTTCGTGCGTTCAGCCTGTCCGTTAGTTTGGGGGTGATACCCAGAGGAAAGGCTAACGGCGGCACCAATACCTTTGCAGAAGGCACGCCAGACCTGAGACGTGAATTGGGGTCCCCGGTCGGAAACAATGTCGCAGGGAAACCCGTGGAGCCGGAACACATGCTGGGTAAGCAGATCAGCCATCTCAGCAGAGGTGGGGAGTTTTGGCAGCGCCACCAGATGCACCGCCTTTGAAAATCGATCCACCACAGTGAGAATGACGGTATTGCCCTGGGAAGGAGGAAAACCTGAAACAAAGTCCACAGCAATGTGAGACCAAGGGCGATTGGGCACTGGAAGAGGGCACAGAAGGCCAGCTGGTGGCTGATGAGATGCCTTGGCTCTGGAACAGGTGTCGCAGGCAGCGACGAACTCCCTCACATCCGCCCTCATGGTCGGCCACCAAAAGCTCCGGCTCAGGAAGGTGAGGGTACGTTGGTATCCAGGATGGCAGGCAAACCGACTGGAATGGCCCCACAGAAGCACCCGGGATCGCATCGAGTCTGGTACAAAGAGCCGGTTGGGAGGACAGTTGCCAGGGCCGGGCTCAGCCTGTTGGGCCCGTTCGACCTCGGCTTCTATGTCCAGGGTCACCATCCCTACAATCCGGGAAGCAGGAACAATGGGCGTTGGTTCGGCAGAGGACTCCTCAGGTGCATGGAGTCGTGACAGGGCATCAGCCTTGGTATTGCTGGAACCAGGTCGGTAGGTAAGAGTGTAATTGAACCTGTCCAGGAACTGTGCCCACCGTGCCTGGCGGGAGCTGAGGCGTTTGGCGGCCCGGATGAAGGTCAGATTCCGGTGATCTGACCAGACGACAATAGGTTCCTTGGCGCCCTCCAGCCAGTGGCGCCATTCTTCAAAAGCGGCTACCACAGCAAGCAGCTCCCTGTTAGCGATGTCATAATTCACCTCCGCCGGCTGTAACCGGCGGGAGAAGAAGGCACAGGGGTGTAGCTTCCGGTCCTCCGCGGAACGTTGGGACAAGACAGCCCCAATACCTATGTCCGAAGCGTCGACTTCCACTATAAATGGTCTGGAGGGGTCAGGATGGAGAAGGACCGGGGCAGTAGTGAAATGTTTCTTGAGGACTGCAAAGGCGGCGGTGGCTGCCGGCGACCAGACATAGGGACGTAGAGTGGAGGTAAGTTGAGTGAGGGGCGCAGCTAAGCGGCTATAGTTCCGTATGAAACGGCGATAAAAATTTGCAAAGCCTAGGAACCCCTGGAGCTGTTTGCGGGTAGTCGGTCTGGGCCAGTCAAGGATGGCTTTAATCTTGCGGGGGTCAGGACGGATACAGCCGTCCTCCACGATATGACCGAAGAATTCGACAGAGCGAGAGTGAAAGACACACTTCTCAGCCTTGATATATAGCCTATTCTCCAAAAGGCGCTGGATTACCAAGCGGACGTGTTGGACATGCTCCTCAAGGCTACGGGAGAATACCAGGATGTCGTCCAGGTAAAGGACTACAAAAACATCTAACATGTCCCTGAGTATGTCATTCATGAGTGCCTGGAAGACAGCAGGGGCATTGGTGAGGCCAAAGGGCATAACAAGGTACTCGTAGTGTCCACGGGGGGTCTTGAAGGCCGTTTTCCACTCGTCCCCCTCCCGGATACGGACAAGGTGGTATGCATTTCGGAGGTCCAGCTTTGTAAAGACTGTAGCACCGATGAGTGGTTCAAAATTTGAGCTCATGAGGGGGAGCGGATACTTATTTTTGATAGTGATGCTGTTGAGCTGTCTGTAATCGATGCATGGTCTCAGGTCTCCACCCTTCTTCTTGACGAAAAAGAAGCCAGCAGCCACCGGAGATGTGGACGGGCGTATGAGACCTTCAGCCAGGCACTCATTGATGTAACTGTCCATCGCCGCCTTCTCAGGGGGGGAGATGTTGTAGAGGCGACTGGCTGGAAGTTCAGCTCCAGGACGGAGCTCAATGGCGCAGTCGTAGGGTCTGTGCAGAGGAAGGCTACAAGCACGCTCCTTACTGAAAGCCTCTCCCAGGTCGTGGTACACAGCAGGAACCTTGGTGAGGTCAGGTGGAGCGGGACTGGGTCGTTCAGCCAAGGATGGTGTCGGAGCGGACCGAAGGCAGCGGGCGTGGCAAGGGATACTCCAGCTGAGAATGCGGCCAGAACGCCAACAGACATGCGGTGTGTGGAGTTCCAGCCAAGGTCTGCCTAGGATGAAGGGTGTGTCAGGTGAGGCGATAACGTAGGGACGGATCATCTCCACGTGGTTACCCGAGACTGTGAGGGTGAGAGCCTCACACCGATGAGTGATGGGAGCCATGGGGTGACCATCCAACGCAAACGCTGAGAGCGACCCCTCCAGGGGCGTGATGGGGAGTCCAACCTTTAGGGCATAAGAACGGTCGACAAAAGATTCATCAGCACCAGAGTCAATCATTGCTGGGACAGTGAATTTCCGCTCCAGCCAGGCGAGAGTGACAAGGAACCTGGCTCTGCTGGAGTGGGGATTGGACAAGCGGCTTACACGGAACGTCCCGACCGAGTGAGCCGTGTCTTTAGGGGTTCGAACTGAGGGAGCTCTTGAAGACAGGCTTGGACAAGAGCCAACAGAGTGTGCGGAGCTAGCACAATACAAGCAGAGCCCCCATAGTCTCCGGTGTTCACGTTCGGCTGGAGTCAAACGGGCCCCTCCCAACCGCATGGGCTCCCCCTCACCAGTAGGTATCAAGGAAGCAGGGGAGAGCTGAGAAAGCTGGTTGCGACTCACCGGAGGTGAAGGAAGTAGTCTGGTCGCAGCATGACACTGGTGAGCCCTCTCTCGCTTGCGCTCACGGCGTCGCTCGTCAAGGGATATAGAGAGTGTGATGAGCTGGTTCAAAGAAGTAGGCCTCTCTATACCCACTAAGGCGTCCTTTATGGGCTCCGCCAGACCTCGTCGGAACGCACTGAACAGAGCAGGCTCATTCCATTGAGAGCGAGCCGCGAGGATACGAAATTCAGTGGCATACTCAGCTACTGAAAGAGAACCCTGCTGGAGGGTTGAAAGGGCAGTGTCAGCGTCCTGCCCAGGGGCCTCATGATCGAAAACCATCCTGAATTCCTTGACAAATGCTGTGTAATCATGCATGTAAGGTGCAGAGCCCTCTCGGCTAGCCATAACCCACCGACGGGCCTGCCCTGTGGTGAGGTTAGCGATGTAGGCTATACGAGCGGCGGTAGTAGAATACATGCTTGGTTGTAGTTCAAATATGTACTCACACTGCATGAGGAATTCACGGCAGAGCGAAAAAGAGCCGTCATACAGGGCCGGAGCAACAAGGTGGGGCTCCTGGGCAGAGGGTGCGTCTGGCAGAGGGACTGTGGCAGGAGGACCCGGAGGGGAAGAAATTTGTGCGCTGAGAGCAGCGACTCGGGCAGTGAGAGCTTCAACCAGAAGTGTGAGTTGGCTGACCTGGGACTGTTGTTCAGATGGCTGGGCCTGCTGGAGACCCGACACCGCCCGGACCTCCTCCCTCAATCCAGAGAAGAGAGCAGCAGCCTCCGAAAGCTGGTGAGAATGTTGTGCCAACAGTTGGTCCTGGGGCCGACGTGGATTCGGAGCCGTGGGCCTCTCTGACTGCGACATGCTGGCTGGGTCCCTTGGCCAGAGCTTACTGTTATGGTGGCAAGACGGTGTGACCCAAAAGCACAGCAAAGAGAAGTTAGAAATCCAAAGTCCAAGATGTGTTTATTAAACAAAGGAAAATTGGTGAGAAGTGGTGGCTCTGCAGTTCTCTTGAATGTGCTGGAAGGCTGGATTGGCTCAGTATTGCTGTTGAGGAAAAATAAGCACAGATGAGTTGCAAGGTGAGCAAAAGGAAGGCCTGTACTTTTACCATGCGTGGTGAGGTGAAGCTCTGGCACCAAATGTTGTGCAGACCGGTCTCTTATAGTGGCAGGTGGTTGATTGTGGAGTGGAGGCAGGTGTGGTGATTGGTGACAGGTGTGCAGAGCAGAGTCAGTGGGGAGAATGTGAAGGTGAGGAGGAGTGAGCCGTAACAGCCGCGATAAGTGAAAAACCGCGAAGTAGCGCACCCCCCCATTTTTTATTTATTTATTTTTTGTGTGTGTGTGTTTTTTGTGCCCAATGTATTTATTCAAATTTAGCATTGGAAAGAGATACATATAAGACATGTTTTTTTCTCACTTTTCCCCCCAAAGTGATTTTAAAAAATGTATATAAATAAATGGTTTTTAAGCACTTCAAATGTCATAATTATGATAAGTTTTAAACATAACTGTCCAACCAAATCATTTTTGAACAAGAATAAAGTACTGTAGCAGATAAATGCTTGGCTTTATTAAATGCTTCTGTTTATCTACTTTAGCTGTGACCGTTGAAGTGACATGTAGAAATTTCACACTCCTCATGATCACTTCTGGCATTTAAATGTCTCCAACGTCCCCACAGTACACACATTCATTCCAGCGCGGCTTCCTTGCAACTGTTTAACAAGTTAAACGATGATTGACAGATGCCCGTGTGAAGTCTGCTTCTTTGGCCAGATCAAAGCCATCGTTGTGCCCAGTGACTGAGAGGATCAAAAGGCTGGGAGAGGGAGGGTAGGAGGCTATGCGCAGACCAGAAAGTGAGGCGTATGTGGATCAAAAAAAAGAAAGACTATCGCACGTGCTTGCGATGGGACTATCGCGCACACGCACATCGCGATGGCGATGTTTAAACGATATATCGTTCAGGCTTACCACCCGCCTTGGGCTGCATTCCCAAACAGCCCGACTCTGTATCGTCACAAGCCCTGTAGTTTAACTTAGTTAGTGTTTACAATAGCTTTAGCATTCCGGCTAGCAGCAGCCTCGTATTCGTTCCAAAAATCTTTGTGATGCAGTTTTAAATGGCTGCTGGGTTAGTGGTTTTGAATGAGGACGCTTTCTTTCTGCCTCGTGGAACTTCTACGGTACATGTTTCGCAGATGGCGAGAGCGTCGTTTTTTTTAGTAACAGCCGCCATAATATTCAACGACTTCTTGTCGTGTAACTCCGCCTCCTCAACCCCTCCTCCCTCAGGGGCTTCAGAGAGGGGAGGGGTTGAGGAGGCGGCGTGCTGAATTCTTCGGTTGCGCACATTTGGAGGCTAAATCAAGTATATAATTATCGGATTGCATTATCGGTTGAATTTTTTTATGATCTGGATTATCTGTGTGACGTCATAATTGCCATTATCGGCCGATAATTATCGGTGATAATTATAATAATAAACAAATACAGTACTTATATACAGTATGTTGAATCCAGGGGTCGCGTTAACCGAATATTTTCCGTCGTTGACCGGTTTTTTAAAACGGTGACGGAAAAAACTGAAGTCCATCCGTCATTTTGACAGGTTGGAATTCACACCCCAGACCACAGGGTGGCGAGTGAGCATAATAATTAGCTATTGTCTCTCTTGATGCATGACGTCATTGGCCTTACTCGGAAAAACGTCAGTGCAACTGAGTGTTTGCCTGGCACGGCCAGACTGTTCTCCCTGTATTTTTCAAACACTGAGAGAAAAGTCTGGGACAGAGCCTCTCGAGTAGGTACAAAATCAATTGACAAATCAGATTTGTTTATTTGCGTGACGTATTCTTCACAAGCAACGTCACTATTGCGCGCCGAAAGTCGTCTCTACAACAACACGGATGGCGGGAGAGCCGAGAATATGTTCCAATCCGCGGTAAATTCAGTTTTAAATGAGCTAAAACACATCGACACGAGACATTGACAACAGTCTGTCTCGCGCTAGCCATGTTGAATAAACTCCGTTCTCCTCGTATGTTTACATCCGCGCGCAAGTCCCTCGTCCTGCCCTCGTCGCTTTGCTAACGGCACGTCTGCCCGTCGCTGATTGGTGCACTCCGCTGTCTGTTTGCCTCTTGTTAAACTTGTTTGGACGGAATATTGATTAAAAATGAATGAAAACTAAATACTATTGAATATGTCATTATTATCATTTTAAAAATGTAAGTGACGGGTAAAAATAGATTATGACCGGATTTTTATGACACTGTCAGTCAAAATGACAGACAACGAAAAAGTCTAGCGCAACCTCTGGTTGAATCTATATATCCGTCTTGTGTCTTATCTTTCCATTCCAACAATAATTTAGAGAAAAATATTGAATATTTTATGGATGGTTTGAATTGCGATTAATTATGAATAATTAATTTTTAAGCTGTGATTAACTTGATTAAAAATTTTAATCGTTTGACAGCCCTAATTTATTGTTATAATAAACAAATACAGTACTTATGTACCGTATGTTGAATGTATATATCCGTCGTGTGTGTTATCTTTCCATTCCATCAATAATTTACAGAAAAATGTGGCATATTTTATGGATAGTTTGAATTGCGATTAATTACGATTAATTACGATTGAACTTTAATTAATTTTTAAGCTGTAATTAACTCGATTAAAAAATGTAATCGTTTGACAGCCCTAATTTATACCAAGGGCCATAGACTTCATTACTATTGATGTAACACTTCGTCATTTTATGCGCGATGCCTTACCATAGGGGGCTGAGCTTGAATTTTCATTTAGTAATAGTCAGTCGAAGGCGGCACACAGTCATGTCAAAGTCGGGTTTAAGCTTGGATTTATGAAGAACTACGAAAGCTGTACCGCATACAAACCGGAAAGATTGTCTCAGGAGTGATTTGGTCGAGGATTCAAGGTAAATATTATATTTTTCGTACCATGCATGCATTTTGAAACGTTGTGGAAAAAAAATCAATGGGAGAATGGGAACAGCTACGGCATTGGCGTCATTCTTTGACATAAATACGTAAAATAGATGCGTAACTGCCCGGTTTTTAAGTTTCTGATGTTAAATTGAGTGATTTATTAGCTGTTGAAAACTTATGTGATATGTTAAATATTGCTATTGATCCTGAAAATATAGGTGATTCTTTCTGCATTTGGTGATTTTTGTGCATCTAGTGTAAAATCTGAAATCTTTTATAGCCATTTAAAAAAAATAATTAATCGGAATTTTATAAGGGAACGACTTTTTTTATGCCGCTGCTCATGGAGACTCATATATGGTGAAGGTAGGTGCCTGTTTTCGTCGGTAGCAGCTTTTGTTTAAAATATTTGAATTTGAAGTTTTTGAAAATAGGCCCCCTACGAATCGGCCCCGTTTCCCGTGTCACGTCAATAGGTTATGAAGTCTATTCAAGGGCGTAGGTTTGGTCTCAACATTGGTAGAGACGATATAACGGCATAATCTGCATGTACAGTTTTTGCGGGAAATGGGAGATTACTGTAATAAGACCAAACATATTGGGTGAACGGGGGTCAGGGCTATTACATTTCTCACGAACATGCAAAGTAAATCTGTTTTGACTTATACTGACTTGCAAATGTATTGGTTCAGGTGATACACCGTTCAATTCAAACCTTTGTTTTGAAAAACTACGAAGGAAACATTTTAAAACTTTCAGAATAAATGAATTTTATTTGCAAATTTAAATTGCAACATTTGAACATAACTTATATTAACATACACAATGAAATGCAAAATGGAATGCAAAAAATAAAAAATTGTCTTAGGACCACTCAACTTGTATGTCTAAAAACAGAAATTAAATATACCTTTAAAAAAAACTCTTAGTCAGGGAATAACAAAAATAAATAAAAATGGAGCCTTCCTTTAGGTAAAACATGACTGGTTTTGTCCACAAGCACAGCCAAACTCAACAAAAAATGAAAGTTCCTTTGGGATACTTTAAGACCACATCAATAAAATTGAACCGAAAATCAGAAAGAAAGGGGTAAACCTTGGTTCACTACATTTCTCACAGTTTAATTACGCTAACAGCAGAAAAGACATACAGGAGGACACTTCTCTCTAAACAGCTTCCTACTTGAAGTTTGCAGGTTAGCAAATTCACCAGTTTAATGTTATGCTAACTCTGATGCAGGTCAGACTTTCAGTAGCAAAATCAGTGCTGTCAGGGTTCCCGCGGGGTCTTAAAAAGTCCTAAAAGAATTGAATTAATGAATTTGGAAATAATACCTTAAAAAGTCTTGAAAAAGTATTGAATTTTCATTTCTAGGTATTAAAATTTATGATGTATGTAACAAAAACAAAAAGTGCAGGAGTTCTCAAAGGATCCATCTGAGCCAAGATAACAGTTTCAAATTTCTTTTTTTTTTCATATCGGCTGGTCGGATTAAAAAAAAGGCAGTTACCGATCTATGTCACATTTTTAAATATCGCGACCGATATTAGTAATCTCTACTTAGCAAGCAGCTACTTGGCTAATGAGTTAGCTATTAATGTGGTTGTTAGTGTAAACTAAAAGAAAACTATTTGATATGTGATCTTTAGGCATTCCTTTTACGATATTAGCTAGCTAGCTAATATCTTAAAAGGAATAAAAGATTTCAGCTGTTTTACTTAGTCGTGGAGTTTGGTTCATTTCGGGAAACTGTTTATATTGATAGAGGAAACAAAGGCTGCTCAGGCTGCTAAATGTTAAATAGCGAGCTTGATAGTGATGTTTTATTTATTGGTCCTGTCAATAGTTAATTACAGCCTAAGTTAACACAGAAATTTTAACATTGATTCCTGCAAAGCTTTCCTTTGCGTTTGTTCTCAGTCTTCATGTTATGACAAATAAAACGAATCAAACAAGCCAAATTACTACAAATTTCTTGGTGGAGCTGCTGAGGTTCAAAGGAATCCCGTCCCTGTTTAATAAGCACTGTCGCAACTTCCTGCTGTGCTGTCACCCGGCAGCCGGCCCGTGCAGCTGCGGGAGGCTTTCAGTCCACCCCTGCATGCGTGGGATCCATATAAAGATGGCTGCTAACGTCACAAGCACCAGCCTGCTTTGCTTATTTCGTGCTTTTGACGAATGAGCTCATAGGATATTTTGGGTTATAATGTTTTCATTTCAGGCCAGCACACGGATAACTAGCATCCTGTTGGGTGCAATGGTTCTTGTCACGCTGCCTTGTTCTGACAGTCGTTAAACAATACAATACAGTGGTAGAGTCAACTGCAACTCTAAACCCAATGACTGCCATCATCAAATGCACTGTTTAGACCATGGCATGTTAATTTCCAGTACTGTACTTTTTTTCCATCATTTTTCTGCTCAAAAACATTTTCAAAGTACCTACATGAGGGTCTCATGTGTTCGAGTGTGTAAACATTGCAACCTTTTTGCCATCCCAAATAGGCCATGCTGATGATGAGAAATTGCTTTATTGATGTACGTCTGTTGATTTACATTTCAAATGAACTCGCGCTCCAGTAATCGCTAGTCTTTTGGTGAAAGTGTTAAACAGTAATTTACGATTTGCAGGGGTGGTAAAAGTACATCAAAAAATCTACTCAAGTTAAAGTATCGTTACATATATGACATTTTACTCATATAAAAGTACTTGTGTGAAAATCTACTCAAAACTTAAAGTAAAAGGGCTGGCAGCGAGTGAACAAATGTTGTTGTTTTTTGTTGGTGTATTAAGCAGTACTTTAGCAATGTTGCATTTGAACTAGAGGTCAACCGATATGGGATTTTCAAATACCGATGTTTAAAAACATTTTCAGCCTATTGCTGATAGCCAAGCTGATATGTTGATATAATTTTTTTTTCTTTTTTAAAGCACGTCGATTATAAAAGGAAAATTAAAAATTAATTTTTTTTTAAAAAGCTTCAACAGCTTCAAATTTACAATGATTACCTGAGACCTAAAGAGTTGTATTCGTTTATAATTCGGTCTAGCGCAGGAGTCTGCAAGTCCGGTCCTCGAGAGCCGCTTTCCAGCTTGTTTTCCATGTCTCCCTCCTTTAACACGCCTGAATCAAATAATCGGGCTCGCTGATGAGATGTACCTCGGCTCTATTGCTTTTAACATTCTTAGAAATCTGGTATTTTCTAGAAGAAGATTTTCTAGTCAAATCCAAAATAATTCCATATGTCTGCTTTAAAATTTTTGGGAGCAGGTCTGATCTCATGGAGAAGTTGGTTGGTTAGGTCAGCCATGCGTGTTGCTGTTTTGTATCTAGGAAGCATTAGTTCTTGGTCCCCATAGCGTTTCAAAGACTGCGCTGACTGTGTTTTAGTTCCGCTTTACTTGGCATATTTAAATAATCGGAATTTGGATATTTGTGAATCGTATCTGTATCGGGAGTTGGGCTGCAGCGATCAAATATTTTAGTAATCGAGTATTCGATCAAACGAGTAATCGGATAAAACCTATTTCTTTTAAGGTAAAGAGCAGTTAAAAATATACATGAGAAAACAAGACCATTCACCTAATATTTAACCACTTTTTGATGACGATCAATGTCTTTATTTTAGATGTACATTGTAGTAAACAGCCAACAATTGCATCTCAGATGTGACTAGAAAAATAAAAAGACAAATTCACAGTTTTCACTCAAAAAACTTAACTCAAAAAACATCTTATTTTTAAAAAAAAATGTTATTTCTTACCTAAAAATGTCACTACGCTTGATAACACACATCACTTAAAGTTAGGTTTTTTTCTCACGTGTTTCAATTGAATTTCCATTTGTGTCAAGCTATTAAGTTCTAGTTAAGTTTGATGTAAGTCCTGATAGGATTTTGAGTTTTTGCAGTGTTCAAAATAAATGTATGACACCTGCTGTATTGGGGCACATTAGGCACCAGTGCTACTTGGTGTTTTATCCAGCAATGAATACAGAGCTAAAATCGACAGTTAGCTTTATTATGTTTTTTCACTCTACAGCACTGTTTTTACAGATTGAACAAAGCCTGTATGTAAGTCATTATTTAGGGCTGTCCCAAACGACTAATTTTCTCCCGATTAATCAGCCGACTATTTTTACGATTAGTCGACTATTCAAAAATATTTTTTTTTATTCTTTCTTTTACTAATTTAGCAATGAAATTTTTGATGACGCTTATTAATTCACAAAAACACTTTGGAACACTTAAATTCTTTCTTAAAGGACAAATAAACACGTAAATAACAATAATAAATCACAAATAAACAATGGTGTCAAATGCTGATAGCATTGTCTAGTACAAAAGAATGGAATGTCAACAGATTCAAAACACTGACTTTGCCTTTCCAACATGATTTAAAACAATTCTTAAAAAATATCTAGCATTAATTTTATAGTATATTACCAGATATAATAGTATTATAATGATTATAATTATTCATTGCCAAATTTTTCATAAATTTCATTTGAAAAATTTCATATATTTTTCATAAATTCTTAGTGTAGGATCTGAATTCTGAAGTAGTGTGGGATTAACTCCAAAAATCGTTATTTATAGGATGAACATGACGTGCTTTTATTTTGAAATGTTCACCAGAAGTGCGTTCGCTAAACCGCTAACCGTAAGCTTTAGACTCAGCAAAAAAAGCACTTTTCGTCATTGCATGTGGTGTCAGTAATATGATTTTTTTGGTTTATGTTTTTCCTTTTCAAATGCTGTTAACCAGTGATTTTTCATGTTTGAAGTGTCACCTTTTAACCGCAAGTTTGCGTTTTGAGGAAGACTGCCAATGTTTTACAGCAGGCTAATGTAGGTTGTCTTTTTTCCCCATTAGCCTCAATGTAGCAATACTAACATTTACAGTGTTTAACATAGATGTGTTTCCTTATTTTGTATGTATTGACTTTAATTCTACGGCATGTTGATGACCAATAAATAAATGTATGCACACACGCAGCGATAAAACGCAGCCATGAAAACTACCGCCCTCATTTTTATTTTCCGTACGATAAATGGACTCATTGCATATCGCGACAGGCTTAGCAACTTCAATAAAACATGTCGTTAGTTAGTTAGATGGACTTGCGATCTGCTAGCTTGTTGACTCTTGTCGTCTTCCAAAATTACAACTGAGTGACGGCGCTTTAGATGATCATTCACGGCTGACATGCAGCCAAGCTTAGCATTGAAGAGACAGGACACAACAGTGTACCCTCCTTTGTTTTGTTGAAATACGTTAATGTTTTGGCCACTCTGGTGCTCTTTTTTGGCTTTGTGCCGCTTTCCCCGCTTGCATAGTGAGCGTCCGACATTCTCAACTTAGAACCCATATATTTTTTTAACCCTTCAGTAACCGTCGACGGGATGTTCTGCTCGCCGACGCATTTACGTCATCGATGACGTCGACTACGTCGACTAGTCGGAACAGCTCTAGTCACGTTAGCCACGCATCGACAGTAGTCATAATTAATAGAAACTTAGCCCTCCGCAGTGCTAACGTTACGTTAGCAAAGTACAGTAACGTTAATTTTATTTATTACTGCTAAGAGGTATACTGCTTTAAGATCACAACTGTTTACCAATGCGAGCGAGTCTGTCATTTCGCATTTAGTTCTATATACATGTGATAACGCCGCCAAGTCTGTCATTTCGCATCTAGTTCTATATACATGTGATATCTATGAGACACATCAGACGCTACCACTGTAGCATCATGTGAGCGTAGTTTGTAGCAACGTTGGCGTAGTTTGTCGCGGCTGTCAGCTACAGTCAGGTATTATTGCTTCTCACTCTACACTCCTGAGGTCACCGCATTGTGCCGCAATAAAAGTAGTTCGGGCAAAACGTCATGCTTAGAGCTGGCAAAATTAAACAATTCCTTGAGGCGGAGTGAATGCCTCGATCAATTTTTAAAGTTACTCTAATCATTCAAGTAATTGTTTCAGCTCTAATCGGGAGCCAAAAAACTGTATTGGTCCAACAGTAATAAAAATGACCAGTGGGATACATCGCTGTTGTCTACTAGCACATTTACGCGAAGCCAGTGCTACTGCATTACTGCAAATGACGGACGAAGAGTAATCATCAATGGCACACAGAGAGATTGTGTGCTTGCGTTTTGCTCGAGGGGGCAGAGATTTTGGGGCTTGGTTGAAAGGTCACAAATGCAACAAATTAAAGGCGAGTCGTGGCCCCCAAGAGGACACCAGGCCACTAAAATGGGATCCAGATGGGGAGAACGTGGAGTGAGTTTACGGGCTCTTGAAAGCCCTCCTCCTACTCGTGCTGCTCATCTGTTTTATGAGTGACAGCAAGCTAAAGCGCAACATGCCATGAGGCGTCGACATGTTTTAGACGTGCGCTTCTCCCTGTGTCTTGCACCCACTTGGCTTGTCTGCATTCTAGACGCGCGGCGAACTCAGCCCCCTTGAATTTGACGCCGTAGCATTAAGTAGCTGGAAGATGGACTATTTTGGTCGTCTTCATGAGGATCATATAGAATAGGGTTGTCGAAATCATTTTTGTTGCAGGTCACATCATAGTTACGGTTCATTTGCTGCCTGCCCCCCCCAGTTCAAATGGATTGGACGTCTTCTCATGATCACTCATGAGTTGTTTTATTTATTTATTTATTTAATTGATAGGCAGGGTCCTGTTGGGTCTTAAAAAGTCTTAAAAGCATTGAATTTTTTAACTTGGGAATAATTGTTCTTGACTAAGTATTGAATTTTCATATCTGTGTCTTAAAATTTATGATGTATGTAACTTCTCCATGTAAATAACATAGCCTAAATAAATAAATAGGGCGGAGGAGCCAATTATTGAGAACGCAACGTCTAACTGTCTGTATTATACGTTTATAGTGTGGGACAATGGTAGGCTTGCCACCTGTCCCTTGAAATACGGAATCGTTCCGTAATTGGGAATTAAAAGTTGCATTCTGTATTGAACCAATACGGAACGCAGTTTATTCCGTATTTTACAATTGTCCCATGGGTCGACCCCGTGCAACCCGCGGCTCCTCCGTGGCGGGCGGCGGTGCGCCCAGCCCATGCACGTCTGTCACACACAAACACACACCTACGCTCATGAGTGACCACTGAGCCAACAATAATGAACAAAAAGGGCAAGAGATATTAAAGACAGCAAGATAGTTATCTGCCTGCCCGCTGCTGTCTGCCCTGCAATGCGCTCCACTTCCGGGTTCGTTGCCTAGTTACCTCGCTCTCTCTGCTCAGTGCACCGCCCCGCGCGTTTTCAAAACTAATATGTCTCTTCAACATTAGAAGTTCAGGACACCCCACGTCATCCTCAACAGGGGAAACGTCTCCAAAAAATAGACTGGAGTGGCTCGATAGAGTCACTGATGATGATTATAACGCGAACTGCAAGGCAGGCAGGAAAATTTTTGCAGTGTCTCACGGAAGTGTAAAACAGCATGCTGCAGGGGACCTCCACAAACGGAATACAAGATCCCAGAAGAGCCTTCGTCACAGTTCTTTGTACCTGAAACAACCCCTGAGCTTGATTTGGTATGTTATTATGCTCTTGAATATGTATAACATATAGGCTATATTTATATTTACCTTCATACATCTTGCATTGATAGGAGCATAGCTAGGCTATTTCAGTTGCTAGTATGGTTGATTATTTTTAGGAATGTTTTTTTTTTTTTTTTAAACATGCATTTATTATCAATCAATATGGAATGAATTTATGTACCCATAAAGAACATGTTATTTTGTTCCGCTAACTAATGCTACTCATTTTGAATTATTCCTAATAGATTAACAGCAAATAAACACTGAATAAATAGTCCTACTGCAAATATATGCTATCTATTCATTGATTAATAGTGAATTTGACATCATCCCACTCCTACCCTCTAAATTACTGCAGCTGAGGTGACACAGGTATACCACACAGTAAAACGTAGCTAGCCAGAGCTACAATAGTGCTGACTGTGGACACAGGCTCAATCAGAAGATTTTTATGTGATTCTAAAATGGTGAAGAAAATGACTTTGGGGAGAACAAGCAAGAGGCACTGTTGAAACAAGTCCTGGGTCCAAAGGCAGTGGGTGATATGCTTAAGATCTTAACGTCACCCATCCCATTCTCCATACGGACCGATGCCTCAAATAAATTGAGCAAGAAGATGTTCCCCTTTCTGTCCAGTACTTCAGTCCAGAGTCTGGGCTCACCAACAAAATGTTGGACTTCATAGCAGGCATGAAAATCTCTCACCTTTCGGCGAAATTCGCCGTTTTGAAGTAAAAAAGGGCGACCTACGTGAATTGCGTAGATCCGAGGAGAAATTCTTTTTTTTTTTTTTTTGGGGGGGGGGGGGGGGGGGTCGGGAGGTTTTATTTAATTATTATTATTATTATTATTATCATCATGTGATTAACTTAGTACGTAAACTGAGCACTTAAGAAATCCAGTCAGCAAATCCTTCTAGATGCTTCACTGACGAGAACCAATCATCGGGGCAAACTGCGTTCCATTATTCCAATCGCGCGCACTCTTTACGTGTGCATGGAGTGCTTGGAGAGCCTTTGGTTGCATTGCAAATCCAGAGCGGGGCAGACCAAAGCGCAGCATACACACTTGCCTGTATTTGCCAGCAGATTGAATTTGGTGAGTAATGCTTTCAATCGTTTTCATATTTTGCGATATAATAAAGTTACTGCTATTCGTTGCAGCTTGCGTTGAACACTGCCAGAGCTAGCCAAATCTCCCGTGATAAAATAGCTCCCGTTAAATTGGCGTCAAGCTCGTGTATTTAGCGGTAATATTAAGGAAGAAACGCACTGTTGAGTCAAATTAAGCGGCATGGTCTCAGATGGAGTGGGGCGCCTCGCATCGCTCCCGTCGTCCGCCAGAGACACGTTATTTTCGGCTGGGACTTGAGCTGACGGCCGGTGTCGGCACAACATCGGCCCGACGATTGGTGGGAATGACTCTGGCTTCTTAAAGCTTTTCAGAAATACAGGGATCCCTCATTTTTTGTGCGTGTTCAATGTATTTATTCAGATTTTACATTGGAAAAAAGATACATATATATAAGACATGTTTTTTCACTTTTTTCACCAAAGTATCATTCATAAATGGGTTTCAAGCACTTCAAAATGTAAGAATTGAGATAAGTTTTAAACATGTTACTGCCCCACCGAATTATTTTTTAAACAAGAATAAAGTTGTAAGAAAATGCTTGGCTTTATTAAATGCTTCATAGTGAGTCTACTCAAACCCTCTCAGGCTTTGTTAAACGGTGATTGACACATGTGCAAAGTTTTTCTTTTTATATATATATTTTTGTTTGAAGCAACTTATTTGATTGAATAATAAAGACACAAATGTCCTAGCCAAAATGTGGCCCAAACGCAAAACAACATTACTTCAATGGAAAAATTTGTTTCAGTCAAGAAAAATAGTTTTCAAATGCTTTTTTTTGTCTCAAATTTATTTTTGCAATCAAAAACAATTTTTTTTTGTTGAAGTGACTTTTTGGGGATTAAAAGTATATCCTGTATTTTGATTGAAGCAACTTTGTTTTTGATAGAAGTAACTTTGTTTTTTGATTGAATAACAAAAACACAAATCTACCTCCATCGTTATTGAGAGAGAAAGAAATTAAGAAAGCTTTAAAACTAAAAGCCACAGGGGAGGCTGTTTTTTTTTTATTTTATTTTTTAAAATATTTATATTTCATTACATAGACATGCCTCGTAGGGAAATGAGATTGAGGGATAAAAAAAGGAGTTGGATGAGGCTGCTAAAGGCAGTGGATACCTCATCAGCTGGGTGAATAGCAGACCTGGTAAGAACAAGTTTGCAAGGATAGTCGGGTATTAAATACAATTATAAACACAATTACAATGTTATTTTTCTATAAGATTTTATGTCATTGCTTTATTAATCATTAGGTGCTAGAGTTGTTAAGTATGAATAATAATGAAATAATAGTTTTGAGAAAACTGTGCTGTTGGTGGCTCAGTGACCATCTGATGTGGTTTGTTCTCAGATGAACAAGTTGAGGAAGGAAGTTTTGATGCAGAGGTTGAAGGAAGAAAAGAGGCAGACTGACTGAGTCACAGCCAGAAAGTGTTGATGGCAGTTTTGATTTCTATTCACTGTTGCCCCCTCCCAATTAAAGTATGTCACAGTCGCAGCCAATTATTATCTAAAGCTGGTTAAAATTGAAGTTATGTTGTTTTAAGGTGTATTAAATACTGCCCCTTTTGATCTACAAGCACCCGCCCCTCCACCGGTCTCTGCACGGCCCTGCTGAAACACAGTATGGGTCGACAGAGCTCAATATTTTGTTGGGGTGTACAGTGTACTGGAACATATTTCCTCCACATCCTTCTCACCTTTTTAACCCCTGACCCATTTTCATGCCTGCATAGAGAATGCAGATGAGTCAGCTGCTGGAATTGTAGCTATCCTGGAACATTCCCGTAAGAAATTTGGCTTGTCAATGCATCACGTGACCGGATTCAGTGCCGACAACACAAATGTTAATTACGATATTCACAACTTCGTTTTCACTAACCTGCAGAAAAAAAAACCAAAACAATCTGCTGCAAGGAAACTGCCATGCCCACAAAGCGCACAATACAGTTTTCTCGTCTGAAAATAAATTTCTATGCATTTTAGGAGTTTTGGGGATGCCCCTTTTTTTCGCCCGTAAGGCTTTGGGCGCGAGGTGGGGGGCGTCCCTTATTTCTATTTCTAAAAAGGTGGCAACCCTAGACAATGGACATGAAGGCGCTTGAGTCCCATGCTAAATCGTCCAAGCACATAACCTCCATTAGAGGAAAGAAACAAACTCCCTCCATTGCCAGCGTTTTTGAATCTGCCTGTTTAATATTGTAAGCGAAGCGACAGCAGCTAACACTAGCCAGCTAGCTGCTAGTGCTGCAGCCTAGCTATGATTGCTCGTGGATTTGCTAGAGTGGATCTACGCACATCATTTGCAATGATGTGCAACAAATCGTGCAGCAACCCTGCAAGCAGAGGTATTGTGGACTGCACACCATTGCTAAACCCAATTCCTACAATAGCAATGAAGGCATTTCTCAGCTTTTCAGGTACATGTATCCGGACTCAGACATTGCCAACACTTTTACTTGTGGTGGCGACAAAACGGCTTACGTAGCCAAATTGGTGGTGTCGTGTGAGTAGCCTATTCAGTATTCTGCATTCTTACATCTTGTACACATTCCACATTTCCACTTTCGAGAAATAAATTAAAATAGGTATTAAGTTTTTTAAAAATGGTCCTAATTAGGTCTCAAAAAGTCTTCAATTTAACTTGAGGAAACCTGTAGGAACCCTGGATAGGGACAGTGCACATTGATTAAAATCTACAGTCATGTGAAAAAATTAGGACACCCCATTAAATATTCATTTCTTTATTAAGAAATGTTCACATATCAATGTCTGATCTTGTTTTTCTTTAACTCTGGAAAAGAAAGTGATTTAATTGCAGGTAAACAACAAAAATTAACATTGTTTTATTCATTTAACCAAATATATCAACAAAAATGTTTATTCTAATTTAGGAAAACGTTAGGACACCCTACCACCTAATAGCTAGTGTTACCCTGTTACCCCCTTTGGCTGAAATAACTTAAGTGGGACGCTTTTTGTAGCCATCTACCAGTCTTTGACACCTGTCTGAAGAAAGTTTGCCCCACTCCTTAACGCGGAATACTTCCAGCTGTGAGATGTTTGAGGGGTTTCTTGCATGTACAGCACGTTTCAAGTCACCCTAAGGCATCTCAATGGGATTAAGATCTGGCCTTTGACTCGGCCCTTCCAGGACTCTCCATTTCTTTCTTTTCAGCCAGTCCTTGGTAGAGTTACTGGTATGTTTTGGGTCATTGTTATGTTGCAGGGTCCAGTTTTGCTTCAGCTTTAATTGTTCCCAAATAGTCTCACATGTTCCTCAAACACCCTCTGATACGCGATAGAATTCACGGTGGATTCTATGATGGTGAGCTAGCCAGGTCCTGCTTTAGCAAAGCATCCCCAAACCATGGCACTTCCACCTCCATGCTTCCCAGTTGGTATGAGGTTATTTTCCTGGAATGCTGGATTGGGTTTACGCCAAACATGTCCTCTGTTCTGGTGTCCAAATAATTCAATTTTAGATTCATCAATCCAAAGAACATTATTTCAGAAGTCCTGGTCTTTGTCTAAATTCGCTCTGGCAAACTTCAGTCTGCCCTTAATGTTCTTCTTGGAGAGAAAATGTCTCTTTCTGATTGTAGAGGCATGCACTTTCACACCAACAGTCGCAAGAGCCTGCTGTAGGTCCTGTGATGACATTTTAGGGTCGTTCGAGACTTCTTTTAGCATCTTGCGGTCTGCTCTTGGGGTGAACTTGCTTGAATGGCCAGACCTGGGCATGTTGGCAGATGTTTTGAATGTCCTCCACTGGTAGACTATTTTTTTCGGACAGTGGAATGGCTGATTGAGATCTGATTTGAGATCTTTTGAAATCCCTTACCAGACTCATAAGTGTCTACAATCTTCTTTCTGAAAGCCTACCTTGGTGTTTTCTCTCACTTCAACAGTCAGAGGCACACCAAACTAAATGAAAGGTTTAAATAAAGCAAGCCTACTTCAAAACACTGGGTAATGTTGTTCTAATCATGTGAACCTTATATGATACACCTGTGTGTGATTTTAGCCATTTTAAATGGGATTGAATGTGGTGGTGTCCTAATCTATTCCTCAACATAAATTGCATGTATTTAAAATGAGATTTTACAGAAAGTTATCAAAAAATCTTTTGTTTTAATTGTTTATTTCTATTACTTGAATTTCTCAAGATTGCTAAAATTGATATTAAATATCCATATGACCAAATATGTTAGAAAACACACAGGCTTCCATAGGGTTTACTAATTTTTTCACATGACTGTATTATAGACATCTAAAAGACTTAAATATGACGGCTTATAGCAAAAATGCTCATTTACATCCAGAGTCCCGAGGCAGGTAATGGAACAGAAAGACACAAAAATACAGGTTGTCCCCGGGTTACGATGTACTCGATTTACGCAATTTCGAATTTACGATGTCTGAGTCTTGTCCTCCATTTTGACTCTTTTATGTATTTATTTTTTTATTATTTTTATTATTATTTTTATTGTTTTTTGTTGCATAAACAGTACCTTATTATCCCTCTCACAGTATCTTTACTTTACTTTATAAATATGTGTTCTGTCCTCACTAAATGAAGTTGTTCAGCTTTACAGACATCAAACAAGGCAATTGTGCTTTTGAAGCTTTTTACTTCCTTCATTTTTCAAAATTTGTAAAGCTGTAACTCAAATATGTACACTTATGTTCATAAAGACATGCATTATAACAATTAAACACTTGACACAAAACAATTGGTGTTCAAACGTCCATCTAGTCTGATCACTCTGTAAATTTGGTAGATTAAATTAGACAAACCAGAGCGCATCTGTCGATACAATGGATCGCCATTGTCAACAATTATCGATACATGGGTCAGGAAATCATTCTAAAATGCATATCACGCCTGTACGTTAAGCTTTTTTATCAGGAGCACGGTGCTCACAAATTAAAAAATTTAGGAGCACAGAAAAAAATTAATAGCACTTTTTTATTTTTTTTTTACACAAATAGCTTATAGTGCACTTTTATTATAAATATCAAATAATGTACACATACATACACTATATTGGCAGCTAAAGACACAAAACATCTCTGTCGCATATCTTTTAGTCAAGTCGCTTGGCTGAATTTACCCAGCAATCTAACGACAGAAGTTGGGTCAATCTCCTCTTGACTTAGACCATCCAGAGTGATCCTCATTCGGTCATCTGTCGTACATACTACCACGCTGCTTCTTTTGGAGGTCTTAATACCCCAAGCCAAGAGCTCCTATTTTAATGCATACATTGCACTACCTTCCCCTCACAATCCCATCACGGTGCTGGGTTATGGCTGCCAGCCGGGAACCTGGCAGCCACAGTAATAGGGTGGTAGGTGGGTCCCACACTTTTTTTCTATTGCATGGCTCCCAAGGCGTGGCCTCCTCTCTACCTGGGCTGCCAACCGCGGGAGTGGGGGGAGGTCGGGGCTCCGGTCGTGCGTTGCCCCATGGCGGCTCCTCGGTGTTCTCCTGCTTCCGCCTTCCCCTCTCTTCTCTAACTGGGTATCCGCCCTGTGCTTCGCCGTGGATCGCTGGCTGGGCGGCGTATCGGCTGGATGTTGCCTGCTACGGTGGGGGACCCTGCCCTACCCCGGGCTTGGTGGGCCGCTGGGGGCCCCCTGGCATGCCGCTTTGGCTGGGGGACTGCGGCGGCGGTTCGTGGCCCGGGTGGGCGGACGGGGTTGGGGACGGGCGTGGGGTTGGTGGTGCGTCCCCTCTTGCCATCCCCGAGGGCCGGTAGATGGGCGCAGGGGTGGCCCGGGTTACCACCCTGGATTTGGGGGGGGGGGGGGCTCCTTTGCTGGGCTGCAGGAGGAGGGATGAGCTGCGCTGTCCCCCCCCCCTCCCCCCCCAGGAACCGCCCTCCCTTCCCGGGCTGGCTGGGTGGGGGCCGTGGCCCTGTGTCGGCGCCCGCGTGGCGTCTCCGCTCGTCTGCGTGGCTGCTGCGTGCCCGGCGGGGCCCGCGTGCGGCTAGATGTTATTGGGCGCGCTCGGGCGGGGGGTCCCGGTGCCGGGATTGGTGGCGGGGCAGCATAGGGTCGGTCGCCAACGGGCTTACACCCACTAGGGATTCACACGATTACTGGGTTTTAAATCACAAAGATGATTTGTGTACACTCTACCCCTTTCTATCACTTAGCTTATAGACTCCCCCGCCTTCTTCCCCCTCTTTCCCTGGTCAACAGGCCCCCCACATGGTGTCAGCCAGAAATACATTTAGCTAACGATAGCACCAACATATTAGTAGTTAGTGTAGTGTATTTCTTGTTGTTGTTTGTGTTTCTTCTCTTTCTTCTGTTGTGTTTCTTTTCTTCTGTTCCCCCATAACCCCTTCCTGTTCGCTGTTTTGTCATAATAAATGAGGTATGTTGAATGATCACAAAGGGAGTATGTCAGACTCTCAATGTGAAACATTAAAACTGTTTCACAGCCCGAAAACACTAAATCCTGCTGGTACTATAGTAAATAGCAATTACACAAAGCAAAACAAATAAATTATGAATAAAAATAGGAATAATGACAATAATACCTGTGGTAACGTAACGAATCGGATTCTAATGTGTTTTGCGTGGTGTACCTGAATGCATCGGTTGGCTGACTTGACAGAGTGAGAGAGGACATTTTACTTTTTACTTTTCATGTTCAGCTGTGGCGGACAGTAGGCATGTTGTGTTGCACAACTTCTGAAATAAATGATTAAAAACCTGACGAAGCTTGCGATTTTTTGGGGCGATGTTACAATAATAATAATTGTCTGCTTAACTTATAAAGACTGGCAAACGGAGGTCGGAGTTGGACCGTCGAGATCGTAAACATTCTATGGCCGTATTGTCGAGCCAATTCACGGACGTGCACCCAACGCACATATTTTTCTATCATTTGCATCTTCAGGTTTTTTTTTCTCTACTCTCAACAAATTATTTTTAGGCGCGAAACCGAGCAAAACACTCGCACTGTACAGCCCTGAATATAATGATTTTGGTCATTTCATGGTCATTTTGGGGCATTTCCAGGTCATTTCCTACAGGTTTGGGGTTAGTGAATTGGAAGTGACCGGGAATGTCCACAAATGAATAGGAAGTGACTCAAAATAAACTGTAAGTGAACTCTAAATGCCCTAAAATAAACATGAAGTGACCTAGAAATTCATCCAAAACCAGAAAGACTGGCTGTGAATGCTCTGTTTCAATGCCATTGATGGCACTAGACCAGGGGTCCCAACCTTTTTTGCACCACGGACCGGTGTGATTTGGGTCTTTTGTGGTGGTGAAAAAAGCCCTCTTTTATATTCAATTGGACTCTCAATGTTATCCAATGGTGCTAAAAAACTATTTACATCATAAACATACATGTGCAACACGGAAATGGCGTAAATTAATGCTTAACGACACGGCAAAGTCGTTAAGTGAGAGGGCTACGTGCAGTTGTTGTGTGCACCTAACATGGCCAACGTAAGTTAATATTCCTTTCTTTAAAGACAGTTTGTAGTGTGCACTTTGGAATCGCTGCATTCGCGGTCCTTTTTAACGTTACGCGCATGCCAACTTTGTCAGAACACCGGCAATGTGCGCCAGAAAAATACAGCAAATATAAAACAGCATTTGTTTTTAGCCCCGTCGTGTTAAGTGCAGGGAAAAATACAACTCACCCGCTGAATCAGTGGGAGGCCTCAGTTTGTTTCGTTGAGACGAGATGGTCCCGAGATGGGAGAGTGAGAGAAGATAGCATCACAAGTACACGATGTTGGAAATTGTTGCACAGTTTTCAGCGCGCTCGTAGCGATGTCAAGATATTCCAAAATGACTTTAATCCAGAACTTCGGTAGAGTTGTTGTCTCAAATGTACTTTTAAGGTCGCCGTGATTTGCGATCTCTACAAGCTGATATTCCTGTTGCACAGACATGCCAATATCACTCGGTTTATTCACATACGGGTCACGAATTCACTCCTTCGCAGTTCGTGGGTCTTTAGTGATTGGGAAGTAGCATAAATTTTGTTTTCTTCGAGATTGTAGGCACATCTTCTGGCTTGTCAGGTTCCCTTTTCCCCGTAAAAAACCTGTCCAAAGACATTTGTTATTCAGTCATGCTAGTTTGGGGGCTAATTATTTCCGGGAAGAAATGTGATTGGCGACGACCTACGTCATACGTTGTTATCGAGTCCAAGCGCGCATAGATATACAAAACGACATTTAGTGCTAACAGCCCAATCAATGCATTTCTATGACGACCTCCAATCCTGTAGTTGTATATCTAGAGTAGACAGGGATATTGGTGTGTTAAGCGGCACAGGACAAAGTCAAACGGCCAGAATGCAGTCGTTAATAAATTATTTATGATTTCTGCGCGGCCCGGTACCAAATGGTACCGGTACCGGTCCGTGGCCCGGTCGTTGGGGACCCCTGCACTAGACGACCAATCTACGTCGAAATGGATTGGACGTCTAGCGCCGTCAATGTCGGCCAATGAGCTAACACAGACACTATGCTAGTGGAAGATTTTGGTAGCAACTTGGTGTTTGTTTTTTTTCGGGGGGTTTTCCGAACAGTGACACCTTTTTATACCGATATATCAATCGTTGGCAGGAGCATATCGATAACCTTTCGGGATACATCACCATTTTGCTACACTGCATTGTCACACCCCTTGAGAAAGACCTTCCTCTTGACCTCTTGTCACGTTTGTCCCGTCACCACCATCACTCTGCTTTCCCCTTTCTCGCACTCCAAGGTTGTAATTATGCAGGTTGCATGGCAGGCTTTAATGCCTCTGCCATTAGTTTGCTATATTTGTAGTCTCCTGTCATTTACCCCAACAAGGCTGTCCCTTGCGCAAACATTATGGACAATTACAGACCTTTGGGTTTATTCTGAGTGAACACAGTGTGCAGCGGCGGTTTTGTAGCTGTACGACAAGCCTACCTGCTGGTCAGAGTGTTTGGGCTTTTCTTGGAACCATTCTGATAACATGAATGCCAGAATGTGTTGTAAAGTCAAACAAGAACAGTGTTTTGGTTTTGGTCCAAAGTAAATGAAGAGCCTTCAGCATCTAACAGCGCGCAGAGCTTCTCCAAGGTCCCAACAATTGTGTACAACTAGGCCTGTCGCGATAACAAATTTTAGTAGATGATATATTGTCCCACAAATTATTGCCGATATGCGATATTTTTGTCAATTTTTTTAACCATTAAAACCACTAACATAGTGCCAATAAATGTTAAGAAATCACCCATTCAAATGCAATAAATTGTTATTCTTAAATAAAACACAAACTACAGTAAAAATAATTGGAAAAAGAAAAAACAGTACACAGTGAGTCATTTGAAAGCTAGCTAAGTGCCGAATATAAAATAGGTGAGATTATCAGTCTGGACTTTGACTTGGCCACTCCAGAACGTGTATTTTGTTCTTCTGAAACCATTCTGAAGTTTATTTACTTCTGTGTTTTGGATCATTGTCTTGTTGCAGCATCCATCCTCTTTTTAGCTTCAACTGTCTGACAGACGGCCTTAGGTTTTCCTGTAAAACATCCTGATGGACTTTTGAATTCATTCTTCAATTAATGATTGCAATTTCTCCAGGCCCTGAGGCATGATGCTTCCTCCACCATGCTTCACAGTGGGGATGAGGCGTTGATGTTGGTGAGCTGTTCCATTTTTCCTCGACACATGACATTGTGTGTTACTCCGAAACAATTCAACTTTGGTTTCATCAGTCTGAAAAATATTTTGCCAAAACCTCTGTGGAGGTTTCCAAGTGCCTTTTTGCAAACTTTAAAAGAGCAACAATGTTTTTTGTTAGACAGCAATGGCTTCTTCTGTGGATTCCTCCCATGAACACCATTGTTGGTCATACTTTTACATATAGTTGATGTTTGCACAGAATTATTGGACTGTGCCAGTGATTTCTGTAAGTCTTTAGCACACACTCTAGGCTTCATTTTTTTTTTTACCTCTCTGAGTTTTCTGCACTGAACTCGTAGCGTCATCTTTGGTGGACGACCACTCCTTGGGAGAGAAGCAACAGTGCCAAACTCTCCCCATTGTAGACAACTTCTCAGACTGTCGATTGATCAACATCCAGACTTTTACAGATGGTTTTGTATCCTTTCCCAGCTTTATACAAAACAACACTCATTGATCGCAGGTCTTAGGACAGCTCTTTTGACCGAGCCATGATGCACATCAGACAATGCTTATCATCAAGACATTTCTTACCAGGTGTGTGTTTTATAGTGGGCAGGGCAGCTTTAAACCACTCACCAGTGATTGGGCACACACCTGACTTAAAATGTTTGGTTAAAATTGGTTTCAATGGCTCTGTGAGTCTCCTTAGGCAGAGGGTTCACTTACTTATTTTTCCCCCTTATGTCATTGTTTGGATGCTGTCCTCATTAAAATATGAAAACCTATAAATGTTTGGGTGGTTTTAGTTAAAGCAGACACTGTATTTTCATCAGTGTGATTTTGACAAAGATCAGATCACATTTGATGGTGATTTTACAGGTCCTTCTCAAAAAAATAGCATATTGTAATAAAGTTCATTATTTTCTGTAATGTACTGATAAACATTAGACTTCCATATATTTTAGATTCATTGCACACAACTGAAGTAGTTCAGGCCTTTTATTGTTTTAATATTGATGATTTTGGCAAAAAAGTCAAGAGAAACCAAAAATCCCTATCTCAAAAAAATTGCATATTTCATCCGACCAATACAAAAAAGTGTTTTTTTTAATACAAAAAAAGTCAACCTTCAATTAATTATATCAGCTATGCACTCAATACTTGGTCGGGAATCCTTTTGACTGCTTCAATGCGACTTGGCATGGAGGCAATCAGTCTGTGGCACTGCTGAAGTGTTATGAAGGCCCAGGATGCTTCGATAGCGGCCTTAGGCTCATCCACAGTGTTGGGTCTGGTGTCACGCAACTTCCTCTTCACAATATCCCACAGATTCTCTAAGGGGTTCAGGTAAGGAGAGCTGGCAGGCCAATTGAGCACAGTAATGCCATGGTCAGTAAACCATTTACCAGTGGTTTTGGCACTGTGAGCAGGTGCCAGGTCGTGCTGAAAAATGAAATCTTCATCTCCATAAAGCTTTTCAGCAGATGGAAGCATGAAGTGCTCCAAAATCTCCTGATAGCAGCTGCATTGACCCTGCCCTTGATAAAACATAGTAAACCAACACCAGCAGCTGACATGGCACCCCAGACCATCACTGACTGTGGGTACTTGACACTGGACTTCAGGCATTTTGGCATTTCCTTCTCCCCAGTCTTCCTCCAAACTCTGGCACCTTGATTTCCGAATGACATGCAAAATTTGCGTTCATCTGAAAAAAGAACTTTGGACCACTGAGCAACAGTCCGGTGCTGCTTCTCTGTAACCCAGGTCAGGCGCTTCTGCCGCTGTTTCAGGTTCAAAAGTGGCTTGACCTGGGGAATGCGGCACCTGTAGCCCATTTCCAGCACACACCTATGCACAGTGGCTCTGGATGTTTCTACTCCAGACTCAGTCCACTGTTTCTGCAGGTCCCCCAAGGTCTGGAACTCCACAATCTTTCTCAGGGTGCAGTCACCCTTTCTGGTTGTGCAGCGGTTCCTGCCACACTTTTTCCTTCCCATAGACTTCACACTGAGGTGCCTTGATACAGCACTCTGGGAACAGCCTATTGGCTCAGAAATTTCTTTCTGTGTCTTAGCGTCTCGCTTGAGGGTGTCAATGATGGCCTTCTGGACAGCAGTCAGGTCGGCAGTCTTGCCCATGATTCCGGTTTTGAGTAATGGGCTGGGAGTTTTTAAAAGCCTCAGGAATCTTTCGCAGGGGTTTTCAGTTAATTCGTTGATTTCGATCATTAGGTTAGTAGCTTCTTTAGAGTATCTTTTCATGATATGCAAATTTTTTGAGATAGGGATTTTTGGTTTTTCTTGACTTTTTTGCCCAAATCATCAATATTAAAACAATAAAAGGCTTGAACTACTTCAGTTGTGCGTAATCAATCTAAAATATATGAAAGTCTAATGTTTATCAGTACATTACAGAAAATAATGAACTTTATCTCACCCCGTGGCGTCAAAATGATAACAAGAATGGTGAACAAAAATCCCAGAACCACACAGGGGGACCTAGTGAATGACCTACAGAGAGCTGGGACCACAACAACAAAAGTAACTATCAGTAATACAGTGCGCCGCCAGGGACTCAAATCCTGCACTGCCAGACCCGTCCCCCTGCTGAAGCCAGTACACGTCCAGGCCCGTCTGCGGTTCGCTAGAGAGCATTCGGATGATCCAGAAGAGGACTAGGAGAATGTGTTATGGTCAGATGAAACCAAAATAGAACTTTTTGGTAGAAACACAGGTTCTTGTGTTTGGAGAAGAAAGACTACTGAATTGCATCCGAAGAACACCACACCCAATGTAAAGCATGGGGTTGGAAACATCTTGCTTTGGGGCTGTTTTTCTGCAAAGAAACCAGGACGACTGATCTGTGTAAAGGAAAGAATGAATGGGGCTATGTATCGCGTGATTTTGAATGAAAATCGCCTTACATCAGCAAGGGCATTGAAGATGAGACATGGCTGGGTCTTTCAGCATAACAATGACCCCAAACAAACAGCCACGGCAACAAAGGAGTGGCTTCGTAAGAAGCATTTCAGGGTCCTGGAGTGGCCTAGCCAGTCTCCAGATCTCAACCCCATAGAAAATCTGTGGAGGAAGGTGAAAATCCGTGTTGCCCAACGACAGCCCCAAAACATCACTGCTCTAGAGGAGATCTGCATGGAGGAATGGGCTAAAATACAGTGTGTGAAAAGTTTGTGAAGATTTACAAAAAACGTTTGGCCTCCGTTATTGCCAACAAAGGGTACATAATAAAGTATTTAGATGAACTTTTAGTATTGACCAAAAACTTATTTTCCACCATGATTGAATAAATTCTGTAAAAATCAAACAATGTGATTTTCTGGGGTTTTTTTCCACATTCTGTCTCTCATGGTTGAGGTTTACCCATGTTGACAATTACGGGCCTCTCTAATATTTTAAGTTGGAGAAGTTGCACAATTAGTGGTTGACTAAATACTTATTTGCCCCACTGTAGCGCATTTATCTACATTGTTACAATGCCCAAAGCGCTTTACATTACCACGCATTTACTCTTTTTTGAACACATTCACACACACCAATGGTGCTGCCGCCATATGAGGTTTTGCCAACCCATTGGTAAATGGTAAATGGACAGTACTTATATAGCGCATTTATATGCATGGTTACCATGCCCAAAGCGCTTTACATTAGCACTAGGGCTGTCAAACGATTAAAATTTTTAATCGAGTTAATTACAGCTTAAAAATTAATTAATCGTAATTAATCGCAATTAATCGCAATTCAAACCATCTATAAAATATGCCATATTTTTCTGTAAATTATTGTTGGAATGGAAAGATAAGATGGAGATATACATTCAACATACGGTACATAAGGACTGTATTTGTTTTTTATAACAATAAATCAACAAGATGGCATTAACATTATTAACATTCTGTTAAAGTGATCCATGGATAGAAAGACTTGTAGTTCTTAAAAGATGAATATTAGTACAAGTTATAGAAATGTTATATTAAAATGCCTCTTAATGTTTTCGTTTTAATAAAATTAGTAAAATTTTCAATCAAAAAATAAACTAGTAGCCCTATTCTGTCCTCAATGTGTGTGAGTACACAAATTGACAGATAGCGAACATAAGTTCCAAAAAGAAATCAGACGGTGTGGCAAAGTAGCATGGGCTTTACTGAAGTCATCTCTTTTTGACAGGAGCACGTTTCTTGTATTTTTGTAAAACTGAAAATAACAAGGCAATGTGTCAATAACTTGCATAAATCACAAAATAACATAAAATGTACACATACGTGTCCATTTGAGCAGTAGCACTAGCCAATTAGCTCACAAGCATCTAACAATGTAACTGCATTTCACCATATATGTGAACAAATTCAAATACACATCATCAATAACTATCTAATGCTCATGAATATAAACAAAGGAGGAATATAACTCACAAGCGATGCATGTATTAGACACAAACAGTGTGATGGGGCTATGAGAACTGGCACTGAATACTGGATGCGGACGTTAGCTGGTCTGAATAGCACTGTCTATTAGTGTGAGTTCGCGTCGACATATAATCACGTCAAAAAAGCGCGCCGAAACCCAAATAATCAGCTGCACTGAATCGCCAGCAGAGGGCGACATTACGCCACATAACATATGCAAGTCACACCCAAGCGCCAGCAGAGGGCGGGAAAACTCCATAAAACACAATTAACAAGTTGGTCTTTCACTGTACTGACATTTAAATCTGTCTGAGCGGGCCTAGTGCGTTAATTGCGTCAAATATTTTAACGTGATTGATTTAAAAAATTAATTAACGCCCGTTAACGCGATAATTTTGACAGCCCTAATTAGCACACATTTACCCATTCACGTACACATTCACACACCAATGGGGCTGCTGCCATGCAAGGCGCTGTTAACCCATTGGGGGCAAATTAGCATTCAGTCCCTTGCCCAAGGGCACTTTGACAGTGGGCAGTAGGAGCCAGGAATTGAACCGTTGACCCTTCGGTCCCAGGACAACTCAAGTTACCAACTGCGCCACGGCTGCAAACATAGTGAATTCATGACGGAAACTGGCAAACTTTCATCCATCTCGTTATGTTTTAGTCTCCCATGACATTTTAAGTGCGTCATCGTGACATCATTGTCATTTAAAAAATTTATCGTTGGTGAAATATTTTCGTTATAATTGACGAAAACAGCACTGTATCGAACTAAAATAAAGATACAAATAAGTTTAACACGAAACCGAAGAAAGCAAGTAAAATACTTGAATGACTAACATTACTGTACAGTTATTACCACATCCAATCACACTTGATGTTTGTTTGGCAATTGGTTAGCCAGCGTTTATTAAGCCAAACCACATATTTCATATTGGCTCAATTCACAGCTCACCACCAAGGAAAACGTCACTAAAAGTATACTGTGTTCACCGAAAGTCGAGAAATCCTGATGTCTAGTTGTTGAAAGTCCAAACCATTGTGAAGAATTTATTGCCTGTTGAGCTTGCCTTAAGGAACTCATTTAAACTTGGCCTCATCAAAAAGTAGTCTTACACTTCTCCAATTCAGACCAACTGTTGGTAAAATCCTAACAGTGTATGTGCTATCATACGGCAAAAAGCATCTTGAGATGTAAAGGTTAAGCAGACTATTAGTAACCTTGTGGCAACAGCTTTGACAAATGAATCGAAATGGATTGATACTGAAATGTGTGCAGATATGATATTTAGGTGGCAAAAGTACCTCTGGTCATTTACTGACGTGTGTTACATTTGTTTTTGTTTTTTTGTCTTGTGAAAGGTTGGTTGCTGCGTGAGGTGAGAGGCAATTGGATCAAGCAACGGCGCTTCTGGTTCGTGCTAAGCCAGGACTCCCTCGACTACTACAGCGGCCCGGAAAAGGGAGCCCGCCGACTGGGAACACTGGTGCTCACCAGCCTCTGCTCTGTCATCTGGCCAGACAAGCAGACCTTCAAGGAGACGGGTGAGTGTCGCGCACACGCGGCTGACTCATCATTAGTCTCGTCGGCCTCTAACGTCTGCGATGTTCCTCCCCTTTGCGGCGTTTCGTGATTTGGAAATTTTCTGAGATCCTGGGGCAGATGTTTTGCATGTTTTCTGATGTATGTGATGTCTTGTGGTTCCCTTTGTGCTTCCTTCCACACGCACTGTAATTGTGAGTATATTTGGGAAGCCCCAGAGCATCTCGGTCCAAAATGTGGTCGAAAGTTTGTTTAGAAACTTCTCAGTGTTCAGCCAGGCATCTCGGTTCCTTCTCTGAATGAAATTAAACATTTGGTGTATACCAGGAAACTGGTCTGGATGAGATGGTTGTCAATATTTTGGGATTTTACTACTCGGCTTCCTGGTCCAAAAGCAAATATTTTGGAGCATTTCATTGTGCATTTTGGGGAATTTTCTTGGCAAAAGTCTACTGGCTTCGTAATGACTTCAATTTAGCTACTAGAAAACATTGTGTTCCTGACTAAAATTTAAAATGTGTACTTCCTCCATGCATTTTTTACTTCTTCGTATTTTAGTTCATGAAATGTGCTTATCAATAGCAAACATCCAGTCCATTTGAATTAGGGGGTTCGTTCATTCACTGCCAACCTTCCCAATTTAAATGGACTGGACGTTTAGTGTCGTCAGTGGAAGCCAATGAGTTAATTAGGTTTCTTTTGGGACTGCAGCTATCGAGTATTTAGATAGTCGAATAATCTATCGATTAGTTCGAATAATTGAGTAATCGGATTTACGAACATTTAATGCGTTGCGGAATAAATTTTAGGAGATATGAAACAAAAACTGGTGATTTAATTGCAGGTAAAAAACAAAAAGGAACATTGTTTTACTCTTTAAACCAAATATATCAACAAAAATGCATTTTCTAACTGAGGAAAACGTTAGGACACCTTATCACCTAATAGCTAGTGTTACCCCCTTTGGCTAAAATAACTTCAGTGAGACGCTTTTTATAGCCATCTACCAGTCATTCACATCGGTCTGAAGAAAGTTTGCCCCACTCCCCAATGCAGAATACTTTCAGCTGTGAGATGTTTGAGGGGTTTCTTGCATGTACAACACGTTTCCAGTCACCCCACAACATCTCAATGGGATTAAGATCCGGGCTTTGACTCGGCCATTTCAGGACTCTCCATTTCTTCCTTTTCAGCCAGTCCTTGGTAGATTTACAGGTACGTTTTAGGTCATTGTCATGTTACAGGGTCCAGTTTGGCTTCAGCTTTCATTTTTTCCACAGATGATGTCACGTGTTCCTAAAGCACCCTCTGATATACGATAGAAATCATGGTAGATTCTACGATAGTAAGCTGGCCAGGTCCTGCTGTAGCAAAGCATCCCCAAACCATGACACTTCCACCTCCATGCTTCACAGTTGGTATGAGGTTCTTTTCCCGGAATGCTGTATTGGGTTTACGCCAAACATGTCCTCTGTTCCTGTGTCCAAATAATTCAATTTTAGATTCATCTGTCTAAAGAACATTATTCCACAAGTCTTGGTATTTGTCTACATTCACTCTTGTCTACATTCAGTCTGGCCTTAATTTTCTTCTTGGAGAGCAAAGGTTTCCTCCTTGCACACTTCCTATGAAGGTTAAACTTGTGAAGTATCTTTATGTTTGTAGAGGCATGCACTTTCACATCAGCTGTAGTGAGAGCCTGTTGTAAGTCCCGTGCTGACATTTTAGGGTTTTTGGAGACTTTTTTTAGCATCTTGCGGTCTGCTCTTGGGGTGAACTTGCTTGGACGCCCAGACCTGGACATGTTGGCAGTTGTTTTGAATGTCTTCCACTGGTAGACTATTTTCCGGACAGTGGAATGGCTGATTTTATATTCTTTTGAGATCTTTTGAAATCCCTTACCAAACTCGTAAGCATCTACAAACTTCTTTTTGAAGGCCTTAGACAGCTCCTTAGATCTCACCATGGTGTTTTCTCTCACTTCAACAGTCAGGGGCACACAAAACTAAATGTGTGGTTTAAATAAGGCAAGCCTCCTTCAAAACACTAATGATGTTCTAATAATGTGCACCTGATGTGATACACTTGTGATTTTAGACACTTTAAGTGGGATTGAATGTGGGGGTGTCCTAATTTATTCCTCAACAGAAATTGCATTTATTTAAAATTATATTTTACAGAAAGTTATGAAAAATTTTTTTTTTTCAGTTTTATTTGTTATCAAATATCCATAAGACCAAAGATGTTGGAAAACACACAGGCTTCCCATATGCTGTCCTAATTTTATCACATGAATATATATGTACAATATATAGTCATATTTTGTGGTCCATATTTAACTTAACAAAGAAGTGTTGCCTCCTTTTAGTATGCAGAATAAGTGCTCACTTTTTACACACATTTTCATCGAGCATTCTTGCAGGTCATGAATTCACCAGCTACAGTGCTGCTCGAAAGTTTGTGAACCCCACAGCGATGGTCAGATTTTTTGTAAAAAAAAACTAAAATAACCTTATTAAATGTTAAGTTATACCCAAATCCACAATACTGACATTCCAAATAATGGACTGAAACAAAAGAAATAGTTATATTGTCATTCTTTATTTAACAAAAGTGGTTGATTTAAGAAAAACTCAGATATCATGTGTGCAAAAGTATGTGAACCCCTTCAGTTAATAGGATATTGCGCCTCCTTTTGCAGAGATTACCTCAACCAAACGGTTTCTGTAGTGACTAATCAGCCTCTCACATCTACTTTGGGGGATTTTTGCCCATTCTTCCTTGCAGAACGCAGTCAGTTGAGAGAGGTTTGATGGGCGTCTGGCATGAACTGCTCGCTTCAGGTCCCGCCACAGCATTTTAATGGGATTTAGGTCAGGACTTTGACTGGGCCAGTCCAGAACACGAATCTTCTTCTTTTTCAGCCATTCCTTGGTTGTATTGCTGGAATGCTTTGGATCATTATCATGTTGCATGATCCACCTTCTGCCAAGCTTTAACTTCAAAACAGATGGCGTCAGGTTATGTTCTAGGATTTGACAATATTCCTCAGAATTCATGATTCCCTGGACTATGTGGAGTTGTCCAGGTCCTGAGGATGAAAAGCAAGCCCAGATCTTGACATTCCCACCTCCATGCTTCACTGTTGGGAGAAGGTTCTTTTGGTGGTATGCAGTGTTGACTTTTCGCCAGACATGGCGGTTTTGGTTGTGACCAAACAGTTCAATTTTGCACCTACATCAGTTGATGAAAACTCTTTTTAATTTAGTCTCGACAACACAACTGTTAAAAAAACAAAAAAAAACTACTGAATTGATTGATTAGGAAATCAGGTTGAAATAATAGAAAATTCCAAAATGTTGAGGGGGTTCACAAACTTTTGGGCAGCACTGTATGTCTCGGTTGCCACTTGAAAGGCATACCAACGAGTCTTTTCGCCTGTGGATGGCATGACCTGCACGAGTGTTCAGTCAACAAACACACAAAACAGTGAGCCTGACTTCATCTACCTACCAAAGTGTAGATAATAATATCAATTATTCATTTATTTAAAATAAAACTGAGCCGCATCAGAGGGTTCGAGGAGCTGTATGGGGCTTTGGAGCCGCAGATTGCTGACCCCTGGATTAGGGCATCTACATGGAAACTCTGTACTTACAGAATTTTAAAGTTATGAAACTACTTCCAAAAGCAATTAATTTCGTAAGAAGGGGTACCACTGTACAGCAAAAGAAAAATTTGCTAACTTGAATAGCAAACGTCCGCTAGCTTAAATGCAATTTTTTTTTTTTTTTTTTTTTTTTTTTACAAAGCTCTTAACAAATTGTTCAATAACATGTTCACACAAACAAAACTGCTAAATATACTTGTTTTTTTTTTCTTTTAGAAAACCTTTTGTTGGTCTTAACAGGGAGCAGCTGGATTCAGCCATGTTTGACAAGTTATGACACATTTTTTCCAGATAGAGGGCAGTGTACTATCCACCCAAAAAATAAAACTACAGTCTTCCCTTGCTTCAAACTTCGTGCCCTCAGTCCATCGCAGATTATTTTTAATTAAAAAAATAAATACAGTATTTCATTTAAAACTCTTACGAGATATGCATGTATACATATACAAATGATTTTTTATTTTCTTTTATATACATGTCTCATTTATAAGATAATTACTACATTTGTATGTACAAATGATTTTTTATTTTCTTTTATATACATATTTCATTTATATCATAATTATTACATTTGCAGTGCTTAAACACCATTTCTTAAAATATACATATTCGATTGGGTCCAATCACGTCATTTTCAAAGTATCGGAATCGGCAAAAAAATATTGGACATTCCTTTTTTTAATATACGTATATATATTTTTTTATTAAATCGTTTTCTAATTGTATTTAACGTTACAGACAAAATGTCTTACACTCATCCAGAGTCTTTAGTTTTGGCTTAAAGTACGGCTATCAAATTTATCGCGTTAATGGCGGTAATTAATTTTTTTGAATCAATCACGTTAAAATATTTAACGCAATTAACGCATGTGCTGCACGACCCACTCACGCATTGTCGCGTCCAATCTATAATGGCGCCGATTTACCTATATATAGAGCTAAAAGGCAGCGTAAAATGAGTAGAGTGAATTTTGGCAGTCTTTGGAGCCTTTTTTTAATTGCCTTAAAAGCCTTAAAATCCCTCTCTCAACAATTAGAAATATCGTGGGAAAGCAATGTGGGGAAGAAAGGTAGTAGTTGATCTTTTTCTTTACACCCTATGTTATTTGCCAACGCAGAGAAAATATATCAATTGGTGCCACTACGCACAGTCATGGTTGCACTTCCCATCATGCATTTGGGCAGAACAGTTAAATGGCTAGAGTATCATTTACTGAAAGCTCAACAAATACACTAGATGGCAATATTTAGTCACAATATACAAAGTCACATTTATCCTTTAAGAATTACAAGTCTTTCGATCCGTGGATCCCTCTCACAGAAAGAATGTTAATAATGTAATGGCCATCTTGAGGATTTATTGTCATAATAAACAAATACAATACTTATGTACTGCATGTTGAATGTATATATTCGTCAGAGTTTTATTCATTTTTTTCTTAATGCATTGCTAAAATGTATATGATCAGGAAAAATTATTGGGAATGATTGGAATTGAATCAGGAGCAAAAAAAAAAAGCAATCGGATCGGGAAATATCGGGATCGGCAGATACTCAAACTAAAACGATCGGGATCGGATCGGGAGTAAAAAAACATGATCGGAACAACCCTACATATAAGGGGAAAAAACATTTCTTATTTGTATCTCTTTCCAATGCTGTTAACTCTGAATAAATAAATTTAACGCACCCCCCAAAAAATTTTTATGTAAATATGTCGCGGATTTTCGATTTTCCCCTTTAACCATGAAAAATGAGGGATCATTGTAAATGCAATTTCAATGCACTTTCAATGCACTTTCAAAACAAACCATTACAAATTCACTCTAAATAAACAAATCCTCCAAGCATCAAAATTTGATTAGAAGCTTTATTTTAATTGAATTACTGAAGTTAATCGATTAATCGTTGCAGCAGTAGTTTCTTTCATTTTCAACACTAAATAACAGGTCAACGTCGCAAGGTGCTAGAGCCAATAGTTAAGAAAATCCGCCAGACAATCAGTAACTCCAATTAAATTTGAACGCAGAAGCCATCTCTGTTTTCTCTTTGGGTGCTGTCCAACAAGTTGTTTGTACAGTTGGTACACTTCTCCCCTGACAATAATCATGCAACTGTTCTAGGCTAACTTCCTGCAATAGGATCACACAAGTGGCTTTTTGGCATCCTTAAAGCAAATGTGAGAAATGTCAGTAGCGCCAAGTTAGTCGACCTTAATGTTTTGGGGGTCATGAGATCAAGACAGGATGACAGGATGCCAAGTCACGTAGGAGGAAGTGCTGATAAAAGCTGTGCAACTCAGGCAGCCCTGAGTGGCTAATAGAACAAGCTCTGATTTTCCACAAAAGGGACTTTGGAGCACTCAGGATGAGCGATGTGCAATATGGAAAAAGTCTCCTCTCACGATATGAGCCATTTATGCCACGACTTAACAAATGTTTTATTATTTGGTAAAAAAATTATACAACAATAATGACATTTTGAGTTGACATTAAAGAGCATACGACAGGAGAAAAATAGTCTTAAATAGCATTATTATGTGAATTAGAATCATATTTTGAGACGATTTGACTATATACAACAATTTAGCAAAGCGCAGATGACGAGAAATTAGTCTTTTAATCTGCCGGTTAGCCACGCCTACCATTATAGGGCTCTAGCGTCCCCAACAGGTGGACGACATCAGCGGGAGAATGGGCTCATCGGTTTTACTATTCAGCCCATTGAGGGGGAATTATGCAGAACGAGGAAAACGAGACGAAGAGAGCCACAAAATGTCATTGTTTCACTCTCTCTACTCCAATATTTTTACAGGATATTCTTTTTATCCAAGTATTTTTCCCCAATAGCTAAATAAATGGCTTGAGAAGGACCAGTCAGCCCGTTGAGGGGGAATTATTCAGAACGAGGAAAACGCGACGAAGAGAGCCGCAAAATGGCATTGTTTCAGTCTCTCTACTCCAATATTTTTACAGGATATTCTTTTTATCCAAGTACTTTTCCCCAATATCTAAATAAATGGCTTGAGAAGGACCAGTCAGCCCGTCGAGGGGAACTATTCATAACGAGGAAAACGCAACGAAGAGAGCTGAAAAATGTCATTGTTTCTGTCTCTTTACTTCAATATTTTTACAGGATATTCTTTTTATCCAAGTATTTTCCCCAATTGCTAAATAAATGGCATGGTCATGACAAATAACAGTCTTGTGCTAAATGGAATATGAAATAATAAAAATGCACCTATTCAGGACGACATGGCAAAATTATTCCATAATGGTCAAAACGGTCGTCTTCACCTTTACTGTCGCACCTCCCGAACGATATTTTATGACACCTAAATCGGGCTTATGTCATTTTCCTTCCCTGGCTTGGGAGAATATAAACAAGCCAAGAGGCGTGACAGCTAGCCAACATGCTAACCCGAACCGAGTGACGTTTCAAAGTCTTTGAAGCGGAAAATCACACATAACTAGCCCGGATGTTTTGGCATGATGACTGGGTTGTCGATTGTCTTCGCCGGAGAGCAATTTACAGATCGTTCCCCGGAGGAGGGCGGCTGCAGTTGTTATGCAGCTAACGTGCAGCGAATGTGCATGAGGAGAGCTTTTTACATGCCTATCAATGATCAAACTTAAGTAGTCCTTAATTTAAAGAAAGTTTGTGGTTTTTACTTTGTAATCGCTGTATTCGCGGCTATTTTTAACTCAAAGTTGCAATTTCTGATCATTCGGAAAATTTGACAGAGCACCAGGCACATGAGCACAATAAGCCAAATATATTGCTCTCCCGGCGGGTGGATGTGCGACAAGCCGCCGGTGTTGTGCCGAAAAATAGCCGCCCCGCATGCATGTCAGCCACAAAATGCAAGCCACCTACATATTAAAATGATCCCAGTATTTGTCATAATACAAAACACAATGTTTACTCACTTCCTCATAAGTCCAATGGTCCCACAGTAGTAGGGCTTGTTTTGGCCAATATCCACGGTGAATGGGAACCTTTTGAAACTCCAAAAAGGCGCACACGCCTCACCCTCTTACAGCAAGATTTTTCTGCAGCCGTTTGGCTGGCGTGATGCGAAAAATAAACGTATTAATCCGTAGAATCAACTGAATCCTTAGTCCTCATACACTAGAGTACTGCTGTACAGTGAAGAGGACTCCTTCTCGCCGTCCTCCTCAATGGAAGACCAAAGCCGGAAGTAACTCATTTTCATGGCACGGGATTAAAAAAACTAAATAAATATAACGATTGGTTCCACACACATCCAAGCGGTCCATATCATTCAGGAACATAAAATACCAAGTGTATTATGAAATAAACATGCTTTTTCCTGTCACAAGCACTTTAAACTGACTTGTTGTTTTAAATTGACCAAAACATGTTAAATGCATCAAGTACTGCTGCAACCTAAATTTACCTAGTGTAAAAAGAAGCAGCACAGTAGAATAGTTATTTTTGTTCAAATGTAAAGATATCGAATTATCTGCTTGTGATGGTTTTGTATTTGAATACTACTTTTGGCATAATATCAATAACAATGTTGATTTTGGAATGAATTGTGTTATCTGTGTTCTGTGGGGAATTCAGGTACTACTCAGAAAATTAGATAAACGTCTGAGCTGATGACATGCCTCTCCAATATCGCATGGACATCGTGAACAGTGCCTCTAGATTGGAAGACCGGGATGGTGGTCCCCATTTTTAAGAAGGGGGACTGGAGGGTGTACGGCAATTATAGAGGGATCACACTCCTCAGCCTCCCTGTTAGTCTATTCAGGGGTGCTGGAGAGGATGGGCCGTCGGGAAGTCGTATCTCGGATTCAGGAGGAGCAGTGTGGTTTTCGTTTCGGCCGTAGAAAAGTGGACCAGCTGTACACCCTCAGCAGGGTTCTCAAGGGTGCATGGGAGTTTGCCAAACCGGTCTTTTGTGGATTTGGAGAAGGTGTTCGACCGTGTCCCTCGGGGAAGTCCAGTTGAAGCCTGGGACCGTCCCAGTTGAAGCCTGGGACCGTGTGCTTTGGTCAGATGAGACCAAGATTGAGCTTTTTGGCAAAAAACACTCTGAGTGGGTCTGGCTTTCCACGAAAGATGAGCATGCTGAAAAACACCTCATACCCACTGTGATGTATGGGGGTGGGTCAGTGATGCTGTGGGGCTGTTTTGCTTCCAAAGGCCCTGGGAACCTTGTTAGGGTGCATGGCATCATGAATGCTTTGAAATACCAGGACATTTCTCAGTCCCCAGACCTTGTTTTGTTGGCAAAAGGGGGTTGTACAAAGTATTAACACCAGAGGTGCTAATAATTGTGACACACATTATTTGATGTCAAATAATTATTTCTTTATGTGGGATTTTTTCCCCACTGAATAAATGCACTTGTATTGAAGGTTGGATTTTTCACTTTTATTCCATTAAGGTCCCATATTTTTTTAATTAAAAAAATATATATATATATATGAGAAGCTAAAAAACACATCTTAACCAGGGGTGCCAATGATTATGGAGGGCACTGTATGTCAATTTGCATGTAATGGTTCATCACAATTTGTTGGTTTCATCTTTATGTTAAATTATCCAAACAAAACAACTTTTACATCATATTTTAATTTTTGGTATTGTACCTGCATCTTCTTTTCCTTTCAGTTTATGGAATCCCATAGATATAGCAAGTCAGTGCAAATCGGGAACCATCTGCTGGCCAAAACCTGCATTGCAGGAACAGGTCTATTTATTGCGATAAAACGCCGATAGTTTCATAACCTTTTGGCGATATATATTGTCACATCGCACAGCACTAGTGTTGTCCTTGTCTAAGAATGTGGTGATTAAGTCACTTGCTGCCATTGACGGCGCTTGACGTCCAAGCCATTTGAAGTGGGAGGGTGGCAGCGAACATTCATTCCCTGCCACCCTCCCACTTCAAATGGCTTGGATGTCCACTCAGGATAAACTACGTAAAATTCACAGAACAACGATGATATGATTGGATGTCGATCGTCATCCGTGACACAATATGATGTTTGTGTGTACTTCAAGGCTACTGGAGCATCACAGTGTATGGGCGCAAACACTGCTACAGACTGTACACCAAGCACTTCAACGAGGCCGTGCACTGGGCCTGCGCCATCCAGAAAATCATCGACACCAAATCGCCCGTGCAGACACCCACGCAGCTCCTAATCCAGGACATCGAGGTAATGTCAAAAAAGCCCGCGCCGTTAAACGTTTCCTACCCCCGGTCGTCACGGAAACCACACAAAGGTCCAGAGGTCCAAAGTTTCCTTTCTGTTCCTGGGTGATGTCATGGTATTCCTTCGGAGTGCAAAAACCCCAAGGCAGAAAGTGAAGATAAAAGTTATTGTTTGGCGCTGAGTCACCAGGCGTGAACAAACAAGACTGAAGTGGGTTGATGAGGGTTATTTTTAGAAGCGGGGTTGCTAGAGAGAACGGCTCAAAGGAATCTCATCAAGGAGGCGGTCGCCTCGTCTCGTCTAGGTCTAGTCGACGGAGGCGGAGGGCTCGCTGAGGCCAGATAACCAGGCCGCTCTGCTTTGGCCTCTTGTTGAAGTAATCTGCTGGTGTCTAATTATAACACTTTATAGGGCAAGAGACTATTTTGGGTCATTTAAAGCGTGTTAATGTCACAGTTATTGTATATTAGAAGCAATATGTAAGATTGGTGGCAAAAAAATGGTACTGCAACCAGGATCAAAAGATTAAAGTGCACAACATCCACCTCATTCCCCTTTGAGGGGCTAGATACAGTGGTATGAAAAAGTATCAGAACCTTTTGGAATTTCTCACGTTTCTGCACAAAATCACCATCAAATGTGATCTGATCGTTATCAAAATCACACAGATGAAAAAAAAACTCTGCTTTAAATTAAACCACCCCAACATTTATAGGTTTTCATATTTTAATGAGGATAGTATGCAAACAATGACAGAAGGGGGGAAAATAAGTGAACCATCACATTTAATATTTTGTTGGCCCTCCTTTGGCAGCAATAACTTCAACCAGACGCTTCTGGTAGCTGCAGATCAGTCTGGACCATCTATCCGGACTAATCTTGGCTTATTCTTCTCTACAAAACTGCTGTAGATCAGTCAGATTCCTGGGATGTCTGACATGAATCACTGTCTTTAGGACATGCCACATCATCTCAATGGGTTTAAGTCTGGACTTTGACTTGGCCACTCCAGAACGTGTATTTTGTTCTTCTGAAACCATTCTGAAGTTGATTTACTTCTGTGTTTTTGGATCATTGTCTTGTTGCAGCCTCCATCCTCTTTTTAGCTGCAAAACATCCTGATTAACTTTTGAAATCATTCTTACATTAATGATTGCAAGTTGTCCAGGCCCTGAGGTAGCAAAACAGCCCCCAAATCATGATGCTCCCATGCTTCACGGTGGGGATGAGGTGTTGATGTTGGTAAGCTGTTCCATATTTCCTATTTCCTTCACACATAACGTTGTTACTGCCAAACAATTCAACTTTGGTTTCATCAGTCCAAAAATATTTTGCCAAAACTTCTGTGGAGTGTCCAAGTGCCTTTTTGCGAACATTAAACGAGCAACAATGTTTTTTTGTGTTTTTTAAGACAGCAGTGGCTTCCTCCGTGGAGTCCTCCCATGAACACCATTCTTGGCCATAGTTTTACATAAAGTTGATGTGTGTGCAGAGATATTGGACTGTGCCAGTGATTTCTGTAAGTCTCTAACAGACACTCTAGGGTTCTTTTTTTACCTCTGAGTATTCTGCGCTGAACTCTTGGCGTCATCTTCAGTAGACGGCCACTCCTTGGGAGAGAAGCAACATATCCAAACTCTTTCCATTTGTAGACAACTTATTTGACTGTCGACTGATGAACATCCAGACTTTTAAAGATGGTTTTGTATCCTTTCCCAGCTTTATACAAATCAACGATCCTTGATCGCAGGTCTTCAGACAGGTCTTTTGACCGAGCTATGACGCACATTAGATAATGCTTCTCATCAAGACAATGCTTACCATGTGTATAGTGGACAGGGCCGCTTTAAACCACTTGTCATTGATTGGGCACACACCTGACTTAAATTGTTTGGTAAAAACTGGTTTCAGTAGCCCTTTAAGTCTCCTTAGGCAGAGGGTTCACGCACTTAATGTCCACCCTTCTGTTATTGTTTGCATGTTATCCTCGATAAAATATGAAAACCTATAAATGTGTGGGTTGTTTTAGTTATGGCAGACAGTTTTTTCCATCTGTGTGATTTTGACAAAGATCAGATAACATTTGATGGTGATTTTATGCAGAAATGTGAGAAATTCCAATAGGTTCAGATACTTTTTCATACCACTGTAATTGCTTTGCAGTGGAGAGTCAAGCTACGTTATCATAATTTTCTTTTCAATTTTCGTTTCATTTTAATCAGAAACTAGAAAATGCAGTTTCTGGAATAATTGCGTGGAAAGCTTTGATTCTGCTGGTCAGTATACTTGTAATACAAGTACACGTGCTTGTAATACAAGTACACGTGCTCGTAGTAAAAGTGCACACACTCGCAGTACAAGTACACAAATGTTCATTCGCTGCCAACCCTCTCACTTTAAATGGATTGGATGTCTGCTAGTGACAAATTATTTCAATTGACAACAGAACAATGAAAATAGCCATGATGAATGGACATCTATCATTGTCTGTGACACTGAAAGACTCAAATTACTGCATAAACTCAACCATTCTCTACTGTAAAAATGACAAAATCGTGTTTTTTTGTTTTGTTTTGTTTTTTTTCTTGCTTTGAGCCCACATGCTTGGTGTGGTTTGGATAATGAGGCAAAATTACGGTTTAATCTGACAAGAATGTCGTGCTTCATTTGACACCAGCAAGCTATTGTCGAAGCACAATGACACTCAAACTGTAGTCTTTAGTGACATTCCTAGCCTTCAAACAGACAAGGCTGTCACCAGCCTTCACGGAACACAGCGTAGGAATGCTTTAACTCGGGCCCGCTGAGTAAGCTCATCTGGAAGCTATTGCTGGGGAAGGTGGCTGTGGGTTTGAGGGACTGGGGAGGAATCGCCAGAGCGGCAGTGGCGGCGTTACTAATGAGCAACAGGTGTCGAAGTGCAGTATAGCGTGCGAGCCATCTGTTGCCGGTGTAAGACGTTTGGCCACGTGTGCCTCAGAGGACTAAAACATGTTGACCTGGCTGACATGGGCGGATGAAATATAACGCGCTTGTCATGCCGCGCCGGTTCGCCGGGGCATCGCTTGACCTCGTAGAATGGCAGTCCAACCTGCCCCAGATGCACTCGGATCACCTACGCGGCCATGTTGTTGGAACGACCTGAACTTACTCAGCTTTTGTTTCACCTTTGACTTCAGGAGAACAAGTTCAACCCCGAAGTGGTGGAGCACATCTACCAGCACAACCCCATTCTCAAGTATACCCAAGGCCCCCTCTACGCCCCGTTGCTGCCCTTCCCCTATGGCAGCCTGGAGCACACATGTGAGTAAAGTCAAAATCACATAAGTCGGCTACGTCATAACCCGGGGACTACCTGTATTTTATTACCATTTCGCCCTTAAAAAATACAAAAATTTAAAATTAAAAACCCGATCCTTTTCACCCGATTCCGATCCACTGAAAAATGACGTGATCGGCCCGATTCCCATAAAAAATACACAGCTGGCTAAAAGTATTGGCAGTCCTGGAATTCTGTCAGATAATGCTCAATTTCTCCCAGAAAATGATTGCACTTACAAATGCTTTGGTAGTAATATCTTCATTTATTTTGCTTGCAATGGAAAAACACAAAAGAGAATGGGAAAATAATTAAATCATTATCATTTTCCATAAAACTCCAAAAATGGGCCGGACAAAAATATTGGCACCCTTTAAAAAATCATGTCATGCTTCTCTAATTTGTGTAATTAACAGCACCTGTTACTTACCGGTGGTGGCAATAACTAAATTACACTTGCAGCCAGTTAGAATGGATTAAAGTTGACTCATTCTCTGTCCTGTTTCCTTGTGTGTACCACATTCAGCATGGAGGAAAGAAAAAAGACCAAAGAACTGTCTGAGGACTTGAGCCAAATTTAAGGCTACAAGTCCATCTCCAGAGACCAGAATATTCCTGTGTCTACCGTGTGTAGTGTCATCAATAAGTGTAAAGCCCATTGCACTGTGTCTACCCTCCCTAGATGTGGACGGAAAAGAACAATTGACAAGAGATTTCTAAGAAAGATTGTGCGAATGGTGGATAAAGAACCTCAAGTAACATCCAAACAAGTTCAAACTGTCCTGCAGTCCGAGGGTACAAACAGTGTCAACTTGTACTATCCGTCGGCGTCTGAATGAAAAGGGACTCTATAGTAGGATACCCAGGAAGACCCCACTTCTGACCCAGCAACAAATAAAAGCCAGGCTGCAGTTTTCCAAAAACGTTTTGGAAGAATGTTCTCTGGTCAGATGAGACAAAAGTATAGCTTTTTGGGAAAAGGCATCAACATAGAGTTTACAGGGGAAAAAACAAGGCCTTCAAACAAAAGAACACGGTCCCCACAGTCAAACATGGCGGAGGTTCCCTGATTTATGAGTTTTGGGGTTGCTTTGCTGCCTCTGGCACTGGACTGCTTGACCGTGTGCATGGCATTATGAAGTCTGAAGACTTCCAACAAATTTTGCATCTTAATGTAGGGCCCAGTGTAAGAAAGCTGGGTCTCCCTTACAGGTCATGGTTCTTTCAACAGGACAATGACCCAAAACACACTTCAAAAAGCACTACAAAATGGTTTGAGAGAAGGCACTGGAGACTTGTAAAGTGGCCAGCAATGAGTCCAGACTTTAATCCCATACAACACCTGTAGAGGGATCTGAAAATGGCACCCTTCAAATCTCAGAGACCTGGAGCAGTTGGCCAAAGAAGAATGGTCTAAAATTCCAGCAGAGCATTGTTACAAACTCATTGATGGATACTGGAAGTGGTTGTTCGCAGATATTTTGTCTAAAGGTGGTGCTACCAAGTATTAGGCTGAGGGTGCCAATACTTTTTCCAGCCCATTTTTGGAGTTTTATGTCAAATAATAATGATTTATTTTTTTTACCATTCTCTTTTGTGTTTTTTCATTGCAGGCAAAATAAATGAAGATATTACTACCAAAGCATTTGTAATTGCAATCATTTTCTGGGAAAAATTAAGCATTATCTGACAGAATTGCAGGGGTGCCAATACTTTTAGCCAGCAGTGTATAATACAATCACTGAAAATGTAGTACACAGAGAAGAACAGGCTTTTTACTCTCTCTTCACTCAAACCTCTTATCTCCCACATGCTTATGTTGTCTTTTGTTAGCAACAGTACCTTGGCCAATTAGATCAGTGGGATTTCGTATTGTCATTGTTCCGTCAGCTCATTGGTCAAAAAGCAGGATAGGCGGTGTAATGCGTTTCCCTGCATATTCCTGTAAAGCACCATATCAGTATTCGTCCGTTCTACAAATAAGATACTAACTTTGATGTTAGTAAGGGACAAAGCACGTCCCTTGAAAGCTCAATACGGGACGCTTACTTTTGTTTCTGAATACTGGACGGTTCCATTTTTCAAGGGACAGTTGGCAACCCTAGCAACAACAGAATAGAAAGCCTATGATTAGCATGCTAGCATACTGAAAAAATCTCCAGCTATTCTGGGTGTGACATCATCTTCTGTTCGGAGATTTTTTTTTTTGTGGGCGGGACCAATGCAGCTAAGAAAGGAACTCTAATAAACTAATTGGTGGAAGGTTTCATCATGGCCAGTGGAAGAACAAATGTCAGCAGTAGACCTTCACACCCATTCGAAGTTCATTCGCTGCAACCCTCCCATTTCAAATGGATTGTGGATGTCTACTTGCGATAAACCCGTTTCAATTCACAGCAGAAGGACAAATTCATATTCTAATTTCAAATATTGTTCTGAACAATTGACAGACCACCACGGCAAAGGCTACGGCTCACTGTGCGAGGAGGCCGTCAAACTCTTCAACGGCCTTCAGCAGCTGGAGTCGGCGCATGACGCCGTGCCCATCATCCAAGGAGTGCTCCAGACCTGCCTCGACCTGCGGCCGCTACGCGACGAGGTCTACTGCCAGTTGGTGAAGCAGACCAGCCACACACCCGCTCCCTACACAGCCGCTCACCTGCGATACTGGCAACTGCTCACCTGCATGAGCTGCACCTTCCTGCCTGGAGCCACTGTCCTCAAGTACCTTCGTTTCCATCTCAAGAGGTGACATATTGAAATATATAATGTAGAGCTGCAGCTATCGATTATTTTAGTAGTCGATTAATCGATGAACTAGTTAGTTCGAATAATCAAGTGATCGGATAAGGAACATGAAAAATTTTAATACCTGAGCTGAGCCACAAACGGTATAAAAAAATACAATAAATAAGGATCTATGTACAACAGAAGAAAAATTGGCTATCTTACATAGCAAAATTCCGCTAGCTTAACTATCAACTAAATTACCAATGCATTAAAAAACAAGAGCTCAAACAAAAACTTAACTTACGTTGGTCTGACCAGGAAGCAGTTGGATTGAGCCATGTGAAATGAGGCAGACCAGAGTGTAGTATATCCACGCGAATCAATAAAATGAAATGCAAACACTTTCAAAATAAACCATTACAACGCCACTATAATTAAACGAATACTCGAAGCAACAAAATTTAACTGGACTATTTATTTCTAATCGAATACTCGAGTTAATCGATTAATCGTTGCTGCACTAATATAATGTTCACAATATCCTTCAACTGATTCGCTTTAGTCAAATCTGCATAAAGTATGAAGGTGGATATTGCATCCATTTGGGTTTACCAGCACATCTTTTGAGAAAAATAAATATGAGACTTGGCTCATTTGCTACCCAAGACATATAAACATTGTTGTCTATTATGTTCAACTGTTCATACTAAAGAACGTAAAAGAGGAGAAACAAACTATTTTAATGATGAAAGATGTAAATTCTGTATTTCTGTAGAAAGAACACAATCTGTGGCGCTTGAAAAATCTGTCAAAAATCATCGCAAATCCAAGTCAAAAGCCTACGATTATTTTGGAATGGAAGTTAGGCTCAAAGCCTTGATCATGCTGAAAGTGGGTGATATATAACTATCAGCAGACTTTCTTCAGCGCATCCAGTGTTCTGTCAAATTGGCATTTAGCATTCTTAGAGTAGCATATGCATGTCCTAATACAGGTCGTCCCCAGGTTACAAACGAGTTCCATTCCTTCACTGCCGACTTAAACCGAATTTCCACATAAGTTGGAATTAACCCTATAAGTACCCCAACATAACTATCCAAAAAGTCCAAAAGTATTGTATTTTTTTTTAATAATCGAGGATACGCTACCCTCTGATGGCAACATTAGGTCTGGCTGGACTGTCGCCTTATGACTGAGGAGCAGACTATTGTCTGACATGAATAAAGGACAGCTGTTCTCTAGTTTGGTCCACATAAGGCTGTAAGTTGTTTCAGCTAATATACGTTTGTGTATACATTTGTAATTAAGCTTACAGCTACAGGTTGTGGAGTTACGTATGAGCAATTTGCGATGAGAATTGTAAATACCTTAGCACTCTTAGCATTTAAGTTGGCGGACTGTGTTAGGTAAATTAGGCTAATTGATCTACCAAATTTAAATATTGATGATGAAGGCCCGCAAACAGTTTGCTGAAGACATGTCAACAAAGCAAATGGATTACTGGAACCATGTTCTATGGTCTGATGAGACGGGCGGGCTTTCTTGTGTACCGTCTTCCGAACAGGCTTCCTCCTGGGGTGACAGCCATGCGCACCAATTTGATGTAGAGTGCGGCGTATGGTCTGAGCACTAACAGTCTGACCCCCCACCTCTTCAATCTCTGCAGCAATGCTGACAGCACTCCTGTAACGGGTCAAATGACATTTTGGAGGGAAAATGACAAGCAGTACTCAATTTGGACATTTAGGGATGTACGTTTTTTTAATGGTGTGTACTAACTTTTGTTGCCAGGGGTTTAGATATTAATGGCTATATTTTGAGTTATTTTGAGGGGAAAATAAATTAACTCTATTATTTAAGCTGCACTCAGAATATTTTTAATTGTGTCCAATTGTCATTTTGTCAGTGTTGTCACATGAAAAGATATACTTAAATATCTGCAGAAATGCGAGGGGTGTACTCACTTTTGTGATGCACTGTATGTACACGTTCTTGTCATATAACTAAACATACTTGTAGTACAAGTACAAGTTTCTGATAACGTTCATATCTAAGGTAAAATATAATCAGATACATTTGGGAGAACTTAAGCGTGAGACAGTAGCGAGGAGAGGAAAAAAAACACAGGCGCCAGTGTCTCTTTAGATAGTGTAGGCCATGGATTTGCAGCTCTGAATTTGCCATTCTGCGGCACATGCTAATCTATACTATTAGCCCTCTAATCTCCTTCCTCCGCGTTTTCAAACGGCGGCCGAGGTATCTAGGGGAGCAATGGCACAATCAAATAACTTCACGCCTCTTTTTTGCTCTCACGCACTTTTTCTCTGCTGCAGCTGGGCGGGCAGCGCCAAGGCTGAAGCTGGGCACGAGGCCCAGAAAAGCTTACATTCCCCTCCGTCCCCGATTTCTCTCACTACAGAGAATGCGTGGACAGAAAAAGAGGCAGCAAAAAAAAAAGAGGGCAAATGAGGGGATCCCACAGCCTTGCTGGAACATTCCTAATTATGATTCAGCAGTGGGACAAATTCCCACCCCTGCGGAAGTGTCGTTATTAACTCACCGGCTTCCATTGACGATGCTATACGTCCAATCCATTTGAAGTGGGAGGGCTGGTACAAGTACACTTACTTGAAGGCACATACTTGTAGTATAAGTATACCCAAGTACACATACTTCTATTACAAGTACACATAAGTACACGTACTTGTAGTACAAGTAACTACACGTACCTGTAGTATAAGCAACTACACGTACTTATAGGTATACGCAAGTTCATGTACTTGCACTACAAATGCATGCAACTGCTACTTGTAGTATAAGTATACGCAAGTACACATAATTTTATTACAAGTACACATACTTGTAGTACAAGTAATGACACACACCTGTATAGTATACGCAGGTACCTGTACTTTTATTACAATTACAGTGGTATGAAAAAGTATCTGAACCTTTTGGAATTTCTCACATTTCTGCATAAAATCACCATCATGATCTGATCTTTGTCAAAATCACACAGATGAAACAGTGTCTGCTTTAACTTAAACCACCCAAACATATATATGTTTTCATATTTTAATGAGGATAGTATGGAAACTGACTGAAGGGGGAAAAATAACTAAGTGAACCCTCTGCCTAAGGCAGGGGTGTCCAACCTATTCCACATAGGGCCGCAGTGGGTGCGGGTTTTTGTTCAAACCCATCATGAGGACAACCTTTTACCAATTTGGTGTCTCACAAGTGTAATCAGTTGATTGCAGTCAGGTGCTGCTTGTTTTAGCACAAACTTTATTGGTTAAACTGTCAGTGCTCGATTGGTAGGAACTAAAACCAGGACCCACAGCGGCCCTTGAGGACAGGTTTGGACACCCATGGCCTAAGGCAGTGCTTCTCAATTATTTTCTGTGACACCCCCCCCCCAAGGAAGACGTAAATGTTTCGCGCCCCCCCAAACTCTCTGCCGCCACTATAAATAGTACTGTCTATAAAAGTACTATTATAAGTATGCCTCTGCCTAACATTGTGTCCTTTTTTTCTATTAAAGAAAAAAAGTGACATAGATCAACTTATAATAAAGTATAACTTTATTAACATTGTTTTGTTTGTACCAGAAAAGACTTAACGTGCATCAATTTGCCTGAATTTAAAAAAAAAAAAAGTCACATCCAAACTGTAAAAATACACTCAAGGTACATTTTTGACCATTTGATACTGAAAAATAAAATGTAATAAAATCAGTAAATAATAACAAATTCAAATAGATTAGAAACATTAACACATGAGGACAATATGCAAAAAATTTGACTGTAAAAAAACTGAATAGGAGAAAAAAAAGTGTCTTTGGACAGAGGGACAGTTTTTATTTTTGCTGCTCACAGAATCAGCCTTTGCAATGGTGTGGGGTTATTTTTCAATGAGCATGCTAACAGTGCTCACTGGTTTACTGATATAACACTGACAAAGCGGGGCAATTGTTGTCAATATTCGGCACGTTTTCGCTGAAAAACAAATCACGCGGCTTATCAATGAGGTTGGGGTCTAATGTCTTTAAGTGGCGTCTCAATTGATTTAGCTTCTGGCTGTCCGCTGTATTCATTTTTAAACACCGTAAACAGTGGTCTTTCCTCATCTCCCACTGTATTAAAAGTCAAAGGCAAACGGCCCGAAAAAGCGCATTCTCGGCGGCCGAGGGAGAACCGTAGGTGAGGGCGGTCGTCGTGACGATCCCAAGCCGAAAATGGCACTTCTCGGGCGGACACGTGAGAACCGGAGAAGACAGTGGGTCGCTGCCGTGAGTCCGGCCGGAAAACGGCTTTCAAAAACGGCGCACAGCTCTTCATATCTCTTTTCTGTGTGCTCTTGCTTAATTCAAAAATACTGCGCGCACTCTGAAAATGAGAGCGCCACTGCCACCCACTGAGTGGATGTGCAAGTACACTTTATTCTAGTACGGCAAAAAAAAAAAAAAAGCATGTTCCCCGAGGTCACATGTGCCACCCCTGGCATCGCTCAGGGGGGCGCGCCCCACTATTTGAGAAGTACTGGCCTAAGGAGACCTAAAGAGCAATTGAAACCAATTTTTACCAAACAATTAAAGTCAGGTGTGTGCCCAATCACTGATGAGTGGTTCAAAGCTGCCCTGCCCACTATAAAACACACACCTAGTAAGAAATGTCTTGATGAGAAGCATTGTCTGATGTGCATCATGGCTCTGTCAAAAGAGCTGTCTGAAGACCTGCAATCAAGTATTGTTGATTTGTATAAAGAAAGGAAAGGATAAAAAAAAAAAAAACATCTCTAAAAGTCTGGATGTTCATCAATCGACAGTCAGAGAAGTTGTCTTCAAATGGAGAGAGTTTGGCACTGTTGCTTCTTGCCAAGGAGTGGCCGTCCACGAAAGATGATGCCAAGAGTTCAGCGCAGAATAGTCAGAGAGCTATAAAAAAATTAAAAAATAAATAAATAACTAGAATGTCTGCTAATGACTTACAGAAATCACTAGCACATTCCAATATCTCTGTGCACACATCAACTATATGTTCTCTGTGTACACATCAACTATATGAAAGACTAATACTATGTAAGGCCAAGAATGGTGTTCATGGGAGGACTTCACATAGGATGCCGCTGCTGTCTAATAAAAACATTGTTGCCTGTTTCATGTTCGCAAAAAAGGCACTTAGAAACTCCACAAAAGTTTTTGCAAAATATTTTGTGGACTGCTGAAACCAAAGTTGAATTGTTCTGGAGTAACACACAACGTCATGTGTGGAGGAAAAATGGAACAGCTCACAAACATCTCATCCCCACCGTGAAGCATGGTGGACGGAGCATCATGATTTGGGGCTGTTTTGCTACCTCGGGGCCTGGACAACTTCCAGTCATTCATGGAAGAATAAATTCAAAAGTTTATCAGGATGTTTTGCAGAAAAACCGTAGGCCATCTGTCAGATAGTTGAAGCTAAAAAGAGGATGGATGCTGCAACAAGACAATGATCCGAAACACAGAAGTAAATCAACTTCAGAATAGTTTCAGAAGAACAAAACACACACTCTGGAGTGGCCACTTGACTTGAACCCCATTGAGATGCTGTGGTATGACCTAAAGACAGCGATTCATGTCAGACATCCCAGGAATCTGACTAATCTACAGCAGATTTGTAGAGAAGAATAGGCCAAGATTAGTCGGGATTGATGGTCCAGACTGATCTGCAGCTACAGGAAGCGTCTGGTTGAAATTATTGGTGCCAAAGTAGGGGGGATTTTAAATGTGGAGGTTAACTTACTTATTTCCCCCCTTTCTGTCATTGTTTGCATATTATCCTCATTAAAATATGAAAACCTACAAATGTTTGGGTGGTTTTAGTTAAAGCAGACACTGTTTTTTCATCAGTGTGATTTTCATAACGATCAGATCACATTTTATGCAGAAATGTGAGAAATTTCAAAAGGTTCAGATACTTTTTCATACCACTGTATATCTTTTACTTATTGTTTTCAACCCTGAAAATATTATGTAATGGATCGGCAAATTAAAAAGCATCTCGTGTCCATTGCAGGATTCAGAACCAGAGTCCAGAATCGGAAATGGACAACTACGCATCTTTTATCTGCGAGGCACTGGAGAAGACCAAGTGTCGTGAGTGCGTTCCCTCATGGGAGGAGATCCAGATGCTGATGAGCAGGCAGGAGATGCTGTGCATGGTGCACTATCCTGGACCTGGGTGCTGCCAGCTTTACATCAGTTCGCATACCACTGCCAATGAGGTTTGGACTCCTCAATCAAATTGTTCAGAAATCTTGATATTCATTTGAGTAATGGATGACATTTCCGTTCCTCGTAGGTGGTGCAGAGGATGCAGCAGAGGCTAGGCTTGAAGGACAGCAAGAACACATTCGCGTTGTATGAGCAGAACGCACTGTGGGAGAGGCCGTTGTCAGGCGGCGCGCTCATCGCAGACATCCTCACCAGGTCAGATTCCATGAAAGATTTTTGATATGCGCCGGGCGGTTGCTTTGTTTTCAAGTCTTGTGGAACATTGTTATTGTGCTCTTATTGGCCAAACGTGGGGAAACTTAAAGAATAATTTATTCTCTTTAGCATACGCTATTACAGGTAGAGTTGTCAAAAGTATCGAAAAGTATCCAATACTGAAATGTATCCTAATTTGATGATTGATTGCAAAAGTATCGATACTAAGGGGCCATTTACTGCGACACCAGGACGCAACGATTGTGTTGCGGAACGGCCTCGCCTTTGCACAGTTACTGCAAAAACAGAAGGCAACAACGCAAACTTTTTATTCTGACCTCCAAAGCGGAACGAATCAATTGCGTTAGGCCTGTCACGATAACAAATTTTAGTGGGCGATAAATTCTCTCATAAATTATTGCAATATGCAATATTATTGCCCCCCCCCCCCCATTTTTTTAACCAATTTACAATAACACAGTAAGAATACAGTATATATTAATAATATTACTATATTGGCCAGAATATAAGACGGCCCTGAATTATAAGACGACCCCCTCTTTTTCGAGACTCGAGTTTGAAAAAAGACTTTTTGAACACCAAATTAATTTTTATACAGAAAATAATTACAGTACATCCGAAGCAAATGATTATAACAATATATTTGAGAGAAAAAGCATGTTATTTTGCCTCATTCAAATCTTAATCTTAATATCTGAACATTAAAATATGTAAACTAAAGTGCAATCACATTCGTAAATGAATGGCTTCTGGTTTTTGAAATGTAAATAAACCAATCTATTGTGATAAAACAACAAAATTGCAATAACTGCATTAACCATCAAAGTGAAGTCTAACTGTAACTGTAGTCTTGAAACAAATCTGAATAAGGAAAAACATTGCAATAAAATAATGCAAACTCGTTTAACTTGAGCAGGGGTGCCCAAGTCCGGTCCTCGAGAGCCCATATCCAGCTTGTTTTCCATGTCTCCTTCCTTGAACACACCTGAATCAAATGATCAGCTCATCAGCAAGCTCTGCAGAAGCCTGATAACAATCCTGATTATTTGAGTCAGGTGTGTTGCAGGAGGGAGAAATGGAAAACAAGCTGGATTGGGGCTCTCGAAGACTGGACTTGAGGACCCATGAACTTGAGAGTAGCTGAGATCTGTCATGACAGAACCTCGCTTCAATGTTATCTGGCGCCATCTAGCGTCATGAATGGGGAGAGTAGCTGAGATCTGTCATGACAGAACATAGCTTTAATGATATCTGGCGCCATCTAGCGTCGTGAATGGGTATAATGTCTAGACCGCGAATATAAGACAACTCCCTTTTTCAGTCTTGGTTCAATGCAAAAAAACACCCGTCTTATATTCGGGCCAATACAGTAGATCAATATTGGATAATCATGGCATGACATTCCCCTTAGCGCAGCTCCATCTAGTGGATGCATAACGCAACCCCAACTACTACTACTACTGCTGCCCCTTAATAATGCGGTTCACCCTTTATATGAAAACAGTTTTAAAAATAGGCCATTCATTGAAGGTGCGCCTTATAGTTTGGAAAATACGGTATATTTTATGTTCAAATTTTTGTGCCTTTTGAAGCAAAACAAAAAAACACGTGGATGCCATTGCTTCGAGTGGGCGGGTATATTGACTTCCGGGCTGAGGTTTGTTGTCAACAAAGTGCATCATATGCTATTGCCTTGTAAAACTGCACTGCCCCTCAGCACCTGGCATGAATACTACATTTTTTTCACGCGGAATTGTGACATCTTTCGAATGGAGACGGAACTATTTAAATGCAAAGATGGAATTTGTCATATTCTTGGAGCGTCACCATGTAATGGCCCCTCATTTGGCTTGTAACGGTACAGACAAGTCACGATTCGGTACGTACCTCTGTACGGGTGTCACAGTTCGGTACAGGATCGCAACAGGGAAAACAAAAGCTTTTTTTCAATCACGGCATTTGATTGTTAAGTTTGTTCAATTGGCTAAAACTAAAAAGCAGTTCTTATTAAAGTGCAAAATAAATAGAAGAAAACATCAAACCTGTGAATTTCAGTTTTTATTGTTCTAGCATTCATTAATTCACAGTTTTTGTGAAAAAATAGAAAACAACGTATTTTGTGGGGATGGACTGAGGTAACAGTTGAAGTCAGGTAGCACTCAACAGCTGGCAACCTTTTTATAAAAATAAAATACTACCATTTTCAATATTGGATTACACACAGTTAACTGTAAACCGTTACCAGTGAACATACACTACCACATGAGATACATTTTATATTGGCTAAAATAAAGTAATAAAATAAAAGAGCAAATAGTTCCAAAACAGAAATCGCATCTCTCAAAATAATGCAAAAATAAATATTCACTCAGTGTTTCAATGACTTAAGCCTAGGACTAGAGGAAAATAAACATTTCCTAATTTGAAAATATAAAATCAATACAACTCAAAAAGTATGAGGAATACTGCATTTCATAATTCCCACTCAGTACATTTGCCATAACTTTCCCAGTAGCGATCAATGATTACTGCTTCGTCTGTTTTGGTTTGTCTTCTTTTTCTCGTAATGTCAGTTGTTGGTTTCGACGCATTACTTCTACTGCCCTCTGGACTTTAGGAGGATTAACTGGATATTTTTTTTTTTTTTTTTTTTTAACGTATTTGCTGTCTGACTGCACGCATCGAACTGTGATGCCCGTTTATAAATACTGTTATACTCCTAATACTCTGTTATTTATTTGTTTCAACACGACCATAGACTATGCACGACCGAAGGTTACCAGAAATTTGTGGACATTGGGGGAAATTTCATTTTGGGAAGATTCTTGATTGTCATGTTAATGGAAAATATTTTTGCTGTTTCATTGTTAACTCATCGGCTGCACTTAACAGTGCTAGACGTCTAATTGGCAGTCCCACTTCAAATGGATTGGACGTCTACTAGCGATAAACTCATTTCTTCATCATCAGTTGCACCGAAAGAGTAAATTAAAAGATAACATTAATTTATTATTAATGTAGTATTGATTAGTATCAATTTGAGTATTGATATAGAGTTAGAAAATAATTGTATCATGACAACAGTAATCATTGTGGCGACTTCGTTCTTTTCACAAAAAAAGTATGTAAAATCACTGTTTTTCCACCAAAAAATTGTGTAAAATCTCCATAGTCCAGTAATTTGAGAATATTTTTTTCCTTTTTTAACCAAATGAATTAAAATAATAATCATTTAAAAAATAATCATTTAAAATAGAAAATACATGATATATATTTATCATTTTTTTAAATCAAATCCAAAAAATGGAAAAACGAAGAGGTTTATCGACCCCCACCCCTTTTTGTTGATTATAAATTCTAAATAAATAGAAATAAAACTAATAAACATGTGTAAAGAGAATATTTAAGTTTTCCCTTTTGAAAAAATAAATAAATAAATAGATATAATTTTACTGTTTCCTACCTTTTTATTTAAAGGGAGATTTTTAAAAATTGTTAAGAGGTTCTAAGAATAAATTTGGACAATTTTGAGATCAACAATATGTCTGAACGGTTTATTGACTATCAAAATAGATGTCAATTCATTTGCTAATGAATTAGTCAATAGCAGCCAAATGAGTTAAATATTTATATAATACAACATAATAGCGCTCTCTCCCTTCAAAGCAAACCCTGACTACAAATTGGCTGGCAACAAAAATGAGTTTGACAGAATTACTGACCTACATTTCCAAATGCGCAAGCTAATCCTGTGGTGCCGTGACGATAATGTCACTAGCTAGTAGTGTATACATTTCATTTCACAGAATTTCTCAAGGCAATGTTAGATTTTCTTTCCCCCACTGTAAGATTTTAGAACCTATGTGTTGCGACATCTGTGTAAGGGAATTCATTAGCGGTGCGGTGACTTTGTGTGCAGCGTCTCCAACAAAGAGTGTGAATCCAAAGGCCAACGGAAACTGTGGTTCAAGCTCTATTGCCTTCTGGATGCCGACAGCATATCAGTGGAAAGCATCGAGTATCTCTTCCTCTTTGAGCAGGTAATACATGGATGAGGATGTGTAGCCATTAGTTTGCACTTAAAGGGAACCTCGGACTTAAAGACTTGTAGGCTTGAATAAGCCACAATTGTTCTCTTCTACTAAAATGTGTTATTAGAAACATGTTTATTATTACCATTGATTTAAAAATATAATATTTAGTGCATGTTTTGACCTATGGAGGGCGCCATGTTTTACGCGCGCAATGCATGCTGGGGATGATGGCGTGGTTGGGCTGGACTGGTAGCATAGTTTTGCTAGCTAGCAAACGAAGCTAGTGTGACGACTGGCATGATTTTGTCACATTCTGCTGCTGGTCAGATTGTTTTCTAACAGAGCTGTGGGATGAGTTCACGAAGTTGTAACAGCATCCAATTCCAGCTCACCAGCAGTGTCTTTAAACCGATCCTAGGCGTATTGCCGAGATATTGACTTGCGGCTATTTGGCAGTTGGTATTCTTGACTACTTCATTGCGAGTTGCATTTTTGCCTTGGTTTTTCCGTTCGTCTGCCTCTCACTGCGAATTTCACTTTTTTTTTTTTTTTTTTTAATTGATTCCAACCTACTGACACAGCCTTTTTGTTTCCATGTTTTAGCGATCGCGTTTTTTGTGTGTTCAATAAACCATTTAATGCAATCCTTATTTCATTGTTGTCTGCCTGGTTCCGCAGTCGCGTACCGTAACGGATTTGTTGGTTTTCATCTGAGGACTGTATCACTGATTTTTACTACGATTAAATGGAATAGCTCTTATAAGGAAAATAATGACTGTAACATTATGTGGAATTACAGTCCTGTGGTTTAAGCACTTGTCTGTCGCATGGACAACGCGGGCTCGAATCCCGCTGGAGACCTTCATTTACAGTGCTGGCCAAAAGTATTGGCACCCCTGCAATTCTGTTGGGTAATGCTCAATTTCTCCCAGAAAATGATTGCACTTAAAATTGCTTTAGTAGTAATATCTTCATTTATTTTGCTTGCAATGAGAAAACAGAGAATGGGAAAAAATTTAATCATTATTCATTCATATTTTACACAAAACTTCAAAAATGGGGCGGACAAAAGTATTAGCACCCTTTAAACCGCAGGTGTCAAACCGATTCCAGAAAGGGCCAACTGGGTGCAGGTTTGCTTTCCAACCAGTGAAGAGGACACCTTTTCACCAATTTGATCTTTTACATGTGTAATCAGTTAAACTTTGTCAGATGCTGCATGTTTCAGCAGGAAGTTCATTGGTTAAACTCTCTGTGTGTTATCGGTTGGAACCAAATCCAGCACTCACTTGGCCCTTTCTGGAATTGGTCTGACACCTGTGCTTTAAACAATCATGTGATGCTTCTCTAATTTGTGTAATTAACAGTACCTGTTGCTTACCTGTGGCGCATAACAGGTGGTGGCAATAACTAAATCACACTTGCAGCCAGTTAAAGTAGTTCACTCAATCTCTGTCCCGTGTCCTTGTGTGTACCACATTGAGCATGGAGAATAGAAAGAAGACCAAAGAACTGTCTGAGGACTTGAGAAGCAAAATTGTGAAGAAGCATGGGCAATCTCAAGGCTACAAGTCCAACTCCAAAGACCTGAACGTTCCTGTTTCTATTGTGCGCAGTGTCATCAATAAGTGTAAAGCCCATGGCAGTGTGGCTAACCTCCCGAGATGTGGACGAAAAAGAAAAATTGACGAGAGATTTCAACGAAAGATTGTGCGGATGGTGGATAAAGAACCTCGACTAACATCCAAATAAGTTCAAGCTGTCCTGCAGGCCGAGGGTACAAAGGTGTCAACCCGTACTATCCATCGACGTCTGAATGAAAAGGGACTCGATGGTAGGATACCCAGGAAAACCCCACTTCTAACCCAGTGACATAAAAACCCAGGCTTGAGTTTGCCAAAACTTACCTGAGAAAGCCAAAAAAACGTTTTGGAAGAATGTTCTCTGGTCAGATGAGAAAAAAGTAGAGCTTTTTGGGAAAATGCAATAACAGAGTTTACAGGGATAAAAAAAGAGGCCTTCAAAGAAAAGAACACGGTCCCCACAGTCAAACATGGCGGAGGCTCCCTGATGTTTTGGTGTTGCTTTGCTTCTTCTGGCACTGGACTGCTTGTCCGTGTGCATGGCATTATGATGTTTATGAGGCATTATGAAGCATTGTAAGAAACTCATTGATGGATACCGGAAGCGGTTGTTCGCAGTTATTTTGTCTAAAGGTTGTGCTACCAAGTATTAGGCTGTGGGTGCCAATACTTTTGTGTAAAATGATAATGATTTTATTTTTTTTTCATTTTCTTTTGTGTTTTTTCATTGCAAGCAAAATAAATGAAGATATTACTACCAAAACATATGTAATTGAAATCATTTTCTGGGACAAATTGAGCATAATCTGACAGAATTGCATGGGTGCCAATACTTTAGGCTAGCAGTGTACATTAGCCCGATGTTACTTACTGTATTGTCGTACTATTCCATCAATCTAGCCATCATCTACCGCTTAATCCGTGGTCAGGTCGCGGCGGCAGCAGAAGACAGACGTAACATTGTTTTTCTGCACTCAGCTATGCACTCGGTACTTGTATTCCATGAAGCTCGAGGTGTTTAATCATATTGGTCGTGCAGCCACCTTTGCATGATATAGCTGTGTTGCAGAGCTGACTGGTCCTTTTTCTTTGTGAAGTTGAGCCACTTTTGAGCGCCGCCGCACCGTGTCCATGGTTGAAATCAAGTTGCGATGCACAAACATATGCTTCATGTGGCTTCTTCGTGGTGTTCGGCAGCTGTGCTATTTTTTTTTTTTTGCTCGGCGGTCAGGGCACCGAAACATGGAGTCAAAATTAAATAATTTGAACGGTTCTGTGAGCATCAGAGTGTTAGTCCTGGATCCCATGCTCGATGTCCAACCCTAATCTAGAGGTACCAAGAGGTTGCCACCCCTAGTTATAAACTTATTCAAATTGACAGCAGAAGGATGTTTGGATGACACATGATTGGACTTCTATCATCCTTCCCAACCGGTGTTGATTTTGTTTTGGATCGGCAGTGTCACGAGATGGTGGTACGTGGGCAGCTGCCCGCCTGCGAGGAGGACCTCCAGACGCTAGCGGCCCTCCGACTTCAAGCCATCGTGGGGGACTTCAGCACGCACACGCCCTGCCCGCCCCTGGACGAACTCTTTCCCGGCCACGTGCTGGAAGCCCGCGTCCTGGCGTCGCAGGTGTCCCCGGCGACGGGCTGCCCCGCCGCCCAGCGATTCCCCGCGGGCCTGCTGGCGGGGGCGCTGTGGAGCCATGCGGCGGCGCACAAGCAGAAGGCTGAGAAGAACCTTCGCCTCCGCAGCCGTGTGAAGGAGGAGGCGGCGGCCGTCACAGGGGCCATCTTGGAGCGCTGGAGGGGACTGGCGGGCTCCGACCGGAGAGACAGCATGGCCGCTTACCTCACCATCGCGCGCCAGTGGTCCGGCTTCGGATGCACGCTCTATGAAGTCGACTTCTACATTGTGAGTAGTTGTGGAAAAGACACCTGGGGCCATTTGGTCACAGGCCACATTCCTAACCACTTGGCTTGTTTAGTTAACAAGTTTGTGTGCCGCATTCAATATTGAAACAGTTAAAGCATTTTGGCAGGATCTTCCTGTGTTTACAGTTTTGAAACATGAATATTTAACTTGAATATTTAAGATGTTCTTTTACATATTCATAATATTCATACTTGATAAGAAAAAAAGAAAATGATTGACACATGATCTAAACACATTTATTATTAAATGAAAAATTGAGATTAGACCTTAGTTTTTGAGTGTGGTCTGATATTCCAAAATCATAAACTGCAAAAACACACCTCCTTAAAACTAGTTTCTGATGTTAAATCTAATAGAAATAAGTGAAATTATCTGCCAGGGTTTCAAGTAAATTTTACTCAGATTTCTAGAAATAAGAAAACTATTTAGCCGAAAATAAGCTTTACAGACTTATTTTAAGCAACTAATTCGTATATTTAATTTTTAAAAAAGCTTGTTTGTCAGAAATGTTCTTATTTTTAAGAAGATTTGATAGAAAAGGACTATAATTTCTTTCAGTGTTCTTTAATGTTTGCGTCATTTTTTAAAAAAATAAGGTTATTTTTTAAAGATTTTTTCAAATATAAATATAAGATATAGATACAAATAATATTGACTTATTTTTACATTCTTTTAAAAATATATAATAATAATAATAATAATAATTTTGAACTCTAAGGCGGTACTTTTTCCCTCATATTTGATTAAGTCAAGTGTGGTTTATATACAATGGTATGAAAAAGTATGTGAGCCTTTCACAACTTCTCACATTTCTGCATAAAATCAAAATTAAATGTGATTAGATCTTTGTCAAAATCACACAGATGAAAAAACAGCGTTTGCATTAACTAAAACCACCCAAACATTCATAGGTTTTCATATTTTAATGAGGGTAGCATGCAAACAATGAAGGAAGGGGCAAAAATAAGTGAACCCAATTTAAGTCAGACGTGTGCCCAATCACTAATGAATGGTTTAAAGCTGCCCTGCCCACTATAAATGTCTTGATGAGAAGCATTTTCTGATGTGCATCATGGCTCGGTCAAAAGAGCTGTCAGAAGACCTGCTATCGAGGATTGTTGATTTGTATAAAGCTGGGAAAGGATACAAAACGATCTCTAAAAGTCTGACTATCGATTGATGAACATCCAGAAAAGTTGTCTACAAATGGAGAGAGTTTAGCACTGTTGCTTCTTTCCCAAGGAGTGGCTGTCCACCAAATATGACACCTAGAGGTCAGCGCAAAATACTCAGAGAGGTAAAAAAAGAACCCTAGAGTATTTGCTAAAGACTTACAGAAATCACTGGCACAGTCCAATATCTATGTGCAGACATCAACTATGTGTAAAACTATGCCCAAGAATGGTTTTCATGGGAGGACTCTACGGAGGAAGCCACCGCTGTCTAAAAAAACCATTGATGCTCGTTTAAATTTCGCAAAAAGGTACTTGGGGACTTCACAGAAGTTTTAGCAAAATATTTTGTGGACTGATGAAACCAAAGTTGAAATGTTTGGGAGTAACACATAACGTCATGTGTGGAGGGAAAAATGGAACAGCTCACCAACATCAACACCTCATCCCCACCGTGAAGCATGGTTGAGGGAGCGTCATGATTTGGGGCTGTTTTGCTACCTCAGGGCCTGGACAACTTGCAAACATTAATGGAAGAATGAATTCAAGTTTATCAGGATTTTTTGTAGGAAAACCTAAGGCCGTTTGTCTGACAGTTGAAGCTAAAAAGAGGATGAATGCTTCAACAAGACAATGATCCAAAGCACACAAGTATATCAACTTCAGAATGGTTTCAGAAGAACAAAATACACTTTCTGGAGTGGCCAAGTCAAAGTCCAGACTTGAACCCCAGTACGATGCTGTGGCATGGCCTAAAGACAGCAATTCATGCCAGACATCCCAGGAATCTGACTGAACTACAGCAGTTTTGAAGAGGAGAATGGGCCAAGATTAGTCCTGATCGATGTGCCAGACTGATCTGCAGCTACAGGAAGCGTCTGGTTGAAGTTATTGCTGCCAAAGGGGAAGCACAAAATATTAAATGGGATGGTTCACTTACTTATTTTTCTCCCCTCTGTCATTGTTTGCATACTATGCTCATCAAAAATATGAAAACTTAAAAATGGTTGAGTGGTTTTAGGTTAAAGCAGACACTGTTGTTTCATCTGTGTTATTATGAGAAAGATCAGATCACATTTGATGGTGATTTTATGCAGAAATGCGAGAAACTTTTTCATACTACTGTAGAACCAAATTTGGGTTGCCAACAGTCCCGGATTGCGCGGGACATCCTGGAATTTAGGAACTTCCTAAATCCCTAAATAAAAAGTTTTCTTGTAAAAGTACAGATTCATGTAAACATAAAAACAAGACCAAAAAAAATCACATAAAATAGTGCTCACACAGTTTTACACCATCAGGACTTCATTTGCATGCTATCAAATTGTTTGTCGTCTCATGTCGTGAATATTTTCATCCATTGGTTTAATATCGCAGATTCACATTCACTGGCTTAGCTTTGGTCACCAAAGGAAGTGTCAGTGAAAAGAACATGCAGGTCATGCTGACATTTTATGTGTCCTTTCCAGAGTTCAACGGGGAGTTTTTCCCAGAAGTTATGGTTGGGGGTGGCGGCCGGCAGTGTCTCTCTCTATCGGCAAGGAGAGGCCGAGGCCCTGGAGTCCTTTCCCTACGGACAGATCTGCTCGTACGGCGTCTCTGACAGCAACACATTCAAGATCAGCGCCGGCGGCCGCGACATGCTCTTCGAAACCAACAAGGTAAGGCGGATAACGCAAGTATATTTAATAGAGATGTCTCCTATCCAATCATGTATTCATTTTCAGAAGATTGAAATAGGGTGAAAAAAATGGGGTTTTTAGGATTTTTTTATTAAGCGCTACAAATCAATAAAATAATCAAGGATATTTTCAAAGGAAACAAGATACAAGTTTTTTTTTTTTTTTAAATTACCACACAAAAAGAAAAATGCCATCTCCAGGAATAGTTTATGCTGGCTGTCACGGAAGTACATGTACATGCATGTACTTGTACTACAAACAATTGTACAGTAGTTGCTAGGGTTGTTCCGATCATGTTTTTTTGCTCCCGAACCGATCCCGATCGTTTTAGTTTGAGTATCTGCCGATCCCGATATCTCCCGATCCGATTGCTTTTTTTTGCTGCCGATTCAATTCCAATCATTCCCGATAATTTTTCCCGATCATATACATTTTGGCAATGTATTAAGAAAAAAATGAATAAAACTATATATACATTCAACATACAGTACATAAGTACTGTATTTGTTTATTATGACAATAAATCCTCAATTATTAACATTCTTTCTGTGAGAGGGATCCACGGATAGATAGACTTGTGAATTTGTATATTGTGACTAAATATTGCCATCTAGTGTTTTCATTTGTTAAGCTTTCAGTAAATGATACTGTAGCCATGCCCAAATGCATGATGGGAAGTGGAACCATGACTGTGCGTAGTGCTACCAATTGATATATATTCTCTGCGTTGGGAATTAATATAAGGTGTTAAAAAAAAGATCAATTGCTACCTTGCTTCCCAACATTGCTTCCCATGATATTTCTAATCATAGGGAGAGGGATTGTAAGGCTTTTGCCAATTAAAAAAAAGGCCTCAAAGGCTGCCAAAATTCACTCTACTCAACGGTCGTTCAACGCATGCATTGATTGCGTTAAATATTTTAACCTGATACATTTTTTAAAAAATTAATTACCGCCGTTATCGGAATAAATTTGATAACCCTACCTTAAGCCTAAACTAAAGACTCTGGATGAGTGTAACATATTATGTCTGTAACGTTAAATACAATTAGAAAACAATTTAATTAAAAAATATATATATATATTAAAAAAAAGGCATTTTTGCCGATTCCGATACTTTGAACGATCGATCGGGATATCTCTAGTAGTTGCTTGTACTTGTACTTGAAGTTGGTATACTTGCCTGTACTTGTGCTACAGGTAGATGTACTTGTGCTAACTGTACTAGTGTACTTTCTTGTACGTGTACTGTACGTGTGTTTGTGCATACAGTGGTATGAAAAAGTATCTAAACCTTTTGGAATTTCTCACATTTCTGCATAAAATCACCATCAAATGTGATCTGATCGTTGTCAAAATCATACAGATGAAAAAACAGTGTCTGCTTTAACCCTTTAACACCTAAGCCCATTTTGGCCGAATTTGCATGCATTTGATGTTGCCTTTATATTTCAAAGAAAAAATTGTTCACAATGGCCAAGTTGGGTCCCTTTTTTCAGGACACCTTGAACTTCATGTCCAAACTGTTGTTTTCTTCACTGACCAATTATAATCCACATTTTGGACCCAAAAAGACAAAAAAATCCCAAAATATTTTTTCAAAATTTGTAATGTTGGTGTCCCATTGACAACCAAACATGCTCGACCAACCGTTTTGAAGCTTGATCATATTTATTCAACTTGTTAAGATAAACATTAAATCGAAAAAAATAAGATTGAATTGTTTTATGTTTGAAAATTCAACACAAACAGTGGGTGTGGTCATAGGTGTTTTTGGCCTTTACACATACTATGGTCAAAACAGGTTATATACAGTGCAAAATAGTGAGAAAAAAATATATATATCATATAACACAAAAAATGGTTTGGAGGATATCTCTTTGTGAAGTTAGGTATTATACCCATCACTTTATCTAAAGTATACGTACATGCAATCAAGCTTCTCGAACACACATCTATATAAAAATTGAAAAGATTATATTGAAGAAAAAATACATATAATATAGAAAACAATTATTATCAAAAATATTGACAAGTAGTTCAGTTAAATTCAATTTTTTTGTGGCATGCGACCCAATAAAGGTTTTTTTTTTTTTTTTTTTTTTTTTTTTTTTTTTTTTGCGCACTCAATAAAGCTTCTGCTTGAACAGGTCACGGAGCTGCGTCACACATAACGTCACACAGCCTACTCTTTCGCCGTTTCCGCGCAGCTGTCACTTCTACTCGCCGAGATGCCGACTCATCCCAGGAAAACAACGACAAATACAGCTCATCTTCATCCTTGAGTTAATGAAATAATGCATTCGCTTGCGCGAAATTTAGTTTTAGATTCATTCTGCACGTTTCAAAGTCGCTCGCTCACTCCAACAGGTGTTGTGCACAACACCGGCCGTTGCTTGTTTCGCATGCCTCCTTTTCCTTAGTTGGCGCCTCGCTCGGAAATTTATTAAAAATGGTCCCATTCAGTTCGTCCTTCTTGACATCACAACAGCTCTAGGAATATATAGTCTTTTGTGCTGCTTTCGGTTTTGAAAATGGACAAGAAATGATGGAAATATGGAGATAGATACATGGTACATGCAGCATTTTAATGCATATTTATGAGTGTAATAAAACTATAAAACTCAAATGACACTATCTCCCGTTTTTCTTGGTCGATTGACTTCAAATAAAAACTGGTGTGGACATCAACTTCCGCACTTTCAAATGAGACCAACCAGCGGCACGTGGGTGACGTAATTACAGCGTGACGAAGCTTCAAAGACGACATGCATAAACGCGTCGCTGCCGACACGTTCGGTGTTAAAGGGTTAACTAAAACCAACCAAAAATTTAAAGGTTTTCATCTTTTAAATGAGGTTAGTATGCAAACAATGACAAAATATTTTGTGGCCCCCTTTTGACAACAATAACTTAAACCAGACCTTCTTGTAGCTGTAGACTAGCCTGGCACATTGGTGAGGACTAATCTTGGCCTATTCTTCTCTACAAAAGTGTTGTAGTTCAGTCAGATGCCTGGGATGTCTGGCATAAATCGCTGTCTTTAGGTCACGCCACAGCATCTCAATGGGGTTCAAGTCTGGACTTTGACTTGGCCACTCCAGAACGTGTATTTTGTTCTTCTAATACCATTCTGAAGTTGATTTACTTCTGTGTTTCGGATCATTGTCTTGTTGCAGCCTCCATCCTCTTTTTAGCTGCAAAACATCCTGATGAACTTTTGAAATCATGCTTCAATTAATGATTGCAAGTTGTCCAAGCCCTGAGGTAGAGCCTAGATCTTGAACTCGAACCCGACCCGACCCGAATTTCGGTCGGGTCGGGCCGGACTTCTCGCTCGCTAATTTTTTTTTAATAAATATATATTTGTAAACTAAAACGATGTATGGATGTTTAACTAAGGAATACTTGTTGTAAAATAAATAAATTGGATAAAATAGAGAGAAGGCGTTTTGGTAATCACAAGCATGAGCCAGTGCATTGTTTGCACACATGAACGCCGTGGCCCCGCCCTCCTTTTAATCTTCCCCTTGCGCTCTGTCTGGCGCTCTCCGAGAGTCTGCAACTCCGCATCCTGGGATTTCCTTTTCGAATTTCGAGATAGAGCAGTACGGGGTACCGAGCCCCTTGGTAAGGGCTGTTCGGTCTCTGTACGACCGGTGTCAGAGTCTGGTCCGCATTGCCGGCAGTAAGTCGAATTCGTTCCCAGTGAAGATTGGACTCCGCCAAGGCTGCCCTTTGTCACCGATTCTGTTCATAATTTTTATGGACAGAATTTCTAGGCGCAGCCGAAGCGTTGAGGGTGTCCAGTTTGGTGGCCTCAGCATTTCATCTCTGCTTTTTGCAGATGATGTGGTGCTGTTGGCTTCATCAAGCCATGACCTCCAACTCTCATTGGGGCGGTTCGCAGCCGAGTGTGAAGCGGTTGGGATGAAGATCAGCACCTCCAAATCCGAGACCATGGTCCTCAGACGAAAAGGGTGGCATGCCCTCTCCGGGTCAGGGAGGAGATGATGCCCCAAGTGGAGGAGTTCAAGTATCTTGGGGTCTTGTTCACGAGTGAGGGTAGGAGGGAGCGGGAGATTGACAGGTGGATCGGTGCAGCGTCTGCAGTTATGCGGACTCTGCACCAGTCCGTTGTGGTGAAGAAGGAGCTGAGCCAAAAGGCGAAGCTCTCGATTTACCGGTCGATCTACGTTCCTACCCTCACCTACGGTCACGAGCTGTGGGTCGTGACCGAAAGAACAAGATCCCGGATACAAGCGGCCGAAATGAGTTTCCTCTGCAGGGTGTCCGGGCTCTCCCTTAGAGATAGGGTGAGAAGCTCGGTCATCTGGGAGGGGCTTGGTGTCGAGCCGCTACTCCTCCGCGTTGAGAGGAGCCAGTTGAGGTGGCTCGGGCATCTGGTTCGAATGCCTCCTGGACGCCTCCCTGGAGAGGTATTCCGGGCATGTCCCACCGGCGGGAGGCCCCGGGGTCGACCCAGGACACGCTAGAGAGACTATGTCGCTCGGCTGGCCTGGGAACGCCTTGGAATCCCGCCGGAGGAGCTGGCTGAAGTGGCTGGGGAGAGGGAAGTCTGGGCTTCCCTGCTAAAGCTGCTGCCCCCGCGACCCGATCCCGGAATAAGCGGAAGATAAAGGATGGATGGATGGAGATAGAGCAGTAAGAGGTGAAAAGCAAACTAAAGACGGGGGGATTGAAAAGGCAAGAATCCACAAGTGGTGTGTGGAAAGGATTTAAATTGATAGTGGAAGATGCTACAGAAAACTGTTGGCCTTGCCGAATGCAACAAATGTGGCGCTTTGCTCTCGTACAAGAGCAGAAAGACTGGCACCATTACGCTGAGCAGGCATTTTAAAAACTGTACTGGCCTAAAACATGATATTAGTCAAACATAGTTATTATCATTTGTTTCGAGAGCTGCACCTGTTCATGCTAAGCAGGACATCTTGGAGTTCGTGGTGTTCCTTAAAACGTTATTATTTATTTTGTTTCAGTGCTCCTTAAGGCAGGTTGTTCTTCTGTGTGTTCTGATGCGAGTCATTAAAATACTAAATTGTTATTTAATGTTATTTTAAAGTATTTTTAGTTTAGTTTTGTATATGCTGCTGCTCCTCTCCTTGTCAGAGAGGCGCGTAGTGAGCGCAATATCCCACACAGAAATATATTTAACAAACCTTTCCAGCGTTATTTCCTTGTGTAAATGCATTTATAATGATCTTAAAAATATGTAGACTATTTAAACACTAAGAAAACTAGTGTTGTTTTCTGCCAACTCGAAGAAATCAAAATAAATATCTATTGCATTTTGCCAAGGAAATGACGCATTAACTATCCACCTGATAGAACGGACACACAAATACAAAAGATATAAATGTTGATTGAATATGCATCTTACAGTCTTGTTTAACCGTGGGAATTTGTTACAAAAGACAGACTTTAATTTGTTGTCATTATGCACATAGGCATCGTCACAAATGTGATCACACAAAACGCAACCATGCATCGCATCCCGCATTTCCTCCTCCTCCTGAGTCCTCACAAATAAAACGTGCTTGGGCCTACAAATAAAACGTACATTTTCGTGGTCGGGCTCGGGGCTACTAATAAAACATAAAAATTCGGGGTTTTGGGGGGCTGGGGTAGGGCTGCAGCTATCGAATATTTTAGTAATCGAGTAATCGACTGAAAATTCTATCGATTAATCGAGTAATCGGATAAAACAAATATTTTTAGGTGAAGAGCAATTATAAATATACATGAGAAAACAAGACATTTCATCTAATCTTGAACCATTTTCAGTCAACCAATGTCTTTATTTTCGATGTATATTGTTGAAAACAGCCAACTATTGCATCTCAGATGTAACTAGAATTTAAAAAAAAAGACTAAGTCAACTCAAAAAACTTTTAGATCTTATTAAATATATATATATATTACCTAAAAATGCCGTTACGCTTGATAACACACATCACTTAAAAGTTAGGATTTTTTCCCACGTGTTTCAATTGAATTTCTCTTTGTGTCAAGCCATTTTTAAGTTCTAGTTAAGTTTTAAGTTAGTCTAAACTGTAAGTCCTGATAGGATTTTGAGTTTTTGCAGTGTTCAAAATAAATGTATGATACAGGCTGTATTGGAGCACATTAGGGACCAGTACTACTTGGTGTTTTATCCAGCAATGACTACTGAGCTAAAATTGATAGTTAGCATGATTATGTTTTTATTTTACACCCTCATCACTCCACAATGCTATGTTATGTTAAAGCCTGTATGTAAGACACGTTAGCCACGCATCGACAGTGGTCATAATTAATTGAAACCTAGCTCTCCGCAGGGCTAACGTTACGTGAGCTAGTAGCGACAGTAACGTTAATCTTATTTATTAGCGTTTAGCGCTCTTTATTAGCGCTTAGCGCTCTACTGCTTTAAGATGGCGGCTGTTTGCTAACGCTACCCAGACGCGGCCGAGTCTGTCATTGTGCATCTACTTCAACATACATGTGATGTCTATGAGACGCATCAGACGGTATCTGTTACCAACGTAGCATCGTGCGGGCTAGTATTTAGCAACGTCGGCGTCGTTTGTGGCGGCTGTCGGCTGCAGTAAGTTTTTTTTTTTTTTCCTTCTTCCACTCCGCACGTGACAGCGCGTTGTCCCGCATTAAAAGTTGTCCGGGCAAAACGTGATGCTTAGAGCTGTCAAAACAAACGATTACTCGAGGTGAATAAAATTACTCAGATCAGTTTTTAAACTCGAGTTGCTCGAGTACTCGTTTCAGCTCTAGGCTGGGGCATACAAATAAAATTTTAGATTTTTTCCGGTTCGGGCCTGCAATTTAAGTTAATTGCTCGGGCTCGGGCCAAGTCGGGCTTTAATACACGCTGGCCGGGTCGGGTCGGGCTGGATTTTTTTAGGCCCGAACTAGGCTCTACCCTGAGGTACCAAAACGGCCCCAAATAATGATGTCCCGCCACCATGCTTCACGGTGGGAATGAGGTGTTGATGTTGAGCTGTTTAATTTTCCTCCACACATGACGTTGTGTGTTACTCCCCAACAATTCAACTTCTGTGGAAGGGCCTTTTTGCGAACATTAAATGAGCAACAATGTTTTTTAGACAGCAGTGGCTTCCTCCGTGGAGTCCTCCAATTAACACCATTCTTGGCCATAGTTTTACATATAGTTGACCTGTGCAGATATAGGACTCTGCTCGTGATTTCTGTAACTCTATAGCAGACATTGTAGGGTTCTTTTTTACCGCTCTGAGTATTCGGCACTGAACTTTTGGCGTCATCTTTGGTGGACGGCGACTCCTGGGAAGAGAAGCAACAGTGCCAAACTCTCTCCATTTGTAGACAACTTCTCCGACTGTCGATTGATGAACATCCAGACTTTTAGAGACGGGTTTTGTATTCTTTCCCAACTTTATACAAATCAACAATCCTTGATCGCAGGTCTTCAGACAGCTCTTTTGACCAAGCCATGATGCACATCAGACAATGCCTCTCATCAAGACAATTCTTACCAGGTGTGAGTTTTATAGTGGGCAGGGCAACGTTAAACCACTCATCAGTGATTGGGCACACAAAAATTGGTTTCAGTTGCTCTTTAAAAGGGTTAATGATCTTTCAGACAAGTAATTCTCAAAAGATAAATGTTAGTATGAGTTATAATAATTTGATAGTAAAACCCCTCTTAATGTTTTCGTTTTTTAAAAATTTGTAAAATTATTTTAAGTGATAGGTCGCTATTCTTGTTGATGTCGCAGTGCGGTGACGTCACGGGGCCCGTTGCCGAACTTCCAGCGTGTCACTCGTTAGCTACACAAACATGTCGTCAGTTCTGCCCTTCCAATTTGAACCAGATCGGTAAAGTGAAGAGCAGGACAGCATTGTCGGTCATTCACTAGACGAGCAGCAAAGGCAAAATGCAGAGCAGGAAATAGCTGATAAGGCAAGAGTTAAGCAAAACTGGTGATGTACGCGCGCAAGTGTGTCTCAATGACAACGGAGCAAGAGACTGTATGCTGTTAAGGACTACAGTTTTTGTTAGCAGATCTTCAAGGTAAGCTATTGCGTGGTCAAACTTATCCCAGTATAATTATGTAGATTGTTAGCATCCAAAGCTGTTGTGTACTTTACATACAGTACAGGCCAAAAGTTTGAACACACTTTGTCATTCGTGCATTTTTATTTTCATGACTATTGACATTATAAACTCTCACTGGAGGTAATAAAACTATGAATGCACACGTGTGATAGTCAGGATTGGAGTCGTGTCGTGGAAGTCCTTATTAGATTCATCGTCTGGATCGAGTGTCCCCCATGTCTTGTACATCCAGCTCAAGTTTAGCTACGTAAGGTTGGTCCATATTAAGTATTCAGCGCGCATCATCTGGCCACTGTACAATTGCATCGGTGTTTGGATCAGTTTGAGTAGCAGCATCACTCATATTAGGTGAATACTGAACAGACACACTTACTGCCTTGTGAACTGACAGTAGAAGTGAATTATTAGCTTCCTCTGTGACTAGCGGTATCCCCGAAGGTTCGCCTACCGCTGGCTCCTACAGGAGAGGCTTGGCTGCCTAAGAGAGCGGCCAGAGTGTCTTGTCTTTGGCGCTTTATTGCGCGCATTTCACTCGATATCCGAGGCACGTTGAGGCTTCTTTTGAGGGAAAATAGTTGGAACAGCATTTGGTTTAAGTCTGCGCTTATATCCAGCCGCTCCAGTGAGCTCTTTCATAAGTTGTCATCAACTGAAAGCCTCGAACGCGGTAGGAGAAAAATGGCAAGAACAAAGCCTTGGGTCCTTGGGAAGTTTTGCCAGTCTACCGGCATTTTCCCAAACCTTTCTCCTCTTCTTGTCAACAGGAAATCTGTGGAGACTCATGTCACTCCCCTTGTTTCCATTTGACTGGAAATTGCATCCAAAAGCAGCACATCGTGGCATTTTACTTCGCGAGTTTAGGCAGTGATACGCAATTGTTGTACTGTACACGCTACATATTTGGAAACATCCCATTTACGTCATCACTCCGACCCCGCAAAACATGGCGCCAACTATTGGTCAAAATATGTACTAAATATTATAAAATATTGCCATTGATTTAACATTTTATGTGTTTCTAACAACATATTTTATTACAAGAGAACAATTGTGGTTTATTAGAGCCTACATGTATTTAGGGTCGAGGATCCCTTTAAGTCTCCTTAGGCAGAGCACTTATTTTCCCCCTCCTGTCATTGTTTGCATGCTATCCTCATTAAAATATGAAAACCTATAAATGTTTGGGTGGTTTTAGTTAAAGCAGACTGTTTTTTTTTTCATCTGTGTGATTTTGACAAAGTTCATATCATATTTGATGGTTATTTTATGCAGAAATTCAAAAAGGTTCAGATACTTTTTCATACCACTGTACTTGTTCTACGAGTACATGTACTACAATTACGCGTACTTGAGTATACTTGTACTACAAGTATGTGTTAGTGTACTACTTGTATGTGTACTTGTACTACAAGTATGTGTACTTGCGTGTACTTGTACTCCAAGTACATGAACATGAGTGTACTACAAGTGTGTGAACTATTGCTGCAACAATTAAATGGAGTAATTCGATTAGAAAAAAGATTCAAATAGCTGCAACTCTAGTGTTAATGTGCGTGTACTTGTACTACAACTACGACAACGTGTGTGTACTTGTATTATAAGTATACCGACTAGCACAGCAAAGTTACCCATGTAATTTCCCCAGAAATGGCATTTTCTAGTTTCTGAAATGAATGAATTTTGAAATGCAACATTGATATGATAGCACAGCTCGATGATCCATTGCACAGTACTAATCTGGCAGCTCAAAGGAGATATTGTGTGCATCAATATTTTCATTCTGGTTGCAGTTCAATTTCTGGCCACCAATCTTACGTAATGCTCCTTTAATAAAATGCCAAGGTTCATTCGCTGCCATCCTCCCAGTTCAAATGGATCTGACGTCTACTAGTGACTCATTTCAATTCGTTATTGGACACCACCTAATGTATGTAATGTGTCTTTCTGTGTCCTAGCTGAGCGAGATCACACAGCTGATGAATGCTTACTTCAACGCCACGCATCTGCAACGAGGCAAAAGTGACGGCGTCAAAATCCACGACGGGACTCCGACGGGGTTCCGCCACCCGTCCGCGCCTGCCCTACTCGAGCTGCCCTCGCACCCCGTCTGACGCGGAGGCCGCCAAAGTTGGCGTCGCCACCGAGAACTTCCACGTCTGCTTTCTTTCGGAACGTTCCTCGAAGGCTGCCGTTGTCCCTCCCCCCTTACCCGCAACCTTCACGGAGGCGTTTTAATAAGGTCTCGGATCAGGTTTGCATTAGTGTCTATGCGGCCAATTGTGTGAACTTGGAACTGGAAACAGATGTTGCCTTTTGGCAGCTCAAGTCACTCCCGCCGTTGCCTCCGCAGCTTCTTCTTCTTCTGCGGTTTCTCTACCACTCGTCCCGGATCGATGACGTTGCGGCGCAGCTTTGCTAACAACGATAAAAGAAGTGGTACCTTGACCTTGACTTGTGTCATAAGCTGTTATTGTTTTTGTGTGTCTGTCGCAATGAATTATTGAAGTTAGGCGCGTGCTTCACATATGCCGTCCGGCAACATACGGCAGACATACAATTGTTAAAGTGGGCTAACTATAGATTTGAAATATACAAGGCTAGATGTCTAAAGTCAGCGGCGTAAGTAAAATACTTTTAACCCTCTAAAATATGTGGATGATTGTTAGCATTTAGTTGTAAATCTGCAACGCCTGCTTGAACAGGTTTAACTCGTTGAAATCTTGACGGATTGGCTTATGCAAACCGTATCAATATGATTCAGGCTGGAAGGTCAAATATCTAATTGTTTCAAGAGGTGGGTAATGAGGCTTTACATTTACTTGAGTAACTTTTTGAGAAGAATTTACTCAGTTTTACCACACCTTAATTTTACTGGAGTAGACCTGTGAAGAAGAAATGCCACTCATAATCGGGCTACACTACAATCATTACATTATTCCTCATATTATGTACAGTGAAGAAAATAAGTATTTGAACACCCTGCTATTTTGCAAAATCTCCAACTTGGAAATCATGGAGGTGTCTGAAATTTCCATCGTAGGTGCATGTCCACTGTGAGAGAGACAATCTGAAAAGAAAAATCCAGAAATCACAATTGGCCCACCCATCAGTCAGATTTCTGGGCTGTCGCCGGGCTGTTTGAGCTCCCTTCAAAGATGTTCTATTGGGTTAATGTCTGGAGACCGGCTAGGCCATGCTAGAACCTTGTTATGCTTCTTACGGAGCCACTCCTTGGTTTTCCTGGCTGTGTCCTTCGGGTCATTGTCATGTTGGAAGACCCAAGCATGACCCATCTTTAGTACTCTAACTGAAGGAAAGAGGTTGTTCCATAAAATCTCACAATACAGGGCCCCAGTCATCCTCTCTTTAATACAGTGCACTCGTCCTGTCCAGTGCACAGAAAAAGACCCCCAAAGCATGATGCTACCACCCCCATGCTTCACAGTAGGGAGGGTGTTCTTGAGGTCATCATTCTTCTTCCTCCAAGCAAGTTAGTGGAATTATTACCAAAAAGTTCTACTTTACTATCATTTGACAACAAAACATGACTCCTCTGCATTATCCAAATGGTCATAGGCAAACTTAAGACTGCCTTGTAATACTTATTTGCAGCTGTATCACATAAATAAATTGTTAAAATATCATGCATTGGGATTTCTGGATTTTTCTTTTTAGATTATCTCTTTCACAGTGGACATACACCTTTGATGAAAATTTCAGACTTCTGCATGATTTCTAAGTGGGAGAACTTGCAAAATAGGGTGTTCAAATACTTATTTTTTTCACTGTATAGAAAGAGATGTTGCAAATATAGTCACCTGACAACACACAAGCTTCCAGTCAGTGGTCCTATGATTACGCCAGCCTGTTCAATCACGTGGCGTCTTTAAAAATTATGCGTAGAGTGCTGCCAACAACATTACTGGAGAGCGCAGACTTCAATCTCTCTCCCTGTTTATATTTGGCACCGTTAGACTACGGATAACCAAATATAGTGTGTAGGTAGGTTTAGGTTTTCTCCACTCGAGAGCACTCATGCTCTGTAGATGGGTGATATTTTTATTTCTGTAGATTTTTCTAGTTGAAATTGGATTTTTGGTTTTTGTTGGCCTAATATTGTCATGTAATAGGATATAGTATATAATAATAACAGTTCATAGAGGTAATGTTGTGCTGAGGTAAAAAAAAAGTTAAAAAAACAAAAAATCTGCCATTGTGAAGGTGGCGGGAACAGTACTCTACCGGCCTGAGGTGCTCCCCGGTACCATACAACACACCCCTCTCGGCCCGTGGGTGGATGCACCTCCGTCCCTTGGGCCTGTCTTTGGCTCCGCCCGCCTCTGCCTGCCTGCGGCAGCTGCCGCTGCTGCCCTTCTATCAGCCGGGTTGTCGGGGGGCCTTCCTGGGGCCCGTGGGATCTGGGGTGGGGCTTGCTGTTCACTGCAGGGGTGGTGGGTTGTCTCCTGGTCTCCTGCGTGTGGTGTGGCGCCCGTTCGAGGATGCGAATTGGGGGTCCAGGGGGTGGCGGGATAGTCCCATCATTCCTTCCCTAAAGGCCGGTTAATGGGGGTGCGGATGGTCCGGGGGACTAGGCATGTGCCGGTATGATATTCTGACGGTATGATAACCCTAAGTCAAAATATCACTGTATCACAGTTTTGCAATTACAGCACTAAAAGGTGTTAATTTGGGATATCTTTAAAAAAAACAAACTTTTTTCCATTTAACAGTATTTTTATTTTTCTAAACATATTAGTAAATTGGAACATAAGTACAATGTTAGGTTGGAATAAAATTTTGTTGTTGTGTTTACTAACCTTTAATTTTGTAAAAATGCAAAATCATATTGGAGGTATTACCTCCTCGGTATCCACCCTCCAAGTTGGCACTCCTCCTCCAAGTTGCAGCCGTTTGTAACTTTTCAGTAGCCAAAGTATTCCCATACCAGCCATTTCATTTTCTTTGATGGGGAAAAAAGTTCAGGAGTTTCACCTATTGCAGCCATTGTGTAGCACAGCTGACTCGCTGACACTGAGCAACAACCGGTGGAGGAAGGTTGAGCCTTGCAGCTGTAAGCAAGGGATTTCTCCCCTGTATTTGTAGAACATGAAAAATAGCTAATACCTTAGAGACGGTATGATGAGAAATTTTTGCGGTTTTGAAACCTTGACGTTTTCATACCACGGTATACCTTGAAACCGGCAATCGCCACATGTCTACGGGGGACCCCACTGGGTCACGGGGGGGTGGCTGGGGAGCACCCAGGGTACCAGGGGAATGGCTGCGCCCCCTTGCTGGAGCTACGGGAGAAGGGATGGGCTATGCTGGCTCGCCCCCACTGATTGGCTGGTGAGTGGCCGTGGCCCTAGGGCACCCCGCCCAGCATTTTCACTTGTCTGCAGGACTATCACACGTCTGATGGGATTCATGCATGACTGGGTGCAGTAAGATACACTCAAGCAGATAAACTATCGGTGCCAGGATTAGCGATCAGGCAGCATAGAATAGGATGTCAACATATCCGCATTTAGAAGTGATTCACATAATATTGGGTTCTACACCTCACATTGCTGATTTGTGTACGCTCCACCCAACCTAATCTCATCTCTTTCTGACTAACCCCCCCCCCCCCCCCTTTTTTTTTTTTTTGTCCTCGGTCATCAGGGCCCCATGGTGTCAACCGGATACTTACTTACGATTATTCACTTGTACATGAGTAATTTTTTTAGATGACTACTTTGACTTAAGTGATATTATTTCGAAGTAACGCTACTCTTACTTGAGTAATAGTTTTGGCTAACCTACCCGCCTCTGATTATTCTTAAATATGCAATTTATTGCATCTCGCTGGCATTTATGAAAAACCAAGCTGTTCCAAAATTGGTTGAACATTTTCAAAGAACGATCTACTAATGGAACGACCCTAACGCGAAAAAGTGACATATCAGACATCTAGCCTTCTATATATGTTAATTCGCAAGCATCCCTCACACTACAAATGGATTGGACTTCATTCGCCGTTAATCCAAGGATGTTTTTGTAGTTTTTTTTTTCTGGAAACAATGCCTTTATTTCCTTCAATCATGTCTTAAATGCACACAAGTGCGCCTTTTCCCGTTAGCATTGTGATTAGCCACGCTCAAAATTTATTTTGGGGCATATTTGCAATCGTGGCCAGGAAACAAAATTTATCCACACACAAACACCGAATCTAAGCACAAAACATGCTTACACTTTATTTAGGGTTAGAAAATGTCATGATTTTGGCCTTCGATTTCAATCCCAATCTAGGGACCGTCTGCCAATGACGAGCCCTTTGTGTTGATGCTTTAAAAATAAAAGTGTTATAGAATTATCTGACGGACCAAAGATGTTTTTGGCTATATATTTTGATTACGTTCGCCTCTCCCAGCTTTTCATTAAAGCGTTTAATTGCATTGTAGGAGCGATTTTGCGGCGCTAATCGTGTTTGCCCACATGACAGTAAAGAAAAGAAAAGGGTTTGATATGGGATCAATCCGCCAAACTTTTGACTGCTTCGCAGCTGCAGGCAGCTCCGGGATGATGTAGCAAAAGAAGAAAAGAAAGCTTTTTGTTGTTTTATATTCGGCTTGTTTGTACGCTGCATGGTACCTCTTTATCTAATGTGTGTGTTTATAGTTGATTGCACTATTTTTCTTAACTAACTTGGAAGTGCAATAAGACAAATACTGTATGTAATTATTAATAAAAACACCATTTTATCACAATTCCTCATTTGTTTTTGTTTTGGGTTTTGTTTGTGTAATGTGACATTACTTGTGCATCAAAGTTCCTTTAAAACACAGGTGTCCAACCTGCGGCCCAGAGGCCAGATCCGGCCCATCGCGTCATGGTGTGTGGCCCGCTAAAGTAAAACGTGCATTAATTGTTTGACCTTGTTTTTTCACTCAAATTTAAACAAAATTTCTGTTGTTCCTGATATGCCAGTCAATAAACGTTGGAATGTATAATTTTCAAAATTAACAAAATTATTTCAAAACTTTCATAACATGAAAAAGTATGCCAAATCGGACTTCATAATATATTGACGGGGTGCAGCGCGATTCATAGGGGGCCTATTTTTTTTAAAAAACAACTTAAAATTCAAATATTTTCAAAACCAAAGCTGCTACTGACCTAAAACCAAAACAGACACCTACCTAAGGCATACAGTGGGGCAGATAAGTATTCAGTCAACCACCAATTGTGCAAGTTCTCCTACTTGAAAAGATTAGAGAAGCCTGTAATTGTCAACATGGGTAAACCTCAACCATGAGAGACAGAATGTGGGGAAAAAAACTGAAAATCACATTGTTTGATTTTTAAAGAATCTATTTGCAAATCATGGTGGAAAAGAAGTATTTGGTCACTTACAAACAAGCAAGATTTCTGGCTGTCAAAGAGGTCTAACTTCTTCTAACGAGGTCTAACAAGGCTCCACTCGTTACCTGTATTAATGCCACCTGTTATAACTCATTATCGGTATAAAAGACACCTGTCCACAACATCAGTCAGTCACACTCCAAACTCCACTAAGACCAAGACCAAAGAGCTGTCAAAGGACACCAGAGACAAAATTGTAGACCTGCACCAGGCTGGGACTGAATCTGCAATAGGTAAAACGCTTGCTGTAAAGAAATGAACTGTGGGAGCAATTATTAGAAAATGGAAGACATACGAGACCACTGACTAATCTTTGATCTGGGCTCCATGCAAGATGTCACCCCGTGGCGTCAAAATGATAACAAGAATGGTGAGAAAATATCCCAGAACCACACGGGGGAACCTAGTGAATGCCCTACATAGAGCTGGGACCACACTAACAAAGGCTACTATCAGTAACACAATGCGCCGCCAGGGACTCAGATCCTGCACTGCCAGACGTGTCCACCTGATGAAGCCAGAACACGTCCAGGCCAGTCTGCAGTTCGCTAGAGATCATTTGGATCTTCCAGAAGAGGACTGGGAGAATGTGTTATGGTCAGATGAAACCAAAATAGAATTTTTTGCTAGAAACACAGGTTCTCGTGTTTGGAGGAGAAAGAATACTGAATTGCACCCGACGAACACCGTACCCACTGTGAAGCATGGGGGTGGAAACATCATGCTTTTAGGCTGGTTTTCTGCAAAGGGACCAGGACGACTGATCTGTGTAAAGGAAAGAATGAATGGGGCCATGTATCGTGAGATTTTGAGTGAAAATCTCCTTCCATCAGCAAGGGCATTGAAGATGAGACGTGGCTGGGTCTTTCAGCATGACAATGATCCAAAACACACAGCCAGGGCAACAAAGGAGTGGCTTCATAAGAAGCAGTTCAAGGTCCTGGAGTGGACTAGCCAGTCTCCAGATCTCAACCCCATAGAAAATCTGTAGAGGGAGTGGAAAGTCCGTGTTGCCCAACGACAGCCCCAAAAAATCACTGCTCTAGAGGAGCTCTGCAATGGGCCAAAATACCAACAACAGTGTGTGAAAAGCTTGTGAAGAGTTACAGAAAACGTTTGGCCTACCTTATTGCCAACAAAGGGTCCATAACAAAGTATTGAGATGAACATTTGGTATTGACCAAATACTTATTTTCCACCATGATTTGCAAATAAATTCTTTAAAAATCAAACAATGTCATTTTCTGTTTTTTTTTTTTCACATTCTGTCTCTCATGGTGGAGGTTTACACATGTTGACAATTACAGGCCTCTCTAATATTTTCAAGTGGGAGAACTTGCAACATTAGTGGTTGACTAAATACTTATTTACCCCACTGTACATGAGTCTCCATGAGCAGCGGCGTCTTCAGCTCTCCATTGTCCTCTGGAACATCTCTAGGATGTCGGCCATGTCCCTGTATTGCTCCTTGCCCGTAGTCACGGCGAGGAGCCTCAGCCCGGTGACCGTGTAGGAGTTGATGACCGCCATGATGAGCCTGACGCACTGCTTCTTGATGGAAGAGCGCGCCAGCACCTTCTGGGTCAACTTTTAGCCAGCCTTGACAGACTTGCAGTTCTCCCAGGCCCCCTACCAGAAGGCATGGCGCATTGTATGGGGCAAGTGATTCGTCAATATATTATGAAGTCTATGGCCAAGTATTAGAAATACAGTGGTACTTCGACACATGATCTTTTCGACATCCAACATAAAATTTGACTCGTCATTTGTTTCTACATCCGACAACATACTCGAAATAGGACGATTTATGACAGTGCTGCATTTTGTTTTCCTGCAAGACCGACGCACGGCAGATTTTCTTGTGACAGAAATCAACATGGGTTCCAAGAAGGTTAGTGCAGGTGGTGAAAAAAAGCAAAAAGGTGACACATACCATTGACAAGAAGATGGAAATGATAGAAAAACATGACGCGTGGTGTGCGTGTCTATAAACTCGCTCAACAATAAAGCCGTAGAACGTCTACGATCTTGGCGGACCTCCTCCTACGTCATAAGTTAAGGTGACAATTATTATTATTGTAACATCGCCAAAGAAATCGCCAGCTTTGTCAGGTTTTTAATCATTTATTGCAGAACTTGTGCACCACAACTCGCCTACTGTCCGCCGCAACTGACGCCAACAACAACAGGATAAACAAGTTTTAAATAGCATTATTATGTGAATTAAAATCATATTTCGAGACGATTCGACTATGTACAACAATTTGGCAAAGCGCAGATGACGAGAAATTAGTCTTTAAATGTGCCATTTATCCCCACTTGTTATTATAGCGCTCTAGCGTCCCCAGCTGGATAATGACGTCGGCAGAGTCACGATTTCAGCTGATTTAGAATTCAGCCCATTGAGGGGGAAGATTCAGAACAAGGAAAATGTGAAAGAGCAGCAAAATATCATTGTTTTCATCTCTCTGCTCCAATATTTTTACAGGATATTCTTTTTAAGTATTTTCCCCAATTGCTAAATAAATGGTATGGTCATGACCAGTCACAGTATTGTGCTAAATGGAAAATGAAATATTAAAAATGCATTTATTCAGTACAACAGGGCAGAGTTACTGCATAATGGTCAAAACTGCCGACTTCTTGCACCTCCCAAACGGTATTTTATGCCACCGGAGTTAGTCCAGCAACTGCCACAGCACCCCCCACCCCCGGCTTCGGAGACAGGGGAAAAAGTGTAAACAAAACAGAAGGCGTGACAGCTAGCTGACATGCTAACCCAAACCGAGCAGCTTTTCCTAGTGTTTTTCACGAAAACAAAAAATCACAGGTGTTCGAAAAGTGTCATAGCATGTAATTGACTTTCCTATATGCTACACTAGTATATAAAAGTTGTAAAGCAATAAAACTGCAACAAAAACGAATTAAATGAACAAAAAATATATATTTTTATAACGGGTCAAAGTTATTTTTCGAACAGATTATGTGACCAGCACCTTAGACGGTCATTTACTTTGCATCTAATTTTCAGAAAAAAAAGAAGAAAAAAAGTTAGGGGAGGGAAATTTTATTTTTCAATTTTTTTTTATTTCTTTATTGAAAATATTTTATTTGATTGAAGCAACTTTTTGGGGGATTGAATGATTTAGACACAACTGTCCTACCCATAATATGGCCCAAACACAAAAAGGATTGCTTCAATCAAAGAAAACCTTTTCAATGAAAAATTGTACTCAAATGCAAATTTTTCAATCTCAAATATTTTTTCGCATTCAAAAACGTTTTCTCTGATTGAAATTTTTCTTTGTGTGATTGAAGTGATTTTTCTTTCTGAAAATATCTTTTTTGAAGCAACTTATTTTTTTGATTGAATAATAAAAAGTCAAAAACGTCCTAGCCAAAATGTGGCCCAAACACAAACCAACATTACTTCAATCAAAAAAGTTGCTTCAATCAATCAAAAAAAAAAAAAAAAAAACGACTCCAATCCAAAAAAAAAAATGTAAGAAAAATAGCTTTCACATGCATTTTTTGGAGTTTCAAATTACGGCTGTCAAAATTATCGCGTTAACGCGCGGTAATTAATTTTTAAAATTAATCACGTTAAAATATTTGACGCAATTAACGCACATGTCCCGCTCAGAAAGTATTCTGCCTTTTGGTAAGTTTTACAGCAAGACTTTTTGTGCTGTCCAACAGCGAACTCTTGTGGTCGCTTTGCGACATGGTTTATTGTTTTCTTTCCAGTTCATTATGGCTGCACGACGTCTCGGGCTGATAATGTTGGGCTTATATGATCCTTGGACAAGATTTGTCCGTAAGTATGGTTGTTGTAAAGAATGTACATATTATGTTAGTAAGCGAAATGTTATATTTTTTGTATGAGACGCTTTTTGTTTATGTTTAGTGAACCTGTATAGCGTGCTAAGCTAACGTTGTTGCTAATGCACTGCTTGTGTACTTTTTTTTGTAGTTTTACAACGGTCTAAAGAGGACAATGGTTTGAGGCCATTTTATTAATAAATCAGATGAAAAAGGAAGAAGTCTAATTATTAAGGCGTCGTTCACTAGCTGTCTAGCTTTGGAAAAAGTAGACGCTTCGGAGTGAGGACAGCATAGACAGGTTTAAATGACAGTAGAGTGAAATGCCCACTACAGTCCTTTTGTACCGTATGTTGAATGTATATATCCATCTTGTGTCTTATCTTTCCATTTCAACCATTTATTTTACAGAATATATATATATAATTTACAGAAAAATATGGCATATTTTATAGATGGTTTGAATTGCGATTAATTGCGATTAATTAATTTTTAAGCTGTAATTAACTTGATTAAAAATTTTAATCGTTTGACAGCCCTATTTCAAATATATTTTTGCATTCAAATACATTTTTTTTTTATTTGACTTTTTTTAATTGAAAATATCTATTTTGAATTAAGCAACTTTTTTTTGATTGAATAATAAAGACACAAATCTACCTCCATATGGTTCCGCCCAGGGGATACAGTTTTTGACTGGGGTAACTACATTGGCACGACACCGGGCGTACCCTTATTCAATGGATGACGATCTTGGCAAAAAGTATTGCCTTAGCAGCCTGATTTAGAATTCCCCTATAGAATGATGGGAAATAAAAAAACGCTCATTGCCAACTTATTATTATGAATATTCCTGTAAGTTTTATTGCTGACACTGCGTTTCGGGGTCATCAACATGTTGTGCCCCCCCTGCCCCAAAAGTCAAACTCCGCCTCTGCACACGCCGGCGGGGTTGATTGTCTTCACTGATCGGCCAGCCCCCGGCAGTGAGAAAGTTTCGGCTCGTCGTTCCTTTGCTGTGGGCAGGAGTGCTCGTTGCTGGGGAAGCAGCTGGAGAATGACTGCCGAGCAGCTGTTCCAATTTTTTTCGCCTCATGTCACACACGGCGGCAAGGATGACAGCCGTCACCGATCGGCCAACCCCCAGCGGCGGGTACGTTACGGCTCGGCGGGCAGGCAGTGCTCATCGCCAGGGAGAGATGGGGAAACGTCGAAAATGTAAACAAAACAGGAGGAGTATTATCACCCACAAAATGCAAGCCACCTTATTATAACATTTGCCATGATCCCAGTATTTGACATATTGCATAATTACTCAGTCATCCGTCCAATGGTCTCTTGATTGTCGGACTTGTTTTGCCAATGGGTGTTGTTATGTACTCATATGTTCCATTATATATACTGTACATTATGTAGACTTTTCTTCTCAGTAGAAGCAATCATGCATCCATATTTTGGTTAGTTTAACTAGGGTGACCAAACGTCCTCTTTTGCCCGGACAAGTCCTACTTTCACGTAGTATCCTCGTCGTCTGGGCGGGTTTTATAAATTCATAAAAATGTCCGGTTTTAATGATTTTTCACGGGCCAAATTTGAAGAGAATCCCTCTGGCCGCTGGGTTGCAGCAGTTGACATGGCTCCTACTAGAAGGGAGGAAAGGAGGAGTTCTGCTTGTTTTTGTTGGCCCCTAGTTTACCCCTATCATGAGGCATTACCGCCATCTACTGGGTTGACAATTTGGCCACAACGCCTGCCCAGTTGTTAAGTTTTTAACGATAAATACGTAAATAATGGCAACTGTTGACTTCTGTCGGAGCTTTGACTGTAAAATCCCATTTGGTGTCGCATCGTTGGGCTGCCGATGATTGTAAACTTTTCTAGCAAAGTTTGATTTTTGCCTCAGCTAGCTATTAGTAAGCTAAACCATCCTAGGCATTATGGGAAACTTAGTTTTGAACTGCTACGTTTGGAAACATGCTGGTTGAATAGTTTGTCAGTTTACTTCGGTTATTGTTCGTGTGCAGTCTAGAACATTGAGAGTATCAATTGAATGGGAATAACAATTTGTCAAGGTCAATTGCCGTGATAGTAATTTATAAAAATGTTTAGTTGGCACATAGCCTACTGTGTGTATGTGTATTGACTGGACTACATTTCCATGGGTCTGCATTATATATACAGTGGGGAGAACATGTATTTGATACACTCACAATGGGAAAACCCATTGGCAGTGTATCAAATACTTGTTCTCTCCACTGTATATATATATATAATATTATATTATATTTTAGTCATTTTTTATTTTCAAACAGCATTTTCCCATCCAGAGTGAGGGGGCACACTTTAAATATATTAAATTGATATAGACATCTTTGAGTGAACTGCGAGTAAAATTCAAGTATCTTGAGGCTGGGCTGAGTGTCCTCTATTTTGGAAATCAAAATATGGTCACCCTAGTTTAACATATACCATTTGGTGTCATAAGAGTAAGCTCACTTATCTTAGTCCTTTAAAGAACACACAGGCGCCACATGATCCCCTTAGTCTACTCAAGTCTTCTTCAAGTCTTAATCAAGTAAGGGGAAGTCACAAGACAACCCCCAGAACTGTTCCTTGTTCACCAATGGTTTGAATGATTAAAGTAAACCCCCTCTAGATTGTAAAACGTGAGGTATATATTGGAGTCAGATTCTGAAATGTGTGTGCCTCATTCCTCAAAACTTGTGTTTATTGTTTGACCGCACCCTGAGCCTCTCAGTTTGTGTGTGACGACTCAGTTTTTATTAAAGCCTCCAGAACAGAAAACAAATGCGTGGTGTTGTGAGTAAGAGATCAAGAGCCAATGCCAACACGGTTAACAAGGATCTTTTGGAAATCCAAAAAGCCTCATACCACTCTCCCTTGTGTAGCAACAAAAGCCTGCAGCACATTGGGCTGGCGTGATGCAAAAAATAAATGAATTAATCCGCAAAATCCCGGATGAATCCCGGTCCTTTTGCATGCTATATAGTAATGGCTCTTTTGTGAAGATAATCTCTACCACTGAAGTTGCATTCGCCTTCTTCCTCAACCCGAGACTGGTGCCAGAAGTCACTCGTTCTCATGGCGTGGGTTAAAAAAATTAAAATAAATATATCGATCGCTTCCACACACATCCAAGCGGTCCATTTCATTCAGGAGCATAAAATACCGCGTGTAATATGAAATAAACATGCTTTTTGGTGTCACAGGCACTTTAAAAGAGAAAGTCTCTACCGCACCTATCTCACTGTCACTTCAGCCACGCGGGAGCATTCAGGTCCAGGTCCAAACACATCCGCCACATTAGAACCCGATTCATTACATTATTACAGGAATTATATTACTATTCCAATTTTTATTAATAATTTATTTGTTATGCGATGTGTATTGCCATTTGCAATAGTACCAGCAGTATTTACAGTGGGGCAAATAAGTATTTAGTCAACCACTAATTGTGCAAGTTCTCCCACTTGAAAATATTAGAGATGCCTGTAATTATGAAACATGGGTAAACCTCAACCATGAGAGACAGAATGTGGAAAAAAAAAAAACAGAAATCACATTGTTTGATTTTCAAAGAATTTATTTGCAAATCATGGTGGAAAATAAGTATTTGGTCAATACCAAAAGTTCATCTCAATACTTTGTTATGTACCCTTTGTTGGCAATAACGGAGGCCAAACGTTTTCTGTAACTCTTCACAATCTTTTCACACACTGTTGCTGGTATTTTGGCCCATTCCTCCATGCAGATCTCCTCTAGAGCAGTGATGTTTTGGGATTGTCGTTGGGCAACACGGACTTTCAACTCCCTCCACAGATTTTCTATGGGGTTGAGATCTGGCGACTGGCTAGGCCACTCCAGGACCTTGAAATGCTTCTTACGAAGCCACTCTTTTGTTGCCCTGGCTGCATGTTTGGGATCATTGTCATGCTGAAAGACCCAGCCACGTCTCGCCTTCAATGCCCTTGCTGATGGAAGGAGATTTTCACTCAAAATCTCTCGATACATGGCCCCATTCATTCATTCCTTTATACAGAGCAGTCGTCCTGGTCCCTTTGCAGAAAAACAGCCCCAAAGCATGATGTTTCCACCTCCATGCTTCACAGTGGGTACGGTGTTCTTCGGATGCAATTCAGTATTCTTTCTCCTCCAAACACGAGAACCTGTGTTTCTACCAAAAAGTTCTATTTTGGTTTCATCTGACCATAACACATTCTCCCAGTCCTCTTCTGGATCACCCAAATGCTCTCTAGCGAACCGCAGACGGGCCTGGACGTATTCCGGCTTCATCAGGGGGACACGTCTGGCAGTGCAGGATTTGAGTCCCTGGCGGCGTGTTGCGTTACTGATAGTAGCCTTTGTTACTATGGTCCCAGCTCTCTGTAGGTCATTCACTAGGTCCCCCGTATGGTTCTGGCATTTTTGCTCACCGTTCTTGTTATCATTTTGACGCCACAGGGTGACATCTTACATGGAGCCCCAGATCGAAAATTATCAGTGGTCTTGTATGTCTTCCATTTTCTAATAATTGCTCCCACAGTTGTTTTCTTTACACCAAGCGTTTTATCTATTGCAGATTCAGTCTTCCCAGCCTGGTGCAGGTCTACAATTTTCAACGTTCGCGTCTGTAAATCAATTAATACACAGAATTTGGTTGCTATATCCACTTCTGGGAGATTATTGGATGAAACATTAACCATCGAAATCATAATTTTTAGCACGCCCTCTTTGCTATTTTTGGCTCTTTGAAAATGGCTGAGACAAAACGCAATTTCAAAATGGCAAAAGCATGTGCTCATTGCTCATTAAAAACAACCAATAAAAGCATGAAATATCTCCAACCAAAAATTTGCACTTTGTTCTAGTATTTGAGTAGAGTAAAAATCGGCGGAGATTTTTTTTTTTTTTTGCCCAGCAGAAAAAAAAGGTCTGAAGGGGGTTAATAAAACAAAAAGATTAAAAAGAAAATGAGTTTCCCCCCATTTTATATGCACACGGTACCACTCATGAAATTAGAATATGCTCAGAAGGTATTTCTCCAATTCAACTAGGTTAATTTGACATATGTTTTGCATTTTATTCATCTAATATCTACTTGGCTCAATAAAATTAGTTTCATATTTTATGTTAAACTTTCACTTGATATTCAAATTATTCGGGTAGTATTTGCATTTGCAACATTTTTAGGTCATCAATAATAACCTAAACCCGAGGTCCCCAACCACCGGGCCACGGATGGGTACTAGTCCATGGCGTATTTGCTACCGGGCCGCAGAGAAATAATTTATTAGAGACTGCAATCTGGTTTGTGGCTGTTGACACATCAATATCCCTGCCTACTCTATAGTTTAATCCTAGTAAAGCTTTGTACAGGTCGCCATCAAGTGGTTGGCCGCAATTACTAGTGTGTTTGCACACCTATAGCAGCCTAGCGCCGGTCAATGTAAACAGTAACTTTAGCTGCTGTTGGTTGTGTGCTGTGGCAGCGAAGTCTTTGGACAGCTTTTTTTTTTTACAGGTTAGGGTTAGGTAACCCTAATCCTACTGTCACACTTGGACGGAACGGAGCGGACTCACATGCAGAATTCAGTCTTTTCTTGAACACAAAAAATCAGAGGCAGTAACAAACTGAGGGCGCTCCAGAAGGAGGAAATGACGAGCTATGAAATAAAATGGTACAAACGGGAAACAAGAGAGCCAGGCAAAATGAAATGGAGTAGAATACTATAACAAAGGACTTGGCACTAGGCATAAAAGAACAAAACTGTAGAATACTATGAATAAACTCACTAGTGATGGGTCCAGTGATACTAATGCACCGGCGCGCGCGCCGAGCTCATGGAGCAACCCCTGCGTCGGTGCGCGTATCGCTACAAGAAAATCACGTGACCGATGCATGAACTCATTGAACTGTGTCGACACAGTCATGACGTGGCAAACTGGTTCAAAAGGAAGAGCGTCTGTCAACGCGATGGAGCTGCTGAAACAATCCACAACTCACGGTTACTTCCTCGTTGTCTACATGCTGTGGAAATGGACGTAACACAGGGAAAACTCACTAATCTTCCATTCAAAATACAATTAATTTTAAGGAAACTCTTTCAGTTTATTAGTGTGAAAAGTAGGCGCGGGTCCGTCGTTTGCGGTGCGTGGAAATATCCCCTTTTGATGCTTCCAAGAATATTAATTAGCATTTAACTAGCTAGCATAGTGGTAAGAGCGCTTGCCTTTTGTTTTCGACGCGTAATGCGAGCGGGTACGAGTCCAGCTCTGAACGGATCGTGTCGCATGGCGCGGCTCCAAGTTACCTGGTTGTATTGTTAACGTTTTTTTTTTTTCCTCAGGTGAAATGCCTTATTTGCACTTTCAACCTGTCATTTACAAACGGTTGCCACTTCAATGTTGAAGCATTATTGGGCCAAGCATGAGAATGAAGTTTCTGATAATCAACAAGATAAACACAGGTATAGAGCCATTCCTTTACTTACCCACAGTAGCTTTTTTGGTAATTTATTAGAAATCGGTAATTAAGCTATAATTTATTTACTGTCCACTTCAATTTTTTTCTGATGGGTTATGGTAGCACATTAGATGACGAAGTGGGGAGTCAAGGAGGCAATGCAACTGTAGATGAAATTGCAAAAGTGCAACGATGAATGGCTGAGCCGAACATGGCACGCAATGCAAATTTACTTCAATACTGGAGGAGCCAATGGATATCTTATCCAAACCTCTTTCAAGTGGCTAAGAAATTCTTGTGTATGCTGGCACTGTTGGTTCCATGAGAGTGTGTGTTGTCCACAGCAGGTGAAATTGCTTGTTTTTAAATAATAGATAAAAAGGAACCAACTAAATTTTAAACATTAAAAAAGCTATGTTTTTGAATAAAACTTTATCAGAAAAAAAAAAGTCATTCACATTCAAACTCATTCACCCATTCATTATTACTTACATTTTCACATCATATGTTCACATAATTTAAAGATATGGAATAATGCAATACGAATGCAAAGACTTAAATGATTTGATTTTACTATGTCGTCAATTCAGTGTCAGTCTGTCAAGTGGGTTGCCTGTAGGGATTTTTTATGTCCAGCAGGTGTCAGTATTCAATGACACAGTACCCACACTGTGTCAACACAGTGTGTCACTGTGTCGACATGCTTCATGAGGTCTCACGGACCCATCACTATTGAACACAAATAATCAGAGGCAGTAACAAACTCAGGGCGCTCCAGAAGGAGGAAATGACGAGCTATGAAATAAAATGGTACAAACGGGAAACAAGAGAGCCAGGCAAAATGCACTGGAGTATAATACTATAACAAAGGACTTGGCACTAGGTATAAAAGAACAAAACTGTAGAATACTATGAATAAACTCACAACGTAGAATATCTTGGACTATGAATGCAGGCTGTAGTGACAACGAAGGACGAAGACACTTTGGCACGAGACTAGGGAGAGACAATTTAAGCACATGAGGAATGGGGCACACGTGGGAACAATAGGTAATCATAATCAGAAACAGGTGAGACTGCAGGAAGGGTGAGGTGGAAACAGGAGGGTGAGGCTTCAAAATAAAGCAGGAAGAGACAATATACCAAGACATGACAACCCTCACCCAGACGTGACACCTACAACCAAGTCCCTTCTGCATAATATGTGACTAAAAGCTAGCAAACGAGGCAACAAAAGCGAATGCACTGAGAACATCATGGCAAACCGTATTGCTAATGCTAAGAAACCCTTCACGACTGGAGAAGCCAGTTTTAATATAAAATTACAATAACTTGTACTAACATTTATCTTTTAAGAACTAGAAGTCTTTCTATCGGTGGATCCCTTTAGGAGAAAGAATGTTAATAATGTTAATGCCATCTTGTGGATATATTACAACAAATAAAGTACTTATGTACAGTATGTTGAATGTATATATCCGTCATGTGTCTTATCTTTCCATTCCAACAATAATTTACAGAAAAATATGGCATATTTTAGAGATGGCTTGAATTGCCAATAATTACGATAATCCATTTTTAAGCTGTGATTAACTTGATTAAGCATTTTAATTGTTTGACAGCCCTAGTTTTATATTTACTGTCATTTTCTACCCCTCATTGCCAGACCGTGAAAAAAAGGCCCACATTACATCCGTCCGTGTTGCAAAATAGTTTGGGGACCACTGACCCTAAACGATTAATCGAAAAGCAAAATAATTAATGAATCATTTAATAATTAGTTGATTAATAGCGGCAGCCCCCTGTGCAAACATAATGGCCCTCCGTATGAAAACGAAACAATGTGGCCTGTGACAAAAATTGAGTTTGACACCCTTACCGCATAAAACGTTTGTCATTTGTCTAAACTGTCACTTTTCAAATTAAAATGCAGCAGGACCAAGAATCAAAAGTGGTATTTGCCATGTGGCAAAATGGATTTTGCCATGTGGCTTTTTTTTTTGCCATGTGGCATTTTTTTGCCATGGGTAAAATGGATTTTGTCATGTGGCATTTTTTTTGGAAGTGCGAAATGGATTTTGGTTTGTGGCATTTTTCAGGGTGGGGGGGGGGGGGGTTTGGGGGGTATAATGCAGCTTTGCAGGCCATGCACGTCCATGCCATTCACGGCTATGCACCTCCAAATTTTCCATTCATTTCAAATGGCAGAAAAAAATGTGTGGCTGCGATTTTGGGCCATCCACTTACCATTACAGCACATTGACATTCAACTGGCACCCAAGTCAGGCTAGGCCATTAAAGGCTATGCACATCCAATTTTCCATTCATTTTAAATGACAGAAAAACGTGTGGCTGTGATTTTTGACCATACACTTTACATTACATTACATTTTTAAGAAAAAACTGAAAGCTCACCTCCTTGCAATGTATACTTAATATGCTGAGTCTTTGACTAACACTACTACGGTATCACGTCAAATCCGATGTAATCAAAATGTTAAAATTTTCCATTGTCAACTGTATGTATGTGTATGGGTGTGTGTATGTGTGTGCTGTTTGACTGGGCCCCTACTAAAAGCTTTGAATAGCTTATTCGGAGTGTCCCCTTCATGCATCTGATCAGATGAACTGCTTGTACATATGACCATGTTCCTGTGTGTACCATGATATGATGCGTGAATAAACGAAACAAAACTAAATTAGAGCGCATTGACATTCAACTGGCACCCAAGCCACATTGCAAAAAAAAAAAAAAAAAAGCCTCATGGCAAAATCCAATTTGCTACATGGCAAACAAAAATGCCACATGGCAAAATTTTGCCACGTGGCAAAAAAAAAAAAAAAAAAAAAAGGCAAAAAAAAAAAAAAAAAAAAATGCCACATGGCAAAATCCTTTTGCCAAAATACCACTTTTGGTTCTTGCCGTCTCTCTGAAAATAGCAATCGTTTTTCTCCACTATAAAACATGCTATGAAATGAAAAGTGGCACTAAAATCTGGCTGTTTTGCATCTGGGAATGCTCACTTTATTTCAGCAATTCTGATTGTGACATCACAACCAGAATTGATGATCATGTCTAGCTTTCTAGTGCCGCGCTAGCTAGTACATGTCGACATTATGACATAACGCTCACACAGCAAAATGAGAATGGAAAGACTAGGATTAGCATGCTAGTTGACTGCAAAAATCTGCAAGTCATTCTGTGTGTGGAATCTTCCATTTAGATGTTTTTAGAAGGCGGGGCCAAGGCAGCCGAGAAAGAGTGATAGGGATCTGATTTCATTATCAAGCCTTTTATGTCAATTTTTTGGGATAGATTCTAGTCCAAAATATGCTCTGCTATCAATGTAAAGTCCCTTGTAGCATTTATTAGCACCTTTAAATTCCTTAAAACACAAAGACAAAGTTTATAAATACATTTAAAAAATCTTTATTGTACATTTTATTTTAACTCATCGACTGCAATAGTTTGGCGCCGTCAATGGCAACCAATGAGTTAATTACACAAATAACTGGTCGTGGTTACCCATCATGCATTGCGTCTTCACTCATTGACGGTTGACCAGGAAGAGAAAACAGTGTGGTGGGAGGGCAAAAAGAAGGCAATAAGTCAGTGGAACGTCGTGCCAGACAACACGTAGACACCATATTGTGGAATAGGCTTCCTTCACTGCTCCTGCGTTCCCCAAGAGATGTAATCGGGCCTGGTGGCGGCACTATATTCATCCACCAGCTGCTGCACCACCTCTCGCGAGTTGTCCAGTTCGTCGAAGTTGTCCTTGAAGATGTCCTCCTTGCGGAACTGCTCCAGGAAGGCCTCCCGTTTGCGCAGCTTGTCGTACTGCCGACACGTTCGCTCGAAAAGCTGCGCGACAACACGGAGAACCTCAACAAAAGCGCGGTCGACGGCGTCCGCCTCTTGGTGAGACTTACGGAGGAGATGCTGGTGTGATTGGCCATCATGAGGCCGCTGACGCGATGGGCCGACGGCAGGTACGGTGACTTCCTGGACAGCGCCACCTGGATGCTGGCTGGACCCCAGGGGATGAAACTGGCCAGTTTGCGCTCTCGGATCCTCTGGAGGCTTTTGTGCACCTGTCCAAATAAGGGCCGACTTCAATAACTACTGCCAAAATTTGAGTTTTGTCGTTAGTTGACGTTCGTTCCATTTGAAGTGGGAGGGTGGCAGCGGACTAACATTCGTTCGCGAATGACAACTTCCGTACATTCGCTGCCAACCCTCTCAATTCAAATGGATCGGATGTCTAGTTATCAATTGGCGCAAATGAGTGGCCAGGAAGTGAGAGCCTATTGACCCAAAATCATGAGAAACTGACCCATGAACAAGAGGAAATGACACGGAAATACCTTTAAATCAACAGGTAATGACCTAAAAGTGCCCTAGAATCGACAGGAAGTGACCCAAAATTTACAAGAACTTCAAATGGATTGGACATGTATTATCATTAATGGGAGCCAATTGATTTCGACAAAGACCCACATGTCTAGCTAACTAACCAGCCAAGTAGTTAGCTTGCTATGTAAATTAATAGAGGTGGGAATCTTTGGGCAACTAACCATTCGATTACGATTACGATTCAGAGACTCCGATTCGATTATAAATCAATTATTGATGCCAACCTCCCCCAATATTTTTGTTTTGTTTTGTTTTGTATATTTGTTCCAAAATTGTTCAAAAATCCTCTCAGGCTAAATAAATCGAACTACTGTTTTAGTATCAAGTTACCGGTTAAAAACAGTAAATAAACTACTCAAGTCCCTATTCTGTATCAGCAGCTTCAAACTACATTCAATTAATTTAATGTTGTGAATTACCTGTTAAAGTTGTTAAAAATGCGCCCGTTATTCCATAATTTCCCTCATGTCTACTTTCGACATGTGAAAGTTTTAAAACTGTTTCATCATTTAAAGATAGATTCAAGTCAAGATTTTGCCGATTTAGGGGTATTTTAGATAAAAAGTAATTAGGTTCTCTACAACAGAGCCTTCTGGAGAAGTCTACTGCTTTAAGATGGCGCCTGTTTACTAGCGCGGGAAAGTGTCATTTCACAACTAGTCTAGATATATGTGATATCTACAATAGCCATATGTTGCCGTATGTTTGTAGCAGCTAGCAACTGGGCGCTGTTTGTAGCGGCTGACGGGCGCTGTTTGTAGCGGCTGACGGCCGCAGTCAGGTATTTTTTTTTTTTTTTTTTACCAAGCGGCATTAGCTGCACATGATATTTACTCTCGGTCTGTTCCTCATTGCGTCCCGAAGACTGCGCTGACTGCGTTTTATTTCCTCTTTACCTGTTATAATTCAATAATCGGAATTTGGATGTTTGTGAATCGTTCCCGAATCTTCCACGGTCGAATCGCGAATAATCTAAGAATCGGAATTTTTGCACGCCTCTAGTTATTAATGACCTACATTTATAATTTCTGAAACAAGAACAAGAGGAAATGCCATGGAAATACCCCTAAATCAACAGGAAGTTCCCTAAAATCAACAGGAAGTGACACAAGATCCACAAGAAGTTCAAATGGATTGGACAAGTATATTTATTAATGGGAACCAATGAGTTCAGACAAATAACCACATGTTTAGCTAACTAACCAGCCAAGTAGCTAGGTTGCTAAGTTCTTATTGACCTATATATATTATAAAAATTTACCCAAGAACAAAATGAAATGACTTGGAAATACCACTAAATCAACAGGAAGTGAACTAAAAGTACTCCAAAACAGACAGGAGTTGACCCAAAATCCACAAGAAGTTCAAATGGATGGGACATGTAACGTCATTATAGGAAGCCAATGAGTTTAGACAAAGAACAGCATGTCTAGCTAGCTAATTAGCCAAGTAGCAAAGCTAACTAACTGGCTTGCCAAGTTCTTAATTAGTTTAATCAAATAACCACTTGTCTAGCTAACTAACTAGCCAAGTAGCTAGCTTGCTAAGTTCTTAATTTGTTTAGACAAATAACCACATGGCAAGCTACCTAATTAACCAAGTAGCTAGGCTAACTAACAAGCCAAGTAGCTAGCTTGCTAAGTTCTTAGTTTAGACAAATAGCCACATGTCTAGCTAACTGATTATCCAAGTAGCTAGCTTGCCAAGTTCAAATCAATAGGAACTACCCTAAAATCAACCGGAAATGACCCAAAATCCACATGAAATTCAATTAGATTGGACTTGTATCGTCATTAATTGAAGCCAATGAGTTTAGACGAAATAACCACATGTCTAGCTAACTATCTAGCCAAGTAGTGAGACTAGCTAACTAACTAGTTACGTAGATAAGTTGCTAAGTTCTCAATCAATGGCCTACATATATTATATAAATTGACCCAAGAACCAGAGGAAATGACACAGAAATACCCCCAAATCAACAGGAAGTGACCTAAAAGTACTCTTAAATCGACAGAAAGTGAAACAAAATCGACAAGAAGTTCAAATGGATTGGACATGTATCGTCATTAATGGGCAAATGAGTTTGGACAAAAAAAACGCATGTCTAGCTAACTAACTATCCAAGTAGCTAGCTTTCCAAGTTATTATTAATGACCCATATATAATTTGACCCAAGAACAAGAGGAAATGTGACAGAAATACCCCTAAACCAACAGGAAGTGCCCTAAAATCAACAGGAAATGACCCAAAATCCACATGAAATTCAATTAGATTGGACATGTATCGTCATTTATGGGAGCCAATGAGTTTAGACAAAGAATCGCATGTCTAGCTAACTAACTAGCCAAGTAGATAGCTTGCTAAGTTATTAATGACCTATATATTATATAAAATGACCCAAGAACAAGAGGAAATGACACGGAAATACACCTAAATCAACAGGAAATGACCTTAAAGTGCCCTAAAATCGACAGGAAGTTACACAAAATCCACAAGAAGTTCAAACGGATTGGACATGTATAGTCATTAATGGGAGCCGATGAGTTTATACAAATAACCACATGCATTTTCATGTACATTCCTGTTAATTTTAGAGCATGTCTAGGCTATTGACATCAATGGTAACCAATGATTTAATTTCACAGACAGCCGCATGACTAGCTAACGAACTAGCGGGCCAAACGTTGTTTTCGTCTACGATGACGATAATGAAATATTTCGTCAACGAACATTTTTTTCATGACAATAACGAGCTGAAATGTGTCTTGGGAGACTAAAATATAACGAGATTAATTTCAATTTTAGACTGACGCGCGACACCACAGTCAAATTTAAAATTAGCTTCCCTTAAGTAAGCAAAGATGTCAGGCTCTTTTTTCACACAAACTTGTTGACAACCCACTCAGCCATATCATGCATTCGACAACTATTTACAATGATGGTGCCACTCAAAAAATACCCATAAGTCTTTGCACTGATGAACAATAGAGGGATTGTTTACAAACACTGAAGATGCGCACGCAACATGGACGCAAAACGAAAGCTCAAACAGCGCCCGCCCACTACTTTCAATGCGAAAAGTAGATTTATGAGAATTATCGGTGGCTTTTACAGCTTCTGAATTGGCTAGCCATTTGGTCAGGATACACTTTATCACCGAGTGACAAGAGCTAAGAAACTATGAAGAGCTAAGACGAGGAAATATGATGAAGCATACGTAGCGTTTTGCTTTTGGCTTTGACTTTTAATACAGTGGGAGACAATCAAATAACTGGGCCATTGACAACAAATGACGTCCAATCCCTTTGGACTCGGAAGGTCAAATGAATGAAGAGTCCAAATGGACGTCTATTGTTGTCAATGCCAGCCAATGAGTGAAGTTCCTGCAGCGAGTGGCTGAAAATGAAATGGAAGTGTAATTTTGTCAGCGGCACCTGAGTGGGGTCCACCTCCCCTTGGATGATGTTTAGGATGGCGATATAACAGTGGCTGGGCTGGCGCTCCCTTCCCGTGGACACCATCACGTTCTTGGGCTGCAGGAGCCTCCTCATAACGTCCAGCACGGTGGTCTTCCTCACGCTGGCCACCTACACACCACTGGCGCGTCAATCATGATTCCAGACGGAAATCGCCCCGCCTACGCGAGTCCACTCACAGACTGGTCGGTGGTCAGCGGCGTGTATCCGGTCATCAGGAAGTGGAGGCGCGGCGTTGGGATGAGCGAGGCGATGAGGCCGATCAGGTCGTTGTTCATGTACCCCGGGTAGCGCAGGGTGGTGGTGCTCGCTGACATAATGGTGGACACCTGTTAAAAATTGTCAAAGGGAAGCATGTAAGTCTCTCAGGAGCAGAGGTTGCGCTAGACTTTTTCGTTGTCTGTCATTTTGACTGACAGGGTCATAAAACTCCGATCATAACCTATTTTTACCCGTCACTTAAATTTTTAAAATGATGATAATGACATTGTGGTGACCCTTTGTTTGGCATAATTCACCTTCCGTACTTGTGTGTCCATTTGGCTGAGCGCGTTACCGGCTACGACACAGTCACGTGACAGACACCTAAGAGCCGCGCGCGTTCCGGCTTGAATAGAGAGTTCACAGAGACCAGCAGAGCTACAGCGGCTGGACACAGCAATTCGAGCTAACAAGACTCTTAACATTGCATACCGCTTCAACATATTCAATAGTATTTAGTTTTCATTCATTTTAAATTAATATTCTGTCCGAACAAGCTTAACAGAGAATCCACACCGTTCCAACACACATCAAGCAGATGAATATGTAACTTTTTCTCCGCACTGACAAAAACAGCTGACTGTGGCCCCAGTAGCTAGGCTACATATGGAACAATGAAATTAACAGTTCACCTGCTGTGGCCTGAACGCAGTCTCACACTTTCCTCCTGGTGCGCATGGACTTGAATTGCGTGCCCGCTTGTGCAGTCCCTCTTTCATCAACACCATCGTCGTTTTGGGGCTTTTTGAAGAAACTTTGGACACTCAGTTGCCTTGACATTTTTTAGAGTAAGGCCAACGACGTCATGCATCAAGAGAGACAATAGCTAATTAATATGCTCACTCGGCACCCTGTGGTCTGGGGTGTGAATTGCAACCTGTCAACATAACAGATGGACTTCAGTTTTTTCCGTCACCGTTTTAAAAAATCGGTCAACGACGGAAAATATTCTGCTAACGCGACCCCTGTTCAGGAGTCATCCAAGAGAGGGCATATTCATTCGCCATTATTAAAGGAGCAGTATGTATGATTTGCTCTTCGATTACTCATTAAATAGCCCTAATACGATTTGGGAAATGCTCCAAACACGATTCCACATGTTTAAGCCTAAATTTTCCTATTTTAAAAGTCGATTGTCAGCTAGTAAAAGCTGTTTTTGTTTTGAGTCTGTGTTTAGAACGGATGTCCTGCCTTCCACCAATCAGCCTAATACGAGATCAGTTTTTTTTTGTCTTTGTTCGGGATGCCAGAGTGCTGTACTTTTCTACATCTACAAGCATGTGTGCTCGTAGTGCAAGCACATGTACTCGTACTACAAGCACGCGTACTCGCAGATACTTGTACTACAAGTACGTGTACTCGCGGATACTTGAACTACAAGTATGTGTTGCTGTGCTACTAGTATGTGTACTTTACGACAAGTACTTTATGTGTACTTGTACAAGTATACCAGCATAGCAAAGCCACCCATGCAATTTCCCCAGGAATTTCATTTTCTAGTTTCTGAAATGAATGCACTCTGAAATACAACATCAATGTTATCAGTGACATCAGTGTTGCAACACTGATGTTACCCTCAGCTTCCAGCTGATATTACCCAGCTAGGGTAACATCCGGAACATCAGCATCTGCCTGGTAACGCCTGGAGAAGGGTATTATAACAGGCTGCACAATTTCAGTGCCACTCTTCTCTTTGGCCATGAACGTGATTGTGAAGTCAGCTGAGGTAGAGTGCAGAGGACCCTTGTCAAGATCTGGCACTCGGCAGCCCTCATAAGAGCTTTTATGGATGACTTCACTGTGACGGCAACCTCTTTTCCTGGCTGCAGATGGCTATTGCAGGGGCTAGAGCGGCTCATCTCTTGGGCGAGGATGAGTTTCAAACTCACCAAGCCCAGGTCTCTAATCCTGAGGAAAGGCAGGGTGGCTAACCGGCTCCGCTTTGCCATAGGAGGGACACCTATTCCAAAGGTAACGGAAAAACCTGTCAAGAGCCTGGGCAAGGTCTTCAACAGCTCCCCGAAGGACTCAAATGCACTCCAGCAAACCAAGGCCGATTTGACATTATGGCTAACAGCAATCGACAAGTCGGGGCTGCCTGGGAAGTTCAGAGCCTGGATCTATCAGCATGGAGTCCTGCCAAGACTCCTTTGGCCTCTGCTTGTCTATGAGGTGCCCATGTCAATGGTGGAGACACTGGACCATCGGCCGCTTTCTCCGCGGCTGGCTTGGGCTCCATCGATCCCTCAGTAGCATCGTTCTGTATGGCCATTCCACCATGCTACAGCTCCCAATCAATGGCCTGTCTGAGGAGTTTAAGGTTACACATGCCAGAGAGTTGTTGATGTACCGGGACTCCGCAGACAAAAAAGTTGCCACAGCAGGAATCGTGGTGAAAGCTGGGAGGAAGTGGAAGATGCATTAAGCCGTGGACAGAGCCGAGGCATGACTGCAGCACATCTTGGTGGCCAGTACAGCTTTGGGCCGGGGTGGGGATTGGCAGCTTCCCCAAGCCCCGTTACGACAATGCTAGAGGAAAGGAAAAACATCAGATGGTAAAAACGTCAGATGGTACAGGATGTGATCAGAACTGAGGTAGAGGAGCACCTTGGGGGAAGGACGGTACCGCTAGCGTCATGACCAGTTGTTCAGGGCTATGGCAGATGCATTCAGCATAGCTATCATCAACTGCAGGTACCAGCACCCTCCCAAGCAGTCCATCACCAATCCAGCCACCTCTGGGGGGCTTCTCACCACTGCACAGGACTGGAAACCCCAAGTCGATGTGGGAAGACAACGCAGGTTCCCAGAGAACATCCTGGCCACTTCCGCCCAGACATGGTGTTAACATCAGAGTTGACAAAGCAAGTGGTCCTGGTTGACCTGACTGTTCCCTGGTAAGACAGACTGGTGGAGGCCAACGAGCGTAAGAGTGCCAAATATGTGGAGTTGGTGACCGAGTGCCGGAGCAATGGGTGGAAAGCCCACTGCGAACCAGTTGAGGTGGGATGTCGAGGTTTTGCTGGTCAGTCACCGGCTCAAACGCTTAAAATCCAGGGAGTAAAATGGCAGCTGTGCCGAAAAGCCATCAAATCAATATCTGAAGCTATGAAAAAAGCCTCAAGATGGCTATGGATCTGGAGGGGGGATCCTTGGAGTAGCAGACCGCTTGGACACAAGTCAGGGGCTGATCACCCCTGGCTGGGTCGCCGTATTGAGAGTTTATGATGATCAAAGACCCCAAACACCCTATGACCTCCGGTTCATTACTGATGATGTGTCCACGTAGCACCTAGAAGTGTATGTAAGAACTGAAATGCAACATTGGTATGATCACATATCTGGATGCTTGATTGCGAAGCACTTATCTGAGAGTCCAAAGGGGAAGGGGATTATTGTGTGCTGCAATATTTTCATCCTGGTTGCAGTACAATTTTTGCCTACTAATCTTACAAATTGCTCCTCTAAGTCTTTTGAGTTAGAAAGCAAATCACATGATTGCACTAACCAATTCAGCTCATCTAATTTCTTGAAAGTTTTTATTTCATTTCAAGTCTGCTGAGCAACAAACAGTCCAGAATAGTTTGCTAATCATTGGACGTGACACCAATTAAGGGCGGAGGAGGGTACAGACACGCTGCCGTTCACTCACCAGCTGGTTGATCTGTGAGAAGGAAGGGTTCTGGATGTGCAACCGGTCTGTGGCGATGCGATTCAGTGCCGTGTTGTCCAGCACCACCTGATAATTGACACAAAAACATTGTGCTGATTGAAAACCAAAAAATACCATTGTTTAAAAATTTGGGTTTTGGTGGGTGCGACTTATAGTATGAAAATTTGGAAAAGAGTTAAAAGAAAGCGAAGTGATCTAGTTAAAAAAAGAAAAGAAAAAACAACATAGGCATATTTCGGATTTTTGAATGTCTTTAAATGACTTTGCATAACTGGTTTACTGCCAAAAACTCAATTTTGAAAGGGTTATTGATTGCACATAAATGTGGCCAATATGTAGCTAGCTAGTTATGTAACGATAGAAAAACTGTCAAGGACTTGAGTGTTACAGTTTGCTATATGCTGTAAATGCTACACGCACGCATTCTAGCGTGCAGACTGAATTGGCAAATTCCAGGAGAGCATGAGACCTAAATGTAATTATTAGTTTGCCGTCATTGCGTAATTACATTAGAGGTTCCCAGTGTTAACTAAATCGCTGCCATTGACGGCGATAGATGCCCAATTCATTTAGAGTCGGAGGGTCTAATCATGTGGCTCTTATAAACAAAATTCAAATTCCTCAAATGAATTAATCACTAGTAGACGTTCAACCTATTTAAAGGGGGAGTTTGGCAGCAAATGAACATTGACTTCAAATGATTTCGACGTCTGTCGTTGTCAATAGCAGCCAATGACTCACCACACAGTCAGCATTCTGCGTGAGCCTCTTCAGTGTTAGCAGTGAGTTGTAAGGCTGCACCACAACGTCGCTCATTTCATCTTGGTTGGGGAAGACCGAGTAGGTCTGCACAAGCTTCTTTGGATACCTGGTGACAATATTAGATTGAAAATGAAGAATATACAATTAGTTTTATTATTCATTCACATTCTGAAGAATTATTTGCACCTGTCATTTAGCTTTTCCAGCAGGTAGGACCCCAGACCGGATCCCGTGCCCCCGGCAATGGAATGACAGAGGACGAACCCCTACAGGAGAATTCAAGTTATAGTGGACCCTCATGATATGACCACAATATGTTCCACGACGAAGCTCGTAAGATTAATGTACAGTATTTTCTCCCTAAAAAATAATTGAATTCCAGTTCATGCCTGCAACAAGTCCCATGACCCCTCGTGTTATCCCTAAATAATAACGGAAAGAAAAATTGACGAGAGATTTCAACGAAAGATTGTGCGGATGGTTGATAAAGAACCTCGACTAACATCCAAACAAGGTGAAGCTGTCCTGCAGTCCTAGAGTACGACAGTGTCAACCCGTACTATCTGTCGGCGTCTGAATGAAAAGGGACTCTAAGGTAGGATACCCAGGAAGACCCCAGTTCTGACCCAGAGACATAAGAAAGCCCTGCTGGGGTTTGCCAAACTTACCTGAGAAAGCCAAAAAACGTCTTGAAAGAATGTTCTTTGGTCAGATGAGACAAAAGTAGAGTTTTTTGGGAAAAGGCATCAACATAGAGTTTACAGAAAAAAAAAACGAGGCCTTCAAAGAAAGGCACACGGGTCCTCACAGTCAAACATGGTGGAGGTTCCCTGATCTTTGGGGGTTGCTTTGCTTCCTCTGGCACCGAACTGCTTGAGCGTGTGCATGGCATTATGAAGTCTGAAGACTACCAACAAATTTTGCAGCATAGTGTAGGGCTCAGTGTGAGAAAGCTGTGTCTCCATCATAGGTCATGGATCTTCCAGCAGGACAATGACCCAAAACGCACTTCGAAAAGCACTAGAAAATGGTTTGAGAGACAGCACTGGAGACTTTTAAACTGGCCAACAATGAGTCCAGACCTGAATCCCATAGAACACCTGTGGAGAGATCTGAAAATGGCAGTTTGGAGAACGCACCCTTCAAATTTCAGAAACCTGGAGCAGTTGGCCAAAGAACAATGGTCTAAAATTCCAGCAGAGCATTGAAAGAAACTCATTCATGGATACCGGAAGCTGTTGTTTGCATTGTTTTGTCTAAAGGTTGTGCTACCAAGTATTAGGCTGAGGGTATCAATACTTTTGTCCGGCCCATTTTTTTGAGTTTTGAGTAAAATGATAATGTTTTCTTTCTCTTTTTTTGTTTTAATTATTATTCTCTTTTGTGTTTTTTCATTGCAAGCAAAATAAATGAAGGTATTACTACCAAATAATTTGCGTTTTTTCGCAGTTATTTTGTCTAAAGGTTGTGCTACCAAGTATTAGGCTGAGGGTGCCAATACGTTTCTCTGGCCCATTGGAGTTTTGTGTGAAATGGTAACGATTAAAAAAAAAGTTCATCAAGCAAAATAAATGAAGACATTACTACCAAAGCATTTGTAATTGCAATAATTTCCTGGGAGAAATTGAGCATGATCTGACAGAATTGAAGGGGTGCCAATAGACCCTACTCACCGACGTCACAGAATGACGTGTCGCTGTATTCGGCCGCCATATTGTCCGTCTCTGTTTAGCCCTATTCTCAATGGTTTCAATTAGTCGTTCAGTTTATAGAGCAATTCATGGAAGCCCCAGTGCTTTCAGACGCTGTAAACTCATTGGATGCGTTGCATAAAAGGCGTTAAGTGGAAAAGCTTCAGTCTATCCATTCGCCAGATCCATATTTGATGCCTAAATCGATATTTTTCGACCCGCTGTCTATTTCTGGACTATTTCTTCAATAAAACACGCAACAACTGTGTCTGCCTCATTTGCAAAGAGAGAGTCGCTGTTTTCAAAGAGTTCGATGTGACGCGATAATAACAAAACACGCTGACATGTACGACAACATTACAGGTAAGGTACGCAGCGAGAAATTATAGCAACCTGAAGCTAGTTTAATTTCACAGCAGCAGTATTTCGCAAGAGCCCGAGTGTCAAAAGAGAACGCCACAAAGGCGAGACTGTTGAAATTATGAATTTAAAAAAATAATAAAGCAAATGTGACACACAGAAGGGCTTGCTAACATTTGTTTAAATTAGGGCTGTCAAAATTATCGCGTTAACGCGCGGTAATTAATTTTTTAAATTAATCACGTTAAAATATTTGACGCAATTAACGCACATGTCCCGCTCAGAAAGTATTCTGCCTTTTGGTAAGTTTTACAGCAAGGCTTTTTGTGCTGTCCAACAACGAACTCTTGTGGTCGCTTTGCGACATGGTTTATTGTTCTCTTGCCAGTTCATTATGGCTGCACGACGTCTCAGGCTGATAATGTTGTGCTTATACGATCCTTGGACAAGAGTTGTCCGTAAGTATGGTTGTTGTAAAGAATGTACATATTATGTTAGTAAGCGAAATGTTATATTTTTTGTATGAGACGCATTTTGTTTATGTTTAGTGAACCTGTATAGCGTGCTAAGCTAACGTTGTTGCTAATGCAATGCTTGTGTACTTTTATTTTGTAGTTTTACGACGGTCTAAAGAGGACAATGGTTTGAGGCCATTTTATTAATAAATCAGATGAAAAAGGAAGAAGTCTAATTATTAAGGCGTCGTTCACTAGCTGTCTAGCTTTGGAAAAAGTAGACGCTTCGGAGTGAGGACAGCATAGACAGATTTAAATGACAGAGTGAAATGCCCACTACAGTCCTTGTGTACCGTATGTTGAATGTATATATTCATCTTGCGTCTTATCTTTCCATTCCAACAATTTATTTTACAGAATATATATATAATTTACAGAAAAATATGGCATATTTTATAGATGGTTTGACTTGCGATTAATTACGATTAATTAATTTTTAAGCTGTAATTAACTCGATTAAAAATTTTAATCGTTTGACAGCCCTAGTTTAAATATATTGTTCTATGTAAATCAGCCAAGGTAGCCCCCCACATTTTTACCACACCAAATCTGGCCTCCTTTGCAAAAGGTTTGGACACACCTGTTTAACTGATGATCCATAGACAAGGCCAACTACTTTCACTGGTACCAGCTAAATATTATTCAAAATGTAATGATGGTGGAAGAAATAAGCATTTTGAATTTGAAACTATGTTGTCGGCGTGGTTGTGACGTCATGTGAGTAAGGTCTATAGACCCTACTCACATGACGTCACAACAACGCCTCCGCGCCATATTGTCCGTCTACTCGTCGTTTTGACGCATTACCGCTACGTAAATTCCTCCTATTATGGTGTGTTTTTCTGCTCCTTAACATTAATAATCAAAATGGTGAAGGCGTGTGTGGCGGTTGGTTGCAATAACAGAGAAGATAGACGGAGAGACTTGAAGTTCTACCGTATTCCGAGAGACCCGGAGAGGAGAGCGAGATGGACTGCTGCAATTCGACGAGAAAACTGGGCTCCAAACGAGAGGCTTTTCTGGCATTCGCACAGTAAAAAATTGCTCGCATAATGAGACTCATTTTTTCTCTAACGATGCTCGTATCGTGAAAAATTTGCAAGGTGAGGCGCTCGTACCATAAAGGTCGACTGTACTCATAATCAGTAGCAGTGGGCTTATTATTATCACACGTGCAAGGGGGGGCAGAATGTCCACAACCTCCCTGCTTGTAATACCTGCCTTGTACTCGCGCCTTAGCTATTAGTACAGCACTTATTACATACCGCGCCCTGCCAACATACACATACTCGTATGGACCCACCTTCCACTTTCTCTCACGCCTACGCACGCACACTAAATGATGGTGATGTGGGATTGAAAATGCGAGCGTCTTACAGGAATTGCAGACATTAGTGAGGAAATGGTTGTTATTTCACGAGGCGGGAGGCTAAAGAAAGCACATAAAAAAAGGGCTAAGGATAATAGTTGTAGTAGTTAAAAATGGAGACGCAGTCAGCTTTCACAGCAGTGGTCTACTGTAAAATAAGATTCTCAAAAGTATTGAAAATACTGAAATGTTGTATCCGGATTAGGGGTGTGACAATGCATCGAAATGGTGATATATCGCGATACTTTGTATCAAAAGAGGTTATGGGTTTGATTTCGGTGCAGTCTCAGTTAAAATGTCAGGGCTCTGTTTACTCATCAGGGCATTAGTGGAGCATGCAAGGAGTGGAAAAGTATTTTAAACTAGATAGTACAATTTCTATAGAAATTGCAACGGTAGCGTTCTTTTTGGGGTCAAGTCCTGCTGATTTCAGGTCACTTCCTGTCAATTTAGGGGCATTTAGGGGCAACAACTTATTGTGCCGGCTAGTCGCCAGTGTTAAGAGCCAGTTGATATTTTACAGTACATTACTTAGGCCGTTGCGATAAAACATTTTAGTAGGCGATATATTGTCTCATAAATTATTGCTGATATGTGATATTGCCAGTTTTTTTTTTTTTTAAACTAATTCAACCACGAATATAGTAACAATACATCCTAATAAATCTCCTATTCGAATGCAATAAATTGTTATTCTTAAATCAAACTATATTAAAATGATCTAGAAAAAACACACAATGCATAATGAGTCAAAGTGAACTCTCCTAACGGGATAAGTAAAGTTAATTGAATTTTAAAGCTAGTTAAGTGAAGAATATAAAATAGGTGAGAAACCCAATGTTATTTTTGTTGTCTGCCAATTAGAGCCCATTAAAAGTGGCAATTTGATCCAAAATCACTGTCATCTTGTCCTGCAAAGTGCGCATATTCACACATTTGAAGCCAAATTATTATCATTTGTTACATTATATCATTGCCAATCAGATTTCTTGTAATGGGTGTCATTTTAAATTTATTCTTAGTGTAGAATCTGAAGTATGTGAGATTGCCTGCAGAAATCTGAATATGACGTGCTTTTATTTTGAAATGTTCACTGGAAGTACGTTTGCTAAGCCACTAACCGTACGCTTTACATTCAGTATAAAAAATATAAACAAAAAGCACTTCGCTAGTCGTCATGCATGTGGCATCAGTAATTGTTTTTTTCTTTTGTTCGTGTCGTTTGCAAATGCTGTAATCCAGCAAGTTTTCATGTTTGAAGTGTCACCTTTTAACCGCAATTTTGCATTGTGGAGAAGACTGCAAAGGTTTTATAGCAGGCTAATGTGGTTAGTACATTGTCTTTTTTTTCTCCATTAGCTTCAATGTGGCAATGCTAAAGTTTACAAAGTTTAATTTTTACGTGTTTACTTTTTTTGTATGTCTGAACTTTAATTCTACGGGGTGTTGATGGCCAATAAACATCTGTGAACACTACTGGAGTCTTATATGCAATCAACACGCATGTGTGCCGAGTGCACGCAGCACACGCAAACACAAGTATGCACGCGGTGATAAATCGCAGCCGGGAAAATTACATTTACAGTGCCATAATTTGACTTATTGCATATCGTGACACGCTTAACGTTACTGCCACCTAGTGTTCATATAAATTCATTGCATCTCGTGTGACACACATTGGAACATAGGCTCATTCACTTGCACAATACACAGCCTGTCGGTCGCATTGATGCTGTAGTGTTTTCGGTTACGTTTCTGCCTTAGAAACTATAGGTCTGTAAGTATTTTACTTCTATACCGACCTGTTAATATGCAGTATATGTGCAATTCTGGGCGAAAGCTACACTGCTGGCCAAAAGTATTGGCACCCCTATAATTCTGTCAGACAAAGCTCAATTTCTCCCAGAAAATGATTGCAATTACAAAGGCTTTGGTAGTAATATCTTGATTTATTTTGCTTGCAATGAAAAAACAAAAAAGAGAATGGGGAAAAACAATTCATTGTCATTATAAACACAAAACTCAAAAAATGGGCCAGACAAAAGTATTGGCACCCTTTGAAAAATCATTTGATGCTTTTCTAATTTGTGTAATTAACAGCACCTGTTACTTACCTGTGGCACATAACAGGTGGTGGGAATAACTAAATCACCCTTGCAGCCAGTGAAATTGAATTAAAGTTGACTCAACCTCTGTCCTGTGTCCTTGTGCGTACCACATTGAACATGAAGAAAAGAAAGAAGACCAAAGAACTGTCTGGGGACTTGAGAAGCAAAATTGTGAGGAAGCATGGGCAATCTCAAGGCTAAAAGTCAATCTCCAAAGACCTGAATGTTCCTGTGTCTACTGTGCGCAGTGTCATCAATATGTGTAAAGCCCATGGCACTGTGGCTAACCTCCATAGATGTGGACGGAAAAGAAAAATTGACGAGAGATTTCAACGAAAGATTGTGCGGATGGTGTATAAAGAACCTCGACTAACATCCAAACAAGCTGCCATGCAGTCTGAGGGTACAACACTCTCAACCCATACTATCAGTCGGCGTCTGAATAAAAAAGGGACTCTATGGTAGGACACCCGGGAAGACCCCACTTCTGACCCAGAGACATAAGACAGCCAGGCTGGAGTTTACCAAAACTTAGCTGAGAAAGCCAAAAACATTTTGGAAGAATGTTCACTGGTCAAATGAGACAAAAGTAGAGCTTTTTGGTAAAAGGCATCAACATTGAACTTACAGGGGGGGAAAAAAGAAAAGAACACGTTACCCACCGTCAAACATGGTGAAGGTTCCCAGATGTTTTGGGGTTGCTTTGCTACCTCTGGCACTGGCCTGTATGACTGTGTGCATGGCATTATGAAGTCTGAAGACTACCAACAAATTTTGCAGCATAATGTGTGCGAAAGTGTGAGAAAGTTGGGTCTCTCTCAGAGGTCATGGGTCTTCCAGCAGGACAATGACCCAAAACACACTTCAAAAAGCACTAGAAAATGGTTTGGGAGAAAGCACTGGAGACTTCTCAAGTGGCAAGCAATGAGTCCAGACCTGAATCCCATTGAACACCTGTGGAGAGATCTGAAAATGGTAAGTTTGGAGAAGGCACCCTTCAAATCTCAGAGACTTGGAGCAGTTGGCCAAAGAAGAATGGTCTAAAATTCCAGCAGAGCATTGAATGAAACTCATTCATGAATACCGGAAGCGGCTGTTTGCATTATTTTGTCTAAAGGTTGTGCCACCAAGTATTAGGCTGAGGGGATCAATACTTTTGTCCGGCACATGTTTTTGAGTAAAATGATGTTTTCTTTTTCTTTTTTTAAATTATTATTCACTTTTGTGTTCTTTCATTGCAAGCAAAATAAATAAAGCTATTACTACCAAATAATTTGTAATTGCAATCATTTTCTAGGAGAAATTGGGTGAACATTCAATTCGAGCAATCTCACTTGTCTATTGCTGTCAATGGGAGGGAATAGTTAATTAAAAAATGAAGTTTAATTTGTGTACTATTGTCAAATATGGTATGGATTTTTTTTTTTTTGTATTGATATTGAAAATTTTAGTATTAATAATAGTAATATTATTTATTCAAACAAGTCATTACTGTAAAAATATAATAAGGATCACAAAATTTCATGTTTCATATCTGGAAAAAAAGGGATTTTATGATACAACTACCCAATCACAATGCATATGTCAAACCATAGACTTCATAATTGTATTGACGGGTCACACCGTCAGCCACTGCGCAACACCTTCAAGTAGGGGGCCAACGCCGGGTTTAGGTTGAAAAAGTACGAAAGCTGTACTGCATACAAAGAGGAAGAATTGTCTCAGGAGTGATTTGTTCGAGGATTCAAGGTAATTATTATATTTTTCGTACCGTGCGTGCATTTTAAAAGGCTGTGAAAAAAATCAACGGGAGAAAAAATTAGCTGCTACAGCATTGGCATTATACTTCGCAATATTTACGTAAAATAAATGCTACCTGCACTTTTTTTTTTTTTGCTCTTTTAACAAAGAATCGAGACTGTTTTACGTACATATCTATAAAGAATTCAGGGATTTAAGGATTTATTCACAAGAATTTTAACCAGAAAAGCTCTGTTTACATATGGCGGCCGCCATATTGACTGACAAACTAGCATTGTACTTTGACATATTTACTAGTGTTGCACCGAAACCATTTTTTGGCCCCGATACCAATACCTGGCTGTGCAGTATCGGCCGATACCGATACCATACCGATACCACCCCGTTTATATATATATATATAACCCCCCCCCCCCCCAAAATAGGAAAAAGACTAGTACAAAGTATAATACTAGCCCAACAGTAAGAAAGTAAAAATAAGTTCATAATAATAAACTCTGAATTAACTGAGTAAACTTTTTTTAAACCTCTCAAAGGCCAAACAGTGCAACTTTCATGAAATTATTGTCACATTCTGCTGCTGGTTAGATTGTGTATTGTTGTTGGGCTGTTAGTGGGGTTCCTGACGTCACACCTGAATCCAATGCGGGCTCATCAACGCAGCATTTAAGCACGGGTGAGCTCAGAGAAGGCTGCCGAGATATTTGCTTTGCTGGTCGCCATTTGACATCTCGCACTATAGTCTCGCTACATTTGTTTGTTACGCCCCTGCATTGGGTTTTTTTTGTGTTAGTGTGCTGCACTCGCTTGTAACCTCTACCCTGTGCAGGTATTTGAGTGTTTTTCTTTTGGCTTTTTGGCTCGCTGCCTATCGTCTTAGTTGACCTTCGAGTTTGTAGTATTGAGCTCCGTCGACTTGCTGTCACGGACTCCTTTTGTTATTTCTACTATCCCGCGATCGCGTGTAATTTTTTGTATGCAATTAAACCCTTGTACGTATCCCCCGCTTGTTGTCCGCTTCGAGGTCCAACCTTGTTTCCTCATCTGCGAACGCTAACAATTATAAGTAATAATAATTGACCACAGCATCCCGTCTCTCTATTAGCCTCCTTTTTTCGGGAGGGGGGGTCCCTTATTTCTATTTCTGAAAGGTGGCAACCCTACTTTGGAAACAGTTCCCAAATTACTGCAGCATTTCTTTAAGTAAAAGACAAAGTTGACGTAGTGAACTGACCAGAGATTGTTGCACCAGTCCAGCGCCCGTCCTCTGGATAGCAGTCCTGCTCTTGCAGGCTCAAACTCGTTGTGTTCGTTCACGTTTCGTCTTCAAATGTTTTATCAGGTTCAAGGTATTGAAACTGGCCGATTTAACTCCACATCTCGAAACTTTCAGGCCGCAAATCTTGCATGCAGCCATTGATTTTAATTGACGGGATTTCTATTTTGAAATATTTCCCGACCGCCAACATAGCGGCCTTGTCATTGGTCAGGAGTGGCTATTGGCCCGTTCTCATTGGTCTGGAGCAGGCCAATAGCGATAGCTGCTTGGTGTTCACGTGTCATCACACAACACATAGACAAAGTGTAGTGAGCGCCAGGAGAAAAAAAAAGGCTGCGGTCAAATGTTATAATAATGGACCGGTAAATGGTATAGGCGCCGTCTTTGTTGGTACTCGCCGATACCGATACCACCATTTTGGGCCAGATCAGCACCCCCTGCCGATACTAGTATCGGTGCATCTTTAACCCATTTTAACCCGCCGGTCACATTTGTGAAGGACAAGAATGATTTGATTTACAGGGCTCTAAAATGTTCTTGAGTAATCTTTCAAAATATTTTCAGTATATATTGGAAGAATACATTGTTTGGATGAAATGTATGCATTTACACATGTTTGGAATAAATTATCACATGACCAGAGCTGTTTATTTCCTGGTTGCACCTTGAGAAGAAGATGGCATCCTCAACTCCTTCCAAAAAAAAGGTCAGTAAAGTATGTTCAAATAAACATAAAGCAAAGATTTTTTGTACACATGATCTTTAGGTTGTATAGTAATGGTATATGCATTTGCAATTACTCAAATATGTTTGAAATCCTTGCAGCATGAGCAAACATTTGCATGGTCACATTAGTGACCTGTGGGATAGCGCATTGTACCTAGGTGTACACATAGGTCTATACATACAAATTGCTAGCTATGTCTAAGTCTGATCTTTTTTCTCGCTTTTAGATTCACTTTGAATGAAGTGCTTGATATTTTGGGGGTCGGTGATGGTCCAGACAAGGCATGCAACATTGCAGTTATCCCTCAAAGTGAAAAAGATGCCATTTTTCAGTGATTGTGATGGATCTGATATGGACTATGAGGGAAGATGGGCCATTTGCCAGCACGGATATTCAATGCATATGCAGAACTTGTCGGCAGAGATGATGACAGCGACAATATTGATTGCAACCTCCACCTCCCACAAACTACCAGCATTACCTTACCACCTTTTGATCGAGGAGAATGTATGGGCTCTACAAGTAATGCCAATCAGCCTCATGAAGTGACCAAAGCTAAAACAGCCGAAAGAAACATTATTTGTCCTGATTGTCCTAGCATCACAAGTGCCCCTTCTCAAACATCCCACACTGTTGAAGAACTGACATCCTCCAGCCACCATAACATCCAAACAAAAGAACCACAAAGGTTTTCTAGCCAACTGCAGGCCATGGCAATAGAAACTGTAATGGTGTTTAGTCACCAGAGGAGCGAAGAACCTCTGTCACCCAGCCGCCAAAGGGACAAGACAGAAGACCCACCAAGGTCCTCTAGTCGACTGCAAGCCAAGGCTAAAGAACCTCTAAAGATCTTGCGAAGCCAGTAGAGATCATTTGAAGAATCTCTAAGGTCTTCTAGCTGCCAGAAGGTTGAGTCAGAAGTTCCACTGACACAGCTAGAGTTGGTTAAAAATAAAGACAGAGTGTTCAAACGATCAAAGAGACCGGCCACCTCCAGTCTTCCAAAACACACGATGCCAAATGCTGCAGAATGTGTCAAACAAAGCTGTCCCAATCCAATGACCATTTTCTTACTAATGTATCCACCCACTCACATCACCATTGAAATGTCCGATCTCTACTCCACCCAGACCAAGGCCAAGCAACTGAATATGGGTATGGATGAACTCCTCACATTCAATGGGATTTTTTGGCATCTGGCTACAGCACTGTTCCACCAAGACACATGCACTGGTCAGTTGACACCGATGTACATAATCTATGCATTTCCAATGCGATGCAGAGAAATCAATTTGACGACATAATGGCCTCAATACATTTTGTGGACAACACAAAGATCACTGAAGATCCATTTTTCAAGGTTAGGCCAAACTTCACCGAGCTGAACAAGTCTTACAAAGTCATGCCATATCCAGAATGTTTGTCAGCGGATGCAATTCATAAAAGGTAAACAAATCCGTTTTGGCTACAAGATATGGAGTCTTGCATCATCCAGCGGATACATGCATCATATGGAGCCACATGGGGGACGCCACACGCTCCTCCCAAAGACTGGCTTAGGCCAAGGGTAAAGTGTTGTTCTTGGTCTTGCAGAGCAGGGTGAGGTGCCTCCAGGTTGCAAATTCTACCATGACAGCCTCTTTACTTCTCTATCACTCCTTGATGAAATGACAAAGAGGGGCTATGGGAGCTGTGGCACGATGAGGGAAAACCAACTCTTTGATGTTCCCTTCAAACCAAACAGTGAATTCATGAAGTTACATCGAGGATCCTCAGAAGTTTTAACGCAAACAGAAAAGCTGTTGGTCCGCTGGAAAGATAACAATGTTGTGACTATAGCAATAAACACAAATAAAACAAAACTAACTGTTGACATAGCTTCAGTTTTAGCCTGTGTTCACTTTCAGAGCTTTAAAGTGCGGTACAGCATATTACCCCATCGGTCACAATTGTGACCGATCATAAAACATACATTTTGACCTATGTGTCAATATTTTTTTTAATTTTTTATTACTGATTACTTAAAAGGGCTACCAATGACACATGATTTTGACTTTTATATGTCTGGGAAACCTTTGGGATTAAATGGGTTAATATTTACGCAAAATAAATGCTAACTGCACTTTTTTTTTTTTTTTTTTTTTAACCAAGAATCGAGACTGTTTTACGTCCATATCTGTAAAGAATTCAGGGATTTTAGCATTTATTCACAAGAAATGTCAATGGAAAGAGTTTTTTGTCTGTGTTTCTACGTCAGCTTTGACGAAGATAGGCCCCCTATGAATTGGTCCCGCGCCCCGTGTCCCGTCAATACATTATGAAGTCTATGGTCAAACTGTAATCAGTCATTTTTCAATTCAATTATATATTTTTATCAGAATATCATTATTAAGACTGTTAAAATTAATCTCTAAAGTATGAATAGAATTGATTGATCGACTAAAAAGGGCAAGTTCGCTTAACAACAGATCTGTTTTTTAGTTTTCTGATTGTCAAATGTTCAAGTTCTTTTTTTTTAAGTCGTTCATTGCTATTGATGATGATACACGTCTAATAGTGGCTCTAAAATTAAACTTTTGAAAAGAGTTGGCCACTTATTCATTTTTTAACAAAATTGTTCACTTCATTTGCGTTTTTACATTCATTTTCGTGAACTCTCATAACCTTGTTGAGAACTTGCCTCCAGACTGTCGCTCCCATCTGCCTCGCGGTCAATGATGTCGAAAATGTCCTCTTGGAGTTTTTTCCCCTATGGACATAAAGAATTTCCCCCCCAAACAATTCAACGTGAACCTACTTCCTCAGGGCGACCACGGACATTTTATTTGACGTTGCGCGCACCTGCGAGAACCCGCTGGCCCAGTTGTTGCCGGCCCCTCCGCCGTGCTCGGACAGATAGATGTTCTCGGGGTTGTACAGGTTGGCGTAGGGAGAGTTGAGGATGGAGTGGATTACACGAGGCTCCAAATCCAGGAGGACCGCGCGAGGGATGTAATGCTCATCATCAGCCTGATGAAGGAAAAAAAACAAATGTTATGAAGGCACCTGAGAAGTTTATGAACTCTTTGAGTACCATTGACGTCGAATCATGTGGCTCTTTTGATCCTTCTGCTGTGAATTGAAATGAATGTCAGTACCTCACGATACGATTTGCGATACCAGGCTCATAATAACGAATATCCCACAAAATGGCGATATTACAATTATCGATACATGGGTCACGAAATAATTCTACAAGATTTTACAAAAAAAGGAATGAACAGAAAAACTAGCTTTTTTCATTCTGCTGCTGTAAATTAAATTGAGTTTATCACTAGTAGACATCCAATTCATTTGAACGTTTAGTGGATTGGCAGTCATTGGCAACCAGTGAGTTGAGTTTTGGGGCATTTCAGCTCATTTGCTGTTGATTTTGGATTACCGAACCGGAAGTGACCAGGGCAGAGACTAAAACTCAACAGGAAATGACCTGTAAACGCCCTAAAATGAAAAGAAAGTGACCTGTAAATGCCCTGAAAATCGGAAAGGTGAATGCTCTTATTTCGAATGAACAAATGTCCATTTGTCCCCTCATAGTGAGTCTAAATGAATTGTGCGTCCAGCCCCGTCAATCGCATCCATGAGTTAACAAAGACACTATTCTCATGGAAGATTCACCTCAAACAGGAAAATCACTGGTTTACAGCATTTGCAATTGATGCGAAAAAAAGAAAAAAAATCTATTACTGATGCCACACGCATGAAGAAAAGAGAAGTGCACTTTTTAAAAATGTTTTCATGGAGTGTAAAGCTTACGGTTAGCGGCTAGTTGAATTTATTTGTTTTCCACAATCAATCCTTTTAATTTGTATATTGATGGGCGTGTTCCAGAAGCTTGATTGTTTGTATATTCTTTTTATAAGGTGATGGGTGCAACAGTTAACCTCACAAAGAGAGATCCTCCAAACCCTTTTTAGTTAGACACTAGTATATATTTGCTTCCGCTATTTTGAACTGTTGGTCTAATCATAACCTGTTTTGACAATAGTATGTGTAAAGGCCAAAAACCCCATGACCATACCTGCTATTTCTGTTGAATTATCAAATATAAAACTATTCAGTCTTATTTTTGTCTGTTGAATGTTTACCCTAACAAGTTGAATAAATGTTATCAAGCTTCAAAACGGTCCGTTGGACACGTTGGTTGTTAATAGGACATCAATATTACAAATTTTGACAGAAATTTGGGGGATTTTTTTGGTCTTTTTTTTTTTTTTTTTTAACCCCAAAATGTTGATTATAATTGATCAGTGAAGAAACAACAGTTTGCACATGAAGGTTATGGTGTCTTGAAAAAAGGGACCCAACCAGGCCATTGTGAACAATTTTATTCTTTGAAATATAACGGCAACATCAAAGGCATGCAAAATCGGACAAAATAGGCCCCAATCTTAAAGTGCCAGTGACAGCATAAAAAAAAAAAAAAACTTAAATAGCATTATTATGTGAATTAAAATCATATTTTGAGACGATTCGACAACATATAACAATTTGGCAAAGCGCAGATGACGAGAAATTAGTCTTTTAATCTGCAGTTTAGCCCCGCCTGTCATTACAGCGCTCCGGCGTCCCCATCTGAATGATGACGTCGGCAGGGTCACAATTTCATATGATTTAGAATTCAGCCCATTGAGGGGGAAGATTCAGAACGAGGAAAATGCGACAGAGCAGCAAAATGTCATCGTTACTTTGATCTCTCTACTCCAATATTTTTACAGGATATTCTTATGATCTAAGTATTGTTCCTCAATTGCTAAATAAATGGTATGGTCATGACAAATAAGTCTTGTGCTAAATGGAATATGAAACATTAAAAATGCATTTATTCAGTACGACATGGCAAAATTACTGCATAATGGTCAAAACCACCGACTTCTTAACCTCCCGAACGGTATTTTATGCCACCGGAGTTAGTACGGCTTTTGTCATTTCCACTCGCCAGCTTCGGAGACTGAGGAAAGAGCCTAAACAAAACAGGAGGCGTGACAGCTAGCCGACGTGCTAACCTGAACCGAGCAGCTTTTCCTTTCGAAAAGCAGCCTTTCGAAAATGAAAAATCAAACAAAACTACCCCGACTCATGTCACACGCGGCGGCGAGCAAGTTATGGCTCGTCGTTTTGCTGCGGGCAAGGCGGGCCGGCAGTGCTCGTCCCCAGGAATGAACGCCGAAAATAGCCCATTCTTGGTGGACAAACAGGCCGACGTCGAAGCGAGGGGTTGCTCGTGGCCAAGCCGATGAAAGCGCATTTTTGGCGGGCACGCAAATAGGACCGAGCGGGCTGGATCGGCCAGCCAAACCAGCCGACGTCGGAGCTGGGGACTGCTCGAGGCCAAGCCGAGGAAAGCACATTCTCGGCGTGCACGCGAATAGGACCGAGGGGGTGGAAGTGACCATGGTGTATGACAAGCCGCCAGTTGACGGCCGAGTGGCCTTCTCGGTGGAACAGGAGCATTGTCACCCACAAAATGCAAGACACCTCCTTATCAAAACATGTGCCATCATCCCAGTATTTGACATAATATAAAACGCGTAGCTTACTCACTTCCTCGTCGGTCCAACGGTCCCACAGTTGTCGGACTTGTATTGGGCATTATCCGGGTTGAACAAGAACTTTTTGAAACCCAAAAAGGCTCACACGCCTCTCCCTGGTGCAGCAACAAATGCCTGCAGCAAATTGGGCTGGTGTGATGCGGAACATAAAGGAAATAATCCGCAAAGTTAGTTGAATGCGCAGTCGTTTTGCATACTTTAATAACGGCTGCATACTGAAGATGATTAGGCCACTGACGTCACATTCGCATTCTTCGTCAATTCAGGAAGTCAGTCATTTTCATGGCGCAGGACTCAAAAAAATTGAATAAATATATCGATCGTTTCCACACACATCCAAGTGGTCCATTTCATTCAGGAGCATAAAACATCACATGAAATAAACATGTTTTTTGCTGTCATAGACACTTTAAAGTTTGTATACCATTACAGTTTTATATAGGTGAAATTTTAAATAATGTTAAAACTAGGGTGACCTATGTTTTTTGGAATGAAAAAGCCAGTTCAATTCAATCAGTTACTTTAAACATATTTGATGTGAAAGACGTTATAGACCATGTAATAACATGTAGAACATGAAAAGTATCGTCCTTACTTTGCAGAGTAACTAATTACTCTTATGTTGAGGTAAATCAATTACTTTTTGGGAGAAGTAATTTGTAACTGTAATTAATTCACATTTTTAAAGTATGATTAACAACACTGTCAATTTGACAAATTTTGACAGAAATTCGGGGGATTTTTTTGTTGTTGTCTTTTTTTCTCCAAAATGTGATTATAATAGGTCAGTAAAGAAACAACAGTTTGGACATGAAGGTTATGGAGTCCTGAAAGAAAAACACCCAACCAGGCTATTGTGAACAATTTTTTCTTTGAAATATATCAAAGGCATGCAAACTCGGACATAGTAAGCCCAGATCTTAAAGGTGAAAAAAAGAATAACATTTTTTATTTATTGCCTATCACAAACGGTATGGAGTATTTTTTGGCGTATCGATAGAGTTAAAAATGTTAGCATTGTCACAATACTACATAATACGTTGTTCATTTGCTGCCAACCCTCCCACTTCAAGTGGATTTTACGTCTACCTGTGATGAACTCATTTAAAGAGTTTTAATTTAGTTTTTAAGAGCCACATGATTAGACACCTAACATCGTCAACGACACTGAAAGAGTTAAGCGTGAGGTGCTTAAAAACCATCACATCACATGACTTCATGGCATGTCTGGATAAAGACTGCGCTAGATAAATTCATGGATACTAGAGCGGTGTTTTTCAACCGGTGTGCCGTGGCACACAAGTGTGCCATGAGATCGTCATGTGTGCTGTGAGAAATTATCCCATATCACTTTTTTTTTGTTACGTTATTCGGCGCAGTTGCAGTAGGAAGGAAAGAGTAGGTAGAAGGTTTCGCTTGTGTGCAGATGAGCGAGGTATTACTCGTGTCACGTTCAAGAACTGCTCGGATTTCTAGCCATCAGCCACTTTGCTGTCCGTGACAATGTGGACCCCAGCACGTCTACTGTGCATCATTAGACTCGTCATGTGTTAGCAAAAGTGTTCTTTCCCTCTTATTCATATGTGATGACCGTCAGTCCTCCCCCGGTGTTTTATTCCAACACATTGTTAAGGACAGCAAGGTGGCTGATGGCTAAAAATTCGAGCGGTTTCTGAACGCGACATGAGCAGCTAGCGCCATGGTGCCGAGCAAGCTTATACGACATCTCCAAACGAAACACCCGTCATTTCAAAACAAGTCGATGGACTATTTTGTTCGCCCTCGTGAAAACAGAGAAACAGGCAACTTTTTTTGAGAAAACTACAAAGTTAAATGAGAAAGCCCACAAAACCTGTTACCTTGTTGCTTAAGTTGTTGCTAAGTCCCACACTGTGACAGACATTAATACTACCTCCATGCCTAGCCATTGTCAGCGAGATGCTCAGCCCTGATGCAGTTAATGACAATGCAAAACTCCCCGTTTGATAATTCTGAGCTTTTCAAACCTGACTGCTGTTAAAAAACAACAACAACAAAAACAGAGAAACTGAGAGCTGTTGACGAACATTCCTGCCAGGATATCGGCTTTGTGTTCATCTAAACAGGCTCAAGTACTCAAGGCTCAAATACATATTGAGAAATTATTTCATAATGAAATATACTGTACAGAAAGTAATTTTGGAAAATTTTTGGTTTGTGGTGTGCCACGAGATTTTTTGCAATGTAAAAACATGTCGTGACTCAGAAAAGGTTGAAAAACACTGTACTAGAGCACATTGTCTTATCCACTGATGCCATCTAGTGGCACGCAAGCAACACTTCCGTCTCGCTATTTGCAGAACACAACAGCCATCATCTAAGCTAGCTTTTGTAAAACGCTACATAAATATGTTGAATGAATGCGCAGCACATACCTGATAGAAGAAAACATCTTTCCTGTCAGTTCCTTCGGTGGCAAACTCCTCGACGATGCCTTCTGGACTGATGCCATGCTCTGCACATAGCTGCTTCCAAAACTCAAAGCCGACTGCAAACACAAACATGTGATTAAATCCGACTTTTAATGCACACTTGCGAGCACAATTGATAGAGGTTTTGGCACTCTTACAACTACATCTAACACAACCAACGAGAAACCGACATGATGACAGACTCTCGTTGACGTCGATGGAGAGAACCGCCGATATGCAAGCGTGGCGGTGACAGCTACGAAGTATATTGACGTATTATATTTTACGGTACACGTACTTTGATTCCCGCACTGTCCAAGCTGAAGCGTTATTATCTCGCGGGGCATCTTGGAATATTGGGCGGCTCTTTATTTAGCCAGCGCGCTAGCCACTGGTAGCCTGCTTCCCGCTTGGTGCTGATGTGACGTTCGAAGATGACTTCTTCGTCTGTTTCTTGGAGTTGGGTGAGATGACACTCCCTCCAGAGGTGGATTTTGGTACCAGAAATGTTAGTTGACTCAGGTCTCAACGAATAATTTCGGGGCTAGATCAGTCTCATAATGAACACAGCCCCATTTAATAAAATATTAAATGCGACACTTACGACAAAATATCCCAACATTTAAAGTCTTACTTTTTAAATAACCGACCACGCTGGCGTTGGTTTCAGACACTACAAGTAGCTAACGGCCACTGTTGACGTACACATTTTTGACATTACTATAAAAAATGTTAGCATACTAAAATTCAAACATACGGCGACATTTTTTCAATTAAAAAAAAAAACATATTTTAAAAGCAGCAAAGTACCATTGGTCGGAATTTTGTTGCATTCAAGGTGACTTGTGTGTTCTGAAAGGTGGTATACAAATTGTATCTGCATGCCCGAGCGACATTAAATTTAACTAAACACCTTGGACGTACATTTCACACTTAAACTAATGACCGTAAAGTTCCTCACTTATCACATGTTTGTCAAACTGATTTTCATATTTTCAAAAAAACAAACGATTCTTATTATTCAGATTTTATTAAATGCAACATGCCACATTTGTCCCTGCGCGTTCTGATTGGGCGATAGATGGATCAGAAAAACAGGTTACGCCATATTTTCAGTTCGACTAAGAGACCTCCTACGTGCTATAATGTCTAAATAGTAAGTGTCAGCTCATTTTTCCCACTTTCTCCAATGGCTCCGGTAACAGCACGTCTTCTAATATCGTTAGGCGGCTTCTCTGAGACACTCTACCGGTGTTATCGCTCTTAAAATCTGCTAGCTTGGAGCAAGCCCATGTTGGACTGGCGCTGCTTATCGCCTGACAACACTCGTCCTCTTCGCCTTTGCACATAAAAGTATTCTTTTCTCACACATTTCTGGCAAAAGATGGCTCAAACGGCGGGTTTGGAAGACGTGCTGGCGGCGGTCGCTGACAAGTCGAGTTCGAAAACTGCTGGACTCCGAAGTCGACCGGGCTCCAGCGAGAGGGACGCTCAGGTGCGGGCAGTGAAAGCCGCGCTGCAGTCCCGCCTGGGGCCCTACGAGCCGCTGCTCACCTACCTTCAGTCGGTGCTGGTGTGGGAAAGACCAGTCCAATGTCTGCTACTCTACGTGCTGGTCAACGTTGTGTTCTGGTGAGACACGGTCACTTTGCTTTGAAATGCTTTGCTTCCGTTACACTTCCAGCAACACATACAAATAACATACATACAAAACAAATAAGCCATAACTTGGTATAGTTACCATCATTTTAGGATAGTGGTTGATGAATGCAATGAACTTGGTGAAAAGCACCTCATACCCACTGTGAAGTATGGGGGTGGTTCAGTGATGCTGTGGGGCTGTTTCGCTTCCAAAGGCCCTGGGAACCTTGTTAGGGTGCATGGCATCATGAATGCTTTGAAATACCAGGACATTTTAAATCAAAATCTGTTGCCCTCTGCCCGAAAGCTGAAGATGGGTTGTCAGTGGGTCTGGGATTTGGAGAGATTCTGCAAAGAGGAATGGCTGAAGATACCTCTTTCTGTCTTTTCCCATTTTGTGAAACATTATAGGCAGGGGTGCACATAAGTGGTCCGCATGCGCGCATGCGTACTGGACGTAGACAAAACGCGCTGGCCCTCAACGGCTTCTATACGCTTTTGCGTACCGATGGCTGACCACTGTATTTGCGGCGGACACGAGAAAATCACTTCTCAAAATGTCAAAGAGGCAGGCCCCACTGAGTAATTATTTCCGTGTTCCCCCACCCCCGTCAAAAGACAGACAGACGACAGAGACGTCACCGGAGCTACCGGAAAAAAGGACTTTTGCTGAAAAGTGGCTGCTGGAGGCACCATGGCTAGAAGCAAATGATGCTTGCACGGAAATGTGGTGCAACATTTGCCGTGAGAATCCCAATGTCGTTAATAAGAGCAGTGCATTTTATGTAGGGTCAAAGAATTTTAGCAATCCAAACTTTGAAAAGCACGAAAAAAACAGAGCGTGTGGCAATTAAGCAAACTATCGATGTCAGACAGGACCCCACTCGTTATTGAAGAACGGTGCCATGCACTAACAAACGCGTTTTTGCTCGCATTTCACAAAGCTAAACATGCACGTTCAATGAGCTCTTATGAGGAGGAAATCCCACTTTTACAAAGGCTTGGAGTTAATGTGGTAGCCACATATGAATGCCCTTTATTTTGAATTAGTGCTTTTATGTTTATTTCTTTACATTTCACTTCAAAGTAATGGCAATTTTGTTGTGCCACTTGATAATCAATGGTAAATGGTGTTATACTTATATAGCGCTTTTCCAGCATTAATTGTTAATATAATTAATTAAAGGTAATTGGCTCTAAGTAAAGCTTGTCATAATTTTATCGTATCAGGCGGGTCGGCTCTCAAGCTCAATGAGGACCAAGTCACATCTCCAGGTCCTCCTCTGAGAACCTGGGCAAAAAAAATATGTGCACCCCTGATTGTAGGAGAAGGTTAGGTGCTGTTTTGTTGGCAAAAGGGGGTTGTACAAAGTATTAACACCAGGGGTGCTAATAATTATTTCTTGGTGGGAATTTTGCCCCACTGAATTGCACTTGTATTGAGGGTTGGATTTTTCTCTCTTTTTTTTTCCATTAAGGTCCCATATTATTTGAATTTAAAAAAAATATGTATTAAAAGCTAAAAAACACATCTTAACCAGGGGTGCCAATAATTATGGAGGGCACTGTATATGGTGGAAAACACTCGGGTGACTTATAGTTTCGCTCTCAGACCCCCAATTTGGCCAATTTTCAAAATTGTCCTGTATGCATGTGTGATACATCATTGGAAAGCTTAAAATCTTCTGGGGAAAGACACATTTTGAACTGGAGGGCTTTTTTTTTCTTTCTTTTTTAATGTTTTTTTAAACTGCAAAACCCTAACTGGAGGCAAGAGCACGCGAGAGCAGAATTGAAGACGCCACGATTTTAACGAGATATTATCGCATACCCACCTCTTTTTGATCCAAAAACTCCATGTAGCATGTATCACTGAGTGTGAAGACACAGCTGTGAATGGTCACAGTGATTTTTGGGCAATTTTAAGGGTGATATAACAAGGGTCACGATGCAGAAATCGCATACGTTGAGGAGTGGTTGAGATCTTCATTTTCATATATTTACCCTTTTAAACGTTTTTTTTTCCCCTCCATTTTTCTTTGTTTGGGTCGATTATTTATCATCTAAAATGCGAAAATGGGGGAAATGCGAAAGTAACGAAAAAATACAAATAAGCGATAGTTATGAGGTAGATAATACGTATCTGTGACGTTTTTACAGACGCCAATTTTTTCATTGTGACGTAAATTGTTTAAAAGTTTAAAATATGCGAGTGAATAGTTTTTTAAAGTTGGTTTTTTTTAGCTTAATATTAGACATAAATTAATGATTCTAAGCTAAAAATGACAGGCATTTCAATTAATAAATACGATTACTTACCTTCTTTTTATGGCTGGGTTGAAACAAAAGTGGTTGCACTACGTCTGTAAACGGGGGTTTCCAGGGTAAAACGGCCAAATTAAAAATAGTTCGGGGGCTTACTGCACCATCACTCAGCTACGGCAGCATATAGACACATTGTTCTATCAAACACAACAGTTCTTTTGGCTTAAAATACAGCAGTTTATTCTAAAGAGGGGTGCAAGAGCAGAAACTGCTTTTTCAGCTTTGTCTGAGTTTTCCGCCATATATAAATTGAAAATGGAGTTATACTTGTATGGTGCCTTTCAACCTTCAAGGCCCCCAAAGTGCTTTACACTACATCCCGACCCCACTGGTGACGCAGTACCAGGAGCAATGTGGGCTTCAGTATCTTATTCAAGGATAAAAACCCACAACCTTTGGTTTGGGGAGCGACTACTCTACCACTTAGCCACCCTGCCTCAGAAAAGATTGACTGTGGGAAAAACAAAATTGAAATATAACACTGAAAAAAAGTATTTTCAAAAATATTGCCAATAAACTAGTTCAATTCAATTTTTCAGGTATGCCACTCAGTTTCGCCTGAGAATAAGACACAGTGCTACATCACACAGTCCACTCTTCCAGGAGAGTGTCGGTCCTCCTTCCGCATTTTGCGCACTGCTGTCACTTTTCTAACTCGCCCACTCATTCGAAGAAAATAACGACAAATCTGGCCCATCTTCTTCCTCGTGTTGATGAAATATTGCATTAGCTTGCGCTAAATTTAGTTTTCGATTCATTCCGCATGTTTCACAAAGTCGCTCGCTCAAAATATGGAGATGGCTATAAAACTCAAATGACATTATTTGTTTTACAGGACACATCCGTATCAAAACTGTTGTTTTCTTCACTGACCAATTGTAATCAACATTTTGGACCCAAAAAGACAACAACAACAACAAAAATCCCAAATATTTTTGTCAAAATTTGTAATATTGATGTTCTATTGACAACCAAATATGCGCGACGAACCGGTTTGAAGCTTGATAATATTTATTCAACTTGTTAGGATAAATATCCAACAGAAAAAATAAGACTGAATAGTTTTTAGGGGTAAACATAGACAACAAGGGAAATTAGCTTTGATGTTCACTGGCCCCATGATCAAAACCACTGGCCCAAGTCAACACGTCAGTTATTGATCCCAATAATCACACAAAAAAAAACAATTTGCTTGAATAACATGAATAACATTTTTTTTTATTAGATTTAATGAAAAGTGTAGCAAAACGGTGTAAAAACATGATGAATCTAGTGCAAATAATCCTATTCCAATTCCATAATCACTTCAGTATAGCCAACATTTTTTCTTGGGAGCTCCAAGGGGAGGCAGAATGTGATTAATTGAAATAAATCAGATTTATTTTAACTGTCGCATTATACGCTTGTACTCCTTGACGAAGATAATGTCACTTTGAAGCGGAAGGGCTGGCAATGAAATTAATTATTTCTCTATTTAGCAGTACATTTAAGAAAAAAGTACGAATCGCTACTTTTCAATTCATTATTTCAAAGAATGGAATTAATTGCGATTAAAATTTGACAGAGATAGACATCATATGCCCGCACTAGAATAAAGTGTAGTATGAAATCCAAATTAGTGGGCGGCAGTGGCACTCTCATTTTCCGAGTGTGCGCAGTATTTTTTAACCAAACAAGAGCACACATCAAAGCGCACTGGAGATATGAAGAGCTAAGACAAAGAAATATGACAAAGCGTATGCGATAGATAGGCTTTTGGCTTTGACTTTCAATACAGTGGGAGACGAGGAAACACCAGTCTGTTTACTGTGTCCTAAAGTGTTTGCAGCGGACAGCAGAGAGCTAAATCAACCAGAAACATACCGAATATTGCCAATAGTCATCCCGCTTTGTCAGTGTTACTTTAGTAAACCAGAAAGCAATGTTAGCATCTAATAAGGTGGAATACCTACTTGCTCAGTGCAAAATAAAAACACACCATAGCAAAGGACCTGATACCTGCAGCAAAAATATAAACTGTTCCTCAGTCCAATGACACTGTCGTTTTTGTTCTATTAATTTTTTTGTCCTTTCAAATTTTTTTAACATATTGTCCTCATGAGTTAATGTTGCTAATCAATTTGAATTTATGATTACAGTGGTATGAAAAAGTATGTGAACCTTTTGGAATTTCTTACATTTCTGTGTAAAATCACCATCAAATGTGATCTTTGTCAAAATCAGACAGATGTAAAAAGTGTCTGTCTTAACTAAAACAACCCAAACATTAATAGTTTAATGATGATAGCATGCAAAGAATGACAGAATGGGGAAATTAAGTAAGTGAACCCTCTGCCTAAGGAGACTTAAAGAGTACCGTAATTTCCGGACCATTGAGCGCCCCGGATTACAAGCCTCACCCAGTACATTTTTAAAGGAAAAAGCATTTTGTACATACATAAGCCTCTCCTGCCTATAAGCCGCGTGTGCCCACATAGTAAACTGAAATATTTATGAAGAAATACACACTTTTCTAAGTTTAAATACCTTATTTTAACGAATCGGGTTATGATACAGCGCGTCACTTACAGGTAAGGGAGGTGCGGAAGAGCAATAGACGTGCTGTTGTTGTTGTTGCGGGTGTGTCTGTGTGTGTGCGTCGGCTGCTGGAGGCAGCAGTCGTGTGTTGTTCGACGAGTTTCCAAAATAAAGAATTGCAACCTAACTTAACGGGTTACTCTTTGTCATCGTTACGATACCTTAACTTTTCTTTCCAAACAGCGCCAGCAACACGGCACTTACCTGACTCCTCAAGCTCACTCCTTAGCGTGTCGTCCTCTTTGTCACGCAGCAGACCGGCTTTTCGAAACCCGTTGGTGATGGTGGATTTTTTTCACACTGCTCCACGCTGACAGACTTTTGCAAAAGTTGCTCTTCGCATACGGCCACTTTTGTAAACCATCTGACGCCGCTGGCCATCCAAGCCCTCAATTCAACTCGGCACGTCATATCCATTTCTTCTAGCATGATGTGGGTATGCTAATTCTACTAATGCACAAAGATGAGGGTCTACTACTTTTATTCGTACACAAACCACAAAGTTAAAATACGGGTAAGAGTGCCAACTAGCGTCTTCCTCGACACATATATTCCACGTGTCCTATGCTTGCATTTTATGCTCGAGCGCTCCTGGCGGTCGTTAGAAAAATTGATAAATTGGCCGCATCATTGCATACGCCGCAGGATTCAAAATGAGGGGAAAAAAGTAGCGGCTTGTAATCCGGAAATTATTGAAACCAATTTTTACCAAACAATTTAAGTCAGGTGTGTGCCCAATCACTGATGAGTGGTTTAAAGCTGCCCTGCCCACTATAAAACACACACCTGGTAAGAATTGTCTTGAGGAGAAGCATTGTCTGATGTGCATCATGGCTCGGTCAAAAGACATGTCTGAAGGCCTGCGATCAAGGATTGTTGATTTGTATAAACTGGGAAAGGATACAAAACCATCTCTAAAAGTCTGGATCTTCATCAATCAACAGTCAAAGAAGTTTTGTACAAATGGAGAGAGTTTGGCACTGTTGCTTCTCACCCAATGAGTGGCGGTCCACCAAAGATGATGACAAGAGTTCCGTGCAGAATACTCAGAGAGGTAAAAAAAAGAACCCTAGCGTGTCTGCTACAGACTTACAGAAATCACTGGCACAGTCCAATATCTCTGTGCACACATCAACTATATGGAAAACTATGGCAAACAATGGTGTTCATGGGAGGACTCCACGGAGGAAGCCACTGCTGTCTAAAAAACATTGCTTCTTGTTTAATGTTCGCAAAAAGGCACTTGGACACTCCACAGAAGATTTGGCAAAATATTTTTTGAATTGATGAAAACACAGTCCATTGTTTAGGAGTAACACACGTCATATGTGGAGGAAAAATGAAACTGCTCACCAACATCAACACCTCATCCCCACCGTGAAGCATAGTGGAGGGATTATCATGATTTGGGGATGTTTTTCTGCCTCACAGCCTGGATAACTTGCAGTCATTCATGGGAGAATGAATTCAAAAGTTTATCAGGATGTTTTGCAGGTAAACCTGAGGCCGTCTGTAAGACAGTTGAAGCTAAAAAGAGAATGGATGTTGCAACAAGACAGTGATCCAAAACACAGAAGTAAATCAACTTCAGAATGGTTTCAGAAGAACAAAATACACGTTCTGGAGTGGCCAAGTCAAACTCCAGACTTGAACCCCATTGAGATGCTGTGGCATTACCTAAAGACAGTGATTCATGCCAGATATCCCAGGAATCTGACTGAACTCCATCAGTTTGGTAGAGAATAATGTACCAAGGATAGTCCTGATCGATGTGCCAGACTGAGCTGCAGCAACAGGAGCGTCTGGTTGAAGTTATGGTTGCCAAAGGGGGTGGGGGCACAAAATATTAAAGTTGATGGTTCACTTACTTATTTTCCCCCTTCTGTCATTGTTTGCATTCTATCCTCATTAAAATATGAAAACCTATAAATGGTTTGGTTGTTTTAGTTCAAGCAGTTTTTTCATCTGTGTGATTTTGACAAAGATCAGATAACATTTGATGGTGATTTTATGCAGAAATGTGAGAAATTCCAAAAGATTCAGATTGTTTTTCATACCACTGTATATATTGATTTTATTTAATTTTATTTATTCACTATTAAATGGTCAAAAATGTACCTTGAATGCATTTTTACAGTTTGGACGTTACTTGTTTTTTTTTTTTTTAATTCAGGCAAATTGAGGCGCCTTAAGTCTTCTCTGTTACAAACAAAACAATGTTAATAAAGTTATCCTTTATTGTAAATTGATACATATTTTTTTCTTTAATGTTTAAAAGGACACAATGTTATGCAAATGTGTACTTAAAATAATTATTTTAGAGACAAACGATACTATTTACTGGCGGCAGAGTTGGGGGGCGCGAAACGTTTACATCTTGGGGGAGGGGGCGTAACAGAAAATAAGTCAGAAGCACTGGTTTAAAGGTTCATTTATAGATGCTGAGGTTGCGTACCAATGTTATTTATCAGTTTAAGTATAATTTTACACTTAAGCGCCAAATTAGAATTTGAGTATTGTTATATGTTAACTAGAAATATGCCTACTCCTCTTAAAGCGTGATTCTGAAAAAAATTGCTCAGTAATAACACTAGAAATGTCGTGTATGTGTGTGGTTTTTATTTGTACAATCTTAGTCGAGTTTTCCAGATCTTTGCACTTTGCAGATCACATGGCTAAGCCCAATTAGAGGCCTTTTCATGCCAACAAATTCTTTGTCAGGTTAATCTCCCAGCTGTAGCTTTTGCAGTGTTATTGTTTTGTGGCAAAATAGGCCACCAAAATGATATCAACACTAAAATTTGCAAGAAATTGTTTGTCTGCCTGTCCAGCTCTATCAGCTATCAAAAGTCTTCAAAATCAACAGTACTTAATAACACTTTTGGTGCATGTGATAGGATTCAAAGTATTCAAAGATAAAGGCTATTTGTCAGTGTATTACTCAGTATCAAAGCAATGTTGAATTTTAACTAATGGCCTGCCATCATTGACAGCAATAGACATCAAATCCATTTGAAGTGGGAAGGCTAGCAGCGAATGAACGGCCTCCCTTTTCAAATGGATTGGATGCCGACTGGTGACAAACTCATTTCTATTCACAGCAAAAGAATGAAAAGAGCCACATGATTGGACGTCAATCATCATCTGTGGTGCTGAAAGAGTTAATATAAGAATTATTTAGGTAATCGATTAATCTATCAGTTCAAATGATCGAGTAATCGGATCACGAACATTGACTGCATTGCAGAATAAATTTTAGGACACGTAAAACAAATAAACAGTGTATAACAGAAGAACATTTGGCTAACATGCATAGTAAAAGTCAGCTAGCTTAAATGCTCTAAAACAGGGGTCCCCATCTACCAGGCCGCGGACCGGTACCGGTCCGTGGCGCATTTGCTACCGGGCCGCACAAAAATAATAATTTAATAACGACCGCATTCTGACCGAATTAACCCTGTCCCCCTGCTTAACACACCAATATCTCTGTGTACTCTAGATATAATACTACGGGATAGATTAAACGTCGTCATAGAAATCCATTGATTGGACTGCTAGCAGTACATCTTGTTTGTGTATATAATATATCTATGTGCGCTTGTCCTCGATAATAATGTATTGCTAGGCTGCGGGCGCATCACATTTGTTCCCGGAAATAATTAGCCCCCACACGAGCGGAGATGACTGGAAAATAGACGTCTTTGGAGATCTTTTTACGGCAAAAAGGGCACCTGACGAGCCTACAAACTCTAAGACCCACGAACTGCGAAGGAGTGGATTCGTGACCCGTTTGTGAATAAGCAGAGTGATTCGAGCATGTCTGTACAACAGTAAGATCAACTTGTAGAGATGGCAACTGACGGCGACCTTATTAAACGTACATTTGAGACAACAACTCTACCGAGGTTCTGGATTAGAAGTCATTCTGGAATATCCTGACATCGCTACAAGAGCATTGAAAAACTTGCTACAATTTCCAACATCAATCTTTGTGAAGCGGGCTTCTTAATTAATGCTTAACGACAAGGCGAAGTCATTAATGGTGAGAGCGGTGTGCAGTTGTTCTGTGCAGCTTACATGGCAGGATGTATCTGAGGAGAACTTTTGTACAAGTCCTTCCATGATCAAACGTAAGTTAATATTCCTTTCTTTCAAGAAAGTTTTTAGTGTTTACTTTGGAATCGCTGCATTTGCACATTTTGCGGCAATGTTTAATGTTATGCGCAGAACCGCATCGTTGCAATTTTTGATGGGTTGCAAAATTTGTCAGAACACCGGTCCGTGAAAAAAACAAAAAAAACAAATAACACCGGTCCGTAGTTAACAAAAGGTTGGGGACCCCTGCTCTAAAATGCGTTTTTTTTTTTTTATTTATATATATTTTTACAATGCTCTTAAAAATCGTTCAATCACATATTCCCACACAAAACTGCTAAATATACTTGCAAACTACCTAACAAATGCATAAACCAACATATTAGCTGTATCAAAAACATACCTGATGTTGGTCTGAACAGGGAGCAGCTGGATTCTGCCATGTTTGTCGAGTTATGGCATATTCACTGTTGCCACGAGAGGGTAGTGTATCCACCCAAATCAATCAAACCAAATGCAGCTCTTTCAAAACAAACCATTGCAAATTCAGTTTAATTAAACAAATCCTTAAATGAAGCAGCAAAATTTGATCCGTAGCTTTTTTTCTTATCGAATTTCTCGAGTTAATCGAGTAATCGTTGCAGCACTAAATTATATTAGTCTTATAATTTCACACATTGATTTTGTTATCCGACAGATGTACAAAAAAGTACAGTGTGTCGTTATTGACAAACTGTCATTCTCCCATAGGTTCTTTGCCCTGACGTCCCTGCGTCCGTTGTTCCTGCTGGCGTCCGGCATGGTGGTCGTGGTCTGCGTGGAAACATGGAGGAATAAGATTTGGCCAAAGCTCAGAGGTGCTTAATATTTCTTCTCAGTGAGCCAGTCAGTCTGTGCTGCAAAAGTGAAGAGATAAGCCACCTGTTGGCAACAATTCCACAGACAATCACTGGACTCAACATGGGATTTGTGTGTCACCTACAGCAGTTGAATCTGCCATTCTTGCTTCCAAACGTGCCTCTTGTAGTGTCCTGATCTTGACAAGCGACGCGAACGAGCCAGCAGGCTGGTGCCTGTGAGATTAATGAGGCCTATTTTTGGATCAGATAAATGTAACATCAACAACTGGAAGTCAATCATTGGTTTCATTGCTGCAACTGAACAGCGAAGCTTGTTTGTTCAGATGCTCAGCTTCCATCATGAAATATGAAAACCCATAGACTTCATAATGTATTGACGGGACACGGGGTGCAGGGCCGATAAATAGGAGGCGTGCATTGTTGGCGAGGCCGTCAAAGCTGAGCGAGTGGAATAACAGACAGAGCTTTTTTCATTGAAAATTCCTATGAATAAATGCTTAACTCCCCGAAATCTTTATAGATATGAACGTTAAACAGTCTCGATTCTTGGTTAAAAGCAAAAAAAAAAAGCGCAGTTAGCGTTAATATTACGTAAATATGTCGAAGTACAATCCTAGTCTGTCAGTGAATGTAGCTAGCAGCATCCTGATGTAAACAGAGCTTTTCCGGTGAAAATTCTTCTGAATAAATGCTTAAATCCCGGAATTCTTTATAGATGTGGACGTAAAACAGTCTCGATTCTTGGTTAAAAGCAAAAAAACCCAAAAAAAACAAAAAAACGTGCAGTTAGCGTCAATATTACAAAAATATGTCGAAGTACAATCCTTGTCTGTTAGTGAATGTAGGTAGCAGCTGCCCGATGTAAGCAGAGCTTTTCCGGTGAAAATTCTTGTGAATAAATGCTTAAATCCCAGAATTCTGCATAGATATGGACGTAAAACAGTCTCGATTCTTGGTTAAAAGCAAAAAAAAAAGTGCAATTAGCGTTTACTTTACGTAAATATGTCTAAGTACAATGCTAGTCTGTTAGTGAATGTAGCTACAGCCGCCTGATGCAAACAGAGCTTTTCCGGTGAAAATTCTTGTGAATAAATGCTTAAATCCCTGAATTCTCTATCGATATGGATGTAAATCAGTCTCGATTCTTTGTTAAAAGCAAAAAAAAACGTGCAGTTAGCATTTATTTTACGTAAATATTGCCAATGCAGTAGTGGCTAATTTCTCCCATTGATTTTTTTTAACAATGTTTCAGAATGCATGCATGGTACAAAAAAAAATATTTATCTATATTTAATATATATATATATATATTTTTTTTTTTTTTTTATATATATATTTATATATATAATTATGTATATATTATAATTACCTTGAATCCTCGAACAAATCACTCCGGAGACAATCCTTCCTGTTTGTATGCGATACAGCTTTCATACTTTTTCAACAGAAATCCGGCGTTAGATCGCTGTGTGCATGTGTTTGTGAATAGCTCATCTTGATGTGGGCGGCCCCCTACTTGAATGCAAGGCACAGTGCATGACTGAGCTGAGCCGTCAATACATTATGAAGTCTATGTGAAAAACATTCTAAAAAGGAACAGGCCATCATCAACTTGTACCATGCGTTTGCCTTCCTTTAGGCGGGCGAGCCAAACTCTGTGCATAGATGAACTTGCTAAATGCGGAAGATTGCATCATGTCACTAAACCTGGAAAACAAGTTATAAATTATGAAGCTGCTGCACGAAATATTAATTGCAACTACAAAGAGAGATATTCCAATGTTGATTTTTTTGGGCTGTATCGGGCACCAGTCTATCCACATGACATGTGTGTGGTAAACATACAGTTGGCCTAATACAGTGCTTCTCAATTATTTTCTGTTTAAGCGGCTTATCAATGTGATTGGGGTCTAATGTCTTTAAGTGACAACTTAATTAATTTGGTGTCATGCTGTCCGCTGCCAACATAGACACGGAAAACATACCGGTCTTTCCTCGTATCCCACTATGAAACTAAACATTACATACACTTTGTCATATTTTCTCGACCATAGACTTCTATATATACACTTCCGCCAGACCCTGCGCCACGCCTACGGTAGGGGGCCTGCCCACACTCAGCTTCAATTAAGGCTAAGTAAGGCTTCGCCGTCAGTCGCAGTAATTCCTTCTTCGGTTACTTCGGGCAAATCATATCACATTTTGTAATTGTCAATGATACCGATGATGATGACAAAAAAATTCTATTCCATTCCAATTCTTAAAACCAACGCAACACCGGATTTAGGTTGAAAAAGTACAAAAGCTGTACCGCATACAAAAAGGAAGGTTTGTCTCAGGGGTAATTTGTTCGAGGGTTCAAGGTAATTATTGTATTTTTCGTACCATGCATGCATTTTAAAACGTTGTGAAAAAAATCAATGGGAGAAATTAACTGCTATGGCATTGGCGTCATAATTCGCAATATTTACGTGAACCCGTTTTTTTTTTGTTTTTTTTTTTTAAATTTATTATTTGCTTTTAACCAAGAATCGAGACTGTTTTACGTTCATATCTATAAAGATTTCAGAGATTTAAGCATTTAATGATAACTGCCTGGTTTTTTCGCTTTTAACCAAGAATCGAGACTGTTTTACCTCCATATCTATAAAGAATTCAGGTATTTAAGCATTTATTCACAAGAATTTTCAACGTAAAAAGCTCTTTGTGGTGATAAGGCGACGCCACAGTGGCTTAAAGACTAGCAACACATTCGACATATTTACGCAAAATAAATGATAACTGCCCGTTTTTTTTCTTTTAACCAAGAATTGAGACTTTTACATCCATACCTATTAAAAAAATCAGAGATTTAAGCATTTATTCACAAGAATTTTCAACGTAAAAAGCTCTTTGTGTTTCCACTCGGTTAGCTTTGACGGAGATTGGCCGCCTATTAATCCTACCCGCGCCCCGTGTCCCGTCACTATATTATGAAGTCTATGCTTCGACTTTCCTCGGCTTTTGGGAGACATCTCAGACATCCCTGTCAAATATTTTTCATGTGTCACTGAACTGAAGGGTTTGTTCAATGCACTTCATACAGTCATGTAAAAAAAAAAATTAGGACACCCCATGAAATATTCACTTCTTTATTAAGAAAAGTTCTCACATCTGATCTTGTTTTTCTTTATCTCTGGAAAAGAAAGATTTAATTGCGCGCTAAACAACAAAAATGAACATTGTTTTACTCATGAAACCAAATATATCAACAAAAATGTATATTCTAACTGAGGAAGAAGTTAGGACACCCTACCACTTAAAGCTGGTGTTACCCCCTTTGGCTGAAATAGCTTCAGTGAGACGCTTTTTGTAGCGATCTACCAGTCTTTGACATCGGTCTGAAGAAAGTTTGCCCCACTCCTCAACGTTGAATACTTTCAGCTTTGAGATGTTTTAGGGGTTTCTTGCATGTACAGCCCGTTTGAAGTCACCTCACAGCATCTCAATTGGATTAAGATCTGGGCTTTGACTCGGCCATTCCAGGACGACTCCATTTCTTTCTTTTCAGCCAGTCCTTGGTGGATTTACTGGTATGTTTTGGGTCATTGTCATGTTGCAGGGTCCAGTTTCGCTTCAGCTTTAATTTTTTTTCACAGATGATCTCACATGTTCCTTAAGCACCCTCTGATACACGATAAAATTCAGGGTGGATTCTATGATGGTGACCAGGCATGGTCCAGCTACAGTAAAGCATCCCCAAACCATGAACCTTCCACCTCCATGCTTCACAGATGGTACTAGGTTCTCTTCCTGGAATGCTGTATTGGGTTTACGCCAAACATATCCTCTGTTCTGGTGTCCAAATAATTAAATTTTAGATTTATCTGTCGTCCAAAAAAACGTTATTCCAGAAGTCCTGGTCTTTGTCTACATTCACTTTGGCAAACTTTAGTCTGCCCTTCATGTTCTTCTTGGAGAGCAAAGATTTGCTCCTTGCACACTTCCTATGAAGGTTGAAATAGTGAAGTCTCTTTCTGATTGTAGAGGCATGCACTTGCACATCAACAGTAACAAGAGCCTGCTGTAGGTCGCATAATGACATTTTACGTTTTTTTGAGAATTCTTTTACGGGATGAACTTTTTTTGATGGCCAGACCTGGGCATGTTGGCAGTTTTTTTGAATGTCCTCCACTTGTAAATTATTTTCCGGACAGTGGAATCGCTGATTTTATAGCCAGACTCATAAGCGTCTACATTGTTCTTTCTGAAGGCCTACCATGGTGTTTTCTCTCACTCCAGTCACAACAGTCAGGGACACACCAACAAAATGTGAGGTTTAAATAAGGCAAGCCTCCTTCAAAACACTGGGTAATGATGTTCTAATCATCTGCACCTGATGTGATACACCTGTGTGTGATTTTAGCCATTTTAAGTGGGATTGAATGTAGGTGGTGTCCTCATTAATTCCTCAACAGAAATTGCATTTATTTAAAATTACATTTTACTGAAAATTATCAAAAATATATTTTTCAGTTTTAATTGTTTAGTTCTTTGACTTGAATCTCTCAAGATTGTTAAAATTTATATTAAATATCCATATGACCAAATGTGTTAGAAAACACACAGGCTTCCATAGGGTGTCCCAATTTTTTCACATGACTGTATCTCCTGCTCTTTGCTGTGCGCTCTTTTTCATTCATTCATTCATCCATTCATTCCATGCCGCTTTTTATTTGATGCAAATAATATATATATATATTTTTTTTTAAAGGGCTAAAAAGTAACAAAATAATCTAGAAATACAACGGCATTGCCAAAAGAAACAAAAAGTATATGTAGTGCTGCAACGATTAATCGATTAACTCGAGTATTCGATTATAAAAAAATATTCAAATTAAATTTTGTTGCTTCAAGTATTCGTTTAATTAAAGTGGCGTTGTAATGGTTTATTTTGAAAGTGTTTGTATTTAGTTTTATTGATTAGAATGGATACACTGCCCTCTGGTATGCCTCTTTTCACATGGCTGAATCCAACTGCTCCCTGTTAAGACCAACCTAAGCTACGTTTTTGTTTGAGGTAATGTTTTTTAATGCATTCATAATTTAGTTTATAGTTACATTTCGCCGTTTTTTGTGGGAATATGTATCTGAACCATTTGTTCGGAGCATTGTAAAAAAATACCTTAGCATTTTATAGCATTTAAGCTCGCAGACTTTTTCTATGTAAGTTAGCCAATTGTTCTTTTGTTGTACATAGAGACTCATTTTGTCAAAAAAATATATACCGTTTGAGGCTCAGCTCAGGTATTTTAATTTTTCATGTTCCTTATCCGATTACGCAATTATTCGACCTAGCTAGTCCATCGATTAGTCGACTACTAAAATATTTGATAGCTACAGCCCTAAATATATGTTTTTACTCCGCAACACTCTCCGAAAAAGAGGAAGTACTGTAAACAGTACTTTGTGAGTTTTGTAACAATTTTTTTTTTTCTCTATCGGATCGCGACTGGGTATCTGTAGATTCTCAAAGTCGCGCTCCTCGTACTCTGGTGCAAAAACATGCAATCAGGGCATCCCAAATAAGAACAAATTATTCACTTGTTTTCTAAATACTACTGGTGACCTCCAAAAAAGAATGTAAACATTCAGTCAGGCATGCGTTGTTTTCTAAATACTACTGCTGACCTCCGAAAAAGAATGTAAACATTCAATCCAGCATGCAATGGATTGCAGTTCTTTTCAAATTTTAAACAACAATAAAAATGTTTTGGATTAAATTTGCTCTCTCAGAGGCAAATTGCTTCTGTTGTAAGGCTTACAAGTCAGGACGCACAGTACCACTCACTTAATTATGTCTGACTGGCTAACGTCAGAACTACAACGATCTTTATGTACTGTATGGTAATGTTAGAGGCGAACGTACTACAGCAATCTCGACTGGATGACTACTGAGCAAATTTTGTCACAAATAGTCCGGTTTTGGTCATGTTGCGTTGGTGGTTTTTCAGTTTGCGTTTGCGCTGCTGCTATTAGCATCTACGTTTTAGTGAGGCTACAGCAAAAAAAAAAAGCGGTCTTGTTCTTTTTACATTACAAGCTGGACCAGTGATAAGCGATATTTTATCACTACATATTGTCGCCGCGATGAAAATACAGGTGAAATTTTAAAATCCTGCACTTCGCTCTGTATTTCGCAGTGTTTTGATTTCCGTATTGGAATCTGCGGCAAATTTCCTGAAGGGACACACAAACAACCTGAAATGTTAACAATGTCGCTCTAAATATATGTCATGAACTCATTGGTTGGTATTGATGTGAATAAACATCCAATAAATAAACAAATATGAACTCAGTGGAAGCCAATGAGTTAAAGCGAAAAACTGCAATTATGGTGACCCCTGGTTTTAATGTCTCTTTTTCACAGTCAGGAACCGGGATGAATCCGAAAGTGAGAGGTTAGTCACCACGGTGGAAATTTGTATATCTGACACTAATATATTGGAAAACTTTTGAAAAATACAGAGTTGTCATGAATAATGTCATATCTTGTTTGTAGCTGGGGCCTGGTGCAGCCCGGCATCCTCAGCGTACCCGAGCTGTGTCACCACATCGCAGAGGCTTGGGTCAGCGCGGTTGTTCTTGCGTCCAATGTGATGCATTTCAAACGATTCAACCCCGGCAAGGTGAGATGCTTGCAATTGGTATTATTACCTGTTGTATTAAAGTGCCTGCGACAGCATAAAAAAAATCTTAAGTAGCATTATTATGTAAATTAGAATCATAATTTGATACTATTCAACTATATACAACAATTTGGCAAAGCACAGATGACGAGAAATTAGTCTTTTAATCTGCTGTTTAGCCCTGCCTGTAATTACAGCATTCAAGCGTCCCCAGCTGGAGGATGACGTCGACAGGGTCACGATTTCATCTGATTTAGAATTCAGCCCAATGAGGGGGAATTATTCAGAACGAGGAAAATGCGACAAAATATCATTGTTTCAATCTCGCTACTTCAATATTTTTATAGGATACTCATTTTATCGAAGTATTTTTCCCCAATTGCTACATAAATGGTATGGTCATGACAAATAACAGTCTTGTGCTAAATGGAATATGAAAAATTCAAAATGCATTTATTCAGTACGACAGGGCAAAATTACTCCATAATGGTCAAAACTATCGACTTCTTTCACCTACCTAACAATATTTTACGCCACCGTAGTTTGTCCGGCTTTTGTCATTTCCCTACCCCGGCTTCGGGGAGCGTAAACAAACCAGGAGGCAGAACAGCTAGCCGACATGCTAACCCGAACCGAGCGGCATTTCAACGACTTATTCTCGCCTTTCGAAGCGAAAAATCAGACAAAACTACCCCAGATCGTGCCACTTGGCAGCGGGGTTGTCGATTGTCTTCATTAATAGACAACACCCTCAGCGGTGAGCAAGTTAGAGCTTGTCGTTCCCCTGCTGCGGGCAGGAGAGCTCGTTTGCCGGGAAAGCAGCTGGAGAATGACCGCCGGACAAACCGGCCAACGTCGGATGAGCGCGTAGCTGCCTGAGCCCAACCCGAAGATAGTGGTCTATTGCTGGCCACACAAAGAGGGCAGAGAGGGCTGGAAGTCTGGACGATATGGAGAAACGCAGGAGCATAAGCAGAGTGTCGCGCTCTCACGCGGGCACGTGAAGAGGACCAAGGGGGTTGCGCGACAAGCCGCCGGTTGTCGGCCAAGTGGCATTCTCGGTGGACAAGGAGAATTGTCAGCCCCAAAATGCAAGCCACCTCCGTATTAAAACGTGTGCGATGATCCCAGTATTTGACATAATACAAAACACGATCATGACTCACTTCCTCGTAAGTCCAATGGTCCCACAGTTGTCGGACTTGTTTTGGCCAATGTCCGGGTGGGGGCTCACACGCCTCTCTTTGGTGCAGCAACAAAACCCTGCAGCACATTTGGCTGGCTTAATGCGAAAAATAAACAAATTAATCAGCAAAATTAGCTGAATCCGCAGTCCATCTGCATGCTGTAAAGCAATGCTGTATTGTGAGATGCTGACCCAGGTGACGTCACATTCGCATTCTTCCTCAAAACGAGAAGTTATTCATTTTCATGGCGCGGGATTCAAAGAATCGCTTCCACACATATCCAAGTGGTCCATTTCATTCAGGAGCATAAAATACTGTGTGAAATATGAAATGAACATGCTTTTTGTTGTCATAGGCACTTTAAGCTTAATGCGTGCTTGGCTTTTGTGTTCCAGTTCTGCATCCTGACCTCCTGCCTCTTCTTCTCTTTGGCTGTGATTGGACGCTACGTTCCTGGGTTGGTGCTCTCCTACTCAGCTGGTGAGTCCCGTCCAGTGCTTCTGCTGTGAATGTTTTGTCACTAGTAGATGTTTAATCCATTTGAACAGGGTACCCGCGGGTTATTAAAAGTATTAAAAAGGCATTTAATTTAGTTTTCCATTATTAAAGGTATTAAAAGTATTAAATTAGCTGTTGTAAGTCTGGAATTTTTTCACCGTGGTTTTAATTTTCAAGAACATCTCAGTGCAACCTAAATTATATCCGTGACGTTTTTTTTTGTTTGTTTTTTTTTTTGTTTTTTTTTTTAATCCATAACAAAGATGACGCGTAGAATTTTTACGATGCACTGCACCTCGTGCGTGCGCGCCGTTAGCATCAACATCACAACAGCAGGCAATCGCAGGTACCAGGCCCGGAGTGGCTAATCGGGGGAACCGGGACAGTTCCCGGTGGGCCGGCCTGACGTTTGGGCCGGTCGTAATACACATTTTTAACGAAACATTCAGTTAAACTATTTACTAAAGGCATCACGCAACCTCGCTTTGCGCAATAAATTGTGGCCCTTCTAGCATTCCATAGTTTGAAATTCGATACACCGCAACAGGCTCCCTCTCATTCTCCAATGCAGCCAGCTCTGCCTCTGGGAAAGAGTATCATGATATCATCCTGTTGACTTGATTCTGGAAAAACTTAATTTTGGGTTTTAATGGCCGAAATGGGGCATGTTGAGGCAGCATGACGAGCGTGAACCCGTCTCGCTGTTGGCGCGACCCATTATCGTTGTTTTTGAGCATGTTTGGATAAAAGTACAGCGATAAACCGTAAATGAACATGCAGAATGAAATGTTTTTCATGAGAGCACCACTAAAACTTCCACCATGGAGGCTCCAGGCACTATTTTTGGGCACAAAGACGGAGGATTGGGGTGAAATCCACGTTCTCAGGCAAAACATAAGTTGGGCATTTTAACCCAAAACATTGCACTCTGAGGTGGACAGATGATCGTGAACTACCCTGAAATACACAGGTGTCTGAACTGTATAAGTGCATTCGGAGACAGCCGTTTTGGTGAGTTCAATTATTCTTTCAATCAATCATTCAATCTTTCACATCTAATTGCGGTAATTTTATGTCATGAATAATATGAAAACACTCATAAGTAATGATATAGTACATTAATTTTTTACTTATTTAAACTATATACAGTACGCCCCCAAAATTTTGAATATCTAGTAAAAGTTGTTTTATTTCGGTAGATTAAACCAACAAAATTGAGTGTGTCAATTTGCATGTACCACAAACTAAAAAAAAAAAATGAATATGATGAAAAGCTTCAGTTTTGTACACACTTGCCACGTGTGTAATTCAAAACACCTGCAAAAGGTTCCTCATTCTTTAAAACGTCAGTCTAATATAAGATAAAATTATAGCTAGTACCCCAAAAATAAAATGGTAACTTCACACAGAACCTGCGCTTGAGCCCTTGATCTCAGAACTGTCAGTAGACATGCTCTTCCTCTCTGCCTCCCTTTTTACAAGTTATTTGGGGAAAATTCATATTTGATTCATCTTTACAAGTGTAAAGGAAAACTCTTTTCTTGTTTTTAATGAGGCTTAAATTTGATGAACTCCTGTGCTAATAGGTGTATTTAGAAATTGAAATATATAATTTATGCATTTTTAAATATCGCAAGTTTGCTATTGACAGCATGCAATTCGTCGCGATTTTAAAAAATTAATCGCTTGACAGCACGATTATTATTACAATATTTTAATAAGGTAGGTCATGACTAGGCATGTGCCGGTATGATATTTTGACGGTACGATAACTGTGAGCAAAAATACTGCGGTTTCACGGTATCACGGTATAGCAATTATAGCTCCAAAAAAATTTTGAGATGTATGGGTTAAAAAAAAAAAAAAACTTTTTTCCATTGAACAGGATTTTTTTTTTTTTTTTTTTTTTCAGACCATAGTTGCAAAGTGGAACATGAATATATTGTTAAAATAAATAATCAATAAAAAAAATATTTTAAATAAAATTAAAATAAATATAACTTATAGACTATACTCACAGCCACAGCTCAAGTTGCTCAAGATTAGAGCAAGAACAAAATAATTTCTATAAAAAAGTAAAAACACTTCTGAATAAAAATTTTAAAAATTTATACTGCATGACTTTTTGTTAGGGTGGAAAAGCTTAAGTGAAGTTTGGCCATTTTCAGCCACTGTATCAACTCTATTCTACATGATGTCATGCCTTTGTGTTAAAAAGAACATAAAGAATTCAGAAGTTAGTTAAAAATGTATAAGTTAGTTAAAATGTCAATATTGTTGTGGAAAGGTTTCATCTAAAAAAATAAAACATTGGGAGTGAGACCTCTCCTTGATCCAGCGAACGTGGATTTGTGCTTAGGGCAAGATCATCTTTCGCAATTAGCGATCTTTGACGATATCACTTTTTCCCCTTCATTCAAGGGAATCAAGCTTGTTTTCTCACTCTGCGGCTGTAACACTCAACGAAGTTGCTCTCCCAGCTAAGCCTAGGCTAACATTCATCTTTGTAAGCTTTTATTTAGTTTGTATATTGAATTTGAAAGGAAAATGTGTGTTTTGTTTTTGGCAAACTTTTTCCATGGTGCTAATCTGTTGAAGCTACTCACATGGAAAAATCTAATTGTACAACATTTTAAATATATTCATTTTGTACATTACACTTACCACGATTTGAGAGCTCAATAAATTGAAGAACAGTACTTATGCCTTATGTTTGGAGTATTTGTTTTTGGGTTAGCTCGTTGTCTAGCCGATAGCGTCACTTTCACACACAGCAACAAACGGGAGGGGTGAGCGCTGCTGCGCGAAGCCGCTTCTGGCTGCATTTTTGACACAAGAGAAATAGCGAATACCGTACTACGGTCTGACGGAAAATTTTAGTGGTTTTGAAACCGCGACGTTTTCACACCACGGTAAACCGTGAAACCGGTAACCGGCACATGGCTAGTCATGACATAAAGAGGGCCGGTCCATGGCACAAAACCTTGAATTGCCTTGTGTTGAATTGTGCTATATAAATAAATTTGCCTTGCCTTGCCTTTTGTTTTAATTGTATCTTCAATAAATGTCCATTCTTTTGTCAAACACACTTAGTAATTGAGGTTAAAATTGATGTTCAGTGCTTTATTTTTTTAATATGATAAAATATTATCTAAATAATGGGTGCGAGAGAAGTATTAATTTTCAGTTGAAATGGCATTAATAAAGGTCTTAAAAGTCTTGAATTTAGATTTATCAATCCTGGGGGGACCCTGTTGAAGTAGGAGGGTGGCAGCTAATGCTGCAACAACTAATCGATTAATTCCATTAAAATAATAATTACATTTATAAATTAGTTGCCAACAAATTTGATATTCGATTTTTGCTGGCAGCTATGAGCAGTCCTATTTGGGTCCTTGTTTGTGTATAATGTGAGGCTGGCTGCGCAGGCGCCAGTTATTAAGGCAAAAGAGAGAAAGTTCACTGCTACACTCAGGTTGGGTTGCTGAATCAATATTATGAAGCATCAAGAGTTAGATTATCTTTGAGTTGGTAGATACAGTGTCCCTCTGTCAGAGGTGAGTAAATGAAGCCAAATGTATCGTTTGTATTCTTTTTTGATGAGACTTGCTACCACACACATAAACCCATGACAGCTAAGTCTCTCAACACAAACCCCATTCAAAGTCTAAATTGTCATACAAGCGTGTGCTTTGAAATTGGATTTATATTGTATTTAGGAACAACTGTTTGAAAAAGAAAACTGATTCATCACAGTCTGCCACCTCCTCATTCGATTTTGTTGTTTAGTTTGTTTTAATAAAATAAATTAGTCAATGACACAATTTATTAGAGCTGAAACGAATACTCGAGCAAATGGGGTAACTCAAGTTTAAAAACTGATCCGAGTAATTTTGTTCACCTCGAGGAATCGTTTAATTTTGCCAGCTCTAAGCATCATTCATGTTTTACCCGGACTACTTTTAATGCGGGACAAAGCGCTGATGTCACGTGCGTAGAGGAATAAGCAATAAAAAATTATAAAAAACCTTTCTGCTGCCGACAGCCACTACAAACTACGGCGACGTTGCTAAAGACTAGCCCACATTATGCTACGGTGATAGCAGGTAGCGTCTGATGCGTCTCATAGATATCACATGTATGTTGAACTAGATGCGAAATGACAGTCAGCAGTGTTAGTAAACAGCCGCCATCTTAAAGCAGAACACTTCTCAGCGCTAATAAATAAGATTAACGTTAGGGTTCGCTCACGTAACGTTAGCCCTGCGGAGGGCTAGGTCTCTATTCAGGCATGAAAATCTCACCTTTCAGCAAAATTTGCTGTTTTGAAGTACAAAAGGATGACCTACATGAATCGTGTAGATCCGAGGAGAAAATTTTTAAGAGGGGTGGGGGGGTCGGGTGTAGGCATGTGCCAGTTACCTTCACGGTTTACCATGCTATGAAAACGTCGCGGTTACAAAACCACTAAAATTTTCTGTCATACAGTAGTACGTATTCGTTATTTTTCATGTGTCAAAAATGCAGCCAGAAGTGGCTTGGCGCAGCAGCGCTAACACCTTCCCCTTTTGATGCTGCGAGTGTCAGTGACTCTGTTCCAGCAAACCCAAAAACAAACACTCCAAACACAAGGCTTACTTTTCTTCAATTTATTGATCTCTCAAATCGTGGTAACTAAAATATACCAAATGAATACATTTAAAATGTTGTACAATCGTATTTTTCCACGTGAGTAGCTTCAACAGTTTAGCTTTATGAAAAAGTTCGCCAAAAACAAAACACACATTTTCCTTTCAAATTCAATACACAAAGTTACTAAAAACTTACAAAGACGAATGATAGGCAGCTAGGAGAGCAACTACATTGAGGTTAATCACAGCCGCTGAGAGAGAAACAAGTTTGAATGCAGGGGGAGAAAAAGAGAGCGTCAAAGATCGCTAATTGCGACAGATGATCTTGTCCTAAGCACAAATTCACGTTCGATGGACGAGGGGAGGTCTCCCTCCCAATTTTTTTTTTTTTTTTTTTTTTTTTGATGAATGCATTTGCCAGCATATTGAATTTGGTGAGTAATGGTTTCAATCGTTTTCATATTTTGCGCTAGACAAAGTTACTGCCGTTCATTGCAGCTTGCGTTGAACACTGCCAGAGCTAGCCAAATCTCCGTTGAAAAAATAGCTCCCGTTAAGTTAGCGTCAAGCTTGTGTATTTAACGGTAATATAAAAGCAGTGGGCGGCACGGTGGCTGAGTGGTTAGCACGTCTGCCTCACAGTTCTGAGATCAAGGGTTCAATCCCGGGCTTCGGCCTTCCTGTGTGCTGCGTGGGTTTCCTCCGGGAACTCCGGTTTCCTCCCACATCCCAAAAACATGCATGGTAGGCTGATTGAACACTCTAAATTGTCCGTAGGTATGAGTGTGTGCGTGAGTGGTTGTATGTCTCCTTGTGCCCTGCGATTGGCTGGCAACCAGTTCAGGGTGTCCCCTGCCTACTGCCCGTAGTTAGCTGGGATAGGCTCCGGCACCTCCGCGACCCTCGTGAGGAATAAGCGGCATGGAAGATGAATGAATGAATGAATAAAAGCAGTGTTGTCAGTTCCGCGTTATGTGAGTAATGCGTAACTGTAATCTGATTACTTTCTTTCAGTAAAGAGCAATCTAGCGCATTCATTTTTCTAAATCAGTAATCTGATTAAAGTTACTTTCCTTGATGCCTGTGTGTTACTATTTTGTTATTGCCCCATAATGTGTGTAGAATGAAGAATACTGTAGTCATGGGAGTGACATCACATGTCACATTTTCTGATCGGGGATGGAAAAAAAAACAGGTTACGTGTATTACTATTAGGGATAGGAATCGAAATCCAATTCCAATTCGGAACCGGTTCCAAGTGTTTCGAGGCCTCGACATCACAATGAAAAAGCCTTAACGATCCCTTTAACGATTCCTAAAGACGCGTATTGCGTCGTGACGTGTCTTGTTGTCCAGACGCATCAAACTAGCATGGCGCCAAGAACCACTCGCTCCAAAGTTTGACTACACTTCACCAGGAAAGAGTGTGAAAATGAAAGGTTACGACGGGTAAGCACGAGCATTGCAGCCATAAACATAACAAAGACAGCACGTAGGTTCAAACGCTCGAAAGTGTGTCTTCACTTCACGAGGAAAAATTACAACAAAGCGACTTGCGGTCATTGCAAGGTGGAGATAACTGCATCGGGAGGGAATACGACTGCGCTGTCCTCACAGAGAGGCTAAGGCTCAGTCCTGGCTATACAGCTAGCTAAACTCCCAAATGACGATGCAGAAGACGTTGTTATAATTTGCTGACTTTATTCAACCATCACTTGAAGAGTGAAACTAAGAATAGAAATGAAACAAATCAATTTCGTCCCCAATAACAAACAGGTTTGCATCAACGTAAATCAGCGATGATTAGCTGCTAATAACAATAATAACAAATGGTTAGCATCCGTTCGCTAGCATTAGCACATCGTTCAAACCACTACACAACTGGATTTAAGTGTCCGATCGCGAGTGGAAACACAACAACAACAACAACACAAAAGATGATACATACAGGCGTTGCCTCTGTAGATATTAACATTAACAAAGAACGTAGGCTCGTAGGAGTGTTTCCCTCTCTCACTAACTCGCTCACTCGCTTGGATGCGGCATTTCTCCTTCGGGTGTAAGCGCGCTCTTCTTCACGTGAGCGCGTTCTTCTTCGCGTGAGGAAGCGCAAGGGCGCCCGCACTTGAGAGTGTAAGCGCCACAAAAACTAAAAGGCATGCAATTCAATGTAATGGTAAAATAATACACGTTAACCCAGCAGTTCTCAAACTGCGGCCCGCGGCCCAAATACGGCCCGCCTCCACATTTGGTCCGGCCATTTTGAATTTTTTTTTTTTTCTCAATCGTGTTATTTATTTCCTGGCCTTTTCCCTGAAGAATTCAGAGAGGGTTATTTGGTTATTATCTATTTAATTAAGTGTTTTTATTATTAATTATTATATTTTTATTTTTATTTACTTTCATTCCGTGAAGAATCCAGAAAGGGTTATTTGATTGTGGCTTTCTAAAAAACAATCATTTTTTACATTTATGCACTTCTGCAATCGTCACACTTTTTCTGTTACAAACTGACCCCGGCCCCTCATCAGAGAAGGGAAAAGTTATGTGGCCCTCACAGGAAAAAGTTTGGGGACCGCTGCTTTAACACATATTGCCAAAGGCAGAACAACAACCTATCTGCCAATATATACCAATATTTTTTATTTCTATTAGATAAATGTTTCAGTAAAATGTTACACATTCTTGTGTATTTGCCACTTATTGCCACAGTTAACATTGAGGCTTTAGGCCTCTTTTGATCTCGTTGTGAGTTTGTAAGGTTGTGACTTCTGATTAAACAAACTCGATGCCAATCAAAACGTTCGTTCTTCTTTTTCCCCAAATTAGAATCGATAAGAGAATCGATAAAGAATCGAATTGTTAAGCAATATCGATAATGGAATCGGAATCGTAAAAATCCTATCAATTCCCATCCCAAATTACTATGATGCGTGAGCCATGAGTGCTGGGAGTTTGCGGCCAAAACATTGCCTTGCTACCTCGTCAGGATGCAATGAAATAGGCAGGAGATATACCACAAACGGCTGCATTTGCACACTGGAAACACAGACATTACTTCACATTTTTGTCCAGTAAAGAGGACAAAAATATCTCAGTGCGCTGCGAACTTTGCGCTTACTCAAAAAGACTGTCGACCGCTAAAAGCATCCAATTCAAGCACCACTTGGAATTACAGCACAACAGGTAACAAGGCAGCCAAGACTTTTTGATACTGCTCGTGCTCAATCCTCGGTTCAAACTCAGTTGTTGTTGAAGGTTTTGAAAGCTTAGGTTTAAGGAAATTCTAAATATCCATTTTGCCTCCTTAGCTGTAGGCTAAGCTAGCGCGAGTCAATGGTGGTTGAAATCAACTCCTTTAACGAATTAAACCCCCGCTAACTCGAATATTAAGCCTTATGTGAGAAATTAAAATTGTCAAATTCGCCTCATGTAGGCAGAATTTTGGCAGAACGCCGGAACATATTTCCTCCACACCCTTCTCACCTTTTTAACCCCTGACCCGTTTTCATGCCTGCTATTAATTAAGACCACTGTCGATGAGTGGCTAACGTGTCTTACATACAGGCTTTATTTAATCTATGAAAACATAGCGCTGTAGAGTGATGAGAGTGTAAAATGAATATATGATAAAGCTAACTGTCAATTTTAGCTCAGTAGGCATTGCTGGATGAAACACCAAGTAACACTGGTCCCTAATGTGCTCTAATACAGCAGGTATCATACTGTAACGTTGACTAAGAGTCACAGGCTTCGTTAGGTTGCAATTATTTCTTTTTTGGGAACTTGTGGAACGACAACAACAACAGGAAGGCACGTCTCTCACTCTCCCGCACCTCCCTTAACCCCGCACGTCACGCGGTGCATACAGGAACGCATGCAAGTATCCCCGCCATATTATAACCTGATATGTTACAACACAGGTGTCAAACCGATTCCAGAAAGGGCCAAGTGGGTGCTGTATTTTGTTCCAACTGATACCGTGCAGAGAGTTTATTCAATGAACTTCCTACTGAAACAAGCAGCACCTGACAAAGTTTAACTGATTACACATGTAAAAGATCTGATTGGTGAAAAGGTGTCCTCTTCATTTGTTGGAAAGCAAACCTACACCCACTTGGCCCTTTCTGGAATTGGTTTGACACCTGTGTGTTACAATACATTTGTTTTGAACACTGCAAAAACTCAAAATCCTATCAGTGGCCTATACTACGAACCGAGTTCAACCTCCCCAGAAGTAATCTAGTTTACCATCGGGTAACCGGAGTTGACAAAACCTGGTTGTCTAGTTTGTGGTCAATCGGTACTACGACGCTGATTATGAGGTTGATTAGTCGAACTTGTGTCAACCCAGTCAGAGTTACTGCGCGTTCACATAAAAGGGGGCGGTGACCAGAGTCAAACACTACTTGTGACGATGGCACGGGCACCTTACTTCACGGAGGAGGAATGCGCGATGATCATGCGGAATTATGAGGAATTAAAATCCACCCTCACCGCGAAATCCAACACTGCTTCGGCGAGTAGAACGCAACAGGTCTGTTGACAGCGAATTTACAGATCGTGTGATTTGTGAATGCGTCAATATGCCAGTTTACTTATGTCCATGAAAAGAAATAAAGCCTGCTGTCAGGACAATAAAATAAGATTTGGTACATTAACAGTAAGAAATAATTGTCACGCATCACCACACGAAACAGGATGATTGTATGTTTAGTCCCCTTGACTGTATACGTATGTTCTTTTTTTTAGTTCGGGGTCCGATCAATAAACTTGATTTGCAGGCCCGAGCCCGACAACCAGTTATATTTGTGAGGAGTCAGGAGAAGAAGGAAATGCGGGGATGCCATGCGTTGTTGCGTAAATAAAAGCCCGTCTTTTGTAACGGTTTTTCACAGTTAAACAAGACTGTAAGATGCATATTCAATAAACATTTATATCTTTTATATTTGTGCGTCTGTCCTATCAGTGGATTTGACATTTAATTTAATCTCCTCCAGTTGGCAGAAAAAAACGCAAGTTTTCTCAATGTTTAAATAGTCTACATATTTCTATGATTATTATAAATGCATCAATTTGAAGCGTTTCCATACCCCACTCCGAATCACACGGCATACAGTGTTCTTACGCAGATATTCAGCATCACCGATGGAATACATATATTGTCCCTGGCGAAAGAGCGCACGGACAGGCACACACAATCTGCGCGGTTGTGAGGGCCTGACTCGGCGGGTTACATTAGTGACGTCTGCCTAGATCAGTTGGCACAGGTAAAGAATTCCCTCAGCTGAAAATCTATATCTTTCATGGAGAACATCTTCCGGGTACGCCAGCGGATTCTGGCGGTCCCGAAATACCCGTGCCCTCCGGAGAGAGCCCCTCACAATCCGCGCGCCAATGTCGTATGGGTCGTCCAAGTGCGCTGTCATTGTCAGGAGGACACGTCCGCGGAGGAGTGCTGTTTAAATAGAGCGTGGTTAATTGGAATCCTGATGTTAAGCAAGATCTAACTCTGACACGACCAGGTTTGGCGTGTGTTGCCATGGCAACACTTCTCGGTTCCAGCATATCCACCTTTCGTAGTCTCGCATAGCCGCGAACTTACGTCGCACGTGATAAAGTTACTCTCGAAGTTACCCTGCTAAGCCAGAAAACCGGCTTCGTAGTATAGGCCACAGGACTTACAGTTTAGACTAACTTAAAACTTAACTAGAACTTAAAAATGGCTTGACACCAATGGAAATTCAATTGAAACACGTGGGAAAAACACCTAACTTTTAAGTGATGTGAGTTATAAAGCGTAATGGCATTTTTAGGTAAGAAATATATCTATATACAGTATCTTTTTTTATAAGATCTAAAAGTTTTTGGAGTGAAAGCAGTGAATTGGTCTTTTTTTTTATTCTAGTCACATCTGAGGCAATTTTTGGCTGTTTTCAGCAATGTACATCGAAAATAAAAACATTGATTGACTGAAAATGGTTCAATATTAGATTAAATGTCTTGTTTTCTCATGTATATTTATAATTGCTCTTTACCGAAAAAATATTTGTTTTATCCGATTACTCAATTAATTGATAGGATTTTCAGTCGATTACTCGATTACTAAAATATTCGATAGCTGCAGCCCTAAATTTATATCAGGGCTTTGCCTGCAAGAAAAAAATGTCAATGAACAAGGCTTTCAACTGATTTGTGAAAAATTATTTTTGTTTTATGCTCATAACCTTTATTAAAAACTTTCTGTTTTAAGCACATACAACCTGTTACAGTAGTCAGTTAAGTACAGTTAAGTCAGTAAGCTGTAATAAAACATTATTTTTGAAGGAAATAGTCATCCATTTTGTCTTCATCGTAACCAACAGTGGTATGAAAAAGTATCTGAACCTTTTGGAATTTCTCACATTTCTGCATAAAATAACCATCAAATGTGATCCAATGTTTGTTAAAATCACAGATGAAAATACAGTGTCTGCTTTAACTAAAACCACTCAAACGTTTATAGGTTTTCATATTTTAATGAGGATAGCATGTAAACAATGACAGAAAGGGGAAAAATAAGTAAGTGAACCATCACATTAAATATTTTTTGGCGTTCCCTTTGGCAGCAATAACATAAACCAGCTGCTTCCTATAGCTTCATATCAGTCTGGCACACGATCGGGACTAATCTTGGCCGATTCTTCTCTACAAAAGTGCTGTGCTGTACTTTAGTGAGATTCTTGGGATGTCTGTCATGAATCGCTGTCTTTAGGTCATACCACAGCATCTCAATGGTGTTCAAGTCAGGAGTTGGTCACTCCAGAACATGTATTTAGTTCTTCTGAAACCACTCTGAAGTTGGTTTATGTCTGTGTTTTGGATAATTGTCTTGTTGCAGCATCCATCTTCTTTTTAGCTTCAATTGATTCATGCCAGACATCCCAGGAATCTAACTGAACTACAGTAGTTTTGTAGACGAAAATGGGCCAGCAGCTACAGGAAGCGTCTGGGTAAAGTTATTACTGCCAAAGGAGGGGCCACAAAATATTAATTTTGATTGGTTCACTTACTTATTTTTCCCCTTGTGTCATTGTTTGCATACTATCCTCATTAAAATATGAAAACCTGTAAAAGTTTGGGTGGTTTTAGTTCAAGCGGACACTGTTTTTCCATCGGTGTGGTTTTGACAAAGATCAGCTCACATTTGATCGTGATTTTATGCAGAAATGTGAGAAATTTCAAAAGGTTTAGTTTTTCATACCACTCTACATGTCTAAAACAAGTTAAATTGTGAAGGTGATTGAAAAAAGTGACATTTATCCGATTTATCGATTAATTAATTGTCTGATTAATTGATTATAAAAATAATCGTTAGTTGCAGCACTAGTGCAGACGTCCAATCCGTTTGGACGTCTAGTAGTGTTGAACTCTTGATTGGACATCTACCATCGGCAATAGCACTCAGCTCAGAGCTCAGAAAAACTTTTTTTTTAATTTTCTGTCTCGTACAGTGTTGGCAACCCTCCTTGCCCCACTCGCAGCCTACAACCGAGTTTTTCAGCGCGTGTTTGTGAAGCTGGAGCCGGGCCTGCAGCGCCTTGACTTCAGCGTCAGTGGATACATGATGTCCAAGCCGCTGGACAACCAATGTGAGAATCATCACCGTTACACGCCGTCATTCCGCAACAGGACTGTGCTTTTTCACTGAATAAAAAACATCTCTCTGCACCTTCTCTGCAGTTTTGCGCATCCCTCTGCGCGGCGTCGTCTCCGACGAAGACAGTGAAGAGGAGCTGGCTGCTTTCTGTCCTACGGTTAGTCCACGTCACAAAACAACTCATGCAAACGCTCTTAGCTTAGATCAGCTCTGTCGTTTCTTGCAGTTTGACGATGGTGTCGTGGCGAAGGAACTAACTCTGACTGACTCGGAGCACTCTGACGCTGAGATTTCATACACTGAGAACGGGACATTTAACCTGTCCCGGGGCCAGACACCATTAACAGAGGGCTCTGAGGGTGAGTTTTCATGGTTGTTTATCTTTCTCAGGGGTGTCAAAGTCATTTTCAGTTAGAGCAAAAACAGACATGAAGGGGGGTGCGGGTCACGTATTCACTCAAAATAAATATCTCGAGCCCCATTTAATGCAAAATGGAACCGAATGGGTGCCATTTGTTTGTGCTACATTTGCGCTAGTTGTTGAGACACACCTCTATTATTGAGAGTTGAGAGCCGAGGGAGTTGAATACAGAAAATCTGCGAGTGACGTCGTCACTTGAAATTAATATTTCTATATATATAAAACCGATAGCAACACAAGCAAAACTTTTTACAGCACAAACCAGTGCAAATGAAGCATAAACAATTGACCTGGTTGACTGATCTCAGCTTGACCTATGAAAGAATGGTCAATATCTTAAAAATGATAGAAGCACAAACGAAAATGTTTACTGCAAAAACGGAGCACAAACGATTGACACCATTTTTATGTAAGTTTGCATCTGATGGGGGGCCAGGTTTACGGAGGTGTTTGGAAACCCCTGGTTTAAACCAAACACTTTGGGAAAAATTATTATTCCCAAATAAAAATGAATAACAAATTATCCTTGGAGCAATCGTTGCATTTTTTAAAAATATAATAACAAGCACATTCAAATAGCTAGAGAATCCTTAACACTGTTGACCTCCTGGGCTTCTAGACCACTTGATGGCGCCATAGTGGAAATTGAAACATTGAGCCATGCGCAAACCAATTGGCTTTAAAGTTTCACTGCTTCATGAAGCTTTTTTGAACCTTCTCTAAAAAAAAAAAAAGAAATATTGTTTATTTTAATTATTACAATTTAAAACGAAAGTTGGGTTAGAATTGGTTATTCTGTGCTTTCAAACAGTTTCTGGGGGTCAGCGAGGATTAAATAAAACCATGTTAATTTATTTGAAACAATTTATGAAATGAAAATAAGTAAATATTATTTAATTTCTTAAAAACATAAGGTTGATACTAAAACAAAGGCTTGCTATGATTACACTTTCAAAAGAGCATTAAATGCAAATATTTTTTTTTCCCCCAAACTATGCGGAATTGCATTTTCATTTAAAATAGATTAAAATACCCGAGCTTAGCCTCAAATGGTATAAATAATAAGTACAACAAACGAACAGTTGAATAACTTACATAGCAAAAATCCGCTACCTTAAGCCTTTAACACCTAAGCCAATTTTGCCGAATTTGCATGCCTTTGATGTTGCCTTTATATTTCAAAGAAAAAACTGTTCACAATGGCCAAGTTGGGTCCCTTTTTTCAGGATACCTTGAACTTCATGTCCAAACTGTTGTTTTCTTCACTGACCAACTTTAATCCACATTTTGGACCCAAAAAGACAAAAAAAAAAATCCCAAAATCTTTTTTCAAAATTTGTAATGTTAATGTCCTACTGACAACCAAACATACTCGACCAACCGTTTTGAAGCTTGGTACTATTTATTTAACTTGCTAGGATTAACATTCAATAGAAAAAAATAAGATTGAATAGTTTTATGTTTGACAGTTCAACACAAACAGCAGCTATGGTCATAGGCGTATTTGGCCTTTGCACATACTGTGGTCAAAACATGTTACATACAGTGCAAAATGGTGAGAAAAAAAATTATATATATTATCCAACACAAAAAGGGTTTAGAGCAGTGGTCTCAAACCGGTCCTCAAAGGGCCGCAGGGGGTACTGGATTTCATTCCAACCAAACGAGACAAATATCTTTTCACCAATCTGGTTTCTTACAAGTGTAATCAGTTGATTGCAATCAGGTGCTGCTTATGTTAGTAGAAACCTCATTGGTTGAACTGTTTGTGCTGGATCTGTTGGAACAAAAACCAGGACCCACTGCGGCCCTTTGTGGAGTCGGTTTGAGACCGCTGGTTTAGAGGATATCTCTTTGTGAAGTTAGGTATTGTACCCATTACCGTATCAAAGGTATATATGTACATGCAATCAAGCTTCTGGAACACACATCTATATAAAAAGTGAAAAGACTGATAGTGAAGGAAAAATAATAAACACTAAAAAAAAAAGTATTTTCAAAAATATTGACAAGTAGTTCAGTTTAATTCTATTTTTTCAGGCATGCGAACCAATAGTTTTTTTTGCACACTCAATAAAGTTTGTTTTTGAACATGTCACTGAGCTGCGTCACATACAACGTCACACAGCGTACTCATCCGCCGTTTGCGCGCTGCTGTCACTTCTACTCGCCGAGACGTCGACTAATCTGAGGAAAACGATGACAAATACAGCTCATCCTATTCCTTTAGTTAATGAAATAATGCATTAGCTTGCGCTAAATTTAGCTTTCGATTCGTTCTGCATGTTTCATAGTCGCTCGCTCAATCCAACCGGCCGTTGCTTGCTTCGCGTGTCTCCTTTTCCTTAGTTGGCGCCTTGCTCGTCAATTTAGTAAAAATGTTCACATTAGGTTCGTCCTTCTTGACATCACAACGGCTCTTGGGATATGTAGTCTTTTGTGCTGCTTTCGGTTTTGGAAAAAGGACAAGAAATTATGGAAATATGGAGATAGACACATGGTCCACGCAGCGTTTTAATGCATATTTATGAGTGCAATAAAACTAATGATATTATCTCCCGTTTTACTTGGTTGATTGACTTCAAATAAAAACTGGTGTGGACATCAACTTTCGTACTTTCAAACGAGAGCAAACGGGCACGTGGGTGACGTAATTACAGCGTTACGAGGCATCAAAGATGATATGCGTAAACGTGTCACATCCGACATTTTCGCTGTTAAAGGGTTAAATGCTTTAAAATGCTATCTTTTTTTTTTTTTACAATGCGCTTAACAAATCGTTCAAACATATATTCCCACAAAAACTCCTAAATATTCCTATAAACTACATAACGAATGCATAAAAAAACATTAGCTCCAATTAAAATGTACCTTATGTTGGTCTTAACAGGGAGCAACTGGATTCAGCCATGTTAAATGAGTTATGTCATATTAACTGTTGCCACTAGTGGGCAGTGTATCCACCCAAATCAATAAAACTAGAGGTACTCCCCGAGTTACAACGTACCAGACTGAGGTAAACAGTACCTTATTATACCTTATAGTATTTTATTTTTTTACGTTACTTCATGAATATGGCTGTTCGGCCCTTGGCGAAAAACATACACTGCTGGCCAAAAGTATTGACACCTAGGGCTGGGCGATATGGCCTTAAGTACGTATCACGATAAATTGAGCAGATTTACCTCGATGACGATAAATTCGCCCAAGCGGACTGTTATATAATTTGAAATTTTGAATCAATGCATGGAATACAAATTAACCGTTTCTCGTTAAATTTATTTACCAGCTTTCAATTTAACAATTGCACATGCAGTCTAAACATTAAGTATTTAAAAAAATCTTGTAAACAATAAGAATTCTAGTGTGAACATTTATAACAGCTTGTATGACTTAAAAAATGTACATTATAAAAATCAATATGACGACTGTGCAAACATGTCATTCTAACACAAATGACTTGCAGCTTTAACAGTACACTTCAGACGACTTATTGGTAATGGCTGCTGTGATATAATTATTCAACACAAGTGTTTACGTCAAGGTTTCAGGTTTTCTTTTTTTCCTAAACATTTTTTAATACATGCACCCCCACACACAGACACAACCAGATTAAAGCTGTATTGCTCTGATGCCAATGAAACATTTAAGGTTTTATGATGGCAGAATAAAGCAAACACATACAGGAAAATAGCTGTGGCCATTAAACTGTCATATTATATATAGGCTTCACTGTTGGATTATACTTTATGCTGAGTGCTTTACCATCATGAAAGCTTTCAGAGACATCACAAAGAGCTTTCAGAGAAATCACAAAGAGATGCCAAATAACGCAACATAATGATTGCTAAATGAAGTCCGTGCCCAGTCCACTCATTAATTTCAGCCGTTTCGACAAGGTTAGAGCCGCTATCCGAGTCCATCACGTTCATTTGTAGCCGCTGTTAGCCGCTAGCGTTAGCCTGTGGCTTGGCTACCAGAAGAAAGCACTGAAAGCATCCTCTCCTGATATCGTGAGAACCAGGGAGGACAGCGGGTGAAAGCCCGTCTGGAACCCGCCAAGAGTTTACTTAATGTCGGGTGAAAGTTTGGCGAAGCTAACTTAAGCCCGACTCCATCCCGTTTACTTGTAGCGTTAGCCGCTAGCGTTAGCCTACCGGGCTTCTGTTTGTTTGGCTTCCTGAAAACCACGTGACTCCATACGTTAGCACACTTTCTGCTTTCTTAAAGGGGAATTAACATAGCCGAACAACACAGAGTCAAAGCGGGATGAAAAGACTATATTTTCTTGTTTTATTAAATTACCAAATTTACCGACATGTCAAAATTACGTCGGTCATCTTGAAGAATTTCGGTAACGGTAAATTTTCGGTTTACCGCCCTGCTCTATTGGCACCCCTGCAATTCTGTCAGATAATGCTCAATTTCTCCTAGAAAATGATTACAAATGCTTTTTTAGTAATATCTTCATTGAGTTTGCTTGCAATGCAAAAACACAAAAGAGAATGGGGGGGGGGGGGGGGGGAATTAGTGATTAGTGATGCACGATAATGCATTTTTCAGCCGATACCGATAACCGATAATTTCCTCCTCATTCCAACCGATAACCGATAATGTCAAGCCGATAATTCTATTAAAAGATTTAAGTAAAATTTTAAAGTATACACAAAAGAAAATATTACTGTGCAAAAATATAATTTATTGCTCTTTTTTTCCAACATAAAATATGAACAAGTCGTCAATTCCAACATCTAAATAATGACAGATTGTCTGACATTGTGTAATGGTAAACTTTTGGCAACAATTACTTAAAGAGTAAATACCGAAGTTGCACAAAAATGCCTTTAAAAGTAAGCCATTCCTAACATATATAACATTAATACACTGCAAAACACACTTCCTTAAAACTAGTCAGTTTTAAGTGTAAATCTATTGGAAATAAGTGAAATTATCTGCCAGCGCTTCAAGTGTATTTCTCTCAGATTTCTTGGAAGAAAAATATCTAGCTGAAAATAATCTTAACAGCCTTATTTTAAGCAAGACATTATTATACTTAATCCCAAAAAAAAACTTGGAAGAAGAAAAGATTTTGAATAATATTTGTGGCTACAGAATATTATTGTTATTTCATTACAACAGGAATGTGCATATTTAAATTGATAAGAGTTAATAAGTGCCAATAATAATAAGTCAATAAGTCATTCTGCTCCGGATGCTTAAGCTGTGCAGTCGCACCCAAGTGAGTTCCTGAAGGGCGCTCCTATCTTGACTGATAAGCGCTCAGGGCACGGATACAACGCTGCCCAAATAAATCGGACATCTAAGGGAGGGGGGGGGTATTGCAATATTTGTAAGAAATGTGTTTAAATTTGATGTCCCACATGACATGTCAACTACTATTGATGATTTGATGGAATGTGTAACAACTGAATTAAGTATCCCAAACTGCAAACGCATTACCATTTGCTGTGTCTATCGTGCACCTGACTCAAACGGACAGCTTTTTACTCAGCATATGGAAAAGATATTGTTTAAAACGAATAACAAGCATGTGTTTTGCTGTGGGGACACAAATCTGGATATCTTAAATCCTAAAAAAAATCCTCATATAGATGACTTTGTTGCTTCCATGTATTGTCAAGGCCTACGGCCTCTGATTACGCAACCAACACGAATAACGACACACAGTGCGACACTCATTGATAATATATTCACAAACATTCTAGATCAGACTCATAGTGGCTTGCTAATCTGTGATATTACAGACCATCTGCAATGAAATCATTCTCGATTGTAAACACTGGGGCTCGCCTATGGAATACATGTGATGCAGCGCTAACGAATATAAATTCATTAAGTTACTTCAAAAAAATGTATAAACAAAACATAATAAAACAGTACATTGACCAAACTCAACTGTAAAGCGTACACACACCACAGATAAGATGTTCTCGCAGCAAAGGATGATTAAATGTCAGGGTCAAAAAATAAGACATAACACTTGCTTAGGACATGCCCTTCAGCAAAATCACACTACTGAACTGCCATTGCAACGTGCGTGCTGAGTTTAATCCTGAGACAAAATGGAACTTAATGACTTTCGAACGAAATGCGTTAGACTATGACTGGACTGATACACAATATGCTGTTTGTGCGACCCGGGCTGATGGGGGACGGGTTTCCGATAAGCATTTGCTTTTCCCGTCTTCCTTGTCTGTCTTCATCTTCGTCTTTCCTTCGGGTAAACAAAATTCCACACTCTGAAAATGTTCCACACTCTGAAACTGTTAATGATTTTGATATTGATTTGATGATTTTTTTTTTTTTTTGATGATTTGCTGATGATGATGACAATGACAATAAATTCATTCATTCATAAGTTTTGATTATCTACTGTGACTGTAATTGAGCAGACAAATAAGTTAAATTAATTTGAAAAGTGATTGCTAATGTTATATGCTTTGTTGCACACTGTGAAAATGATTAACTCAAAAGAGCGAGATGTCATGTACCCATTCTGCAGCGCTTTGTTTACATTTGCGGCACTCACAACATTTGCGTTACAGCAGCTAAACTGATACACGGCAGTACTATTTGGATGGAGTTGGAGCTCGCATCTCCGTGCGTATTGTTTTGTGCCTGAGTTTTGTTAAGCTGAAAATAAAGGCAGCGTTACAAAGTCATCTGACCGCTCGTCATTTTACATACTGAATGTATTATTGACTGGCTGACTTCGTTTTCTCCATGTTTCAATTATCATCTAACCACTGTGCCGTCATGATAAGCTTGCTTACTGGACATCACTTTTCCAAATGTATGTGGTGAAAATGTGATTGGCATGTTTTTCATGAAGAATGGTGGTCGTATAAACTGCATTATTCTTTTTATCCAGGGCTTTGGCTCTCGGGTCATTTCGGTTAAAAAAAAAAAAAAAAATCATGTCTCGTCTCGGCGGCGGCTATGTTCGTACCAGATAATCCGCCCGCACCGGCCGGTTCGCCGCGGCGTATTCGGGGCCTGGGTCTGCTCACATGCCGTGAGGGAACGCTTGAGAAACCGGGGTGTTCGCCGGAGGTCCTGAAGCCGGGGAACCGGGCTCTGCCCGCGGCAGCGGCCCGCCGCACCGGCCAGAGCAGCGGGCTCCGTCGGAAGACGGCTACTTGCCGACTATCGGTCTCCTGTCATGCCGGTGTTTAGCCTTAGATGCGAGTTTACCACCCGCCTTGGGCTGCTTTCCCAAACAACCCGACTCTGTATCGTCACAAGCCCCGTAGTTTAACTTAGTGTTTACAATAGCTTTAGCATTCCCGCTAGCAGCAGCCTCGTATTCGTTCCAAAAATCTTTGTGATGCAGTTTTAAATGGATGCTGGGTTAGTGGTTTTGAATGAGGACGCTTTCTTTAGGCCTCGTGGAACTTCTGCGGTACATGTTTCGCAGATGACGAGAGCGTAGTTTTTTTTAGTAACAGCCGCCATAATATTCAACTATTTCTTGTCATGTAACTCCGCCTCCTCAACCCCTCCTCCCTCAGGGGCTTCAGAGAGGGGAGGGGTTGAGGAGGCGACGTGCTGAATTCTTCGGTTATGCACATTTGGAGGCTAAATCAAGTATATAAATATCGGATTGCATTATCGGTTGAATTTTTTTTTATTATCTGGATTATCTGTGTGACGTCATAATTGCCATTATCGGCCGATAATTATCGGCGACCGATATTATTGAGTATCTTTAGGGGAAATCATCATTTTACACAGAACTCCAAAAATGGGCCGGACAAGAGTGCATGGCAATACGAAGTACTAAGACTCCTAACTAATTTTGCAGTATAATTTAGGACCGAGTGTGAGAAAGCTGGGTCTCCCTCAGAGATCATGGGTCTTCCAGCAGGACAATGACCCAAAAGCACTAGAAAAGGGTTTGAAAGAAAGCACTGGAGACTTCTAAAGTGGCCAGCAATGAGTCCAAACCTGAATCCTATAGAACACCTGTGGAGAGATCTGAAAATGGCAGTTTGGAGAAGGCACCCTTTTCAAATCTCAGAGACCTGGAGCAGTTGGCCAAAGAAGAATGGTCTAAAATTCCAGCAGAGCATTGTAAGAAACTCATTGATGAATATCGGAAGCGGTTGTTTGCAGTTCTTTTGTCTAAAGGTTGTGCTACCATGTATTAGGCCGAGGGTGCCAATACTTTTGTACGGCCCATTTTTGGAGTTTTGTGTAAAATGATAATGATTTATTTTTTTTTCCACTCTCTTTTGTGTTTTGTCATTGCAAGCAAAATAAATGAAGAGATTACTACCAAAGCATTTGTAATTGCAATCATTTTCTGTGAGAAATTGAGCGTTATCTGACAGAATTACAGAGGTGCCAATACTTTTGGCCAGCAGTGTATTTGAATATAATTATAATTGACTTTTGTTTTGTGCTTTTATTTTGCTTTTTTACTTTCCCACGCGAGTAAGAGCCCATGTACACACGAAGAAGAATGTATTTGCGCACACATTAGGGAGAGGGCATTTGCTCCCCCAAAGAAGTGACGCAGCACAGTGAGAGAGAGGAAAGATTACAGCTTAGCTCGCTGTCTAGCTAGGACTTTTATCTCCAACGTCTTCACGAGAACAGCACAATGGCGTATAATACATGTTTTTGGATAGTTATTTTGAGATTTAGGGGTACTTAAAGGATTAATTCCGACTTTGGCGGAAATTCAGGTTACGTCAACAGCGTAGGAACGGAACTCGTTTGGAACCCGGTTACTACCTGTAAATGCAAAACCTTTCAAAACAATACATTACAGCGCATCTAATTCAACAAGTCCTCAAAGCAGCAAATCTGATTCAAAGTTTTTTCTGATCGAATTACTCGAGTTAATCTAATCATGTGTATGACTTACTTTGGCGGGCCGTACAAAATGACGTAGTGGGCCAGATCTGGCCCCTGGGCCGCCAACTTGACACTTGTGAACTTTTTCTTCATGTCTGTCTTTTCCAATTCAGATCTGGACAGACACAGCGACGCCGAGGAATCTTTTGCTCAGGATCTTCCCGACTTCCCTTCTATCAACCCAGAGGCCACCCTGCTGGAGGACGACGACGACACCAGCATCGGGCTGCCCAGCCTGCAGAGTCACCGTGCTTCCGTACTAGATGTAGATTCTCACCTGGACTCAGACCAGGAGGACCTAGATGCCGAAATGTCCCTCAGCGGCCTGCCGCCCGCCTCGGACTTCGCGGGCGAACTGGCGGGCGACATCGCCAGCAACATGATCCGAGCGGCACTGGTCAGCGCCATGGGGACCCGGCGTCCCTCAGCCCAGCGCGGACGAGTGCCCCCCAGGGCGAACGCCCGCCGCGGCTACCGCAAGCAGTCCAGCTCGGAGCTGGACACGGACTTTGACGTGGAAGACTTTGAGATGCTGGATCAGTCCGAACTGAGCCAGATGGACCCCATCGGACAAGGGCAACGTCGAGAGAGTCAGGGCTCCAACTTCCTCTCAAACTTTCTCGGTAAACCCCAGTGAAAAAAAAAAGTTTAAACCTTTATGGGTGAGTTGGAATCTTACATATTAGCAAAATATTTTAATGTTAAACCCCTGCCCCTGTCTGGTCAGCATCACCTTTCGCACTGTGAATATTTTATGGAACACATTGGATCCTGCGGGAGTAAGAAAATATTTGTATGTTAGATGTCCAATCCATTTGAACTGGGAGGGTCACCCTCCCACTTCTAGTGGATTTGACATGTACTAGTGATAAAGTCAAAAAAATTCACAGTTAAAGGTGATTGGATGCCACATGATTGGCTGTCTAGAATCGTCAGTAGCACTGGAAGAGTTGATCATTGTGGGACCAAATCTGACATTCCCATTCAAGCCATCAACTGTTCCTTCGTTACCGGAGTTGCTTTTCTGCTAATTTACACTTCTTTGCAAGTTGTGTAAAGGTTGCACATTTTTATTTCGAAGACAATCTGGAATGACACACTGACAAAAATGTGTTCTAGGAATTGTAAAGAGTGTGCATTAACTCTTTCAGTGCCGTTGACAATGGTAGACGTCCAATCATGTGGTGTGTGAATTCTACAAGTTTGTCACTAGTAGAAAAATATTTTACTGTGGGGTTCTGTTACTTTTAGAGTTTAGTTTTGTCTTTGCTGTATGAACAACTTGACATGCTCTTTAAATGATTGTTTGCAAAAGAACTCCAATCCATTTGAAATGATTCATTTGCTGCCATGCCTCCTACTTCAAATGAATTTGACACCTTGTTGTGTGACAAACTCATTAAAATTCATAGCAAAAGGATGATTGGACGCCACATGATGGGACATCGGTGGATGTCAATGGCACTGTAAGAGTTAAACAACCCAATGCAGCCGAAAGTCATGCTGAGCTTTATTTTTTTTTTCAAGTTTATACAATCACGAGACACTTTTGGTTTCCTTAAAAGTGACCCATCTTTTCGGTATTTTAGTTTTTAAAAGTGGCCGGTGAATTTTTACCTGACTACACATTGACTTAATGAAAACATGAATTGATAATCCATACAGTACACTCAAGTGAGCCAGTTTTGAGTTCAATCAGAATTCTTGTCTTTTCACATGTGGTTTTGATAGAAAATCACATTCCCATGAACAATCAGCACAAAAACAGCTGGATTCACTTTACAAACAGGCAAAGAACAATTGACTCTCTGTTCAATTGTGTATTTTCCTCTCTGCAATCGTTTTTTATATGTTTTGATGTGAAAATTATATTGAATAAACTGTTTTCGACTAAAATGCTTGGGATTTTATGTGAGAAACAAAAGGACCAAAAATGGCCCATTTGTTCCATTGTTCTTACTAGCAAATGTTCAGAAATTTAAACAAATCTGTATTTTATTGCTTAGGAAACCATGGGTTGCGAGATCATTCAAGATAGGTGTTGTGCCTTATACAACTCATATCACATTGTAGAGTAGTCATGCTGTTTTGCCGAAAAGCATTATGGGAAATGGAGTTCTTTAAAAATAATCAATGAATTTGTATGCACAGTGATTCCTTGCTACTAAGCGCTGTTAGTCCATCGTGGAGTTTTTGTTTTTGTTTTTTTTTGGGGGGGGGGGGGGGGGGATTATTTAAAAAAAAAAAAAACTATCTTATTTAAAAATTATGATACATGCACACATATACAAATCGTATATTTCTTTTATATATCATAATTATTACGTTTGTAGTGCATAAAAACTATTAAAGGATACATATAGGGTTTTGTTTTAAATTTGACTTTGGGGGGGGAAAGGGGGAAAGAACGTGCCTTATATGTACCTCTTTCCATTGTTGTTAAATCCCCCCCAAAAACGGGTGTGTCTTAAATGTATTTCTGTAATATATAGATAAGCTCTGCCTCTACTTAGTGGATTTTTGCGGTGGGAGGCAGTCCCCGTTAACCGCAAGAAATGAGGGATCACTACCTCCAAATCAGAAATGGCATGCCCTGCATGTCAGCCCCATGAGCTGTAAGGCGTTGAAATGCCAGACATAATTAGAGCGAATAAGATGCTGTCTAAAGAAAGCAATGTAGCTGAACTTCAAAGTGTAGACATACAAGTTGTCCATGAAACTATACTAAACTATAAAGTTCCGTGCTAAAGCGGAACTAAAGCGAGCTAAATCTGGCAACACTGGAGAAACCCCAGCCTGCCTTACCCGGAAGTAAAGTGCTCCACAACAAATTTACTCTGCTGCTTGTGGAGAGGAATAATTTTTAATTAGAGCGGTAATCACTGAAAAAAGAAATTATTCCACTTCAGTTATAATACCAATTAAACATTAAAGACGCAGTGGGAAGGGCGGACTTTGAAAGGTTTTGAGTCATTTCAGTACGCGTGAAGCATCTTTACTACAAACGATCTTTAAGTGACGCAACAGTTTAGCGCGAAACTCAGTTCCGAAAGAAAGCTAAAGTGACTGAGAACGAGTTGAAAATGAGTAAAAAAGACAACAGTAAGTTATCAGCTTTGCCATTATCTTCTTTTCTGACGTGTGGTTTCAATTTGTCTCTAAGGTTGGAAGGTTTTTTTTCTTGCCAGGACAACATAATTAATCTGCATTAGCCTCGTTTAATAGGGTTCGTGCTTGCTAACTCTGAGAGTTTGTCACGAATACTGTCACACAAAATAATAACAATCATAAATAACGTGATTTCTTCTAATAAAGATCCATGCCTAGGAACATATTGTCATCCACACAGGTGCCAATGTTATCCTCGCTTACCTGAATGCCCAGAACCGTCCTTACAACGCTCAGGATATCTTCTGCAACCTACAAAACCAGCACGGATTGGGCAAAACGGTCAGAATTTAACTTTGGAGGACGACGTTAATGGTAGGTGGGGGAAAACAACCTAAAAACATTGTCATTGTTTGTTTGACTAGGCTGTGGTCAAATCCTTGGGGCTGCTTGCTGTGGAGGGCAAAATTATAGAGAAGACCTATGGCAAACAGAAGATTTATTTTGCTAATCAGGTTAGTTGAAGGTTTTTTGTGCAATGAAGATCGCCCTTCTAATGCAGTGGTTCTTAACCTTGCTAGAGGTACCAAACCCCACGAGTTTCACATGAATTTGATAATACAGCAATTATTTTTCCAAATTCAAACCTCATATCTATGCTAGCAAGCTAATATCCAAGTGAATTTTTGTTCAGATTTCTACACATTTTTAAAGCATACTTTTAAAGGGAACCACATATAGACTTATTATTAAAATATAAATGTTAGTATAATTTGTAGTATTGTACAGTAATTTGACATTAAAACCCCTTTTGATGTTTCGTTTTTAGGAAATATGTAAAATTAATTTAACCAGTAGCTGCCGGGCTTTCAGAGTATGACTCTAGCGACATAAACATGTCATCTGTTCAGCCCTTTCAATTGAACCTGAGAGAAACATTAATGAGCAGGACACACTGTCGGTATTACATAAAACGAGATGCGAAAGCAAAATGAACAGGAAAGACTGGATGAGACGAGAGTAGGACAAAATCTGTGTTCTGCTAAAATGTTCTACACCAGCCAAACGTCCTACAAGAGGCGAATTTGACACACAAAGAACTACTGTTCGCTTTCAGCTTGTTTTGTTTAGATGCATACAGGCAGAATGTAGTAGAAATTAGTGATGCACGATACTTTATGTTTTGACCGATAATTTCCTCCCCCTTCCAGCCGATAACTGATGCTGTCAAGCCAATAATTCAATTAAAAGCTCTATGTAAAATTTTTGAAGAATACACAAGAGCTAATGTTACTGTGCAAAAATATAATTTAGTGTTTTTTTCCCATCAAATGTGAACAAGTAGTAAATTCCAACATATAAACAATGACAATGACATAGTGTAATGGTAAGCTTTTGGCAACAATTATTTACAGAGTAAATACCTGAGTTGCACAAAAATGCCTTTTAAAAGCCATTCCTAACATACATAATGTTACTACACAGCAAAAACACACCTTCTTAAAACTTGTTAAATTCTTTTGTTTTCAGTGTAAATCTATTGAAAATAAGAGAAATTATCTTCTGGCGCTTCAAGTAAATTTCACTCACTTAGATTTCTTGAAATAAGAAAAATAGCTAGTTGAAAATAAGCTTAATAGCCTTATTTTAAGTAATAACTTATTAAATGTAATCTTTTTTAAAAAATTGTCAGAAATATTCTTTATTCAAGAATGTTCAAAACATTATTTGACAGCAAATTTGCAAAATAATATTTACTTCAAGTGTAAAAATCCGACGCATTCATCTGTTAACTAGTCTTAAACACTCAAAAAAAAAAAAGATAATAATTGACTAGATTTAAGAAAAATCTGCTTAAGACGTTATAAATATGCAGTGTACTGAATGCATCACTTGCCTCTGCTGTGACCCAGGCAGTTCTTGTGAGTGGAGTATGGTTTGGTGCATCTTGAAATGATCATCTAACCACTGTGCTGTCATGATAAGCATGCTTACTTGACTGACATTACTTGTCCAAATGTCCGTGGTGAAACTGATGTGATCAGCATGATTTTCATGAAGATTGGTGGCCGTATAAGGCAGGTAAGCTTGCATCCAAAAAGCAGCGGCGACTCTGTTTCTGGGAGCGGGGCTCCAGATGCTGTAAAAGCATGTCCTCCACGACGATAAATGGCTGGTCGCTGAAGGCTATTATGTTTTTTAAGCTCAGGTATTTAATTTATTGTTAAATGCATTTTTTGCTCTTGTGAAATTAAAGTGCAATTCTGCATAGTTTGAAAAAACACTCGAGATTTTTATTTTTTACTCTAATTTAATGCTCTTATGAAAGTTCAGTCTTGGCAAGCCTTTGTTTTACATCTCCTAAAATTAATTCTGCAAGGCATTAAATGTTCCTAATACTTGATTGTTGAAACTAACAAACTATGGTTTTAATATGCGTATTTTATTAGGTGCTACAGTAACAAAAGCAATTAAAGCAGGTATGTTTATGATTATCGATTACCATGTTAGCAAAAATACAATTTCCCATTACTCCATAACTCTCCAAACTATCCCAACTCTCACCTGATCGCAACTCTCCTTCAAACAGCTACATTTTTAATCTAGCCCGAGGCATTTATATACTGTAATTAGCTGTCAAACCGCGCACCAAAATATAAACAACTTCCTGAGCCAATCACGTGGTACAGCTGGGCAGTGAGGCTTCGGACGTGATCATTTTCAGCCCCTCCCCTTTCTGCACTTCGCTGAAACGCACACACTTCGAAGGCTCGGCGCATCTCCTTACATCAGTACATGTCGACCACTTTGCCTAATTTTAGTTAACGTCAAACTCCGTTGTTGTTCGCCGAACCCAGGTTAAGAACCACTGTTCTCAAGGAATTGATTTGATATTGATATGGACTTCCTGCATTGTGAAGTCAGTATGTTGACCCTCTTTTTAGGCTCAGTTTAGCGAAGTGAACGACACAGACATAAAGGCCTTGGATGGTCGCATCTCAACTCTCAATGAGGAGATGCAGACCCTTGGCCAAAGCTGCAGACAGCTGGATTCAGGTACAGTCGGACAGGAGAATTCCATGCTCAGTCTGTTTTGCTTCCGATACAATTTTTTCATGATACAGATCCGTTACCTATATTTTTAGAGCTGAAGAAACTCACTAGTAGCCTGACAACTCAGGAAATGATGTCCGAAATCATCAAGCTGAAAGACGAGTGTTCGGGTTATCGAGAGCGTCTGGACAAGATCAAGTCAGCGACCAATCACGTCTCACCAGAGGAGAAAGACAAGGTACGGGAGTTGCAGTGTTTTGAGTTTTTGAATGCCTAATAACTTGAGTTCTAAATATTTTTTTGCAGATTCTGAAAGAGCACAACATATACGTCAAAGAGTGGCAAAAGAGGAAGAGACTGGTAATCAATCAAGCATGTGATGTCATCATTCTTCTGCTTTGAATTGAAATGAGTATCACTTGTGAACATTAAATCCAATTAGGTGGAAGGGTGGCAGCAAATTTTGCAAAAGTTTTGTTCCATTTTTTTTTAGGCTTCAGACATGATAGACACAATCCTGGAAGGATATCCCAAAAGCAAGAAAGAGTTCCTGGTAAGTAAAACGAAGCTCTTGGAGTTTCTGTTTTGAAGTATTACACATTCGTGTTGGTGTTCTTTCAGGAGGAAGTTGGTGTTGAGACAGACGAAGAACACAAGGTGGTCGTGCCGACCCTTTAAGATCAATTTTCTGTATGTAAAAGAAGTTTGAAATATTGTTCTATTTCAGTTAACTGCTGCCATTGACGGTGATAGACGTTCAATCCCTTTGAAGTGGGAGGGTTGCAGCGAAGCCAACCCTCCCCCTCCCAAAATGATTAGACATCTACTACAAGTAAACTCATTGGAACTTACAGCAGAGGGATGATTGGACGTCTATCATTGTCAATGGCACTGTAAAAGTAAAAGTATTTATACCTTCGTTTGGCACTGCTGATAAGCTTGTTAAATGTTCAGAATGCCTTATTTAATAGAATATATAGACAAAATAAAGTCTAATTTATCCGTGTAAAAAAAAAAAACTTGAGCAGAGCTTACCGCATTATTTCACACTTTTATATCACAAAGTGAGATCAATGAGACCAGCTGAACAACGAAAAACAAAACTACCTACAGTAAGCTTGTTGCGATATGCAATAAGTCAATTAATATCAAGGTAAACGTGCGTCCATGCATTTGTGTGTGCGTGTGCATGCAGCACACATGCGTGTTGATTGCAAATGAGACATCAGTGCCTTTCTCGGGTCTTTATTGGTCATCAACACACCGTAGATTTAAAGTTCAGATATACCAAAAATAAGAGACACATCTATATCAAACATTGTAAAACATTAGTATTGCTACATTAAGGCTAATGGGGAAAAAAGACAATGCAGGGTTTCCCCTACACATAAGAGATTGTGGCGCACCACCACACTCAAATAAAAGCCGCCACGCCTTGCAAAAGAGATGTTTTATTTTTATAAAGGCCTTTTCAAACTAGCGGCAGCCGAGTGTGAAGAGTTCAGTGGCAAGCTATTCATTGTGTAATGTAATGTCCGGAACTAAGCTGGCCACCTTAAGAGACGAACGGACTGGGGAGCTGTGACGCAGGGGGAAGTGAGTAGGAAGAATGGGAGAACGGGCGAGATAGCGGTTGCATGTCGCTGCAACATGCTGTTATTTTATCGTTTTTTTTTTTATTTTTTTATTGTTTTTACCACAATAAAGTAGGTAAGCCAATACCGACTGCTGTCCTTCTTCCCCATATCTGGGGCATTGCAGTAGCTTGGATCGGACTGTCCGGCGAAAGTGCGCGGTGGACGGCCATCTTGGACAGAAGGCCAAGTTTGAGTGAATCTGCGCCGAGAGGCGAGGCCCAAAATAAGGCCGTAATCTATTTTCAGAGCGCCGCTGCGCTAACGTCAACAACGAGGGGCAGGCGTACTTTTATTTGTGCTATCAGGCTGTTTCTGCGGACAGATATACAACGAAACTTTGATAAATGCGCTTTTTTTCCAGTTTCACGAGCTCTGAGACACTCGAATAATGACTCTCATACCTCTCCTTGCTAAGTTAATGGTACCTCGATGTGCGTTTGTGTGGAAATGTAGTTCACGAACAACAACAAAAAAACTTCACCTTCTCTTTGAAACTAGTAAAATTCTTTACATGGCTATTAGAATTTCCCCCCTACTCCTTGAGATGGGTCCCTTAACAGAAGGACTATTGTTGTCGTAATGTAGTACGTATTAGGGCCAAATAAAATAAAAAAGGACAACACTCTTTATTGCTGCCGTAATAATGACATCACTTGCATGACGAAAATAGAGTGCACTTTTTTTTTTCGTCTGAGTGTGACCTCGGTTTTGCACATCGCGTGACTGTGGCATGTTGGCGTTGCTGACGCTCGCACCCAATTTCAACAGGATGCATTTTGCGAGCAGAGCGCCTGTGGCGTGGCTTGATTGATTCACGTAAAGATTGTAAGATCGCCCGAGAGTAGCGAGGGTTGAAAGATCACAATACAGCAACCATTTGTCTTTGAGACCCTGCGTGCTGGTCAGCTTTCTTTTTGAAAGAAGGAAGGAACAAGTCCTGTGCTGAAACAACAAGAGGAAAAACAACTGCAATGACAGAGATTTGAACATATTTTCAAAATTGAATGCCTCAATGAATCATTTTTTTTCGTATGAAAGATTTTACCATAGACTTCATAATGATATTGACGGGGCGTGGGGCCGACTAAAGGCCGAGTTATGCTTCCGCGTCAGACCTGCGCCGTCAAGGATGACCTGCTTTACGACCCTGCGCTGCAGCCTCCCTGGCTCATTTTTGTTTCTCTGACTTGGCGTCGCGTCAACGCGTGTGACGTGGTGGAAATGGACTATGATTGGTTCGCTCAGACTGTTGTTTCCAGTTCAGCGCGAAATCACCGCCATTGTCAAACATTATTTTTCTATACGCAAAAATGGACCAAGCCGACGAGAGTATCAACGAAGAGCAAGTAAGACCTCTTTTACAACGTCTCGTCAAGACATTATGAAGATTGCCAAATGGCAAGCAATTCATGGGAGATTTCTGAAAATACGGGGCTGGAGGTCAGCCAGTGATTGAATAAAAAAAATGGAAGAACCACTCAGACTAGTACAGTATGTGTGTGCCCGGAATTGAATGGCCACACGAAGCGGTGACCCAGTCGGCCAAAAACTGCCAGCTTTTTATCACTGTCGTATTGTTGGTTGGTGCACTTCATCATTTATTGTGTACATACTAGTACGTTTGCTGTGAGTGTCAGATAATGCTCAATTTCTCCCAGAAAATGATTGCAATAACAAATGCTTTGGTAGTAATATCTTCATTTATTTTGCTTGCAATGAAAAACACAAAAGAATGAAAAAAAATATAATCATCATTTTACACAAAACTCCAAAAATGGGCCATACAAAAGTATTTGCACCCTCAGCCTAATACTTTGTAGCACAACCTTTAGACAAAATAACTGTGAACAACCGCTCCCGGTATCTGTCAATGAGTTTCTTACAATGCTCTTCTGGAATTTTACACCATTCTTCTTTGGCCAACTGCTCCAGGTCTCTGAGATTTGAAAGGTGCCACTGCCTTCTCCAAACTGCCATTTTCAGAATCTATGGAATTCAGGTCTGGGCTCATTGCTGGCCACTTTAGAAGTCTCCAGTGCTTTCTCTCAAACTTTTTCTAGTGCTTTTTGAAGTGTGTTTGGGTCATTTTCCTGCTGGAGGACCCATGACCTCTGAGAGAGACCCAGCTTTATCACACTTATGCTGCAAAATTTGTTCGTAGTCTTCAGACTTCATAATGCCATGCACACAGTCAAGCAGTCCAGTGCCAGAGGGAGCAAAGCAACCCCAAAACATCAGGGAACCTCCGCCATGTTTGACCATGAGGACTGTATTCTTTTATTTGAAGGCCTTGTTTTTTTCCTGTAAACTCTATGTTGATACCTTTTCCCAAAAAGCTCAATTTTTGTCTCATCTGACCAAAGAAAATTTTTGTTTTTTTATGCCTCTGGCTCAGAAGTGGGGTCTTTCTGGGTATCCTACCATAGAGTCCCTTTTTATTTAGACCCCGACGGATAGTACGGGTTGACACTGTTGAACCCTTGGACTGCAGGACAGCTTAAACTTGTTTGGATGTTAGTCGAGGTTCTTTAGTCACCATCTGCAATCTATCATCAACTTTTCTTTTCCGTCCACATCTAGGGAGGTTAGCCACAGTGCCATGGGCTTTACACTTATCGATGACACTGTGCACGGTAGACACAGGAACATTCAGGTATTTGGAGATTGACTTGTAGCCTTGAGATTGCCCATGCTTCCTCACAATTTTGCTTCTCAAGTCGGACAGTTCTTTGGTCTTCTATCTTTTCTCCGTGCTCAATGTGGTACACACAAGGACACAGGACAGAGGTTAGCCTTGCCTAGCCCTGCCCTGGACTTAGTGGGCCGATGGGGGTCCCGCGATGTGCCGTGCCGGTTGGGGGGCTGCAGCTGTGACTCGTGGGCCGGATAGGGGTTGGTGGTGCATTCCCTCTTCCCATCCCTGAAGGCTGGTTGGTAGGGGGCGCGGGTTGCCCGGGGGAACCATCCTAGATCCCTGGGGGGGGTGGATGGCCCCTTTGCTGGGCTGCGGGAGGAGGGATGGGCTGCGCTGGCTTTGTGTACACTCCACCCTTCCCAATCACATGGTGTCAACTGGAAATACATCTAGCTGACGATAGCACCAACATATTCATAGTGTAGGTGCTCATTGTATTTTTTGTTATTTGTGTTTCTTCTGTCTCCTTCTTTTCCTTTGTCCCCCCATAACCCCTTCCTGTTCGCTGCTTTGTCTTAATAAACGAAGTATGTTGAATGATCACAAGGGGAGGATGTCATACTCCAATGCGAAACATTAAAACTGTTCAGACCGACCGGTCACTCAGATTTCCATTCTCCGTGTCAAACAGCTGAAAAGGACAGGTTTAAAAATAATAATTAAAGTGACGTTAAAAAGCATTAAATTAGATTTGCTGCCACCTGTAGAAACCCTGAAGAAGTCATTTTGAAAATAATAGTTTTTTATATGTAACATATTAAAATGTACTTGATATGTTGTAGACATTGTTAGGGAAGCGTAACGTGAGTATAATTTTCCCCCAAATCAATTTTGCGCACTCTCCACTAGATGGCTCCCTAGTCAACTGCTTAGCTCGTCTGTTTAGAGCTTGTACTGTTTGTATGGTTGCATGAATTTTGTTCATTTTTTAAAATTTATTTATTTATTTTATTTTAGCACAAACGTTTAGCTTTCAGGTGTAATGGAAGGTATGGCATGTAAAAGATTGAAAATAGGAACTGCAGTACAATCTGACTGGTTTGGTTACACAGATCTAGAAAACACTGATATAGCACACATCCTGCTTCCTTTCTAAAACATAAAAATGGTTACTCTTTAACTCTTTGAAATCACTTTTTTCACTATTACCAAACCTCAAAAATCTACTGTACATAATATTTGAAATCTCGAGCAAAGACACCTGTATTTGTTTTGATTTTAATATTTTTAATGAATGACAGTTATGCAGTAGACTATGGACTTTTTTTCTTTTATTTAGTATTACAGAACTTTTCTCATTTTAGATTTTCACCAGCCTCACCCAATCCCTTGCAACGCGATCGTTGCTTAATTTGCATACTTATGAAAGAGAAGTCACACCGAGTACGAACCTTAATTCCTTGAAGACACCAACGTTTGTCTAATTTTTCTTACATTAACTCTTGGGGACGGTAAAGCGGCATGTAAAAGGATTCAGGTCGTTTTTTGCTGTGTGACTGATACCTCTAATGAGCCATGGAATGCAACATAACATAACACAACATCCAAAGTCATCTTAAACTCTGGGCGTATTCCAACACCCGTTGCAACAATGTGCCATACTTGTCATACCTACTCCAGATAATTAACCTCCGGGACAGCCAAACACACCTTAAAGGTGCTGAGGGCCCACCTCCAAAGGGAATGTGGAAACCCAACAAAAGGCCATAGTTCCATTCATTCATTCTTGTAGTAGTGGTGCAACACAAACACCTCATCACAGTTCCATTCAGTTACTTTACTGTGAGCAATGTCTCATACATACTGTATGCAGGTACATTTGTGAGGCTTTAGAACTTTCATATAAAATGAAAATGGCAATGCATTTGGTCACTTATACCGTATGGACAAAACTGGAAGGATAACATTGGGACTGCACATTATGCTGCTCCATTCAAAAGTATTTTATCCTTTAGGAGAACAACAAGCAGGTTATACAATAAAAGTGGTATTTGTGACCAAAAGTAAATTCACCAATGTCACACAAATGCATTATTGTAGTCGATTGGTTGGGAAAACATGATGCATGTTCCTTTCACAAATGGCCTTTGTTTAACCCCGCACCAGGTTTTTGAGACATTCTTATTGGATCTTGTTGTGGTCAACACTAGAGTTGTCTGATGATGACTTTTTAGCAGATAACCCCATATTGTTCAACTCCAAAAATTCGATACCGATATACAGTGAAGAAAGTAAGTATTCGAACACGCTATTTTGCAAGTTCTCCAACTTAGAAATAATTTTTTTATCGTAGATGCATGTCCACTGGGAAAGAGAATCTAAAAAGAAAAATCCAGAAATCAAAATGTATGATTTTTTTTTACGATTTATTTGTGCGATACAGCTGCAAATAAGTATTTGAACACCTAAGAAAACGAATGTTAATATTTAGTACAGTAACCTTTGTTTGGAGTTACAGAGGTCAAACGTTTCCTGTAGTTTTTCCCCAAGATTTGCACACACCGCAGAAGGGATCTTGGCCCACCCATCAGTCAGGTTTCTGGGCTATTGCTGAGAAACATGGAGTTTGAACTCCCTCCAAAGGTTTTCTCATAGACTTAATAATGATATTGACGGGGCGCGGGGCCGATTAAGAGGGGGCCTGCATTGTTGGCGTGGCTGACGAGTGGAATCACAGACAGAGCTTTTTTAGTTGAAAATGCTTGTGAATAAATGCTTAAAGCCCTGAATTCTTTATATACAGTATATGAACGTAAAACAGTCTCGATTCTTGGTTAAAAGCAAAAAAAAAAAAAAAAAAACGTGCAGTTAGCATTTATTTTACGTAAATATGTCGAAGTACGATGCTAGTCAGTCAGTGTGGCGGCCGCCAAATGTAAAGAGCTTTTCCGGTGAAAATTGTTGTGAATTAGTGCTTAAATCCCTGAATTCTTTATCGATATGGACGTAAAACAGTCTCGATTCTTGGTTAAAAGCAAAAAATAACGTGTAGTTAGCATTTGTTTTACATAAATACGTCGAAGTACGTTGCTCGTCTGTTCGTCAATGTGGCGGCTGCCAAATGTAAACAGCTTTTCTGGTGAAAATTGTTGTGAATAAGTGCTTAAATCCCTGAATTCTTTATCGATGTGGACGTAAAACAGTCTCGATTCTTGGTTAAAAGCAAAAAATAACGTGCAGTTAGCATTTATTTTACATAAATACGTCGAAGTACGTTGCTAGTCTGTTCGTCAATGTGGCGGCCGCCAAATGTAAACAGCTTTTCCGGTGAAAATTCTTGTGAATAAATGCTTAAATCCCTGAATTCTTTATAGATATGGACGTAAAACAGTCTCGATTCTTGGTTAAAAGCAAAAAAATAACGTGCAGTTAGCATTTATTTTATGTTAATATGTCGAAGAGTGGCGCCAATGCCGTAGCTGTTTATTTCTCCCATTGATTTTTTTCCACGTTTCAAAATGCATGCATGGTATGAAAAATATAATAGTTACCTTGAATCCTCGAATAAATCACTCCTGAGACAGTCCTTCCTGTTTGTATGCGGTACAGCTTTCGTACTATTTCAACTTAAATCTGGCGTTTGATCCCTGCATGTGTTGAGACCTGCTGCGAATAACTGAATCGGACTGTAGGACAGCCCCCTACTTGAAGGCATAGCGCAGTGGCTGACGGAAATGACCGTTCACTACAATTATGAAGTCTATGGTTTTCTATTGGGTTTAGGTCTGGAGACCGGCTAGGACATACTAGAACCTTGTTATGCTTCTTACGGAACCATTCCTTGGTTTTCCTGGCTGTTTGTTTCGGGTCATTGTCATGTTGGAAGACCCAGCCATGACCCATCTTCAATGTTCTGACTGAGGGAAGGAGGTTGTTCCCAAAATCTCACAATACAGGGCCCTAGTCATCACCTCTTTATTACAGCGCACACGTCCTGTCCCATGCGCAGAAAAATACCCCCAAAGCATGAAGCTATCACCGTCATGCTTCACGGTAGTGATGGTGTTCTTGGAATAGTACTCGGTGAGTGGAATTATGACCAAAAAGTTATATTTTTCTCTAATCTGACTACAGAACTTGCTCAAATGACTCCTCTGCATCATCCAAATGGTCATAGGCAAACTTAAGACTGTCCTTGACATGTGCTGGTTTAAGATGGGGAACCTTCCATGCCATGCATTATTTCAAACCATGACCTCTTAGTGCATTACCAACAGTAACCTTGGAAACGGTGGTCCCAGCTCTTCTAAGGTCATTGACCAACTCCTGTCTTGTAGTTCTAGGCTGATTCCTCACCTTTCTAAAGATCATTGAGACCCCACGAGGTGAAATCTTACATGGGGCTCCACTCCGATTGACATTGACCGTCATGTTTCGCTTCTTCCATTTTCTAATGATTGCTCCAACAATGACTTTTTTTTCACCAAGCTGCTTGGCAATTGCTCTGTAGCCCTTTCCAGCCTTGTGGAGGTGTACAATTTTGTCTCTGGTCTTTTTGGACAGCTCTTTTGTCTTGGCCATGTTGCAAGTTTGAGTCTTACAGATTGTATGGGTTGCACGGGTGTCTTTATGCAGCTAACAACCTCAAACAGGTGCATCTGATTCAGGAAAAAACATGGAGTGGAGGTGGACCTTTAATAGGCGGACTAACAGGTTATTCTGGGTCAAAATTCTAGCTAATAAACAGGCATTCAAATACTTATTTGCAGCTCTATCACACAAATAAATTGTGGAAAAAATCATGCATTGTGAATTCTGGATTTTTCTTTTTAGATGCTCTCTCACATTGGACATGCACCTAAGATGAAAATTTCAGACCCCTCCATGATTTCTAAGTGGGAGAGCTTGCAAAATAGCAGGGTTTTGAAATACTTATTTCCTTCACTGTATGAGGTCGTGGACTTAACATATTACGGCTAATTGTATTATGGTGTGGTGCACTTGCCATTTCTCTGGGCTGGATAATTAGGTAAAATATAATTTAAAGAGGAACAAACGGTACACAGTACGTCACAGGCGTTTCGGACAATCAAACTTTATTTTCACAGGTGCAACCCATGAATAATCACTCCTGGTGATGTCACTCTAGTGCAACCCACCCCCAATAATCTAATTATGACAGCACACACCCCCACTCCAAAACAACACCCCCACTTGCTCTCATACAGGTCATATAGGCTAGGCCTACATCAGACATGTCCAAAGTCCGGCCCGGGGGCCAAATGCGGCCCGTGGTCAAATTTCATCCGGCCCCCAGCCTCTGTCATAAAATCAATAATGTCTGGCCCGCACACAGACTTAATAAATTGGTCAGCAGTACTTCTACCAGCATATGAAGTAGCTTACACACTAAATGCTGCTCCTCATTTACCCACTAAAAGGCAGCAGCACTCTAAGCAACATTATTCCGTGTGACCCTTTACTCCCAATTTTCTAAAATGGCGACAATCAACAAAAAAAAGAAAGTTGACTGGGACGGCCGACGTTTCAAGGATAGGTGAAAATTGGACTATTTCTTCACTAAAATTCTTCACAACTGTGTCTGCCTCATTTGCAAAGAGACAGTCGCTGTTTTTAAAGAGTTCAGTGTGAGGCGATATTACCAAACAAGACACGCTGACATGTACGACAAGATTACAGGGACGATACGTAGCGAGAAATTTAAGCAACTTGAAGCTAGTTCAATTTTACAGCAGCAGGATTTCGCAAGAGCCAGAGAGCCGAAAGAGAACGCCACAAAGGGTAGTTGCGAGATTGTTGAAATTATTAATTAAAAAATAATAATAAAGCAAATGTGACACACAGAATGGCTTGCTAAAATTTGCTTAAATATATTGTTCTACGTAAAGGATGTCAGCCAAGGTCGCCCCCCCACATTTTTACCACATCAAATCTGGCCCCCTTTGCGAAAAGTTTGGACACCCCTGGCCTACATTAATCATCATTAATCATTTAGACTCTGGCAGTTTACATTCTTATTTCGCTTGAAACTACACTACGAACTAAACAAACTTTCCAAATTTCTGTAATTTAAACTTGGTTGCAGGCTTGGTCATTACATCAGCCACCATATCTGCTGTTGGACAGATGGTCACATTTCCATCACTGACTGACAAACGGACAAAATGGAAAAGGATATCAATATGCTTAAATCTCTGGTGATTTTTAGCCAAAGCAATGGCTCCTTGGTTGTCTTCTAAGATTGTTCAGGGTGCATATTTACATTCCTTGTCCATGACCTGCAACGAATATAAGATATACGTAGACACTCTTGAGTTGTTGCAGCTAGAGCCTTATACAGTCTTCTGCCTCACATAACGTAACAGTGGGTTTCTTTGATTTCCACGATACTGCTGGACCTTGTTCTGTTAGACCCACACAATAACCCGTGGTACTGCACCTATCCTTCAGATCCACTGCCCAGTCAGTGTCACTGTAGGCTACAAGTTGCAATGTCCTAAAATTTTGTGCAGGGTTTGTACATCAAAACAAGAATGACATTGATTATTCTCACCGGTGCTGCAGATGTCCAAATAATACAGCCTGTTGTACTCTTTCGTGTCAAATCTGGTCCCTTCCTTGTGGACGAGCTGGTCACATCCGTGTTGGAAAGTCACTGATGCTCGGTTGGCTATAGCAGTCTTAACAGAGAATATGTTCCGGATAGGATGGTATGTACAGTGCTCCCTTCAGCAATGCCTTCACCCATTGACCTTCGCTGTTCATCAGATACACCTCCGCATCTCCTCTCTTGGCTGCAACGCCGCTCGTCCTGGTCCTGTCCGCCAGCTCCAAGACTTGTTTCTCCCATTGGAAGGTGTCATCATAGTTCTTAAATCTCTTGATGTCTGTGATTATGTGGGAAGTTGCCCCTGTATCCACCATCAGGTCACGTTGTCTGGATCCGTTAAACTCGCCATCAATAATCTTAAAGCAAAAACACATTCTTTCTCCTCGGTTGCTCGCTTGACACCATCTCACCTTCTTCATCTGCATGTAGTATCATTGAGAGTTGCATTTTTACAAAGACTGCACCACAGTTTCTGTCTCTGGGACTGTTCATTTGGGCAAAAGTGGGCAATATGCCCTTTCTGGTTGCAGGTGAAGCAAAGGATGTTCTCTCTCCCCCCTCCAGGACTTGAGCCAGTCTCACCATCATCGGTTGAATTAGAGCCCAATTTCTCAGTACTCTCAAAACCTCTCTTTTTTTTTTTGAATCAATGAATGTCATGACGTCATCACTTACAGTTACATAGACGCTAAACGGTTTGAATGACTCCGGCAATGCTTTCAGAATCATTGCAATCAAAAGTCCGTCACTGAGCGTCTTTTCAGCCTTTCTCAGTGCTGTAATGGCCCTTTCAGTCCTAAGTACAAAGTATGTGACAGTTTCATTGACCCCTTTCTGGAGAGATGTTCGCTCTGTGTACAGGTTGATCACTTGTGGTTTGCCTTTACCTGCGTAGTGATTCCACAGTATTTCCAAGGCTTTAAGCCCATCTTCTTCAGTGTCCCTCAGTACCAGCAAGAGGCTCTTATCATCCAGGAACTGGATCAGTTCGGCGTAGATGCATCCAACTTTCTCCTTGTACTAGTATATGTTTGTGTCGAAGTCCTCCACGGATCTGTCCGACTCATGCAAGATAGTGTCCTTTAGCCCTTGCAGCTGCATGTGTCCTATGAATTTCGCCTCCCACAGCTCATCATTTGTTTCATCGCCGTCAAAACACAGTCTTAACCATCGGCTTCCAGTATCCTGCCTGAGCCCATAAACTGTTGCACTTGCCATTTCTCCGAGCTGGATAACTACGTAGTCTGGTTGAAGTTATTGTTGCCAAAGGGGGGGCCACAAAATATTAAATGTGATGGTTCACTTACTTATTTTTTCCCCTTCTGTCATTGTTTATATACTATCCTCATTAAAATATGAAAATCTATAAATGTTTGGTTGTTTTATTTAAAGCACTGTTTTTTCATCTGTGTGTTTTTGACAAAGCTCAGTTCACATTTGATGGTGATTTTATGCAGAAATCTGAGAAATTCCAGAAGTTTCAGATACTTTTTCATACCACTGTGTATATATATATATATATCATATATATATATATATATATATATATATATATATATATATCATATATATATATATATATATATATATATATATACAGTGCCTTGCAAAAGTATTCGGCCCCCTTGAATCTTGCAACCTTTCGCCACATTTCAGGCTTTAAACATAAAGATATGAAATTTTATTTTTTTGTCAAGAATCAACAACAAGTGGGACACAATTGTGAAGTGGATATTGGATAATTTAAACTTTTTTAACAAATAAAAAACTGAAAAGTGGGGCGTGCAATATTATTCGGCCCCTTTACTTTCAGTGCAGTAAACTCACTCCAGAAGTTCAGTGAGGATCTCTGAATGATCCAATGTTGTCCTAAATGACCGATGATGATAAATAGAATCCACCTGTGTGTAATCAAGTCTCCGTATAAATGCACCTGCTCTGTGATAGTCTCAGGGTTCTGTTTAAAGTGCAGAGAGCATTATGAAAACCAAGGAACACACCAGGCAGGTCCGAGATACTGTTGTGGAGAAGTTTAAAGCCGGATTTGGATACAAAAAGATTTCCCAAGCTTTAAACATCTCAAGGAGCACTGTGCAAGCCATCATATTGAAATGGAAGGAGCATCAGACCACTGCAGATCTACCAAGACCCGGCCGTCCTTCCAAACTTTTCTTCTCAAACAAGGAGAAAACTGATCAGAGATGCAGCCAAGAGGCCCATGATCACTCTGGATGAACTGCAGAGATCTACAGCTGAGGTGGGAGAGTCTGTCCATAGGACAACAATCAGTCGTACACTGCACAAATCTGGCCTTTATGGAAGAGTGGCAAGAAGAAAGCCATTTCTCAAAGATATCCATAAAAAGTCTCATTTAAAGTTTGCCACAAGCCACCTGGGAGACACACCAAACATGTGGAAGAAGGTGCTCTGGTCAGATGAAACCAAAATTGAACTTTTTGGCCACAATGCAAAACGATATGTTTGGCGTAAAAGCAACACAGCTCATCACCCTGAACACACCATCCCCACTGTCAAACATGGTGGTGGCAGCATCAGGGGCGCCGTATAGGGGGGAAAAGTGGTACTGATTCTAAGGGCCCATGGCCTGAGGTTGCCCACAAAGAAAATTAGAGCATTAGGTAATCGTTTGCAAATTTAAATATTAATCATTATAATTTTAAAAGGTATAAAACGAAGGGTTTCTTTTTCTTGTTTTGTTTTTGGCAAAAAGTAAACATCCAGAGAGCATATGTATTGCCAACAACCCCCCCCCCCCCCCCCCCGCGTATTTTCATTAATTGGTTTCGTCCGCCCTTTCTTTGATCAGACCGCGTGCAGGCAGAGCAGCGGTGCACATTTACACTAGTGACGGGATCTGTCGTTCACTTGAGTAAACGAATCCATTCCGGTTCGTTCAGTAAAAAGATTCGTTCAAACAAATCGTTCAACGAATCGTTCGCCCCCCTCATCTCCCTCCCCGCCCAAACGAATCGTTCGGTTACTGAACGGGAAGTGACGTTGCCGAACGAATCACCAAAGACCGCTTCGCAGTATAACTGAACGGGAAGTGACATTGCTTGGTCCCTCCCTCTCTTGCACACAGGCACCACTCGTCGTAGTTTCAGAAATAAGTGACAGGCGGTATCATTCTGCTTTCACAGACAGCCTCGTCTCCCTCCTGCTGCTGCAAAAGCGAGGGAGAACTTTCGCGTCGTCTGTCCTAGTTCTATGGGCTCAAAGTAATGGCCCGTGCTTGCATTTCGATTTAGGACCCGGTTAAACATTTTCCTTTTGTGGGGGGGAGTGGGGGTTTGGGGTCGGGGGCACACGGACTTTCTTTAGCATGATCTTGATCACATATGCTACCAGCCAACGCAGCATGCTTGCTGTCACGAAAATAAAAATAAATCGAAAGTTTAATTTCTAAATATGGAACGACCAACACATCATATTTACCTCTCGCTCTGTTGTATTTTTGTTTTTATGCTCATCACTATTATTTTAGGTCACTATTGTTAAAACTGAAGTGTAAATAGCTAGTTGCCAAATGTGCTGCTCTGAAATAAAAACAATACTACATTTTGATATTCGACAGTTTAATTGCAAATCAGTATTAAGATGATCGTATTGAATTTTTGCACTGGTATTAACAAATAAAATAATCCGGTCAGCTCCCCTGTCGCCCCCTCATCTCAGATTGTCAAATGCTGACGAGAAATAATTGTTTGCTCTTTACGATGTTGCCTTTCTACTCTCATTAGTCTGTTAAGAAAAATGTAGACATATTGCGACATCTCCCGTGTCCGCGTGCGTTGTTTTTGAGTAGCACATGATGGACGGATGGACATAATTTGTCAACACCCGACACGCTGACACGAAAAAAAAAATAAAATAAAACCGTCGGAAAAAATTGACATGTATATACAGTTTCATTGCAAATCAGTATTATGGTGATAATACTAAATATTTTTTCTGTGCGCATATGAGGTAAATAAGCTGCCATGAAGCCTCCATAGTGACAGTTCTCTGCCCCCTTCACTGCCGTGAGTGCCGTCACGCGACCGCAGCTCACCTTTGCTTGCCTCGTAGCTACCCGTGTTTTATTTATTTATTTATTTTTAGCTACCCGTGTTTTAACTACTGCAAATTTGATAGTATGTTGTCAGTCATAGGTAGTCCCGAGTCTGTTGAGAAAAGTAGTACACTAAACCATGCTCGCTAGATTTGTGTGGTGTTTTGTCTGTTTGAGCAGCATTTGATAGGCTCCACGTTAACAAATATGTGACAAAGTCATTTCCTTTCATTTTATGACTCGTTCACCGCATAGTCATTACTGGAAAGTCAAGTTAGCAGCAAGCTAGGTCAGGCACCGGAGGACCGAATCACTGAACGGGAAGTGACAAAACTCAGTCTTTCCCCCCTGCCTGCACGCTGGCTGCTTATTGGCCACACGTGGAAATGAGTGACAGACACCTTGATTCTGTTTCCGCTCCCTCCCCTGCCCGCAATGAGGCTGGCGTCTGATTGGTCGTGTGCGATGTCAGAAGACGCTGCCGCTTGCTCAACGCCCTCCCACGCAGCGAACAAGCGCCACCAACTTCATAGAACGAATCAGTGCAGATGGTGATTAGTTCGGTCTCGTTCACCCAAACAATTCTTTCAAAAAGACCGAATCGTTCGCGACCGATACAACACTAATTTACACCAGTAAATGACTCTGAGTATTGTGTAGAGGGGTAGATAAGACCAACAGGATGTGAAAAAGTACTTCACAAAGGAAGGTTGGTGTAAATTGTGTCAGTGTAGTGCTGAAAATTAACCTGTTATTTTAGCTCACGCGACGTCTATTAGAAAGCTCAGAAGAAGGGTCCCAGCTCACTCCGTAAGAAATACGGGATTTTCCCGACCTCAGTGAGCGACATTGACCAATTCAAGAACATGAATTCCAAATAATGACGGCATTTTTTGGTATCATACAGATGTTGAAAGTTGGTGTGGATTTTTTTTTTAATCTGGTTGAATCCAGTTTGTCAAGAATTTATTGAATTTAGTTTGTCATCAATTAAATTTAGTTAGTTAACAAGGAAGGGACCTGGCTTCGGAGCAGTAGCCTATAGTGGAGATTGTAAATTTTCAAATGGGGCTAAGCCTATTCCATAATGAAATACTGTAATTGTTTGCCAGCTAGTGTTTGTTCCACTTTTAGCTTACATTTAATTAGTACAGCAGGTTAACCCTTTCGCAAGCTCTCCACACCAAAACAGTTGTCTCTGCCCTCGCCTGTTGTAATAGGCACAAGCACAACTCCTCTTGCTGCGTCTGGCTCAGCAGCCCTGTCTCCTGACACCCTTCATGAGCCAGCCTCATCTTTACTCCCAACTGAAGGAGGTGAGGAATCAACTTGAACACTGCCACACCACACATAAAATATCAGTGGCTAAGAGACAAATAGTAATAAGTAATAATAATTAATAATAATAATTATTATTATTAATTAATGATACATAATTAATAATTAAATTAAGATACTAGAATAATATAGAAGATATTGTTATATTTGTCATTTTATGTACACTACAGAGCCAGGACCATCTTCAGTAAGACACTTGAACTCTGTGTATACTGCTACATTCCCCCCTAACTTGTCCTCTCTTGGTCTCCTGAATGCAATTTTTAAGATGCAGCTGCAAAGCATTTTTGGAGAAGTGTGCATCGCTTTACGAATATTTTGCACACTCCCCGTAACAGTTGCAGGCGGCGAGAGAGCTTTTAGTAAGCTAAAACTCATAAAAAATTATATGAGGTCCACTATGTGTCAGGACAGGCTTTCTAGTCTTGCCATGTTGTCCATTGAAAGTCAGTTGGCTAGGAAGCTAGACTTTAATGATTTGATCACTGACTTTGCTATCAAGAAGGCTCGGCGCTGGGCTCTTGGCGACTAAGGCTGATCAACCTGCAATCTGCTCGCTTTGTAATTGTGAGTGTGATTGCTTGTGTGTGTGTGTGTGTGTGTGTGTGTGTGTGTGTGTGTGTGTGTGTGTGTGTGTGTGTGTGTGTGTGTGTGTGTGTGTGTGTGTGTGTGTGTGTGTGTGTGTGGTGTTCGCTTTGTTTGTTATATCATTCTAAAGATTGTTTTTTTGATTGGCGTTAATGTATGCTGTAGTATTGTTAGAATAAAAGTTTTGTTTTAACTTAAGTCATTCATTGTGGTATTTGAGAATATTTCTAATAAAAATATATTTAGATTGTAAAAGATGGGCTTCAGTACATTTCTTAAAGATGATATCAGTCTATTCATTATTGCTCTATACGCTGTATGTTTACATAAATATATTTTCATCTTAAATTAATGCAGAAAATGCACAAATTAGTGTGTAAAGATTCACCAGAATGCAGGAAATTACATAGTTGATACTCTAAATGTGTGTGTGTGTCCCGGCACTGGTGGTGGGGCCCAAAGTGATATCTTTTCATGGGGCCCAAAATCCCTGGCAGCGCCCCTGGGCAGCATCATGGTTTGGGCCTGCTTTTCTTCAGCAGGGACAGGGAAGATGGTTAAAATTGACGGGAAGATGGATGCAGCCAAATACAGGAACATTCTGGAAGAAAACCTGTTGGTATCTGCACAAGACCTGAGACGGACGGAGATTTATCTTCCAACAGGACAATGATCCAAAACATAAAGCCAAATCTACAATGGAATGGTTCAAAAATAAACGTATCCAGGTGTTAGAATGGCCAAGTCAAAGTCCAGACCTGAATCCAATTGAGAATCTGTGGAAAGAGCTGAAGACTGCTGTTCACAAACACTCTCCATCCAACCTCACTGAGCTCGAGCTGTTTTGCAAGGAAGAATGGGCAAGAATGTCAGTCTCTCGATGTGCAAAACTGATAGAAACATACCCCAAGCGACTTGCAGCTGTAATTGGAGCAAAAGGTGGCGCTACAAAGTATTAACGCAAGGGGGCCGAATAATCTTGCACGCCCCACTTTTCAGTTTTTTATTTGTTAAAAAAGTTTAAGTTATCCAATAAATTTTGTTCCACTTCACGATTGTGTCCCACTTGTTGTTGATTCTTGACAAAAAATTAAAATTTTATATCTTTATGTTTGAAGCCTGAAATGTGGTGAAAGGTTGCAAGGTTCAAGGGGGCCGAATACTTTTGCAAGGCACTGTATATATATATACAGTACATATATTTATTTTAAATTTGGTGACCCCCACCCCATTGCTACTCCACAATCAGACTCTTCAGCTTAGAGCACCCAAAATAGTTGCAGTGACCCTGGTTGATGTTTCAATTACTATTACAAAACATGGAATTTAAGAATGTGATTTCATGAATCAAGTTGGGTTGGTACATGACATGCTGCATTGCTCATAATGCTGATTGTCCTCTCTTGTAAAGTAAAAATTATATATATGCGACAAATCACACTTCAGTGGAGAAGGAAAGTGTAATACCTTGATAGTGATATGATCGAGAAGAACAAATTAAATACCTGAGTCGTCAAACCCCTTTAAAGTTGAAATACAGCATTTCATTGGTGTTTCAGCAATCTCAGCTGTTGTGCTGCGTAGTGCTTCTTGCTCTCCTGATGAGTTACGTACTCAGAATGCTGCTAAGCCAGTTCAACAATGGAGGCAGACATTCCAGTTGTAGCACCGTACCGATGAGACATCCAGATTACTACCTTCGTTAACACTTAACACATCTACATAACACTTTCTGAGGCATTAGATTTCTGTTACAGGGAAACTTAAATGGCATGCTTAGCTCTTAATAGTAGATTTTGCCCAAATTTGCAGACTCAAAAGTGTGCAATGTTGCCACCAAGTATGAGTTTAACTGCCTGGGATTGAACTCTTACAGGGCATCCGCGGGGTCTTAAAAAGTCTTTAAATTAATAGGATGTCTGTCGTTCTCGATGGCAGTCAATGAATGAAGTACTATGAAATTTAAAAAAAAAAAAAAAAAAGTATTATATACATCGCCTGGTCTATATGTGTGTATGTTTTAATTTCACAACCCCCCCCCCCCCCCCAAAAAAAAATATTTTAATTCAACATTAATGAAGACAAACACACAACACAGCAAAAAAAATATACATACAAATAATAAGACATTCCATTTTCGGTGGTGGAATGTAACTAACTAAAACTACTTCTTTACCGTACTTAAGTACATTTTTGTGGATCTTTACTTGAGTACAAATATGAAGTGGTACTTTTTACATTAACTTCACTACATTTTACAGCATGTATCTGTACTTTTTACTCCACTACTTTTTAAATTGCCGCATGCGTTAAACGTTACTTTTGTTTGCTTGTTTTCTCATTGTGAATTGATAGTTTCGTTTTTATGGCTCCGGTGCATTAGTAAGCTCCGCACAACTACTGTATTCCGTAATTGAGCACTAGAGGCAGCAACACGAGGGAGTACAAGCAAGATTGGGCAGGTGAACAAGATATAGTATATAATAAAGGGTTGGCACCATCTTGTACAGTAGGTGGAGGAATAGAATAGAATAGCCCTTTATTGTCATTATACGGTTGTACAATGAAATTGTGGAGCATCTCCCTTTACAGTGCAGGACAAGAAGAAAAAAAATCTCGAAAGTGGCTTGCAAGAATAAAAGTATAAAACCTAAATAAATATAAAATATGTATCAGGTAATCCTATGTTCAGGCAGAGCAAATAATTGAAGTGAAGTAGCAATTGACAGTGGAGGCATTGAATATTGTAGATTAATATTGCACGTAAGTAAGTAGTGCACATAGAATATGTGTGAATCAGGGGTCGCGTTAACCGAATATTTTCCGTCGTTAACCGATTTTTTAAAACGGTGACGGAAAAAACTGAAGTCCATCCGTCATTTTGACCGGTTGCAATTAACACCCCAGACCACAGGGTGGCGAGTGAGCATATTAATTAGCTATTGTCTCTCTTGATGCATGACGTCGTTGGCCTTACTCTGAAAAAATGTCAAGGCAACTGAGTGTCCGAAGTTTCTTCAAAAAGCCCCAAAACGACGATGGTGTTGATAAAAGAGGTGAAAAAACAGGGACTGCACAAGCGGGCACGCAGTTCAAGTCCATGCGCACCAGGAGGAAAGTGTGAGACTCCGTTCAGGCCACAGCAGGTGAACTGTTAATTTAATTGTTCCATATGCTACATATGGTAGGCTACCTACCTACTGGGGCCTCAGTGACGTTTCTTATTCTCGCTATATGATTATACAACTTTAACATTTGTTAATAATACGCTCTGTGTGTAGTATCATCCATCGCTTTTCCTTTTTAAATGGGCACTTATAAGCGAACGCAAGAAGTAACAACGGGAACATTTTTAAACAGGCATTTCACGGGAGAGCATTTCGACTCTTCGGCCAATCATATAGCGAGAGCGAGTGGATAGTGAGGGGGGGCACCGCGTGCGGCTCTTAAGTGTCTCTGTCACGTGACTGTCGTAGCCGGTATAGGCGCTTGAACCTACACCGGTAACGCGCTCGGCCAAATGGACACACAAGTACGGAAGGTGAATTATGCCAAACAAAGGGTCACCACAATGTCATTATCATCATTTTAAAAATTTAAGTGACGGGTAAAAATAGATTATGACCGGATTTTTATGACCCTGTCAGTCAAAATGACAGACAACGAAAAAGTCTAGCGCAACCTCTGGTGTGAATAGAAGTTGCAGAAGTTGACAGTAATCTAATATTGCACTTAGTAAGTATTGCAATAGTATATTGCATGTAAATGAATGTATGCACCTGATGGTTGCAATTCGGCAATTTAAAAAAAACCTTAAAGTGTCTAAAATTCTCCTAAAATCTCATAAAAGGTCTTGAATACAGTTTTGAAAGGTCTTAAAAAATCCAGTGACGTTACTTAACTACTTCACTACTACTACTTATTGTAGTACTTCGTACTCATTTGTATCACAGTGTGAAAGAGCTAATTCATATACTGTACTTTGAAAGTAATTCTGGGCCTCCAATTTTCCTTTAAGTATTTCATATGTTTTCTGCCTGTATCGATGTGAAATGGGTCTTAAATTTTATTCATTATGGTCCTAAAAAGTCTTGAATTTGGCTTGTTGAACCCTGCAGAGACCTTGCCTTAATTTCGGAACTGTGAGGTGTCGTGCTAACAGGTCACCCACTGTGCCACCAACTCAAAAGATTCATGAAATGAATTTCTGTTAATCGTTTTTAATCTAAACAGTTCCCCCATTCCACCACAACCGTGCAACTTGCCAATGGGACAGCATTTGATAGCATTATAGGTTTTTTTCTGCAAACTGCAATAATTTTTTTTTTCACAGAGGATGAAGAATATACGCCTATGATTATTAACTAGTGGAAGACATTCCATGAACCGCTAAAGATGTCCAACGACAGGAGGGGGTGCTGGCAAAGAAATGTAAACACTTATCCACTGTAGAGCTCCATACATCATACATTATTTTGAGAACCTACCCTTGCTCACGCCTGTCATCTTTAAGGCCGAAAACCTGGCCCCCCAGAGACCCTGGACCCGCCAGACCCTCCCTAAGTTCCACTCATCCATGAATGAATACAGCCCCAAAATATGCTTGAGTAATAGAAAAGTAACAGTAATTTAATAACTGAGGACTGTAGTGCCAAAGGTATCCATTTAACATGCTATTCTGTGAACACACGCATAAGTTACTGATCAAATCTGCATCCAACTGCCACACCTAATAGTCAGCATTCCACGCTGGAAGACCAATAACTCAATGTGTTGGTTATGATAGGGAGGACTGTGAGAACCTGTAACAATTACTGTACTCTATTATAAATAATCAAATGTGGTCTATGTTCATTTACAAACATTTTATTTACCTTGTGGTAAAGGATAAAGATCAAAGAGTGTGTTAAATTCAATTAAGTAAATACACATATTAACATAAAAGTTGACCAATGTACTTACCTTACATCATTCGAATTTAAGCCTCATAAGAAACAAGAGTTGTGCGACTTGTAAAGAATTAATCAGTGATTTTTCCCCCAAAACTTCTAAAAAGGTCAGCATGCTGGAGGATCGGTTAGCATGTCCGCCTCACAGTTCCGAGATCAAGGGTTCTAGGTCTGGTCCTGTGTTGAGTTGGCATATCCCCCCCCTTTATACATACATACAGTGGTATGAAAAAGTATCTGAAACTTTTAGAATTTCTCACATTTGTGCATGAAATCACCGTCAAATGTGATCTGATCTTTGTCAAAATCACACAGATGAAAAAAACTGTGCTTTAACCAGGGGTGCACGATATCAATTTTTTGAAACCGATATTGATAACTTCCTGCTCCTCAAGGCCGATACCGATACGATAACCGATAATATACTGTACATATAATTTTTCAATGTATATTCATCTGAGTTTTTGAACACTTGTAGGTCAAAAATACTAGTGGTTGATTCAGCTTAGATTTGCCTTTGACCGGACCAGAATTTTCATGATGACATGAACATTATCATAATGAACAAAACAAAGACAGTAACAAAACTATGCATACTGGAAAAACAGGAGCGGAAACAAACGCACAAATCCCAATCCGACACCATGCCAAAAATATTATTAATAGGGCCGATAATATATTATGTTATCGGATTTATTGGGATGACATTATAATTCCTTTTATCGGACCGATAATTATCGAACCAATAATTATTGTGCACCTCTAGCTTTAACAAAAACCACCCAAACATTTTTAGGTTTTCATATTTTAATGAGGGTAGTATGCAAACAATGACAGAAGGTGGGAAATAAGTAAGTGAACCATCACATCTAATATTTTGTGCCCCCCCCCCCCCCCCCCTTGGGGGGCTGCAGATCAGTCTGGCACATCAATCAGACCTAATCTTGGCCCATTCTTCTCTACAAAACTGCTGTAGTTCAGTCAGATTCCCGGGATGTCTGGCATGAATTGCTGTCTTTAGGTCATGCCACAGCATCTCAATGGGGTTCAAGTCTGGACTTTGACTTGGCCACTCCAGTTTACCTGTATTTGGTTCTTCTGAAAACCTTTCTGAAGTTGATTTACCTCTGTGTTTTGGATTATTGTCTTGTTGCAGCATCCATCCTTTTTTTAGCTTCAACTGTCTGACAGACAGGCTCAGGTTTTCCTGCAAAACATCGTGATAAACTTTTGAATTAATTCTTCCATTAATGATTGCAATTTGTCCAGGCCCTGAGGCAGCAAACAGCCCCAAATCATGATGCTCCCTCCACCATGCTTCTCGGTGGGATGAGGTGTTGATGTTGGGTGAGCTGTTCCATTTTTCCTCCACACATGACGTGTATTGCTCCCAATCAGTTGAACTTTGGTTTCATCAATCCACAATTTTTTTTGCCAAAACTTCTGTGGAGTGTCCAAGTGCCTTTTTGTGAACATTGAACGAGCAACAATGTTTTTTTTAGACCGCAGTGGTTTCCTCCGTGGAGTCTTCCCATGAACACCATTCTTGGCCATAGTTTTACATATAGTTGATGTGTGCACAGATATTGGACTGTGCCAGTGATTTCTGTAAGTCTGTAGCAGACACTCTTGTGTTCTATTTTTACCTCTCTGAGTATTCTGCGCTGAACTATTTGCGTCGTCTTTGGTGTACGGCCACTCCTGGAGTAGTAGTAGTGGTTGGGTTTGCGTTGTACATGTTGCGCTAAAAGACATGTCATGCCATGATTAACCAATATTGATCCATATATAAGGCGCATTGAAGAATAAGGTGCACCTTATAGTGCAGAAAATATGCTACTTGAATAAAAGATATTGGTTTGCTTTTTTTTTTTTTAACACAAAATGAGATAAAATGATTGTACTCACCAAAACACCTGTCTTCCAAAACAATTATATTCTTTATCTGTACATTTGAGGGGGTTTGCGCCAGTCAATCCACCTCGGTGTGCCACATTTTGGGCTAAAGGGCCAAAATGATGTTTCGTCCCGAGAATAGAAATTTCACATCTCGGGCGGCCACGAGATCTGCGCAAAGGGCCAAGAGGTTCATAGCTTTATTTTCATCCAAATGTGCTTGAAAATAACCATCATAGATCGCGCCGAGTGGCTAGGCAGGGTGCACACTCATCGCGCTGTCTCAACATGCCCAATTTTAGCCATAAAACCCCTAAATTAAGTTTAGCCTGACAACCAGGATTTCACTTGTTCTTATTTTTCACAGAATGTTAATTTGGAAAACCTTGAAGTTGTTATATTTATCATTATTAAAGCATCCAGTGGGGCATCACAATACAATTAGCCATAATATATTAAGTCCACGACTGCATATATCCGTATCGGATTTTTGGACTTGGACAAGATCGGTTAAAACGTCAATCGAACAACTCTATCGAAAACCTTACTTGGTAATTGAGCCTCTAGATACTGTATAAATACGTGGAAGGTCAGGCATCCTGTAAATGTTTAAGCCAATTATGGACTGTACACTATATTGATCTATTATCTTTCATCAGAGACTCCCACCTAATTATCTAGACTCTCCCCAGGAATTTGCTGTAATAGCTGATTGTCGTCATGGTCATTTTGTCGCAGTGCCTTTGATATCAAATCAAAGAGGTCACGGAAAAATGCAAATCCAATCCAGTTTGAACTAATTTGGTTTGACCGTATACTCTCTATCAGTTTGAGTGATAGTATTTCCGAGCACGTGTGTGATCAGATTATCACTCTAAGAGCGACACTTTTCATTTGACAAACAAAATTCTTGACCTAAAGAAGAACACAAAAAATGTACATGCAATCAGAGTCCTTTTGCAAGGAAGAGTGGTCGTCACCTAGCCAAAAGAAGCATAGGACGGTGAATAAATTGAGTAGGGCTGCAGCTATCGATTATTTTTGTACTCAATTAATCGATGAACCAGTTAGTTCAAATGATTGAGTAATCGGATAAGGAACATAAAAAAATTGAAATACCTGAGCAGAGCCTCAAATGGTATAAAAAAAATAAATAAATGAGGATTTAAGCAAGGGCGTAGGTTTGGTCTCAACATTGGTAGGGATGATATATCTATCTGTGCTGGGTCAGTTGGAACAAAGACCAGGACCCACTGCGGCCCTCGAGGACCGGTTTGCCCACCCCTGGTTTAGACACTGTTCCATTCAAACTTTTGTTTTCAAAAACTACTAAAGGAACAGTTTGAAAACTTCCAGAATAAATGTCTGGATTTAATTAGCAAATGTATATTTCGATATTTGAACATAACTCAAATGATATTAAATCACACAAAATACGAACTTGTTAATAATCCCTTAACTATCCAGTAATGCAAAAAAATAAACATTTGTCTTAAGACCACACAACATTGTTAAGAACATATACTGTATATGTTATGAATGGGGAATTTTCCTAAAGCAGAAATGTGAAGTAATTTCATAACATGCCAAATAGGGTCACAATTAAAGTAATTAAACATTGTCCAACAAATAAAGCATGAAAAAATAATTTATGTTTATATGTTGTAAATTTGACAAAATAATCGCGTTTCCGAAGTTTGAGCCTGAAAGGGGACGAACCCGGAAGTGATACGTCACACCGAGAACAGCGATGGCAGCGCTCCATACATACGGCCACCATACAAAGCCCTTCAAACAATGATTCAAACTGCGATATAAGCGATAGATCGAGCGCAAGGGAGGAGATCCAAGTTTTTGAAGAGTTGGAGGAAGAAGAGGAGGTTGGAATTTTATGTTGGACCTAACATGTATGAGCCAGACGCTAATCAGGATGCAAACAATGGGCCTAGACTACCTGACATGGAATGGAGACAAGACCCATCGAGATTACAAGATTGGTAAGATATAGGCTGTTATTATTTTCATGATTTGAAGATGCAGGCATTTGCACATAATTTTATGTTTTTGTCTATCTGATGACATTGTTTAAAAAAATAATAATCAGACTGCATGTTCATTTTGGCAGATCCGGCAGCTCTCGTGCATATAAAATGATGATATAAAAACGTTGGGGGGAAAGAAGGAGATGAGTCGTTGATGGCTTTCTCCAACAATAAGAAAACAAAATAATAGCGGACTGCCTTCACATTCGACCGCGAAGTTTTGCTTCTCGCTCATCTCCGCCTCGCCTCGCACTACCAGCTACTACTACTTCCAGTCCCAGCGTCTCTTAAACGGATCGTGCATAGTGTCTTGTTATGAGCTTTTTGTTGACAAAGGTATCGAACAAACGACGTGCTGACAACTTTGTTTCTTTATTAACACATGGAGCTAACAGTACAAACACAGCTTGGGGCTCTCGGCAAGAAGTGGCGTCTAATGGCGTGAGGAAATGTAGTTTTTTCACACAAGCGAACAGATTACAAAGCACCACTTCAGTGTTGTCCCGAGACTACATTTCTCATGATTCACTGTGTGACTTGAGCCGCTCGCTGATTCGCTGCGAGATTGACTCAATGCCAACACGCTAGTTGTCACCTGTCAGCAGCTCTAAAACACAAACTAGAAGGCTATCAAGCGATCACCGTGAAAGAAACCCCGAACCGTACAAATGCAATGATATGCTTGAAGCATGAAGGTCGAAATACATAATACAAATACAAATAAATGTGCACAAACTCACCGGCGGTGTGTGTCTGTTACGGCAACGTGACCGTGAATTACCGCGACGCCGACCCGCTTATATGCACATCCACACCCCTGTCCCGATTGACAGTGGATTAACCCTTTCGGACAAGATCGTAGATGACGCACAATTTAAACACGCTTAACCTAGCGAACACAACAACAACTATGCCACGACTATTGCCACGAGTTGGCTTTTGGCTAACGTCGCTAGCTTCTACTGTACATTCCACAACAGTTTGCAGCTCTGATTTGACAAAGTCATCAGTCATCTATCCAAAAATCACACTTACTTTTTGGCAAATCCTTGATCATAAGCAGACCAGTTAAGGAAGCAGGCATCTTCAAAGTGTTTGTAGCAGAGAACACTACTCGATGATGGCGTGAAATTCATTCGCTTCGTGAGAACGAAAGATGTCCATTTACGTGCCCTGCTATCCTTTGGCCACTCAAACAACTTTTGGTTAGAGTGAGAATAAAACATCGCCACACTCTGCCGTGGCATCTTACCGAGAAACAATGCAACAAACAATACTGTTCTATGGCGGACTTCCCTCACACTTCTAGGTGTGACGTCATTTCCGAAGATTGCCGAAGAAAAGCATTTTCGTTGTCAAGGGTGTTGCTATAGGTCAAACAAAGAATTTGGAAGGGTTGCGTTTAAAAAATAATAACGAAAATATGCTTATAATTGTTTAGTCATTGATATAATTCAAAAACATGGTTGGCCAACCTTACTTCACATTTCTGCTTTAAAGGGACACTAACACAGCAGAGTGGACAGTGACAATGACGAACAGAAACCTTTTTTTTTTTTTAATTACATAATATATTTTAATTAGTACAATAACACATGATTAAGTATAGTTTATCCAGGACAAAAAAATTATAACAACTATTTAGGATTTTTTTCCTACTCTAATTGTATTGATTGATTGATTGATTGATTTCGATCACTAATAAAAATACAACGAGGGGGTAAAAAACAATAATAGTCATCATGATAATAACAAAATAATTACAAAATATATACATATTTAGCTCGAATACGGGTAGGAAGAAGCCAAGCTTTCTTTTGGGTCACACGCCCTATTCACTCCTTAAAATTTCCATGAGTGTATAGTCACTTCTCAATAACGTCATCATGATCACCACCATCACTACCACCGCCATCATCATCGTCATCATTACTGTCCCCATTTATTGATCGTACATTCAAGAGTCAAAATGTATATGGCGGAAAACACAGACAAGACTGAAAAAGCAGTTTCTGTTCTTTAAAAGAAACTGCTGTATTTTAAGCCCAAACAACTGTTGTGTTTGATAGAACAATATGTCTAAATGCTGCCATAGCAGATTCTTGGCGCATTAAGCCCCCAAACTACTTTCAATTTGTCCATTTTACCCTGAAAACCCCCGTTTACAGACGTCGCGCAACTGCTTTTGTTTCAACCCAGCCAAAAAATGAAGGTAATTAACTATATTTATTGTTCAAAATGTCTGTCATTTTTAGCTTAGAATCATTCATCTCATATTCCTTTTCAAAAAAAAAAAAAAAAAACAACTTTAAAAAATTATTCACTCACATATTTTAAAATTTTTAACAAATTATGTCACAATGAAAAGAATGGCGTCTGTAAAAAAGCCACAGATATGTACCTCATAATTATCGCTTAATTGTATTTTTTTTTTTTGTTACTGTCGCATTTTCTCCAATATGTTAGAGGATAAATAATCGATCCACACAAAAAAACGAGAGAAAAAAAACGTTTAAAAGGGTAAATATGGGGATGGCGTGGCCCAGTGGTGTTGTAGTTGTCCCCCAACCCAGAGGTTGTGGGTTCGATTCTTCACCCTGATGAACTCGCCTAAGTATCCTTGAGCAAGATACTGAACCCCGCATTGCTCCTGGTGCTGTGTCACCAGTAGGTAGATGGCAATGTAATGTAAAGCGCTTTGAGTACCTTGAGAGGTAGAAAAGCGCTATACAAGTAAAAAAAAAAACATATATGAAAAAGAAAATTTCGACCACTTCTTGATGTCTGCGATTTAGGCATCGCGACCCTTGTTATATTACCATGTTTCAACCATAAAATCCGGCTAATCCCCCCAAAATCTGATGATACATGCTACATGGAGTTTTGGGATCGAAACAAGGTAAGTACGCGGTAATATTTAGTAAAAGTCATGGCGTCTGTAATTCTGCTCTTGCGTGCTCTCACCTCCAGATAGGGTTTTGCTGTTTAAAAAACTTTTTTAATAAATAAAATAAAATGCCCTCCAGTTCAAAAATTTTTCCTTCCCCCAAAAATTGAGATTTTGTATATATATAAACCAGGGGTCGCGTTAACCAAATATTTTCCGTCGTTGACCGGTTTTATAAAACGGTGACGGAAAAAACTGAAGTCCATCTGTCATTTTGACAGGTTGCAATTCACACCCCAGACCACAGGGTGGCGAGTGAGCATATTAATTAGCTATTGTCTCTCTTAATGCATGACGTCGTTGGCCTTACTCGGAAAAATGTCAAGGCAACAGAGTGTCCGAACTAAGTCGTCTGTCCGAGGCAAAAGTCCAAAACCTCATGACAATAGCCTCTGAAGGAATCCCACTTGAGACATTTGATTATGCACAAGCGGGCACGCAATTCAAGTCCATGCGCACCAGGAGGAAGACTGCGTTCAGGCCACAGCAGGTGAACTGTTAATTTCATTGTTCCATATGTAGCCTACCTACTGGGGCCACAGTCAGCTGTTTTTGTCACTGCGGAGAAAAAGTTACATATTCATATGCTTGATGGCACGGTGTGGATTCTGTTAAGCTTGTTCGGACAGAATATTGTAGCGTCACCGGGGTCTGTCGGCGGCACCGTGATTGACACATCAACGCGAGGTTCTTATTGGTGCACCCGGTGTGTTGCTGGCGGTAAGCAGAGTAAAAAGAGGGAGAAAAATACCACGACTCCCGTGTCTAATTTTTCGCCGCCAAGCAAGCATTACAATATTAATTAAAAATGAATGAAAACTAAATACTATTGAATATGTCATTACCATTTTAAAAATTTAAGTGACGGGTAAAAATAGATTATGACCGGATTTTTATGACCCTGTCAGTCAAAATGACAGACAACGAAAAAGTCTAGCGCAACCTCTGGTATATACATATCCATCCATCCATCCATCCATCCATCCATCCATCCATCCATTATCTTCCGCTTATTCCGGGGTCGGGTCGCGGGGGCAGCAGCTTCAGCAGGGAAGCCCAAACTTCCCTCTCCCCAGCCACTTCAGCCAGCTCCTCCGGCGGGATTCCAAGACGTTCCCAGGCCAGCCGAGCGACATAGTCTCTCCAGCGTGTCCTGGGTCGACCCCGGGGCCTCCCGCCGGTGGGACATGCCCGGAACACCTCTCCAGGGAGGCGTCCAGGAGGCATTCGAACCAGATGCCCGAGCCACCTCAACTGGCTCCTCTCAACGCGGAGGAGTAGCGGCTCGACACCAAGCCCCTCCCGGATGACCGAGCTTCTCACCCGATCTCTAAGGGAGAGCCCGGACACCCTGCGGAGGAAACTCATTTCGGCCGCTTGTATCCGGGATCTTGTTCTTTCGGTCACGACCCACAGCTCGTGACCATAGGTGAGGGTAGGAACGTAGATCGACCGGTAAATCGAGAGCTTCGCCTTTTGGCTCAGCTCCTTCTTCACCACAACGGACCGGTGCAGAGTCCGCATCACTGCAGACGCTACACCGATCCGCCTGTCAATCTCCCGCTCCCTCCTGCCCTCACTCGTGAACAAGACCCCAAGATACTTAAACTCCTCCACTTGGGGCAGGATCTCATCCCCGACCCGGAGAGGGCATGCCACCCTTTTCCGGCTGAGGACCATGGTCTCGGATTTGGAGGTGCTGATCTTCATCCCAACCGCTTCACACTCGGCTGCAAACCGCCCCAGTGAGAGTTGGAGGTCACGGCTTGATGAAGCCAACAGCACCACATCATCTGCAAAAAGCAGAGATGAGATGCTGAGGCCACCAAACCGGACCCCCTCAACGCTTCGGCTGCGCCTAGAAATTCTGTCCATAAAAATTATGAACAGAATCGGTGACAAAGGGCAGCCTTGGCGGAGTCCAATCCTCACTGGGAACGAATTCGACTTACTGCCGGCAATGCGGACCAGACTCTGACACTGGTCGTACAGGGACCGAACAGCCCTTACCAAGGGGCTCGGTACCCCGTACTCCCGGAGCACCCTCCACAGGACTCCCCTAGGCACACGGTCGAACGCCTTCTCCAAATCCACAAAACACATGTAGACTGGTTGAGCGAACTCCCATGCACCCTCGAGGACCCTGCCGAGGGTGTAGAGCTGGTCCACTGTTCCACGGCCGGGACGAAAACCACACTGCTCCTCCTGAATCCGAGATTCGACTTCCCAACGGACCCTCCTCTCCAGCACCCCTGAATAGACTCTACCGGGGAGGCTGAGGAGTGTGATCCCTCTATAATTGGAACACACCCTCCGGTCCCCCTTTTTAAAAAGGGGGACCACCACCCCGGTCTGCCAATCCAGAGGCACTGTCCCCGATGTCCACGCGATGTTGTAGAGGCGTGTCAGCCATGACAGCCCTACAACATCCAGAGCCTTTAGGAACTCTGGGCGGATCTCATCTACCTCCGGGGCCTTGCCACTGAGGAGCTTACCAACCACCTCAGTGACTTCAACCCCAGAGATTGAAGAGCCCACCTCAGAGTCCCCAGACTCTGCTTCCTCAAAGGAAGGCGTGTCGGTGGAATTGAGGAGGGCTTCGAAGTATTCTCCCCACCGACTCACGACGTCCCGAGTCGAGGTCAGCAGTACACCATCTTCACTATACACAGTGTAATGGTGCACTGCTTTCCTCTCCTCAGACGCCGGATGGTGGACCAGAATTTCCTCGAAGCCGTCCGGAAGTCGTTTTCCATGGCCTCACCGAACTCCTCCCATGTACGAGTTTTTGCCTCGGCGACCGCGGAAGCCGCAGTCCGCTTGGTCAGCCGGTACCTGTCAGCTGCCTCCGGAGTCCCACAGGCCAAAAAGGCCCGATAGGCCTCCTTCTTCAGCTTGACGGCATCCCTTACCCCAGGTGTCCACCAGCGGGTTCGGGGATTGCCGCCACGACAAGCACCAACCACCTTAAGGCCACAGCTCCGATCGGCCGCCTCAACAATGGAGGTGCGGAACATGGTCCACTCGGACTCAATGTCCCCCACCTCCCCCGGGACAAGGGAGAAGTTCTGCCGTAGGTGGGTGTTGAAGCCCTTTCTGACAGGGGATTCTGCCAGACGTTCCCAGCAGACCCTCACAATACGTTTGGGCCTGCCAGGTCTGACCAGCATCTTCCCCCACCATCGGAGCCAACACACCACCAGGTGGTGATCAGTTGACAGCTCCGCCCCTCTCTTCACCCGAGTGTCCAAAACATGCGGCCGCAAGTCCGATGACACGATCACAAAGTCGATCATCGAACTGCGGCCTAGGGTGTCCTGGTGCCAAGTGCACATATGGACACCCTTATGTTTGAACATGGTTTTCGTTATGGACAATCCGTGACGAGCACAGAAGTCCAATAACAGAACACCGCTCGGGTTCTGATCGGGGGGGCCGTTCCTCCCAATCACGCCCCTCCAGGTCTCACTGTCATTGCCCACGTGAGCGTTGAAGTCCCCCAGCAGAACGAGGGAGTCCCCAGAGGGGGCACTCTCCAGCACACCCTCCAAGGACTCCAAAAAGGGTGGGTACTCTGAACTGCTGTTTGGTGCATAAGCACAAACAACAGTCAGGACCCGTCCCCCCACCCGAAGGCGGAGGGAGGCTACCCTCTCGTCTACTGGGGTAAACCCCAGCGTACAGGCACCAAGCCGGGGGGCAATAAGTATGCCCACACCTGCTCGGCGCCTCTCACCGTGGGCAACTCCAGAGTGGAAGAGGGTCCAACCCCTCTCGAGAGGACTGGTATCGGAACCCAAACTGTGTGTGGAGGAGAGTCCAACTATATCTAGTTGGAACTTCTTTGTCTCACACACCAGCTCGGGCTCCTTCCCCGCCAGAGAGGTGACATTCCATGTCCCAAGAGTTAGCTTCTGTAGCCGGGGGTCGGACCGCCAAGGCCCCCGCCTTTGGCTGCCGCCCAAATTGCTACGCACCCGACCCCTTTGGCCCTTCCCACAGGTGGTGAGCCCATGGGAAGGCGGACCCACGTTGCCTTTTCGGGCTGTGCCCGGCCGGACCCCATGGGAAAAGCCCCGGCCACCAGACGCTCGCCTTCGAGCCCCACCCCCAGGCATATATATACATATATATATATATATATATACATATATATTTACATATATGGCGGAACACTCAGGTGACTTGAAGTTCCGCTCTGAGACACACAATTTGGCCAAATTTCAAAATTGTCCAATATGCATGTGTGATACATCATTTGAAAGCTTAAAATCTCAATTTTCTGGGGGGAGAAAAAATTTGAACAGGAGGGCATTTAAAAAAAAAAAAAAATTAAACAGCAAAACCTTAACTGGAGGTGAGAGCATGAAAGAGCACAATTAAAGGCGCCATGACTGTAACAAGATATTATCTCGTACTTACCTTGTTTCAATCCAAAAACTCCATGTAGCATGTATCACCGAGTGTCAAGACACTGCTGTGAATGGCCACAGCTGGATTTTATGGGTGAAACATGGTAATATAACAAGGGTCGCGATGCAGAAATTGCAGACATCAAGGAGTGGTTGAGATTTTCTTTTTCAAATATTTACCCTTTTAAACATTTTTTTTTTTTTCAATTTTTCTTTGTTTGGATCGACTATTATCCAACCTCGGAGAAAATGCGACAGTAACAAAAAAATACAATTAAGTAATAGTTATGAGGTAGATATCTGTGACTTTTTTACAAACACCATTTTTTTCATTGAGACGTCATTTGTTTAAAAGTTTAAAATATGTGAGTGAATAATGATTTGAAGTTTTTTTTAACGAAATACTAGACATCAAAGATTCTAAGCTAAAAATGAGGGACATTTTGAATCATATAATTAATTCCCTTTGTTTCTTGGCTGGGTTAAAACAAAAGCGGTTGCGCAACGTCTGTAAACGGGGGTTTCCAGGGTAAAACGGACAAATTAAAAATAGTTTGTGGGCTTAATGCGCCATGAATCTGCAATGGCAGAATATAGACATATTGTTCTATCAAACGTAACAGTTCTTTTGGCTTAAAATACAGCAGTTTATTTTATCGAGGGTTGCAAGAGCAGAAACGGCTTTTTCAGTCTTGTCTGTTTTTTCCGCCATATACATTTATTTATGTATAAGTAAGGATCACATACCCTGCTAGCCAAAATTATTGGCACCCCTGCAATTCTGTCCGATAATGCTCAATTTCTCCCAGAAAATTATCGCAATTACAAATGCTTTAGTAGAAATGCATTTTATTTTGCGTGCAATCAGGGCCGGCGCTAGCTATTTTGGTGCCCTAGGCATAAATGCTTTGTGGTGCCCCCCCCCAGCCTCCCATCCACCCCCCCCCCCCCATGATAGAAATGAACAATATCTGAACATTTGTCAGTATTGCTTTATTTTACTAAATAACTTAGTTGTCAACAGTAATATTTCACAAACATTCACATTCACAAATGTTTCACAAACTGTCAAGCCAAACAAAAGCAAAATGAAACAAAAAAACAAAAATAATAAGATAAATAATAACAAAGTCTTTATTAAAAAAAAAAAAAACTACCAATGGCACCAAATACTCAAATAAATAAAACTAAATAATTTAAAATAGAAAAAATAAATTCCACAACTATTTACAAATAAACATCTGTCAATGAACATAAATAATGAACTTAAAATACAAACATTAAAGTGCAAGAATCAGTTGTTAGTGGCCCTACAGAGGCACACGTCTGCATTTCCACGCTGCAAAATCAGCTATCAGGTCATCATATGACAGTTTCTGTGCAATTTCCCCATATCAAGAATAAACTTCTGCCAAATTTGCGACTGAAGCATAATGGAGACAACCACTAGGGAATTGGGGGGGGGGGGCACCAAAGGTAGACTGACGAGAGGGCCGCACAGGACTCACAGAAGATTCTTTTTTTGTGTAAATAATAAGCCTATGTTACTAATATTTGTATTATTTGCATTTATCAGGCTTTACAAAGTTTTATTTTAAATACTATATATTGTTATTATTATTATAATTACTATTTTTTAGGATTTTTTACAAACTTGATTTTTTTTTTGGTGCCCCTTCAGGCCGTTGGTGCCCTACGCGCAGTGCGTGTTATGCGTATGCGGAGCGCTGTGTCTGCGTGCAATGAAATGAAAAACCACAAAAGACAATGAAAGAAAAACATTATCCTTTTACGCAAAACTCCAAAAATTGGCCGGTGGGACAGTAACATGTTATAAATCATAATTATTATGTTTTTTATTTTGGGGGGGGAAAGTGGAAAAACATGTCTTAGGTTTCTCTTTCCAATGCAAGATCTGAATAAATACATTGAACAAAAAAATGCGGGGTCGCTACTTCGCGGTTTTTCCACTTCTTGCGGCGGGTTCTGGTCCCCATTAACCGCGGAAAACGAGGGATCACTGTAGCTCTATGATTTTTTTGGTTTCGGGCCCGGTGTTGTGCCGAAAAATAGCCGCCCTGCGTGAAATATCCCCCCTTGTCGGGAGCGCGCACACGTCACTCGCACATCGATACACTACAGCGATTATACTCCAAATTCATTCAATGCTCGCTATCATTATTTGCTTTGTCATCGAGCCTGTAAAGAAATGACCTTAAAACAAGTTAAAATAATTTACTTAGGCGAAATAAAAGTTTTTCCTTACCGATCGAAATAACACAGCCTCTCCATACCAATCGTTGGACACGTAAACGACTATCTTTTACAGTGAATATGTATTGCTAAATGTTATGTGCTTTAATAGACCCTTTTACACCCAAGTAAACGGTCAATTTCTAATCAGACGAAACAGAAGGCGTTTTCTGCGGGCTTTGTGTTCATCATCACACCACACTTAGCATATGAATACATTTTGCTCTGCTTGAACTAATAAATCTCATACCTGAGCGATTCTCATTGGGATATGGTCGTGAAAACCTGTAGACAAATACATTTCTGTTCGAAGATGGTTATGTGGCCCAGTCCACGATTTGTTACCAAAATAATAATAATAAGATTAATAATAATAATAATAATACATTTTATTTATAACGCATTTTGCATTTGAAAAACAAATCTCAAAGTGCACATTACCATGTAAAAAATAAAAAGACTAAGAATAAAAGAGTAAAATAAAAACAGACAGAGCTAAAATAAAAAACAAATCAGATAAAAGTAAGATAATCATAATAATTTTAAATGTCATTTAAAATATACATATACATTTGTTTAAAACTAGAATTATAAAAAATATAAACATTTGTTCAAAACCATTATTTAGCAGATTATGACATGTTCCCGTCAAAATATTTTCTTTTTTTTTTTTTTTAAACATGAAAATAGTATTAACCTTAATGCACCATGAAGAAGGCAAGACAGAAGATGGATCGTTTGAGAATTATTGGTTGCCCTTGAAAATCACAATGGTTACTCATAGTTGGTCTACCATTTCACAGTTAAAAGTACTCCCTGCTGGCTGCAACAGAACCTGTTTTAAGAGGGAGGCCCATTTCAGGTCAAGTGCTGACCAAAACTGTCCCGCCTGTCTATTTCTGGCTGGGAAGGTCACACATCTATCAAACTCACTACAGTTACTCATACTAGGTCCACCAATGCACAGTGAAAAACATTTCTTGCTGGCTGCAACAGAACCTGTTTTAAGAGGGAGGCCCATTTCAGGTCAAGTGCTGACCAAAACTGTCCCGCCTGTCTATTTCTGGCTAGGAAGGTCACACATCTATCAAACTCACTACAGTTACTCATACTAGGTCCACCGTTGCACAGTGAAAAACATTTCTTGCTGGCTGCAACAAAACCCGTTTTAAGAGGGAGGCCCATTTCAGGTCAAGTGCTGACCAAAACTGTCCCGCCTGTCTATTTCTGGCTAGGAAGGTCACACATCCATCAAACCCACTACAGTTACTCATACTAGGTCCACCGTTGCACAGTTAAAAGTACTCCATGCTGGCTGCAACAGAACCCGTTTTAAGAGGGAGGCCCATTTCAGGTCAAGTGCTGACCAAAACTGTCCCGCCTGTCTATTTCTGGCTAGGAAGGTCACATATCCATCAAACTCACTACAGTTACTCATACTAGGTCCACCGTTGCACAGTTAAAAGTACTCCCTGCTGGCTGCAACAGAACCCGTTTTAAGAGGGAGGCCCATTTCAGGTCAAGTGCTGACCAAAACTGTCCCGCCTGTCTATTTCTGGCTAGGAAGGTCACACATCCATCAAACTCACTATGGTTGAGTATGGTTGATTCAAATTCAAGACATCCTTTATAGTATATCAACTGCGTTGTTGTTGATAATATTACATCAAATATGATCTTAGTATTCTGAAACACAATTGATCATTTGTCCCTCACAATTGATCATTTGTCCCTCAAATCACCATATTTTGAACATTTTGAACTCTGTAGTACTGACTAGATACAGCAAGCCCAACGACACAAATATGGCTGCTGATTGACAATGCTGAAAATCTAGCTTTCATCACCGCTTACTCTGTGAACACCTTTGAGGTGAGGCCCTTAAAACCTATTAAGATGCATGGAAGGATTCCAATGTTTTTCAAACGCTCTAGAGAGTTGGAGGCAAATCTTACATCCTGTGTGTAAAAAAATATGGCGCACGCCATGGTTTTAAACTTTTTATGCAATAACCAGAGAACATACATGACAAAATTCAACACAACACAGCAAATTCACTCTTTCATAGTCAGTGTAAACCAGTTCCAAAGTGCAAACATGATATGAATTCTGTTGAAGGCCTTGCATCAATAGATCTCAATGGGAACAACCAAATAGTGTAAAGATTAAGCAATGTTTCCAAACACACATGTATACAAACAAACAAAAATAACAAGAGTAAATTACAATCAAATGAATAAATTAAATATAACATGTAAGTAATGTAAACAGTGCAAGCAAGTTTAACATATATGTATGGTATGAATATACTGTACATACAGGCTGGTTTAATTTTGACTATACAGTATAATATAAGAATTGTTGTTTCATGTATTTGATTTAGCCTTTCATGAAATATTGTATTATCAAATATATAATTCGAGGCACTGTTATTACTTTATTAATTCAGTGATTAAATATTGACATAGAAATGCAATGTAATCAACAAATGCAATGTCAACACCATAACCACGATTCAGATAGTCTAAGAGCTGAACTAATGTTTTGTTTGTCCTGGAGTCAGATTATTATGAAAATGTTTGATTGTGCAACGGTGGACCTAGTATGAGTAACTGTAGTGAGTTTGATGGATATGTGACCTTCCTAGCCAGAAATAGACAGGCGGGACAGTTTTGGTCAGCACTTGACCTGAAATGGGCCTCCCTCTTAAAACGGGTTCTGTTGCAGCCAGCAAGAAATGTTTTTCACTGTGCAACGGTGGACCTAGTATGAGTAACTGTAGTGAGTTTGATAGATGTGTGACCTTCCTAGCCAGAAATAGACAGGCGGGACAGTTTTGGTCAGCAATTGACCTGAAATGGACCTCCCTCTTAAAACGGGTTCTGTTGCAGCCAGCAGGGAGTACTTTTAACTGTGCAACGGTGGACCTAGTATGAGTAACTGTAGTGAGTTTGATGGATGTGTGACCTTCCTAGCCAGAAATAGACAGGCGGGACAGTTTTGGTCAGCACTTGACCTGAAATGGGCCTCCCTCTTAAAACGGGTTTTGTTGCAGCCAGCAAGAAATGTTTTTCACTGTGCAACGGTGGACCTAGTATGAGTAACTGTAGTGAGTTTGATAGATGTGTGACCTTCCTAGCCAGAAATAGACAGGCGGGACAGTTTTGGTCAGCACTTGACCTGAAATGGGCCTCCCTCTTAAAACAGGTTCTGTTGCAGCCAGCAAGAAATGTTTTTCACTGTGCATTGGTGGACCTAGTATGAGTAACTGTAGTGAGTTTGATAGATGTGTGACCTTCCCAGCCAGAAATAGACAGGCGGGACAGTTTTGGTCAGCACTTGACCTGAAATGGGCCTCCCTCTTAAAACAGGTTCTGTTGCAGCCAGCAGGGAGTACTTTTAACTGTGAAATGGTAGACCAACTATGAGTAACCATTGTGATTTTCAAGGGCAACCAATAATTCTCAAACGATCCATCTTCTGTCTTGCCTTCTTCATGGTGCATTAAGGTTAATACTATTTTCATGTTTAAAAAAAAAAAAAAAGAAAATATTTTGACGGGAACATGTCATAATCTGCTAAATAATGGTTTTGAACAAATGTTTATATTTTTTATAATTCTAGTTTTAAACAAATGTATATGTATATTTTAAATGACATTTAAAATTATTATGATTATCTTACTTTTATCTGATTTGTTTTTTATTTTAGCTCTGTCTGTTTTTATTTTACTCTTTTATTCTTAGTCTTTTTATTTTTTACATGGTAATGTGCACTTTGAGATTTGTTTTTCAAATGCAAAATGCGTTATAAATAAAATGTATTATTATTATTATTATTAATCTTATTATTATTATTTTGGTAACAAATCGTGGACTGGGCCACATAACCATCTTCGAACAGAAATGTATTTGTCTACAGGTTTTCACGACCATATCCCAATGAGAATCGCTCAGGTATGAGATTTATTAGTTCAAGCAGAGCAAAATGTATTCATATGCTAAGTGTGGTGTGATGATGAACACAAAGCCCGCAGAAAACGCCTTCTGTTTCGTCTGATTAGAAATTGACCGTTTACTTGGGTGTAAAAGGGTCTATTAAAGCACATAACATTTAGCAATACATATTCACTGTAAAAGATAGTCGTTTACGTGTCCAACGATTGGTATGGAGAGGCTGTGTTATTTCGATCGGTAAGGAAAAACTTTTATTTCGCCTAAGTAAATTATTTTAACTTGTTTTAAGGTCATTTCTTTACAGGCTCGATGACAAAGCAAATAATGATAGCGAGCATTGAATGAATTTGGAGTATAATCGCTGTAGTGTATCGATGTGCGAGTGACGTGTGCGCGCTCCCGACAAGGGGGGATATTTCACGCAGGGCGGCTATTTTTCGGCACAACACCGGTCAAATTCCTCTGATTTGTTTCACCACTGTCGCCAACATTCTGTATTACTTTCTGTAGTAGTGGCTCTACTAAGTTTCAAGTCACATTCTTGATGTATAACGCCCTCGTTCCCTGGCATTTACACATACATACATACATAGGTGCGAAAAGACCAATTCAAGTTGGACCGGTTCGGCCAGTGCTCCGCGTTTGTGTGTCTGTGTGTGCGTGCCCGGACGTAGCTCCGCCCTGTTCGCTGTTGGCTGTCAACTAGACAGGTGTGGAACGACAAAAATCCACTCAAAAGTGACTTCTCCCACAATGCGCGCAGTGTAGCTCGTCGGCTGAGTGTGGGACTGGAAGTGTCGACTAGTGAAGGGTGTGTGGACACAGCTGACACACGAGCGGCGTTGGATAGACTTGCTGGCATTGTTGCGTGATTGGAAGCCGCCGACGGGACACCTGTCACCGCGATGAAGAGAAAGAGCAAAAGTTCCGTTGTTACCCCGGTCAAACAAACGTAAGTTGACTTTTACACTACCGGTATGACTCAATCTACCTAGTCGCGTACATTACATAAAGACCAGAATTCCAGTAGTTCGCTGCCATTTCAAGAAAGCTCGCTGTGCCTTAACTCATCATCATTCAGTGCTAGCCATTTAAGTTCAAATTGATTTGTCTTTCGCTGTCAATGACAGTGAATGTGTTCATTTCTGACGATGAATATTATGCAGTGGACTTAATTTGACAAAGTACTGTATTACTCTATTCATAAAATATGTCCATAATTTATGCAACGCGAACAATTGGGCCAATCCCATGCATGGGTGTGAGAGTTAAATACCATTCCACTACTTTGCATGGTTTGTGTTCATTTCGCGAGAGGGTGTGGCACTGTTGTAAAGTTGTAGTGACTGGTTTGATAGGTATTACCACCTTTCAAAAACAATGTGGACGAAATTACCTTGCAACCTCTCCCACAGTAACCTTTTCTATCCCAGGCTGCCGTGACATTTTGACCGACTTTGCCTAGAACAGGGATCGGCACCATACGCGGAGATTAAGGGTGGGCCTGGTGGCCTAAAATGTCATTCCATCTAATTGACTTTCCAATATATTAATTTAAAATTAAGACTGCCGGTAAAATGTTGTCTATAACAGTTGTAAAACAATAAAATAAACAACAAAAATATTTTTATAATGTGTTTCAAATATTTTTCAAACAGATGTTGTGTGACCGGTGGGTTTCTACTCTGCATTGTATGTGTAGTTTGAAATGACGACGGGAGTCAAGAGTGCGATGTGACTTGCTTTTAATCTGATAAAAGGCAGAAAAAGCCAATCCTCACGTTAAACACGGCTTCAACAATGTGCCCCTCCCCTTCGACATCCACACAGAAAAAGGCCCGCGACATACCTGATAAAAGTCAAAAAAAGCCAATCCTCCCGTTAAACACGGCTTTAACAATGTGCCCCTATTCAAAATAAATGGGGGGGGGGGGGGGGGGGGGGGAGAGAGATGCAATGCGATTTTATACATGAATGCATGCCTGGAAATTACATTTTCCAACAAAACTCTCTGCAGCCAAAAGGCACTACCTCCCCTTCGACATCCACACAGAAAAGGGGAGAACTAATAAAGTGCACTCAACTTAAAGCAGCAGGTGCTGTGGTAATAACCGACATAGGGGAAACAAACAACATACAAACAAAAATGCCAACTTTGAAGGAGGACTGACGGAAATAAAATAGAAAATAAGATAACAATCAAATTTTGTGTAATTATAAAATAGAAACAATATTTGCAAGTTTGAGATACCCCTGTTACACATGTGACTAGCGCCTCAGAGATGGTCATTTGCTTTGCTTAGCCCAGTACTTCTCAAATAGTGGGGCACAGAGCCATGCATGTGACCTCGAGGAAACATACTTTTTTTCTGTTCGAGAACATGTACTTGCACCTCCCATTCAGTAGGTGGCAGTGGTGCTCTCATTTTCAGAGTGTGCGCAGTATTTTTTAATAGAATAAGAGCACACCGAAAAGAATACAGTAGGACACGAGGAAAGACCGGTCTGTTTACTGTGTGTAAATTTTTGCAGCGGACACTGGGAGGCTAAATCAATTAAGACGTCACTTAAAGACATTTAGACCCGATCACATTGATTAGCCGCTTGATTGTTTTTCAGCAAAAATATGTTGAATATTGCCAGCAATCATCCCTCTTTGTCAATGTTACAGCAGTAAACCAGCGTGCATTGTTAGCATGCTCAGTGCAAAATAACCCCACAGCATAGCAAAGGAGCTGATACTGCCTGCAGCAAAAACAAAAACTGTCCCGCTGTCCAATGACACTGTAGTGTAATTTTATTTTATTATTATTGATTGATTTTATTTTATTTTTCAGTATGAAATGGTAAAAAAAATGTACCTTGAGTGTATTTTTACAGTTTGGAAATAACTTTTTATATTCAGGCAAATTGATGCGCCCTAACTCTTTAGACAAAACAATGTTAATAAAGTCATACTTTATTCCAAGTTGATTTATATTACCGTTTTCCTTTAATATAAAATGACAATGTTATGTAGAGGTGTTCTTATAATTATTTTAGAGACAAATGGTACTTTTTACAGTGGCGGCAGAGAGTTGGGGAGGGGGGCGCGAAATGTTTCCATCTTCGTGGGGGGGCGTAACAGAAAATCATTGAGAAGCACTGGCTTGGCTCCCAAAAAACACCTGAGGCCAGAAGAGGCAAGATGGATATAGGTATTTTGTTCAAACCTAAGCTTTCAAAAGCGACAATTGAAGATGTGGACCATGAAACGCAGGAGAGCGAAGTTTCAGTTTGCTCCACTAAAGACGTTGACCCTAAAAAATGATGGGGGGGGGGGCACAAACAAAATGTTAATTTTCAACGTATTATTATAAATGTTCCTGGCTGGAATATCAAAATCAAAATGGATACAGCGTCTACTTCTCCACTAGGTAAGACTAAAACGGGCGTGCTCACACACGCACACACACACAGCTGGGATGCCTGTATGTACGAGCATGGGCTTAGCTACCACCCGAGCATATATCTTGTATGTTAATTTTATTGCTGACCTTGCGTTTCGGGGTCATCAACATGTTTGCTCCCCTGCCACAAAAGTCAAACTCTGCCTATGGTCGGCACCCCAAAATGTTGAAAGAGCCATATTGGACCAAAAAACAAATGTCTGGATCTGCAAAAAATTAAAGTCTTACATAAGCCTTATAATGAAAGCAACACATGCTGTATGTATCCAGAGGTAAGTAGAGTAGCCCAAAATTTTACTCACGTTAGAGTAGCGTGACTTCACAATAATATGACTCAAGTAAGAGTAAAAGTAGTCATCCAAAAAATACTCAAGTACAAGTAAAAAAGTATCCAGTGAAAAGAATACTCAGGTAATGGGTAACATTTTGAGTAACTGCTTATTCTTGTTTGATTTTTTATTTTAATTTTAAACATTGTTATTTTTTCTTTCTGCACAAACGTTTCTATATGAACTGTTATTATAATGATACTTACAATAACCCATTACATAACCACATTAAGCCAAAGAATTTTTTTTTTTTTAATCATTAAAGAGAGGGGAAAAAAACAGTAATGATGCATTTTTCGTCCAAAGACCATGAGTGCCCTGCCCTCTAGTGGAGAAAATAGTTCCTAGTTTGAGTAGTGAATAATGTAGTTCCTGTATATAGTTACTATTATGAAATTAAAAGGATCATATATCCGGTTTTCCGTGGTCAGTCAGTGCTAAATAAAAACTGGGAGAGAGTTTTAAATCCGCCATTTTGATTCATATTGAGGACAGCGCTCTATGTCAAATACTTCATTTGTTACGGCGCTTTAAAGACGCTGTATTGAACAGGCTTGCGTGATCATAGAACGGCTAACTTGCATCTAATTGGTGTAACGGAGTCATGTGATTATTGTTGCGACATCTCATTGGTGAAATTAGTAGCGCTACTCTTGGCAATAGCATTGCTAGCAAAATAAATAATGAATAAATAAACGTAATATGTAAAATAAAGAGGAAAAATGTAACGACTCTTGTGTTGCCCGAAGTAGCGGAGTAAGAGTACCATTTTTCTCCACAAATCTACTCAAGTAAAAGTAAAATGTATAGCTTAGCAAAAATATTCTTAGAAGTACATTTTTCTCAAAAAGTTACTCAAGTAAATGTAATGGAGTACATGTACCGCGTTAGATTAGCCAAACATTTTACTCAAATAAAAGTAGTGTTACTTCTAAATAATATTACTCAAGTGGAAATAGTCATCCAAAAATTTACTCAAGTACAAGTAAAAAAAAGTATTCATTCAAAAAGAATATTGAAGGCATGAGTAACATTGTGAGTACCTGCTTACATTGTCTGATTTTATAAATATAATGGATTTTTTTTTTCTCAGCGCAACATCTATATGAACTGTTGTTATTACACTGTACTATATATAATCTATTACATGACCATATTTGGCCAAAAAGATACCACAAAAATCAACAAATTCAGACCAAAACAACTCTATGAGACGTCACCAGTCCAAAGAGTGCCCTCTAGTGGGGAAAATAATATTGTTACCTCTGATTGTTATAACGGAGTCATGTGGTTGTTGTTGCGACGTCCCATTGGTGACAGCCACTGTCGGCATCTCTGGCAAAAATAAAGTCACTATGTAGAAAGAGGAAAAATATAACGACTCTAGTGTAGCCCAAAGTAGGGGACTAAGAGTAATGTTTCTTCTTAACAAATGTACTCATGTAAAAGTAAAAAGTATTACATGGTAAAACTACTCTAAGAAGTACATTTTTCTCAAAAAGTTACTCAAGTTAATGTAACGGAGTAAATGTAACTCGTTACTACCCACCCCTGGTATTAGCCTACTATCAAAATGACTAAGTTGGCTACAAATACATTATGAGTCGTCATGATTAAATATTTTCCCTGCAATGCACCCTATAGAGAATGACACCATGTGACTACTCTGTTGTACGATGCCAGCTAAGTTTCACGTCATAACAGTATTAATGGATCAGAAGAATGTTTGTGTCATGTTTGTCCATTTTAAAACATTTTTGAAAGCGCTCCAGGGAGCCACTAGGGCAGCGCTAAAGAGCCACATGCGGCTCTAGAGCCGCGGGTTGCTGACCGCCGGCCTTGTGGAATCAAGTTAAACAATTCATTAGCTCCAGAACTTTTTATTTTTTTGTAGTGGCTCTGTTCTCCATCACTCAGCCGCTTGGAGATAAAGTTATGTGTTTCAGGAATGCCGTGACGTGCTCCTTATCATTTGGCAGGTTTGGAGGAGGATTGGGGGCCTTAGATTTAACATGCTGAATTATAAAAGAGCATGGGAATGGTTTTTCCGGACTGTTATGTAAAGAAAACCAGCATTGTACTATAATTAATTCAACCGTTGAGGTGGTTGCTTAATTCTGTATGTAGTGTATGTTTTGTTATACTGCGTATGAATTTGTATCCACCCAATACATATAGCTAAAATATGATTTAATAGGTCTGCATGTATACTATATGTCGGCATTAGGGGTGTAACGGTACGCACAAGTCACAGTTCGGTACGGGTTCGGTACAACAGAAAAATAAAACTTTTTTTTATCACAACATTTGAATCATCCACTGAGGTAACAGTTAAAGTGTCTGTGACAGCATTAAAAAAAATCTTAAATAGCATTATTATGTGAATTAAAATTATATTTTGAGATGATTCGACTATATACAACAATTTGGCAAAGGGCAGATATCGCAAAATTAGTCTTTTAATCTGCCGTTTAGACCCGCCTGTCATCATAGCACTCTAGCGTCCCCAGCTGGATGATAACGTCGGCAGGGTCGGAGACAGAGGAAAGAGCATAAACAAAACAGGCGTGACAGCTAGCCAACATGCTAACCCAAACAGAACAGCTTTTCCAAGTCTTATTCTCGCCTTTTGTACTCATGTTACACACTGCAGCGGGGTTGATTGTCTCCACCGATCGGCTAGCCCCCGGCGGTGAGCAAGTTTTGGCTTGTCGTTCCCCTGCTGCGGGCAGGAGTGCTCGTTGCCGGGGACGCAGCTGGAAAATGACTGCCGGACAAACCGGCATTCTCGGTGAGCACGCGAATAGGACCGAGCGGGCTGGATTGTCCAGCCAAACCGGCCAACGTAGGAGCAGGGATCTGCTTCTGGCCAAGCCAAGGAAAGCGCATTCTCGTCGGGCACGCGAATAGGACCGAGCGGGCTGGATCAGCCAGCCAAACCAGCCAACGTCGGAGCGGGGTCTGCTCGTGGCCAAGCCGAGGAAAGTGCATTCTCGGCGGGCACGCGAATAGGACCGAGGGGGTGGAAGTGACCATGGTTTGTGACAAGCCGTCGGTCATCGGCCATGTGGCCTTCTCTGTGGACAGGGAGTATTTTCACCCACAAAATGCAAGCCACCTCCTTATTAAAACGTGTGCCATGATCCCAGTATTTGACATTATACAAAACAAGTAGCTTACTCACCTCATAATGGTCCTGCAGTTGTCGAACTTGCTTTGGCCATTATCCACAGTGAACGGGAACATTTTGAAACCCAAAAAGGCTTACACGCCTCTCCCTGTTGCAGCAACAAAAGCCTGCAGCACATTGGGCTGGCGTGATACGAAAAATAAACGAAATAATCCGCGAAATCAGATCAATATGCAGTCGTTCTGCATACTGTAGTATTAGCTGTATGCTGAAGGTGATTATCCCACTGACGTCACATTTGCATTCTTCGTCAATCCAGGAAGTCACTCATTATCATGGCGCGGGATTAAAAAAATTGAATAGATATATTGATCACTTCCACATACATCCAAGCGGTCCGTTTCATTCAGGAGCATAAAATAGCATGTGAAATATGAAATAAACATGCTTTTTGCTGTCATAGGCACTTTAAAGTAAGGTAGCACTCACCAGCTTGGTAACTTTTAAAAAATAAAATAATAATAGGATCCGACAAGTTTCAATGTTTGATTACACGCAGTTAACTGTAAAACCATAGACTTCATAATGGCACGGACAGGTCAAATCGGTCATGCACTGCGCCTGGCCTTCAAGTAGGGGGCCGCCCACATCAAGAGGAGCTATTCACAAACACACGCACGCAGCAATGTAACGCTGGATTTCTGTTGACAAATTACGCAAGCTGTACTGCATACAAACAAGAAGGATTGTCTCAGGAGTAATTTGTTCGAGGATTTTAGGTAATTATTATATTTTTTGTATCATACATGCGTTTTGAAACATTGTGGGAAAAAATCAATTGGAGAAATTAGCCGCTACTGCATCGGCATCATAATTCGCAATATTTACGTAACATAAATGCTAACTGCGCGTTTTTTTTTGTTTTTTTTTTTTGCTTCTAACCAAGAATCGAGACTGTTTTACATCCATATCTATAAACAATTCGGGGATTTAAGCCTTTATTCACAAGAAATTTTACCGGAAAAGCTCTGTTAACATAAGGCGGCCGCTAGCTACATTCACTAACAGACTAGCATTGTATTTTGACATATTTACGTAAAATAAATGATAACTGCACTTTTTTTATTTATTTATTTATTTTTGCTTTTAACCAAGAATCGAAACTGTTTCACGTCCATATCTATAAAGAATTTGGGGATTTAAGCATTTATTCACAAGAATTTTCAACAAAAAAAGCTCTTTGTCTGTGATTCCACTCGGTCAGCTCTGACGGCCTCGCCATCAATGCAGGCCCCCTATTTATCGTCCCCGCGCCCCGTTTCCCGTCAATAAATTATGAAGTCTATGTGTAAAACATTACCAGTGAACATACACCCCCATATAAGACATATTTTGATATTGGTTAAAATACAATAAAAAGTGCAAATTGTTCCAAACCTAAAAAAGCATCTTTTGAAACAGCCTAGGACTAGAACAAAATAAACATTTCCTGATTTGAAAATATACAATTAATACACTTCAAAAAGTGTTAGTAATACTGCATTTGATAGTTCTCACTATATACATTTGCCTTAACTTTCCTAGCTGTGAATTTGTCTTCATTTTCTCGTAATGCCATTTGTTGGTTTAGGTCTATTACCTCTACCGCCTCCTGGAGTGGTGGAGGACTAATTGCAGCGGTATGATGATAAATGTACATCCAGTTAATCAGGAATCTTATGCTCCTGCTGAGTGTGTTGAAGATGAGCTATTGCATATACTGTATAGCATTTTTAAAAAGTCTAAGATTTATACAACTCAAACCAGAAATATGTCGCTTCGTTCGTTATTAACAATATAACATACGTTCTGCTAATATGCATAAGTATAACACCATTTACCATCATCAAAATATTTTGATTTCAATTTCCATGTTTTTTTTTTTTTAATGATTAATAGAAAGAATGAAAAAAAATATATCTTTTTGGTAATTAGCAGTAGAGCGCCCTCTATTGGACAGGTGCCAGTGCCACCCACTGAGGAATTTGTTTTCCGACTCCACCCACTTGGCTTTATTATTGCTATTCTAGTTTTTGTTTTGTGGCTGAAAAGAAAGAGAGACAGAGTTGGAAACAAAAGAAAAAAGTCGTGAACGCTTTCTATACTAGTTTAGACCTGTTACAAGTACTTCTTGACAGAATGTTGGCAAATTAAACTCCTGAAAAGGTATGTCGTCTCTCCCAACATGTGCTCACAGAGTCCTGGCACTCGTAGAAGGCTTTACTGTGATGATCTCATAACATATGACAACAGCAACAACCACAATCACTGTGGTCTTTGAGCCTTCTGTTTCCAATTAGACCCTCCATGGAAACATCAGAGTTGTGCGTCTCCCTTCCTCTAACCAACACAACTCTTAGGAAACATTTGAAATGTTTAAAAAAAAGAAAAAAGAAAGAAATATGCAGGAAGACCATGACATTTCCTTTTATTGTTCCAACTTATCTGTGCAGCACTGCAGTTTGCCTCATGAAAGCGTATTCATTATGATTTTGATGTGTTTATTCTGAGTACTTATTAAAAATGACACATGAATATGAGTAAAGGACCTGTTGGTTAAAATGGTCACTGAGATATTGTGTCTTAAATTTTGCATTCAAAGGGGAGAAAACACATGACGGAGGTTCTGTATTTTATTTTATTTTATTTTTTAAAAAAAGCATAAACTGGACACAATTAAAGTGACTTGCACACATGGCTCAAACGAAAGTTACATAAGGTTTGTTTAATTCTGCTGCTGAGTGGGTGTGGCTGTGCATGCGTACTGTAGATGAATGTGCACAAGTGCTTTCACAATGACATGTACATGACCTGGAAAACATGTCTCATAATGCCAATTGACTGTACACAGCAGTACACAGTATATTTGCTGGCACAATGCATATATACCAACATCTCAAGATTAAAGAAACTAGCCTGAACTCTAGTGAGCCACGTTTGTGTTTAAATGTAATTTACATGCGAGCTATATTTAATGGCAGTAACATAATAAAAGATGCACTTTCTCATTAGTCATATTCAGGCTGCTTCTACTCAACTCACTAACCTGTGGTATTTTAATACCAGGCTGATGACTCACACGTTTCTTTTTAGAAGCAAAACAAGCTCAAATGTTACATGAAATATCGCAGTGCATAATTGTTTGATTTATTTTATGCTTTCATAAATTATTCCCGAGTTAAAAGATGAAGGCAGCACAACACTTGACGGCATACCGGCTCATCTGGTTTCTGCTTCCTTCCTATCTCTAAGCAGACACACCTCTTGCTATCGCTTTGACTGCTATGATTGCAATGTGTGCAAAAGTCCATGGAGTGCTCCGTTCTCACAGAGGGCAATTGAGCAAGCATTGGGGAGTTAGTCTAAAAAGTGCTAACACTTTTTGTTTTTATTATTATTTAATTGCTCATCCTGCCTTAAAGATATTGATTAGTTAATGCAATAGGATTAACTATTGTTATTGTGAATGAAATCATTGCCCTATCAGGGGTCGGCAACCCAAAATGTTGAAAGAGCCATATTAGACCAAAAAAAAAATGTCTGGAGCCGCAAAACATGAAAAGCCTTAAATAAGCCTAATAATGAAGGCAACACATGCTCTATGTACCTGTATTAGCTATATTAGCCTACAAAATGACTAAGTTGCCTAAAAATACATAATGAGCCTTCATGATTTAATGTTTATTTTCCCTGCAGTGCATCCAACACACCACGTGACTACTCTGTTGTATGGTACCACCTCTAGTTTAACTTCATTACAATATTAACGAATTGTTTCATTGCTTTTATGAAATTAAAGAAGTGCAATAACGATATCCAATTTTTGATGTCATTTTTATTTTGAGGTTTCGAAAAACAACAAAATGGAACGTGCATAACATGCCCCTTATCTGGGCATGTCCTTGATTTTCTTTATCATCTCGGTTTTGTTTTTGAAGTCTGCAAATAGGTGTTCTGATATGTTGATTAGTGTCTCCTTCATGTACTCGCCATCTTTGAACGGGTTTCCACTCTTTATTATCTCCCGGGTTGCAACAAAACTTGCAGCAGTAGTGGAGTTTGGTGATAGGATCCACTTCTTAAATCTATTTCTGCGCTCATCTATGTTCTTCAGACGTAATGCCATCGTATTTTTTCTCACTCCTAACTGGGTACTCGGCTTCAAATGTAGCATGCCTTCCCTGGAAATGTATTTCCACATTACTCTTTTTATTATTTGTAGGGTTGCCACCTTTTAGAAATAGAAATAAGGGACGCCCCCCTTGCAGCCAAAGCCGTACTGGCGGAAAAAAAGGGACATCCCCAAAACTCCTAAAATGCATAGAAATGTATCCATTTATATGTATTCCATATTGGTTCAATATGAACGCAAATTTTAATTCCCAATTTGGAACGATTCCTTATTTCAATGAATTGGTGGCAAGCCTAGTTATTTGACAACTTCTCGCAACAGAGTAAACATTCAGGCAATCCTTTCGCATTGGCAATGAATGCAAATGATTCGGTCCAAGAAACGTTGAATCCTCTGTTATTTTTCTCTTTTCCCCTTTCGGATCCATGGCCCATCACACAGCCGCCAGTTTGCTTACAATAGCCACTTGCCTGGCATCCTAATGATAGAAACATGTGTCGAAGGCTATGATTCAAATCTTCGCTGACAGAAATGTTGAAATTTAAAATTTATTCTACACATTTTTACAGCATTGGAAGACATTAAGAGGTGTTTGTGTCATTTTTGTCCTCCTACAGAAACCATATCAAAACAAAAAATATATTTCCTTTAACCATCTTTTTCCATTTTCAAACATTTTTGAAAATGCTCCAGGGAGCCACTAGGGCTGTGCTAAAGAGCCGCATGCGGCTCTCAAAACATGGGTTGCCGACCCCCACCCTAAATGATTGCAAAATTCTATACAGTACTTCAATATCTACAATTATCCTGTACGTGAGAAATTAATAGGATCAGATATTAGTGTTGCTATATCTTAAGATGCTTTTTGTTAATTCTTTTTTTTTTTACTTAATAACTTTGGTTTTACCAGTTTTCACTAGAGGTCCGACATATGGACTTTTTTTCCAGCACTGGCCATCTGTCAATTAACACAAAAAAAAAAAAAAACTGATATAAATGATTATGAAGCATCTGTGTGGGTAACCGTGGCTGCCGCAGACTGACTGTAGGACCCCGGAAGGACCCCGCAGCAGCCTAAAAGCAGGCTGTTACAGGAAGCTTCAGGCTTGCCTGTTTTGTAAATATTGTAAGATTATTTTTTTTATCTTGCAAGAGAGAATATGCAATGATTCCTTAGCCTTTTAATGTGTTTACTGAGTGATCAATAAACTCTAAATGTAACTTGTAGCGTTAGCATTGTAGTTTTGTTAGCAAAATGATTTAGCATGGTGAGCATCCTCTTAAACTCTCACTAGTTTACATCTCGTCATGATGTCCTGGTGGGTTTAATTATTTCAAAATAATGTACTGTTTTTGCTGAGTGTGTATTATCATGAAAAGAAGTGCCGCGTTCATTGGTTTGGTAGCACTAGACCGAATCAATCCTTTGAGTTCCAGGTCATCAATTTAAATTTGAAGCTGTTCCAGCAATTTTTTTAAAAAAATGCCTTTTATAATCTGCGTGCTTTAAAAAAAGTGTAGCCTGTCAAATATAGGCTTACAAAATCAGCTTTGGATATCGGCAATCTGCTGAAACTTTTTTTAGATATTGGTGCGGGCATTGGCATTTGAAAATCTCAAATAGGTCGACCTGTAGTTTTGACAACAATTTGCGTTGAAAGTGCCCAGAGTGTCATTTTTCAAGCCATTTAGTTGGTCTTCTTTACTTTTCAGCAAAAGTTAAATTCTCCTTAATATGCCGCCGACTGGATCCAATTTGAATATTCACTATTTAACTTTCAACTCTTTGTTTGTCGGCGGAGCGGGTGTGTCCGTGGGAAACTCATGGATGCTGGCAATGCGTGTGGTGACTGACTTTACAGAGAACGGGCCTACAGTTCAATGACAACAAGCTTAGGTATTTCCCAATTATAAAAAAATATATATATATTCCTTCACTTGACACTCCCGCTTTACCGGGGTTGCATGCACTAGTGCGTGCAGAGAGGCGTATTGCAGTTACGAGATCAGTTTTCTTTAGGACTTCCTATATTTCTATTTCTACTCAAAGGAAACTTCCACTTACTTGAACCAACACACTCACAAGGCTGAAGGTCAGAAAAATGTCGATCGAGAACCAGGCAAGGAAGCCATAGCGTGTGCTGTCCGAAAAATGTGACAAAGACGGGAACTGGTCGTGTGACAGAAGTTATTGTATTAAACCACAGGACATGTTTAGATTTAAATAATGCTTTATTTGTTTTAGAGAAAAATTAAAGAATTTACTGCAACAACAGTCAGCATACCACCACAGCTGGAACAGAGGGGGGTGCACATTTTTTAACAAGATGACACAACAAAACATTACGTGAATAATGAATAATGAATAAAACGTGAAAGAAAGTACAAAAATAAATACAAACAAAAGACAGCGAAAAGCCCATTGTAAACTCCTGCCCAGGCCTCGGAGATAGTAAAAAAAGATAAAAGGCTGTTTCTCGGGGGCTGTATTCAAGCAAACATCAGGTCAGGGCAAACTGTATATTATCCTTATATAAATGAGCAAGTTATTAACATCACCCTGAGCCGAGCCATGGGCTGTACACTGTAGAAAAAATACAAGCAGGCTGCAAAGAGTAAACAATTAATTCCTTTGTCATCTTATCCCGGCTTTAAGGAATTCAAATTAGGGCTGCAGCTATCGATTATTTAAGTAATTAATCTATCTACTGGTTTAGTTCGAGTAATCGGATTGGGAACATCTAATGTGTTGCAGAATAAATTTTAGTAGATGTAAAACGAAGGCTTGTTAAGATTGCACTTTCAAAAAGAGCAATAAATGTGAATACAAAATAAAATTTCAGAGTGTTTCTTCAAACTATGCAGTATTCCGTTTTCATTTCACAAAGCCAATAAATGCACTTAAAAATACATTTAAATACCTGATCATGGCTTCAAACGGAAAAAAAAAAGAGGATCGAAGTACAACAAAAAAACAATTGGCTAACTTGAATAGCAAATGCACTCTTTCTTTCTCAACACAGACATTTGCCAGAGAGAAAAAAACACGTTTTAACCACCACTAGACACTAAACACGCTGGAGTTAACTCTTGTAGCTGGTGGAAAATGTTCATGTCAGTTCTTACTAACCTTTAAAGACAAACCTTTTGATTTTCACCATTTGCATATTCATTAAAATAAGAATGGCGGCACGGTGGCTGAGTGGTTAGCACGTCTGCCTCACAGTTCTAAGATCAAGGGTTCATTCCCAGGCTTCGGCCTTCCTGTGTGGAGTTTGCATGTTCTCCCCGTGCCTACGTGGGTTTCCTCCGGGAACTCCGGTTTCCTCCCACATCCCAAAAACATGCATGGTAGGCTGATTGAACACTCTAAATTGTCCGTAGGTGTGAGTGTGTGCGTGAATGGTTGTGTGTCTCCTTGTGCCCTGCGATTGGCTGGCAACCAATTCAGGGTGTCCCCTGCCTACTGCCCGAAGTTAGCTGGGATAGGCTCCAGCACCTCCGCGACCCTCGTGAGGAATAAGCGGCATGGAAAATGAATGAATGTCTTTCACTCAAATATCTCGTGATCACTTTTTTTCCCTTAATCCTGTATAAGGTATTTCTTTCTCCAAAGTTTGTATGGAATCCTGTCAGTTGGTATTGTCCTACCACACTGAAGAGTTGTCCATGAAGGATGGAGTTTATTGGTCTTTTCACGCTGGGAAGCTCGCCATCAAATTTCCGGAATATTCTTATCTTTAATCCAGTCTCACAAAAAGACCTGACCTGATGTAGTTTTTTACAAACAGGTATTTTACTCATCTCATTTTAAAAGATAAATCATATCCAAATACATTTACTGTACATTTACATTGTACATGAATTTGTAACAATCACCCACAATATTATTTTTAACATTGTCATTTCACTTAACCCCGAACTTTAAATTTCACTTTCAGATGCATCTTTTCCATTTTTTATCCAACAAAACAAAATTATTATTTTCAATAATAAAAATAATGGTTATCATTCTTGACTTAATGATTAGGAAAACCATTGTTAGCATTAACGTTAGCTCGTCTGCATCTTTAGCATTAGCCGTTAGCTCGTTTGCTCCGAGTAGAACGCTTGCTTACCGAGACAGTTTAAGCTCAATAGACGCGTTTTCCACACTCCTGATCACTTCTCAAGTGTTCTGCCGATGTCCCTGTTGAGCTAGGATATAGCTGGGGGAGGGGCTTACTTTTATTAAGTGCGTCTTTATTTTCAATTTAATTTGTTTTCAAGTTGCAGTTTTATTTTATGATGTTGAAAGAGAAGGATTGTTTATTTTAATGCTATTTTGTATTTTTTTCTAAATTTAATTAACCCTTTATTTGTAGCTGGGTTACAATTCCAATAAAAAACTACACTGATAACATATCTCAACTATGGCACATTCCCATTATGATATATCTTATGCATGCAGCAGTTAGGAATATTGGAAAAAAGACTTTAGCGCTTCTTTAAGGTACCCTGGTTCTATGATTATGCCACTAAAACAAGTTCACAATGAAGTACGACCATCCAGCTTGGTTCCTACAGACATTAGAAGCACAACCAAAGAGCGCGCATGCCCTCTACTAGCTAACTCGGAACCCATAGGCAACAAGTCCGCAATTAATTAATGTCATTAATCAGTCCCGAGACAAAAAAAAAAAAAAAAAAGTCGGCCCCACAGATTAATGCGTATACTGTACATTCCTAGAATATACTCAACAAATTTCATTCAGATCTGTCCATGAATCAAGAAGAAGCTATTTTAGATCCACGATTAATTAATCTACCGTAATTAATCAGCCGTCAGACAAATACTTTAAATCTGGCTCCAAGGATCGATGTGTGTACATCCTGAGAACATATCTACCAAATTTTATACTGATTCGTCCACAAATAACGGAGGAGTTGCAATTTTAGTTTGTGTCCACCCCAAGAAAAAAAACAACAAAAAAGAAAAGCAAGGTAGTTTTTGAGACATCCAGATGAACGGTCTATAAAATCCATGATAATAAACAATTTCCTGACAGTGTCAAAACTGAGTTCTATTATGTTTATCTATCTGAATAATTACGTAATGAGTATTGTTGTGTAGCATAGCACAGGATAGTAAGTATCGTCTATAGTTTGCCACGGTTTTGCTGCTATACGTTACGTATTGAACAAATATTGACATTTCTTAATTGCGGTGCTTTTTGTTTCATTGTTAAATCAAATCACAACTCAAGCAAAGGCGGTATCTCATGATGATAATGTTCCTCACCCTGCCTCTGTCTTTTAGGGTTTCCTCGACAGAGTTGTCAAGTCTGATCGAGAAGCTGCAAAAGAATGCTGATAAAGTGGAGAAGAACATCTATGATGTCGAGCAGAACCTTAACAAGGTAGAGTTCAGTTTGTATGGAAGTCTTGACAAGGATGGATGCAGATTTGTGTCTTTATGATTGAATGAAAAAATATTGCTGCATTCAAAATACAGTGGTATGAAAAAGTATCTGAACCTTTTGGAATTTTTCACATTTCTGCAGAAAATCACCATCAAATGTGATCTGATCCTTGGCAAAATCACACAGATTAAAAAACTGTTTAACTAAAACTACCCAAACATTTATAGGTTTTCATATTTTAATGAGGATAGCATGCAAACAATGAAAGAAGGGGGAAAATAAGTAAGTAAATCATCTGCCTAAGGAGACTTAAAGAGCAATTGAAACCAATTTTTACCAAACAATTTAAGTCAGGTGTGTGCCCAATCACTGATGAGTGGTTTAAACCTGCCCTGCCCACTATAAAACACACACCTGGTAAGAATTGTATTGATGAGAAGCATTGTCTGATGTGCACCGTGGCTCGGTCAAAAGAGCTGTCCTAAGACCTGCGATCAAGGATTGTTGATTTGTATAAAGCTGAGAAAGGATACAAAAGCATCTCTAAAAGTCGTCTGGATGTTCATCAATCGACAGTAAGAGAAGTTGTTTACAAATGAAGAGAGTTTGGCACTGTTGCTTCTCTCCCAAGGAGTGGCCTTCCAATAAAGATGACACCAAGAGTTCAGCGCAGAATACTCAGAGAGGTAAAAAAAAAAAAAAGGAACCCTAGAGTGTCTGCTAAAGACTTACAGAAATCACTGGCACAGTCCAATATATCTGTACACACATCAACTATATGTAAAACTATGGCCAAGAATGGTGTTCATGGGAGGACTCCATGGAGGAAGCCAGTGCTGTCTAAAAAAAAACCTTTGTTGCTTGTTTAATGTTCGCAAAAAGGCACTTGGACACTCCACAGACGTTTTGGCAAAAAAAAATTGTGGATTGATGAAACCAAAGTTCAACTGATTGGGAGCAATACACAACGTCATGTGTGGAGGAAAAATGGAACAGCTCACCCAACATCAACACCTCATCCCCAAGGCACTTGGACACGCCACAGATGTTTTGGCAAAATATTTTGTGGACTGATAAAACCAAAGTTGAATTGTTTGGGAGTGTCCTGTGTGTGATTTGGGGCTGTTTTACTGACTCTGGGCCTGGATTATTAATGGAAGAATGAATTCAAAAGTTTATCAGGATGTTTTGCAGGAAAATCTGAGGCCGTCTGTCAGACAGTTGAAGCTAAAAAGAGGATGGATGCTACAACAACACAATGATCCAAAACATAGAAGTAAATCAACTTCAGAATGGTTTCAAAAGAACAAAATACTGGAGTGGCCAAGTCAAAGTCCAGACTTGAACCCCATTGAGGTGCTGTGGCATGTGGCACCTACAGTAAAGACAGTGATTCATGCCAGACATCCTAGGAATCTGACTGAACTACAGCATTTTTGTCAAGAAGAAAGGGCCAAGATTAGTCCTGATTTATGTGCCAGACAAATCTGCAGCCACAGGAGGTGTCTGGTTGAAGTTATTGCTGCTAAGGTGGAGGGGGGGCACAAAATATTAAATGTGATGGTTCACTTACTTATTTTTCCCCCTTCTGTCATTGTTTGCATACTATCCTTATTAACACATGAAAACCTATAAATGTTTGGGTGCTTTTAATTAAAGCAGTTTTTTCATCTGTGTGGTTTTGACAAAGATCAAATCACTTTTGATGGTGATTTTATGCAGAAATGTGAGAAATTCCAAAAGGTTCAGATACCTTTTCATACCACTGCATATAGTATATTCAATAGAAAAATAAAAACTCCCTACAATTTAAAAAAAAAAAAAAAAAAAAGTACTTCAAGAGTAACCTCCGCACTCACAGATCAAATACTAGTGACCAGGATTGACAGGATAAAAATTGTTTTTTTAGCAAGTTAGTTGCTTCTCTATTTTTCTTAACCTGACTTATATTTCTTTGCCACAGGATGTAAGTAAAATCAATGAAGGTAAGCAGCCACTGTACCAGGATGACACCCACAAGCGACTCCAAAATTCTTTGGAACTACTCGTTGGCCTGGATGAGGATGCTGTCAACGCCAAGCGCCTTCAGCATCCTCAGGCAGAGATGATTGGACAAGAGTGAGTCATACTCAGTATTTTCCACATGTAGCTGTAGCTTAAAGGAGTGATATGTATATTTGCACTTCCATTTTTCATTAAATGTCTCTAAATTTTCAATACACATTAAAGAAACATGTTTCCTTGGAAATACTTTTTACACATTGTCAGCCCGTTTTAGTTGTTATGGTTGTAATTCTGTGTTTATGATGTCCCGTCCTCCACCAATCAGCCAATAACGAGATAAATTCTTTGTCTTCGACCAGGTTGCCAGAGCTCTGTTGGCTTTGTAATCTTTAGGTTGCAGAAATAAGATAAGGACACGCTTGTAGTAAAAGTACGTTTACTTATGTCTTATACTACGAGAACATGTACTTACAACCCCTGGCAAAAAATAATAGACCACCAGTCTCGGAGGACATTCATGTAGTTCTTTAATTTTGCAGATCACAGACATGACACAAAACTAAAATCAGTTAAAATGGCAACTTTCTGGATTAACAAGAAGCAATCAAGACTAAATGAAAAAAATCAAGAAAAAATCATGTGTTAGTCGCTAACAGTTGCTTTTTCAGCCCAAGTTGAAGGAAAAAAATATGGAATCACTCATTTTTGATTGGTTACTTGTACTACAAGTACGTGTTTTTGCGTGTACTTAAAACAAAAGTAAGTGTACTTGTAGTACGTGGAAAATAACAGGTCCGAAGGAGGACAGGCAGGCAGAGGCACGAACAGTAGTGATGTAAAGAGGTGCGCCGAGCCTTCGAAGCGTGTTTCAAGTAATGAAGGGACATTTCCGCGCAGTGCGTACCGAGCCTCACTTCATTTAAGGGAGGTTCCGAAAACGATGACATCCGAAGCCTCACTATCCAGTTGTACCACGTAATCGCTTCAGGGAGTACTTTAGATTTTGCCGTGCGGTTTGACAGCTCGCTACAATATATACTGTAAACATCTCTAGCTACATTCAAGATGTGGGTGTTTGAAGGAGAGTTTGGATAATTTGGAGGTTGTTTGGAGAGTGAAAGGTTAAGGAGTGGTACAGCTGTTGATAGGATGAAGCCAGCAAGAAAGAGGACTTTCCCCTGTGTGGAAACACTTTTGTTTTGGATGAAAATGAATGAAGCCCATCCCTCTCCCCCCATACTGTACATCAATATTCAAGTTACACTTTTACTGTCCTCTGCCTGATTACACCAAGAGCGTAGGTTTGCATAGAGACGGTAGGGACATAACATCATTGTGTCATTGTTTGCATTATGTGAATTACCGTGATGCAACGTGGTGGCTACAGAGTGCAAGTCCCTTTATTAAAAAAATGGGGAAAAAAACAAGGAGATATCCAAGAATGGGTTGTTGGCATTGTCTATAGACCTCGTACGCACAACACCGTACGTAACAGGGTCTACTTGAGGGGGACACTGACATAAACATAAACTGACGTGAAATAAAATCTGTGAAATGAAATTAAACATCAGAATTTCATGACTTTAGCTCGAGTCTTCGGGGTAGTCTCGTATGCCTCAGATGTAGATCGGTCCTTGGATATCTCAGATTTTTTTTTTTTTTTTCAATAATTTTTGCCCCAATCACTTTTATATTACAATACTTTAGCTAGAGTCGAAGGGTGCTCCAGTGTCCTGCAGAAGTGGACCCATTCTTGGATAGCTCTCACTTTTTTTAATAAAGGGACAAAATGTTTATGGAGTAGTTTTGAAAACAAAGGCTTAATCAGGTTTAATCAATTTCTTTTAACTGCTAGTCCTCGAGCTGATGGGAGGAGGAACTGGTTTGCTCAGTAGAAGGTTGACTCGCACTTGGTATGAGAGAATACAACAGAACAATGGGCAGCCAATGTTGAGACCAAACCTACGCCCTTAGATTACACTCATGCCAGTTTCAGAATAAAACTATGCACAACCTGTTATATTATGATAATACCATTTGAGGAATAATTTTCACATGCACAATCTACACCCTATTTATTACAGTAATCCCTCGCTACTTCGTGACTCAATTTTAGCACAGTCGGTGCATCGCAGATTTTTTAATCTTGTCATAAGTATCATGTTATAGAAATAAAAGAATTCTAAAAACATATGTATGTACACTTACACCCACACACGTATCATATAAGAGAAAGAATGTTATTATTTATACATGATTTTATGAATGTAATTTATATTCTTAATATTTTATTTACATTTCAAACTATTCTTTAATGTTCTAATGATAACACATGCATTTTTAGAATTTTATATACAGTTGTTGACAGTATATACGTATATAAATATGTAGACCAAAAAATGTATGTTAAAAATGGGTTGGGGGCTTGACCCCATTTCTCGGTCCTCATTCACAGCGATAAGTGAGGGATCACTGTATATGCATATGTGATCATCTATGTACATAGATGATTTGGTCAAGCAATATTTTGTAAATTAATTCATTCCTAACAAACACACACACACAAAAGTAAAATCAACGAATTACTCACGTGGTTACGAGAGACAACTGACTGTGATCGTACACTTAACCAGTACATAGACTTCATAATGTATTGACGGGGCGCGGGGCCGATTCATAGGGGGGCTATCTCCGTCAAAGCTAACTTGAGTGGAACCACAAAGAGCTTTTTCCGTTGAATTTTTTTGTGAATAAATGCTTAAGTCCCTGAATTCTTTATAGATATGGATGTAAAATAGTCTCAATTCTTGGTTAAAAGCAAAAAAAAAAACGTGCAGGTAGCCTTTATTTTATGTAAATATTGCAAACTTGTGTGAACAAAGAGCTTTTTCCGTTGAAAATTGTTGTGAATAAATCCTTAAAGTCCTGAATTCTTTATAGATACGGACGTAAAAGAGTCTCGATTCTTGGTTAAAAGAAAAAAAAAACGTGCAGGTAGCATTTATTTTACATAAATATTGCAAAGTATAATGTCAATGCTATACCGGTTCATTTCTTCCATTGATTTTTTTCACAACGTTTCAAAATGCATGCATGGTACGAAAAATATAATAATTACCTTGAATCCTCGAACAAATCACTCCTGAGACAATCCTTCCTGTTGTATACAGTACAGCTTTTGTACTTTTTCAACCTAAATCCAGCGTTAGATCGCTGCATGTGACCGACTGCTAATAAATGAAGCGGAGTGTTGGACGGCCCCCTTCGGAAGCGCGTCTCGCCATGAATGGGGAACATGTCATGTCAATAAATTATGAAGTCTATGACCAGTAGGTGGTACTGTGCTCAAATTAAGCTTTGAGAAATTGATCTTTTCTCGAACCAATTGGCTCATGTGGTTCAATGCCTCACGAGGCTTCAACTCACTATCACTAATGAACATGCTGGGCGCTTGTGGCCCACTTTTATCCAACAAAAACAATAAGACAGAATCCACAAGCAAAAACAAACCAAAGCTTCCATCAGATGGGACCACAGCCAATCTCATGTCTCTACTCGGGGTAGCTGCCGCATGACTCCCCTCCTCTCACGACCTCGCCCATTTTAAATTTTGTGGAGAGCGCCTTGATGGGTGACGAGCCACCAAGTGTGGCCTGATGAGTCAATTGCCGACAGGTGTGGTGGTCGCCGTCCATGGGGCTGAACCCCTGTGAAACTGGGTGACACCTGTACCTGTACTCCAAGTATATCAACCAGCACAGCAAAGCTACCCACCCAATTTCTCCAGAAGTTGAATTTTCTAGTTTCTGATTGAAATGCGTTGGTATGATAACACAGCTTTTTGAAGACCTTATCAGGCAGCCTAAAAGGGAAGAAAGGGGATATTGTGCACTTCAATATTTTCATCCTGGTTGTAGTACCGTTCATGGCCACCAATTTTGCATATTGCTCCTTTAAAATAAATTAAAGGAGTTTGACCGTGTGTGTGTGTACACAGCATGAGGCAGCTGCGCGAGAGAGTGAATAAGCTAAGAGAGGACCATGATCGCATCTACCAACTTATCCGCACTGAGGGGGTGCCCACCATCAACTGGGGCAACATGATGGATGAGAAATTGGTATGTGCATCCAGGGGATATTTTTAATCAAGTCATTAAACGAATGAAGAGGTACTTCACGTTGAACCAGTAAAAGTAATGCATGAGTAGAGTTGAATTTCTGCTCATATCTGATTTTCTAGGAAAATCTGAGCAACAAAGGTTTTGGCCAGGACCTACCATCTGTGGAAAATGAGGTGGAAGAACACAACATCTTCCATAGTGAGGTGGAGGCATTGGCGCCTCACATTTCTGCTGGTGGTGACAAGGTACAAATATGTACACCAAAAATATCAAACGAATACAGGTAGCCCCTGAGTTACGACGTACCCTACATACGTGATTTCGACTTTACGACGCCGGAGTCTCGTCCTCCATTTTGTCTCTAGTCATTTTTTTCTTTTAGTTGCATACACAACACCTTATTGTACCTCACAGTATCTTATTTTTACTTTATTAATATTAAGTGTTTTGTTCTCACTAAACATGACATGACTTGACAGACAGCAAACAAGGCAGTTGTGGTTTTTAATGCTTTTCACTTCCTTCACTTTTGACAATTTGTAAAGCTGTAACACATGTATGTACAGTACAGTTATGTTCAAAACGACACATATTTTAGCAATAAAACATCTGACACAAAACAATTGGTGTTCAAACGTCCATCTAGTCTGATCAATATGTAAATTTAGTAGCTCAAATTAGGCTAATTTGCCTAACAAAAATCCACTAGCTTAAATGCTACGAATGCTAACGTATTTACAATTCTCCTGGCAAATCGCTCACAAATAACTCCACAAACTGTTGCTCTAAATTTATTTACAAATGCTTACAAAACATATATAAGCTGAAAGAACTTCCAGCTTTATGTAGACCAAATTAGAGCGCAGTTGTCCTTTATCCAATTCAGACGAGTATGCTTTTCAGTCATAACAGCCAGACCCAACACTGCCACCAGAGGGCATCAACAAAATACAATACTTTTGGACTCTTTGGATAGTTATTTTGAGATTTAGGGATACTTAAAGGGCCATTTCCGACTCTCGAGGAAATTCTAATTACGTCACCAGCGTAGGAACCGAACTCGTTCGTAACCTGGGGACTACCTGTATGTGAATAGTAGCACATAATAAAACGCTATCAGCCCATTTAAAATTACTTGGCAAATGTTAACAATATCCCATTGTTTTTTTTAACTGATTTTAAGTACCTCAATGCTTTTCTAATCATTAGAAGAAAAAAACTGGACTAAAAGTTAAAATACGAAACTAACTAGAGGCAAACAACTTTTGGCAAACACTTTCTCATCCTGATATGTTTTGTTTGAATGTTTCCAGGAATATGTCAGTGGCCTCCAGATGAAATACAACAAACTGCTGGTAATGAAACGTACCTATATTATGCTGCCCATGTGTACATGTATATAACATTGTCCCGCATAGCATAACGCGGTCATAATCATTACTCATTTTAATCATCACATAATGAATGCTATCACAATCATTCATTAGAATAGCACCGCCCCCCCCACCCCACTAACATCCCCATCTCTTTCTTTCCCACTCTCTCTTTAGGCACTTTCAAGCGATCGCCAGCGCCACCTGCTGAGTCTGCGTGACTACATGCAGCGCTGCACCAATGAGCTTTACTGGATGGACCAACAGGCTGACGAGCGAATCAACTATGACTGGAGTGACACCAATCTAGACTACCCAGCCCGTCAGAGGCAGTATGAGGTAGTCTATAAAAACACTGAATTTATATGCTTTCCCAGTCCTCACAATAAATGATGGATGAATGAAGGCACAATGTTATATGAATTGATATAATCTATCTAAATGATTTTTCTACGATAGCTTTCAACTTAGCTAGAGTTTCTTCAAAAACAAACTATAGTGAACCCTCGTTTTTCGTGGTTAATGGGGACCAGAACCGTCGCGATAAGTGAAAAACTGTGCTGTAGTTTTGTGTTTGTGTGTGTCCAATGTATTTATTCAGATTTAGCAGTGGAAAGAGATGCATATCACTTTTTTTCATTTTTTCCCCAATGTTTAATTTTAAAAAAGTTAATTTATATGTATATTTTAATAAATGGTAAGCACTTCACGTGTAATAATTATCAGTTAAGTGAGTTAAATTTTAAACATGTTACTGTCCCATTTAATTATTTTTAAACAAGAATAAAATAGTAGAAAAATGCTTGGCTTTAAATAATGCTTCATTGCGTGTTCGCTCAAGCTGCTCACTTACTCACAATGAGTTGCCACAGCAACTGTTTAACAAGTTAAACGACGATTGACACATGCAGCCATTGAAGTTTGTGTCTATGGCAACATCAAACCTAAACATCTGGTAATTATCGTTAACTTAAATTGTCCCCAATGGGTTGGCAGTGCCTTGCATGGCAGCAGCACCATTGGTGTGTGAATGTGTGCGTGAAAGGGTAAATGTGTGCTAATGTAAAGCGCTTTGGGTATGGTAACCATGTAAATAAATGTGCTATATCAGTACTCTCCATTTACCATTTAATAAGCAACTCCAGTGCACACTTGACGAACAAAGAGCAGGGAAAGTTCGGGAAGGAGAGTAAGACGACGCGATCGGCTCGGGACAGCTCATCTGTATTTATTTGTTATTTTAATTGAAAAAAATCCGCGATTGACTGAGGGCACGAAGTTTGAAGTGCGCCGTAGCGAGGGATGACTGTACCGCATTTTTCGGACTACAAGTCACACCTGAGTATAAGTCGCAGCAACCAAAATATGAGCATTGAAGAAGAAAAAAACATAAGTCGCACCGGAGTGTAAGTTGCATTTTGGGGGGAAATTTATTTGATAAAATCCAACACCGAGAACAGACATGTCATCTTGAAAGGCAATTTAAAATAAAATTAGAATAGAACAACAGGCTCAATAAGTGTACAGTATGCTAACGTTATATGACACATAAACAACGAACTGAGAACGTGCCCGATATGTTAACGTAACATTTAGAGATGTCCCGATCGCATATCTTTGCACCCAATTCCGAGTGACCTGATTTTTAGAATCTGCCGATACCGAGAAAAAAAAGATTTATTTTTAATTCATTCGAGCTAAAGTTCCAAACATGTTACTGTCCCACCATGCCGCCTCAAAATGTGAATTATTTTTAAACAAGAATAAAGAAGAGAAATGTCTTTTATTAAATGACGTATTCCACTGAAATTCACTCACGCTTTGATGTGCACACTGCTGAGAACAGCCTCTCACTTAAACAATGAGTTGCCACAACACACTTATGACAGGGCTGCAAATTTAATGATGATTAACACATTTGTGCCTTTGATCGTAGCGCTACCAAGCTTCTCTGGCAAGATCAAAGCTACAAACCTGTCAATCATCGTTAACTTTAAGTACCAAACGCAAGTTTCACTGGACAGTTTGGCCGCCCTGCTTAGCAGGAGGGAGGGTGTGGTGCTGTACGAGCATGAAGCAGAAAAACATACTGTAAATATTTTTTTAAAAATTAAAAACACGATCCTTTTCACCTGATCTGAAAAAAAAACGGAATTAGCCTGATTTCCGATCACGTGATCGGATCGGGACATCCCTACTATTTAGGCTTATAGCTGTGGCCACCTAGCTTTTAGCCCACGATTAGCTTTTTTGGTTTTCTTCATTTCAGTAAGAGTAACTTCCGCATTTCGCCAGTCCCTTACGAGTTTCTTGCTAATTGCAATTTTGCAAATTAATTCATAACTCAATTACCGTTTCTGGCTGCATATTTTACTACTTGCAGCTTATTATCTGCAGAATATGACTTTCTTTTTGGTGCCATTTTTTTCAGTTGTTTTTATAAATTACAGTCAATGTTGAAACACAGACCGATAGCGCCCTCATATGGTTTAGTGTGAAAATAATGTGAAATGATATAATAATGTGTGAATAATTTCACTCATAAATTGCTCCAGTGTACAAGTTGCACCCCCGGCCAAACTATGAAAAAAAAAAAAACTGCTGCTTGTAGTCCGAAAAATACGGTACTGTATATGAATAAAATACAATGTATTGTTCAATCAATATACTGCAGTTAACATGACTCTTTTTCCCAACAGAATTTCATCGGCAAATGTCTGGAGTCCAAGGAGGGAACAATCACCAAGCTCAATGAAGATGGAGAAAAGCTGATGGCAGCAAAACATCCAGGGTCAAATGTTGTTGAGGTATTGCTTCAAAAAACTGTGTCTCATTGTAAGAATTTTCTTTGCTCATATTATTGTATTATTTCTTTCTTCTAGTAACTACCTACCATCCATCCATATTTATGTACAACTTTTATGTTCGTGATCGATCGATCCGAGCTGTCGTTGGTCCATGTGATTGTAGACTATTGTTAGATTTGAAGCTAGTTTTATGTACACCTAGCTTGGCTAGGCTGGCTTCGTCCAAATTTGTTGCATCCCGGCTAGAAGGACCAAGAAAATGTTAGATTTTAAGCTAGGTTTATGTACACCTAGCTTAGCTAAAAAGAACACGCAGGAAGTCGATGAAGCTTCTGTGTAGGTTGGCAGCTGAGCTGCTCCCCCAGTTGCTGTGATAGCAACCCTCTTTATTCAAGGGAAGACAAAAGGATGAGAGGTGCAGCAAAGCAACAAAAACATACAATAGAATACATAGATTACATGAGAGCCACATGGCCCAGGACAAAGGAAAGACTGACTAGACAGAAGTTATCGTATCTGATGACTAAATATAATAAGGAAAGTATAAATGTTAACTGTATGCACAACAATTCCAACAACTATGAATTACATTGTAAATGTACAGTACATTATCACTATCACCAAGTGAAAACTGAACCCACGATGCACGGACGAATGTACTACTTGTAGAGAAAAAAATGGAATAATATACTGCAACAACATTCAAAACCAAATTCCTCGACAACAATAATAAGATGACACAACAAACGATAACATGAATAATAAATACCTGTACACAGTGGGAAAATACTTGCAAGTGGCAAAGAGGAAACAATAAATTCCTATGTCATTTTATCACAGCTTTGAGGAGGAGAATTCAATTTTTTACAGAAAAGAGAACAGTCACTTTGTGGATAAGTTTGAACGTATTTTTATTATTATTATTAAAGTTATCCGATAATGACTTTTTAACCGATAACCAATATCCCGATATTGTCCAACTCCAAAAATCTGATACTGATATCAAAACGATAACGATATATGTGGTCGTGAATTTAACGTATTATGGCTAATTGTATTGTTATGCCGCACTGGATGATTTATAATGATAATGCTTACATAACAAATCCCAAGCATCTTAGTTTGAAGACATTTAGTGGGTAATAAGCATAACCGCTGTGCTAAGCTGTGACCAGCCCTTGCACCAAGGCAGAAGGCTTCTACATTCACTTTGAAGGCAACGTGCATATTGGCCATAAACCAATAATAAAAAGCCGATTTTAATATTATTCGATGTCATTTTGAAATGCTTTTATCGGACAACTAATAATTATACATAATTATATGAATATATATATAAAATATATATTTAACATTTCACAATTCTCTTTACATATTTACCAAACACATACCCCCCCCAAAAAGTGTAAATATGCCTCTAAACTAAATTACAAATGCATAAACAAACATATTAGCTCAAACAAAATGTTGCTGCCTTATATTGGCCTTAACAGGGAGCAGTTAGAGTCAGCCATTTTAGATGAGTTATGTCATATTCCCTGTTACCACCAGACGGCAGTGTATATCCCAAATCAATAAAAATAAATGCAGCATTTCCAAATTTAACCATAACAATGCCACTCCAATTAAACGAATCATCGAAGCAGCATAATTGAATTTGAAGCTTTTTTCTAATCAAATTACTCAATTTAATGGAATCATTGCAGCACTACTACACACTACATGATCAGTGCCTTACGTTTAACAAATTATATTTTCTATCTTTACATCTATTTATTTTCCTCACTTCTTTTAATGCAACACATTTCTACGTTCTTTTCCAGGCCCATATGGAGGCTGTGCATGCTGATTGGAAGGAATACCTAAATCTGCTCATCTGTGAGGAAAATCACCTGAAACACATGGATGAGTACCACAAGGTTAGATCATGATAGCACATGAAACAAATACTCAGGCACACCCAAGTATAAGGCGCACATTCAATGAACGAGTTTAGGGCGCACGCATGGCTTATAGCAAATAATTCAATTCAAATTGGCAGTAGCACCCATAGACTGTATATAAATGGAGCGCCATGGTTTCATATCATTTTCACATGCACAATCTGCAAGGCTCTCCCATATGTAAGCGCTGACATGCTCAACAAATCAGCGCAGCATCACACGCTGCTGGTCCCGTCTTCTTTAACAATCAGAGTCAGTCAAACCAGCAGTGTTCGTAGGAATCATCTTTGCTTTGCATGGCTAGATGCTTTAGATTATATGGCTTGTGTGCAGATGTGGGTAGTAACGCGTTTACATTTACTCTGTTACAATTACTTAAGTAACATTTTGAGAAAAATGTACTTCTAAGAGTAGTTTTGCTAGTCATACTTTTTACTCGAGTATATTTGTGAAGAAGAAACGGTATTCTTACTCCGCTACTTGGGCTACAATAGTCGTTACATTTTTTCTCTTTATTTTACATGTTCGATTTTACTTCTTTTTTTTTGCCAGAGATGCCAACAGTGGCTCAACCAGTTTCACCAATGAGACGTGACAATAATAATCACAAGACTCCATAATACCAATCAGACTCAAGCTTGCCGTTCTTTGATCACGACGGGCCGGTTCAATCACGTGGACTCTTTAAAGCACCGTGAAAAATTAAGTATTTGACATAGCCATCATCATGACTTGAAATGGCGGATTTTAATCTCTGTCCCAGTTTTTATTCGGCAACAACTGACAATGGGAAACCGTAGATATTATTCGTTTAGTTTCATGATAGGAAATATATTTTCTCCAGGGCTATCGTGCTCTTTGGACAAATAATGCCTCATTTCTGTAGATTTTTTTTCTTGTGCCAGAATTCTTTTTTTTTTTGCTAATGTGTTATGTAAAATTTTATAGTACAGTATAATAATAGCAGTTCATATGGATAACTTTGTGCTGGGAAAAAAAAATACCATTGTTAAAAAAAAAAGAAAATTCAAACATCTTAAGCAGTTACTGACAATGTTACTCATTACTTGAGTATTCTTTTCTTTTCACCAAATACATTTTTACTTGTACTTGAGTAGATTTTTGGATGATTACTTTTACTTAAGTAATATTATTTAGAAGTAAGGCTGCTTTTACCTGAGTAAAATTTTTGGCTACTTTACCCACCTCTGCTTGTGTGATGACCAGTGTTGTCAACCGATTACTTGAAAAAGTAATTTCATTACTGATTGCTGATTGTGCCTAAAAAAAGTAATCTAGTTGTTTACTGATGACTTAATTATCAAAGTAACTACGTTACTTTAAAAGTAATTTATCAGTTACTTTTTAACAAATTTTTCGCCCTTTGCTGCCTCAACATCGGGATGACAACAGAAAAATGTCATCGCATGTAATTGAATACTTCACATATGGCTTAATCTTACCTAATCTTAATCTAAAAGGTTAATTAGTCGATGGAGTTGATTTCAACCATCATTGACCCGGGCTAGTTTAGCCACTCCAGAGCCCTGAAAGTAACAAATAACTGACAAACTGCATGGAATTCAATTACTAATTATACCCCTGCCAACTTGAAGATTAAGCCTAATGTCAAAAATTCTGAACTTCCCCTTAGAAAAATAAAGACCTAGTCGTTAAAATGTTATCTATAAAAGTTATAAAGCAATAAAACAAACAACAAAGATGAATGAACAGCAAGCCAACAAAGTATTTCTTAATGGGGCAAGATTATTTTTCCAACAGATCATGTGACAAGCACCTTAGAGACGCTCCTTTGCTTTGCTTAGCCAAAACTACAGCTGAGGATGGATATTTAGAATTTCTTTAAACCTAAGCTTTCAAAAGAAGTATATATAAACAGCATATAAACAGTAGGCCTACAGACCAAACATTTGGACACACCTCTTTCAATGCAATACAAATGATGGTCATCAACATGTTGTGCGCCCCCCGCCGACAAAACTCAAACTGTAACTATAAAATGTACATAAAGACTGGTTACAAACAGTAGAAGTACTCAAACGCAAAGTTTGCAACGCATGGAGATATTTTTGTCATCTTTACTGGACCGAAATGTGAAGTAATGGCTGTGTTTCCACTGAGCAAATGCAGCCGTTTGTGTTATCTCTCCTGGCTTTTTCATTATTCACTTCCTGATGATATAGCTATGCTATTGTTGTGGCCGCACTCTCAGCACTGCTCACACAGCAATGTAATACACGTGACCCGTTTTTTTTTTTTTTCCCTCCGATGAGAAAACGTGACGTGTGATGTCACTCCCAAACTCAAGAGAAATGCTCTTCGTACATAACTACAGTAGTCTTCATTCTAAATACATTATGAGGCAATACCAAAATAGTAACCCACAGACACTAAGGAAACTAACTTTAAAGAGATTACTGGTTTGGAAAAATGAACGCGTTAGATTACTTGTTAGAGTCGTTACTGAAAGAAAGTAATCAGATTAGAGTAATTGACAACACTGGCGATGACAAAATGTAAAATGTTATCCCTGTTCATTTAAAAGTAGAGGCTGTGGCTGTGACTGACTGGATTCTTATGAATATATTACTGCTGAAAAAAGTGATGATGTATATAAGTTTGCTTTTCACTTTAGTCTTAGCCCAAATTGCTGTTAGTTCGCCATGTTAGATTGCTATGTGTATTTTTCCTGTTAATCCAGCATGCATTTCTCCTTTAAGAGTAAAGCCAATACAAGTTTTTGCCATCATACATGTCTTTTTCAGGCGCATTAGTGCATCAATGTACTGCATACATAATGTGCACTGGTAATTTTGGGTGGGAAATGATGGATTTGAAGTGTGCCTTATAGTCGTAGAGATACAGTAAATAGGTTTGCAGTTCTACACATACAGAAAAAAATAATTGGGTGACTCTTGTGCATATGTGTGTGTGTGTGTCATTGCGTGTGTAGTATCACAAAGAGGCTCGTGACACCCAGGACCTGTTGAAGCGACTGGACGTAGAAGTTAAACAAAAATACAACCCTGAATTCAAGGACGTCTACCAGATGGAGGGTCTGATCAGAGAGCTGGATGTAAGTGTTTCTTCTAAGACTGATCAGCCATTATTATCGTTTTAAGAACTTTCTACAAACATGTCTTTTCTCTCTCTGAAGGATCAATCCAAAGCCATGGACCACTTTGATGAGCGGGTCAAAGCTCTTCAGAAGCGTGGCCTACAAGTTTTACCTCTGAAGTTGAGACGAGAAACAATTCAAAAGCCTCTGCCTGTTGAGTCTTTATGCGATTTCGACGCAGATGAGGTAAGTACTGATCAGAGGTGGGTGGTAATGTGGTACATTTGCTTCATTACATTAACTTGAGTAACATTTTGAAAAAAAATTTACAGCTTGTGTAGAAACGTTTCAAGTTTTTGCGTGTAACGTTTGGCATTTCTATCATTTCAGGTTAAGAAAAAGAAAAAGCATTTTGCGTGTTAGAGTATGCTCGGACTCAGTCATCGAAGACAGTGCAGCGTTCCTTCTTCACAAATTTTGCAAAGAAGGCACCAACTACAAAACAAATTAGGACTTGGCACCAAAATTTCAAGTTTGAGTTTCGAGTTTGGCATGAGCTCGAATACCGAATCGATGTGTCCAGAGTCACAGGCGGCGCTAATATTGAACATTTAAGAAAATCTATCATAGAGCCAACAAATATTTGTACTTTTCTTTGTAAATTTAACCAATAAAACTTATGACCTAAATATGAAGTGTATTTAGTTTCATTAAGATCCATCAAGTAGTTTCCGATATATGGGCATTTAGAAAGGGGTCAACCATTTTGGAACACCCTGTATTCATTCATTCATTCATTCATTCATTCATTTTCCATGCCACTTTTACTCATGAGGGTCGCGGAGGTGCTGGAGCCTATTCCAGCTAACTACGGGCAGTTGGGTTAAATTATGTTACTAACTCCATTTATGTCCAGCTCGGATCTTTTACATCCATTCAAAAGGGAGTTAATTTGCTGGATAACACAAAATGATATCTGTCATAAGCATTCATTAATGCTCATTATAGTGTCATGTTATAATTATGATGGTCTTATGACAGTTTGATGGTGCCAATGTCAAATGAAGTGTTACCAAACTCGATAACTAGCAATTAATGAAACAACTAGAACAGTAACTGAATAAATAATTAGCACAGAACATGAATTTGATGTTAGTTACCTCGGTTACGCTGCAATGCATGCTAGGAAGCATGTTGGATGACAGCAGGTGGCAGCAGAGGTTGACTGTTCCCCCAAGAAGCAGTGATAGCCTAATGATGCTTCTTGAAGCAATGGTGGTTCATTTGGTCTTTATATGGTCTATGAAGTGTTACCGGTTGATATCTTTTGGTGTAAATATCCCATAATACAGTGAGGACAGCTGCGGCTTATAGTCCAGTGCAGCTTATCTATGACCAAATGCCGTTTTGTGTCAAATTTTGTAGGTGGTGGCTTATCGTCAGGTACGCCTGACAGTGCGAAAATTACAGTAATAGTAAAAGGTATGGCGTGCTAAAACTACAGGAAGTACATTTTTCACAAAACATTACTCAGGTAAAAGTAACAGAATAATTGTAACCCGTTACTTCCCACCTCACATCAAGGCCATCTTTTATGTTACCACTTATACTGTACTTTTTGCATGAGTGCAGGGGCAAATTGTGCGCGGGAACAGATACACTCTGCTTCGCAACAATGGAACCAAGTGGGACGTGAAGGACGCAACTGGAAAAATGTATTCTGCTCCAGGCATCTGTTTCATTATTCCCCCCACAGACCCTGAAGCAGTGGCAACTGCTGACAAGTGAGTTCTTATATATTTAGCAAATTCATAATGCATCTTGGAAAGAAATATGAGGCTGTAATGTTGTTTGTCCACAGCCTGGCTGGACAACAAAATTCTGTCAAGCAGAAAATGGCAGACAGCAAAGCCGCACTGCTGAAGCGTTTTGATGATCTGAAAAAATCCAGTGGTGGTGCAGGTATTTGTGGCAATATTTCCATCTATGTCTCAGCAACAAATTTAGAATCAGCATAAAATATACTGACCAGCACAACTATAACAGTCAAATATGTTGTGAAATAAAATCCAAACATTGGGCCTTTTCATTTATGACCTCTTAACTAGAGGCACTTCATAAATTTTCTTCTTCACGGCACATGTGAACATACAGTGAAGAAAATAAGTATTTGAACACCCAGCTATTTTACAAGTTCTCACACTTAGAAATCATGGGGGGGTTAAATTTTCATCGTAGGTGCATGTCCACTGTGAGAGAGATAATCTAAAAAGAAAAATCCAGAAATCACAAGTGTGATATTTTTTAAACGATTTGTGTGATACAGCTGCAAATAAATATTTGAACACCTGAGATAATGAATGTTAATATTTGGTACAGTCGCCTTTGTTTGCAATTACAGATGTCAAACCTTTTCTGTAGTTTTTCCACCAAGTTTGCACACACTGCAGGAGGGATCCTGGCCCACTCCTCCTCACAGATCTTCTCGAGATCAGTCAGGTTTCTGGGCTGTCGTTGAGAAACATGGAGTTTGAGCTCCCTCCAAAAGTTTTCTATTAGGTTTAGGTCTGGAGGCTGGCTAGGCCATGCTAGAATCTTCATATGCTATTCCAAGGTTTTTCTGGCTGTGTGCTTTAGGTCATTGTCATGTTGGAAGACCCAGACACGACCCATCTTCAATGCTCGGACTGAGGGAAGGAGGCTGTTCCCCAAAATCTCACAATACAGGGCCCCAGTCATACTCTCTTTAATACAGTGCACTCGTCCTGTCCCATGGACAGAAAAACATTCCCAAAGCATGATGCCACCACTCCCATGCTTCAGAGTAGGGATGGTGTTCTTGGGATAGTACTCATCATTCTTCTTCATCCAAACACGGTTAGTGCTATTATGACCAAAACGTTCTATTTTACTCTCATGTGACCTCAAAACTTGCTCCCATGACTCCTCTGCATCATCCAGATGGTCATAGGCAAACTTAAGATGGGCATGTGCTGTTGCCATGCATGATTTCAAACCATGACTGCTTCGTGGAGCCTTGGAAACGGTGGGCCCAGCTCTTTTCAGGTCACTGACCTACTCCTGTCGTGTAGTTCTGGGCTGATTCCTCATCTTCTTTTGGATCCCTAAGACCCCATGAGGTGATATCCTACATTGGGCTCCACTCCGATTGAGACTGACCGTCATGTTTATCTTCTTCCATTTTCTAATGACTGCGGACATTTTATCACAAGCTGCTTGGTAATATTTCCGTAGCCCTTTCCAGCCTTGTGGAGGTATACAATTTTGTTTCTGGTGTCTCTGGAAAGCTCTTTGGTCTTGGCAATGTTACAATTTACTGATTGTATGGGGTGAACATATGTCTTTATGCCGCTATTGACTTCAAACAAGTGCACTTGATTCAGGATAATACATGGAGTGGAGGTGGACTTTTAATAGGCAGACTAACAGGTCTTTCAGGGTCAGAATTCTAGCTAATAGACAGGTGTTCAGATATTTATTTGCAGCTGTATCACACAAATAATTTGTTTTAAAAAATCATGCATTGTGATTTCAGGATTTTTATTTTTTAGATTCTCTCTCTCACAGTGGACATGCACCTACGATGAAAATTTCAGACTTCTCCAAGATTTCTAAATGGGAGAACTTAAAATAGTAGGGTGTTCAAATAATTATTTTATTCACTGTATATGTTAGTTTAAACAAGCTTGAATATGTATTAGGACTACATACAGTGTCCTGTTGTTCTCCTTGCGTGTGTTCTGCATCCACGAATGCTGCTGAAATGATGTACCGTAGAACTGATAAAAGTGATATTTATCTTAATTGGAATTATCGTAAAAGTATAATAATGAGCCTTACTCAATTACTCAAAGTGCAGATTTCAAACCTCTCTCCCAGTTTTTATTTGGCGCCAATACACCACGGAAAACCAGAGATATTTTTATTTTAATTTGATGGCATGAAATGTTTTCTCCACTGGAGGGCACTCATGCTCTTTGGATGAGTGATGTTTCATTTCTGTAGATTTTTCTAGTCTGAATTCAATGATCTTTGTGGCCTAATAGGGTCTTGCAATAGGTTATAGTACAGTATAATAGTGGTAAATGGAGTTACACTTGTAAAGCGGGTTTACACCTTTAAGGCACTCAAACCGTTTTGACACTGTACCATTCACCTACTGATAAGGCTGCAACAACTAATCGATTAAATCGATGAATAAATTAGTTGCCAACGGATTTGATAATCGTTTTTTTCCGGCAGCTATAAGAAGACCCGTTTGGGTACTTGTGTGTAATGTGAGGCTGCGACCGAGTGCCAGTGATTCGAGCATGAGAGAGAGAGTTCACTGTTACACACACACACATTTAGTTGCGGAATCAATAATATTTACACGAGAGTTAGATTGTCTTGTGTGTTGTTAGATCCACCGTGTATCCGTCATAGGTGAGTAAATGAAGCCTATTGTATTGTTTGTATTCTTAGTTGATGAGACGTCATTACTTAGCATGGAGCACTAAGCTAGTTAGCGATGATGCTAATCAGTGTCTTAAGTGTCCGTTTATATTGTGTTTTGGAGAAGCGCATTAACGCTTGAGCTATAGTTAGATAGTAAAGTTGTCTCAAATCTTTTTATAAAGAAACCACACACATAAACCTATTCATACAACAGCTTACAGTCTACTTTAAACACAAACTCTCATTCAAACTGTACATTGTCATACAAGAGAGTGTGCTTTGAAATTGGATTTGGAATGATTTATGAACAACTGTTTGAATAAGACAGCTGATTCATTAAAGTCTGCTACCTCTTTTTTCAATTTTGTTCATTGAATCATTGAATTCATACCAGAACAAAACTGAAAAAAATCACCTGTCGAAAGAGCATGAGTCCCCTTTAGTGGGGAAAAAAACATTTTCTCTAATTGTTATAATGGAGTTACGTGGTTATTGTTGCGACGTCTCATTGAAACTGAAACTGTCTGCATCTCTAGCAAAAATGAAGTCACTATGTTGAAAGAGGAAAAATGTAACGACTCTAGTGTAGCCCAAAACAGAGGAGTAAGAGTATTGTGTCTTCTTCAAAAGCATTGTGTGGTAAAACTACGTTAAGAAGTACATTTTTTCTGAAAAAATTACTTAAGTAAATGTAACGGAGTAAACGAGTTACTACCCACCTCTGGTTGTAATATCTTTATTTTATGATGTACGAAAACAATAGAAGCAGGCATGTCTGTGATTATCAATTCCTTCAATAACTAAATACCAAACTATGTGAGACAGCAGAGTGTTGCAGTTCAACAGAAAAGTCATCATTTTTTATTGTAATATTGTGCCATCAGACAAACAGGAACAACAGTGCCGCCAAATGATGGCTGGATTAGATAAAGTTGCTAGTGACCTGGACAAGCAAGAGAGGGCTATTCAGGCGCGACTGCGCCCGCCACTGGAGCTGAAGAAGCCACTGCAGGATAGCAGTGACCGCCTGCAGGATTTGAGGGTAATCTATCGCCATTTGTCCATGTCAGCGCAGAAGAATTACTCATATAGAATTCAGCCCAGTTAAAATTTTTCTCCAGGATATCGACATTGCGGTCCATAGAATCGAACCAGAAAAGACCTCCAAAGTGCAAGAAGCAAAGAACTTTTTGGTCTCCAACTCAACATGTGCCAGCGCACCTCACCTTAACAGTAAAGCGGATGAAGTCAACAAGAAGTACGACAACTTGGAGCAGCTTCTTCAGAGCGCACAGGAAAAGTACAACACTTAATTTCTTACTAACATTTATTATTTATACAATTGTGTTCTTTTCATTCATTTAATGACCTCAAGGCTCACAATAACAATTATCTCACGATATGGCGTTACAACAATTATCGGGGTCAGGAAATCCTTGTACAAAACAAGTACTAACCAGAAAAACAAGCTCTTATCAATGTTCTGATGTGAATTTCAATAATCTTATCACTAGTAGACTTTTTATTCATTCGCTGCCAACTCTCCCACTTTAAACGGATTGGAGGTCTACGGCCGTCAATTGCAGCCAATGAGTTTATTTTAGGGCATTTCAGGTCCTTTTCTGTTGATTTTTAGTAAATGCCCGAAAATGAACATGAAATGACCTGTAAATACCCCCAAAATTCGGAAAGACTGGCTGTGAATGCTCATCCCTCAGGTTTCGGTTTGAACGTCAAAATTAATTGGACATCTAAACTGTGAAAAACAACCTATAGCATTTACTCCATAAAATTGAGGTAAAAATTTGCGCTCAGTTTGATAGTGCAAAGTTTAACCAATTTTACTTAGTAAATACTACCTAAATGCGTTAACAATAATATACTCAAATAATTTGGGTAAGGTTTACTCAACCTTTTGGAACGGTTTATATCACTTAATACCTATTAAAATTGAGTATTATTTACTCATGGTAGTAGTGTTTTGTATTTTTATTTTACTGATTGTTTTTTTTTTTTAAATAAAAATTTAAATATCAATTACTATTGTAAATTAGGTTTGTTTTACCCTGAAGTCATTGTACACAAGAAAAAAAAAACGTCAACTGTTTTATTGACAATTTGCTCATTAAATTTAACATTTAATTGTCTGCCCAAAATAAATTGCATGCAAACATTTTTTTCCTTATGGTATGAGTTCAAGTACAGTATTAACTAATGAGTGAAGAACACGAGGGCATCACTCCAAAATAAGTACATATCAAAACAACATGAGTTTAAAAAAAAGTTTTAACTGAACAGTGAACAACACGAGTGCATCAAGCATCTTTCAGTTTGAGGTACAAATAAGCCAAAAAGGCTGTGCCATAGATGTTTGAACCCCACAGGAGTGCTACAGTTTCATGAAATTAGTGTGCAAATAGATGTAAGAAATAAATGTAAATGAAATACGTTATTAGCAGCAGAAAAGACTTCCTAGAGCAGGGGTCACCAATTCCAGTCCTCAAGGGCACTTATCCAGTCTGCTTTCCCTGTTTCCCTACTCCAATACACCTGTATTGGGTTTCCCGGTCTCCCTACTCCAAAACACCTGTATCAAATAATCAGGATCATTATCAGGCTTGCTGGATGGCTTGCTGATGAGTTGTTCCTTAATAGATATTGACTAATCCGAGTTGTGTTGGCCTCTAGTGGTTGCTGCCATTACTGCCATTTACACGCCTCAGTAGCAGCGTCACTCAATTACACTGAAGGGCGAAACATTTGACAATACTGTACGCTGTAACTGAAAGGTTAATTAGAAAAAGGGGTTAATGGTTCATTAAGCCACATTATTACCAGCAACCCATGTTGCTATGCTCGTAAAAACAGTTAGCTTTTAGCTAGCTATCAGGAATGACTGTTGAAAGCCAGGAATAAAATAGAAAAATATTTTTACTATAGGGGCTTCTTGATTTAACACGCAGCATACCAGGCTTGTTCATGTTTTTGCATTGTCAATTTTAAAAGAAACGTTAAGTTCAAATTAACCTGTTACTGTACGATGCCATCCAAGTTGGAGTGTCTCGCCAAATGTAACGGTCCTCCTTTCAGTTTGTACTGACTGACCTGTGCCCAGTCAAGTACTGGATGATAGTTAGGAGTTTGTGATGATGACGTGCGCTCAATGCAGTTGATGAAGCGAAGCATCACAGCGAGTCCATTTCTCACTTATAATAGTTTATTTTTGTGGCGTCTTGTAACGTAACTCAAAAGCACTTTATCCAAATAAAAGTAACGAACCAAAATACTCAAAAACGTATCCACAATTAACCCAACAAAATGAGTATATTCCCTTTCCAGCACAATGCACAAAGCCACAGTCAAAAACTGCTCTCCTAAACTACCAACACCTTTGACATGATTAGCTATAATTTTAAACGTACCAGGGCTGATTTAGGTCAGTGAAAAGACTCGATTGACAGCCTCTAGTGGCGAGGAGTAAAATTACATATAATATTACAAATCAGGAATATGGCTCTTACACAGTTTCAAAGAAGACGCGTTGGCGCATGCGCAGCCTTGAGCAAACACATAATATATTTGGGTAGATATTGTCTTGTTTATACTGTTTATACTGATTAAAATTGGGTAAAGAGAGTTAATTCTAACCAATTTAATACAGTTAACTTGCTTACCTAAATACTTTTAGTATAATTTATAACATTTATATGGATCACAATCACTACCCACAATTATTTATTTTTTATCTATTTATTTTTTTATTGCGTAGCGCTGTCAATAGCAGCCAAAAGTTAAGATAAACACTATTCCAATGGAAAGGTTTGCTAGTGACCTGTTGTTTCCTTTTTTTTTTTTTTTTTTTTGTAAAAAAAACAGTGACACCTTTTAAAAACAATACTGTATCAGTTGTTGTCAGTAGCATGTCGATAACATTTTGGGATACAAAGTATCGTGGGATGACCCAATATCAGGAATTGAGTAGTCAATTGCTATAACTATTGAAATTCCACGATTCTTGATACTATTTCGATACCACGGTAAAAAAAACAATAAACCCCATGTACTTAAACATACACTCTTTTAATAGATGTAAACAACAATACTGTGTGCTTATACAGAACAATCGGCATGTAGCTTTACAGTATTAAAATAATGGGCATTAACGTATCAAACAATACAATAAACAAAATAAAACACTATGCATGTACTGTAGAGCAGCCTTCGAGTATTAAACAATGAAATACTGTAAATCACAGTCATGTAGCGTTCAAGTATATAAAAAAATATAAACTGTTTTTAAATACAAACAAAAACATGCGCGCCCATATGACCACTCATTTACAATGGGGTGTAAAATAGCTGTTATCTGGCAACTTGTTTCACCTAGTGTGACACACAAAACAACACAAAAAAGAATCGGCCAGATCTGCCGACTTGATACCAATGATACTTTAGGTATTACAGAAAAGGCAGTGCCAAGGGCATAGGTTTGGTCTCAACATTGGTAGGGACGATAACATCATAACCTGCATGTACACAAAGAAATAAGGGGGTCAGGGCTACATTCCTCACAAATATGAACCTAATTAATTAATAGGCTAAATGATCAATGTAAAATAAATCTGTATTGACTTCAACTAATACATATGAAAGTTAGTATGAGTAATACATTTTCGATTTGACCCTTTGTTTTCAAAAACTACTAAAGAAACATTTTGAAAACTTCAAAAATAAATGTCTGGGTTTTTTATTTGTTTAGCAAATTTAAATTGCAATATTGGAACAGAATTTAAATTATATTAACATACACAATAATCTTTTTACTATCCAGGAATGCAAAAAATAAACAATTGTCTTCAGACTACTCAACATTCTCTGAATAAAGAAAAAAATAAAGAAATTAAATACAACTGAAAAAAAAAAAACATCTTAGGGAATGCCTAAAATACATAAAAATGGAACCTTCCTTCAGTTAAAACACGACTGCTTTTGTCCACAAACTCTATGTTGTATTTCTGTCTGGGCTGTAAGTGTGTGTGTGAGTGGGGGGGGGGGGGGGGGGTGTCATGTCATCAGCCATTCAGACGTGTGTTTAAGGGGAAAAAATGGACTGGCACACTCAGCAAGTCAAAAGGGGTAATGTCAGCCTGAACATAATGAAAGTAATTCACTTAATAATGAGAAAATAAAGAAAATCTAAATTACCTATTTAACTGAAGTAATTATATAATGCAAATAAGGTTGCTTAAAAGTTGGTGGGACAATTTGAGCATCCTGAAAAATTGGTAGTGTCCTGTCCCTACCGTCCCTATGCAAATCTATGCCCTCGGGCAGTACCGTCACATTTTCAAATCTTAGTATCGACTTGGTACCGAAGTATCGGTTTTCGTTATAACCCTAATTCTGATATATCACCATTTCAATATATTGTCACATCCCTGGTTTAATACCCCCACGCTAACAATGAAATTCTGCCTTCTTCAGAATGAAGAATTCCAACCAACTGGAGGCTTCACTTCAAAATGGGAAGGCTTTACTTTCCAACTATGAGAACAGGCTGGCAAGAGAAGATGTCGCTCCTTCTGACTTGTCCTCATTGGAGAAAACTCAGCGCGAGCTTGCGGTAAGTTTGCGGTCCTACAAGACAGATAGTGCATCACTTGTGACGTTTTTTAGGAAGAAATGGTATTAGCTATTTATTTCTCGTCTGGTCACATGCATATCAAAGAGCGTACTGTTCCGTATACACATACTGTAAATTCACATGACACATGAGGCAGGCTTTCCTTTGATTTCTCCACTAACATTTACGGTTGCGGCAAAAACGCAGATTTTTCGAGAAAAAAAAAAAAAAAAAAAGCCCTATTTATTTCCAATGGTAAAACAATATACCTACATTTTCCAATTTCAAAATGTATCTTGTCCTACACTTTTTAATCCAATTTGCAGAATTTTCACGTTAAAAAAATTGGGAAATCAAAGCGCACAAAAGTTCTATCCAGTTTTCGCCTAAACTGTACGTTTCCACCCAAATTTGACAAAAACATCCCCATATATTTTCATTGTCCCCATTGATTTCCAATAGAAAAAAAAAAAAAAAAAACGATATTAACAGGAAGTGAGCAAAAAAAAAGCCCCAAACTCTCCAGGAAGTGACCCACAAATGCCATAAAATCAATGCCAAAAAAAACCTTAAAAAATAAAAAAAATACATAGAAAACAGGCTAAAACTGCCCCCCAAAAAAACACAAAAAATGTCAGGTACGAGACAGGGGTACTAGTTGCGTATCGCGAACACAGGATTTTATTAGTGTTTAGCAGGCAATGAAAGCAATCAAGAACTGGAGGAATGGTGCAGTCGGGTGTTTATAGTCATTAGAAAACTGAATGGGGTGGGAGGTGCTCCGATCCGTTTCCAGTGACGGTTGGACTCTACCAAGGGTGCTCATGTCATCGGTTGTGTTCATAACTTTTAAGGAGAGAATATTTAGGGTGCAGCCAAGGCGTTGAGGGGGTCCAGTTTGGTGGCCTCAGTATTGCATCTCTGCTTTTTGCAGATGATGTCGTGTTGTTGGCTTCATCAAACCGTGACCTTCAACTCTCACTGTAACGTTTTGTAGCCGAGTGTGAAGTGGTCGGGATGAGTATCAGCACCTCCAAATCCAAGACCATGGTCCTTAGGTGGGAAAAGGTGGAATGCCCTCTCCGGGTCAGGGATGAGCTCCTTCCCCAAGTGGAGGAGTCCAAGTATCTCGGGGCCTTGTTTATGAGTGACGGTAAAATGGAACAGGAGATTGACAGGTGGATCGGTGCAGTGTTTGCAGTGATGTGGACTTTGCATCGGTCCGTCGTGATGAAGAGTGAGCTTAGCCGAACGGCGAAGCTCTCTATATACCGGTCGATCTACCTTCCTATTCTCACTTATGGTCATGAGCTGTGGGTCGTGACCGGAAGAACAAGATCCCGAATGCAAGTGGCCGAAATGAGTTTCCTCTGTAGGGTGTCTGGGCTCACTCTTAGAGATAAGGTGAGAAGCTCGTTCATCCGGGAGGGGCTCTGAGTGGAGCCGCTGCTCCTCTCCATGAAGATGCTCTGGGGCGGCTCGCTGGTGAAGTATCCAGGGCATGTCCCACTGGGTGGAGGCCGCGGTGCCGAACCAGCCTTGGGATCCCCGAGAAGCTTCTCTGCTGACGCTGCTGGTCCCGCAACACAACTTCAGATAAGCGGGAGAAGATTAATTAATGAATGGATGGAGAAAACTGAATAGTGTACTTTAAACAACATTACATACATTTCAATGATAAAACACTCAATCTTTAATTGGATTAATTTTATTTTAGCACCATCATATTGTTTTAATATCAAAAAAAGTGTGGTTCTCCTTCTTTTTGCTATTACAATTTCCAATAAAACTTTTTGACTGTGCAGTGTTTTTTCTTTAATGGATTCTCCTTCTAATGACTGTTTCCTTGTCTACACGTACAGGACATTGCCTCAGACCTAAGATCCAAGCGGGCAGTGGTCAATGAGACTGAGCAGAACTTGCGTTTGGCCAAAAGCAGCGCCGACCAAATGGCCATCAAATTCCAAGAGCATTGTCCTGACATTGAACGGCAGGAAGCTGATGTCCAGAAGCTAAACAAGCGCTTTAACATCCTGAACAATCAGATCGACACCAGGTCAGAGAGTCTTCATGAAAAAGACAATCCAGAAATCGTGTTTAACAGTTCATTCTACACTATGTCACAGATCTCAGAGTTTGCAAAGGGCTAAGATGGCGTACAATAATTATCACAATGATTATGACAACATGAATAACTGGCTTGCTCGCATCCCAAACTACGAACCATCTGAAACTGATGACATAAAGCAACTGGAGACCAAATTGAAGAATCAGAGGGTGAGAATGATTTCCAACTACAGTATGATAAACTTCTTTTACAACAGGAAAAATTATGATGTATTACTCTCCTCACTTGTGTGCAGAACTTGCTTTCTGATATTGCAAGAAAGGAATCGGACATGAACAATCTCTCCAAAAACGGTCGGCTTTACCAGCAAGCTATCAAAGTAAGAGTTTCTTTTTCTTTAACACAACTCGTAGCTTAAAAAAACAACAACATAGTAATGATTTAAATCTTACGACGGATGGATCTTTTTAGGACTATGAGACTGAAACTGAAAAGTTCAGATCAATACTAGACCTTGATGACGGGCTTGTGCCCCAGACGTACAAGCGGAGCAGATTGGAATCACCTGCGCTGGCGGTTAAAGCAGAGGTGGGTCACACTGAAGAAATTTTTAGTCAATTCAACCGAACGGTAATATGTGCTTGGTTGTTAGTAGAGAAAAAGTATCTCAACCTTTTGGAAGTTCTCACATTTCTGCATAAAATCACCATCAAATGTAGATCAGTTTTGGGTTCTATTCTGTGACAGTAAATTTAGTGATCTGCCTAGAGCAGGGGTGGGCAAACTGGTCCTCAAGGGCCGTTGTGGGTCCTGGTCTTTGCTCCAACTAATCCAGCAAGGACAGTTTTACCAATGAAGTTTCTGCTGAAACAAAAAGCACCTGCCTGTGATCAACTGATTGCGCTTGCAAGACACCAGATTGGTACAGAAACCCGCACCCACTGCGGCACTTTGTGGAATAGTTTGCCCACCCTTGGCCTAGAGTATACCCTAGCTTGCCCTGTAACTAAGGTATGCTCACCTATTGTCAGTGGTGGATGAAGTACTCACCTTTTAACTTACTGTAAGTAAAGCCACAGATACAGGTGCAAAAAATGACTGAATTAAAAGTACAAGTGTCCAAGAAAAAAAATACTTAAGTAAAATTACAAAAGTACTTGGTTTAAAATTGACAAGTAAAAAGTAAAAGTATTTTTTTCCCGATGCAAAAATGTAATATGTGTGTGTATACAGTCTATACTGTATATAAGGTGGAAAACACTCAGGTGACTTGAAGTTCCACTCTGAGACCCCCAATTTGGCCAACTTTCAAAATTGTCCGATATGCATGTGTGATACATCATTGGAAAGCTTAAAATCTCAATGTTCTGAGGGAAGAAATATGTTGAACAGGAGGGCATTTTAAGAAAAAAAAATTTAAACCCCTAAACCCTAACTCGAGGAGAGTTCATGAGAGCGCATAATTAAAGACACCATAATTTTTCGAGATATTACTTACCTTGTTTCAATCCAAAAACTCTGTGTAGCATGTCTCACCGAGTGTCAAGACAAAGCCGTGAATGGCCACAGCTGGACTTTTGGGGGATTTTATGGGTGAAACACGGTAATATAACAAGGGTCGCATGCAGAAATCACAGACATCAAAGAATCGAGATTTTCTTTATTATTATTCTATTTATTTAATATTTACCCTTTTAATTTTTTTTTCAATTTTTCTTTGTTTGGATCGATTATTTATTATGTGAAATATCTGGAAAAATATGACAGTAACAAAAAATAAACAAAATTAAGCGATAGTTATGAGGTAGATATCGGTGACCTATTTACAGACACCATTTTTTTCATTGTGATGTAATTTGTTTAAAAGTTTAAAATATGCGAGTCAATTTTTTTTTTTTTTACATCAATTAATGATTCTAAGCTAAAAATGACAATTCAAATAATAAATATCATTACTTATCTTATTTTTATGGCTGGGTTGAAACAAAAGCGGTTGCACTGTGTCTGTAAACGGGTGTCTCCAGGGTAAAACTGACTAATTAAAAATAGTTCGGGGGCTTAATGCACCATGAAACTGCTAGGGCAGCATGTAGAAATATTGTTCTATCAAGCACAACAGATTAAATACGGTAGTTTATTTTAAAAAGGGGTGCAAGAGCAGAAACTGCTTTTTCAGCCTTGTCTATATTTTCCGCCATATATACAGTATATGCAAACATACAGAGAGCTGAGTCAATATTCAAAGTAAGAACCAGAAAATTGACTGCTCAGTTTTTTTAGTTGATTTAAAACTGTGCAGAAACAAACAAGCAATACATTGACTGCACTGTAAACGAACTTTATCAAGCAGACAAACTCCAAAACTTAGCTTTATGGCAGATTGCAAGCTACTGTACAGCGTGTGCAGCACCTGTCTGAAGGCGCGCTGCTCTCACTGTTGGTTTTTATCGGTCAGTATCTTCTTCACCTGCCTAATCTTGTTTGTACTCATGTCGCTGCCTCTAGTGCTCAATGAAGTTATAGTTGCACAGGGTTTATTGATTGCGCCGGAGGCATGAAAACACAACTATCAATTCACACTGAGGGAAAAAAAACTAAGTAACGTGTAACGCAGGCAACAACTTTAAAAGTAGTGGAGTAAAAAGTACAGATACCTGCTGTAAAATATAGTGAAGTAAAAGTATCACTTCATACAGTATTTGTACTCAAGTACAGATACTCAAAAATGTATTCAAGTACGGTATCAAAGTACTGTTACTTTGTCACATTCCACCACTGCTTATCGTGAGATTACATTCTGTCGTAAGGATGCTAAACGGTGCTATTTAGTGACTTGCCTTCACTGTTCATGATATCGGTTTCGATGATATATTATTTCTCCCTTTGCAGGAAGGTGCCATTGGAGCCAAATATACTGAGGTGAATGCAGTGAACAAGCAAAGACTACAAAATCTCGAGTTCACCCATAGCCTTCTCAACCAGGTGAAATGACATACAATAAATAATACTGTCATATACATACATAATCAGCGTACTGAAAGTATTACTGTACACTTTCTTCTTTAGCAACCAGATATCACTTTGATCCAGTCTACTAATGTCCAGTCAGTCAATTCTGCTGCCCCAGGAGGGGAGCTTTGGAGAATTAAGAAGCAATTGCAAGATGAGATTCAGAGGAGAGAGCAGCTAGAGAAAGAAATTGAGATCATCCAAACTGATATTTATGTCCTAGAAGGACAGAAGCCTCAAGATACCATTGTCAAAAAGGAGCTCATCAAAAAAGTTCCTGATCCTCAGCTAGATGAGGAATTGTACAAGGTTCAACAGAAGCTTTCAGAGGAACGTCGCACTACACATGTTCTAGAAAATGACCTAGAAGTGCTAAAACTGAAGCTGCGTGGTCTTGAGACCGAGGTCAAGGAAGGGGCTCAGCAATACATGGTAAAAGAGGTTCTCCGTATTGAAAGAGATCGCGGTCAGGAGGAGGAGATGCGCAAACTTCGGGAGGAGCTGGACGAGCTGAGGAGGCAGAAGTTAATTCGAGACAATGAGCTTATTCAGATACAAAAGCAGGTGACAATCCTGGCTGAAGAGAAGAATAAAGAGCAGGAAGTTATTAAAGAAGAGGAGGTCATAAAAGTGCAAAACGACCCTCAACTTGAAACGGAATACAGACTCCTTATGAGCAGGAGACAAAAAGAAAGTGACGGAAGGAAGCAATTAGAGGATGAATTGAAATTTCTCCAGGAGAAGCTTCGTAGGTTGGAAAAGGAAAAATCAATGGCTGAGGAGAAGATTTCCATTAAGGAGGTACTTAAAGTCGAGAAAGATGTCGCACTGGAAAGGGAGGTCGAAAACCTTAGGAGGCAATACGAGGATGAGAAGACCAAACGGAGATCATCCCAACGAGAAAAAACTGACCTCCAAAGGAAAATAACTAGTCTAGAGGAAGAGAAGTCCAAAGTTGTGATCCAAGAGAAGATGCGGGAAATTGTTCGCCCAGACCCCAAGGCCGAGAATGAGGTGGCCAACCTCCGACTTGAACTTGTTGAGCAGCAGAGGCGTTATAAGGATGCGGAACTACAGCTTAGATCTTTGCAAGATGAGTTGACCATGCTCAAGAACAGAGGACCGCTAGTGGAGGTCAAGGAGATTATTAAAGAGGTCATCAAATACAAGACGGACCCGCAGACTGAAAGAGAACTAGAGAGACTCCGCAACGAAATAGTCGACAAAACTCACCAGACAGAGAAATCCGAGATGGAGATACGCCAACTCAATGACGAAATCCAAAGATGGAAAGACATGAAACCTCAAGTGCAGACCAAAGAAGTTGTCAACGAAGTGCTTCAGTACAGAGAGGATCCAAAAACTAAGGAGGAGGTGGAGATCCTGAAAAGAAAACTGGCTGACGAACAGTCTAAACGTCTGGAACTCGAGAGAGAAAGGTCATCCCAAGAGGAAAAGATCAGACTGAGGAAGATAGATCTGTCTCAGGTCCGTGAGAAGTTTGTCCAGCAGGAAGTGGTCAAGATGGAAGAGGACGCCATGCTCCGATCAGAGTGTGAAACCTTCTTACAGAACATTAACAATGAACAGAGACAGAAGGATAGTCTGAAAGCAGAGCTCTATCAACTGCAGAGACTGAAGGCCGACTTGGAAATGCAGCTGGAAGAACTTGAGCGTGAACGCAGGGCAAGACGTGAAGCTGAATTGGAGATCCAAAGACTTCGGGTCAGACTTACTGAGCTGGAGATGAGCGACAAAGAGAATCGTGAGAAGGTGACCGTTAAGCAAAAGGTAGTCCTGCAGCAGGATCCCCAACAAGAGAAGGAACACTCTATTCTCAAACTGCAGTTGGACGAAGAGAGGCACAAACGCATCCTTCTTGAGAAAGAAATGAATGCGCTGATGCAACAGCAGGTTACCTTGGAGAAGATGGACGTGAAAGAAAGAATCGTTCGCACTGAGAAGGTCCAGGTTGAGAAGGATCCGGAGGCTGAGCTAGAGATTGAGAACTTGAAGAGGACCCTGGAAGAAGAAAAAAGACGAAAGAGAGACCTCGACCAAGAGTTGGTAACGGTCACTTCCAGGCTGTCTGAGATGGAGTTTTCCAACACCAAGTCAAGTAAAGAGCTGGACTACATCCGAGACGAAAGTAGTCGCTTGCAGCACGAAAACCAGAGGCTGCAAAATGAAATTCGGAAGCTTCGTTCGGAGATTGAGATCACCAGCAAAGAAACTCAGCTTATCACCGAGTCTTCGCCAAGAGAGGACGGAAGGAACCTGGAGTTGAGGCTTGAATCTCTACAGAGAGAACTCGCGGAGCTCAGGGGCATCACCATCAAAAAGGATGAGGAGATAGAGAAGCTGCAAAAGAATCTTTCGGTTGTTAGAATGAAGAGAGAACAAAGAGAGAGCCATCTGCGAAGATCTATTGTTGTCATCGACCCAGACACAGGGAAAGAAATGCGGCCGGAGGAGGCCTTTAAGCTGGGGCTGATCGACTGGAATATGTTTGTCAACCTGCAAAGCCAGGAATGTGACTGGGAGGAAATCACAGTCAAGGGCCCCAAGGGAGAATCATCTGTTCTACATGATAGGAAATCAGGGAAAAAATTCTCCATTGATGATGCTTTAAGTCTCGGGCACATCACAAATCATCAGCTTCAGCAATACATGAACAAACAGCTAACAATCCAGGAGTTTGGCGCGTTGGTGTCGGGAAAGAAAAAGTAAAGTCTACAACAAATCAGCTATGAAAGCATGTTTTGTTTTATGCAGAAGAACGTGATTTTATTATTAAATTTTTTCAAAAATGTTTTCGCTTTACTAGCTCCTGACTTTCTGCTTTGGTGAGCTGGCATTTTCCCCACTTCATTGATTACAAAATACACAATGTACTTATTTGCTTATTCATACACAACTCTACGGTACTGAATTGAAAATGCATTTATAACCAAATGAAATTACCATTAAGTGTGGTCTCAGAAGAATGCTGGGCTTTTTTAAATATATGTTTTTATATATAAACTATGATGGGTACAGGGGAAAACTTTTTCTTTGAAACGCAATGCTTTAGGAGACAGGGATATTTCCAAGATTTGTGTGATTTTCCAGGAAATCAAATGTATGCTGTGCCATTAATTGAAATAAAAGTACAGTTGAAATGAAAAGTGTTTTTGTTTGTGTTTAGAAGGCATCAAACTTTCACACTCACACGTAGGGACAATTTAAGAGGGTTCAGACGACAATGTACCAAAAGGATTGCCTGGTACACCAGACTCACCACTGTTCCAGCTATAGAGTCTGGCGACTGTTCGGTGGATCAAATTCCCAGGGGGGAACAAGCCACAGCAAACAGACAGCGGAGTGGACTAATCAGCGACAGGCGGACGTGCTGTTGATAAAGCGACAAGAAACTCGTGCGAGGGAATAAACATACAAGGATAGTGAACGGAGAGGTTTATTCAACATGGCTAGGGCGACCCAGACTGTTGGTTATAGCGACTATGTGTTTTGGTCATTTAAAACTGAATTTACCGCAGATTGGAACATATTCTCGGCTCTCCCATTCGCCATCTGTGTTGTTTTGGAGACAACTTCCAACGCGCAAGAGTGACGTTGCTCGTTAAGACACGTCACGCAAATAAACGAATCTCATTGGACGGATGATTTCGTTCCTGCTCGAGAGGCCAATAATGAGCTCAGTCCCAGACTATTCTCACAGCGTTTGAAAAATACAGGGAGAACAGTCTGGCCGTGCCAGGCAACCAAAAGGAAACCCACGCAGAGTACGGAAAACCTACAAACACTGGGTAGGCTGGAGCAATTGATCTCAGAACTGAGGTGGACATACCGATATACCGAGCCAGTTACTGTATCTCTCAAGGGCGTAGGTTTGGTCTCAACATTGGTAGGGACGATTTGGCATAACCTGCATGTACACTTTTTGCTGGGGACAGGACATTCTTAATGATCAATTCAAAATAAATCTGCATTGACTTAGGGGCAGTTTACATGGCGACTCTGCGACACCAAGACGCAATGACTGTGTTGCGGAGTGGCCTCGCGTTCGTATGGTGATGGCAAAGACTGAAGGGAAAGACTCAAAACTGGAAATCCTGCCTCAAAGTGGAAGGATTCGATTGTGGGGGCTTGCCCTGCATCCATATAAATGGAACGCTTCCGTGCCGATAACGCCAGCACTCGCACACGTCATATTGGGCGTGCGTTGTGGTGCTACTAAAAACAGCAAACGGCGAATGGCGGCTTTAATTTACTGTTTTAATAATATTTTTAATTGAAATATGTTGAATGTTTCCATTTTTGTACCTTTTGGAGCAAAAGAAAAATGCCATTGCCTGGAGTGGGCGGGCATGTTGTCTTCCAGGCTGAGGAGGTTGCTGGGGTCAAAGTAAATCATTCGCTGTCACCTTGTAAATTTGCACTGCCCCCTAGGGCCTGGCATGAATACTACATTGTTTTGATGCGGAATTGCAACATTGGTCGAATGGAGACGGAATATAGATGCAAACATGAAATTTTTCGTCTTCTCGGAGAGTCATCATGTAAACGGCCCCTTATACTTACTTTTATGTGTATTGGTTGAGCCTACACCGTTCAATTCAAACCTTTGTTTTGAAAATTACTAAAGAAACATTTTGAAAACTTCCAGGAAAAATGTCCATATTTTATGAGCAAATTTAAATTGCATTATTTGAACATAAACTATATTAACATACACAATAAATACAAGCTTGTCAATCATCTCTTAATTATCTAGGAATGCAAAAAAATTCAACATTTGTCTTAAGACCACTCAACATTGTCTAAATAAAGAAATATAACTGAAAAAATGTCTGTCAGGGAATAACAGAAAAATAAAATAAAAATGGAGCCGTCCTTCAGGTAAAACACTACTCCTTTTGTCCACAAGCATAGCCAAACTCACCAAAAAAAAAAAAGAAAGCTCCTGGGGGCTGCTTTAAGACCACATAAACAAAAAATAAAATTGGAAAGAAGAGGCTAAAACTCAGTTCACTACATTTCTCACAGTTCAATTAACATTAACAGTAGAAAACACATAAAGGAGGACACTGCTTAGAGCAGCTACCGCCTCCAGTTTTGCAGGTTAGCAAGTTCACACAGTTTAATGTTATGCTAACTCTGATGGAGGTCGGACTTTCAGTAGCGAAATCAGTGGTGTGCAGAGGTGGGTAGTAACGCGTTACATGTACTGTTACATTTACTTGAGTAACTTTTTGAGAAAAATAGTCTTCTAAAAGTAGTTTTATGAAGCCATACTCTTTTACTTGAATTGATTTGTGAAGAAGAAACGCTACTCTTACTCCGCTACTTTGGGCTACACAAGAGTCGTTACATTTTTCCTCTTTATTCTATATATTAAGATTTATTATTTTTTTGCCAGTGATGCCAAGTGTAGCTCTACTAATTTAAAAAATGAGACATTGCAACAATAATGAGGGGGAAGATTTAGAACGAGGAAAATGCGACAGAGAGCAGCAAGGTATCATTGTTTTAATCTCTGTACTCCAATATTTATAAGTATTTTCCCTAAGTGCTAGATAAATGGTATGTTCATGACAAATAGCAGTCTTGTGCTAAATGGAATATGAAACATTCAAAATGCATTTCTTCAGTACGACATGGCAAAATTACTCCATAATGGTCAAAACTATCGACTTCTTGCACCTCCTGAACGATATTTTATGCCACCGGAGTTTGTCCGGCTTTTGTCATTTCCCTCCCCCTGCTTCGGAGAGCGTAAACAAACCAGGAGGTGTGACGGCTAGCCGACATGCTAACTCGAACCGAGCCGAAGCGAAAAAACACACAAAACTACCCCGGATCATCTTATGCGGCGGTGAGGTTGTCGATTGTCTTCACTGATCGGCAACTCCCTCGGCGGCGAGCGAGTTACAGCTCGTCGTTCCCCTGCTGCGGGCAGAAGAGCTTGTTTGCTGGGTAAGCAGCTGGAGAATGAATGTCGGACAAACCGGCTGACGTCGGAGGAGCGCATAACTGCCCGAGCCCAACCCGGGGATAGTGGTCTATCGCCGGGCACACGAAGAGGGCAGAGGGGGCTGGAAGTCTGGATGATATGGAGAACCGCACGAGCATAAGCTGAGTGTAGCGCTCTCCCGGCGGGCACGCAACGAGGACCGAATGGGGTGTGCGACAAGCCGCTGGTCGTCGGCCGAGCGGCATTCCCTATGGACAAGGAGCATTGTGAGCCCCAGAATGCAAACCACCTACGTATTAAAACGTGTGCCATGATCCCAGCATTTGACATAATACAAAACACGATGTTTACTCACTTCCTCGTAAGTCCAATGGTCCCACAGTTGTTGGACTTGGCCAGTCTCTGAGGTTCTGGGGTTTTGAAACCCAAAGGCTCACACGTCTCTCCCTGGTGCAGCAACAAAACCGTCCAGCACATTTGGCTGGTGTGATGCGAAAAATAAACAAATTCATCCACAAAATGAGCTGATTCCGCAGTCCATCTGCATGCTATAAATCAATGCTGTATTGTGAAAAGGAGACATGTGTTACGTCACATCCGCGTTCCTCCTTAAAACAGGAAGTTATTCATTTTCATGGTGCGGGATTTCAAAAAATTGAATAAATAAAACGATCGCTTCCACACTCATCCTAGCGGTCCATTTCATTCAGGAGCATAAAATACCACGTGAAATATGAAATAAACGTGCTTTTTGCTGTCATAGGCACTTTAAAGCACTGTAAAAAATAAAGTATTTGACATAGAGCGCTGCCTGAAAATGAATTGAAATCACGGATTTAAACCTCTCTCCCAGTTTTTATTTGGCACCAATTGACCAGGGAAAACCAGAGATATGATCCTTTGACCTTCATGATATTAACTATGAAGGAACTACCGGTATTCACAATTTAAAACTAGGAACTATTTTCTCCACTAGAGGGCAGGGCACTCACGCTCTTTGGACGAATAAGGCTTCATTATTGTTTTTTGTCCTCTCCTAATTTAATGATTTTTTTTTGGTGCTTTTTTTTTTAGTTTTTGGCTAAATGTGGTTATGTATTGGGTTATTGTACAGTATATAACAGTCCATATAGATAAGTTTGTGCTTAGAGAAAAAAAACATTGCTTAAAAAAAAAAATCAATCATAAGCAGTTACTCAAAATGTTACTCATTACTTGAGTATTCTTTTCACTGGATATTTTTTATATCCAGTATATTTTTAGGGTGACTGTTTTTACTCTTACTTGAGTATAATGATTTTGACACTACTCTTACTTGAGTAAGATTTTTGGCTACTCTACCCACCTCTGAACATCACACAATTCCCAAGCTAATAAAGCTTGCTGATAAAATTTTGACAAATTTACAGGTAATTTTGACACAGCAAAATAGCATACCGCACGAATGCTATTTTTAGAACGTGATGTCACCATCGTGACGCGGATGGAGGACATTATAGACACATCTCGCATATAATCCATGTTATTTCTGTTTGTTTTCTCCGGTATTCTATCAAAAAAGAACATGCCGATCAAACACTGCTGCTGTGGAACTTGTAGAAACGACTCTAGACATTACGACCAATGAAGGATTTTCTTCATACGTTTCCCGAAACCAAAAACTTGGAGGAAAAATTTTGAGGAATGGATCAACTTGTGCGGACGTCCAAAAAAACAGTTTAACGCCAGCAGGGTGAAGCCATTCACATTTCATATGCAGTAAACATTTTGTTGGGGGCCATGGTTCTACAGAGGACGAAGAGGTAAGCCATTTTGATATTTTTACTTATTTTTTAGCGTGGCGTTTTGCTGTGCTGCTTCTATCTGACAATGAATGACCTAAATTCAAATAGTATATTACTGCCACTGTTACCTTTTCTGTTGTGAAAAAAAACCCAATTTTAGTAAGGGGGAAGTGTAAATAAATTATAGAATTAAGATTTGTTATTCATAAAAACAACAACAACAAAAATTTAATTGTTTGTTGGCTGTCACAGAGTAGCATTTGCGATCGCTACACAAAAATAGCAATGTAAATTGCCCCCAAGAACAGTCAGAGACCTAAGACAACCAAAGTATATAATGTATAAGAAAGGCAGGGTGTATGGTGGTAAAGGATAGATTGTTGAAAGAGGAGAATGTCACTTTCATTGGCGTAAGGTAATGCACCCAAGAAAAAGGTGTCAATAAAAATAGCTAACTCTGGATCAGGTCGGCTCTTTTTCCTGTCTTTTTCAGCCCTGGACACTCAAGCCAACTCTTTAACTGAACATTTGTATGTTCTTCCACATCTTTACCAGTTACTTTGGCACCAGCTACATCATTTTCAGACAGAATTGGTAGGTTTAGCTCAATAAATATCTCGTTCGTACACTATTTCCATTAATTTACTATTAGGGACAAACGGGAGGTTGACCCGCATAGCAACAATTGCTAATGTCATGAATATTAATGAGCAAAAGTGACGTGTCGCTTGCGGTACTCCATCGCATTTCAAAAGAAAATCTAAACAACCAACTATTCTGAAAAGACTGTGACCCATAAAGTTCCAGAGCGACTTTGGCCTTTCCATACATTTCTTAAGCCATTTAATGTTGAAAGTGGAATTGAGGTGAAAACAGCAGTCAAGTTGTAAGGTTTCGGTGTAATATTACAAGTGAGCACTGATTTTTAAATGTGAACGCTGTACGTTGAAAATCTACGTTTTTCGTGCATTACGTTTTTTCCACTCCGTTCGGATTTTGTCACCGTTTCGGCAACTAGACAATGCACCCAAAAGGTGTGCGTTACTACGTTGGTTGAATGACGCAAGAAAAGTCAGAGACACGGAGAGAAAAGAGCGGGAATGAAAAGGAGGGAAGAGTCTTGTTACGCTGTTGCAAACACGATTTTAGGCTAGGTGGCTCCAATACGTCCTGACTGTAGCCAACGGCCTACAATCTACGCCCACTTAATGCTACGCTAGATATCACATGCATATGGAACTAAATGACAGACACGGCGGCATTACCAAGCAGCCGCCATCTTAAAGCAGTAGACTTCTCAGAAAGGCTCTGTTGTAGTGAAACTTCCGAGAGGAGTCTGGCTGCAGCCCGCCTCTCTCAGTACCCTGCGCCGCTCTTCTCAGTACCCATCCCGCAGACAGGAAATGACGCAACACCGCAGCTCTCAGTCCCCTCAGACCGGAAATGTCGTCAACCCTTGCGACGAAAACAAGTTACGTTATTTCACCTCTCGCGAAAAAAACACGGTAAGTGGCCGCACTGAAAAAAAGTTTTTAAAAGCGTATGCATGTTTAAAAATGTTAAATAGTTAAACAACACTTGCGGTGAAAATATGAAGTGTTTATTCTGAGTTGAAAAGACCGTACTTATATCTAGTATTCTTAATGCAATTTAAATAATGTCTTCCTTTACTAACTGCATGCGACTTTGCTCTACTTATATTGTTTAATACGTACTGATGAATTCAGCAGCGAATTAGCTAATGCTGCTAATGCTTTTTACATTTTTTTTCACAATGAACAGTCTTCTTTGTGTAGTTTTCATTATATTGCACTCTTATTTTTCATTATGTACATGCCTGCAATTCGCAGCTCGCTGTTTTTGTTGTTGTATGGTATTGTTGTTTTGCCTTCATTTGTTTTGTCTGGTCCTTTGTAGTTTGAATGTTGTCACATGATCCAAATAGGACAAGGTTGTCATTTTTTCTTGATATTGTTACTCTGCTTAGCTATATATTTTTCATTATTTTTATTTTTATTTTTACTAGCTGCAAGATCACCACCCCATTGGGAAGAAACTAAATCACGACCCCCAAATGGTAGTCTTCCCATGCAGATACAGGGATGTCACACAGATCCAAATGGAAGTAAGTAGCATAAATAGTAATGTACTTTAGATTTTGGACTGTGCTGAACACTTTTTTCGATAGACATCGAACACTGTAAAACCCACTGTGCAGACAGGACCAATGGTGACAATATAAGACCATGTCGAGTTTCATGGACGGTTCAAACTCATCCTGCCCAGGAACGGCTGGTATGTTTTTATGTCTGAGACAAATGTTGTGCTCAGTGGAAATCTGGATAGGCTTATTATTCCTTATATTAGTTAACAATTGGACATAATTAATTATTTACTTATTATTCCTTATATTAGTTAACAATTGGACATAATTAATTATTTACTCTTTGTTTATTTAACCAATCAACATTCTCATTAGCTTATGCAAATCTTGAATATAAAGAGGCCAGAAATGGTGTTGATTGTCTAAAAAAAGAAAGTTTGATTGACACGTGCTGACTTTTGGAACGTTGGCCTGAACAATGAAATGGAATCAACTGTGAATTTTGAGGATTTAGTTTCTCTAAAGAACATAATGTCACTTGTACAATTAAGTAAAATGTAACTTTTTGTGTTTGTTTTTTTGCAGATATGAAATGCATATTTATAACTTGTCTAACAAGTAGCTCATTCAAAGGTATAAAAAAGTATTTTTTGGCGTGTGTAGGGTATTATTTTAACTATGTAGCCTACAGAATGCTTGTATGGGCTCATGTAGGTGTCTGCGTACGTTTGTATTTATGTAACATATGTCCGTGTGTATAGATTATGTATTTTTCAGGGAAGGACCATATTTGTGGCTGACCCCTATGTTGTTGCAACATAGTGAAAGCCTACAGGATGTGACCCACACATGCATTTGCCTGTAAGGCTGATTAGTAACAACTACAACTTGGAGCATTGGTTCATTTTCAAAGAACAGTCAAATCATAACAAATTAAATGATCCAAATTCCAATTATTTGTGGGAAGAAAAATAGATCCAATCTTGAGATCAGAGAACTATTGTTATCTCTAATGAAATTCAGTAACCATTCATATTGGCATGGCGTTTCCATGATGATCCAGAATAGCCTTGTTTGGTTTTGAAGGTATGTTCCAGTCGATCCTTTTATGTTGCCCCTTCAATTAAAGCAGAATTGCACTCCAGATGATTCATCCAATCATTTGAAGCAAAATTCTAAAATGCAACTCTAAAATTGCGAATGTTTTGTTTCAAGGGCGTTGGCCCGGTCTCAACAATGGTAGGGACGAATATAATGCAAATAAGGTTGCTCAAAAGTTGGTGGGGACAACTTTAGCATCCTGAAAAGTTGGTCGTGTTATGTCCCTACCGTCCCTATGCAAACCTACGCCCTTGTTTTGTTTGCATGAATCATTTAAACCTGACTGGTTGGTGTTCTTGTGCATGGAAACACGTTTGTAATTGTTTAACTACTGTATTTAATATAAACCTATATTTTCAATTGCAGAAAACGTTGACAGTCAATCAACAGGGGGACATGGAAAGAGAGGATTGGAAGTGAAATAGAGGTATTTGTAAAAGTGTGTTTATTCATTGATTCAAAACTTGAAGGAAGTGACTGTTAAATTCTTACGTTAGGGTTTTTCGGGACAGCCATAGGGGAAGGACTGTGGCATCTTCATGTTGATGGTAGGTGAGTTTAACTGTCCAATTTTGTCCTCTGTTATATTTGTATTCATTTATCCATTTCTAGTATGCTCTTTGCACTGTTCTGGATGCTCTCTTTGAGTTTAACCATTGTAAAATGAAGTTCACTGAATCATTCAAATTGGGCTACAAAATATCCTTGTCGTTATTCTTTATTTACACTTGTTTTTAATTTTTGTTAGACTGATATGCCAACTCTGAGGAAGTGGTGGTGTATATTGCTAGCGGACAATTTCAAACTTGGGTGCATGGTAAGTCTTTGAAACTGTTGATATGGCATTCATAGGAAAGTAGGTGCACAATACCTTAATTCTTTGTTGGAAAATGTGGAATACTTATTTTTGTATTTTTTCAACTTAGGTGAGCCACAGGAAAGAGTTTGCCCATTGGACAGATAAGGCAAAAGCATTACTGCAGGGTGAAGTGCCACCAGTCTATCAGCTACAGAAGTGAAATTTGAATATAATTGCTGAGGTCAGCTTTTAAAGACTTTTTAGTGTCCATTACTCTGACGCACTTTTGAACATGTCCCCCTTTATTCACTGATTTATTTTTAGGAAGAGGTGCAACCACAGCTCCTTCAAGTTAGTGGTGGCCCACTCCAAAAAGATATGACGGGAAAAAAATGGTAAGATTGTTTATATACCTAGTTTAATGCAATGCCTGAAAAGAAAAATCAAGTATAAAATTAACAAAGCATCATTTTTATTTTACTTATGTAATATTCAAATAGCTCTTTTCTTTCTCTTTTCCAATGAACAGTTTTGGTAAAAGGACTGTGCAAGACTGCACAAAAGCCTCGGACAGGGGTGGGGTGGGGGGGGATTCATGCAGTAGGAGTTCCCAAGCATCCTGCAGATGGAAGAGGATGAGCACGAACTACAATGTCTTGGAGCCATTCAAGTTCTGTTTCAACCATCTGGAAGATGGATTTACCTTTTTTGAGGAGATTGTTGACCAAAGAAAATATCTGGTATTCTCTCAATAATAATAAAAAAATAATAAAACTAAAAAAATAAAGTTTACCACATTAGAACCGGTTGTATTGAGTTCATTTTTCTACACTTATAAATTAGTTGTTTTTTTTCTTTTATCCCAGATGTTAGTTGTAGGTAGTTTTAATTACCTGTGATGAAGGCGGGAGTGCTTGCCGAAAAATGTCAGGTAATTAAAACAACCTACAACTATTGTCTGGGATAAAAGAAAAAAACAACTAACACATGATAACTATTTTGTCATTTCTGTTTGAAATAAAGGTGCCTTTCCTGGAGCAGAAAGTTTAATATAGTTTCTGAATTAGTTAATTAAGATCTTCACTCACATGAATGAATTTAAGTAGCAAAATGAAAGACAAAATTGGTTTGGTTGCAACATGGAGAGAATATTACGTTTTTGATACATTAAATTGTAATGAAGCTATATTAATGTGTCCGTTCATAAAAATGTAAGGATGACAGCAATTTCTAATAATTCTCAATTGGAGTATATTTTACAATTGACAAACTAAAGTACACACTGTGATAGGTCACATGCGATCTTTCAGTCACCAATTAAACCTTTATTACAGTAGTGTGTATTTTAATTTTGATGTACTGTAACCATGTTTTTCATTTTGGTAAAATCACCAGGCTTTAACAAACTGACCGCGCTTAAAGAGTTAATCTCCCGATTTCACCAAATCAATTTAAGGAGCATGGAAATAAATTATTATTTAAATAATAATGAGTGATGCTGAAACCGAAAATAAAAGACGTGCGCAAAGAAAAGTAAACTAGTATTTACGTTCGAATGGACGCTAACTATTACGATAAAACCGGAAGCTCGGAGCTCGAGCGCTGTTTCATGTTGTCATTTCCGGTCTGAGAGCTGCGATATTGCGTCACTTCCTGTCTGCGGGATGGGTACTGAGACGAGCGGCGCAGGGTACTGAGAGAGGCGGGCTGCAGCCAGACTCTCTTGGGAGAGAGAAACTTCCTGGTGAACCTAAGTAACTTTTTATCTTAAATACTCCTAAATCGGCAAAATCTCTACTTGAATCTATCTTTAAATGATGAAACAGTTTTTTTTGTTTGTTTTTTTTTTGAATGGGGAAAAAAAGTTAACACCAGTTACTTTGCCAAGTCACTAATTACGCTTACATTCAGGTAACTGAGTTACTAACTCAATTACTTTTTGGGAGAAGTAATTTGTAACTGCAATAAATTACTTTTTTAAACAAAGATTAACAACAGTCTGCAGAATGAAAAGCTATGCTGTGACGGAAGCAGAGATTTTATTCTGCCAATTTGTTGCTGAACACAATTTGCCTGCAACTATTGCTGATCACTTCTCAGAATTAGCAAAAGAAATGTTCCCTGACTCAAAGATTGCAGTTAATTTTATCAGTTGACCTTTTTAATTTATAAATGGACACACTAACGAACTACCTTCAAGTCAAACTAAATTGCGATCTGAAGTGCCATGAAGTGCAGCCATCAAAACTCATGATAGAAATAGCTGAAGATATTGATTGTTCTTTGATTACACCAGGTTATATGTGACAATATTACCAATAAATTAATATTATTTTTAAAAAGTGTGTTTCATTTTTGTTTCATATTGCAAGCTTTATAAAATGTTGTAAGATAAGTCACCAATTTGTAGGGGCTTACGTCACTATTTGTAAGATTACCAACGGTCTCGGGTTGACAGGTATGTAAAAAAGGTCCAAAACCACCTTCTGCTTTTTCTAATCTGATAATATACTGGATGTATTACAATGCATTTTATTTCCACTAGTTAACAATGCACTCTTCTATTTTATATTTGTGACCCATCAACCGGAAAACGAAAACAATGCGTCTCAGCCAATGACGGCCGCTGTATGGATACGAAGGGCGGGGCTTCACTTCGTGATTAGTGGGTGTGTGGAGTGTTGTCTTTTCCTCTCATTCGTTGCGACGTTTTATTAGAGTTGCAAGATGGCGACTGTGCATCTGAGAATCGGAGACCTAGTGTGGTGAGATATAATTTTCACGTTAAAACATGCCAGTTTTATTCGTGGTGGTCTAAAGTAATTCATTTGACTTTGTTTCTGCTAGTTGGGCAATAACATGCAAACATGATTTAAGAACTAACAAGATGTAAATCATTAGTCACTCGTTTAGTTGACGAACAACCCAAACAAATTGTTAGCCAAAGCTGACTCAACATTCGCGGCTAGCTCCTTGCTAACGTTAGCGGAAAACTAGCAGATGGTCGGATAATGGAGTTGTTTTCATTAAATAGAGTTTTGTGGGTACAACTATTTTTTGGTTCAATTTACTTTATATCCGTTCAAGTTGATATCGAGGTCGGACTGGTTGTATAATGTCCTGCGTTGAAAACAGGCTGTTCTAGCACAGTTGCCCAAGCGGAAATCTAGGTTACACGGACGTGTTGACGTTGCAAGTCTTCTATCCGTCGACTTGCTTAATGAGGAACATTTTACGTTTTGCTCTCGGTAAAAATAGTTTGGTCTCACTCATGTAATGTCATTTTTTTTTTTTATGAATGTGTATAGCTGCTCGTAGTAACACTTGTTTGCGTTTCTCGTCGCCAATCATCCACTACTGTTAAAGACTTGTACAGTAGTACATGGAACAAAGGGAAATAGAGCAGTTCAGCAGCTAAGATTTTGGTATAAGGTCACCGTTTATCTCTAAAGTTTAACCGGTCACACAATTTACAGCACGAGATACTCCTATTGTTTACACTGAGGCTGTAGTTGGCAGCGAACGAGAAAAACATGGGAGTTCACTCACAGTTTGACGCTCAACGACATGAATACATCGCAATATATGATAAAATCACTCTCCGAGCCTGTAAATTCAATTAACGTTTTTTTTTTTTTTTTTTTTTTTTTTTTTTTTTTTTTTTTAAATATTATTGAGCACCAGATCGCAAATTGACAAACCAATTTTGGGTGATTTCATTTCAATATATAAAACTAGAAATGCAATTAACCCGTGTTTCTGGTTAATTTAGTTTGTATTTGAAAATTGATAGAACCAACGATAAATGGATTAATTGCCCTTGGGTTTGATGGTGTCTAAGTAACAACACACAACAAATACAATGGGTGTTTTATGCCTGTAGTTTAGTTTTATTAAGTACTTTTTAAAAATGCTTTGTATCATAATTTTAAATGGTTTATTTAAACCTTGTCTAATTTCAGGGGGAAACTTGGCCGCTATCCACCGTGGCCCGGAAAGGTAAATATATAGCGGATGATTATTGTGAGTCAGTGGCGCTGAGTGGAGCTGGTTTGTCGCCTGTCAGATGCTCGTGCCTCTAGAACTAGGTTCATACTGCAGGTCTTAACACACAATTCCGATTTTTTGTCATATCTGTTTTTATGGCGTGCCCGTTCAGACTGCTTTTGGCCAATAAGCCTGTTCAAGTATTACACATGCGCACTAATTTGCATTCCAACACACGTTTAGCAAACCGACCCGCATGCACAGAAGTACAGGCGTGCGAAATTTCCGATTCTTCGATTATTCGCAATTTGGCCGGTGAAGATTCGAGAACGATTCACAAACATCCAAATTCTGATTATTTAATTATACTAGTTAATACAGAACTAAAACACAGTCAGCGCGGTCTTCGGGACGGAATGAGGAACGGACAGAGAGTAAATATCATGTTCAACTCATTCCGCTAGATAAAAAAAAACAGTAATACCTGACTGTGGCTGACAGTCGCTACAATGTCCAGTTGCTATTCGCTACAAACATTTGGCCACATAATGCTACGATAGATATCACAGTGCCAGTCCCAGTGCCTTCAGATGCTGTAAACTCATTGGATGTGTTGCATAACAGGCGTTATGTGCAAAAGCTTCGATCGATCCATTCGCCAGATCCATATTTGATGCCTAAATCGATATTTTTCGACCCGCTGTCTTCGCCGTCTCTGCCTGACATCTGCTACCCTGATATCTACGACTATATTGTCCACTGAAACTCAGCCTATTCTCACGAAAGTTTGAAAAATTTTAAGAGCAGCACTCTAAGCAGCATTACCCCGTGTGACCCTTTACTTCCAATTTTCTAAAATGGCGACAATAAAAAAAAAAAGTTGACTGCGATGGCCGACGCTTCAAGGATAGGTGGATATTGGACTATTTCTTCAATAAAATACGCAACAACTGTGTCTGCCTCATTTGCAAAGAGACAGTCGCTGTTTTCAAAGAGTTCGATGGGAGGCGATATTACCAAACAAGACACGCTGACATGTACGACAAGATTACACGGAAAATACGCAGCGAGAGATTAAAGCAACTTGAAGCTAGTTTAATTTCACAGCAGCAGTATTTCGCAAGAGCCCGAGGGTCGAAAGAGAACGCCACAAAGGCGAGATTGTAGAAATTATGAATTAAAAAAAAAATAATAATAAAGCAAATGTGACATCCAGAAGGACTTGCTAAAATTTGTTTAAATATATTGTTCTACGTAAATTAGCCAAGGTAGCCCCCCACATTTTTACCACACCAAATCTGGCCCCCTTTGCAAAAAGTTTGGACACCCCTGTTTAACTGATGATCCGTAGACGAGGCCAGCTTCTTTCACTTGGTACCAGCTAAATATTATTCAAAAAATAATAATGGTGGAAGAAATAAACATCTTGAATTTGAAAATGTATATTGTCGGCGATTAGCCTCGCAATGATCTTAATTGTGGTTGTCAGCCCGAAAACCCTCTAAATATATATTAAATGCATATTACCAGATATAAAATGACTACTACATAGTCTGTGGTGATCGTTTGGTGCCCAGTATTCGTCGAATTGCAGCAGTCCATCTCGCTCTCCTCTTCGGGTCTCTCGGAATACGGTAGAACTTCAAGTCTCTCCGTCTGTCATCCCTGTTACTGCTACCAAACGCCACACACGCCTTCACCATTTTGATTATTAATGTTAACGAGCAGAAAAACACGCAGTAATAAGAGGAATGTACGTAGCGGTAATGTGTAAACACGACGAGCTGATGGACAATATGGCGGATCAAGTCGGGGCCGGAGTTGTGACGTCATGTGATTGGGGTCTATATATATAACTAAATGCGAAATGACAGACTTGCCAACGTTGGTAAACAGCCGCCAGCTTAAAGCAGTAGACTTCTCTGGAAGGCTGTGTTGTAGCGAACCTAATTAACTTTTTATCGAAAATACTCCTAAATCGGTAAAATCTTGACTTGAATCTATCTTTAAATGATGAAACCGTTTTAAAACCTTCACATGTCAAAAGTAGACAGGGGAAATCATGGAATAACAGGAGCAATTTTAACAACTTTAACGAGTGTTTCACAAAGTTAAATTAAATGAAAGTAGTTTAAAGCTCCTGATACAGAATGGGCTTTTGAGTATTTTATACACTCTTTTGAACTGTTAACTTGATACTGAAATCTTGAAAAGTTTGGATATAGCCTAAAAGGATTTTTGAACAATTTTGGAACTAATGTACGAAACATTAAAAATGGGGGGGTGCATCAATAATCGATTTATAATCGAATCGTAGCATCTGAATCGTAATCGAATCGTTAGGTGTCCCAAGATTCCCACCTCTACGCAGAAGCATCAAAGCAACACATGTCACGACTAGACATGTGCCGGTTACCGGTTTCACGGTTTACCGTGGTGTGAAAACGTCGCGGTTTCAAAACCACTAAAATTTTCCGTCATACCTTAGTACGGTATTCGCTATTTTTCATGTGCCAAAATGCAGCCCAAGTGGCTTGGTGCGGCAGCGCTCACCCTTCCCGTTTGTTGCCGTGAGTGTCAGTGACGCTATTCAGCTAAACAGCCAGCAAACCCTCCAAACACAAGGCGTACTTTTCTTCAATTTATTGAGCTCTCAAATCGTGGTGAAATATACAAATGAATACATTTAAAACGTTATACAATTGTATTTTTCCACATGTGAGTAGGTTCAACAGGATAACAGTAGCACCATGAAAAAGGTCGCCAAAAACAAAACACACATTTTCCTTTCAAATTCAATATACAAACTAACTGAAACTTACAAAGACGAATGTTAGCCTAGGCTAAGCTGGGAGAGCAGCTTCGTCGACGTTTCATGTCTCACAGCCGCTGAGTGAGAAACAAGATTAAATGAAGGAGGGAGGGGGAAAAAAAAGGATCGCGTCAAAGATCGCTAATTGCGAAAGGAGGTCTCACTCCTCACTTTTTGTTTCAGATGAAACCTTTCCTCAACATATTTACATTTTAACTAACTTATAAAACTAACTTACACATCTTTAACTAACTTATTAACTTATGAATTCTTTGTTCTTTTTAACACAAAGGCATGACATCATGTAGAAGAGAGTTGACACAGTGGCTGAAAAGGGCGAAATTGCAGCTTCTCCCCCTCAAAAAAAGTCATACAGTATATATTTTTAATTTTATTTAGAAGTGTTTTTACTTTTTTATAGCAATTATTTTGTTCTTGCTCTAATATTGAGCAACTTGAGCTGTGGCTGTGGGTATAGTCTAGGTTCTATTTATTTTAATTTTATATAAAATATTTGTAATTTTTGTTAGTTTATTTATTTTCACATTAATTTATTTTCACATTATATTCATGTTCCAATTTGCAAATATGTTCTGAAAAAAAAAACCTGTTCAATGGAAAAAAGTTTTTTTTTTTTTTTTTTTTTTTTAAACCCATACATCTCAAAATTTTGGAGCTATAATTGCAATACCGTGAAACCGCAGTATTTTTGCTCACGGTTATCGTACCGTCAAAATCTCATACCGGCACATGCCTAGTCACGACACATGCTGGCTGTCATCCATCATTCAAGGGTCATCATATTTCTAGGGCTGCAGCTATCGAATATTTTAGTAATTGAGACTTGACAGTTCAGACCGCTGCGACATTCTGGTAAAATGTGGCCCAGATCAGATTTAAACCAATTACGAAAGTGACCCAGATCGGATTTGAAATGGTCCACTTATATGCGTTTTGTCCCTTTCAGACCGTCAAGTTAATGCCTCGAGTCAGAAAAACACGAAAAATTGAGATTCGTGTATTAAGACCTGCAGTATTAACCTAGCCTAGGTGAATGATGTACAGAGTAAAACCACACAAGCCCCCCCAGAATTCACCCATACACGAAATCCTCAAATCTAGGGGGCGTGATCGACTTTTATCCCTAGTCCACCTGTCCCAGAACACATCACCCCCCACATTAGTTCGTGGGGAAATTATGTAGAGATGATGTACACAGAACCCCCCGGAATTCAAAAAGACCGTTATTTAACAACAAAAGGGACATTCTAGTCTTAAAAAAAATTCTAAATACATTAAATATGTCTGACAAAAAGTGCTGAAAATGTGCACGGGCTGAGAACTTGAGTGCTGAATCTGTGAATTACAGCAAGAAACTTTTTCAACCTCTCAGCTGCCAGAATTTGTTGGTCGCCTAGAACTCTTTTTTTTCTCCTGGCCTGCCCCTACCAATATAAGAACTCGGCATATCGTCAGTGGCTTTCCATTGCTACTTCATTTGATACGCCATCAAACTGTGTCACCTAGTTACAGCCCCTTTATCCCCCACATACATCATCCCTCAATTGTATAATTGTTTATTTTTATTTGGGTTTGTCAAGGTGAGCCAAGGGACCGTCCACGAGCAACAATGCAATGTCTCGTATAGGGGCAGCCCACATTGGATGCGTTGTGGTCAGCTCCATTTCTGTCACGTGTCCGCAGAATTTCTAGCGTTACTTGCAGAGGCAGCAGCAATCATGTCTTCAGTCACCAAAATACATCTTCCATTTGATTGTGTGATTTATGTAATGTGGACTACGTGTAGAAATTCATTGTTCATTGTCATTTCGGCGTAGTTAACAACACTCGTTGACCCAGTCAAATAATTTCGTTGATTTTTACTTCCACTGGAGAGTGCCTTAAAATGAAGGCAAATAATACATGCCACTGTTGGTCTTTAATACGTTTATTTTTTTTAAATTTTAGATTGTGAGCCCACCCAAGGATTTAAAAAAGCCAAGGGGCAAAAAATGCCATTTTGTGAAATTCTTTGGAACTGAAGACCAGTAAGTATCAATCTATTTATGGGGATACTGAACTTACTATTCCATGTTTAAAAAATCGAAATGATCACATTTCTGTTCCAGTGCATGGATCAAAGTGGAACAGTTGAAGCCCTATCATGCCCACAAAGAGGAGATGATCAAGATAAACAAAGGCAAACGCTTCCAGCAGGCTGTAGATGCAGTGGAAGACTTCCTTAAAAAAGCAAAGGGGAAAGAACAGGTGAAGGACTTGATATATAACAGTTTAAAATGGGTGCGTAATTATCCTTCCATTTCAAAACGGCAGAGTGAGAACAAGGCATAAATTCACATTGTAAATGTTATAACGTGTCTTTTTTTTTTTTTTTTTTTTTTAACTTCATCTTAGGGCCCGAAGGTAACTGCCACTCGATTGCTTGGGGGCCATTAAAAAAATCGCTTCAGGCAAGCAGGAAAAACAGAACGTGCCCGATTGGGCAAGTGAAATGACAAAATACATAATAAGACCTACACAACCTCAAAAGAACATTATCATGCTTAAAATGGCTGTAAAATTCTCAAATTTTACACTAGATGCACAAAAATAACCAAATGAAGAAATAATCACCTATATTTTCAGGATCAATAGCAATATTTCACATATATAGACAAGTTTCCCAAGCGAAATATCTCAGAAAATGTCTGCTCCGAACTCCCAGTTGTTTAGAAAAGAACAACATGAATTGCGGTTGAAGTAAGAAGTGTGTTTGCAAAGATAAACCTGCAAAATCAAACAGGAGGAACTCACAGACTCAACAAAAATGGATTCAGCACGACGTAGATGAGACTATGAGACGTTCTGTGCTGTGCTGGCCGTCCCCCTGGGAGTCGGGCCTTCCATCATCAAAGTAGAATGCACGTAGTCTCGATATATGTCGATCAACTTACAAGTCGTCCTCCCTTGCTTAACAGCGTTTTCCACCTGTAAACAAACGAACAAAAAACTTGCATTGATGCATTGACATAATTGAGCCATCCAACACGTATCGAATAGCAACAGGCTCGCAGCCACAGCAGTACAGTAGTTGTAGTAAATAATATTAAAGATCATCATAATTGCAATCATCGTAATAACAATATCAAAGGCAACAAGTAGTTTCATGAGCAAGATTCTAGCTAGACATGTGCCGGTTACCGGTTTCACGGTTTACCGTGGTGTGAAAACGTCGCGGTTTCAAAACCACTAAAATTTTCCGTCATACCTTAGTACGGTATTCGCTATTTTTCATGTGCCAAAATGCAGCCAAAGTGGCTTTGTGCGTCAGCGCTCACCCCTTCCCGTTTGTTGCCTTGAGTGTCAGTGATGCTATTCTGCTAAACAGCCAGCAAACCCACAAACAAATCCTCCAAACACAAGGCGTACTTTTCTTCAATTTATTGAGCACTCAAATCGTGGTGAAATATACAAATGAATACATTTAAAACGTTGTACAATTGTATTTTTCCACGTGTGATTAGGTTCAACAGGATAGCAGTAGCACCATTAAAAAGTTCGCCAAAAACAAAACGCACATTTTCCTTTCAAATTCAATATACAAACTAACTAAAACTTACAAAGACGAATGTTAGCCTAGGCTAAGCTGGGAGAGCAGCTTCGTTGTGGTTTTATGTCTCACAGCCGCTGAGTGAGAGACAAGCTTGAATGAAGGGGGGGGAGAAAAAGAATCGCGTCAAAGATCGCTAATTGAGAAAAGGAGGTCTCACTCCTCACTTTTTTTTTTTTTTAGATGAAACCTTTCCTCAACAATATTTACATTTTAACTAATTTATAAAACTAACTCATACATTTTCAACTAACTTATTAACTTATGAATTCTTTGTTCTTTTTAACACAAAGGCATGGCATCATGTAGACTAGAGTTGACAAAGTGGCTGAAAATGGCGAAACTTCACTTGAGCTTCCCCCTTAAAAAAAGTCAAACAGTATATATTTTTAATTTTATTTAGAAGTCTTTTTACTCTTTATAGCAATTATTTTGTTCTTACTCTAATATTGAGCAACTTGAGCTGTGGCTGTGGGTATAATCTAGGTTCTATTTATTTTAATTTTATATAAAATGTTATTTTTTGTTTATTTATTTTCACATTATATTCATGTTCCTAATTGCAAATATGTTTTGAAAAAAAATCCTGTTCAATGGAATTTTTTTTTTTTTTTTTTTTAAACCCATACATCTCAAAATTTTGGAGCTATAATTGCAATACCGTGATACCGTGAAACCGCGGTATTTTTGCTCACGGTTATCGTACCGTGAAAATCTCATACTGGCACATGGCAAATTCTAGCGTTAGTATTTTTTGAGCACCGGACACATGAAAATGCAGGGATAGGAAGAATATATGTACCTTCCATATAGGGCTGGGCGATATGGCCTTAAGTACGTATCACGATAAATTGAGCAGATTTACCTCGATAACGATAAATGACGATAAATTCGCCCAAGCAAACTGTTATATAATTTGAAAATTTGAATCAATGCATGGAATACAAATTAACAGTTTCTCGTTAAATGTATTTACCAGCTTTCAATTTAAAAATTGCACATGCAGTCTAAACATTAAGTATTAAAAAAAAAAATGTTGTAAACAATAAGAATTCTTGTGTGAACATTTATAACAGCTTGTATGACTTGAAAAATATCATCAATTGAATTTCATTAAATTCATTCCGCATTGTTATACACTAGATAGTGGCATGCGTTTAGATATTTAGAATAGATACAAATACGACACATCCACCCGCCCCCCAGGAATTATACTTAATTAAAAAATAAAATGTTTCACAAACCTTTCCTTTCTTTTATTCGGCTCAGTTATTTACATCTTATGATTTTAGAAATCCTTACAGTATGCAATAAATAATATTCCTGTTCCCAAGCACTGTGCTTACTGTACTGTAATTTTTACAAAAAATAAGCAATACATAGTTACTCCCCGTCATCTAGGACGAGCCACTTACAAGACTAGCACTGTCGTGTATTACAAATACTGCTTTGAACACATCTTCACAGACAAAAGCAATGACACAGGCTTAAAGACGTCAACTTTAATTGTGTAAATCACACTTAATGACGACACGATCTCCTGGTTGAAATAGACGACATCCACTTAATTCTATTGAAGATATGTAATGCTGAGGCAATTTGTCAACTTTACTTTTAAAAAGAAACGTGCACTGTTTATCCAGTAGATGGGGCTCTTGCAGTGTGTCAAACAGTGATTCAATTTAGGACAATTGTCTTAAAAGTGGTTCATTGTTTCAGAAAGCCTCGGTTTTTCCATCCCTATCTGGAACCCGTCAAGAGTTTACTTAATGTCGGGTGAAAGTTTGGCGAAGCTAAGTTAAGCCCGACTTCATCCCGTTTGCTTGTAGCGTTAGCCGCTAACATTAGCAGCTAGCGTTAGCCTACCGGGCTTCTGTTTGATTGGCTTCCTGAAAACCATGTGACTTCAAACGTAAGCACACTGTCTGCTTTCTTAAAGGGGAATGAACATAGCCGAACAACACAGAGTCAAAGCGGGATGAAAAGACTATATTTTCTTCTTTTATTAAATTACCGAATTTACCGACATTGTCAAAATTACGTCGGTCATCGTGAAGAATTTCGGTAACGGTAAATTTTCGGTTTACCGCCCTGCTCTACTTCCATAATAAAGCGGCAACATGGCTATATGAACACCCGGTCTTTGTGGTGGCACGAGCTTGGCTCCACATCTACCTTCATTAACATTGTTGTCCTCCCCTGTCATGATGATGACAGATGGATGCTGTATTTCCAATTTGTCTTTTTTAAGGGATTTTGATGAGTAATGTTACTCCAGCTCCACTGTTGTTTTGGATGGAGAAATTCTATAATGGAAGATGCGAGCAGACATACCTTGGAAACTTGTCTATAAGTTTTTGCCCCAAAAAGTTTATTTAGTGCAATTTTGACATAGGTTTTCAACAGTTAATGAAGCACTCAATTTTCACATCAGAAACTTAATACTTGGGGAACGCATGAAGAATAATCTTAATTTTACTCAACAAAAGCAAAATTTGCATTTTTCTATATACAATCACGGCTTATTTCGGTTGAATTCCGATGTCACTATTGCGTCTGCACGACTTGCTGGCTATCTGGCCCTCGTCGTTTTTAGATTGAAATGTTACATAAAATATGTCAAAGCCAAATTTTTGGGGTACGGACGCAGACATGTCTAAATTACTAGGTTTTTTTGCCAAAAAATGGCCAGTTGGCCGAAAGTGATTATTTGAATGTTAAGTTGTGTTATTGTGTAGGCATAAAAAATCCAACTCAGCGGCCATCACAAAATGAAAAAAAAAATTCCAACTAAGCTTTAAATAATTCAATGTTGTGAATCAGCCGTTAAAGTTGTTCAAATTACTCCCGTTATTTGAATCTAGGAGTATTTTAGATAAAAAGTTAATTAGGTTCGCTCGGAAGGTTTGCTACAACAGCCTTCCAGAGAAGTCTACTGCTTTAAGATGGCGGCTGTTTACTAACGCCGCCGAGTCTGTCATTTCACATCTAGTTTTCTATACATTTGCTAACGCCTCTGAGTCTTTCATTTCGCATTTAGTTTTATATACGTGTAATATCTACCGTAGCATTATGTGGGTGTAGTTTGTAGCGGCTGTCGGCCACAGTCGGGTATTATTGTTTTTTTATCTAGCGGCATGAGTTAAGCACGATGTTTACTCTCGGTCTGTTCCTCATTGCGTCGCGAAGACCGCGCTGACTGTATTTTAGTTCCGCTTTACTTGGCATATTTCAATAATCGGAATTCGGATGTTTGTGAATCGTTCTCGAATCTTCCACGGCCGAATCGCGAATAATCTCAAGAATCGGAAATTTCGCACACTTCTACTGTCTAATTAGGACATAGCTCCAACGTCTTTGCGAGGACAGTAAGACTTAAAATACTTGTTTTTGGATAGTTATTTTGAGATTCAGGCAGTATTTAGGGGTACTTAAAGCAATAATTCGGTTAGGAACAACTCGTTCGCACCCGGGGACTATCTGTATATGCAAAATCAGCACCATTCGCTGTATTTTTCTTACGATCTATTTTCGGGACGATCCACAAACCGCTCAATCTAAGGTTACAAATCACAGTGCGATGTGTATGTGTTTTTAATTTTTAAATTTTCCCCCCCAAAGAACTCTGAAGGTAAAGGAGACTCCAAAGGAAAGAAGACTCCTAAGAAGCCGCTTAAAATACTGGATGAGGATGATGAGGATCTCAGTGCCTTGAGGGACCCCTCTGAGAAGGTCAGTAAGACACTAACAGACTAGGTCAAACGTATGTCTGTGTTGTCAATTATTCATCAAGGAGCCACACTAAGCTTTAGACCACATATAGACTCACACGGTGCAGACCCCTGAAAACGGCTTCAAATGTGAAAAGTAAACCACTTGCTAGAACATCAGTATGTTCCCTGACATGAAAGGAACAGAAATATGCAGGAGTTATGGTAAGTAGATTTTAAGCCTCTATGCTTTCTAATGTTTGATACAAAACTCTCCTTTTTAGAAGCCAGATTTTTCTCTCTTTTTTTTTTTTTAAAGATTAGTGAGCACTTAATTTAATAATACATCTAGTGGGCACTAAATTTGTTTTTCATGCTGTCGGATACCCCATGTTGAATTCCACAAAAAGGCGTAAATGTGATTGGTCACGCTTGTTGCTCCACTAGCGAGGCACTCCAATGCATCTGCAAAAAGACCAAAATTGCTTGAAGTTCCTTTGAGTTGTGGGAGGACAAATGCAAACAGGTCAAGTTAACAAGTTGTGATTTTCTTTTTCAAACTGAGACAAATTGCACAGGCAGCGTGTCTGAAAGGATTTAAAGACCATACGACATGAGAAAAAAAGTTATTATTATTATATAATATATATTATATATATAATATTATATATATAATATGATTATTATGTGAATTAGAATCATATTTTGAGACGATTCGACTATATACAACAATTTAGCAAAGCGCAGATGACGAGAAAATAGTCTTTTAATCTGCTGATTAGCCACGCAGACCATTATAGGGCTTTAGCGTCCCCAACAGGTGGATGACGTCAGCGGGAGACTGGGCTCATCGGTTTTACTATTCAGCCCATTGAAGGGGAATTATTCAGAACGAGGAAAACGCAACGAAGAGAGCCACAAAACGTCATTGTTTCAGTCTCTCTACTCCAATATTTTTACAGGATATTTTTTTTATCCAAGTATTTATCCCCAATAGCTATATAAATGGCTTGAGAAGGACCAGTCAGCCCGTCGAGGGGGAACTATTCGCAACGAGGAAAACGCGACGAAGAGAGCTGCAAAATGTCATCGTTTCTGTCTGTTTACCTCAATATTTTTACAAGATATTCTTTTTATCCAAGTATTTTCCCCAATTCCTAAATAAACGGCATGGTCATGACAAATAACAGTCTTGTGCTAAACGGAATATGAAATAATAAAAATGCATTTATTCAGGACGACATGGCAAAATTACTCCATCATGGTCAAAACTGTCGACTTCACCTTTACTTTCGCACCTCCCGAACGATATTTTATGACACCTAAATCGGACATACTGTATGTCATTTCCCTTCCCCGGCTTCGGAGAATGCAAACAAACCAAAAGGCGTGATAGCTAGCCGACACGCTAACCCGAACCGAGTGATGTTTCAAAGTCTTCGAAGCGGAAAATCACGCATAACTCGCCTGGCTTATTTGACATGATGACTGAGTTGTCGATTGTCTTCGCGGATCGGCAAACCGCCTGGCGGAGAGCAATTTACAATTCGTTCCCCGGAGGAGGGTGGCTGCAGTTGTTGTGCAGCTAACGTGCTAATGTGCATGAGGAGAGCTTTTTACATGCTTATCAATGATCAAACGTAAGTAGTCCTTTATTTAAAGAAAGTTTGTAGTGTTTACTTTGTAATAGCTGTATTAATATTTGACATAATACTAAACAAGATGTTTACTCACTTCCTCGTAAGTCCAATGGTCCCACTGTAGTCGGGCTTGTTTTGGCCAATATCCACGGTGAATGGGAACCTTTTGAAACTCCAAAAAGGCGCATACGCCTCTGCCTCATACAGAATGATTTTTCTACAGCCGTTTGGCTGGCGTGATGCAAAAAATAAACGTATTAATCGGCAAAATCAGCTGAATCCTTCGTCCTCATACACAACAGTACGCTGTATAGCGAAGAGGACGTCTTCTACCGTACACGTCACAGCGCCCTCCTCCTCAATGCAAGACCGAAGCCGGAAGTCACTCATTTTCATGGCGCGGGATTAAAAAAACTAAATAAATATAGCGATCGCTTCCACACACATCCAAGCGGTCCATATCATTCAGGAGCAGAAAATACCGCGTGTATTATGAAATAAACATGCTTTTTCGTGTCACATGCACTTTAAGGCATGTTGGATACACACTTATCATGGCTATATATTTCATTCACAGTGCTTTAAAAAAATGATGATTTTCATCTATGTGTTGTGATGAATGTTTTCACGTAACATTTGTAAAGTTAGGAAATGCTAAATATTAAGAGGCAACACTTTTGAAAATCAGTACTACTTTGCTGCTGAAAGTAGCGATGAAAAGCGCGCATGCCCTTTACTGGCTAACTCTAAACCGAAGGGAAAATATAAGTCCGCAATCAATCAGGCCTCATACATGAATAATGGAAGAATGGATAATAAAAGTGTACACAACCTCAGCGACAACAGCAACATGACCGGTGACTTGACTTTAAATTGTCAAACAATGGCTGTATGCGACTGAGATCATTGGTCTTCATAAAACAAGCTAACCTTGACACTGAACCGGTAGCAAAAAAATGCAGTTCATTTTTTCGCGGAATTATCTTTCAGCATTATCGTAAAATCTGTTTTCATTGGGACATTGTGAATTTATAATATGTTAGCATTTTAATAGAGATGTAATGAAAAAATTTGGCGCTGAAAATTTTCGGCCAAAAATAGCTAAAATTGCATTTTCAGATTCCAACGTTTACTGCCGAAAAGTGTGAAGAACCTTAGTATCCTTGTGATGCCGTAATCAAAACACAGAGAGCTAACACTTTCACTTTTTTTACGCGACTTCAACACCCCCTCTGCCAGTCGCAGTTTAATTTCGGCCGGGAGCGACTTTGGTCGGCTTGGTCTCCGCTAGAACTCAGCCCACTCGCCTTGCTCTCAATCCACTCCACTTGTTACACAAGAAAACACCAGGTCTGTTTTAAGTAGTAAGAGGGATTGTAATAGCCTTGTAAAGAGCTTTACTAGTTTGGGCGAAAATGGAAGAGCTTTTTCTTGTGAACTACAGTTCCACACAAACGTACCTCGAGATCTCATTTAGCTTAGCTTAGGCGTGAGACCCACGAGTGTCCTAAACTTGCCGTGACGTGTATGTCTACGTCCACCATGCAAAATGCTTTGATGACCCCAGTGCTCGCTGCCACTGGGAACGCACCCTCCCAGTGGCGGTTTAAAGGGGGGCCCCACAGGGGAACTGGCCCCCTCGCTAATTTTAATGAAGTGCCCCGGTTCCCCATATCGTTACAAAGCATGGCAGTCGGCGAATCCTTCTTTTCTGAAGTGAGAGAGAATGAGATGTTTTTTCTAGAGCATGTTAAATATTATTGCTACTTAAGTGTACTTATGTAAAATGACTTTTCAAAAAAGTAAATGAAATTATTGTTCCATGCATTCTTACTTCCACATTACGCTTAAATTCAAAATTATTAAAAACTTGACTGGTTTTTACCAGTTGTAGTTCTTACCAGATGTTTTTATCGCCTCATGCAGGATAAGCTGCGTATTGCCTTGTTGCCCAAAACAAACACTGAACAAAGATGGCAGCAACACTTATAGAATTGACACTGCACTTTCCCATGGAGTTTTAGAATTCTTTCAAACTAAATTTCCCGAGCCTCCGGGGTTGTAGAACCAATGCCAAGGCTAAGGGCAGTTATCGGAAAATAATGAAATATATATTTTTAAAATTAATTATGTGCATGTGTATTTTTCAGCCTTTAGAGTCTTTTGCCGAAGTTTTTCCCAATATTCAGTTTTTGGTTTCAGCCAAGAATTTATCTTTCAGTACATCCCTGCATTTTTACCAATGTGTTATAGGTAGAAAAAGTGAGAGAACAAACACTTCTTTCACCCTGCCTAGAAAATAAACTCTTACATTACAGAGACAAACGGTTCTAAGGCAAAATCAGCCCAAGTCACAAACTCGCAATAACTGGGAGTTGGCATGCACATACCACCATTCAACTTTTGACTAAACAGTCTACTAGAAGTTCCCATGACGGCATTTGCTGGTTTGAAGGTTTACCGCGTCAGCTAAACTTGTAGCCAGCGACTTCCTGCTTCAAAGTGCGAACACTACGTGAATGTTGAGAAAATGTGAGAATCGAAGGCGATGGCTCAATTAAATTTTATCCCCCTCCTCAAAAAAAATCGGCTGTGTGGGATTTGTTCGCGTACAAAAAAGGCAAGGACATGAAAGCGCTTAAAAAGAGTGACCAGTCTTGAATGAGAAATACTTCCAATATACTGTAACTTCCACTTTACAAGAAACTACCTATCACATTTTGATAAAGTCGAAGTGCATTACATTATTTTTTATCACTCTTTAAATTGCATTTGCAGCCACCGACGAGTTAGCAATAGCCTTATGCATTTCGTACGGCTGTCCAAAAGCATCATTTTCCACAAAATATCGATTATTAAAAAAAAAACAGGTGCAACCTGCAGCCTGTAAAAGCTTTGTGTTTTTAACTTGAATATGTACTTGGATTTAATTTTTATACATACAGTGGACCTCACCTCACCTTACTAGTTTTTGATACGAGCATCACCACAAGAGAAATGAGTCTCATTAATAGAACAAATTTTCACAGTATACAAGCGCCTGAAAAGCCTCTCTCGCTTGTAGTACTGCAACGATTAATCGATTAACTTGAGTAATTCGATTAGGGGGAAAAAAGATTGGAATCAAATTTTGCCACTACGTGGATTCGTTGTAATGGTTTGTTTTGAAAGTGTTTGCATTGTTTTATTGATTTGGTTGGATATACTGCCCTCTTGTGGCAACAGTGAAAATGACATACTTCATCTAACATGGCTGAATCCAGCTACTCCTTGTTAACGCCAACATAATGTAGGTAACATAAGTTTATCACATAAGTCATAACGTAACATAAGTTTTTGTTTGAGCTGATGTGTTTATGTATTATATTCTTTATTTAGTTTAGAAGTATATTTAGTATTTTTTTGTGGGAATATGTGTTTGAACGATTTGTTAGGAGCATTGTAAAAAAAAAAAAAAAAAGTAGCAATGTACAGCATTTAAGCTAGCGGACTTTTGCAAGTTAGCCAAGTGGTCTTTTGTTGTACTTTATTTCTTTATTTAAGGATCCCCATTAGTCTCTACCAAAGTAGAGACTATTCTTCCTGGGGTCCATTCACAGTAATTTTACAACATATACAAAACAATACTGTACTTAAAGACCAAATGTGAAGTAAATTCATAAAATGCCAAATAGGGTCACAATTAAAGTAATTAAACATTGTCCAACAAATAAAGCATGAAAAAAATAATTTATGTTGTATATTTGACAAAATAATCGCATTTCCGAAGTTCGAGCCTGATAGAGGAAGAATCCCGGAAGTGATGCGTCACACCGAGAACGGGGATGGCAGCGCTCCATACGGCCGCCATACAAAGTCCTTCAAACAATGATTCAAACAACAATATAAGGGATTCATCGCACGCAAGTGAGGAGATCCAAGTTTTTGAAGAGTTGGAGGAAGAGGAGGAGGTTGGAATTTTATGTTGGACCGTACATGTATTAGCCAGACGCTAATCAGGATGCAAACAATGTGCCCAAACTACCTGACATGGAATGAAGACAAGACCCATCGAGATTACAAGATTGGTAAGATATAGGCTGTTATTATTTTTATGATTTGAAGCATGTCAGGTAAATAAACCACCTACTATTGCCTGGGATAAAAGAAATGTTTTGACGAATCCCCGATCATGTTGTGGAATAAACAGTAGAAGCTAGCGACGTTAGCTTTTATTTACCTGACATGTTTCAGCGAACACTTCCGCCTTCGGACCCTCTGACGAAGGCGGGAGTGTTCGCCGAAACAGGTAAATAAACCACCTACTATTGCCTGGGATAAATGAAAAGTTTTGACGAATAGGCAAAATGAACTCAATACAACTATGATCGGGGACTGCCACGAGTTAGCTTACGGCCAACGTCGCTAGTTTCTACTGTTCATTCCACAACACGATCGGGGTTTTGCCTCGAGCTACCTTTCGGGTAACGTACCCTTACCTACCCTTACCTACCCCGTAACCTTTACTGTTCATTCCACAACAGTTGGCAGCTCTGCTTTGACAAAGTCATCAGTCATCTATCCAAAAATCACACTTCTTTGCAAATCCTTGATCATAAGCAGACCGGTTGAGGAGGCAGGCATCTTCGAAGTGTTTGTAGCAGAGGACACTACTCGATGATGGCGTGAAATTCATTCGCTTCGTGCGAACTAAAGATGGCCATTTACGTGCCGTGCTATCCTTTGGCCACTTATACAGCTTTTCTTTAGATTGAGAACAATACATCGTCACACACCGCCGTGGCATCTTACCGAGAAGCAATGCAACAATACTGTTCTATGGCAGACTTCCCTCGCAGTTCTCTGTGTGACGTAATTTCCAAAGATTCCGAAGATTGTCGAAGAAAAGCATTTTCGTTGTCAAGGGCGTTGATATGGGTTAAACAAAGAATCTTGGAAGGGTTGCGTTAAAAAAACAAAAAACAAATATGCTTATAATTGTTTAGCCATTTATATTATTCAAAAACATGGTTGGCCAACCTTACTTCACATTTGGTCTTTAAATTTAGTTTGTTTTTTTTTTTTTTTTTATGTCATCTGAGTTTAAGCTCAGGTATTTTTTTTCTAAATGCAATTATTGCTCTTTGAAATGAAAGTGCAATTCTACATCGTTTGAAGAAACACTCGGGTATTTTATTTTGTAATTGCATTTAATACTCCTTTGAAAATGTCATTTTAGCAAGCAAAGATAAATATTATTCCAAGCATAAACACTTGTTTGTTTTGCATTTCCTGAAATTTATTCTCCAACACCATTAAATGTTAGTATTCGGATGACTTGATTATTCAAACTAATTGATAGATTAAACAATTACCTAAATACAGTGGTACCTTGACATACGATCGCTTCGACACGCGATTTTTTCGACATCCGACGTAAAATTTGACTCGCCATTTGTTTCTACGTCCGACGATATGCTCGAAATATGACCTATGACGGCACCGCAGTCTCTTTGTTTGCCCACAAGATGGACGCAGGGCATATTTTCTTGAGAGAAATCAACATTGGTTCCAACCATGTTAGTGCTGCAGGTGGTGAATAAAAGGGAAAAAAGTGATGCTTACCATTGACATGAACATGGATATGATAGAAAAATATGAGCGTGGAGTGTGCATCCATGATATGGCTCAACAACACAGCCGTAGACTGTCTATGATCTAGGCGGTCCCCCTCCGTTTGCCAGTCTTTATAAGTTAAGGTGGCATTTATTATTGTACTAACATCGCCAAAGAAATCGCTAGCTTTGTCAGGTTTCTAATGATTTATTCCATCAACTTGTGCAACACAACGGGCTTCTGTCCCCCGCTGCAAATAAACAAAACGAAAGTAAAAAGGCTTCGTCAAGTCAGCCACGCGGTGCGTTCAGGTACATCAAAAAGCGTCCGCCACATTAGAACCCGGTTTTTTATTATTATATTAACATTCCATTTTTTTTAAATGAATCATTTTTTTGTTTTGCTCTTTGTAATTGGTATTTGCAATAGTAACATCAGTATTTATTAAGAATTTAGGTTTTAGGGCTGTGGAATGAATTAATTCAATTATATTGTATTCTTATGGGAAAATCCTGCTCGACATACAACCATTTCGACTAACAAACAAGGTTCTGGAACGAATTAACTTCGTATGTAGAGGTACCACTGTAATTGATACCTGCAGCCCTATTACCAACTTTTTTATACTTTTAATTTTGTTTTGTTTTTCAGATTATTTAGTCTAAAAAAATATGCCTTGAATTATTATTTAGAGTCATGGCAAGTATTGCACGTATTAACTGGAATTCAATAATTTCGTATGGAGAAAATACATTGATGACATGAGCCAATTCACGTTATGTGCTTGGTCTTGGAACGGATTCTGCTTGTATCATGAGGGTCTACTGTACATTTTTTCCATATTTTCTAATTCAGTAGTTACATGAGTATAAATTTTTGCAGTTTTTTTTTTTTTTTTTTTTTTTTTTTTTTTGTATTTGTATTTGTGTGTCTCACACTAGAGTTCATATAGACATTGTTTTTAAATCTTCAAAACTTTCTGGGTTCAGACACAATTGGCACCCCACGTAAATCTCAGCAAATTCACCCTTTGTTTTAAAGGTGAATATGTGTCTCTCTCCTTTTTGAAGGACTTAACTGACTCTGACCCCGAGCCGTCCACTATTGAGAGGCTGGGGGCTGTTCCTGGATTCAAATGGGAAAGCAGTGTAGGTGAACCTACCCCATACCAACTTCCCACCAAGCTTGCCTTGCCTTGCCCTTTCACTACCTAACTTAACCCTTGGCTTTGATGACCAACTTTGCAGTCCTTTCCCTTCTGATCTTTTGGTGTGTGACCTTGACCACTGATTCTGTTTGATTGCCCTTTTGGTTTGGATGAATTTCATTGTGTTGACGCTTCAAAATGGTTGGTTTGTTTGAGTTGATCCAAAAAATGTTGTTGTCATTGTTACCTAACCACCAAGCCTTTCTCTTTCAAGCATGGTTTGTTGCTCTGTTTTGGGGTTTAGCCAAACCTAATCTGTGATATCAGCACTTTATGGTTAGGTGTAGATTTAGTTTTAAATTTTGACATACTGAAAGACTGAGTTAAAACTACACCACCAAAAGGGTAGTTGATAATTTGACGAAGCAACACATAGAAAACTTGATTGGTTTGATTTCACCTCCCTAAATTATATACAATATAAGATGGATGTTTTATCTCAATATTGTAGCCGTCTTTGTCAAATCTGGGTAATTTTATTTCCCTTAGTTCCTTCCTTATTTGATTAGTTTAAGCCTGTTTTCAATTTTTACATGCACATGAAATTAGTTTTCCCCCCTCCTATCTCATTCTCTAATCAGGATGTATTTCCAAAACCATCAGGGCCACCAGAATGCTCCAACCACTGGCCCGGTGGGGCCAGTAAAAATAATTAGCAGATTTAAAAAAAAAAAAAAAAACCCCGATCAAAGACAACCTTAGTCTATGCAGCCAGCCGTTGCTCTCTGTGGGGCGTAAACACACCTTGTTCACTTGTTCGCAACCTAATGACTGCTGCTGATTGATTGTCAGCATCTCAGTACCCACCTAACGTTATACTACAAGATACAGTATGTTTCTGAAACCCCCAGCACCCGGGGGAAAAAGACCACTCAAGAAAAAGCCACCGGAGGAGTTGAGGGAAAGCGAAATTCCATATGGAAAAAAAGAAAATTTAAGGCCCAGTGGCAAAACCGCTTGAATTGGCTCTTCACCAGCTACATGAGTTGGACCACGCCTCTTGTTTGTACATTATGTGTTTATGGAATTGGAATAGGAATATTTGCACAAGATTCATGTTTTTGCACCATTTTGCTGCACTTGTAATTAAATCTACTTCGAAAACGTAAATTTTATTCATGTTATTCAATCAGATTGTTCTTTTTCATGATTATTTGCTCAATAACTGCAGCGTTGACCTAGGCCAGTGGTCTTGATAGTGGGGCCAGTGAACTTCAACTGAACTTGCTAATTTCCTTTTTTTGTCTATGCCTGGTAATACGTTATGAATTTTTATTTTAACTGCTTAATCATCAGATTGGCTTCAGTTAAAATTTTGGAAGCACCTTTCCGCTTAAAAGTATTGTAGTACAGTTGCAGAGTTTTAATAAAAATACAGAAGATGATAGAATATATAGTATAAAATATTCATTTTTAACTGCTCTTTTTTCCACGTCCAAAATAGTTTGGTTTTCATTCACTTGCTCCTAGTAACGGCTATAGAAGTAAAATCCACTCTTACATTTCAAGGACCGTGTATTTGTTTTACAATTTTCAAGTGTTGTAAACTCTACTAAAACCATGCTGTATGTTCTCATCGCATACTGACAGCTAATGGAATTTGTCTCTAGAGACAGACCATCGGCTAGAAGGACTGGTAGTGAATGTGTTTTCTCAGCATGCACATAGACTTGCGACTTGAACTGCCGTTTAGGTATAGTTATTGAGCACTGACTGGTTAAGCATTCTGGGTTCTGTGCACCCCTGTTCACAATGTGAAACAAACTCCTTCCAAAACGTTATTCAAGGTCTTTTTTCTTTAGTTTTTGTAATCTGTTCAATATGTGTGGGGTCTACTGAATTCCTTAATGTAATTCCTGATCATTTGTCCTATCTGGGCACGCTGACTATTTCACACATTCCCCCAAAAAATGCATTTTAAGTATATTAAGGGCTCTGAATTTTACATGAGTCTTAAAGGACGAAGGGAAATTGAGGATAAATTACCTTCGTGTAAATATACCTAGTATAAATATGCAACCCACGAATTTCTTAGATCTATGATAACGGAGAAAATAATGTATAAACACAGAAAATGTCAAAACTTAAATGCACTGCCATTTTTGGACGAGTATGACGTCGGTAATACCCAAGCTCCTTTGTTCTTGACGTAACTTATGGACAATTAGCCAGGATTTGTCATTATGTGGATGTGTATTACACATCATAAAAATGAATTCTTTTTTTCATAATGTTAAACGCTATTCTTCTGGGATGTACTTGATCCAAAGCTTCCCTTCTCCTTTAAATTGTTCCAACCTGACCTTACGAGGTCATGCCCTATGGAAATTATAGTTGCATTTTGCTCTCAAGCAACGCAAAGGCAATTGCCATAAAAATATCACAGTAGAACAATTATTACCTAAAATATGTTGAATTGTTCTGAGTATGCTCTAACTTGATAAAATTCTAAAATATAACATTCTAACTTTGCCTTTGCACTTTTGCAGCCTGTGAAGGATGATCCACATTTTCATCACTTCTTGCTTAGCCAGTCTGAAAAGGTAAGAGGAGTATGCAAATTTGTATCCTGATATTTCAAGGACGTTTGCAATGAAGATATTTATGCTGATATGGGAACAAAAATCCTGAACATTGTTCGGGTGAACAGCATTTTTACTTTCACCCAATATTTAAAGTAACCCTTGTTTTCCACTGCAGTGTAAACCATAACACCAAGCCATTGCAATGGATGACTGACAGAGCTTAAGATTGAAACAGATATTGGCCAAGGAGTGTTTGCTGTAAAGTCAAATGTAAAATAGTTTAAAACTTGAACTTTTGTGATGTTGCCATCTGACATGAGGTTGAAATGAATTTTCATTCATAGAAAATGCATCACAACCTGCTGTACATAATGAAATGGAAGAAAAACAAATGACATATGAGAGCATATAAACACACACTTTTTACGTAGCACAAATTATTGTGCTTCAAGTCGCCTCTTGTATAGTTTTTTAATACAGGGGAATTTTACATGGGAGGAAAAAAAGGCTTTCTGCAGTAGGGACAGCACGAACGGTAAATACAAGGATTTCTGCTGTACGGACGGTAAATTCTACCAAATATTTGCTTTGACTTTGCTGAGGACTTGTTGAAGAAATGTATGGATGAGCACAGTCGGGAAAAGCCTCAAAAGGCAGGTTAGCCCATTTTTTGCCAAACTGTTTCATTGTAGATGTGCGCTAGAGAAATGAGATCAAAGAAAGGCGAATGGAGAAAAAGACCTCTGATTAGGGAAGCCTTTGCATTTCAAATCGCCAAACCTAAAAGATGAAACGGCCTTTATCAGAATATTTGTCATTGTTATGTAACTGTTAATATGATTAATGATTGGCCCTTACATTGATTTCTCAGCCGCTTTGTTCTGATTGACATGGTGAGTCTTCTACCAATGAAAACACTAAATCCAATGGTCAAATTTCTTAACTTAGACTGTTAGCCTCCAGTCTGCTCTGGCTTTCCAACACATAAGAGTCATCGCTCCAACTATCTTTGTTGCTAACTGAATCCGTTTTTTTTTTTTTTCGCAGCCCAAAATTGATAAGCCCTTTTCTGGCATTCAGACACATCCAGGCTAGCAGTCTAAATTATATCCAGCACAAAAAAAGGGCTATAACTGATGTCACATTTGTCACAAAATGGCAGAGTTTTCTAAGCCTGTCGTGATATGCTGTAAGTCAATTTATTGTACTGTAAATAAAAATGAGGTTGGTAACTTTCCCGTCTGCGATTTATGCGTGCATGCATACATTTGTGCGAGACTACATCTTGTTGTTTGAAGCTGAACAAAATTTTAAAAAACAAAACATTTCCCTCCTTCATACCAACTAAAGACTGTTTTTTGCCCCCTTAAATGCCACACCAGTCCACGTTTTGCTAAATATTCCAAAATTCTCGGTAAGCATATAACTACAGTTGTAAACAAAATTGAGTTGGGGTAAAAAGTTACATTAACTCAGGTTACTTGTTTCGTCTCTGCTGAATAAATGTGAGTAGGCTACAATTGTAAATACAAATTTACAATACAAGTATGTCAAATGTATGTGGACTAAGGCTGCCGCGATATGCAATAAGTCAATTTATCGCACAGTATATAAAAATGGGGTTGGTAATTTTCCTGGCTGCAGTCTATTGGCGCTTGTGTGTGTTTGCGTATGCTGCGTGCACTTGGCACAGGTGTGTTGATTGCATGACACTCCAGTTCCTTTAGCAGATATTTATTGGTCATCAACACACCGTATAATTAAAGTTCAGACATTCAAAATAAGGAAACTTTTAAACGTTAGCATTGCTACATTGAGGCTAATGGAAAAACCGGAAAAACCACTGTAGCCCGCTATAAAACATTGGCTATCTTCTCCAAACGCAGACTTGTGGTGAAAAGGTGACTTGCAAAAATTCGTGACACAACATGCATTACATTTATATATATATATATATATGCTTTTTTAACTGCTTTTAAAGCTTATAGAAATTTGCTGACATGCGCATTTTTCAGGAAAAGATGACAGTCATTTTGGATCAAATAAACACTTGATTGGCTGAGTTTCTCGCTGATTTCATATTCTGCACTTGGGTAGCTCTCAAATGATTATGCAGGGTTTTGCATTCTGTTTTTTTTATTTATTTATTTATTTATTTTTAAACTAGTATTTTTAATATGCCGTAATTTTTGGACTATAAGCCGTTTTTTCCCCCTCATTTTGAATCCTGCGGTTTATAGTCCAGTGTAGCTTATTTGTTGATTTATTTGGGTTAAAAGGTAACACTTTGACAGCGGCATCAGAAGAGCTGCCAGAAGACAGGTCATAATTGTGACATGCCACTGTCATGGGCATTAATGAATGCTTAAGACAGATGTCATGAAGTGTCATCTGGCAAATTATCACTAAGGCTAGGTTCATATCGCAGGGCTTAATGCACAAATCCGATTTTTTGTCATAACTTTTTTTGGGCGTGCTCTTTCAGACTGCCTTTGTCCATTTAGCCATTCAATTATTTCGCATGCGCACTAATTCAGAGTCCGACACGCGCTGAGCAAGTAGACTCGCATGCCCAGAAGCATCAAAAGAAATGACTACACATGCTGGCTGTCCTCCGTCATTCCAGGGAGATCATATTTTTATTTCCAAAAAGAGGACTCAAATAACAGACATAAACTAGCCCTGCAAGCAGGACTGACGGGCCCTCGCGTATGGCGCAACTCGGACGTCAAACAAAGTCGGAGGGCAGGCAGGTCGGGGCGGTGGCAGTCGACAACAGACAGATATCCAGGCAGATATATTGCATGTCTGAATGTTCAGAATTAGTGGGGAGAGAAAATGGCGACGGTCATGATGACTTTCTTATCGGACCCCTCTGCTTTAACAAAACAAAAGTGTTTATTAGGCACCTGAACACGGTCATTATGACTTTCCTATTGGACCCCTCTGCTTTAAGGAAACAAAAGTCTTACCGGAGTATAAGTCGCATTTGTGGGTGAAATTTACTTGATAAAATCCAACACATAGAACAGATATGTCATCTTGAAAGGCAATTTAATATAAAGATACAATAGAGAACAACATGCTGAATAAATGTACAGTGTACAGTGCATAAACAACGAAATGCGAATATACTGTCCTCACCAGGACGCTACCGCTCGGTCCTGGCTATAGACAGCGAACTCCAAAAAGACAATTCTGGATGTCCGCATAATTTGTTGAATCAATTTGGTCCTCGATAGCAAACAGGTTCACATCACCGTAAATAAATGATAATTACGTACTATTAAAGCAATAATGTAACAGATTAGCATGCGTTCGCTAGCATTAGCACAGCATTCAAACAACCACACAACTGGCTGTAAGTGTCCGCTCGCGGGTGGAAAACACACAACAACAGAAAAGATGATACACGCAGGCGTTGCCTCTGTAGAGATATTTTAAAGGCATAAACAATGAACGTAGGTTCGCAGCCGTCTTTCTCTCTCGCTAACTAGTCCACTCACTCACTCACTCACTCACTCACTCACTCACTCACTCACTCACTCACTCACTCACTCACTCACTCACTCACTCACTCACTCACTCACTCACTCACTCAGAGCTACGTGGCTGTCTGTCTTCTTCTGGTGTGCGAGCGCTTATTCACATAAACAAGTGCGAGTGCGCTCCCAGGTGGGCGTGAAAGCGCCACAAACTAAATGCATCCATTTCAATATAAAAAAGTCAATTATACAATTGAACATACATTGCCAAAGGCAGAACGCGAACGTGGCCATAGCTATTAACAGTTATTCAGATAACTATAGCATGCTAACAAGTTTACAAAACCATCAGTCCAAAACACCAAAATAACATGGGAAATTATATCATAATGTGTTAATAATTTCACTCACCAGGGGGCACCAGGCCTAATGGTTTTGTAAACCTGTTAGCATGCTATAGTAATCTGAATAACTGTTAATAGCTATGGCCACGTTCGCGTTCTGCCTTTGGCAATGTATGTTCAATTGTATAATTGACTTTTTTATATTGAAATAGATGCATTTAGTTTGTGGCGCTTTCACGCCTAACTGGGAGCGCACTCGTTATTATTATTTTTTCATGGCAAATGAAAATGGCCATAGCTATTAAGAGTTATTCAGATAACTATAGCATGCTAACAAGTTTACAAAACCATTAGTCCAAAACACCTAAATAACATGGGAAATGTTATCATAATGTGTTAATAATTTCACACATAAGTCACTGCTGAGTATAAGTCGCACCCCAAACCAAAATATGAAGAAAAAAAAACACGACTTATAGTCGGAAAAATACAGTAGTCTTTTACTGAATTGTATTGTCAAAAATAAGACACATTTGCTCCCCTGCCCAGGAAAGGGCCGTGAATGAAATGTCACCATTTTGATAACCTAACATCTCATATGTGTCATGAACATTCATTCATTCATTCATTTTCCATGCCGCTTTTCCTCACGAGGGTCGCGGAGGTGCTGGAGCCTATCCCAGCTAACTCGGGGCAGTAGGCAGGGGACACCCTGAACTGGTTGCCAGCCAATTGCAGGGCACAAGGAGACATACAACCATTCACGTGCACACTCATACCTACGGACAATTTAGAGTGCTCAATCAGCCTACCATGCATGTTTTTGGGATGTCTGACCAATTTTGAGAAGCATTCAACTTACTGCTTCGGCGTAATGGTCTCAAACGTGCATGCAGGTTTTTGACAAAAATGCAAGATTCAATCCATAATACCCGATTTCCTGTTGGGTTTGGAATATGGGTGCAAGAGACTTTTTGGAGCAGTTTTGCACAACGTATCCACTCCCCAAATTTCATCACTCTACGTCGAAAAAAACTAATAGGACAGGCCTTTTTTAAAAATTGAAGGGGGCGCCACTGAGCCATTTTATTACATCTTTTGGCAATGTTGCTAAATTCATGAAATCTACATGAAGCCACATGTATGTGCACATTTTGGTGAGTTTTCGAGCATGTTCAGACCTTGAAATTTGCCATTTTGAGAGAAAATGCCGAGGGTCTTTTCACTTTCCTGTTTGGATACTGCAACATCAACGAAAACTCAATATTTTTCATCAGATACCTAAAGACATGTCTTAAGGCTCCCCTGATGCAGGTTTGAGATCAATTGATGTTTTTCACCAGGAGGAGGAGCCTTTTTAGTAAAAAAGGGTGTTTCCTCTTCCCACAAGGGGGCGCCAGGCCTAATGGAAAATATTTCAATGCAGTCGTGTTCAGGTTAAGACACCTTACATGCATGCCAAATATGAAAAAGATTGGACCTTGTATCAGGAAGTTATTAATCATTTACTGAAATTGGCGCGTTGCCAAAAAAACACCCGACTTTGGTACCCCGCCCAGGTCAGGCCCGTGGACGAAAACTCACCATTTTCACAACTTAGTATCTCATATGTCTCATGAACACTTACACCAATTTTGAGGAAGATCCAACGTACTGGCTCAGCGCAACGGTCTGAAACGTGCATGCTGGTTTTCGCCCAAAATGCTATGTTTTTCAACATTCAATCCAGAATATCCCATTTCCTGTTGGGTTTGGAATATGGGTGCTTTAGACTTTTTGAAGCGGTTCTGGACAACGTATCCACTCCCCAAATTTCATCGCCCTACGTTGAAATACATCAAAGCAAAGGGCATTTTGAAAATTGCAAGGGGGCGCCACTGAGCCATTTTTTTATTTTTTTTGTAAACGTTGCCAAATTATCGAAATTTTCGCGAAGCCGGATGTATGTGCAAATTTTGGTGAGTTTTTGAGCATGTTCAGGCCTTCAAATTGGCCATTTTCATTTGCCATGAAAAAAAAATAATAACTAGCCCTGCAAGCAGGACTGAACGGGCCCTCGCGTATGGCGCAACTCGGACGTCAAACAAAGTCGAAGGGCAGGCAGGTCGGGGCGGTGGCAGTCGACAACAGACAGATATCCAGGCAGATATATTGCATGTCTGAATGTTCAGAATTAGTGGGGAGAGAAAATGGCGACGGTCATTATGACTTTCCTATGGGACCCCTCTGCTTTAACAAAACAAAATTGTTTATTAGGCACCTGAACACGGTCATTATGACTTTCCTTTTGGACCCCTCTGCTTTAACGAAACAAAATTGTTGATCAGGCACCTGAACACATGTCTTAAGGCTCCGCTGATTCAGGTTTGAGGTCAATTGATTTTTGACCCTGAGAAGCAGGAGCCTTTCTATTTAATTAAAAGTGTGTTTCCTGTTCCCACTAGGGGGCGCCAGGCGTAATGAGTAATATTTCAATAAAGTCATGTGCAGGCTGAAATACTTCACATTCATGCCAAATATGAAAAAGATTGCACCTTCAATCAGGAAGTTATTACCGTATTTTTCGGACTACAAGTCGCACCTGAGTATAAGTCGCACAAGCCAGAAAATGCCCAACAAAGAGAAAAAAAACATATATAAGTCTTACCGGAGTATAAGTCGCAATTTTGGGGGAAATTTACTTGATAAAATCCAACACATAGAACAGATATGTCATCTTGAAAGGCAGTTTAATATAAAAATACAATAGAGAACAACATGCTGAATAAATCTACAGTGTACAGTGCATAAACAACGAAATGCGAATATACTGTCCTCACCAGGACGCTACCGCTCGGTCCTGGCTATATACAGCGAACTCCAAAAAGACAATGCTGGACGTCCGCATAATTTGTTGAATCAATTTGGTCCTCGATAGCAAACAGGTTCACATCAACGTAAATAAATGATAATTAGGTACTATTGCAGCAATAACATAACAGATTAGCATGCGTTCGCTAGCATTAGCACACCATTCAAACAACCACACAACTGGCTGTAAGTGTCCGCTCGCGGGTGGAAAACACACAACAACAACAGAAAAGATGATACACGCAGGCGTTGCCTCTGTAGAGATATTTTAAAAGCATAAACAATGAACGTAGCTTCGCAGCCGTCTTTCCCTCTCGCTAACTCGCCCACTCACTCACTCACTCACTCACTCACTCACTCACTCACTCACTCACTCACTCACTCACTCACTCACTCACTCACTCACTCACTCACTCACTCACTCAGAGCTACGTAGCTGTCTGTCTTCTTCTGGTGTGCGAGCGCTCTTCTTCACGTAAACAAGTGCGAGTGCGCTCCCAGGTGGGCGTGAAAGCGCCACAAACTAAATGCATCCATTTCAATTTAAAAAAGTCAATTATACAATTGAACATACATTGCCAAAGGCAGAACGCGAACGTGGCCATAGCTATTAAGAGTTATTCAGATAACTATAGCATGCTAACAAGTTTACAAAACCATCAGTCCAAAACACCAAAATAACATGGGAAATTTTATCATAATGTGTTAATAATTTCACACATAAGTCGCTGCTGAGTATAAGTCGCACCCCAAAGCAAAATATGAAAAAAACCGCGACTTATAGTCATTTACTGAATTGTATTGTCAAAAATAAGACACATTTGCTCCCCTGGCCAGGAAAGGGCCGTGAATGAAATGTCACCATTTTGATAACCTAACATCTCATATGTGTCAATAATAGTCTGACCAATTTTGAGGAGCATTCAACTTACTGCCTCGGCGTAATGGTGTCAAACGTGCATGCTGGTTTTAGACAAAAATGCCATGTTGTGCAAGATTCAATCCCTAATACCCGATTTCCTGTTGGGTTTGGAATATGGGTGCAAGAGACTTTTTGGAGCAGTTTTGCACAACGTATCCACTCCCCAAATTTCATCACTCTACGTCGAAAAAAACTAATAGGACAGGCCTTTTTGAAAAATTGAAGGGGGCGCCACTGAGCCATTTTATTACATCTTTTGGCAATGTTGCTAAATTCATGAAATTTACATGAAGCCGCATGTATGTGCAAATTTAGGTGAGTTTTCGAGCATGTTCAGACCTGGAAATTGGCCATTTTGTGACAAAATGTCGAGGGTCTTTTCACTTTCCTGTTTGGGTACTGCTACATCAACGAAAACTCAATATTTTTCATCATATACCTAAAGACATGTCTTAAGGCTCCCCTGATGCAGGTTTGAGGTCAATTGATGTTTTTCACCAGGAGGAGGAGCCTTTCTCGTAAAAATGGGTGTTTCCTCTTCCCACAAGGGGGCGCCAGGCCTAATGGAAAATATTTCAATGCAGTCGTGTTCAGGTTAAGACACCTTACACGCATGCCAAATATGAAAAAGATTGGACCTTGTATCAGGAAGTTATTAATCATTTACTGAAATTGGCGCGTTGCCAAAAAAACACCCGACTTTGGTACCCCGCCCAGGTTAGGCCCGTGGACGAAAACTCACCATTTTCACAACTTAATATCTCATATGTCTCATGAAGACGTACACCAATTTTGAGGAAGATCCAACGTATTGGCTCGGCGCAATGGTCTGAAACGTGCATGCTGGTTTTCGCCCAAAATGCTATGTTTTTCAACATTCAATCCAAAATATCCGATTTCCTGTTGGGTTTGGAATATGGGTGCTGCAGACTTTTTGAAGCGTCTCTGGACAACGTATCCACTCCCCAAATTTCATCGCTCTACGTTGAAAAACATCAAAGCAAAGGGCATTTTTAAAATTTCAAGGGGGCGCCACTGAGCCATTTTTTGATTTTTTTTAAAAACTTTGCTAAATTTTCGAAATTTTCGCGAAGCCGGATGTATACGCAAAATTTGGTGAGTTTTTGAGCATGTTCAGGCCTTCAAATTGGCCATTTTCATTTGCCATGAAAAAATAATAATAATAATAATAATAATAACTAGGCCTGCAAGCAGGACTGAACGGGCCCTCGCAATCTAGCGCAACTCGGACGTCACGCAACTCGGACTGTGTGCAGGTCAGGGTGGTGGCAGATCCTCCTCTCTAATCATCTCATTAGAACCTAACATGCTCGAAAGTCGCCTATTTACATTCCCACACCCAAGAGATAAAAACCCCTATTGGAGAGAGTACTACAAAAAAGGAGCCACTACTGAGCTGTGCAGCCAAGCCCTTATTCAAAACCAAAATTAATCTTCTAACTGGGCCAATTCGACCAAGTGTGCCAACTATTGTGGCTCTATAAGCTCCCTGAATCTCTGAAAAAAAATATTTCCTTGAAATGGCGAACAAAGGGTCGTCACGGCAACAGACAGAGACACGTGGACATGGGCCGTAAAAAAGTATTTTAATAGGTCTTGAAACTACAATGACCAACATGAAAAGAACTGGACATGTTTTGGAAAAACGAGTGACTTTCTATCGCCACTAGTTGGCGCTGTAGGGTTGATGCAAATGACCCCTACAAGGCCCTTCAGGGTATGACTCTCAACAAGCACGGGAAGTTTGGCGCAGATATCTTGTATATCTGCCGAGTTATGACTGTTCAAAGTTTTTGGAGAGAAAAATTGTTGACAGTCATTTTCACTTTCCTGTTTGGACCCCTCCGCTTCAACGAAACTTCAATATTTTTCATCAGGCACCTGAAGACAGGTCTTAAGGTTTCCCTTATGCAGGTTTGAGGTAGATTGATTTTTTCCTTTAGAGGAGGAGTGTGTCCCGTAAAAAAGGGCATTTCCTGTTCCCACTAGGAGGCGCCAGGCACAAATGGTAAATTTTCAATCCAGTCCTGCTCAGGCTGGTATACCTCACACACATGCCAGATTTAAAATAGATTGAACGTTGTATGAGGGAGTTATCAGTCATTTTCCGAATTCGGTGTTTTGGCGAAAAAATGGAAGAATTTGGCGCCCCGCCCAGGTCAGGCCCGTGAATGAAAACACACCATTTTTATAACTTAAGATTTCATATGCCTCATGAACAGTCTCACCAATTTTGAGAATGATCAAACTAATTCCCTAGGTGCCAAGGTGTAAAATGTGCACACTGTAAATCGATAAAAAGTTCACATTCAATCCAAAATACCCGATTTCCTGTAGGATTTGGAATGTGTGTGCAAGAGACTTTTTGGAGCAGTTTTGCACAAAGTTTTGACTCTCCAAATTTCATCACTCTATGTGAGAAAAACCTAAATGGAGAGGCCTTTTTGAAAAATTCAAGGGGGCGCCACTGAGCCATTTTGTTAAATTGTTTCGTAACGTTGCAAGATTATCGAACGTTATCCAAAGCCGCATGTATGTGCAAATTTTGGTGAGTTTTTATGCATATTCAAGCCTCCAAATGTAAACTCTTACTGTGAACCCATGAAAATTTCACATTCGATCCAAAATACCCGATTTCCTGTTGGATTTGGAATATGGGTGCAAGAGACTTTTTGGAGCAGTTTTGCATAAGGTATCTACTCCCCAAATTTCCTTGCTCTATGTTGAAAAAACCCAATAGGAAAGGCCTTTTTTAAAACTTCTTTCTGTCGCCACTAGTTGGCACTGTAGAGTTGATGCAAATGACCCCTACACGAACCTTCAGGGTATGACTCTCAACAAACACGGGAAGTTTGGCGCAGATATGTTGTATATCTGCCGAGTTATGACTGTTCAAAGTTTTTGGCGAGACAAATTGTTGACGGTTATTTTCACTTCCAGTTTGTACCTCTCCGCTTCTACAAAACCTCAATATTTTTCATTAGGCACCTGAACACATGTCTTGAGGCTCCCCTGAAACAGGTTTGAGGTCAATAGATTTTTTTCCCTTGGAGGAGGAGCCTGTCTCGTAAAGAAGGCCATTTCCTGTTCCCACTAGGGGGCGCCAAGCCTAATGGGTAAAATTTAAATGCAGTCGTGTTCAGGCTGGGATATCTCATATACTTGCTAGAAATGAAAAAGATTGAACGTTGTATCACGGAGTTTTTAATCATTTTCTGAATTTGGTGTTTTGCCCAAAAATGGCCAACTTTGGGACTACGCCCAGGCCAGACCCTTGGATGAAAACTCACCATTTTGAAAACTTAAGATCTCATATGTCTCCTGTATAGTCTGACCAATTTTGAAGACGATCCAACTATTTTCTTCAGCGACAAGGTCTCAAATGTAAATCGATAAAATTTCGCATTTGATCCAAAATTTCCGACTTCCTGTTGGATTTGGAATATAGGTGCAAGAGACTTTTTGGAGCAGTTTTACGCAATGTATCGACTCACCAAATTTCATCATTCTACGTTGAAAAAACCTAATAGGAAAGGCCTTTTTGAAAATTTCAAGGGGGCGCCACTGAGCGATTTTGTTAAATTTTTTTGTAGATTATCAAAATTTACGCAAAGTTGCATGTATGTGCAAATTTTGGTGAGTTTTCGTGCATGTTCAGGCCTCCAAACGTAAACTCCAACTGTGAACCGAAAAAATTTCACATTTGATCCAAAATATCCGATTTCCTGTCGGATTTGGAATATGGGTGCAAGAGGCTTTTTTGAACAGTTAGGCATAAGGTATCTACTCCCCAAATTTCATCGCTCTACGTTGAAAACCTGAGAGGAGAGGCCTTTTTGAAAATTTTAAGGGTCAAGGGGGCGCCACTGAGCCATTTTTTGAAATTTTTTCAAAACGACGCAAGATTATCAAATTTTACGCGAATCTGCACGTATGTGCAAATTTTGGTGACTTTTCGTGCATGTTCAGGCCTCCAAATTGGCCATTTTCATTTGCCATGAAGAAAGAAGAATAATAATAATAATAACTAGGCCTGCAAGCAGGACTGAACGGGCCCTCGCAATCTAGCGCAACTCGGACGTCACGCAACTCGGACTGTGTGCAGGTCAGGGTGGTGGCAGATCCTCCTCTCTAATCATCTCATTAGAACCTAACATGCTCGAAAGTCGCCTATTTACATTCCCACACCCAAGAGATAAAAACCCCTATTGGAGAGAGTACTACAAAAAAGGAGCCACTACTGAGCTGTGCAGCCAAGCCCTTATTCAAAACCAAAATTAATCTTCTAACTTGGCCAATTTGACCAAGTGTGCCAACTATTGTGGCTCTATAAGCTCCCTGAGTCTCTGAAAAAAAATATTTCCTTTAAATGGCGAACAAAGGGTCGTCACGGCAACAGACAGAGACACGTGGACATGGGCCGTAAATAAGTATTTTAATAGGTCTTGAAACTACAATGACCAACCTGAAAAGAACTGGACATGTATTGGAAAAACGAGTGACTTTCTATTGCCACTAGTTGGCGCTGTAGGGTTGATGCAAATGACCCCTACAAGGCCCTTCAGGGTATGACTCTCAACAAGCACGGGAAGTTTGTCGCAGATATGTTGTATATCTGCCGAGTTATGACTGTTCAAAGTTTTTAGCGAGACAAATTGTTGACGGTCATTTTCACTTTCCTGTTTGGACCCCTCCGCTTCAACGAAACCTCAATATTTTTCATCAGGCACCTGAAGACAGGTCTTAAGGCTTCCCTTATGCAGGTTTGAGGTAGATTGATTTTTTCCCTTTAGAGGAGGAGTGTGTCCAGTAAAAAAGGGCATTTCCTGTTCCCACTAGGAGGCGCCAGGCACAAATGGTAAATTTTCAATCCAGTCCTGCTCAGGCTGGTATACCTCACACACATGCCAGATTTAAAATAGATTGAAGGTTGTATGAGGGAGTTATCAGTCATTTTCCGAATTCGGTGTTTTGGCGAAAAAATGGCCGACTTTGGCACCCCGCCCAGCTCAGGCCCGTGAATGAAAACACACCATTTTGATAACTTAAGATTTCATATGCCTCATGAACAGTCTCGCCAATTTTGAGAATGATCAAACTAATTCCCTAGGTGCCAAGGTGTCAAATGTGCACACTGTAAATCGATAAAAATTTCACATTCAATCCAAAATACCCGATTTCCTGTTGGGTTTGGAATACGCATGCAAGAGACTTTTTGGAGCAGTTTTGTACAAGGTATCGACTCTCCGAATTTCATCCCTCTACGTTGAAAAAACCTAAATGGAGAGGCCTTTTTGAAAATTTCAAGGGGGCGCCACTGAGCCATTTTGTTACATGTTTTCGTAACGTTGCAAGATTATTGAACGTTATGCAAAGCCACATGTATGTCCAAATTTTTGTGAGTTTTCGTGCATGTTCAAGCCTCCAAATGTAAACTCCAACTGTGAACCGATAAAAATTTCACATTCGATCCAAAATACCCGATTTCCTGTTGGATTTGGAATACGGGTGCAAGAGACTTTTTGGAGCAGTTTTGCATAAGGTATCTACCCCCCAAATTTCCTTGCTCTATGTTGAAAAAACCTAATAGGAAAGGCCTTTTTTAAAACTTCTTTCTGTCGCCACTAGTTGGCACTGTAGAGTTGATGCAAATGACCCCTACAAGAACCTTCAGGGTATGACTCTCAACAAACACGGAAAGTTTGGCGCAGATATGTTGCATATCTGCCGAGTTATGATTGTTCAAAGTTTTTGGCGAGACAAATTGTTGACGGTCATTTTCACTTCCAGTTTGGACCTCTCCGCTTCAACGAAACCTCAATATTTTTCATCAGGCACCTGAACACATGTCTTGAGGCTCCCCTGAAACAGGTTTGAGGTCAATAGATTTTTTTCCCTTGGAGGAGGAGCCTGTCTCGTAAAGAAGGCCATTTCCTGTTTCCACTAGGGGCGCCAAGCCTAATGGGTAATATTTCAATGCAGTCGTGTTCAGGCTGGGATATCTCATAAACATGCTAGAAATGAAAAAGATTGAACGTTGGATCACGGAATTTTTAATCATTGTCTGAATTTGGTATTTTGCCTAAAAATGGCCGACTTTGGGACCACGCCCAGGCCAGACCCTTGGATGGAAACTCACCATTTTGAAAACTTAAGATCTCATATGTCTCCTGAATAGTCTGACCAATTTTGAAGACGATCCAACTATTTTCTTCAGCGACAAGGTCTCAAATGTAAATCGATAAAATTTCACATTTGATCCAAAATTTCCGGCTTCCTGTTGGGTTTGGAATATTGGTGCAAGAGACTTTTTGGAGCAGTTTTACACAATGTATCGACTCACCAAATTTCATCATTCTACGTTGAAAAAACCTAATAGGACAGGCCTTTTTGAAAATTTCAAGGGGGCGCCACTGAGCGATTTTGTTAAATTTTTTTGTAGATTATCAAAATTTACGCAAAGTTGCATGTATGTGCAAATTTTGGTGAGTTTTCGTGCATGTTCAGGCCTCCAAACGTAAACTCCAACTGTGAACCGAAAAAATTTCACATTTGATCCAAAATATCCGATTTCCTGTCAGATTTGGAATATGGGTGCAAGAGGCTTTTTTGAACAGTTAGGCATAAGGTATCTACTCCCCAAATTTCATCGCTCTACGTTGAAAACCTGAGAGGAAAGGCCTTTTTGAAAATTTTAAGGGTCAAGGGGGCGCCACTGAGCCATTTTTTGAAATTTTTTCAAAACGACGCTAGATTATCAAATTTTACGCGAATCTGCACGTATGTGCAAATTTTGGTGACTTTTCGTGCATGTTCAGGCCTCCAAATTGGCCATTTTCATTTGCCATGAAGAAAGAAGAATAATAATAATAATAATAATAATAATCCTTTGCATTACAATAGGGCCTTCGCACGCCTAGTGCTCGGGCCCTAATAATAATAATCCTTTGCATTACAATAGGGCCTTCGCACGCCTAGTGCTCGGGCCCTAATAATCCTTCGAAGAACAATAGGGCCTCGCACGCTGAGAGTGCTCGGGCCCTAATAACTAGCCCTGCAAGCAGGACTGAACGGGCCCTCGCGTATGGCGCAACTCGGACGTCAAACAAAGTCGAAGGGCAGGCAGGTCGGGGCGGTGGCAGTCGACAACAGACAGATATCCAGGCAGATATATTGCATGTCTGAATGTTCAGAATTAGTGGGGAGAGAAAATGGCGACGGTCATTATGACTTTCCTATGGGACCCCTCTGCTTTAACAAAACAAAATTGTTTATTAGGCACCTGAACACGGTCATTATGACTTTCCTTTTGGACCCCTCTGCTTTAACGAAACAAAATTGTTGATCAGGCACCTGAACACATGTCTTAAGGCTCCGCAGATTCAGGTTTGAGGTCAATTGATTTTTGACCCTGAGAAGCAGGAGCCTTTCTATTTAATTAAAAGTGTGTTTCCTGTTCCCACTAGGGGGCGCCAGGCGTAATGAGTAATATTTCAATAAAGTCATGTGCAGGCTGAAATACTTCACATTCATGCCAAATATGAAAAAGATTGCACCTTCAATCAGGAAGTTATTACCGTATTTTTCGGACTACAAGTCGCACCTGAGTATAAGTCGCACAAGCCAGAAAATGCCCAACAAAGAGAAAAAAAACATATATAAGTCTTACCGGAGTATAAGTCGCAATTTTGGGGGAAATTTACTTGATAAAATCCAACACATAGAACAGATATGTCATCTTGAAAGGCAGTTTAATATAAAAATACAATAGAGAACAACATGCTGAATAAATCTACAGTGTACAGTGCATAAACAACGAAATGCGAATATACTGTCCTCACCAGGACGCTACCGCTCGGTCCTGGCTATATACAGCGAACTCCAAAAAGACAATGCTGGACGTCCGCATAATTTGTTGAATCAATTTGGTCCTCGATAGCAAACAGGTTCACATCAACGTAAATAAATGATAATTAGGTACTATTGCAGCAATAACATAACAGATTAGCATGCGTTCGCTAGCATTAGCACACCATTCAAACAACCACACAACTGGCTGTAAGTGTCCGCTCGCGGGTGGAAAACACACAACAACAACAGAAAAGACGATACACGCAGGCGTTGCCTCTGTAGAGATATTTTAAAAGCATAAACAATGAACGTAGCTTCGCAGCCGTATTTCCCTCTCGCTAACTCGCCCACTCGCCCACTCGCTAACTCGCCCACTCGCCCACTCACTCACTCGCCCACTCGCCCACTCACTCACTCACTCACTCACTCACTCACTCACTCACTCACTCACTCACTCACTCACTCACTCACTCACTCACTCACTCACTCACTCACTCAGAGCTACGTAGCTGTCTGTCTTCTTCTGGTGTGCGAGCGCTCTTCTTCACGTAAACAAGTGCGAGTGCGCTCCCAGGTGGGCGTGAAAGCGCCACAAACTAAATGCATCCATTTCAATTTAAAAAAGTCAATTATACAATTGAACATACATTGCCAAAGGCAGAACGCGAACGTGGCCATAGCTATTAAGAGTTATTCAGATAACTATAGCATGCTAACAAGTTTACAAAACCATTAGTCCAAAACACCAAAATAACATGGGAAATTTTATCATAATGTGTTAATAATTTCACACATAAGTCGCTGCTGAGTATAAGTCGCACCCCAAAGCAAAATATGAAAAAAAACGCGACTTATAGTCATTTACTGAATTGTATTGTCAAAAATAAGACACATTTGCTCCCCTGGCCAGGAAAGGGCCGTGAATGAAATGTCACCATTTTGATAACCTAACATCTCATATGTGTCAATAATAGTCTGACCAATTTTGAGGAGCATTCAACTTACTGCCTCGGCGTAATGGTGTCAAACGTGCATGCTGGTTTTAGACAAAAATGCCATGTTGTGCAAGATTCAATCCCTAATACCCGATTTCCTGTTGGGTTTGGAATATGGGTGCAAGAGACTTTTTGGAGCAGTTTTGCACAACGTATCCACTCCCCAAATTTCATCACTCTACGTCGAAAAAAACTAATAGGACAGGCCTTTTTTAAAAATTGAAGGGGGCGCCACTGAGCCATTTTATTACATCTTTTGGCAATGTTGCTAAATTCATGAAAATTACATGAAGCCGCATGTATGTGCAAATTTAGGTGAGTTTTCGAGCATGTTCAGACCTGGAAATTGGCCATTTTGTGACAAAATGCCGAGGGTCTTTTCACTTTCCTGTTTGGGTACTGCTACATCAACGAAAACTCAATATTTTTCATCATATACCTAAAGACATGTCTTAAGGCTCCCCTGATGCAGGTTTGAGGTCAATTGATGTTTTTCACCAGGAGGAGGAGCCTTTCTCGTAAAAATGGGTGTTTCCTCTTCCCACAAGGGGGCGCCAGGCCTAATGGAAAATATTTCAATGCAGTCGTGTTCAGGTTAAGACACCTTACACGCATGCCAAATATGAAAAAGATTGGACCTTGTATCAGGAAGTTATTAATCATTTACTGAAATTGGCGCGTTACCAAAAAAACACCCGACTTTGGTACCCCGCCCAGGTTAGGCCCGTGGACGAAAACTCACCATTTTCACAACTTAATATCTCATATGTCTCATGAAGACGTACAGCAATTTTGAGGAAGATCCAACGTACTGGCTCGGCGCAATGGTCTGAAACGTGCATGCTGGTTTTCGCCCAAAATGCTATGTTTTTCAACATTCAATCCAAAATATCCGATTTCCTGTTGGGTTTGGAATATGGGTGCTGCAGACTTTTTGAAGCGTCTCTGGACAACGTATCCACTCCCCAAATTTCATCGCTCTACGTTGAAAAACATCAAAGCAAAGGGCATTTTTAAAATTTCAAGGGGGCGCCACTGAGCCATTTTTTGATTTTTTTAAAAAACGTTGCTAAATTTTCGAAATTTTCGCGAAGCCGGATGTATATGCAAAATTTGGTGAGTTTTTGAGCATGTTCAGGCCTTCAAATTGGCCATTTTCATTTGCCATGAAAAAATAATAATAATAACTAGCCCTGCAAGCAGGACTGACGGGCCCTCGCATATGGCGCAACTCGGACGTCAAACAAAGTCGGAGGGCAGGCAGGTCGGGGCGGTGGCAGTCGACAACAGACAGATATCCAGGCAGATATATTGCATGTCTGAATGTTCAGAATTAGTGGGGAGAGAAAATGGCGACGGTCATGATGACTTTCTTATCGGACCCCTCTGCTTTAACAAAACAAAAGTGTTTATTAGGCACCTGAACACGGTCATTATGACTTTCCTATTGGACCCCTCTGCTTTAAGGAAACAAAAGTCTTACCGGAGTATAAGTCGCATTTGTGGGTGAAATTTACTTGATAAAATCCAACACATAGAACAGATATGTCATCTTGAAAGGCAATTTAATATAAAGATACAATAGAGAACAACATGCTGAATAAATGTACAGTGTACAGTGCATAAACAACGAAATGCGAATATACTGTCCTCACCAGGACGCTACCGCTCGGTCCTGGCTATAGACAGCGAACTCCAAAAAGACAATTCTGGATGTCCGCATAATTTGTTGAATCAATTTGGTCCTCGATAGCAAACAGGTTCACATCACCGTAAATAAATGATAATTACGTACTATTACAGCAATAATGTAACAGATTAGCATGCGTTCGCTAGCATTAGCACACCATTCAAACAACCACACAACTGGCTGTAAGTGTCCGCTCGCGGGTGGAAAACACACAACAACAGAAAAGATGATACACGCAGGCGTTGCCTCTGTAGAGATATTTTAAAGGCATAAACAATGAACGTAGGTTCGCAGCCGTCTTTCTCTCTTGCTAACTCGCCCACTCACTCGCTCGCTCACTCACTCACTCACTCACTCACTCACTCACTCACTCACTCACTCACTCACTCACTCACTCACTCACTCACTCACTCACTCACTCACTCACTCAGAGCTATGTGGCTGTCTGTCTTCTTCTGGTGTGCGAGCGCTTATTCACGTAAACAAGTGCGAGTGCGCTCCCAGGTGGGCGTGAAAGCGCCACAAACTAAATGCATCCATTTCAATATAAAAAAGTCAATTATACAATTGAACATACATTGCCAAAGGCAGAACGCGAACGTGGCCATAGCTATTAAGTTATTCAGATAACTATAGCATGCTAACAAGTTTACAAAACCATCAGTCCAAAACACCAAAATAACACGGGAAATTATATCATAATGTGTTAATAATTTCACTCACCAGGGGGCACCAGGCCTAATGGTTTTGTAAACCTGTTAGCATGCTATAGTAATCTGAATAACTGTTAATAGCTATGGCCACGTTCGCGTTCTGCCTTTGGCAATGTATGTTCAATTGTATAATTGACTTTTTTATATTGAAATGGATGCATTTAGTTTGTGGCGCTTTCACGCCCAACTGGGAGCGCACTCGTTATTATTATTTTTTCATGGCAAATGAAAATGGCCATAGCTATTAAGAGTTATTCAGATAACTATAGCATGCTAACAAGTTTACAAAACCATTAGTCCAAAACACCTAAATAACATGGGAAATGTTATCATAATGTGTTAATAATTTCACACATAAGTCACTGCTGAGTATAAGTCGCACCCCAAACCAAAATATGAAGAAAAAAAAACACGACTTATAGTCGGAAAAATACAGTAGTCTTTTACTGAATTGTATTGTCAAAAATAAGACACATTTGCTCCCCTGCCCAGGAAAGGGCCGTGAATGAAATGTGACCATTTTGATAACCTAACATCTCATATGTGTCATGAACATTCATTCATTCTTCATTTTCCATGCCGCTTTTCCTCACGAGGGTCGCGGAGGTGCTGGAGCCTATCCCAGCTAACTCGGGGCAGTAGGCAGGGGACACCCTGAACTGGTTGCCAGCCAATTGCAGGGCACAAGGAGACATACAACCATTCACGCGCACACTCATACCTACGGACAATTTAGAGTGCTCAATCAGCCTACCATGCATGTTTTTGGGATGTCTGACCAATTTTGAGAAGCATTCAACTTACTGCTTCGGCGTAATGGTCTCAAACGTGCATGCAGGTTTTTGACAAAAATGCAAGATTCAATCCATAATACCCGATTTCCTGTTGGGTTTGGAATATGGGTGCAAGAGACTTTTTGGAGCAGTTTTGCACAACGTATCCACTCCCCAAATTTCATCACTCTACGTCGAAAAAAACTAATAGGACAGGCCTTTTTTAAAAATTGAAGGGGGCGCCACTGAGCCATTTTATTACATCTTTTGGCAATGTTGCTAAATTCATGAAATCTACATGAAGCCACATGTATGTGCACATTTTGGTGAGTTTTCGAGCATGTTCAGACCTTGAAATTTGCCATTTTGAGAGAAAATGCCGAGGGTCTTTTCACTTTCCTGTTTGGATACTGCAACATCAACGAAAACTCAATATTTTTCATCAGATACCTAAAGACATGTCTTAAGGCTCCCCTGATGCAGGTTTGAGATCAATTGATGTTTTTCACCAGGAGGAGGAGCCTTTTTCGTAAAAAAGGGTGTTTCCTCTTCCCACAATGGGGCGCCAGGCCTAATGGAAAATATTTCAATGCAGTCCTGTTCAGGTTAAGACACCTTACATGCATGCCAAATATGAAAAAGATTGGACCTTGTATCAGGAAGTTATTAATCATTTACTGAAATTGGCGCGTTGCCAAAAAAACACCCGACTTTGGTACCCCGCCCAGGTCAGGCCCGTGGACGAAAACTCACCATTTTCACAACTTAGTATCTCATATGTCTCATGAACACTTACACCAATTTTGAGGAAGATCCAACGTACTGGCTCGGCGCAACGGTCTGAAACGTGCATGCTGGTTTTCGCCCAAAATGCTATGTTTTTCAACATTCAATCCAGAATATCCCATTTCCTGTTGGGTTTGGAATATGGGTGCTTTAGACTTTTTGAAGCGGTTCTGGACAACGTATCCACTCCCCAAATTTCATCGCCCTACGTTGAAATACATCAAAGCAAAGGGCATTTTGAAAATTGCAAGGGGGCGCCACTGAGCCATTTTTTTATTTTTTTTGTAAACGTTGCCAAATTGTCGAAATTTTCGCGAAGCCGGATGTATGTGCAAATTTTGGTGAGTTTTTGAGCATGTTCAGGCCTTCAAATTGGCCATTTTCATTTGCCATGAAAAAAAAATAATAATAATAATAATAATCCTTCGAAGAACAATAGGGCCTCGCACGCTGAGAGTGCTCGGGCCCTAACTAGGCCTGCAAGCAGGACTGAACGGGCCCTCGCAATCTAGCGCAACTCGGACGTCACGCAACTCGGACTGTGTGCAGGTCAGGGTGGTGGCAGATCCTCCTCTCTAATCATCTCATTAGAACCTAACATGCTCGAAAGTCGCCTATTTACATTCCCACACCCAAGAGATAAAAACCCCTATTGGAGAGAGTACTACAAAAAAGGAGCCACTACTGAGCTGTGCAGCCAAGCCCTTATTCAAAACCCAAAATTAATCTTCTAACTCGGCCAATTCGACCAAGTGTGCCAAATACTGTGGCTCTATAAGCTGCCTGAGTCTCTGAAAAAAAATATTTCCTTTAAATGGCGAACAAAGGGTCGTCACGGCAACAGACAGAGACACGTGGACATGGGCCGTAAAAAAGTATTTTAATAGGTCTTGAAACTACAATGACCAACCTGAAAAGAACTGAACATGTATTGGAAAAACGAGTGACTTTCTATTGCCACTAGTTGGCGCTGTAGGTTTGATGCAAATGACCCCTACAAGGCCCTTCAGGGTATGACTCTCAACAAGCACGGGAAGTTTGCCGCAGATATGTTGTATATCTGCCGAGTTATGACTGTTCAAAATTTTTGGAGAGAAAAATTATTGACAGTCATTTTCACTTTCCTGTTTGGACCCCTCCGCTTCAACGAAACTTCAATATTTTTCATCAGGCACCTGAAGACAGGTCTTAAGGCTTCCCTTATGCAGGTTTGAGGTCGATTAATTTTTTCCCTTGGAGGAGGAGTGTGTCACCGTAAAAAAGGGCATTTCCTGTTCCCACTAGGAGGCGCCAGGCACAAATGGTAAATTTTCAATCCAGTCCTGCTCAGGCTGGTATACCTCACACACATGGCAGATTTAAAATAGATTGAACGTTGTATGAGGGAGTTATCAGTCATTTTCCGAATTCGGTGTTTTGGCGAAAAAATGGCCGACTTTGGCACCCCGCCCAGGTCAGGCCCGTGAATGAAAACACACCATTTTGATAACTTAAGATTTCATATGCCTCATGAACAGTCTCGCCAATTTTGAGAATGATCAAACTAATTCCCTAGGTGCCAAGGTGTAAAATGTGCACACTGTAAATCGATAAAAAATTCACATTCAATCCAAAATACCCGATTTCCTGTTGGGTTTGGAATACGCATGCAAGAGACTTTTTGGAGCAGTTTTGTACAAGGTATTGACTCTCCGAATTTCATCCATCTACGTTGAAAAAACCTAAATGGAGAGGCCTTTTTGAAAACTTCAAGGGGGCGCCACTGAGCCATTTTGTTACATTTTTTCGTAACGTTGCAAGATTATTGAACGTTATGCAAAGCCGCAGGTATGTCGAAATTTTTGTGAGTTTTCGTGCATGTTCAAGCCTCCAAATGTAAACTCCTACTGTTAACCGATAAAAATTTCACATTTGATCCAAAATACCCGATTTCCTGTTGTATTTGGAAAATGGGTGCAAGAGACTTTTTGGAGCAGTTTTGCACAAGGTATCAACTCCCCAAATTTCCTCACTCTATGTTGGAAAACCCAATAGGAAAGGCCTTTTTTAAAACTTCTTTCTGTCGCCACTAGTTGGCACTGTAGAGTTGATGCAAATGACCCCTACACGAACCTTCAGGGTATGACTCTCAACAAACACGGGAAGTTTGGCGCAGATATGTTGTATATCTGCCGAGTTATGACTGTTCAAAGTTTTTGGCGAGACAAATTGTTGACGGTCATTTTCACTTCCAGTTTGTACCTCTCCGCTTCTACAAAACCTCAATATTTTTCATTAGGCACCTGAACACATGTCTTGAGGCTCCCCTGAAACAGGTTTGAGGTCAATAGATTTTTTTCCCTTGGAGGAGGAGCCTGTCTCGTAAAGAAGGCCATTTCCTGTTCCCACTAGGGGGCGCCAAGCCTAATGGGTAAAATTTAAATGCAGTCGTGTTCAGGCTGGGATATCTCATATACTTGCTAGAAATGAAAAAGATTGAACGTTGTATCACGGAGTTTTTAATCATTTTCTGAATTTGGTGTTTTGCCCAAAAATGGCCAACTTTGGGACTACGCCCAGGCCAGACCCTTGGATGAAAACTCACCATTTTGAAAACTTAAGATCTCATATGTCTCCTGTATAGTCTGACCAATTTTGAAGACGAGCCAACTATTTTCTTCAGCGACAAGGTCTCAAATGTAAATCGATAAAATTTCGCATTTGATCCAAAATTTCCGACTTCCTGTTGGATTTGGAATATAGGTGCAAGAGACTTTTTGGAGCAGTTTTACGCAATGTATCGACTCACCAAATTTCATCATTCTACGTTGAAAAAACCTAATAGGAAAGGCCTTTTTGAAAATTTCAAGGGGGCGCCACTGAGCGATTTTGTTAAATTTTTTTGTAGATTATCAAAATTTACGCAAAGTTGCATGTATGTGCAAATTTTGGTGAGTTTTCGTGCATGTTCAGGCCTCCAAACGTAAACTCCAACTGTGAACCGAAAAAATTTCACATTTGATCCAAAATATCCGATTTCCTGTCGGATTTGGAATATGGGTGCAAGAGGCTTTTTTGAACAGTTAGGCATAAGGTATCTACTCCCCAAATTTCATCGCTCTACGTTGAAAACCTGAGAGGAGAGGCCTTTTTGAAAATTTTAAGGGTCAAGGGGGCGCCACTGAGCCATTTTTTGAAATTTTTTCAAAACGACGCAAGATTATCAAATTTTACGCGAATCTGCACGTATGTGCAAATTTTGGTGACTTTTCGTGCATGTTCAGGCCTCCAAATTGGCCATTTTCATTTGCCATGAAGAAAGAAGAATAATAATAATAATAATAATAATAATAATCCTTTGCATTACAATAGGGCCTTCGCACGCCTAGTGCTCGGGCCCTAATAATAATAATAACTAGCCCTGCAAGCAGGACTGACGGGCCCTCGCGTATGGCGCAACTCGGACGTCAAACAAAGTCGGAGGGCAGGCAGGTCGGGGCGGTGGCAGTCGACAACAGACAGATATCCAGGCAGATATATTGCATGTCTGAATGTTCAGAATTAGTGGGGAGAGAAAATGGCGACGGTCATGATGACTTTCTTATCGGACCACTCTGCTTTAACAAAACAAAAGTGTTTATTAGGCACCTGAACACGGTCATTATGACTTTCCTATTGGACCCCTCTGCTTTAAGGAAACAAAAGTCTTACCGGAGTATAAGTCGCATTTGTGGGTGAAATTTACTTGATAAAATCCAACACATAGAACAGATATGTCATCTTGAAAGGCAATTTAATATAAAGATACAATAGAGAACAACATGCTGAATAAATGTACAGTGTACAGTGCATAAACAACGAAATGCGAATATACTGTCCTCACCAGGACGCTACCGCTCGGTCCTGGCTATAGACAGCGAACTCCAAAAAGACAATTCTGGATGTCCGCATAATTTGTTGAATCAATTTGGTCCTCGATAGCAAACAGGTTCACATCACCGTAAATAAATGATAATTACGTACTATTACAGCAATAATGTAACAGATTAGCATGCGTTCGCTAGCATTAGCACACCATTCAAACAACCACACAACTGGCTGTAAGTGTCCGCTCGCGGGTGGAAAACACACAACAACAGAAAAAATGATACACGCAGGCGTTGCCTCTGTAGAGATATTTTAAAGGCATAAACAATGAACGTAGGTTCGCAGCCGTCTTTCTCTCTTGCTAACTCGCCCACTCACTCACTCACTCACTCACTCACTCACTCACTCACTCACTCACTCACTCACTCACTCACTCACTCAGAGCTACGTAGCTGTCTGTCTTCTTCTGGTGTGCGAGCGCTCTTCTTCACGTAAAGAAGTGCGAGTGCGCTCCCAGGTGGGCGTAAAAGCGCCACAAACTAAATGCATCCATTTCAATATAAAAAAAAGTCAATTATACAATTGAACATACATTGCCAAAGGCAGAACGCGAACGTGGCCATAGCTATTAAGAGTTATTCAGATAACTATAGCATGCTAACAAGTTTACAAAACCATTTGTCCAAAACACCAAAATAACATGGGAAATTTTATCATAATGTGTTAATAATTTCACACATAAGTCGCTGCTGAGTATAAGTCGCACCCCAAACCAAAATATGAAAAAAAACGCGACTTATAGTCTGAAAAACTACAGTAGTCATTTACTGAATGGTATTGTCAAAAATAAGACACATTTGCTCCCCTGCCCAGGAAAGGGCCGTCAATGAAATGTCACCATTTTGATAACCTAACATCTCATATGTGTCATGAACAATCTGACCAATTTTGAGGAGCGTTTAACTTACTGCCTCGGCGTAATCGTCTCAAACGTGCACGCAGGTTTTTGACAAAAAATGCCATGTTCTGCAAGATTCAATCCATAATACCTGATTTCCTGTTGGGTTTGGAATATGGGTGCAAGAGACTTTTTGGAGCAGTTTGGCACAACGTATCCACTCCCCAAATTTCATCACTCTACGTCGAAAAAAACGAATATGACAGGCCTTTTTTAAAAATTGAAGGGGGCGCCACTGAGCCATTTTATTACATCTTTTGGCAATGTTGCTAAATTCTTGAAATTTACATGAAGCCGCATGTATGTGCACATTTTGGTGAGTTTTCGACCATGTTCAGACCTTGAAATTGGCCATTTTGAGACAAAATGCCGAGGGTCTTTTCACTTTCCTGTTTGGGTACTGCTACATCAACGAAAACTCAATATTTTTCATCAGATACCTAAAGACATGTCTTAATGCTCCCCTGATGCAGGTTTGAGGTCAATTGATGTTTTTCACCAGGAGGAGGAGCCTTTTTAGTAAAAAAGGGTGTTTCCTCTTCCCACAAGGGGGCGCCAGGCCTAATGGAAAATATTTCAATGCAGTGGTGTTCAGGTTAAGACACCTTACATGCATGCCAAATATGAAAAAGATTGGACCTTATATCAGGAAGTTATTAATCATTTACTGAAATTGGCGCGTTGCCAAAAAAACACCCGACTTTGGTACCCCGCCCAGGTCAGGCCCGTGGACGAAAACTCACCATTTTCACAACTTAGTATCTCATATGTCTCATGAACACTTACACCAATTTTGAGGAAGATCCAACGTACTGGCTCGGCGCAACGGTCTGAAACGTGCATGCTGGTTTTCGCCCGAAATGCTATGTTTTTCAACATTCAATCCAGAATATCCCATTTCCTGTTGGGTTTGGAATATGGGTGCTTTAGACTTTTTGAAGCGGTTCTGGACAACGTATCCACTCCCCAAATTTCATCGCCCTACGTTGAAATACATCAAAGCAAAGGGCATTTTGAAAATTGCAAGGGGGCGCCACTGAGCCATTTTTAAATGTTTTTTGTAAACGTTGCCAAATTGTCGAAATTTTCGCGAAGCCGGATGTATGTGCAAATTTTGGTGAGTTTTTGAGCATGTTCAGGCCTTCAAATTGGCCATTTTCATTTGCCATGAAAAAAAAAAAATAATAATAATAACTAGGCCTGCAAGCAGGACTAAACGGGCCCTCGCAATCTAGCGCAACTCGGACGTCACGCAACTCGGACTGTGTGCAGGTCAGGCTGGTGGCAGATCCTCCTCTCTAATTATCTCATTAGAACCTAACATGCTCGAAAGTCGCCTATTTACATTCCCACACCCAAGAGATAAAAACCCCTATTGGAGAGAGTACTACAAAAAAGGAGCCACTACTGAGCTGTGCAGCCAAGCCCTTATTCAAAACCCAAAATTAATCTTCTAACTCGGCCAATTCGACCAAGTGTGCCAAATACTGTGGCTCTATAAGCTGCCTGAGTCTCTGAAAAAAAATATTTCCTTTAAATGGCGAACAAAGGGTCGTCACGGCAACAGACAGAGACACGTGGACATGGGCCGTAAATAAGTATTTTAATAGGTCTTGAAACTACAATGACCAACCTGAAAAGAACTGAACATGTATTGGAAAAACGAGTGACTTTCTATTGCCACTAGTTGGCGCTGTAGGTTTGATGCAAATGACCCCTACAAGGCCCTTCAGGGTATGACTCTCAACAAGCACGGGAAGTTTGCCGCAGATATGTTGTATATCTGCCGAGTTATGACTTCAAAATTTTTGGAGAGAAAAATTATTGACAGTCATTTTCACTTTCCTGTTTGGACCCCTCCGCTTCAACGAAACTTCAATATTTTTCATCAGGCACCTGAAGACAGGTCTTAAGGCTTCCCTTATGCAGGTTTGAGGTCGATTAATTTTTTCCCTTGGAGGAGGAGTGTGTCACCGTAAAAAAGGGCATTTCCTGTTCCCACTAGGAGGCGCCAGGCACAAATGGTAAATTTTCAATCCAGTCGTGCTCAGGCTGGTATACCTCACACACATGGCAGATTTAAAATAGATTGAACGTTGTATGAGGGAGTTATCAGTCATTTTCCGAATTCGGTGTTTTGGCGAAAAAATGGCCGACTTTGGCACCCCGCCCAGGTCAGGCCCGTGAATGAAAACACACCATTTTGATAACTTAAGATTTCATATGCCTCATGAACAGTCTCGCCAATTTTGAGAATGATCAAACTAATTCCCTAGGTGCCAAGGTGTAAAATGTGCACACTGTAAATCGATAAAAAATTCACATTCAATCCAAAATACCCGATTTCCTGTTGGGTTTGGAATACGCATGCAAGAGACTTTTTGGAGCAGTTTTGTACAAGGTATTGACTCTCCGAATTTCATCCATCTACGTTGAAAAAACCTAAATGGAGAGGCCTTTTTGAAAATTTCAAGGGGGCGCCACTGAGCCATTTTGTTACATTTTTTCGTAACGTTGCAAGATTATCAAACGTTATCCAAAGCCGCATGTATGTGCAAATTTTGGTGAGTTTTTATGCATATTCAAGCCTCCAAATGTAAACTCTTACTGTGAACCCATGAAAATTTCACATTCGATCCAAAATACCCGATTTCCTGTTGGATTTGGAATATGGGTGCAAGAGACTTTTTGGAACAGTTTTGCACAAGGTATCAACTCCCCAAATTTCCTCACTCTATGTTGGAAAAACCCAATAGGAAAGGCCTTTTTTAAAACTTCTTTCTGTCGCCACTAGTTGGCACTGTAGAGTTGATGCAAATGACCCCTACACGAACCTTCAGGGTATGACTCTCAACAAACACGGGAAGTTTGGCGCAGATATGTTGTATATCTGCCGAGTTATGACTGTTCAAAGTTTTTGGCGAGACAAATTGTTGACGGTCATTTTCACTTCCAGTTTGTACCTCTCCGCTTCTACAAAACCTCAATATTTTTCATTAGGCACCTGAACACATGTCTTGAGGCTCCCCTGAAACAGGTTTGAGGTCAATAGATTTTTTTCCCTTGGAGGAGGAGCCTGTCTCGTAAAGAAGGCCATTTCCTGTTCCCACTAGGGGGCGCCAAGCCTAATGGGTAAAATTTAAATGCAGTCGTGTTCAGGCTGGGATGTCTCATATACTTGCTAGAAATGAAAAAGATTGAACGTTGTATCACGGAGTTTTTAATCATTTTCTGAATTTGGTGTTTTGCCCAAAAATGGCCAACTTTGGGACTACGCCCAGGCCAGACCCTTGGATGAAAACTCACCATTTTGAAAACTTAAGATCTCATATGTCTCCTGTATAGTCTGACCAATTTTGAAGACGATCCAACTATTTTCTTCAGCGACAAGGTCTCAAATGTAAATCGATAAAATTTCGCATTTGATCCAAAATTTCCGACTTCCTGTTGGATTTGGAATATAGGTGCAAGAGACTTTTTGGAGCAGTTTTACGCAATGTATCGACTCACCAAATTTCATCATTCTACGTTGAAAAAACCTAATAGGAAAGGCCTTTTTGAAAATTTCAAGGGGGCGCCACTGAGCGATTTTGTTAAATTTTTTTGTAGATTATCAAAATTTACGCAAAGTTGCATGTATGTGCAAATTTTGGTGAGTTTTCGTGCATGTTCAGGCCTCCAAACGTAAACTCCAACTGTGAACCGAAAAAATTTCACATTTGATCCAAAATATCCGATTTCCTGTCGGATTTGGAATATGGGTGCAAGAGGCTTTTTTGAACAGTTAGGCATAAGGTATCTACTCCCCAAATTTCATCGCTCTACGTTGAAAACCTGAGAGGAGAGGCCTTTTTGAAAATTTTAAGGGTCAAGGGGGCGCCACTGAGCCATTTTTAAAAATTTTTTCAAAACGACGCAAGATTATCAAATTTTACGCGAATCTGCACGTATGTGCAAATTTTGGTGACTTTTCGTGCATGTTCAGGCCTCCAAATTGGCCATTTTCATTTGCCATGAAGAAAGAAGAATAATAATAACTAGGCCTGCAAGCAGGACTGAACGGGCCCTCGCAAACTAGCGCAACTCGGACGTCACGCAACTCGGACTGTGTGCAGGTCAGGGTGGTGGCAGATCCTCCTCTCTAATCATCTCATTAGAACCTAACATGCTCGAAAGTCGCCTATTTACATTCCCACACCCAAGAGATAAAAACCCCTATTGGAGAGAGTACTACAAAAAAGGAGCCACTACTCAGCTGTGCAGCCAAACCCTTATTCAAAACCAAAATTAATCTTCTAACTTGGCCAATTCGACCAAGTGTGCCAAATATTGTGGCTCTATAAGCTGCCTGAGTCTCTGAAAAAAAATATTTCCTTTAAATGGCGAACAAAGGGTCGTCACGGCAACAGACAGAGACACGTGGACATGGGCCGTAAAAAAGTATTTTAATAGGTCTTGAAACTACAATGACCAACATGAAAAGAACTGGACATGTTTTGGAAAAACGAGTGACTTCCTATCGCCACTAGTTGGCGCTGTAGGGTTGATGCAAATGACCCCTACAAGTTCCTTCAGGGTATGACTCTCAACAAGCACGGGAAGTTTGGCGCAGATATGTTCTATATCTGCCGAGTTATGATTGTTCAAAGTTTTTGGAGAGAAAAATTGTTGACAGTCATTTTCACTTTCCTGTTTGGACCCCTCCGCTTCAACGAAACTTCAATATTTTTCATCAGGCACCTGAAGACAGGTCTTAAGGCTTCCCTTATGCAGGTTTGAGGTAGATTGGTTTTTTCCCTTTAGAGGAGGAGTGTGTCCCGTAAAAAAGGGCATTTCCTGTTTCCACTAGGAGGCGCCAGGCACAAATGGTAAATTTTCAATCCAGTCCTGCTCAGGCTGGTATACCTCACACACATGCCAGATTTAAAATAGATTTAACATTGTATGAGGGTGTTATCAGTCATTTTCCGAATTTGGTGTTTTGGCGAAAAAATGGAAGAATTTGGCGCCCCGCCCAGGTCAGGCCCGTGAATGAAAACACACCATTTTTATAACTTAAGATTTCATATGCCTCATGAACAGTCTCGCCAATTTTGAGAATGATCAAACTAATTCCCTAGGTGCCAAGGTGTAAAATGTGCACACTGTAAATCGATAAAAAGTTCACATTCAATCCAAAATACCCGATTTCCTGTAGGATTTGGAATGTGTGTGCAAGAGACTTTTTGGAGCAGTTTTGCACAAAGTTTTGACTCTCCAAATTTCATCACTCTATGTTAGAAAAACCTAAATGGAGAGGCCTTTTTGAAAATTTCAAGGGGGCGCCACTGAGCCATTTTCTTAAATTGTTTCGTAACGTTGCAAGATTATCGAACGTTATCCAAAGCCGCATGTATGTGCAAATTTTGGTGAGTTTTTATGCATATTCAAGCCTCCAAATGTAAACTCTTACTGTGAACCCATGAAAATTTCACATTCGATCCAAAATACCCGATTTCCTGTTGGATTTGGAATATGGGTGCAAGAGACTTTTTGGAGCAGTTTTGCATAAGGTATCTACTCCCCAAATTTCCTTGCTCTATGTTGAAAAAACCCAATAGGAAAGGCCTTTTTTAAAACTTCTTTCTGTCGCCACTAGTTGGCACTGTAGAGTTGATGCAAATGACCCCTACAAGAACCTTCAGGGTATGACTCTCAACAAACACAGAAAGTTTGGCGCAGATATGTTGTATATCTGCCGAGTTATGACTGTTCAAAATTTTTGGCGAGACAAATTGTTGACGGTCATTTTCACTTCCAGTTTGGACCTCTCCGCTTCAACGAAACCTCAATATTTTTCATCAGGGACCTGAACACATGTCTTGAGGCTCCCCTGAAACAGGTTTGAGGTCAATAGATTTTTTTCCCTTGGAGGAGGAGCCTGTCTCGTAAAGAAGGCCATTTCCTGTTCCCACTAGGGGGCGCCAGGCCTAATGGGTAATATTTCAATGCAGTCGTGTTCAGGCTGGGATATCTCATATACATGCTAGAAATGAAAAAGATTGAACGTTGTATCACGGAGTTTTTAATCATTTTCTGAATTTGGTATTTTGCCCAAAAATGGCCGACTTTGGGACCACGCCCAGGTCAGACCCTTGAGTGAAAACTCACCATTTTGAAAACTTAAGATCTCATATGTCTCCTGAATAGTCTGACCAATTTTGAAGACTATCCAACTATTTTCTTCAGCGACAAGGTCTCAAATGTAAATCGATAAAATTTCACATTTGATCCAAAATTTCCGGCTTCCTGTTGGGTTTGGAATATGGGTGCAAGAGACTTTTTGGAGCAGTTTTGCACAATGTATCGACTTGCCAAATTTCATCGTTCTACGTTGAAAAAACCTAATAGGAAAGGCCTTTTTGAAAATTTCAAGGGGGCGCCACTGAGCCATTTTGTTAAATTTTTTTGTAGATTATCAAAATTTACGCAAAGTTGCATGTATGTGCAAATTTTGGTGAGTTTTCGTGCATGTTCAGGCCTCCAAATGTAAACTCAAACTGTGAACCGATAAAAATTTCACATTTGATCCAAAATATCCGATTTCCTGTTGGATTTGGAATATGGGTGCAAGAGGCTTTTTTGAACAGTTAGGCATAAGGTATCTACTCCCCAAATTTCATTGCTCTACGTTGAAAACCTGAGAGGAGAGGCCTTTTTGAAAATTTTAAGGGTCAAGGGGGCGCCACTGAGCCATTTTTTGACATTTTTTCAAAACGACACAAGATTATCGAAATTTACGCAAAGCCGCACGTTTGTGCAAATTTTGGTGACTTTTCGTGCATGTTCAGGCCTCCAAATTGGCCATTTTCATTTGCCCTGAAAAAAGAATAATAATAATAATAATAATAATAATAATAATAATAATAATAATAATAATCCTTTGCAAAACAATAGGGCCTTCGCACGCTTAGTGCTCGGGCCCTAATAATTAGAACCTAACAAGCTCGAAAGTCGCCTCTTTACATTCCCACACCCAAGAGATAGAACCCCTATTGGAGAGAGTACTACAAAAAAGGAGCCACTACTGAGCTGTGCAGCCAAGCCCTTATTCAAAACCAAATTAATCTTCTAACTGGGCCAATTCGACCAAGTGTGCCAACTATTGTGGCTCTATAAGCTCCCTGAGTCTCTGAAAAAAATATATTTCCTTTAAATGGCGAACAAAGGGTCGTCACGGCAACAGACAGAGACACGTGGACATGGGCCGTAAAAAAGTATTTTAATAGGTCTTGAAACTGCAATGACCAACATGAAAAGAACTGGACATGTTTTGGAAAAACGAGTGACTTTCTATCGCCACTAGTTGGCGCTGTAGGGTTGATGCAAATGACCCCTACAAGGCCCTTCAGGGTATGACTCTCAACAAGCACGGGAAGTTTGGCGCAGATATCTTGTATATCTTCCGAGTTATGACTGTTCAAAGTATTTGGAGAGAAAAATTGTTGACAGTCATTTTCACTTTCCTGTTTGGACCCCTCCGCTTCAACGAAACTTCAATATTTTTCATCAGGCACCTGAAGACAGGTCTTAAGGTTTCCCTTATGCAGGTTTGAGGTAGATTGATTTTTTCCCTTTAGAGGAGGAGTGTGTCCCGTAAAAAAGGGCATTTCCTGTTCCCACTAGGAGGCGCCAGGCACAAATGGTAAATTTTCAATCCAGTCCTGCTCAGGCTGGTATACCTCACACACATGCCAGATTTAAAATAGATTGAACGTTGTATGAGGGAGTTATCAGTCATTTTCCGAATTCGGTGTTTTGGCGAAAAAATGGAAGAATTTGGCGCCCCGCCCAGGTCAGGCCCGTGAATGAAAACACACCATTTTTATAACTTAAGATTTCATATGCCTCATGAACAGTCTCACCAATTTTGAGAATGATCAAACTAATTCCCTAGGTGCCAAGGTGTAAAATGTGCACACTGTAAATCGATAAAAAGTTCACATTCAATCCAAAATACCCGATTTCCTGTAGGATTTGGAATGTGTGTGCAAGAGACTTTTTGGAGCAGTTTTGCACAAAGTTTTGACTCTCCAAATTTCATCACTCTATGTTAGAAAAACCTAAATGGAGAGGCCTTTTTGAAAATTTCAAGGGGGCGCCACTGAGCCATTTTGTTAAATTGTTTCGTAACGTTGCAAGATTATCGAACGTTATCCAAAGCCGCATGTATGTGCAAATTTTGGTGAGTTTTTATGCATATTCAAGCCTCCAAATGTAAACTCTTACTGTGAACCCATGAAAATTTCACATTCGATCCAAAATACCCGATTTCCTGTTGGATTTGGAATATGGGTGCAAGAGACTTTTTGGAGCAGTTTTGCATAATGTATCTACTCCCCAAATTTCCTTGCTCTATGTTGAAAAAACCCAATAGGAAAGGCCTTTTTTAAAACTTCTTTCTGTCGCCACTAGTTGGCACTGTAGAGTTGATGCAAATGACCCCTACAAGAACCTTCAGGGTATGACTCTCAACAAACACGGAAAGTTTGGCGCAGATATGTTGCATATCTGCCGAGTTATGACTGTTCAAAATTTTTGGCGAGACAAATTGTTGACGGTCATTTTCACTTCCAGTTTGGACCTCTCCGCTTCAACGAAACCTCAATATTTTTCATCAGGGACCTGAACACATGTCTTGAGGCTCCCCTGAAACAGGTTTGAGGTCAATAGATTTTTTTCCCTTGGAGGAGGAGCCTGTCTCGTAAAGAAGGCCATTTCCTGTTCCCACTAGGGGGCGCCAGGCCTAATGGGTAATATTTCAATGCAGTCGTGTTCAGGCTGGGATATCTCATATACATGCTAGAAATGAAAAAGATTGAACGTTGTATCACGGAGTTTTTAATCATTTTCTGAATTTGGTATTTTGCCCAAAAATGGCCGACTTTGGGACCACGCCCAGGTCAGACCCTTGAGTGAAAACTCACCATTTTCAAAACTTAAGATCTCATATGTCTCCTGAATAGTCTGACCAATTTTGAAGACGATCCAACTATTTTCTTCAGCGACAAGGTCTCAAATGTAAATCGATAAAATTTCACATTTGATCCAAAATTTCCGGCTTCCTGTTGGGTTTGGAATATGGGTGCAAGAGACTTTTTGGAGCAGTTTTGCACAATGTATCGACTCGCCAAATTTCATCGTTCTACGTTGAAAAAACCTAATAGGAAAGGCCTTTTTGAAAATTTCAAGGGGGCGCCACTGAGCCATTTTGTTAAATTTTTTTGTAGATTATCAAAATTTACGTAAAGTTGCATGTATGTGCAAATTTTGGTGAGTTTTCGTGCATGTTCAGGCCTCCAAATGTAAACTCCAACTGTGAACCGATAAAAATTTCACATTTGATCCAAAATATCCGATTTCCTGTTGGATTTGGAATATGGGTGCAAGAGGCTTTTTTGAACAGTTAGGCATAAGGTATCTACTCCCCAAATTTCATTGCTCTACGTTGAAAACCTGAGAGGAGAGGCCTTTTTGAAAATTTTAAGGGTAAAGGGGGCGCCACTGAGCCATTTTTTGACATTTTTTCAAAACGACACAAGATTATCGAAATTTACGCAAAGCCGCACGTATGTGCAAATTTTGGTGACTTTTCGTGCATGTTCAGGCCTCCAAATTGGCCATTTTCATTTGCCCTGAAAAAAGAAGAATAATAATAATAATAATAATAATAATAATAATAATAATAATAATAATAATAATCCTTTGCAAAACAATAGGGCCTTCGCACGCTGAGTGCTCGGGCCCTAATAATAATAATAATAATAATCCTTTGCATTACAATAGGGCCTTCGCACGCCTAGTGCTCGGGCCCTAATAATCCTTCGAAGAACAATAGGGCCTCGCACGCTGAGAGTGCTCGGGCCCTAATAATCCTTCGAAGAACAATAGGGCCTCGCACGCTGAGAGTGCTCGGGCCCTAATAATAATCCTTCGAAGAACAATAGGGCCTCGCACGCTGAGAGTGCTCGGGCCCTAACTAGCCCTGCAAGCAGGACTGACGGGCCCTCGCGTATGGCGCAACTCGGACGTCAAACAAAGTCGGAGGGCAGGCAGGTCGGGGCGGTGGCAGTCGACAACAGACAGATATCCAGGCAGACATATTGCATGTCTGAATGTTCAGAATTAGTGGGGAGAGAAAATGGCGACGGTCATGATGACTTTCTTATCGGACCCCTCTGCTTTAACAAAACAAAAGTGTTTATTAGGCACCTGAACACGGTCATTATGACTTTCCTATTGGACCCCTCTGCTTTAAGGAAACAAAAGTCTTACCGGAGTATAAGTCGCATTTGTGGGTGAAATTTACTTGATAAAATCCAACACATAGAACAGATATGTCATCTTGAAAGGCAATTTAATATAAAGATACAATAGAGAACAACATGCTGAATAAATGTACAGTGTACAGTGCATAAACAACGAAATGCGAATATACTGTCCTCACCAGGACGCTACCGCTCGGTCCTGGCTATAGACAGCGAACTCCAAAAAGACAATTCTGGATGTCCGCATAATTTGTTGAATCAATTTGGTCCTCGATAGCAAACAGGTTCACATCACCGTAAATAAATGATAATTACGTACTATTACAGCAATAATGTAACAGATTAGCATGCGTTCGCTAGCATTAGCACAGCATTCAAACAACCACACAACTGGCTGTAAGTGTCCGCTCGCGGGTGGAAAACACACAACAACAGAAAAGATGATACACGCAGGCGTTGCCTCTGTAGAGATATTTTAAAGGCATAAACAATGAACGTAGGTTCGCAGCCGTCTTTCTCTCTCGCTAACTAGTCCACTCACTCACTCACTCACTCACTCACTCACTCACTCACTCACTCACTCACTCACTCACTCACTCACTCACTCACTCACTCAGAGCTACGTGGCTGTCTGTCTTCTTCTGGTGTGCGAGCGCTTATTCACATAAACAAGTGCGAGTGCGCTCCCAGGTGGGCGTGAAAGCGCCACAAACTAAATGCATCCATTTCAATATAAAAAAGTCAATTATACAATTGAACATACATTGCCAAAGGCAGAACGCGAACGTGGCCATAGCTATTAACAGTTATTCAGATAACTATAGCATGCTAACAAGTTTACAAAACCATCAGTCCAAAACACCAAAATAACACGGGAAATTATATCATAATGTGTTAATAATTTCACTCACCAGGGGGCACCAGGCCTAATGGTTTTGTAAACCTGTTAGCATGCTATAGTAATCTGAATAACTGTTAATAGCTATGGCCACGTTCGCGTTCTGCCTTTGGCAATGTATGTTCAATTGTATAATTGACTTTTTTATATTGAAATGGATGCATTTAGTTTGTGGCGCTTTCACGCCTAACTGGGAGCGCACTCGTTATTATTATTTTTTCATGGCAAATGAAAATGGCCATAGCTATTAAGAGTTATTCAGATAACTATAGCATGCTAACAAGTTTACAAAACCATTAGTCCAAAACACCTAAATAACATGGGAAATGTTATCATAATGTGTTAATAATTTCACACATAAGTCACTGCTGAGTATAAGTCGCACCCCAAACCAAAATATGAAGAAAAAAAAACACGACTTATAGTCGGAAAAATACAGTAGTCTTTTACTGAATTGTATTGTCAAAAATAAGACACATTTGCTCCCCTGCCCAGGAAAGGGCCGTGAATGAAATGTCACCATTTTGATAACCTAACATCTCATATGTGTCATGAACATTCATTCATTCATTCATTTTCCATGCCGCTTTTCCTCACGAGGGTCGCGGAGGTGCTGGAGCCTATCCCAGCTAACTCGGGGCAGTAGGCAGGGGACACCCTGAACTGGTTGCCAGCCAATTGCAGGGCACAAGGAGACATACAACCATTCACGTGCACACTCATACCTACGGACAATTTAGAGTGCTCAATCAGCCTACCATGCATGTTTTTGGGATGTCTGACCAATTTTGAGAAGCATTCAACTTACTGCTTCGGCGTAATGGTCTCAAACGTGCATGCAGGTTTTTGACAAAAATGCAAGATTCAATCCATAATACCCGATTTCCTGTTGGGTTTGGAATATGGGTGCAAGAGACTTTTTGGAGCAGTTTTGCACAACGTATCCACTCCCCAAATTTCATCACTCTACGTCGAAAAAAACTAATAGGACAGGCCTTTTTTAAAAATTGAAGGGGGCGCCACTGAGCCATTTTATTACATCTTTTGGCAATGTTGCTAAATTCATGAAATCTACATGAAGCCACATGTATGTGCACATTTTGGTGAGTTTTCGAGCATGTTCAGACCTTGAAATTTGCCATTTTGAGAGAAAATGCCGAGGGTCTTTTCACTTTCCTGTTTGGATACTGCAACATCAACGAAAACTCAATATTTTTCATCAGATACCTAAAGACATGTCTTAAGGCTCCCCTGATGCAGGTTTGAGATCAATTGATGTTTTTCACCAGGAGGAGGAGCCTTTTTAGTAAAAAAGGGTGTTTCCTCTTCCCACAAGGGGGCGCCAGGCCTAATGGAAAATATTTCAATGCAGTCGTGTTCAGGTTAAGACACCTTACATGCATGCCAAATATGAAAAAGATTGGACCTTGTATCAGGAAGTTATTAATCATTTACTGAAATTGGCGCGTTGCCAAAAAAACACCCGACTTTGGTACCCCGCCCAGGTCAGGCCCGTGGACGAAAACTCACCATTTTCACAACTTAGTATCTCATATGTCTCATGAACACTTACACCAATTTTGAGGAAGATCCAACGTACTGGCTCAGCGCAACGGTCTGAAACGTGCATGCTGGTTTTCGCCCAAAATGCTATGTTTTTCAACATTCAATCCAGAATATCCCATTTCCTGTTGGGTTTGGAATATGGGTGCTTTAGACTTTTTGAAGCGGTTCTGGACAACGTATCCACTCCCCAAATTTCATCGCCCTACGTTGAAATACATCAAAGCAAAGGGCATTTTGAAAATTGCAAGGGGGCGCCACTGAGCCATTTTTTTATTTTTTTTGTAAACGTTGCCAAATTATCGAAATTTTCGCGAAGCCGGATGTATGTGCAAATTTTGGTGAGTTTTTGAGCATGTTCAGGCCTTCAAATTGGCCATTTTCATTTGCCATGAAAAAAAAATAATAATAATAATAATCCTTCGAAGAACAATAGGGCCTCGCACGCTGAGAGTGCTCGGGCCCTAATAATCCCCGTTTAGGCTTATATTTAAAGTTTATATGGATTGATAGCATGCACGCACTGTTTGTGCATGGCACACACACATACAGACAGTTCGCTCAGACTCTCGGCTGTGTAAGCAATCTTGACATATTGCTCATATACAGCAGAGAGAAAACTGATCATTCTCAGGCTTATCCTCAACCCATTTTATTGTTTATGACTGTTGTCAAGCCCGACATTTCCCCAAAAGCAGTGTTCAAAGCAAGCTAGGCGCTAACGCACAGCTGCATTGCTACCGAAGCGTCCTGTCGCTCTCGCTCTTTGATGACGTAATTGCTGCATGAATTTCAATATGACAGTTCAGACCGCCGCGACGTTCTGGAAAAATGTGGCCCAGATCGGATTTGAAATGGTCCACTTCTATGCGACTTGTCCTGTTCAGACTGTCAAGTTAATGCCTCACTCGAGTTGGAAAAACACGAAAAAATCAGATTCGTGCATTAAGACCTGCAGTATGAACCTAGTCTTACTCCATTTACTGTATGTCCAGCTCAGATCTCGTTCATCCATTCAAAAGTGAGATCATTTGGCTGATGGCACAAAATGACATGTCATTAGCATTCATTAATGCTCATGGCAGTGTCATGTCATAAGTATGATGGCCTTATGACAGTCTAATGGCACCACTGTGAAATAGTTTTACCAAATACCATAACTAGCAGTTAATGAAACAACTGGAACAGTAACTGAAGAAATAATTGGCACAGAACATGAATTTGGATTATATTTACATCTGTAGCACTGCAATGCATGCTAGGAGGCATGTTGGACGACAACAGTGTTGACAGCAGGTGGCAGCAGAGCAAGGGAGCAATTATTGCCAAATGAAGCTTCTTGAAGCAATGAAACTTTGCAGGCAATTGGTTCAAAGCTTCATTTGGTCTTATGACAGTCTTATAATGCTGCTGTCAAAGTGTTACTGGTGAATATCTTTTGGTGTAAATATCCCATAATACAGTGAGAACGGCTGCGGCTTATGCTCTGGTGCAGCTTATCGATGAACAAGTGCCATTTTCGTGTCAGGTTTGGTGGGTGGCGGCTTATAGTCAGGTGCGCTTTATAGTCCGAAAATTATGGTAATTTGTTTCACTTAAGAATAACAATTGATTATATTTGAATGGGTGATTTATCAGGATGTATTGTCACTACATTAATGGTTGAATTGGTTAATTTAAAAAAATTGGTAATATCGCATATAGGCAACAATTTATGAGACAATATATATCTGCTACAAAATTTTTTATCGCGACAGACCTAGAGCTGCCATTTTCTGTTTGTTTAAACATTATATTCTGTTATCAGAAGCCTAAAAAGTGATTGGTTTGTAGATTTGGATTTGTTGAGCAACAGTCTTTAGTAATAAGGTCATTTATACCAGGCGTTGTCTTGAGCTTTAAAGCTGTGTTTACACCGGCCAAGTTTTACTCTTGCTGCATGATGGGTTCCAATTCAAAGTCAATGTAATCACGTGTTGATGGTCAACAAGTGATAGTTCTGGAAATTAAAGTAAATCCGTTTGACGTTTTACAGTTTGGCTGGCAAAATCAACTTCTGTGCTGTTTGGCAACTTGAATCTGACTTATTAGCATATTTTGATGGTCTATGAACGTAATGCATTTAAAAATGGGAGTCTTTGTTCCAAATATGTCATTTTTTTATATATACTGTATTTTTGTCCTTTACTCTTTTAGCCTGCCTCGTCCATGGAACCTATAAGCAAGCGCTTGAAAATTATTGAAGAGGTATAGTTAACAGAATTTGAAAATGATAATTCTTAGTTTGAAAGTAAATTTAAAGACTGTGGTATTGCTTTTGATTTTACAGGACACTGCATCAACCTCCATTCAAGCTGCAGACAGCACGGCTATTAATGGCAGCATCACACCCACAGATAAAAGGTATTAACACATCTCAAAGCAGTGTTAGATTATGTATTGTAATTCCTTAACCACATGATCTACAAATTTGGGTTGCAGCCAAATTAGGCCTTGCTTGTTTATAATACAAGGTTACCTACTAATGAATGGGTTGGTTCCCATTGTGATACCTGATGGTCAACCAATTGCTAGGCTGCCTTGGACTGCGTGAAGACACTTTGATCCACAAGCAGCTGTGGGGAGCATAAGCAGGGTTGGAAATTGTTGTATTATTAATGTTTGACCATTTTTTTTCTTCTTTTACTTTTAGAATAGGGTTTCTCGGTCTGGGGCTGATGGGCAGCGGTATTGTTTCCAACCTGCTTAAAATGGGTCATGTCGTCACAGTGTGGAACCGCACAGCAGAGAAGGTACTATATTACTAGGCAATGTCATTATCATTCATAAACCTGCATCCGAGATGTTTTCCGACTATTTCTTGTCCCATGAATGTTCCCGAGGCTTTTGTGTGTGGATATAAATATTTGTTGTTGTTATTTCTTCATATGCTTATAAGAATTAAAAGGTTTTCCGGAAAACAAAATGTAATATGTACGCTATTTTCGCGGCCATAGGACGCTCTGTGTTAAAAGGCGCAGGCTCATTTTCAGGTGATATTTTGGTATTAAACACAAGGCGCACCATTTTATTGAGCGCATGAAAAACATACGCGAGCATGCACGCTAGTATGCGCGCTAGTTTTTTTTTTTTTTTTTGAAAGGCAGCGGGATTTCAATTGTACTTTATTAAATAATTTAACAAAGTATTCACATCAATCAAAGTCCATCTTTTGTAACCGAATTGAACAGCTGGGCTAGGTCTCCATCGAACATGGCAGGTACCATCTTGTCATTGTCAGTCTCCTTGCTATTTGTCTCCTCCTCCTCCTCAGAAAGCACGAACAACACTAGAGGCAGACATCTTAGCCCAGAGGTCTGCAACCCATTATGTAAGCCTTGTAATGAAGGCAACACATGCTGTATGTATCAATATTAGCTATACTAGCCTACTATCAAAATGACTAAGTTGACTACAATTACATGATGAGACTTCATGATTAAATTAAAATTTTTCCTGCAGTGCGTCCTATAAAGAATGACGCACCACATGACTACTCTGTTTTTAGATGCCACCTCGAGTTCGACTTCATTACAGTATTAATAAATTAGAAGAATGTTTGTCCTCCTACAAAAAACGTATTAAAACAAAAAAATATATTTCACTCACCCATCTTTTTAAGTTTTTAAACATTTTTGAAAAAGCTTCAGGGAGCCACTAGGGCTGCGCTAAAGAGCCGCAGTTTGCTAACGCCCGCCTTATCCCAAGCATTCACAATCCATTCGCAAATTGTGACAGAAGTCGCCCGGCGCTGCCTCCCAGTCTTCGTAAAGCTGTGTTCGCCATTTGTCATTCATTGCTCCTACGCCACTCGCAAGGTGACTTTGAACATCCGGTTTACACCGACGTCCAGCGGTCGAAGTTTCTTCATCAAGCCTCTCGGAATGTAGGCAAGCTCCGAGTTCATCAGATGCACTTGGTTTTTCATGGCGGGTGTGAGATGGACGTGCATGGAGTCACTGATCAACAGGGATGGTGTCGCGTGGAAAAAATCATCGGTCGCTTGACGTACACTTCCTTCTGCCATTCTCATTTTCTCCTCATCCATCCGGCCATTTTGATTGGCCTTCAAGATGACTCCGGTGGCAAACTTTTCTTTAAGCAGCTCCTTCTTAAAAATCGCCATAGGTGGCAGCTTCTTTTTGTTTTGCGTGGGTGTTAGTTTGAACTGGGCTTCGTAAGCTTGTCTCTACACAGTAGATGCCATTTTCGAGGGTGCTTCGCCAAACCAATGTTGTTTAGCAGACACACTCAAAGCTTACAGCCACTGGGGGTACACCTCATATCACACGCAACCTTCCCTCTTAAAGGTTCTCATGTGGCTCTCTTGTACGTCCGCCTTTTCAAAAATTGCTCAGTCAGACAGACACATTTCTGTACTCTGTCCACACAATTGGCGCACCACATTATTAGGCGCACCGGCCATTTCAGAGAAAATTTTTGACTTTTGGTGCGCCACATGGTTGCGAAATACGGTATTTTAATTCACACTATTAGGCCTTCACAATATATAATTTGAACATTGCCATCGCAATGTGCGCATGCGCAATAGTCTAATTGCAGGTTGTTTTGATTCATAAAAGCAGCAATTGTGCAGAGACATGGCTTCCTGGAACCTTTTATTATGTACCCAAATCGTAATCATTTACAGATAAACCCCCTTATCCAGGGTCATTATATGAATACTAGGGATGCCCCAATCGCATATTTTTGTTGCCTGGCTCTGCCAGACTATTCTCCCTGTATTTTTCAAACACTGAGAGTATAGTCTGGGAACCAGCCCATTAACGGCCTCTCGAGCAGGTACAAAATCAATCGACAAATCAGATTCGTTTATTTGCGTGACGTGTTCTTAACGAGCAACGTCACTCTTGCGCGTCGAAAGTCGTCTCCACAAATGGTAAATGGTACAACACAGATGGTGAACGGGAGAGCCGAGAATATGTTCCACGTACAGTATGTACGGTAAAATCAGTTTTAAATGACCAAAAACACATCGACACGAGTCATTGACAGCAGTCTGTCTCGCGCCAGCCATGTTGAATAAACTCCGCTCTCTTCGTATGTTTACTTCAGCGCGCAAGTCCCTCGTCCTGCCCTCGTCATTTTACTAACGTCACGTCTGCCCGTCGCTGATTGGTCCACTCCGCTGTCTGTTTGCTGTGGCTTGCTCCGCCCTGGAAATTGTATCCGCGTGAATGGTGGCCAGACTCAATAGCTGGAACAGCGGTGAGTCTGGTGTACCAGGCACCAGAGTCCATGTCAGTCACCTCATTTTGAGAATCTGCCGATACCTAGACTTGATGTGATGTCGAAAATTTTTGTTGTTGTTTTTGCTTTGACGCTCACGCTGCCAAGAATAGCCTCATACTTACACAACAAATGTTTCCACAGAACACTTCAGACTGTACAAAGCTTAACGATGATGAACATATATGTGCCTTTGATCTTAAAGCTACAGCGGCGTCTCTGTCCAGATCAAAGCTACATACCCGTCAATATCGTTTTAAGTACCAAATGCCAGCAGCACTGGTGACTAAGGGGCAGTTTACATGGCGACTCTGCGACACAAAGACGCAATGAATGAGTAGCGGAATGGCCTGGTGTGCATATGGTGTCGGCGAAGGCGAAAACGGAAAAATTCTGAATCCTGCCTCCAAAGTGGAAGAATCCGATTGCGGGGGATTGAGGGGGGCTTGCTCCGAATGCATATCAAAGGCTCCCGCGGCGCGAGACCGCGCCGATAACGTCAGCACTCCTACAGTACCTTGAAAGATGGAAAAGCGCTATACAAGTTTAACACCACACCACGTCACATTGGGCGTGCGCAGCGGTGCTACTAAACAATAAAAACGGCAAATATGGCGGAATGTTGGCTTTAATTTACTGTTTTAATTGTTTTTAATTTAAATACATTGAATGTTTCCATTTGTGTGCCTTTTTGAACAAAAGAAAAATGCCATTGCTTCGAGTGGGCGGGAATATTTTTTTCCGGGTTGAGGAGCTTGGTGGGGTCAAAGTGCATCATTGGCTGTCGCCTTGTAAATCTGCACTGCCCCCTAGGGCTTGGCATGAAAACTACATCGTTTTCATGCAGAATTGCGACATTGTTCGAATGGAAACAGGCCCATATAAATGCAAATTTGACATTTTTCGTATTTCGTATTCTCGGAGAGTCACCATGTAAACGCCCCCTAAGAATAAGTTAAGTCGCACTGCGTAAAAGGAGGGAGGGTGACAGGCTGCGCGTGCATGAAGCATAAAAACATAAATAATTTTTAATTGAAAACCCTATTTTTTTCACCCATTCCGATCCTTTGTAAAAATGACGCGATTGGCCCATTTTCATGTGATCGGATCGGGACATCTCTAATGAATACAATTTGGTCATAGTATGTCAACCAGAGTCTGCCCAAACAGAGCTATTTAAGTCATCTGGTGAAAATTTGTCTAGTTTTAATATCGTAATACATATCGCAAACCCCAAAAAGTCGCAATGAGAGTTTTTTTCCAATATCATTCAACCCTATGCAGTATGTGTACTTTTCTTGGCTGCCCTGAATCAAATCCCATTTCTATCATTGGTAATACAGAAACATTGTAGAATCCTTTAATCAAAATAATTGTTAAATTGGTCATGAAATATTTGGTAGTTTTTAAAATGCAAACAAAGAATTTGAAGTGGTATTTCACATTGAACATTTAGTTGGCGATGCTGAACCTTTTTTTTTCTTTCAAACTGTTGTATTCCAGTGTGACCTGTTCATTCAAGAAGGTGCTAGACTGGGCCGAACTCCTGCTGAAGTGGTTTCAATGTGTGACATCACATTTTCTTGTGTCTCTGACCCAAAGGCTGCCAGAGATGTGAGTTAATCTTTAAATGCTGTCCTGGATTGATAATGGATGTATGTCTTGATTTATTAATTTTTTGTGGTATTATTGTCTTTGTGTATTTGGATTCAGTTGGTAATGGGTCCTAGCGGAGTGCTGCAAGGAATTAGGCCAGGAAAGTGCTATGTAGAGATGAGTACAGTTGACCCACAGACCATTACAGAACTCTCACAGGTGTGTTAACTTTTGGTGACAATACCGGGAATAGGCAGCCTTTAGTTTACAACCTCAATAACAACAATGTCAATTTACAATTTAAAAATTGTCGCATTACATTTTTTGTATGCATTGTTTTTTCAGGTTATCACTTCGCGGGGTGGACGTTTCCTGGAATCTCCCGTGGCAGGAAGCCAACAGCTTTCTAATGATGGAATGTTGGTCATCTTAGCAGCAGGTGACCGAACGGTTTATGAGGACTGCAGCAGCTGCTTTCAAGCCATGGGAAAGACTTCCTTCTTCTTGGGTATGTAGGGTGGAAGGATGCCAGCTAGAGCTGCAGCTTTTGTTTATTTTAGTAATCAAGTATTCTACTGAAAAATTCCACCGAGTAATCGGATAAAACGTTTTTTTTTTTTCGGTAAAGGGCAATTATAAATATACACTATTGTTCAAAAGTTGGGGGTCACCCACACAATTTTGTTTTCCATCAAAAGTCACCCTTTTATTTTTCAAATGAGTTGCAAAATGAATAGAAAATATAGTCAAGACATTGACAAGGTTAGAAATAAGGATTTTTATTTGAAATAATCATTTTCTCCTTCAAACTGTGCTTTCATCAAAGAATGCTCCCTTAGCAACAATTACAGCTTTGCAGGCCTATGGCATCCTAGCTGTTAATTTGTTGAAGGAATCGGGAGAAATTTCACTCCAGACATCCAGAGCACCTCTCACAAGTTGGATTGGCTTGATGGGCACTTCTTGCGTACCATACGGTCAAGCTGCTCCCGCAACAGCTGAATGGGTTTGAGGTCTGTTGACTGTGCTGGCCACTCCATTACAGATAGAATACCAGCTGCCTGCTTCTTTCCGATTAGTTCTTGCATAATTTGGAGGTGTGCTTTGGGTCACTGTGATGTTGTTAGATAAAATTGACTCCAATCAAGCGTTGTCCACAGGGTATGGCATGGTTTTGCAAAATGGAGTGAGAACCTTCTTTATACAAAATCCCGTTGATCGTGCACAAATATCCCACTTTACCAGCACCAAAGCAACCCAATACCATCACATTACCTTCAGCATGGTTGACAGATGACATCAGGCACGCTTCCAGCATCTTTTCAGTTGTTTTGTATGTCACAAATGTTCTTTTCTTTGAGCCGGAGTCCAAACACCTCAAACTTTGATTTGTCTGTCCATAACACTTTTTTCCAATCTTCCTCCTGTCTGTGTTCTTTTGCCCATATTAATTGTTTCCTTTTATTATCCAGTCTCAGATAAAGCTTTTTCCTTTGCCACACTGCCTTGAAAACCAGCATCCCGGAGTCGTCTCTTCACTGTCGACATTGACACTGGCGACACTGCGAGGCATCTATTTCTCAAACTAAAGACTCTTATGTACAGTGATACCTCAGCTCACGAACATAATTGGTTCCCAGAAAGTGTGCGTGAGGCGAAAAGTTCGTCTTCCGAACATTTATTTCCCATAAGAAACCATTAAAATGAGAATAATCCGTTCCCAGGTCCCCATAAAACATAATTTTCTACTAAATAAGCCTTAAAACTACACAAAAATATACCTTATTTTATGTATAATAAGTGTGCTATTGTATTATAATTAAAGAAATAAACTGTACTGTATAATAAAGTTGTTTTATTTACCTTTGCGATGGTATGGGAGTGGGAGGAGTGGGAGGAGGAGGGAGGGAGTTACTGTTTGGAAGGAGAGTGTTACCGGCAAAGTGCGCAGTTAGCGTAGACTCCACTGCTGTGCCCCCCGCATGCTTTTGGTTGTTAATAAAAGTGCCCACAAAAAGCCATCCGACACCTCTGGGTGTTTGTATGCAAGCCGCCATCGGGCGCACCGAAGACAACCGACGACAACGAGCCAACGTGACTCGCCGGTCCACTTCTCACGACGGTGGGAAGCTGAAAGCACCGCCAATTACCAGTCGAGGGCGAATTGGTAACACGAGTCACCTTCCATAAGGACTGTATGTAACTCTTTTTCGGTCCCATAATAGCAAAAGTACACTCAATATGGTCCAAAATGTCTATCAAACACAAACCACGTCCGCACTCAACGAAAGGGAGGGGACGAACTGGGACGCCGTGAGCGTGCGTCAGCTTCTCGTGGCGCTGTCCGACCGCGTGGCTTGGTTCGTCCGCCGAAAACTAGTTCGCCAGCAGAGACTATATGCTCGCGAATTTAATGTTCTTGAGGCGAAAAGTTCGTGAGCTTAAGCGTTCGTGAGCCGAGGTATCACTGTACTTGTCTTCTTGCCCGATTGTGCAGTGGGGCCTCCCGCTTCTCCTGTGGTTAGATATTGTTTGTGCTGCTCTCTGAAGGGAGTGGTACACAGTATTACAGAAAATTTTCAATTTCTTGGCAATTTCCCTTATGTAGAGCCTTCATTTTTAAGAACAGATTGCCGAGTTTCAGGTGAAAGTTGTCTTTTTCTGGCCGTTTTGAGAATTTAATCAGACCCACAAAGGTGATGCTCCAGATACTCAACTAGCTCAAAGTAAGATCCGTTTTATAGCTTCTCTAACCACCTAAACTGTTTTTAGCTGTGCCAACATAATTGCACAAGGTTTTCTAGTCATTTAATATCCTTCTAAGACAACTAGCAAGCACAATGTACCATTAGAACACTGGAGTGATGTTTGCTGTAAATGGGCCTTGTAGATATTGCATTAAAACCGGACGTTTCCAGCTAGAATAGTCATTTACCACATTAATAATGCATAGAGTGTTTTTCTGATTAGTTTAGTGTTATTTCCATTAAAAAAAGCCGTTTTTATTTCAAACAGGAGTAAATTTCTAAGTGACCCCAAACTTTTGAACGGTAGTGTACATGAGAAAACAAGGCATTTCACCTTATATTTGACAATTTTTACACAGTCTTTATTTTAGATGTACATTGTTGAAAACGGCCATCAAAAAACCAACAAATTCCCAGCTTTCACTCAAAAAACTGAATGCCTTATGAAAAGAAAATTCTTATTAACTAAAAATGTCATTACGCTTGATAACACACATCACTTAAAGGTTAGGTGTTTTTCCCACGCGTCTCAATTGAATTTCTATTTGTATCAAGCTATTTTTAAGTTCTAGTTAAGTTTTTAGTTGTCAGTCCTGATAGGATTTTGAGTTTTTGCAGTGTTCAAAATAAATATATGATATCTGCTTTTTTGGAGCACATTAGGCACCAGTGCTACTTGATTTATCCACTAATGACCACTGAGGTAAAATTGATAGTTAACATTATTATGTTTTTATTTTACCCCATGACTCTACAGCGCTGGGTTTTTACAGATTAAATTATTATTTAATTAATAAATTGAGCCTGTATGAAAGACACATTAGCAACACATTGACAGTACTCATAATTAATAGAAACTTAGCCCTCGGCAGGGTTAACGTTATGTTAGCAAGGTACAGTAGCGTTAAATGTATTTATTAGGACTAGGTATACTTAATTTTACCTTGTCCCTAGTATCACTCCTCTGCTGTCGGAGTAAACTGGGTGCCTTCGGTGGAGCTGCAGCATGGAAGACCTGTTGTTTTACAGTTCCCTCCATAATGATTGGAGTTCTAAAATTTTATGTGTTTTTTAGCTTCTAATGTTTTTTTTTTTTTTTTTCCTAAATATGGGACCTTAATGGAAAAAAGAGAAAAATCCAACCTTCAATACAAGTGCATTTATTCAATGGGGAAAAAATCCCACATAAAGAAATAATTATTTGACATCAAATAATGTGTGCCACAATTATTAGCACCCCTGGTATTAATACTTTGTACAACCCCCTTTTGCCAACAAAACAGCACCTAATCTTCTCCTATAATGTTTCACAAGATGGGAAAAGACAGAAAGAGGGATCTTCAGCCATTCCTCTTTGCAGAATCTCTCTAAATCATCCAGAGACCTGGGTCCTCTCCTCTGTACTCTCCTCTTCAGCACCACCCCACAGGTTTTCAATGGGGTTGAGGTCTGGGGACTGAGATGGCCATGGGAGGAGCTTGATTTTGTGTCTGGTGAACCATTTCTGTGTAGATTTGGCCATATGTTTGGGGTCATTGTCTTGCTGAAAGACCCTCCCCCGTAGTTCACAGTGAGTATGAGGTGCTGTCTACACGCCAACAAGCTGTTTGGGAGGCATGCACGGAGAAAAGCTTTCCTCACTCACAATCATAAACTCAACCGTCTGGAGTTCGCCAAGCGGTATTGGGGCTTCAACTGGGACCGTGTGCTTTCGTCAGATGAGACCAAGATTGAGCTTTTTGGCAACAAACACTCTAAGTGGGTCTGGTGTGCCACGAAAGATGTGCATGCTGAAAAGCACCTCATACCCACTGTGAAATGCGGGGGTGGGTCAGTGATGCTGTGGGGCTGTTTCGCTTCCAAAGGCCCTGGGAACCTTGTTAGGGTGCATGGCATCATAAATGCTTTGAAATACCAGGACATTTTAAATCAAAATTGACTGTTGCCCTCTCCCCGAAAGCTGAAGATGGGTCGTCACTGGGTCTTTCAGCAAGACAATGACCCTAAACATATGGCCAAATCTACACAGAAATGGTTCACCAGACAAAAACTCAAGCTTCTCCCATGGCCATCTCAGTCCCCAGACCTCAACCCCATTGAAAACCTGTTGGGTGAGCTAAAAAGGGAGGGTACAGAGGAGAGGACCCAGGTCTCTGGATGATTGAGAGAGATTCTGCAAAGAGGAATGGCTGAAGATCCCTCTTTTCCCATCTTGTGAAACATAGAAGATTAGGTGCTGTTTTGTTGGCAAAAGGGGGTTGTACAAAGTATTAACACCAAGGGTGCTAATAATTGTGACAGACATTATTTGATGTCAAATAATTATTTCTTTGTAGGATTTTTTTTCCCACTGAATAAATGCACTTGTATTGAAGGTTGGATTTTTCTCTTTTTTTCCATTAAGGTCCCATATTATTTAGGAAAAAAATATTAGGAGCTAAAAAACACATAATTATTATAAATCCAATAATTATGGAGGGCACTGTATGTAAGCACTGTCTTACAGTGAATAAATGGAGCAGTGTTTGCCTTGGTGTCCAGCTTGAAATGCTCCCACACTTTTGACAATTTCTGCTTTTTGCTTTTCTGCGTGGTGCCTTTCTCTTCACTTTCATCTGCTTCTTCGTTGTTACCTCTATTGTCAGGCATAGTTGAAATCAGATATATCTGCTGCCTCTGTCTTCTGTATCCACGTGACATCAGCACGTTGTGCTGCATTAAAAGTAGTCTAGGCAGAGCGTCATGCTTAGAGCTGGCAAAATTAAACGATTCCTCGATGCGGAGAAAATTCCTCGATCAGTTTTTAAAATCGAGTTACTTGAATTATTCGAGTAATTGTTTCAGCTCTAATGCCAGCCAACTTCTAGCTCCCTTTGCCTCAGTTTTACAGTTGAATATTTTTGCCATTTCACTTGACGAATGCAGTGCACCAAGATTCACAAACTAATTATATAGGGCGGAAAACACTCAGGTGACTTGATGTTCTGCTCCGAGACCCGCAATTTGGCCAAATTTCAAAATTGTCCGATACGCATGTGTGACACATCATTGGAAAGCTTAAAATCTCAATTTTGGGGGGAAAGAAAATTTTTGAACTGGAGGGCATTTAAAAAAAAAAAAAAAACATATATATATATATATATAATGTTTTTTTTTTTTTTAACAGCAAAACCCTATCTGGAGGTGAGAGCACGCGAGAGCAGAATTACAGACGCCATTACTTTAACGAGATACCGCATAATTACCTTGTTCCGATCCAAAAACTCAATGTAGCATGTATCACCGAGTGCCAAGACACAGCTGTGAATGGCTACAGCTGGATTTTTGGGGGACATTATGGGTGAAACATGGTAATATAACAAGGGTCGCGGTGCAGAAATCGCAGACATCAAGGAGTATTTGAGATTTTCTTTTTCATATATTTACTCTTTTAAACGTTTTTTATTTATTTATTTATTTTTTTTTTTTTTTTTTTTGGAACGATTATTTATCAATTCCCTTCGTTTCTTGGCTGGGTTGAAACCAAAGCGGTTGCGCGGCGTCTGTAAATGGGGGTTTCCAGGGTAAAACGGACAAATTAAAAATAGTTTGGGGGCTTAATGTGCCATGAATCTGCTATGGCAGCATATATTCATATTGTTCAATCAAACACAACAGTTGTTTTGGCTTAAAATACAGCAGTTTGTTTTAAAGAGGTGTGCAAGAGCAGAAACTGCTTTTTCAGCCTCGTCTGTTTTCTCCGCCATAGACAAAACCAACTTTAAAGGTGACCTTGCTCAGAATTGCATTTTTCCCCCCGTTCTGTCAGGTAAACCACTCTGCAAATGAGCAGATTTGGAAACTGTGACAATAACATCACATGCAGTATTTTATGCAAGTACCTGTCCATTTTGCTCTGTAGAGGCATTGCCACTACAGGGGTGGAGTCTCATCTAGGGCTGTCCCAAACGACTAATTTTCTCCCGATTAGTCAGCCGACTATTTTTACAATTAGTCGACTAATCTAATAATTTAAAAAAAAAAATTTTTTTTTTTTTTGTTTTGTTTTCTAATTTAGCAATGAAATTTTTGTTGACGCTTATCAATTCACAAAAAACATATTGGAACACTTAAATTATTTATTAAAGTACAAATAAACACGTAAATAACAATAATAAATCACAAATAAACAATGAGTTGAAATGCTGATAGAATTAACTAGTGTAGCATCTTGATTGAAAAGATGGTCTCTTAAACTGATGGTTTACAACTTTTATTCCATCCTTGATGTAATCACACTGTAAAAGCTACGGTGCACACAAATAAAACAACACAATTAGAAATTAACGAAAACTTTTCACCTTTTTCCTTTTAAACCTTATTTATATATCAATGAATTGCCTATATGAATTGCCTTTACCTTTATTACCTTATCATTGACAATCTCTCCCTTAAGTGCAATCACTGTATATACTGTATATATTTATGACCTTTTAACCTTATAAAATTTTCTATACTATAAAATAAACCATAACATGAAATAAACCTTTCAGTTAGCATTAAGAACAATACTAATAGCGCTTACAGGCCCATTGTCAATGAAACATTATTATTTAGTAAGGCGACAGCACCCTCTGGTGTACAAAAAATGAAAAAACAAAAAAACAAAATTACAAACTGGGTTACGGCGCTTGAGGTGTTTATTCACGGCCGACGTTTAGCCAAGCTTGGCATTGAAGAGACAGGACGGAAGAGTGTACGCTCCTTTGTTTCTTTGAAATAAGTCAATGTTTTGGACACTCTGGTGCGGTTTTTTGGCTTTGTGCCGCTTTCCCCGCTTGCATACAGAGCATCCGACATTCTGAACTTTCCGTGCATATATTTTTTTAACCCTTCATTAACCGTCGACGGGATGTTGTGCTCGTCGACGGATTTACATCATCGATGACGTCGACTATGTCGACTAGTCGGGACAGCTCTAGTCTCATCCTTTATGTCTGGGATACAAGTGCTCATGCAGTCAATAGTATCCCACAAAAGCGTTTTCCATGTTGAGCTTAAATAAAATGATTGTCAAATGTAGCTGTTTGATTTATAGCCTAGCAGTAGCTTTAGTATCCTTGTCAGTATTTTTATCCTTTGTATGGAGAATGTGGAAAATTAGTATTTAACGGATCAACTTGTTCAACTCATTCGTTATTTCCAAAGTTACTCACTTTAAAAGCCCAAAACATTAGAGAGGTTTACTTCAATATTTTTTTTTCGTGTTTATTTTAAAGGTGAAGCCGGAAACGCAGCCAGAATGATGCTTATCCTCAACATGGTGCAGGGCAGCTTTATGGCCACCATTGCAGAAGGACTCACTCTGGCCCAGGCAACCGGCCAATCACAGCAGACCTTCCTTGACATCCTATGCCAGGGCCAGATGGCAAGCACCTTTGTGGACCAGAAATGCCAAAGTAAGCCAAGTACTTCAGACATTATACACAACAACATGTCTTTGCATATTCCTGAAGAGAGGTTTACCCTGTATGTACATTATGATTTACATCAATCTGCATATAATAGAATATAGTTAACCAGATCATTATTATCTTATCTAGATATTCTACAAGGCAACTTCAAACCAGACTACTATTTGAAGCACATTCAGAAGGATTTAAGGCTAGCCATCTCCATGGGTGATATGGCTAACCATCCAACCCCGATGGCTGCAGCTGCCAATGAGGTACTTTTTTTTTTTTTTTTAGGTGTCTGCATGATGCGTGGACTTGTTTTTATGTATTAGAGGTCAACCGATATGGGATTTTCAAATGCCGATACCAATATCTAACAACATTTTCTGCCAATTTTGTACACCGATATTTGAGGCCAGTAGACCAGGGTTGTCAAAACAATTCCACAAAGGGCCAAGAGGGTCCTGGATTTCATTTTAACCAAGACTGCACAAACAGATTAACCAATGAATTTTCTGCTAAAACAAGCAGCACCTGACAGCAATACTGATTACACTTGTAGGAGATCAGATTGGTGAAAAGATGACCTCTTCATTGGTTGGAACAAAATCTGGGACCATCTTGGCCCTTTATGGAATTAGTTTTACACCAGTGCAATAGACTTTTTCTTTAAAGCAAGTAGATTATGAAAGACAATTTTTTTTAAAATCGCATCAACAGCTTGAAATTTACAATGATGACCATTCTTCTTGTCAATCAGCTGTAGAGCAGGGCGGTAAACCGAAAATTTACCGTTACCGAAATTCTTCACGATGACCGACGTAATTTTGACCATGTCGGTAAATTCGATAATTTAATAAAGGAAGAAAATATAGTCCTTTCATCACGCTTTGACTCTGTGTTGTTCGGCTATGTTCATTCCCCTTTAAGAAAGCAGACAGTGAGCTTACGTTTGGAGTCACATGGTTTTCAGGAAGCCAATCAAACAGAAGCCCTGTAGGCTAACGCTAGCTGCTAACGCTAGCGGCTAACGCTACAAGCAAACGGGATGAAGTCGGGCTTAAGTTAGCTTCGCCGAACTTTCACCCGACATTAAGTAAATTCTTGACGGGTTCCAGATAGGGATGGAAAAACCGAGGCTTTCTGAAACAATGAACCACTTTTAAGACAATTGCCCTAAATTGAATCACTGTTTGACACACTGCAAGAGCCCCATCTACTGGATAAACAGTGCACGTTTCTTTTTAAAAGTAAAATTGACAAATTGCCTCAGAATTACATATCTTCAATAGAATTAAGTGAATGTCGTCTATTTCAACCAGGAGATCGTGTCATCATTAAGTGTGATTTACACAATTAAAGTTGACGTCTTTAAGCCTGTGTAATTGCTTTTGTCTGTGAAGATGTGTTCAAAGCAGTATTTGTAATACACGACAGTGCTAGTCTTGTAAGTGGCTCGTCCTAGATGACGGGGAGTAACTATGTATTGTTTATTTTTTGTAAAAATTACAGTACAGTAAGCACAGTGCTTGGGAACAGGAATATTATTTATTGCATACTGTAAGGATTTCCAAAATCATAAGATGTAAATAATTGAGCCGAATAAAAGAAAGGAAAGGTTTGTGAAACATTTTATTTTTTAATTAAGTATAATTTCTGGGGGGCAGGTGGATGTGTCGTATTTGTATCTATTCTAAATATCTAAACGTATGCCACTATCTAGTGTATAACAATGCGGAATGAATTTAATGAAATTCAAGTGATGATATTTTTCAAGTCATACAAGCTGTTATAAATGTTCACACAAGAATTCTTATTGTTTACAAGATTTTTTTTTTAATACTTAATGTTTAGACTGCATGTGCAATTGTTAAATTGAAAGCTGGTAAATAAATTTAACGAGAAACTGTTAATTTGTATTCCATGCATTGATTCAAATTTTCAAATTATATAACAGTTTGCTTGGGCGAATTTATCGTCATTTATCGTTATCGAGGTAAATCTGCTCAATTTATGGTGATACGTACTTAAGGCCATATCGCCCAGCCCTAATCAGCTGAACAGCATATGTTAAAAGAAAAAATTATAATTATGATAATACACATTCAGCAGGAAAAGCGGGACATCATTTTCAATTAAACCCACCTAGAGGCCACGAAATGTCTGTTTAAAAAAAAAAAAAAAAAAAAAAGGTTGTCTAAGCATTTAACACTGGGAAGTCTGGGTTTGTTTGTTTTTTTTGGGGGGGAGCATGCTTAGAGTCTAGCCAGAGCCGTTTGTCGAACACATCTCAAGGTGACGACTCTACTGGCTACAATTAGCCTATTACAGGCGACCATAAAGAGCTTTTAATTTTAATAAATGCCATTTCACCAACTGGCTCTCCTCTAGACTTAAACTCACCAGGAAAGCCAAGTGGCTCTGCTTTAGACTGGCCAGTGTTTTAAGAGGACACTCGCCATTCTGAAGCCAATGCGAATGCTATGCTAACGCGACGAGTTACATTTAACATGTTCACTCAGCACAGACCTTTAAAGGCTAGAGCAGCATTGCATATTCTCTTTCCAAGATAAGAAAACAAATCTTAGCGTGTTTCCAAACAAGCCCCCCCCCCCAAAAAAAAACCTGTAAAAAAAACTTTGATACTTTTATACTATTATACTTGTTTTTTTTTTTTAAAGCATGTAGTTTATGAAAGGCAATTTTGCATCAACAGCTTCAAATTTACAATGATGACCTGAGACTTAAATGATTAATTCGGTCTAGTGCTATCAAACCAACGCACTTCTTTTTATGACTCTCCACGCTCAGCAAGAACATTACATCATTTTCAAATAAAAAAACCCACCAGGACATCACGACGAGATGTAAACAAGAGTTGGAAGAGGGTGCTCGCCATACTAAACCTAATGCTCACGCAAATGCTACACTAACGCTATGAGTTACATTTAAAGTGTAAGGATCACTCAGAAAACATTTTAAAAGGCTAAAGCAACATTGCATATTCTCATGAAAGATAAAAAAAAAAAAAATCTTACAATATTTACAAAACAGGCAAGCCTGAAGCTTCCTGTTGCTTCCTGTAGCAGCCTGCCTCCAAGCTACTGCAGTGTCCTTCTGGGGTCCCACCGTCAATCATCGGCGGCCACAGTTGCCCACACAGATGCCTGATCAAAATCCTTTTTTATCGGCTTATTTTTTTTAATTGGCTGATATTGCAAAAACTCAATTTCTGCAGATATTTAAGTATATCTTTTCATGGGACAACACTGACAAAATGACACTTTGACACAATGAAAAGTAGTCTGTGCGCAGCTTATATAATAGTTAATTTCTTTTCCCCTCAAAATAACTCAAAATATAGCCATTAATATCGAAACCCCTGGCAACAAAAGTGAGTACACCCCTAAAAACTATATCCCTAAATGTCCAAATTGAATACTGCTTGTCATTTCCCCTCCAAATTGTCATGTGACTCGTTAGTGTTACTAGGTCAAGGTTTGCATGGGGAGCAGGTGTGTTCAAATTTGCAGTGCAGCTCTCACACTCTCTCATACTGGTCACTGAAAGTTCCAACACGGCACCACATGGCAAAGAACTCTCTGAGGATCTTAAAAGACTTATTGTGGCGCTACATGAAGATGGCCAAGGCTACAAGAAGATTGCCAACACCCTGAAACTGCGCTGCAGCACAGTGGCTAAGATAATCCAGCGTTTTAAAAGCGCAGGGTCCAATCAGAACAGGCCTCGGGTTGGTCGTCCAAAGAAGCAGAGCGCACGTGCTGAGCATCAAAATGTCATTTTCTTTAGTGTTGTCCCATGAAAAGATATACTTAGATATCTGCAGAAATGCGAGGGGTGTACTCACTTTTGTGGTACTGTATCTGTCGACCTCTTGTATGTATTCCTGTTCACGCTCCTGTTCTGATTTATAGGAAATTGCTGAATAAGTATATTAGTACTGGTAACAATATACAATTGGACAAATAAATCATATCTAATTACTGTAATTTTTGGACTATTAGGCGCCACCCACCAAATTAGACACAAAAATGGCATTTGTTCATAGATAAGCCGCACCGGACTTTAAGCCGCAGCTGTCCTTATTGCATTATTTCAAACTGGCGTCGAACACTGGGTCTGCAAAGCATTGTGGACAGTCCTCCAGCCCGATTTTTTTTTTGCTGTGTAAACTGTCTGTTGTTTAAAATTAAACAAAAAACAACTCTTTTGACACCAAACCTGTGTTTTATTCTTCATATACTTTGAAGTGTAAATGTAAATTAGTCACAGCAAACATATTTCCAAAACAAATGGTAAAGTGCACCAACCAAAAATACGACATAAAGTGATAAAAAGCTGGCAGTTTTTGGCCAGCTGGGTCACCACTTCGTGTGGCCATTCGCTTCCGAACAAGCACTTACGTTCTTCCATTTTATTATCATTTTTAAAGCATTAGCTGACCTCCAGCCCCGTATTTTCCTCTCGTCGGCCTGGCCCATTTTTGCGTGTAGTGCAAGAATGTAAATGGCGGTGATTTTGAGCTGAACCGGAAACAACGTTCTGAGCGGGTCAATCAGTCCATTGACGTCACGTCACCATGCGTTGATGTGAGGTGTAGTTAGGATTTTATCAGGCTACGGCGTAAGGTCGTAAATCGGGTCTGTGTTGACTAGGGGTGCACGATATCCATTTTAAAAATCGATATCGAGAACTTCCTGCTCCTCAAGGCTGATACCGATACGATAACCGATAATATATATATATATATATATTTTTTTTTTAATGTATATTCACATGGGTTTTTGAACACAAGTGGTGGATTCAGCATAGACTTGCCTTTGACCTAACCAGAATTTTCATGATGACATGAACATTATTGTAATGAACAAAACGAAGACAAGAACAGTTTTGACTTTAGAAAAAGTGCCCATATTTATTTTTTCAAATAAAAGTTGAGTCAATCACAATCAGTCAATATCATTGACGATGTGTTCCCGTGAACGATGAGCACTGAACTTCAACAAACATAAACCCAACAGGTATTGTGCTTTGTCAGCAGATAAAACACTTGGTGCAAGAGGAGAGGAGACTTTTGTAGTCTTGGTCCATGAAACTGCTCAAACGCACACATCCCAATCCACTGACACCGTGCCAAAAATATTATATATTACCTATTAAAAATATTATATATTACCTATAAACATGTGCCGGTTACCGGTTTCACGGTTTACCGTGGTTACGGTATTTGCTATTTTTCATGTGCCAAAATGCAGCCGGAGTGGCTTGGCCCGGCAGCGCTCACCGATTCCCGTTTGTTGCCGTGTGTGTCAGTGAAGCTATTCTGCTAAACAGCCAGCAAACCCAAAAACAAACACAACACAAACACTTTTCTTCAATTTATTGAACTCTCAAATCGTGGTGAAATATACAAAATGAATACATTTAAAACATTGTACAATTGTATTTTTCCACGTATGAGTAGGTTCAACAGGATAGCAGTAGCACCATTAAAAAGTTCGCCAAAAACAAAACACACATTTTCCTTTCAAATTCAATACACAAACTAACTAAAACTTACAAAGACGAATGTTAGCCTAGGCTTAGCTGGGAGAGCTGCTTCGTCGAGGTTTTAAATCTCACAGCCGCTGAGTGAGAAACAAGCTTGAATGAAGGGGGATAAAAAAAAAGATAGCGTCAAAGATCGATAATTGCGAAAAGAGGTCTCACTACCCTTTTTTTTTTTTTTTTTTTTTTAAGATGAAAGTAGAGCTGAAACGAGTACTCGAGTAACTCGAGTTTAAAAACTGATCCGAGTAATTTTATTCACCTCGAGTAATCGTTTATTTTGACAGCTCTAAGCATCATGTTTTGCTCGGACTACTTTTAATGCGGGACAACGCGCTGTCACGTGCGGAGAGGAAGAAGGAAAAAAAAAAACTTACTGCAGTCGACAGCCGCCACAAACGATGCCGACGTTGCTAAATACTAGCCCGCACGATGCTACGTTGGTACAAGTAACGTCTGATGCGTCTCATAGAGATCACATGTATGTTGAACTAGATGCGAAATGACAGACTCGGCCGCGTCTGGGCAGCGTTAGTAGACAGCCGCCATCTTAAAGCAGTAGAGCGCTAAGCGCTAATAAAGAGCGCTAAGCGCTAATAAATAAGATTAACGTTACTGTCGCTACTAGCTCGCGTAACGTTAGCCCTGCGGAGGGCTAGGTTTCAAATAAATTATGACCACTGTCGATGCGTGGCTAACATAACTTACATACAGGCTTTAACATAACATAGCATTGTGGAGTGATGAGGGTGTAAAATAAAAACTTAACCATGCTAACTATCAATTTTAGCTCAGTAGTCATTTCTTGATAAAACACCCAAGTAGCACTGGTCCCTAATGTGCTCCAATACAGCCTGTATCATAAATTTATTTTGAACACTGCAAAAACTCAAAATCCTATCCGGACTTACAATTTAGACTAACTTAAAACTTAACCAGAACTTAAAAATGGCTTGACACAAAGAGAAATTCAATTGGAACACGTGGGAAAAAAATCCTAACTTTTAAGTGATGTGTGTTATCAAGCGTAACGGCATTTTTAGGTAAGATATATATATATATATATATATATAATATACTTTTTTTTTTTTTTAATAAGATCTAAAAGTTTTTTGAGTGAAAGCAGTGAATTAGTCTTTTTTTAAAAATTCTAGTTACATCTGAGATGCAATTGTTGGCTGTTTTCAACTATATACATCGAAAATAAAGACATTGATTGACTGAAAATGGTTCAAGATTAGATGAAATGTCTTGTTTTCTCATGTATATTTATAATTGCTCTTCACCTAAAAATATATTTGTTTTATCCGATTACTCGATAGAATTTTCAGTCGATTACTAAAATATTCGATAGCTGCAGCCCTAGATGAAAGCTTTCCTCAACAATATTTACATTTTAACTAACTTATAAAACTAACTTATACATTTTCAACTAACTTATTAACTTATGAATTCTTTGTTCTGGCTGAAAATGGCGAAACTTCACTTGAGCTTCCCCTCCTCAAAAAAAGTCATACAGTCTATATCTTTTTAATTTTATTTAGAAGTGTTTTTACTTTTTTTGTAACAATTATTTATTTATTTCTTGTTTATTTTGCATTATATTCATGTTCCAATTTGCAAATATGTTCTGGGAAAAAAATCCTGTTCAATGGAAAAAAGATTATTATTATTATTTTTTTTTTTTTTAAACCTATGTCTCAAAATTTTGGAGCTATAATTGCAATACTGTGAAACCGCGGTATTTTAGCTCACGGTTATCGTACCGTCAAATTCTCATACCGGCACATGCCTAATTACCTATTAATAATATTATTGGATTTATTGGGATTATGTCATAATTCCTATTTTCGTGCACCTCTAGTGCTGACGGCATAGGTCCGCCGTCACCGCTACGCAGAAGCATAAATCAGCTTTTAGGCAGCTTATGGAGTCATGAAATTCGGCACACCTCGATTATTTGGCCCAGTTAGAAGATTAATTTTGGTTTTGAAAAAGGGCGTGGCTGCACAGCTCTGTAGTGCCTCCTTTTTAGTGGGACCCTCGTCAATAGGCTTTTTTTCACCTAGATGTTTGAATATATTTCTCATCTCAGGATATACAAAAACATCTGTCAGCCATGTCCACAACACAAAAGACATTCAACACAAAAAAACAGGCGATTTTTGAGCACGTTAGTTTCTCATGAGATGAGGAGAGGGAGACGACCTACCACCACCCTGAGCTGCGTGCCATCCGAGTTGCAACAAACTGCGAGGGCCCGCTCAGTCCTGCTAGTAAATTTGGGTTAATTTTCAAGGAGCCACCAGAGATTTGTACTTCTCGTCTGTTACGTCCATGTGCTTTAAAAACTGATCATTGTTTCCTCTACAGGTGTACAAAAGGGCCAAGGCACTGGACCAGTCAGACAATGATATTTCTGCAGTCTACAGAGCCTACATTCATTAGATTGAGGTGTGACTTACTGTCTGGACCACAACATCTTTAATCGCTCATTGTTCCCTCCTCTTGATGTAACAAGTTTTATACTTTTAATTCTAGTTTTATTTCATCCAGTTATTCTATTTTTGCGCCTGCTTGGTTATATGCCCACAACTGATGGGATTGCAATTTCTTCATTATAAGAAAAAAACAAAAAAGGAACATTGCACTGACTAAACTGAGGGGAAGATGTGTGCTTAATGCTCTAAAAAAGGTTCTACTCCTGCAAGCTTATCATACCTTGTCATCAGACTATGTATGTATGATGTTTGTGAGGGCTAAAATGTGGGGTCCAGAACCACTGAAGAGCACGTTTTCCCGTCCTAGCATAGATTGCTGTCAGGTTCAGAACGCATAACCCCAAATACTTTTTATGTACAAATGAGTTAATTTAAGTTGTTTTTTTTTTGTTGTTGTTGTTGTTTTTTTTTGCTTTGACTCTATCAAAAATTTCAAGAGGGGGAAAGTAGAACACTGCATTGCCTTAATATAATGCTCCCCTCAAATCAATGTTTTTATTTATTTGTGAGGTCCTCTTTGCAGTTAGGACATGACATTTCTGTATTTGACAATTGGAACTTTAACGTTGAGGTTTATTTTATTTCCTAACCAATATAAGGACAACAGCCTTAAAATGCAGTAAGAATTAGACTTTCATATGAAAACATTCTTTTAAGTTTTAATTCCTCAGTTCTCTTATTTGTTTTAAGATATCTATATTATCCTGGATTGAGTGAAATCCACTTTTGAGTTATATTTTAACTTGGTTGGAAGAAAAACTCCAGTGTCAACTGTTTTTTTTTTTTGTGGTCATTAGGAGTGGGGATACTGTAGTACGGGGTGTGTTCTTGATTGGACAAATGAAAACGTGATGACTAGTTTTATATGACTGAGAAATGTTTCACTGACTGAAAGCTGCGGAATAAATGGAAGATTCTAAGCAGCAAATTTTTGTTGTAATGTCCTCATTCATCAGTTACCGGCACACACCCACACACCTTGCTCAAAATCATTAGTACAGTTTGTTACACGTCAGACATTTGGCTCTAAAATGTATTGTAGTTTCTCCTTATGACGGAAAGACTGCATGCTAAAAATTTCACGACAGTGCAAGCAGACAAATCAGATTGCTGAATTTATCATAATAGTTTATACCATTTCTCTCTTGCAGAAATAGACACCACGTTCTGTTGTACAGTGCCCTTTTTTCCCCCCCTTATTTTTTGCGTGAAAATAATCCGATTTCGCTGTGAATGTCAAAACAGAATTGAGTCTAGGAAACCAAGCAGTAAATTTTCAAATTTGAAGATTTTCTGTTTTAGTCCCCCACACTGTTTGAGGATGTTTTAGAAGACATGTACGTAGCATCATGAGTTTGAGGATGAAGAATTTTATATCTTCAATCACTAGCATAAACAATTATGACTCCTCATTGGTTTGCCCTAAAAGCTGTAGAACTGTAAATTTATTTCATTTGGTTTATTGAATCTCATGCCAAAATTTTTGAATAGTTTAATGATAAAACAACCTATGGAAACTTTTGGGATATTTATGATGTGTGTACATGTGGAAATATAAAGGCTTTTGTGCTGTTTAATAAATTCTCTCCTCATTACTGATGTACAAGTGTTTTCCTTTAACCCTTAGATGCATAAGTGGGTCAAAAATGACCCGTGAGGTTGTTTTCTTGAAACATCTTTGTAATGAATTTAAAATTAAAAAAAAAAAAAAAACATATTCCAGGTGTTCCTCAAAAGGTTCCTCAAAAAATGTTTTTGATATAATGCCATTCATTTTTAAAACAAAGTTGTCATACATTTGAAGCAATTATAGAAATTTTTGTATTACTACCCCAAGCATCGATAAGTGGGTCAAAAAAGACCCACATGCATTTTCTTTGGAATCCAATGGGAACCTTTGATTCTTATCAACTGGCTGTCACAAATAAATAAACTGTGGACCACACAGACTAGGTATATAAGAAGTGTCACCCCTCAGGAACATTATTTTACACAGCAAGAGCAGATACACCTACTTAAAGTATTATCTTCATATAGTATTTCGTTTGTGTGTCTTTCATGATATGCCATCGCCATGATATTTATGTCATCGAGCTTCACACTGTGACCCAGGAATTAAACGCCTGGTTTCACACATGCCGCGTCCCGGGTAAGTCCCGGACATTATACTAGGACACGACCCGGTAAATGTCCGTGTCAGTCGACCCGGGAAATTGCTTTCACACATAAGGGCTACCCGTTTAAATCTTGGGAATTAACCGGAGTTCAGGTATGTGTGAAAGGGGCTTTATTAAGAGGACGCATCAATTTAATGTTGGCACACGGATAAAACGGACGGCGAATGAAGACATTGAACTAAATTTACTACCGTCCAAGTACAGTGGTTTGGTTAGCTAATGATATCTTAATAAGATATTCCATAACCATAACTACGACGTTGCTATCCAATTTTGTGCTTGCTAGTAGCTAATCACTCTCAGGCCCCTCCAGACAACCAGTCAATCACCCGACCACGCCCCCTTTACAGTCCTGGGTGCGTCTGCACCCCCCTAAGCTCCGCCCCTGGTTCAAGGCAGGGGTGTCACTAGATTTTAAGAACGGGGGGCCTTAGCCCCCTGGAGGTGTAACTTTCATTTTGTTTTGTTTTTTAGCCTGTCCTGTTCAGCTGATCATTTAACAAATTGAAAAATACACTGTAAAAATGGAAGTCAAGTTAACACAAGAAACGAAGTAATTGAGGACCAAGTGGAATATTGAACATAATATATTTAAAGAGCATACGACAGGAGAAAAAAAGTCTTAAATGGCATTATTATGTGAATTAGAATCATATTTTGAGACGATTCGACTATATACAACAATTTAGCAAAGCGCAGATGATGAGAAATTAGTCTTTTAATCTGCCGGTTAGCCACGCCTACCATTATAGGGCTTTAGCGTCCCCAACAGGTGGATGACGTCAGCGGTAGACTGGGCTCATCGGTTTTACTATTCAGCCCATTGAGGGGGAATTATTCAGAACGAGGAAAACGCGACGAAGAGAGCCGCAAAATGTCATTGTTTCAGTCTCTTTACTCCAATATTTTTACAGGATATTTTTTTTAATCAAAGTATTTTTCCCCAATAGCTATATAAATGGCTTGAGAAGGACCAGTCAGCCCGTCGAGGGGGGACTATTCACAACGAGGAAAACGCGACGAAGAGAGCTGCAAAATGTCATTGTTTCTGTCGCTTTACTTCAATATTTTTACAGGATATTCTTTTTATCCAAGTATTTTCCCCAATTGCTAAATAAATGGCATGGCCAGGACAAATAACAGTCTTGTGCTAAATGGAATATGAAATAATAAAAATGCATTTATTCAGGACGACATGGCAAAATTACTCCATAATGGTCAAAACTGTCGACTTCACCTTGACTGTCGCACCTCCCGAACGATATTTTATGACACCTAAATCGGACATATGTCGTTTCCCTTCCCCGGTTTCAGAGAATGTAAACAGACCAAAAGGCGTGACAGCTAGCCGACATGCTAACCCGAACCGAGTAATGAAAATCACACATAACTAGCCTGGATTTATTGACATGACGACTGGGTTGTCGATTGTCCTCGCGGATCGGCAAACCGCCCGGTGGAGAGCAATTTACAGTTCGTTCCCCGGAGGAGGGTGGCTGCAGTTGTTGTGCAGCTAACGTGCTGCTAATGTGCATGAGGACAGCTTTTTACATGCCTATCAATGATCAAACGTAAGTAGTCCTTTTATTTAAAGAAAGTTTGTAGTGTTTACTTTGTAATCGCTGTATTCGTATTTGAGATAATACAAAACAAGATGTTTACTCACTTCCTCGTAAGTCCGATGGCCCCACAGTAAATATCCACGGTGAATGGGAACCTTTTGAAACTCCAAAAAGGCGCATACGCCTCTCCCTCATACAGAATGATTTTTCTGCAGCCGTTTGGCTGGCGTGATGCGAAAAATAAACGTATTAATCCGCAAAATCAGCTGAATCCTTCATCCTCATACACAACAGTACGCTGTATAGGGAAGAGGACGTCTTCTACCGTACACGTCACAGCGCCCTCCTCCTCAATGCAAGACCGAAGCCGGTGTTCTGACAAATTTTGCAACCCATCAAAAATTTCTACCTTGCAGTTTTGCGCATGCGCGTAACGTTAAAAATGGCCGCGAATGCAGGGATTCCAAAGTAAACACTACAAACTTTCTTTGAAGAAAGGAATATTTACTTAAGTTTGATCATGTAAAGACATGTACAAAACTTCTCAGACACATCCTACCATGTTAGCTGCACACAGCAACTGCATCCCGCGCTCTCACTGCTAAGGAAGTTGCCATGTCGTTAAGTATTAATTTACGCCATTTTCATGTTGCACATGTATGTTTATGATGTATCTAGTTTAGTTCGCACCTTTGGATAACATTGAGAGTCCAACTGAATGTAAAAGAGGGCATTTTCAGCGCCACAAAATCTTTGGGAGCAAAATTTTATAAGGGAGCAAATTTTGACAGAACACCGGAAGTCACTCATTTTCATGGCTCGGGATTCAAAAAACTAAATCAATATAGCGATCGCTTCCACACACATCCAAGCGGTCCACATCATTCAGGAGCATAAAATACTGCGTGTATTATGAAATAAACATGCTTTTTCGTGTCACATGCACTTTAATATTGATTCAAACTGATATTGGAATATTGATAAAGGCCTAAAAACCCGCAACAGCAAGATAGCAGAATGTTTTTTTTTATTCGCTATTTTGTATTTTATTTTTATTGAACGATAGACATACCTGTACACTCAAGGTCGTTGGCAATCTTACAAATAGTGACGTATGCCCTTCAAAATTGGTGACTAATCTTACAACGTTGTATATAGTGTGCAATATGAAACAAAACTCAATTTTTAAAATAATATGAATTTATTGGTAATATTGTAACATATAACGTGGTGCAATCAAAGAACAATCAATATATTCAGCTACATCATGATGACTAAAATTTAACAGTGACTTTTGTTATAATTGTATGTAGCACTTTTGGCAATTTCTATCATGTCTTGATGGCTGCACTTCATGGCACTTCAGCTCGCAATTCAGTTTGACTTGAAGGTACTCCGTTAGTGTGTCCAATGATAAATTAAAAAGGTCAATTGATAAAATGAACTTACCGATGCAATCTTTGACTCAGGGAACATTTCTTTTGCTCATTCTGAGAAGTGATCAGCAATAGTTGCAGGCAAATTGTGTTCGGCAACAAACTGGCAGGATAAAATCTCCACTTTTGTCTCTTTTCATTCTGCAGACTTCATCTTCATGACCAGTGTTGTTAATCTTACTTTTAAAAAGTAAGTAATTACAGTTACAAATTACTTCTCCCAAAAAGTAACTGAGTGTAAGAATAATTAGTTACTTGGCAAAGTAACTGGTGTTGCCTTTCATGTTTTTTTTTTCTTTCATTAAAAAAAAAAAAAAAAAACCATAGTAACCTTTGCTATGTTTGGAAGTCATTTAATGTTGTGAATCAACTGTTAAAGTTGTTAAAATTGCTCCCGATTTTGATTAGTTCCCTTCTGTCAACTTTCGACATGTGAAAGTGTTAAAACTGTTTCATCATTTAAAGATAGATTCAAGTCAAAATTTTGCCGATTTAGGAGTATTTCAAATAAAAAGTTACTAAGGTTCGCTAGGAAGGCTTTAAAATGGCGGCTGTTTACTAACGCCGCCGAGTCTGTCATTTCGCATGTAGTTCTATATGCATGTGATATCTAGGCGTAGATTGTAGGCAGTCGGCTACAGTCAGGAAATATTGGAGCCAACTAGCCTAGCATCGCGTTTGCTTCAGCGTCACAACACTTTTCTCTGTGTCTCTGACTTTTCTCGCGTCATTCAACCAACGTAGTAACGCATAGTAACGCACATTGTCTCGTTGCCGAAACGGTGACAAAATCCGGAGAAAATGTAATGCACGAAAAACGTAGATTTTGAACATACGGCTTACACATTTAAAAATCAGTACTCACTTGTACAAAGTACGCCAGAAGCGTACAACCTGACAAATATGAAAACTACAAATGACAAAAAAAAAAACACTACAGAACAACCAGTTTATATAGAATATAACTATCAAAAAATAATAATAATTAAAAAAAAAAAAAAGGGGGGGGGGGGAATGCATTTTATAAACTAAACAATTTTGTAGCAGAATGTTTTTTTGCAGAAGTCTTCCGAATCAGGATCAGTGGGCGGGGCCATCTAATTCTGAATAATTCTGAACGTGTGACCAATACATGTTGCGTTCAAGGCTTTTTGCAATTTCAAGACTAATGTTTTCATGTATTTGTTCTCCGGTTTTGTGTCGTGGGGTATAAATTAAATGCTTATTGCACGGATAGACTGCATTCTTGTTGTGAATATTAACATTCAAAACAGCAGCTTTTGTCCAGATAAAGTAAATTGTTGAATCTCGTCGGAAAGTACAAATTGAAATCGAAATACAGTTGTAAACAACATTTAGCTTAAGACAATGTTGTCACGTTATGATGTTTACATTTATTGTGCATTATTTAGAGTGCGCTTGCATTGTGCGTCCCTCTTTATCCGTGTGAGTTTCCTTTGACAAGCGAGCGTTCTCACTGGCAGTAAAGGCAGCGCCTCATCTGCTAAGCTAAGAAGCAAACGTAACCACGGGAGCGGACACCTTGTATTGTGCGCTTTACGCATCGTCCTTGTTTACGGCTCAGAATGCTCAACCCTCAGAGATCTTTGTCGGAACTTCCCAAGATGTCGGCTGCCAGTCAAGTGGAGAGAGCAGTGCTGGTAAGATCGTGTTGCTTGCTATCTTCTGTCAGTCTGCAGGGAAGCAAATGCATGAAGCTAGCTGCCTAACGCATCCTCATTCAATGGTTTGCCCCTCTTTCTCAAATAGTGGCTCTGAACCTAGAGTTCTGCCGTTTGGCCAAATGAGTCGTGCATTGCTACGTTTGTCCGCTCTTGGAAATTGTCCCCTTTAGAATGTAGTTGGGTCTCAGAGGACGAGCGGTAGAATGCAAGCAAGGTTTCAACGGTCAGGTATATGTTTTGTGGTGTGTTCGCGTCGGGCCCGACCGAACCAAACATCTGTGCAAATTGCATCAGACACGACACATTTTTATTAAAAGCAAAACAACAGAAAATACAGTGATCCCTCGTTTTTCGCGGTTAATAGCGACCAGAACACCCCCCCCCCGCGATAAGTGAAAAACCGCGAATTAGCGCCCCCCATTGTGTTCAATGTACTGTTCCTTCTAAAAAAAAAAAAAAAAAGCATATTGTGATAAAGTTAATTATTTTCTGTAATGTACCGATAAACACTAGAATTTCATATACTTTAGATTCATTACACACAACTGAAGTAGTTCAAGCCTTTTATTGTATTAATATTGATGATGTTGGCAAAACAAGAAAACTCAAAAATCCCTATCTCAAAAAAATAGCATATCATGATAAGGTACTCTAAAGAAGCTTCTAACCTAATCATCTGAATCAACAAATTAACTCAAAACCCCTGCTAAAGATTCCTGAGACTTTTAAAAACTCCCAGCCTGGTTCATTACTCAAAACCGCAATCATGGGCAAGACTGCCGACCTGACTGCTGTCCAGAAGGCCATCATTGACACCCTCAAGCAAGAGGATAAGACACAGAAAGAAATTTCTGAGCGAAAAGGCTGTTCCCAGAGTGCTGTATCAAGGCACCTCAGTGGGAAGGAAAAAGTGTGGCAGGAAACCCTTCACAACCGAAAGAAGTGACCCCACCCTGAGAAGGATTGATGAGAAGGGCCGATTCCAGACCTTGGGGGACCTGCAGAAGCAGTGGACTGAGTCTGGAGTAGAAACATCCAGAGCCACTGTGCACAGGCGTGTGCTGGAAATGCTCTACAGGTGCCGCATTCCCCAGGTCAAGTCACTTTTGAACCTGAAACAGCGGCAGAAGTGCCTGACCTGGGCTACAGAGAAGCAGCACTGGACTGTTGCTCAAATTTTCCATGTCATTCGGAAATCAAGGTGCCAGAGTTTGGAGGAAGACTGGGGAGAAGGAAATAACAAAATGCCTGAAGTCCAATGTCAAGTACCCACAGTCGGTGATGGTCTGGGGTGCCATGTCAGCTGCTGGTGTTGGTCTACTGTGTTTTATGAAGAGCAGGGTCAATGCAGCTAGCTATCAGGAGATTTTAGAGCACTACATGCTTCCATCTGCTGAAAAGCTTTATGGAGATGAAGATTTCATTTTTCAGCATGACCTGGCACCTGCTCACAGTGCCAAAACCACTGGTAAATGGTTTACTGACCATGGCATTACTGTGCTCAATTGGCTTGCCAACTCTCCTGACCTGAACCACATAGAGAATCTGTGGGATATTGTGAAGAGGAAGTTGAGAGACACCAGACCCAACACTGTGGATGAGCTTAAGGGCGCTATCGAAGCATCCCGGGCCTGCATAACACCTCAGCAGTGCCACAGGGTGATTGCCTCCATGCCACGCCGCATTGAAGCAGTCATTTCTGCAAAGGATTTCCGACCAATTATTGAGAATAGCTGATATAATTAATTAAAGGTTAACTTTTTTTGTATTAAAAAACACTTTTTTTGTATCGGTCGGATGAAATATGCAATTTTTTTTTGAGATAGGGATTTTTTTTTCTTCCAATTTTTGCCAAAATCATCAATATTAAAACAATAAAAGGCTTGAACTACTTCAGTTGTATGTAATGAATCTAAAATATATATGAAAGTCTAATGTTTATCAGTACATTAAAGAAAATAATGAACGTTATCACAATATGCTAAGTTTTTGAGAAGGACTAGTATTTATTCAGATTTAGCATTGGAAAGATACGTATAAGATGCTTTTTCACGTTTTTTCCCCCAAATTATAATTAAAAAAAAACGTATTTGTATGAAAACACTTAGGTGACTTGAAGTTCCGCTCTGAGACCCCCAATTTGGGCAAATTTCAAAATTTTCCTACATGCATGTGATACATCATTGGAAAGCTTAAAATCTCAATTTTCTGGGGGAAGAAAATTTTTGAACAAGAGGGCATTAAAAAAAAAAATGAAACCCCTATATCCTAATTTGAGGTGAGAGCATAATAAAGCATAATTAAAGACAGCATAATTTTAACGAGATATTATCGCGTACTTGCCTTGTTTTGATCCAAGACTCCGTGTAGCATGTCTCACCGAGGTTCAAGACACAGCTGTGAATGGCCACAGCCGGACTTTGGGGGGATTTTATGGGTGAAACACAGTAATATAACAAGGGTCGCAATGCAGAAATCGCAGACATGAAGCAGTGGTCGAGATTTTCTTTTTTTAAATATTTACCCTTTTAAACGTTTTTTTCTTCAATTTTTCTTTGTTTTGATCGATTATTTATCATCTAAAATATCGGGGGAAATGCGACAGTAACAAAAAATACCGTTAAGGGATAGTTATGAGGTAGATATCCGTGACCCATTTACGGACACTATTTTTTTCATTGTGAATAAATTTGTTTAAAAGTTTAAAATATCCAAGTGAATAAATTTATAAGGTTTTTTTTTTTTTTTTTTTTAAACTAAGTATTCGACATCAATGAATAATTCAAAGCTAAAAATGATAGACAATTCGAATAATAAAATTACTTACCGTCTTTTTATGGCTGGGTTGAAACAAAAGCAGTTGCGCGGTGTCTGTAAACGGTGGTCTCCAGGGTAAAACGGACAAATTAAAAATACTTTTGGGGCTTAATGCGCAATGAAACTGCTATGGCAGCATATAGACATACTGTTCTATTAAACACAACAGTTCTTTTAGCTTAAAATACAGCAGTTTATTTTAAAGAGGGGTGCAAGAGCAAAAACTGCTTTTTCAGCCTTGTCTGTGCTTTCCGCCATATATGTATTAATAAATAATTTTGAAGCACTTCAAATGTAATAATTATGATAGGTTTTAAACATGTTACTGTCCCACTGAATTATTTTAAAACAAAAATAAAGTAGAAATATGATTGTCTTTATTAAATGCTTCATTGAGTGAATCCACTTAAATCCGCTCAAGCCGCTCATTTACACACAATGAGTTGCCACTGCAACTGTTTAACAAGTTAAACAAAGACTGACGCATGCGGCGCTTTGAAGTTTCGTCTTCCAAGCATCTCTGGCGAGATCAAAACCAAACGTATGTCAATCATTGTTAACGACTAAGCACTGACTGACCAAGAAAAGCATCAGGAGCGTGAGTGAGAGACTACGTGATCAGATCGGGACAGCGCTATGAAATACTGCATTTATTTATTTATTTTTTTTTTAATTGAAAAAGGAAGACAAACTTTAAAAAAAAGCATCGTTTCTACTGAATAAAATTGAGACATCAGATTGCAAGCAGTAGCATTGATTGCATTTCATTATGTTTAGTATTAGTAAATGTTTGAACTGTCGCAAACTCCGCCTTCTAGTCGTCCATCGACCAATCACAAGTCCTAGAAACTGATGTTAAGGGCGCATGATCTGACAAACTCGCATGTCCCCTTGTCTAATTGATTGATTTGGTCAGATTCTTTCTCTTAAATCTAGTCAAATAATTTTCGCCATCATGTTTTGAGTGTTAAAACTGAGCAACAGATTAATGCGTCAAATTTTTCTACTTTACGTAAACGTTACTATTTGTTCTTATTAAGCCCAAACATCTAGAAGTTGGTCATTTTTCACCTAAATCACGAAAAAAATGCTTTCAAATAATGTTTTGAACATGATCTATTCTTGAATTAAGAACATTTAGATGTTTCAAAGCTTTAAGATTACAGATACTAATTTATTGCTTAAAATAAGTCTGTTAAGCTTATTTTCAGCTCGCTATTTTTCTGAGTAAAATAAGGACCGGCAGATAATTTCACTCATTTTTAGTAGATTTACTCTGAAAACAAGGGAATTTAATTAGTTTTAAGGAGGTGTGTTTTTGCAGTGAACACATTTACTTTTTTAAAGAAAAAAAAGTCTCACCTGTTCTAAACAATGTTCTTCAAGATTGCTTCTTCTGATAACTATCAACATTGTGTTATTGTTTTTTGTTGAATCAAAGTGTGTCTCTTCGTCTGATCGGCAGTCCAGAAAAAAGTATAGCTAAGTTTCCTGAGCGAAAATTGGGTAGTGCCATCTTTGACATTGTCTGCTACGGACATCCGGTTTAGAGGGAACACCAATGAATTTCGGTTGAAATCGACAAAGTTTTAAACTGCTAAATAAAACCAGAGGAACCCACAGAATCTCCAAAAATGGAATTAGAAAGACGTAGATGAGACGTCGGGATTTTCTGTGCTGTGCGTGGTTGTGTGAACTCCTGGAAGCGTCTATATACGCTTGGAAGAGGAATGATTTGAACAGCGTCCAGCTTCAAAGCGCCAGTGTGGATGTACCTCGTCATACACCTTAAATCGAAAACAGCAGATTAGGATTTGGATCCACCTAAAAGGTTTCAAGGATTTTTATTGTCTCATCAGTTCACATTTACATGTTAATGGTAAGAAATTAGAAATCTGGTCCCGTTTTGAAAGCCAATATAAATGCAAAGTGAGTATACAAGAGCAAAATTGTAAGGTGCATAAAATTATACCTCTTCTTTGATCGTTCGTGGACAAAATTCTAACAATCTGTGCAGCCTGTGTTAACATAGGATGTAGATTGATACGCCGGCCACTTGTGTGACTCAAAATGAAGTGAAATTACAAATAATATTACAGTTGCCGAATGCAGAAGGGCTGATACGGATTATGTTGTTACAAGGAAACACTGTAAGGTAATTTTCATGTGGTCAGATTATAGTTATGGTATTATGAGCTCATCGCACATGTATTAACACATAGTATGTCATTCTTTCACTGCAAATATTGATCGCAGTAAAGCTTTTGGACAACATGATTGCATTGTTTTATTTATAGAATTACTGGAAAATATTAACAACGGTAGAGCATAAATTGAGCCTTCCATCATCAAGGTAGAATGTATGTAGTCTCATTATATGTCCATCGACGGAAGTGTTGTTGTGAACTTGTGAGGGACATAAAGTTGTCTTCCCTTGCCTAACAGCGTTTTCCACCTGTAAACAAATGAACAAAAAACGTGTAACACTTGAATTTATGCATTAATAGTAAAAAGGCCCCGTATGACTTGAATTAGATGAATGTTTTCCATTTCTTTATCGTTGAAGGTAATGATGTCTCTGCTGATGCAACTCACAGAATCGTTGTTTAATTGAACATAATTGTATCTGCTATTGCATAGACCAGGGGAAGCCAACGTCAGTCCTCGAGGGCCCTTTTCCAGCTTGTTTTCATCCAGCTTGTTTTCCATGTCTCCCTCCTCCAACACACCTGACTAAAATAATCAGGCTCCTGCAGAGCTTACTGATGAGCTGATCATTTGATTCAGGTGTTTTAAAGGATGGAGACATGGAAAACAAGCTGGAAAGGGGCCCTCGAGGACCAGAGTTGGATACCCCTGGCATTCACTTTATAATGTATTGGCGGGGCCGATTCATCGGGGGCCCATCTCCGTCAAAGGTGATCAAGTGGAAACACAGACAATGAGGTTTTTCTGTTGAAAATTCTTATGAATAAATGCATAAATCCCTGAATTCTTTATAGATAAGGACATAAAAAAAGTCTCGATTCTTGTTTAAAAGCAAAAAAAATTGTCGTCATTAAAATTAAAATACAAAAATATTTTGGTTGTGGCGACTCTTAGCCATTTCGTCATGTTGTCCTCCCATGTCGTGATGATGACAGATGGATGCGGCATTTCCAAATTGTCTTTTTTGAGAGATTTTGATGAGTAATGCCGCTCTAGCTCTGCTGTTGTTTTGGATGGAGGAAGTGTAAAATGGAATTCGCGAGCAGAAATGCGGAAGTAAAGTGAAAGTACCCCGAAACTTGTCTATACTGCCACTTTCCATTATACTACTTTATTTGCTCTTTATGTCTGATTCAATTTTTTTTCCAGGAGGAAGAATTCAACTGGCTTCTTAAAGAAGAAGTACATGCAGTTCTTAAACAGCTTCAGGATGTCCTCAAGGTGAGCGTTAATAAGCTAAAAATATAAGTGAATTACATAACCAATGTTTGACAAAACAAACAACAGATATGGCAGACAAAGATGCACAAAATACTTTCCATCTTGGTATATCAGGTTACGAAATTGTTGACTCTGGTATCACAAAATCCTGCCACAAAAGCTTGACTGGAGTCCTCACCGTACTTCCATAAACACTGTGACGCGTGATGACTTGTTACTGTGCTTTGCCTCTGACGCCACAGACACCGCGTCTCAGTGTTCCTTTCACAATGCGAAACGTGTTTTTGCAATATGGACGGCAACACAAACAAATCAGAATTGTAAAAGAATAAAATAAAAAATAGAAGTTGGGCATCACGGCCTGCGGTCTTAGCGTAGTCTAAGTCATGACTATCCTATCAGACTTGGCCACGCATGCTGAGGTGTGCAGAATGCTATTTTTTTTTTCTAAAACACAATTTAAATGAGCAATATGTAAGATTTGTGCTTCAATTATTCATTAAACGGCCCTAAATTTCAATAGGAATTAAAGAAGCCTTTTTTGGAAGTACTTCTAAAACGGTTGTCAATGGTTAAGCCAGTGCTTCTCAATTATTTTTGATTACGCCCCCTCCCCAGGAAGACGTAAACGTTTCGTGCGCCCCCCCCCACATCTCTGCCGCCACAGTAAATAGTATCATTTGTCTCTAAAATTATTATTATTATTATAAGTACAACTCTGCATAAAATTGTCTTTTTATATTAAAGGATAAAAAAGTAATATACTGTAGATCCACTTAAAATATAACTTTATTAACATTGTCTTGTTTGTAACAGAAAAGACCTAATGTGCATCAATTTGCCTGAATTAAAAAAAAAAAAAAAATCACATCCAAACTGTAAAAATACACTCAAGGTACATTATTTTGACTATCTGATATATAAAAATAAAATTTGATCAAATCAATAATAATAAATTCAAATTGAGTAGCAAAATTAACATACAGAGACAATATACTAAATAATTTGACCGAAAAAACAAAAGTAGAACAAAAACGACAGTGTCATTGGACAGGGGGACAGTTTTATTTTTGTTGCAGGCAGTATCAGCTCCTTTGCAAAACAAACAAAACAAAACAGGCATTCATTTGAACACATGACCAAAAACTATGACAATTGAACAAGTGAAAGGGTGGGGAGATATAGCTTTTACGAGCAGCGACAACAAACCGCCGGTTTAGGATTTGAGGCCGTCGTTGGCATTCTTGCCGTGTGTGGGGTTATTTTGCACCGAGCATGCTAGAATTAAATAATGATTAAAAAAAAAATAATATAATGCCGACCCATGGAAATGTAGTCCAGTCAATACACACAATTGTCGTTGACAAATTGTTATCTTCATTGAATGTTCTTGATTGCATGCAAACAATAATCGACAATAAACTGACAAACTATTCCACAAGGATGTTTCCAAACGCAGCGGTTCAAAAGTACATTTCCCATAATGCCTAGCGCGGCTGAGTTCACTGATAGCTACCCAATCCGCAAGTACCGGGAGCCGAGGTAGAAATCAAACTTTGCTATAACAGTTTAAAATCATCGGCAGCGCAATGATGCGACACCAAACAGGATTTTGCAGATCAAGCCAGTACAAAGCTCCGGCAGAAGTCAACAGTTGCCATTATATACGCATTTATTTTAAAACTTAACAAATGAGCAGGCGCTCTGGGAACACGTCACAGGCAGCAGTACCGTAGTATTCTGTGCAAAGTGTCAATTCCAACATGCACTAATTGTGAAGAAATACTCCTCTGTGTCCAGTTTTAAATTTCCTTTTATTAACATAGATGACGGAACCCTGAGGCATCAGAAATATAAAATATAAATAGAATATAACACTAACATTCAACCAAATACACAAAAGCAGAACAATTACAAGACTAATTCAATGTATTGCATCTCTGTGTACACATAGAGTATAACCCAATATATAACAGAAGACACATGTTCGACATTAACTGCAGATACTTACAGAAAAGTGTATGGAGCAATGTCCCTTAGAACTACTCCTTATTGTAGTCTGTAAGTGCCTGATCTCTTACCAAACCGTCAACCCAGTAGATGGCAGTAATGCTCTATGATACAAGGGGTAAACTGCCAAGAAGAAGAAGAACTACACCTTCCCTCCCGGCTAGCAGGAGCCACATCAACGCAGGCAGGCGCTGACCCCTAGCGACCGGAGGGATTCTCTTCAAATTGGTCCCTTGAAAAATCCTAAAAAACAGACATTTTCATGAATTTATAAAACCCGGCTGGACGCTACGGACAGGATATGAAACGAGGACTTGTCCGGGCAAAAGAAGACGTTTGGTCACCCGTGCATAGATTAACGTGGGAATTTTGTTCTATTTCTGTCGCTGTCACCTGGCACTACAACCAATCGGCAACGGATTTATTGATCGACAAATCACAGAGTACGAGGACACTGGCCAACCTGGAAATTGACATCCACATGCCACACTTTGTCAACAAGGAGGAGCATATCATTTTAGCAGTGTGCGACCACTTTATAATGCCTCTTGGCATGATTTCCGGGACATAAATAAAAAAGCAGCAGTATGGGAAGTTGTTGGCACTAAGAAAAGACTGGAGATTTTAAAATGCCCTCCAAATTCATAGCTAATCGGGGACAAGCGATGACGCACAGGCAGAGAGCGCTGCCATTGCTCATCGGCCCCGCGTGTCGAGCCCCTGAGTCAGACTTATTCCCTCCGTTGGCCTCCTTCGAAACAGTGCCGGCGGGTGTGATGGAAAGAAAGTAGTCACTTAGGGGCCGTTTACATGGTGACGCTCCAAGAATACGACAAATATCATGTTTGCATTTATATGGTTCCATCTTGGTTCCGTTGCCATTCAAACAATGTCGCAATTCTGTGTGAAAACGATGTAGTATTCATGCCAGGCCCTCGGGGGCAGTGCAGTTTTACAAGGCGACAGCCAAAGACGCTCTTCCTTGACAACAACCTCTCAGCCTGGGAGACAACATAACCGCCCACTCCAAGTAGTGGCATGCACGGGATTTTTTTCTTTTGCTCCAAAAGGCACAAAAATGCAGACATTATATTTAAATTAAAACTATTATAAAAACAGTCAAATTAAGCCGATGTTCCGCCATGTTTGCTGTTTTGAATGTATAGTAGCATCGCTGCGCATGCCCAAAGTGACGTGTGTGAGTACTGACGTAATCGGCACGAGAGCATTCCATTTCTATGGTTGCAGAGCAAGCCTCACAATGGAATCGTCACCATGTAAAGGCGAGGCCATTCCACAACACAGTCGTTGCGTCTTGAGCCCCTTTCACAAACACGTCCCTGCAAATTCCTGTGTAAGGTGACGCAGGATTTACTTGCGTCATTGCTTTCACGCATGTAGTGATGTCCCGAGAATGACGCAGGTTTGAAACTTTCACAGACTTGTCCTGTGTTGCCCACTTGCGATCTCTGTGCGGGGAAGACTGCTGGCACGATTTTATAACCCGGACATAATGTTATTTTGGTTGGTATCGGCTGTCACAATGTTGGTCAAATCGTGTTTTGTTATAGATTGTTATCGGTTGTGGGAGCGTTAGCTCAGGTGGTCCAAGAGAAGGGTGCCGAGATATTAACTTGCTGGGCGCCATTTGACACCTCTGCTGCCCTTGATTTAAAATCCCCTACGTTGTCCTGGTATTTGAGTGTATTTGTTTTGTTGTCTTATCGGCTCCCCGCCTAACGCTTAGCTAAGTATTATTGATCCCCTTCGACCTACTGTCACGGACCCATTGTGTTATTGCCCCTTTTCCGCGATCGTGTGTACTTTTATTTGTATTTAATGAACCCTTGAACGCATCGCTTTGTTGTTTTCTGCTTTGATTTTCGCATTTGCGGACCCTAACATCGGCAACAAAATAAACCACACATTTCCAAAGATGAACGGTGGACTCTCTTCCTCAGCTCTACCATCCTGTAGCAATTTAATTTCGTTTTGTTTTCAGTTTAATTTAGATATTTCCAGCTTGCCATGTTGAAAATTACAATGTTTGTTTACCGCTTTTCGTCTTACTGTGAAGAAAGACAATCAACCCGCCATGATATTTACGTCATCAGCCATCGTGCTGTGACTCGGGAATGTAACACTTGCTTTCACATACGCCTCATCCCGGTACTTTCCCGGACATTATACAAAGATGTGAACCATAAAATGTCCGCGTAATTTCCGTGTCGGTCAACCCAGGAAATTGCTTTCACATACAAGGGCTGCCTGTTTAAATCCTGGGATTTTAACGGTGTTTCTGCGTATATGAAAGTGGCATTGGTGTCACAGCGTCCAATGTAAACGGCCCATTATTGTCCTTTTCATCATTGTTTGCAGTTTTTGTGCTGGCCCAATTATAACCCATTCCACAGAGTCCACACATAACCTGCCTCCACCTTCTTTTTCTTCTGTTGTATTTTCCCTCGGCAAACCAGCTCATTACATGCCGCCAACTAGTGGATTTAACCTTGAAGGTGAAAAAAAAAATGCAATGTTGCTGGTTGCGCATGTGCAAGTAGATGAAAAAAATACTCTTACTGTCTGTAAATTACTAACTGTAATTTTAGTCGCAAAATGCACCCATATGGTTGCAGTCTGGAGTCCTGTCCAGGTTGCAGCTCTGTAGGCTTCGAAAACTAAGGTTGCAGAAATGTGACAAAGATATGCATATAGGTCGTGCACTTACGCTAGGTTCAGACCGATTTTTTTGTCATATCTGATTTTTTTTTTTGGCGAGCCCGTTCAAGTATTACGCATGGGCATTAATTCACTAATTCCGACACGCGCTAAGCAGACTGACTCTTATGCGCAGAAGCATCAAAACAAATGACTACACATGTTGACACATTCTGGCTCTACGTCATATTAGGGTGATCATATTTTGATTTCCAAAAAGCGGACACAAATAACAGACGTAAATAATCCCCGTTTAGTCTGATATTTAAAGTTTATATGGATTGATAGAATGCGTGGATTGACCATATGTGTGGTCACCATGCACATGCGTGCGTGCATGACGAACACATGCGTGCATGACGAACACACATACAGTCAATTTGCCCCAACTGTTGGCCATGAAAGCAATATTGAAATACTGCTCATTTGGTGCACCGAAAGAAAGCCGAGCAGTCTCATGCTTATCCTTTTTTCACAGATGTTTTTTTAATGACTGTTGTCAAGCCCACCTCTTCCCTAAAAGCTGAGTTCAAGCTAGGCAATAACGCTAATATCTACACTACGCTGTCTCGCTGTTTGCTAACGCAATTGCTGAATGAATTACGATTTGGGAGACTTGACAGTTCAGACCGCAACTACATTCTGGAAAAATGTGGCTCAGATCAGATTTTAACCACATACGAAAGTGACCTGGATCGGATTTGAAATTGTCCACTTTTATGCAACCTGTCCTGTTCAGACTGTCTAGTTGCCTCACTCGAGTCGGAAAAACAAGAAGAAAAAAAACAGATTTGTGCATTAAGACCTGCGGTATGAACCTAACCTTATACTACAAGTGAGTGTGCCTGTACTCCAAGAATGCTGACCAGCACAGCAAAGCTACCCATCCATATTCTCTAGTTTCTGATTGAAAATGCAACATTAATATGATAACGCAACTTGATTGCTTTATTCGATTGCAAAGCACTTGTCTGGCAGCCCAAAGGGGAAGGAAGTGGATATTGTGTACTTCAATAGTTCAGTTCTGGTAGCTGAACCATTTTTGGCCACCAGTCTTGCATATTGCTCCTTTAAGGAAATTGAATCTGCAACGGCAGACCTGAGGTAGACACCAATTATTCAGAGCCCGCCGCACTTGTTCTTGGAATATGGGCGAAAACAAAAGCTGATGAGGGTAAATCTCACAACTGTATGAATAGCAGGTAAACTCCCCTCACATGACAACCTAATTCAGAATAAAACAGACTGTCTTCAACTGTGAAGGAGACACTACAGTATTAAAGATCAAACAGCCTAGAAACATTCTTTCAACAGAGGAACTGAGTCAATCATTAAATGCATAACTACCTATGGGAATTTGTTTCCTTATTTCAGTCTCACTTCACCGTAACAATCAGCCAACAACGTCTGTTAGTTTCCAATGATCATCATATTCTTTTTGAAAAGTTCATCTACAGCCACTAGCAAAGAGTATGGAATCACCAGTCTGGGACGAGCACTCACTCAGACATATAATCATGTAGAACAAACTCTGATAATAAGCTTGAAAAATAATGAATTAGTTCAATGGTGCAACTCTTTAGCATTAAGAAACAATAAAAACAAGAATAAAAAACATTGTGGTGGTCAGTAAATGTTAATTTTATAGCGCAAGTGCAGGGAAATATATATGGAATCACTCCATTCTGAGGGGAAAAAAATACGGAATCATGAGAAACAAACAAAGAAATAACAATCAAAACACATCTCTACTATTTAGTAGCACCACCTCTGGCTTTTATGACAGCGTGCTGTTTCTGAGGCATGGACTTGATGTGTATTCATCAATTTGGTGCCAACTCTCTTTGATTGCAGTTGCCAGATCATCCTTGCAGGTCGGAGCCTTGCTGTGGACCTTTTTTTTTCCCCACCACAGGTTTTCAATAGGGTTTAGATCTGGGCAGGCCATGGCATTGGCTGGATGAGTCTTTCTCCGAGGAATGCTTGAACAGTTTTAGCTCTGTGGCATGATGCATTGTCATCTTGGAAAATGACAAACACATTTTCAATTGAAGGGATAAGAAAGCTGTCTAAAATTTCAATGTAAACTTGTGCATTTATTGAAGATTTAACCACAGTCATCTCCCCAGTGCCTTTACCTGACATGTAGCCCCATATCATCAAGGACTGAGGGGAATTTTGATGTTTTCATCAGGCATCTTTGTAAATTTCACTGGAACAGCACCAAACCAAAGTTCCAGCATCATCACCTTGTCAAGAATCAAGAATCTGCATTGGAGAAGGTGTCAAGAGTCAAGAATCTGCACTGGACAAGGTGATGATGCTGGAACTTTTGTTTTGTTTTGTTTTGAAAAAAAAAAAGGTCCACAGCAAGGCTCCGGCCTGCAAGGATGATCCGGCAACTGCAGTCAAACAGTTGGCACCAAATTGATGAATAATACTCAGGTCCAAGCCTTAGAGACTGCAAGCTGTCATAAAAGCCAGAGGTGGGGCTACTAAATACTAGAGATGTGTTTTGATTGTTAGTTCTTTGTTTGTCTCCCATGATTCCATATTTTTTTCCTCAGAATGAGTGATTCCATATATATTTCCCTGCACTTGCTCAATAAAAGTAACATTTACTGACCACCACAATGTTTTTATTCATTTCTTTTAGTGTTTCTGAATGCTAAGGAGTTGCACTTTTGAACATATTATTTCTTCAAGCATTTTATCTGAGTTTGTTCTACATGATAAAATGTCTGAGTGAGTGCTTGTCGCACAAAAGAACCGATCAATGCATCTCAACATTTTACATAGATCATGTTAGTTTTTTACAGAACACCGATTTAAAGGGGAAATTCAGAATTTTTGACATTAGGCTTAATCTTCGAGTTTGCGGGGGTTTAACAAGTCGGTGAAGTTGGTTTCAACAAATTCCGTGCGGTTTCAGGGCTCCGGAGTGGCTAAGCTAATGCGAGTCAATGGGGTTTGCTAGCATGCTAATAAAAAAAAAAAACGATACCAACAGATCCAACTGTTCAAATGAAGCCATGTCGTGGTCAAAGAGTAAACAATACAGTGCGTCAGGGTGATTGATTTGGAGGATGGGGAATCCCTTTCGTTCCCTGTGAAAAAAAAAAAAAAAAATGATGTTATGTCATTCCATCCTGCTTGCGTAGACAGTTTGTTCCCTGCAGAGCTGCTGGATTACAAATGTTGCTGTTTATGCTACAATTATTGACATGAAATGCAAGTTTTAATAACTTTATCCTGAAAACATAGTCAACATTGCATGGGTCATCGGTGATTGTCGTGAGTGTATATGTTGTTTTTTTATTGGCATGCTAGCAAGCCCTATTGACTCGTACTAGCTTAGCCACTCTGAAGCCCCGAAACTAACAAATAACTAACGAATTGCACGGAATTTGTTGAAACCAACTCCACTGACTAATTAAACTCCCGCAAACTCGAAGATTAAGCCTAATGTCAAAAATTCTGAACTTCCCCTTTAACAGGCATTTTGTGTGATGACCACTTGACTCATTTGCAGATTGTGCAGTCACATGGCAAACTATCTAGGGACTGAAGTCATAACTGCCAAAAGCTTTGTTTACCAATATGTTGCCTTTATCAGAGCACTTGTGCCAAGGTTTTTATGCACCGTGTATGAGAATGTGACGACTCGGGATGTCAGTCACATAATTTTGTCCGAATCAAGAGAATTTGAGGGTCCACTAATAATGAGACCCAATCTGATACCTTGGTAATCTGTTAATGAGGAAAAATATGCACATCCAGATGTAAAATATTGCCATACTGCAGATGTTATCTCTTACATGATACTATCTTACTGTTAGCTTTCCTCAACAGCCACCAGAAGGTTTTGATACCGGCAGTGTTTACTTTGGCTTTTTCCGATATTGCCTAGTATAGAGAATGTTGTTTCTTTTAGCAATAACTTTGAACATCTGGTTTGTTTTGTTGCTCATTTTATGAGCATGATCCGTTCCACGACCAAGGTCGGAACATTAATGTGCTTGAATACTGAATGCGTTTTCTCCATGAGAAGTGATTGAATTCCAGTTAATGTGTGCACACTTCCCATGACCCCCATGTTATCCTAAATAATAATTCAAGGTATCATTTTAAGACGAAATAATCTGAAAAGGGAATTCAAAGTATGAAAACAATATTATTTTTATACAAGTATTTACCAGATTGAAGAAATCTTTTCACAAAGATCGTAACACATTTCATGTTTTTTCATTATTTTTTGCCTTTGTTTCAGTTCAATTTGGATTAGCGACAGGTGGGCAGGTGGGGGATTCTGCTGACGTGAGATGCTCGTATGCCCCTTAGCGGGATGCCGAGACACTGGGGGAGACAAAGCAAGTAAAAGTTAGCATGCCACTTGGCGGAATCCTGAGGCACTCTTAAACGCCAAGCGAGAAAGGCTTTTCTGGCGTTTGTATAGTAAAAAATTGCTCGCATCATGAGACTCAGTTTCTCTCATGACTAGTGTTGTCAGTAACGCGTTACTTGGTAACATCAGTTATTGGGCACACGCCTGACTTAAAATGTTTGGTAAAAATTGGTTTCAATTGTTCTTTGTCTCCTTAGGCAGAGGGTTCAATTACTTATTTTTCCCCCTTCTGTAATTGTTTGCATGCTATCTTCATTAAAATATGAAAACCTATAAATGTTGGGGTGGTTTTAGTTGAAGCAGACACTGTTTTTAATCTGTGTGAGTTTGACAAAGATCAGATCACATATGATTTTTGATTTATTGTAGAAATGTGAGAAATTCCAAAAGGTTCAGATACTTTTTCATACCACTGTAGCTTTAAAATGACACCCATTATGAAAAATCTGTATGGCAGTGAATAATTTGGCTTCAAATTTGCTGACATGCACACTTTGCAGGACAAGACGACAGTCATTTTGGATCAAACACTTTTGATGGCCTCTAACTGGCAGAGAACAAAAATGGCGTTGGGTTTCACACCTATTTAAAAAATGACTTGTTATGCATTGTTTTATTTATTTTTTAAATATGTATTACTTATTATTAGTGTTGCACCGATACCATTTTTTGGCCCCGATACCTATACCTGGCTGTGCAGTATCGGCCGATACCCGATTATATATATATATTTTTTTTTTTCTTAATTTTTTTTTTTTTTTTTTTCCAAAGAGCTACATAATTGGATGTGAAATCATTGCTATCAAGGCTTTGTCAGGCTGTTGCTTACCTTTGCAAAATAGGAAAAAGTACACTAAACCCTAGTAGACAATAGTTGAATAAACCTTCCGCTCTCAAAGGCCAAAATAGTGCTAAATACTAGCCCAACAGTAAGAAAGTAAAAATAAATTCATAATAATAAACTCTGAATGAACTGAATAAACTTTTTTAAACCTTTCAAAGTCCAAACAGTGCAACTTTAATGAAATTATTGTCACATTCTGCTGCTGGTTAGATTGTGTTTTGTTGCTGGGCGTGGGGGCGTGGCACTTGAATGCAATGCAGGCTCATCAACGCAGCATTTAAGCACGGGTGATCTCAGAGAAGGCTGCCGAGATATTTGCCTTGCTGATTGCTATTTGAAATCTGGCACAATAATCTCGCTACATTTGCTTGTTATGCCCCTGCATTGGGTTTTTCTGTTAGTGTGCTGCTCTTAGAGCTGGGAATCTTTGGGCACCTAACGATTCGATTACGATTACGATTCAGATGGTCCGATTTGATTCTAAAACGATTATAGACGCACCCCCCCCACCCCCCATTTTTTTTTTTTTTTTTTTTTTTTAAATGTTTTGTACATTGGTTCCAAAATTGTTCAAAAATACTCTCAGGCTAAACCAAACTACTATTTCAGTATCAAGTTAACATATAGTAGTAAACAAATATACAAAAATAACAGTAAATAAAAAACTCCAGTCCCCATTCTGTATCAGCAGCTTTAAACTACATTCAATTAATTTAATGTTGTGAATCAACCGTTAAAGTTGTTAAAATTGCTCCCGTTAATCCATAATTTCCCTTTTGTCAACTTTCGACATGTGAAAGTTTTAAAACTATTTTAAAGATAGATTCAAGTCAATATTTTACCGATTTAGGAGTATTTTAGATAAAAAGTTAATTAGGTTTGCTTGGAAGGTTCGCTACAACAGCCTTGCAGAGAAGTGTACTGCTTTAAGATGGCGGCCGTTTACTACGTCTGCATCTAGCTTTTAGTAGATATGCTGCAAACGCTACCGCTACCGTAATGCATCTAGTCTTATATAAATGATATCTACCGTAACATTATGTGGATGACGTACTTTTGTAGCAGCTTCAGGTATGTTGTTGTGTCTTTTTATCTCGTGGCATGAGTTGAGCTAGAGCCGTGAGTTGAGCATTGGCATTACCCGAGGGGCCGGGTAATGAGAAGCAAGATGTTTAGCTACTCTTGCTCCGTTGCTCATTGACCGCGCGGCGGCTGAGTGTGTTGTACTTCCGCTTTACTTGGCATATTTCAATAATCGGAATTTGGATGTTTGTGAATCGTTCTCGAATCTTCCACGGCCGAATCGCGAATAATCTAAGAATCGGAAATTTTGCACACCTCTAGCTGCTCTTGTTTGTAACCGCTGCCTGTCGTCTTAATTTGTCCGTCGACCTGCTGTCACGGACTCCTTTTGTTATTTCTACTGTCCGGCGATCTCGTGTTATTTTTTGTTTGCAATCATTAAACCCTTTTATGTATCCCCCGCTTGTTGTCTGCTTCGAGGTTCAACCTTGTTTCCGCATTTGCGGACGCTAACAATTATAAGTAATAATAATTGACCACAGCATCCCGTCTCTCCTTTTTTTCGGGAGGTGGGAGTCCCTTATTTCTATTTCTGAAAGGTGGCAACAATACTTTGGAAACACTTCCCAAATTACTGCAGCATTTCTTTCAGTAAAAGACAATAAAAGTAAAGTAGACGAAGTGAACTGACCAGAGATTGTTGCTCCGGTCCAGCGGCCTTCTTCCTCTGGATAGCAGTCCTGCTCTTGCAGGCTCAAACTCGTTGTGTTCGTTCACGTTTCGTCTTCAAATGTTTTATCAAGTTCGAGGTATTGAAACTGGCCGATTTAACTCCACATCTCCAAACTTTCAGGCCGCAAATCTTGCATGCAGCCATTGATTTTAATCGACGGGATTTCTATTTGGAAATATTTCCCGACCGCCGCGGTGCCGCCATATTTCCTGGTTTGTTTTTCGTCCATATGAAAAAGCCCCCTTTTGATTGGACAGGAGTGGCTATTGGCCCGCTCTCATTGGTCTCGAGCAGGCCAATAGCGATAACTGCTTGGTGTTCACGTGTCATCACACAACACAGAGACAGGAGTGTAGTGAGCGCCAGGAGGAGAAAAAGGCTGTGGTCAAATGTTATAATAATGGACCGGTAAATGGTATCTTTGTTGGTACTCGCCGATACCGATACCACCATTTCGGGCCGGATCGGCGCCCCCTGCCGATACTTGTATCGGTATCGGTGCATCTTTACTTATTATAGTTCGACTAGTGTTTTCAGTAACGCGTTACTTGGTAACATCAGTGATTGGGCACACGCCTGACTTAAAATGTTTGGTAAAAATTGGTTTCAGTTGTTCTTTGTCTCCTTAGGCCAGACATGTCCAAAGTCTGGCCCGGGGGCCAAATGCGGCCCATGGTAAAATTTCATCTGGCCCCCAGCCTCTTTCATAAAATCAATAATGTTTGGCCCGCACACAGACTCAATAAATTGGTCAGCAGTACTGCTACCAGCATATGAAGTAGTTTACACGCTAAATGCTGCTCCTCATTTACCCACTAAAAGGCAGAAGCACTCCAAGCAACATTACCCCATGTAACCCTTCCAATTTTCTAAAATGGCAACCATCAATGAAAAAAAAGAAAGTTGACTGCGACGGCCGACGCTTCAAGGATAGGTGGAAGTTGGACTATTTTTTCACTAAAATACGCAACAACTGCGTCTGCCTCAGCGTCTGCAGAGAGACAGTCGCTGTTTTTAAAGAGTTCAATGTGAGGCAATATTACCAAACAAGACACGCTGACATGTACGAAAAGATTACAGGGAAGATACGCAGCGAGAAATTGAAGCAACTTGAAGCTAGCTTAATTTCACAGCAGCACTATTTCGCAAGAGCCTGAGAGTCGAAAGAGAATGCCACAAAGGCTAGTTGCGAGATTGTTGAAATTATTAATTTAAAAAAATAATAATAAAGCAAATGTGACACACAACATGGCTTGCTAAAATTTGCTTGACTATATTGTTCTACGTAAAGGACATCAGCCAAGGTCGGCACCCCACATCTTTACCACACCAAATCTGGCCCCCTTTGCAAAAAGTTTGGACACCCCTGCCTTAGGCAGAGGGTTCAATTACTTATTTTTCCCCCTTCTGTAATTGTTTGCATGCTATCCTCATTAAAATATGAAAACCTATAAATATTTGGGTGGTTTTAGTTAAAGCAGACACTGTTTTTAATCTGTGTGATTTTGACAAAGATCAGATCACATATGATTTGTGATTTATTGCAGAAATGTGAGAAATTCCAAAAGGTTCAGCTACTTTTTCATACCACTGTAGCTTTAAAATGACACCATTATGAAAAATCTGTTTGGCAGTGAATAATTTGGCTTCAAACTTGCTGACATGCGCACTTTGTAGGGCAAGACGACAGTCATTTGGGATCACACACTTTTGATGGGCTCTAATTGGCAGAGAACAAAAATGGGGTTGGGTTTCACACCTATTTCAAAAATGACTCGTTATGCATTGTTTTATTTAAAAAAATATATGTTTTACTTTATCATAGTTGGTTTTATTTGAGATTCATCACATTTGAATGGGGGATTTATCAGGATGTATTGTCACTACATTAGTGGTTGAATTGGTTAAAAAAATTTGACAATAATTGCATATCGGTAATCACAATATATCGCCTGCTGAAATTTGTTATCGTGACAGGCTTAACGTGGACACGAGACATAATGTCCACGTACGTTAGGTAGAAATTGTTTGTGAAATGGTCGAGCCAGGCCTACAGAGCATGTTTACTCAAACCACAAACCTTTGCGTGTCCAGTTCTTTGGGGGGGGAAAAAGCTTTTTTGTTTGGAAGAAAGGCAGTCATAAATCTACATTTCAATGAGTTTTGCTCTTTTATTATTTGTTCTAGATTTCCCACGTGTCCGCAGGTCTTACAAGTGAGGTTTACAAGTCAAAGATCAACCACAACTTATTGACACTTTACGATTGCACTGGCCAAAAGTCAAAATCTTTTAAATCTGATCACCTCTTGAGAACAGTAACTGCAACTTATATCACTCTCCTGATGTCTTCATTTTGTTTTTCTCCTTAACAGGAGGCTTCGAGACGTTTCACAATGCCGACGCCTGGCCTGGAGAGTCAGCTCAAACAGGAAAACTTCATCCTAGGCAGTTCAACGTAATGCATATATGATTCCTTTTAATGACTCGTGTTTTCGTGTGTGAGAAAACCGTATTCTATCAGTGTGTGGAGGTTATGGCTTCCGTGTGTATCAAGTTTGTCACGTGTTTTATTTGGTGTTGAAAAAAATGTTTTTCAGCATGGATCAGGTGAAAGGAGTGCTGACACTGCAGGGAGAGGCTCTGACTCAGGCGGTGAGTTTGAGCTCTGACACTGCTTTCCTTGTGTGATAATAAAACAATAGCTTGTGTCGTCAAACGTTTCCCGTGTTTTGAATTTAAACAGGACATTAATCTGAAGGTTGCGAAGAATAGTCAAGTGCTGCACTTCCAGTTCAGGGATGATAAGCAGTGGAAACTACAGCAGGTATGTCTGTATGGATTAAACTACATGGTTTACAATGCTGGCTAAAAGTATTGGTACCCCATAAGCAGTGGAAACTACAGCAGGTATGTCTGTATGGATTAAACTACATGGTTTACAATGCTGGCTAAAAGTATTGGTACCCCAGTCAGATAATGCTCAATTTCTCCCAGAAAATAATTGCAATTACAAATGCGTTGGTAGTAATAGCTTCATTTATTTTGCTTGCAATGAAAAATTAAATCATTATCATTTTACCTAAAACAATAAATTAGACGGACAAAAGTATTGGCACCCTCAGCCTAATACTTGGTAGCACAACCGTTAGACAAAATAACTGCGAACAACCGTCTCCGGTACCCATCAATGAGTTTCTTTGAATACTCTGATGGAATTTTAGACCATTCTTCTTTGGCCAACTGCTCCAAGTCTCTGAGAGTTGAAGGGTGCCTTCTCCAAACTGCCATTTTCAGATCTCTCCACAGGTGTTCTATGGGATTCGGGTCCAGACTCATTGCTGGATACTTTAGAAGTCTCTAGTGATGTTTCTTTTATACTTTTTGCGTTTTGGGTCATTGTCCTGCTAGAAGACCCATGACCTCTGAGGGAGACCCAGCTTTCTCACACTGGGCCCTACATTATGCTGCAAAATTTTTTGGTAGTCTTCAGACTTCATAATGCCATGTACACGGTCAAGCAGTCCAGTGCCAGAGGTTGCTAAGCAACCCCAAAACATCAGGGAACCATGTTCTTTTCTTTGAAGGACTCATTTTTTTCCCTTGTAAATTCAATGTTAATGCCTTTTCCCAAAAAGCTCTACTTTTGTCTTATCTGACCAGGGAACATTCTTCCAAAACGTTTTTGGCTTTCTCAGGTACGTTTTGGCAAACTCCAGTGTGTTTTTCTTTTTATATCTCTGGGATTGAAATGGGGTCTTCCTGGGTATCCAACCATAGATTCCCTTTTTCATTCAGGCACCGATGGGTAGTACGGGTTGACACTGTTGTACCCTGCTGGACAGCTTGAACTTGTTTGGATGTTAGTTGAGGTTCTTTATCCACCATCCGCACAATCTTTCGTTGAAATCCCTCATCAATTTTTTTTTTTTTTTTTGTCCACATCTAGGGAGGTTAGCCACATTGCCATGGGCTTTACACTTATTGATGGCACTGCGCACGGTAGACATAGGAACATTCAGGTCTTTGGAGTTGGACTTGGAGCCTTGAGATTGCCCATGCTTCCTCACAATTTTGCTTCTCAAGTCCTCAGACAGTTCTTTGGGCTTTCTTCTCTCCATGCTCAATGTGGTACACACAAGGACACAGGACAGAGGTTGAGTCAACTTTAATCCATTTTAACTGGCTGCAAGTGTGATTTAGTTATTGCCACCACCTGTTATGTGCCACAGGTAAGCAACAGGTGCTGTTGATTACACAAATTAGAGAAACATGACATGACATCACGATTTTTCAAAAGGTGCCAATACTTTTGTCTGGCCCATTTTTGGAGTTTTGTGTAAAATGATAATGATTAAAATTTTATTCCATTCTCCTGTGTGTTTTTTTATTGCAAACAAAATAAATGAACATATTACTACCAAAGCAATTGTAATTGCAATCATTTTCTGGGAGAAATTGAGCATGATCTGACAGAATTGCAGGGGTGCCAATACTTTTGGCCAACACTGTGAGTGACATGATGACATCATTTCAATGGTTTCAAATCACAATTTGTGTGTGTGTTGAAAACATAGATGCCTTAAATAAGATCGGGATCATGATGTTCGTATGTAGCGAATTATTATAAAAAGGTGACCGTTGAGACCTGCTCATAGCTAGTGGTGGGATTTGACAAAGTAAAAGTACAGGTACAGGTTTTTATGTTTTTTTTGTCGTGTAAATAGTACATACATTGCCGTTGTATTTCTGGATTTTGTTACTTTTTAGCCCTTAATTTTTTTTTCTATATACAGTTTTACCTCGACATACAATCGCTTCAACACATGATCTTTTCAAGATCCGACGTAAAATTTGACTTGCCATCTGTTTCTAAATACACCGATTTATGACAGCGCCACAGTTTGTTTTCCCGTAAGACGGATGCACAGCAGATTTTCTTGGGAGAGAAATCAACATGGGTTCCAAGAATGTACCAACAGTCAGTGATGGTCTGGAGTGCCATGTCAGCTGCTGGTGTTGGTATACTGTGTTTTATCAAGGGCAGGGTCAATGCAGCTAGCTATCAGGAAATTTTGGAGCGCTTCATGCTTGTATTTGCTGAAAAGCTTTATGGAGATGAAGATTTCATATTTCAGTACGACCTAGCACCTGCTCACAGTGCCATAACCACTGGTAAATGGTTTACTGACCATGGCATTACTGTGCTCAGTTGGCCTGCCAACTCTCCTGACCTGGACCCCGTAGAGAATCTGTGAGATATTGTGAAGAGGAAGTTGAGAGACACCAGACCCAACACTGTGGATGAGCTTAAGGCCACTATCGAAGCATCCTCGGCCTCCATATAACACCTCAGCAGCGCCACAGGCTGATTGCCTCCATGCCATGCCGCATTGAAGCAGTCATTTCTGCAAAAGTATTCCCGACCAAGTATTGAGTGCATAGCTAATATAATTAATTGAAGGCCGACTTTTTTTGTATTAAAAAAAACTTTTTGGTACTGGTCGGATGAAACATGCTAATTTTTTGAGATAGGGATTTTTGGTTTTTCTTTTTTTTTTTTTTTTTTTTTTTTTTTGCCAAAATCATCAATATTAAAACAATAAAAGACTTGAACTACTTCAGTTGTGTGTAATGAATCTAAAATTTATGAAAGTATAATGTTTATCAGTACATTACAGAAAACAATTAATTGTATCACAATATGCTACTTTTTTGAGAAGGACTAGTTTATATTGGGCTGTCAAACGATTAAAATTTTTGATCGAGTTAATTACAGCTTAAAAATTAATTAATCGTAATTAATCGCAATTCAAGCCATCTATAAAATATGCCATATTTTTTTGTAAATTATTGTTGGAATGGAAAGAAGACACAAGATGGATATATACATTCAACATATGGTACATAAGGACTGTATTTGTTTATTAAAGCAATAAATCAACAAGATGGCATTAACATTATTAACATTCTGTTAAAGCGATCCATGGATAGAAAGACTTGTAGTTCTTAAAAGAAAAATGTAAGTACAATTTGTAGAAATTTTATATTAAAACCCCTCTTAATGTTTTCGTTTTAATGAAATATGTAAAATTTTCAATCAAAAAATAAACTAGTAGCCCGCCATTGTTGATGTCAATAATTATTTATATAATGCTCATGGGTGCTAAAGCCTATAAAATCAGTCGCATCCAAGCGCCAGCACAGGGCGGCAAAACTCCATAAAACACAATTAACAAATTAGCGTTTCACTATACCATCATTTAAATTTGTCCGAGCGGGGCATCTGCGTTAATTGCGTCAAATATTTTAACGTGATTAATTAAAAAAATTAATTAACGCATGTTAACGCGATAATTTTGACAGCCCTAGTTTATATATGTATATATATAATATATATATTTAAATTTAATTAAAAACCCTATCCTTTTCAACCGATTCCGATCCTCTGAAAAATTGCACAATCGGCCCAATTTCCAATCACGGGTTTGGATCGGGGACATCTCTAGTTATTTTGACATTAAGGGGGTATTTAGGGGTACTTAAAGGGTTATTTATAATTTACGCGGAAATTCGGGTTACGTCGCCAGCGTAGCAACGGGACTCGTTCGTAACCCAGGGACTCCCTGTACTTCGTTAGTGTACTTAAGTACGTTTTGGTGTATCTGTACTTTACTTGAGTGCAAATATGAAGTGGTACTTTTTACTTCACTACATTTTACAGCACGTATCTGTACCTTTTACTCCACAAACTTTTAAATTGGCTCTTGCGTAACATGTTACGGTTTTGTTTATTTTTCCTCATTGTGAATTGCTAGTTTCGTTTTCATGCTTCTGCCGCTATAGATAAGACCCGTTCAACTACGCTGTAATTGAGCACTAGTAGCAGCAACACAAGTAAAAGAGAGAATAGGCAGGTGAACAAGATATTGACCAATGAAAACCAACAGTGAGAGCAGAGCGCCTTCAGATGGGTGCCTCACACTTGTACAGTAGGTGGTGGTATGCACCTGATAGTTGGTTGCAATCTGCCAAATTTTGGAGTGTTTGAGCTTGTTAGGCTTCTTTTTACAGTGCAATCAATTGTATTGCTTGTTTTTTTTTTCCATGCTACAGTTTAATTTAAAACTGAGCAGTCAATGAAGTTTCTGGTTCCTTCTATGAATATTGACTTGGATCTCTGTATGTACGTATCTATCTATCTATCTATCTATCTATCTATCTATCTATCTATCTATCTATCTATCTATCTATCTATCTATCTATCTATCTATCTATCTATCTATCTATCTATCTATCTATCTATCTATCTATCTATCTATCTATCTATCTATCAGGATAAAATACTTTGACTTTTTTCATGCAAATTTTGAAGAAAGTACTTTAACTTGAGTATTTTTTTCATAGGTACTTAAACTTTTATCTAAGTGATTTTTTACAGCTGTATCTGTTCTTTTACTTAAGTTTAAAAAAAAACAAAAAACAAAAAAAAAGTGAGTCCTTCATCCACCCCTGCTCATAACTGTTTTTCTTTCCATGCGGCAAGTTTCCTGTTTCAAGCATTGGTTAGGTTCCTTAAGCAATAGTTAGGTTCCTGAGGCATTATCTAAACACAACATTGTCATTTGTACACACAAAGCATTGTAGAGTCATTTAACATTTGCATCAGCTGTACACACAAAGCATTGTATACTCATTTAACATTTACATGCATCCAGAACAAACCGAACAAAGTTACATGCCTGTTCATGCATGTTTGCATAAGTGGAGAGAGTCTCACTCGTGCACTGTTTGTATTTGTGCATTGCTAAAGATGGAGTTGAGTTATGTTGCTGCTGGTGCACAAAGAGGGAGGCTAATAGAGAGACAGGATATATACATATATGTTTATATATATATATAATATATATATATATATATATATATGTATAGAGAGAGAGAGAGAGAGAGAGAGACCAAATTTCAAAATTGTCCCATATGCACGTGTGATACATCATTGGAAAATTTAAAATCTCTATTTTCTGGGGGAAGAAAAAATTTAAACAGGAGGGCATTTAAAAAGGAAAAAAAAATTAGACAGGGAAACCCTATCTGGAGGTGAGGGCACGCGAGAGCAGAATTAAAGACGCCATGACTTTAAGGAGATATTATCACTTACTTACCTTGTTTCGATCCAAAAACTCCATGTAGCATGTATCACTAAGTGTAAAGACACAGCTGTGAATGGCCACAGCTGGATTTTTGTGGGATTTTATCAGTGAAACATGGTAATATAACAAGGGTCGCGTGCAGAAATCACAGACATCAAGGAGTGGTCGAGATTTTCATTTTCATTTATTTAAAAAAAAAAATTTCAATTTTTCTTTGTTTGGATCGATTATTTATCATCTAACATATCCGAGAAAATGCGACAGTAACAAAAAAAATACAATTAAGCAATAGTTATGAGGTAGATATCTGTGACTTTTTTTTACAGACACAATTTTTTTCCATTGTGACATGATTTGTTTAAAAGTTTAAAATATGCGAGTTAATAATTTTTTAAATTAAAAAAAATATATATTTTTTTTAAACGAAATATTAGACATCGATTAATGATTCTAAGGTAAAATAACAGACGTTTTGAATAATATAATTAATTACCTTCGTTTTATGGCTGGGTTGAAACAAAAGCGGTTGCGCGACGTCTGTAAATGGGGGTTTCCAGGGTAAAACGGACAAATTAAATATAGTTCGGGGGCTTGATGCGCCATGAATCTGCTATGGCAGCATAAAGACATATTGTTCTGTCAAACACAACAATTGTTTTGGCTTAAAATACAGCAGTTTCTTTTAAAGAGGAGTGCAAGAGCAGAAAGTGCTTTTTCAGTCTTGTCTGTGTTTTCCACATATATATATTTCAAACGAAGTTGTATCTATGTTATCGGCCTGTTAGCGGCCAATATTGAACAGTCAGGTATTAGTTACGGGGCCAAAAAATGCTCATATACTTCTCCAAAACACAACACAGACACTTAAGACGCTGATTAGCATAATCGCTAACTAGCTCAGAGCTCTGTGCTTAGTAGTAACGTCTCATCAAGAAAGAATACAAAAAATACAAATAGCTTCATTTACTCACCTCTGACACAAAAGACAATCTAACGCTCGACACTTCGTAAAATTCTTGATTCAGCAACCCAACCTGCTGTAGCAGTAAACTCTCTCTCGCTCTGTCTTACTCTAATCACTGGCACGCGCAGCCTCACATTGCACACAAACAAGGACCCAAACAGGGTTGCTCATAGCTAACGGCAAAAATCGATTATCAAATTCATTGGCAACTCATTTTATAATTGATTTTAATCAATTTAAGAGATTGGTTGTTGCAGCCTGATTTGCTCTTTGATGGGATCAGGAAGTAATGTCCGAGTCATGTCACACAACCACTTCCATATGTGAGGAGCGCAGAAACGTAGGGATAATTCAAGAGAAAATGCCATTTGCAGGTTATGTTCACAGAGACTGTTACTATGGTGAATGACTGTGTGTTTCAATTAGAATAGAATAGAAAGCCTTTATTGTCATTGTACAGAGTACAACTATATTTCAAGCTTTGCCATACATAACGTGCAACACATAAAACAAAAGTAGAGGCACAGGTTGCAGTGTAAACAGATTGGGAATAAAGTGAATAAGTTACTAGCAGCAAGTGGTGATGTAGTGGTAGTATAACATCGCAACAGTGTGTAACTGACAATTTACATTACTCAGAAAAAGAGGCAGATGGCTGACCTGATATGATGTGCAAATGAATGCTGTAATGCTAAAATGCTATCATTGAACGGCGCAAATATTGCATACGCAGTATTCTGATTGAGACAGATGTCTGGGAACATATTACTTTGTGAGATGCATGTGACAATGTTTGGCATTAGCAGTGCAATGACAGTGACATTTTAGAGCAAACTTGAGTATGGTGACAGCTGAAACTGTCTCTCTGTTTGTTTTGTGCATTTTCCCACTCACATGAACTTACAGCAAACTTCTGGGTTTATTATTGCCCTTATTTCAGATTCAGGATGCAAGAAACCATGTGACTCAGGCACTTCAGTTGCTAAGCAGTCATGATGAGAACTATGACTTCAAAACGGGGGAAGAAGTTAACAAGGTCTGCCCTCAATAACATTATCACTACTATGCATACCGTACATTATTTAGTGATACATTCTAACCTCACTTTTCTGTTATTGCTTGTAGCTCATGGACGCTGTGATGCTCCAGCTGACACGTGCACGAAACCGCCTCACAACCCCAGCTTCCATGACACTGCCGGAACTGGCCACCAGTGGGCTGATGGTACATGTTTACTCCACATTTAGTGTTCACTAAAACTTAACTACCCACAAGAGCAAACAGAACCTCCCATAGAAATGAACAGGACACTGCTACCTTGCGCTGTGGCGTGTTAAAAGAGCAATATGTAGGATTTGCCTCTCAGTTATTAATTAAATGGCCCTTATATTTCAACAGATATTAAAGAAACATGGTTTTTGGAAGTACTTCTAACACGGGTCTCAATAGTAAAGCTGAGTTTTTCCGCATTTTAAAAGTCGATTGTCAGCCAGTAAAACTTAAAAAGGCTCACTTAAAGAGCATACGACAGATGAAAAAAAGTCTTAAATGGCATTATTATGTGAATTAGAATCATATTTTGAGACGATTCGACTATATACAACAATTTAGAAAAGTGCAGATGACGAGAAATTAGTCTTTTAATCTGCCGGTTAGCCACGCCTACCATTATAGGGCTTTAGCGTCCCCAACAGTTGGATGACGTCAGCGGGAGACTGAGCTCATCGGTTTTACTATTCAGCCCATTGAGAGGGAATTATTCAGAACGAGGAAAACGCGACGAAGCGAGCCGCAAAATGTCATTGTTTCTGTCTCTCTACTCCAATATTTTTACAGGATATTCTTTTTATCCAAGTATTTTTCCCCAATAGCTATATAAATGGCTTGACAAGGACCAGTCAGCCCGTCGAGGGGGAACTATTCACTCTTTACTTCAATATTTTTTCAGGATATTCTTTTTATCCAAGTATTTTCCCCAATTGCTAAATAAATTACCATGGTCATGACAAATAACAGTCTTGTGCTAAATGGAACCTGAAATAATAAAAATGCACTTATCCAGGACGACATGGCAAAATTACTCCATAATGGTCAAAACTGTCGACTTCACCTTTACTGTCTCACCTCCCGAACGATATTTGATGACACCTAAATCGGACATATGTCATTTCCCTTCCCCGGCTTCGGAGAATGTAAACAAACCAAGAGGCGTGACAGCTAGCCGACATGCTAACCCGAACCGAGTGATGTTTCAAAGTCTTTGAAGCGGAAAATCACACTGCAGTTGTTGTGAAGCTAACATGCAGCTAATGTGCATGAGGAGAGCTTTTTACATGCCTATCAGTGATCAAACGTAAGTAGTCCTTTATTTAAAGAAAGTTTGTAGTGTTTACTTTGTAATCGCTGTATTCGTATTTGACATAATACAAAACAAGATGTTTACTCACTTCCTCGTAAGTCCAATGGTCCCACAGTAGTCGGGCTTGTTTTGGCCAATATCCACGGTGAATGGGAACCTTTTGAAACTCCAAAAAGGCGCATACTCCTCTCCCTCATACAGAATGATTTTTCTGCAGCCGTTTGGCTGGCGTGATGCGAAAAATAAAAGTATTAATCCGCAAAATCGGCTGAATCCTTCGTCCTCATACACAACAGTACGCTGTAGTGAAGAGGACGCCTTCACCTGTACATGTCACAGCGCCCTCCTCCTCAATGCAAGACCGAAGCCGGAAGTCACTCAATTTTCATGGTGCGGGATTCAAAAAACTAAATAAATATAGCGATCGCTTCCACACACGTCCAAGCGGTCCATATCATTCAGGGGCATAATATACCGCGTTTATTATGAAATAAACATGCTTTTTGGTGTCACAGGCACTTTAAGGGACTGCATTTATTTTAATTAGATTAAGAATATTTTGTTTAATTTTTTTATTTTATTATATCTTAACATTATACTTATGTTCCAATTAGCTAATGTTTTGAAAAATAAAAAACCTGTTTTTTATTTTTATTTTATTTCTATAAACCCAGATATCTCAAAGTAACACATTTTAGAGTTGTTATTGCAATACCGTGATATTTTGGCTTAAGGTTATCCATACCGTCAGAATATCATACCGTCACATGCCTAACTACAAGCATGTGTTTTTTGCGTTGTTTACTTGTACTAAAAGCACGTGTACTTGTACTCAACAATGAATACTTGTACTACAAGAATGTGTTTTTGCGGTGCGTACTTGCACAACAAGCAGGTGTTTTTGCGGCGTGTACTTGTACTATAAAAGCACGTGTACTTAATTGTACTCAACGATTACTTGCACTACAAGCATGCGTTTTTGCGGCACGTACTTGCACTACAAGTACGGGTTTTTGCAGCGCGTACTTGCACAACAAGCACATATACTTTATTATACTCAATTATGATTACTTGTGCTACAAGCACTTGTTTTTGCATCAGGTGCTTGTAGTGCAAGCAAGCATTTTTGCGTCGCGTACTTGTACTACAAGCACGTGTTTTTGCGCCGTATATTTGTACTAAAAGCAAGCATTTTTGCGGCGCGTACTTGCACTACAAGCCTTTGCATGTAATTGTACTCAACAATGATTACTTGCACTACAAGGACGCATTTTTGCTGCACATACCTGCACTGCAAGTATGCCTTTTTGCAGCGCATACTTGTACTACAAGCACGTGTACTTAATTGGACTCAATTATGATTACCGTATTTTTCGGACTATAAGTCGCATCCGAGTATAAGTCACACCTGCCTTAAAATGCCCAACGAAGAGGAAAAAAACATATATAATCGTACCGGAGTGTAAGTCGCATTTTTGGGGGAAAGTTCCTTGATAAAATCCAACACATAGAACAGATATGTCATCTTGAAAGGCAATTTAATATAAAAAAATATGATAGAGAACAACATGCTGAATAGGTGTACAATATGATGTTACAATAAGCATGAACAACGAAATGTGAATATACTGTCCTCACCAGGACGCTACGGCTCGGTCCTGGCTCTACAGCGAGCTAAACTCCCATGCTGGACATCCATATAATTTGCTGAATCAATTTCGTCCTCGATACCAAACAGGTCCGCATCAACGTAAATAAATGATAATTAGCTACTATTACAGCAATAACACAAACGATTAGCATGCGTTCGCTAACATTAGCACAGTGCTTCTCAATTATTTTCTGGTACGCCCCCCCCAAGGAAGACGTAAATATTTTGCGCCCCCCCAAACTCTCTGCCGCCACTGTAAATAGTATCATTTGTCAATAAAATTATTATTATAAGTACACATCTGCCTAACATTGTGTCCTTTTTTCTACTAAAGAAAAAACAGTAATATAAATGAACTTAGAATAAAGTATAACTTTATTAACAACATTGTTTTGTTTGTAACAGAAAAGACTTAACGCGCATCAATTTGCCTGAATTTAAACAAAAGTCAACATCCAAATTGTAAAAATACACTCAAGGTACATTTTTGACCATTTAATACTGAAAAATAAAATGTAATAAAATCAGTAAATAAAAAAAAAAATCAAATTGATTAGAAACTCATGAGGACAATAAGCCAAAAAAATTTGACCGAAAAAACAAAACTGAATAGAAGTGGGGAGTGTCTTTGGACAGAAGGACAGTTTTTATTTTCGCTGCTCACAGTATTACCTCATTTGCAAAGGTGTGGTGTTATTTAGCACTGAGCATGCTAACAGTGCTCACTGGTTTACTGATATAACACGGACAAAGCGGGACGATTGTTGGCAATATTCGCCACGTTTTCGCTGAAAAACAATCAAGCGGCTTATCAATGAGATTGGGGTCTAATGTCTTTAAGTGACGTCTCCATGAATCTGGCTTCCGGCTGTCCACTATAATCATTTTTAGACACAGTAAACAGTGGTTTTTCCCTCTTCTCCCACTGTAAAAAAAGTCAAAGCCAAAAGGCAAACGGCCCGAAAAAACTGCATTCTCGGCGGCCGAGGGAGAACCGTAGGTGAGGGCGGTCGTCTTGACGATCCCAAGCCGAAAATGGCACTACTCAGGCGGACACGTGAGAACCAGAGAAGACAGTGTGTTGCTGCGTGAGTCCGGTCGGAAAACGGCTTTCGAAAACGGCGCACAGATCTTCTTCATATCTCTTTTCTGTGTGCTCTTGCTTAGTTCAAAAATACTGTGCGCACTCTGAAAATGAAAGCGCCACTGCCACCCACTGAGTGGATGTGCAAGTACACTTTATTCTAGTACGGCAAAAAAAAAAAAAACATGTTCCCAGAGCTCACATGCGCCACCCCTGGCATCCCTCTGCGCCCCCTGGCGCGCCCCACCATTTGAGAAGTACTGCATTATAAAATTTTTCAAACAACCACACAACTGGCTCTAAGTGTCCGATCGCGGGTGGAAAACACACAACAACAACAGAAAAGATGATACATGATACACACAGGCGTTGCCTCCGTAGAGATATTTTACAAGCATAAACAATGAACGTAGGTTCGCAGCCGTGTTTCTTGCCCACTCGTTCAGAGACGCTGCGTAGCTGTCCGTCTTCTTTTGGCGTGTGAGCGCTCTTCTTCGCGTAAACAGTGCGAGTGCACTCCCACTTGGGCGTGAAAGTGCCACAAACTAAAAGCATGCATTTCAACATAAAAAAGTCAATAATACAATTGAACACACATTGCCAAAGGCAGACCGCGAATGTGGCCATAGCTAATAAGAGTTATTCAGATAACTATAGCCTAAAGAACATGCTAACAAGTTTACTAAACCATCAGTGTCACTCCAAAACACCAAAACAATATGTGAAATGATATCATAATGTGTTAATAATTTCACACATAAGTCACTTCTGAGTTTGTCTCACCCCCAGCCAAACTATGGGAAAAAAACTGCGACTTATAGTCCGAAAAATACGGTACTTGTACTAAAAGCACGTGTTTTTGCGTGCTTGAAGCGCACGTTTTTGCGGCGTGTACTTGCACTAAAAGCACTTGCTTTTGGGTCACGTGTTTGTACACCAAGCACGCGTACGTGTACAACAAGCACACGTTTTTGCGTCGCGTACTCGCACGACAAGCACGCATTTTTGCGTCGCGTACTTGTACTACATATGGTGACCAGGACAGCAATTTCACCAGAAATAGCATTTTCTAGTTTCTGATTTAAATGCAACATTGGTATGATAACACAGCTTGATTCTCCAATGCGAAGCACTTATCTGGACGCCCAAAGGGGAAGGGAAGTTTTGTGTACCACTGTACTGTAACATATTGACCACCAATCTTGCATATTGCTCCTTTAAGGTCATTACTGATTAGTTTACACAAACAACAGTAAAGTCTGTTTTGTCTTAAAGTGCCTGTGACACGAAAAAGCATGTTTATTTCATAATACACGCGGTATTTTATGCCCCTGAATGATATGGACCGCTTGGATGTGTGTGGAAGCGATCGCTATATTTATTTAGTTTTTTTTAATCCCGCGCCATGAAAATGAGTGACTTCCGGCTTCGGTCTTGCATTGAGGAGGAGGGCGCTGTGACGTGTACGGTAGAAGACGTTCTCTTCACTATACAGTGTACTGTTGTGTATGAGGACGAAGGATTCAGCTGATTTTGCGGATTAATACTTTTATTTTTTGCATCACGCCAGCCAAACGGCTGCAGAAAAATCATTCTGTATGCGGGAGAGGCGTATGCGCCTTTTTGGAGTTTCAAAAGGTTCCCATTCACCGTGGATATTTACTGTGGGACCATTGGACTTACAAGGAAGTGAGTAAACATCTTGTTTTGTATTATGTCAAATACAAATACAGTGATTACAAAGTAAACACTATAAAATTCCTTTAAATAAAGGACTACTTACGTTTGATCATTGATAGGCATGTAAAAAGCTATCCTCATGCTCATTAGCAGTTAGCTGTTAGCGCGTTAGCTACACAACAACTCCAGCCACCCTCCTCCAGGGAACGAACTGTAAATTGCTCTCCGCCGGGCGGTTTGCCGATCCGCAAAGAAACTCGACAACCGGGCACAAGATTGTTATTTGTCATGACCATGCCATTTATTTAGCAATTGGGGAAAGTACTTGGGTAAAAAGAATATCCTGTAAAAATATTGAAGTAAAGAGACAGAAACAATGACATTTTGCCGCTCTCTTTGTCGCGTTTTCCTCATTGTGAATAGTTCCCCCTCGACGGGCTGACTGGTCCTTCTCAAGCCATTTATATAGCTATTGGGGAAAAATACTTGGATAAAAAGAATATCCTGTAAAAATATTGGGAGTAGAGAGACTGAAACAATGACATTTTGCAGCTCTCTTCGTCGCGTTTTCCTCTTTCTTAATAATTCCCCCTCGATGGGCTGAATAGTAAAACCGATGAGCCTAGTCTACCGCTGACGTCATCCACCTGTTGGGGACGCTAAAGCCCTATAATGGTAGGCGTGGCTAACCGGCAGATTAAAAGACTAATTTCTCGTCATCTGCGCTTTGCTAAATTGTTGTATATAGTCGAATCGTCTCAAAATATGATTCTAATTCACATAATAATGCTATTTAAGACTTTTTTTCTGGTGTCATATGCTCTTTAAGACTCACTGGAATAACAAACAGCACCAGATGGACATCCCTAATAACATATCTGTTTTCCTGTCTTTAGAAAATGTTCACTCCTCCCATGCCTGGTGACGTAATGGTGAATTTTTACATCAATTTAAGCAAACTGTGCCTCACTGTCTACCAGCTTCACGTATTGGCTCCCAACACCACCAAGGTTTGAACACATCATGCTGTTACCCCATGAAGTTGCGCAAACTGTAATGTGAATGTTTTTTTTTTTTTTTTTTTTCATTTTGCTTCTCGACAGAATTTCAAGCCATCTGGAAGCTCTGTGCTGCACAATCCTGGAGCCATGTTGTAAGATGAAAAAATTTGTTTTATTGTAGGACCACACATTGTACCACTTCATCAATCAATTGAGCCACTTGATTGAAAGGGTGAAAATGCATTCTAAGTAGTATTTAAAAGTCTTAAATTTCATTTGATGAAACCTGCAGATGAGAAAAACTGGGTGTGCATTAACTAAAAATAACAAAACATTTATAGGTTTTCATATTTTAATGATGATAGCATGCAAACAATGACAGAAGGGGGGGAAATAGGTAAGTGAACCCTCTGCCTAAGGAGACTTAAAGAGCCATTGAATCCAATTTTTACCAAACACTTTAAGTCAGGAGTGTGCCCAATCACTGATGAGTGGTTTAAAGCTGCCCTGCCCACTATAAAACACACACACCTGGTAAGAATTGTCTTGATGAGAAGCATTGTCTGATGTGCATCATGGCTCGGTCAAAAGAGCTGTCTGAAGACCTGCGATCAAGGATTGTTGATTTTGAACAAAGCTAGGAAAGGATACACAGCAATCTCTAAAAGTCTGGATGTTAATCAATTGACAGTCAGAGAAGTTGTCTACAAATTGAGAGAGTTTGGCACTGTTGCCTCTCTCCCAAGGAGTGGCCGTCCACCAAAGATGACGCCAAGAGTTCAGCGCAGAATACTCAGCGAGGTAAAAAAGAGCCCTAGAGTGATGTTCATTGGAGGACTCCACAGAGGAAGCCACAGCTGTCTAAAAAAAACATTGTTGCTCGTTTCATGTTCGCAAAAAGGCATTTGGACACTGCATAGAAGTTTTGGCAGAATGTTTTGTGGACTGATGAAGCCAAAGTTGAATTTTTGGGAGTAACACACAACGGATGAAAAATGGAAATATTAAATGTGATGGTTCACTTACTTATTTTTTCCCCCTTCTCTCATTGTTTGCATATTTATTAAAATATGAAAACCTATAAATGTTTGGGTGGTTTTAGTTAAAGCAGACACTTTTTTTTTTCATTTGTAGGATTTTGACAAAGATCAGATCACATTTGATGGGGATTTTATGCAGAAATGTGAGAAATTCCAAAAGGTTCAGATACTTTTTCATACCACTGTACTTGTTGACTTCTTTCTGTTTAAATGGGAATATACTAATGGGAATAGATGATTTTTGATGCCTGTCTGGCAACTACTACTGGGTGGCTTTCGTTATATCTGACTTATCAGTAGTTTTCACTCATGCTTTTCCCTCCATTAATATTTTAATTGAACTAAAAAAAACAAACAACATACGTAGAGCCAACAATTTGATGCAAACAGTACTAGTATGTTTCCTTTCAGTGAAGATAGGCCCTTAAGGAATGGAGACCCACCTATAAAAACCTGTGTATCTGGTTTTTCCTTTTACATAAAAAGTATGTGCGGTCACTCCGAAAGTGCAAACAGTGCACTTCTTTTTTTTTTTAAAACACCTGTCCTGTTCAGTTGCTTAGACACAGATAGGAATTTGAGTATCCTTGTGGTCTGAACAGTTTTAATGTATCATACGAGATACTCCCTTTGTGGTTGTTCATTGTGTTTTATGTGTTAGGAGAAAGCAGCGAGCAGGAAGGGATTTCGGAGGGACAGAATGGAAGGAAGCAGACGGAAGAGAAAAACAAACAACACAAAATAGATTATTAAACGCCTATGCACAGACTTAATAATTATTGACAGGACACGGGGCGTGGGTCTGATTAATAGGGGGCCTGCATTGTTGGCGTGGCCATCAAAGCTGACAGAGTGGACTCACAGACAAAGAGCTTTTTTTAGTTGAGAATTCTTGTGAATAAATGCTTAAATCCCTGAATTATTTATAGATACTGTATCTACGTAAAACATTCTCGATTCTTGGTTAAAACCAAAAAAACTGTACAGTTAGCATTTATTTTACGTAAATATTGCGAACTATGATGCTAGTCAGTAAGCAAATGTAGTGGCCACCATATGAAAACAAAGAGCTTTTTCCGGTGAAAATTCTTGTGCATAAATGCTTAAATCCCTGAATTCCTTATAGATATGGACGTAAAACAGTCTGGATCCTTGGTTAAAAGCAAAAAAAAAAAAAAAAACCAAAACATACAGATAGCATTTATTTGACCTAAATATATTATTATTAAATATATTATTTGACCAAAACTATGACGCCAATGCCATAGCGGCTAATTTCTCCCGTTGATTTTTTTCACAACGTTTAAAATTGCATGCATGGTGCGAAAAATATAATAATTACCTTGAATCCTCGAACAAATCACTCCTGAGACAATCCTTCGTGTTTGTATGGGGTACAGCTTTTGTACTTTTTCAACCTAAATACGGCGTTAGATGGCTGGGTGCGTGTGTTTGAGAATAACTCCTCTTGATCAGGGTACCCGCGGGTTATTAAAAGTATTAAAAAAGCATTGAATTTAGTTTTCCATTATTAAAGGTATTAAAAGTATTAAATTAGCTTTTGTAAGTCTGGAATTTTTTCACCGCGGTCTTAATTTTCAAGAACATCTCAGTGCAACCTAAATTATATCCGTGATGGTTTTTTTTTTTGTTTTTTTTTTAATCCATAACGAAAATGACGCATAGAATTCTTGCCATGCACTGCACTACAAATCGAAATGCAACTCGTGCGTGCCAAACCACCACAACCGGCAAAACGGGAGAATCCATCCACCTCTGCATCGGGAATGCGTCCGTTTGTCGGTGGAACGTAAAACCCTGCAGGCAGAAGTATTGTGGATTCTGAACACCAAAACAGACCACCATTCATATACTTCAAATGAGTCCATTGGTGATCTGTTTCGGATATTACGTCATTTTTGGTCGGCATCAGCTGTCACAATGTTGGTCATATTGCGTTTTATTCCAGAGGGAGCGTTTCCGATGTCTTAACTTTCTTTTGTCACGAATTTTCAGTTGGTTGGCAGAAAAAAACGCACATTTTCTTAATGTTTAAATAGACTACATATTTTTATGATCATTATAAATTTTTTTACACAACGAAATAACGCTGGAAAAGTGTGATAAATATAAATAAACAGATGCGGTTTTGCGGACTCACAGAGGGGAAGATTAAAAAGGGCATATAGGCACGCTCTGGCTCTGCAATTACCATACAGTGCCTTCTTTTTTTTATCCAAATTATTTATTTTATAACAAGTATTCCTTAGTTTATCATTCATACATCGTTAATATATAGTTATTTCAAAAAGTTAGCGAGAAAGAACCCTGGCCCGGACCGACGTAATAATTGACATTTTAATTTTGGTCATGTTTTCAGTTTAATTTAGCTGTTTCCAGGTTGCTATGTTTATAATTGCGATGTTTGTTTACCGCTTTTCCTCTTACTGCGAAGAGGGAGGAAGTTACATCGGCCGTCGCTATGATGTTTAAGTCATCAGCCATCTGCTGTGACCCGGGAATTTAACGCCTGCTTTCACGCACACTGCTTCCCATGTCAGTCGACACGGGAAATTGTTTTCACACATAACTGCTGCACGGTTAAGTCCCGTGATATTCCCGTTGTTTTGGACTATGTGATAGGGGCTCAAGTTACATCCAGATACTTTAGGTTCCAGTTTATGGGTCATGCGAAGGCAGTGGACCTGCTTAAACATTTCGGTTTGCCTTTCGAATGAATGTGAATTTCAAGAGTTATCCATGTTCACTAGGGTCTTGGCAGGTGCACTAGCGGCTAGCCTGTTACAGAAGATGGCTGGTCTCAGTCCTGTCCTCCTCCTCTTTTTGTCCATAATTATTGTGTGCGTGTGTGTGTTTAAAAAATTCTGACAGACTCTATAATGTTATTTTAAATGTGTCTATGTATCTTCAATATATGTGCATTCTTTTGTCAAACACACTTAGTAATTGAGGTTAAATTTGATGTTCAGTGCTTTATTTAATATGATTCAATATGGGCGGCACGGTGGCTGAGTGGTTAGCACGTCTGCCTCACAGTTCTAAGATCAAGGGTTCAATCCCGGGCTTCGGCCTTCCTGTGTGGAGTTTGTATGTTCTCCCCGTGCCTGCGTGGGTTTCCTCCGGGAACTCCGGTTTCCTCCCACATCCCAAAAACATGCATGGTAGGCTGATTGAACACTCTAAATTGTCCGTAGGTATGAGTGTGCGCGTGGTTGTATGTCTCCTTGTGCCCTGCAATTGGCTGGCAACCAGTTCAGGGTGTCCCCTGCCTACTGCCCCGAGTTAGCTGGGATAGGCTCCAGCACCTCCGCGACCCTCGTGAGGAAAAGCGGCATGGAAAATGAATGAATGAATGATTCAATATGATCTAAATAATGGGTGCGAGAAAAGTATTAATTTTCAGTTGAAATGGCATTAAAAAAAGGTCTTAAAAGTCTTGAATTTAGATTTATCAATCCTGGGGGGACCCTGTTGATGCTGAATGTGGGCAGGCCCCTTGCTTGAAGGCGTGGCACAGTGTGTGTTGGGTGGGACCCGTCATTATAATTATAAAGTCTATGGCCTATGCTACCTATGAACAAAGTGGTGCTATGTCTAATTACAGGTAGTTTCCTGGTTAGGAACGAGTTCCGTTCCGACACTGGCGACGTAATCAAAATTTTCACATGAAGTAACCCAAGATACCCCCTAAATCTCAAAATAACTATCAAAAAACTTGGATTATTTGTCATTGATGTTGGAGCTGTAATCCCCCCACCCCCTCCTGAGCTGCGCGACTTCTTAATGGGAGCAAATGCACTTTTCCTCGTGTGTGCGCATGCGCTCTTCTTCGCATACGCAAAAACTTTCTGCTTTGTGTGTACATGCGCTCTTATTTGCGTCTTTACGACCTGCTCTATGCTTCCTGCGCCCTGAGCTCATTGTTTTTTTTTCCCTCTTTTTTCATAGTGAACTCAACAACAACCGATTTGAGGTGAGCCATGTTCACAAGGTGGAGTGTGTGGTCCCTTGGCTAAATGACACCCTGGTCTTTTTCACCATCTCACTACAGCTCTGTCAACAACTGAAAGACAAGGTGTGTGTCCTTTTATTTTTTAGCATTGGCTCTTCGGTTTACTCCGAAAAAGCATCATGCAACTCACATGGGCTCAATATACTATGTCATAGAAGTGCAAGCCATTGCTTTTGCTACATGGTAGGAATATAACAAGATCAACTTTTCAGGATGTTCAGATTGTCCCACCCAACTTTTAAGCAACTTTATATGCATTATTTAATGGATTCAGTGATATACTGTAGGTCATTTAGGTTGTCTTCCCATATGTTGTATTGATAGAATTGACCCTACTATTATTAAGTGAATTATTTTCATCATCTTTTAACTTACATTTACGCCTTTTCGCTTGCTGAATGTGCCGGTCCATTTTTTTTTTAACCTGTCAAACGCACGTTTGATTGGCTGATGACTTGACCCACCCCCGACACGCACGCTCACACTCTCACAGCTCCGACAGAAATAATGTTCATGTCGACAACATGCTGCCCCCCCGGACTCCCCTTCGAAGATAGGCAAATACGTTTTTTGGGGGGGCCAGCAAAAGCCACTGTAAGTAATTTAAAAAGACACCAATGTTGTGGAGGTGGGAAAAACACCACTAATTTTGCTAATGAAGTCCGACCTGCATCAGAGTTAGTATAACATTAGACTGTGTGAACTTGCTAACCTGCAAAACTCGAATAGGAAGCTCCTTAGAGAGAAGTGTCCTTCTGTTTGTGTTTTCTACTCTGAACATTAATTAAACTGTAAGAAATTTAGTGAACTCTGTTTGGATCTATAGAACTAGAAAAATGTGAGCAAGAAGCTGCTAGGAGAGAGAGTGGTGCTGCATAACCTTATTTGTTGCTCACACAACACAACATACCCACAACTTAATCATATTTAACTGTACGCGAGCTACCCTCAGTAGCGCTGCAATCTACTGGTCGATCGTGATCAATGTAATGAGCATCCCTGATTTAGCATATCAATTAATTAGGTTCGTATTAGTGAAAAACGTAGCCATGGCCCCTGTTCACCCAATCTGTTTGGTCTCATTAGTGCCCCATCCTAAGCAAAAAGTGTACATGCAGGTTATCGTCCCTACCAATGTTGAGACCAAATCCACGCCCTTGCATCAGAAGACAACTGGCATCCATCTCGTTATGTTTTAGTCTCCCAAGACCCGTTTTCGGCGCGTCATCGTGACGTCATTGTCATGAAAATATTGTTCGTTGACGAAAACAACACTGCTGTGCAGCAGTTCATATTTCAGTTGGAGGCATTACTGTCATTCTCTTGCTTCAAGTAAAAACTGGCACAACTAGCCCCCGACTGAGTCTATTCAATACAATGTGTTAATTCATGGAGGAATTGAGCGATGTGACTAACACATTGTCGTCTTATTCTTGCAGATATCCGTCTTCTCCAGTTTCTGGAACTATAGACCTTTTTAATCAGCGCGCATTCAACATCGGACCAAACCAAACCACACAAGTATGAAAGAGAAGCTCTTATTTATTAGTAGATATTTATAAGCCAGTCGTTCTATTTCAAGTGTCGTCAGAAGGAGCCAGTTAGACGTGTTTGCATTTTCTCTTCCGCGCTTTCCAGCGGCTCGACATTCCTCTAAGGTGTTTTGCATTTCGCAGTCCTTGCTAAAACCTCTCAACTGAATGTAAGTTTTTAGAGGGATTTTATTGTTATGTTCAAGCCATGTTTGTATGTAGTAGTTATCATCTAGCACATCCATGTTTTTGTGTTTAATATTTTTCAGGTGAAAATATAGTCTAAAGGGAAATCTAGAATGGATTTATTTGGATTTCCACTTTCAGATATGAGTTTAAAAGGTAGAATTAAGGGAATTTGAAAGGGTACAAATTGGACAAAAATAGATATATTTTGCTGCATATTTTTGGTTTAAAAAAAAAAAAAAAGTTTGTATCTTGCACGCTGTGTTCCTCAATCGCCACTACATGGAAAGACCACACATGCATGCATGTTTCCTGTATCTAATTGGTATACAATTTCTCAATTGCTGCACAAGTAGCACATACAGCATACAGTACGTACAAAGTAGCGAGCTATAATTTTAATATTATTTTAGTTTGCGACATGCTTTCATATGAAGAAATTCCAGTTTATTCTCCTGAATGGCCATGGGATGGACTGCAAAATTTCTCGTCTGCACAAATGGAAAGTTTTTTTTTTTTTTTTTCTGCGAGTTGTCTCTTTGTGTGAACTGGAAGTAAGGCAATACTTACTGTGTTCTATGAGGAAAAGCAGTATAGTTCTTCATTCTCTGCATTATTAATTTAAAGTTCATGTGCTTTTTTCAGCAGTCTTGATATTTTACATGTTTACCAAAGTGTGCAATAAAACTGGAATGAAGTTCCATACATGTAATGCAGTATATTAAAACATGCTCTGTGGTCTAGTGAAAAAGCAACTACATTGGCAAAGCGTTAATGCTTTACTCATGTATCTTTTTTAGTCTAAATGTGCTTGTTGGTGTAAGTCTTTCGAAGGTCATGTGTTAATACAAACACTACACAGCATTAAGATCAACGTACATAATTCATCACATTTCTGTTCTGAATAAGCTAATCAATCATGTGTGTATTTATTTAAATGTTGGGAGTCTTGTACTGTATCTTGTTGATTCCTCAATAGGCCATTGTCCCAGAAGCCATTTGGACATTTGCATGGAGCTGACTGGTGTCATTGATTAAATGCTAATATGTATCGTCCCAAGTATCCCATTAAAACAAACCTTATAGTTACGCCTTTGTTTGTCAAAATGGCATGAGATAATGGCCTTTCATGAACAAAATCATTCCATTAAGTGTTACTTTTACTCAGAAAGCTATTGTTAAAATGAGGAAATGATTTATCTGAAAATGTGCAATAAAAAAAATGTGCGAAAATTGTTCATGTCTCTTGACCTTTTCTGTTATTTAATATTACTGCTACACAGGAGCGAAAGTGGCTAGAATTTCTTGCCGGAAAGCCCAGACTCACAGGTTGCCACGGAGCCAGAACCTCCCAAAACCACAAAACTGCTTTTCCCATTCATACCTATAACCAGGGGTGATAGCGAGCCAGAATGGTCTGGAACACCGTTCCGATATAAAATTGGGGAGCGGAACGGTGCTTTGATCCAGAAAATATGACGGCAACTGTCAAACCTCTTATGTTAAAAAAAAAAAAAATGCCAGGCTGCCACACATGCATCTCCAAGAAGAAAACAATCTAACGTCAGATTTACATACACACGTGTGAACAACAAGCCTAATAAAGTGCCTGGGTATCATCATCCATTTCCACCGATATAAATCATTTATTTATTCCACGGAGTTCTCCCAGTGTGTGTATCTGAGTCCGAGACAGTCGACTCATGTCGATCTGCGAATGCGGCAGGCAAACCACCCTGCTTGGACTCCAATTGGCTGACATACTGACATGTGACCAGCATGGATAGTTAGCTCTGTTTGGTTCAAATGCACATGTTTCTGGGACAGCAAAATAGAACAAGCTTGTTGAATTAATGCGATTTAAAAAAAAAAAAAAAAAAAAAAAAAAGGCAATGTCACTGAAAATTGATCAGGTCTTTAACAGAAAGGAAAGAAAGAGGCTTATTTTATTTGCTCTGATGGGGAGGTTCAGAACACCATCTTATAATGCCTGACCCCAGAAATAATGAACTGAAATTTTTAAAGTTGAAAGCTTTGTTTGTGTCATAAACAGTGTTGTTAATAATGGCGTTACAGCATAACGGCATTATTTTTTTCAGTAAGTAGATTTATCGGCCCAACGACAGCCCCAAAACATCACTGCTCTAAAGGAGATCTGTATGGAGGAATGGGCCAAAATACCAGCAACAGTGTGTAAAAAGCTTGTGAAGCGTTACAGAAAACGTTTGGCCTCCGTTATTGCCAACAAAGGGTACATAACAAAGTATTGAGATGAACTTTATTTTCCACCATGGTTTGCAGATAAATTCTTCAAAAATCAAACAATGTGATTATCTGTCCCCCCCCCCCCCCCCCCATTCTGTCTCTCATGGTTGAGATTTACCCATGTTGACAATTACAGGCCTCTCTAATATTTTCAAGTCAGAGAACTTGCACAATTAGTGGTTGACTAAATACTTATTTGCCCCACTGTATGCATTTTATCTTAGCTGTAGTTTGCATTACTATATGTATTTTATCTTATTTTGTATACTTCAAATGCAGAAAAACTAAGGCAGTTTTGTGAAATTCCATTCAGCTTCAGTGATAATGACTGTAGTGACAAGAGTGGCTGCCAGACAACAACAGAGACATTGGTGCTTAGGTGTAAGAGTCACAACTTGAACTTTCATTTGTTTTCTTATTCAGGCCCACACATTGTGCCTATAGTGTTAAAATGACTTCAAAATTGTTGAAATGTTTATCAAAGCATACAAGGGATCAATGGTTTCTGCATTCACAATAGGACACAAGTTCGTACATTTTTTTAATAGTAAATTTACATTGTTTTATGTTAAGTGTGCATGTGCATGGAGTCCACTGGATTGGTCACGTCTGTAACTTCATGAAAAAAAAATCGTATTTTTTTGAAAAATAAGAAATTGTATATTATTTCCATGTCCTTTGAGGAATAAAAACTAGTTAATTACAGCTTAAAAATTAATCAATCTTAATCGCCATTCAAACCACCGACAAAATATGCAATATTTTTCTGTAAATTATTGTTGGAACGAAAAGATAAGACACAAGCCGGATATATACATTCAACATACGGTACATAAGTACTGAATTTGTTTATTATAACAATAAATCAACAAGCTGGCATTAACATTATTAACATTCTCTTAAAGCGATCCATGGATAGAAAAACTTGTAGTTCTTTAAAGATAAATGTTAGTTCAAGTTATAGAGGTTTTGTATTAAAACCCCTCTTAATGTTTTCATTTTATTAAAATTTGTCAAATTTTCAATCAAAAAAGAAACTAGTAGCTCACCATTGTTGGTGTCATTACACCATGCTCACTCCCCAAACCCATAAAATCATTTGGACCCAAGCGCCAGCAAAGGGCAACAAACAACAAAAAACAAGTAACAAGCAGACATTACACTGCTGTCATTTTAATCTGAGCGGGGCATGTGCGTTAATTGAGTCAAATATTTTAACGTGATTAATTTAAAAAATTAATTACCGCCCGTTAACGCGATAATTTTGACAGCCCTAATAAAAACACATCAGAATTTTTTTTTTTAACCGAGGATTTCATAATTCATGCATCAGAGGGTTAATAACATGATAATCAAGACAAGACCATTCAGATGAAGTGCCATCAAAGCTAATTGTACAATTGGTAGAACTACACTACAACAGGTACAAAGATTAGAAAATCACAAGAACAAGAGCAGTACGTCAACACTTCTTAGGGTGTCAGTCAGAACACGATGAAATGACATTGTGAAATGTTTAGCGTCTGAGTCGATGAAAACTCTCCATGTGGTGTGGTTCAGCTGTCATGGTTCCAAGGACATGTTCTCGATCCCAACTTTATGGCGTTTGGGCTGTCAAGACAAAAAATACTTTAAAAATCACAGTCCATAACAAAATCGAAAGTATATCACATTGCATCATTGCGTTTCTATATTTCAGCGTGCTGTTCTGTAACGTAACACTCGATGTGCAGGAAACCCCAACTCGTCTTATTTACCTTCGATTCACAGCAGCAGCAACAGCATCGGATCAAAACCAGAAGGACCATCAGCAAGATCAAACCTATCACAACGCATAGCAACATCATCAAGATTTCCTACAAAACCTAAAGCAAAACTGCAGTGCAAACATGCAGAAACACACATACAGAGATGGGGAGAGTGGCCAAAATTTGGACTCAACTAAGAGTAGCGCTACTTCAAAATAATACTTGAGTAAAGGTAGTCCTCCAAGAAATTTACTCAAGTATGTACAAGTAAAAAAGTGAAGACTCATGTAATGATGAACTGCTTATGTCATATATGTTTTTTCAAAAAAGTATCTATAGCATGCAAACAATGACAGAAGGGGGGGAAAATAAGTAAGTGAACCCTCCACCCCACAGATGTTTTGGCAAAATATTTTGTGGACTTATGAAAATTGAATTGTTTGGAGTAACACAATGTCATGTGTGGAGAAGAAATGGAACAGCTTATCCACACCGTGAAGCATGTTGGAGGGAGCATCATGATTTGGGGCTGTTTAGGTGCATTAGGGCCTGGACAACTTGCAATCATTAATGGAAGAATGAATTCAAAGGTTTATCAGAATGTTGTGCAGGAAAACCCAAGGCTGTCTGTTGGACAGTTGAAGCTAAAAAGAGGATGCATGCTGCAACAAGACAACAATCTAAAACACAGAAGTAAATCAATTTCAGAATGGTTTGAGAAGAATACAATACGTATAAAATACACATACTGGAGTGGCCAAGTCCAAGTCCAGACTTGAACCCCATTAAGATGCTGTGGCATGACCTAAAGACAGCAATTCATGCTAGACATCCCAGGAATCTGATTGAACTACAGCAGTTTTGTAGAGAAGAATGGGCCAAGATACGTCCTGATCGATGTGCCAGACTGATCTGCAGCTACAAGAAGCGTCTGGTTGAAGTTATTGCTGTCAAAGGAAGGGGGGGAGGGGGGGGGCACAAAATGTTAAATGTGAAGGAACTTATTTTATGCCATTCTTTCATTGTTTGCATACTGTCCTCATTGAAATATGAAAACCTATAAATGTTTGGGTGGTTTTAGTTAAAGCAGACAGTTTTTTCATCTGTGTGATTTTGACAAAGATCAGATCACATTTGATGGTGATTTTATGCAGAAATGTGAGAAATTCCGAGATAAGAGAAATTCCAAAAGATTCAGATACTTTTTCATACCACTGTAAGATAATTATTAAGATGTTTATTGTATATTTGCCTTAATTAATTACTGCTCACAATGAAGAAATGCTTTGCTTATTATTGCTCTCAATAAAGAAAGGCTTTGCCTTGAAGAAACTGATAAGATGATAAAATCGGCACCAACCGGCCTGCTCGAGACAAGGATGGCCTTGCTATGTTGAAATGTCTTGAGACAAATGTATTATTCCCCTACCCACATGCACTTACATAGACAACAAAAACAATGGGTGCCACACATGCTTTGCCCCCACCCTTTTAAGGTTGACACCTTCCTTTGTTGCTAGGCACATCCCAAATAAAAAGAAAGGGAACGGAAGGGTTAGGTTTAGAACGATTGTGGGGATTGCATTTTTTAGTCTAGTATTGCATTGTATAGTCACCCAACTTCTCCGTGCAAGTTCTTAAAAAAGTCGAGTGCTTTCTCTCCTTATCTTGTGTAGTATTTATGTCCTCCTAAGGATTTGAACTTGACAATGTAGTCTACATGAATTGCTATTATTATACTTTACTAATAATTGCTATCTTGAAGGCAAACAGTCATGAAGTATGCAAATTATAAAATATATTTAACCCTAGACATTGGTGGTAAGTAATGAGTAACTGCTTACAATGTCTGATTTAAAAAGTATATATGATATATGTAGGATGACCGTATTTTGATTTCCCAAAAAAAGAGCACCCTTGACATACTTGAATTTTACTCGAAGTTCGCTCAACGATGCCTATATCACTTTAATGTATTTAAAGTGTGCCTCCTCCGTCTGGATAGAAAAAAACTGTTTTATAAAAAAAATTATAGCCATTTATTATATAACCAAAGACACAAATTCAAATTCTCAGCGGTTACTCAACAGGCTTTATTTTTCCTAAAAAATAATCGAACAATAAAAACGCAAAATAAAAATAAACAAAACGATAAAAATAAGAATAATATAATGCACACCCATTGAAATGTAGTCCGGTCAATACATACGCACAGTAAGCTATGTGCCAAGTTGCCAACTAAACATTTTTATAAATTACTATCACGACAATTGTCGTTAACAAATTATTATTCCCACTCAATTGTTATTGTCATTCAATGTTCTAGATTGCACGCAAAGAATAACCAAAATAAACTGACAAACGATTCAACCAGCATGTTTCCAAATGCAGCAGTTTAAAACTACATTTCCCATAATGCCTAGCGCAGCTTAGCTCACCTATTAGAGAGCACCAGTAGCCAAGGCAAAATCAAAAATTGCTATAAAAGTTTACAATCATCGGCAGCGCAACGATGGGACACCAAACGGGATTTTACTCCAACAGAAGTCAACAGTTGCCAAAACGTCAGTTTAGCAAGTGTACATACCGATAGCATGTGAGCTCCTGTTGTGACGAAGGTTTGTTTATGAAGGCGAATTGACAGTTGACGCCATGTTAAAGCCGGTTTCTGACTGCGTACGCACACATAATTTTGTATCCAAAGTAAAATAAAGGTATTTTCGTCTTAATTACTCTTTTGGGTACATGAGCATTTTATTACATACGTATTGATCGTTCCTGCTGGAAGACTCATGACCTCTGAGGGAGACCCAGCTTTCTCATAATGGGCCCTACATTATGCTGCAAAATTTGTTGGTAGTTTTCAGACTTCATAATGCCATGCACACGGTCAAGCAATCCAGTGCCAGAGGTAGCAAAGCAACCCCAAAACATGAGGGAATCTCCACCATGTTTGACTGTGGGGACCATGTTCGTTTCTTTGAAGGCCTCGTTTTTTTTTTTCCTGGAAACTCGATGTTGATGCCTTTTCCCAAAAAGCTTTACTTTTGTCTCATCTGACCAGAGAACATTCTTCCAAAACATTTTTGGCTTTCTCAGGTAAGTTTTGCGAAACTCCAGCCTGGCATTTTTATTTTATCTGGGTCAGAAGTAGGGTCTTACTGGGTATCCTACCATAGAGTCCTTTTTCATTCAGACACCGACGGATAGAACGGGCTGACACTGTTGTACCCTCGGACTGCAGGACAGCTTGAACTGGATGTTAGTCGAGGTTCTTTATCCACCATCCGCAAAATCTTTCATTGAAATCTCTCGTCAATTTTTCTTTTCCGTCCACATCTAGGGAGGGTAGCCACAGTGCCATAGGCTTTACACTTGTTGATGACACTGCGCACGGTAAACACAGGAATATTCAGTCTTTGGAGAAGGACTTGTAGCCTTGAGATTGCCCATGCTTCCTCACAATTTTGCTTCTCCATTCCTCAAAGAGTTTTTTTGGTCTTTCTTTTCTCCATGCTCAATGTGGTACACACAAGGACACAGGACAGAGGTTGAGTGAACTTTAATCCATTTTAAGTGGCTGCAAGTGTGATTTAGTTATTGCCACCACCTGTTATGTGCCACAGGTAAGTAACAGTTGCTGTTAATTAGACAAATTAGAGAATCATTACATTATTTTTCAAAGGGTGCCAATACTATTCTGCGGCCCATTTTTGGAGTTTTGTGTAAAATGATGATTTCATAGTTTTCCCTTTCTCTTTTGTGATTTTTCATTGCAAGCAAAATAGATATTACTGCCAAATCATTTGTAATTGCAATCATTTTCTTGGAGATATTGAGCATTACCTGACAGAATTGCAGGGGTGCCAATACTTTTGTCCAGCACTGTAAATCTGTAGATTTTTCTCTCTCGCTGCAATTCAATGATTTTTTTTTGGCTTGATGAGGTTATGTAATAGGTTATAGTACAGTATAGTAATAACAATTCATATAGATAACATAGTGCTGAGAAAAAAAAATACCATTGTTTAAAAAAAAAAAAACATCATAAGCAGTTACTCACAATGTTACGGATTACTTGAGTATTCTTTTCACCAAATACTTTTTTACTTGTACCTGAGTACATTTTTGGATGACTAGTTTTACTTTTACTTGAGTAATATTATTTTGAAGTAATGCTACTTGAGTCAAAATTTTGGCTACGCTACCCACCTCTTGTTACATCTAATTGGTATAATGGACTCATGTGACTGTTGTTACGGCATCTCATTGGTGAAACCGGTAGCGCTACTGCTGGCATCTCTGGCAAAAATGAGGAAAAATCTAATATGTAGAATAAAGAGGAAAATTGTAACGACCCGAGTGTAGGCCAAAGAGAGTAGAGCCTAGTTCGGGCCTAAAAAATCCAGCCCGACCCGACACGGCCCGCTGGTATTGAGGCCCGACCCGGCCCGAGCTCAACCACTTAACTAGATTTGCAGGCCCGAGCCCGAAAAACCCGATTTTTTTTTTTTTTTTGAGTGACGCAGAAAAAACGCAGCAGCAGCAATTTATTTTCATATCTTCGAGTTGGCAGAAAAAAAACGCAAGTTTTCTTAATGTTTAAATAATCTACATATTTTTTTGAGAATTATCAAAGCATTCACACAACGAAATAACGCTGGGAAAGTTTGTTAAACATATTTCTGAGTGTGTGGGATATTGTTCTCACATGGACGCGCCTCTCTGACAAGGAAATGAAAATGAGGGCGGCGCCTCAGCCGTGCGCAAACGGTACAGCGGGAGGACAAGAATAAAGAGCGGCCGGCGCCACGGCGTTCGTGCACACGCACAAGCAAAAGCGCAATACAGAGAGCCTGCTCTCCATTTTTTTTTTTTTTTTTGAGGAGTGACGCGGAAAAAAACGCAGCAGCAGCAATTTATTTTCATTTCTTCGAGTTGGCAGAAAAAAACGCAAGTTTTCTTAATGTTTAAATAATCTACATATTTTTTTGAGAATTATCAAAGCATTCACACAACGAAATAACGATGGGAAAGTTTGTTAAACATATTTCTGAGTGTGTGGGATATTGTTCTCACATGGACGCGCCTCTCTGTCAAGGAGAGGGAACAGGAGAGGGCGGCGCCTCGGCCGTGCGCAAACGGTACAGCGGGAGGACAAGAATAAAAAGCGGCCGGCGCCACGGCGTTCGTGCACACGCACAAGCAGAAGCGCAATACAGAGAGCCTGCTCTCCATTTTTTTTTTTTTTTTTTTTTTTTAAATAATTTATTAGTCCGGCATGGCGGCCCGACCCGAACTGACCCGAACGTGAATGCTTAAAATGTGGGCCCGACCCGACCCGAATGGTCGGGTCGGGTCGGGTCGGGTTCGGGTTCGGGCACAAAATCTAACCTCTAAAAGAGAGCAGCAGAGTAGGAGTAGTGTTTCTTCTTCACAAATCTACTCTTGCAAAAGTAAAAAAATATGGTGTGGTAAAACTACTCTTAGAAGTACCCGTATATTTCCATGCACACACACATATACATATACGTACGTACAGTGCTATGCAGGAAAGATACTTAGCAAAAAAGACAAAGAAGATAACAGCAAAAGGAATGTCCCCAGTTACTTGTTACTCCTTACAGGTAAATGTAATGGAGTAAATGTAACACACAACAACAACACCTCTGGCAACAACAGTAAACCTATATGCTACATTATGTTAAAATGACTCCGATATATTTGTTCTAAAACAGGGTATTGAAATGTTGCAGCTTTACTTCATCTGTTTCTCCTAATGATTGAATATTGTATCATGCATTTGTGCCTGTGACTGACTAGTGATATAGCCACTGTGGGCATCACTGGCAAAAATGTCAAATCTAACATGCAGAATAAAAAGGACTAGGCCTGCAAGCAGGACTGAACGGGCCCTCGCAATCTAGCGTAACTCGGACAGTGTGCAGGTCAGGGTGGTGGCAGATCGTCCTCTCCAATCATCTCATTAGAACCTAACATGCTCGAAAGTCGCCTCTTTACATTGAAACACCTAAGAGATAAAAACCCCTATTGGAGACAGTACTACAAAAAAGGAGCCACTACTGAGCTGTGCAGCCAAGCCCTTATTCAAAACCAAAATGAATCTTCTAACTGGGCCAATTCAACCAAGTGTGCCAAATTCTGTGGCCCTATAAGCTGCCTGAGTCTCTGAAAAAAATATTTTCTTTTAATGGCGAACAAAGGGTCGTCACGGCAACAGACAGAGACATGTGGACATGGGCCGTAAAATAAGTATTTCAAAAGGTCTTGAAACTACAATGACCAACCTGAAAAGAACTGGACATGTATTGGAAAAACGAGTGACTTTCTATTGCCACTAGTTGGCGCTGTAGGGTTGATGCAAATGACCCCTACAGGACCCTTCAGAGTATGACTCAACAAGCAAGAGATGTTTGGCGCAGATATGTTGCAGATCTTCCAAGTTATGACTGTTCAAAACTTGTGGTGAGACAAAATGGCTTCAGTCATTTTCACTTCTCCTGTTGGACCCTTCTGCTTCAACCAAACCTCAGTATTTTTCATCAGGCACCTGAACCCATGTCTTATGGCTCCCCTGATGTATGTTTCAGGTGAATAGATTTATTGTCCTTGGACGAGGAGCCTGTTTCGTAAAAAAAGGCATTTCCTTTTCCCACTAGGGGGCGCTAGGCCTAATGGGTAATATTTCAATGCACTCGTGTTAAGGGTGGGATCCCGCACATACATCCCAGATACGAAAAAGATTGAACCTTGTGTCAAGGAGCTATTAGTCATTTACTGAATTTGTCATTTTGCCGAAAAAATGGCAGATTTTGGCACCACGCCCAGGTCAGACCCATGAATGAAAACGCACCATTTTGAAAATTTTAGATCTCCTATGTCTCCTGAATAGTCTCACCAATTTTGAAGATGATCCAACTAACTCCCTCTGTGACAAGGTCTCAAATGTGCACCCTGTTAATTGATAAAAATTTCACATTCAATCCAAAATACCCGATTTCCTGCTGGGTTTGGAATATGGGTTCCAGAGACTTTTTGGAGTAGTTTTGCACAAGGTATCGACTCCCCAAATTTCATTGCTCTACGTTAAAAAAAAAACTAATAGGAAACGCCTTTTTGAAAAATTCAAGGGGGCGCCACTGAGCCATTTAGTTACATTTTTTTGTAACGTCACAAGATTATCGAAATCCACGCAAAGCCGCATGTATGTGCAAAATTTGGTGAGTTTTCGTGCATGTTCAGGCCTCCAAATGTAAACTGTACTACAAATGGATAAAAAAATTAACATTCGATCCAAAATACCCGATTTTCTGTTGGATTTGGAAAATGAGTGCACAAGACTTTTTGGAGCAGTTTTGTATAAGGTATGGATTCCCCAAATTTCATTGCTCTACGTTGAAAAAACCCAATAGGAAAGGCCTTTTTTAAAACTCCTTTCTGTCACCACAAGTTGGCACTGTAGAGTTGATACAAATTACCCCTACAAGACCCTTCAGGGTATGACTCTCAACAAGCACGGGAAGTTTGGCGCAGATATGTTGTATATCTGCCGAGTTATGACTGTTCAAAATTTTTGGCGAGACAAATTGTTGACCGTCATTTTCACTTTCCTGTGTGGACCCCGCCGCTTCCATGAAACCTAAATATTTTTCATCAGGCACCTGAACACATGTCTTAAGACTCCCCTAATGCAATCAATAGATCAATAGATTTTTTTCCCCTGAGGGATGAGCCTGTCTCGTAAAAAGGGGCATTTCCTGTTTCCACTAGGGGGCGCCAGGCCTAATGGGTAGTATTTCAATGCAGTCGTGTTCAGGCTGGGATACCTCATATACGTGCTAGATATGAAAAAGATTGAACATTGTATCATGGAGTTATTAGTCATTTTCTCAATTTTGTGTTTTGCCCAAAAAAAATGGCCGACTTTGGCAACCCGCCCAGGTCAGGCCCGTGAATGAAAACTCACCATTTTGAGAACTTAAGATCTCATATGTCTCATGAACATTCTCACCAATTTTGAGGAGGATTCAACTAACTCCTTAGGCACCAAAGTCTCAAATGTGCACCCTGTTAATCGATAAAAAATTCACATTCAATCCAAAATACCCGATTTCCTGTTGGGTTTGGAATATAGGTGTATATCCTTTTTTGGAGCAGTTTTGGACAAGGTATAGACTTCCCAAATTTCATCGCTCTAGGCTGACAAACCCTAATGTTATTAGGCAATTTTAAAATTTCAAGGGGGCTACACCGAGCCATTTTGTTGCATTTTTTTGCAACGTCACAATATTATCAAAGGTTACATTTTTCCGCAAGTACGTGCAAATTTTGGTGAGTTTTTGAGCATGTTCAGGCCTACAAATTGGCCGTTTTCATTTGCCGAGGAGAATAAATAATAATAATCCTTTGCAATACAATAGGGCCTTCGCACGCCTAGTGCTCGGGCCCTAAAAATGAGTAAGAGAGAGTAGAGTAGTGTTTCTTCTTCACAAATCTACTCAATTAAAAGTAAAAATTATTCCAGGGGTTCAACTACTCTTAGAAGTACATACATTTTTCTCAAAAAGTTACTCAAGTAAGTGTAACATGTAATGCAATACTACCCACCTCTGCAGTACATACATATACACATGTATGCCGTATGTACACATGCACACACGCATATACAGTATACATATACATACAGTGGTATACAGTCAAGATACTTACCAAAAAAGACTAAGAAGATAACAGCAAAGGCAATGTCCCATTCTGACTGGAACAACTGTCTGGACTCCAGTCTGGAAATCACATCATTGAACTGACTTTCAAAGTCCTCCAGGCTGTTTCTTTGTCCCATGATACTTCTTTGCTATGAAAGAAGCCACACATTAAAAATAATAACGTATACAGTATGTGCACTATATATACAGTGGTATGAAAAAATATCTGAACCTTTTGGAATTTCTCACATTTCTGCATAAAATCACCATCAAATGTCATCTGATCTTTGTCAAAATCACACAGATGAAAATACAGTGTATGCTTTAACTAAAACCACCCAAACATTTGTAGGTTTTCATATTTTGATGGGCATGCAAACAATGACAGAAGGGGGAAAAAATAACTAAATGAACCCTCTGCCCAAGGAGACTTTGAAACCAATTTTTACCAAACATTTTAAGTCAGGTGTGTGCCCAATCACTGATGAGTGGTTTAAAGCTACACTGCCCACTATAAAACACACACCTGGTAAGAATTGTCTTGATGAGAAACATTTTCTGATGTGCATCATGGCTCGGTCAAAAGAGTTGTCTGAAGACCTGCGATCAAGGATTGTTGATTTGTATAAAGCTGGGAAAGGATACAAAACCATCTCTAAAAGTCTGGATGTTCATCAAACGACAGTCAAAGAAGTATACAAGCGGAGAGAGTTTGGTACTGTTGCTTCTCTCCCAAGGAGTGGCGCCAAGAGAAACCAAAGTTAAATTGTGTGGGAGTAACACACAACGTCATGTGTGGAGTAACAGCTCATTAACATCAACACCTCATCCCCACTGTGAGGATTGGTGGAGGGAGCATCATGATTTGGGGCTGTTTTGCTACCTCAGGGCCTGGACAACTTGCAATCATTAATGGAAGAATGAATTCAAATGTTTATCAGGATGTTTTGCAGGAAAACCTGAGGCCGTCTGTCAGACAGTTGAAGTTAAAAAGAGGATGGTTTCTGCAAGAAGACAATGATCCAAAACACAGAAGTAAATAAACTTCAGAATGGTTTCAGAAGAACAAAATACACATGGAGTAGCCAAGTCAAAGTCCAGACTTGAATCCCATTGAGATGCTGTGGCATGACCTAAAGACCATTGTCTGGCAATTCATGCCAGACAGCCCAGGAATCTGACTGAACTACAGCAGTTTTGTAAAGAAGAATTGGCCAGGATTAGTTCTGATCAATGTGCCAGACTGATCTTCAGCTACAGGAAGCATCTGGTTGAAGTTATTGCTGCCAAAGCGGGGGGGCCACAAAATATTTAATGTGATGGTTCACTTACTTATTCCCCTCCCTTCTGTCATTATTTGCATGCTATCCTCATTAAAATATGAAGATGCTTGGGTGATTTTAGCTAAAACACTGTTTTTTTTCATCTGTGTGGTTGGACAAAGATCAGATCACAGTTCATCGTCATTTTATGCAGAAACCTGAGAAATTCCAAAAAGTTCAGATACTTTTTCATACAACTGTACATTATGCCAGTTTTCTGATTACACACTCTGTTTGTATGTGTATATATACATATATATATATATATATATATATATATATATATATATATATATACTCACCGACCACTTTATTAGGTACACCATGCTAGTAACGGGTTGGACCCCCTTTTGCCTTCAGAACTGCCTCAATTCTTCGTGGTATAGATTCAACAGGGTGCTGGAAGCATTCCTCAGAGAGTTAGGTCCATATTGACATGATGGCATCACACAGTTGGTGCAGATTTGTCGGCTGCACATCCATGATGCGAATCTCCCGTTCCACCACATCCCAAAGATGCTCCATTGGATTGAGATCTGGTGACTGTGGAGGCCATTTGAGTACAATGAACTCATTGTCATGTTCAAGAAACCATTTTGAGATGATTCCAGCTTTATGACATGGCGCATTATCTTGCTGAAAGTAGCCATCAGAAGTTGGGTACATTGTGGTCATAAAGGGATGGACATGGTCAGCAACAATACTCAAGTAGGCTGTGGCGTTCCAACGATGCTCAATTGGTACCAAAGAGTGCCAAGAAAATATTCCCCACACCATTACACCACCACCACCAGCCTGAACCGTTGATACAAGGCAGGATGGATCAATGCTTTCATGTTGTTGACGCCAAATTCTGACCCTACCATCCGAATGTCGCAGCAGAAATCGAGACACATCAGACCAGGCAACGTTTTTCCAATCTTCTACTGTCCAATTTCGATGAGCTTGTGCAAATTGTAGCCTCAGTTTCCTGTTCTTAGCTGAAAGGAGTGGCACCCGGCGTGGTCTTTTGCTGCTGTAGCCCATCTGCCTCAAAGTTCGACATACTGTGCGTTCAGAGATAATCTTCTGCCTACCTTGGTTGTAACGGGTGGTAATTTGAGTCACTGTTGCCTAAATATCAGCTCGAACCAGTCAGGCCATTCTCCTCTGACCTCTGGCATCAACAAGGCATTGCTGCACACAGAACTGCCGCTCACTGGATATTTTTTCTTTTTCGGACCATTCTCTGTAAACCCGAGAGATGGTTGTACGTCAAAATCCCAGTAGATCAGCAGTTTTCTGAAATACTCAGACTAGCCCTTCTGGCACCAACAACCATGCCACGTTCAAAGTCACTCAAATCACCTTTCTCCCCGATACTGATGCTCGGTTTGAACTGCAGGAGATTGTCTTAACCCATGTCTACATGCCTAAATGCACCGAGTTGCCGCCACGTGATTGGCTGATTAGAAATTAAGTGTTAACGAGCAGTTGGACAGGTGTACCTAATAAAGTGGCCGATGAGTGTATATATATATATTCATTCATTCATTTTCCAAGCCGCTTTTATACATACACACACACACATATATATATATATGTATGTATATAAGTAAAAAAAAAAAAGTCAGTAGTGTACTTTACCTACCACTGTCTAAAACAGATATGGAATGACTGAATGATACAGTGATAGAAAACCTGTAATTTTAATCTATTGCTGCGGTCATGTTTTTGTCAAACCTTAATTTCAGTCTATAATATCAAAGGAATTGCCCCCGCTCTTCCAGTAATTTTGAAGGAGTTTGCAGTACGCAAGTTACGCCCTAACACTGATTAACAACACATTGTATTTCCACGTAACTGTTTCCTCTAGTAGCAATGTTAATTATAGAGAAGGGTACGTAGTTACTAAAAACGTAGAAAATAAATTGAACAAACCATCGTAAATTTCTTTAAATACACTATATGAAAAAAAAATGAGTGATAGTTTAGAGGAGTTGTCTGCTTACCATTAGATGTCGTTTGTGTATTTAATTTCTTTCCGCGTTGACACCTCTACCTGTTCGACGCAATAACTCCGCCTATGCTGGCTCAAAAAAAAAAAAAAAAAAAAAAAAAAGCAGGACAGTTAATTTTTAACCAGCAGTCAATTCATAGCTCGAAATGCAATGGCACAAGGACAAAAGATGGGAAATCAGTGGGAAAGCCTGACAGGAAAAAAAAATATATCAGATTTATCAAAAAAGAAATATGACGGTCGGGTTGAACCACAGACTTTCAGTTGAAACGAAACTTCACCGCTGTTTCAATGAACAAGGTTTCGCCATCTTGTGGCAGTTAGTTGTCAAGACTTCAGCATGGATGTGGCATCGAGCAGGTTGTTAACTGCGCTGTGAGCCAACCGCCCAATATGGTTTGTCGGCCATTTTGTGTCAGTGCACTTCGAAAAACATAACACTATGTGTATTACTTTGAATCGCTCAATTTTCAAACGATTTACGAATGGTTAGGTTTGTCATAAACGTCAGCGATCTGGTAATTTTACCGCAGACCTCCTAAAACCACAGAAATGCAATAAATAAATAAATAACAATAAAAAAATAGAACAGGTTTTAGACATGCATTATTAGGCTACTGTATGACACTGCAATGCATACATGAGATTCATAATTGTACTTTAAAGTAATATACATAAACAGAGTAAGTACAAATTACATTATGCACAGTGAAATGGAATATATTTCAAACATACCACAAACATTGCCTTTTTTTATACTTTCAGGAAATAAATAAGTAGCCTAACATAGGTAAATGAACCAAAACAAGTCCAAAGTTCACATTATGGTAAATGGTAAATGTATCGCATTTGAGACAAGCATATCTGAACCTCATTGCAGTAAAAAATTTTTTTTTATTTTTTTCAAATCTTATTGTGTTCAATCTCACTTCAGTTATATTTATTTTACCACGAGAACTACATGTAATGTTTCATGTATTATTTATGATACAAATTAATGAAAATATGTGGCAATTTTTTTTTTTAATCGTTTAATTTTTTAAAATTAAATTAGGTTTAAGGACCACATAAAGCTTTCAAATTTAAAAATGTCTGTTTATTATTTCTGGGGTCAGGCATTATACGGTTAACATGATGTTCTTAAAGTGCCTATGACAGGATAAAAAAAAAGTCTTAAACAGCATTATTATGTGAATTAGAATCATATTTCGAGACGATTCGACAATATACAACAATTTGGCAAAGCGCAGATGACAAGAAATTAATCTTTTCATCTGCCGTTTTGCCCCTGCCCTTTCATTATAGCTCTCTAGCGTCCCCAACAGGAAGAGGGCGTCGGCAGGGTCATGGTTTCATCTGATTTAGAATCCAGCCCATTGAGGAGGAATTATTCAGAACGTGTAAAGCGCTTTGAGCGCCTTAAAGTGCCTGTGACACGAAAAAGAATGTTTATTTCATAATACACGCGGTATTTTATGCCCCTGAATGATATGGGCCGCTTGGATGTGTGTGGAAGCGATCGCTATTTTTATTTACTTTTTTGAATCCCGCACCATGAAAATGAGTGACTTCCAGCTTCGGTCTTGCATTGAGGAGGAGGGCGCTGTGACGTGTACGGTAGAAGACGTCCTCTTCACGCTACAGTGTACTGTTGTGTATGAGGACGAAGGATTCAGCTGATTTTGCGGATTAATACGTTTATTTTTCGCATCACGCCAGCCAAACGGCTGCAGAAAAATCATTCTGTATGAGGGAGAGGCGTATGCGCCTTTTTGGAGTTTCAAAAGGTTCCCATTCACCGTGGATATTTACTGTGGGACCATTGGATTTATGAGGAGGTGAGTAAACATCTTGTTTTGTATTATGTCAAATACGAATACAGCGATTACAAAGTAAACACTACAAACTTCCTTTAAATGAAGGACTACTTACGTTTGATCATTGATAGGCAAAAAGCTCTCCTAATGCTCATTAGCAGCAGCACGTTAGCTGCACAACAACTCCAGCCACCCTCCTCCAGGGAACGAACTGTAAATTGCTCTCCGCCAGGCGGTTTGCCGATCCACAAAGACAATCGACAACCGGGTCGTCATGTCAAATAATCCAGGATAGTTATGTGTGATTTTCCGCTTCGAAGACTTTGAAACATCACTCGGTTCGGGTTAGCATGTTGGCTAGCTGTCACGCCTTCTGGTTTGTTTACATTCTCCGAAGCCGGGGAAGGGAAATGACATATGTCCAATTTAGGTGTCATAAAATATCGTTCGGGAGGTGCGACAGTAAAGGTGAAGTCGACAGTTTTGACCATTATGGAGTAATTTTGCCATGTCGTCCTGAATAAATGCATTTTTATTATTTCATATTCCATTCAGCACAAGACTGTTATTTGTCTTGACCGTGCCATTTATTTAGCAATTGGGGGAAAATACTTGGATAAAAAGAATATCCTGTAAAAATATTGGAGTAGAGAGACTGAAACAATGACATTTTGCGGCTCTCTTCGTCGCGTTTTCCTCGTTCTGAATAATTCCCCCTCAATGGGCTGAATAGTAAAACCGATGAGCCCAGTCTACCGCTGTCGTCATCCACCTGTTGGGGACGCTAAAGCCCTATAATGGTAGGCGTGGCTAAAAGGCAGATTAAAAGACTAATTTCTCGTCATCTGCGCTTTGCTTTTTTTCTCGTGTCATATGCTCTTTAAGGTGGAAAAGCGCTATATAAGTATAACACCATAACCATAACGAGGAAAATGCAACAAAGAGAGCTGCAAAATGTCATTGTTTCAATCTCTGTATTCCAATATTTTACAGGATATTCTTTTTATCCAAGTATTTTCCCCCAGTTGCTAAATAAATGGTATGGTCATGACAAATAACAGTCTTGTGCTAAATTGAATATGAAATACTAAAAATGCATTCATTCAGTACGACATGGCAAAATTACTCCATAATGGTCAAAACTGTCGACTTCTTGCACCTCCCGAAAGATATTTTATGCTACCGTAGTTAGTCTGGCTTTTGTCATTTCCCTTTGGAGAGCGTGAACAAACCAGAAGGCGTGACAGTTAGCCGACATGCTAACCCGAACCGAGTGACGTTTCAAAGTCTTATTGTTGCCTTTCGAAACAAAAAGTCACACAAAACTACCCAGATCATGTCACACGGCGGCAGGGCTGTCGATTGTCTTCACCGATCGGCAACTCGCCCGGCAGTGAGCAAGTTACAGCTCGTCGTTCCCCTGCTGCGGGCAGGAGAGCTCGTTTGCTGGGGAAGCTGCTGGAGAATGACCGAAGGACAAACCGGCCTAACGTCAGAGGAGCGCCTGGCTGCCACATGGTCAACACGAATATGGTGTAAATTAATGCTTAACTACACGGCAAAGACGTAAACAGTGAGAGAGCGAGGTGCAGTTGCTGTGCAGCTAACATGGCAGGATGTGTCTGAGGAGAACTTTTCTACATGTCTGTCCATGATCGAACGTAAGTAAATAGTCCTTTATTTAAAGAACACCGGGCACAAGAAGAGGGCAATAAGCCGAGTATAGCGCTCTCCCAGTTGGCGCGCAAAGAACGTGGGTGGGGGAGGGGGGCCGGGGGGTCGTCGGCCGAGTGGCATTCTCAATGGACAAGGAGCATTGTCAGCCACAATCTGGAAGCCACCTCCGTATTAAAACCTGTGCCATGATCCCAGTATTTGACATAATACAAAATACGATGTTTACTCACTTCCTCGTAAGTCCAATGGTCCCATACTTGTCGGACTTGTTTTAGCCATTCTCCAAGGGTGAACGGGACCTTTTTGAAACCCAAAATGGCTCACACACCCCTCCCTGGTGCAGCAACAAATCCCTGTAGCACATTTAGCTGGTGTGATGCGAAAAATAAACAAATTAATCCGCAAAATCAGCTGAATCCGCAGTCCATCTGCATGCTATAAAGCAATGACTTACTGTGAGATGCTGACCCGGGTGACGTCACATTCGCATTCCTCCTCAAAACAGGAAGTTATTCATTTTCATGGCACGGGATAAAAAAATTAATAAATAAAACAATCGCTTCCACACACATCCAAGCGGTCCATTTAATTCTGGAGCATAAAATACTGTGTGAAATAAGAAATAAACATGCATTATGGTGTCATAGGCACTTTAAGCTCCCCATCAGAGAAAATAAAATAAGTCACTTCAACTTTTTCCTTTCTCGTAAAGATCTGATTAATTTTACGTTGCGTTGCCCTTTTAATTCAACAAGCTTGTTCTTTTTTGTTGTCCCAAAAAACATGTGCATTTGAACCATTTAGAGCTAGCTATCCATACTGATCACATGTCAGTATGTCAGCCAATTGAACGGATAACTGATGTCCAGGCCTGGGAAGGTGGTTAGCTAAGCACATGCGCAAATCGGCGCGACTCATCAGACTCAGATATCTGCTGCAGCTGTGGAGTTCCGTGCCGTCCGTGGAATAAATAATAAATATCGGTGGAAACGGATGATGCTACACAAGCACTTTATTAGGCTTGTTGTTAACACTTGTGTATGTAAATCTGATGTTAGTAAATTGTTTTCTTCTTGGAGATCCGTGTGGCAGCCTGGGAGTTTTTTTTAACACGGAGATTTGACATTTGCCGTCATATTTTCGGGATCAAAGCACTGTTCCTCCCCCAAATTTATGCCAGAACTTTGTACCATCCAGTTCGGACCCACTTTCACCCCTGTATAACATTGAGAAGCTAGATAAGACAATGGCAATACAGTCCAACGCAAAGGTTCTGCCAGTATGTAACATTAAAAATATTCAATTCATAGACAAAATAAATGGGAAATTCACAATCATTAAAAGACTAAAATATTTATAACAGTCAATAATGACATTTGAAATGACTAGGTTCTAAAACCATCAGTTTGTTATAAGCCAAACCGTTTGATATTTCGTGACCTTAAGTGACTTAAGAATGTCCCCAAATGAATAGGAAGTGACCCAAAATCAACATTTGCTGTTTGATTTGTGGTCACTTCGTTTTCCAAGCATTTACGGATCACTACAGTTCCTGACAAAAGTCTTGTTGCTTATCTATTTTGTAGAAACAATTGCTAATAACCTGACGTTTAATTATTCATTTGGTTTCAGAAATGGCTAATATGAAAGCTAAGACCCTCCCAAATTATGTTGAATGTACAAAAATATATTTATTTCACTGAAAAAAGATTTATCATTTAATGAAGACATAAACAGGGGTGCACATAATTTTTTGCCCAGGTTCTCAGAGGAGGACCTGGAGATGTGACTTGGTCCTCATTGAGCTTGAGAGCCGACCCGCCTGATGCGATAAATTTATGACAAACTTCACTTAGAGCCAATTAACTTTAATTAATTATATTAACAATTAATGCTTGATTAAAATCAACTGTCACAACAAAATTGCCATTACTTTGAAGTGAAATGTAAAGAAATAAAAAGCACCTATTCAAAATAAAGGGCATTATGCGGCTCCCACATTAACTCCAAGCCTTTTTAAAAGTGGGATGTCCTCCTTATAAGACCTCATTGAACGTGCATGTTTAGCTTTGTAAAATGCGAGCAAAAACACGTTTGTCAGTGCATTTCGCTGTTCATTACCTTTATTCCGCCACTTGTCCATAGGGCGAGCGGGGTCCTGTTTGACATCGATATTTTGCGTAATTGCCACATGCGCTCTGTTTTTTCGTGCTTTTCAAAGTTTGGATGGCTGAAATTCTTTGACCCAACATAAAATGCGCTGCTCCTATCGGCGACATTGGGATTCTCACGGCACATTTTGTACCGCATTTCCGTGCGGGCATCATTTGCTTCTAGCCATGGTACATCCTGTAGCCACTTTTCAGCAAAAGTCCTTTTTTTCGGTAGCTCCGGTGACGTCTCTGTCGTCTGTCTTTTGACGGGGGTGGGGGAACACGGAAGTAATTACTCAGTGTGGCCTGCCTCTTCAACATTTTGAGAACTTATTTTCTCGTGTCCGCTGCAAATACAGTGGTCAGCCATCGGTACGCAAAAGAGTATCTAAGCCGTTGAGGGCCAGCGCGTTTGTCTACGTCCAGTACGCATGCGCGCATGCGGACCACTTATGTGCACCCCTGAGACATAAAGGTCAAATTTTGGCAAGAAATAAGTTTTGGCGCCTACAGAAAGTAGTGTGAAAATTGAACAAAAAATGTACTTCAAATGCAAAAATATGTTACATAACATAAGCGAATTAAGTAGTGGTGCTGTGAGATCCAAATTTAATATTTTGTATGACTTCCATGGGCTTGAAGGACTGCATCCATGCGGTTCGGCAAGGATTCATACAATTTATTGATTAAGTCATCAGGAACATCAAAGAAAGCAATCTTGCATGCCTCCCAGAGTTCATCAACATTCTTGGGTTTCATCTTCCATGCTTCCTCTTTCATCCTGTTCATATCTGGTGACTGGGCTGGCCAGTCCTGGAGGATCTTGATCTTCTTTGCCTTGAGGAACTTTGAGGTAGATATTGAAGTATCCGATGGAGCACCATCCTGCTGCGTCAGTTTTCACATCAGAAACTTTATTCTTGAGGAAAGCGATTTAAACATTAATTTACAAGAATTTTCAACATAAAAAGCGCTTTGTTTTGTGACTGCAGAATTTCTATAGATATGAACATAAAAAAGTCTATACTCTTGGTTAAAAGCAAAAAATGCGCAGTTATCGTTCATTTTACGTAAATATTTCAAGCCAAAGTTACGGTATTGTGTAATCTACCATGGTGGCCGTCACAAAACCAAGAACTTTTTTTTCACGTTTCAAAGTGCATGCATGGTGCCTCGGTCGGCCCCCTACGGCAAGGCGTGGCGCAATGGCTGTGGGAGCTGTCTTGTCAACTGATGGTGGAGTCTATGATTTTTCTCAAAAAGCTACTCAAGTAAATGTAACGGACTACCGGTGATTGTAATGCGTTGCTACCCACTTCGGCATTGGACTGCTATCATTTTGAACATAACTGTCAGTGGCGCAGGAAGTTGGGTGCTGCGGATGCTGAAGCAATCCCTTGGTGTTGGGGAGAAAAAAAAGTAAAATATAATTGAAATAGAAAAGTAAAACATCTTGAAACAATGATGTATTTAACTTTGGGAAATAAATATATATATGGCGGACAACACTCAAGTGACTTGAAGTTCCGCTCTGAGACCCCCAATTTGGCCAAATTTCAAAATTGTCTGATATGCATGTGTGGTACATCATTGGAAAGCTTAAAATCTCAATTTTCTGGGGGATGAAAAATTTTGAACAGGAGGGCATCTTAAAAAAAATTTTTTTAAACCCTAACTGGAGGTGAGGGCATGCGATAGTGTAATTAATAACGCCATTATTTTAACGAGATATTATTGCATATTTACCTCTTTTCGATCCAAAAACTCCATGTAGCATGTATCACCAAGTGTCAAGAAACAGCTGTGAATGGCCACAGCTGGATTTTTGGGGGATTTAATGGGTGAAACATGGTAATATTGCAAGTGTCGCGATGCAGAAATTGCAGACATCAAGGAGTGGTCGAGATTTTGTTTTTCATATATTTACCCTTTTAAACGCTTTGTGTTTGTTTGTTTGTTTGTTTGTTTGGCTGGATTATTTATCATCTATCATATCGGAGAAAATGCGACAGAAAAGAAAAAAAGAACCCACAACTAAACGATAGTTATGAGGTAGATATCCGTGACTTATTTGCAGACACCAATTTTTTTCATTGAAACGTAATTTGTTTATAAGTTTAAAATATGCGAGTGAATAATTTTTTAAAGTCGTTTTTTTTTTAACGGAATATTAGACAATGATTAATGATTCTAAGCTAAAAATAACAGATATTTTGAATAGATGTCCCGATCCGATATTTGGATCGGATCGGACGCCGATATGGACAAAAAAATGCGGATCGGTATCGGATCGGCCGACACGGAAAAATTCCGATCCAGACTTCCGATCCAGTTTTTTTTTAAAAATCCGGTCCGGGTTTTCCGGCGCACCGATATACATAATCCATTCCAGTTTTTGCTTCGGTTTCCCTAAAATGCGGTCCGCATTTTAAGTCACACCTTCAACACACTACATTATAGTGACGGGAAAAGTCGTTCACCTGAGGAAACGAATCAATTCCGGTTCGTTCAGTAAAAAGATTCGTTCAAACAAATTGTTCAACGAATCGTTCAACGAATCGTTCGCCCTCCTCATCCCCCCCACCCACAACCGGCCAAATGAATCATTCGGTCAGTGAACGGGAAGTGACGTTGCCAAACGAATCACCAAAAGACCGCTTAGGATATATAACTGAACAGGAAGGCTTGGTCCCTCCCCCTCTTGCACAGTACACAGGCTTTTCATTGGCCGCTCTCTTCGTAGATTCAGAAGTGAGTGACAGACTGTGTTTTCTTTCTTTTTTTTTCACTGCCTCGTCTTTGCAGCCCAGCCGCTTCAGCAATGAGAATTTCCGCGTCTATCATATTTCTATGGGATCAAAGCCATGGCTTGTGCTTGCTTCACTTTGATATAGAAAACGGTTAAACATTTCCCCTTTTTTTAAGCACAAACTTTTTCAATCATGCTAAATTACGTGTACGCTCCATTCCGTATTCGTAGTTTAAATGCGTGTTTACGTGAGCTGGCTGCTCGTGAAAGCCATTTGATACACCACCAAATCATTTCGGCTGAAGAACAAATAAATGTGGAATTTAAATAAACTGTCTTCGGCTATTTTTTCCGGTTGAGTGGGATTTATTGCACACAAATAAGAAAATATAAAAAATATTAATAAATAATCAATTTATTATGTATATTAATAAATATTAAATCAGCGTTATAAATAAAATGTATTATTATTATTATTATTATTTGGCTTCTCTGACACGAAAATAAATAAATAAAACAACACTCGAAAAAATATTACCTAAAAATCGTGTTGAAATGTCATTTTTGCACTGGTATTAATATACAAATAATCCCATCAACTCCACGCAGTCATCCCCTCCCGATCTCAGATCACCAAATGCTGACGAAAAGAGAATCGTTTGTTCTTTACAATGTAACCATTCCACTCTCATTGGTATGTTAAGAAAATGGAGACATACATGTATATATACATCCTACGTCCCCGCGTTTAATTTTTGGACGCTTTAGTCACACAGGATGGACTGATGGACTTAACGTTAATTAATTTGCGCCCCAACCCGACAAGCTGTGACACGGAAAAAAAAAAAAAAGAAACTCGGAAAAATATGTCATGAAACTACCGTTTCATAGCAAATCAGTATTATGGTGATCATACTAAATAGTCATTTTCCATGGGCACAGATTAGATAAATTTAGCTGCCATGAAGTCCAGCTAGTCTCTTGACAGCTTTCTCGCCCGCCCCCGCGACGTATCCATAGCTCAGCCTTATCGCCTTGTAGCTACTGGCAAAAGTTTTAACGTACTGTAAAGTGGATACAATGTCGTCATATGTAGTCTCGAGTCTGTCGAGAAAAGCACAGTAAACTTTGCTCACTGTGTTTATGTGGTGATTTTTGTGCATTTGAGTAGCATATGGTAGGCTCAACATGAAAGAATATGTGATAAAGCCCTTTCCTTTCAGTCCTTAGCTCGTACACTGCCGCAGCGCTGCTGCGTGACTGCCGGTGTAGGCTGACTATAAATTAGCGTAGCAGTCTAGCAGAACGAATCATCTAAGCATTCTCGGTAGGACGGAGAGTCAGTGAACGGGAAGTGACATAACTCAGTCTTGCCCCCTGCCTGCATGCTGGCTGCTTATTGGCCACACGTGGAAGTGAGTGACAGACGCCCTGATTCTGTTTCCGCTCCCTCCCCTGCCCGCGATGAGGCTGGCGTCTGATTGGTCGTGTGCTATGTCAGTAGACGCTGCCGCTTGCTCAACGCCCTCTCACGCAGATAACAAGGGACCCAACTTCATAGAACAAATCAGTGCAGAAGATGATTAGTTTGGTCTCGTTCACCCAAACAATTCGTTCAAAAAGAACGAATCGTTCACGACCGATACAACACTACTACATTACTGTCTCCCAATTTACCGAGAGACTTTATCTGTAAAAACTGTCAGCTGTGTGGGATCATTTCACCTTAAAGGACGACAAAGACAAAAAGGCAGAGTGCAACATATGCCACAATAAAGTCAAGCGTGGTGGTAAAGCTATAAGAAGTTTTAATACAACCAACCTAATCAAGCATTTAGCGACATACACATGCATTGAAAACTAGGTGCGTTAGTAAACAGCCGCCATCTTAAAACAGGAGACTTCCCTTGTAGGCTGTTGTAGTGAACCTTCCAAGCGAACCTAATAAACTTTTTATCTAAAATACTCCTTGTTCTGCCCTTCATTTCGCGATGTGCATTTTTCGTTCCTGCTTTTATTTTGACAGCCGTCCGACAGGAAGGAAGTAGCGCGGCGGCCATGTTTGTAGTCGTTTCGTCAGTCCGCCGCTTGACGAGAGCTGGGCAGCATTGTTTACTGTGCTCACACTATCCTAAACTTGTCGTGTTGTTTGCGCCTTCGAAGGCATCGTCTGTAAGTACTACATTTTTTATATATAGTATTTAGCGATTTATGTGCCATATTTAGAGCGTTTTAACCACTTTGTAAACTTTGGCACCTGCTGAATGCTTCATTTGCATATTAGAATATAGGGAATGGGACGTACTACGTCATTTTTTGGACGCGCCTCCATGCTGGCAATATGATTCACTTCCGGGCCGGCAGAGTCAATGCGGATTGTTACGTGTGGTAGTGCTAAGCTAACTCTTTCGGTGTTTTAGAAAGAAAATATGGGTGCTTATTGTTGCGTTACCGGGTGCAACAGCGTCTCCTACGACAAAAAAAAGGGGTTAGGAAAAATGGACTCACTTTTCACCGTTTTCCTGCACGGAGGACCAAATATCAGATCACGAAGGTACGACGGATGGCTGGATTGCAGCGGTTCGTCGGAAAAGCATTTATGATCATATTTCTGCTGGAATGAGAGTGTGTTCCTGTCATCTCTACTCTTGTAAGTTGAACGCTTTATCCACTTTTGGTTTCAATACGTTTTTGTTTTTTTACACCGTTGTGTAAATCTGCCTCGGTAGCAATGCTCACCTACTACGACTCACCTACCTGTTGTGTTCCTAGGTAAACCTGCTGACAACACATCCCGATTGGTCACCATCTCTCTTCTTGGATCATTTGACAAAGAAAATTTGTTCAATGGAGTGGTTCCATTTGTCCTGTGTCGGACTCAAACAAGCCCCTGCAGCAGACGCCACCTGGGTCTGCCCTTCTCGTCGATGAACTGCGGGCTTTTAACTTGTGAAAATGCAAGAACTTTAATGCACATATTTATTCTGCCTGGCTATTTAACTATGGCCAGTGACGTTTTTTTTTTTTTTTTTTTTTTTTTTTTTTTTTTTTAAACCACTTTGACAAAGACACGTTTCATTGTAATGTTGAATTTATATATTCTATTATTATTTTTAAATTATAATATTCTTATTTGCACTTATGGAGACTTTAGACTGTCAATTCAAATAGTGTTGGAAAAGTTGCAATACCTAAAATAGAAATGCAAGAACTGTAAAGTACATATTTATACACCTTTATTTACCTAAGGCCACTGGATGTTTAACTGCTTTGAAAAAATACAGGTTTTGTTGTGATCTTGTATTTATATAGTATATAGCTATTTATAATGTATTATGTATTATAATATTTGCTGCCCCCTGCCAGAGTGTGGGCCATTTTGTACTAAAAGGATTTTAAACTGTCAGTTCAAATACTGTGTTGGAGACTAGTACTTGCAATACTTAAAATGGAAATGCAAGAACTTTAAAGCACATATTTATCCTGTCTGGCAATTTACCCAAGGCCAGTAAATAGTGTTTTAAACTGCTTTGACAAAGACACGTTTATTGTGATCTTGTATTTGTGTATTACTTATAATTATATAATATTTGCTGCCACCGTCGGAGGGTGGGCCTTGTTTGCACTAATTTAAAGATTTTAAACTGTCAATTCAAATATCGTATTGGAGAAATTGCATTACTTGAAATAAATCTATTGCAACTTATCAGTCCCAGTTCTTGTCTACAACACTGTCCAAAAATTGTCAATGCATATTCCAAATAGAAAAACAAAATTAAGTCACCTGACTTTGTAATTATTACACCTGTTTATTATGAAGACCTGAAGTAAACAACAAGCAGTTACAGTTTGTCAAGAAGTTGTTCAAGTCATGTTTTGGTATTCATATTTTATTGACTTTTCACAACAACACTTGGGATCGTGTTTGTAAGAGCAGAGCAAACTGAAGTTTCAGCGTGCACTCTTCGCCTTTCCAACCTCTCATAACGCTCCGATGTGGTGCGCTTGACCTCAGAATAACCCAAGAAGAGATATGGTGACCAATTGGGATGTGTTGTCAGCATTTCATTGGCAGGTTTTCCTAGTAACACAACAGGTAGGTGAGGAGGAGGAGAAGGTTAGCATTGCTACCGAGGCAGATTTACACAACAGTAAAAAAAACAAAAAAAAAACGTATTGAAACCAAAACGGATAAATCGTTCAACTTACAAGAGTAGAGATGAGGGGAATACACTCTCATTCCAGCAGAAATATGATCAAGAGAAATGCTTTTCCAACGAACCGCTGCGCCCCAGCCATCCGTCGTGCCTTCGTGATCTGATATTTGGTCCTCCATGCAGGAAAACGGTGAAAAGTGAGTCCAGTTTTCCTTGCCCTTTTTTTAGTCGTAGGAGAAGCTGTTGCACCCGGTAACACAACAATACACACCCATAATTTCTTTCTAAAACACCGAAAGAATTAGCTTAGCACGACCACACGTTACAATCCGCATTGAGTCTGCCGGCCCGGAAGTGAATCATATTGCCAGCATGGAGGCGCGTCCAAACAATGACGTAGTACGTCCCATTCCCTATTGTATGGGAATTGGCTTCGTATATATTTGACATATATAGCATATGGATAGTCAAACTTGTTAATCATTTTCGTTCTGTACATTCTATTTCTTTTAGTTTCACCTGGGTTCATTTTTGGATGTGACAGTGCAGCTAAATAAAAGTACCTGGAGCTTGGATGCTACTTCCTGGCTCCCGCGTTCATTTTTGAATGGAGTTTGGCTTGCTGCGAACTTGTGTCCGCTTACACACACAAGGGGAGCAGTATACTCCTATATCGGCAAAATCTTGACTTGAATCTATCTTCAAAACAGTTTTAAAACTTTCACATGTCAATAGTAGACAGAAGGGAAATTATGGAATAACGGGAACAATTTTAACAACTTAAACAGTTGATTCGCAAAATTAAATTAATAGGGAATGGGACGTACTACGTCATTGTTTGGACGCGCCTCCATGCTGGCAATATGATTCACTTCCGGGCCGGCAGAGTCAATGCGGATTGTAACGTGTGGTAGTGCTAAGCTAACTCTTTCGGTGTTTTAGAAAGAAAATATGGGTGCTTATTGTTGTGTTACCGGGTGCAACAGCTTCTCCTACGACTAAAAAAAGGGCGAGGAAAACTGGACTCACTTTTCACCGTTTTCCTGCATGGAGGACCAAATATCAGCTCATGAAGGCACGACGGATGGCTGGGGCGCAGCGGTTCGTTGGAAAAGCATTTCTCTTGATCATATTTCTGCTGGAATGAGAGTGTATTCCCCTCATCTCTACTCTTGTAAGTTGAACGATTTATCCGTTTTGGTTTCAATACGTTTTTTTTTTTTTTCTTTTACTGTTGTGTAAATCTGCCTCGGTAGCAATGCTAACCTTCTCCTCCTCCTCACCTACCTGTTGTGTTACTAGGAAAACCTGCATATGAAATGCTGACAACACATCCCGATTGGTCACCATATCTCTTCTTGGGTTATTCTGAGGTCAAGCGCACCACATCGGAGCGTTATGAGAGGTTGGAAAGGCGAAGAGTGCACGCTGAAACTTCAGTTTGCTCTGCTCTTACAAACACGATCCCAAGTGTTGTTGTGAAAAGTCAATAAAATATGAATACCAAAACATGACTTGAACAACTTCTTGACAAACTGTAACTGCTTGTTGTTTACTTCAGGTCTTCATAATAAACAGGTGTAATAATTACAAAGTCAGGTGACTTAATTTTGTTTTTCTATTTGGAATATGCATTGACAATTTTTGGACAGTGTTGTAGACAAGAACTGGGACTGATAAGTTGCAATAGATTTATTTCAAGTAATGCAATTTCTCAAATACGATATTTGAATTGACAGTTTAAAATCTTTAAATTAGTGAAAACAAGGCCCACCCTCTGACGGTGGCAGCAAATATTATATAATTATAAATAATACACAAATACAAGATCACAATAAACGTGTTTTTGTCAAAGCAATTTAAAACACTATTTACTGGCCTTGGGTAAATTGCCAGACAGGATAAATATGTGCTTTAAAGTTCTTGCATTTCCATTTTAAGTATTGCAAGTACTAGTCTCCAACACAGTATTTGAACTGACAGTTTAAAATCCTTTTAGTACAAAATGGCCCACACTCTGGCAGGGGGCAGCAAATATTATAATACATAATACATTATAAAAAGCTATATACTATATAAATACAAGATCACAACAAAACCTGTATTTTTCAAAGCAGTTAAAAAACATCCAGTGGCCTTAGGTAAATAAAGGTGTATAAATATGTACTTTACAGTTCTTGCATTTCTATTTTAGGTATTGCAACTTTTCCGACACTATTTGAATTGACAGTCTAAAGTCTACATAAGTGCAAATAAGAATATTATAATTTAAAAATAATAATAGAATATATAAATTCAACATTACAATGAAACGTGTCTTTGTCAAAGTGGTTAAAAAAAAAAAAAAAAAAAAAAACGTCACTGGCCATAGTTAAATAGCCAGGCAGAATAAATATGTGCATTAAAATTCTTGCATTTTCACAAGTTAAAAGCCCGCAGTTCATCGACGAGAAGGGCAGACCCAGATGGCGTCTGCTGCAGGGGCTTGTTTGAGTCCGACACAGGACAAATGGAACCACTCCATTGAACAAATTTTCTTTGTCAAATGATCCAAGAAGAGAGATGGTGACCAATCGGGATGTGTTGTCAGCAGGTTTACCTAGGAACACAACAGGTAGGTGAGTCGTAGTAGGCGAGCATTGCTACCGAGGCAGATTTACACAACGGTGTAAAAAAACAAAAACGTATTGAAACCAAAAGTGGATAAAGCGTTCAACTTACAAGAGTAGAGATGACAGGAACACACTCTCATTCCAGCAGAAATATGATCATAAATGCTTTTCCGACGAACCGCTGCAATCCAGCCATCCGTCGTACCTTCGTGATCTGATATTTGGTCCTCCGTGCAGGAAAACGGTGAAAAGTGAGTCCATTTTTCCTAACCCCTTTTTTTGTCGTAGGAGACGCTGTTGCACCCGGTAACGCAGCAATAAGCACCCATATTTTCTTTCTAAAACACCGAAAGAGTTAGCTTAGCACTACCACACGTTACAATCCGCATTGACTCTGCCGGCCCGGAAGTGAATCATATTGCCAGCATGGAGGCGCGTCCAAACAATGACGTAGTACGTCCCATTCCCTATTGAATGTAGGCAAAGCTGCTGATACAGAATGGGGACTGGAGTATTTTATTTACTGTTTTAAAATGTAAACTTGATACTGAAATAGTCGTTTATTTAAACCTGAGAGGCTTTTAATACAATTTTTGTAACTAATGCACGAAACATTAAAAGCATCTCATAGCTTGGGGGGTTTGTGGGATTTTCCACTGACAGTTTACAATATTATTTGCACGTTTTACTGACTGACTATGCCATTTCTGTTTGTCATTTATAATGTTTTGTGTTTGTCACTGAATAAACAGGTCAATTTCTTGTTACCAACCATTGTGTGTTATTCAAACTCACCTAATTCAGCTGGCTAGTTGTTATCAAGAGTACTAAAACCCTTTTCAACATGAGTCTGACAACTAAGTAAGGAGGCTAAATAACTTTAAATTTTAATACATGCTCAGATAGGCCGGTATCGGTATCGGCCAGTATCGGTATCGGATCGGAAGTGCAAAACAATATCTGTATCGGATCGGAAGTGCAAAAACCTGGATCGGGACAGCCCTAATTTTGAACAATAAATATAATTACTTACCTTCTTTTTATGGCTGGGTTGAAACAAAAGCGGTTGCGAGACATCTGTAAACGGAGGTTTCCAGGGTAAAATGGACAAATCAAAAATAGTTCGGGGGCTTAATGCACCATGAATCTGCTATGGCAGCATACAGACATATTGTCCTATCAAACACAACACTTATGCAGCTTAAAAACAGCAGTTTTTTTTTTTTTTAAGAGGGGTGCAAGAGCAGAAGAATAGAGTAATCAGTTACAATGTTACTCAATACTTGAGTATTCTTTTCAACAAATACTTTTTACTTGTACTTGAGAACATTTTTGGCTGACTACTTTTACTTGAGTTATTTTATCTAGAAGTAACGCCTTTCTTACTTAATTAACAATTTTGGCTACTCTACCCCCCTCTGAATATCAGGATAAAATATGAAATGTACATTTAAATGTAGTGGACTGAATAAAAACCAGGTATTAATTATGAATAAAAATAAACAAGGGTGGTGAGGTACAAGCATTTTAAAGTTCGAAGCAGAGTCGAGAGATTTTCATCGGCGGGGGCTGGTACGGGGCGCTGGAAGTCACTCACAGTAGGGGGTGCTGAGGATGTGTTTTAGTTTTTTTCCATCCAAAAACAGCCGTTGCGGTCAAAATTTGTCATACTTGCACGTTTTCTCCATAGAAGGCGTGCACAAAGGCAAGTAAACACGCATGCTGGATAGTTTACATACTACTACTAGGCTATTACAAAGACAGCGTGATAATATAATATTATGGCTAAAAAACATATCGGTTCTATTTGAAGACACCAAAGATAGATTTCCTTTCTGGACTCCACAGTCTGCTATAATAGTGCCCACTGGGCACTATTATAGCATTATTATAGAACTATCAACATAATCATGTTCATTTTCGACCTCAAATTGAATTTTAGAAAATATCACTGTTTTTGTATAGTTTTAAAAAAAAATTGTTTTTGGGCCATTGTAACGCCTCCTCTGTGAACTTCTCCGTTCCAGTAGCGCCTTACACAACGTGACCCTTGTAGGTGTCAGGTGGTGACCATGTTATTAACAAACAAAAACATTTTCAACACATATTTAATCTGCAAAGTTAAATACACAAATGTTTCAGTGTTTTATTTAGATATTTATTTTTAACAAAATGATATACCAAAACTTTAACTTACGAGAAAAAAAAAATATTGTAGTAAGAATTCTTGACTGTCAGTCCTTTTTTTCTTCTTTTTGTATTTTTAAAAATGATTTATCCATTAATTCCCCCACAAAAAAAACTCATTTGTGAGCCAGATTTTTTTTTAATGATAATTTTTGCAATTTTGAATATATTTTAATTTTCCATATTTATTGAATGACATTATTTATGAATGATTTAGAATTTTTGGAATTTAGGGTCTGATGTTTCAAATATTAAATGTGAAAAATGTAGTTTGAAAGAGTAAGTATTATATAAATAATGCCACTTAACTTTATAATGAAACGGCGAGCCGTATAATGTGGTTGCAACACAGAGGAGGATGCTTGTGTAGAATTTATTACAAAAAACCAAGGGAGCACGCAAGAACACGCGAGAAAAAATACAAACAAAAAGAGGCACGGACCGAGTCGGTGAGAGAACCAAGGGAAAGGCATCGATGGCCAGAAAAGGGAGAAAACAAAGTAAACAAGTCAGGTGAAACAAACTAAGCAATAGTCTGACACTTATTCATTAACGTAAAACACTTAATTCATTAACATCCATGATAATGTCATGCCATCATTATGACGGTCTTACGGCAGTCGAATAAAGTGTTTCTTATTAACCCAATAAATCAACAAATAAGCCGCACTAGACTACAAGACTCAGGATTGAAAATGAGGGAAAAAAGTAGTGGCTTATATTTGTAAAAACACAGTACCTAAATTGTGATATCTACCTACCGTCGTTACCCTAACACTGCTGATTTACAGTCTATTATTGTGCTACAAATCTTAAAATATGACCCAGACCAGTGAGAGTACTCAATGTTTTTTAATGACAAGTTTACAAAATTCTTGATGAAAAATGCCATGAGCGGCAATACAGGTCAGGTGGTTAAAATTAAGACCTCCTAATGAGTAAAAGTGATCAATTTTCTGCACTTTTGACTTTCTTGATAAAATTAATTAAATTCTACTGTTTTTTTTTTTTTTTTTTTTTCTTCACAAAACTGATTAACATGCAGTTAATAAATTATTCAAATTTGGTCAAGTTCAGCTCAGTTCTGTTCCAAATGGCACAGTCTTTTTTATTATGTATCGTAAACTCATATTTATTTTGTAAATATTACTTAACCCTGATCACAGTTTTTACAATGCATTGCGCGTAATATATATTTACATAATGTATTTACTTCAAACAAAGCAAATCATTTACATAGAAGGTAATCTTTCAATTTGTCGATGCAGTGGTGCAACCTTAATGTCGGCTAATGAGTCCAATGCACGGCTACTAAGTAAGCAACACAACGATATAAAAGGAATGAAAACTACTATATTAGACTGAAAAACATGTTTGTACTTATGAGGAAAAAGCAATGACCTTTAATGTGTATGAACTCTTCCTTGATGGATGGCGACTCTTCCTCCTCCTCTTTGATGCCTGCTGGTGACTCCTGGTGCCCAGGATAATGGGCTTTGCTGACATATAGATCTCCAAGACCACAAACAAATCTTATTTCTTTATTTGCAAACTTGTGTTCCCAAAGTGGATTTCTGTTGAAAATTCATCCTTGCCATATTTTTTCTCTATTTGTCTTTTGTTGTCTTCCAAACCAGCGCAAAAGTCATTCAAAGTGCTTGACATCACATTAAATGCGATTAAATCCCCTGACAGCACTACTGTTAACATTAAAAATGAAGAGGAAGTCGGTGTGATGTCACGATGAGGTCACCTCGCTTAGCAACGTGTCACCATTTTGCAAAAGGGGCAAGCACAGCTTAACGTTCCGTAGACAAATGTCTGAAATTCATATATTTCAGGTGTGTTTTGCGTCTTTTTTTCATAAAAACGTCTCAAACATGGCTTACTATTGTCACGAGTTACTGCCGACAGACGCGAGGAGGCGATACAATTTAAAATTACCGTGTATTGGCTTGCAAATTTGCCGATACAAAGTCGCAGCTGATAGCTGGATAAACAAAGGAACGGCCTGCAGTGGAGTTTGGAAACATCGACAACTACCTCATAAAGTCACCCAGTAAGTTGACCTTTATCAATTATGTGGAATATGTACTGTGCGGAACTGAGAAAATTGGTAGTATATACAAAGTGATTATTTCTGCCGTAACCGGTAATTCACCTCCAAGCGTTATTTAGCCGTGAACACGTCACGGCAAAATAACCAATTCCCACCAGGCCAATAATATACCCATTGACTAATCAGAGCAGTTCACGGCAAAAGAAAAATAACGCTTTGCGAGTTGCCGGTTACGGTAATAATAACCACTGCCTAGTCTATTGAATCGTAGCAGCTAATTGGGGCAAAAATTAATCGATTAAACTCACTAGTAATAAAATGTGGCTGCAAACGTAATTGTGCTTGGATTCAGGGTCCAACAGGCGAAAATAGTCCACGGAACGTCTTCTTTACTGTTCCTCGATTAATTGCTTTCAGCCATTTGTTTCTTTTCTTCTCACGAGGAAGAATGAAGAACTTCAAATGCTGCTCCTAACTCTTCCTTGTGTGACAACCCGCAACACAGCAACTTTTAGTCATTCCGACAGAAAAAAGACCGGAAATAAGACGAAAGTTCAACGCGTTTGTATTACAATGCACGACAGAGCAACTGCTTGTGAGTCTTCTTTTACCCCATGTTCAATATGGCGACGCTTCGTTGTTGCTGGGGACGTCATCAAATGCCCGGATGTCCGACTTCCTCTAATAGGCTCCACTTTCACTCCACGAAGATGCTGTCCTTACCCGATCGTGACGGGCGTGTCATTACCCGATAGTGACGGGTTCATCAATTGTGACGGTTTGCTACTGCGCACGCGCAGATCGACGCCATTTTCTCCCGAGAGATGATGGGAGATATAGATTTATGCGTTAGGCTTGGACATTGAGGGTTTTTTATGCGTGTGTGTACGCCGCGATCTTCGATTCGGTTCCTACGAACTTTGATTCGAGTAGTGGATACATCGAATTGTGTGGTAAGTTTAATTCTTAGAGTGGCATGAAATGCTTGAATTTGTCTTAATAGATACTTCGAGTGATCCGAGAAGATGAATGTGCATCTTCTAACATACCTGGTCGACGGAACTCTTCCAACTACTCAAGTAAGGTTCGACGAATGGTGAGTGATTTCATTGTTAAAGGTAAGTAAAACTGATGTTATACTGGCAATTTGTGTTATAAGTCTGAAAAGAGGGTCATGAATATATGAGCCTCTACATTTTTAAAATCCTTTATAGGCCAAGTGACTATTTTTGGTCATTTAAAAAATGCAGCTCCATTAGCTATTTATAAAGATATTTAAATAATTGAAAAAAAAGAGGCACTTTTTCTATTTTTGTTTTTTAAGTAAAAATTAGAAAGATATGAGATGTTAAAATAAAAATAAGAGAAACTGTTGTGAATCTCAGGTGGGAGAAGGTCCTGAGCTGAGTTTTATTTATTTATTTATTGTTATTATTAATCTCTGTCAGGTGGTGGTCATTTTAATCTACTGCATTTTAAGATTCTCTTTGCTTTTTTAATTTTCGACCAAAAGATAAAAGACCCCCCAATAAAATATATGCGCCTGGTCATCAAGTCAAAGGAGAAGCAGACTATCCTCATGGAGTGTCACAATAACTCTGGTACTGGGAACTAGAGCGGCGTCGAGGGCACCCGCAACAGAGCCATTTCGAGCTTCTATTGGCCAACAATGATGCAGGACATCAATGAATGGGTAAATGCCTTAATTAAGCAACTAAGTTAAATCAGAAGCGTTACATGAAATTTATTTCATCTAAAGTAATGATTTATATTGAAGCCCAAATGGATTGTTTTCACTTCTCAACAGACATTACAGTATTAGGCCATCCTGCTTTTCAGAATTGTAGAAATATTGTAAATAAATTTGGTTTTTAATTTCTGAGAAATTATCAAACATTGTCACATTTTTAAACCCTTTTGGTGGTCTGTTTTTCATTTTGTGACACTAAGGTCAAAGAACATTGGGATGTATTGGGCATGGATTTCTTTGCTTTTCTTTTTAAAGGCATGGGCATAGATTTGCCTTCTGGACAGAGAAAGTGTCCCCTCTCCTTCAGGGAACTCTACAGCCTGTCTTCAAGGTTCCAAAGGCAACCCCCTCTATATCTTAGATAATCAATCAATGTTGATAAGGGGAATGGTCATCATTGCAATTGATTGCTTACGTTCACCTACATGTCATGTGTAAATTATGTTTTCTTTGAAAGGTTGAGGATGACACTGACAGTTGCCTAACCCTGACATAATTTCCTTTGATTTAAGTTGAGGAAATAACTGCTATACTAGTAATTATAATTAGAGGCAGGGCTAAATCAGGCAGTATTGCGCAGGGAGTTTAGTACTTGTCATGAGAAGCCAATTACATTTTAAACGTTTGTTGTTTAATAAATTTGATACTTTTTCATTGTCGGCTCACCTATATTTTACAGTTGCCAGAAGTTTTGACTGCCAACATACATGAAGAAGTTGTCCTTTGGGGAGGTGACCGTGCTATATGCACATTGGCTCTTGTGTGCTACAGAATCAGAGACCTTGGTTCTCCAGAGTCCTTCAGGAGACGGGCACATTTTAAATAGCTTAACAGTAAGTACTTCAGGAAAATGCAATGACATGTACTTTTTTTGTGCTGTTGTCACATTTGTCTACAAGCTATATATGTGAATGTGTGTTGTTGTTTTTTAAATCCCACAGGTGTCTGGACATGGGGCAGGTTATCTGCAGAATTCAGGAGAGAGTATTACAACATGTACACCATTGAGATCTGCCATGGGTATGGGGAGCAGTTCAAACAATCTCCACGAGGTGAGTTGCACTGTGTAAGCTTATCTTGATGTCATTAGAGACACTTAAAATCTCAACATAGCATGACATGGTGGAAAAGCCACTGTGCTTGGAAACAGTATTTCTCAGTGTTTTTATGTTCTTTTATAGGATTTGTTGGAAGAGGGGAAAAGGGGTAAAGTAACGGCGTTTTACTGCGAGGAGGAAACACCTACAGGATATTGCAGTCGTTCCTGCTGTCCAATGCATTAAACTTTAATGTTTTTGTTTGAGTTTGTTCTACACATGTACGTTAAAACTGTTTCAGCTTGAGGCATTTTGTTTTCTTCAATCTACGGCGTAATCATTGGATGCTTTCCTATGAAACTTTATATTTTTCCTAAATTTAATACAGCAATAAATGTCACCTTACAGCTTTTGTTTATTCACCTTCTCTACTGTTTATCCTCAAGAGTATTTCTAATTATATTTATGCATTTGTAGGTTTGTATTATGTATTTCTGACTATAAAATGACTGCCACATAGTTTTCAGTGTTATCATAAATTTTCCGTTCTTCTTCCCTAAAGCTGTCAGACTGTTGAACTCTAGCCATGCTCAGTAGACCCCCCCCCCCCCCCCCCCCCCAATATTCCTGGACTCACTTTAATCACTGAAATCACTATAAAAGACAATCTCATCACTTATGATCATATCTATATACCTCACGCACATCTTAGCCCCTAACAAGCCCAAGTCAGCCAACTGCTAAATTGTTTTAGTAGTTACATACTACTACTTGGATGCATTTGGATGATCCAGAAGAGGACTGGGAGAATGTGTTATGGTCAGATGAAACCAAAATAGAACTTTTTGGTAAAAACACAGGTTCTCGTGTTTGGAGGAAAAAGAATACTGAATTGCACCATACCCACTGTGAAGCATGGGGGTGGACACATCATACGTTGGGGCTGTTTTTCTGCAAAGGGACCAGGACGACTGATCTGTGTAAAGGAAAAGAATGAATGGGGCCATGTCTCGAGAGATTTTGAGTGAAAATCTCCTTCCATCAGCAAGGGCATTGAAGATGAGACGTGGCTGGGTCTTTCAGCAAGACAATGATCCCAAACACACAGCCAGGGCAACAAAAGAGTGGCTTCGTATGAAGCATTTCAAGGTCCTGGGTTGGCCTAGCCAGTCTCCAGATCTCAACCCCATAGAAAATCTGTGGAGGGAGTTGAAAGTTCGTGTTGCCCAACAACAGCCCCAAAACATCACTGCTCTAAAGGAGATCTGCATGGAAGAACGGGCCAAAATACCAGCAACAGTGAGTTACAGAAAACGTTTGGCCTCCGTTATTGCCAACAAAGGGTACAGTGCCTTGCAAAAGTATTCGGCCCCCTTGAACCTTGCAACCTTTCGCCACATTTCAGGCTTCAAACATAAAGATATAAAATTTTATTTTTTTTGTCAAGAATCAACAACAAGTGGGACACAGTCGTGAAGTGGAACAAAATCTATTGGATAATTTAAACTTTTTTAACAAATAAAAAACTGAAAAGTGGGGCGTGCAATATTATTCGGCCCCCTTGCGTTAATACTTTGTAGCGCCACCTTTTGCTCCAATTACAGCTGCAAGCCGCTTGGGGTATGTTTCTATCAGTTTTGCACATCGAGAGACTGACATTCTTGCCCATTCTTCCATGCAAAACAGCTCGAGCTCAGTGAGGTAGGATGGAGAGTGTTTGTGAACAGCAGTCTTCAGCTCTTTCCACAGATTCTCGATTGGATTCAGGTCTGGACTTTGACTTGGCCATTCTAACACCTGGATACGTTTATTTTTGAACCATTCCATTGTAGATTTGGCTTCATGTTTTGGATCATTGTCCTGTTGGAAGATAAATCTCCGTCCCAGTCTCAGGTCTTGTGCAGATTACAAAAGGTTTTCTTCTAGAATGTTCCTGTATTTGGCTGCATCCATCTTCCCGTCAATTTTAACCATCTTCCCTGTCCCTGCTGAAGAAAAGCAGGCCCAAACCATGATGCTGCCACCACCATGTTTGACAGTGGGGATGGTGTGTTCAGGGTGATGAGCTGTGTTGCTTTTACGCCAAACATATCGTTTTGCATTGTGGCCAAAAAGTTAAATTTTGGTTTCATCTGACCAGAGCACCTTCTTCCACATGTTTGGTGTGTCTCCCAGGTGGCTTGTGGCAAACTTTAAACGAGACTTTTTATGGATATCTTTGAGAAATGGCTTTCTTTTTGCCACTCTTCCATAAAGGCCAGATTTGCGCAGTGTACGACTGATTGTTGTCCTATGGACAGAGTCTCCCACCTCAGCTGTAGATCTCTGCAGTTCATCCAGAGTGATCATGGGCCTCGTGGCTGCATCTCTGATCAGTTTTTTCCTTGTTTGAGAAGAAAGTTTGGAAGGACGGCCAGGTCTTGGTAGATTTGCAGTAGTCTGATGCTCCTTCCATTTCAATATGATGGCTTGCACAGTGCTCCTTGAGATGTTTAAAGCTTGGAAAATCTTTTTGTATCCAAATCCGGCTTTAAACTTCTCCACAACAGTATCTCGGACCTGCCTGGTGTGTCCTTGGTTTTCATAATGCTCTCTGCACTTTAAACAGAACCCTGAGACTATCACAGAGCAGGTGCATTTATACGGAGACTTGATTACACACAGGTGGATTCTATTTATCATCATCGGTCAATTAGGGCAACATTGGATCATTCAGAGATCCTCACTGAACTTCTGGAGTGAGTTTGCTGCACTGAAAGTAAAGGGGCTGAATAATATTGCACGCCCCACTTTTCAGTTTTTTATTTGTTAAAAAAGTTTAAATTATCCAATAAATGTTGTTCCACTTCACGATTGTGTCCCACTTGTTGTTGATTCTTGACAAAAAAATTGAATTTCATATCTTTATGTTTGAAGCCTGAAATGTGGCGAAAGGTTGCAAGATTCAGGGGGGCCGAATACTTTTGCAAGGCACTGTACCTAACAAAGTATTAAGATGAACTTTTGGTATTGACCAAATACTTATTTTCCACCATGATTTGCAAATAAATTCTTTAAAAATCAAATAATGTGATTTTTTTTTTTTTTTTCCCACATTCTTTCTCTCATGGTTGAGGTTCAGCCATGTTGACAATTACAGGGCTCTCTCATATTTTCAAGTGGGAGAACTTGCACAATTAGTGGTTGACTAAATACTTATTTGCCCCACTGTAAGTACGCGATAATATCTCGTTTAAATCGTGGCATCTTTAATTCTGCTCTCGCGTGTTCTCGCTTCCAATTAGGGTTTTGCTGTTTAATATATATATTTTTTTAAATGCCTTCCTGTTCAAAATTTTTGTTCCCCCAGAAAATTGAGATTTTAAGCTTTATGATGTATCACACAAGCATTTCGGACAATTTTGAAATATGGCCAAATTGAGGGTCTCAGAGCAGAACTTCAAGTGTGTGTTTTCCGCCATATACATGTATGTATATACATTTTTAAATGTATATTCACCTGAGTTTGAATATTTGTTAAAAAATACTACTGGTGGATTCAGCGTAGATTTGCCTTTGACCTAACCAGGATTTTCATGATGACATGAACATTATTATAATGGACAAAACAAAGACAAGAACAGTTTGACTTCAAATAAAGTGTCCACATTTATTTTTTCAAATAAATATAATTTGAGTCAATCACAATCAATCAGTCAATATCACTGACAATGTGTTTCACTGAACAATGAGCACTGAACTAAAACAAATAAAACCCAACAGGTATTGTGCTTTATCAGCACATAAAACATTTGGTGCAACAGGAGAAGAGACTGTTGTGGTCTTGGTCCATGAAACAACTTTCATAACCTGGCAATTATAGGACAGCAAGTCTATCAATAACCAAAAAGCCTCCCAAGAACTTGTTAACATAACACTGTAAAATTTAAACATTTGCTAACTGCCATAGTAAGGTATATCAATCAGTGATGGAAAAATACAGCCTCTAGAACAGTAACAAAACTATGCGCACTGGCATAACAGCAGTGGAAACAAACGCACACATCCCAATCCACCGACACCGTGCCAAAAATATTATACATTATCAGGCCTATTAATGATGTTATCGGATTTATTGGGATGACGTCATAATTCCTATAATCAAACCGATAATTATCGTGCAACTCTAGGTCTTTGTATTGGAAATAAAAGCGCCCGTGTATTATAATGCAAATTCCCGCAGCTAAACGGCGCAATGACACACAAACACTTTTGAAAACTAAAAGGTCCAATAAGCCTCAGTTTCATGCCTCATTTTCACAACACTAAAATAAATTGCACACGAATAACCGACAGCGCTCTGAACCGCGGAAGCAACAGCAACAACAAATAATATTATGGCTACAAAACATATCCTACCTATTTGAAGACACTGAAGATTTCCTTTCTGGACTCCACTCTAAATCTGCAGCTAACTTTCCCACACTGGGCACGATAATAGTCATATCATAATCATCTTCATTTTCGACCTCAAAATTTCACTGTTTTTGTCTTGTAAAAAATCGTTTTTGCTCCACGGTAATGCCTCCTCTGTCAACAGTGAACTTTTCCGTTCCAATAGCGCCTTATTCAATGTGACCCTTGTAGCAAGCAAGGTGTCAGGTGGTGACCATGTTATTAACAAACAAAACGCATTTTTAACATATAAGATATTTAATCTGCAAAGTTAAATGCACAAATGTTTGTGTGTGTTTTTTTTTTTTTAACAAAAATGATATACCGAAGCTTTAACTTACGAGAAAAAAAAATCTTGTCGTAAAAATACGTCTTTACTGTCATACTTTTTTTCTTCATTTTTCTTTATTTAATAATAATAATAATAATAATACATTTTATTTATAGAGCGCTTTTACCGGTGCTCAAAGGCGCTTTACAGTTGAGGGAAAAAATAAATAACGCTCACACAACGTGAGCAGTACAGAACAATAGAGGAAAGAATTACACATTAAAAGCTAGTTTAAAAAGGTGAGTTTTTAAGAATTTTTTGAATGTGGGAAGATCGGAACAGGTGCGGATGGTTTTAGGGAGTGCGTTCCAAAGTGAGGGGGCAGCAATGGAGAAGGCTCGCCAACGGGCTTTCACTCATAAGAGATTCACACGATTACTGGGTTCTAGATCACAGAACTGATTTGTGTACACTCTACCCCTTTCAATCACTTAGTTTATAGTCTTATAGACACCCCCACCCCCATTCTCCTCTTTCACTGGCCAATAGGCCCCCACATGGTGTAAACCGGAAATACATCTCGCTGACGATAGCACCAGCATATTAGTAACTAGTTTAGATGTTCAATGTATTTCTTGTTGTTGTTTGTGTATGTGTTTCTTTTCTTTCTTCTCTTGTATTTCTTTTCTTCTGTCCCCCCATAATCCCTTCCTGTTCGCTGCTTTGTCATAATAAAAAGGTATTTTGAATCATCACAATGGGAGTATGTCAGACTCTCAATGTGAAACATTAAAACTGTTCAGAATCCGGGCACTTAGACTTCCATTCTCTGTGTCAAACAGCTGAACAGGACAGGTTTAAAAAAAAAAAAGAAAAAAAAAAAAAAAAAAGGAGAAGGCTCTGTCCCCCCAAGTACGGTGTGTTATTTGTGGGGGCAGTGCGAGAATGTTTCCATTTGATGAGCGGAGGTGACGGGAGGGGGTGTGGGGACAGAGAAGGTCCGTGAGGTAAGGAGGAGCCAAGTTAGTGAGTGCTTTGTATGTGAGAAGGATGATTTTGAAATTTATCCTGTGTGAGATGGGAAGCCAGTGCAGTTTGTGAAGGACAGGGGTAATGTGATTCCTGTAGGGGGTACGGGTGAGAAGGCGTGCAGCGGAGTTCTGGATATATTGTAGTTTATTGAGGAGTTTGGCTGGAGATCTGAAAAGAATGCTGTTACAATAATCGAGTCTGGAGGTGACGAATGCATGTATGAGGGTTTCTGCAGCAGAGTAGGTGAGGGAGGGGGCGGAGGCGGGCTATGTTCTTAAGGTGGAAGAAGGCGGTTCTGGTGATGTGGTTGATGTGCTGATCGAATCTTAGTTTATTGTCGAAAATGATACCTAAGTTGCGGGAGTGTGTTGAGAGAGGGAGGGTGCAGTTGTCGATGGTAAGGGAGAATTGACTGTTTTTGATGTGAGCTGTAGGGTCTATGATGATTATGTCAGATTTATTGCTGTTGAGTTGAAGGTAGTTAAGTTGCATCCAGGATTTGATTTCGCTGAGGCAGTTGTGAAGTGTAGTTTTGGTGCTGTGTGAGATGGTTTTAGTGGAGATGTATATTTGGATGTCATCGGCGTAGCAGTGAAATTGCAGTCCAAATTTACGGATGATCTGACCAAGGGGGAGGATGTAAAGAATGAAGAGGAGGGGGCCAAGAACGGAACCTTGGGGGACACCATGTGGTAGGGAAACAGCAGGGGACGTGCAGTTGTTAATGCTGATGAATTGTTGTCGGCCAGTGAGGTAGGAGTGGAACCAGGAAAGTGCAGTGCCAGTGATATGTAGTGATTCTAGTCGGGAGAGCAGGATGGTGTGGTTGATTGTGTCAAAAGCAGCAGTGAGGTCCAGGAGGATGAGGATGGTGAGTTGTCCGGAGTCTGAGGAGAGGAGGATGTCGTTGGTTACTTTGAGAAGTGCTGTTTCGGTGCTATGTTGTGAGCGGAAGCCAGATTGGAAAAGTTCAAATAGCTTATTGTCGGTAAGGTGGGTTCGGAGTTGTGACGCAACTGCCCTTTCCAGTATTTTTGATAGAAAAGGCAGATTTGAAATGGGCCGGTAGTTGGTCGGGATGTCGGGGTCTAAACCAGTTTTCTTTATGATCGGCGTGATGGCAGCCAGTTTGAGAAGTTTGGGGACAGAGCCAGAGCGTAGGGAGGTGTTAATGATATCAGTAATAAGTGAGGAGATGACGGGAAGACAGTCTTTTATTAGACCAGAGGGAATGGGATCTAGGGTGCAGGTGGCAGTTTTCATTCCAGACATAATGGTTGCAAGTTGAGTGGATGTTATTGGAGAAAGCTCAGTGAGTTCTTGGATAGTTGTGGGCGTAGAGGCAGATGGTAAAAAAGATGGAGGGGAAGGTGGAGCAGTAGACTGGATCCTGGAGGTGTTTAGGTTACTGTAAATGTTGTCTATTTTTGTTTGGAAAGATGAGAGAAATAATAAACACTTTTCAGGAGTGAATGAAGTAGAGGTGTTGTTATGCGGTTTGAACAATGAGTTGATGGTGGAAAAGAGAACCTTAGAATTGTTGGAGGCAGAACGAATAATGTTGGCATAGTGGGTGGTTCTGGCAGTGTTGATCGCTTCTTTGTATTGCAGTAAGTGGTCTTTGTATGCTAGTAGATGAACTGTTAAGCCGGTTTTCTTATGGAGTCTTTCAAGTTGTCTTTTCCTGGTCTTCATCAGGCGGAGAGTGGGTGTATACCAAGGGTTAGAGTGAGTAAAGGAGACTGTTTTTGTTTTAAGGGGGGCAAGCTGATTTAAGCAGGAAGAAAGTATGGTGTCATAGTATTTTACCAGGATAGTGGGGTCATTAGTTGACGGGGGGGGGGGGGGGGGGGGGGGGGGGGCGAGGTGGATAGATAGTTGGTGAGTGAGGCTGTTAAAGCTGTGGGAGAGATGGATTTAAGATTCCGGAAAATTATCGTGCGGTTTTGTTTGGTAATGGGAATAGGAGTGTCTATGTCCATAGTGATAGCTAAGTGATCAGAGATGTGAAGGTTATAGCTGTTTAACTGCTGGATATTAAGATTAGTGGAGCAGACTAAATCGAGTATGTGACCATGACTGTGTGTGGGGAAATTAATATGCTGAGTGAAATTCAGGCATTGTAGCAGATCAAGAAATTCAGTGGCCAGTTTATTGTTAGTGCTGCCAATGTGCAGATTAAAGTCACCGAGGAGAAGAATTGAGGGAGAGATGGCAAACAACTGGGTTAGTAGATCAGTAAGGTCAGAGATAAAGGAGGGGTGTGGTTTGGGGGGACGGTAAATAGTAGCAGCAACCAGGGGACTAGGGCCGGAGAGTTTGAAGATCAGGTGTTCAAATGAGGGGACGGATGGAATAGAGATGGCAGTTGTCTTGATAGTCTTCCGGTATATGACAGCAATGCCTCCACCTCGGCCAACAGAGCGGGGTTTGTCCAAGTATGTGAATCCAGTGGGAGTGATTTGATTCAGAGAAAGATATTCTAACGGTTTTTGCCATGTTTCAGTAAGGCAGAGGAAGTCTAGGTTCCTATCTGTTATGAATTCATTGAGAATCATTGTTTTGTTATTGAATTATCGGGAGTTCAATAACGCCAATTTCAGAATGTTTTGTTTTATAAGGGGTAGTGGTGATATGCGAATTGGACAGAGGTTGGCTGAATTGATCTGTCTTGATTTGACTACATGGCGCCGCCTGTGGGTGATGACGGTTTTAATTTGATTTACAGGTAGAGATTGTAGCGACAGAGGGGGCCAAACAGGGGCGCTGATGGACGGAAACCGGTACTGTGATGTCATCGGATTTTGTGATGGGAGGGGTCGCAGGAGTTTAACAGTCATGCTGTGAGAACACGTGTGGATGTTTGGATAGCGTAATGGAGATTTCCTGTGAGCATTTCCGATCCCATCCTATTTGGGTGGATACGATCCCGATTGAAGAGGGAAGTGCGGTTCCAGAAGAGATTGAAGTTATCTATGAAGTTAATATTGCGGCTGATACAGGTTGACTGGAGCCAGGTGTGAAGACTGAGAATTCTGCTGAAGCGCTCTACACCACGTGACATGGTAGGAATCGGGCCAGAGATAAAAACGAGTTTTCCACAGTTAGTTAAAAAGTCAAAAAGGGCTAAAAAGTGTTGTTTTGTCACTTCTGAATTTTTGTGGGAAGTATCATTTGAGCCAATGTGAACAACAATCCTGTTGACAGTGGATGGGAGAGAGCATAACAGTGGCGGGAGTTTATTTAGTAGTTCAGGGACTGTGGCGCCAGGATAACATTTTGTGATTGAATTGTAAAACCGTACATTTCGGATTATTGAATCTCCCACTATTAAGGTGTTCGGGGGGAAAAGGGGACGAGGGGGAGTTTGCACGTGGGTCATTTTGGAGGCGGCTGAGTTGGCGTTGTGAGGAGAAGACGTGATGGTGGTGGGGGAGGGTTCCGTGACGTGGATAGGCTTCCCTGCCGTCGACTGTAGGCAGGGGGGTGTTGTAGAGAGGCGAAGCGGAGGTGTTCTCAGGTGTTTCTGGGAGGGAGGATGAGTGGGTAGCTTCGGCTTTGACGTAGGGGGCGGGCAGCCATTTTGAAACACAGTGCCGTTATCCTCGTCGAGAATCTATTATATAGTGTGATTGCGGTGGGTAGCAGAGTACTTTTATGACGAGGTGGAGGTGTATTTTTATGGTGAGTATGTTCCGATTCGTTTCGCCTGTATCCGGAAGCAGGAGTGAAGCTGGCCAGTGTTTTGGGCTTTGCGCCAAGGTGGGACCAGTGAGCAGCTGCTGCAGTGGACGGACTTTTCGGTGAGGTGATTGGAACAGTTGAGTCGAGTTCTGCAGTAGGCGATGAATTTTTTGCGGGGCCTAGAGCGACGACCATCGAATCAAGAAGTTGCTCGTCTTCCCTCAGAAGGTGGAGCAAGGAGATCCTTCCTTCCAACTCTGTAATCTTTTGGCTGAGTCGATGGCAACTATCACAGCCAGGCGAGGTCAGTGGAGCCATTTTTACGTTGTTTAAGAGCTAGTTAGCCCAGCTCCTGGCTAGCTAGCTCTAGCGGTTTGGCAGTTGCGGTGGTGTTTGAGTCCACGTTCTTTTTTTTATCGCGGGTAGAGAGAAAAGCGGAGGCTAGGATAAAAGTTCCAATAGGCAATATCAGCAACAATCTTTGAAAAGGAGAAAAGCCGACAGACGGTGTCAAATGAGAGGACAGCAGTCTGTGGTAGCGACGTGCCTACGCGGCGGCGGCCATTATCTGGCCCTCATACTCTGTTGTAACATGTCTCCGTCAATCACGAGTAGCAATAGTAGTTTTTACAAATTATTTATACATTAATTACCCCAGAAAAAAAATCATATTTAAGATTTTTGTTTTAATTTTTATTTTTGCCATTTTGAACAATATATTCTAATTTCCCATATTTATTGAATGACATTATTTATGAATGATTTAGAATTTTTGAAATTTGGGATGTGCCGTTTTAAATAGTCAATGTAAATTCAATTTCAAATTCAATATAAAATTATAATCTCAATCCTCAACAAGATTTAAGGAAGCTCTACGGAATACAATCATCCTGCGTGCAAAACATCTGATGAAGCCTGCATGGATGACAGGCAAAACAGTCATTGGCCACTGCTTTTTACATCAACACACACGTGTCTCTTCACCCGATCCTTCCAGGCGAATCTTTGACCACAAACGCAGCAGGAAAATGGTTTTTCGCCAGTGTGGGTTCTTGTGTGTCCTTCTAAGGTGCTCTTTTGACTGAATCTTTGACCACAAACTGAGCAGGAAAAAGGTTTTTCGCCAGTGTGGGTTCTTGTGTGTCTTCTCAAGTTTTGCTTTTCAGTGAATCCTTGACCACAAACTGAGCAGATAAAAGGTTTTTCGCCTGTGTGGGTTCTTGTGTGTTCTTTTAATCTGCCCTTGTGACTGAATGTTTGATCACAAACTGAGCAGGAAAAGGGTTTTTCACCAGTGTGAGTTCTAATGTGCGCAGTTAAAGCGCTCTTTTGACTGAATCTTTGACCACAAACAGAGCAGGAAAATGGTTTTTCGCCAGTGTGGGTTCTTGTGTGTTGTTTTAGGGCGTTCTGTTGACTGAATCTTTGTCCACAAATGGAGCAGGAAAACGGTTTTTCGCCAGTGTGGGTTCTGGTGTGTATTTTTAAGCTTTGATTTCCAGTGAATCTTTGACCACAAACTGAGCAGACAAAAGGTTTTTCACCAGTGTGGGTTCTTGTGTGTCTTTTTAAGTTTGGCTTTTCAGTGAATCTTTGACCACAAACGGAGCAGACAAAAGGTTTTTCACCAGTGTGGGTTCTTGTGTGTTGTTTTAAGGTACTTTTTCGACTGAATCTTTTACCACAAACGGTGCAGGAAAAAGGTTTTTCGCCAGTGTGGTTTGTTGTGTGTATATTCAAGTATTGCTTTTGTGTGAATCCTTGACCACAAACTGAGCAGACAAAGGGTTTTTCACCAGTGTGGGTTTTTGTGTGTCTTTTTAAGCCTTTCTTTTCAGTGAATCTTTGACCACAAACTGAGCAAGAAAAAGGTTTTTCGCCAGTGTGCTTCCTCATATGCATACGAAGAGTTTGCTTATGAGCAAAAGTTTTTCCACACTGAGAGCATTTGCAGAGTTTGTCGTCACGGTGAGATTTCTTATGACCATAATCATTGAAAAGTGAGTGTGACGTGGCACCATTTCTGTCTGACAGAACGATGAAAATGTCTGTTTGCAATCCTTCTGTTGAGCTGCTGCTGCCCCTCAGAGGCTCCTCTCCTTTGCTGGCCTCACTCAGACCATCTTCACTCTTTAAGGGCTCACCAGTCAACCTGGTGATATGCTCCTCCTCTTCAACGCATGGCAGCTCTTCCTCCTCCTTTTTGATTGCAAGTTGCATCTGTCGACAGGGCTTTTGCTCCTCCTCTTTGATTTGGGGGCTCTCTTTAACGCAGGGAGATTCTGGCTCCTGCCCGTCAGCACCAAGATATTTTCTGAAACCTGCAAGACACAAGAAAAGCATTGATATATTTTAGTGAGTACCAACGCGTCTTTCCTTTGTGCAAAACTTGGAAAAGACAAGTGCTAGTACGATTTAAAAAAGTAGCCATACAAAAAAATATTGGGGAAAAAATATGCGTTTTCATTTTGAGCCGCAAGAGACATTGTTCCGCTTAGAGATGCGTCTGAAAATTTGGGCCTGAATACGATCAGCCAAAAATAGCTAAAAATGCAATATTCAGCTGAAACTAGGGCTGTAAAAATTATTGCGTTAACGGGCGTTAATTAATTTTTAAAATTAATCACGTTAAAATATTTGACGCATTTAATGCACATGCCCCGCTCAAACATTAAAATGACAGCAAAGTGTCATTTCCACTTGTTACTTGTGTTTTTTGGTGTTTTGCCGCCCTCTGCTGGCGCTTGGGTGCGACTGATTTTATGGGTTTCAGCACCATAATTATTATTGACATCAACAATGGCGAGCTACTAGTTTATTTTTTGATTGAAAATTTTACAAACTTTATTAAAACATTTAGAGGGGTTTTAATATAAAATTTCTATAACTTGTACAAACTTTTATCTTTTAAGAACTACAAGTCTTTCTATCCATGGATCGCTTTGACAGAATGTTAATAATGTTAATGCAATCTTGTTGATTTATTGTTATAATACAGTACTTATGTACAGTTTGTTGAATGTATATATCCGTCTTGTGTCTTATCTTTCCATCCCAACAATAATTTACAGAAAAATATGGCATATTTTATAGATGGTTTGAATTGCGATTAATTACAATTAATTTTTAAACTGTGATTAACTCGATTAAAAATTTTAATCGTTTGACAGCCCTAGTTGAAATGTCTTTGAAGACCGAAAGTTTACCACCGAATTGTGCGAAGAACTTTAGTCCTCTTGTGATGATGTCATTAAAACACATCCTCCGGAAGCTTTGTACTTGTTTACTAGAGATGCAACAATACTTGATTTTGTATTGAACTGTTCGACAGCCCTGTTCGCTTCAATACGCAAAAACATTTGATCCAAATGAAAAGCAACCAAAAATGTATTTTCCGAGCATTTTCTTGTGTGCGCTCGCTCCTCAGCCTTGAAAAAAAGCTTGGAGAAAGCTCCTCCCCGCAAGCAGCCCTTCTCCCATGCTCCCCCAAACTGCCTCGAGGGTGGGATCAACCATGCTGCTTCGCTCCCTTTTGTTTGTGACAGAGAAGATGATCATGGCTAGCGAGAAACGTCGTACAGATCAGCTGTGTGGCAGCATTTTGGGTTAGCTGCTGATTACAATGATCAGGGGAGGAAAATGCTGATTAGAAAAAAAACTATTGCCTCACAACAATATCGTACATCCCGGGCAACACGACTATTATGACCACTCATCCCCGCCGCCATCACCCAGACAGGTCATTTGCAAGTGGGGCAGAGGAAAAGCCGGTAACGCGACACAAGTCTCTGAGAAACATAGCGGACGCCTTTCAAACAAAGTACACTTTTACCTCCAAGAACATAAGAAAATCACATGTGCTGTTGGAACATTTGTTGCCAAACCTTTGCAGCCTAATTCTGTGGTGTAACTTTGTTTCCGACTTGGCTTCTATGAATAACTTCTCTTTGACAACAGACAGCTGGCCACTCCGGGACACTGAGAGCTACCTCACGGTAAGGTTACATTACGTGATGAACATTGAGTGGCAAATTAAGAGCGCTGTACCATAGACTTCCTAATATATTGACATGACACGGGGCGCAGGGCCGATCCGTAGGGGGCCTTTTTTTTTTTTTTTTAAACTTAAAATTCAAGTATTTTCAAAACCAAAGTTGCTACTGACCTAAAACCAAAACAGGCATACAGTGTATCACAAGAGTGAGTACATTCCTCGCATTTCTGCAGATATATAAGTATATCTTTTCATGGGACAACACTGTCAAAATGACACTTTGACACAATGAAAAGTAGTCTGAGTGCAGCTTATATAATAAATTTATTTTCCCCTCAAAATATAGCCATTAATATCTAAACCCCTGGCAACAAAAGTGAGTACATCCCTTAGAAACTACATCCCTAAATGTCCAAATTAAGTACTGTTTGTGGGGGGATCAGTCTGTTAGTGCTCAGACCATACGCCGTACTCTACATCAAAATAGTGTGCTTGGCTATCACCCCAGGAGGAAGCCTCTTCTGAAGACGCAAACAGTTTGCTGCATACATGTCAACAAAGCACATGGATTACTGGAACCATGTCTTATAGTCTGATGAGTAGGGATGGGAATCGAGAACCAGTTCTTATAGAGAACCGGTCCCGCGTGTATCAATTCCATGGAATCGTTTGGCAGATTATCTAACGATTCTCTTACAGGTTCCTAGCTGTACAATCAATGTCACGGAATTGACGCATGATACACACCAACATGCCAGCAAGTATCACAACAAGAATGCTCACAGTGTAACCACCTACCTAAGGTACCAGGAGGTGTCACCACCGAGTGATAAAGCAGTGGTATTCACAGGCCAAGTCATTATTCATGAGACTACTTAAAGAAAGGGTGATTTTTCCCAAAAATTATTAATGGGTCTATCATATTTTCGTCGAATACTCTATAATAAAAGTATAACACATATGCATCTAAAATAATCCTGAACGATTTTATTAGCAATTTTAACACTCCTGTTAGAAAGATTCAATGGGTATGCGTTCGTTCTAATAGCAGCCAGTCAGTTTCCTGTTATTGTCCTACGTCTTGCGCGCAGCATATTCTGGGACCGAGAATAGGCGTAAGGTGCGCATTTTGAGCAGACGGCCACCTGTTAGTGGAATTATTAATTTTTGTGCGTCCATGAACGAATGTAAGTATTTCCTCTTCATGCCATAAAGTTCTTATGATAAATTAGAGCCGTTATCAGCACGACCGTTTCGTGTTTTTACTGTCGGCTGGTCGCTTCGCTCATCCTTGCTGCGTGGAGGACAGGAGAGCGTTGTTTACATTACATTCGTGTTGCACATTTGTGTTAAGAGGGAATGTGTTAGTTTAGCATCTTAAGATGATGTTGTACATCCATGAATGTACAGTGCTTAGTTTTCGCCACTTTTATGGCCAAGATGACCAAACGTGCACGCAGCGTGCTTCCTGCTTGTGTGCGCGTACTCGCCCCCCCATGTTCATTACACTGCGAGTCATGTATGTGTGTTATTAACTGCTTTACAGTCAATTTGCATTGTTTATTGCATCAGCACTAATTTTCTTTCCTTTCAGAACCACACATACTAGTATATCCACACATTCCAGTCTTTCACACACAAATACATCAACATCTTTTCCACGCATTCTCCCACCTGCTCATTGAGTGATTCTCATATCAAGTGCCATTGCCTGTATATATTGTACATGTTGCCAAGTTGTATTAAAAGTGCCAAAGACCAACTCCACTCTCCGCTCCTTGTGTTCTAACCAACACCCTGAGGCGAATGAACCATAAAACATATTGAACCCAGAACCTCATACAGTCCATTAGTCCAAATTAGAATCGATAAGAAAATCAATAAAGAATCGAATCATTAAGCAGTATCGATAATGGAATCGGAATTGTAAAAATCTTATCAATTCCCATCCCTACTGATGAGACGAAGATGAATTTGTTTGGTTCTAATGGTCTCAAGCATGTGTGGCGGCAATCAGGTGAGGAGTACAAAGATAAGTGTGTCATGCCTACAGACAAGAATGGTGGTGAGAATGACCCCCCCCCCCACACACACCTCTTCAATCTCTGTAGCAATGCTGACAGCACTCCTGTAATGAGTCACATGACATTTTGGAGGGAAAATGACAAGCAGTACTCAATTTGAACATTTAGGGATGTACGTAGTTCCCATGCGGTGTACTCACTTTTGTTGCCAGGGGTTTCGATATTAATGGCTATATTTTGAGTTATTTTGAGGGGTAAATAAATTAACTCTATTATATAAGCTGCACACAGACTACTTTTCAATTTGTCGAAGTGTTATTTTGTCAGTGTTGTCCCAAGAAAAGATATACTTAAATATCTGCAGAAATGCGAGGGGTGTACTCACTTTTGTGATACAGTGTATATGAGTCTCCATGAGCAGAAGCATCAAAAAATTAATAGTTTCTCCCTCATAAAATCCTGTTTATCTTTCAATAGCATTATAACAAAACTTAAAATGGCTATAAAATTCTCAGATTTTACACTAGATGCACAAAAATTACCAAATGCAGAGATAATCACCTGTTTTCAGGATCAATAGCAATATTTAACATATTAAAAAAAAAAAAATTGCAACTTATTTTTCATTTAGCACAAATTTGATATGTTTTCAAGTGCTAATAAATTACTCAATTTTCACATCAGAAATGTAATACTTGAGGAAAGCATGCAGAATCAATTATAAATAATATTCAAATAAATTATAAATTCGATATAAAATCACAACCTATTATTTATTGAATTCCGATGGCACTATGGGTCTTGGGGAGAGATGGCCGCTTGAGGACAGCCCAGCTCTCCCCTGTCCACCAGCTCGACCAGCTGGGAATGGGACATTAATATGACCAAAAAGATTGATTGAACGGGGCAAAGGGCCACATTTCTCATGAAAATGAACCTAATTAATTGATAGGCTAACCGCTAAATGATCAATGCAAAATAAATCCGTATCGACTGATACAAACTAGAGATGTCCCGATCGATCGGGTCCGATCACGTCATTTTCAAAGTATCGGAATCTGCAAAAAAATATCGGCCATGCCTTTGTTTAAAAAATATATATTTTAAATAAATCGTTTTCTAATTGTATTTAACGTTACAGACATAATATGTTACACTTATCCAGAGTCTTTGGTTTAGGCTTCATGTAGGGTTATCAAAAACATCCCAATGACGGCGTCAATTAATTGAAAAATTGTCACGTTAAACTTTAACGCTATTAATATCTGCGCTGCACGACCCTTTCACTCATTGACGCACGCGCAATCTGTTGAGACGCCATTTAACCTACATAGAGAAATTAACGGCAGCTCTAAATAAGTGGAGTGAATTTTGGCAGCCTTTGAAGCCAATCCTCGTTTGGCTTAAACCTTGCAGACCCTCTCCCTATGATTACAATTGTCATGGGGAGCAATGTGGGGAAGCAAGGTGGCAATAGACCCTACCCACCGACGTCACAAAATCACGTGATCGCTGTACTGTTCTGCCCCCTTGTCCGTCATTTTGTGTCTGTATTATCAATGGTCTCAATTGATCGAGCAATTTATAATGCATTTCATGGAAGACCCGGTGCTTTCGGATGCCGTAAACTCACTGGATGCGTTGCATAAAAGACATTATGTGGAAAAGCTTCAGTTTATCCATTCGCCAGATCCATATTTGATGCCTAAATCGATGTTTTTCGACCCGCTGTCTTCGCCGTATTTGCCTGACATCTGCTAGCTACCCTGATATTTACAACTATCTTGTCCACACAAAATCAGCCTATTCTCACGAAAGTTTGAAAAACTTTAAGAGCTTGGAGGCTTATAAATACTTCGTTGCTGGTTGGGTGAAACAGGTCCTCGTCCACGAAAATTCGGCAGGAATCTATCTTGTGCTTGGAAAGGTGAGTTACGAAATTTTCAATTCAAAATCTTTTGTTCTTGCTAACATCCACTGTCAAGTCTAATGTATTTCATGTCATTTGTCAATGGAGCTAGGGCTTTTAATGTTTATATGGTTTAGCGATAGCACTCTCACTACATACATACGTGTATGTTGTCGGCGATTAGCCTAGCAGTGATCTTAATTGTGGTTGTCAGCCCAAAACCCTCTAAATATATATTAAATGCATCTTACCAGATATAAAATGACTACTACATAATCTGTGGTAATCGTTTGGAGCCCAGTTTTCTCGTCGAATTGCAGTAGCCCATCTCGCTCTCTCCTCTCCGGGTCTCTTGGAATCCGGTAGAACTTCAAGTCTCTCCGTCTACCTTCTCTGTTATTGCAACCGACCGCCACACACGCCTTCACCATTTTGATTATTAATGTTAACGAGCAGAAAAACACGCCGTAAATAGGAGGAATGTACGTAGCCGTAACAGGTAAACATGATGTGTTGACGGACAATTGGGTGGCACCAGTCAGGAGGGCGGAGTGGTGACGTCACGTGGGTAGGGTCTATAGATTTTTGTCATTACACCTTAACCCTTTAAGGTCTGGGCCTATTTTGTCTGATTTTGCATGCCTTTGAAGTTGCCTTTATATTTCAAAGAAAGAATTGTTTACGATGGCCTGGTTTGGTCCCTTTTTTTGTGACACCTTGAACTTCATGTCCAAACTGTTGTTTCCGTCACTGACCAATTATAAATCATCATTTTGGGCCCAAAAAGACCAAAAATTCCACAATCGTTTTGTCAAAATTTTTAATTTTGATGTCCAATTGACAACCAAACATGCGTAACGAACCGTTTTGAAACTTTGTAATATTTATTCAACATGTTAGGATGAACATTCAACCAAAAAAATTTAGAATAAATAGTCTTATATTTGACAATTCAACATAAACAACAGGTATAGCATAGGCGTTTTTTGCCTTTATACATGCTCTAGTCAAAACAGGTTATATACAGCAGACCGAACAGTGAAAAAATATATACCATCTAACACAAAAAGTGTTTAGAGGCCATCTCTTTATGAGTTTAGGTATTGCGGCCCATCACCTCATGAAAACTATGTACACACAATCAAGCTTCTTGAACACACATTTATATACACAAATTGAGAAGACTGATTGTGGGAAAAAATGTATATATATATAACATTGGGGGGAAAAAAAGTATTTTCAAAAATATTTACAATAAACAAGTTAAATTTTTTTTCAGGCATGCCACTCCGAAAAGCAGTTTCGTCCTGGAATTCGAAACAGGGCGACATCACACAGCCTACACTTCCATGGGGTGTTGGTCCTCTTTCCACCCTTCCATTTTCATTTCACTTTACTTTCATTGTCACTATAAATGTACATGAAAAAAAGTCAGTATTTATGAAAATAATAAAGTATAAAATAAAAATATATACAGCAATAAATAATAATGGAAATCTATATGTATGACAATAGAAAGAATACCATAGCTGAATATGTGCTACATCCCTAATCTTCATATAGAAAGAAGATCACCACAATTATAAATTCCTGCCTTGGATACACACAGTTCGATCTGCTATGCACATTTTATTATTATATACACAAACACACACTTATATTGCATCAAAATTAACTTTGTCATGCAATATCAAAAGAAACTTTCAAAAGAAACTTTTTCCAGCCTAAAAAAAAAAAAAGTGAGTTTGCTTACCTCTGCTCGTCGATGGCGTCACCCACGTGTTCAAATACGTCACTATCTTCACTCGAGGACTCTTCCGAAGAAGACGATGATGACGAATTTGGACCATCCTCTTCCTCAAGTTGATCAAATAGCACAATTGCTTGCGCTAAATTTAGTTTTCCGTTCATTCTCAAAGTCACACAAAGTCGCTGCTTGATCCAAACGGCCGTCGGCTCGCCACCTCGCTGCTTCAGAACACTCCTCCCTCTCGTTCGGTGGAACCTCGCATGGCAGTTATATTTATTTAAAAAACGCATTTTGTGCTTCCACTGTGACTTCGAAAGGGTTCATTTGATTTGTGGTTTTTTCATGGAGCTTCCGTTTTGAAAAAGGACAAGAAATGATGGAAATATAGACACAAACAAGTGATCCATGCAGCGTTTTAATGTTTTTTTGAGAGGACAATAAAACTATAAAACTTAAATGACAATATCTCACGTTTTAATTGGTCGATTGACTTCAAATAATAACGAGAGTAAACCGCAACTTCCGCACTTTAAAACGAGACCAACCAACGGCATGTGGGTGACGTATTTAAAACGTGAGGGCGCTTCAAAGACGACGTGCGCTGAGGACGCGCCGGCGCGTCCTTCGACTCTCAAGGTTAACTTAATTCCCAAAGCAGAGAAGATATATCCATTGTTAGCGCGACAAACAGTTATGGTTTTACTTCCCATCATGGTTCCACTTTCCCATCATGCATTTGGGCAGAACAGTTAAATGGCTGCAGTATCATTGACTGAAAGCTCAACAAATACACTAGATGGCAGTATTTAGTCACAATACACAAAGTCCCAAGTCTTTCTATCCGTGGATCCCTCTCACAGAAAGAATGTTAATAATGTCAGTGCCATCTTGAGGATTTATTGTCATGACAAACAAATACAGTACTTATGTACTGTATGTTGAATGTATATATTCGTCCGAGTTTTATTCATTTTTTTCTTAATGCATTGCCAAAATGTATATGATCGGGAAAAATTATCGGGAATGATTGGAATTGAATCGGGAGCCAAAAAAAGCAATCGGATCGGAAAATATCGGGATCGGCAGTTACTCAAACTAAAACAATCGGGATGGGATCGGGAGCAAAAAAACATGATCGGAACAACCCTAATACAAACTTTTACGTGCATTGGTTCAGGTGATACACTGTTTGGTTCAAACCTTTGTTTTCAAAAACTACTAAAGAAACATTTTGAAAACTTCCAGAATAAATGTCTGTTTTTTTTTATCAACAAACATACACATAATGAAAATAATTCACTTAACAATGTTAGGGTCAATTCTATCCTTACAACATATGGAAAGACAATCTAAATTCCCTATATAACCAAACTCATTATATAATGCAAATAAGGTTGCTTAAAAGTTGGTGGGAACAATTTGAGCATCCTGAAAAGTTGGTAGTGTTATGTCCCGCCGTCCCTATGCAAACCTACGTCCTTGATCTAAACATATCTACCTAAATGAACACGATCAACATTAAATATAAATGAAATGTACCACTCACATAATGCATATAATTACTCATCATGGACAATAATCAGCAAACACATTAAGCATGAAATTAAAATAACAACCTAGATTGACAAGTGAATTGAAAACATAAACCTTTAGCCTTAACAATGTTGTCAACGATTAGCGTTAGCAATTAGAACAGGGCGGCTAGCGATTAGCTCGCGGCAGCTAGCGAATGCAACTGATTATAAAGAGAGGAACTGTCATCAACCAAACGTGTTTATACATTGTTGAGGTGCACTTTAACACTATACTTCTCTCATTTACACACAACTTTCGGGTGGTAAGAAAACATGACGGTAGCTTGGGGACAATCTACACTGCTGTGAAGGGGGGATTGGGGCAAGCTTGGCTCTTCTTAAAAGGCCAGCATCGCAACAATTAAACCAGTGGCTCTTAACCTGGGTTTGAGCGAACCCCAGGGGTTTGGTGAGCAGTGAAGGTTAAGACACGCAGGGGCCTATTTTTGGACGTTGAAATCCAAGCAAAGTGGCGTTTTAGACCAGGTTTTGGAGTGGTCAGACCCTAATTTACAGGCTTCATTCCAATTATTTCAACTGCTAGTCCTCTATCTGATGGGAGAAGAAACTGGTTTGCTCAGTGGAAGTTGACTCTCACATGGGATGAGAAAGTACAGTGGGGCAAATAAGTATTTAGTCAACCACTCATTGTGCAAGTTCTCCCACTTGAAAATATTAGAGAGGCCTGTAATTGTCAGCATGGTTAAACCTCAACCATGAGAGACAGAATGTGGAAAAAAAAACTGAAAATCACATTGTTTGATTTTTAAAGAATTTATTTGCAAATCATGGTGGAAACTAAGTATTTGGTCAATACCAAAAGTTCATCTAAATACAGTGGTACCTCTACATACGATCACTTCGACACACGATCTTTTCGACATCCGACGTAAAATTTGAGCCGCCATTTGTTTCTACATCCGACGAGTTGCTCGAAATACGACGACATGACAGCACTGCAAACGAACGCACGGTGGATTTTCTTGTGTGAGAAATCAACACAGTTTTCAAAAAAAGTTGATACAGTTGGAGAAACAAGGAAAAAAGTGATGCTTACCTTTGAAATGAAGATGCAAGTTATAGAAAAATATGAGCTTGGGGTGCGCGTCCCTGAACTGGCTCAACAATACAGCTCCATGGTCCTCTTCCGACCACCGTTCGCCACTATTTATAAGTTAAGGTGACAATTATTATTGTGGTAACATTGTCAAGGAAATCGCCAGCTTCGTCACGTTTTTATCATTTATTTAAGAACTTATCCAACACAAAACGCCCATTGTCTTAAGCAGTTGACCGCTCTCAAGAAAACGAAAGTATTATCTCTACCGCACCGACCTATCTCACTGAGACGTCACCTTCGCGGTGCGTTCAGGGACAGTAAAAAGTGTCCGCCATATTAGAATCCGATTCGTTACATTATTTACAGGAATAATTATTAATTATTCTTCTTATTATTATATTATTCTGAATTATTTATTTATAACTTATTTGTTTTTCTATGTTTAATTGCCATTTGTAACAGTGCCAGCAGTATTTATTAAGAATTTAGTGTATGTTTTTAGGCTTTGGAACGAATTAATGGAATTATAATGTATTCCTATGGGAAAATCCTGCTCGACATACGACCATTTCGACTTACAAACAAGGTCCTGGAACGAATTAAATTCGTATGTAGAGGTACCACTGTACTTTGTTATGTACCCTTTGTTGACAATAACGGAGGCCAAACATTTTCTGTAACTCTTCACAAGCTTTTCACACACTGTTGCTGGTATTTTGGCCCATTCCTCCATGCAGATGTCCTCTAGAGCACTGATGTTTTGGGGCTGCTGTCTACACGCCAACAAGCTGTTTGGGAGGCATGGACGGAGAAAACCTTTCTTCACTCACAATCATAAACGTAAACGTCTGGAGTTCGCCAAGCGGTATTGGGGCTTCAACTGGGACCGTGTGCTTTGGACAGATGAGACCAAGATTGAGCTTTTTGGCAACAAATACTCTAAGTGGGTCTGGCGTGCCACGAAAGATGCGCATGCTGAAAAGCACCTCATACCCACTGTGAAGTATGGAGATGGGTCAGTGATGCTGTGGGGCTGTTTCGCTTCCAAAGGCCCTGGGAACCTTGTTAGGGTGCATGGCATCATGAATGCTTTGAAATACCAGGACATTTTAAATCAAAATCTGTTGCCCTCTGCCCGAAAGCTGAAGATGGGTCGTCACTGGGTCTTTCAGCAAGACAATGACCCTAAACATATGGCCGAATCTACACAGAAATGGTTCACCTGACACAAAATCAAGCTCCTCCCATGGCCATCTCAGTCCCCAGACCTCAACCCCATTGAAAACCTGTGGGGTGAGCTGAAGAGGAGAGTACAGAGGAGAGGACCCAGGTCTCTGGATGATTTAGAGAGATTCTGCAAAGAGGAATGGCTGAAGATCCCTCTTTCTGTCTTTTCCCATCTTGTGAAACATTATAGGAGAAGATTAGGTGCTGTTTTGTTGGCAAAAGGGGGTTGTACAAAGTATTAAGACCAGGGGTGCTAATAATTGTGACACACATTATTTGATGTCAAATAATTATTTCTTTATGTGGGATTTTTCCCCCCACTGAATAAATGCACTTGTATTGAAGGTTGGATTTTTCTTTTTTTTTTTCATTACGGTCCCATATTATTTAGGAAAAAAAATTATTAGAAGCTAAAAAACACATAATTATTATAAATCCAATAATTATTGAGGGCACTGTAGCTGCTAGGATTCAATAGACTAGGCAGTGGTTATTATTACCGGAACCGACAACTCGCAAAGCGTTTTTTTCTTTTACCGTGAACTGCTCTGATCGGTCAATCGGTATATTATTGGCCTGGTGGGAATTGGTTATTTTGCCATGACATGTTCATGGCTAAATAACGCTTGGAGGCGAATTAAGTTATGGCAGAAGTAATCACTCCGTATATACTACCAGTTTTCTTAGTTCCACACAGTACATATCCCACGTAATTGATAAAGGTTAACTTACTGGGGGACTTTATGAGGTAGTTGTAGATGTTTCCGAACTCCACTGCAGCCAGTTACTTTGGATTGTTTATCCAGCTATCAGCTGTGACTTTGTATGGGCAGATTTGCACTTTTGCAGGCCAATAAACGCTAATTTTAAGTTGTATTGCCTCCTCCCGTCTGTCGGCAGTGACTCGTGATAATAATAAGTCATGTTTAAGACGTTTTTATGATAAAAAAAGACGCAAAACACAGCTGAAATATATACATTTCATACAACGTTTGTCTACGGATGTTTACCTGTGCATGCCCCCCCCTCTCAAAATGGCAACACGTTGCTATGCGAGATGACGTCATCGCGACATCACACCGACTGCGAGAATTTGTCGATGCAGTCCAATGCACGGCTACTAAGTTAGCAATACCACGATATAAAAGGATGGAAAAATACTATATTAGACTGAAAAACATTTCTGTACTTATGAGGAAAAAGCAAGGCTTTGGATGACCTTTAATGTGCACGAACTCTTCTTCTTCCTCTTCCTCCTCGATGCATGCAGACTCCTGGTGCTCAGGACTAGGGGCTCGGTTGACATCTGCAAGACCAAGACCACAAACAAATCTAATTCCTTCATTTGCAAACTTGTGTCCCCAAAGTTGATTTCTTTTGGAGAAAATTCTTTTTTTTTTTTTTTGTTAATTCGTGTATTGTTGTCATTCAAACCAGCACAAAAGTCATCCAAAGTGCCTTGACATGACATTAACTGCGATTAAATCCCCTGACAGCACTACTGTTAACATTAAAAATGAATTCTGCGATCTGTCATGTACAGTGTATTTATCATCGCAAGTGAACCAACCTTCTTGTCTGCGAAAAACAACCTTAGCGTGCATGAGTTTGCACACAGTCGAGTGTCGGTGACGTAGGGGCTCCTCTTTCACTCCACGAAGATGCTCCTGGAAGTCTGCTGAAGCCGGTCTTGCGGACATTTTCCCCACTTGATTTCTGAATGCTGAGACGAAGATTGGCTCATGACTTTTTAGACTATAATGTTGGACACGTCTCTACAAGACAAGGTGCTAAGAGAACCAAGTGGAAATAATGGTGAGTCTTCTTCTTGTTGGTTTTATTGGCAGTTTACCCTTTGTATCGTGGGGCATTACCGCCACCTACTGGGTCGATGGTTTGGCACGAGATCAGAGAAACTTCATTAGTTGCCTTTGAATTTTGGCCGTTTTTACCAGAATATTTTCCATCCTAAATGCCTCTTTTGCCTGTTCCAGCACGGTTTTCAAACGCCCCCCCCATATTTCATACACACCATTAACACATGTTCAACTGTTTCACATACTCGACAAACAGGACCCTAACTAAATGGTGGTTTTTAAGGACAGGACCAATTTTGACGGAAACGTGGTTTGTAGGGTCTTTTTTTTTTTTTTTTTTTAAATTTATGGGGACTTTAAAGGTACAGCTCATTAACATAAATTAACATAAATATTTATTGTAGAATTTAAGTCTTATACATATACTCTTCACCATACAGGGTTCTTGCACCCTTTTAAAAGTCAAATTTAAGGATTTTAAAGACATTTTTATGATCTTAAAAATATCATTAATTACCAAAACATGTCACAACAATTTCTCAAGAAGAAAAGGATTTTTTCTTTTCTCCTCTAATGTGCAATTCGACGGCTTTGACTCCGATCGTCCCAAACAAAAAGTCTTTTTGTAGATTTCACACTAGGGATGGGAACCTCTGATCTAACGAAATGGTGGTGTCCGGCCTTTTCCTTAGAGATTGGGTGAGAAGCTCGGTCATCCTGGAGGGACTCTGTGTCGAGCCGCTACTCCTCCGCGTTGAGAGGAGTCAGTTGAGGTGGCTCGGGCATTTGGTTCGGATCCCTCCTGGACGCCTCACTAGAGAGGTTTTCCAGGCATGTCCCACCGGCGGGAGGCCCCGGGATGACCCATGACACGCTGGAGAGACTATATGTCTCGGCTGGCCTGGAAACGCCTTGGGATCCCACCAGAGGAGCTGGTTGAAGTGGTTGGAGAGAGGTAAGTCTGGGCTTCCTTGCTAAAGCTGCTGCCCCCGTGACCAGACCCCGGATAAAGCGGTAGATAATAGCTGGATGGAGAATCACATACAATATATCAGTAAACCATCTTGCATCCATTTTTGATTCAATTCACTCCTCACCATCTCTGCATATTTCCGCTCACTTCTACAACCACAAATAACCAGGAAATAGCATCATAGCGTCAAGTACCTGACATATACTGAGGTTGCGGACAATGTACTGTATAACATACAGTGCATCACAAAAGTGAGTACACCCCTCACATTTCTGCAGATATTTAAGTATATCTTTTAATAGGACAACACTCACAAAATGACACTTTGACACAATGAAAAGTAGTCTGTGTGCAACTTATATGAGTTAACTTATTTTCCCTTCAAAAGAACTCAGAATATAGCCATTAATATCTTAACCCCTGGCAACAAAAGTGAGTACACCCCTGAGAAACTACATACATCCCTAAATGTCCAAATTGAGTACTGCTTGTCATTTTCCTTCCAAAATGTCATGTCACTCATTACAGGGGTGCTGTCAGCATTGCTGCAGAGATTGACAGGCTTTTGTCATCGAGGAATTGAATCAGTTCAGCGTAGGCTTCGGCATTTTTCTCCTCATCAGGCTTGTTTAAAATTGTGTCTTTAAGCCCCTGCAGGCGGAGGTGGCCGAAAAGCTTCACTTCCCAAAGTTCATAATTTTTCTCGTCTCCATCAAAGACGAGCCTCGCCTAGCGGCTGCTTGTCACCGCTTCTTTCTCCTTTGTACTCATGTTGCCACTTACTTTACAGTCAGTTCACAGGTGCACGCAGTGATCGTCACGACTTTCACCTGGCTTGTCGATGAAACATCTCACTGTGCGTCACAGGCACGGCTTTGATCTGGGCCATAACCTGTTGGCAGGTTCATTTGCACAGCGGATAGATCAGCACAGCAGTGATCCTTTCTTTTTGTCGTGCACTCGACAGCAGGCGTAAATGCATTTTATTCTGTCCAACACAGGTGAAATTCAGTTGTACGTTTGAACATGTGACACAGGCCAAATTGGTTCCCATAGTGATTAATCAACACATTTAACAATGTGAGCACCACACTCAAGCGCTTACACACAATGAGTTGCCACAGCAACTGTTTAACAAGGCAAACAATGATTGACGTATGCGGTGCATTTAGTCTGTTTCCCAGCGTTTCTGGCCAGATCAAACCTTAACGTCTGTCAATCATCGTTAACTTTAATAAGCAACTCCAGTGCACTGTCTGACCAAGAAAATCGGCAGGAGCGAGAGACATGATCGGATCGGGACAGCTCTATAAAAAAACCAGCATTTATTTATTTATTGGAAAAAAAAACTCAGCGATGGACTGAGGGCGCAAAGTTTGAAGTAGCGAGAAATCACTGTACACGGGGGCTTTTATTTCCTCTACAAAAACTCCCAACACACACTGTAGGTGAAATACAACGCTGTCTTAGTAGTAGTACGTAAACTATCCAGCATGCGTGTGTACTGTCATTGTGCACGTCTTGTAGGGAGAAAATGCGCAATCATGACAAATTTTGACCGAATCGTTTTCTGTTTGGGGATGGGAAAAACCGAAACAGATCCTCAGCACCCCCTGCAGTGAGTGACTACCACCGCCCCTGACTGCTGTTTTACAACGTGACCCTGCCACATCGAGGCAAATCATATCAGTGTTGTATTGTCCCATCCCTATAGTAAATTAGCTGCTAAAGCGTTAACATTTAAATACAAATGGTTAATAACTATATCGCATAATATCAGCAGAGGTGGGTAGTAACACGTTACATTTACTCTGTTACAATGAGTAATTAGCAGGAAGCTGCTGCTGGCCTTCTACCACTCATCCATTGAGAGCCTGCTGACATACTTTATTTCCACCTGGTACGGAAGCTGCACTGCCTTCACTGTCAAATCGCTGCTACTTCACTTCCATTATTTGCACTGCCTGAACATAGGACTATTCATACACATTTTATATTCATATTTATTTAGATTTTATACTTTTGTACTTCAAGTCACTTTTGAAATGTTATCCGTTATCTTATCCTGCCTGCACTGTGAAGGGAGATGTTCCACAATTTCACTGTACAACTGCATAATGAAAATAAAGGGCTATTGTACAGTGGAATGAAAAAGTATCTGTACCTTTTGGAATTTCTCACATTTCTGCATAAAGTCACCATTAAATTTGATCTGATGTTTGTCAAAATCACACAGATGTAAAAACAGTGTTTGTTTTAACTAAAAACACCCAAACATTTATTGGCTTTCATATTTTAATGAGGATAGAATGCAAACAATGACAAAAGGGGGAAACATAAGTAAGTGAACCGTCTGCTTAAGGAGACGTATAGAGCAATTGAAACCAATTTTTACCAAACAATTTAATGTAATATGGCAAGGGGATTAGCCCTGAATTCGCCCCCAAAATGGTTCACAAAATTCACAAGAAAGGACTGGTGTAGTAAAAATAACAATTTGTTGAACAAAATAAAATTAAACAAGCGGCTTTAAAGTAATGGCTTCCACAAAAGTCGTCCTGGACCCCCAATAATAGCCCATTCTAGGGCTCAACTTGTCTTTCACAATGTAGGCAAAGATCACTTTACATCAATTAAAACACCTAACTTCAATAAAGTAATTCACTGCACTCCAATAAAACGATTCACGGCACAGCAAACTCAAAACAATGATGTAAACGAAATGATCCGCCACGGAGCCCCCCTTTTTGTAGGCTCTATCGGACACAGACGGTAGGGGCGACCATCGTTTTACCAATACCGTAATTCCCGCTGCCGTACCTATTATAAAAAAATATAAAACCCACAAACGACTTTATAAACTGCTAATCTGGCTTGGAGGTGTGTAATGGAGAAGCAGGAGGAAAAAGCGGCACATACACTCGAGAAAACAGCTGAAATAAACCACAGCAATCCATTAACAAACATTACAAAATAAAACATTAACGTACAAACGTCCTCCAAATTATGGGTTGTTCATCATATGATTTAGCTCAAACGCTATATAGCATTTTTTGTTGTCAGTCATTAAAGGGGAACTTTGAAGTAAGGTTGGCCAACCATATTTTTGAATAATATCAATGGCTAAACAATTATAAGCATATTTTCATTATTTTTTTTAACGCAACCCTTCCAGACTCTTCGTTTAACCCATAGCAACGCCCTTGACAACGAAAATGCTTTTCTTCGGCAATCTTCGGAAATTACGTCACACCTAGACGTGCGAGGGAAGTCCACCATAGAACAGTATTGTTTGTTGCATTGCTTCTCGGTAAGATGCCACAGCGGTGTGTGGCGATGTTTTGTTCTCGCTCAAATGAAAAGTTGTATGAGTGGCCAAAGGATAGCAGAGCACGTGAATGGACATCTTTCGTTCGCACGAAGCGAATGAATTTCACGCCATCATGGAGTAGTGTTCTCTGCTGCAAACACTTCGAATGGTAAATGATGTTATATTATATAGCGCTAAGATGCCTGCTTCCTTAACTAGTCTGCTTATGATCAAGGATTTGCCAAAAAGTAAGTGTAATTTTTGGATAGATGACTGATGACTTTGTCAAAGCATAGCTGCCTACTGTAGCTTATATGAACAGTATAAGCTAGCGACGTTAGCCGAAAGTTAACTCGTGGCGATCCACGATCATAGTTGTTGTTGCGTTCACTAGGTTAAGCGTGTTTAAATTGTGCGTCATCTACGATCGTGTCCGAAAGGGTTAATCCACTGTCAATCGGGAAACGGGTGTGGATGTGCATATAAACAGGTCGGCGTCACGGTAATTCACGGTCACGTTGCAGTAAGAGACAGACACCGCCGGTGAGTTTGTGCACATTTATTTGATTTGTATTATGTATTTCCACCTTCATGCTTCAAGCATTGCATTGCTTTTGGACGGTTCAGCGTTCACGGTGATCGCATGACAGGCTTCTAGTTTGTGTTTTATGAGAGCCGCTGACAGGTGACAGCTGACAAATAGCGTGTTGGTTTAGCGTAGCCATTGAGTCAATCTTGCAGCGAATCAGCGAGCGCGCAGGTCACGCAGTGAATCATGGGAAATGTAGTCTCGGGACAACACTGAAGTGGTGCTATGTAATCTGTTCACTTGTGTGAAAAAACTACATTTCCTCACGCCATTAGACACCAATTCCTGCGGAGAGCTGTGCCAAGCTGTGTTCTAACTTTTCCATAAGAACTGCTCCATGTGTTAATAAAGAGACAAGGTTGTCAGCACGTCGTGTGTACATTTGTAAACAAAAAGCTCATAACAAGACACTATGCGCAATCCGTTTAAGAGACGCTGGAGATGGAGGCGAGGAGGAGATCGGCGAGAAGTAAAACTTCGCGGTCGAATGTGGCGGCAGTCCGCTATTATTTTGTTTTGTTATTGTTGCCACAATAAAGTGGAGAAAGCCATCGACGACTCATCTCCTTCTTTCCCCCCAACGTTTTTATATTATTATTTTATATGCACGAGAGCTGCCGGATCTGCCAAAATGAACATGAAGTCTGATTATTATTTTTTTTAACAATGTCATCAGATAGACAAAAACATAAAATTATGTGAAAATGCCTGCATCTTCAAATCATGAAAATAATAACAGCCTATATTTTACCAATCTTGTAATCTCGATGGGTCTTGTCTCCATTCGATGTCAGGTAGTCTGGGCACATTGTTTGCATTCTGATTAGCGTCTGGCTAATACATGTACGATCCAACATAAAATCCAACCTCCTCCTCCTCTTCCTCCAACTCTTCAAAAACTTGGGTCTCCTCACTTGCACTTGATCTATCACTTATATCACTGTTTGAAGCATTGTTTGAAGGGCTTTGTAGGGCGGCCGTATGGAGCGCTCCCATCGCTGTTCTCGTTGTGACGTATCACTTCCGGGTTCGTCCCCTTTCAGGCTCGAACTTCAGAAACGCGATTATTTTGTCAAATATAGAACATATAAATTATTTTTTCATGCTTTATTTGTTGTTATTTGTTGTTTAATTACTTTAATTGTGACCTTATTTGGCATGAAAGTACTTCACAGTACAGCTTTAAGTATCAGGTGTATCTGATTGTGATGAGTGAGTAGCTTATACGTTGAGCAGTATATTCCTGTTCGTCGTGCTTTGTGATAGTTTGACAACAGACTGCCGTCGCGGACACGGAGATCTGTATCATAAAAAGTAGTGCAACATGGATCACATATAACTGACAAATTGTCACACCTGCCGACCCATTTAAATATGTGCTTACCATTGATTAAACTTGTAATCACACACTCGATGAGTCATCTGCATCCACAGCTCTCACTTAAAATTTACGCGACCGGCGTTGCTGCCAAGATCGCCGTCTTTAATGTCTCTGCACTGCCGTGCACGCAACTTTTCCAAAGCACGCGTCCATTTAAACTCGTGGCATGCTCTTTAATACACTTCCCTTTCTCACCACTCACACACGCTTCCACGGGGGTACTAAATTCAGTCCAAATGGGCTTCTAGCTCCTCCTGTTGGCAGGAGTCAACACTACGCCCCATCACATTAAGTCAGGTGTTAGCCCAATCACTGATTAGAGATTTAAAGCTGTGCTGCCCACTATAAAACACACATCCGGTAAAAAAAAAATGGTCTTGATGAGAAGCATTGTCTGATGTGCATCATGGCGCGATCAAAAGAGCTGTCTGAAGACCTGCGATCAAGGATTATTGATTTGTACAAATCTGGGAAAGGATTCAAAACCATCTCTAAATGTATGGATGTTCATCAATTGACAGTCACAGAAAATGTATACAAATGGAGAGTTTGGCACTGTTGCTAATCTCCCAAGGAGTGGCCATCCACCAAAGACGACGCCCAGAGTTCAGCACAGAATACTCAGAGAGGTAAAAAAGAACCCTAGAGTGTTTGCTAAAGACTTACAGAAATCACTAGCAGAGTCCAATATCTCTGTGCACAGATCAACTATATGTAAAACTATGGCTAAGAATGGTGTACATGGGAGGTCTCCACGGAGAAAGCCACTGCTGTCTAAAAAAAAAGATTGTTGCTCGTTTAATGGTCCTAAAAAGGCACTTGGACACTCCACAGAAGTTTTGGCAAAATGTGTTGTGGACTGATAAAACCAAAGTTTAATTGTTTGGAAGTAACACACAATGTGTGGAGGAAAAATGGAACATCTCACCAATATCAACACCTCATCCCCACCGTCAAGGATGGTGGAGGGAGCATCATGATTTGGGACTGTTTTTCTGCCTCAGAGCCTGGACAAAATGCAATCATTAATGGAAGAATGAACTCAAAGGTTTATCAGCATGTTTTGCAGGAAAACCTGAAGCCGTCTGTCAGACTGTTGAAGCTAAAAAGAGAATGGATGCTGCAACAAAACAATGATCCAAAACACAGACGTACATCAACTTCAGATTGGTTTCGTAAGAACAAAATACACGTTCTGCAGTGGCCAAGTCAAAGTCCAGACTTGAACCCCATTGACATGCTGTGGCATGACCTAAAGACAGTGATTAATGGCAGACATCTCAGACAGTACTACAGCAGTTTGTAGAGAAGAATGGGCCAAGACTAGTCCTGATTGATGTGCCAGACTGATCTGCGCTACAGGAAGCGTTTGGTTGAAGTTACTGCTGCCTAAGGAGGGGGCCACAAAATATTTAAATGTGATGGTTCACTTACTTAATATTTTTCCCCTTTCTGTCATTGTTTGCATACTACCCTCATGAAAGTATGTAAACCTATAAATGTTTGGGTGGTTTTAGTTAAAGCAGACAGTTTTTCCATGTGTGACCAAGATCAGATCACATTTGATCGTGATTCTATGCAGAAATGTGAATAATTCCAAAAGATACTTTTTCATACCACTGCATTCCATTCTAGTTTTTAGAAAAATCTTAAGAGTACTTTAACCATACAGTGCTTTTTACTCGTACTTGAGTAGGTTTGTAAAGAAGCAACACTACTCTTACTCCGCGACTTCGGGCTAAAATAGTCGTTACATTTTTTCTTTATTCTTTATGTTGACTTTATTTTTAGCAGCGATGCCGATGGCTGTCTCAGTTTCACCAATGAGATGTCGCAACAGTACCCACAAGACACCATTATACCAATCAGAAGTATCACAGGTAACAATGTTTTTTCTCCACTAGAGGACACGGGCCAAATTTCATAGTGTTGTTATGTGGTTTGAATTTGATGGTTTTTGTGTTATATTTTTGGACTAATATGGTCATGTATTATTGTTATAGTTTTGTATAAGAATAACAGTACGTGTAAATGAACTTGTGCTGAGACAAAAAAAAAAAAAAAAACATTTACGAGATACCATAAATAAATCGATAAATACCATTATTTACAAAAAAAAAAAAAAAAAAAAAATCTGACATTGAAAGCAGTTAAAATGTTACTCATTACTTGAGTATTTTCAACGAATACTTTTTTACTTGAGTACATTTTTGGATGAGTACTTTTACTTGAGTTATATCATTTAGGAGCAACGCTTCTCTCACTTGATTAAAACATTTTGGCTACTCTACCCTCCTCTGAATATCAGGATAAAATATGAAATGTACATTTAAATGTAGTGGACTGAATAAAAACAAGGTATTAATTATGAATGAAAATTAACAAGGGCGGTGAGGTACAAGCACTTTAAGTACGAAGCAGAGTCGAGAGATTTTCATCGGCGGGGGCTGGTACAAGGCGATGGCAGTCACTCACAGTAGGGGTTGCTGAGGATGTTTTAGTTTTTTTCCCATCCAAAAACAGCCGTTTTGGTCAAAGTTTGTCCACCTTGCGCGTTTTTTCCATACAAGGCGTGCAGGAAGGCAGTACACACGCAAGCCGGATAGTTTCTATTTCACCTACAGTGTGTGTTGGAGTCTTTGTATTTGAAATAAAAGCGCACCTGTGTTATAATGCAAATCCCCACAGCTAGATGGCGCAATGACATACAAACACTTTAGAAAACTAAAAGGGCCAATGAGCCTCGGTTTCATGCCCCCTTTTCACAACACAAAGAAATTGCACACGAATAACCGACAGCAGTCTGCACGGCAGAAGCTCAACAGCAACAACAAATAACATGATGACTACATAACATATCCGACCTATTTGAAGACACAAAAGATTTCCTTTCTGGACTCTACTTTAAATCTACAGCTAACTTTCACTGGGCACTAATATAGAACTATCATGATAATCATCGTCACTTTCGACCTCGAATTGGATTTTAGAAAATTTTACTGTTCTTTTACATCGTAAAAAAATCGCGCCATGGTAACGCCTCCTCTGTCAACAGTGAACTTTCCTGTTCTAATAGCACCCTATTCAACGTGACCCTTGTAGCAAGCAAGGTGGTAGGTGGTGACAATGTTATTAACAAAAACATTTTCAACACAAAGCATATTCTGCAAAGTGAAATACACAAATGTTTCAGTGTTTTATTTATTTAGCAAAAATAAAAAAAATTAAAAAGCAAGAGTAGTTTTTAAAAATTATTGATACATTAATTCCCCCACAAAAATCTCAGAATTTTAGATTTTTTTTTTAATTATAATTTTTGCAGTTTTGAACAATATATTCAAATTTTCCATATTTATTGAATGACATTTATGAATGATCTAATAGTTTCAAATATTCAATACACATTCAGTTTCAAATTCAATATAAAATTATAATATCAAACCTCAACAAATTTAAGGAAGCTCTACGGAATACAAACATCCCGTGTGCAAAACATCTGATGAAGCCAGCATGGATGACAGGCAAACAGTCATTTGTCACTGCTTCTCACATCAACACACACGTGTCTCTTCACCCGTTCCTTCCAGGCGAATCTTTGACCACAAACGCAGCAGGAAAATGGTTTTTCGCCAGTGTGGGTTCTTGTGTGTCCTACTAAGGTGGTCTTTTGACTGAATCTTTGACCACAAACTGAGCAGGAAAAAGGTTTTTCGCCAGTGTGGGTTCTTGTGTGTCTTCTTAAGTTTTGCTTTTCAGTGAATCCTTGACCACAAACTGAGCAGACAAAAGCTTTTTCGCCAGTGTGGGTTCCTGTGTGTTCTTTTAATCTGCCCTTGTGACTGAATCTTTGATCACAAACTGAGCAGGAAAAAGGTTTTTCACCAGTGTGGGTTCTTGTGTGTACATTCAAGGCGCTCTTGTGACTGAATCTTTGGCCACAAACAGAGCAGGAAAATGGTTTTTCGCCAGTGTGGGTTCTTGTGTGTCCTTGTAAGGTGCTCTTTTGACTGAATCCTTGACCACAAACGGAACAGGAAAAAGGTTTTTCACCAGTGTGGGTTCTTGTGTGTCTTCTTAAGTTTTGCTTTTCAGTGAATCCTTGACCACAAACTGCGCAGACAAAAGGGTTTTCGCCAGTGTGGGTTCCTGTGTGTTCTTTTAATCTGCCCTTGTGACTGAATCTTTGATCACAAACCAAGCAGGAAAAAGGTTTTTCACCAGTGTGTGTTCTTGTGTGTACATTTAAGGCGCTCTTGTGACTGAATCTTTGACCACAAACAGAGCAGGAAAATGGTTTTTCGCCAGTGTGGGTTCTTGTGTGTTGTTTTAAGGCGTTCTGTTGTCTGAATCTTTGACCACAAACAGAGCAGGAAAATGGTTTTTCACCAGTGTGGATTCTGGTGTGTATTTTTAAGCTTTGATTTTCAGTGAATCTTTGGCCACAAACAGAGCAGACAAAAGGTTTTTCGCCAGTGTGGGTTCTTATGTGTTGTTTTAAAGTGCTATTTCGACTGAATCTTTTACCACAAACAGAGCAGGAAAAAGGTTTTTCGCCAGTGTGGTTTGTTGCGTGTTGTTTTAAGGCGTTCTGTTGACTGAATCTTTGACCACAAACAGAGCAGACAAAAGGTTTTTCACCAGTGTGGGTTCTTGTGTGTTGTTTTAAGGCGTTCTGTTGACTGAATCTTTGACCACAAACAGTGCAGACAAAAGGTTTTTCGCCAGTGTGGGTTCTTGTGTGTTCTTTTAAGGTGGTATTTCGACTGAATCTTTTACCACAAACAGAGCAGGAAAAAGGTTTTTCGCCAGTGTGCTTCCTCATATGCATACGAAGACTTTGCTTATGAGCAAAGGTTTTCCCACACTGAGAGCATTTGCAGAGTTTGTCGTCACAGTGAGATTTCTTATGACCATCATCATTGCAAGGTGAGTGTGATGTGGCACCATTTCTGTCGGACAGAGCGATGAAAATGTCTGCTTGCAATCCTTCTGTTGAGCTGCTGCTGCTCCCCAGGGGCTCTGCTTCTCTGCTGGCGTCACTTGGACCATCTTCACTCTTTAAGGGCTCACCAGTCGACCTGGTGATATGCTCCTCCTCTTCAACGTATGGCAGCTCTTCCTCCTCCTTTTTGATTTGAAGTTGCATCTGTTGACAGGGCATTGGCTCCTCCGCTTTGATTTGGGGGCGCTCAACATCCTCATTAACGCCAGGAGATTCTGGCTCCTGCCCGTCAGCACCAAGATATATTCTGAAACCTGCAAGACACAAGAAAACCATATTGTACGGACTACCACCACGTCTTTCCTTTGTGCAAAACTTGGAAAAGTTGAGTGGATGGTGCAGGTTTAAAAAGCAGCCATACAAAAAATATTGGGAAAAAGTATGCAGTTTCATTTTGAGCCGCAATAGACATTGCTCCGCGTAGAGATGTGTCTGAAAATTTGGGCCCGAAAACTATCGTCCAAAAATAGCTAAAGATGCTATATTCAGTTGAAATGTTTTGAAGACCGAAGGTTTACCACCGAATTGTGTGAAGAACCTTAGTCGTCTTGTGAGGACGTCATGAAACACGTCGTACGGAAGCTTTGTGCTTCTATTTACTAGGGATGCAACAATACTCGATTTTGTATTGAACCGTGTAAAATGATAATGATTTAATTTTTTTCATTCTCTTTTGTGTTTTTTCATTGCAAGCAAAATAAATAAAGGTATAACTACCAAAGCATCAGTAATTGCAACCATTTTCTGGAAGAAATTGAGCATTATCTGATTAAGAATTGCAGGGGTGCCAATACTTTTGGCCAGCAGTGTAGTAACTTCAATGTGCTACGTTAGACCCCCCCCCCCAAATCCCATGCAATTGACTGCGTGAGCCCAGGGTGATCATGTACACTGCTTAATTTGTAAATCATATGGTGCCGGAACGCAAAGTACATATGACAGCGCAGGGATCACGAGACGGGCAGTGGTCCCGGAACATACGCAGAAAATGGTGGTAAAACAACACGCAAATGCCCACTTGCCATGCTGTGGGACTTAAAAGCCTCAATTTCAGAAAATATCCGTGGTATCAATGTTATGACAATAATTATTTAGGCTATACGCACGGGCAATTGCCCACATAACCACAGGTGGGACTTACAGTACACGGTCAGCAATTAGTTTCTCAACAGGTCTAACTTGTAAAACATAAAAAAAATTCTGAGATTAAAATAACACAAATCTCCCATTATTATTATTTATTATAATAACGGGTGGGTTTGAGGAAGCTCTCTGATTGGTCAGATGCCGTGTATTAATCACAATATACCATGGCTAGATGATTAATACATTGCGAGGGCCTCATCAGCAAATGTATAACTATGCCATTATATTTGTGCCATGAGTCTGTGGTTTACAAACATATTTATCATATCATATTTATGAACACATTTTATGCTGATTTAAATGTGGTGGTCTGTTATATAATCGCAATAGTACACTTGATGCTGTTGTTTAACGTAGTTGGTGGAACTCGAGTACAGCGTACGCAGCACTCTCGTACCACTGAAGACGTTAAACAACAGCATCAAGTGTACTATTGCTTAAAAGATTGGCACAGTTGCCTATTAAGTATGCTTACCATATTAAGTTGTCAAAAAACATTCCACACCGCTAGCATGTCCGGATTCTCTTCTCCGTTTTGGGTTATACTGCGTGTGTCAGTGGCAGTTCTGTGTCCTTTGGTCACCCGCAAACCCACGTAACCGACTGAAATGAATTTCGCCAGTGGAAGTCCAACAAGTTTGAGGAAGACTATATATGATTTGACGGATGTGAGCAGATACGCACGGTTGAAAGTGCAAATCAAGTTCATTTGAGAAAATCCGCGTTCACATTCAGCATTTGCAATGGGAATACTGGTAACAGCCACATGTAACCCCAATTAGTTCAACAGGCGTGTTGTTTCCTTCTGAAGCTCTGTACTTTCTTTAGGCTACAGCGACTCAACCTCCGTCTCTCCATACAGCGCATCTGCATCCTCGGGCCAATACTGTGCGTAAAGCACCTTCAACTCCTCAATAAACTTGTTGTATCCAGTTTTATCTGGCAACCGACCTCCTTAAGGTAACACATGATTTGTTGTTCCAGTTTTTCAGTGCATCAATAAATCTCAGACTCTTTCAAATGACGTTAAATTTTTATAAACAACATGCAATTCTTGGGATTTGTGCCGTAAATGAATTTATACTTCATTTTTACTGTAATGTGCAAAACTATTGTTGCAAATGCTGCCTTGGAACCGACAGGCTCTGTGTGCGCATGCGCTGGCGGGGAGAGAAGGAAGCGCGCGCTGTAGAGAGTGTGTGTGTGTGTGCGTGGGGCGACGTTCGAGGCGGCCAGACGTGTTTGTGTGCTCGAAAATAAACGCACAAGTTAAAAAGTGATCCTGAGCAGTTGTGATTTCCACATGTCACTCCAAGAGTCACATAAGGGAGGTAACTCCCTTTAAAGCCTGAGTTATACTCCCGCGTTGCGGTGACGGCGCAGCGACTACGGCGTCATTCGACATTCGATAGTTCTGCGGTGAGGGAACGCGTTGCTCTGTAATTCACCGCCAAGCCATTACAGGGATGTGGCGTTATGTTTGTACGGTTTTGGGGCATGCTTGTTGATTTCCGCTAGTCGGAGAAAAAATAAACAATGCAAGATGGAACTCTTGAAAGTAAATATTCTGCTCATCAACACTGAATAAATATTGAACATACAAATGTTGAGGAGCAGGCGACGCAGAAGACTGTTTCGAGGCGGTCTGGCCGACTTTTGATGCCACACAGAGAGTTTTAGACTCGGGTGGAGAGAGCTAGCTGTGGCGGCTAGCTTCAAACTGGCGTCAAACACTGCGTTCAAGGTCCGCAAAGCCCTCCAGCCCGATTTGATTGCCGTGTCCTACAACCAGCCAGTGGGAAGCCATAGCAGATTTCTGGCGTCTATGGAACTTCCCAAACTGCGTTGGGAGCCTTGATTTTAACGTTATCATAAATAGCACCGAGGCACTCTCAATCAGTGATGATGTATCGTGTGTCAACTGTGTTATTGAAAATTAAAGATCAAAACAACTCTTTTGACACCAAATCTGTGCTTTATTCTTCATATACTTGAAATGTGACACGTAAATAAGTCACAGACTCACAGAAAACATATGTACACAATAAATGATGAAGTGCACCAACCAAAAATACGACATAAAGTGATAAAAAGTCGGCAGTTTTTGGCCGACTGGGTCACCGCTTCGTGTGGCCACTCAATTCCGAACACACGTCTCGGTGGTTCTTCCATTTTTTTTTTTTTTTCAATCGCCGACCTTGCCATTTGGCAATCACAATAATGTCTTGACGAGACTTGCTCTTCGATGATACTCCCGTCGGCTTGGTCCATTTTTGCGTGTAGAAAATAATTTTTGATTCTATTCTACAATGGCGGTGATTTGGCGCTAAACCGGAAACAACAGTCTGAGCGGACCAATCACAGTCCGTTTTCGCCACGTCATACACGTCTATGGGACGCGAAGGTTAGAAAATTCGAGAGGCGCGCGTCAGGCTACGGCGTAGGGTCGTAACTTGGTTCTTCCTTGACGGCGTAGGTCTGACATGGAAGTATAACTCGGCCTTAAGAGACGCTAGGACTGGAAAGCTGTGAGGTAGTCGGAAGCGAGGGGAAGACTACAGTGGCCGAGAGGTATCAGGCGAAATGCAAAGTCCAAACACGTTTCAAATAGAAAAAAGCATGAACCCCAATTGCAAACGCTTTGCAAAAGAAAAAAGCACGAACGCAAACTACTATAACACGATCCCCAATTACTAAAGCGCGATTGCAAATTGGCAAAAGCAAGAACCCCAATTCCCACAACTAGGGATGGGAATCGAAATCCGATTCCAATTCGGAACCGGTTCCGAGTGTTTCGAGGCCTCGACATCACAATGAAAAAGCCTTAACGATCCCTTTAACGATTCCTAAAGACGCGTATTGCGTCGTGACGTGTATTGTTGTCCTGACGCATCAAACTAGCATGGCGCCAAGAACCACTCGCTCCAAAGTTTGACTACACTTCACCAGGAAAGAGTGTGAAAATGAAAGGTTACGACGGGTAAGCACGAGCATTGCAGCCATAAACATAACAATGACAGCACGTAGGCTCGGAAGTGTATCTTCACTTCACGAGGAAAAATTACAACAAAGCGACTTGCAGTCATTGCAAGGTGGAGATAACTGCATCGGGAGGGAATACGATTGCGCTGTCCTCACAGAGAGGCTAAGGCTCATTCCTGGCTATTAAAAAAAAAAAAAAAAAGTCCCGGCTATACAGCTAGCTAAACTCCCAAATGACGACGCAGAGGACGTTGGTATAATTTGCTGACTTTATTCAACCATCACTTGAAGAGTGAAACTAAGAATAGAAATGAAACAAATCCATTTCGTCCCCAATAACAAACAGGTTTGCATCAAAGTAAATCAGCGATGATTAGCTGCTAATAACAGTATGGTTAGCATTTGTTCGCTAGCATTAGGACATCGTTCAAACCACTACACAACTGGATTTAAGTGTCCGATCGCGAGTGGAAACACAACAACAACAACACAAAAGATGATACATACAGGCGTTGCCTCTGTAGATATTAACATTAACAAAGAACGTAGGCTCGTAGAAGTGTTTCCCTCTCTCACTCACTTGGATGCGGCATTTCTTCTTTGGGTGTATGCGCGCTCCAGTAGTCCTCAAACTGCGGCCCGCGGCCCAAATACGGCCCGCCTCCACATTTGGTCCGGCCATTTTGATTTTTTTTTTTTTTTTTCTCAATCGTGTTATTTATTTTCTGGCCTTTTCCTTGAAGAATTCAGAGAGGGTTATTTGGTTATTATCTATTTAATTAATAGTGTTTTTATTATTAATTATTATTATTATTATTATTATAAAGAATCCAGAAAGGGTTATTTGATTGTGGCTTTCTGAAAAACAATAATTTTTTACATTTATGCACTTCTGCAATCGTCACACTTTTTCTGTAACAAACTGACCCCGGCCCCTCATCAGAGAAGGGAAAAGTTATGTGGCCCTCACAGGAAAAAGTTTGGGGACCCCTGCTTTAACACATATTGCCAAAGGCAGAACAAAAACCTATCTGCCTATATATACCATATTTTTTATTTCTATTAGATAAATGTTTCAGTAAAATGTTACACATTCTTGTGTATTTGCCACTTATTGCCACAGTTAACATTGAGGCTTTGGGCCTCTTTTGATCTCGTTGTGAGTTTGTAAGGTTGTGACTTCTGATTAAACAAACACGATGCCAATCAAAACGTTTGTTCTTTTTCCCCAAATTAGAATCGATAAGAGAATCGATAAAGAATCGAATCGTTAAGCAATATCGATAATGGAATCAGAATCGTTAAAATCCCATCAATTCCCATCCCTACCCACAACACGACAGCAACTAAACAGCTGACTAAGGTAGGTGCCTGTTTTGGTTTTAGGTCGGTAGCAGCTTTGGTTTTGAAAATATTTGAATTTGAAGTTTTTGAAAATAGGCCCCCTACGGATCGGCCCCGTATCCCGTGTCCTGTCAAGTATTATGAAATCCATGGGTAAACCTAGCTGCTAAGAGAGCTGTAGGAATCAACAGTGTGCCCTGCCTCATTTTACAAACAGTAAAGATTGTTCTCAGCACTTTTATACAAAATTTCTTCAAATCAGTAAGAAGTAAGCAAATAAATAGTATGCACTATAATGCATATTTATATGATGGCATCGTTATTTTTGCTTGTTAGCAAAATAAAAAAAAAAAAAAAATTTTTATTGTATTTTTTGTTTCAGAGCATTAAATGTATTGAATCGAATCGTGTCCCTCGTATCGAAATCGAACCGTGACTTAACTGTATGGTTGCATCCCTACTAGTGACTATAGATAATGGTGCAAATATTGTTAATTCAGTACGTGACACAGATGGACTTGGACCACAAATAAGATGTTTTGCTCATGTGGTAAACCTAGCTGCTAAGAGAGCTGTAGCAATCAACAGTGTGCCCTGCTTCACTTTACAAACTGTAAGATTGTTCCCAGCAATTTTATACAAAATTTCTTCAGAGCAGTAAGAAGTAAGCAAATAAATATTATGCACTAAAATGCATGCTTATTTGATGGCATTGTTATTATTGTTTGGTAGCAAAATAAAAATATACATTGAAAAAAAAAAAAAACACTTGTATTTTTTGTTTTAGAGCATTAAATGTATTGAACGGAAAATCGTGTCCCTCGTATCGGAAATCGCACCGAACCGGGACTTACTGTAACTGTATCGTTGCCTCCTTAGTATTTAGACATTCGTGTTTGTATTTAGGCATTTGTATCTGTAAGCACCAAATGCTGACGTCGGATTTTTTTTTGCGGGTGCGTGAATACAATTTCCTTTTTCACGACTAGGAATCCTGTCTGTGGACGAATTCAAGTTTAAGGCTATTAATCAAAATCGTTGAAATGACGTCACGTTGGGTAAACTACTCGATCCTCTAACGGCGCATGCGGCGAAACAACAAAACTGGCTGACTGCTGTGTTGTGCGCGGCGCTAATCTGTCAGTTGGAAGCAGAGGTTGCGCTAGACTTTTTCGTTGTCTGTCATTTTGACTGACAGGGTCATAAAAATCCGGTCATAATCTAGTTTTACCCGTCACTTAAATTTTTTAAAATGATGATAATGACATTGTGGTGACCCTTTGTTTGGCATAATTCACCTTCCGTACTTGTGTGTCCATTTGGCTGAGCGCGTTAGCGGCTACGACACAGTCACGTGACAGAGACACTTAAAGTGATCCTCGATTTTAAAGACATGTAGGCTCTAATAAACCACAATTGTTCTCTTATATTAAAATATGTCGTTAGAAACACATAAAATGTTAAATCAATGGAAATATTTTATAATATTTAGTGCATATTTTGACCGATAGTTGGCGCCATGTTCTGCGGGTGCGGAGTGATGACGTAGATGATATTTTTCCAATCATGTAGCGTGTGTACAACAACTGTGTATTACTGGCTTAACTCGCGAAGTAAAATGCCACGATGTGCTGCTTATGGATGCAATTTCGAGTCAAATGGAAACAATGAGAGTGATGAGAGTCTCCACAAATTTCCTGTTGACAAGAAGAGGAGAAAGGTTTGGGAAAATGCCTGTAGACAAGCAAATCTTCTCAAACAACCAAGGCTTTGTTGTCGCCATTTTTCTCCTACCGCGTTTGAGGATTTTAGTAGATGACAACTAATGAAAGATCTCACCGGAGCGGCTAGATATAAGCGCAGACTAAAACCAAATGCTGTTCCAACTATTTTCCCGCACAAGAAGCCTCAGCCTGCTCGGATATCGAGTGAAATGCGCGCAATGAAGCGAGACGGACGAGACACTCTGGCCGCCCTCTTAAGCACCCAAGCCGCTCCTGTCGCTACAGCGGGAGGCGAACCTTCGGGCGTACCGCTAGTCACAGAGGAAGCTAATAATTCACCTCTACTGTCATTTCATCAGGCAGTAAGTGTGTGTGTTCAGTATTCAGCTAATATGAGTGATGCTGCCACTCAAACTGATCAAAGCACGTCCAATGCAATTTATTCAATGCAACACAAATGTCCCAACCCCATTGATAAAGCAATAAATTCTCATCGCCGGAATGGCATACATGTGAAGTCAAAATCCATTTTAGGGGACTCCTCTGAAAGCTCATCGCGAGAATTATGTTGGCACGTTGTGTGGTTGGGGGGGGGGGTACTTTGTGAAGGGAACAGCTGGAAATAACGCTACCTTCCGCGGGTCGCATGCCAGACAGACATTGCTATTTCTTGCAGCCTAAATGTCAATAAAACAACGCGGATTAGCTCCGTGGTTTGATACTCCGCCTCCTTCCCTAGCTCGCCACACATTCATAGTTTTATTGCCTTTAGTGAGAGTTTATAATGTCAATGGTCAAGAAAATAAAAAGGCACGAATGCCAAGGTGTTTTGGCCTGTACTGTATGTAAAGCATACGACAGCTCTGGATGCTAACAATCTACACAATTATATTGGAATGAGTTTGATGACGCAATAACTCACCTTGAAGATCTGCTGACAAAAACCTGAGGTCTCGACAACATACGCTCTCTCGCTCCGTTGTCATCGAGATGCACTTGCCCAAAGTACACCAGAAGTTTAGCCCAACTCTTGCCTCATCAGGTATTTCTTGCTCTGCATTTCGCCTTTGCTGCTCGTCTTGTGAACGACCGACAGTGCTGTTCTGCTCTTCACTTTTCCGCTCTGGTTCAAATTGGAAGGGACGAACCGACGACATGTTGGGATAGCTAATGAATGACACGCTGAAGTCCAGCAGCGGGATTTGTGACGTCACAGCACTGCGACGTCAACAACCATGGCGAACAATCAGTTAAAATAATTTTACAAATTTTATTAAAACGAAAAGATTAAGAGGGATTTAATGTCAAATTATTATAACTCATACTAAGATGTATCTTTTAAGAATTACTTGTCTTAAAACCAGAGGATCACTTTAAGAGCCGCGCGCGTTCCGGCTTGAACAGAGAGTTCACAGAGAGCAGCAGAGCTACAGCGGCTGGACACAGCAATTCAAGCTAACAAGACTCTTAACATTGCATACCGCTTCAACATATTCAATAGTATTTAGTTTTCATTCATTTTAAATTAATATTCTGTCCGAACAAGCTTAACAGAGAATCCACACCGTGCCATCACACATCAAGCAGATGAATATGTAACTTTTTCTCCGCAGTGACAAAAACAGCTGACTGTGGCCCCAGTAGGTAGGCTAGTGACGGGATCTGTCGTTCACTTGAGTAAACGAATCCATTCCGGATCGTTCAGTAAAAAGATTCGTTCAAACGAATCGTTCAACAAATCGTTCGCCCCCCTCATCTCCCTCCCCGCCCAAATGAATCGTTCGGTTAGTGAACGGGAAGTGACGTTGCCGAACGAATCACCAAAGACCGCTTCGCAGTATAACTGAACGGGAAGTGACATTCTTGGTCCCTCCCTCTCTCTTGCACACAGGCTCCTCATTGACCGCTCGTCGTAGTTTCAGTAATGAGTGACAGGCAATATCATTCTGCTTTCACAGACAGCCTCGTCTCCCTCCCTCCCGCTGCTGCAAAAGCGAGGGAGAACTTCCGCGTCGTCTGTCCTAGTTCTATGGGCTCAAAGTCATGGCTCGTGCTTGCATTTCGATTGAGGACACGGTTAAACATTTTCCTTTTGTGGGGGGAGCAGGGGGTTGGGGTCGGGGGCGCACGGACTTTCCTTAGCATGTTCTTGATCACATTTACAATGCTTGCTGTCACGAAAATAAAAATAAATCGAAAGTTTAATTTCAAAATATGGAACGACCAACACATCATATTTACCTCTCGCTCTGTTGTATTTTTGTTTTTATGCTCATCACTATTATTTTTAGTTACTATTGTTAAAACTATAAGTGTAAATAGCTAGTTGTCGAATGTGCTGCTCTGAAATAAAGACAATACTACATTTTGATATTTGACAGTTTAATTGCAAATCAGTATTAAGATGATCGTATTGAATTTTTGCACTGGTATTAATAAATAAAATAATCCGGTCAACTCCCCTGTCGTTCCCGCATCTCAGATCGTCAAATGCTGACGAGAAATGATTGTTTGCTCTTTACGATGTCGCCTTTCTACCCTCATTAGTCTGTTAAGAAAAATGTAGACATATTGCGACATCTCCCATGTCCGCGTGCGTTGTTTTGGGGCGCTTGAGTAGCGCATGATGGACGGATTGAAATAATTTGTCAAACCAACCGACACGCTCTGACACGAAAAAAAAAAAAAAAAAACACTCGGAAAAAATTGACATGTATATACAGTTTCATTGCAAATCAGTATTATGGTGATCGCATTTAATTTTTGCACTGGTATTAATAAATAAAATAATCCGGTCAGCTCCCCTGTCGACCTCGCATCTCAGATCGTCAAATGCTGATAAGAAATAATTGTTTGCTCTTTACGATATCGCCTTTCTACTCTCATTAGTCTGTTAAGAAAAATGTAGACATATTGCGACATCTCCCGTGTCCATGTGCGTTGTTTTGGGGTGCTTGGGTAGCACATGATGGACGGATTGACATAATTTGTCAAACCAACCAACACCTGACACGGAAAAAAAATAATAAAACACTTGGAAAAAATGGACATGTATATACCGTTTCATTGCAAATCAGTATTATGGTGATCATACTAAATATTTTTTTCTGTGCACATATGAGGTAAATATCGCTGCCATGAAGCCTCCTTATAGTGACAGTTCTTTGCCCCCTTCATTGCCGTCACGCGACCGCAGCTCAGCTTTTGCTTGCCTCGTAGCTACCCGTGTTTTAAATTACTGTAAATTTGATAGTATGTGGTAATAGGTAGTCGCGAGTCTTTTGAGAAAAGTAGTACACTAAACCATGCTCGCTAGATTTGTGTGGTGTTTTTGTCTTTTTGAGCTGCATTTGATAGGCTCCACGTTAACAAATATGTGACAAAGTCCTTTCCTTTCATTTTTTGATTCGTTCACCGCATATTCATTACTGGAAAGTCAAGTTAGCAGCAAGCTAGGTCAGGAACCGGAGGACCGAGTCACTGAACGGGAAGTGACAAAACTCAGTCTTGCCCCCCTGCCTGCACGCTGGCTGCTCATTGGCCACACGTGGAAGTGAGTGACATACGCCCTGATTCTGTTTCCGGTCCCTCCCCTGCCCGCGATGAGGCTGGCGTCTGATTGGTCGTGTGCGATGTCAGAAGACGCTGCCGCTTGCTCAACGCCCTCCCACGCAGTGAACAAGCAACAACTTCATAGAACGAATCAGTGCAGATGGTGATTAGTTCGGTCTCGTTCACCCAAACAATTCGTTCAAAAAGAACGAATCGTTCGCGACCGATACAACACTAAGGTAGGCTACATTATGGAACAATGAAATTAACAGTTCACCTGCTGTGGCCTGAACGGAGTTTTACACCTTCCTCCTGGTGCGCATGGACTTGAATTGCGTGCTCGCTTGTACAGTCCCTGTTTTTTCACCTCTTTTATCAACTCCATCGTCGTTTTGGGGCTTTTTGAAGAAACTTCGGACACTCAGTTGCTTTGACATTTTTCAGAATAAGGCCAACGACGTCATGCATCAAGAGAGACAATAGCTAATTAATATGCTCACTCGCCACCCTGTGGTCTGGGGTGTGAATTGCAACCTGTCAAAATGACAGGTGGACTTCAGTTTTTTTCCGTCACCGTTTTAAAAAAATCGGTCAACGACGGAAAATACTCGGTTAACGTGACCCCTGGTTGGAATCAATGAATCAGGTAAAGTCAATAACGTGTTTGTCCCATATTTTTTTGGTTGATTGTGACTAGATGTTTTCTATTGTCACTGCAATATGCCTGTGTTTGTCAGTGTACTTGTATATTTATAAAATATTTCTAAATGATTAGACTCATAACCCAATTACCGTGATTTACGGATGATAAGGCGCACCTGACTATAAGCTGCCACCCACCAAATATGACACTAAAATGGCATTTGTTCATAGAGAAGCCGCACTGGACAATAAGCCACAGCTGTCCTTGTTGTAGTATGGGGTATTTGCACCAAAAGATATTAATCGATAACACTAAATTTGACAGCGGCATAATAAAGACCAAATGAACTACCATGAACCTTTGAATCAATTGGCTGCAAAGCTTCATTGCTTCAAGAAGCTTCATTTAGCCATCACTGCTCCCTTGAGGGAGGCAGTCAACCTCTGCTGCCACCTACTGTCAACACTGTTGTCGACCAACATGCCTCCTAGCATGCATTGCAGCGCTACAGATGTAAACGACAATCAAAATTCATGTTCTGTGATAACAGGGTCCCCCCAGGATTGATAAATCTAAATTCAAGACTTTTAAGACCTTTTCTAATGCCATTTCAACTGAAAATTAATACTTTTCTCGCACCCATTATTTAGATAATATTGAATCATATTAAAAAAATAAAGCACTGAACATCAAATTTAACCTCAATTACTAAGTGTGTTTGACAAAAGAATGCACATTTATTGAAGATACAATTAAAACACATTTAAATATAAGGTCTTTCAGAATTTTTTTCCCAGGATAAAATGGATTTTACACTATTTTTGTAAAGCAACTTCAGAAATTACATTTGCAATACAATAGGTTTCTCTTTTAAGAGGACCTATTTAAGGTGGTAGGTAGGTGATTGTCAAGTTGGCCACCTTAACTGTAAAGTGCTTGCAATTGGCAGTGAAAGTTTAAAAAACAGCCACTAAATGGCAGTAGTTTACCATTAATTACCACAAAATAAAAAAGCTACACATGACCATTTCCTTGGTAGTTGTTTTTTTCTAATCACATTACAAGTATACAAAACACATGTTAATCCTTTGTTAGCTACTGAAGACATTTCCTTTAATCAGATAGAGAATATCCATACTCTTATTTAATCATTTAAATATACCAGGAGGTGTTTTACTATCACCTACATTATAATTTGCCTATCACCATGCCATGTTATTCAGATCAACGTTACCCCGCACTCGTTCCAATAATAGACAGTGTCAACCCTGTTGTGTATCTGAGAGTGATGGTGAATCTACTGCTGCATTCCAGAGAAGTGAGAAGTCGGATTTATCCCACTCGGATGGTACCAGTTCCGACCTCACAGCGTTCCAAGCAAATGTAAACAACAAAGATGGCTGATCGCGACGAGGTGTTTTTTATTTTGGCCATCCAAAGACATTTTGACCTCCAGCAAACCTGCCTTCCTATAAGCCAGGGGTGGGCAAACCGGTCCTCGAGGGCCGCAGTGGGTCCTGGTCTTTGTTCCAACTGATTCAGTACACACAGTATAACCAATGAGGTTTCAGTGGAAACAAGGAGCACCTGACTGCAATCAACTGATTGCACTTGTAAGAAACCAGATTGGTGAAAGGCTGTCCTCATGATGGGTATGAACAAAAACCCGCACCCACTGCGGCCCTTTGTGGAATTAATTGCCCACCCCTGCTATAAGCGATCAAATAGTAGAGGAAAAACGACGGCTGCGTTATAGCCCACACTGTAAACTGCCTTTTTTTAGTTACATCCTTTGCTGATCGTCAATATAAAAACATAGCATAACAAAGATAATTCACTGTATGAGAAAAAAATACATGGCGTCTCAAATAAACTTGATTTACTTCATCATTGTGTTATCATTCAATACGTTTTGTTGAGCGCCGTTTTGTCCAGTGACGTCAGATTGAAACAACTTGGAAGTCGGGGTAGTTATTTTTTCTCCGACTTCGCGACTTGAACCTCCCAGTTCGAGTGGCGTACCAATGATATTTTCCTAGTCGGAGGTCGGAAAAGTCCGACACTTTTCTGGAACGCAGCATACGACTCCGGTTTATCCATACTAAGGCTAGTGCACCTGCCAATACCCCATAGAACATGGCTAACTCTTTGAGTTAAAACTGCGAAATTCACATTCATTCGAAAGGCAAACCGTGCAGAAATACATTATTGCATCTAACACATTTTAATTGGAGAAATTGGCAACTTACTTTGAAATATTAAGCAGGTCCACTGCCTTCGCATGACCCATAAACTGCGACCCAAAGTATCTGGATGCGACTTGGTTGCCGATCCAATACCTCACATGGCACATGCTGGTCCAACTGTTTGGACTTGGTTGTCTTGTTGAGGCTTTCGTCGAACATAACAACTGATAACATCTGACCAGTTCCTTGCGTTAGCACACAGTACTGTGCGATTGCCTACTGTTGTGATGTTGGTGCTAATGATGCTAACGGCGCGCATGCACGAGGTGCATTGCATCGTAAAAATTCTACGCGTCATCTTCGTTATGGATAAAAAAAATAAAAAAAAACTTCGTCACGGATATAATTTAGGTTGCACTGAGATGTTCTTAAAAATTAAAACCACAGTGAAAAAATTCCAGACTTACGACAGCTAATTTAATACTTTTAATACCTTTAATAATGGAAAACTAAATTCAATGCTTTTTTAATACTTTTAATAACCCGCGGGTACCCTGGATAATTATTTCTTCAGTTGGTGTTCCAGTTGTTTCATTTATTGCTACTACAGGTACACGTTAATTATTGGTCCGATAATTATCGGTCCGATAATAGGAATTATGACATCATCCCAATAAATCCAATAACATTATTAATAGGACCGATAATATACCTATAATATTTTTGGCACGGTGTTGGTGGATTGGGATGTGTGCGTTTGTTTCTACTCCTGTTTTGCCAGTACAACGTATCAGTGACTGTGTGCGGTTTGGAAATAGGGAGTTTTACAATAAATCAAACCCTTTTCCCTTGCATAAAACAAAGGATTCAGGCAGCTACGTCGTCATTTGGAGCACACGTTTATCACTCCAAGCCGCCGCCACTTTTCAGATGAATGTGTACCGGCAAAGTATGATGAGATTGCCACTAGGCCTGAACGATATTGAAAAAAACTATTGCTGCGATTTTTTTGGGGTTTGCGATATATTGCGATATTATATTGCGATATTAAAAAAAATGTATATATTTTTTTTTCAAGAAATTTTCACAAGATGACTTAAATAGCTGTTTGGAAAGCCTTTAGATGACTCACCATCACCACAGTGTACAGTCATCCCTTGTTTTTCGCGGTTAATGGGGACCAGAACCCGCCGCGATAGGTGAAAAACTGCGAAGTAGCCCCCCCCCCCCATTTAAAAAAAAAAAAAAATTGTGTGTGTTTTTTGTGCCCAATGTATTTATTCAGATTTAGCATTGGAAAGAGATACATATAAGAATGTCCATGTTTTTTTCTCACTTTCCCCCCCAAAGTGATTTTAAAAATGTATATACATAAATGGTTTTTAAGCACTTCAAATTTCATAATTATGATAAGTTTTAAACATAACTGTCCAACCAAATCATTTTTTAACAAGAATAAAGAGGTGCAAATAAGTGACTCGGACAGCAGCTCTGCAGGTGATGGCTTTCCTTGCATCAAGAAACATACACGTGGATACCAATTCGATTGAAGCGTGCCATCCTCTTCCCATGAAAGTGAACAATCTACCAGCAGTGATCATGAGATTCACAAACAGGAAGAACAAAGTAGCTCTGATGAAACAAGGAAAAAAGCTCAAAGGTACTAATGTCTATTTAAATGACCATCTAATCAAAAGAAATGCTGATATCGCCAAAAAAGCAAGAATCTTAAGGAAGCAAAACAAAATTCAGAATACTTGGGTTATGAACTGTAAAGTATATATCAAACTTAATGGCCCACCCGAAAATGCTAAAATACTAGTTATTGGAATATTGAAGAACTGAACAAGTATGAAGGAGTGCAATAGTGGGTCAATAAGGGTGAAACAGCTCACCAGATATTATACAGGTATGTTCGTATAATGTCACCACTCTGAATTAGTTATGTATGTCCTTCTAGAATCCTTGATTCAATGTTAAACACTCCAAACGAACAGATAGCAATTTAAGTACTGTAGCAGATAAATGCTTGGCTTTATTAAATGCTTCTGTTTATCTACTTTAGCTGTGACCGTTAAAGTGACATGTAGACATTTTAAACTCCTCATGATCACTTCTGGCATTTAAATGTCTCCAACGTCCCTACAGTACACACATTCATTCCAGCGCGGCTTCCTTTCAACTGTTTAACAAGTTAAACGATAATTGACAGATGCCCGTGTGAAGTCTGCTTCTTTGGCCAGATCAAAGCCAATGTTGTGCTGCAGTGACTGAGAGGATCAAAAGGCTGGGAGAGGGAGGGTAGGAGGCTGTGCGCAGACCAGAAAGTGAGGCGTATGTGGATCAAAAAAAAGAAAAACTATCGCACGTGCTTGCGATGGGACTATCGCGCACACGCACATCGCGATGGCGATGTTTAAACGATATATCGTTCAGGCTTAATTGCCACACACCTCCATACTTCGATGTGGCAAATACACCAGAATGTGCAATATTTTACTGAAACATTTTTCTAATAGAAATAAAAAATATTGGTATATATTGGCATATTAATCGTATTCCCTCCCGACGCAGTTATCTCCACCTTGCAATAACCAGGCATGAAAATGGGTCAGGGGTTAAAAAGGTGACAAGGGTGTGGAGGAAATATGTTCCGGTAGGGCTGACCCAAACGACTAATTTTCTCCCGATTAGTCAGCCGACTGTTTTTACAATTAGTCGATTAATAATATATTTTTGTTACTAATTTAGCAATGAAATTTTTGTTGACGCTTTTTAATTCACAAAAACATTTTGTACATTTAAATTTTTTATTGAAGTACCAATAAACATGTAAATAACAATAGTTAATCACACATAAACAATGAGGTCAAATGCTCATAGCATTAACTCATGCAAAAGAATGGAATGTAAACAGATTCAGAATCAGAACACTGACTTAGCCTTTCCAACATTATTCAAAACAATTGTTTAAAAAAAAATCTAGCATTATTATTATAGTATACTACTATGTACAGTATAATAGTTTTATAATAATTATAATATTAATTGCAAATCATATTTTTCAAAAAGGGTGTCATTTTAAAGCTATTCTTAGTGTAGAATCTGAATTCTGTAGTATTATAGTATTAATTCTGAAGTATGTGGGAATAACTCCAGAAATTGTTATTTATATGAACGTGGCGTGCTTTTATTTTGAAATATACACCGGAAGTACGTTCGCTAAACCACTAACAGCTTCACACTCCGCAAAAAAAAAAATCACTTTTCGTCATTGCTTGTGGCGTCACTGTCACTCATAGTTTTTTTCCCCTCAATTTTCTCGTTTGCAAATGATGTCAACCAGAGATTTTTCATGTTTGAAGTGTCACCTTTTAACCGCAAGTTTGCGTTTTGGAAAAGACTGCCAATGTTTTATAGCAGGCTAAAGTAGGTTGTCTTTTCTTTCCCCATTAGTCTCAATTTAGCAATGCTAACGCTTACAGTGTTTAATATACACGTGTTTCCTTATTTTGTATGTCTGAACTGTAATTCTACGGCATTTTGATTACTAGTAAACATCTGTGAAATGAACTGGAGTCTAATAGCAATCTACACGCACACACAAATGTATGCATGCACGCACGCGTTGATAAAATACAGCCGTGAAAATTACCGCCCTCATTTTTATTTATCTTGCGACAAATGGACTCATTTCATATCGCAACAGGCTTAGCAACTTTAATAAAACATGTCGTTAGTTAGTTAGATGGAATTACGACCCCCCTCTTAAAAATGTTCCCCTCGGATCTACACAATACAAGTATGTCCACCATCTTTGACATCAAAATGGCAAATTTAGCCGAAAGGTGAGTGATTTTCATGCCTGAATGACTGCAAGTCGCTTTTTTGTTATTTTTCCTCGTGAAGTAAAGACACACTTTCGAGCGTTTGAACCTACGTGTTGTCATTGTTATGTTTACGGCTGCAATGCTCGTGCTAAACCATCGTAACCTTTCATTTTCACCCTCTTTCCTGGTGAAGTGTAACCAAACTTTGTAGCAAGTGGTTCTTGGCGCCATGCTAGTCTGCCAGGATGCATCTGGACAACAAGACGTTTCACGTCACGTGATGACGCAGTACGCGTCTTTTAGGAATCGTTAAAGGGATCGTTAAAGCTTTTTCATTGTGATGTCGTGGCCTCGAAATAGGGCTGGGCGATATGGCCTTAAGTTCGTATCACGATAAATTGAGCAGATTTACCTCGATAACGATAAATGACGATAAATTCGCCCAAGCAAACTGTTATATAATTTGAAAATTTGAATCAATGCATGGAATACAAATAAACAGTTTCTCGTTAAATTTATTTACCAGCTTTCAATTTAACAATTGCACATGCAGTCTAAACATTAAGTATTAAAAAAAAATCTTGGAAAACAATAAGAATTCTTGTGTGAACATTTATAACAGCTTGTATGACTTGAAAAATATCATCATTTGAATTTCATTAAATTCATTCCGCATTGTTATACACTAGATAGTGGCATACGTTTAGATATTTAGAATAGATACAAATACGACACATTCACCCGCCCCCCAGAAATTATACTTAATTAAAAAATAAAATGTTTCACAAACCTTTCCTTTCTTTTATTCGGCTCAATTATTTACATCTTATGATTTTGGAAATCCTTACAGTATTCAATAAATAATATTCCTGTTCCCAAGCACTGTGCTTACTGTACTGTAATTTTTACAAAAAATAAACAATACATAGTTACTCCCCGTCATGTAGGACGAGCCACTTACAAGACTAGCACTGTCGTGTATTACAAATACTGCTTTGAACACATCTTCACAGATAAGCAATGACACAGGCTTAAAGAGGTCAACTTTAATTGTGTAAATCACACTTAATGACGACACGATCTCCTGGGAAATAGATGACATCCACTTAATTCCATTGAAGATACTGTATGTAATGCTGAGGCAATTTGTCAACTTTACTTTTAAAAAGAAACGTGCACTGTTTATCCAGTAGATGGGGCTCTTGCAGTGTGTCAAACAGTGATTCAATTTAGGGCAATTGTCTTAAAAGTGGTTCATTGTTTCAGAAAGCCTCGGTTTTTCCATCCCTATCTGGAAACTGTCAAGAGTTTACTTAATGTCGGGTGAAAGTTTGGCGAAGCTAACTTAAGCCCGACTTCATCCCGTTTACTTGTAGCGTTAGCCGCTAGCGTTAGCAGCTAGCGTTAGCCTACCGGGCTTCTGTTTGATTGGCTTCCTGAAAACCATGTGACTCCAAACGTAAGCACACTGTCTACTTTCTTAAAGGGGAATGAACATAGCCGAACAACAGAGTCAAAGCGGGATGAAAAGACTATATTTTCTTCTTTTATTAAATTACCGAATTTACCGACATGGTCAAAATTACGTTGGTCATCGTGAAGAATGTCGGTAACGGTAAATTTTCGGTTAACCGCCCTGCTCTACCTCGAAACACCAGGAACCAGTTCGGAATTGGAATTGGATTTCGATTCCCATCCATATTCTTAATGCACTTTTTGTTTCAGTTAAATTATAAATAAACATTTCTTTACTTGAATCTTAGCCTTGGCTAATGCAAAGTTTTGTTACTGTTCTAGAGGCCTTATTTTTCTATCATTGAGTGATGAACCTTACAATGGCAATCAGCAAATGTTTGCATTTTAAAGTGTCATTTTTATAAGTTATTGAGAGGCCTTTTGGTTATTGATAGGCTTGCTGTCCCGTAATTGCCAGGTTAAGAAAGTTGTTTCATGGACCAAAGACCACAAGTCTCCTCTCCTGTAGCACCAAATGTTTTTATCTGATGACAAAGCACAATACCTATTGGGTTTATGTTTTACTTCAATGCTTATTGTTCAGGGAACACCTCTTCAATGACATTGACTAATTGATTGTGATTGACTCCAATTATATTTGAAAAACATAAATATTGGCACTTTATTTGAAGTTCTTGTCTTTGTTTTGTTCATTATAATAATGTTCATGTTATCATGAAAAATCTGGTTAGGTCAAAAGCAAATCTATGTTGAATCCACCACTACTTTTTTTTAACCTCGAGGGGTTCAAAAACTGTGAATATACATTTAAAAATTATATATTTATTGTCGGTTATCGATATTGGTATCGGCTTTGAGGAGTAGGAAGTTATCGGTATCCGTTTCAAAAAATGTATATCGTGCACCCCTAATTTCTATTTATGGTATTTGGTGACACTTTATTTGACAGTGGCGCCATAAGACCATCCTAAGTACGACCTGACACTGCTATGAGCACTAATCAATGCTTATGACTGATATTATTTTGTGTCATTTAGCAAATGATCTCACTTTTGAATGGATGGAAGATCAGAGCTGGACATAAATAGAGTTAATTAACGCCATGATAGTGTCATGTCATAATTATGACGGTTTTACAGCAGTATTATGATGCTGCTGTCAAATTAAGTGTTACCTATTAACCCAATTAATCAACAAATAAGCTGAACTAGACTATAAGCTGCATGATTCAAAATGAGAGGGGAAAAGTAGTGGCTTATAGTTCGAAAATTACGGTACCTAAATCTATCTACCTACTGTCGTTACCCTAACACTGTGTGAAAGTACTAAATGTTGTTTAATGCAAAGTTTACCAAATTTTTGATGAAAATTGCCTTGGGCGGCAATGTAGGTCAGGTGGGTAAAATTAAGATCTCCTAATGAGTAAAATTGATCAACTTTCTGCACTTTTCACTTTCTTGATCAAATTAATTAAATTCTACTCAGTGATTCTTAACAGATTAAAAAAAATAATTTAATCAAAAAAAAAAAAAAAAAGGATTAAAATGCAGTTAATAAATTGTTCAAATTTGGTCAATTCAGCACAGTTCGGCTCCAAACGGCACACTCTTTTTAATTCTGTATAGTATAATACAGGACTGTCTCAGATAATTAGAATATTGTGATAAAGTTCTTTACTTTCTGTAATGCAATTAAAAAAACAAAAATGTCATACATTCTGGATTCATTACACATCAACTGAACTATATCAAGCCTTTTATTATTTTAATATTGCTGAATTTGGCTTACAGCTTAAGAAAACTCAAAAATCCTATCTCAAAATATTAGAATATCATGAAAAAGTATACAAGTAGGCTATTCAACTAATCACCTGAATCATCTAATTAACTCGAAACACCTGCGAGGGTTTCCTGAGCCTTAAAAACACTCAGCTTGGTTCAGTAAACTAAATCACAAGTATGGGGAAGACTGCTGATCTGACTGTTGTCCAGAGGACCATCATTGATACCCTCCATTAGGAGGGTAAGACACAAAAAGAAATTTCTCAAAGAGCAGGCTGTTCACAGAGTGCAGTTTCAAAGCATATCCACAAAAAGTCTGTTGGAAGGGAAAAATGTGGCTGGAAACGCTGCACAACCAAGAGAGATGACCGCAGCCTTAACAAAATTGTGAAGAAGAGCCGCTTCCAGAATTTGGGGGAGCTTCAAAGACAGTGGGCTGAAGCTGGAGTCCAGGTATCAAAAGCCACAGTTCACAGACGTGTCCGGGAAATGGGCTACAATAGCCGTATTCCCATGGTCAAGCCACTTCTGAACTCAAGACAACGGAAGAAACGTCTGACTTGGGCTATGGAGAAGAAGCACTGGACAGTTGCAGAGTGGTCCAAAGTCCTCTTTTCAGACGAAAGCAAGTTTTGCATTTCATTTGGAAGTCAAGGCGCCAGAGTCTGGAGAAAGGCCGGAGAGGAGCAAAATCCAAGTTGCTTGAAATCCAGTGTGAAGTTCCCACAGTCAGCAATAGTTTGGGGAGCCATGTCAGCTGCTGGTGTTGGTCCACTGTGTTTCATCAAGTCCAGAGTAAATGCAACTGTGTACCAAGAGATTTTAGAGCACTACATGCTTCCATCTGCTGAAAAGCTCTATGGAGATGAGGATTTCATTTTCCAGCATGATCTGGCACCTGCCCACAGTGCCAAAACCACCAGTAACTGGTGCACTGACCATGGCATCACTGTCCTTGATTGGCCTGCTAATTCCCCTGACCTGAACCCCATCGAGAATTTGTGGGGTATAGTTAAGAAGAAGATGAAAGACACCAGACCTACAAATGCAAATGAGCTGAAGGCCGCTATCGAAGCATCCTGGGCATCAATAACACCTCAGCAATGCCACAGGCTGATTGCCTCCATGCCACGCCGGATTGATGCAGTAATCCGTGCAAAAGGATTCCCAACCAAGTACTGAGTGCATCAATGGACATTTTCAAATGTTTGATTTAGTTTTGCTGTTATAAAATTATTTTTTTACTTGGTCTGAGGAAGTATTCTAATTTTTTGAGATAGGATTTTTGAGGTTTCTTAAGCTGTAAGCCAAAATCAGCAATATTCAAATAATAAAAGGCTTGAAATAGTTCAGTTGATGTGTAATGAATCCAGAATGTATGACATTTTTGTTTTTTTAATTGCATTACAGAGAGTAAAGAACTTTATCACAATATTCTAATTTCCTGAGACAGTCCTGTATATATTTACCTAATGTAATTACTTCAAACGAAGCGAATCCTTTACATGGAAGGAAATCTTTCAATTTGTCGATGCCACGGCGCAACCTTGATGTCAGCTAACGAGTCCAATACACGGCTACTAAGTAAGCAACACCAAGATAAAAAAGAAATGAAAAATACTGTCTTAGACTGAAAAACATTTCTGTACTTATGAGGAAAAAGGAAGGCTTTGGATGACCTTTAATGTGTATGAACTCTTCTCCATCTACTTCCTCCTTGATGCATGCAGACTCCTGGTGCTCAGCACTTGGGGCTCGGCTGACATCTGCAAGACCAAGAACACAAACAAATCTAATTTCTTCACTTGCACACTTTTGTTCCCAAATTTGATTTCTGTTGTCTTCCAATCCAGCACTAAAGTCATCCAAAGTGCCTTGACATCACATTAACATACAGTACCTGTCAAGTTGTACGGTTTTGGCGTAATTTGTACAAGTAAGCACAGATTTTTAAATGTGTACGCCGTACGTTCAAAATCTGTACGTTTTTTATGCATTAGGTTTTTTTTTCCCTACGAGACAATGTGCGTTACTACGCTGGCTGAACGACCTAAGTAACTTTTTATCTAAAATACTCCTAAATCGGCAAAATCTTCACTTGAATCTATCTTTAAATGATGAAACAGTTTTAAAATGTTCACATGTCGAAAGTAGACAGAAGGGAACTAATTAAAAAACGGGAGCAATTTAAACAACTTTCACGGTTGATTCACACCATTAAATGACTTCCAAACATAAGAAAGGTTACTATTAGGGCTGTCAAACGATTAAAATTTTTAATCGAGTTAATAACAGCTTAACAATTAATGAATCGTAATGAATCGCAATTCAAACCATCTCTAAAATATGCCCTATTTTTCTGTAAATTGTTGTTGGAATGGAAAGATAAGACAAGACGGATATACACATTCAACATATTGTACATAAGTACTGTATTTGTTTATTATAACAATAAATTCACAAGATGGCATTAATATTATTAACATTCTTTCTGTTAAAGGGATCCACGGATAGAAAGACTCGTAGTTTTCAAAAGATAAATGTTAGTACAAGTTATCGTAATTTTATATTAAAACTCCTCTTAATGTTTTCGTTTTAATAACATTTGTAAAATTTTCCATCAAAAAATAAACTACTAGCTCGCCATTGTTGGCATCGCCGAGCGGGAAGTCACATGGGCTCCCTGCCGTTCTTCCACAGTGTCTTTAACTACGTAAAGTAGTGATTGAAATATACCACAAGGTGTCAATGGTGAGTTTTAAATTAGAGATCTAGCCAAGTTTTTCTAGTGCGTTTTGCTCCTGGAGTAACGGCGTAGTTTCCAGGTTCATTGTACCTTACGTTCTTTTGAGTGTTGAACGTAAGAGACCTCTGATAGTTTGTATATTGTGACTAAATATTGCCATCTTGTGTATTTGAGCTAAACGAAATGTTTGAATAGAGTTTGACCAAAGTCTGAGTGTTTTATGTGCATTTTGCGTAGCTATTTTGATTAACTGTTCCGCCCAAATGCATGATGGGAAGTTGGCCAACCATGACTGTCAGTGGTGGCTGCAAATGGTATATTTTCTGCATTGTGTTCAATGAAGCATATTGAGAAAAAGATCATCCCGAGTCATTCTTCCCCACGTCGCCCGCCACAATAGTTATGATTGTTGTGACAGAAAGCTTATGCCAATAAATGGCGCGGCCTTAATGAATGCCAGTGTCCACTCGCTTTTCTCTGCATCTTAGCTCTCAATGTAGAAAAAACGGCGCCTTTGGTGTCTGTTTGCGCCAATGCAAGAGTGGGCTACCCCGCGCATGCATTAAATATTTTAAAGACCAAAAGTGAAGTAAGGTTGGCCAACCGTGTTTTTGAATAATATCAATGGCTAAATAATTATAAGCATATTTTCATTATTTTTTTTAACGCAACCCTTCCAGATTCTTTGTTTAACCCATAGAAACGCCCTTGACAACGAAAATGCTTTTCTTCGACAATCTTAAGAAATTACGTCACACAGAGAACTGCGAGGGAAGTCCGCCATAGAACAGTATTGTTGCATTGCTTCTCGGTAAGATGCCACGGCGGTGTGTGGCGATGCATTGTTCTCAATCCAAAGAAAAGTTGTATGAGTGGCCTAAGGATAGCAGGGCAAGTAAATGGACATCTTTCGTTCGCACGAAGCGAATTAATTTCACGCCATCATTGAGTAGTGTTCTGTGCTACAAACACTTCGAAGATGCCTGCTTCCTCAACCGGTTTGCTGATGATCAAGGATTTGCAAAAAAGTAAGTGTGATTTTTGGATAGATGTAGGGCTGTCCCAAACGACTAATTTTCTCCCGATTAGTCAGCCGACTATTTTTACGATTAGTCGACTAATCTAATAATTAAATTTATTTATTTATTTATTTATTTTTTTTTTTACCAATTTAGCAATGAAATTTTTGTTGGCGCTTATCAATTCACAAAAAACATATTGGAACACTCAAATTATTTATTAAAGTACAAATAAATACGTAAATAACAATAATAAATCACAAATAAACAATGAGTTCAAATGCTGATAGAATTAACTAGTGTAGCATCCCGATTGAAAAGATGGTCTCTTAAACTGATGGTTTACAACTTTTATTCCATCCTTGATGTAAACACACTGTAAGAGCTACGGTGCACACAAATAAAGCAACACAATTAGAAATTAACAAAAACTTTTCACCTTTTTCCTTTGAAACCTTATTTATATATCAATGAATTGCCTATATGAATTGCCTTTACCTTAACTTATTACCTTATCATTGACAATCTCTCCCTTGAGTGCAATCACTGTATATACTGTATATATTTATGACCTTTTAACCTTATATAATTTTCTATACCATAAAATAAACCATAACATGAAATAAACCTTTCAATTAGCATTAAGAACAATACTAATAGCACTAATAGGCCCATTGTCAATGAAACATTATTATTTAGTAAGGCGACAGCACCCTCTGGTGTACAAAAAATGAAAGAAAAAAAATTAAAAACTGCGTCAAGGCGCTTGAGGCGTTCATTCACGGCCGACGTGCAGCCACGCTTGGCGTTGAAGAGACAGGACAGAAGAGTGTACTCTCCTTTGTTTCTTTGAAATAAGGTAATGTTTTGGACACTCTGGTGCGCTTTTTTTGGCTTTGTGCCGCTTTCCCCGCTTGCAAACAGAGCATCCGACATTCTAACTTTCCACGCATATATTTTTTTAACCCTTCATTAACCGTCGACGGGATGTTGTGCTCGTCGACGGATTTACGTCATCGATGACGTCGACTATGTCGACTAGTCGGGACAGCTCTAGATAGATGACTGATGACTTTGTCAAAGCAGAGGTGCCAACTGTTGTGAAATGAACAGTAGAAGGTAGCGACGTTAGCCGAAAGGTAACTCGAGGCAAAACCCCAATCGTGTTGTGGAATGAACAGTAGAAGCTAGCGACGTTAGTCGAAAGCTAAATCGTGGCAATCCCCGATCATAGTTGTATTGAGTTCATTTTGCCTACACTTATAAATTCGTCAAAACTTTTCTTTTATCCCAGGCAATAGTAGGTGGTTTATTTACCTGACATGTTTCGGCGAACACTTCCGCCTTTGTCGGAGGGTCCGAAGGCGGAAGCGTTCGCAGAAACATGTCAGGTAAATAAAAGCCAACGTCGCTAGCTTCTACTGTTCATTACACAACATGATCGGGGATTCGTCAAAACTTTTCTTTTATCCAAGGCAATAGTAGGTGGTTTATTCACCTGACATGTTTCGGCGAACACTTCCGCCTTCATCAGAGGGTCCGAAGGTAGAGGTGTTCCCCTAAACATATCAGGTAAATAAAAGCTAACGTTGCTAGCTTCTACTGTTCATTCCACAACATGATCGGGGATTCGTCAAAACTTTTCTTTCATCCCAGGCAATAGTAGGTGGTTTATTTACCTGACATGCTTCAAATCGTAAAAATAATAACAGCCTATATCTTACCAATCTTGTAATCTCGATGGGTTTTGTCTCCATTCCATGTCATGTAGTCTGGGCACATTGTTTGCATCCTGATTAGCGTCTGGCTAATACATGTATGGTCCAACATAAAATTCCAACCTCCTCCTCTTCCTCCAACTCTTCAAAAACTTGGATCTCCTCTCTTGCGCTCGATCTATCGCTTATATCGGTCTTTGAATCATTGTTTGAAGGGCTTTGTAGGGCGGCCATATGGAGCGCTGCCATCGCTGTTCTCGGTGTGACGTATCACTTCCAGGCTCGAACTTCGGAAGCGCGATTATTTTGTCAAATATACAACATATAAATGATTTTTTTCATGCTTTATTTGTTGGACAATGTTTAATTACTTTAATTGTGACCCTATTTGGCATTTTATGAAATTACTTCACATTTGGTCTCTAACGTGATTAATTAGAAAATTCCATTACCACCCATTAACGCGATAAATTTGACAGCCCTAGTTACTATGGTTTTGGGGTTTTTTTTTGTTTTGTTTTTGTATGAAAAAAAAAAAACATGAAAGCTAACACCATTTACTTCGCCAGGTAACTAATTAGTCTTACATTAAGGTAACTGAGTTGCTAACGCAATTATTTTTGGGAGAAGTAATTTGTAACTAGTTAATTACTTTTTAAAAGTAAGATTAACAACACTGGTCATAAAGATGAAGTCTGCAGAATGAAAAGTGACAAAAGCGGATTTTTTATTCCGCCAATTTGTTGCCGAATACAATTTGCCCGCAACTATGGCTGATCACTTCTCAAAATTAGCAAAAGAAATGTTCCCTGACTCAAAGATTGCATCGGCAAGTTCATTTTATCAAATGACCTTTTTAATTTATAATTGGACACACTAACGAACTACCTTCAAGTCAAACTGAATTGCGAGATGAAGTGCAGCCATTAAAAGACATGATAGAAATTGCCAAAAGGCCAGGGGCGGACTGGTAATCTGTGGGTTCTGGAGGATCACAGAACGGCCGGTGCACTGGACGGCCGGCGGCTGCCATTCATTATTCATCACTGTTTTTATCCCCCCTAGCCTCTGATTATCTACAGTTCGCATCCAATCCGACAGGTGGCAGCAATGCGCCTGGCTGTTAGAAGAACGAAGAAAGCACTGAGTAGCCTTCATTGGTTCCTTCTGCAAGCAAAATAGCGACGAGCGTTAATGGTGGCAAAAAAGAAAAAGAGAAGGGTGGCGCGGAGAAGGTTAGGGAGAAAAAAAATTAAAGAAACTCGAGAGCGAAGCATTAAAATGTCATAAGTTGACAAATATTTTCGCAAGCAGCAGTCTGGCTGCAACGGCCAGGTCGGGTAAAAGCAGCCCAGCCCCCGGCGATGCGACTGCGATGGTGAGAGGGGGAGCGGGAGCCGCTCTGTGACGTGCAACCGGTACAGGGAGAGAGAAAAGAAGAGGAAGGGGGCAATGACAAGCTGGTGGAAGTTCCTCAGACAAGCGCAGGGCAAGTAAAAAGGGATGAAGAGGGTCACTTGCTCGGTGTACTGGCAATTGTTATCCACCAGGTAGCTACATTTTAAATGAAATAAATGACAATTAAAGGGTTAGTGCCAGTGAGTCCATGTACCCGTTTGCAATCGTGTCAAGTTAGCTAGTCCTACTATCATTCTCCTCAGAAAAAATATTTTAGATGTAAAACAACGTATGCACACGCAGCAGCAATATTAATGCAGAAGAAATATAACAAAATATTAATAAAATGAATGGTTTCACTTTAAAGTTTAGGTAGTTAAATTGATATGATATATATTTTTAATCATTCATATATCGTTTTGTTTTCTGGTTAATACTTTCCAATAAAGGTTATGTATACAGGATTTGTCTTGAAATGTTTATTGTATTTTCATTGAAATTTATTATTTGTATGGCAAGATTAATTATAGCAGGGGTCTCCAAACCGGTCCTCAAGGGCCGCTGTGGCCCTGGTTTTTGTTTCAACCATCGAGTACCAACAGTTTAACCAATGAAGTTTCTGCTGAAACAAGCAGCACCTGACTGCAATCAACTGATTACACTTTTAAGACACCAGATTGGTGCATAGGTGTTGTCTTGTTATGTAGGAATTAAATCCTAAGCGCTGCGGCCCTATGTGGAATAGTTTGGAGACCACTGAATTATGGCATAAACAATGAAATCATTTTATAGACAGAGATATATAGAGATATATTATAATTCATTGGATACATAAAACTTAAATTATACGAAATAAATTATTTCATTTGTTTATTCAGGTTGACCATAGAGCTAGACCAGAAAATTAACCCAACTCCAGTTCAGCCTTGCAGTACTTTAAGTGCCCCAAGTCAGAGAGTCACAGGCTAGACACATTTTCTTCATTTTCTCTCAAAGTGCACGAAATTGATGCATTTTACAATAAAATGTTTAAAAATTTTTTAAATCGCCCCTTGGGGGGCATGCCCCCGGACCCCCCTAGGGGGTCTGTGTTTCCCCTTCGTATAGTGATTCTTGTGGGCTGGGCTGAGTCAAAGTCCAGGGCTGCTTTTTAGTCCCAGTCCGCCCCTGCAAAAGGCTACATACAACTATAAGAAAAGTCACTGTTAAATTTTAGTAATCATGATGTACTGAATATATTGATTGTTCTCTGATTGCACCCGGTTATATGTTACAATATTACCAATAAATTCATATCATTTTAAAAATTGAGTTTTATTTTTGTTTCACCAATTTGTAAGGGCATGCGTCACAATTTGTAAGATTGCCAACGACTTCTGGTTGACAGGTATGCATTAACTGCGATTAAAACTGATAGCAATACTGTTAACATTAAAAATGATTTCTCATTACCGCGATTTGTCATGTACAGTGTATTTATCATGGAATGTCAACCAACCTTCTAGTCTGCTAAGAACAAGCTTATTGTGCATTAGTTTGCACACAGTCCAGTGTCGGTGACGTGGGGGCTCCTTTTTCACTCCACCAAGATGCTCCTGGAGGTTTGCTCCCGCCTGTCTCACGGACATTTTCAGCCACTTGATTTCTGAATGCTGAGACGAAGATTGGCTAAGGATTTTTAGACCATAATGCTGGACATGTCGTCGAAACAATGAGTACCAACTACCAGTGGGGGGAAAAAATGGCGAGTCTTCTTGATTTTGGTTTAATTGGCAGTATCCCTTGTATCGTGGGGCATTACCGCCATCTGCTGGGTTGATGGTTAAGCACGAGATCAGAGAAACTCCATTAGTTGTCTTTGAATTTTGTCCGTTTTGACCTTTTGAATATTTTCCATAATAAATGCCTCTTTTGCCTGTTCCAGCACGGTTTTCAAACGCCCCCCCCCCCCCCCCCATATTTCATACACACCATTAACACATGTTCAACTGTTTCATGATCCCCGCAGTGTTTACACTTCCCATCTGTGTGTCCCACCCCCACCTGTGTCTGTATTGAGAACAAATGTATCCTTGCCACCATTTTTTGTATGTGAATTTCCCTTCTGCTTTACTCATATCAACCCGCCTGTCTATTATCAGTGCTTTCAGTGCTTGTTTGGCGAGGATACTGATGAGATATATTTCCATTTATTCACAATAATCATATGTGGACATTGAATTCTCCATCATAAGACAGCATATGCCATTGAAAAGCGGCACATCTGGAAAATATTAGCTAGTCCTAGCAAGATGGAGGTGCGCAATGCACATTCCAAGCAATTTTGACCCTGCCCCCAAGTTAGAGGGAAGAAAAAGACTACGAGCAGATAGGTGGGAGAACTTTTTGTTCCTTTGTCTGATGGTACCAATGTCTTGTTTGTATTTGTTTGTCTTTCAGTGAAAATTCTTTGTTCTTTTTTATTCCCGAGTTCTGTGTCATCATCTCCTGTTCGTTATAAGAATAAAACAACCTGTAACAAGGAAAAATCGACTCTTTTCCTTCAATACCAACCTCCCTGTTCCCTTCAATCCCTACGTGTGCCAGGACCCGCACCAACTCCACCCCGAGCCCTCTTTTCTGTGTTTCATACAATAACTGGTGTGTCTCGAATATTAAGTTTAGTTTGCTCGACTTCATGGTTACTATGCTCGTGAGCGTCGACCAACTGTCTGACACAATTGCTGCCTTATTTAGAGAAATGTGAACAGCTGAACCTGGTCAAAAGAATGCAGGCCATCACAGTCAAGGCGCCAGCCACAAGGGAGGAGTTAGCGGACGCCTACCCTTCCATCTTCAGTGGTCTGGGTCAGTTTCCTGGGGTGCACCACATCCACACAGACCCACATGTGACCCCAGTAGTGCATGGATGCAAAAAAATTCCCATTGCTGTTATGGACAGGCTGAAAGCTACGCTGGAAGAACTTGTTGAAAGAGACGTTATCGCACCTGTCATAGAGCCCACAGAATGGGTAAATAGCCTTGTCATTACAGAGAAGAAAAAGGGGTCGCTCAGGGTGTGCTTGGACCCTCGTGACCTGAATGTGGCGATCAAGAGACAACACTTCTCCATATCGACCCCAGAAGAAGTTCTCCACAAATTGTCGGGGAAAACCATATTCTCCATTTTGGATGAAAAAGATTGTTACTGGCAGGTGAGACTGGACACGCCCTCCTTGATGCTATGCACATTCAGCACCCCGTGGGGCAGGTTTCGCTTCAAGAGGCTTCCTTTCGGTATCAAATCTGCCAGTGAAGTTTTCCAACAAAGAAACTGTGAGACTTTTGGCGACATTGAGGGTGTGCACATAATTGCTGATGACATTATCATTCCTGCTGCGTCAGAGGAGGAGCATGATGCAATTCCTCAGAAAGTCATGGACACTGCACATCAAAATAACATCAAATTCAACAAAGACAATTCAATAAAAAGTGCAGGCAGTCAGATACATGGGACATGTTGTCACTTCAAAAGGTGTGAAACCAGACGAGTATAAAGTTTTAGCCATCAGAGCCTGAGGGCAAGAAAGGACTACAGAGCTACTCTGGATGCCAAGGCACTTCTGGAGCCACGAACACACAGCTGCACTGGACAAGCTCAAGACAGCCCTCAATGCAAGCACCTGTACTCCAGTTCTACGACGAGAGCGCATGCTATTGCACCTCAAACGTTATCATCTGAGGATAATTTACACTCCAAGGAAGGACATGCATGTTGCAGATGCCCTGTCACGTGCTGTTATCCCTGACTGCAATGAAGACATGAAGGAGGATCTGTTTGAGGAGAGAGTAGTGTATGCCATGGAAGCAACTGATGCTCTCGACACAGGTACTCTGTCGAAACTCAAGGTTGCCATGACGACTGACAATGTACTAAAACAGGTGGTGGAGATGCACAACAAAGCCTGGCCGAGACGACGGAGCAGTGTTTCCAGCAGTCTGCACCAGTACTGGCCATTGAGAAACTCCATCAGCATCAGAGATGGCAAACTGATATCTGGTGACAGGATTGTTATCCCACAGGGTGTGAGGCAGCTGATGTTTGACAGACTACACCTAGCACACCAGGGGACACAGCGAATGAAAGCACAAGCAAGAAAAGTGATGTACTTGCCAGGTATGACACACGACATTGAACCAGAAAGAAAACCACGGAACCAGAAAGAACCGCTAATTTCACATGAAGTACCTGAACTGCCATGGCTGAAGACTGGTGCTGACATTTTTGAGCTAAATGGACAATCATATCTACTGATGGTAGATTACATGTCTAAATACCCAGAGGTGGTACACCTGCCTGACAAAACAGCATATACAGTGATAAGTAAAATGAACCCCATCTTCGCCAGACATGGAATCCCAAAAGAGCTGGTAAGTGATCATGTTCCTTTTGCAAGCGCTGACATGCTACAGTTTACATCTGCGTTGGGCATTAAGCTTATACACTCAAACCCTGGATATCCACAATCAAATGGACTTGCGGAGAGGATGGTGAAAACGGTCAAACATGCACTCAAAAAGGCGACACAGACTGGTACAGACCCACACCTAGCTCTCCTGTCACTACGTAACACTCCAGTGACTGGGACAGATTTTTCACCAGCACAGGTTCTGATGGGAAGAGTACTGAGGAGCACGTTGCCAAGCACCACAGCTGTCATGCAACCAGCTGTGCCACATGGATTTCACTCAAAACTGAAGCATGTACAAGCCAAGCAAGAGCATTACTACAACTACAACGCGAAGACGCTGCCGTAGTTTGCCCCTGGTACCACAGTTCACATGGAAACCTGTCATGGTTGGGAACCAGCCACTGTCCTAAACAAACGAGCAGAACCGCGTGCGTACAATGTGGAGACTCACACGTGAGCTGAACACTCCTACTTCAACTGCTTCTCAGCACCAGAAGTGGGAGACCTGTGAAGATGCCTACGAAGTTCAGGGACGATGAGTTAAATTGATACTTATGCCGTGCTCACATCTAAGTCACGTTCAGACTCAAAGTTACATGTGCATATTACGTACAGTATTTGTTCTTGTGTTAACATCAGTGTTTAAATTTTTTAAAAAAAGTGGAAAAAAAGGGAAAGTCATTTGAAAAGTTTGTTTATTCACTGTGCTTAAAAGGCTGTGTTAACAGAGCAAAGACATAATTTACAGCTGTGGTGTTTATGCAAGTGATTACTCTCAAGCTAAAAAGGGAGGATGTAATATATTGATAGGATGATCGATGTAATTCTAGATCGATTGGTTTGCCCTGAGAAGCACATCCTTATTTGACATGTAATGTCTGGGTGTGCGGGAATATATGTTTGTGTTTTGATGTGTGCGGCAGTGCAAAAAGTAGCGAGAATAAAGACGTGTGCTACATGGTGTTCACCCACAACGGCCTGAGCGTTCTAATTTAAAAGTACACAAATACACAACAATCTTCTTGGAGTAGTTTAACCACACAGTACTTTCTACTCTTACTTGAGTAGGTTTATAAAGAAGAAACACTACTCTTACTCTGCTGCTTTGGGCAAAACTCGTCATGACATTTGTCCCCCTTTATTCTACAGAATGACTTTTTGCCAGAGATGCCAACTATGGCTGTCTCAGTTTCACCAATGAGACGTCGCAACAATAACCACATGACTCCATTATACCACTCAGAAGTATCAGAGGTAACAATGTTTTTTTCCACTAGAGGGCACGCATGCTTTTTGGATGGGCCATATGTCATAGTGTTGTAATGTGGTTCGAATTCAATGGTTTTTGTGTCATCTTTTTGGACTAATATGGTCATGTATTACAGGATGTTATAGTTCACAGTTCATGTAAATGAAATTGTGCGGAGACAAAAAACATTTACCATATACCATAAATAAATTGATAAATATCATTATTTACACACACAAAAAAAACTGACATTGGAAGCAGTTACAATGTTACTCATTTCTTGAGTATTCTTTTTAACGAATACTTTTTCACTCGAGTACATTTTTGGATAAGTAGTTTTCCTTGGGTTATATTATTTAGAAGTAACGCTTCTCTTACTTGATTAAAAAATTTGGCCACTCTACCCTCCTCTGAATATCAGGATTAAATGTGAAATCTACATTTGAATGTAGTGGACTGAACAAAACCAATATATTCATTATGAATAAAAATAAAAAAGGTCTGTGAGGTACAAATATTTTAAAGTTCGAAGTAAAGTCGAGAGATTTTCATCGGCGGGGGCTGGTATGGTGCAATGGAAGTCACTCACAGCAGGGGGTGCCGAGGATCTGTTTTAAAATTTCCCATCCAAAAACAGCTGATTCGGTCAAAATTTGTCACGCTTGCGTGTTTTCTCCATGCAAGGCAGTACACACGACACGCATGCTGAATAGTTTACGTACTATTATCAGGCTACTACAAAGACAGTGCTCCATTTCACCGACAGTGTGTGTTGGAGTTTTTGTATTGGATATAAAAGCACCCATGTATTATAATGCAAATCCCCGCAGCTAGACGGCGCAATGATACACAAACACTTTTGAAAACTAAAAGGTCGAATAAGCCTCGGCCCCCTTTTCACAACACTAAATTGCACACGAATAGCCAACAGCGCTCTGCACGGCAGAAGCTCAACAGCAACAACAAATAATATGATAGCTACAAAACATATGCTACCTATTTGAAGACACTGAAGATTTCCTGTCTGGACCCCAAAGCCAAAATCTGCAGCCAAATTTCCCCACGGGGCACTATTATAGAACAATAATCATAAACATTTTCATTTTCGACCTCAAATTGGTTTTTAGAAAATTTCATTGCTTTTTTATGGTAAAAAATCGTTTTTACGCCATGGTAACTCCTCCTCTGTCAACAATGAACTTACAATACAATTTATTACAAAAAAACCCAAGAGAGCACGTCTGAACACACGAGAAAAAATACAAACAAAAAGAGGCACGCACCGAGTCGGCGAGACAACCAAGGGGAAGGTGTCGATAGTCAGAAAAGGCAAAAACAAAGTAAACTAGTAAGGTAAAACAAACTAAGCAATAGTGCAACACTTGCATATGGCGACAGGAGTCTTTAAATAATGAGTGCTTCTAATGCGCCACAGGTGTGTTGCACAGCCCCGCCCATCCAGTTGAATCATGTGCTGGAATGAAAGGGAAACAACTGAGAAGGCACATAAACTTGAGCGGGTTCAATCAGCTGAGGCTTAGGCAATAGGGTGGATATACATCATACAACTATTGGACAAAGCAAGGCACCAAAAGTGCCAATCCTCAACAGGATTTAAGGAAGCTCTACAGAATTCAATCATCCTGTGTGCAAAATATCTGATGAAGCCAGCATGGATGACAGGCAAACCAATCATTGGCTACTGCTTATCACATCAACACACACGTGTCTCTTAACCCGATTCTTCCAGGCGAATCTGTAACCACAAACAGAGCAGGAAAATGGTTTTTCGCCAGTGTGGGTTCTTGTGTGTTGTTTTAAGGTGCACTTGTGACTGAATGTTTGACCACAAACTAAGCAGGAAAAAGGTTTTTCGCCAGTGTGGATTATTGTGTGTCTTCTTAAGTATTTCTTATCAGTGAATCCTTTACCACAAACTGAGCAGACAAAAGGTTTTTCGCCAGTGTGGGTTCTTGCGTGTATTTTTGAGCTCTGCTTTTCAGTGAATCTTTGACCACAAACGGAGCAGGAAAAAGGTTTTTCGCCAGTGTGGGTTTTTGTGTGTTGTTTTAAAGCGCTCCGTTGACTGAATCTTTGACCACAAACTGAGCAGGAAAAAGGTTTTTCGCCAGTGTGGGTTCTTGTGTGTATTTCTAAGCTTTGCTTTTCAGTGAATCTTTGACCACAAACTAAGCAGGAAAAAGGTTTTTCGCCTGTGTGGATTTTTGTGTGTCTTTTTAAGTTTTGCTTATCGGTGAATCCTCTACCACAAACTGAGCAGACAAAAGGTTTTTCGCCATTGTGGGTTCTTGTGTGTTGTTTTAAGTTGCTCTTATGAATGAATCTTTTACCACAAACAGAGCAGGAAAAAGGTTTTTCACCAGTGTGGGTTCTTGTGTGTACATTTAAGGTGCTCTTGTGACTGAATCTTTGACCACAAACAGAGCAGGAAAATGGTTTTTCGCCAGTGTGGGTTCTTGTGTGTTGTTTTAAGGCGTTCTGTTGTCTGAATCTTTGACCACAAACAGAGCAGAAAAAAGGTTTTTCACCAGTGTGCGTTTTTGTGTGTCTTTTTAAGCTTCCCTTTTCAGAGAAGCTTTCACCACAAACGGAGCAGACAAAAGGTTTTTCACCAGTGTGGGTTCTTGTGTGTTGTTTTAAGGTGCACTTGTGACTGAATCCTTTACCACAAACAGAGCAGGAAAAAGGTTTTTCACCAGTGTGGGTTCTTGTGTGTATTTTCAACTTTTCCTTTCCACTGAACCTTTTACCACAAACCGAGCAGACAAAAGGTTTTTCGCCAGTGTGGGTTCTTGTGTGTCTTTTTAAGCCTTGATTTTCAGTGAATCTTTGACCACAAACTGAGCAGACAAAAGGTTTTTCACCAGTGTGCCTCCTCATATGAGTACGACAAGTTTGCTTATTAGCAAAGGTTTTCCCACATTGAGAGCATTTGCAGAGTTTGTCCTCACGGTCAGATTTCTTATGACCATTAACATTGCAAGGTGTGTGTGACGTGGCACCATTTCGGTCTGACAGAGCGATGAAAATGTCTGCTTGCAATCCTTCTGTTGAGCAGCTGCCTCTCAGAGGCTCTGCTCCTCTGCTGGCATCACTCAGACCATCTTCACTCTTTAAGGGCTCACCAGTCGACCTGGTGATATGCCCCTTCTCTTCAATGTATGGCAGCTCTTCCTCCTCCTTTTTGATTGGAAGTTGCATCTGTTGACTGGACTTTGGCTCCTCCTCTTTAACTAGGGGGCGCTCAACATCCTCTTTAACGCCAGGAGATTCTGGCTCCTGCCCGTCAGCACCAAGATATTTTCTGAAACCTGCAAGACACAAGAAAACCATTGATATATTTTAGGCACTATCACCGCGTCTTTCCTTTGTGCAAAACTTGGAAAAGTTGAGTTGATGGTGCGGTTTTAAAAAGCCATACAAAAAAAATATTGTGAAAATATATGCGGTTTTATTTTGATACGCAAAAAACATTGTTCCGCCTAGAGATGCGTCCGAAAACTCGGGCCTGAAAACTATCAGCCAAAAATAGCAAAAAATGCAATATTCGGTTGAAATGTTTTGAAGACCAAAGGTTTACCACCAAACTTTAGTCCTCTTGTGATGACTTAGTTAAAACACATCGTACGGAAGCTTTGTACTCGTATTTACTAGGGATGCAACAATACTCAATTTTGTATTGAACCGTTCGAAACGCCCCCTTTGGTCGCCGTCATTTGCTATCTCTACAAGTTGACCCTCCTGTTGCACAGACATGCTCGAATCACTCGATTTATTCACAAACGGGTCACGAATCCACTCCTTCGCAGTTCGTGGGTCTTCGAGGTTGGAGGTTCGTCAGGTGCCCTTTTCGCCGTAAAAATATCTCCAAAGATGTCTGTTTTCCAGTCATCTTCGCTCGTGTGGGGGCTCATCATTTCCGGGAACAAATGTACTGCGCCCGCGGCCTTGTATTAATACGTTATTATCGAGGACAAGCGCACATAGATATATTATATACACAAACAAGATGTACTGCTAGCAGTCCAATCAATGGATTTCTATGACGACATTCTAATCTATCCCCTAGTATTATATCTAGAGTAGACAGGGATAGTGGTGTGTTAAGCAGGGGCACAGGGTTAATTCGGCCAGAATGCGGTCGTTATTAAATTATTATTTCTGTGCGGCCCGGTAGAAAATGCGCCACGGAACGGCACCAGTCCGCGGCCCGGCAGATCGGGACCCCTGGCTTAAAACATTGGCATGGCGGCCTATTAAGTACAGTGTATCACAAAAGTGAGAACACCCCTCACATTTCTGCAGATATTTAAGTATATCTTTTCATGGGACAACACTGACAAAATGACACTTTGACACAATGAAAAGTAGTTGTGTGCAGCTTATATACTAGTAATAGCGTTCATTTATTTTCATCTCAAAACAACTCAAAATATAGCCATTAATATCTAAACTCATGGCAACAAACGTGAGTACACCCCCTAAGGAAATACGTACATCCCTTAATGTCCAAATTGAGTACTGCTGGTCATTTTCCCTCCAAAATGTCACATGACTCGTTACAGGAGTGCTGTCAGCATTGCTGCAGATTGAAGAGGTGAGGGGTCAGCCTATTAGTGCTCAGACCATACGCCGCACTCTACATCAAATTGGTGTGCATGGCTGTCACCCCAGGAGGAAGCCTCTTCTGAAGACGGTACACAAGAAAGCCCGCAAACAGTTTGCTGAAGACATGACAACAAAGCACATGGATTACTGGAACCATGTTCTATGGACCAATGAGACGGGCCGGCTTTGACAGTGGCGCCATAAGACTGTCATAAGACCATGCTAAGTATGACATGACACTGCGATGAGCACTAATCAATGCTTATGACAGATATTATTTTGTGTCATTCGGCAAATGATCTCACTTTTGAATGGATGGAAAAGATCAGAGCTGGACATCAATAGAGTTCATCAACGCCCATGATAGTGTCATGTCATAATTATGACGGTCTTACGGCAGTATTATGACGCCGCTGTCAAATTAAGTGTTAGCTATTAACCCAATTAATCAACAAATAAGCCGAACTGGACAATAAACTGCAGGATTTAAAATGAGGGGAAAAAAGAAGTGGTTTATAGTTAGAAAATTAAGGTACCTAAATCTATCTACCTACTGTCGTGACCCTAACACTGTGTGAGAGTACTAAATGTTGTTTAATGCCAAGTTTACCAAATTTTTGATGAAAAATGCCTTGGGCGGCAATGTAGGTCAGGTGGGTAAAATTAAGATCTTCTAATGAGTAAAATTGATCAATTTTCTGCACTTTTGACTGTCTTGATAAAATTAATGAAATTCGACTTAGTGGTTCTTAACCGATTTTATTTATTTATTTTTTAAACGGATTAAAATGCAGTTAATAAATTATTCAAATTTGGTCAATTCAGCTCAGTTCGGTTCCAAACCGCACACTCTTTTTTATTCTGTAGACTATAATATTTATTTACTTAATGTAACTACTTTAAACAAAGCAAATCATTTACATAGAAGGAAATCTTTCAATTTGTCGATGCCGTGGTGCAACCTTGATGTCGGCTAACAAGTCCAATGCACGGCTACTAAGAAAGCAACACCACGATAAAAAAGGAATGAAAAATACTATATTAGACTGAAAAACATTTCTGTACTTAAGAGGAAAAAGCAAGGCTTATGATGACCTTTAATGTGTACGAACTTTTCTTCTTCCTCTTCCTCCTCGATGCATGCAGACTCCTGGTGCTCAGGACGAGGGGCTCGGCTGACATCTGCAAGACCAAGACCACAAGCAAATCTTATTTCTTCATTTGCAAACTTTTGTTCCCAAAGTTGATTTCTGTTGGAGAAAATTCATCCTTGCCATTTTTTGTTTATTCGTGTTTTGTTGTCTTCCAATCCAGCACAAAAGTCATCCAAAGTGCCTTGACATCACATTAACATACCTGTCAAGTTGTACGGTTTCAGCGTAATTTGTACAAGTGAGCATTGATTTTTAAATGTGTACGCTGTATGTTTAAAATCTGTATGTTTTCAGTACATTAGGATTTTTCTTCTCTGTTCGGATTTTGTCACTGTTTCGGCAACAAGACAATATGCGTTACTATTCGATACTACATCGGTTAAATGACGCGAGAAAAGTCAGAGACGCGGAGAGACAAGAGTGTTTGTTGTGACGCTGTAGCAAACGCGATGCTAGGCTAGATGGCTCCAATATTTCCTGACTGTAGCCGACAGCCTACAATCTACGCCTAGATATCACATGCATATAGAACTACATGCGAAATGAGACTCGGCGGCATTAGTAAACAGCTAGTAGACTTTTCAGAAAGGCTCTGTTGTAGTGAACCCTCCTAGCGAACCTAAGTAACTTTTTATCTAAAATACTCCTAAATCGGCAAAATCTTGACTTGAATCTATCTTTAAATGATGAAACAGTTTTAAAATGTTCACATGTCGAAAGTGGACAGAAGGGAACTAATGCAAAAACGGGAGCAATTTTACCAATTTTAACAGTTGATTCACAACATTAAATGACTTCCAAACATAGCAAAGGTTACTACTTTTTTTTTTTTTTTTTTTTAATTAAAAAACAAAAACATGATAGGTCACACCAGTTACTTTGCCAAGTAACTAATTTCTCTTATATTCAGGTAACCGAGTTTCATTTGTAACTGTAATTAATTACTTTTTTAAAGTAAGATTAACAACACTGGTCATAAAAATGAAGTCTGCAGAATGAAAAGTGATAAAAGCGGAGATTTCATTCTGCCAATTTGTTGCCAAACACAATTTGCCCGCAACTACTGCTGATCACTTCTCAGAATTAGCAAAAGAAATGTTCCCAGACTCAAAGATTGCACCGGGAAGTTCATTTTATCAATTGACCTTTTTAATTTATAATTGGACACACTAACGAACTACCTTCAAGTCAAACTGAATTGCAAGCTGAAGTGCCATGAAGTGCAGCCATCAAGACATGATAGAAATTGTCAAAAGTGCTACATACAATTATAAGAAAAGTCACTGTCAAATTTTAGTAATCATGATGTAGCTGAAGATATTGTTCTTTGATTGCACCAGGTTATATGTTACAATATTACCAATAAACTCACATTATTTTAAAAATTGAGTTTTGTTTCATATTACACGCCATATACAACGTTGTAAGATTAGTCACCAATTTGTAAAGGCATGCGTCACTATTTGTAAGATTGCCAACGGCCTCGGGTTGACAGATATGCATTAACTGTGATTAAATCCCCCGACAACACTACTGTTAACATTAAAAATGAATTAACATCGCGATCTGTCATGTACAGTGTCCTTATCATGGAAAGTGAACCAACCTTCTACTCTGCTAAGAACAAGCTTATTGTGCATTAGTTTGCACACAGTCCAGTGTCGGTGACGTGGGGGCTCCTCTTTAGCTCCACCTAGATGCTCCTAGAAGTTTGCTCCAGCCGGTCTCACGGACATTTTCCCCACTTGATTTCCGAATGCTGAGACGAAGATCGGCTAAGGACTTTTTAGACCATAATGCTGGACACGTCGTCGAGATAAGAAGCAAAGAGGACCAAGTGGATAATAGTGTTGTATCGGTCGCGAACGATTCGTTCTTTTTGAACGAATTGTTTGGGTGAACGAGACCGAACTAATCACCATCTGCACTGATTCGTTCTATGAAGTTGGTGCTTGTTCACTGCGTGGGAGGGCGTTGAGCAAGCGGCAGCATCTTCTGACATCGCACACGACCAATCAGTCGCCAGCCTCATCGCGGGCAGGGGAGGGACCGGAAACAGAATCAGGGCGTATGTCACTCACTTCCATGTGTGGCCAATAAGCAGCCAGCGTGCAGGCAAGGGGGCAAGACTGAGTTTTGTCACTTCCCGTTCAGTGACTCGGTCCTCCGGTTCCTGACCTAGCTTGCAGCTAACGTGACTTTCCAGTAATGACTATGCGGTGAACGAATCAAAAAATGAAAGGAAAGGACTTTGTCACATATTTGTTAACGTGGAGCCTATCAAATGCAGCTCAAAAAGACAAAAACACCACAGAAATCTAGCGAGCATGGTTTAGTGTACTACTTTTCTCAACAGACTCGGGACTACCTATTACGACATACTATCAAATTTACAGTAATTTAAAACACTGGTAGCTACGAGGCAAGCAAAAGCTGAGCTGCGGTCGCGTGACGGCAATGAAGGGGGCAAAGAACTGTCACTATATGGAGGCTTCATGGCAGCGATATTTACCTCATATGTGCACAGAAAAAAAGAATATTTAGTATGATCACCATAATACTGATTTGCAATGAAACTGTATATACATGTCAATTTTTTCCGAGTGTTTTATTTTTTTTTTCCGTGTCAGGTGTTGGTTGGTTTGACAAATTATGTCAATCCGTCCATCATGCGCTACTCAAGCGCCCCAAAACAACGCACGCGGACACGGGAGATGTCGCAATATGTCTACATTTTTCTTAACAGACTAATAAGGGTAGAAAGGCGACATCGTAAAGCGCAAACAATCATTTCTCGTCAGCATTTGACGATCTGAGATGCGGGGACGACAGGGGAGCTGACCGGATTATTTTATTTATTAATACCAGTGCAAAAATTCAATACGATCATCTTAATACTGATTTGCAATTAAACTGTCAAATATCAAAATGCAGTATTGTCTTTATTTCAGAGCAGCACATTCGACAACTAGCTATTTACACTTACAGTTTTAACAATAGTGACTAAAAATAATAGTGATGAGCATAAAAACAAAAATACAACAGAGCGAGAGGTAAATATGATGTGTTGGTTGTTCCATATTTAGAAATTAAACTTTCGATTTATTTTTATTTTCGTGACAGCAAGCATGCTGCGTTGGCTGGTAGCAGGCTAGCAGCAGCATTGTATATGTGATCAAGAACATGCTAAAGAAAGTCCGTGCGCCCCCGACCCCAAACCCCCACTCCTCCCACAAAAGGAGAATGTTTAACCGTGTCCTAAATCGAAATGCAAGCACAAGCCATGACTTTGAACCCATAGAACTAGGACAGACGACGCGGAAGTTCTCCCTCGCTTTTGCAGCAGCGGGAGGGAGGGAGACGAGGCTGTCTGTGAAAGCAGAATGATATTGCCTGCCACTCATTACTGAAACTACGACGAGCGGTCAATGAGGAGCCTGTCTTCAAGAGAGAGGGCGGGACCAAGAATGTCACTTCCCATTCAGTTATACTGCGAAGCGGTCTTTGGTGATTCGTTCGGCAACGTCACTTCCCGTTCAGTAACCGAACGATTCATTTGGGCGGGGAGGGAGATGAGGGGGCGAACGATTCGTTGAACGATTCGTTTGAACGAATCTTTTTACTGAACGATCCGGAATGGATTCGTTTACTCAAGTGAACGACAGATCCCGTCACTAATGAGAACCTGTGTTTCTACCAAAAAGTTGTATTTTGGTTTCATCTGACCATAACCCATTCTCCCAGTCCTCTTCTGGATCATCCAAATTCTCTCAGCAAACCGCAGACAGGCCTGGACGTGTACTGGCTTCAACAGGGGGACACGTCTGGCAGTGCAGGATTTGAGTTCCCGGCGCCGCATTGTGCTACTGATAGTAGCCTTTGTTACTGTGGTCCCAGCTCTCTGCAGGTCATTCACTTGGTCCCCCCGTGTGGTTCTGGGATTTTTGCTCACCATTCTTGTTATCATTCTGACACCACGGGGTGAGACCTTGCATGAAGCCCCAGATCGAGGGAGATTATCAGTGGTCTTGCAGGTCTTCCATTTTCTAATAATTGCTCCCACAGTTGATTTCTTTACACCAAGCATTTTACCTATTGCAGATTCAGTCTTCCCAGCCTGGTGCGCGTCTACAATTTTGTCTCTGGTGTCCTTCGACAGCTCTTTGGTCTTGGCCATAGTGGAGTTTGGAGTGTGACTGACTGAGATTTTGGACAGGTGTTTTTTATACCAATAATGAGTTAAAACAGGTCCCATTAATACAGGTAACGAGTGGAGCCTCGTTAGACCTCTTTAGACCTATTTGACAGCCAGAAATCTTGTTTGTCGTTGACCAAATACTTATTTTCCCCTCTAATTTGGAAATAAATTCTTTAAAAATCAAACAATGTGATTTTGTCCCCCCCCCCCCCACATTCCGTCTCTCATGGTTGAAGTTTACCCATGTTGACAATTACAGGCCTCTCTAATCTTTTCAAGTATGACAACTTGCACATTTGGTGGTTGACTAAATACTTATTTGCCCCACTGTATAGTTTTATATTCATAGTATGGTTATATAGTACTTTTGGGTATATTATTTAGAAGTAACGTTTCTCTTGATTAAAAAAAATTGGCTACTCCACCCTCCTCTGAATATAAGGATTAAATATGAAAAGTACATTTAAATGTAGTGGACAACGAAAACAAGGTATTAATTATTTTCATTCATAAACAACAGCGGTAAGGTACAAGCACTTTAAAGTTCGAAGCAGAGTCGAGAGATAGTCATCGCAGGGGCTGGTATGGGGCGGTGGCAGTCACTCACAGCAGAGGGTGCTGAGGATCTGTTTTAGATTTTCCCATCCAAAAACAGCCGTTTCGGTCAAAATTTGTCATGCTTGCACGTTTTCTCCATAGAAGGCGTGCACGAAGGCAGTACACACGACACACATGCTGGATAGTTTACGTACTACTACTAGGCCACTAGTACACAGTGTAGGAGTTTTTGTATCGGAAAGGAAAAAAAAAAAAAGCGCCCGTGTATTATCATGCAAGTTGCCGCAGCTAGACGGGGCAATGACACACGAACACTTTTGAAAACTAAAGGGGCCAATAAGCCTTGATTTAACACCCTCTTTTCACAACACTAAAAGAAATTGCACACCAATAACCAACAGCGCTCTGAACGGCAGAAGCAAGAGCAACAACAAATAATATGATGGCTACAAAACATATCCTACCAATTTGAAGACACTGAAGATTTCCTTACTGGACACCACAGTCTAAATCTGCAATTAACTTTCCCCCACTGGGCACTATTATAGAATTATAATAATCATAATCATCTTCATTTTCGACCTCGAATTGTTTTTTAGAAAATTTCATTGTTTTTTATCGTAAAAAAAGTCGTTTTTGCACAATGGTAACGCCTCCTCTGTAAACAATGAACTTAGAATAGAATTTATTACAAAAAAACAAACAAACAAGGGAGCACACCAGAACACGCGAGAAAAAAATACAAACAAAAAGAGGCACGAACCGAGTCGGCAAGACAACCAAGGCAAAGGCGTCGATGGTCAGAAAAGGCAAAAAAAAAAAAAAGTAAAGTTGTAAGGTAAAACAAACTACGCAATAGTCCGACACTCACATATGGTGACAGGAGTCTTTAAATAATGAGCGCTTCTAATGCGCCACTGCTGTGTTGCACAGCACCGCCCATCCAGCTGAATCATGTGCTGGAATGAAAAGGAAACAACGGAGAAGGCACACAAACATGACAAACTTGAGAGGGTTGAATCAGCTGAGATTTAATCAATAGGGTGGATGTACTTCATACAACTATTAGACAAAACAGGGCACCAAAAGTGCCAATCCTCAAGATTTAAGAAAGCTCTACAGAATATAATCATCCTGCGTGCAAAACATCAGATGAAGCCAGCATGGATGACAGGCAAAACAGTCATTGGCTACTGCTTCTCACATCAACACACACGTGCCTCTTAACCCGACCTTTCCAGGCGAATCTTTGACCACAAATGGAGCAGGAAAACGGTTTTTCGCCAGTGTGGGTTCTTGTGTGTCCTTCTAAGGTGGTCTTTTGACTGAATCTTTGACCACAAACTAAGCAGGAAAAAGGTTTTTCGCCAGTGTGGATTCTTTTGTGTCTTCTTAAGTTTTGCTTTTCAGTGAATCCTTTACCACAAACTGAGCAGACAAAAGGTTTTTCGCCAGTGTGGGTTCTTGTGTGTTGTTTTAATCCGACCTTGTGACTGAATCTTTGACCACAAACTGAGCAGGAAAAAGGTTTTTCACCAGTGTGGGTTCTTGTGTGTTCTATTAAGCTTTTTTTCCAAGCGAATCTTCGGTCACAAATGGAGCAGGAAAAATGTTTTTCGCCAGTGTGGGTTCTTGTGTGTTTTTTTAAGTTTTGCTTTTCAGTGAATCTTTGACCACAAAGTGAGCAGACAAAAGGTTTATCACCAGTGTGGATCCTTGTGTGTCCCTTTAAGTGTTGCTTTTGAGAGAATCCTTGACCACAAACTGAGCAAGAATAAGGTTTTTCGCCAGTGTGGGTTCTTGTGTGTATTTTTAAGTGTTGCATTCCAGTGAATCTTTGACCACAAACTGAGCAGACAAAAGGTTTTTCACCAGTGTGGGTTCTTGTGTGTCTTTTTAAGTTTCTCTTTTCAATGAAGCTTTGACCACAAACTGAGCAGACAAAAGGTTTTTCACCAGAGTGGGTTCTTGTGTGTTTTATTAAGTATTGCTTCCAAGCGAATCTTCGATCACAAATTGAGCAGGAAAAAGGTTTTTCGCCAGTGTGGGCTCTTGTGTGTATTTCCATGGATTTCTTTTGTGCAAATCCTTGACCACAAACTGAGCAGGCAAAAGGTTTTTCACCAGTGTGGGTTCTTGTGTGTTCTATTAAGCTTTTTTTCCAAGCGAATCTTCGGTCACAAATTGAGCAGGAAAATTGGTTATCGCCAGCGTGCCTCCTCATATGCATACGAAAAGTTTTCTTATGAGCAAAGGTTTTCCCACACTGAGAGCATTTGCAGAGTTTGTCGTCACAGTGAGATTTCTTATGACCATCATCATTGCAAGGTGAGTGTGACGTGGCACCATTTATGTCTGACAGAGCGATGAAAATGTGTGCTTGCAATCCTTCTGTTGAGCTGCTGCTGCCCCTTAGGGGCTCCACACCTCTGCTGGCCTCAATCGGACCATATTCACTCTGTAAGGGCTCGCCAGTCGACTTGGTGATATGCTCCTCCTCTTCAACATATAGCAGCTCTTCCTCCTCCTTTTTGATTAAAAGTTGCATCTGTTGACAGGGCTTTTGCTCCACCCCTTTGATATGGGGGCACTCAACATCCTCTTTAATGCCAGGAGATTCTGGCTGCTGCCCGTCAGCGCCAAGATATTTTCTGAAACCTGCAAAACACAAGAAAACCATTGATATGTTTTAGGGACTACCACCGCGTCTTTCCTTTGTGGAAAATTTGGAAAAGCATATTATTTATGCATGGTCCATCCATCCATTTTCTCCTGCTTATCTGAGGTAGAGTCATGGGGGCAGCAGCTTCAGAAGGAAAGCCCAGACTACCCTCTCCCCAGCAACTTCCGCTAGCACTTCTTGGGGGATCCGAAGGCGTTCACAGGCCAGCTGGGAGACATAGTCTCCCCAGCGTGTCCTGGCTTGGCCCTGTGGCCTCCTCCCTGTGGGACGTGCCCGGAACCCCTCACCAGGGAGGCTCACCGGAGGCATCCTAATCAGATGCCCGAGCCACCTCATCTGGCTTCTCTCGATGTGGAGGAGCAGCGGCTCCACTCCAAGCCCCTCCGGGATGACCAAGCTTCTCACCTTATCTCTAAGGGAGAGCCCGGACACCCTATGAAGGAAACTCATTTCGTCCGCTTATATCAGACCTACAGCACATAGGTGAGGGTAGGAACGTAAATCGACCGGTAAATCGGTCCGTCGTGGCAAAGACGGACCGATGCAGAAGCCGCATCACTGCAAATGCCGCACCGATCCGCCTGACGATCTCCAGTTCCATTTTTCCGTCACTCGTGAATAAGACCCCGAGATACTTGAACTCCTCCCCTTGGGGAAGGACCCCCTGACCTGGAAAGGGCATTCCACCTTTTTCCAACTGATGACCATAGTCTCGGATTTAGAGGTGCTGATTCTCATCCCGACCACTTCACACTCGGCTGTGAACTGCTCCAGTGAGAGCTGAAGGTCACGGCCCGATAAAGCCAACAACACCACATCATCCGCAAAAACCAGAGATGCAATATTGAGGCCACCAAACCGGACCCCCTCAGTGCCTCGGCTGCGCCTGGACATTCTGTCCATAAAGGTGATGAACAGAACCGGTGAATTAGGGCAGACATAGGGCAGCCTTGGAGGAGTCCAACTCTCACTGGGAATGGAGCAGACTTACAACCGGCTACACGAACCAAACTCTCACACCAGTCATACAGAGACCGGATCACCCGTATCAGGAATTCCGATACCCCATACTCCCAGAGCACCCCCCACAGGACTCTGCGGGGGACACGGTCGAACGCCTTCTCCAAGTCCACAACACACATGTGGACTGGTTGGGCGAACGCCGATGACCCTTTCGAGAACCCTGCTGAGGGTATAGAGCTGATCCACTCTTCCGCGGCCAGGACGAAAACCACACTGCTCCTCTTGAATCAGAGATTCGACTTCCAGACGGTTCTTCTCCAGTACCACTGAGTATGCAGTCCTAGGGAAGCTGAGCAGTGTGATCCCCCTATAGTTGGAACACATCCTCCGGTCCTCTCTTTTAAAAAGAGGTAACTTTTTTTAATGGTACGACATCACTCGCGCACTTCACACTAGATATCATCAAATAGCAACCTAGATGTGCTACATTAGATCCCCACCCAAGGTTACAAAATTTTCTGATGAAAAATGCCTTGGGAGGCAATGTACGTCAGGTGGTTAAAATTAAATCTCCTAATGAGTAAAACTGATCTATTTTCTGCACTTAAAAAAAAAACGGAATAAAATGCAGTTAAAAAATTATTCAAATTTGGTCAATTCAGCTCAGTTCAGTTCCAAACAGCTCACTCTTTTTTCATTCTGAATAGTATACTCATATTTATTTTGTAAATATCACTTAACCCTGATCAGTTTTTACAGTGCATTGCGCGTAGTATATAAAGTGGGGCAAATAGGTATTTAGTCAACCACTAATTGTTCAAGTTCTCCCACTTGAAAATATTACAGAGGCCTGTAATTATCAACATGGGTAAACCTCAACCATGAGAGCAAGAATGTGGAAAAAAAAACAGAAAATCACATTGTTTGATTTTTAAAGAATTTATTTGCAAATCAAGGTGGAAAATAAGTATGTGGTTAATGCCAAAAGTTAATCTCAATACTTTTTATGTACCCTTTGTTGGCAATAACTGAGGCCAAACATTTTCTGTAACCCTTCACAATCCTATCACACACTGTTGCTGGTATTTTGGCCCATTCCTCCATGCAGATCTCCTCTAGAGCAGTGATGTTTTGGGGCCATCGTTGGGCAACACGGGCTTTCAACTCCCTCCACAGATTTTCTATGGGGTTGAGATCTGGAGACTGGCTGGGCCACTCCAGGACCTTGAGATGCTACTTACGAAGCCACTCCTTTGTTGCCCTGGTTGTGTGTTTGGGATCATTGTCGTGCTGCCCGGCCACGTCTCATCTTCAATGCCCTTGCTGATGTAAGGAGATTTTCACTCAAAATCTCTCGATACATGGCCCCATTCATTCTTTCCTTTACATAGATCAGTCGTCCTGGTCCTTTTGCATAAAAACAGCCCCAAAGCATGATGTTTCCAACCCCATGCTTCACAGTGGGCATGGTGTTCTACGGATGCAATTCAGTATTCTTCCTCCTCCAAACACGAGAACCTGTGTTTCTACCAAAAAGTTCTATTTTGGTTTAATCTGACCATAACACATTATCCCAGTCCTCTTCTGGATCATCCAAATGCTTTCTAGCAAACCGCAGACGGGCCTGGACGTGTACTAGCTACAGCAGGGGGACACGTCTGGCAGTGCAGGATTTGAGTTCCTGGCGCCGCATAGTGTTACTGATAGTAGCCTTTGTTACTGTGGTCCCAGCTCTCTGTAGGTCATTCACTAGGTCCCCCGTGTAGGCATGTGCCGGTATGAGATTTTTACGGTACGATAACCGTGAGCAAAAATACCGCAGTTTCACAGTATCACGGTATTGCAATTATAGCTCCAAAATTTTGAGATGTATGGGTTTAAAAAAAAATTTTTTTTTTTAATTCCATTGTACAGGATTTTTTTTTCAAAACATATTTGCAAATTGGAACATGAATATAATGTGAAAATAGATAAATTAACAAAAAATAACAAATATTTTATATAAAATTAAAATAAGTAGAACCTAGACTATACCCACAGCCACAGCTCAAGTTGCTCAATATTAGAGTAAGAACAAAATAATTGCTATAAAAAAGTAAAAACACTTCTAAATAAGAATATATACTGTATGACTTTTTTTGAGGGGGGGAGCTCAAGTGAAGTTTCGCCATTTTCAGCCACTGTGTCAACTCTGGTCTACATGATGCCATGCCTTTGTGTTAAAAAGAACAAAGAATTCATAAGTTAATAAGTTAGTTAAAAATGTATAAGTTAGTTTTATAAATTAGTTAAAATGTAAATATTGTTGAGGAAAGGTTTCATCTAAAAAAAAAAAAAAAAGTGAGGAGTTAGACCTCCTTCCTCAATTAGCGATCTTTGACGCAATCCTTTTTCTTTCCCCCTTCATTCAAGCTTGTTTCTCACTCAGCGGCTGTGAGACATAAAACCTCGACGAAGCTGCTCTCCCAGCTTAGCCTCGCCTATCATTCGTCTTTGTAAGTTTTAGTTAGTTTGTATATTGAATTTGAAAGGAAAATGTGTGTTTTGTTTTTGGCGAACTTTTTAATGGTGCCACTGCTATCCTGTTGAACCTAATCACACGTGGAAAAATCGAATTGTACGTTTTAAATGTTTTCATTTGTATATTTTTCCACGATTTGAGAGCTCAATAAATTGAAGAAAAGTACGCCTTGTGTTTGGAGGGTGTGTTTTGGGGTTTGCTGGCTGTTTAGCAGAATAGCGTCACTGACACTGACGGCAACAAACAGGGGAAGGGTGAGCGCTGCCGCACCAATCCACTTCGGCTGCATTTTGGCACATGAAGAATAGCGAATACCGTACTAAGGTATGACGGAAAATTTTAGTGGTTTTGAAACCGCAACGTTTTCACACCACGGTAAACCGTGAAACCGGCACATGTCTACCCCCGTGTGGTTCTGGGATTTTTGCTCCCCATTCTTGTTATCATTTTGACGCCACGGGGTGAGATCTTGCATGGAGCCCCAGATCGAGGGAGATTATCAGTGGTCTTGTATGTCTTCCATTTTCTAATAATTGCTCCCACAGTTGATTTCTTTACACCAAGCATTTTACCTATTGCAGATTCAGTCTTCCCAGCCTGGTGCAGGTCTACAATTTAGTCTCTGGTGTCCTTCGACAGCTCTTTGGTCTTGGCCATAGTGGAGTTTGGAGTGTGACTGAGTGAGGTTGTAGACAGGTGTCTTTTATACCGATAATGAGTTAAAACAGGTGCCATTAATACAGGTAAATGGTAAATGGTGTTATACTTATATAGCGCTTTTCCACCTTTCAAGGCGCTCAAAGCGCTTTACACTATCTCGCCATCTACCTACTGGTGACGCAGCACCAGGAGCAACGTGGGGTTCAGTATCTTGCTCAAGGACACTTAGACGAGTTCATTAGGGCGGAGAATCGAACCCACAAACCTCTGGTTTGGGGGACAACTACTCTACCACTGAGCCACGCCACCCAGGTAACGAGTGGAGCCTCGTTAGAAGTTAGACCTCTTTCACAGCCACAAATCTTGGTTGTTTGTAGGTGACCAAATACCTATTTTCCACTCTAATTTGGAAAAAAATTATTTAAAATCAAACAATGTGATTTTCAGTTTATTTTCCCCACATTCTGTCTCTCATGGGTTGAGGTTTACCCATGTTGACAATTACAGGCCTCTCTAATCTTTTCAAGTAGGAGAACTTGCACAATTGGTGGTTGACTAAATACCTATTTGCCCCACTTTATTTACATAATGTGATTACTTCAAACAAAGCAAATCATTTACATAGAAGGAAATCTTTTAATTTTTTTGATGCAGTGGTGCAACCTTAATGTCGGCTAACGAGTCCAATGCACGGCTACTAAGTAAACAACACCATGATATAAAAGGAATGACTATATGAGACTGAAATACTTCTGTACTTATGAAGAAAAAGCAATGCTTAGGATGACCTTTAATGTGTACGAACTCTTCCTCCTCAATGCATGCTGACTCCTGGTGCTCAGGACGATGGGCTCGGCCGACATCTGCAAGACCAAGACCACAAACAAATCTTATTTCTTCATTTGCAAACTTGTGCCCCCAAAGTTGATCTATGTTGGAGAAAATTCATCTTTGCAATTTTGTTGTTTGTGTTTTGTTTGCTTCCAATCCAGCATAAAAGTCATCCAAAGTGCCTTGACTTCACATTAACTGCAATTAAAAATGGGGAATGGGACGTACCACATCATTGTTTTGATAAGCCGCCATGTTGGTAACATTGCTTACTTCCAGTCCGGCAGACTCAACACGGGTTGTAACCGGTCTTGCGGTTTACTTCACCGTGGGAGAGTTTTTTTTTGTTGTTGCAGGAATTATGTTTAAAAAAAATAAAAATAAAAACGAAGTCGTGGTGCGATTTACAGGGAAAGCTGTCAGTTGAGGCTCAAAACCGGTACCTTTCAAAAAATTACTTTAATCAACAGCGTCGACCCATACTTGCTGTCAAAGAAGGCATGGAGCAACAATTTGGAAGACCTGCCTTCATTGACTGTTTATGTAAATGTAAAGATTTTAAACGGTCAGTTCAAATATTGTATTTGAGAAGTTGCAATACTCAAAATGCAAATGCAAGAACTTAATGTACATATTTATTCTGCCTGGCTATCAGTGTTGTCAGTAACGCGTTAGTAACGACGGGCAGTCATCGCTCCAAGTTGGCAAGCTTTGTTTACATCATATGCGTGTTGCACATTTATGCCGTGAAGTGATGTGTTCGTTTAGCATCTGTGGGATGTGTTGTAAGTCCGATTGAGTGTAAAGTGCTTAGTTGCCGCCACCTTTTGATGCCAAATTGACCGCGTGTGTGTTGAGAGGAGTACTTCCGGGTTGTGCACGCGTATCCGTGCCCGCCACCACCTTTGTGTTTATTGCACTGTACAATCCACTTGTGTGTTGTTGATTATTGTGCAGTCAGCTTGCATTGTTTTACATTGGCACTGATATGCTGTTAAGCATAACCCGAAATTTAGAAGTTTTGACATTAGGCTTAATCTTAGAGTTAGCGGGGTTTAATTGGTCGGTGGAGTATATTTCAACAAATTCCAAGCAGTTTGTCAGATATTTGTTAGTTTCAGGGCACCGAATTGGCTGAGCTAGCGCCAGTCAACGGTGTTTATGTGAAAAATTCTGATATTCCCCTTTTAAATTCAATCATCAGAAAGTCAATTACATGTGATGACATTTTTCTGTTGTCATTCTAATGTTGAAGCGGCAAAGGGAGAAAACTGGGTAAAAAGTCACAGATTACTTTTAAAGTAACTTAGTTTGATAATGAAGTAATCAAGTAATAAAGTAACTAGATTACTTTTTTGAAGTGTAATCAGTAATTAAATTACTTTTTCAAGTAATCTGTGACAAAACTGCTGGCTATTGACGTAAAGCCAGTGAATAGTTTTTTTCTTTAAACTGCTTTGACAAAGACACGTTTTAGTGTAATCTTGTATTTATATTAGGGCTGCAGCTATCGAATATTTTAGTAATCGAGTAATCGACTGAAAATTAAATCGATTAATCGGAGTAATCGGATAAAACATCTTTTTAGGTAAAGAGCAATTATTAATATACATGAGAAAAAAAGATCTCCAATATCTCAAAAAAAAAAAATCCAATATTGAACCATTTTCAGTCAATGTCTTTATTTTCGATGTACATTGTTGAAAACAGCCAACAATTGCATCTCAGATGTGACTAGAAAAAAAATTCACTGCTTTCACTCAAAATACTTCTAGATCTTATTAAACATATTTCTTACCTAAAAATGTAGTTATGCTTGATAACACACATCACTTGAAAGCTACGTGTTTTTCCCATGTGTTTCAATTTAATTTCCATTTGTGTCAAGCTAATTTTAAGTTCTAGTTAAGTTTTAAGTAGTCTAAACTGTAAGTACTGATAAATTTTGCAGTGTTCAAAATAAATGTATGATACCTGCTGTATTGGAGCACATTAGGGACCAGTGCTACTTTGTGTTTTATTCAGCAATGACTACTGAGCTAAAACTGACAGTTAGCTTTATTATGTTTTAATTTTTAAAAAAGCCTGTATTTAAGACACGTTAGCCAAGCATCGACAGTGGTCATAATCAATAGAAACCTAGCCCTCCGAAGGGCTAACGTTACATCTACGTGAGTGAGTAACAGTAACGTTATATTTATTAGTTATGAGAAGTCTACTGCTTAAAGATGTTGGCTGTTTACTAACGCTGCCCAGACGCGGCCGAGTCTGTCATTTCGCATCTAGTCCTAAATGCATGCGATATCTATGGGACTTATCGGACACTACCTGCTACCACACTAGCATCATGCAGGCGTAGTTTTTAGCGGCTGTCGGCTGCAGTAAGTTTTTTTTTTTTTTTTAATTGCTTCTTCCTCTACGCACGTGACGTCAGTGCGTTGTCCCGCATTAAAAGTAGTCCGGGCAAAACGTGATGCTTAGAGCTGGCAAAATTAAACAATTCCTCGAGGTGAATAAAATTACTCTGATCAGTTTTAAAACTTGAGTTGCTCGAGTATTCGTTTCAGTTCTAATTTATATAGTACATTAGTATTTGTTATAATATTGTATATTATAATACTTGCTGCCCCTGTCAGAGTGTGGGCCTTATTAGCACTAATGTAAAGATTTTAAACTGTCAGTTCAAATATTGTATTGTAGAAGTTGCATTACTTGAAATTAATCTATTGCAACTTACCAGTCCCAGTTCTTGTCTACAACACTGTCCAAACATTGTCAGTGCATATTCCAAATAAAATAACATAACATTAATTCACCTCACCCTGTAAATGTTGCAACTGTTAATTATGAAGAGTTGAAGTAAGCAACAAGCAGTTACAGTTTGTCAAGAAGTTGTTAAAGTCATGTTATAGTATTTACACAACCACACTTGGTCTCATGTTTGTAAGAGCACAGCAAACGACCACAAACTTATCAAGGAAGGTAACACCCCCCCTTTTACACGGTAGCACAAAACTAATGGGAACCTTGTTTGACAAAATGGTGTACTTATTCCGAATGTTCCCAATTACCCGTTCCACATGAATTCGGAGGTGTGCAATTTTCCTAGTGCTCTCCACATCACTTGCATAAATCTGGCTCAGGGATCTTGACTTCTGCACACGAGCCCCACACTGTCTTATATATCAAACCCTCCATCTGCCAACACCATATCACCAAGAGGTAGTTTATCTAGAATCCCACTTGTTTCTATTCTGTGTTTATCACTTGCACGTCCACCCCATCCTTTGGAGATGAATGAAATGTAGTATTACCACTTATTCCAGCAGAAATATGGTCAAAAGATAAGCTTCTCCAATGAACCGCCGCGACCCAAGCCATCCGTCATGCCTTTGTGATGTCTGATATTTGGTCCCCTTTATTGGTCCTCCATGCAGGAAAGCGATGAAAAGTGAGTGCAGTTTTCTTCACCCCTTTTCCATCATAGGAGACGCTGTTTCACCAGGTGTTCGGCAATGGCGTACCGCAAGCAATACGCCACTTTTGCTCATTGATATTCGTGACGTTAGCAATGGTGGCTAGGCGGGTCAACCTCCCGTTTGTCCCTAATAGTAAATGAATGGAAATAGTGTACGAACGAGATGTTTACTGAGCTAAACCTACCGATTCTGTCCGAAAATGATGTCCCTGGTGCCAAATTCACTGGTAAAGATGTGGAAGAAAATACAAATGTTCAGTTAAAGAGATGGCTTGAGTGTCGAGGGCTGAAAAACACGAGCCAGCCTGATCCAGAGTTAGCTTTTTATCGACACCTTTTTCTTGTGTTCATTGCCTTACGCCATTCACAATGACATTCTCTTGCTTCAACAATCTGTCCTTTACCACCATATGCCCTCTCTTTCTTTTATATTTTATCCTCTGGTTGTCTTAAGTCTCTGAACGTTCTTGGGGCATTTTAGTTCAGTTCAGTTCAGTTTAAGTTTATTGTCCCCTATGAAGGGGAAACTTGTCTTACAGCAGGTAAGCATACAGATAAAAAATAACACAACCACTCATACACATACAATAAAATAACACAGACTACAAATTTAAAATGCCATAGACAGTTTTGCATCTAAGTGCAAGAATTGTGCAAATTTAGCAACCGAATTGCACTGGGTAGGAAGGAGTTCTTTGTCCTATTTAACCTAAAACCAGGGACTTTGAATCTCCTGCCTGAAGGGAGGACCTCAAACGAGCAATGAAGGGGATGTTGTACACAATTCAGGATGTGTTTTGCCTTCCTCATGACCTGCCTTTCATAATTATGTGCTAAGGAGACCTGTGGACAGCCTATTATCTTACTCGCGACCTTGACAATATGGTTGATGTTATTTTTCTCCTTCAGGCTAATTCCTCCATACCAGGCAATAAAAGCAAAAGTAAGAACCGATTCAATAAAAGACTTATAAAACAAGGACAAGATAGCCTTATCAACATTAAAAGAGTTAAGCTTCCTTAGGAAGTACAATCGTTGTTGGCCCTTTTTGCAGATATTCTCTGTATTTGCATCGAATTTGAGTTTACTGTCTATCACAGTACCCAAGTATTTATACTGATCCACCAGCTCTATACTGTTACCTTTTATACTAGTTGGTTGAGGAGGAGCAGGTTGTTTTTTCCTAAAATCTACCAACATATCCTTAGTTTTAGAGGTGTTAAGGTGGAGAAAAGATTTATCACACCAACTAACAAATTCGTCGACCACGGGGCCATGCTGGGATTCATGTTTCTGGAGTAGACTGACAATGACTGTATCATCAGCATATTTTAGGATATGTCTTGCTATTTTTGTGTAGCGATTGCAAATGCTACTCGTTGACAGCCAACGAACAGTTTTCATTTTTCCATTAATAACAAATCTTAAATTCTAAAATTTATTTACACTTGCCTTACTAAAGTTTTTTTTTTTTTTTTTTTTTTTTTACAACAGAAAAGGTAACAGTGACATGAATACCATTTTATTTTATTTCTGGTCATTCATTGTCAGACCGAAGCAGCACGGCAAAATGCCACGCAAAAAAATAAATAAAAAATATCAAAATGGCTTACCCCTTTGTCCTCTGAAGGTCCATGCCAACCCAACAAAATGTTTACTGCATATGAAATGTGAATGGCTTCCCCTTGCTGGCGTTAAACTGGTCTTTTGGACATCTGCGCAAGGTGATCCATTCTTTACATTTTTTCCTCCGAGTTTTTAGTTCCCAGAAACGTATGAAGAAAACATCCTTCATATGTTGCAATGTCTAGAGTCGTTTCTACAAGTTCCATAGCAGCAGTGTTTGATCGGCATGTTCTTTTTTGAAAGGTTACCGGAGAAAAAAAGCAGGAATAACAGGGTTTGTATGCGAGGGCGTGTTGATAATGTCCCACTTACGCATTACTATGGCGACGTCACGGTTTAAAAATTCACGCAGTACGCTATTCCTACCTACGCGGCGGAACGTCCTACACAACGCTCAGCGCGCTTGCGCAAGCATCCGCACATTGGTTAAAAGCGGCGAGAACTCACTATTTTTGTTTTTATTAAGTTTTTATTACCTTTTTATTGCCTCAAAAATACCTTTTGCATGCATTACCTGCTTATAGTTTTAACCATTGTTTTTTTTTTTTTTTTTTTTTGTGGTAGCTTTGAAGCAGTTGACCACATTAGTCACGTAGCGTATTTAAACCTTCCTTATTTGATTTAACTACAGTTAAGTATTTTCTTAAGGCATTTTTTAGTACGTTCTGCATGTATGCACCTAAACAACGCAAGTTGAGATCGCACTGTAGTACTTTGGGTGTCAAATTTGCCTCATGTAGAACGTTTCGCCGACATAGGACGTTTTGGCAGAACATGCGGTAACACAACAATGCACACCCATTTTTTCTTTTGAATACAACGAATGGCGTACCGCAAGCAACACGTCGCTTCCACTCATTAACATTCATGACATTAGCTACTGTTGCTAAGTAAGGACAAGCCACCGTTTGTCCCTAATAGGAAATGAATGGAAATCGTGTACGAAGGAGATGTTTACAGAGTTAAACCTACCAATTCTCTCTGAAAATGATGTGCCTGGTGCCAAATTCACTGGCAAAAATGTGGAAGAACATAAAAATGTTCAGTTAAAGAGATGGCTTTAGTGTCGAAGGCTGAAAAAGACGAAAAAAACGAGCCGACCTAAGCATAGCTTTAGCTTTTTTATCGACGCGACTGACAATGACATTCTCCTGTTTCAACAAGCTATCCTTTACCATCAGCCCTGTCTTTCTTATATATCCTCTGGTTGTCCTACGTCTCTTATCGTTCTTGGGGGTAATTTAGTTAGCTGTGTGTAGCGATCGCAAATGCTACTCGGTGACAGCCAACGAACACTTTTAATTTTTTCATTGATAACACATCTTAATCCTATAATTTATTTACACTTCCCCCTTACTAAAGTTGTTTTTTATATACAGTGGGGAGAACAAGTATTTGATACACTGCCAATGGGAAAACCCACTGGCAGTGTATCAAATATTTGTTCTCCCCACTGTATATAACAGAAACGGTAACAGTGGCAGTCAGATACCATTGTATTTCTTTTCAGGTCATTCATTGCCAGACAGAAGCAGTACGGCACAACGTTACGCTAAAAAATAAGTTAAAATATAAAAATGGCTTACCTCTTTGTCCTCTGAAAGACCATGACAACCCAACATAATGTTTACTGCATATGAAACGTGAATGGATTCGCCGAGCTGGTGTTAAAGTCCGAGCAAGTTGATTCGGTCTTCACATTTTTTCCTGTCGAGTTTTTGGTTTCCGGAAACGTATGAAGAAAACATCCTTCATGTGTCGTAATGTCTAGAGTCGTTTCTACAAGTTCCAAAAAAGCAATGCGTGATCGGCATGTTTGTTTTTGAAAGATTACCGGAGAAAAGTAGCACTTTTTACGTTGGGTCTATGCGAGGGCGGGTCTATAATGTCCCACTTCGGCTTTACGATGCGACGTCACGGTCTAAAAATAGCCTGCGTGCGGTACGCCATTAATTAGTTTAGCACTACTACAAATTACAATCCGCGTTGTGTCGGCCGGACCGGAAGTAAACAAACATGGCGGCGTATCCAAACAATGAACAATGTACGTCCCGTTCCCTATTGGAATCCCCTGACAGCACTACTGTTAACATTAAAAAATTAGTTCTCATCACCGCGATCCGTCATATACAGTGTACTTATGAGCGAAAGTGAACCAACCTTCTAGACTGCTAAGAACAAGCTTGTTGTGCATTAGTTTGTACCCTAGTTTGCACACAGTCCAGGGTCGGTGACGTGGGGGCTCCTCTTTCACTCCACGAAGATGCTCCTGGAAGTTTGCTCCAGCCGGTCTCGCGGACATTATCCCCACTTGATTTTTAAACGCTGAGACGAAGATTAGCTAATGATTTTTTAGACCATAATGCTGGACACGTCGAGACAAAATGGCGAGTCTTCTTCTTCTTCTTGGTTTTATTGGCAGTACCCCTTGTATTTTGGGGCATTATCGCCATCTACTGGGTCGATGGTTTGGCACGAGATCAGGCAGTTAATTTCCTGACGAACAGTTGAACACACCCATAGTGGAGAAAAAAACAAAGGGGATTGTTTTCTCCCAAAAATATGTTAACAGCAAAAGTGAATATCGGTGAAACTGGACAAATGTAAGTCCACATTATCAAGGTGATTATAAAGAGATGTTTCCATTTTTGGAAGAGTTTTGTTGACAAAAATGGAGGGCCTATCAAGAGTAATTTATCCCGCCTTTTCCTTAACGATATCGACAGTGGTGTTACCAGGATGCCAGGTGTGGTTGGGCAGTAGTTTTACCTGGGGGGAAGCTACAATGCTCAAGTAGGTCGAAATCCAGCGTAACATGTTTTGTTTTCTCCTTGAGATAACTTGTTGTGATTTGGTCTAAACAAATAAAAGTTGATTTGATTTTATTTGACTTAGAACACATCCATAACTGAACAGTATGGACATGCAGGTGACAATGTTTGATTTACGTAACCTATTGTGGTTCCTCGGTTTTATTATTATAGTTATTCTTTGTTCCACAGCCTCTTTGAGCTCAATTTGATCCCCTTAATGCACCAAAATCGGCAGGCAGGTGGGGTCGCAGAAGTCGGAGCTCGGAGCGTGCAACTGTAGACTGTGGACGAGCGTAGACGGCGCGCGGCCGTTGGCCGAAACGTAGACCGCGGCCCGCAAAACACGCAATCGGCGAAAAGACCCACGCACTCAATCGACAAGCTGAAAAGGTAAATATTGTGTGTGAAATTCGCCAAATATGATGCAAACCGAGTGTTCTTTTTCAATTATCGATTCGAGCTAACGCTAGCTAGGCTAGTTGGTGTGTAAATAAGCTGTGTTGTGCGCGTTGCGCCGCGCTAATAATAATAGGGAATGGGACGTACTACGTCACTGTTTGGCTACGCCTCCATGCTGGTAATATCCTTTACTTCCGGTCCGGCAGACTCAACGGGGATTGTAACGTGTGGTAGTGCTAAGCTAATTCCTTCGGTGTATTAGAAAGAAAATATGGGTGTGTATTGTTGTGTTACCGGGTGCAACAGTGTCTCCTGCGACAAAAAAAAGGCCGAGGAAAACTGGACTCACTTTTCACCGTTTTCCTGCATGGAGGACCAAATATCAGATCACGAAGGCACGACGGATGGCTGGGTTGCAGCGGTTCACGAAGGCACGACGGATGGCTGGGTTGCAGCGGTTCGTCGGAAAAGCATTTCTTTTGATCATATTTCTGCTGGAATGAGAGTGTGTTCCCGTCATCTCTACTCTTGTAAGTTTAACGATTTATCCACTGTTTTGGTTTCAATACGGTTTTTTTTTGGTTTTTTTTACCGTTGTGTAAATCTGCCTCGGTAGCAATGCTCACCTACTACGACTCACCTACCTGTTGTGTTCCTAGGTAAACCTGCTGACAAGACATCCCGATTGGTCACCATCTCTCTTCTTGGATTATTTGACAAAGAAAATTTGTTCAATTGAGTGGTTCCATTAGTCTTGTGTCGGAATCAAACAAGCCCCTGCAGCAGACGCCATCTGGGTCTGCCCTTCTTGCTGATAAACTGCGGGCTTTTAACTTGTGAAAATGCAAGAACTTTAATGCACATATTTATTCTGCCTGGCTATTGAACTAAGGCCAGTGAAGTGTTTTTTTTGTTTTTGTTTTTTTAACCACTTTGACAAAGACACGTTTCATTGTAATGTTGAATTTATATATTCTATTATTATTTATAATTTATAATATTCTTGTTTGCACTAATGTAGACTTTAGACTGTCAATTCAAATAGTGTTGGAAAAGTTGCAATACCTAAAATAGAAATGCAAGAAATGTAAAGTACATATTTATACACCTTTATTTACCTAAGGCTATGTTGTATGTTAACTGCTTTGAAAAATACAGGTTTTTTTGTGATCTTGTATTTGTATAGTATATAGCTTTTTTATAATGTATTATATTATGTATTATAATATTTGCTGCCCCCTGCCAGAGTGTGGGCCATTTTGTACTAAAAGGATTTAAAACTGTCAGTTCAAATACTGTGTTGGAGACTAGTACTTGCAATACTTAAAATGGAAATGCAAGAACTTTAAAGCACATATTTATTCTGTCTGGCAATTTACCCAAGGCCAGTAAATAGTTTTTAAACTGCTTTGACAAAGACACGTTTATGTTAATCTTGTATATATTACTTATAATTATATAATATTTGCTGACCCCGTCAGAGGGTGGGCCTTGTTTGCACTAATTTAAAGATTTTAAACTGTCAGCTCAAATATTGTATTGGAGAAGTTGCATTACTTGAGATAAATCTATTGCAATTTATCAGTCCCAGTTCTTGTCTACAACACTGTCCACACATTGTCAATGCATATTCCAAATAGAATAACAAAATTAAGTTACCTGACTTTGTAATTATTACACCTGTTTATTGTGAAAACCTGAAGTAAACAACAAGCAGTTACAGTTTGTCAAGAAGTTGTTCAAGTCATATTTTGGTATTCATATTTTATTGACTTTTCACAACAACACTTGGGCTCATGTTTGTAAGAGCACAGCAAACAGAAGTTTCAGCGTGCACTCTTCGCCTTTCCAACCTCTCATCACGCTCCGATTTGGTGCGCTTGACCTCAGAATAACCCAAGAAGAGATATGGTGACCGATCAGGATGTGTTGTCAGCATCATATAAGCAGGTTTTCCTAACAATCCTAGGAATAAACCGAGTGATTCGAGCATGTCTGTGCAACAGGAATATCAGCTTGTAGAGATCGCAAATCACGGCAACCTTAAACTTACATTTGAGACAACAACTCTATCGAGGTTCTGGATTAAAGTCATTTCAGAATATCCTGACATCGCTTGGAGAGCACTGAAACAAACGAAACAAGCTCAGGCCTCCCACTGATTCAGCGGGTGAGGTTTATTTTCCCTGCACTTTACATGACGGGGCTAAAAACAAATGTTATTTTATATTTGTTGTATTTTTCTGCCGCACATTGCCAGTGTTCTGACAAATTTGCCATGCTCGTAACGTTAAAAATGACCGCAAATGCAATGATTCCAAAGTACACACTACAATTTTTTTTAAGGAAAGGAATATTAACTTACGTTTGCCATGTTAGCTGCACACAACAACTGCACGCAGCTCTCTCACTTAACGACTTCACCGTGTCGTCAAGCATTAATTTACGCCATTTTCGTGTTGCAAATGTAGGTTTATGATGTAATTTTTTAAGCACCGTTGGATAACATTGAGACTCCAACTGAATATAAAAGAGGGATTTTTTCACCACCACAAAAGCTTTGAGAGCTGAAGAAAAATAGTCGTGTAAAAACTGTCAGACGATTTCTCTTTTCTCAGGTTCTTTTATTCTCGTGGAAAAACAGGAAGTGAACGGCACACAATTCTAGAGTAAAACAGAAAATGTTCAAGTACATTTATTGAGGAAATAACTGGCCGGCCAGGACATTCCACGGATACGACCTCCGTGAAAGTGTCTCAAAACCCCCTTATAGGGAATGGGACGTACTACGTCATTGTTTGGACGCGCCTCCATGCTGGCAATATGATTCACTTCCGGTTCGGCAGACTCAATGCGGATTGTAACGTGTGGTCATGCTAAGCTAACTCTTTCGGTGTTTTAGAAAGAAAATATGGGTGCTTATTGTTGCGTTACCGGGTGCAACAGCGTCTCCTACGACAAAAAAAGGGGTTAGGAAAAATGGACTCACTTTTCACCGTTTTCCTGCATGGAGGACCAAATATCAGATCACGAAGGTACGACAGATGGCTGGATTGCAGCGGTTCGTCGGAAAAGCATTTCTTATGATCATATTTCTGCTGGAATGAGAGTGTGTTCCCGTCATCTCTACCTGCATATGAAATGCTGACAACACATCCCGATTGGTCACCATATCTCTTCTTGGGTTATTCTGAGGTCAAGCGCACCACATCGGAGCGTTATGAGAGGTTGGAAAGGCGAAGAGTGCACGCTGAAACTTCAGTTTGCTCTGCTCTTACAAACACGAGCCCAAGTGTTGTTGTGAAAAGTCAATAAAATATGAATACCAAAACATGACTTGAACAATTTCTTGACAAACTGTAACTGCTTGTTGTTTACTTCAGGTCTTCATAATAAACAGGTGTAATAATTACAAAGTCAGGTGACTTAATTTTGTTATTCTATTTGGAGTATGCATTGACAATTTTTGGACAGTGTTGTAGACAAAAACTGGGACTGATAAATTGCAATAGATTTATTTCAAGTAATGCAATTTCTCCAATACAATATTTGAATTGACAGTTTAATATCTTTAAATTAGTGCAAACAAGGCCCACCCTCTGACGGTGGCAGCAAATATTATATAATAAATTATAAGTAATACACAAATACAAGATCACAATAAACGTGTCTTTGTCAAAGTAGTTTAAAACACTATTTACTGGCCTTGGGTAAATTGCCAGACAGGATAAATATGTGCTTTAAAGTTCTTGCATTTCCATTTTAAGTATTGCAAGTACTAGTCTCCAACACAGTATTTGAACTGACAGTTTAAAACCATTTTAGTACAAAATGGCCCACACTCTGGCAGGGGGCAGCAAATATTATAATACATAATATAATACATTATAAAAAGCTATATACTATATAAATACAAGATCACAACAAAACCTGTATTTTTCAAAGCACTTAAAAAACATCCAGTGGCCTTAGGTAAATAAAGGTGTATAAATATGTACTTTACAGTTCTTGCATTTCTATTTTAGGTATTGCAACTTTTCCAACACTATTTGAATTGACAGTCTAAAGTCTACATTAGAGCAAATAAGAATATTATAAATTAAAAATAATAATAGAATATATAAATTCAACATTACAATGAAACGTGTCTTTGTCAAAGTGGTTAAAAAAAACAAAAAAACACGTCCCTGGCCATAGTTAAATAGCCAGTCAGAATAAATATGTGCATTAAAGTTGTTGCATTTTCACAAGTTAAAAGCCCGCAGTTCATCGACAAGAAGGGCAGACCCAGATGGCGTCTGCTGCAGGGGCTTGTTTGAGTCCGACACAGGACAAATGGAACCACTCCATTGAACAAATTTTCTTTGTCAAATGATCCAAGAAGAGAGATGGTGACCAATCGGGATGTCTTGTCAGCAGGTTTACCTAGTAACACAACAGATAGGTGAGAAGGAGGAGTAGGTTAGCATTGTTAGTAACGCAACAGTAAGCACCCATATTTTCTTTCTAAAACACCGAAAGAGTTAGCTTAGCACGACCACACGTTACAATCCGCATTGAGTCTGCCGAACCGGAAGTGAATCATATTGCCAGCATGGGGGCGCGTCCAAACAATGACGTAGTACGTCCCATTCCCTATTGTCCCGTATATATTTGTGTTAACAGATGTGGTCAGAGCCAATAGGCAGCCTAGTCCTGCCTTCCTAGGAGAGTCAGATTACAATCATAGCATTATATGGACATAGGTAATGTGAAGCTGGCTGTTGGGGGTTAAAGAATTCTCTGACCAGCACACAGAGATAATTAAGTCCAGATGGTATGTGGTAGAACAAAGAACACTGTGTTTTAGGATATAAGAGAAGGAATATATTCTGGTTATTAACTATATGAGTAAATATGCATACAAGAGTATAATAATACGTAAATATATATGTGTATCCTTTCAGAGCAAAATATTATAAGGGTGAAAAGTTTGACAGAACACCGGTCCGTGGAAAAAAAAGACCCAAATCACACCGATCCGCGGTGCAAAAAAGGTTGGGGACCCCTGAAGTAGTACGTCCCGTTCCCTATTGGAATCCCCTAACAGCACTAAAAAAAATTAAAATGAATTCTCATCACCGCGATTTGTCGTGTACAGGGTACTTATGAGCGAAAGTGAACCAACCTTCTAGTCTGCTAAGAACAAGCTTATTGTCCATTAGTTTGGACACAGTCCAGTGTCGGTGACGTGGGGGCTCCTCTTTCACTCCACGAAGATGCTCCTGGAAGTTTGCTCCAGCCAGTCTCGCAGACATTTTCCCCACTTGATTTCTGAATGCTGAGACGAAGATTCTCTAATGATTTTTTAGACCCTAATGCTGGACACGTCGAGACAAAAAGCAAAAAGAACTAAGTTGGAAAACATGGCGAGTCCTCCTCTTCTTGGTTTTATTGGACGTATCCCTTGTATCGTGGGGCATTACCGCCATCTACTGGGTCGATGGTTTGGCACGAGATCAGTTGCCTGGCTCTGCCAGACTATTCTCCCTGTATTTTTCAAACACTGAGAGAATTTCACACACACCATTAAGACGTGTTCAACTGTTTCATGATCTCCGTAGTATTTCTTTCCATCTTTGTGTCCCACCCCCACCTGTGTCTGTATTGAGAACAAATGTATCATTGCCACCTTTTTTGTATGTGATTCCTAATAACGGATTTCCCTTCTGCTTTACTCATATCGAGCCGCCTGTCTATCCTCAGTGCTTTCAGTACTTGTTTGGCAAGTATACCAACTTCCTCCTTCCCCTCAATCCTCACGTGTGCTGGGACCCGCACAAACTCCACCCCGAGCCCTCTTTCTCTGTTTCATACAATAACTCGTGTGTCTCAATTATTAAGTTAAGTTTGTTCGACTTAATGTTTACTATGCTCATGAGCGTCGACCAACTGTCTGAAGCAAGTCCCAATTACTGCCTTATTTATCCCATTTGTTTTAACCCAATCTATTGCCATTATTATTGCTACTGCATAAACTGATAAGTGATCTGTAAACCTCTTTTTAACGTCTACTTTGGAACTCGGCACATGTACCGCCGCCCCTGTAAGTCCCGTTTCTGGATCCTTTGATCCATCAGTAAATATCAGAACATTATGCCAGTACTTCCTTTCCAAGTACTCCTCGACCACCTTCCCCTGGTTTTCCCTATCCTAGCGGAAGTTCAGGATTTTTGACATTAAGCTTAAAGTGCCTATGACAGAAAAAAGCATCTTTATTTCATATTTCACGCAGAAATTTATGCTCCTGAATGAATTGGACCGCTTGGATGTGCGTGTAAGCGATCGTTTTATTTATTTAATTTTTTTGAATCCCGCCCCATGAAAATGAATAACACCGAGGGCAGCATCTCACTTCCTTAATAGCAGGGGTCAGCAACCTTTTTGGTGCAGTGCCACTTTCAAATTTTCTTGTCAGTGTGCCACACCAAGATTAATGACGCACATCTGAATTTTTTTATCCAACAGAGCTGTAATTTTACTCCAAAGAAAACAATATGGACATACATGAAAATTCTATAACTACCATTCTTTATCAATTAACTAAAAAATAAATGCATATTGTAGAAAATATCAAAACTTGAAAATTAGTGCAACAGTAATAACAGCTGTACAGCAGCATCATCTTTTATAAACATATCACACACACGCACACCCACCCACCCCAGCAAGAAAAGGGGAACAGGTGTGATTTTCAGTGCAGGTCTCTCACAGTACAAAGTGGGCTGTTTTAACCTTCAAAGTCAGAACAGGCGACTCTTAAGGCTACGTTCATACCGCAGGTCTTAATGCTCAAATTCGATTTTTTTGTCATATAGTATCTGTTTTTTGGGCGTGCCCTTTCAGAATAGCTTTGTCCAATGAGACCGTTCAAGTATTAGCATGCGCAGAAGCATCAAAACAAATGACCACACATGCTGGCTGTCATCCGTCATTCCAGGGAGATCATATTTTGATTTCCAAAAGGAGGACACATATAACAGACATAAATAATCCCCGTTTAGGCTTATATTTAAAGTTTATATGGATAGATAGCATGCACGCACTGTCCATGCATGTCACACACACAGTTAACCCATTTCTATTTTTTTAATGACTATTCTCAAGTCCGACCCGTCCTAAAAAGCCGTGTTCAAGGCAAGCTAGGCGCTAACACACAGCTGCACCACTACTGTAGCGCGCTGTCTCTCTCGCTTTTTGATGGCGTAATTGCTGCATGAATTCCGATTTGGGAGACTTGACAGTTCAGACCATGCGCGACATTCTGGAAAAATGTGGCCCAGATCGGATTTAAACCACATTCGAAAGTGACACAGATCGGACTTGAAACGTCAAGTTAATGCCTCACTCGAGTCGGAAAAACACGAAAAAATCATATTCGTGCTTACTTAAAGAGTGAATTCTATGTACAATTTTAGATTTTATATTACAAATATATAAGATGCCTACCTTAAAGCGCCTGTGACACGAAAAAGCATTTTTATTTCATAATATGCGCGGTATTTTATGCCCCTGAATGATATGGGCCGCTTGGATGTGTGTGGAAGCGATCGCAATTTTTATTTAGTTTTTTGAATCCCGCGCCATGAAAATGAGTGACTTCCGGCTTCGGTCTTACATTGAGGAGGAGGGCGCTGTGACGTGTACGGTAGAAGACGTCCTCTTCACGCTACAGTGTACTGTTGTGTATGAGGACGAAGGATTCAGCTGATTTTGCGGATTAATACGTTTATTTTTCGCATCACGCCAGCCAAACGGCTGCAGAAAAATCATTCTGTATGAGGGAGAGGCGTATGCGCCTTTTTGGAGTTTCAAAAGGTTCCCATTCACCGTGGATATTTACTGTGGGACCATTGGACTGACGAGGAAGTGAGTAAACATCTTGTTTTGTATTATGTCAAATACGAATACAGCGATTACAAAGTAAACACTACAAACTTCCTTTAAATGAAGGACTACTTACGTTTGATCATTGATAGGCATGTAAAAAGCTCTCCTAAATGTCATTAGCAGCAGCACGTTAGCTGCGCAACAAATCCAGCCACCCTCCTCCGGGGAACGAACCGTAAATTGCTCTCCGCCGGGCGGTTTGCCGATCCACTAAGACAATTGACAACCGGGTCGTCATGTCAAATAATCCAGGATAGTTATGTGTGATTTTCCACTTCGAAGACTTTGAAACATCACTCGGTTCGGGTTTGCATGTCGGCTAGCTGTCACGGCTTCTGGTTTGTTTACATTCTCCGAAGCCGGGGAAGGGAAATGACATATGTCCGATTTAGGTGTCATAAAATATCGTTCGGGAGGTGCGACAGTAAAGGTGAAGTCGACATTTTTTACCATTATGGAGTAATTTTGCCATGTCGTCCTGAATAAATGCATTTTTATTATTTCATATTCCATTCAGCACAAGACTGTTATTTGTCATGAACATGCCATTTATTTAGCAATTAGGGAAAATACTTGGATAAAAACAATATCCTGTAAAAATATTGAAGTAAAGAGACAGAAACAATGACATTTTGCCGCTCTCTTCGTCGCGTTTTCCTCGTTGTGAATAGTTCCCCCTCGACGGGCTGACTGGTCCTTCTCAAGCCATTGATATAGCAATTGGGGAAAATACTTGGATAAAAAGAATATCCTGTAAAAATATTGAAGTAAAGAGACAGAAACAATGGCATTTTGCCGCTCTCTTCGCCGCGTTTTCCTCGTTGTGAATAGTTCCCCCTCGACGGGCTGACTGGTCCTTCTCAAGCCATTTATATGGCTATTGGGGAAAAATACTTGGATGAAAAGAATATCCTGTAAAAATATTGGAGTAGAGAGACTGAAACAATGACATTTTGCAGCTCTCTTCATCGCGTTTTCCTCGTTCTGAATAATTCCTCCTCAATGCGCTGAATAGTAAAACCGATTAGCCCAGTCTACCGCTGACGTCATCCACCTGTTGGGGACGCTAAAGCCCTATAATGGTAGGCGTGGCTAACCGGCAGAGTAAAAGACTAATTTCTCGTCATCTGTGCTTTTCTAAATTGTTGTATATAGTCGAATCGTCTCAAAATATGATTCTAATTCACATAATAATGCCATTTAAGACTTTTTTTCTCGTGTCATATGCTCTTTAAGGTTGATCCCTGGTCCTCTTTTCCATGAATTTTCATGTTTTGTCTTGTAGTGGCGTTTGACACTTGTTGTGCGACACGCAACGCTATCGAGGCATAATGCACAAACAGAGCTAGCGGAAGTAACCAGCCAACCAGTTGTTACTGGCATCCCCAAGGGGCCACTGTCCCCTATAAGATGACCGGCTTACTAGTTAAGCGTAGAAGAAGTGGACGTCTGGGTGAGAAAAAGAGTGCAGATTGGTAATACTGTGTACTTCCGCCAGCTCTGTGATTGGTTGGCTTCATTACACGTTAGTCGCGTGGGCTGAATTGAGCGCGCAGAGAAAAAAATCCGACGAGCGCAGGAGTTCAGAAATTGAGAAAGATCTGGAGGTGTGCTCAAAATCCATTATTGCTCGCATATAACGTCATAGGCAGAGGGGGTGGGAGGGGCGCTCCGATAAAGCCCCTAAATAACAGGGCGCGCAACTGAAAAAGCCTTAATTTCTGGTAAAAAAGGCGCTTTTTAAAATTAATTTTGCCATGCAATCGCGTGTCACTGGTTAACCCTTCGCATGCCAGTGCTGACACGCGTGTCATAGGTTGCCGACCCCTGCTTTATAGCATGCAGATGGACTGCGGATTCAGCTGATTTTGCAGATTAATTTGTGTATTTTTCACATCCCGCCAGCCAAATATGCTGCAGAGTTTTGTTTTTCAAAAACCCCCATCCCCAGATAGGCCAAAACAAGTCCGACAACTGTGGGACCATTGGACTTACGAGGAAGCGAGTCAATATCGTATTTTGTATTATGTCAAATACTGGGATCATGGCACACGTTTTAATTCGCAGGTGGCTTGCATTTTGCACAACCCCCTCTTGTCCTCTTCACTTGCCCGCCGGGAGAGCGCTATACTTATTGCCCTCTTCGTGTGCCCGGTATTCTGTCAAATTTTGTACCCCATCAGAAATTGCGACTGTGTTAAAATGGCCGTGAATACAGTGATTACAAAGTAAACACTACAAACTTTCTTTAAATAAAGTAATATTTTTTTACGTTTGATCAGGGACGGACATGTAGAAAAGTTCTCCTCAGACACACCCTGCCATGTTAGCTGCACAGAACAACTTCATACCGCTCTCTCACTGTTTACGTCTTCGCTGTGTCGCTAAGCATTAATTTACATCATATTCGTGTTGAATATGTATGCTTATGATGTTAGTTGTTTATTTAGCACCTGTGGATAACATTGAGAGTCCAACTGAATGTAAAAGAGGTCTTATTCACAGCCACAACAGCTTTGGGAGCGAAATATCATAAGGGTGAAAAATTTGGCAGAACTCAGGCAATAGACCACTACCCTTGAGTTGGGCTCGGGCAGCTACGCGCTCCTCCGACGTCGGCCGGTTTGTCCGGCGGTCATTCTCCAGCTGCTTCCCCGACAATTGAGCTCTCCTGCCCACAGTAGGGGAATGATGAGCTGTCACTTGCTTGCCGCCAAGGGGTTGCCGATCGATGAAGACAATCGAGAACCCCGCCGCCGTGTGACATGACCCGGGGTAGTTTTATGTGATTTTTCGCTTCGAAAGGCGAGAATAAGACCTTAATACACTGCTTGTTTCTGGTTAGCATGTCAGCTAGCTGTCTCGCCTTCTGATTTGCTTATGCTCTCCAAAGTCAGGGCAGGGAAATAACAAAAGCCGGACTAACTTACAGTGGGGCAAATAAGTATTTAGTCAACCACCAATTGTGCAAGTTCTCCTACTTGAAAAGATTAGAGAGGCCTGTAATTGTCAACATGGGTAAACCTCAACCATGTGAGACAGAATGTGGGGGGAAAAAACAAAAAAATCACATTATTTGATTTTTAAAGAATTTATTTCCAAATTAGAGTGGAAAATAAGTATTTGGTCACCTACAAACAAGCAAGATTTCTGTCTGTCAAAGAGTTCTAACTTCTTCTAACGAGGTCTAACGAGGCTCCACTCGTTACATGTATTAATGGCACCTGTTTTAACTCATTATCGGTATAAAAGACACCTGTCCAAAACCTCAGTCAGTCACACTCCAAACTCCACTATGGCCAAGACCAAAGAGCTGTTGAAGGACACCAGAGACAAAATTGTAGACCTGCACCAGGCTGGGAAGACTGAACCTGCAATAGGTAAAATGCTTGGTGTAAAGAAATCAACTGTGGGAGCAATTATTTGGAAATGGAAGAGATACAAGACCGCTGATTATCTTCCCCGATCTGGGGCTCCATGCAAGATCTCACCCCGTGGCGTCAAAATGATAACAAGAACAGTGAGCAAAAATCCCAGAACCGCACGGGGGGACCTAGTGAATTATCTACAGAGAGCTGGGACCACAGTAACAAAGGCTACTATCAGTAATACAATGCGCCGCCAGGGACTCAAATCCTGCACTGCCAGACATGTCCACCTGCTGAAGCCAGTACACGTCCAGGCCCGTCTGTGGTTCGCTAGAGAGCATTTGGATGATCCAGAAGAGGATTGGGGGAATGTGTTATGGTCAGATGAAACCAAAATAGAACTTGTTGGTAGAAACACAGTTTCTCGTGTTTGGAGGAAAAAGAATACTGAATTGCATCCGAAGAACACCATACCCACTGTGAAGCATGGAAGTGGAAACAGCATGCTTTCGGGTTGTTTTTCTGCAAAGGGACCAGGGCGACTGATCTGTGTAAAGGAAAGAATGAATGGGGCCATGTATCGAGAGATTTTGAGCGAAAATCTCCTTCCATCAGCAAGGGCATTGAAGATGAGACGTGGCTGGGTCTTTCATCATGACAATGATGCCAAACACACAACCAGGGCAACAAAGGAGTGGCTTCGTAAGAAGCATTTTAAGGTCCTGGAGTGGCCTAGCCAGTCTCCAGAACCTCGACCCCGTAGAAAATCTGTGGAGGGAGTTGAAAGTCCGTGTTGCCCAACAACAGCCCCGAAACATCACTGCTCTAGAGGAATTGGGCAAAATACTAGCAACAGTGTGTGAAAAGCTTGTGAAGAGTTACAGAAAACGTTTGGCCTCTGTTATTGCCAACAAAGGGTACATAACAAAGTATTGAGATTAACTTTTGGTATTGACCAAATACTTATTTTCCACCATGATTTGCAAATAAATTCTTTAAAAATCAAACAATGTGATTTTCAGTTTTTTTCCCACATTGTTTCTCATGGTTGAGGTTTACCCATGTTGACATTTACAGGCCTCTGTAATAATTTCAAGTGGTAGAACTTGCACAATTAGTGGTTGACTAAATACTTATTTGCCCCACTGTAATTTTGCATAAACTATTGTTTGGGAGGGTCAAGAAGTTGATAGCTTTGACCATTATGGAGAAGTTTTGCCATGTCATACTGAATAAATGCATTTTAATATTTCATATTCCATTTAGCACAAGACTGTTAACTGTCATTACCATACAATTTATCTAGCAGTTGGGAAAAAAATACTTATATAAAAGAGTATCCTATAAAAAATATTGATTGAAACAATGAAGACATTTTGCTGTTCTGTGTCATATTTTCCTTGTTCTGAATCTTCACTCTCAGTGGGCTGGAGCCTACATCAGCTGAAATCGTGACCCTGCCGCCGTCACCCACTAGCTGGGGACGCGAGAGCACTGTAATGAAAGGCGTGGCTAAACGGCTGATTAAAATTTCTCGTTATCTGCGCTTTGCCAAATTGTTGTATGAAGTCGAATCGTCTCAAAATATGATTCTAATTCATATAATCCAAAAAACAACAAAAACTTTTTTATCCTGACATGGGCACTTTAATCTTCGATTAAGCAGGGGTTTAGTCGGTGGGTGGAGTAGATTTCAACAAATTCCGTTTCGTTTGCAAGTTATTTGTTAGTTTCAGGGCTCCGGAGTGGCTAAGCTAGTATTTGTTCATAGATAAGCCAAACTGCACTATAGACCCTACTCACCTACGTCACAAAATGGGCGTGTCGCTGTTTCCGGCCGCCATACTGTCCGTCATTGTTTATCCGTATTCTCATTGTTTTCAATTAGTCGAGCAAGTTATAGAGCAATTCATGGAAGCCCCGGTGTTATCTGACGCTGTAAACTCATTGGATGCGTTGCATAAAAGGCATTACGTGGAAAAGCTTCCGTTTATCCATTCGCCAGATCCGTATTTGATGCCTAAATCGATGTTTTTCGACCCGCTGGCTTCGCCTGACATCTGATATCCTGATATTTACAACTATCTTGTCCACACAAAATCAGCCTATTCTCACGAAAGTTTGAAAAACTTTAAGAGCTTGGAGGCTTATAAATGCTACGTTGCTGGTTGGGTGAAACAGGTCCTCGTACACGAAAATTCGGCAGGAAGGTGAGTTACGAAATTTTCAATTCAAAATCTTTTGTTCTTGCTAACATCCACTGTCAAGTTTAATGTATTTCATATCATTTGTCAATGGAGCTAGGGCTTTTAATGTTTATATGGTTTAGCGATAGCACTCTCACTATACATACATATATAATACGTAATAAATATGAAGTGCGATAGCACTACTCCAGATTGTCCCTAGTTGAATTTATTTTTTGGCTTTTGACCTCAATAGTGAAATTGTAAATTAATTGTATGACAACTGTCTGATTATCCCCTTATAATTATATATTTTCAGGTAGTTCATTCACAACTTCTGAGTGTATGTTGTCGGCGATTAGCCTAGCAATGATCTTAATTGTGGTTGTCAGCCCAAAACCCTCTAAATATATATTACATGCATCTTACCAGATATAAAATGACTACTACATAATCTGTGGTAGTCGTTTGGAGCCCAGTTTTCTCGTCGAATTGCAGCAGTCAATCTCGGCCTCCTCTCCGGGTCTCTCGGAATACGGTAAAAATTCAAGTCCCTCCGTCTATCTTCTCTGTTTTTGCAACCGACCACCACACACAACTTCACCATTTTGATTATTAATGTTAACGAGCAGAAAAACACGCCATAATAGGAGGAATTTACGAAGCGCTAATGCATTAACATGACTAGTATCCGGACAACATGGCGCAGGGGCGTGGCTGTGACGTCATGTGAGTAGGGTCTATATGCGGCAGCTGACCTCACTGTATTATATGTGTCTGTCATTAGACCAAATGAATCACAATTATAATCGGGAAAGACAGTCAACCTCTGCTACCACCTCTCTGCCTGACATCTGCTACCCTGATATCTACAACTATCTTGTCCATACAAAATCAGCCTATTCTCACGAAACTTTGAAAAACTTTAAGAGCAGCACTCTAAGCAACATTACCCCGTGTGACCCTTTACTTCCAATTTTCTAAAATGGCGACAATCAATCAAAAAAAAAAAGTTGACTGCGATGGCCGACGCTTCAAGGATAGGTGGATATTGGACTATTTCTTCAATAAAACACGCAACAACTGTGTCTGCCTCATTTGCAAAGCGACAGTCGCTGTTTTCAAAGAGTTCGATGTGACGCGATAATGATATTACCGAACAAGACACGCTGACATGTACGACAACATTACAGGGAAGATACGCAGCGAGAAATTATAGCAACTTGAAGCTTGTTTAATTTCACAGCAGCAGTATTTCACAAGAGCCCGAGTGTCGAAAGAGAACGCCACAAAGACGAGACTGTTGAAATTATGAATAAAAAAAATAATAAAGCAAATGTGACACACAGAAGGGCTTGCTAAAATTTGTTTAAATATATTGTTCTATGTAAATCAGCCAAGGTAGCCCCCCGCATTTTACCACACCAAATCTGGCCCCCTTTGCAAAAGGTTTGGAAACACCTGTTTAACTGATGGTACTTAGGCGAGGCCAGCTTATTTCACTTGGTACCAGCTAAATATTATTCAAAATGTAATGATGGTGGAAGAAATAAGCATCTTGAATTTGAAACTGTATGTTGTCGGCGATTAGCCTCGCAATGATCTTAATTGTGGTTGTCAGCCCAAAACCCTCTAAATATATATTAAATGCATCTTACCAGATATAAAATGACTACTACATAATCCGTGGTAATCGTTTGGAGCCCAGTTTTCTCGTCGAATTGCAGCAGTCGCTCTCCTCGCTCTCCTCTCCGGGTCTCTCGGAATACGGTAGAACTTCAAGTCTCTCCGTCTATCTTCTCTGTTATTGCAACCAACCGACACACACGCCTTCACCATTTTGATTATTAATGTTAACGAGCAGAAAACCACGCCATAATAGGAGGAATTTATGTAGCGGTAATGCGTCAACACGACGAGTAGACGGACAATATGGCGCGGAGGCGTGGTTGTGACGTCATCATGAGTAGGGTCTATCAATACTGTTGTAGTCCAACATGCCTCCTAGCATGCATAGCATCGCTACAGATGTAAATATCAAAATTCATGTCCTGTGTTGATTATTTCTTCAGTTACTGTTCCAGTTGTTTCATAAATTGCTAGTTATGGTATTTAGTAACACTTTATTTAACAGTGGCACCAAAAGACTGTCATTCGACAATCATCATTATGACATGACACTGTCATGAACATTAATGAATGCTTATAACAGATGTAATTTGGTGTTATCCGGCAAATTATATCACCTTTGGATGTAAAAGATCTGAGCTGGACATAAATGGAGTTAGTGACATAATTTGCCAGATGACACTTAGGCTAGGTTCATACTACAGGTCTTAATGCACAAATCCGATTTTTTGTCATCTCCGTTTTTTTGGCGTGCCCGTTCAGACTGCCTTTGTCCATTGAGACCATTCAAGTATTACGCGTGCACACTAATTCGCAGTCCGACACTCACTGAGCATGATGACCCGCATGCGCAGAAGCATCAAAATAAATGACACACGTCATCCGCCATTCCAGGGATATTATATTTTGCTTTTCAAAAAGAGGGCACAAATAACAGACATAAATAATTCCCGTTAAGGCTTATAGTCAAAGTTTATACGGATCGATAGCATGCACGCACTGTCAGTGCATGTCACACACACATACGGGCAGTTTGCCCCGACTCTCGGCCGTGTAGGCAATGTTAAAATATTGCTCACATAGAGCAGAGAGAAAACCGATCATTCTCAGGCTTATCCTCAACCCATTTTTATTTTGTATGACTGCTGTCAAGCCTGGCCATTCCCCAAAAAGCCGCGTTCACTGCAAGCTAAACGCTAATAATGCACAGCTGCACCGCTACCTTAGCATCTCTCTCGCTATTTGATGACGTAATTGCTGCATGAATTCCGATTTGGGAGACTGGACAGTACAGACCGCCGCGACAGTGTGGAAAAATGTCGCTCAGATCGGATTTGAACCACATACGAAAGTGACCCAGATCGGATTTGAAATGGTCCAGTTCTATGCGACTTGTCACGTTCCGACCGTCAAGTTAATGCCTGACTCGAGTCGGAAAAACACAAAAAAAATCGGATTCGTGCATTAAGACCTGTAGTATGAACCTAGCCTTAATGACATCTGTCATAAGAAATCAGTAATGCTCATGATAGTGTCATGTCATATTTACGACGGTCTTATGACGCCGCTTTCAAATAGAGTGTTACCTGGTAACCCAAATAAATCAACAAATAAGCCGCACTGGACTATAAACCGCAGGATTCAAAATGAAGGAAAAAAGTAGCGGGTTATAGCCCCAAAATTACGGTAATGTATATCTTGAAGTCCAGTTCATTTTCTTGCAGGCTTTACCCTTAAAGTGACAACTGTATATTAGGGGTGGTACCCTCTTGGTACCTCCAGATGCGATTTACAGTACAAAGCTTGCGATAATAATGATCGTAATATGGCGATACAATGTTTATCGATACAGGAAATCATCCTAAAATATTCTACAGAATGACTAATAAACAGAAAAACAAGCTTCTGCTGTAAATTGAAATGAGTTCATCAATAGTAGACGTCCAATACATTTGAACTGAGAGGGTGGCAGCATATTTCTGGCTCATGACATCAAGACATTTTTTTGGCGGGGGTGCTGGGGGAGAGTGTAATTGTTGGGCACCAAAGCAAAAATAGCCATTGTATCCATTGCAATTTTTTTCCAGCAACCTCTGAAAAAGAGTAAACGGTTGAACAGGCCTCGCCCGCATGTCCTTGGAGCTGCAGTGTAACTTTGAAACTAACAAGTTGGACTCGGGAGGACGACTTCTTTGGAAACAGCCAATCAGTGTACTTCTGCCAGCTCTCTGATTGGTTGGCTTTGTAATATGTTAGTTGCGTGTGCTAAACAGAGCGCGCAGAGAAAACAAACTGACGAGCACAGGACTCGAGAAATTGAGCGAGAGCAGGAGGGGGGAATTGAGCAGCTAAGAGTAGATTTTTTTTTGCTCAATATTATTTTCTGTGTTCATATCTATGATTGCTTGCTCAAAATGCTCGCTCGTTATATATTTTTTGCTCTAAATCTAGTTTTCTGTGCTCAAAATCCATTATTGCTCACTCAGAATAGTGGCAACAATAAAACGCCATAAAACAGAAGCATCCATGTGGTGAGATTTGTTGATTTCAATCTTTTCACCTCAGAAGTTATATTTGATGTTTCGGCTGCCAAATTGGCAAATTGATTTAATATGACACGATGTCACTTGACTGAAGTCACTCTAAAAAAAACAATGCATATTTTACTTGGGATTGAAGAGAATTTGGGGGCAGATGCAGTCAAGCGCAACCATACTTTGACTTGATTGAAATGAAAGCTTGTATACGAATGACAGAAATGGGGGGTCGAGGGGGTATTGTTTGTTCTGTAATTCTATTTATTAGTTTTGCCAATATACGTACTTAATAAAAGGTGTGTATTTAGATGTTTCCCCTTACGATGTTGTTCATTCCCATGAGACTGCCATTGATGGTGAAAAATGGATAAAACATGTATCCACACTGCAAAAACACACTATTCCCTTATTTTACTCACACAAATACTGGGTTCTAGACCACATGGCTGATTTAGGTAAATTTCACCCCTCCCTATCACTTCTCTCTCAAACCCCCCGCCCCTCTTTCCTTGGTTATCAGGTCCCCCACATGGTGTCAACCGGAAATGCAACAAAGCTAACGATTGCACCAACATGTTCATAGTTAGCTAGAGTAGGCGTTTAATGTATTTCTTGTTGTTGTGCTTTTTCTGTCTCTCTCTCCCTCTTTTCTTCTGTTCCCCCATATCCCTTTCCTGTTCGCTGCTTTCTCCTAATAAACGAGGTACGTTGAATGATCACAACAGATGTGTGTCAAAAAAGATCCCATGTGACTCCCATGTGATACACTAAAACTGTTTAGATCAATCGGACACTCAGATCTCCATTGTCTGTGTCAAGCAGCTGAACAGGACAGGTTAAAAAGAGGGGAAAAAAGTTACTTTTTTCAGCCATTCTATCAAGCACCACATAATTTTCCACTGACATTAGAATACAGGTAGTCCCCGGGTTACAACGTACTCGACTTCCGCGATTTCTACTTTACAAAGCCGGAGTCTTGTCCGCCATTTTGTCTCCAGACTTTTTTTTTTTCTTTTTAAGTTTCATAAACAGTATCTTAGTGCACCTCACAGTATCTTATTTTTTTACTTTACTATACAGATGGCAGTGTATCCTCCATCATTAGACAAAACACAATACTTTGGGATTTTTTGGATAGTTATTTTGGGGGTACTCAAAGGGTTGATTCTGATGACTAATGCGGAAATTCGGGTAACGTAGCCAGCGTAGGAATGGAACTCGTTCGTAACCCTGGGATTACCTGTATCTTTCTCTGTTGTCATGAGCATAAATGCTTCTAGGGTTTTCTTGAATTTGTTTCTCAACCTGTTTTTGACAGTGAAATCGAATGTTAACTATTAAATTGCAAATACAGTACATTATTCAATATTATACTACAAGGGCGAAGGTTTGGTCCCAACATTGGTAGGGATTATATAAAAGCATGACGTGCATGTACACTTTTTGCTGGGGACGGGACATTGATAAGACCAAACAGTTTGTGAATGGGGTTCAGGGATACATTTCTCACGAATAAGAACCTAATTATTTGATAGGCTTAAAGATCAATGCAAAAATAAATCTGGATTGACTTATACTAATTTTAACATGTATTGGTTCAGGTGATACACCAGTTTTCAAAAACTACTAAAGTAACAGTTTGAAAACTTCCGGAACAAATGTCTGGATTATATTAGGAAATTGGAATCACAGTATTTGAAAAAAAAAAGTAAATTATACAGTGGGGCAAATAAGTATTTGGTCAACCACTAATTGTGCAAGTTCTCTCACTTGAAAATACTAGAGAGAATGTAATTGTCAACATGGGTAAACCTCAACCATGAGAGACAGAATGAGGAAAAAAAAAAACAGAAAATCACATTGTTTGATTTTTAAAGAATTTATTTGCAAATCACGGTGGAAAATAAGTATTTGGTCAATACCAAAAGTTCATCTCAATACTTTGTAATGTGCACTTTGTTGGCAATTGCGGAGGCCAAATATTTTCTGTAACTCTTCACAAGCTTTTCACACACTGTTGCTGGCATTTTGGCCGATTCCTCCATGCAGATCTCCTCTAGAGCAGTGATGTTTTGGGGCTGAAAGATGATGTTTCCAACCCCATGCTTCACAGTGGGTATGGTGCAATTCAGTATTCTTTTTCCTCCAAACAAGATAACCTGTGTTTCTTCCAAAAAGTTTTATTTTGGTTTCATCTGACCATAACACATCCTCCCAGTCCTCTTCTGGATCATCCAAATGCTCTCTACCGAACCGCAGACAGGCCTGGACGTGTACTGGCTTCAGCAGAGGGACACGTCTGGCAGTGCAGGATTTGAGTCCCTGGCGGCCCATTGTGTTACTGATAGTAGCCTTTGTTAATGTAGTCCCAGCTCTCTGTAGGTCATTCACTAGGTCCCCCCGTGTGGTTCTGGGATTTTTGCTCACTGTTCTTGATATCATTTTGACGCCACGGGGTGAGATCTTGCATGGAGCCCCAGATCGAGGGAGATTATGAGTGGTCTTGTATGTCTTCCATTTCATAATAATTGCTCCCACAGTTGATTTCTTTACACCAAGCGTTTTACCTATTGCAGATTCAGTCTTCCCAGCCTGGTGCGCGTCTACAATTTTGTCTCTGGTGTCCTTCGACAGCTCTTTGGTCTTGGCCATAGTGGAGTTTGGAGTGTGACTGAGTGAGATTGTGGACAGGTGTTTTTTATACCAATAATGAGTTAAAACAGGTGCCATTAATACAGGCAACGAGTGGAGCCTCGTTAGACCTCTTTAGACCTATTTGACAGCCAGAAATCTTGCTTGTTTGTCGTTGACCAAATACTTATTTTCCCCTCTAATTTGGAAATAAATTCTTTAAAAATCAAACAATGTGATTTTCTGTTTTCCCCCCCCCACATTCTGTCTCTCATGGTTGAAGTTTACCCATGTTGACAATTACAGGCCTCTCTAATCTTTTCAAGTAGAAGAACTTGCACAATTGGTGGTTGACTAAATACTTATTTACCCCACTGTATTAAAAAACACAAAAAAATACAAATTTGTTAATCATCTCTTGACTAATCAGAAATGAAAAACATTTTCCTTCTTTCTATCTTTGTTTGCGTACTATCTATCCTCATTAAAATATGAAAACCCTTTTAATGTTTTGGTGGTTTTAAAGCAGACAGTTTTTTTCATCTGTGTGATTTTAACAAAGATCAGATCACATTTGATGGCGATTTTATCAGGCATGAAAATGTCTCCCCTTTCGGCGAAATTCGCCGTTTTGAAGTCCAAAAGGGTGACCTACGTGAATTGTTTGGGGGGGGCGGTCCGGAAGAGTTTAGTTAATTATTATTATCATGTGATTAACTTTGTACGTAAATTGAGCACTTCAGAAATCAGTCTTTTAAAAAAGTGACACTTGGACAGTCAGCAAATTCTTCTGGCTGCTTCGCTGAGGCCCAAACTGCGTTCCATTATTCCAATCGCGCACACTCTTGGAGAGCATTTGGTTGCATTGCAAAGCTGCGAAAACAAAAAGCAGGCCTTATCCAACCCAGGGCAGACCAGAGCGCAGCATACACACTTGCCTGTATTTGCCAGCAGATTGAATTTGGTGAGTGATGGTTGCAATCGTTTTCATATTTTGCGATATAATAAAGTTACTGCCATTCGTTGCAACTTGGGTTGAACACTGACAGAGCTAGCCAAATCTCTCGTGAAAAAATAGCTACCGTTAAGTTAGCGTCAAGCTTGTGTATTTCGCGGTAAGATAAACGAAGAAACACTCTGATTAGTCAAATTAAGCGGTATGCTCTTGGATGGAGGGGGCACTCGCATCGATCCAATCGTCCGCTTGAGACGCTTTATTTTCGGCTGGGACTTGAGCTGACAGCCGTTGCCGGCACAACACCGGCCCGACGAGTGGGGGGAATGATTCTTGCTTCTTAAAGATTTTCAGAAATACAGCAATCCCTCGTTTTTCGCGGTTAATGGGGACCAGAACCCGCCGCAATAAGTGAAAACCGTGAAGTAGCCCCCCCCCATTTTTTTGTGCGTGATGAATGTATTTATTCAGATTTAACATTGGAAAAAGGATACATATAGAAGACACTTTTTTCCCCATAGTATCATAGAACAGTAAAGTACAGTATTTTTTGGGGTTAAAAAAATATATTTTGTTTAAGGCAAGGCAAGGCAAGGCAAATTTATTTATATAGCACAATTCAACACAAGGCAATTCAAAGTGCTTTACATCACATGAAAACCATAAAAATCACATTTAAATCAACACAACGTAAAAACCAAGACAAAAGATCGCATTTAATCACAGAATAAAAATAAATAAATAAAAATAAAACAAAAATAGAAATAAAGCAAAAACTACTACTAATAATAATCATTGAAATCAGCAATGGAGATAAGCACAAGAGGAATAGAAGGCAGGTAGATTGAAATATATAGACAGTTATGGATATGCAGTGCTAAACAAAAGCGTTTTTAGCCCTGATTTAAATGAGCTAACGGTTTGAGCATACTTCAGACCTTCGGGTAACTTGTTCCAGAGGTGAGGAGCATAATAACTAAATGCTGCCTCACCCTGCTTGGTTCTTGTTCTTGGAACATGCAGAAGACCCGTTCCAGACGACCTTAGGGGTCTAGATGTCTCATAGGAATCTAACAAGTCAAGCATGTATTTTGGTCCAAGGCCATTAAGTGTTTTGTAGACGAGCAGTAGTATTTTATAGTCTATCCTTTGACTCACTGGAAGCCAGTGTAGCGATTTCAAAACCGGTGTAATGTGGTCCAGCTTCCTTGTATTTGTGAGGACTCTGGCTGCAGCATTCTGTACTAGCTGCAGCTTCCTGACTGATTTTTTATCAAGACCTGTAAATATACCGTTGCAGTAGTCCAATCTGCTGAAAACGAATGCATGCATAAGTTTTTCCATGTCTTGTTGAGTCAGAAGCCCCTTAATTCTGGTTATATTTTTTAGGTGGTAATAAGCGGATTTAGTGACGGACTTTAGATGGCTATCAAATTTTAGGTCTGAGTCAATAATTACGCCAAGGTTTCTGACTTGATTTGTAGCTGTAAGTGACATTGTGCTAAGTTGGCTGCTTATCTTTGACCTTTCCTTTTTTGGCCCAAAAATGATCACCTCTGTTTTCTCCACATTTAACTGGAGAAAATTCTGGCACATCCATTCATTGATTTGATGAATGCATTTACTCAGGGAGACTAAGGGACTATAATCATGTGGGGACACAGAAATGTACAGTTGTGTGTCATCTGCATAGGCGTGATAGGAGATGTCATACTGTTCCATTATCTGAGCTAACGGAAGCATATAGATGTTAAATAAGAGTGGTCCAAGAATTGACCCTTGAGGGACTCCACACGTGAATTTGGTTCGTTCTGACTGATAATTTCCGATTGACACAAAGAAATCCCTATCATGTAAATAGGATGTGAACCACTGAAGAATAGTGTCAGTAAGCCCTACCCACTGTTCCAATCTGCTGAGTAGTATGTTGTGATCAACCGTGTCAAATGCGGCGCTGAGATCCAATAGTAGCAGAACAGATGATTTGCCTGCATCGGTATTCCGACGAATATCATTTAGGACTTTGATAAGCACGGTCTCGGTGCTGTGTTGTGGCCGAAATCCAGACTGAAATGAGTCAAAAAGATTGTTTTGGATCATAAAAGTCTGGATCTGTTCAAACACAACCCTTTCGATAATTTTCCCCAGGAATGTCAGATTTGATATTGGCCTGTAATTACTAATGGTTGAGGCATCCAGATTAGGTTTTTTTAGGAGAGGTTTTATTACTGCAGTTTTTAAAGTCTGAGGAAACTCTCCTGTTTGGAGGGAAGTATTTATAATCTGAAGTATGTCTGGGGCTATGCAATGAAAAACAGTTTTGAAAAAGTTTGAAGGAAGGATGTCAAGGCAGCATGTTGTGGGCTTTAGTTTCGACACAATTTCTGTTAAAGTGGCATAGTCCAAGAGGCTAAACTGTCTAAGATTGACGTGGGGGACATGTTGGGAGGCATTTAGTGTAACATTTGTTAATCCGGAGTTGCACACAGTCTGTCTAATCATTAGTACTTTGTGTGTAAAAAATGCTGCGAAATTATTACAGGACACCTCAGATGCCAATTCCTGAGGTATTGATGCTTGTGGGTTTGTCAGTTTGTCAACAACAGAAAATAGTGTGCGAGTATTGTTGGTGTTTCTACTAATGATCTCTGAAAAATATGATTGTCTAGCATTTTTCAGTTCCTGGTTGTATTTGCGAAGACTCTCTTTGTAGATATCATAAAAAACTAGGAGTTTGGTTTTTCGCCATCTGCGTTCTGCTCGTCTACAAACTTGCTTTTGTTTTATAGCTAGTATGGCATTTCTCCAGGGTGACCTCTTCTTTCTTGACAAGGTTTTTGTCTTAATCGGGGCAATAGTGTCCATTACAGTCATCACACCGGAACTGAAACTATTTACAAGTTCTTCCACTGGAGCTATTGTAGGGGTTAATAATGAGGCATAGGCCTGTGTGAATAACGCACATGTGTTATCACTTATGTAACGCTTCCTAATAAACTCTGTTTCCCTTTTCAGAGGATGGACAGGGGTGGTCATTTTAAACATAATGCAGTAGTGATCAGACAGAGCAACATCATTCACTGTGACCTCAGAGATGTTAAGACCTTTGGATATTATTAAGTCCAGTATGTGCCCTCTGTTATGTGTTGGAACTGTGACATGCTGAGATAAACCAAATGTATCCAAAATATTTAAAAGCTCTCTAGCACATCCTTCTTCAGGATTATCAACATGAATGTTAAAGTCACCCACTAAAACAACACAATCAAAGTCCATGCACACGGAAGACAGTATTTTGGTAAACTCATCAAAGAACATTGTGTTATACTTCGGTGGTCTGTAAATTGTTACCAAGGCAGCTCTGCAAGGGCTTTTTAGCTGAATGACAATATACTCAAAGGAATCAAACTGACCACATGAAATATTCGTGCATTGAAAACTGTCCCTGATCAGACTGGCAACCCCACCTCCTTTCTTATGGGTTCTTGGCGCACTAAAGAAATTGAAGTTTGCGGGGGTTGCCTCGATCAGAACTGTCGAACTCTTATCTTGATCTAACCAAGTTTCTGTTAGGAACAACATGTCAAGGTTATGTTTGCAGATAAAATCATTAATTAAGAAAGATTTGCCAGCTAAAGATCTAATATTTAGCAGAGCCAATTGGAGATGCCAGACTGGATTCACTGGTGAGCTTTGGGAATGACATACTATGGTTAACAGGTTGGCAGAATTTATTGAACGTTTTTTATTTCTCACCAGTCTAGCCCTTTTTTTGTTGTTTATCACCACTGGGATTGTTGAGCATACATACTGTACTCCATAAGGCCCCGGCTTTTGCTGGGACAGAAAAGTCTTTGTAATATTTTCACAGCCTGGACCCGGTGCACATCATATTGGTGTCGCAAACATGGCTTCCTCCATAGAAGGATAATACCGTGTAGTTCCAGAGTTGTAGTGCTTTGGCTTTGCCCCGAGAGAATTCCAGTGGAGGCTGGTTGGTTTGTTGCCATCTTCCCCTGGCACCTGTCGGGTGTGGCAGGTACAGGGTGGAAGCGAAGACATGAACTTGAGGAGATCAAGAGACTGGTTAACCTTGCTATCTAGACCCATGGAGTCCCAATCAGGTTGACTCATTATTCCATCCAAACTAAGTCATCGGCGGGGTGGCTTCCGGGACTGTGGGGATTTAGGCCTTGATGAGGCCTTAGCCTGACTGAGTCGGCGGAGTGGTGGCGTCTTGGAGTGTGAGGATTTGGTGCTGGATGGGGCCTTATCCTGGAGTCGGCGGCGTGGTGGCGTCTTGGAGTGTGAGGATTTGGGGCTGGATGGGGCCTTAGCCTGGAGTCGGCGGCATGGTGGCGTCTTGGAGTGCGAGGATTTGGTGCTGGATGGGGCCTCGACAGCAGAGGATTGCACGGTCGGGTCGTTCTCCTCCTGTTGAGCTGATGGAGCCACTTCTTGAGTCTCGTCTGAAGGGGGTCGATCACCTGCTACCAGGGTCTCCTTCCGTTGAGGCAGTGGAGCCTCAGCAGAGGAGGGTTGGTCACAGCCTGGCGGGGCTAGCTTAGTCACTTCCCCTTCAGCGACTATCGGCTCCATTTTTGGAGGAGAGATTGATCCTGCGTGCACACTGTCTGATTCAGCACTCATCCCAGCCACCATGTTTATCCGATGTTTTGGGACAGCTTGCCTCCTTTCCTCGAGATAAGCAGACTGTCTGTGCCTCAAGAGATAAAACATGCTGCTGCTTAGTAACCGCACTCCTGACTTATTTAGGTGAAGGCCATCGTTCTTAAAGAGGTGCCTGCGCCCTGAAAATATGTTGAAATTGTCAATGAAGTACATCGATTGTCCAGCGCATGTTGCTTTGAGCCATTTGTTAAGCATCATCACTCTGCTGAAACTTTCATCCCCCAGCCTGGGCGCGGGTATGGGTCCACTGAAAAACACCTCAGTATTTAAAGTTCCGACTTTGTTTATCAGTTCAGTGAAGTCTTGCTTTAAAAGCTCTGATTTTTGCTTCGCAATATCGAGGGCTCCTGTGTGTATTATCAGACTAGTGGCTGTTGGATGCTGAGCAGCAATGCTCAGGGTACGTTCAGAGATAACAGACACCGTAGCTTTGTTTAAACAACATACTCTGGTATTGTTGCTACAAAAGTGTTTCATCCCATTCACAGCAAAGTCGCCCACTATCAGAGTGCGGGGCCCATTGGGTCGCTTTCTCTGTAGCCTGCTAGCACATGCATTAGCATCGTACCTCTCTTTCGAGCTGGGTGTTCCAACTTTCCCTGGGTCAGGAGTCTCGGAGAGTGGCGTAAATCTATTTTCCAGTAGAATTCCAGCAGCTTGAGGCACTTTGCTTTGAGCCTTTGTTGTTGCCTTGATCTGTGATAATTTTCCTTCTGGTGCCGGAGTAGATGACGCATTCTTCTGCAGAGGTGGCCATTCCTTTTCATCGTAAATCTGCCAGTGCTGGGTTCTGCCAGGGTCCCGTTGAGTCTCGATGGTGTTTGTTTGCATTCTGTGGGTCCGCTCCCACTCGCTGTTTTGGGAGATCGGCAGAGTGGTTTCATTCCCGAGCTGTCCGTTTACCTCCATATTCACTTCAAGCCGGTAGATTTTTGTTTCCAGTACTGCTATCTTCTGGAGCAGTTTGTGGTAATCATCCATTGACAGGGGAGGCATGTTGCTGCTACTTAGCTTTCGTTAGCCGAATTCCTCAGCTCCGATAAGGCAGACTTGTGTTCCAGTAACGACAAAAAAGCACTTTAAAAGGCTCAAAAATGCTCAAAAAGCCTTTGTTTGAATATAAACATGATTAAAAGATCATTCCAAGACCTCCTGAGTAATTTAGAGGTGTTTAAAAATGATTAAAAAGATGATTGAAGCTTGAGAAGCAGGAGCAAAGCAGAGAGACGTCTGCACAGTAGCGAAGCAGCAAGTAAAAGAAACTTAATTTTTTTTATTGAATAATAAAGACACAAATCTACCTCGATAGTTATTTAGAGAGAAAGAATTTAAGAAAGCTTTCAAAATAAACGCCACCGGGGAGTCAGATTTTTTTTTTTTAAGATTTATATTTCATGATATAGACTTGCGTCGTAAGGAAAGGAGATTGAAGGATAACAAAAAGGAGTTGGATGAGGCTGCCAAAGGCAGTGGATCCCTCATCAGCTGGATAGTCTGGTATAACATACAATTATAAACACAAATACAATGTTATTTTTCTATAAGATTTTATAACATTGCTTTATTAATTATTAGGTGCTAGAGTTGTCAAATATGGATAATAATGAAATAATAGTTTTGAGGAAATTGTGCTGTTGGTGGCTCAGTGACCATCTGATGTGGTTTGTTCTCAGATGAACAACAAGTTGAGAAGGAAAGTTTTGATTTAGAGGTTGAAGGAAGAAAGAAGACAGTGACTGAGTCACAGCCAGAAAGTGTTGATTTCTATTCACTGTTGCCCCCTCCCAATTAAAGTATGTCACAGTCACAGACAATTATAATCTAAAGCTGGTTAAAATTGAAGTTATTTTGTTATAAGGTGTATTGAATACTTGTTCATGTGCCCCTTTTGATCTACGAGCACACGCCCCTCCACTGGTCTCTGCACGGCCGTGCTGAAACACAGTGTGGGTCAACAGAGCTCAATATTTTCTTCGGTTGTACAGTGTACCGGAACATATTTCTTCCACACCCTTCTCACCTTTTTAACCCCTGACCCATTTTCATGCCTGTTTTATGCGGAAATGTGAAATATTTCAAAGGGTTAAGATACTTTTTCATACTACTGTATTCTATTCTATTTTTGAGGAAAAACTTAAGTTTCTGTATGTTGACTTAATTTTTGCCTGAGATGCCGACGGCAGATGGCTGTCTCAGTTTCACCAATGTCGCAACAATAACCACATGACTCCATTATACCAATCAAAAGTATCACAGGTAACAATGTTTTTTCTCCACTAGAGGGCACGCATGCTTTTTGGACGGGCCATATTTCATAGTGTTGTTACTAAGCTTGAGAACGATAAACAGATACGACCGGATATCCGGTTTTACAGGTGAGAAATACAGCTGTATCGGTTGTAAAGTTACCATTCGACAGTAATTAGCCATTAAATATTCAATGAACCGATAGTAGAGATAGAATTCGGCTATCGCGAGCACTAGAATCGGCTTCTAATGCCTAGTTCAATGCATTGCTTAATATGATAGTAATTTAGCTTTTACTTCACATGCTGCGCTTGTGTCATTCACCACACAGTGCACTTAGATTGTGACCTCACGCATGATATAATATGGACAAGCACCACTCATGGTAGTGGTTGCCTCAACTTCTCATGCATTTTGGCAGAACCGCTGGAAGTCGCCGTCATCACCCGATCGTCACGGGCATGTCATAACGCGAGAGCTAACAAAACCACTGTAACGCACGCTCCGTACCGTTTTCTTCACAGCCCAAAACGAAACTAGTAGTGGCAACGAAGCAACATGCTAAAACAATGGACAGTTTGAGCACCACGCCAGCGACGTGCAGCTATTGATTTTCAACGCACCCAGGAAAACAAAAGCCGGAAATTGAAGTGATGAAGGCAGCCAGGTCTGTTCGCATGGGACAGAGCTAGTGTGAAGTGATACAGAGATCGTGAGTTTTTAACCCTGAAAAATAACCTACTACAATGGTGGAAAGGGCAGCATATTGTTTCCACGAAACGCAGTCTACTTAAACATGAACATATGGATCAGTTGAACTTCCTCAAGAAAAATCTGCCCTTCAAAAAAAGATATGGACAGAAATGAATAAAAAATGTGGAAGCACAGGCATAAGTGAATGACTTTGCTGTGTATAAGGTTAAAGTAATGATAATAGACCTGTCTGTCTAAAATGCCATGTTTTTATTCCCCCAATTATATAAGTGGTAAAAGCATTTTTTTATTTATTTATGATATCACTAGCAGGTTTAATTCTTTTTTCTAGAGCTGCTGCATATAATTAATATTTTTCGCTTTTAAGATGTTTACGTTGAAAGTTTGCACTTAAATGACTTGCCTATTGTGTTCTAAACACCAGGAAATACAGTAATTAAATTACTGCACTTTATTGTTGTCTGTCACTGGAGTTTTATTTTTTTATCAATCCCATCCAACAAAATGACGGTCATATATCACACGGTTACTTTATTTTTTTTTTGCATGAAAATACAAAACATAACATTGGTATGAAATTTTGCCGTTTAATTTTGCTATTGGAAATGTGGTCTTTTTTATATGTTTAAAATACTGTACGAACACACACAACAAATGTTTACTATCGTATCGTTTTCACTCTGTAATGAACCGTATCGTTCTTAAACTGTATCAAATCGTATCGAATCGCTTGGCCTTAAAGTGCTTGTGACACGAAAAAGCATGTTTATTTCATAATACACGCGGTATTTTATGCTCCTGAATGATATGGACCGCTTGGATGTGTGTGGAAGCGATCGCTATATTTATTTAGTTTTTTGAATCCCGCGCCAGGAAAATGAGTGACTTCCGGCTTCGGTCTCGCATTGAGGAGGAGGGCGCTGTGACGTGTACGGTAGAAGACGTCCTCTTCACGCTACAGTGTACTGTTGTGTATGAGGACGAAGGATTCAGCTGATTTTGCGGATTAATACTTTTATTTTTTGCATCACGCCAGCCAAACGGCTGCAGAAAAATCATTCTGTATGCGGGAGAGGCGTATGCGCCTTTTTGGAGTTTCAAAAGGTTCCCATTCACCGTGGATATTTACTGTGGGACCATTGGACTTACAAGGAAGTGAGTAAACATCTTGTTTTGTATTATGTCAAATACGAATACAGTGATTACAAAGTAAACACTATAAAATTCCTTTAAATAAAGGACTACTTACGTTTGATCATTGATAGGCATGTAAAAAGCTATCCTCACGCTCATTAGCAGTTAGCTGTTAGCACGTTAGCTACACAACAATTCCAGCCACCCTCCTCCAGGGAACGAACTGTAAATTGCTCTCCGCCGGGCGGTTTGCCGATCCGCAAAGAAACTCGACAACCGGGTTGTCATGTCAAATAATCCAGGCTAGTTATGTGTGATTTTCCACTTCGAAGACTTTGAAACATCCCTCGGTTCGGGTTAGCATGTCGGCTAGCTGTCACTCCTTCTGGTCTGTTTACATTCTCCGAAGCCGGGGAAGGGAAATGACATATGTCCGATTTAGGTGTCATAAAATATCGTTCAGCAGGTGTGACAGTAAAGGTAAAGTCGACTGTTTTGACCATTATGGAGTAATTTTGCCATGTCGTCTTGAATAAATGGATTTTTATTATTTTATATTCCATTTAGCACAAGTTATTTGTCATGACCATGCCATTTATTTAGCAATTGGGGAAAGTACTTGGGTAAAAAGAATATCCTGTAAAAATATTGAAGTAAAGAGACAGAAACAATGACATTTTGCCGCTCTCTTCGTCGCGTTTTCCTCATTGTGAATAGTTCCCCCTCGACGGGCTGACTGGTCCTTCTCAAGCCATTTATATAGCTATTGGGGAAAAATACTTGGATAAAAAGAATATCCTGTAAAAATATTGGGAGTAGAGAGACTGAAACAATGACATTTTGCAGCTCTCTTCGTCTCGTTTTCCTCGTTCTGAACAATTCCCCCTCAATGGGCTGAATAGTAAAACCGATCAGCCTAGTCTACCGCTGACGTCATCCACCTGTTGGGGACGCTAAAGCCCTATAATTGTAGGCGTGGCTAACCGGCAGATTAAAAGACTAATTTCTCGTCATCTGCGCTTTGCTAAATTGTTGTATGTAGTCGAATCGTCTCAAAATATGATTCTAACTCACATAATAATGCCATTTAAGACTTTTTTTCGTATGCGTGTCGTATGCTCTTTAAAAATGTATCGTTTTTTAATCTAATCGTAACCTGTGTATCTACATACATATCGAATCTGCTTCATGCCAGAGATTCCCAACCCTAGTTGTTAAATGGTTCGAATTCAATGGTTTTTGTGTCATCTTTGTGGACTAATAAGGTCATGTATTACAGAATATTATAGTTATATACAGTGGGGCAAATAAGCATTTAGTCAACCACTAATTGTGCAAGTTCTCCCACTTGAAAATATTTGAGATAATGTAATTGTCAACATGGGTAAACCTCAACCATGAGAGACAGAATGTGTGTGTGTGTGTGGGGGGGGGGGGGGGGGGGGGGGGACAGAAAATCACATTGTTTGATTTTTAAAGAATTTATTTGCAAATCGTGGCAGAAAATAAGTATTTGGTCAATACCAAAAGTTCATCTCAATACTTTGTAATGTAGCCTTTGTTGGCAATAACGGAGGCCAAACATTTTCTGTAACTCTTGACAAGCTTTTCACACACTGTTGTTGGCATTTTGGCCAATTCCTTAATGCAGATCTCCTCTAGAGCAGTGATGTTTTGGAGCTGTCATTGGGCAACACAGACTTTCAACTCCCTCCATAGATTTCCTATGGGGTTGAGATCTGGAGACTGGCTAGGCCACTCCAGGACCTTGAAATGCTTCTTACGAAACCACTCCTTTGTTGCCCTGGCTGTGTGTTTGGGATCATTGTCATGCTGAAAGACCCAGCCACGTCTCATTTTCAATGCCCTTGCTGATGAAAGGATATTTTCACTCAAAATATTTCGATACATGGCCCCATTTATTCTTTCCTTTACACAGATCAGTCGTCCTTGTCCCTTTGCAGAAAAACAGCCCCAAAGCATGATGTTTCCAATTCCATGCTTTACAGTGGGTATGGTGTTCTTCGGATGCAATTCAGTATTCTTTCTCCTCCAAACACGAGAACCTGTGTTTCCACCAAAAAGTTCTATTTTGGTTTCATCTGACCATAACCCATTCTCCCAGTCCTCTTCTGGATCATCCAAATGCTCTCTAGCAAACCGCAGACAGGCCTGGACGTGTACTGGCTTCAACAGTGGGACACGTCTGGCAGTGCAGGATTTGAGTTCCCGGCGCCGTATTGTGCTACTGATAGTAGCCTTTGTTACTGTGGTCCCAGCTTTCTGCAGGTCATTCACTTCCCCCCGTGTGCTTCTGGGATTTTTGCTCACCATTCTTGTTATCATTCTGACACCACGAGGTGAGACCTTGCATGAAGCCCCAGTTCGAGGGAGATTATCAGTGGTCTTGCAGGTCTTCCATTTTCTAATAATTGCTCCCACAGTTGATTTCTTTACACCAAGCGTTTTACCTATTGCAGATTCAGTCTTCCCAGCCTGGTGCGGGTCTACAATTTTGTCTCTGGTGTCCTTCGACGGCTCTTTTGTCTTGGCCATAGTGGAGTTTGGAGTGTGACTGACTGAGATTGTGGACAGGTGGTTTTTTCATACCAATAATGACTTAAAACAGGTGCCATTAATACAGGTAACGAGTGGAGCCTCGTTAGACCTCTTTGACAGCCAGAAATCTTGCTTGTTTGTTGGTGACCAAATACTTATTTTCCCCTAATTTGGAAATAAATTCTTTAAAAATCAAACAATTTGATTTTCTGTTTTTTTCCCCCACATTATGTCTCTCATGGTTGAGGTTTACCCATGTTGACAATTACAGGCCTCTCTAAACTCTTCAAGTATGACAACTTGCACAATTGGTGGTTGACTAAATACTTATTTGCCCCACTGTATAGTTATATAGTACTTTTGGGTATATTATTTAGAAGTAACATTTCTCTTGATTAAAAAAATTGGCTACTCTACCCTCCTCTGAATATAAGGATGAAATATGAAAAGTACATTTAAATGTAGTGGACAACAAAAACAAGGTATTATTTTCATTCATAAACAACGGCGGTAAGGTACAAGCACTTTAAAGTTTGAAGCAGAGTCGAGAGATATTCATCGCAGGAGCTGGTACGGGGCGGTGGCAGTCACTCACAGCAGAGGGTGCTGAGGATCTGTTTTAGATTTTCCCATCCAAAAACAGCCGTTTCAGTCAAAATTTGTCATGCTTTTGCCTTTTCTCCATACAAGGCGTGCACGAAGGCAGTACACACGACACACATGCTGGATAGTTTACGTACTACTACTACTAGGCCACTAGTACACAGTGTATGAGTTTTTGTATTGAAAAAAAAAAAAAAAAAAGAAAGCGCCCGTGTATTATAATGCAAGTTGCCGCAGCTAGACGGCGCAATGACACACAAACACTTTTGAAAACTAAAGGGTCCAATAAGCCTTGATTTAACACCCTCTTTTCACAACACTAAAAGAAATTGCACACCAATAACCAACAGCGCTCTGAACGGCGGAAGCAACAGCAACAACAAATAATATGATGGCTACAAAACATATCCTACCAAACTGAAGACAATGAAGATTTCCTTTCTGGACACCACAGTCTAAATCTGCAATTAACTGTCCCCCACTGGGCACTATTATAGAATTATAATAATAATCATCTTCATTTTCGACCTCGAATTGTTTTTTAGAAAATTTCATTGTTTTTTATCGTAAAAAAAAGTCTTTTTTGCACAATGGTAACGCCTCCTCTGTAAACAATGAACTTAGAATTTATTACAAAAAAAACCCCAAAAAAACAAGGGGGCACACCAGAACACGCGAGAAAACAATACAAACAAAAAGAGGCACAAACCGAGTCGGCGAGACAACCAAGGCAAAGGCGTCGATGGTCAGAAAAGGCAAAAAAAAAAAAAAAAAAAAAGGTAAAGTTGTAAGGTAAAACAAACTACTCAATAGTCCGACACTCACATATGGTGACAAGAGTCTTTAAATAATGAGCGCTTCTAATGCGCCACAGCTGTGTTGCACAGCACCGCCCATCCAGCTGAATCATGTGCTGGAATGAAAAGGAAACAACGGAGAAGGCACACAAACATGACAAACTTGAGAGGGTTGAATCAGCTGAGATTTAATCAACAGAGTGGATGTACTTCATACAACTATTAGACAAAACAGGGCACCAAAAGTGCCAATCTTCAAGATTTAAGAAAGCTCTACAGAAAATAATCATACTGCGTGCAAAAGATCAGATGAAGCCAGCATGGATGACAGGCAAAACAGTCATTGGCTACTGCTTCTCACATCAACACACAGGTGTCTCTTAACCCGACCTTTCCAGGCGAATCTTTGACCACAAACGGAGCAGGAAAACGGTTTTTCGCCAGTGTGGGTTCTTGCGTGTCCTTCTAAGGTGGTCTTTTGACTGAATCTTTGACCACAAACTAAGCAGGAAAAAGGTTTTTCGCCAGTGTGGATTCTTGTGTGTCTTTTTAAGTTTTGCTTTTCAGTGAATCCTTTACCACAAACTGAGCAGACAAAAGGTTTTTCGCCAGTGTGGGTTCTTGTGTGTTGTTTTAATCTGACCTTGTGACTGAATCTTTGAACACAAACTGAGCAGGAAAAAGGTTTCTCACCAGCCTGGTTACTTGTGTGTTCATTTAAGGAGCTCTTTTGACTGAATCTTTGACCAAAATCTGAGCAGGAAAAAGTGTTTTCACCAGTGTGGGTTCTTGTGTGTTGTTTTAAATTGCTCTTTTGACTGAATCTTTGACCACAAACTGAGCAGGAAAATGGTTTTTCACCAGTGTGGGTTCTGGTGTGTATTTTTAAGGTTTGCTTTTCAGTGAATCTTTGACCACAAATGGAGCAGGAGAAATGTTTTTCGCCAGTGTGGGTTCTTGTGTGTTTTTTTAAGTTATGCTTTTCAGTGAATCTTTGACCACAAATTGAGCAGACAAAAGGTTTTTCGCCAGTGTGGATCCTTGTGTGTCCCTTTAAGTGTTGCTTTTGAGAGAATCCTTGACCACAAACTGAGCAAGAATAAGGTTTTTCGCCAGTGTGGGTTCTTGTGTGTATTTTTAAGTGTTGCATTCCAGTGAATCTTTGACCACATACTGAGCAGACAAAAGGTTTTTCACCAGTGTGGGTTCTTGTGTGTCTTTTTAAGTTTCTCTTTTCAGTGAAGCTTTGACCACAAACTGAGCAGACAAAAGGTTTTTCACCAGAGTGGGTTCTTGTGTGTTTTATTAAGTATTGCTTCCAAGCGAATCTTCGATCACAAATTGAGCAGGAAAAAGGTTTTTCGCCAGTGTGGGCTCTTGTGTGTATTTCCATGGATTTCTTTTGTGCAAATCCTTGACCACAAACTGAGCAGGCAAAAGGTTTTTCACCAGTGTGGGTTCTTGTGTGTTCTATTAAGCTTTTTTTCCAAGCGAATCTTCGGTCACAAATTGAGCAGGAAAATTGGTTATCGCCAGCGTGCCTCCTCATATGCATAAGAAGAGTTTTCTTATGAGCAAAGGTTTTCCCACACTGAGAGCATTTGCAGAGTTTGTCGTCACAGTGAGATTTCTTATGACCATCATCATTGCAAGGTGAGTGTGACGTGGCACCATTTATGTCTGACAGAGCAATGAAAATGTGTGCTTGCAATCCTTCTGTTGAGCTGCTGCTGCTGTTCCTCAGAGGCTCCACACCTCTGCTGGCCTCAATCGGACCATATTCACTCTGTAAGGGCTCGCCAGTCGACTTGGTGATATGCTCCTCCTCTTCAACATATAGCAGCTCTTCCTCCTCCTTTTTGATTAAAACTTGCATCTGTTGACAGGGATTTTGCTCCTCCTCTTTGATTTGGGGGCACTCAACATCCTCTTTAATGCCAGGAGATTCTGTCTGCTGCCCGTCAGCGCCAAGATATTTTCTGAAACCTGCAAGACACAAGAAAACCATTGATATGTTTTAGGGACTACCACCGCGTCTTTCCTTTGTGGAAAACTTGGAAAAGCATATTATTTATGCATGGTCCATCCATCCATTTTCTCCTGCTTATCTGAGGTCGAGTCACGGGGGCAGCAGCTTCAGAAGGAAAGCCCAGACTACCCTCTCCCCAGCAACTTCCGCCAGCACTTCTTGGGGGATCCGAAGGCGTTCCCAGGTCAGCTGGGAGACAGTCTCCCCAGCGTGTCCTGGCTCGGCCCTGTGTCCTCCTCCCTGTGGAACGTGCCCGGAACCCCTCACCAGGGAGGCATCCTAATCAGATGCCCGAGCCACCTCATCTGGCTCGTCTCGATGTGGAGGAGCAGCGGCTCCACTCCAAGCCCCTCCAGGATGACCAAGCTTCTCACCTTATCTCTAAGGGAGAGCCCGGACACCCTATGAAGGAAACTCATTTCGTCCGCTTATATCAGACCTACAGCACATAGGTGAGGGTACACTGTAAATGCAAAAATTGTCCTGACTCAACATTAAATAGTTCATATCACTTAATTCATACTAGTTTTTAAAGTTTACTTTCTCATATTGAGTTGTCTGCACTTTTTACCTGCTTGCTTGTTTTATTAAGTTGTATGAACTTGAATCTACTAAGTGAGTAGCATGGTTTGTGGTATGAGAGCTGCGCACCTGTGGTGCGCATGTCCATTTCCGTGTGGCGCGAATCTACCTCTGGAGGAAAATTCGAGAAAGCGGTCAGAACAGAACCATTACGCCAACTGAATGTTGCTCTGACTTGGTTTGGGTAAGTAAAGCTTTTGTTTCTAACCTTTTCAATATCATTTAATGTTTAAAATGAGAATTGTTGGAAGGAAGTCCACTCTTAGACTTCGTGTTGGCATGTTCGCCTGTGTGTGTCTGCCTGCGGGTTCATAGACCAGTCGGTGTAGCCGTGAGCTACGTGCTGTGCTAACGTGTCCGCCGGCCGGTCCTGTCTGTTAGCTGTTTGCGTGATGCTTCTGAGTTAACTGGTTAGCTCAGTGTAACAAGTTGTAATGTCGGGTGAGAAGTGTGTGTGGACGTGGGGGTGCGGGGGTGTGCGCGCGTGCGTGTTTGGAGGGGGGGGGGGGCTCCGTGAAGTCATGCTAGTGCTGGGATGTAAACGTGTGTAACGTCAGTTATGTTACATTTATAAGTGCTTTTTCTCTGAATCAGTACACGTCCAAAAAGTTGTTAAAGTTAAAATTGGGATATCGTCTGACACGATATCTTTTGAAGTGCACCAAATGCGAAAAAAGTTATATGGGTGAGTAAAATGATGTGTTTTACTTAAAAAAATAAGGTGTCAAATGATAAAAAAAAGTGATATGAGTGAGTTAAATGTTGTTTTACTTCAAAAATAAGGTGCCAAATGCAAAGGGAAAAAAATACTTTTTCCAATTTAAGTGAGGATGTCACAAAAAGTGACGTATTCTGAATCATTTGGGAGTTACAAATTTGATATCCCACATTTGATTTTTAAAAATCTTTTTGTGCATATTTAGTGATGAAATGCAGCCATTTGCACCTGCTCGTAATCTAAAGAGGTCTCCAAGACTGTATTACAGAGTTTTGGTTTGTTCTCTGTGATTTTGTGCAGGCACTTCAATAAGCAAAGTGAACACATTATAATGTGTGTGTGATGTCTTACCATCTTAATTGAATTTGTGTTTTTATTTTAAATGCAGGATTCAGACTCTTCCGATGACTTTGTCCAAGTTCCTGTTGGGGTTCTGCAAGTCATACCGGAGGACATGCCTCTAACGCCATGCAGCAATGTGATCATCCTTGAAGGGAACCTTGTTATGAAAGAGGTTCCCAACAATGTCGAAAGCAATTTGTCTTGTTTTTGCTTTAATTTTTGCGCTGCATCTTGAATACCCCAAAACTATGAAAAACATTTTTGAGTTCTTTCAGAAGGTTTTGTTGAACATGGGACACCAAAAGCTAAGCCAAAACTGCAAACGTTAAAGAATGCACTTTTGGCCTAGGCCTAGTGTTTGCAGCTTGCAGCTCTAGGCCGTAGATGTTGTGGCAAGGAATATGTGTAATGGGAAACGATGTGTTCTGAATGTTAGTTTTTATTTATCAGTTTGTATTTTTATTTTTCCAGACTAAATGTAGCCAAGCCTTTTTGTTGCGAAGTCTGTTTGTTGCTGTGTTGTCATATTGTTTGGAAATACTGAAGTAATAAATAAATAAATAAAACATGTTCATAATGCCATTTTGTGAATTCTTATTTTAAAGTTGGCAAAACTAGGTATGTTATAGATACGGCAATTTCGGTAGAAATTTTTCTGGACTTTGCTGTGTCAAGATGAAGATCTTAACCCCGCCCACATTGGTGTATGGACATTTCAGAGACTATATCTGGCCAGTTCCTGCTGATTTGGGGTCATTTCTCGGACATGTCATGGTCATATTAGGTCACTTCCTGTTGATTTGGGGACATTTGGGGGACATGTCCTGGTCCTATCAGGTCACTTCCTGTTGATTGGGGGGGCATGTCCCGGTAATATCAGGTCATTTGGGGACATTTGGGGGGCGTGTCCTATTGATATTTGGTAATTTCCTGTTGATTTGGGAACATTTGTTTTTTTGCCATTGAAAATGAATGGGCAGACAATTTGAGTACTGCCCACTTACTTCGGCATAGTATATTAAGTTATTGTTACTTATCTTTATTGAGTTCCTGTCAACTTTATTGAAGTGGATTACACTAAGATACCTCAAGTAAAGTAATACAAATTTCAAGTAAAGCCCACTTGTTTTGGCACAATATATTAAAGTTCATTCGACTCAAAGTAATTGAGTTGTAACAACTTGATATGAATTTAACTTTACTAAGATACATTAAGTTCTCACAACTTAAAAAATAAAGTACCACTCACTTAAATTTGATAATTCCACAATACTTAACACAATAAGTTTGTTTACTTACTTTTCCCAAGGTAATCGGTTTCCTCAATTTATTTAAGTAAACTTAACTTGTTAGAATTTACAGTGTAGCAACGTAAATCGACCGGTAAATCGGTCCGTTGTGGCAAAGACGGACCGATGCAGAAGCCGCATCACTGCAAATGCCGCACTGATCCGCCTGTCGATCTCCAGTTCCATTTTTCCGTCACTCGTGAATAAGACCCTGAGATACTTGAACTCCTCCCCTTGGGGAAGGACCCCCTGACCTGGAAAGGGCATTCCACCTTTTCCCAACTGATGACCATAGTCTCGGATTTAGAGGTGCTGATTCTCATCCCGACCACTTCACACTCGGCTGTGAACCGCTCCAGTGAGAGCTGAAGGTCACGGCCCGATAAAGCCAACAACACCACATCATCCGCAAAAAGCAGAGATGCAATATTGAGGCCACCAAACCGGACCCCCTCAGTGCCTCGGCTGCGCCTGGATATTCTGTCCATAAAGGTGATGAACAGAACCGGTGAATTAGGACAGACATAGGGCAGCCTTGGAGGAGTCCAACTCTCACTGGGAATGGAGCAGACTTACAACCGGCTACACGAACCAAACTCTCACACCAGTCATACAGAGACCGGATCACCCGTATCAGGAATTCCGATACCCCATACTCCCGGAGCACCCCTCACAGGACTCTCCGGGGGACACGGTCGAACACCTTCTCCAAGTCCACAAAACACATGTGGACTGGTTGGGCGAACGCCGATGACCCTCCCGAGAAACCTGCTGAGGGTATAGAGCTGATCCACTCTTCCGCGGCCAGGACGAAAACCACACTGCTCCTCTTGAATCAGAGATTTGACTTCCCGACGGTTCTTCTCCAGTACCACTGAGTATGCCGTCCTAGGGAAGCTGAAGACTGTGATCCCCCTATAGTTGGAACACATCCTCTGGTCCTCTCTTTTAAAAAGAGGTAACTTTTTTTAATGGTACGACATCACTCGCGCACTTCACACTAGATATCATCAAATAGCAACCTAGATGTGCTACATTAGATCCCCACCTGAGGTTACAAAATTTTCTGATGAAAAATGCCTTGGGCGGCAATGTATGTCAGGTGGTTAAAATTAAATCTCCTAATGAGTAAAACTGATCTATTTTCTGTAGTATACTCATATTTATTTTGTAAATATCACTTAACCCTGATCAGTTTTTACAGTGCATTTCGCGTAGTATATAAAGTGGGGCAAATAGGTATTTAGTCAACCACTATTTGTTCAAGTTCTCCCACTTGAAAATATTACAGAGGCCTGTAATTATCAACATGGGTAAACCTCAACCATGAGAGCAAGAATGTGGGGAAAAAAAACAGAAAATCACATTGTTTGATTTTTAAAGAATTTATTTGCAAATCATGGTGGAAAATAAGTATGTGGTCAATACCAAAACTTCATCTCAATACTTTGTTATGTACCCTTTGTTGGCAATAACTGAGGCCAAACGTTTTCTGTAAGTCTTCACAATCCTATCACACACTGTTGCTGGTATTTTGGCCCATTCCTCCATGCAGATCTCCTCTAGAGCAGTGATGTTTTGGGGCCATCGTTGGGCAACACGGGCTTTCAACTCCCTCCACAGATTTTCTATGGGGTTGAGATCTGGAGACTGGCTAGGCCACTCCAGGACCTTGAGATGCTACTTACGAAGCCACTCCTTTGTTGCCCTGGTTGTGTGTTTGGGATCATTGTCGTGCTGAAAGACCCAGCCACGTCTCATCTTCAATGCCCTTGCTGATGTAAGGAGATTTTCACTCAAAATCTCTCGATACATGGCCCCATTCATTCTTTCCTTTACACAGATCAGTCGTCCTGGTCCTTTTGCATAAAAACAGCCCCAAAGCATGAGGTTTCCACCCCCATGCTTCACAGTGGGCATGGTGTTCTACGGATGCAATTCAGTATTCTTCCTCCTCCAAACATGAGAACCTGTGTTTCTACCAAAAAGTTCTATTTTGGTTTCATCTGACCATAACACATTATCCCAGTCCTCTTCTGGATCATCCAAATGCTTTCTAGCAAACCGCAGACGGGCCTGGACGTGTACTAGCTACAGCAGGGGGACACGTCTGGCAGTGCAAGATTTGAGTTCCTGGCGCCGCATAGTGTTACTGATAGTAGCCTTTGTTACTGTGGTCCCAGCTCTCTGTAGGTCATTCACTAGGTCCCCTGTGTAGGCATGTGCCGGTATGAGATTTTGACGGTACGATAACCGTGAGCAAAAATACCGCGGTTTCACGGTATTGCAATTATAGCTCCAAAGTTTTGAGATGTATGGGTTTTAAAAAAAAGAAAGACATTTTTTTTTCCCATTGAACAGGATTTTTTTTCCAAAACATATTTGCAAATTGGAACATGAATATAATGTGAAAATAGATAAATTAACAAAAAATAACAAATATTTTATATAAAATTAAAATAAGTAGAACCTAGACTATACCCACAGCCACAGCTCAAGTTGCTCAATATTAGAGTAAGAACAAAATAATTGCTATAAAAAAGTAAAAACACTTCTAAATAAAAATATATACTGAATGACTTTTTTTGAGGGGGGGAGCTCAAGTGAAGTTTCGCCATTTTCAGCTACTGTGTCAACTCTGGTCTACATGATGCCATGCCATTGTGTTAAAAAGAACAAAGAATTCATAAGTTAATAAGTTAGTTAAAAATGTATAAGTTAGTTTTATAAATTAGTGAAAATGTAGATATTGTTGAGGAAAGGTTTCATCTAAAAAAAATTCAATTAGCGATCTTTGACGCAATCCTTTTTCTTTCCCCCTTCATTCAAGCTTGTTTCTCACTCAGCGGCTGTGAGACATAAAACCTCGACGAAGCTGCTCTCCCAGCTTAGCCTAGCCTAACATTCGTCTTTGTAAGTTTTAGTTAGTTTGTATATTGAATTTGAAAGGAAAATGTGTGTTTTGTTTTTGGCGAACTTTTTAATGGTGCTACTGCTATCCTGTTGAACCTAATCACACGTGGAAAAATCGAATTGTACAACGTTTTAAATGTTTTCATTTGTATATTTTTCCACGATTTGAGAGCTCAATAAATTGAAGAAAAGTACGCCTTGTGTTTGGAGGGTGTGTTTTTGGGTTTGCTGGCTGTTTAGCAGAATAGCGTCACTGACACTCACGGCAACAAACAGAGGAAGGCTGAGCGCTGCCGCACCAATCCACTTCGGCTGCATTTTGGCACATGAAAAATAGCGAATACCATACTAAGGTATGACGGAAAATTTTAGTGGTTTTGAAACCGCGACGTTTTCACACCACGGTAAACCGTGAAACCGGTAACCGGCACATGTCTACCCCCGTGTGGTTCTGGGATTTTTGCTCCCCGTTCTTATTATCATTTTGACGCCACAGGGTGAGATCTTGCATGGAGCCCCAGATCAAGGGAGATTATCAGTGGTCTTGTATGTCTTCCATTTTCTAATAATTGCTCCCACAGTTGATTTCTTTACACCGAGCGTTTTACCCATTGCAGATTCAGTCTTCCCAGCCTGGTGCAGGTCTACAATTTAGTCTCTGGTGTCCTTCGACAGCTCTTTGGTCTTGGCCAAAGTGGAGTTTGGAGTGTGACTGAGTGAGGTTGTAGACAGGTGTCTTTTATACCGATAATGAGTTAAAACAGGTGCCATTAATACAGGTAACGAGTGGAGCCTCGTTAGACCTCGTTAGAAGTTAGACCTCTTTGACAGCCACAAATCTTGCTTGTTTGTCGGTGACCAAATACCTATTTTCCACTCTAATTTGGGAAAAAAATGATTTAAAATCAAACAATGTGATTTTCAGTTTATTTTCCCCACATTCTGTCTCTCATGGGTTGAGGTTTACCCATGTTGACAATTACAGGCCTCTCTAATCTTTTCAAGTAGGAGAACTTGCACAATTGGTGGTTGACTAAATACCTATTTGCCCCACTTTATTTACATAATGTGATTACTTCAAACAAAGCAAATCATTTACATAGAAGGAAATCTTTTAATTTTTTTGATGCAGTGGTGCAACCTTAATGTCGGCTAACGAGTCCAATGCACGGCTACTAAGTAAGCAACACCATGATATAAAAGGAATGACTATATGAAACTGAAATACTTCTGTACTTATGAAGAAAAAGCAATGCTTAGGATGACCTTTAATGTGTACGAACTCTTCCTCCTCAATGCATGCAGACTCCTGGTGCTCAGGACGATGGGCTCGGCGGACATCTGCAAGACCAAGACCACAAACAAATCTTATTTCTTCATTTGCAAACTTGTGCCCCCAAAGTTGATCTATGTTGGAGAAAATTCATCTTTGCAATTTTGTTGTTTGTGTTTTGTTTGCTTCCAATCCAGCATAAAAGTCATCCAAAGTGCCTTGACTTCACATTAACTGCAATTAAAAATGGGGAATGGGACGTACCACATCATTGTTTTGATAAGCCGCCATGTTGGTAACATTGCTTACTTCCAGTCCGGCAGACTCAACACGGGTTGTAACCGGTCTTGCGGTTTACTTCACCGTGGGAGAGTTTTTTTTGTTGTTGCAGGAATTATGTTAAAAAAAATTTTTTTTTAAAACGAAGTCGTGGTGCGATTTACAGGGAAAGCTGTCAGTTGAGGCTCAAAACCGGTACCTTTCAAAAAATTACTTTAATCAACAGCGTCGACCCATACTTGCTGTCAAAGAAGGCATGGAGCAACAATTTGGAAGACCTGCCTTCATTGACTGTTTATGTAAATGTAAAGATTTTAAACGGTCAGTCCAAATATTGTATTTGAGAAGTTGCAATACTCAAAATGCAAATGCAAGAACTTAATGCACATATTTATTCTGCCTAGCTATCAGTGTTGTCAGTAACGCGTTAGTAACGACGGGCAGTCATCGCTCCAAGTTGGCAAGCTTTGTTTACATCATATGCGAGTTGCACATTTATGCCGTGAAGTGATGTGTTCGTTTAGCATCTGTGGGATGTGTTGTAAGTCCGATTGAGTGTAAAGTGCTTAGTTGCCGCCACCTTTTGATGCCAAATTGACCGCGTGTGTGTTGAGAGGAGTACTTCCGGGTTGTGCACGCGTATCCGTGCCCGCCACCACCTTTGTGTTTATTGCACTGTACAATCCACTTGTGTGTTGTTGATTATTGTGCAGTCAGCTTGCATTGTTTTACATTGGCACTGATATGCTGTTAAGCATAACCCGAAATTCAGAAGTTTTGACATTAGGCTTAATCTTAAGAGTTAGCGGGGTTTAATTGGTCGGTGGAGTATATTTCAACAAATTCCAAGCAGTTTGTCAGATATTTGTTAGTTTCAGGGCACCGAAGTGGCTGAGCCAGTCAACGGTGCTTATGTGAAAAATTCTGATATTCCCCTTTTAAATTCAATCATCAGAAAGTCAATTCCATGCGAGGACATTTTTCTGTTGTCATTCTTATGTTGAAGCGGCAAAGGGAGAAAACTGGGTAAAAAGTCACAGATTACTTTTAAAGTAACTTAGTTACTTTGATAATGAAGTAATCAAGTAATAAAGTAACTAGATTACTTTTTTTAGGCGTAATCAGTAATTAAATTACTTTTTCAAGTAATCTGTGACAAAACTGCTGGCTATTTACGTAAAGCCTGTGAATTGTTTTTTTCTTTAAACTGCTTTGACAAAGACACGTTTTAGTGTAATCTTGTATTTATATTAGGGCTGCAGCTATCGAATATTTTAGTAATCGAGTAATCGGATGAAAATTAAATCGATTAATCGGAGTAATCGGATAAAACATCTTTTTAGGTAAAGAACAATTATTAATATACATGAGAAAAAAAGATCTCCAATATCTCAAAAAAAAAATCCAATATTGAACCATTTTCAGTCAATGTCTTTATTTTCGATGTACATTGTTGAAAACAGCCAACAATTGCATCTCAGATGTGACTAGATGAAAAAATTCACTGCTTTCACTCAAAATACTTCTAGATCTTATTAAACATATTTCTTAACTAAAAATGTAGTTACGCTTGATAACACACATCACTTGAAAGCTACGTGTTTTTCCCATGTGTTTCAATTTAATTTCCATTTGTGTCAAGCTATTTTAAAGTTCTAGTTAAGTTTTAAGTCAGTCTAAACTGTAAGTACTGATAAATTTTGCAGTGTTCAAAATAAATGTATAACACCTGCTGTATTGGAGCACATTAGGGACCAGTGCTACTTTGTGTTTTATTCAGCAAAGACTACTGAGCTAAAACTGACAGTTAGCTTTATTATGTTTTAATTAAAAAAAAAAAAAAACTGTATTTAAGACACGTTAGCCACGCATCGACAGTGGTCATAATCAATAGAAACCTAGCCCTCCGAAGGGCTAACGTTACATCTACGTGAGCGAGTGACAGTAACCATCCATCCATCCATTATCTTCCGCTTGTTCCGGGGTCGGGTCACGGGGGCAGCAGCTTTAACAGGGAAGCTCAGACTTCCCTCTCCCCAGCCACTTCAACCAGCTCCTCCGGCGGGATCCCAAGGCGTTCCCAGGCCAGCCGAGAGACATAGTCTCTCCAGCGTGTCCTGGGTCGTCCCCGGGGCCTCCCGCTGGTGGGACATGCCCGGTACACTCTCCAGGGAGGCGTCCGGGAGGCATCCGAACCAGATGCCCGAGCCACCTCAGCTGGCTCCTCTCTACGCGGAGGTGTAGCGGCTCGACGCCGAGTCCCTCCCGGATGACCGAGCTTCTCACCCTAACTCTAAGGGAGAGCCCGGACACCCTGCGGAGGAAACTCATTTCAGCCGCTTGTATCCAGGATCTTGTTCTTTCGGTCACGACCCAAAGCTCGTGACCATAGGTGAGGGTAGGAACGTAGATCGACTGGTAAATCGAGAGCTTTGCCTTTCGGCTCAGCTCCTTCACCACTACGGACCGGTGCAGAGTCCGCATTACTGCAGACGCCGCACCGATTCGCCTGTCGATCTCCCGCTCCCTCCTACCGTCACTCGTGAACAAGACCCCAAGATACTTGAACTCCTCCACTTGGGGCAGGATCTCATCCCCGACCCGGAGAGGGCACTCCACCCTTTTCCGACTGAGGACCATGGTCTCCCAACCGCTTCACACTCAGCTGCGAACCGCTCCAGTGAGATGTGGAGGTCATGGCTTGATGACGCCAACAGCATTAAATCATCTGCAAAAAGCAGAGATTCAATGCTGAGACCCCCTCAACGCTTCGGCTGTGCCTAGAAATTCTGTCCATAAAAATTATGAACAAAATCGGTGACAAAGGGCAGCCTTGGCGGAGTCCAACCCTCACTGGGAACGAACTCGACTTACTGCCGGCAATGCGGACCAAACTCTGACACCGGTCGTACAGGGACCGAACATCCCTTACCAAGGGGCTCGGTACCCCGTACTCCCGGAGCACCCCCCACAGGACTCCCCGAGGCACACGGTCGAACGCCTTCTCCAGATCCACAAAACACATGTAGACTGATCGGGCGAACTCCCATGCACCCTCGAGGACCCTGCCGAGGGTGTAGAGCTGGTCCACTGTTCCACGGCCGGGACGAAAACCACACTGCTCCTCCTGAATCCGAGATTCGACTTCTCGGCGGACTCTCCTCTCCAGCACCCCTGAATAGACTTTACCAGGGAGGCTGAGGAGTGTGATCCCTCTATAATTGGAACACACCCTCCGGTCCCCCTTCTCCACCCCGGTCTGCCAATCCAGAGGCACTGTCCCCGATGTCCACGCGATGTTGTAGAGACGTGTCAGCCACGACACCCCTACAACATCCAGAGCCTTCAGGAACTCCGGGCGGATCTCATCTACCCCCGGAGCCTTGCCACCAAGGAGCTTTCCAACAGCCTCAGTGACTTCAACCCCAGAGATCGAGGAGCCCACCAGTGAGTCCCCAGACTCTGCTTCCTCAAAGGAAGGCGTGTCGGTGGAATTGAGGAGGGCCTCGAAGTATTCTCCCCACTGGCTCACGACGTCCCGAGTCGAGGTCAGCAGTACACCATCTTCACTATACACAGTGTTAATGGTGCACTGCTTTCCCCTCCTCAGGCGCCGGATGGTGACAGTAACGTTATATTTATTAGCTATGAGAAGTCTACTGCTTAAAGATGTTGGCTGTTTACTAACGCTGCCCAGACGCGGCAGAGTCTGTCATTTCACATCTAGTCCTAAATGCATGCGATATCTATGAGACTTATCGGACACTACCTGGTACCACACTAGCATCATGCAGGCGTAGTTTTTAGCGGCTGTTGACTGCAGTAAGTTTTTTTTTTTTTTTTTTTTTTAAATTGCTTCTTCCTCTACGCACGTGACGTCAGTGCGTTGTCCCGCATTAAAAGTAGTCCGGGCAAAACGTGATGCTTAGAGCTGGCAAAATTAAACAATTCCTCGAGGTGAATAAAATTACTCTGATCAGTTTTAAAACTTGAGTTGCTCGAGTATTCGTTTCAGTTCTAATTTATATAGTACATTAGTATTTCTTATAATATTGTATATTATAATACTTGCCGCCCCTGTCAGAGTGTGGGCCTTATTAGCACTAATGTAAAGATTTTAAACTGTCAGTTCAAATATTGTATTGTAGAAGTTGCATTACTTCAAATTAATCTATTGCAATTTACCAGTCCCAGTTCTTGTCTACAACACTGTCCAAACATTGTCAGTGCATATTCCAAATAAAATAACATAACATTAATTCACCTCACCCTGTAATTGTTGCAACTGTTAATTATGAAGAGTTGAAGTAAACAATAAGCAGTTACAGTTTGTCAAGAAGTTGTTAAAGTCATGTTATAGTATTTACACAACCACACTTGGTCTCATGTTTGTAAGAGCACAGCAAACGACCACAAACTTATCAAGGAAGGTAACACCCCCCCTTTTACACGGTAGCACAAAACTAATGGGAACCTTGTTTGACAAAATGGTGTACTTATTCCGAATGTTCCCAATTACCCGTTCCACATGAATTCGGAGGTGTGCAATTTTCCTAGTGCTCTCCACATCACTTGCATAAATCTGGCTCAGGGATCTTGACTTCTGCACACGAGCCCCACACTGTCTTGTATATCAAACCCTCAATCTGCCAACACCATATCACCAAGAGGTAGTTTATCTAGAATCCCACTTGTTTATATTATGTTTATCACTTGCACGTCCACCCCATCCTTTGGAGATGAATGAAATGTAGTGTTACCACTTATTCCAGCAGAAATATGGTCAAAAGATAAGCTTCTCCAATGAACCGCCGCGACCCAAGCCATCCGTCATGCCTTTGTGATGTCTGATATTTGGTCCCCTTTATTGGTCCTCCATGCAGGAAAGCAGTGAAAAGTGAGTGCAGTTTTCTTCACCCCTTTTCCATCATAGGAGACGCTGTTTCACCAGGTGTTCGGCAATGGCGTACCGCAAGCAATACGCCACTTTTGCTCATTGATATTCATGACGTTAGCAATTATGGCTAGGCGGGTCAACCTCCCGTTGTCCCCAATAGTAAATAAATGGAAATAGTGTACGAACGAGATGTTTACTGAGCTAAACCTACCGATTCTGTCCGAAAATGATGTCCCTGGTGCCAAATTCAATACAAATGTTCAGTTAACGAGATGGCTTGAGTGTCGAGGGCTGAAAAACACGAGCCAGCCTGATCCAGAGTTAGCTTTTTATCGACACCTTTTTCTTGTGTTCATTGCATTACGCCATTCACAATGACATTCTCATGCTTCAATAATCTATCCTTTACCACCATATGCCCTCTCTTTCTTATATATTTTATCCTCTGGTTGTCTTAAGTCTCTGAACGTTCTTGGGGCAATCTACATTGCTATTTTTGTGTAGCGATTGCAAATGCTACTCGTTGACAGCCAACGAACACTTTTCATTTTTCCATTAATAACAAATCTTAAATTCTAAAAATTATTTACACTTGCCTTACTAAAGTTTTTTTTTTTTTTTTTTTTTTTAAACAACAGAAAAGGAACAGTGACATGAATACCATTTTATTTTATTTCTGGTCATTCATTGTCAGACCGAAGCAGCACGGCAAAATGCCACGCAAAAAAATAAATAAAAAATATCAAAATGGCTTACCCCTTTGTCCTCTGAAGGTCCATGCCAACCCAACAAAATGTTTACTGCATATGAAATGTGAATGGATTCCCCTTGCTGGCGTTAAACTGGTCTTTTGGACATCTGCGCAAGGTGATCCATTCTTTACATTTTTTCCTCCGAGTTTTTAGTTCCCAGAAACGTATGAAGAAAACATCCTTCATATGTTGCAATGTCTAGAGTCGTTTCTACAAGTTCCATAGCAGCAGTGTTTGATCGGCATGTTCTTTTTTTGAAAGGTTACCGGAGAAAAAAAGCAGGAATAACAGGGTTTGTATGCGAGGGCGTGTTGATAATGTCCCACTTACGCATTACTATGGCGACGTCACGGTTTAAAAATTCACGCAGTACGCTATTCCTACCTACGTAGGAACGTCCTACACAACGCTCAGCGCGCTTGCGCAAGCATCCGCACACTGGTTAAAAGCGGCGAGAACTCACTATTTTTGTTTTTATTAAGTTTTTATTACCTTTTTATTGCCTCAAAAATACCTTTTGCATGCATTACCTGCTTATAGTTTTAACCATTGTTTTTTTTTATTTTTATTTTTTGTGGTAGCTTTGAAGCAGTTGACCACATTAGTCACGTAGCGTATTTAAACCTTCCTTATTTGATTTAACTACAGTTAAGTATTTTCTTAAGGCATTTTTTAGTACGTTCTGCATGTATGCATCTAAACAACGCAAGTTGAGATCGCACTGTAGTACTTTGGGTGTCAAATTTGCCTCAGGTAGAACGTTTCGCCGACATAGGACGTTTTGACAGAACTTGCGGTAACACAACAATGCACACCCATTTTTTTCTTTTGAATACAACGAATGGCGTACCGCAAGCAACACGTCGCTTCCACTCATTAATATTCATGACATTAGCTACTGTTGCTAAGTAAGGACTGGCCACCGTTTGTCCCTAATAGGAAATGAATGGAAATCGTGTACGAAGGAGATGTTTACAGAGTTAAACCTACCAATTCTCTCTGAAAATGATGTGCCTGGTGCCAAATTCACTGGCAAAAATGTGGAAGAACGTAAAAATGTTCAGTTAAAGAGATGGCTTTAGTGTCGAAGGCTGAAAAAGACGAAAAAAACGAGCCGACCTAAACATAGCTTTAGCTTTTTTATCGACGCGACTGACAATGACATTCTCCTGTTTCAACAAGCTATCCTTTACCATCAGCCCTGTCTTTCTTATATATCCTCTGGTTGTCCTACGTCTCTTACCGTTCTTGGGGGTAATTTAGTTAGCTGTGTGTAGCGATCGCAAATGCAACGCAGTGACAGCCAACGAACACTTTTAATTTTTTCATTGATAACACATCTTAATCCTATAATTTATTTACACTTCTCCCTTACTAAAGTTGTTTTTTATATACAGTGGGGAGAACAAGTATTTGATACACTGCCAATGGGAAAACCCACGGGCAGTGTATCAAATATTTGTTCTCCCCACTGTATAGACCCTACCCACCGACGTCACAAAATCACGTGCTCGCTGTATGGTTCCGCCCCCTTGTCCGTCATTTTGTCTCTTTATTAGCATTGGTCTCAATTGATCGAGCAATTTAAAATGCATTTCATGGAAGACCCGGTGCTTTCGGATGCCGTAAACTCACTGGATGTGTTGCATAAAAGGCGTTATGTGGAAAAGCTTCGTTCTATACAGTCGCCAGATCCATATTTGTTGCCCAAATCGATGTTTTTCGACCCATTGTCTTCGCCCTCTCTGCCTGACATCTGCTACGCTGATATTTACAATTATCTCGTCCACACAAAATCAGCCTATTCTCACGAAAATTTGAAAAACTTTAAGAGCTTGGAGGCTTATAAATACTTCGTTGCTGGTTGGGTGAAACAGGTCCTCGTCCACGAAAATTCGGCAGGAATCTATCTTGTGCTTGGAAAGGTGAGTTACGAAATTTTCAATTCAAAATCTTTTGTTATTGCTAACATCTACTGTCAAGTCTAATGTATTTCATGTCGTTTGTCAATGGAGTTAGGGCTTTTAATGTTATATGGTTTAGCGATAGCACTCTCACTACATACATACGTCTATGTTGTCGGCGATTAGCCGAGCAATGATCTTAATTGTGGTTGTCAGCCCAAAACCCTCTAAATATATATTAAATGCATCTTACCAGATATAAAATGACTACTGCATAATCTGTGGTAATCGTTTGGAGCCCAGTTTTCTCGTCGAATTGCAGCAGCCCATCTCGCTCTCTTCTCTCCGGGTCTCTCGGAATCCGGTAGAACTTCAAGTCTCTCCGTCTTCTCCATCTATCTTCTCTGTTATTGCAACCGACCGCCACACACGCCTTCACCATTTTGATTATTAATGTTAACGAGCAGAAAAACACGTCGTAAATAGGAGGAATGTACGTAGCCGTAACAGGTTAACACTATGTGTTGACGGACAATTGGGCGGTACCATTCAGGAGAGCGGAGTTGTGACGTCACGTGGGTAGGGTCTATATAACAGAAACGGTAACAGTGGCAGTCAGATACCATTGTATTTCTTTTCAGGTCATTCATTGTCAGACAGAAGCAGTACGGCACAACGTTACGCTAAAAATAAGTTAAAAATATAAAAATGGCTTACCTCTTTGTCCTCTGAAAGACCATGCCAACCCAACATAATGTTTACTGCATATGAAACGTGAATGGATTCGCCGAGCTGGTGTTAAAGTCCGAGCAAGTTGATTCGGTCTTCACATTTTTTCCTGTCGAGTTTTTGGTTTCCGGAAACGTATGAAGAAAACATCCGTCATGTGTCGTAATGTCTAGAGTCGTTTCTACAAGTTCCAAAAAAGCAATGCGTGATCGGCATGTTTGTTTTTGAAAGATTACCGGAGAAAAGTAGCACTTTTTACGTTGGGTCTATGCGAGGGCGAGTCTATAATGTCCCACTTCGGCTTTACGATGCGACGTCACGGTCTAAAAATAGCCTGCGTGCGGTACGCCATTAATTGGTTTAGCACTACCACAAGTTACAATCCGCGTTGTGTCGGCCGGACCGGAAGTAAACAAACATGGCGGCGTATCCGAACAATGTACGTCCCGTTCCCTATTGGAATCCCCTGACAGCACTACTGTTAACATTAAAAATTAGTTCTCATCACCGCGATACGTCATATACAGTGTACTTATGAGCGAAAGTGAACCAACCTTCTAGACTGCTAAGAACAAGCTTATTGTGCATTAGTTTGTACTCTAGTTTGCACACAGTCCAGGGTCGGTGACGTGGGGGCTCCTCTTTCACTCCACGAAGATGCTCCTGGAAGTTTGCTCCAGCCGGTCTCGCGGACATTTTCCCCACTTGATTTTTAAACGCTGAGACGAAGATTGGCTAATAATTTTTAAGACCATAATGCTCGACACGTCGAGACAAAATGGCGAGTCTTCTTCTTCTTCTTGGTTTTATTGGCAGTACCTCTTGTATCTTGGGGCATTATCGCCATCTACTGGGTCGATGGTTTGGCACGAGATCAGGCAGTTACTATCAAGACGAACAGTTGAACACACCCATAGTGGAGACAAAAACAAAGGGGATTGTTTTCTCCCAAAAAAATGTTAACAGCAAAATGAATATCGGTGAAACTGGACAAATGTAGGTCCACATTATCAAGGTGATTATAAAGAGATCTTTCCATTTTTGGAAGAGTTTTGTTGACAAAAATGGAGGGCCTATCAAGAGTAATTTATCCCGCCTTTTCCTTAACGATATCGACAGTGGTGTTACCTATGGAGGACCAGGAGTGCAAAAATTCAATAAATAAATACACAATTAAATAAATAATTAAAAGTGTCATTAAAATGCTTTTATTTCAATATTTATTTATTTATTTCAATATTTATTTCAATTTTTATTTATTTATTTCAATTTATATTCATTTATTTCAATTTATATTCGTTTATTTCAATTTTTATTTATTTCAATTTATATTTATTTATTTCGATTTATATTTATTTATTTCAATTTTTATTTATTTATTTCAATTTTTATTTATTTATTCCAATTTACATTTATTTATTTCAAAATTTATTTCGATTTTTATTTATTTATTTCAATTTTCATTCATTTATTTCAACTTTTAACTATTTATTTCAATTTTTATTTACTTATTTCAGTTTTTATTGATTTATTTCAATTTTTATTTATTTATTTAAACTTTTATTTATTTCACTTTTTATTTATTTCATTCTTGCACTCTTGTTCCTCTGGAGGTGCAACCATGAAATAATTTTATCTGTCACGTTTGCTCGTCAAAGTTTCTAACGTCTGATTGGTTGCTCAGCAAAGCAAGTCTTAACTAGTCGATCTCAGATAATAGATTGACGCCTGAGGCATTGGCTAATTTTTATGTACACCCAATACATAAAGTGGCAGTGTAGATCAGTATAATCTGAAAAATAATTGCTCCCTCAAAATCACAAAGACGACGAAGATTAGTAGCGTGGTCAGTGTAGCGGTAGTAGGCTTTGACGCATTTCGCGTGTTGTCCAAGCAAAACATACATATGTCCAAAATGTGCCCAGAGCTGCTCAGAGAAGCAGCAAATTTAATCGAGGACACTCTGAGGAGAACTCCACCAGCAGCCCATGGTGGAGTCCAGTCTGTGGCTTCTACATCACGCGGGCCAGCGCCTTTAAACGGGCTGATGTCTGCATACGGGAAACTCTAGTATAACTCAGAAGTGGAACGGTCCTTGGATATTTACCAGATTGTATTTTTTTTTTTTTTTAATCAAGTTTTGGAATAAGGCTAAATGACAAAAATAACTAGCAGTTTTCTAAGTAGTTTTACTCTGAACTCCGACATCATTTTTACATGATAATGATTTAGTTTGGGTCTAGGGGTGCTCCAGTGTCTCTCTAAAGTGGACCCGTTATCGAATAGGTCACCCATTTTTTTCCCCATATATTTAATAAAGGGACTTGCGCTCTGAAGCCACGTCATTGCATTCTGAAGCCAGCGCATTGCATTACCGTAATGCACATAATGCAAACAATAATCCAAATGAGGGGCGGCTGGTTTGACTTCGTTTTTACGAGTGGAGGCTGGCTTGACCGCAGTTCTAAACTATCGAAAACTCTTCGATCAACATCTTGGTCTGACAGAGCCGAGATGATATAACGTTATGAGATAACGTTAATTAATTGCTCTGTTTTGTAGGACACGTACTCAGGGTCCAAATGTCCTGCTTCAATTTGTTCTGAGAAATCTAACATGTCCCAAGAGAGCTCACGCAAAATCTCAGATAATGCCGCCATGTTGGGAAGAAATAGGACGAAGCAATCGCTTATTACTCGATCAACTCAAACCCCGCCTAGTTCACACCCGCCCACCGAGTTTGATGAGCCAATGACAGATAAAATTATTTCATGCGGCCACACGGGGAACGGGAACAAGAGTGCAAGAATGAAATAAATAAAAAGTGAAAAAAATAAATGTTGAAATAAATAAATATATGATGAAATAAATAAATAAAAATTGAAATAAATAAATAAAAATTGAAATACATTTTGAAATAAATAAATATCAAATGAAATAAATAAATAAAAATTGAAATAAATAAAAGTTGAAATAAAACAATAAAAATTGAAATAAATAAATAAAAATCGGGGAAAAAAATGAAATAAATATAAATTGAAATAATTAAATAAAAATTGAAATAAATAAATATGAATCGAAATAAATATAAATTGAAATAAATAATTAAAAATGGAAATAAATAAATATAAATCATTATAAATAAAAATAGAAATAAATAAATATAAATTGAAATAAATAAAAATTGAAATAAATATTGAAATAAATAAATAAATGTTGAAATAAAAGCATTTTAATGACACTTTTAATTATTTATTTAATTTATTTATTGAATTTTTGCACTCCTGGTCCTCCATAGATTATAAGTATGGGAGATGTGTTAGAAAAAAATGCGATATTTACCTCCCGCTTAGGCTACTGATATGCTTGACCAAGCAGTCTGTGGAGGAGACTACAGATCTACTAAATCACCAGAAGAATCCTCTGCTTGTTCGTTATGTCTAATGATCAGTTAAACTTAAAAAAAAAAAAAAAAAAGTCTGTTGCATACAAATCAGTGCCATATGAGGGCAGTTCCCACCAGTTTAGACACACTACAAAGGTTTAAAATCCATTTTAAGTAACTAATGTTAACCTGTTGTATGACTGATACGACTTTTGTAATTTCAGGAAAACCAGCATATGAAATAAACGAGGCAGACCCTGACTGGGCACCATCCTTACGACTGGGACACACATGTGTTCAGCCCACCAACGTGGACCGCTCTTCTAGGCGAAGTAAATGGTAAATGGTGTTATACTTGTATAGCGCTTTTCCACCTTTCAAGGTGCTCGAAGCGCTTTACACTACATTGCCATCTACCTACTGGTGTAGGCGTGAGAAATTGAGGATGGAGGAAGACGTTGGTGAGCTACAGGAGGAGCCTTCAGCGCCCTTTAAATGCTCCTTCTGACCTTCATGCGCCTGCGTTTGGACCTGCCTGCACTACACATTGCACACATATTCCATGTTTCCCATAAGACTGCGTATTGAGTGTTCAATGACATGGTGCCCTTTTTACATGCTAACTTGAGACGAGCAATTGTTTGGCCCAACAGAGAAACATTCTATAAAACAATGCCTCACGAGTTTGTTGAGTCCTTCAGACGCAGAGTTGCAGTGAATATTGAGTTTTTTGAAATTTTTACAGAGAAACCATCAAATCTTAAGGCGCGTGTGCAAATGTTTTCTAGTTACAAGCATAACTACACCATGAAATACCTAATTGTAATCACACCAAAGGGGGGAATTTGTTTGATGTCAAAAGGTTGGGGTGGTCGCACAAGTGACAAACATATCACCTTGAACAGTGCTTTTTTTTAATAACCTTTTGCCCGGGGACATTGTCTTGACTAACAGAGGCTTTGATATTCAAGAACATGTGGGTATGTTATGTGCAGAGGTCAAACTCCCTGCGTTCACAAAAGGTCGCTGTCAGTTAGCTGGTAGAGATGTAGAGGAGACTAGGAAGATAGCACATTTGAGGATCCATGTTGAACGGGTAATTGGTAATCTTTGCCAGAAGTATAAGATCCTAACAGGAACTACACCTATTAACTTGGTTCTGCCATGAGATGGCGAAGATTGCACATTGTTGGATAAGATTGTTTATGTATGTGGTGCCCTTACAAACCTTTGCCCAACTGTTGTGTAGTTTGTACTGTTTTACCATTTACTATGCTAACCCATTCAGCCTAACCCATTCAGCTGTTATTGATATTCTGTATTTTGTTGTGACTTGATTGTATTTAATAAAACATATTAAGTCATCTTGAATCCTATTCTTTATAAGTACAGCATTTGTGTCAATACTGTATTTTTATATGTATATTTATATAATATACACACGCATAATAATGTTTATACAAAGGACGACAGTTTACTACTTTGGCCAGGTACTTTTAATGTTGCCAAATTGTCAGTTAAAACAAATCACAAACTACCAACCACCACTAATTTAAGTGGAGCACAGAGAGCAGAACCAACACATGTCTTTAGCTGTGTCATGCTGTGTAGACCAACACAGATTAACACTAGAAAACCCAACATTTTTTTAGCCTACTGGAAAGCCCAGAAGGGGATCAGATGATCCCCACAACTCTGGGTATCCACAATTAGCATCTGTATATGTGCAAATGAGTGTGTCATTGTCTCTCAAATAGGCCACTCAAGCACACAAGCAAACAACCTTACTCTAACCCACAAGGGTTGGTCAGTTTACACTGACTCTTGCCATGATAGTTTCAGTTATTATTTGAGAGTTTTATTTTTGAATATGGTTTTATTTTATTCATTCACTGCTCTGCCCATTTTTTCTTCTTCTCCTATAGCACACACAGGCAACTTTATGTATAAATTACTGCAATGAAATAAACAAACGCACAGACCATTGCAACGTGTATAAAGTTATAATGAATGAAATAATCAATACATTTGTGACGACAAAAAATCTCAAATGTTTTGGTCTCACAACCCAACCCAAGTGTGATCAGCTCTGTCATGTGGCTTTCTGAATGCAAAGTGCTAACTACATCAAGGGGGGGGGGTGCTAATCTTGGTGACCGAGCTCGTGTGAGCGAACGACGGTCGACTGGCGGGGTGGATTTGAACAGGAGCAGGAAATTATGGTGGCTGAGAGGTGTCAGGCGAAATGCAAAGTCTCAACACTTTGCAAATAAAAAAAAGCATGAACCCCAATTGCAAACGCTTTGCAAAAGAAAAAAAGCATGAATGCAAACCGCCACAACACGATCCCCAGTTCCTAAAGCGCGATTGCAAATTGGCAAAAGCACGAACCCTAATTGCCACAACACAACAGCAAATGGTTCGTAGCACGAATGGCTCAGAGGGCAAATGCAAAGACACAGCAGCAAAAATCCCGCAACAGAACAGCAAAATCCCACAACACGACGGCAAGAGGATGACCTGGAAGTACAAAAAAATTAAGATTAAAAAAAAAAAAAAAAAAAAAAAAGATCGACATATTGTATATTGCTGTATGTGCTATCTGACCATCTCTACGGACCTCTGTGAAGTTGGCCCCCTCGCCCCCATCAGACATATTTATATAAAAATGATGTCAATCGTTTGTACTGTAAAAGCTTTGTTAGTGCTGCTTTCGTTCTAGAGATATTTACAATTCTTTTTGGGTAAATCTGAGGTCAGCTAGCCCCCCATTTCAATTCAGAATTGTGTCTGTCATTTGTGCTAGTTTGTGCTGCAACGGTTTTGTAGATCAGTATTATGCTTTTATTGAGATATTAATTTTAAGTGGTGACGTCACTCGTAGCTTTTCCTTAGCTTAGCTCCCGTGGCTAATAGAGCATACCAACTCTCTCAATAACAGAGGTGTGTCCTAACAACTAACACGAACGTAGCACAAACGAATGGCAGCACTTCAGGACCATTTTGCAGTAAATGAGGGGCTTAGAGTGACGTCATCACTCAAAATGAATATCTAAAGCCCCCCAATTTACTGCGAAACGGACCCGAATTTGTTTGTGTTATGATCGTGCTTGTTAGGTAGGTAGCTAGGACACCCCTCTGTTATTGGGAGTTGGTATGCTGCATTAGCCGCGGGAGCTAAACTAAGGAAAAGCTACGAGTGACGTAACCACTCGAAATTAATATCTGAATAAAAGCATAATACTGATCTACAAAACCATTGCAGCACAAACGATTGAAACAATTGTTAATTGAAATGGGGGGCTAGCTGACCTCAGATTTACCTATATAAAAATTGTAAGTATCTCTACAACGAAAGCAGCTCAAACAAAACTTTTACAGCACAAACGATTGACATCATTTCTATATAAATTTGCGTCTGATGGGGGGGGGGGGGGGGGAGACTTCACAGAGGTCCGTACAGATAGTCACAAAGCACATATAGCAATATAAAAAGTGTCGTCCTTTTTTTTTTTTTTAACTTCCGGTCATCCTTTTGCCGAGTCCTTGCTGAGTGAGGCTGCTTTCTCTTTCGCTACTACTACTAGTCAGGCTACTTTCAGACACTTATTTCTTACTTGCCTACTGTAGGTTGATAAATTTGTAGGTAGATTTGTTTATTTCTTGGTCAAGCCAAAAAAAGTTCTTTCAATCAAAATATACATTTTCAATCGAGAAAAAAAAGTCACTTAAATGAAAGCAAAATGTGTCTGAACAAGTCAGGCTGCTGTTTCTTTACTTGCAACCAGCCATTAGCTGTGGAAGGGGGTTGGGCGTCAGGCTACTCTCAGACACTTTTTACTTGACAATAAACTGCTAAACTTCTGAGGATATTTTGACAGTATTTTAATACTTCTAATTTATTCAGATGTATTTGTTTGAATACCCTCTACATGTTAAAAACAATTTTGAAAAGATCAGTTAACAATTTACTGTGGATATACATTAATATACATAGATATTCAGAAATACTACAACAAAGCACACCAAGCAACAGTGGTAACAAGAAAAACACCTCACATGAAATGGCTGGAAAAAAATATGCAAAGCTAGTAAATACCACTCTTGGTTCAGAAACAAGCTATCATTCAGGCAACTTTTGCATTCAAACACAGTTTGCTTTCATTCAAGTGACTTTTATTTTCTATTGAAAATATATACTTTGATTGAAGGAACCTTTTTTTGGATTGACTAAGACATACAAAAATCTACCTACAAATTGATCAACCTACAGTAGGCAAGTAAGAAATAAGTGTCTGAAAGTAGCCTGACTAGCCGTAGTAGCGAAAGAGAAAGCAGCCTCACTCAGCAAGGTTTTGCCCAACCCCCCCTCAGGTAAAGTAGCCTGACTGAGCCTGTTTCGCCCATCCTCCTCCTCAGCTAAAGTAGCCTGACTGAGCCTGTTTCGCCCCAACCCCCTCTTCAGCTAAAGTAGCTTGACTATCAGACACTTATTTCTTACTTGACACTAACTGCTAAACTTCTGAGAATATTTTGAAAAAAGTATTTTAATAATTCTAATTCATTCGGATGTATTTGTTTGAATACCCACTACATGTTAAAAAAACATTTTTGAAAAGATCAGTTAACGATTTACTGTGGATATACATTTATATTCATAGATATTTAGAAATACTACAACTAAGCACACCAAGCAACAGTGGTAACAAGAAAAACACCTCACATGGAATGGCTGGAAAAAAATATGCAAAACTAGTAAATACCACTGTTGGTTCAGAAACAAGCTATCATTCAGGCAACTTTTGCATTCAAACACATTTTGCTTTCATTCAAGTGACTTTTATTTTCTATTGAAAATATATACTTTGATTGAAGGAACCTTTTTTGGGATTGACTAAGACATACACAAATCTACCTACAAATTTATCAACCTACAGTAGGCAAGTAAGAAATAAGTGTCTGAAAGTAGTCTGACTAGTAGTAGCAGCGAAAGAGAAAGCAGCCTCACTCAGCAAGGTTTTGCCCAACCCCCCCCTCAGGTAAAGTAGCCTGACTGAGCCTGTTTCGCCCATCCCCCTCCTCAGCTAAAGTAGCCTGACTGAGCCCGTTTCGCCCCAACCCCCTCTTCAGCTAAAGTAGCCTATCAGACACTTATTTCTTACGTGACACTAAACTGCTAAACTTCTGAGAATGTTTTGATAAAAGTATTTTAATAATTCTAATTCATTCGGATGTATTTGTTTGAATACCCTCTACATGTTAAAACACATTTTTGAAAAGATCAGTTAACAATTTGCTGTGGATATACATTGATATACATAGATATTCAGAAATACTACAACTAAGCACACCAAGCAACAGTGGTAACAAGAAAAGCACCTCACATGAAATGGCTGGGAAGAAAATATGCAAGACTAGTAAATACCACTCTTGGTTCAGAAACAAACTATCATTCAGGTTTCATACAATGGTGTAAATATTACATTGAATTTGAAACCATATTTGAATTTGAAACAAAACTTAATCAAACTGAACTAGTGCTCCACATCTGTGTGCATGTGTTGTGGACCCTTCCGTTTGTTGGGCCGAGGGGTAGAAATGAGATGGGCTCGGCTTGGGGGCGGATTGGTAGTTTTAGGAAGCACCAAAACCCCTGGTGGTTCTAGTGTAAAGCAACATAGGATAACAATGACAAAACAACCCAAATTTAATTTCTGAAAGATTTATTTGTTCCCATGACACACGGTCCACCAGCAAAAACGAGGCGCTGCCAAATAAAGAAGTGTACGGGGGGGGGGGGGGGGGGGGGAATGTCTCATGTCTGTCAGAAATGTGGCTGATTGACTTGTGGCTCATGCTGTACGCCTTACCCAGTGATGTGTCAGGATTGTATACGGTACACTGTACAGTTTTTTGTTTTGCTCTAAATAAATCTTTCAGAGATTGAAATTCAGTTATTTTGTCTTTGTTATCCTACATTGGTTTAGGTTTAGAGTCTACATTATAAGCCTGCTGGAAATGGATTCAAGATGAAAAAAAAAAAAAAAAGGATTGCTAAAATATAGTTCAATATACTATGAAAGTCAACCTGTTCAGCTACACATCCACATTAGGTCTGTGGCATATTTACTGTAGCTAAATGCTTCATTCCCACATACATACACATTTGCTTTTTTTTTTTTTTCTTTCTCTATGTAGAGATAGAAAAACACTCCGGTTTCCTCCCACATTCCTAAGACGTGCATGCTAGGCTGATTGATCATTCCAAATTGTCCGTAGGCGTGAGTACCAACGACCACCATCAACGACCACAATAGATTTGCAAATTAGGATCAGATGATCCCTCTCTGGGCACAAAAGGTATATTCATCAACTGATCCCTCCTTGGGTTTTCTAGTGTTAAATAATAATGGGACAGTTCTCATTATCACACGCAACCATGTCATCTTTGGTCTCCAGACCACAGCAGAGGCACCATAACTGACGTCATAACTGACAAATACCGATCTCACGCTTCCCTTTCAAGCTTCTCCACATAAGGAGTCTTGTCGTTCTTCTGGCTTTTTCCCATTTTGATGTGACATTCACATGGCTGCGTACCCGCAAAATTGTCAACAAAACAAACGTGACTGCGGCGGATGTAGTCCAGGTCACCGAGATACACGAAAGATGGCGGCTCAGGTGGTCGTGATGACGTAGGTGACAACCGATTTTGCATTTTCCCCAATAACTTCGTTTTTATTTGGAATTTGGGAATTAGATGAACTCAAGACACCCCTCTCAACATTTTAACATCTCTGAACATCAAGTCAATTTTCTTTTTCTAATTGCCAGCTAGGAATGGAGGCATCCTCTTCACAACCAACAAAAACGCAATTTTATTATTACCATCATCTAGAATTTTTCCTCCGTGTCATGTCCTGCTTTTGTGTTGACACTTGCCTTGGTGTTTCTCAGTGTACTTCAGAAGCGATGACCGGCCACCATGCTTTGCTGCCTAAACTGCGCCTGAGAAGCACATTGTTGAAATTCGCCCCCCCGGCCCAGACGCACCCGGGAACAGCACCAGCCAAAACAAGTGCCGCTCGGCCAACGCTGCCTCCGCGCGCGCCAACCGGGAAGGCAGAACTTCGCGCGTCCTCTTATTTTAACCCTTTGTACTGACTCCATGTTTTAAAAGCTTGAAGAACACTCAACGAAAACAGGTTGACAATTTATTCGTCGACAATGGTAAAAACAAGGCAAAAACAGACGACGGAGGGACAATTCTGGATCCAAAACAAGGCTACATGTTTTCAAGCAGCAAAAAATCTGTGTTATCTCAGTGTCCAGTCTTTTTAAAGTCTTTGCTGAGGCGGGCCTTGTCGAAGGCGTTTCTGGGCATTGCATTTGGGTCATCCCCTCTGTGGCCGGTTTTGGGCGGCTTAGGTTCGTGCGCGGATTGGGACGCCCGCTATCAACTTTGCTGTCCGGGCTGGTTGTACTTGTTTTAGGACAAAGCGCTTTGTCCTTGGAGTTTGCTGGGAGAGCTGATTGCCAGAGTTGGTGCGTCAATCTTGTGATAAGACGGCATTGTGTATCTCTTCTATTTCTTCTCATTAAACTATGGTGTTCTGTTTATTTTATATTAGTAGTGTAGTCCTACCGTAAATATGAAAATGATACTATTTCCTGATTAATTATATTACGTGTGTTAGAGTAATGCAAACAGTTAGACGGTGCCTACGAGAACCTGTACCATATGTATGTGTTAGACTATATATGTGTTAGACTAATGCAAACAATTATATGGTGTGTGCGATGATGATATCCTTTCCCCTTCAACATGTACAAACAAGGTATTGTTCTGGATGCCTTTTAAAAAAAACATCTCCTTCAGTTAAAAAATGAATTGACTATATTATTACTTCTTGTCTGATGTTTTTTTACGCCTAACAGCTAGGAAAAACTGCCTTGCCGTCACCGCAGCTCCAACAGACCAGCAGATCCTCGGCCAACTCACGGTGACCTTTGGGAAATACAAAGGCAAGACCTTCATGTGGCTTATGGAGGAAGATGTCGGTTATGTCAAGTAGTGAGTATAAGAAATTGATAATAGGCAGTGGATTGTGTGTCTTTGTTACCCAAAATAAAAAAAAATCGGTTTAAAACAACTATTGCATGCTCTCTTAAAAAGTCTCCTTGAACGTGAAGGAGAGGCGACGACAGAAGGGAAGGTGCGACACCAAAACTGGGGAGTGGAGGCTGAAGGAGCAGCTTCTACGCTACGTGGATATGTTCCCTCCGGTGTCATGCCACTTGGAGCAGAACATCGACCGGGCCATCTGCGGGCATGGCAGCTTCCGGTCCTTCACGTTCGAGGAGATGTGGCAGTTTTATGACCTCTCCAAGCTCTTCCATAACGATCTCGCCGAAAGCGCAGAAGAATGGAAGATGGTCCAGGAAGCCTTCTGCTTTGTGCGTCAGTGGCTACTGATGACAGAGTAGGACATCAATGTCACGTTAAGCGATTTCGACTGTACATCCTCACAAAGGGGGTGGAGGTCAGTAGGTCGATAAAAAAATAACATAATTTCCTTTGCCAGTGTTTTAATGCATTTCAGGGCTTACCCGTGATATTTATTTTTTGTTTTGTAGCAAGGTAAAGGCAAAGTTGCACCAGCTACGCCCTTCACGTCAGCTTGTGCATCAGCATTAGCAGCAATATCAACATGACTTGCTGTAGCAAATACACCATAATCAGCAGCAGTAGCAGCAGCACAACAACAAGCACCACCACCACAATGTGATGATAAAGACTGGCAATGTAAAATACTACGCGTCTGGGCGCTTTGTGGCCAATCCGCACAGGGTCACAAAAAAAATAAATAAATAAATAAAAGACCTCCACGGTCAAGGCGTCCACGTCCAAAGGACTTCCTGGCAGGCCTTTTGAAAACTTTGTAAATTTTAGGGAGGAGGTCAATGACCTTGTAAAATAAAACACATTGATATGTACTTCATGTCTCAGCTACTTCTTTTTACACACACAAATATGCAGTATGCTCGGCATAGCATATAGTCCTATATATTGTGCACTTTCCCAATGAGTGCAGACAGAAAATTAAAAACCTAGTCCTTATTTCTCAACACTTCAATATCTGCAAAAAACTTGCTTATCATTAAACTTATTTAAGAATCAATACAGGCTGCTTAACTTTTACTGTGTACTATATCGCCTTTATTTAAATGCAAGAAAAAAAACTGGAATTTGAGTGTAATAACAAATACATTTGAAGCATACAGAAATTGGGAAAAGTCCAAATGCCCTTAATTGAAAGTGGGGAAAAAATAGGCCAAGACAACACAACAGCTAAAACACAGTAATGAAGAAATCTATAATGCTGCGCTCCGGACCACGACGCCACTTGAAGGAAACAACGTCAAACTTTGGTCCCGCCCTACCTCTGAACAGATGCTCAACCCCCCTGCAGAATGGAAAGATGCCAAGACCACCCAGAGTTAACTTGTTACCTGTTGGGCAGAATGACATCGTGAATGAAAATTTAAAACCTAGTGACTTACTTCTAATGGAATACTAGTTTCTTAACACTTGTATATCTGATTAACACTTGCATATTGCAGTTTGCTATTGGCCTAGTTCAGGAGTCGGCTATCATTTTATTTATTTCAACATCAACACTCTACCCTCTTCGTACACTGCTTAGTTTAAATTTATTTTTAGGTAGTACTAGTGTATATTATTTATTTATGTATTGACATTATTTTATTGTGTGATGAACTGATAGGGTGTTGCTATTTAATGTCATTGTACTATTTGAATGACAAAGCCTATTCTAACATTCAAACAGCCGTATTCAACCGCCTGCAACTACTACAGAAAAGACAACACACACAAATTGACCTAAAATATGAATGAATCAGCTCATTTGTGTATAAGTATTTTATATATTCTGCGGGGAAAAGTTCACCTAACAAAGGCATTTAGGATTATTTTATATTGGCCAAAAACACACCTCCTTAAAATAAATTCCTATATTTAATCTTTAAAAAGCTTTGAAATGTCATAAATATTCTTAATTCCAGAATAAATATGGTTCAAAACATTATTTGAAAGCAAATTTTTTTTATCTAGGTAAAAAATGACCAACTTTTAGATGTGGCAAATGGCAATATTTACTGAAGTAAGTAAGTGGAATAATCTCACATTCATCTGTTAAATAGTCTTTAACGCGCAAAACAAGATGGGAGAAAATGATTTGACTAGACTATATGGGCCTAAAGTGCAGTAAGCAACCGGAATTAGTGCTCATTGTTTAAATACACTTTCAACTCATTCATAAACTGTTTTACAAAAAACTCACAGCTGCCACCCTGGAGGGGATGTTCAATCGGAGTGGGTTCGGTCACAGCTTGCAGACCGGAAGAACTGGCCAATCGGAGCAGGGTTGGGGTACCACCCCACAGTCTGGACTGATGACCAATCAGAGAGGGCACCTTTAACTGTAGGGCAGAATGATACAAATCAGTCAACTTTTCGCGATTTGAAGACAGAGGCCGCATCGCTCCTGACCTTTCTTTGACCCTTGACCCTAAAGTTTGACTTGCTCCGAGCTCCGACTCCTGCGATCGTTGGCCGGACATAATCCACATGCAAACTACTACAGCCAACAGAACGATTGAGGTTTTGAGAGATCTGTTTGCATCTTATGGGTTACCAAAGGAGATCGTGTCTGACAATGGGCCACAATTTACTTTAAGTGAGTTTGAGGCTTTCCTTGCCCTGAATGCAGTTAAACATATTAAACCACCAGCTTATTATCCAGCCTCAAATGGTTTAGCTGAGCGGTTGTTTCGAAACTTTAAAAGGTAATTGGCAAAAGGAAAAGCTCAAGGTAACATGACTTTACAACATTGTATTGCCAATTTTTTGTACAGTTACCGAAACATGTCACACACAACAACCAAGAAAACGCCAGCCGAGCTATTCTTGAAGGGACAAATTTGCAGTAGACTTTCACTGGTTAAACCAAATATGCCTCAATTCATTCAGCCAAACAGAGCTCTAAACTCTGCCACTGTTATGAAAAAGCTCTGGGTTTTCTCTGTGGGTCAAAATGTTCTTGTTAGAAACAACAGGGCTGGAGAGAAGTGGGTTGATGGTGTGATTACAGAGTTTTTGGGTTGAGTGACATGTTTGGTTTCAGTTTCTGTGTATGGAAAAATTGTAGAAATGCATGTAAATCAAATGTTGGATCCAAAAACAAAGAATGGATTACCAGAGAATTCTTTGAGTGGAACTGATGAACGATGGGACATGCAGTTTGATCAAGGTGATGAGATTACTGACAATAATCAAACTGAGGTACCGCTTGAAGAAAACCAGGGCTCTAGAGCACCTACTCTAGCTGCGAGTCCTGAACGTATTGTTCGGCCTAAAAAAAATGTCCGCCAAATTGTTCAGACTTGTAGTATTAAGTGAGTTTGCTGGATTTTGTCAACATTGTGTGAATGCAAATTTACTGTGTTTCTACGGTCCCATCCCTAGTAAATTGGCTGCTAATGTCTTAACATTGAAATAGAAACGACTATATCACATAATATCAGCAGAGGTGGGTAGTAACACTTTACATTTACTCCGTTAGAATGAGTAACTTGCAGGAAGCTGCTGCTGGCCTTCTACCACTCATCTATTGAGAGCCTGCTAACATACTGTATTTCCACCTACTACGGAAGCTGCACTGGCTTCACTATCAAACTGCTGCTACTTCACTTCGATTATTTGCACTGCCTGAACATAGGACTATTAATACAATTTTTATATTCATGTTTATTTAGATTTTATACTTCATTTCACTTTTGAAATGTCATCTTATCCTGCACTGTGAAGGGAGATGCACCACAATTACACTGTACAACTATAATGACAATAAAGGGCTATTCTACAGTGGTATGAAAAGTATCTGAACCTTTTGGAATTTCTCAAATTTCTGCATAAAATCACCATCAAATATGATTTGTGTTTGTCAAAATCACACAGACGTAAAAACTGTGTTTGTTTTAACTAAAAACACCCAAACATTTATTGTTTTCATATTTTAATGAGGATAGCATCCAATGACAGAAGGGGGAAACATAAGTAAGTGAACTGTCTACCTAAGGAGACGTAAAGAGCAATAGAAACCAATTTTTACTAAACAAGTCAGATGTGTGCCCAATCACTGATGAGTGGTTTAAAGCTGCCCTGCCCACTATAAAACACACACCTGGTAAGAACTGTTTTGATTACAAGCATTGTCTGATGTGTATCATGGCTCGGTCAAAAGAGCTGTCTGAAGACCTGCGATCAAGGATTGTTGATTTATATAAAGCTGGGAAAGTATACAAAACCATCTGTAAATGTATGGATGGTCATCAATTGACAGAGAAGTTGTCTACAAATGGAGAGAGTTTGGCACTGTTGCTTCTCTCCCAAGGGTTGGCAGTCCACCAAAGACAACGCCAAGAGTTCAGCGCAGAATACTCAGAGAGGTAAAAACGAACCCTAGAGTGTCTGCTAAAGAGTAAAGACTTACAAAAATCACTGGCACAGTCCAATATCTCTGTGCACACATCAACTATATGTAAAACTATGGCCAAGACTGGTGTTCGTGGGAGTACTCCACGGAAGAAGCCACTGCTGTCCAAAAAAAACATTGTTGCTCGTTTCATGTTTGCAAAAAGGCACTTGAACACTCCACATTAGTTTTGGCAAAATATTTTGTAGACTGATTAAACCAAAGCCGAATTGTTGGGAGAAACACACAACGTCATGTGTGGAGGAAAAATGGAACAGCTCACCAAAATCAACACCTCATCACCACTGTGAGGCATGGTGGAGGGAGCATCATGATTTGGGGCCGATTTGCTGCCTCAGGGCCTGGACAACTTGCAATCATTAATGGAAGTTTTGCAGGAAAGCCTGAGGCCGTTTATCCGACAGTTGAAGCTAAAAAGAGGATGGATGCGGCAACAAGACAATGATCTAAAACACAGATGTAAATTACCTTCAGAATGGTTTCAGAAGAACAAAAAACACCTTCTGGAGTGACCAAGTCAAAGTCCAGACTTGAACCCCATCGACATGCTGTGGCATGACCTAAAGACAGCAATTCATTCCAGACACCCCAGGAATCCTGATCGATGTGCCAGACTGATCTGCAGCTACAGGAAGCGTCTGCTTGAAGTTATTGCTGCCTACAGAGGGGGCCACAAAACATTAAAGGTGATGGTTGACTTACTTATTTTTCCTCTTTCTGTCATTGTTTGCATACTATCCGCATTGAAGTATGAAAATCTATTAATGTTTGGGTGGTTTCAATTAAAGCAGACACGTTTTTTCATCTGTGTGATTTTGACAAAGATCAGATCACATTTGATGGTGCTTTTATGCAGGAATGTGAGAAATTCCAAAAGGTTCAGATACTTTTTCATACCACTGTATTCTATTCTATTTTTGAGAAAAATCTTCTTAAGGGTAGTTCAACCACACAGTACTTTTTACTCTTACTTGAGCAGGTTTGTGAAGAAGAAACACTACTCTTACTCCGCTACTTTGGGCTAAACTCCTCGTTACATTTTTCCTCTTTATTCTAAATATTGACTTTATTTTTGCCAGAGATGCCGATGATGGCTGTCTCAGTTTCACCAAGGAGATGCCGACAATGGCTGTCTCAGTTTCACCAAGGAGACGTCGCAGCAATAACCACGACTCCATTATACCAATCAGAAGTAACAATGTTTTTTCTCCACTAAGGGCACGCATGCTCTTTTAATTGTTTCATAGTGTTGTTATGTGGTTTGAATTCGATGGTTTTCTTTTTGGACTAATATGGTCATGTATTGTGTTAAGTATAATAATAACAGTTCATGTAAATGAAGTTTTGCTGAGACAAAAAACTTTTTACCATATACCATAAATAAATCGATAAATAAATACTAGGGCTGTCAAATGATTAAAAAATTTTAATCGAGTTAATTACAGCTTAAAAATTAATTAATCGTAATTAATCGCAATTCAAACCATCGATAAAATATGCCATATTTTTCTGTAAATTATTATTGGAATGAAACACAAGACAAGACACAAGACGGATATATACATTCATCATACGGTACATAAGTACTGTATTTGCTTAATATAACAATAAATCAACAAGATGGCATTAACATGATTAACACTCACTTAAAGCGATCCATGGACAGAAAAACTTGTAGTTCTTTAAAGATAAATGCTAGTAGAAGTTACAGAAATTTTATATTAAAACCCCTCTTAATGTTTTCGTTTGATTAAAATTTGTAAAATTTTCAATCAAAAAATAAACTAGTAGCTCGCCATTGTTGATGTCATTACATCATGCTCACTCCCCAAACCCATAAAATCATTTGGACCCAAGCGCCAGCTGAGGGCGCCAAACAACAAAAAACAATTAACAAGCGGACATTACACTGCTGTCATTTTAATCTGAGCGGGGCATGTGCGTTAATTGCGTCCAATATTTTAATGTGATTAATTTAAAAAATTAATTACCGCCCGTTAAAACGATAATTTTGACAGCCCTAATAAATACCATTATTTACAAAAAAATCTGACATTCGAAACAGTCACAATTACTTGATCATTACTTGAGTATTGTTTTCAACCAATACTTTTTTACTTGAGTACATTTTTGGATGAGTACTTTTACTTGAGTTATATTATTTAGAGGCAACGTTTCTATTACTTGATTAAAGATTTTGGCCACTCTACCCTCCTCTGAATATCAGGATTAAATATGAAATGTACATTTGAATGTAGTAGACTGAACAAAAACGAGACATTAATAGGGAATGGGACGTACTACGTCATTGTTTGGACGCGCCTCCATGCTGGCAATATGATTCACTTCCGGGTCGGCAGACTCAATGCGGATTGTAACGTGTGGTCGTGCTAAGCTAACTCTTTCGGTGTTTTAGAAAGAAATTATGGGTGTGTATTGTTGTGTTACCGGGTGCAACAGCTTCTCCTACGACTAAAAAAAGGGCGAGGAAAACTGGACTCACTTTTCACCGTTTTCCTGCATGGAGGACCAAATATCAGATCGCGAAGGCACGACTCATGGCTGGATTGCAGCGGTTCGTCGGAAAAGCATTTCTTATGATCATATTTCTGCTGGAATGAGAGTATTCCCCTCATCTCTACTCTTGTAAGTTGAACGATTTATCCGTTTTGGTTTCAATACGGTTTTTTTGTGTGGTTTTTTTTACTGTTGTGTAAATCTGCCTCGGTAGCAATGCTAACCTACTCCTCCTCCCCTACCTGTTGTGTTACTAGGAAAACCTGCATATGAAATGCTGACAACACATCCCGATTGGTCACCATATCTCTTCTTGGGTTATTCTGAGGTCAAGCGCACCACATCGGAGCGTTATGAGAGGTTGGAAAGGCGAAGAGTGCACGCTGAAACTTCAGTTTGCTCTGCTCTTATAAACACGATCCCAAGTGTTGTTGTGAAAAGTCAATAAAATATGAATACCAAAACATGACTTGAACAACTTCTTGACAAACTGTAACTGCTTGTTGTTTACTTCAGGTCTTCATAATAAACAGGTGTAATAATTACAAAGTCAGGTGACTTAATTTTGTTATTCTATTTGGAGTATGCATTGACAATTTTTGGACAGTGTTGTAGACAAAAACTGGGACTGATAAATTGCAATAGATTTATTTCAAGTAATGCAATTTCTCCAATAAGATATTTGAATTGACAGTTTAATATCTTTAAATTAGTGCAAACAAGGCCCACCCTCTGACGGTGGCAGCAAATATTATATAATAAATTATAAGTAATACACAAATACAAGATCACAATAAACGTGTCTTTGTCAAAGTAGTTTAAAACACTATTTACTGGCCTTGGGTAAATTGCCAGACAGGATAAATATGTGCTTTAAAGTTCGTGCATTTCCATTTTAAGTATTGCAAGTACTAGTCTCCAACACAGTATTTGAACTGACAGTTTAAAACCATTTTAGTACAAAATGGCCCACACTCTGGCAGGGGGCAGCAAATATTATAATACATACTATAATACATTATAAAAAGCTATATACTATATAAATACAAGATCACAACAAAACCTGTATTTTTCAAAGCAGTTAAAAAACATCCAGTGGCCTTAGGTAAATAAAGGTGTATAAATATGTACTTTACAGTTCTTGCATTTCTATTTTAGGTATTGCAACTTTTCCAACACTATTTGAATTGACAGTCTAAAGTCTCCATAAGTGCAAATAAGAATATTATAATTTAAAAATAATAATAGAATATATAAATTCAACATTACAATGAAACGTGTCTTTGTCAAAGTGGTTTAAAAAAAAAAAATAAAAAAAAAAATACGTCACTGGCCATAGTTAAATAGCCAGGCAGAATAAATATGTGCATTACAGTTCTTGCATTTTCACAAGTTAAAAGCCCGCAGTTCATCGACGAGAAGGGCAGACCCAGATGGCGTCTGCAGCAGGGGCTTGTTTGAGTCCGGCACAGGACAAATGGAACCACTCCATTGAACAAATTTTCTTTGTCAAATGATCCAAGAAGAGAGATGGTGACAAATCGGGATGTGTTGTCAGCAGGTTTACCTAGGAATACAACAGGTAGGTGAGTCGTAGTAGGCGAGCATTGCTACCGAGGCAGATTTACACAACGGTGTAAAAAAAGAAAAACGTATTGAAACCAAAAGTGGATAAATCGTTCAACTTACAAGAGTAGAGATGACAGGAACACACTCTCATTCCAGCAGAAATATGATCATAAGAAATGCTTTTCCGACGAACCGCTGCAATCCAGCCATCCGTCGTACCTTCGTGATCTGATATTTGGTCCTCCATGCAGGAAAACGGTGAAAAGTGAGTCCATTTTTCCTAACCCCTTTTTTTTTGTCGTAGGAGATGCTGTTGCACCCGGTAACGCAACAATAAGCACCCATATTTTCTTTCTAAAACACCGAAAGAGTTAGCTTAGCACTACCACACGTTACAATCCGCATTGACTCTGCCGAACCGGAAGTAAATCATATTGCCAGCATGGAGGCGCGTCCAAACAGTGACGTAGTACGTCCCATTCCCTATTATGAATAAAAATAAACAAGGGCGGTGAGGTACAAGCACTTTAAAGTTCAAAGCGGAGTCGAGAGATTTTCATCGGCGGGGGCTGGTACGGGGCGATGGAAGTCACTCACAGCCAGTGTTGTTAATAACGGCGTTACAATATAACGGCGTTACTAACGGCGTTATTTTTTTCAGTAGTGGGTAATCTAATTAATTACTTTTCTCATCTTGGCAACGCCGTTACCGTTACTGAGGACGTAAAGGGATGCGTTACTATGCGTTACTATATTGGACGAAAAGTCTGAGGGAGATGGACTCACCGAGACGACAGAGCAGAGCAGGAGTGTGGAGGAGGCAAGAAAGTTGCGAGGCCGAACAAACGCGATGCTAGGTAGCTCCAATAATACATGTTGTAGGCGATAGCCTTCAAACCACGCCCGCATGTTATGGTAGATATGGTAGACATGGTAGATAACACATGTACTGTCTATAGATATAACTAGATGCAAAATGACAGACATGGCACTAAATGCGTTAGTAGACAGCCGCCATCTTGAAGCAGTAGACTTTTTAGGACGGCTCTGTTGTAGAGAACCTTCCTAGCGAACCTACGTAACTTTTTATATAAAATACTTCTAAATCGGCAAAATCTTGACTTGAATCTATCTTTAAATGATGAAATAGTTTTAAAACTTTCATATGTCGAAAGTAGAGAGAAGGGAACTAATGCAATAATGGGAGCAATTCTAGCAACTTTTAACAGTTGATTCAGGGTAAAGAGTAAATTAGGGTAAAGAATTGGGCTCGGGCCAATTGTACCAAAAAGCTTCACAAAAAACTTCACATAGTGTGGCCAATGTTTTTTTTTTTTTTTTTTTTTTTTTTTATTGAGGGGGGAAAAAAAAAAAAAAGTAATTATCACCAATTACTTTGACAAGTAACTAATTACTCTTACATTAAGGTAATTGAGTTACTAACGCAATTACTTTTTGGGAGAAGTAATTTGTAACTATAATTAATTACTTTTTTTCAGTAAGATTAACAACACTGCTCACAGCAGTGGGTGCTGAAGATCTGTCTTCGATTTTCCCATCCAAAAACAGCCGTTTCGGTCAAAATTTGTCATGCTTGTGCCTTTTCTCCATACAAGGCGTGCACGTAGGCAGTACACACGACATGCATGCTGAATAGTTTACGTACTACTACAAATACGGTTCCATTTCACCGACAGTGTGTGTTGGAGTTTTTGTATTGGAAATAACAGTGCCTGTGTATTATGATGCATATCCCCACAGCTAGATGGCGCAATGGCACACAAAAAACGAAAAGGTCCAATAAGCCTAAATTTAATGCCCCCCTTTTCACAACACTAAAATAAATTGCATACGAATAACCGACAGCACTCTGAACAGCGGAAGCAACAACAAATAATATTAAAGCTACAAAACATATCCTTCCTGTTTGAAGACACTAAATATTTCCTTTCTGACTGCACAGTCTAAATCTGCAGCTAACTGGGCACTATTATAGAACAATCATCATCATCTTCATTTTGGACCTCAAATTGGATTTTAGAAAATTTCACTGTTTTTGTATTGTAAAAAATGATATTTGCGCCATGGGTAATGCCTCCTCTGTCAAAAGTGAACTTTTTCGTTCGAACAGCGGCTTATTCAACGTGACCCTTGCAGCAAGGAAGGTGTCAGGTGTTGACCATGTTATGAACAAAAGAAAACATTTCCAACACATATTTAATGGGAAAGTTAAATACATGTTTCAGTGTTTTATATATTTATTTTTAACAAAAACATAACAAAACTTTTAACTTACTACGAGAAAAAAAAATTTTTGTCGTAAGAACACGTCTTTACTGTCTGTCCTTTTTGTTTGGCCCTCATACTGTTGTAACATGTCTCTGTCAATCATGAGTAGCAATAGTTTTTAAAAATTATGTATACTGGTACATTAATTGCCCCACAAAAAAAATCATTTGTGAGCCAGTATTTTAGATTTTTTTTTTTAATTATTATTTTTGCAATTTTGAACAATATATCCTAATTTTTCATATTTATTTAATGACATTATTTATGAATGATTTAGAATTTTTGGAATTTGGGGTCTGTGTTTCAAATATTAAATGTGAAAAATGTAGTTTGGAAGGGTATTATATAAAAAATTCCACTTAACTTTGTAATGAAACGGCGAGCCGTATAATATGGATCCAACACAGACAACGAAGTTTGTGTAGAATTTATTACAAAAAAAAAAAACAAACAAGAGAGCACGCCAGAACACGCGAGGAAAAATACAAACAAAAAGAGGTACGAACACAGTCGGCAAGAGAACCAAGGGAAAGCTGTCAATGGCCAGAAAAGGAAAAAAACAAAGTAAACTAGTAAAGTAAAACATACTAAGCAATAGTCCGACACTTGTTTGTATATGGCGACAGGAGTCTTTAAATAATGAGCGCTTCTAATGCGCCACAAGTGTGTTGCACAGCCCCACCCATCCAGCTGAATCATGTGCTGGAATGAAAAAAAAAAAAACAATGGAGAAGGCACACAAACATGACAAACTTGAGAGGGTTGAATCAGCTGAGGTTTAGGCAATAGGGTGGATGTACATCATACAACAATTGGACAATACAGGGCACCAAAAGTGCCAATCCTCAACATGTAAGGAAGCTCTGCGGAATACAATCGTCCTGCGTGCAAAACATCTGATGAAGCCTGCATGGATGACAGGCAAAACAGTCATTGGCTACCGCTTCTCACATCAACACACACGTGTCTCTTTACCCGATCCTTCCAGGCGAACTTTTGACCACACACGGAGCAGGAAAATGGTTTTTCGCCAGTGTGGGTTCTTGTGTGTCCTTCTAAGGTGGTCTTTTGACTGAATCTTTGACCGCAAACTAAGCAGGAAAAAGGTTTTTCGCCAGTGTGGATTCTTGTGTGTCTTCTTAAGTTTGGCTTATCAGTGAATCCTTTACCACAAACTGAGCAGACAAAAGGTTTTTCGCCAGTGTGGGTTCTTGTGTGTATTTTTAAGCTTTGCTTTTCAGTGAATCTTTGACCACAAACTGAGCAGACAAAAGGTTTTTCACCAGTGTGGGTTCTTGTGTGTGCATATAAGGCGCTCTTTTGACTGAATCTTTGACCACAAACGGAGCAGGAAAATGGTTTTTCGCCAGTGTGGGTTCTTGTGTGTTGTTTTAAGACACTTTCATGACTGAATCTTTGACCACAAACGGAGCAGGGAAAAGGTTTTTCGCCAGTGTGGGTTCTTGTGTGTATTTTTAAGCTTTGCTTTGTAGTGAATCTATGACCACAAACTGAGCAGACAAAAGGTTCTTCGCCAGTGTGGATCCCTGTGTGGATCCTTGTGTGTCCTTTTAAGTGTTGCTTTTGAGAGAATCCTCGACCACAAACTAAGCAGGAAAAAGGTTTTTCGCCAGTGTGGGTTCTTGTGTGTATAGTCAAGTTTTGCTTTCGAGTGAATCTTTGACCACAAGCTAAGCAGGAAAAAGGTTTTTCACCAGTGTGGGTTCTTGTGTGTCTTTTTAAGCTTCCCTTTTCAGAGAAGCTTTCACCACAAACGGAGCAGACAAAAGGTTTTTCACCAGTGTGGGTTCTTGTGTGTTGTTTTAAAGTGCTCTTGTGACTGAATCTTTTACCACAAACAGAGCAGGAAAAAGGTTTTTCGCCAGTGTGGATCCTTGTGTGTTCTTTTAAGTGTTGCTTTTGAGAGAATCCTTGACCACAAACTGAGCAGACAAATGATTTTTCACCAGTGTGGGTTCTTGTGTGTTTTATTAAATTATTCTTCCAAGCGAATCTTCGATCACAAATTGAGCAGGAAAATGGTTTTTCGCCAGTGTGCCTCCTCATATGCATTCGAAGAGTTTCCGCACGAGCAAAAGTTTTCCCACACTGAGAGCATTTGCAGAGTTTGTCGTCACGGTGAGATTTCTTATGACCATCATCATTGCAAGGTGATTGTGACGTAGTACCATTTCTGTCTGTCAGAGCGATGAAAATATGTGTTTGCAATACTTCTGTTGAGCTGCTGCTGCTGCTGCTGCTGCCCCTCAAAGGCTCCGCTCCTCTGCTGGCCTCACTCGGACCATAGTCACTCTTTAAAGGCTCACCAGTCGACCTGGTGGTATACTCCTCCTCTTCAACAGATGGCTGCTCTTCCTCCTCCTTTTTGATTAAAAGTTGCATCTGTTGACAGGGCTTTGGCTCCTCCTCTTTTATTTGGGGGGGCTCAATATCCCCTTCAATTCCAGGAGATTCTGGCTCCTGCCCGTCAGCACCAAGATATTTTCTGAAACCTGCAAGACACAAGAAAACGATTGATGTATTTTACGGACTACCACTGCGTCTTTCCTTTGTGCAAAACTAGATGAGTGCACAGCGCGGTTTTAAAAAGCAGCCATACAAAAAAATACTGGGAAAAATATCTGGTTCCATTTTGAGCCACAAGAGACATTGCTCTGCGTAAACATGTGTCTGAAAATTCGGACCTGAAAACTATCGATCAATAGCTAAAAATCCAATATTCGGTTGAAATGTTTTGAGGACCGAAAGTTTACCACCGAATTATGTGAAGAACTTTAGTCCTCTTGTGATGACGTCATTAAAACACGTCATATGGAAGCTTTGTACTCGTATTTACTAGGGATGCAACAATACTCGATTTTGTATTGAACCGTTCTATACGCCCGCTTCGATTCAATACGCAAAAACATTTGATCCAAATGAAAAGCTCCCAAAATGTATTTTTAGAAACGTTTTCTTGTGTGCTCTCGCTACTCTGCCTTGAAAAAAAGCTTGGAGAAAGCTCCTCCCCGCAAGCAGCCCTTTTCCCCTGGTCCCCCAAACTGCCTCGAGGACAGGGTCAACCACGCTGCTTCTCTCCCTTTTGTTTGTGACAGACAACAAGATAATGGATGGCCAGAAAAGACAAAAGTTTGACGAGGTGGCTATGTGGCAGCATTTTGGGTTTGCTGTTGCAATGATCAAGGGAGGAAAATGGTGATTAAAACAAAAACTATTGCCTTACAACAATACCGTACATCCCAGGCAACACGATCATTAAGAGCACTCATTTTCGCCGCCATCACCCAAACAGGTGATCTGCAAGGGGAGCAGAGGAAAAGCCGGTAACGCGACCCAAGTCTCAGAGCAGCATAGCGGACGCCTTTCAAATGAAGTACACTTTCACCTCCAATAACATAAGAAAATCACATGTGCTGTTAGAACATTTGTTTCCAAACCTTTGCAGCCTTATTCTGTGGTTAATAATGATAGCTTTTCGTACCTTATGAAAACTGTTGAGCCACGATGTGCTATCCCGTCTCGTCCATATTTTTACATATTTCATTACATTACATATTTCGATGAATAAAAAAATGCCATGACTGAATTGAAGTTAAGCAGGCCAAATCCATCCATACTCGTGACTATAGATAATGCTGCAAATATTGTTAATTCCGTACGTAACACAGATGGTCTCGGACCACAAATAGGATGTTTTGCTCATGTGGTAAATCTCGCCGCTAAGAGAGCTGTCGCAATCAACAGGGTGCCCTGCCTCACTTTATAAACAGTAAGATTGTTCTCAGCCCTTTTATACAAAATTTCTTCAGATCAGGAAGAAGTAAGCACATAAATATTATGCATTAAAATGCATGTTCATACGAAGGCATTGTTATTTTTGCTTGCTAGCAAATAAAAAAAAAAACATTGAAAAAAAATAACACTTGTATTTTTTGTTTCAGAGCATTAAATGTATTGAATCGAACTGAAAATCGTGTCCCTCGTATCGAAAATCGTACTGAACCATGACTTAACTGTATTGTTGCATCCCTAGTATTTACGCATTCATGTACGCATTCAGGCATTTGTATCTGTAACCACCAAATTCAGACGTCGGATTTTTTTTTGTGGGTGCGTGAATACAACTCTCTTTTCGACGACTAGGAATCTTGTCTGTGGACGAATTCAAGTTTATGGCTACGTAAACTACCGTACGACTACCGTATTGGCCCGAATATAAGACGGTGTTTTTGCATTGAAATAAGACCGAAAAAGTGGGGGTCGTCTTATATTCGAGGTCTAGACATTATACCCATTCACAACGCTAGATGGCGCCAGATATCATTGAAGCGATGTTCTGTCCTGACAGATCTCAGCTACTCTCATGTTTAACCAGTTTGTATTATTTTATTGCAGTTTTTCCTTATTCAGATTTGTTTCAAGACTACAGTTACAGTTAGACTTTACTTTGATGGTTAATGCAGTTATTGCAATTTTGTTGTTTTATCACAATAGATTGGTTTATTTACATTTCAAAAACCAGAAGGCATTCTTTTACGAATGTGATTGCACTTTAGTTTACATATTTAAATGTTCAGATATTAAGATTTGAATGAGGCAAAATAACATGCTTTTTCTCTCAAATATATTGTTATCATTTGTTTCGGATGTTCTGTAATTATTTTCTGTATAAAAATTCATTTGGTGTTCAAAAAGTCTTTTTTTCAAACTTGAGTCTTGAAAAAGAGGGGGTCGTCTTATAATCAGGGCCGTCTTATATTCTGGCCAATACGGTATATACCGTATTTTTCGGACTACAAGTCGCACCAGCCATAAATGCCCAACGAAGAGAAAAAAAACATATATAAGTCGCACCGGAGTATAAGTCGCATTTTGGAGGACATTTACTTGATAAAATCCAACACATAGAACAGATCTGTCATTTTGAAGGGCAATTTAATATAAAAATACAATAGACAACAACATGCTGAATAAGTGTACAGTGCATGAACAACAAAATGGGTAGACTATTTACCTCTAAAATAGGTAGACTATTTAAACATTAAGAAAACTAAATGTCTAACTAAATGAAAAATAAATGTCTATTGCATTTTGCCGAGGAAATGACGCATGAACTATCCACCTGATACAACAGACACAAAAATATAAAAGATATAAATGTTTATTGAATATGCATCTTACAGTCTTGTTTAACTGGGAAAATTTGTTACAAAAGACGGGCTTTAATTTGTTATCGTTATGCACATGGCATCGTCACAAAAAACGCAACCATGCATCGCATCCCCGCATTTCCTCCCCCACCTGAGTCCTCACAAATAAAGCGGGCTCAGGCCTGCGAATAAAACGTACATTTTTGGGGGGGTTCAGGCCTACAAATAAAACGTAAAATTTCAGGGTTTTTTCGGGCTCGGGCATACAAATAAAAAATGAAATTTCCGTTTTTTTCGGGCCCGAGCCAGCAAGGTAAATTAATTACTCGGGCTGGGTCGGGCTTTAATACGCGCGGGCCGGGTCGGGTCGGGCTGGATTTTTTAGGCCCGAACTAGGCTCTAATATAAGTATGTTTAAAAATCTTCCCTGTGCAATTCCGGTGATGCAACGGATTTTGTTTCTCCATTTGTATTATTATTCTCATGTTAACCTGTAGAGGAAGCTACTTTACATTCAAAGCAATACAGGGGGGACGAAGAACCCAAATCCGCTTCCTCACCGGAGTAACGTCGCAGACATGCGCAGTTGCAATCGAGAGAGCAGCGAGATAGGACATAACATAACAATGGCTGAAGCGGAGAAAGAGGGAGTGCTACTGTGTGTAAAAAAAGAAAAGCCCTGGTCTCATTCAAAGCACAAATTAAATGCTGTGATTTTTTTTTTTTTAATAATATATACTGTATATATATGAAAGTACACTATTTTCATTTGACTTCAACCAGGAGTGACACAAGAGCCAATAGAAAGTTGTTTAATGTCAGACTGCTTGTGTCAGACATGATTCACGAAAAATATGCTTCTCTCTCAACCGTAATCGAATCGAATCGTGAGGGCAGTGCCGATGCACACCTCTATAAGTTACTTTTAAAGTAACTTGGTTACTTTGATTAATAAAGTAATCAGTAAAGTAACTATATTACTTTTTTGAGGTATAATCAGTAATCAGTAGAGGTGTGCAAAATTTCCGATTCTTAGATTATTCGCGATTCGGCCGTGGAAGATTCGAGAACGATTCACAAACATCCAAACTCTGATTATTGAAATATGCCAAGTAAAGCGGAAGTACAACACACTCAGCGCGCCGCGCGGTCAATGAGGAACGGAGCGAGAGTAGCTAAACATCATGCTTCTCGTTACCCGGCCCCTCGGGTAATGCCAATGCTCAACTCACGGCTCTAGCTCAACTCACGCCACAAGATAAAAAAAAATAAAAAACACAACAACATACCTGACTGCTGCCGAAAAGCTGCTACAAAGTACATCCACATAATGTTACGGTAGATATTATTTATATAGGACTAGATGCATTACAGATTCAGTAGCGTTAGCAGCACACCTACAAAAAGCTAGATGCGGGCGTTAGTAAGCGGCCGCCATCTTAATGCACTACACTTCCATGCAAGGCTGTTGAGCGAACCTTCCAAACAAACCTAATTAACTTTTTATCTAAAATACTCCTAAATCGGTAAAATATTGACTTGAATCTATCTTTAAAATAGTGTTAAAACTTTCACATGTCAAAAGTAGACAAAAGGGAAATTATGGAATAACGGGAGCAATTTTAACAACTTTAACGGTTGATTCACAACATTAAATTAATTGAATGTAGTTTAAAGCTGCTGATACAGAATGGGGACTGGAGTTTTTTATTTGCTGTTATTTTTTTATATTTGTTTACTGCTATATGTTAACTTGATACTGAAATAGTAGTTTGGTTTAGCCTGAGAGTATTTTTGAACAATTCTGGAACTAATGTACAAATTTTTTTTAAAAAATAAAAAAAAATTTAAAAAAAAAAAAAAAGGAGGGGGGGTGCATCAATAATCGTTTTATAATCGAATCGGAGCCTCTGAATCGTAATCGAATCGTTAGGTGCCCAAAGATTCCCAGCTCTAGTAATCAGTAATTAAATTACTTTTTTAAGTAATCCGTGACAACACTGCATGTTGGTAACATTATTTACTTCCGGTCTGGCACACTCAACCAGTTTTGCCATTTACTTCAGCGTGGGATAGTTGGGGTTTTTTTTGGCAGAAATTATGTTAAAGTCTTGGTGGAATTTACAGGGAATAGCTGTCAGTAGAGCCTCAAAACCAGTACTTTTGAAGAATTTACTTCAATCAACGGCGTAGATCCATACTTGCTGCCAAAGGAGGCATGGAGCAACAATTATGACGACCTGCCCTTATTGACTATGTATGTAAATGTAAAGAATTTAAACTGTCAGTTCAAATATTGTGTTGGAGAAGTTGCAATACTTTAAAGTTCTTGAATTTCCATTTTAGGTACATATTTATTCTGCCTTATTTCAGACGACTTATGGCAAATGGTGCGTACAAATGAGCTTCATATAAACATTTAGACGTCATGTTAAATTATACAAATTATAAATTAGTGGATCTTTTAATCTAAAAAAAAAAAAAAAAAAAAAAATCATTTGCAAGCCATGGCGGCTTTTATTTTGGTGTGGCAGCCCGCAACGATATTTCAAATGTAGGGGAAACGCTACTATGGCAATTAGCAAATGTTTGCATTTTACAGTGTTATGTTTACAAATTATTGAGAGGCCTTTTGGTTATTGACAGGCTTGCTGTCTCTAAATGCCAGATAATAAAAGTTGTTGTTTCATTGACCAAGACGACAAAAGTCTCCTTTCCTGTTGCACCAAATCTTTTATCTGCTGACAAAGCACAATACCTATTGGGTTTACGTTTCTTTTAGTTCTGTGCTTATTGTTCAGGGGAATACATTGTCAATGATATTGACTGATTGATTGTGATTGACTCAAATTATATTTATTTGCAAAAATTAATATGGTCACTTTACTTGAAGTCAAAACTGTTCTTGTCTTTGTTTTTGTTCATTATAATAATGTTCAGGTCATCCTGAAAATTCTGGTTAGATCAAAGGCAAATCTATGCTGAATCCACCACTAGTATTTTTTACCTTCAGGTGTTCAAAAACTCAGGTGACTATACATTGAAAAATTATATATGGCGGAAAACACAGACAAGACTATAAAAGCAGTTTCTGCACTTGCGCTCCTCTTTAAAAGAAACTGCTGTATTTTAAGCCAAAACAACAGTTGTGTTTGATAGAACAATATGTCTATATGCTGCCATAGCAGATTAATGGCGCATTAAGCCCCCAAACCATTTTTAATTTGCCGGTTTTACCCTGGAAACCCCCGTTTACAGACGTCACACAACTGTTTTTGCTTCAACCCAGCCATGAAAACAAGTAATTATATTATCAAAATGTCTGTCATTTTTAGCTTAGAATCATTAATCTATGTCTAATATTTTGTTTAAAAAAAAAAAAAAAAAAAACGTCTTTGAAAAATGATTCACTCACATATTGACTCACATGCGACACAAGAGTTTTTGGATCGAAAAGAGGTAAGTACACGATAATATCTCGTTAAAGTGATGGCTTCTGTAATTCTGCTCTTGCGTGCTCTCACCTTCAGATAGGGTTTTGCTGTTTTAAAAAGTTTTTTTTTTTTTTTTAAATGCCCTGTTCAAAATTTTTCTTACCCCAGAAAATTGAGATTTTAAGATTTCCAATCCAATGATGTATCACACATGCATATCAGACAATTTTGAAATTTGGCCAAATTGGGGGTCTCAGAGCGGATCTTCAAGTCATCTGAGTGTTTTCCGCCATATATAGACCCTACTCACGTGACGTCACAGCCACGCCCCCACGCCATGTTGTCCGTCTACTCGTCATGTTAATGCATTAGCGCATCGTAAATTCCTCCTATTATGGCGCGTTTTTCTGCTCGTTAACATTAATAATCAAAATGGTGAAGTCGTGTGTGGCGGTCGGTTGCAAAAACAGAGAAGACAGACGGAGAGACTTGAAGTTTTACCGTATTCCGAGAGACCCTGAGAGGAGAGCGAGATGGACTGCTGCAATTCGACGAGAAAACTGGGCTCCAAACGACTACCACAGATTATGCAGTAGTCATTTTATATCTGGTAAGATGCATTTAATATATATTTAGAGGGGTTTGGGCTGACAACCACAATTAAGATCATTGCTAGGCTAATCACCGACAACATACACTCAGACGTTGTGAATGAACTACCTGAAAATATATAATTATAAGGGGATAAAAAGACAGTTGTCATACAATTAATTTACAATTTCACTACTGAGGTCAAAAGCCAAAAAATAAATTCAACTAGGGACAATCTTGAATAGTGCAATCGCACTTCATATTTATTACATATTATATATGTATGTAGTGAGAGTGCTATCGCTAAACCATATAAACATTAAAAGCCCTAGCTCCATTGACAAATGACATGAAATACATTAGACTTGACAGTGGATGTTAGCAAGAACAAAAAATTTTGAATTGAAAATTTCGTAACTCACCTTCCCGAGCACAAGATAGATTCCTGCCGAATTTTCGTGGACGAGGACCGGTTTCACCCAACCAGCAACGAAGTATTTATAAGCCTCCAAGCTCTTAAAGTTTTTCAAACTTTCGTGAGAACAGGCTGATTTTGTGTGGACAAGATAGTTGTAAATATCAGAGTAGCAGATGTCAGGCAAAGACGGCGAAGACAGCGGGTCAAAAAACATCGATTTAGGTATCAAATATGGATCTGGCGAATGGATAAACTGAAGCTTTTCCACATAACGCCTTTTATGCAACGCATCCAATGAGTTTACAGCGTCAGATAACACCGGGGCTTCCATGAATTGCTCTATAACTTGCACGACTAATTGAAAACAATGAGAATAGATCTAAAAAAATACGGACAATATGGCGGCTGGATACAGCGACACGTCATTTTGTGACGCAGGTGAGTAGGGTCTATATTATCTGTTATCGGCCTTAAGGAGCAGGAAGTTATCGATATCGGTTTGAAAAAATGGATATCGTGCACCCCTAGCTGTAACATAACAATGCACACCCATTTTTTTTTCTTTTAAATACAAAGAAGGAATTAGTTTAGTACTACCACAAATTACAATCCGCGTTGAGTCGGCCGGACCGGAAGTAAGTCATATTACCAACATGGCGGCTATCCAAACAATGAAGTAGTACCTCCCATTCCCTATTGGAATCCCCTGACAGCACTACTATTAACATTAACAATGAATTCTCATCACCGTGATCCGTCATGTACAGTGTACTTATGAGCGAAAGTGAACCAACCTTCTAGACTGCTAAGAACAAGCTTATTGTGCATTAGTTTGTAATGTAGTTTGCACACAGTCCAGTGTCGGTGACGCAGGGGCTCCTCTTTCACTCCACGAAGATGCTCCCGGAAGTTTGCTCCAGCCGGTCTCGCGGACATTTTCCGCACTTGATTTCTGAATGCTGAGACGAAGATTGGCTAATGATTTTTTAGACCATAATGCTGGACACGTCTAGACAAAGAGCAAAAAGAACGAAGTGGAAAAAAAATGGCGAGTCTTCTTCTTCTTGGTTTTATTGGCAGTACCCCTTATATCGTGGGGCATTACCGCCATCTACTGGGTCGATTGTTTGGCACCAGATAAAGCAGTTTCAGATTAAAATTATGCTATTCTGTCAATTAACACCCAGATTGGAATAAAACTACACCTCGAATTAGGAGAGAGTTCCTGGAAAGAAAAAAAGAACATGGTGGCCTTGCGTTACCAAATTTCCTCTACTACTACTGGGCTGCAAACATTCAAATGCTATTATTCTGGCTTGAAGATGGCTCAGAGCCTGATTCCCCACCATGGGTCATGATGGAAAAACATTCCAGCGAGCCAGTCTCTCTTGGTTCCCTAATATGTAGCTCTTTGCCACTGAGTAAAAATAATTGGACAAACAATGAAATTGTACGTGGCTCCTTAAAAATCTGGTTTCAGTTTAGAAGACATTTTCAATTCAGGTGCGCTTTAACTGCAACACCCATTACTTCCAATGTCCACTTCGCACCATCACTTATTGATCCATCTTTTCAGCGATGGAAAAAGGGAGGTCTATCGTGCATAAAAGATCTCTTTAGAAATGACAAATTTGTTGCTTTTAACCAACTAAGAGAAGATTTCGGCCTGTCACAATCAGATTTCTTTAGATATGTACAAGTTCGTAGTTATGTGAAAGAAACATTCTCACTTACTTTACCACCGAAAACCTGGCTTGACGACTGTTTAGAATTGGACCCCTCCATTAAAGGTGTCGTCTCAGCTCTTTACGACAGGATTCAGAGTGCGGCATCTCCATCATTAAATCATTTGAAACTCAAATGGGAGGAAGAGTTGGGCGAGCAGCTTACTGATAACACCTGGCAAGCTGCTATTAGTTCAATCCATTCATCATCTATATGTATAAGACATGGTTTAATCCAGTTCAAGATTCTTCATAGGTTACACTGGCCACCAAGTAAAATTTCAAAACTGCATACAGGTGCCGATCCAGCATGTCCAAGATGTGGCCTTACCCCAGCTAATTTGAGCCATATGTTTTGGTTGTGTCCCAAGCTTTATGCATTCTGGAGAGAGATTTTCAATGCACTGTCCTCCTTATGCAACAAGGATATTGCGCCAAACTGCACAACAGCGTTGTTTGGGATTGTCCCATCAAATATGTTAGTTTCATTTCACCAGGCCAGTGCAATAGCTTTTATTACTTTACTCGCTAGGCGCATGATTTTATTTAATTGGAAAAAAACTGAGCCTCCATATTTTAAGAGCTTGATTGAAGACGTCATGGCCAACCTAAAATTGGAACACTTGAGACATGTTTCTAATGGCTCTCTCCAGACCTATGAAAAAACATGGCATCCATTTATAACCTTTTTTCAGACTGAATTTAAAACCTAGCTTTAGCGACCATCCAATGTGTAACAACCTTGCTTCCCCTTTATTTATTTATTTACTCATTCTATAATGAGTTCTCTGCTTTATATTCCAAGGTATTCAGATTCCCATATATTGTTTTGAAAATAATGCTGAACTTATGTGCCCCTCATGAAATACTCTTGGGTGCTGCCCAGTTCTTCCTACCTACCCATAGAGCCTGTGCTCCCCCTGAATCTTTGGAGTGGAATCATCAAATTAAGTAGCCGTATCTGATATCCCAGACTATGTACTTGTGTATGGTTAGTCTATGTTGTTTGAGTGTGTGCACTGATTGCTGCTTCAGTGTCAGTTTTTGGATAGCATTAATAGTCTGTTTTTGTTTATTCTATGTTGTTCTATATTGTTTATTATATGTTGCTTTGTTATGGAAAAACCATTAAAAAGATTTGAAACAAACAACAAAGCAGTTTCAGATTAAAATTATGCTATTCTGTCAATTAACACCCAGAGTGGAGACAAAAAAGAAAAAAAAAAAAACGGACATATTGTTCCTTCCCTCTATATCCTTTTCATCAGCTCTGTTTCTTTGAGAGACTCCATTAGTTGTCTTTGAATTTTGGCCGTTTTTACCTTTAGAATGTTTTCCATCCTAAATGCCTCTTCTGCCTGTTCCAGCACGGTTTTCAAACGTCGCCCTCATATTTCACACACACCATTAAGACATGTTCATCTGTTTCATGATACCATCTTTGTGTCTTGCTATCTTATGCATCGTATCATTAAACCATAATCAATAACCAGTCGTCCAATGGTGTACCGCACGCAGGCTATTTTTAGACCGTGACGTCGCATCGTAAAGCGGAAGTAAAGCCGAAGTGGGACAATATAGACCCGCCCTCGCATAGACTCAACGTAATTTGTGCTACTTTTCGCCGGTAATCTTTCAAAAACGAACATGCCGATCACCCATTGCTTTTTTGGAACTTGTAGAAACGACTCTAGACATTACGACACATGAAGGATGTTTTCTTCTTACGTTTTCGGAAACCAAAAACTCGGGAGGAAAAAATGTGAAGACCGAATCAACTTGCGCGGACTTTTAACACCAGCTCGATGAATCCATTCACATTTCATATGCAGTAAACATTATGTTGTGTTGGCATGGTCTTTCAGAGGACAAAGAAGTAAGCCATTTTTATATTTTTAACTTATTTTTTTAGCGTAACGTTGTGCCGTACTGCTTCTATCTGACAATGAATGACCTGAAAAGAATTACAATGGTATCTGACTGCCACTGTTACCGTTTCTGTTATGTATATATTAGGGCTGTCAAACGATTAAAATTTTTAATCAAGTTAATTACAGCTTAAAAATTGAATAATCGTAATTAATCGCAATTAATCGCAATTCAAACCATCTATAAAATATGCCATATTTTTCTGTAAATTATATATATATTCTGTAAAATAATTTGTTGGAATGGAAAGATAAGACACAAGATGGATATATACATTCAACATACGGTACATAAGGACTGTAGTGGGCATTTCACTCTACTGTCATTTAAATCTGTCTATGCTGTCCTCACTCCGAAGCGTCTACTTTTTCCAAAGCTAGACAGCTGGTGAACAACGCCTTAATAATCAGACTTCTTCCTTTTTCATCTGATTTATTAATAAAATGGCCTCAAACCACTGTCCTCTTTAGACCATAGTGAAACTACAAAAAAAAGTACACAAGCATTGCATTAGCAACAACGTTAGCTTAGCACGCTATACAGGTTCACTAAACATAAACAAAAAGCGTCTCATACAAAAAATATAACATTTCGCTTACTAACATAATATGTACATTCTTTTCAACAACCATACTTACGGACAAATCTTGTCCAAGGATCATATAAGCACAACATTACAACGTAGGCGTCAGCCCGAGATGTCGTGCAGCCATATTGAACTGGCAAGAAAGCAATAAACCATGTCGCAAAGCGACCACAAGAGTTCGCTGTTAGACAGCACAAAAAAACCTTGCTGTAAAACTTAACCAAAAGGCAGAATACTGCCTGAGCGGGACATTTGCGTTAATTGCGTCAAATATTTTAACTTGATTAATTTAAATAATTAATTACCGCGCGTTAACGCGATAATTTTGACAGCCCTAGTATATATATATATATATATATATATGGGAGGGTGTAAATAAATTATAGAATTAAGATGTGTTATCAATGAAAAAATTAAAAGTGTTTGTTGGCTGTCATTGAGTAGCATTTGCGATCGCTACACACAGCTAACTAAATTACCCCCAAGAACGGTAAGAGACGTAGGACAACCAGAGGATATATAAGAAAGACAGGGCTGATGGTAAAGGATAGCTTGTTGAAACAGGAGAATGTCATTGTCAGTCGCGTCAATAAAAAAGCTAAAGCTATGCTTAGGTCGGCTCGTTTTTCTTTCGTATTTTTCAGCCTTCGACACTAAAGCCATCTCTTTAACTGAACATTTTTATGTTCTTCCACATCTTTGCCAGTCAATTTGGCACCAGGCACATCATTTTCGGAGAGAATTGGTAGGTTTAGCTCTGTAAACATCTCCTTCATACACGATTTCCATTCATTTCCTATTAGGCACAAACTGTGGCTTGTCCCTACTTAGCAACTGTAGCTAATGTCATGAATATTAATGAGCGGAAGTGATGTGTTGCTTGCGGTACGCCATTACTACAACCTCTTTCCTCCGGTTTCTCCCTATTCTCCTTCCCACCACCACCTGTGTATGTATTGAGAACAAATGTAACCTTGCCACCTTTTTTGTATGTGATTCCTAATAATGGATTTCCCTTCTGCCTTACTCATATAGAGTCGTTTGCCTATCCCCAGTGCTTTCAGTGCTTTTTTGGCTAGGATACCAACCTCCTTTATCCCCTCAATTCCCGCGTTTGTCGGGACCCGCACCAACTCTACCCTGAGCCCCCTTTTCTGTGTTTCATACAATAACTCGTGTGTCTCAATATTAAGTTTAGTTCGCCCTACTTCATGGTTACTAGCTCGTGAGCGACGACCAACTGTCTGAAGCAATTACTACCTTATTTATCCTATTTGTTTTAACCCAATCTACTGCCATTATTATTGCTATAATTTCTACTGCATGAACTGATAAGTCATCTGTACACCTCTTTTAAATGTCTAGTTTGGAACTCGGCGCATGTACCGCCGCCCCTGTACATCCCGTTTCTGGATCCCTTGACCCATCAGTGAATATCAGAACATTATGCCTACAATTCCTTTCCAAGTACTCCTCGGCCACCTTCCCCTGGTTTTCCCTTTCCTGGATTACTTTACTGATCTCAAAATAGGGAATGGGACGTACTACGTCATTGTTTGGACGCGCCTCCATGCTGGCAATATGATTCACTTCCGGGCCGGCAGAGTCAATGCGGATTGTAACGTGTGGTCGTGCTAAGCTAATTCTTTCGGTGTTTTAGAAAGAAATTATGGGTGTGTATTGTTGTGTTACCGGGTGCAACAGCTTCTCCTACGACTAAAAAAAGGGCGAGGAAAACTGGACTCACTTTTCACCGTTTTCCTGCATGGAGGACCAAATATCAGATCACGAAGGCACGACGGATGGCTGGGGCGCAGCGGTTCGTTGGAAAAGCATTTCTCTTGATCATATTTCTGCTGGAATGAGAGTGTATTCCCCTCATCTCTACTCTTGTAAGTTGAACGATTTATCCGTTTTGGTTTCAATACGTTTTTTTTTTTTTTTTTTTACTGTTGTGTAAATCTGCCTCGGTAGCAATGCTAACCTTCTCCTCCTCCTCACCTACCTGTTGTGTTACTAGGAAAACCTGCATATGAAATGCTGACAACACATCCCGATTGGTCACCATATCTCTTCTTGGGTTATTCTGAGGTCAAGCGCACCACATCGGAGCGTTATGAGAGGTTGGAAAGGCGAAGAGTGCACGCTGAAACGTCAGTTTGCTCTGCTCTTACAAACACGATCCCAAGTGTTGTTGTGAAGTCAATAAAATATGAATACCAAAACATGACTTGAACAACTTCTTGACAAACTGTAACTGCTTGTTGTTTACTTCAGGTCTTCATAATAAACAGGTGTAATAATTACAAAGTCAGGTGACTTAATTTTGTTATTCTATTTGGAATATGCATTGACAATTTTTGGACAGTGTTGTAGACAAGAACTGGGACTGATAAGTTGCAATAGATTTATTTCAAGTAATGCAATTTCTCCAATACGATATTTGAATTGACAGTTTAAAATCTTTAAATTAGTGCAAACAAGGCCCACCCTCTGACGGTGGCAGCAAATATTATATAATTATAAGTAATACACAAATACAAGATCACAATAAACGTGTCTTTGTCAGAGCAGTTTAAAACACTATTTACTGGCCTTGGGTAAATTGCCAGACAGGATAAATATGTGCTTTAAAGTTCTTGCATTTCCATTTTAAGTATTGCAAGTACTAGTCTCCAACACAGTATTTGAACTGACAGTTTAAAATCCTTTTAGTACAAAATGGCCCACACTCTGGCAGGGGGCAGCAAATATTATAATACATAATACATTATAAAAAGCTATATACTATATAAATACAAGATCACAACAAAACCTGTATTTTTTCAAAGCGGTTAAAAACATCCAGTGGCCTTAGGTAAATAAAGGTGTATAAATATGTACTTTACAGTTCTTGCATTTCTATTTTAGGTATTGCAACTTTTCCAACACTATTTGAATTGGCAGTCTAAAGTCTCCATAAGTGCAAATAAGAATATTATAATTTAAAAATAATAATAGAATATATAAATTCAACATTACAATGAAACGTGTCTTTGTCAAAGTGGTTTAAAAAAAAAAAAAAAAAAAAAAAAAAAAAAACGTCACTGGCCATAGTTAAATAGCCAGGCAGAATAAATATGTGCATTAAAGTTCTTGCATTTTCACAAGTTAAAAGCCCGCAGTTCATCGACGAGAAGGGCAGACCCAGATGGCGTCTGCTGCAGGGGCTTGTTTGAGTCCGACACAGGACAAATGGAACCACTCCATTGAACAAATTTTCTTTGTCAAATGATCCAAGAAGAGAGATGGTGACCAATCGGGATGTGTTGTCAGCAGGTTTACCTAGGAACACAACAGGTAGGTGAGTCGTAGTAGGCGAGCATTGCTACCGAGGCAGATTTACACAACGGTGTAAAAAAACAAAAACGTATTGAAACCAAAAGTGGATAAAGCGTTCAACTTACAAGAGTAGAGATGACAGGAACACACTCTCATTCCAGCAGAAATATGATCATAAATGCTTTTCCGACGAACCGCTGCAATCCAGCCATCCGTCGTACCTTCGTGATCTGATATTTGGTCCTCCATGCAGGAAAACGGTGAAAAGTGAGTCCATTTTTCCTAACCCCTTTTTTTGTCGTAGGAGACGCTGTTGCACCCGGTAACGCAACAATAAGCACCCATATTTTCTTTCTAAAACACCGAAAGAGTTAGCTTAGCACTACCACATGTTACAATCCGCATTGACTCTGCCGGCCCGGAAGTGAATCATATTGCCAGCATGGAGGCGCGTCCAAACAATGACGTAGTACGTCCCATTCCCTATTCACTGCCTCATCTCGAATAGCCAGGGTGAGACACTGGATACTGGGACTGTTTCGCCAAACTCAAACTGACTAAGCCCTGCATGTTCTGCCATTGCATTTCCCACCCCACTGATGGTCTACACGCCAGACTATTCGAAGAATAATTATTTATATGTCCAAATCTCTCGCGTTTATAAGGATAAAGGAAGTGACGTAGTGCAGTTAAATGATAGCCAGTCGTGATCGGGTAGCTATCTGCGCATGCGCGTTAAAAAAAAAAAAAAAAAAAAAAATTCCTACTAATGGCGGATTGCAAACAACTTTTAAGTGGATACTGCCATCTACTGTACAAAAAATGTACATCACCTGTGGCTCGACCCTTATCTGTACATCAATATAGCGTCTTTAAATAATTTAAAAAGTGTTTTCCTTAAATGTCTTCTTCTCCCCTCACCCCATGTAACTCCTTTAGAGACTATTCGCGCTGTTTATTATGTAAATTTAAAAGAAAAACTTTAAACGTATAAACCAAACCGTTTGAAATTCCCTCAAAATTTCACCGAGTCAAGATTATTTAAATGGGGGAGGGGGGATTGGGGTGGGTAAACTCTAATAGCATGCCGCACGAATGCTATTTTTAGAAAGTGACGTCTCCATCGTAAAGTGGAAGTGGGACATTATAAACACGCTCTCGCATACAAACCATCATATTTCTGCTAGTTTTCTCCGGTAATCTTTCAAAAACAAGCATGCCGATCCAACACTGCTACTATGGAACTTGTAGAAATGACTCTAGACATTATGATCGTCCCCATATGAAAGATTTTTACCTCATACGTTTCCCGAAACCAAAGACTCAAAGGAAAACATGTGAACAATGGATTATCTTGTGCAGACGTCCGAAAGACCAGTTTCACACCAGCAAGGGGAAGTCATTAACCTTCATTTGGAGTAATAATTTTGTTGGGGGACATGGTCTTACAAATGACAATCCCTACCCATTGCCTGCTACAGCGTCCCCCAAAGAGGTAAGCTATTTTGATTTTTTTTTTTTTTTTTTTGCGTGGCGTTTTGCCATGCTGCTTTGGTCTGACAATGAATGACCTTGAAAAAATGAAAGTGGTATCTTACTGCCACTGTTGTTACCTTTTCTGTTGTAAAAAAACAACTTTAGTGAGGAGGAAGGGTAAATAAATTATAAATTTATGATTTGTTATTAATGAAAAAAATTAAGTGTTCGTTGGCATTTGCGATCGCTACAGAAAACTGATAATATAAATTGCCCCCAAGAACAGTCAGAGACGTAAGACAACCAGAGGATATGATATATAAAAAAGACAGCGCATATGGGCATACCTGTCAAGTTGTACGGTTTCGGCGTAATTTGTACAAGTGAGCACTGATTTTTAAATGTGTATGCCGTACGTTCAAAATCTGTACGTTTTTCGTGCATTAAGTTTTTCTCCGTTCGGATTTTGTCACCGTTTCGGCAACGAGACAATGTGCGTTACTTGCCTGGTACACCAGACTCACCGCTGTTCCAGCTATTGAGTCTGGCCACCATTCAGCGGATACAATTTCCAGGGCGGAGCAAGCCACAGCAAACAGACAGCGGAGTGGACCAATCAGCGACGGGCAGACGTGACGTTAGTAAAATGACGAGGGCAGGACGAGGGACTTGCGCGCGGAAGTAAACATACGAGGAGAGCGGAGTTAATTCAACATGGCTAGCGCGAGACAGACTGTTGTCAATGACTCATGTCGATGTGTTTTTGGTAATTTAAAACTGATTTTACCGTGGATTGGAACATATTCTCGGCTCTCCTGTTCACCATCTGTGGTGTTGTGGAGACGACCTCCGATGCGCAAGAGTGACGTTGCTCGTTAAGAACACGTCACGCAAATAAACGAATCTGATTTGTTGATTGATTTTGTACCTGGTCGAGAGGCCGTTAATGGGCTGGTTCCCAGACTTTTCTCTCAGTGTTTGAAAAATACAGGGAGAACAGTCTGGCCGTGCCAGGCAAGTGCGTTACTATGCGTTACTACGTTGGTTGAATGACAAGAGATAAGTCACAAACAAGGAGAGAGAAGAATGTTTGTTGTGACGCTGTAGCAAACGCGATGCTAGGCTAGGTGGCTCCGATATTTCCTGACTGTAGCCGACAGCCTACAATCTACGCCTAGATATCACATGCATATATTACTAGATACGAAATGACACTCGGTGGCGTCAGTAAACGGCCGCCATTTTAAAGCAGTAGACTTCTCAGAAAAGTTCTGTTGTAGTGAACCTTCCTAGCGAACTTAAGTAACTTTTTATCTAAAATACTCCTAAATCGGCAAAATCTTGGCTTGAATCTATCTTTAAATGATGAAACAGTTTTAAAACTTTCTCATTTCGAAAGTAGACAGAAGGGAACTAATGCAAAAACGGGAGCAAATTTAACAACTTTAACAGTTGATTCACAACATTAAATGACTTCCAAACATAGCAAAGGTTACTATGTTTTTTTGTTTTGTTTTTTGTTTTTTGAAAAAAAAAAAGGGAAAAAAAAACATGAAAGGTAACACCAGTTACTTTGCCAAGTAACTAACTACTCCTATATTCAGGTAACTGAGTTACTAACGCAATTACTTTTTGGGAGTCATTTGTAACTGTAATTAATTACTTTTTAAAAGTAAGATTAACAACACTGGTCATAAAGATGAAGTCTGCAGAATGAAAAGTGATGAAAGCGGAGATTTTATACTGCCAATTTGTTGCCGAACACAATTTGCCTGTAACTATTGCTGATCACTTCTCAGAATTAGCAAAAGAAATGTTCCCTGACTCAAAGATTGCATCAGTAAGTTAATTTTATCAATTGCCCTTTTTAATTTAAAATTGGACACACAACGAACTACCTTCAAGTCAAACTGAATTGCGAACTGAAGTGCCATGAAGTGCAGCCTTCAAGACATGATACAAATTGCCAAAAGTGCTACATACAACTATAACAAAAGTCACTGCTAAATGTTAGTAATCATGATGTAGCTGAAAATATTGATTGTTCTTTGATTGCACCAGGTTATATGTAACAATATTACCAATAAATTCATATTCTTTTAAAAATTGGGGTTTTATTTTTGTTTCATATTGCACGCTGTATACAACGTTGTAAGATTAGTGACCAATTTGTCAGGGCATACGTCACTATTTGTAAGATTGCCAATGGCCTCAGGAAGATTGCCAACGGCCTCGGGTTGACAGATATGTAGGGGGGTAAAGGATAGCTTGTTGAAACAGGAGAACGTCATTGTCAGTGGCGTAAGGAAAAAGGTGTGGATCAGCTCAGTTCTTTTTCAGCCCTCGACACTCAAGGCATCTTTTTAACTGAACATTTGTTTGTTATTCCACATCTTTCCCAGTGCAGTTGGTTGGCAACTGCGGTCAAGCCACCCTCCACTCGTTAAAACGAAGTCAAGCTAGCCACCCCTCATTTGGATGATTGTTTGCATTGTGTGCATTACGGTAATGCAACGCGCTGGCTTGCTAATGGTGCAACTTGCTGGATTCATAATGGAACGCGGTGGCTGCCCATTTCCGCTGTCATTTCGCCAGATTTCAAAAATTGATTAAAAAAAGTCTGCCTGATATCCCGGGACGGTTCCACTTCAGAGGTATACTAGACTACCCCAAGACTCGAACTAAAGTACTCTGATAAAATTCTGATGTATCATTTCAAAATAAAAGTACTTTGAAAATTGTCAATTTTTGCTGTCATTTCGCCTGATTTCAAAAATTAATTAAAAAAAATCTGGCTGATATCCCGAGACGGTTCCACTTCAGAGGTATACTAGACTACCCCAAGACTCGAACTATAGTACTCTGATAAAATTCTGATGTATCATTTCAAAATAAAAGTACTTTGAAAATTGTCAATTTTTGCTGTCATTTCGCCAGATTTCAAAAATTGATTAAAAAAATCTGCCTGATATCCCGGGACGGTTCCACTTCTGAGGTATACTAGACTACCCCAAGACTCAAACTAAAGTACTCTGATAAAATTCTGATGTATCATTTCAAAATAAAAGTACTTTGAAAATTGTCCATTTTTGCTGTCATTTCGCCTGATTTCAAAAATTAATTTTAAAAAAATCTGGCTGATATCCCGAGACGGTTCAACTTCTGAGGTATACTAGACTACATCAAGACTCGAACAAAAGTACTCTGATAAAATTCTGATGTATCATTTCAAAATAAAAGTACTTTGAAAATTGCCCATTTTGGCTGTCATTTCGCCTGATTTAGAAAATTAATTTTAAAAAATCTGGCTGATATCCCGAGACGGTTCCACTTCTGAGGTATACTAGACTACCCCAAGACTCGAACTAAAGTACTCTGATAAAATTCTGATGTATCATTTCAAAATAAAAGTACTTTGAAAATTGCCCATTTTTGCTGTCATTTCGCCTGATTTAAAAATTAATTTTAAAAAATCTGGCTGATATCCCGAGACGGTTCCACTTCAGAGGTATACTAGACTACCTCAAGACTCGAACTAAAGTACTCTGATAAAATTCTGATGTATCATTTCAAAATAAAAGTACTTTGAAAATTGTCAATTTTTGCTGTCATTTCGCCTGATTTCAAAAATTAATTAAAAAAAATCTGGCTGATATCCCGAGACGGTTCCACTTCAGAGGTATACTAGACTACCCCAAGACTCGAACTATAGTACTCTGATAAAATTCTGATGTATCATTTCAAAATAAAAGTACTTTGAAAATTGTCAATTTTTGCTGTCATTTCGCCAGATTTCAAAAATTGATTAAAAAAATCTGCCTGATATCCCGGGACGGTTCCACTTCTGAGGTATACTAGACTACCCCAAGACTCGAACTAAAGTACTCTGATAAAATTCTGATGTATCATTTCAAAATAAAAGTACTTTGAAAATTGTCCATTTTTGCTGTCATTTCGCCTGATTTCAAAAATTAATTTTAAAAAAATCTGGCTGATATCCCGAGACGGTTCAACTTCTGAGGTATACTAGACTACATCAAGACTCGAACAAAAGTACTCTGATAAAATTCTGATGTATCATTTCAAAATAAAAGTACTTTGAAAATTGCCCATTTTGGCTGTCATTTCGCCTGATTTAGAAAATTAATTTTAAAAAATCTGGCTGATATCCCGAGACGGTTCCACTTCTGAGGTATACTAGACTACCCCAAGACTCGAACTAAAGTACTCTGATAAAATTCTGATGTATCATTTCAAAATAAAAGTACTTTGAAAATTGCCCATTTTTGCTGTCATTTCGCCTGATTTAAAAATTAATTTTAAAAAATCTGGCTGATATCCCGAGACGGTTCCACTTCAGAGGTATACTAGACTACCTCAAGACTCGAACAAAAGTACTCTGATAAAATTCTGATGTATCATTTCAAAATAAAAGTACTTTGAAAATTGCCCATTTTGGCTGTCATTTCGCCTGATTTCAAAAATTAATTTTAAAAAAATCTGGCTGATATCCCGAGACGGTTCCACTTCTGAGGTATACTAGACTACCCCAAGACTCGAACTAAAGTACTCTTATAAAATTCTGATGTATCATTTCAAAATAAAAGTACTTTGAAAATTGTCCATTTTTGCCGTCATTTCGCCTGATTTCAAAAATTAATTTTAAAAAATCTGGCTGATATCCCGAGACGGTTCCACTTCAGAGGTATACTAGACTACCCCAAGACTCGAACTAAAGTACTCTGATAAAATTCTGATGTATCATTTCAAAATAAAAGTACTTGGAAAATTGCCCATTTTTGCTGTCATTTCGCCTGATTTCAAAAATTCATTAAAAAAAATCTGGCTGATATCCCGAGACGGTTCCACTTCAGAGGTATACTAGACTACCCCAAGACTCGAACTAAAGTACTCTGATAAAATTCTGATGTATCATTTCAAAATAAAAGTACTTTGAAAATTGCCCATTTTGGCTGTCATTTCGCCTGATTTCAAAAATTAATTAAAAAAAATCTGGCTGATATCCCGAGACGGTTTCACTTCTGAGTTATACTAGACTACCCCAAGACTCGAACTAAAGTACTCTGATAAAATTCTGATGTATCATTTCAAAATAAAAGTACTTTGAAAATTGCCCATTTTTGCTGACATTTCGCCTGATTTCAAAAATTAATTTTAAAAAATCTGGCTGATATCCCGAGACGGTTCCACTTCTGAGGTATACTACACTACCTCAAGACTCGAACAAAAGTACTCTGATAAAATTCTGATGTATCATTTCAAAATAAAAGTACTTTGAAAATTGCCCATTTTGGCTGTCATTTCGCCTGATTTCAAAAATTCATTAAAAAAAATCTGGCTGATATCCCGAGACGGTTCCACTTCAGAGGTATACTAGACTACCCCAAGACTCGAACTAAAGTACTCTGATAAAATTCTGATGTATCATTTCAAAATAAAAGTACTTTGAAAATTGCTTATTTTGGCTGTCATTTCGCCTGATTTCAAAAATTAATAAAAAAAAATCTGCCTGATATCCCGAGACGGTTCCACTTCTGAGGTATACTAGACTACCCCAAGACTCGAACTAAAGTACTCTGATAAAATTCTGATGTATCATTTCAAAATAAAAGTACTTTGAAAATTGCCCATTTTTGCTGTCATTTCGCCTGATTTCAAAAATTAATTAAAAAAAATCTGGCTGATATCCCGAGACGGTTCCACTTCTGAGGTATACTAGACTACCCCAAGACTCGAACTAAAGTACTCTGATAAAATTCTGATGTATCATTTCAAAATAAAAGTACTTTGAAAATTGTCCATTTTTGCTGTCATTTCGCCTGATTTCAAAAATTCATTAAAAAAAATCTGGCTGATATCCCGAGACGGTTCCACTTCAGAGGTATACTAGACTACCCCAAGACTCGAACTAAAGTACTCTGATAAAATTCTGATGTATCATTTCAAAATAAAAGTACTTTGAAAATTGTCAATTTTTGCTGTCATTTCGCCTGATTTCAAAAATTAATTTAAAAAAATCTGGCTGATATCCCGAGACGGTTCCACTTCAGAGGTATACTAGAATACCCCAAGACTCGAACTAAAGTACTCTGATAAAATTCTGATGTATCATTTCAAAATAAAAGTACTTTGAAAATTGTCCATTTTTGCTGTCATTTCGCCTGATTTCAAAAATTCATTAAAAAAAATCTGGCTGATATCCCGAGACGGTTCCACTTCAGAGGTATACTAGACTACCCCAAGACTCGAACTAAAGTACTCAGATAAAATTCTGATGTATCATTTCAAAATAAAAGTACTTTGAAAATTGTCCATTTTTGCTGTCATTTCGCCTGATTTCAAAAATTAATTTTAAAAAAATCTGGCTGATATCCCGAGACGGTTCCACTTCTGAGGTATACTAGACTACCCCAAGACTCGAACTAAAGTACTCTCATAAAATTTGATGTATCATTTCAAAATAAAAGTACTTTGAAAATTGTCCATTTTTGCCGTCATTTCGCCTGATTTCAAAAATTAATTTTAAAAAATCTGGCTGATATCCCGAGACGGTTCCACTTCAGAGGTATACTAGACTACCCCAAGACTCGAACTAAAGTACTCTGATAAAATTCTGATGTATCATTTCAAAATAAAAGTACTTTGAAAATTGTCCATTTTTGCTGTCATTTCGCCTGATTTCAAAAATTCATTAAAAAAAATCTTGCTGATATCCCGAGACGGTTCCACTTCAGAGGTATACTAGACTACCCCAAGACTCGAACTAAAGTACTCTGATAAAATTCTGATTTATCATTTCAAAATAAAAGTACTTTGAAAATTGTCAATTTTTGCTGTCATTTTGCCTGATTTCAAAAATTCATTAAAAAAAATCTGGCTGATATCCCGAGACGGTTCCACTTCTGAGGTATACTAGACTACCCCAAGACTCGAACTAAAGTACTCTGATAAAATTCTGATGTATCATTTCAAAATCATATCTGCCTCATAGTTCTGAGAACAAGGGTTGGTTCAAGTCATGGCTCCGGCCTTGCTGTATGACACTTCTAAAACACAGGATTGGTGAAAAGGTGTCTCCTTGTCCAGTCGGAATGAAATCCTCCACTCACTGCAGTCCTTTGTGGAATTAGTTTGGTGACCGCTGATCTAAAGTCAGTGGTCTAAAGTAAGTGGTCTAAAGTCAATTTATAGGGGTGGCCACGGCAACCCCTATAAATTGGTTGGCCACCCCGCTTGCCAGTATATCGTTAAATTGTTGTAGCATCAGTTATGCATTTCATCCCAAATGAATGCATTTATTTTGTTTTGTTAAATGTAGGGCTGTCAAATTTATCGTGTTAATGGGCGGTAATTAATTTAATTAATCACGTGAAAATATTTATCGCAATTAACGCATTTGTGGTAGGACTCATTCAAGCATTGCCGCAAACACCCTACAATGGCGCCGTTTTACTTATATACAGAGAAAAGAGGCAGTGTCAAGTGAGTGGAGTAGATACAAGCATTCATTGGGGCCGTGCGTTTAATTGCCAAAAGCTTTGTCATCTCTCCCACAGCAACTATAAATATTGTGGGAAGCGACGTGGGGAAGAATGACAGGAGTTGATCTTTTTCTTACGCAGAGAAGATATAGCATTTGCAGGCACCACACACAGTCATGGTTGCACCACTTTCCATCATGCATTTGGGCAGGACAGTTAAGTCGCTACAGTAACATTTACTGAAAGCTCAACAAATACACTAGATGGCAATATTTAGTCACAATATACAAACTCACATTTATCCTTTAAGAATTACAAGTCTTTCTACCTGTGGATCCCTTTCACAGAAATAATGTTCATAATGTTAATGCCATCTGGTGGATTTATTGTTATAATAAAAAAATACAGTACTTATGTCCAGTATGTTGAATGTATATACAGTGGGGAGAACAAGTATTTGATACACTGCCAATGGGTTTTCCCATTGACTGTGTATTAAATACTTGTTCTCCCCACTGTAGCCGTCTTGTCTTATCTTTCCATTTCAACAATAGTAATAAAAAATAAATAGTAGTAATAACAATTTTCAACAGAAAAATATGGCATATTTTAGAGGTGGTTTGAATTGCGATTAATTACTTTTTAAGCTGTGATTAACTCAATTAAAAATTTTAATCGTTTGACAGCCCTAGTTAAATGTACACCTTATGCCTATTATATACATAACACAATAAAACAGAATTGTTGTGGAACTTAAAATGTTGACTGGCCAGTTATGGACAATGCACATTAAATCATTAGTAGCATCAAATATTACACAATACACCAAAGTATATCAGTAGCCGTGTCCTTAAGTCTTTCTGCTAGTTTTCTCCTGACCTTTGTACTGTGAAGGGGAAACGATATCGTCATCGCACACACCATATAACTGTTTGCATTAGTCTAACACATATATAGTCTAACACATACATATGGTACAGGTTTTCGTAGGCACCGTCTAACTGTTTGCATTAGGCTAACACACGTAATATAATTAATCAGGAAATGTGTATCATTTTCATATTTACGGTAGGACTACACTACTAATATAAAATAAATAGCACACCATAGTTTAATGAGAAGAAATAGAGATACACAATGCCGTCTTATCACAAGAGTGACGCACATACTCGGGGAATCTGCTCTCAGCAAACTCCAAGGACAAAGCGCTTTGTCCTAAAACAAGCACCACCAGCCCGGACAGCAAAGTTGATAGCGGGCGTCCCAATCCGCGCACGAACCTAAACCGCCCAAAACCGGCCACAGCGGGGGCGGCCCCAAAGCAACGCCCAGAAACGCCTTCGACGAGACCCGCGTCAGCAAAGACTTCAAAAAGACTGGACACTGAGATAAGACAGATTTTCTTCTGCTCGGAAACATGTAGCCTTGTTTTGGATCCAGAATTGTCCCTCCGTCGTCTGTTTTTGCCTTGTCTTTGACCATTGTCGACGAATAAATTGTCAACCTGTTTTCGGCGAGTGTTCTTCAAGCTTTTGAAACATGGAGTCAGTGTGCAAAGGGTTAACACAGGAACGCGCGGAGTTTAGCTTCCTCCTTAGCCTGGCTCCTCGGGGGAGTCAGCGACGATGCAAACAGTTATATGGTGTGTGCGATGACGATATCGTTTCCCCTTCAACTGCAATAATATAAAGAAAACCTGAAATTATAGCTTTTAGTTTTGGCCACCCCAAGATTTGAAGTGGCCCCATCTGGCCACCCCTATGAAAAATTTCTGGAGGCGCCACTGTCTAAAGTCCCTTTTGAAAAGCGAGTACACTATAATTTGCATACTTTGTATGTTATCCGAGTGTGTGTATCACACATAACATAAAAATACATGATATTCCAGTGGTGAATGATATGTTCTGATTTTTAATTTAAAAGCCTCAAATATAAAAGACAGCAATTTATGCATTTATCCTTGTCTAAAGTTCCCACCCAACATAACATGACACCCAATGATGTTTTTATTTTGACTGCTCTTTGATCCAGGGGGATGGCTTCAATAGGTGGTACCATTAACAGCGCCTAGGAACGAATGAACAGGAGTTGAAAATTGCCAAAAGGAAACAATTGTTATGCATTATATGTTATGCATAAGCATGCTTATGCATTGCATTGGGTGTCATGTTATGTTGGGTGGGAACTTTAGACAAGGATAAATTCATAAATTGCTGTCTTTTATATGTGACACTTTTAAATTAAAATTCAAAATATATCATTTACAACTAGGGGTGAAAGTGGGCCAAAACGGTCATGAACGCAGTTCCGGTATAAGATTCAGGGGCAGAACGCAGTTCTGGTATTAAATTCAGGGCCGGAATGCTGTTCTGGTACACTGTGCTTTGATTCCGAAAATATGACGGCAACTGTCAAAACGCTATGTTAAAAAAATAAATAAATAAATAAAAATGCCAAGCTGCCACACATGCCAAGAAGAAAACAATCTACCAACATCAGATTTACATACACAAGTGTTAACAACAAGCATAACTAGAAACTGCAATTTCGGGAGAAATTACACACCTTGGTCTTTCCTCTGTGGAGATACAGATCTTAGCCCCACTCAGGTCTATCAATAGAATGGATCATAATGCCAGTCATTGGCACAAAACAAAGTAAAAGCCATTAGAAATGAATGGGAGAATTGGACGTCCATGGACGTCAATGGCGGCACCTTTCATAATTGTTAATGGAATCGGGGAAGTTTGGGGGACACGTCCTAATGATATCTAGTCATTTTCTGTTGATTTGGGGAAAAAAAAAAATTCCCATTGAAAATGAATGGGAAAAATTTTGGACGTCCATGGACGTCAATGGCAGCACCTCCTATAAGCGTCAATGGAGTTGGGGACATTTGGGAGAGACGTCCTATTGATTTCTGGTCATTTTTTGTTGATTTGGGGAGAAGAAAAAAAATACCCATTGAAAATGAATGGGAAAAAATTTGGACGTCCATGGACGTCAATGGCAGCACCCCCTATAAGCGTCAATGGAGTTGGGGACGTTTGTGGGACACGTCCTATTGATATCTGGTCATTTTCTGTTTATTTGGGGAAATTTTGTTTTTTCCCCATTGAAAATGAATGGGAAAAATTTTGGACGTCCATGGCCGTCAATGGCATCGACATCCATATAGTCAATTGAATCCAAGTACATTGGCATCAATAGATTCGACATGCATGGCCGTCAATGGCATCAATGCAATGTAAATTCCATTGGAAATCCCATTGAAATGAATGGGAAATTCTCCCATTAGAAATGAATGGGACAGTTTTTGGCAAATTTCCGGGGAACCGTAATTTTTTCCCAAATTCTGTATATAACTTTTATGCCCCTCACCGTCCCGGAATTTTTGATACCCAAATTATGTGATTTGGTCAAAAATTGTAGGACTAGATACATTTTGAAAAAAAAAAAAAATTCTGGAAAATTGCCGTTTGCGGGAAAACGGAAAATTTTTCGGGGCCGTTTTTAAAAAAGCCATCGTCGCGCAAAAATTCCGGACGTTTCGATATTTGAACGGTGCCGATCGGTGCAGCGGTTCGGGCTGTGCGGCGCGCCGAAAAAACGCGGAGAATAAGATGAATAATAACTAGAAACTGCAATTTCTTGAGAAATTACACCTTGGTCTTTCCTCTGTGGAGATACAGATCTTAGCCCCACTTAGGTCTATCAATAGAATGGACCATAATGCCAGTCAATGGCACGAAACAAAGTAAAAGCCATTAGAAATGAATGGGAGAATTGGACGTCCATGGACGTCAATGGCGGCACCCTTCATAATTGTTAATGGAATTGGGGAAGTTTGGGGGACACGTCCTATTGATATCTTGTCATTTTCTGTTGATTTGGGGGAAAAAAAAAATTCCCATTGAAAATGAATGGGAAAAAATTTGGACGTCCATGGACGTCAACGGTATCAACTTACATAGGCGTCAATGGAATCCAAGTACATTGGCATCAATAGAATGAAAAAATATAATTAAATGCCATTAGAAATGAATGGGACATTTGGACGTCCATGGACATCAATGGCATCACCCTCCATAAGCGGCAATGCAATCGGGGACATTTGGGGGACACGGCCTAATGATATCTAGTCATTTTCTGTTGATTTGGGGAAAAAAAAAAAATTCCCATTGAAAATGAATGGGAAAAATTTTGGACGTCCATGGACGTCAATGGTATCAACTTATAGAGGCGTCAATGGAATCCAAGTACATTGGCATCAAGAGAATGAAAAAACATAATTTATAGCCATTAGAAATGAATGGGACATTTGGACGTCCATGGCCGTCAATGGCGGTACCCGCCATAAGCTTCAATGGAATTGGGGAAGTTTGGGGGACACGTCCTATTGATATCTGGTCATATTGTATTGATTTGGGGAAAAAAAAAAAAATTCCCATTGAAAATGAATGGGAAAAATTTTGGACGTCCATGGACGTCAATGGTATCAACTTACATAAGCGTCAATAGAATCCAAGTACATTGGCATCAATAGAATGAACAAACATGAAGAAATGCCATTGGAAAAATGAATGGGAAGTTTGGACGTCCATGGACGTCAATGGCATCACCCTCCATAAGCGGCAATGCAATCGGGGACATTTGGGGGACACGTCCTAATGATATCTAGTCATTTTCTGTTGATTTGGGGAAAAAAAAAAATTCCCATTGAAAATGAATGGGAAAAATTTTGGACGTCCATGGACGTCAATGGTATCAACTTACATAAGCGTCAATTGAATCCAAGTACATTGGCATCAATAGAATGAACAAACATGAAGAAATGCCATTGGAAATGAATGGGAAGTTTGGACGTCCATGAACGTCAATGGCATCACCCTCCATAAGCGTAAATGGAATTGGGGAAGTTTGGGGGACACGTCCTATTGACATCTAGTCATTTTCTGTTGATTTGGGGAAATTTAGTTTTTTCCCCATTGAAAATGAATGGGAAAAATTTTGGACGTCCATGGACGTCAATGGCAGCACCCCCCATAAGCGTCAATGGAGTTGGGGACGTTTGGGGTATACGTCCTATTAATATCTGGTCATTTTCTGTTGATTTGGGGAAATTTAGTTTTTTCCCCATTGAAAATGAATGGGAAAAATTTTGGACGTCCATGGCCGTCAATGGCAGAACCCCCTATAAGCGTCAATGGAGTTAGGGACGTTTGGGGGACACGTCCTATTGATATCTGGTCATTTTCTGTTGATTTGGGGAAATGTAGTTTTTTCCCCATTGAAAATGAATGGGAAAAATTTTGGACGTCCATGGCCGTCATTGGCATCGACATCCATATAGTCAATTGAATCCAAGTACATTGGCATCAATAGATTCGACATTTATGGCCGTCAATGGCATCAATGATGTAAATTCCAATGGAAATCCCATTGGAAGTGAATGGGAAATTTTCCCATTAGAAATGAATGGGATAGTTTTTGGCAAATATCCGGGGAACCGTAATTTTTTTCCAAATTCTGTATACAATCTTTATGCCCCCCACCGTCCCGGAATTTTTGATGTCCAATTTATGTGATTTGGTCAAAAATTGTAGGACAAGTAGCGTTTTGAAACTTTTGTTTTTTTTACGGAAAATTGCCGTTTACGGGCAAACGGAAAATTTTTCGGGGCCGTTTGAAAAAGACCCTGCGTCGCACGAAAATTCCGGTCATGCCAAAACTTGAACGATGGCGATCGGTGCTATGGTTCGGGCTGTGAAGCGCACGTTTTTTTTCCATTCAAAATGAATAGGAAAGTTTTTGGCAAATTTCCGGGGAACCGTAAATTTTTGTCAAATTCTGTATACAACTTTTATGCCCCTCACCGTCCCGGAATTTTTGATACCCAAATTATGTGATTTGGTCAAAAATTGTAGGACAAGTAGCGTTTTGAAACTTTTTTTATTTTTCGGAAATTTGCCGTTTACGGGCGAACGGAAAATTTTTCGGGGCCGTTTGAAAAATTCCCATCGTCGCGCGAAAATTCCGGTCGTGCCGATACTTGAACGGTGCCGATCGGTGCTACGGTTCGGGCTGCGCGGCGCGCCGAAAAAAACGTCAACAATTATTGAATAATAATAATAATAAAGAATAATAATAAAGAAGTACAATAAAGTTGTACAACAACATAACCTTGTTCTTTCCCTTGGAAAGACCAAGGTAATAATAAAAATAAAAATAAGTACGATAAAGTTGCACAACAACATAACCTTGTTCTTTCCCTTGGAAAGACCAAGGTAATAAAGTGCTTGTGTAGCGTAATCCGTTTCCACCAATATTTATAATTTATTTTATTCCGCGGACGGCATGGAGGTTTCCCCAGCTCCAGTAGTTATCCGAGTCTGACGATGATGAGTCACGTCAATGTGAAAATGCACGCAGCAAAGCAAAACGGCTGTACTCATTTACCCGTCCAATTGGCTGACATACTGACATGTTATCAGCAGAGGTAGTTAGCTCTGATTGGTACAAATGTGCATGTTTTCTGGAACAGCAATAAAAAAAAAAAAAAAAAATTTTTAAAGTCGTTGAATTGATGCGACAAAAAAAGGGCAATGCAACATAAAATGGATCAAATCTTTAAGAGCAACGAAAGAGTTGAGGAGGCTTATTTATCATATTTAGTTTTATTTGCTCTGATGGGGAGGTACAGAACATCTTAGCTGTCAATGTGCCCATTGGACTTATATTTGTTCTTTTATTTTAGGCTACTTATTCATTTATTCATTCATTCATTTCATTATGATTTAAAAAAGTCAATGTTCAAACTATATTTCATTTCACTCTGCATAATATAAGTCATTTGTACTTATTTTTCTGAATGTATGTTACTTATATCTTTATTATCATTTAAAAATAAGTAAATGTTTACATTGACTTCAATTTTAATGTTTCCTATGTTCTTTACTAGTTAAAATTGAGATTTGGCATTTAGTATGTGAAGAAATAAGGGAAAATAAAAATTAGAAGATGAAGGTTGGGGTTTTAGCTGTTTTTGATAACTTTTATTTTGCATATCATTGAAAAAATACAATTTTGAATGAAAATCGGTTTTTGTATGTGTTATACAAATAACTGTGCTAAAACAGTTTTCTTTGCATTTCAGTAGTTTAAGAGGTTTGCCCCCCCCCAAAAAAACCAAAAACAAAACAAAAATGAAAGAAAAAAATTAAATAAAATTTCTGGCTCCGTAGCGACCTTCACGTCAGGGAGTTCCAGCAAGAAATTCTAGCCACTTTCACCCTTGTTTACAACTGTAATATCATGTGTTTTTTTTTTTTTATTCATTCATCCTCTTTGCTGGGTATCCTTACTAGGGCTGCCAGGGTGATGGAGCCTTTGTCAGTTCACCATTAACAGTAAGAAAGGTATACCCTGAACTTGTTACCAGCCGATTGCAGGGCCATAAAAAACAACACACACACGGATAACATAGAAAGTATGCAAATTGTAGTGTCCTCGCTTTTCAAAAGGGACTTTAGATCAGCAGTCACCAAACTAATTCCACAAAGGACCGCAGTGGGAGGAGGATTTCACTCCTACTGGACAAGGAGACACCTTTTCACCAATCCTGTATTTTAGAAGTGTCATACAGCAAGGCCGGAGCCATGACTTGAACCAACCCTTGTTCTCAGAACTATGAGGCAGATATGATTTTGAAATGATACATCAGAATTTTATCAGAGTACTTTAGTTCGAGTCTTGGGGTAGTCTAGTATACCTCAGAAGTGGAACCGTCCCGGGATATCAGCCAGATTTTTTTAAATTAATTTTTGAAATCTGGCGAAATGACAGCCAGAATGGGCAATTTTCAAAGTACTTTTATTTTGAAATGATACATCAGAATTTTATCAGAGTACTTTAGTTCGAGTCTTGGGGTAGTCTAGTATACCTCAGAAGTGGAACCGTCTCGGGATATCAGCCAGATTTTTTAAAATTAATTTTTGAAATCAGGCGAAATGACAGCAAAAATGGACAATTTTCAAAGTACTTTTATTTTGAAATGATACATCAGAATTTTATCAGAGTACTTTAGTTCGAGTCTTGGGGTAGTCTAGTATACCTCAGAAGTGGAACCGTCTCGGGATATCATGCAGATTTTTTTTAATCAATTTTTGAAATCAGGCGAAATGACAGCAAAAATGGGCATTTTTCGAAGTACTTTTATTTTGAAATGATACATCAGAATTTTATCAGAGTACTTTAGTTCGAGTCTTGGGGTAGTCTAGTATACCTCAGAAGTGGAACCGTCTCGGGATATCAGCCAGATTTTTTTAAATTAATTTTTGAAATCAGGCGAAATGACAGCCAAAATGGGCAATTTTCAAAGTACTTTTATTTTGAAATGATACATCAGAATTTTATCAGAGTACTTTAGTTCGAGTCTTGGGGTAGTCTAGTATACCTCAGAAGTGGAACCGTCTCGGGATATCAGGCAGATTTTTTTTAATCAATTTTTGAAATCAGGCGAAATGACAGCAAAAATGGGCATTTTTCAAAGTACTTTTATTTTGAAATGATACATCAGAATTTTATCAGAGTACTTTAGTTCGAGTCTTGGGGTAGTCTAGTATACCTCAGAAGTGGAACCGTCTCGGGATATCAGCCAGATTTTTTAAAATTAATTTTTGAAATCAGGCGAAATGACAGCAAAAATGGGCATTTTTCAAAGTACTTTTATTTTGAAATGATACATTAGAATTTTATCAGAGTACTTTAGTTCGAGTCTTCGGGTAGTCTAGTATACCTCAGAAGTGAAACCGTCTCGGGATATCAGCCAGATTTTTTTAAATTAATTTTTGAAATCAGGCGAAATGACAGCCAAAATGGGCAATTTTCAAAGTACTTTTATTTTGAAATGATACATCAGAATTTTATCAGAGTACTTTAGTTCGAGTCTTGGGGTAGTGTAGTATACCTCAGAAGTGGAACCGTTCCGGGATATCAGGCAGATTTTTTTAAATCAATTTTTTAAATCTGGCGAAATGACAGCGGAAATGGGCAGCCAACGCGTTCCATTATGAATCCAGCAAGTTGCACCATTAGGAAGCCAGCGCGTTGCATTACCGTAATGCACACAATGCAAACAATGATCCAAATGAGGGGCGGCTAGCTTGACTTCGTTTTAACGAGTGGAGGGTGGCTTGACCGCACTATTGGCACCAGGGACATCATTTTTGGACAGAATTGGTAGGTTTAGCTCTGTAAACATCTCCTTCGTACACTACTTCCATTCATTTACTATTTTGGACAAACGGAAGCGTGTCCCCCACAGCAACAGTAGCTAACGCCATGAATATTAATGAACGGAAGTGACGCATAGCGTGCGGTACGCCATTTAAAGTTCGCTGAAACACCTGTGAAGTCTACTGCTTTAAAATGGCCGCTGGTTACTAACGCCGTCGAATCCGAACTGCTTCTATCTAGTTCTCTATTTGATATCTTGGCATCAACTTTTTTTTTTTTTTTCCCAAACAATAACACACATTACAACACAACAGATACAAAAACGTGCAAGACAAACATCAAAACATACATTTAAAAAAATAAATAAATAAATATATATATATTAACAAATAAATGAGGCACTTTGTACATAGTATCTATGCACCAACTGATGACTAGGGTTATCATTTGATGACGTTGAAACCGGAAGTTTGCCTCTCGCTTTTCCGGGTTACGATTCCCTGTAGCTGCTGAAGTTAATTTGGAATAGCAATGACTGATGCCTCGGTGTCGTCCCTCAGCGTATCGGAAATCAAAGATCCGGTGGTCGTGTTCGAGCGCTACAACACCGATGACATCCGCTGCATCGAGCGCAAAGTCCGCGGGGAGATTGAGCAAAAGAAGGAGGAATTGAGGCAGATGGTAGGTGAACGCTACCGCGACCTGATTGACGCCGCAGACACCATCGGGGAGATGAGGCAAAGCTCGGGAAGTGTTGTCCAGTCCATCCAGGACATGTACCAGTACTGCAACCAGTTGAAACAGGGCAAAACCCGTGTGACCACTCACACTGCGGAGGTAAACAGACGCTTGTGTGTATGCTACTTGTACCTAAACATTAAGAAACTTTGTTTAGAAACGAGAAGATTCCATCACTAGAGAAATTGCGTACTTGGGGATGATTTCTCTCTTTCTGTGGATTTTCGGTCACTTCTTACATTTTGGGTGACTAACTAGCAGGGCTTAGGGCACAGTGGTGCATTGGACAGCGAGCAAAACTATTTTTTAAATACTTATCTAAAATAAAAAGTCAGAAATACTGCTTTATGTATATATAATTGAACCAAAATTCCAAGTTTCTGTTAAAAAGTGACGTATTCAAGTAGGCTCGAGCGTATGACGTAGCACTCGCGAGGTTTCCGCCCCTATCGCCATGTTGGAAGCAGGAAGTTAGGTGTCAGAACTCCGGGAAACATAAACAGTGAGGTATTTCGACTCAGGTCGCATTTTAAAAATGATTGAAAATTATTGTTCGGTAAAGAATTGCAACAACCGATTGAATAGAAAGGAGAATGTACAGCTCGACGGAACCCCATTGAGTTTCTTCCGGATCCCTACATGGAGAAAAGGCGAGGGAAAGCTCATACCTGAACCTACCAAACGTCGAAGAATGACATGGGTGGCCTCGATCAGAAGGAAGGGCATAACGTTTGATTCTCCAGTTACACACAGAGTTTGCTCTATGCACTTCCACTCCGGTAAGTTAATTTCGTTTGTCGACGCAAATTTCGGTAACTTTATGCCCCAAGTCGGCCTGTTGTTAGCTATAGCTGCAGCTAAACAACTAGCATGCATACATGTGCATTGTCTTCATAAGACATAATTCCTGTCGTTTCTAAATGAAAAAGCTGTCACATGTTGCCGTGAGATAGTGACAAAGAATTTGTACACAGGCTACATTGTCTGCAACAAATCTGTTTTCTAAAACACAGCATTGATTTGTCACTTAACTATCACAGCTCAGCACAGCACAAATTCAGATATTCATGACAATGAAAATGTAAACACACATTGCCTACCTTTGCAAGAACAATGGTGTTGCTGTTTGCTACGGTCATAATGTGCAGGTCCTGCACCGATCCGCAGCAAACTGTTCGTAGCTTTGTAGCGATTTGTAGTTTCGGACTTGCTGATGAGTGTAGTAACTTACACCAAACACTAAATACAGCATGATGTCCATTTCGCGTAGGGGTGGAAGCTTGTCGACATCTTTATTCCATTTGTGTTCGGCTTGCTCGTAAGGGTCAACATTGTTCACATCCTTAAGTTTGCTCACATATCTGTCCTTCGCCGTGGTAACAAGGTTGTTATTGTATCGAAGTGGCAAGTTTTCCTTACTTTTTTCCATCTTTGGCTCTCGCAGTTGAATTGTATTTGCTGTTAAGTTTAAATGTCCCGTGATGCAGACGTGCTTCCAATATGGCTGCGTTGTCGCAAATCTCGCATGATCCCGTGTTGCTGTGACATAAATGCTCAAGCCTAAATTCTTCACCACTACCTACATTCTGCTGCTCTACTTTGTCTGGACAGAAATGGGGATATACCACTGTAACTGTTATGCAGTGTTTCTAAACGGGTAGGTAGTGACTTGAAAGTGGTTTATGTTGCCTATCTTACCTCTGTCATTCCTTCTTGCTGATTTATCCTTGCTGCGAGCAAATAACTTTCTAATATCCATTTGCAAGGGTATTTCTGTTTGAATCAAATAGGGAAAAAAATAAGACATTTTGTTACAGATCACAGCAGGGGTCTGGAAGTCCGGTCCTTGAGAGCCGCTATCCAGCTTGTTTTCCATGTTATGAACCAAATGATCAGATCATCAGCAAACTCATCAGGAGCCTGATAACTAAACTTGATAATGATAAACCGATACGACCGGATATCTGGTTGTACAGGTGACAGATATGACTGCATCGATAGCAAATTTACCATTCAGCAGTAGTTAGCCATTAAATCTTCAATGAACCCATAGTAAAGTTTGGATTGGGATATCGCGACAACAAGAATCGGATACTATTACTTTTTACAATGTGTTGTGTGATAGTAATTTAGCTTTTCCTTCACATGCTGTGCTTGTGTCATGCATCGCACAGTGCAACTAGAGTGTGACCGCACACATGATATAGTATGAACAACCACCACTCACAGTCGTGGTTGCCTCAACTTCCCATCATGCATTTTGTCATAACCACTAATAGTCGCCGATCGTCACGGGCGTGTCATAACAACCCGAGAGCTAACAAAACCACAGTAACGCACGCTCCATAGCGTTTTCTTCACAGCCCAAAGCTAAACAACGAAGCAGCATGCTAAAACAATGGACAGTTTGAGCACTCACCAGCGACGTGCAGCGATTGATTTTCAACGCACCAGGAAAACAAAAGTCAGACTTTGAAGTGATGAAGGCAGCCAGATCTGTATGGGACAGAGCTAGTGTGAAGTGTGAAGCGGTACAGAGATGGTGAGTTTTTAACTCTGAAAAATAACTCACTACAATGGTGGAAAGCACGACCCGCTGGAGATGTTGTTTCTACGAAACGCAGTCTACTTAAACATGAACATGTGGATCAGTTCATCTTCCTCAAGAAAAATCTGCCCTTCAAAAAAGATATGTACAGCGATGAGGAGTAAAAAAAATGTGGAAGCATAGGCATAAGTGAATGACTTTGCTGTGAATAAGGTTAAAGTAATACCAGTGGTAAAGCATAATTCATTATTCATTATTCATTCCTCTAGAGGAGATCTGCATGGAGGAATGGGCCAAAATACCAGCAACAGTGTGTGAAAAGCTTGTGATGAGTCACAGAAAATATTTGGCCTCCGTTATTGCCTACAAAGGGTACATAACAAAGTATCGAGATGAACTTTTGGTATTGACCAAATACTTATTTTCCACCATTATTTGCAAAAAATTCTTTAAAAATAAAACAATTTGATTTTCTGGTTTTTTTTTTCACATTCTGTCTCTCATGGTTGAGGTTTACCCATGTTGACAATTACAGGCCTCTCTAATATTATCAAGTGGGAGAATTTGCTCAATTGGTGGTTGACTAAATACTTATTTGCCCCACTGTACATTTCGAATCAGCTTCATGCCGGAGATTCCCAACCCTATTGATAACGATCCTTATTATTGGATTCAGGTGTGTTAAAGAAGTGAGATATGGAGAACAGGCTGGATAGCTTCTCTTGAGGACTGGATTTGCAGACCCCTGGATTACAGGGACTGCAGTAACAAATAAAGTGCATGTAAAACACCTGGAAATTATGATAGCTCACATACTAAATTTTTAGAGGTTATATCCCAAAGATAGGCAGTTAATTCATACAGATTGATTCTATTCATTTTGGTCGTATAAACAAATAGCAATAAATAGCATCAGTATTGATACAGTTCCAATATCACATAAATAAACACAATATTAAACAAAGCTCTTGAGTGAGAGCCTGTTACTCAAATCACAGTTAATTGTCATTGTATTCATAGCCAATTAGCTAAAAGAGCAGTTAGCTTCAATTTGCGACCAGAGTAGTTTACTGCAGTTAGCTGCCTGATGCGTAAAGAGAAAAGTTGAACCATTTAAATTACAATTCATGGGAATAGGCGTCCAAACAAACATCAACACACATTTGCACCATCGACTCAGACTGTATGATTGGGAGTTTAACACCCGCACCGTAATATTGATGTTTCATTCACGTGTTGTTGGAGTAATTTAAAAAAAAAAAAAATCTCCATTACATGGTGTCGATAAAAAGCGCTAAACAGTCACTCAGCTTGTGATGTATCGTTGGAGCATTAAAACAGGCTACTTTTGTAGCAATCATGTATTTATCCCACATTACGACTTTACAACACATCAGTTCTCCCGACATACATGAACGCAGCATATCTCCCCAAGGTGCTTCGCGGAAGTATCAACTCATATATGGAGGACCAGGAGTGCAAAAAATCAATAAATAAATACACAATTAAATAAATAATTAAAAGTGTAATTAAAATGCTTTTATTTCAATATTTATTTCAATTTTTATTTATTTATTTCAATTTATATTTATTTATTTCCATTTTTATTTATTTATTTCCATTTATATTTATTTCGATTTATATTTATTTATTTCATTTTATATATATTCGATTTTTATTTATTTCAATTTATATTTATTTATTTCAACATTTATTTCGATTTTTATTTATTTATTTCGATTTTTATTCATTTATTTCAATTTTTATTTATTTATTTCAACTTTTATTTATTTCACTTTTTATTTATTTCATTCTTGCACTCTTGTTCCTCTGGAGGTTCAACCATGAAATAATTTTATCTGTCACGTTTGCTCGTCAAAGTTTCTAACGTCTGATTGGTTTCTCAGCAAAGCAAGTCTTAACTAGTCGATCTCAGATAATAGATTGATTCCTGAGGCATTGGCTAATTTTTATGTACACCCGATACATAAGGTGGCAGTGTAGATCCGTATAATCTGAAAATTAATTGCTCCCTCAAAATCACAAAGACGACGAAGATTAGTAGCGTGGTCAGTGTAGCGGTAGTAGGCTTCGACGCATTTCGCGTGTTGTCCAAGCAAAACATACATATGTCCAAAATGTGCCCAGAGCTGCTCGGAGAAGCAGCAAATTTAATCGAGGACACTCTGAGAAGAACTCCACCAGCAGCCCATGGTGGAGTCCAGCCTGTGGCTTCTACATCGTGCGGGCCAGCGCCTTTAAACGGGCTGATGTCTGCATACGGGAAACTCTAGTATAACTCAGAAGTGGAACGGTCCTTGGATATTTACCAGATTTTATTTATTCATTCATTTTTTTAATCAAGTTTTGAAATAAAGCTAAATGACAGAAATAACTAGCAGTTTTCTAAGTAGTTTTACTCTGTACTCCGACATCATTTTTACATGATAATGATTTAGTTTGGGTCTAGGGGTGCTCCAGTGTCTCTCTAAAGTGGACCTGTTGTCGAATAGATCACCGTTTTTTTCCCCATATATTTAATAAAGGGACTTGCGCTCTGAAGCCACCTCATTGCATTCTGAAGCCAGCGCATTGCATTACTGTAATGCACATAATGCAAACAAAAATCCAAATGAGGGGCGGCTGGTTTGACTTTGTTTTTACGAGTGGAGGCTGGCTTGACCGCAGTAAAAAACTATCGAAAACTCTTCGATCAACATCCTGATCTGACAGAGCCGAGATGATGCCAATAACGTTAATTAATTGCTCTGTTTTGTAGGACACGTACTCAGGGTCCAAATGTCCTGCTTCAATTTGTTCTGAGAAATCTAACATGTCCCAAGAGAGCTCATGCAAAATCTCAGATAATGCCGCCATGTTGGGAAGAAATAGGACGAAGCAATCGCTTGTTACTCGATCAACTCAAACCCCGCCTAGTTCACGCCCGCCCACCGAGTTTGATGAGCCAATGACAGATAAAATTATTTCATGCGGCCACACGGGGAACAAGAGTGCAAGAAAGAAATAAATAAAAAGTGAAATAAATAAATGTTGAAATAAATAAATAAATGATGAAATAAATAAATAAAAATTGAAATAAATAAATAAAAGTTGAAATGAATAAATAAAAATTGAAATAAATAAATAAAAATTGAAATACATTTTGAAATAAATATAAAATGAAATAAATAAATAAAAATTGAAATAAATAAATAAAAGTTGAAATAAAAGAATAAAAATTGAAATAAATTTTGAAATAAATATAAATTGAAATAAATAAATAAAAATTGAAATAAATATGAATCGAAATAAATAAATATAAATTGAAATAAATAAATAAAAATTGAAATAAATAAATATAAATTGAAATAAATAAATAAATAAATATTGAAATAGAAGCATTTTAATGACACTTTTAATTATTTATTTAATTGTGTATTTATTTATTGAATTTTTGCACTCCTGGTCCTCCATACTCATATGCCTATCATAGCCAAAGTTACATTCATAAATTACAATATGAAGGAGCCATGTGTACATTGAATAAATGAAGTGAATAGAGTATTATGACCATATTAAATAGAGGCATTCTGTAGATTATGCTACAGTATGTAGATTGAAAACTCCATAGTATTATGTTGCTGGTAAAATTTATACTGGTGAAATGCAGATCAATACTACGGCATGTGCCCCAAAGAAATATGTTTGGCGACGCCTATGTTAGACACTAAAAGATTCCATTACAACAAATGTCCTCAAATGACCTGATATGACCTGGACATGTCCCCCAAATGACATGATATGACCAAGACATGTCCCCCAAATGCCCCCCAAATGCCCCCAAATGACCTAATATGACCAGGACATGGACCCCAAATGACCGGATATGAACAGGATATGTCCTCCAAATGTCCCCAAATGACCTTATATGACCAGGACATGTCCCCAAATGACCTGATATCAACAGTACGTGTCCCCTATATCAACAGAAAGTGGCCAAATATCAACAGTACGTATCCCCTAATTCAGTGTTTTTCAACCGGTGTGCCACGAGAGATTGTCAGGTGTGCCGCAAGAAATTATCCAGTATCGCATTTTATCCTTTTTTTCTTTTTTTTTTTTTTTTTTTTTTGTACGTCGTCAGGCGGAGTTGGAGTAGGTAGAAAGTTTTCGGCCGTGTGCAGATGAGCGAGGTATTGCTCGTGTCGCGTTCAAAAACTGCTTGGATTTCTAGCCATCAGCCACCTTGCTGTCCGCGACAATGTCGTCCCCAGCACGTCTACTGTACGTCATTAGATTAGACTCGTCAAGTGTCGATATACACGAAAGTGCCCTTTCTATTTTATCCGTATGTGACGACCGTCAATCCTGTCCCTGTGTTTTATTTCTACACACTGTCGAGGACAGCAAGGTGGCTGATGGCTAGAAATCCGAGCAGTTCTTGAAAGCGACACGAGCAGCTCTCAAACAGAGCCATGGTGTCAAGCAAGCTGAAACGTCATCTCCAAATGAAACACCCATCGCTTCAAAACAAGTCAATGGACTATTTTGTTCGTCTTTGTGAAAACATAGAAACAGACAACTTTTTTGAGGAAAAACGACAAAGGTAAATGAAAAAGCCCTCAAACCCAGTTACCCTGTTGCTGAACTTGTTGCTAAATCCAAAAAGTCCCACACAGTGGCAGAGAAATAAATACCTCCTCCCTGCAAAGCCACTCTCAGCGAGATGCTCGGCCCTGACGCGGTTAAAGTGCTAAAGTCCCCCTGTTTAATAATTATGAGCCTTTCAAGGATATCGGCTTTGCGTTTATCTAAACAGGCTCAAGTTTCCCACTGTGTAAGTATAAATACTGAGAAATTATTTTTTTAATTAAAAATACTGTACAGAAAATAATTTTGGAACATTTTTTATTTGTGGTCTGCCGCGAATTTTTTTCCAATGTAAGAATGTGCCGTGACTCACAAAAGGTCGAAAAACACTGCCCTAATTGTCCCCAAATCAACATGGGCGGGGCTAAGATATGTATCTGCACACAGCAAAGCCCCATAGTAATTTCTCCAGAAATTGCGGTTGCTTTAATATGACTTGTTCTGTCCTCACTGAACATGAAGCTGTTTAGCTTGACAGACAGCAAACAAGGCAATTGTGGCTTTTGAAGCTTTTGACTTCCTTCACTTTTCACAATTTGTAAAGCTGTAACACACGTATATACTTATGTTCAAAACGACACGCAATTTAACAATAAAACACTTGACACAAAACAATTGGTGTTCAAACGTCCATCTAGTCTTAAATTAGCCTAATTTGCCGAACAAAAGTCTACTATCTTAAATGCTACGAATGTTAAGTATTTACAGTTCTCAGAGCAAATTGCTGACGCATGATTCCACAAACTGCAGCCCTAAACTTACATTACAAATGCATACACAAACATATATTAGCTGAAACAACTTACAGCTTTATGTGGCCCAAACCAGAGCGCAGCTGAGCTTTATCAATGTCAGACGAGTCTGGAAGGCGACAGTCCAGACAGACCCAACATTGCCACCAGAGAGCAGTGTATCCTCCATCATTAAACAAAATACAATATTTTTGGACTTTTTGGATTGTTATTTTGAGAGTCAGGGGTATTGAAAGTGTTAATTCCGATTTACGCGGAAATTTGGGTTACGTCGCCAGTGTAGGAACGGAACTCGTTTGTAACCCGGGGACTACCGGTAGCATAATTAAGATGCATTTTTCATTGGTAAAATTAAAGGAATTAGCGTTGTTGAAAGTGACGTAAACCCACGGAACCAGAAATGGCATCCAACTCACCCAATTTTAATCGTTTTTGTCAGAATTGTAGTAAAACATATAGAGTTTATAATACCTATTAAAAATGCATTTAATCAGACTACAGTATAAAGATACATTCTTGTGACTTTGTTTTTTAGAGTCAGCAGCAGGACAAGTTTTACACTATGGCCTCTCAGATCAAACTCCTTTTGGAGATACCCGAGCGCATCTGGAGTGCCGTGGAGGCCTCCCAGTACCTTCAGGCAACTCGTCTCTACCTGTTGTGCTGCCGTCTGCACAGTCTCCTTCAATTGGAAGCTGCTACAGGAGGTCTCTACAGTCCTGCCCTCGCTCGCTTCCCCATCCTTGTCCGACAAGTAGCCACAACGGGTCACTTCAGGTATTTGCTGCTCTTTTTTTTCCCCAATAACACAATTGTTAATTTGGATAGCTTGGGCATACATTTGTTTGATTATTGTTGCTCAAAAGAGTTTATTACTCAATTGAACTTTTGCAAAAGCTCCGCCCCTCCAGTTACGGTTGCAAAGCTGACAAGCTTCGTGACTCCAACAGCGTCAAGCCATTGCAGGCAGGAGACGTATACCAAAGTGTTTTAAGTGTTTTATTTTGAAGTAATACCTGTGCAACATCCTCAACATTGCGGCAACAGGGTTTATTTACAAAATGCAGCGGAGGGGTTATATTAAAAATGAAATATTCAAAATTGCAGTAAGCTATCGAGTCAAAATTGTACCTGTTCAACACTTACAGCAAGCAAAGGGTTGGGATACTAAGGTGTCCATTCACAAAATGCTACAAGAAAAATAAGTAAAATCGGCTTGGAAAAAACGCGCGTTGACCCACTAGTTTCAATGGGAAAGGGGCAATATAGAGCAGAGAGAAAAACGATCATTCTCAGGCTTATCCTCAACCCATTTTTATTTTCTTATGACTGTTGTCAAGCCCGGCCCTTCCCCAGAAGCTGTGTTCAATGCAAGCTAGGTGTTAATAACGCACAGCTGCACCGCTACGTCTCTCTCGCTCTTTGATAACGTAATTGCTACATGAATTACGATTTGGAAGACTTGACAGTACAGACCGCCGCGACATTCTCGAAAAATGTGGCCTTGATCGGATTTGAACCACATACGAAAGTGACCCAGATTGGATTTGAAATGGTCCAGTTCTATGCGACTTGTCACGTTCAGAGCGTCAAGTTAATGCCTAACTCGAGTTGGAAAAACACGAAAAAATCTGATTCATGAATTAAGACCTGTATTATGAACTTAGCCCATGTGATTCATTTAATACTCGTTTCCACACCCCATATTGCTGATTTGAGTTACTCAACCCACCTAATCACGTCTCCTTTTGACTCGCCTCCACTCCTCTGACTCCTTGGTTATCAGGCCCGCGACATGGTGTCCACGGGTATATATAATCAGATAACGATGGCACCACTATGCAGGGCTTCAGACTAACATTTTTTACTAGGAGCACAGTGGCCCCCAAAAGAATTGGCATCCCTGCAATTCAGGTCAGATAATGCTCAATTTCTCCCAGAAAATGATTGCAATTACAAATGCTTTGGTAGTAATATCTTCATTTATTTTGCTTGCAATGAGAAAACACAACAGAGAATGGAAAAAAAATTAAATCATTATCATTTTACAAAAACAATAAAAAAAGAAATGGGCCGGACAAAAGTATTGGCACCCTCAGCCTAATACTTGGTCGCACAACCTTTAGACAAAATATCTGCGAACAACCGCTTCCGCTATCCATTAATGAGTTTCTTACAATGCTCTGCTGGAATTTTAGAACATTCTTCTTTGGCCAACTGCTCCAGGTCTCTGAGATTTGAAGGGTGCCTTCTCCAAACTGCCATTTTCAGATCTCTCCACAGGTGTTCTATGGGATTCAGGTCTGGGCTCATTGTTGGCCACTTTAGAAGTCTCCAGAGCTTTCTCTCAAACCATTTTCTAGTGCTTTTTGAAGTGTGTTTTGGGTCATTTTCCTGCTGAAAGACCCATGACCTCTGAGGGAGACCCATTGCTTGTTTTGAGGCACACGCTAAGATTTGTCGTCTTATTTTGGCAAGAGAGACTATGCAATGTTGCTTTAGCCTTTAAATGTCTGTGCTGGGTGATCATCACACACCAAATGTAACTCGTAGCGTTAGCTTTGCAGTCACATTCGCGTTAGCATCAGGATATTGCTAACAGCGAGCGTCCTCTTAAAAAACTTTTTTTTTTAGATGCAGTTCGTGGCATCCAGGTGGGTATGATTATTATTTTTTTTAAATTTTACAGATGAAAACATATTTGTTAAACGTCGACTAAAACTAGACGAAATTAGTCTTGCAGGGTTTCCCCTAAGAGTTAAGAGATTGTGGCGCACTGCCACAACAAAATAAAAGCCGCCACTCCTTGCAAATGAGAGGGTTTTTTTAGGCCGTTTCAAACTAGCGGCAGCAGAGTGTGAAGAGTTCAGCGGCAACCTATCCATTGTGTATTGTAATGTCCGTAACTAAGCACAGCCCCCTTAAGGGACGATTGGACTGGGGAGCTGTGACGCAGGGGGAAGTGAGTAGAAAGAATGGGAGAACAGGTGAGATGGCGAAAGATGGCGGTCGCGGCAACCCGCTGTTATTTAGGGCCCGAGCACTAGGCGTGCGAAGGCCCTATTGTTTTGCAAAGGATTATTATTATTTTATTTTATTTTTTTTTTCAGGTCAAATGAAAACGGCCAATTTGGAGGCCTGAACATGCGCGAAAAGTCACCAAAATTTGCACATACGTGCGGAAAATTGTAAATTTTGATAATTTAACAACGTTGCAAAAAAATGTAACAAAATGGCTCAGTGGCGCCCCCTTGAAATTTTTAAATTGGCCTATAACATTAGGGTTTGTCAGCGTAGAGCGATGAAATTTGGGGAGTCTATACCTTGTCTAAAACCGCTTCAAAAAAGCATTGGCACCCATATTCCAAACCCAACAGGAAATCGGTTATTTTGGATCGAATATGAAATTTTTATCGATTTACAGGGTGCACATTTGAGACCTTTTCGCCGAGGGAGTTAGTTGGATCATCTTCAAAATTGGTGAGACTGTTCAGGAGACATATGAGATCTTAAGTTTCTAAAATGGTGTGTTTTCATTCATGGGTCTGACCTGGGCGTGGTGCCAAAGTCGGCCATTTTTTCGGCAAAACACCGATTTCAGTAAATGACTAATAATTCCTTGACACAACTTTCAATCTTTTTCATATCTGCCATGTATATGCGGTATCCCAGCCTGAACAGGACTGCATTGAAATATTACCCATTAGGCCTAGCGCCCCCTAGTGAGAACAGGAAATGCCTTTTTTTACGAGACAGGTTCCTCCTCCAAGGGAAAAAAATCTGTTGACCTCAAATCTGCATCAGGGGAGCCTTAAGACCTGTGTTCAGGTGCCTGATGAAAAATATTGAGGTTTCGTTGAAGCGGAGGGGTCCAAACATGAAAGTGAAAATGATCGTCAACAATTTGTCTCGCAAAATACTTTGAACAGTCATAACTCAGCAGATATACAACATATCTGCGCCAAACTTCCCATGCTTGTTGAGAGTCATACCCTGAAGGGTCCTGTAGGGGTCATTTGCATCAACTCTACAGTGCCAACTAGTGGCGACAGAAAGGAGTTTTAAAAAAGGCCTTTCCTATTGGGTTTTTTCAACGTAGAGCAATGAAATTTGGGGAGTAGATACCTTATGCCTAACTGCTCAAAAAAGCCTCTTGCACCCATATTCCAAATCCAACAGAAAATTGGGTATTTTGGATCGAATGTGAAATTTCTGTCCATTTCTAGTACAGTTTACATTCGGAGGCCTGGACATGCACGAAAACTCACCAAATTTTGCACATACATGCGGCTTTGTGTGGATTTCGATAACCTTGCAACGTTACAAAAAAATGTAACAAAATGGCTCAGTGGCGCCCCCTTGAATTTTTAAAAAAAGTGTTTCCTATTAGGTTTTATTAACGTAGAGCAATGAAATTTGGGGAGTCGATACCTTGTGCAAAACTTCTCCAAAAATTCTCTTGCACCCATATTCCAAACCCAACAGGAAATCGGGTATTTTGGATCGAATGTGAAATTTTTATCAATTAACAGGGTGCACATTTGAGACCTTGTCACAGAGGGAATCAGTTGGATCATCTTCAAAATTGGTTAGACAATTCAGGAGACATATGAAATCTAAACTTTTCAAAATGGTGCGTTTTCATTCATGGGTCTGACCTGGGCGTGGTGCCAAAGTCGGCCATTTTTTCGGCAAAATGACAAATTCAGTAAAGGACTCATAGCTCCTTGAAACAACGTTCAATCTTTTTCATATCTGGCATGTATGTGCGGGATCCCACCCTTAACACGAGTGCATTGAAATATTACTCATTAGGCCTAGCGCCCCCTAGTGGGAACAGGAAATGCCTTTTTTACGAAACAGGCTCCTCCTCCAAGGAAAAAAAATCTATTCACCTCAAACCTGCATCAGGGGAGCCTTAAGACATGTGTTCAGGTGCCTGATGAAAAATACTGAGGTTTGGTTGAAGCAGAAGGGTCCAACAGGAGAAGTAAAAATGACTGAAGCCATTTCGTCTCACCACAAGTTTTGAACAGTCATAACTTCTACAACATATCTGCGCCAAACAAAATCATGCTTGTTGAGTCATAGTCTGAAGGGTCCTGTAGGGGTCATTTGCATCAACCCTACAGCGCCAACTAGTGGCAATAGAAAGTCACTCATTTTTTAAAATATATGTCCAGTTCTTTTCAGGTTAGTCATTGTAGTTTCAAGACCTTTTAAAATACTTATTTTACGGCCCATGTCCACGTCTCTGTCTGTTGCTGTGATGACCCTTTATTCGCTCCTTTTTTGTAGTCCTCTGTCCAATAGGGGTTTTTATCTCTTAGGTGTGTGAATGTAAAGAGGCAACTTTCGCGCATGTTAGGTTCTAATGAGATGATTAGAGAGGACGATCTGCCACCACACTGACCTGCACACTGTCCGAGTTGCATGACGTCCGAGTTGCGCTAGATTGCGAGGGCCCGTTCAGTCCTGCTTGCAGGCCTAGTTTGTTATTGTTTTTCTTTATTTTTGTCACCACAATAAAGTGGGTAAGCCAATACTGATTCCTCTCCTTCTTCCCCATATCCGGGGCATTACAGTTGTTTGGATCGGACTTTTCGGCGAAAGTGAGCGGTGGACTTGGATATTGTAATCAAGTTAAACTTCAGGTGGCGTCGTACAACAGAGTAGTCACGTGGTGCGTCATTCTCTATAGGATCCACTGCAGGGAAAATAAACATTTAATCATGAAGGCTAATTATGTACTTTTAGCCAACGTAGTCATTTTGATAGTAGGCTAATATAGCTAATATCGATACATGCAGCCAGTGTTACTTTCATTAAAAGGCTTTTAATTTTTTGCGGCTCCAGACATACTGTATCAGTTTTTGTTTTTGTTTTTTTGGTCAAATATGGCTCTTTCAACATTTTGGGTTACCGACCCCTGGGTCACCACGAGATGTAAGTTGTACTATTGCTACGAGGAGACAAAAAAAAGTATTATTACGTAGGGTAACGTAGCTGTAATCAGGTACGCATTTTACGTACATCTACAGCAGCTGAGAGCTACGACATTAGCCTGGCTAATGAAATATTTCAAATATATATTTTTTCTTCTTGGGGAAAAAAATGTGGGAGTTTTTTTCCGCCGTGGCATGACATGGTGAGGCTGTCCGACTCTGATGCAGCCCACCACCACACTTTCAAAAAATCCTAGGGGGAAACCCTGTCTTGAGTTTTCGTCAACAAAAACTAGACTAAGACAAACACCTTTTGAGATGACTAAAATACGACTAAGACTAATAAGTATTATCGTCCAAAAGTCGAAGACTAAGACGAGAATAAAAAAAGGCTGCCAAAAACAATACTGGCTGGGAGTGATACCATGCTGTTTAACACATTTGAAATCCAGTTTTTTTTTTTTTTCAGCTTTAGGAAGGTAGCAATTACCATTATAGACGTTTGAGTCTTGTCGAGCCTTTCCGGTGCTTCCGTAAAGTTGTATGGCAGTTGGCAGTAAGGTAACGCTTACGGTAACCAGCAAAATAATCAATGGGGTAATGCTGAGGTTGTCGAATCATGCTCACTTAACAACGGTTACTAGGACGTGTAATTGGTCACTGGCTGTTTTGAGGTTTGCAAAAGGTCAATTGTGGCAGTGAACGAATAGAAACTGTTCAGAAAATGGTTTGTAAAGTTTTTTTTGAACTTCTGGACTATGAACAACTGTGCACTCTTTTTTTTGTTTTTCCAGGTCAACCATTCTTTTAGACAGCAGGTCTCTGCTGCGGGGTCGTGCGGTGTCAGACCAGGCCATTGCGGAGGCCCTACTGTCCATGATGCTGCTGGAGGACAGCTCCCCGCGCCAGGCGCTTGCTGATTTCTTGTTAGCACGAAAGGCGTCTATTCATCAGTTGCTCAATCAGCCACAACATGGTAGTATAATATCATGCCAGCAAGATGTTTTCCCTAATACTATGGCTAAATAGGATTTCTTTTTTGCACCCTCTTTGTTTCTTGATCCTCACTCCTCCTCTGTTGACATCATCTCCTACCAGAGATCCCATCAGTCATTCATATAGACCACAACAAAAGTTTAAAGAAGCATTATGTATGATTTGCACTTTAATTATTAATTAAATGGCCCTAATACAGTTGTACCTCGACATATGATCGCTTCAACATATGATCCTTTCGACATTCAATGTAAAATTTAAACTGTCATTTGTCTTGACATATGACGACATGCTCGAATGTACGACGATTTATGACGGCGTCACAATTTACCGTATTTTCCGCACTTTGAGGCGCATCGCATTATAAAGCGCATCGTCAATGAATGGCCTATTTTAAAACTTTTTTCATATATATTTATATACATATAAATATATTAAGGTGTCAAATGATTAAAATTTTTAATTGAGTTAATTACAGCTTAAAAATTAATTAATCGTAATTAATCGCAATTAATCGCAATTTAAACCATCTATAAAATATGCCATATTTTTCTTTAAATTATTGTTGGAATGAAAAGATAAGACAAGATGGATATATACATTCAACAAACGGTACATAAGTACTGTATTTCTTTATTATAACAATAAATCAACAAGATGGCATTACCATTATTAACATTCTGTTAAAGCGATCCATGGATAGAAAGACTTGTAGTTCTTAAAAGACAAGTTATAGAAATTTTATATCAAAACCCTTCTTCATATTTTCGTTTTAATAAAATTTGTAAAATTTTCAATCAAAAAATAAACTAGTAGCCCGCCATTGTTGATGTCAATAATTACTTACACATTGCTAATGGGTGCTGAAGCCTATAAAATCAGTCGCACCAAAGCGCCAGCAGAAGGCGGCAAAACTCGGAAAAACACAACAAGTACACCTTTCACTGTGCTCTCATTTTAATCTGTTTGAGCGGGGCATTTGTGCGTTAATTGCGTCAAATATTTTAACGGGATTAATTAAAAAAATTAATTACCGCTCGTTAACGTGATAATTTTGACAGCCCTAAAACATATATATATATATATATATATATATATATATATATATATATATATACATTCATTCATTCATTCATTCATTTTCCATGCCGCTTATTCCTCACGAGGGTCGCGGAGGTGCTGGAGCCTATCCCAGCTAACAACGGGCAGTAGGCAGGGGACACCCTGAACTGGTTGCCAGCCAATCGCAGGGCACAAGGAGACACACAACCATTCACGCACACACTCATACCTACGGACAATTTAGAGTGTACAGTGCCTTGCAAAAGTATTCGGCCCCCTTGAATCTTGCAATCTTTCGCCACATTTCAGGCTTCAAACATAAAGATATGAAATTTATTTTTTTTGTCAAGAATCAACAACAAGTGGGACACAATCGTGAAGTGGAACAACATTTATTGGATAATTTAAACTTTTTTACCAAATAAAAAACTGAAAAGTGGGGCGTGCAATATTATTCGGCCCCTTTACTTTCAGTGCAGCAAACTCACTCCAGAAGTTCAGTGAGGATCTCTGAATGATCCAATGTTGTCCTAAATGACCGATGATGATAAATAGAATCCACCTGTGTGTAATCAAGTCTCCGTATAAATGCACCTGCTCTGTGATAGTCTCAGGGTTCTGTTTAAAGTGCAGAGAGCATTATGAAAACCAAGGAACACACCAGGCAGGTCCGAGATACTGTTGTGGAGAAGTTTAAAGCCGGATTTGGATACAAAAAGATTTCTCAAGGTTTAAACATCTCAAGGAGCACTGTGAAAGCCATCATATTGAAATGGAAGGAGCATCAGACCACTGCAAATCTACCAAGACCCGGCCGTCCTTCCAAACTTTCTTCTCAAACAAGGAGAAAACTGATCAGAGATGCAGCCAAGAGGCCCATGATCACTCTGGATGAACTGCAGAGATCTACAGCTGAGGTGGGAGAGTCTGTCCATAGGACAACAATCAGTCGTACACTGCACAAATCTGGCCTTTATGGAAGAGTGGCAAGAAGAAAGCCATTTCTCAAAGATATCCATAAAAAGTCTCGTTTAAAGTTTGTCACAAGCCACCTGGGAGACACACCAAACATGTGGAAGAAGGTGCTCTGGTCAGATGAAACCAAAATTGAACTTTTTGGCCACAATGCAAAACGATATGTTTGGCTTAAAAGCAACACAGCTCATCACCTTGAACACACCATCCCCACTGTCAAACATGGTGGTGGCAGCATCATGGTTTGGGCCTGCTTTTCTTCAGCAGGGACAGGGAAGATGGTTAAAATTGACGGGAAGATGGATGCAGCCAAATACAGGAACATTCTGGAAGAAAACCTGTTGGTATCTGCACAAGACCTGAGACTGGGACGGAGATTTATCTTCCAACAGGACAATGATCCAAAACATAAAGCCAAATCTATAATGGAATGGTTCAAAAATAAACGTATCCAGGTGTTAGAATGGCCAAGTCAAAGTCCAGACCTGAATCCAATCGAGAATCTGTGGAAAGAGCTGAAGAATGCTGTTCACAAACACTCTCCATCCAACCTCACTGAGCTCCAGCTGTTTTGCAAGGAAGAATGGGCAAGAATGTCAGTCTCTCGATGTGCAAAACTGATAGGAACATACCCCAAGCGACTTGCAGCTGTAATTGGAGCAAAAGGTGGCGCTACAAAGTATTAACGCAAGGGGGCCGAATAATATTGCACGCCCCACTTTTCAGTTTTTTATTTGTTAAAAAAGTTTAAATTATCCAATACATTTTGTTCCACTTCACGATTGTGTCCCACTTGTTGTTGATTCTTGACAAAAAATTAAAATTTTATATCTTTATGTTTGAAGCCTGAAATGTGGCGAAAGGTTGCAAGGTTCAAGGGGGCCGAATACTTTTGCAAGGCACTGTATATATATAATGTATAGATATGTAGGACACACCGCATTATAAAGCGCACTGCAATGTACATTGGTATGAAAAAGTATCTGAATCTTTTGGAATTTGCATAAAATCACCATCAAATGTGATCTCATCTTTGTCCAATTCACACAGATGCAAAAACAGTGTCTGCTTCAACTAAAACCACCCAAACATTAATAGGTTTTCATATTTCAATTAGGTTAGGATGCAAACAATGACAGAAGGGGGAAGAATAAGTAAGTGAATCCTCTGCCTAATGAGACTTAAAGAGCAATTGAAACCAGTTTTTACCAAACAATTTAAGTCAGGTGTGTGCCCAATCACTGATGAGTGGTTTAAAGCTGCCTTGCCCACCATAAAACACTTACCTGGTAAGAATTGTCTTGATGAGAAGCGTTGTCTGATGTGCATCTTGGCTTGGTCAAAAGAGCTGTCTGAAGACCTGCAATCAAGGATTATTGATTTGTATAAAGCTGGGAAAGGATACAAAACCATCTTTAAATGTATGGATGTTCATTAATTGACAGTCAGAGAAGTTGTCTCCAAATGGAGAGAGTTTCAAATGTTTATCAGGATGTTTTGCAGGAAAACCTGAGCCCGTCTGTCAGACAGTTGAAGCTAAAAAGAGGATGGATGCTGCAACAAGACAATGATCCAAAACACAGAAGTAAATCAGCTTCAGAATGGTTTCAGAAGAAGAACATACACGTTCTGGAGTGGCCAAGTCAAAGTCCAGACTTGAATCCAATTGAGATGCTGTGGCATGACCTAAAGACGGCGATTTATGCTAGACATCCCAAGAACCTGACTGAACTACGTCAGTTCTGTAGAGAACAATGGGCCAAGATTAGTCCTGATTGATGTGCCAGACTGATTTTCAGCTACCGGAAGTGTCTGGTTGAAGTTATTGCTGCCTAAGGAGGGGGCCACAAAATATTAAATGTGATGGTTTACTTACTTATTTTTCCCTCCTCTGGCATTCTTTGCATACTATCATTAAAATATGAAAACCTATAAATGGGTGGTTTCAGTTAAAGCAGACAGTTTTTTCATCTGTGTGATTTTGACAAAGATCAGATCACATTTGATGGTGTTTTTATGCAGAGAGAAATTCCAAAAGGTTCAGATACTTTTTTATACCACTGTATTTTTGAGAAAAATCTTAAGAGTAGTTTAATCATACAGTACTTTTTACTCGAGTAGGTTTGTAAAGAAGAAACACTACTCTTACTCCGCTACTTAGGGCTAAACTCCTAGTTACATTTTTCCCCTTTATTCTAAATATTGACTTTATTTTCGCCAGAGATATGAATGACGATCTCAGTTTCACCAATGAGACGTCGCAGAAATAACCACGACTCCATTATACCGATCATAAGTAACAATGTTTTTTCTCCACATGAGGGCATGTATGCTCATCACATTCGATGGTGATTTTATTCAGAAATGTGAGAAATTCCAAAAGGTTCAGACACTTTTTCATACCACTGTAGTGTAGTGTGTGTCATCTTAAACTCTTGGAAATTTTTTACATACAATTCGTGGCATCCAGTTGAGTTTAATCAATTGAAATGAATGTCCTGTTTTCCTGCTGAGTGACGAAGTGCATCACGAAGATGGTGATGTCCTTGTAGACTTTACAGTTATGTGCTCGTCTGTCAATGTTTATTAGACATGGTTGGAAACCTTTTATTCATTTATTCATGGGCTAAAACTTTTGAAGTTTACAGACGAAAACATTTTTGATTAATTGTCGACTAAAACTAGACAAAATTTGTGTTTTTGTTGACTAAAACTAGACGAAGATGAACACAGTTTGATTAGAATATGACTAGTACTCATATTTTCTTCCAAAAGACTAAAATGAAAATTAAAAGGGCTACAGAAAACAAGACTGCAGACATGAGATCCACCCTATCTATACTCTCATGAAAACAGTATGTTTATTTTTCTAAAACATTTTTTTCAGGTGCTGGTATCAAAGCCCAAGTGTGTAGCCTCGTGGAACTTCTGGTGACCACTTTATTTCAAGCTTATGCTGTTTTCTACATGCACCATGAGGGAGGAGGAGGCAGGCCAGGGGAATCGACTCTTAGCTGTGGCCTGCTCTTTTCCATTCTGGAAAATGTCACCGCGACCACACCTGCGGGTAAATATAAGTGACGTACTTGAAGTCTATGATAATAAGTAATGATTTTCAAAAATCATATGACAGCGATGTAGATCTGGCTACACTCCCAGGTTTTGCTATTCTACATTGGATATAAATAGTAACAATATTAATAGAACACAAGACGAATACAAGCCATTTCAAAAGGCAATTTAAATGGTAGTATGGTATTAAAATTGCTACGAGGAGGAAGATCACACTTAAATTTACTAGTTTTGTATATGCATAGATCCTCAGAGCTCTTATTTTTTTTGTCTCATTAATTAATTGTGGGCATATTCTTGCCTGTAGGTTCCGAGTTGGCCAGTAGAAGGAGCCGGTGGCATACAAACCTAAATTTTGATAGCTGGTGTGAAGACTTTAAATAGCCACTGTAGCTACCATACTTGTGAGATTTATGAGTTCTCGTAAATCCAATTTATGTGATTGGGACAGAAGTAGTTAATGCGTTAACTTTTCTTTCTCGTTTTTTTTTTTTTTTTTTTTTTTTTTTTTTTTTTTTACCTAAATAAGTCAGAATCGGCGTTTCATTTACATGTTTTGTTTAGATATTGTAACATTTTGATCAGTGGTACTCACTTTTTTTTTTTTTTTTAGGTAAAAGTAAAGATATAGGTGCCAAAAAATTGCTTAAGTAAAAGTACAAGTATTTAAGAAAAAACTGACTCCGGTAAAAGTACAAAACTACTTACTTTGAAATTACAAGTAAAAAATAAAAGTATTTTCTCCCGATGCCCCCCCCCCCAAAAAAAAAAGAACCAGAAAATTCATTAACTGCTCGGTTTTATTTAAAACTGTACAGAATGGAAAGAACAAGCAATAAAATTGACTGCACTGTTACTTAACAAGCTACAACTTGACAAGCTCAAAAACTCCAAAACTTAGCTTAATGGTGGATTACAAGCAACTATCAGGCGCATACCGCCACTGTACAAGAGTGTGGTGGTTTTTAAAACTTGAATGCCCAGCAGAGGTCCATTTGTTCTTTCCCAATACACATGCCCACAGAATTCTCTGGGACTTCTATTAATGGTCAATATCTTGTTCACCTGCCCAATCTTGCTGTACTCGTGTTGCTGCCTCTAGTATTCAGTCACGGTGTAGTTGTACGGGGTTAATCGATTGCACCTGAGGCATGAAAACAAAACTGTCAGTTCACAATGTGGGGAAAACAAAACAAAACAAAAGTAACGTGTAACGCAAGCGACAATTTAAAAAGTAGTGGAGTGAAAAGTACAGATACCTGTTGTAAAACTTAGTAAAGTACAGATACACAAAAAGGTACTTAAGTACAGTAACGAAGTAGTTTTACTTCGTCAATGCTGCGTACAGTCACATAGCACAGAAATAGATATTAAAATGAGGAGAAATCCAATCTCTGCCTTTTAACTGCCATATTTAAGTTCCTCCCTTCAATTATGTGTCTTTCCTCAGCGAAGGACAAAAATGTGCTTCAAGAAGACGCTAGTACAGGCAGCTGGTTCAAGTACCTGCCCCCTTCCGTCACAGAGTTCCAACCTACACTTCGTACCCTGGCAAAGCCCATCCAGAGAGAGCAGTTGCGGGACACCTTACAACAGTGGATTGATACGTAAGATTCATTCATTTAATATAACGCAAAAAAAACATAATAATTTTCAACATAACTATACCCCAATAGATTATGTTGATAACGGAACATAATTTTTTAATGTTGTAATACATTTTAAGACTTATTATTCAGGATGCTTTTCTTATTGATTTTGAGTACTTTTGTTCTCTGTTAATGCCAACAACAACCAGAGGTGGGTAAAGTAGCCAAACATTTTCCTGAACCGTTTCGGTTTGGGGTCCTCGGTTTGGAACGGAGGCGTACCGAAACGAGTTTCTGACGTAATGTAAAGTGCTGTCAAATTTAGCACATTAACGGGCGGTAATAAATTTTTTGAATTAATCACGGTTAGACATGTGCCGGTTACCGGTTTCACGGTTTACCGTGGTGTGAAAACGTCGCGGTTTCAAAACCACTAAAATTTTCCGTCAGACCGTAGTACGGTATTCGCCATTTTTCATGTGTCAAAAATCCAGCCAGAAGTGGCGTGGCGCGGCAGCGCTCACCCCCTCCCGTTTGTTGCTGCGTGTGAAAGTGATTATCGGCTAAACAGCCAGCAAACCCTAAACAAATACTCCAAACATAAGGCGTTCTTTTCTTCAATTTATTGAGCTCTCAAATCGTGGTAAGTGAAATATACAGAATTAATACATTTAAAACGTTGTACAATTGTATTTTTCCATGTGTGAGTAGCTAAACAGATTAGCACTATGAGTTCGCCAAAAACAAAACACATATTTTCCTTTGAAATTCGATATACAAACTAACTAAAAGCTTATAAAAGACGAATGTTAGCCTAGGCTTAGCTGGGAGAGCAACTTCGTCGAGTGTTACAACCGCAGAGTGAGAAAACAAGCATGATTCTCTTGAATGAAGGGGGAAAAAAGGCATAGCATCAAAGATCGTTAATTGAGGAAAGATGATTTTGCCCTAAGCACAAATCCACGTTCGCTGGATCAAGGAGAGGTCTCACTCCCAATTATTATTATTATTATTTTTTTTTTAAGATGAAACCTTTCCACAACAATATTTACATTTTAACTAACTTAAACATTTTTAACTAACTTATTAACTTTTGAATTCTTTGTTCTTTCTAACACAAAGGCATGACATCATGTAGACTAGAGTTGACACAGTGGCTGAAAATGGCGAAACTTCACTTGAGCTTTTCAATCCTCCAAAAAAATTATGCAGTATAAATTTTTAAAAATTTTATTCAAAAGAGTTTTTACTTTTTTTATAGAAATAATTTTGTTCTTGCTCTAAACTTGAGCAACTTGAGCTGTGGCTGTGGGTATAGTCTACGTCATATTTTAATTTTATTTAATTTTTTTTTTTTTTTTAATTGATAATTTATATATTTTAACAATACATTCATATTCCAATTTGCAACTATGTTCTAAAAAAAAAAATCCTGTTCAATGGAAAGAAGTTGTTTTTTTTTTTAAACCCATACATCTCAAAATAACACATTTTGGAGCTATAATTGCAATACCGTGATACCGTGAAACCGCGGTATTTTTGCTCACGGTTATCGTACCGTCAAAATCTCATACCGGCACATGCCTAATCACGGTTAAATATTTGACGCATTTAACGCAAGCGCGGAATGCCCGCTCATGCATCCCATAATCCAACCGTTAATTACGCCCCATAGACGGCTCGCTAAGCGCGTAACATAAAACGAGCCACACACACAAGTTGCAAGTGGACACAAATTTATTCACATAAGTCGAACTCGCAATGAACAAAATATACAAAATACGGAAGGAGCTGGCTTCAGCGTAAGCCCAGGCCAAAACAACAAACAAAATGAAACTACACTTAAACCCCACCCGCTAAGTAAACCCTGGTCGTAAAAAGGAAATAAAAAAAAAAGACAGCCACTACCCTGGCTTCTACACTAAACAAAACGGGTTGAACGAAAACGGCAGTCTACCTCTACGGCTGCGGTGCTCTTATTTACAGTGGTGAACAAAAACGATCCAATAACGAATGAACACAAAATACCTCACTGAAAAAGCGGGAGTGTAACAAAACAGCGATCAAATGTACTGGTGAATGAATGGCGAGCAAACAGCTGGCGAGGAGGTACGTGGCACGTTTGCTGTCAAATGCGAACTCTGAGTGTTGGCTGTAAAATGACGAGCGGTCAGATGACTTCTGTTAACGCTGCCTTTATTTGGTTAACAAGACTCAGGCACAATACAACACACACGCAAGGATGTGAGCTCAAACAACGGCCTAATAGTACTACCTTGTATCGGTTTAGCTGCCGTAAAGCAAGTGTCGTTATTGCCGCAAATGTAAACAAAGGGCTGCACAATGGATACATGACAGACAGCGGCTAGTTTCTGAAGTTGGCACCCTTCCTCGGGTGGCCCATCAGCGGCGGCTGCGTCGTCTGCCTTTCCGGCGTCAATCAGAGTACGGCACATTGGGAGGGGAAGCAGCCAGCTGTTGGACGCGACGATTAGCTGACCGAGAGTCTAAAAAAAGATAACAATTAAACGGCCAGGGCCGTCGCACCACTCAGAAGTGCAGTGAGCAGCGTGGGTAACGGTTAAATGTAGACATGGAAGAAACGGTCATAAAGTTAATAATATGAGAAATTTGAAACTGATCAGTGTTGCAACTGTTCAATTTTGCACATCAGATATTTTTTTTTAAAGAAAAGGTCTTAGCCAATGTTATTTTTTATTTTGTTTTTCAAAATATCAACATTTCAGAATATTGTATTTTCTATTTTTGAGCAGAATTCTAGCTTTTTATATGCTAATGTTCCTATTGTTGAAAGCACAAAAGTGTGTAATAAACATTTACAGTATATTTTGCATTTTGTTTTCTTACTGTACCGAAAATGTACCGAACCGTGACCTCAAAACCAAGGTACGTACCGAACCGAGATTTGTGTGTACCGTTACACCCCTAATATATATATATATATATATATATATATATATATATATATATATATATATATATATATATATATATATGTACAGTGCCTTGCAAAAGTATTTGGCCCCCTTGAACCTTGCAACCTTTCGCCACATTTCAGGCTTCAAACATAAAGATATAAAATTTTAATTTTTTGTCAAGAATCAACAACAAGTGGGACACAATCGTGAAGTGGAACAAAATTTATTGGATAATTTAAACTTTTTTAACAAATAAAAAACTGAAAAGTGGGGCGTGCAATATTATTCGGCCCCCTTGCGTTAATACTTTGTAGCGCCACCTTTTGCTCCAATTACAGCTGCAAGTCGCTTGGGGTATGTTTCTATCAGTTTTGCACATCGAGAGACTGACATTCTTGCCCATTCTTCCTTGCAAAACAGCTCGAGCTCAGTGAGGTTGGATGGAGAGTGTTTGTCAACAGCAGTCTTCAGCTCTTTCCACAGATTCTCGATTGGATTCAGGTCTGGACTTTGACTTGGCCATTCTAACACCTGGATATGTTTATTTATGAACCATTCCATTGTAGATTTGGCTTTATGTTTTGGATCATTGTCCTGTTGGAAGATAAATCTCCGTCCCAGTCTCAGGTCTTGTGCAGATACCAACAGGTTTTCTTCCAGAATGTTCCTGTATTTGGCTGCATCCATCTTCCCGTCAATTTTAACCATCTTCCCTGTCCCTGCTGAGGAAAAGCAGGCCCAAACCATGATGCTGCCACCACCATGTTTGACAGTGGGGATGGTGTGTTCAGGGTGATGAGCTGTGTTGCTTTTACGCCAAACATATCGTTTTGCATTGTGGCCAAAAAGTTCAATTTTGGTTTCATCTGACCAGAGCACCTTCTTCCACATGTTTGGTGTGTCTCCCAGGTGGCTTGTGGCAAACTTTAAACGAGACTTTTTATGGATATCTTTGAGAAATGGCTTTCTTCTTGCCACTCTTCCATAAAGGCCAGATTTGTGCAGTGTACGACTGATTGTTGTCCTATGGACAGACTCTCCCACCTCAGCTGTAGATCTCTGCAGTTCATCCAGAGTGATCATGGGCCTCTTGGCTGCATCTCTGATCAGTTTTCTCCTTGTTTGAGAAGAATGTTTGGAAGGACGGCCGGGTCTTGGTAGACTTGCAGTGGTCTGATGCTCCTTCCATTTCAATATGATGGCTTGCACAGTGCTCCTTGAGATGTTTAAAGCTTGGGAAATCTTTTTGTATCCAAATCCGGCTTTAAACTTCTCCACAACAGTATCTCGGACCTGCCTGGTGTGTTCCTTGGTTTTCATAATGCTCTCTGCACTTTAAACAGAACCCTGAGACTATCACAGACCAGATGCATTTATACGGAGACTTGATTACACACAGGTGGATTCTATTTATCATCATCGGTCATTTAGGACATTGGATCATTCAGAGATCCTCACTGAACTTCTGGAGTGAGTTTGCTGCACTGAAAGTAAAGGGGCCGAATAATATTGCACGCCCCACTTTTCAGTTTTATATTTGTTAAAAAAGTTTATGTTTGAAGCCTGAAATGTGGCGAAAGGTTGCAAGATTCAAGGGGGCCGAATACTTTTGCAAGGCACTGTATATATACAGTATATAAGTAAAAATAATCATTCAGAAAATGTACTCAATCACAAGCAAAAAAAGTATTCGGTGAAATGATGAGTAACTGCTTTCAATGTCTTTTTTTAAACACTGGTATAAATTTTTGTGAGCACAACGTCATCACTATGAACTGTTATCATGACCACTATCATGACCATCTTCGGCCAAAAGAATACACAAAAATAATGAATTCCATCTGGAAAATTCTACAAAAATTAAATATTACCTGTCCAAAGAACATGAGTGCCCTCGAGTGGAGAAAACATATTTCCTACCATGGCATTCAAACGATCATATCTCCGGTCATGGTCTATCAGTGCCAAATACATTCTGGGAGAAAGGTTTAAGTCAATCGACTATTTTTCTCCCGATTAGTCAGCAAACTTTTTTAACGATTAGTCGACTATATATATGTGTATATATATATATATATATATGTATATATATATATATATATATATGTATATAGACCCTACTCACATGACGTCACAACCACGCCTCCGCGCCATATTGTCCGTCAACTCGTCGTGTTGACGCATTACCGCTACGTAAATTCCTCCTATTATGGCGTGTTTTTCTGCCCGTTAACATTAATAATCCAAATGGTGAAGGCGTGTGTGGCGGTCGGTTGCAATAACAGAGAAGATAGGCGGAGAGACTTGAAGTTCTACCGTATTCCGAGAGACCCGGAGAGGAGAGCGAGATGGACTGCTGCAATTCGACGAGAAAACTGGGCTCCAAACGATTACCACAGATTATGTAGTAGTCATTTTATATCTGGTAAGATGCATTTAATATATATTTAGAGGGGTTTAGGCTGACAACCACTATTAAGATCATTGCGAGGCTAATCGCCGACAACATACAGTTTCAAATTCAAGATGCTTATTTCTTCCACCATCATTACATTTTGAATAATATTTAGCTGGAAGCTGGTCTCGTCTACGGATCATCAGTTAAACAGGTGTGTCCAAACCTTTTGCAAAGGGGGCCAGATTTGGTGTGGTAAAAATGCGAGGGGCTACCTTGGCTGATTTACATCGAACAATATATTTAAACAAATGTTAGCAAGCCCTTCTGTGTGTCACATTTGCTTTATTATTTTTTTTAATTCATAATTTCAACAGTCTCGTCTTTGTGGCGTTCTCTTTCGACACTTGGGCTCTTGCGAAATACTGCTGCCGTGAAATTAAACTAGCGTCAAGTTGCTATAATTTCTCGCTGCGTATCTTCCCTGTAATGTTGTCGTACATGTCAGCGTGTCTTGTTCGGTAATATCATTATCACGTCACATCGAACTCTTTGAAAACAGCGACTGTCTCTTTGCAAATGAGGCAGACACATTTGTTGCGTGTTTTATTGAAGAAATAGTCCAATATCCACCTATCCTTGAAGCGTCGGCCATCGCAGTCAACCTTTTTTTTAATTGATTGTCGCCATTTTAGAAAATTGGAAGTAAAGGGTCACACGGGGTAATGTTGCTTAGAGTGCTGCTCTTAAAGTTTTTCAAAGTTTCGTGAGAATAGGCTCATTTTGTGTGAACAAGATAGTTGTAGATATCAGGGTAGCAGATGTCAGGCAGAGAGGGCGAAGACAGCGGGTCGAAAAATATCGATTTAGGCATCAAATATTGATCTGGCGAATGGATTGAATGAAGCTTTTCCACATAACGCCTTTTATGCAACGCATCCAATGAGTTTACAGCGTCTGAAAGCACCAGGGCTTCCATGAATTGCACTATAAATGGCACGACAAATTGAAACCATTGAGAATACGGATAAAAAAATGATGGACAATATGGCGGCCAGATACAGCGGAACGTCATTCTGTGACGTTGGTGAGTAGGGTCTATATATATACGTATATATATATATATATATATATATATTTTTTTTTTTACTAATCTACAATTCACAAAAACATTTTGGAACACTTAATTTCTTTATTAAAGTACAAATAAACACATAAATAACAATAATAAGTCACAAATAAACAATGAGGTCAAATGCTGATAGCATTACCTAGTGCAAAGGAATGGAATGTAAACAGATTCAGAACACTGTGACTTCACCTTTCCTACATGATTCAAAACAATTCTCAACCCTTAGATGCATAAGTGGGTCAAAAATGACCCGGTGAGGTTGTTTTCTTGAAATATCTTGGGAATGAAAATTTTTTATCAAGTCATATTCCAGGCATTCCTCAAAAAACATGTTTTTGATATAATGCCATTCAATTTTTTGATAAACTTTTTATACATTTGAAGAAATTGACATTTTTTATTACTACCCTAAGCTTCCACAAGTGGGTCAAAAATGACCCAAATGCATTTTCTATGGAATCCAATGGGAATCTTTCATTCTTATCAACTTTGGCTGTCAGGAATAAATTTACCGTGGACCACTCAGACTAGGTATGTAAAAAGTGACATCCCTTAAGAAGAATATTTTACACAGCAAATGCTGATACATGTACTGTAAGTATTATGTCCATATAGTATTTTGTGTGTGTGTCTTCATGACTCTTTTATTAATATTTATCAACAAATTAAACTATTTCATAACTAGCTAGCTAGCTAAGGCTAGGTTCATACCGCAGGTCCTAATGCACAATTCCGAATTTTGTCATATCTGTCTTTTTTGGCGTACCCATTCAGACTGCCTTTGTCCATTGAGCCTGTTAAGGTCTTAAAGTATCACAAATTTAGTTGAAGCACTGTCAGTTAATTTCACATATTTCTAGCAGATTTACACTGAAAACAAGGGAATTTAATTGTTTTTTATCATTTTAAGGAGGTGTATTTTTGCAGTGTGCTCAAGTTTCGCAGGTCAACACAGTTTAATGCTATACTAACTCTGCTGCAGGTCAGACTGTCAGACGTAAAATTAATATTTGCCACCGTCTACAATTTTGACCTCTGTTTACATTACTTACAGTGGCTGCTTCTACTGCTGGTGGCCGAAAAGGACTTCTAATAATAGGAGGAGGCAGCACGTAGGCATGTATTTCTGTCGAGGTTCTGTGTGCGTGTTTGTGTTGGGAACGCGGCAGTAAGGGGGAGTCTAGTCATCAGCCAATCAAACGTGCAGTTGAGGGGGTAGGGGGGAATGGAGCGGCACATTCAACAAGTAAAAGGGGTAAATAAATGTAAGTCTGAACGCAATGAGAATAATTCCATACAACATATGGAAAGACAATCTAAATGACCTATATACCTGAAGTCATTATATAATGCAAATAACAAGAATAAGTTGGTGGGGACAATTTGAGCATCCTGAAAAGTTGGTAGTGTTTTGTCTCCACCGTCTCTACGCAAACCTACGCCCATGAAAATAAGTCTGTTATTTTCAGCTCGCTATTTTTCTTATTTCAAGAAATCAGAGTGAAATTTACTTAAAGCACTGACTGATAATTTCACTTGTTTCTAGTAGATTTACACAGAAAACAAGGGAATTTAATTGTTTTTTATCATTTTGGTGATTTATTTTTGCAACGTCTCATTGGTGAAACTGGTAGAACCACAGTGTTGGTAGAAATAAAATAAAATCTAATATGTAGAATAAAGAGGCAAAATGTAACGACTCTAGTGTAGCCTGAAGTAGTGGAGTAAGAGTAGTGTTTCTTCTTCACAAATCTACTCTAGTAAAAGTAAAAAAGTATGGCTTGGTAAAAATACTTTTAAAAGTTCAATTTTCTCCAAAAGTTACTTGTCGCAACTTATACAGTAAAGAGATGTAACACGTTACTATCCACCTCTGGCAACAACAGTAACATGTATCATACATATATTATGCTAAAATGACTTCAATATCTTTTCTGTAAAATGGAGTATTGAAATACTCTTTTTCACTCTTTTACTCTCTTAAACTCTTTTTTTTTTTTTCCTTTTTTTTTTCTTATTCAACTTTTACTTCATGTGTTTTTCCTAACGATTGAATATTTTAGTATGCAACTGTGGCTGTGAATGACTTTGGAAAACCTAAAGGGTCTTAGTTTGGCAATCTTTCTTTCAGGTGTAAGGAGGACATCTGTCATGGTGTTGGCAGCCTTCTGGTGTATGTAAAGAGCCTGAAGGGACTGGCAGCCATTAGAGACGCTGTTTGGGACCTCCTTTCTGCTGACTCCATCAGTCAGCACTGGAACACAGTGTGTCAGCGGCTGCTGGAGCGCCGTCTGGCCATCTGGAATGACTTCCTGCAACAGCTCTTCCTTCAACGCTTACAGGTTAGTGTTCGGAAGGGTAGTTGGTGTCCTGAAAACACAATATGCCTAAAAGCTTAATTGTATGTATTCACAATACCTCACTACCGTTTTATTGTTTCACAAGGCTATAACCAAAGAAGAAACTAAAGCCATCTCAGTGAGCTCAGTGCAGCTCCTCACATCCACTGTGAAGGATCTTGCAGGACAGACTGCAAATAGCCGGGAAGCGCAGTATGAATGTGACGTGTCTGCCTATATGTGGACAGAGTCTCCAGGAGATCTGCAAAGTGATGCAGGTTATGTCAGTGAGGCCCAGAGGGGGCAGGAACAGCAAAAAAGTCCTCTGGCCATGAAGACGAATGGTGTGACACCCTGCGTACAAAACTTTTGCTCCTCCGTTGACGCCAAGCTGAAAGCACGGCTTGATGACCTCCAGCATTACCTTCCGTCCCAGGATGCAGGTTGGGTTAAAATATGGATTTCTGTTTTTCATTGAAGTGACTTGTCATTTAATCTTTTATTTTTTCTATATACATGCGATCGAGTGAAGAGAAATTGATTTACAGTTACACAACTTTTGAAAGGAAATACAACACTATTGATGTTGATCTTTAAAAAAAAAAAAGGCAAAAATGAATATTAAAACATCTTACTTCTTCGATTGTGAACTAAATACCCTTGCGATGATACATTTCTGTGAATTCACGATTATATGCCCCGCGATGGCAACCCTTACTACAATGTGGGCCGCTGGTTGCGGGGTTGAGGGAGTTGGGGCTCCGGCCACGCACCGCCCTGTGGCGGCTTCTCAGCACTCTCCTGCTTTCGCCGTCTCCTCTCTTCTCTACCCGTGTATCTTCCTTGGGAATTGGCACGGGTCACTGGCTGAGTGCCTGTGGGTCGGAGGGGTGTCGCCCACATTGGGTGGGGATTTTGTCCTGCCCCAGGCCTAGCGGGCCATGGGGTCCAGCGGTATGCCGTGTCGGTAGCGGTGGTGGTTGTTAGGGACATGCATGGGGGCCGGTGGTGCGTTTCCTCATCCCTTCCCTGAAGGCTGGTTAATGGCAGTGTGGATGGACCACCCTGAAGGATGGCGGTGGCCCCCTTTCCAGAGCTGCAGGAGGAAGGATTGGGCCAGGGTTAGCAATAAAGCAGCATAAAATATGTTGGAATTTGATCTTTTAGCCAAACTGCCGGAATCACACTAGCCAAACCACTGGAACTATGCTAGTACAATTCCAACGATCCGTGCCGGGGCAACTCCAACAACCCGGCCAAGAGGCCAAACTCCGCGTGTTTACCTTAGTTTTAACCCCTTGTACTGACTCCATTTTAAAAGCTAGAAAAAGGCATCGAAACACAAGTTGACAATTTATTCCAAGTGTACAGCAAGGCAAAAACAGCAAACAGATGAAGAGGAAGGAGCTGCAAATTCCAATCACCCGAACTCCAACCACTTGTACTTGTTAAACTATGATTTGAATGCTATTCATTTTATATTGTGTGTGTTAGAGTAATTCAAACAGTAAATATAACCCCTTCTTGCTTGCTGCCTTCTCCTAATAAACAAAACAAAACGAATCATCTAAAGACCAAATGAAACACCATGTAGCTTTGAACCAATTGGCTGCAAAGCTTCATTGCTTCAAGAAGCTTCATTCAGCTATCTCTGCTCCCTTGGGGGAGACAGTCAACCTCTTCTTCCAGCTGCTGTCAACACTGTTGTTGTCCAACTACCCTCCTAGCATGCATTGCAGCTCCACAGATGTAAATAACAATCAAAATTCATGTTCTGTGCTAATTATTTTTTAGTTACTGTTCCAGTTGTTTCATTAATTGTTGTTCCGCAAAATAATGCTCTACGGCGAGCTCGCAAATGGCACTAGACCACGAGGAGCCCCAAAGATGCACTACAAAGACCAGCTCAAGCGCATCTTGGCACAAACCAACATCGACCGCTCGTCATGGTAGCAAACTGCCATGTACCGCAAAACATGGAGGGGAACTATTTACCAAGGCATTGTGGCTTTCGAAGAAAAACGAACAGAAAAAGGAGGAGAAGACAAGGGAGACGACAACAACAACCCCGTCCTACACCTACCCTCCCTTGTGCACAATGACAGCAAATATTCCACTGTAGACTAGACTATGACATGACACTGTTATTGGCACTAATTAATGCTTATAACAGATGTCATTTAGTGTTATTTGGCAAATTGTCTCACTTTTGAATGGATGTAAAAGATCCAAGCTGGACATAAATCAAATCAAATCAAATCAAATTTATTTATATAGCCCTTTACAAAACCCGAAAGGTCCCCAAAGTGCTTTACAACAAAGAGAAACATGGCACATAGTAAATAAAAGGCAGGAAAGTGTTATAAAATGACATTAGGAAGAAAAGAAAAGAAAAAAAAACGAACCATCGCATCACGATTAGTCAGACACCAAACAAAACAATAAAACAGATAAAATCCGAAAACATTAAAAACCCTAAAGAAGTAAAACTAAACTAAACTAATCTTGGGGAAAGGCGAGTCTAAAAAGGTGTGTCTTTAAACGAGATTTAAAAAGGCCCAAATTTGTAGTGGTGCGGATTTCCGGGGGAAGACTATTCCATAACCTGGGTGCAGCAACCGCAAAAGATCGGTCTCCCCACTGTTTGAGTTTGGACCTTGGGACTTGCAAATGAAGTTGGCCGGTAGAGCGAAGACTCCTGCCAGAGTTACGGATGGTTAAAATTTCTGATAAGTAAGAAGGAGCCTGGCCATTAATAGAATTAAAAACAAACAGTAAAAGTTTAAAATCAATTCTAAAATGGACTGGAAGCCAGTGGAGCGATGATAGCACGGGGGTAATATGTTCACGTCTAGGTGTATCTGTTAAAAATCGAGCAGCAGCATTTTGAACAAGTTGGAGACGAGAAACTGAGGATTTGGGAAGACCAACATAAAGAGCGTTGCAGTAATCCAGCCTTGAGCTTATAAAAGCGTGAATTGCTTTTTCCAAGTCGTGGCGAGTAAGAAAAGGCTTCACTTTGGCCAGGAGACGGAGCTGGAAAAAACTTGCTCTTACAACAGAACTAATCTGTTTTTCAAAGTTGAGCCTGCAATCGAATATCACTCCGAGATTTTTAACATGTGTTTTAAAAAAGGGAGCCAGAGTGCCAGGGTTGGGCTCAAGGGCATTTAACATAGAAGGTGTGCCAAAAGTAATATATTCAGTTTTGCTTTCGTTAAGATGTAAAAAGTTTTGCGCTAGCCACTGCTTCACATCGGTAATGCACTCCATTAATTTAGTGAGAGCAGTTTGTTCGTTGGGTCTCAGGGGGAGATACAGCTGCAGGTCATCAGCATAAAAATGAAAAGAGATATTATGTTTTTTTATAACTGATCCTAAAGGTAGGAGATAAAGTGCAAAGAGAACAGGCCCTAAAATGGAGCCTTGTGGCACCCCACAAGACAGAGAGGTTTGTGAGGAGGAAAATTCCCCAATCATTACTGAGAAGGTCCTATGTTCCAGGTACGATTTAAACCACTGTAGAGCTTTACCACGGATACCTATAAAGTGTTCTAGACGAGATACAAGGACTGTGTGGTCGACTGTATCAAATGCTGCTGTGAGATCTAGTAAAACAAGGATTGCTGGGTTTCCATTATCTACAGAAAGGGCAATGTCGTTGTGCACTTTTAACAGTGCTGACTCAGTGCTATGTCTGGACCTGAAGCCTGATTGAAACTTGTCAAGGGTGGAGTTTGTCTCTAGAAATGTTTGCAATTGAATAAAAACAACTTTTTCTAAAACTTTAGAAAGGAAAGACAAGTGGGAGACGGGTCTAAAATTGGACAGCACGGAGGAGTCGAGATGGGGTTTTTTAAGAAGGGGTCTGACTACAGCCTGTTTGAAGGCAGCTGGGACAGAACCGGTACTGAGAGAGTTATTTATAAGAGCCAGCAGACTTGGTCCGAGGCAACTAAAGACTTCCTTTAGAAGCCCAGCTGGAATTATATCTAACGGACAGTTAGTGGGTTTCATGCCACTAACTATTTCAGACAGAGATGACAATGGAAGGAGATCAAATTGTTCAAAAACAGTGAGCAGTTCTGGAGGATGTAGATTATCTGATGAGATACCCGAATTGCAGACATTTTGCCTGACCGAAGAGACTTTGTTTTGAAAGAAAGCGAGAAACTCCTCACAAGTGGCACCTGACACATCAGTTAAGACAGTGGGGTGCGGGTTTAAAACAGAGTCAATTGTGTTAAAAAGCAGTCTTGGATGGCTGGAGCCATAAATGGAGTTAGTACCATAATTTGCCGGATGACAGTTAATGACATTTGTCATAAGCATTCAGTAATGCCCATAATAGTGTCATGTCAAAATTATGACAGTCTTATGACGCCACTGTTAAATAAAGTGTTACCAAATACCATAACAAGCAATTTATGAAACAATTGGAACAGTAACTAAATAAATAATTAGCACGGCACATGAATTTTAATTGTTATTTACATCTGTACTGCGCCAATGCATGCTAGGAGGCATGTGTTGCCTATTAACCCAAATAAATCAACAAATAAGCTGCACTGAACTATAATCCGCAGGATTCAAATAGAAGGAAAAAAGTAGCGTGAAAAAAAAAAAAGGAGTCCGAAAATTACAGTATTTGGGGAAAAAAAAAAAAACTCAACCTCTGATGGGAAGTTTGTCAAAAATGTGCCACCCCTTTGCAACCTAGCGTCTCGACAAATAAATGATGTCCATAGGAGCCAATTGTGTTGCTTTAATACTCGCTTTGTTCTTTGCAGGCTCTGACTCCATCCCCGTGAAAATCCCATCATCAGCTTGTACCGATGGCTCGTCAGCGTCCACTTTGAACCGCTTCACAGACTCGCCGGCAGTGGAGGAGGCTTTACGGGACAGCTGCATGGCTTGCGTTCGCCACATTATCTCCGCCGTCCGTTCAGAACTGGCCACAACCTCGCCAGATCCCAGTCTGGCCGGCATGGGTTCTGTCCTTTTCATGGCGAGGCTGTGTCACTCCATGGGGGAACTGTGTCCCAATCTGAAACAATGCATTTTGGGACAACAGAGTGGCTGCGAGGCCACGGACAAAGTGACCCCGAGGCAGAGCAAGAAGTTAGGCAAAGCAAAGGCGGCTACGCAAGTCAGCGCTGCTCAGGCAAAATGGGCAGAGCTAAAAGAAGAGCTTCTCAACTGCAGCATGGAGGCCTACCGCATATGGAGCTCCACTGCCTCAAAAGTCAGCACATATTCATTTTATTATATTCATGTGATTTGGTTTGCTTTTTGCAGATCTAGCGCTACCTCATTTCAATAATAAATCATAATACTTAAATAAGGAGTCACATTTAACAAAGTCTCAAAGGGCTCAGATAAATTACAGTGAGACAAGGAACACAAATTCTTAAGAAAATGTTAAAACTAGGGATGTCCCGATCCGATCATGTGATTGGAAATCTAGCCGGTTGCGCTATTTTTCAGAGGATCGGAATAGGGTGAAACAGATCAGGTTTTTAATTTAAAAAATATACTTGTTTTTCTGCTTCATGCTCACGGAGTCGCTCACCTCCCTCCTGCTAGCTAAGCTTTGCGACCAAACTTGTTTTTTTCTTGGTCACCAGCTAGTGTTTGGTACTTATAGTTAACAATGATTGACAGGTTTGTAGCTTTAATTTAGCTAGAGAAGCCTCGGTAACTCTACGATCAAAGGCACAAATGTGTCAATCATTGTTTAGTTTGTTACACACCAGTCTATAGCAATCATTCAAGTAAAAGGCTGTTCTTGGCAGCGTGAGCATCAAAGCGTGAGTGAATATGAGTGGGCTCACTTAATGAATCAAAGCATTTTTCTACGTTATTCTAAAAGAATTCACATGATGAAGGTGGCACAGAGGGACAGTGGTTAGAACGTCCAAGTTCTATGCACCTACATTTTGTGTTGGTGCACCTAAAAAAAAAAGTTACTTTTTGCATTGGGTGCACCTAAGTGTGGCGCCTTGGCAATATACTGTATGTCTCAATGTTAATTTTTTCCGATCTCATTCCGGCCGAATTTATATACATAATATTTGTTTTACCTTTTAATGGATAAAAAGTTTTTAAAAAATGATCAAGAAATACAATGCCATTACTACGCAACACTCCCAGAAACAATGGAAGAGGAAATACTGTAAAAAGTACAGTACTGTAACATGTTTGGAACTTCTGATCGCTAATGAGTTTTTTTGTTTTTGTTTTTTGGTATCTGATCGGCAGATTCTCAAAATCAGGTGACTTGGACTTTGGTGCAAAAATATGTAATTGGGACCAGTGGCGCGGGAAGTGGGGTGCTGAGGGTGCTGCGCACTTCTTGGTGTTGGGGAGGGGACAAAAATGTATTTTGGTAGATTTTTTTTTTTTTTGGGTTACAAATAAATCAATCAATAAAACATATTGAAACAGTAGCATATTTAACTTTGGGGATTAAATACCAATTGTGCAAGTTCTCCCACTCAGAGGTGAAAGACCTGTAATTGTCAGCATAGGTATACCTCAACTATGAGAGACGGAATGTGGAAAAAAATCCAGAAAAATCACATTTTTTGATTTTTAAAGAATTTATTTGAAAATTATGGTGGAAAATAGGTACAGTGGTATGAGAAAGTATCTGAACCTTTCAGAATTTCTCACATTCCTGTATAAAATCACCATCAAATGTGCTCTGATCTTTGTCAAAATCACAAAGATGAAAAAAACTCTGCTTTAACTAAAACCACCCAAACATTTATAGGTTTTCATATTTAAATGAGGATAGCATCCAAACAATGCCAGGAGGAAATAAATAAGTGAAACCTCTGCTTAAGGAGACTTAAAGAGCAATTTAAACCAATTTTTACCAAATATTTCAAGTCAGGTGTGTGCCCAACCACAGATGAGTGGTTAAAAGCTGCCCTGCCCACTATAAAACACACACTTGGTAAGAATTTTCTTGTTGAGAAGCATAATGGTATGCATCATGGCTCGGTCAAAAGAGCTGTCTGAAGACCTGCGATCAAGGTTTGTTGATTTGTATAAAGATGGGAAAGGATACAAAACCATCTCTAAAAGTCTGGATGTTCATCAATCGACAGTCAGAGAAGTTTTCTACAAATGGAGAGAATTTGGCACTGTTGCGTCTCCCAAGGAGTGGCCGTCCACCAAAGATGACTCCAAGAGTTCAGTTCCAGAACCTTAGAGTGTCTGCTAAAGATATACAGAAATCACTGGCCTCCACGGAAGACACCACTATTGTCTAAAAAACATTGTTGCTCGTTCAATGTTCGCAAAAAAGCACTTGGACACTCCACAGAAGTTTTGGCAAAATATTTTGTGGACTGATGAAAGTTGAATTCTGTGGGAGTAACACACAACGTCATGTGTGGAGGAAAAATGGAACAGCTCGCCAACATCAACACCGCAACCCCACCGTGAAGCATAGTGGAGGGAGCATCATGATTTGGGGCTGTTTAGCTGCCTCAGGGTCTGGGCAACTTGCAATCATTAATGGAAGAAGAAATTCAAAAGTTTATCAAGATGTTTTGCAGGAAAACCTGAGGTCCTCTGTCAGACAGTTGAAGCTAAAAAAGGATGGATGCTGCAGCAATGGTTTCAGAAGAACAAAATATACATTCTGGAGTGGCCAAGTCAAAGTCCACACTTGAACCCCATTGAGATGCTGTAGCATGACCTAAAGACAAGAGATTCATGCCAGACATTCCAGGAGTCTGAATGAACTACAGCAGTTTTGTAGAGAAGAATGGTCCAAGATTAGTCCTGATCCATGTGCCAGACCGATCTGCAGCTACAGGAAGCGTCTGGTTGGAAGTTATTGCTGCCAAAGGGGGGCCCACAAAATATTAAATGTGATGGTTCACTTACTTATTTTTCCCCCTTTTGTCATTGTTTGCATACTATCCTCATTAAAATATGAAAACCTAAACATGTTTTAGGTGGTTTTAGTCAAAGCAGACACTGTTCTTTCATCTGTGTGATTTTGACAAAGATCACATTTGATGGTGATTTAATACAGAAATGTGACAAATTCCGAAAGGTTCAGATACTTTTTCATACCACTGTACCTTTTTAAGGGTTAGGGTTTCATAGTCTAGTTGATTCATAGTAATTCTTTCTTGCGATGTTTTAGAGGCTGATGGAGGAGTTTGGAACAGCTCTTCTCGCAGATTCTGCTGGTGCCATCTTGGAAAACGCAACAAACTGGGAAGATCTGGAGATCCAAGAAGAGGCCGAGTCGGGGAGCAGCGTTACATCCAAGATTCGTCTTCCGGTTCAGGTCGGCCATTCGCTTTGCTTTCAATTTGTGATCGTTTTCAGCGTTTGAAGTACATAAAGATTGTCATGCTAAGTTTGTACATTCCACAGCCATCTTTGCACGTCCATTCGCTACTCTTCCAGCTGTGTGTTGAGGTGAACAAGGTGGGTGGCCATACAGTGCCAGAAGCTACCATGCGGGAACTTCTGCAGGCCTGTTTGGATCATACTTTGCAGCACTACCAGACACTCACACAGCGGGTACCAAGGGTAACTCATGGGAGCGCCGCACTTTCAGTTCTCCAAATAAGAAGCCAAACAATAAAGTGTGTGTTTGCTTTCAGGAAGATGCTTTTCCAATGACTCAGAACCGAGCATTGCAGCTGATGTTTGATCTTCGTTATCTGAACACCACTTTGTCTGCCCAACTAGAGGAAGGAAAGAGCTGCAAACCCCATCAAGACCCTAGGTAACAGAAGAGTAAATTTCAAAGGCAACATCCACACATTGTACAGTAACACAATGAAATGATTTAAGGAATCAACAACCTAAAAGGTCATTGACCAAGAGATTAAAGTGCCTGTGACAGCATAAAAAAAAACTTGAATAGCATTATTATGTGAATTAAAATCATATTTTGAGATGATTCGATTATGTACAACAATTTGGCAAAGCGTAGATGAGGAGAAATTAGTCTTTTCATCTGCCGTTTAGCCTCGCCTGTCATTATAGCGCTCTAGCGTCCCCAGCTGAATGATGACGTCGGCAGGGTAACAATTTCAGCTGATTTAAAATTCAGATCGTTGAGGGGAAAGATTCAGAACGAGGAAAATGCGACAGCGAGCAGCAAAATGACATCATAGGTTCAATCTCTCGAATATTTTTACAGGATATTCTTTGGTTCAAATTATTTTTCCCTGATTGCTAAATAAATTGTATGGTCATGACAAATAAAAGTCTTGTGCTAAATGGAATATGAAATATTAAAAATGCATATATTCAGTACCTCAGGGCAAAATTACAGCGTAATGGTCAAAAGTGCCGACTTCGTAAACTTCCCAAACGGTATATTATGCCACCGGAGTTAGTCCGTCTTTTATCATTTCCCTGCCCCAGCTTTGGAGACAGAGGAAAGAGCGTAAACAAAACAGGAGGCCTGACAGCTAGGACATTCTAATCTGAACCGAGCGGCTCTTCCAAGTCTCTTTCTCGTCTTTTGAAAACATAAAATCACACAAAACTACCCCAACTCATGTCACACACAGCGGCGTTGGTGATTGTCTTCACTGATCAGCCAGCCCCCCGCAGCAAACAAATTTTGGCTCGGCGTTGTCTGGCCCAGGCCAAGGCACGCCTTTATCAGTCAGTGACCATGGTGTGCGACAAGCTGCCGGCCATCGGCCGTGTGGCCTTCTCGGTGGACAGGGAGTATTGTCACCCATAGAATGCTAGCCACTTCCTTATTAAAATGTGTGCCATGATCCCAGTATTTGACATAATACAAAACACGTAGTTTACTTACTTCCTCGTGGATCCAATGGTCCCACACTTGTCGGACTTGTTTTGGCTATTATCTGTGGTGAACAGGAACTTTTTGACACCCAAAAAGACTCTCACGCCTCTCCCTGGTGCAGCAACAAAAGCCTGCAGCACATCGGGCTGGCGTGATGCGAAAAATAAACAAATTAATCCGAAAAATCACCTGAATCCGCAGTCGTTCTGCATACTGTATGTAGTATTTGTAGTAGAAATTGGGTGTATACTGAAGATGATTAGTCCGCTGACATCACATTTGCATTCTTCGTCAATCCAGGAAGTCAATCATTTTCATGGGGCGGGATTCAACAAATTGAATAAATATATCGAGCGAGCGATATACATCCAAGCAGTCCATTTCATTCAGGAGCATATAATACTGTGGGGAAATATGAAATAAACATGCTTTTTGCTGTCATAGGCACTTTAAGGCAAAACACTACCGATTTTGTCCTCCGGTGTCGCTAAAATTGGCCAAAACTGAAATGTTACATAGTGTTGTTTTAAAATTCAAGCTCAAGTTAGGAGATGACCAGCCCAAACAAAGGCCGTTTGGCTTAAACCTGTCTTTCTCAAATAATCAGACAGTGCGTTTAGCACTTTGCTTCACTGTGACTGTGGTGTGAGACAAGAAAAGACTGCAGTGTTGTCTATGTTTCGGCAGCAGACAGCATGGTGCTAAATCAGTTGTCACTTACAGATACCTGTATTCTATAAGGCAATTAAAATAGCATTTGGGAAAATCCTTTGCAAGCAAAATAATGGCGTATTTTGCATAAACATGCTCAGTGAGCTACATCACTGATCAGGATGACACGTCAATTGTGCAGCTCAAAATGTTTTATCATCATCATATTGAAGATATCAATTGTACATTGTCACATTTAGAGTACGGTCATATACTAACTGCCCAAACATATACTATGTAAATGTCTGACTTAAGTTAGGTTTAATCTTAGAAAAGTATCTAAAAGCTCAAGCTATGTTTGCTGTCCCATTCAGGATGCAAGAAGTCTGTGATTGGCTGGAGAGTCACATTGACCCATTTGACCTAGATGTTTTCACACCGCCGCTGAATGCAAACCTCAATCGTTTGTCCCAAAGAACATCGGTACGGTACTTTGGACCTTTCATCAATTAATGTGTCACAAAAAGTGCACTCTAATAACATTTGTTCTTTTGTGTTGTGTTCCTAAAATGTTTGTTTCCAGGTGCTGTACGGACTTGTGACTGGCTCAGAGAAGTCATTTACCCCACAGAGCAGCAGCGTCAACTCTCAGGAGCCTTACAACATCCTTCCAATGTCCAACACTCAAATCAGGTCTGAGCCACATGAACATAGTCATTTTGGAAAGTACACTGAGTAGCAATTTAAAACTAAGAAGGTGTCGAAGCATATCCACAAAGGGATCATTGATGCGAAATGTTCCGATCCGTCATTAGACTTAAAATAGGACTATAATTATTTGTAAGACTTCCATTGAGCTTCTGGGTTCTGTGTAGAGGTGTTTAATTCACATTAGTTCTTACAAAACATTTCCACTTCAATTAATTTTATTTGTCGCTGAGCATGGACAGTCCGCTCCAAATCACACCACAGTTTTTACCATATTCAGGCCTTGTGACTGGGATGAGTAGTGCGGGCAAACCAAACTGAAGCCCCAAAGCTTGTGTCACTCCAATGAATCTCTTGTATTAAATGACCACTGTCACGTGAAAGACGAAGTCCGAAGCTTTATTTGCCCCGAAAATGCTTCAGACATCATCAATCACGCATGTTTCTGCATACAGTAAAGTGGTATGAAAAAGTATCTGAACCTTTTGGAATTTCTCACATTTCTGCATAAAATCGCCATCAAATGTGAACCTATCTTTGTCAAAATCACACTGATGAAAATGCAATGTTTGCTTTAACTAAAACCACCCAATCATTTATAGGTTTTCATATTTTAATGAGGATAGCATGCAAACAGTGACAGAAGGGGGAAAAATAACTTAGTGAACCCTCTGTCTAAGGAGACTTAGGCCATGTCCACACGTAGCAGGGTTTTTTAAAAACGAGGATTATGCCCTAATACGTCAGGGAAAAATAATTGCGTCCACACCTGCACGTTTGTGTAGAAAAAAAAAAACTTCCACAGCCAACCACTTTCATTCATTTTTAAGTACATCATTCAAAACAATACAATAATTGTCCAAAATACCCATTATTCAATAAGAAGCACAGCAAGAGTTTGTAAAAAAAAAAATGGAAGCAAAGAAGCGCCTATTTAATATACTCCAAATGTAAAAATTGGTCTCATGTGTGACGTGAGGACAAAATTTGTCGCAGCCAGTGATGTAAATCTTCGGTTATCAGTATCCACATGACGAAGCCACAAACGCAGAATTCGCAAATCTTCACCTTCCCCGTCATTTTTAAGAACCCTGGTTTAAATCTGCGTGCGCGTGTAGATTATAGGTCAAACCGTTGAAAAATATCGTCTTTTTGCCAAATACCCTGTGTGGACATGGCCTCAAAGGGCAATTGAAACCAGTTTTTACCAAACAATTTCAGTCAGGTGTGCGCACAATCACTGATGAGTGCTTTAAAGCTGCCCTGCTCACTATAAAACACACACCTGGTAAGAATTGTCTTGATGAGAAGCATTGTCTGATGTGCTTCATGACTCAGTCAAAAGAGCTGTCTGAAGACCTCCGATCAAGTATTGTTGAGTTGTATTAACCAGTGACGACCCATCTTCAGCTCTCGGGCAGAGGGCAACAGATTTTGATTTAAAATTTCCTGGTATTTCAAAGCATTCATGATGCCATGCACCCTAACAAGGTTCCCAGGGCCTTTGGAAGCGAAACAGCCCCACAGCATCACTGACCCACCGCCATACTTCACAGTGGGTATGAGGTGCTTTTCAGCATGCGCATCTTTCGTGGCACGCCAGAGCCACTCAGAGTGTTTCTTGCCAAAAAGCTCAATCTGGTCTCGCACAAAAATACACACGGTCCCAGGCTTCAACTGGGACCGTGTGCTTTGGTCAGATGAGACCAAGATTGATTGTGATTTTATGCAGAAATGTGAGAAATTCCAAAAGGTTCCCATAGGTCCAGCCAAAAATACTTATATTCCAGAAAATTAGGAATGTAAAATGGCAAAATCTAGACAATTTCTTATCAGTTTTGTTCTCCATAGGTTTGGGTTGTTGCCTATCAGCATGTCTGATACGCGCAAATCAAAGTCTGCATCCAAAAATTCCAGGTCCCCACACCAAATGGTGAGTAACAGCTCTTCTTTGCATTTCATAAATGGCTCATTATCAACTCTATTTTGCTTTCATATTTGTCATTTTTCATTGTTGTGGTAATCCTGCCTAAATGTGGTCTGTTAAACTTTCCCAGACATTTTGAGTGGGAGACAGCCAGGCAAGTTCATCAGTGTGCCTTGAAATGTGCGTGTGTGTGTTTGTTTGCTCGTTTGGCTGTGGTGTTAGTTGAGGGTTTGCTTTTGGTGCATTTCCAGGGTTATCTTGCAATTGATTCAAAATTGCCCCTGAATTGGGTGATTAGAAATTAAATCATCCTGCTATGCTTTATATAGTGTAAGTGACTCAATCTATGATCTGCAGTCACCAGTGTTGTTTTTGGCACCCCTTTTAGTTTTCATCTTAGTCTTTTGGACATAGCATTATTAGTAGAGGTCGATCAATATGGGATTTTCAGATGCCGATTTCTAAAAAAAAAAAAAAAAAAAAATCTGCCAATTGCCGATTTCTAAACCCAATTTTGTCAGCCGTTATTTGAGGCATATATATATATATATACAGTGCTGCTCAAAAGTTTGTGAACCCCCTCAACATTTTGGAATTTTCTATTATTTCAACCTGATTTCCTAATCAATCAATTCAGTAGTTTTTTTTTTGTTTTTTTAACAGTTGTGTTGTCGAGACTAAATTAAAAAGAGTTTTCATCAACTGATGTAGGTGCAAAATTGAACTGTTTGGTCACAACCAAAACCGCCATGTCTGGCGAAAAGTCAACACTGCATACCACCAAAAGAACCTTCTCCCAACAGTGAAGCATGGAGGTGGGAATGTCAAGATCTGGGCTTGCTTTTCATCCTCAGGACCTGGACAACTCCACATAGTCCAGGGAATCATGAATTCTGAGGAATATTGTCAAATACTAGAACATAACCTGACGCCATCTTTTTTGAAGTTAAAGCTTGGCAGAAGGTGGATCATGCAACATGATAATGATCCAAAGCATTCCAGCAATACAACCAAGGAATGGCTGAAAAAGAAGAAGATTCGTGTTCTGGACTGGCCCAGTCAAAGTCCTGACCTAAATCCCATTGAAATGCTGTGGCGGGACCTGAAGCGAGCAGTTCATGCCAGACGCCCATCAAACCTCTCTCAACTGACTGCGTTCTGCAAGGAAGAATGGGCAAAAATCCCCCAAAGTAGATGTGAGAGGCTGATTAGTCACTACAGAAACCGTTTGGTTGAGGTAATCTCTGCAAAAGGAGGCGCAATATCCTATTAACTGAAGGGGTTCACATACTTTTGCACACATGATATCTGAGTTTTTCTTAAATCAACCACTTTTGTTAAATAAAGAATGACAATATAACTATTTCTTTTGTTTCAGTCCATTATTTGGAATGTCAGTATTGTGGATTTGGGTATAACTTAACATTTAATAAGGTTATTTTAGTTTTTTTTTACAAAAAATCTGACCATCGCTGTGGGGTTCACAAACTTTCGAGCAGCACTGTATATATATATATATATATATATATATATATATATATATATATTTTTTTTTAAAGCACGTAGATTATGAAAGGCAATTTTCAAAAAATTGCTTCAACAGTAGGGCTGCAACTAACGATTTTTTTCATAATCGATTGATCGGACGATTAATCAAATGATTAATCGGTTAATCGGATAAATGTCACATTTTTTAATTACCTTCACAATTTTCTTTGATGTTGTTTTAGGCACATTCTAAGTAACAATGAAGACAAAATGGATGACTGTTTCCTTCAAAAATAATATTTTATTACAGCTTCTGGACCTGACTTTAGTCTACAGCTATCGATTATAAATTGATTTGTTTAGTTGTTGCAGCCTTATTAAGAAGCAAGTTTAGACAGTAAGATGTCAGAAAATTGGCAAAAATGTGAATTGATGTTTTCCAAAGTAAAAGCAGATTTTTGTTCATGTCCTACTTTGACTGAACAAAAATATAATGAAGAAATCTGATTATATTTAAAACTAAAAAGTTGTGTATATGTATGTTATAATTTCAAGAATTTAGACAAGTTAAAAGTGAAGAAGGTCCTAAATGATTAAGTGGTTATCAAAACAGTTGTCGATTAATTTGCTAATCGATTAGTTGTCAATTAATCGATTAATTGTTGCGCCTCTATAAAAAAAGCTTTTAATTTACAATGATGACCTGAGACATAAAGAATTCATTCGGTGCTACACTCGGTGAGACCAGTATATATTTTCAAATGACTAAACCCACCAAGACGTCACAACGAAACGTAAACAAGTGAGAGTTTAAGAGGACACTCGCCTTGCTAAAGCTAATGCTAACGCGAATGCTATGCTAATGCTACGACTTACATTTAGAGTGTAAAGATGACTCAGTAAACACCTTAAACGGCTAAAACAATATTGCATATTCTCTAAAAGACATCTTACAATATTTACAAATCAGGCAAGCCTGAAGCTTCCTGAAGCAGCCTGCCTTCAAGTCGTACCGTCAGTCAGCGTCGGCCACAGTTGCCCACACAGATGCCTATCAAAATCCTTTTTTGTCAGTTTATACTTTTATTGTGAGTGCCGATGGCCAATGTTGGGGGAAAAAGTCCATACAGTGCTGGCCAAAAGTAGTGGCACCCTTGCAAATCTGTCACATAATGCTCAATTTCTCCCAGAAAATAATTGCAATTACAAATGCCTTGGTAGTAATATCTTCATTTATTTTGCTTGCAATGAAAAAACACAAGAGAATGGGAAAAAAATTAAATCATTATCATTTTACACAAAATTCCAAAAATGCGCCGGACAAAAGTATTGGCACTGTGTAATTAACAGCACCTTTTACCTACCTGTGGCACATACTGGGTGGTGGCAATAACTAAATCACACTTGCAGCCAGTTAAAATGGATTAAAGTTGACTAAGCGTCTGTCCTGTGCCCTTGTGTATACCACATTGAGCATGGAGAAAAGACCAAAGAACTGTCTGAGGACTTAAAAATATTGAGGAAGCATGGGCAATCTCAAGGCTACAAGTCCATTTCCAAAGACGTGAATGTTCCTTTGTCTACCGTGCGCAGTGTCATCAATAAGTCTAAAGCCCATGGCACTGTGGGTAACCTCCCTAGATGTGGATTGAAAGAAAAATTGACAAAAGATTTCAACGAAAGATTGTGCGGATGGTGGATAAAGAACCTCGACTAACATCCAAACAAGTTCAAGCAGTCCTGCAGTCTGAGGGTACGACAGTGTCAACCCGTACTATCCGTCGGCGTCTGAATGAAAATGGACTCTATGGTAGCATACCCAGGAAGACTCCACTTCTGACCCTGACACATAAAATAGTTTGGCTGGAGTTTGCCAAAACTTAACTGAGAAAGCCAAAAACGTTTTGGAAGAATGTTCTCTGGTCAGAGGAGACAAAAGTAGAGCTTTTTAGGAAAAGGCATCAACATAGACGTTACAGGAAAAAAAACGAGGCCTTCAAATAAAAGAACACGGTCCCCACAGTCAAACATGGCGGAGGTTCCCTGATGTTTTGGGGTTGCTTTACTGCCTCTGGCACTGGACTGCTTGACCGTGTGCATGGCATTATGAAGTCTGAAGACTACCAACAAATTTTGCAACATAATGTAAGGCCCAGTGTGAGAAAGCTGGGTCTCCCTCAGAGGTCATGGGTCTTCCAGCAGGACAATGACCCAAAACACATTTCAAAAAGCACTAGAAAATGATTTCAGAGAAAGCACCGGAGATTTCTAAAGTGGCCAGACCTGAATCCCATAGAACACCTGTGGAGAGGTCTGAAAATGGCAGTTTGGAGAAGGCACCCTTTAAATCTCAGAGACCGGGAGCAGATGGCCAAAGAAGAATGGTCTAAAATTCTTGCAGAGCATTGTAAGAAACTCATTGATGGATACCGGAAGCGGTTGTTCGCAGTTATTTTGTCTAAAGGTTGTGCTACCAAGTATTAGGCTAAGGGTGCCAATATTTTTGTCCGGTCCATTTTTTGGAGTTTTGTGTAAAATGATAATGATTTAAAAAAAAAATAATAATAAATTATTTTGTGTTTTTTCATTGCAAGCAAAATAAATGTAGATATTAATACCAAAGCATTTATAATTGCAATCATTTTCTGGGAGAAATTGAGAATTATCTGACAGAATTGCAAGGGTGCCAATACTTTTGGCCAGCACTGTATATCGGCCAGATATATTCAGCTGACCTCTACGTATTAGTCATATTTTAGTCATCTCAAAATATGTTTGTCTTGTTTTAGTTGACATTTACTAAAAAATGTTTTATTAGTAAAATTAAAAAAAAAAAATACTCAAAAAATAAATAAGTAAAGGTTCCCAACTATTTTGAATGAACATTGACAGACGAGCACGAAATGGACGCCACAAATTGTATGTAAAAAAAAAAAAAAAGTTTTTCAAGAGTTGAGAGGACGCTATGCCATTAGCACTAGTTTGATGCAAACGCTATACTACCGCTACGAGTTACATTTAGTGTGAGATGATCACTCAGCACAGACCTTTAAAGGCTAAAGCAACATTGCGTATTCTCTCTGGCCAAGAAAATAAATCTTACCGTGTGTGCAAGCCTGCATGGAGACAGCAGCCAACACACTGGTGAGTCAGGAAGGGGAGGGGGGGGCAGCACGTCACGAGTGACACAACCAGACACTGCTACGACGGTAGAAGATTAACTACAGATAAAATGTCACACTGCGAACATGTGAGGGAAACTATTGCACATTCTTGTCTCGTTCTCGTCTCGTCAGACAAAAACTGGCATTTGTCTCGTTATGGTTTAGTCTCCCAAAGCACGTTTTTAGCTTGTCATCGTCTCGTCATCATGATGAAAAAAAGTGTTTGTTGACAAAATATTTTCATTGTCGTCATCGTTGACAAAGGGTCCGTTTACATGGTGACGCTCCGAGAATACGAAAAATTTCAAATTTGCGTTTATATGGGCCCGTCTCCATTTGAACAATGTCGAAATTCCGCATGAAAACGATTTAGTATTCATGCCATGCCCTAGGGGGCAGTACAGATTTACAAGGCGACAGTGAATGATGCACTTTGACCCCAACAAAAAAATATGCCCGCCCACTCGAAGCAATGGCATTTTTCTTTTTTTCCAAAAAGGCACAAAAATGGAAACGTTCAACATATTTAATTTAAAAATATTATTAAAACAGTAAATTAAAGCCGATATTCAGCCATATTTGCTGTTTTTAATGTTTAGTAGCACCGCTGCGCACGCCCAATGTGAGGTGTACGAGTGCTGACGTTATTGGCGCGGCCTCGCGCCGCGGGAGCTTTTGATTTTCATATGGAGCAAGCCCCCCTCAATTGAATTCTTCCACTTTGGAGGCAGGATTCAGAATTTTTCGTCTTCGCCGACACCATATGCACGCGAGGCGATTCCGTTACTCAGTCATTGCGTCTTTGTGTCGAAGAGTCGCCATGTACACTGCCCAAAAAACAACACTGGCATTCACCAATATTCAACTACTGAGTGATTCACAATTAAAATTGAATCAAATGATTTTATCATTTAATCAAAACAGACAAATCATGTCCTAAAGTTTAGTTCATTTTCATCGAATACACTATGTAAATATATAGAAAAATCCTATTAACAAAAGCATTAGCCAGACTGCACATTTGAAATTCATGACGTCATCTTGGAACTCAGATGATGTTTTTTGCAACAGCGGACGTAGCGGCTTGGTGGTCTGCAGCTCTAGTTATATTCCATTGTGTTTGAGTGTGTTTACGTTTTCGGCAATCTAGACGATAAATGAGATGTTTTTGCTTTCTCTTGCAGCCTACTGCATCGTCCTCAGCAGGCAGCCTCTTCCGACAGATGGCAGAAGAAGAAGACACAAGCTCGCAATCTTTATTTAAACTCACGTGGCTGTCTGGCATGACCAAATAACATCTTGCTGTATAACTTTTTTTCCTGACCATAGACTTCATAATATATTGACGGGACACGGGGTGCGGGGCCGATACATAGGGGGCCTATTTAAAAAAAAAAAAAAAATTTAAAATCAAATATTTTGAAAACAAAGCTGCTACCAACCTAAAACCAAAATCGTCATCTACCTTAGGTATATATGAGTCTCCATTAGCAGCGGCATCAAAAAGTTTTTCCCTTCCTTTTACCCCCTCTCGAGCTTCATGGCAATCTCAATGTTCTCCTGCTTGGCCTGGACCTTCCTGGCCAGGTAGCTGTCGTTCGTCGGCGGGTCCAGCTGATCGCCGGCCAGCTCACTGGCAAGCTCGGCCAAGATCTCATCCTATTTCTCCACTAACTTGGCGCGGTCCCCGGGGAAGAACCCGACGAGCTTTAGCAAGTGCAGGCGCTGGGCCGGCCTATTTCTGACTATGAAGTTCTTCACGCTGGTCCAGTAATCTTGCAGCTCCTTCCCCATGGTGGTTAAAAGCCAAAAAAAAAAAAAAAAAATGGGCAGTTATCATTCATTTTACGTAAATATTTCAAACTAGAAAAACAAAGAGCTTTTTAGGTTGACAAATCTTGTGAATAAATGCTTAAATCCCAGATTTTTTTAATAGATATTAACATAAACCAGTCTAGCTTAAAGAAGAGAGCTAATTCGGATTGGGATCTTTCTATGGGTGCGAGGGATAAAGCCAGTGACGCTATGATGTTGTGAATCCGATCAGAGATTCAAATAGACTGTTAAGGATTTATTTTTGGATTAAGAGAATGATGAGGATGGGTGTGTGTGGTTTTCTGCAATACAGTATAACCATACACAACATGTCAGTTATATAATACACGCATATGCGGCATGGAAAATGAATGAAGGAATGAATATCCTGTTTGACCATATCTACCTAAATTCACATGATCAACACATAATGCATATAATGCTCATCATGGACAATAATCAGCAAACACATTAGGCAGGAAATTAGAATAACAACCTACATTGACAAGTGAATTGGAAACCGAAACAAGTTTCCAACGATTAGCGTTAGCAATTAGCACAGGGCAGCTAGCGGTTAGCTTGCAGCAGCTAGAGGGCAACGGATTATTAGCTGAGGAACTGTCATCAACCAAACGGGTTTATACATTGTTAAGGCACACTTCAACACTATACTTACTTCTCTCATTTACACACAACTTTCGGATAGTAAGTAAACACGACTGTAGCTTGGGGAACGAACTACACTGCTGTGAAGGGAGGAGAGAGTTAACTCTAGCGTAAGCCTGAACGATATATCGTTTAAACATCGCCATCGCAATGTGTGCGTGCGCGATAGTCCCATCGCAAGGACGTGCGATAGTTTTTATTTTTTTTTATCCACATAGGCCCTGATTTCTGCTCTGCGCAGAGCCTCACACGCTCTTTGAACCTCACAGTCACTGCAGCACTTTCTTATTAAAGTTAACAATGCTGGTATCTTTGATCTTGCCAAAGAAGCGGACATCACACGGCAGCAGCTGTCAATCATCGTTTAACTTGTTAAACACTTTCTGCAAGGAAGTCACTTTGGAATGAATGTGTGTGTGTGTGGAGACGTTTGAGCATATAAATTAAATGCCAGAAGTGATCATGAGGAGTTTGTAATTTCTACATGTCCACCAAGCGTCACAGCTAAGGTAGATAAAAAGAAGTATTTAATAAAGCCAAGCATTTTTCTACTACAGTACTTTATACTTGTTAAAAAATGATTTGGTTGGACAGTTATGTTTAAAACTGATCATAATTATTACATTTCAAGTGCTGAAAACCATTTATTAATATACATATATATATATTTTTTTAATCTTACTTTGGGGAAAAAGTGAGGAAAAAAACATGCCATATATGTATCTCTTTCCAATGCTAAATCTGAATAAATACATTGAGCACACACACAAAAAAATAAAAATTTGGGGGGCGGGTTGCGCAACTTCGCGGTTTTTCACTTATCGCGGCGGGTTCTGGTCCCCATTAACCGTGAAAAACGAGGGATCACTGTACACTGGTCATTGTGAGTCATCCAAAGTCTTTCCAAACAGCTATTCAAGTGAAAATTGAATATGAATATGCAATATAATATCGCAAACCCCCAAAAAATCGCAGCAATAGTTTTTTCCAATATCGTTCAGGCCTACTCTAGCGGGCTTCACTCTTAAAGGGCCAGCATCACAACAATTAAACTAAAGTACACACACATACACACACATAAAGGGCTTTCCAACAAGATTCTGGCTAAAAGCAAAAAAATGGGCAGTTATCATTCATTTTACGTAAATATTTCGAAGTAGAGCCCTAGTGAGAAATCCAATATGGCGGCCGTAGTAATTTTTCCCATTCACGTTTCAAAATGCATGCATGGTGCGAAAAATGTAATAATTGCCTTGAAGCCTCGTCCAAATCACTCTTGAGACATTCGTACCTGCTTGTAGGCTCAAGTTTCGTCCTGTTTCAATCTAAATCCGGCGTTAGAATGCAGAGTGTGAGAATTGCTCTCCCTGCCAGGGGCCTGGGGCAGTGTGGGGTGGGCCTGAAGGCGTGGCGCAGGGTCTGCTGGAAGTGTCATGTCAATATATTATGAAGTCTTATGTTCTGACTCTGTAATCTCTCTTTCAATAACAACAAAAAATAACAAGTTTATTAAATACAATCATTTCTATGGGACAAAAGTGTACATATTTTTATTTTGCTTGTTCATAAGATAAATGACTTTTTTCAAATATTTGCACCAAAAAATGGGAGGAAGAGACAACCTATGCTGCCAACACTTGTCGCACAACGTATTTGATATTGCCTCATGGTTTCCAGCATGCAATGCAGGACTAATGATTTGAATTAAGGTCAAAGTTCATGTTCTGTGCTACTTATTCTGTTACTGTTCCAGATATTTCATTAATTACTAGTTTCGTTTATGAAATAATTAAGGTTTCGTTTTGAAACTGAGTTTCAATTACCAATGATTTTAATGGTACCACAGATACAAAGTCATGTAGTTCCTAAAGATAAATGTTAGTGTAAAATAATTTGACATTAAAACCCCTCTTAATGTTTTCGTTCTAATAAAATTTGTAAAATTTGTTTAACTAGTAGGTCGACATTGTTGTTGACAATGCAATGCACTCTGGGCTGTGACGTCATTGGGCGGGGCTGCCGGGCTTCTAGAATGTCACTCTTTAGCAACATAAACATGTAATCTTTTCAGCCCTTTCAATTTAAAACGGAGTGGAAAGTTATTGAGCAGGACAGCCCTGTTGATATTTCACAAAACGAGCAGCAAAAGCAAAATGAACAGGAAAGACTGGATGAGATGAGAGTAGGACAAACCGGTAATGTTCATGTGTCAAGTTCGCTCGTGACAGCACTCTCCTGCTAGTGACAGAGCAGGGGAGTGTTAAATGTCAAAAAGTGTTTACAGATCTTCACGATAAACTATTGTGTGATCAAACTTATTCCAATATGATTATGGAGATCGTTAGCTGTCGTGTGCTTTACATATGGTTAGGGTATACAGTGAAAAACAGCAGTTTGATAAATTTTGCAGCAAGCCTATGCATTACAGCACACGAAAATGCAGTTTGCCTCTACCGAGACGTCTAATGGGCTCCGCCTCAGTTACCGAGAAAATGCTGCCTTACATTATTTTGTCACGTAAATGCGCTGTCCAGATTGATGATCGTCCTGCCGGAGTTCTCAGATTTTGCGTCCTTTTCAGATATTGCTCCCTACGTTTTCGTGGCGGTGAATAAGCGACGCAGTAAACGAATGATTACATGTATAAAACTTAGTTTGATTGCTGGCTGTTCGTATCATTTTCAACAGATAATAATGACACCTTATTATGGAAATTGAGATATAACGGGACTGCTGTCTACTTTATTTGTACTTAATGCACGTGAGACAAATTGTGAGCAAATGTGATTTTCTTTTTATTCAATTCCACACTGGCGCTGCATTAAGGGAGCGTTCAAGACCACACGATTTAGCAACATTAACGAACACCACAAGGACTTTTAAATTTTTTTCTACATCGATAGAATGTGTATTGTTTATCAATTAGCTGCAATCGGTAACTGACAGCAGGTCGGGATCAATTAAAAAAAAAAAAAAACGGGAAAAACGCAATGACAGGCTCCAAAAGCAGGGCAAAAACAAATAATGCACTCAAATACCTGCACAAGGTAGAGGATTCCAAAACCAAGACAATGATGCAACGAGCAACAAAGGGATCCAGAATACAAACTTTCAAATGGCAGCAAGTCAATATCCCGGCAATACGCCTTGGATCGGTTTAAAGACACTGCTGATGAGCTGGCATTGGATGCAGGTACGACGTCGGAAACTTATCCCACAGCTTTGTGCCCCTAAAATGACCAGCAGAATGTGACAAAATCATGCCAGTCGTCATTCTAGCTTTGCTGGTATAGAGCACAGCTATTCCCCACTCCCAGCACAGCCCAACCCCGTCATCACCCCAAGCGTGCATTGCACATGTAAAACATGGCACCCTCTGTAGGTAAAAACATACTATATATTACAGATTTTTAAATCAATGGCAATATTTTGTGTTTCTAATACCATATTTTAGTAAAAGAGAACGATTGGGGTTTATTAGAGCCTACAAGTCTTTAAGTCCATTGTTCCTTTTAAATTCCGCCTACCTATCCCACTTTGTACTTGGCCGACCTTCTTTGGCCCTGGCACGGACCGCTGGGGGTGTCACCCCCTCCAGGTGGGAATCCTCTCCTGCAGCGGTGCTGTAAATCACTAACAGCAGGGGGTGCTGAGGTTTTGGTCCAAATTTGTCATGCTCGCGCCTTTTCTCCATACAAGGCGAGCACAATGGCAGTACACACGCATGCTGGATAGTTTACATACTACTACTACTAGGCTACTACAAAGACAGCATTCTATTTCACCGACACTGTGTGTTGGAGTTTTTAAATTGGAAATAAATGTGCCCATGCTTGACAGCGTCATGACACACAAACACATTTGAAAACTAAAAGGTTTAATAAGTCTGTTTTACACCCACTTTTTACAACACTCAAAATAAATTGCACACGAATATTCAGCAGCGCTCTGCACGGCGGCAGTTCTACAGCAAGAACAAACAATAATATGGTTAAAATGCAAACTATCTGACGTTCTCCACGGTCTAAAGCCTGAGTTATGCTCCTGCGTTGCGGTGACGGCGAAGTGACTACAACGTCAGTGAGCATCCGATAGTTCTGCGGTGAGGGGATGCGTTGCTCTGTAATTCACCTCCAAGTCACTAGAGGGGTGTGGTGTTATGTATTTACGGTTTTGGGGCATGCTTGTTGACTTCCTCTAGTCTAGTTTAACGGAGAAAAAATAAATAAATGCAAGATCGAATGGTTGAATGTGGATCTTCAGCTCATCAACATTGAATAAATGTTGATCATACAAATGTTGAGGCGCAGGCGATGCAGAAGACCGTTTCGAGGCGGTCTGTCCGACTTTTGATGCCGCACAGAGAGTTCTAGCCTCGGGTGGAAACCAGCAAGCTGTGGCGGCTAGCTTCAAACTAGCGTCGAGCACTGCGTCCAGCGTTTTGTCCGAGGTCTGCAAAGCCATCCTGCCCGAATTGTTTGCCGTGTCCTAGCCAGTGGGAAGCCATAGCAGATTTCTGGCGGCAATGGAACTTCCTAAACTGCGTTGGAAGCCTTGATGTTAACGTTATCATAAAAGCACAGAGGCACTCTCAGTGATGATGTATCGAGTGTGAACTGTCTGTTGTTGAAAATTATCCATCAAAACAACTCTTTTGACACCAAACCTGTGCTTTATTCTTCATATACTTGAAGTGTGACACGTAAATAAGTCACAAACTCACAGCAAACATATGTACACAATAAATGATGAAGTGCACCAACCAAAAATACGACATAAAGTGATAGTTTTTGGCCGACTGGGTCATCGCTTCGTGTGGCCATTTGATTCTGAAAACCCACATTCTTGTCTCCGTGGTTCTTCAATTTTTTTTTTCAATCGCTGGCTGACCTCCATTTTCAGCAATCCCCTCCTACGAATTGCTTGCCATTTGGCAATCTTCATAATGTTTTGACGAGACATTGTAGAAGTTGTCGTACTTGCTCTTCGTTGATACTCTCGTCGGCTTGGTCCATTGTCTGTGTCGGTGATTTCGTGCTGAACCGGAAACAACAGTCTGAGCGGACCAATCATAGTCCATTTCCACCACGTCACACACGTAGACGCGACGCGAAGTCCGAAAAATGAGAAGGAGATAGAGAGGCTACGGTGGAGGGTCGTAACTCGGGTCTTCCTTGACGCCACAGCTCTGGCGCAGAAGCATAACTCGGCCTTAAATCTGTAGCTACCTTTTCCTCGCTGGGCGCTATTAATAAACTATCATATTTCTTCATTTTCGACGATGAATTTTAGAAAATTTTGCTGGTTTCGCTGAAAATAAAAAAATGCTAATTCGTTTTTGAGCCATGTAAATGCCTCTTCTCAACAGTAAACTTTTCCTCTCCAATTGTGCCTTATTCAATGTGACCTGGTGTTTGGCCATTCCTTACTACGGGGCGAAACGTGCTACACAATGCTCAGCGCGATGCGCACATCGGTTAGAAGCGGCGAGTACTTGCTATTTTTGGTTTTATTTAGTTATTTAAAACCTTTTCACTCCTTCAAAGATACTTTTTGCATGTATTACCCTCTCATACTTTTAAACATTGTTTTTTTGTGTTAGCTTTGAAGCAGTTGACCACATTAGTCACGTAGCGTATTTAAACTGTCCTTATTTGATATAACTACATTTAAGTATTTTCTGCAGGCGTTTTTTTAGTACGTTATTCCTGTATGCATCTAAACAAAACAAGTTTAGAGCGCACGGTAGTACTTTGGGTGTCAAATTTGACTAATGTAGGACGTTTCGCCGATGCAGAAGATTTTGGCAGAACACAACCTGATTGTTAGGACCGGTGCGCAACATATCCACTATTCTACAGGACTATCACAAGTCGGAGTGGGTTCACGCATGACTTTGTGCTAGGCACACACAGGTAGATGAGACTGTCGGTGTCAGGATTAGCAATCATTTAGCACAGAATAGGATGTCAACCTATCCACACTTACAGGCTATTTTCATGGTACTAGGTGCCCCACCTCGCCGAATCTCATTTCCTATCGACTTACCTTCCGTCCTCTTTCTCCTCGGCTACCCGGCCCACACATGGTGTCCACGGATAAATATAATTAAACAACGATAGCACTACTATGTTCATTGGTAGCATAAGCATTTAATAATTAGTATTTTGTTCTTTTTCTCTTCTGTCTGTTTCCTTTCTTTTTGTCTCCTATACCCATTCCTGTTCGCTGCCTTCTCCTAATAGTGAAAACATAATGATCAACCACAACGGGCGTATCTCAAACTCCATTGTGATACATTAAAATTGTTCAGACCATCAGGACACCCCATATGGAAAAGATATACAGTGAGGAGCAGAAGTGTTGCACCACTTGTGATTTTGCAAGTTCACCCACTTAGAAAATGGGCAGAAAAAAAATCGTGAAATCAGATTGTATGATTTTTAAAATTTATTTGTAATTTACCGGATTCATAAGTATTGGTACCCCTGAGAATCGGCAATAATTACGACAATCAGAGTTGTCAGTCTACCTTAAAAAAGTCCACCTTTACCCAATGAGTAACCACCCACCCACCACTCGTTTCAGCTCATAATTGTCACCTGTGCACCCCACAGTCAATCATAATTCAGCTGCTACCATGGAAAAGACCAGAAAACTTTCGAAAGACACCAGAGGAAAAAAATGTTGAGGTCCACAAAGCTGGGAAAGGCTACGGTAGCGTTGGAAAGCAGCTTGTTGAGAATAATTTAACTGTTCCAAGAAAGTGGAAAAGGCTAAACATGACTGATAATCTACCTTGGACCGGGGTGCCATGGGGCGCTCCTCGGGGGTCATCACTCATGACGAGAAAAGTGAGGGCTCATCCTAGAACTACACGGCAGGAGCTGGTCAATGACCCAAAGAGAGCTGGATGCAGTTGAACACTACGGTGCAATGGTTTAAAATCATGCATTGCTCAGAAGGTTCCCCTGTTGAAGCCAGTACATGTGAAGGCCCGTCTAAAGCTTGCTAGTAACCATCTAAATGATGCAGAGGGGCCATGGGAGAAAGTTATGTGGTCAGATGAGTCCAAAGTAGAACTTTTTGGTGTAAACGTTACTTGTCATGTGTGGAGGAAAAAGAAAGATGAGTATAATCCTAAGAACACCATCCCCACTGTGAAGTATGGGAGTGGAAATCTCATGTTTTGGGGCTGCTTTTCGGCAAAGGGGACAGGACGACTGTACTGTATAAAGCAGAGGATGAATGATGAAATGTATCGTCACATTTCGAGCCAAAACCTCCTTCCCTCAGTGAGAGACTTGAAAATGAGTCGTGGCTGGATCTTTCGACATGACAATGATCCGATGCACACAGACAAGCTGACCAAGGAGTGGCTGCGTAAAAAGCATATCAAGGTTCTGGAGTGGCCTAGCCAGTCTCCAGACCTCAATCCAAAAGACAAGGGAGGATAGCATGCAAACAATGACAGAAGGAAGAAATTAAGTAAGTGAACCATCACGTTTGATATTTTGTGGGCCTCCCTTTGGCAGCAATAACTTCAACAAGACGCTTCCTGTAGCTGCAGATCAGTCTGGCAAATCGATCAGGACTAATCCTGGCCCATTCTTCTCTACAAAGCTGCTGTAGTTTAGTCAGATTCCTTGGATGTCTGGCATGAATCGCTGTCTTTTCGACCGAAAGCATCTCAATGGGGCTCAAGTCTGGACTTTGACTTGGCCGCTCCAGAACGTGTATTTTGTTCTTCTGAAACCATTCTGAAGTTGATTTACTTCTGTGTTTTGGATCATTGTCGTGTTGCGGCATCCATCCTATTTTCAACTTCAACTGTCTGACAGACAGCCTCAGATTTTCCTGCAAAACATCCTTATAAACTTTTGAATTCATTTTTCCAATATTGATTGCAAGTTGTCCAGGCCCTGAGGAAGAGAAACAGCCCCAAATCATGATGCTCCCTCCACCATGCTTCACGGTGGGGATGAGGTGTTGTTGGGTGAGCTGCTCCTCCACACACAACGTGTGTTACTCCCAAATAGTGTTGTATCGGTCGCGAACGATTCGTTCTTTTTGAACGAATTGTTTGGGTGAACGAGACCGAACTAATCACCATCTGCACTGATTCGTTCTATGAAGTTGGTGCTTGTTCACTGCGTGGAAGGGCGTTGAGCAAGCGACAGCGTCTTCTGACATCGCACACGACCAATCAGACGCCAGCCTCATCGCGGGCAGGGGAGGGACCGGAAACAGAATCAGGGCGTATGTCACTCACTTCCACGTGTGGCCAATAAGCAGCCAGCGTGCAGGCAAGGGGGCAAGACTGAGTTTTGTCACTTCCCGTTCAGTGACTCGGTCCTCCGGTTCCTGACCTAGCTTGCTGCTAACGTGACTTTCCAGTAATGACTATGCGGTGAACGAATCAAAAAATGAAAGGAAAGGACTTTGTCACATATTTGTTAACGTGGAGCCTATCAAATGCAGCTCAAAAAGACAAAAACACCACACAAATCTAGCGAGCATGGTTTAGTGTACTACTTTTCTCAACAGACTCGGGACTACCTATTACGACATACTATCAAATTTACAGTAATTTAAAACACGGGTAGCTACGAGGCAAGCAAAAGCTGAGCTGCGGTCGCGTGACAGCAATGAAGGGGGCAAAGAACTGTCACTATATGGAGGCTTCATGGCAGCGATATTTACCTCATATGTGCACAGAAAAAAAGAATAGTATGATCACCATAATACTGATTTGCAATGAAACGGTATATACATGTCCATTTTTTCCAAGTGTTTTATTTTTTTTTCCCGTGTCAGGTGTTGGTTGGTTTGACAAATTATGTCAATCCGTCCATCATGTGCTACTCAAGCGCCCCACAACAACGCACATGGACACGGGAGATGTCGCAATATGTCTACATTTTTCTTAACAGACTAATGAGAGTAGAAAGGCGATATCGTAAAGAGCAAACAATTATTTCTCGTCAGCATTTGACGATCTGAGATGCGGGGACGACAGGGGAGCTGACCGGATTATTTTATTTATTAATACCAGTGCAAAACGTCAATACGATCACCATAATACTGATTTGCAATGAAACTGTATATACATGTCATTTTTTTCCGAGTGTTTTATTTTTTTTCCCCGTGTCAGGTGTTGGTTGGTTTGACAAATTATGTCAATCCGTCCATCATGCACTACTCAAGCGCCCCAAAACAACGCACGCGGACACGGGAGATGTCGCAATATGTCTACATTTTTCTTAACAGACTAATAAGGGTAGAAAGGCGACATCGTAAAGAGCAAACAACCATTTCTCGTCAGCATTTGACGATCTGAGATGCGGGGACGACAGGGGAGCTGACCGGATTATTTTATTTATTAATACCAGTGCAAAAATTCAATACGATCATCTTAATACTGATTTGCAATTAAACTGTCAAATATCAAAATGCAGTATTGTCTTTATTTCAGAGCAGCACATTCGAAAACTAGCTATTTACACTTATAGTTTTAACAATAGTGACTAAAAATAATAGTGATGAGCATGAAAACAAAAATACAACAGAGCGAGAGGTAAATATGATGTGTTGGTCGTTCCATTTAGAAATTAAACTTTCGATGTATTTTTATTTTCGTGACAGCAAGCATGCTGCGTTGGCTGGTAGCAGGCTAGCAGCAGCATTGTATATGTGATCGAGAACGTGCTAAAGAAAGTCCGTGCGCCCCCGACCCCAAACCCCCACTCCTCCCACAAAAGGAAAATGTTTAACCGTGTCCTAAATCGAAATGCAAGCACGAGCCATGATTTTGAGCCCATAGAACTAGGACAGACGACGCGAAAGTTCTCCCTCGCTTTTGCAGCAGCGGGAGGGAGGGAGACGAGGCTGTCTGTGAAAGCAGAATGATATTGCCTGTCACTCATTATTGAAACTACGACGAGTGGTCAATGTGCAAGAGAGGGAGGGACCAAGCAATGTCACTTCCCGTTCAGTTATACTGCGAAGCGGTCTTTGGTGATTCGTTCGGCAACGTCACTTCCCGTTCAGTAACCGAACGATTCATTTGGACGGGGAGGGAGATGAGGGGGGCCAACGATTCGTTGAACGATTCGTTTGAACGAATCTTTTTACTGAACGATCCGGAATGGATTCGTTTACTCAAGTGAACGACAGATCCCGTCACTACTCCCAAACAGTTCAAACTTTGGTTTCATCAGTCCACAAAATATTTTGACAAAACTTGTGTGGAGTGTCCAAGTTACTTTTTAGCGAACATTAAACCAGGATTTTTTTTTTTTTTAGACCGCAGTGGCTTTCTCCGTGGGGTTCTCCAATGAACAACATTCTTGGTCATAGTTTTACATATAATTGATGTGTGCATATTGGACTGTGCCTGTGATTTCTGTAAGTCTTTAGCAGACACTCTAGGATTGTTTTTTACCTCTCTGAGTATTCTGCGCTGATCTCTTGGCATCATCTCTGGTGGACAGCCACTCCTTGGGAGAGAAGCAACAGCGCCAAACTCTCTCCATTTGTAGAAAACTTGATTGATGATTGATGAACATTCAGACTTTTAGAGATGGTTTTGCATCCTTTCCCAGCTCTATACAAATTAAAAATCCTTGATCGAAGGTCTTTAGACGACTCCTTTGACCGAGCCATGATGCACATCAGACAATGCTTCTCATCAGGACAATTCTTACCAGGTGTGTGTTTTATAGTGAGCAGGGCAGCTTTAAACCACTCATCAGTGATTGGGCAAACACCTGACTTAAATGGTTTGGTAAATATTGGTTTCAATTGCTCTTTGAGTTTCCTTCGACAGAGTATTGACCTACTTATTTTCCCCCTTCTGTCATTGTTTGCGTGCTATCCTCATTAAAACCTATAAATGTTTGGGTGGTTTTAGTTAAAGCAGACACTGTTTTTTCATCTGTGTTATTTTGACAAAGAGATTACATTTGATAGTGATTTTATGCAGAAATGTGAGAAATTCCAAAAGGTTCAGATACTTTTTCATAACTAAGGAAACCAGCCTCTCAAGCATGAAGTGGCACATTAAGAAATAATGACACTATTTACAAAAACAGTTGGGTTTTATTAAGGAGCAAAATGGTGAGACAGCATAAGTTAAACTGTACAATGAAATCTTATTGGAATTCAGATTCAGCCAGGAGGAGAAATGTATTACAATTATTTGATATATGAGGACATCAAACCGCCTGTGTCACATTTTAGAAAAAAAAAAGTACAAAAGCTTTCGTTAGAATTAGCAAAAAAGAGGCACTAAACATCAAGATTTGGGCAGATTACATTTCTCGGTCGACACTGGCATCGAGACAAATAATCCAATTTTACAATTGCTCTCACCGGCATCTTTGCTTTAATCCAGAATGCCATGTAAATATCAGACTTGTGATTGTTAGTCGTGACTACAGACTCCTTGACACATATTTGGCACAAGCAATGTAGTTTTAAAGGCCTCCAAGAGAACGTGGAATGTTTTGGGACAAGGCCACTTTTCTGGCATGCATCAGGTCTGATGGACATTATTAACAGAAGTATATGGGCTTGACACTCTGATGGTTAATGTGCTTCAAGAAAACATTACTCATCTCACACATTGCAATCTACAACTGTAAGTTGATTCAAGTTATAGTACACAGTCACAAGTGAAATAGTGTGCTGTTACCACCACTACTCGATTGGAGACAGCAAAAGTGCAGGAAAAGTCAGCGGCGGCTGTCATAAATGCGTTAAACCAGCAAATTTGGTCAAAAAGTTAAGCGGTGTCTTAGCAAGGCGTCGTTATGAACGGATACACAAGCTCAAGTAGTCAGGAAACATTTTCGGCATGACTGCGTCTATTAGCATTAGCTACTATTTTGGTGCAACCACAAGCTTTTGATTCTCTTTAAACTCAATTGCTGTTAATATCAGAAAAGGATGCACAAGCATTTGACACTGGCATTAGGCCTATATCATTTACAGTACTGATGCTATTAAAGAGCTTTATTTTTATCTTCTTCCCCGTTAACACCGACAATTGCTACGTTTACATGGACACATTATTTGGATTAAAAACCCGATCAGAATAAAAATACTTCACGAACACACCTATTCCAAATGAGAGGAGTGGTTTCGAAGACATTTTAGTCCAGAATTTATGAACGCGAGTAGAAACATAGTGAGTGAATGATGAGGGAGGCCCCAAGATTAGTTTAATCTGTATGCGAGATAGACACACTGCTTGAGAGATCTTAAAATTGTTGAAAGACTTGATGGTAGAAAAACTGGAAAATACACAAAATAATCCAAACGTTTAAACTAGAAATGGACGTCGCGATGTAAGGCTGCAACAACTAGTCGATTAATAAATTAGTTACTAATTTGATAATCGATTTTTGACGGCAGCTTTGAGCAGTCCCGTTTGGGTCTTGTTTGTGAGTAAAGTGCGGCTGCGTGTGCGCTTCAGTGATTAGAGCGAGAGAGAGTTCACTGCTACACTCAGGTTGGCTTGTTTAAGTAATAAGACTGTATGTTTCGGCACAAAGCCAGTTTTGCTCTTAGTTGTCAATCTCCCTCATTTTCTCCACCCAGATGAGACTAATCATCAGTCTGGTATAAAAGACTGGCCGGCCAGCCTGATGAAGACCAGTCGGTCCTGCCTGCTAATCACTTTAGTTCAGTTATGTTTTTGTTAGCTATGTTGCCATATTTTCTGTAATTACTTACTTTTGCACATTTAGATTTTTGTTGGGAATAAATGTATGTCTTTTTGACCTCTTTTATCACATCCAGTCATTTTTTAGTTATTGTGCTGTACAGCCGTAGTGCGAAGTCTTGAGAGTTAGATTGTCTTTTGTGTTGTTGTGTTCCTCCGTCAGAGGATGAATGAAGCCTAATGTATTTTTAGTATTCTTTGTTGATGTTACTACTTAGCACGGAGTGCTAAGCTAGTTAGCGATTATGCTAATCAGTGTCTAAAGTGTCCATTTGTATTGTGTTTTGGAGAAGCATATTAGCACATATTAGAGTTATTGTTGGATGGTAAACATACATAAACTCATTCATATAACAGCTTAGTCTTTCAACACAAACTTCCAAACTTTAAATTGTCATACAAGAGAGTGTGCTTTGAATTTGGATTGTATTTTTGAACAACTGTTTGATTAAAAAAAAAAAAAACTGGTTCATTACAGTTTGGCCCCTAATTCGATTTTGTTTAGTTTGTTTAAAGAAAATAAATGAGTCATTGACACAATTTATATCAGCGCTTTTCCCACAAGAAAAAGATGTCAACCAGCAGCACTTTTATTTGAATGAACAGGACTTTTGTCTGATTTTTGTACTTACGAGTTTTATACTCTCAGAACCTTTATTTTAAAATTTTAAGTTTCATGTACTTAAAACAGTACAGTTGTAGACTAAAGTCAGGAAGCTGTAGTAAAATATATTTTTGAAGGAAAAAGTCATCCATTTTGTCGTTACTTATAATATGCCTAAACGATTTCAAATATGTGAAGGTAATTGAAAAAAGTGACATTTATCCAAATAGTTGTTTAAGTAATCGTCCGATATCTCAATTATAAAAATAATTGTTAGTAGCAGCCCTAGAGCAATGTATTTTTTCACTGAAGGCTTCTTTTTCTGTGTAATCTATGTACACGCTGTACTTTTACATTAGCCTTATTGTACTTTTACTTTTGTTTTATGAGGCGCATGTTACGGCGAAGCTTTAAATGTCGTTGGACTCTGTATAATGACAATAGTGCTGCGACGATCATTCGATTAAATCAAGGTATTCGATTAGAAAAAAGCTTCGGATTCAATTTTACTCCTTCGGTGATTCGTTTAATTAGAGCGGCGTTGTAACGGTTTGTTTTGAAAGTGTGGAATTTAGTTTTTCCTCTGGTGGCGAAAGTCAAAATGACATGGCTCGTATAAAATGGCTAAATTCAGCTGCTCCCAGTTAAGACCAAAATAAGGTACGTTTGTTTGAGCTAATATGTTTATGCCTTTGTAATTTAGTTTAGAGGTATATTTAGCAGTTTTTTTCTTTGTTAAAATATGTGTTTGAACGATTTGTCAAGGGAATTGTTTAAAAAAAAACCACATTAACATTTAATAGCATTTAAGCAAGTGGACTTTTACTATGCAAGTTTAATTCAATCTACTAATTTTGCATATCAATTTGACTCAGTAGATGTTTTATTTCCAATTGTTTTGTGCGGTCTTTCATTGTTGAAATGTGTGTCATTTTGCTCATAGTTGTACATGTGTTTGTGTTACAGCTGTACAAAAAAAATCTAATTGTGGAAAAAGTGAAGAAAGTCTAGTAAGTAGTTGCTGTCAAGCTAAATAATGTCATATTTAGTTAGGACAGAACAGACATATTGAAATTACTTGAAACTGGGCCTGCCTGTTTTTTCTGCCCCCTCTCCAATTATCCTGCAACGTATTAAATGTTTGTTATTCGATTTATCGAACTAATTAATTAGTATTTGGTCAATATGCACATCTTAAACTAATGTTGTTCCGACCTGAGTGTCTATGAAAATCATTGCATCCAATTATATTTTCAATCCGAACGCTGATCAAAATAAAGAAAATTTGTCCATGTAACCGTAGCCATTATTGACTTCCTAATCCATAGCAAGAAGGGAAACCTCAGCATCTCTGCAATGCACTGGTTTTTCAACAAACAACGCTGTTATTTATGTAGACATGATCATAAATCTAAAGAAGGTATCGGTTTTGTTCCCTCTTTTTGCTTCTTACTAAAGTTAAATGCCCTTCCCATGTTTTTGAGTAGTTCCTTCATTGTCCTGTGTAAGAAACGGAAATATGGGAAATAAAATTCCAATAAGAATTGACAACCGTAAACAGCAATACAAACACACAATACGTGTTTTTGTTGTTAGATGCCTGAGCAGCAGTTGAAGTCATTCCTTTGAATTTGCATTGTACTTGTACACACCAATTGAGTGATGGAAGAGTTTCCTACATATATACATGTACTGTATATACACACACACACACATACTAGTATATATACTGTATATTAGAGGTCGACCGATATATGGCCTTTTTTCCAACATTGGACGATTAACAAAAAAAATAAGCCGATAAAATAAGGATTTTGATCAGGCATCTGTGGCTGCCACTGACTAATGGTAGGACCCCGGAAGGACCTCGCAGCAGCTTGAAGGCAGGCTGCGACAGGTAGCTTCAGGCTTGCCTGTTTTGTAAATATTGTAAGATTTTTTTTTTTTACTTATCTTGAATGAAAGAATATGCAATGTTGGCTTAGCCTATTAAGGTGTTTACCGAGTGATCCTTACACTCTAAACGTAACTCATAGCATTAGCATAGCATTCACATTAGCATTAGGTTTAACCTGGCAAGATGTCCTACTCCTGGTGGGTTTAATTATTTGTGCGTATTATTAGTCTGTATAATCATAAAAAGAATAGCTGCGTTTGGTTTGGACTGAACCAATCCTTGAAGTCTCAGGTCATCATTGTAAATTTGAAGCTGTTGATTCAATGTTCTTTTTTAAAATTGCATTCCATAATATACATGCTTAAAAAAAAAAAATTTTTTTTTAAAGTATGTCGGCCTCAAATATCTGCTTACAAAAGCGTCTTTGGTTATTGGCAATCGGCAGAAAAAAATTTGAGATATCGGTGGACCTCTAATTGATGCTCTCTGGTTGAAAACATTTTATACTTCCGCTAACCTGCAAAGTAATGGAAATGGAATGGACGAAAGTCGATACCTGAATTCAAAATAATGTAACTTATCATCAAAATGTTCATATATAATGCATCCATTGAATTACTATGACCACTTGCAGCCCTCATTTGGTGAAGATGTAAAACTTCATCCGAAAAAAAAAAAAAATCCAACTTAATAAGCCGTTCTTATTGAAAACAGTATGGCTATTTGGAGAAGAGAATGAGACCAAATCAGACTCTAAAGCAGGCTAATGGTAAAAACAGTTGCACAGTATAAGAAATGTGAAGCAAATGCCAAAAATTAAATGTGGCACCTAACAAAAGCAACCTGTAGGTGCCAACATTTGTTAAGACAGGACAAACCAAAAATAAACATATTTACAATACGGATCTTTGCATGAGTTGTAGGAAAAATATTCATAATCAGACATAAGATGTTCATTCGCAGCATACATCCTGGCTTTTAGCCTTTTGTTTGGATGCAAAGAACTTTATAAAAATGAGTATACCTCAGCACATTCTTGCAATTTGATGGCATTAAAAAGAAAAAAAAAAAAAGTGGACGACCTTAATTGTTAGTACCAATACAACATAATGTTCCAAAGTGTCATCTTGTGCACTGTGTCTTTACAAACATCAACTTGGGACACTCACAGTGTTTGTCTAGATTACTAAATGACGGGATGTTTATTTAAAAAAAAAAAAAAGTCAGGTCATCATTGTAAATTTGAAGCTGTTGAAGCATTTTTTAAAAAAAACTTCCTTTATAATCTATGTGCTTTTTGAAAAAGAAGTATATCGGACTCAAATATCAGCTTACAAAATCTGGTTCGGATATCTGCAATCGCCGGAAATGTTTTTTTTTTTTTTTTTTTTTAACCTATCGATAGCAACACAACATATCGGCATTTGAAAATCGGTCGACCTCTAGTTATCGTTAGCCAGTGTGTGCTTTAGCGCTGCAATGATTAATTAACTCGAGTAATTCGATTTGAAAAAAAAAAAAGATTCGATTGAAACGTTGCTGCTCTGAGTATTTGTTTAATTCATGTGTCGTTGTAATGGTTTGTTTTGAACGTGTTTGTTTTTAGTTTTGATTTGGGTAGATACGCTGCCCTTTAGTGGCAACAGTGAATATAACATAACTCATTTGACATTGCTGAATCCAGTTGCTCCCTGTTAGGACCAACACAAGCTAAGTTTTTGTTTTTTAAATGCATTCGTAATTTAGTTTATAGGTATATTAAGCCATTTTTGTGGGAATATGTGTTTGAACCATGATGTTACAAGCATTGTTTTTCTATAGGTATATTTAGCCGTTTTTGTGAGAATGTGTTTGAACGATGATGTTACATTGTTTGAAAAAAAAAATAAATAAAAGCATTTTATAGCATTTAAGCTAGCGGCCTTTTGCTATCTATGTTAGGAATTTTTTTGTTGAACTTAGATCATTTATTAATTTTTTCATACCGTTTGAGGCTCAGCTCAGGTATTTTATGTTCATCAGATTACTTGATTATTCGACTACTAAAATAATCGATAGCTGCAGCCCTAGTGAGCATGCTTACTGCTGTTATAAATCTGATTTACAATGAAAGTAGCCAGCACACACTCCCGTTGACTAGGTAACGTTAGCGTCTAACGTCATGCGATTATATCTTTTGGGTGACGACTTCTAAAAAGCTTTCTAAACCACATCTACTGTTGTAAATCTGCTTCTTTTGTGGTCATTTTGTATTTGTCTTGCGCACCGAATTTTCCACACAATAAGGCGCACCTAAGATATTGATCAATATTGGTTAAACATGACATGACATTCCCTTGAGCGTAGCTTTATTTAATTGATGCATAAAGCTACAACCACATCAGGGTGACCCAAAAACAACTTTTTATCAATCCAATATAACCAAAAGTGATAGAAAAATATTTTTATCATAGTAATTGAAACCTTAAAACATGCCATTTAAGAAACAATTATGGAATTTTCATTGAAAAATTATGTAATTTAAATGGTGTCCTCCTGCATGAATGCATTCTTAAAGTTTGCCGTTGACCACAAAAAAAAAAAAAAAAAAAAAGCGTATTAGCAGACATGAGCAAGTGGCAGCACTGCGAGACAGTGACCTTGAGTAAATAAACAATGTGCCATTTTAGTAACCATGGTGAATTCAGGATGAAATTCACTGTATTCCCGCTCAGATGAGGACACTATTTAAAGAACGTCATTTGTTAAAAAGGGGAAATTATATCACTGTTTCTTAATGGGCATAGTTTGTGGTTTGAATTACTATATTTTCTTACTATCACTCCTTGGTTTTATTGGATTGTTAAAAAGTTACCTCATTTTTGGGGGGGGGGAGGGTTGACCCTATATATGGATCAATATTGGTTACTCATGGCATGACACTCCTTTAATCGCAGCACCATCTAGTGGATGCATAATGCAACCCCAACTACTACTGCGCCTTATAAAGCGGCGCACCCTATTTGAGAAAACAGTTTTAAAATAGGGCATTAATTGAAGATGAGTCTTCTACCTTACAGTGCGGAAAATACGGTATATTGGCATTTTTGTTCTTTTGCAACAGGTTTGAAATGTGCAAATTGCCTGACACTTTCTGGCCCCAGTAGTTTAGAATCATCTTGTTGGACGTCATTTGCCCCAAATCTGTCAAATCAAGTCCAGAGTTTGTTTTTTTTTCCCCTCTCACCATTAGTTAGTAGGGGACGCTTCCTTAAAATTTAGGCAGCCTAATAAAGCCTTAACCATGCGGTTGCCCCCTAGAGGCTGGCTGACAAAAAGGTGCTTGATCAGATGTGCAGCAGAGCCAGCATTTGGAATATAAAAACTGCCAAAGATAAGGGTAATTCCATCATGGCTGCCAAAACTCACAACCGTGATTCAAATTCAATTAATTGTGCAGTTCTGCATCAGACGTCTGACATTGGTACCTAAAAATTGCTTGTTTCGAGGACTGAGTTGCACCTTAAGTGGCTGATCAATAGGAACTTTCCTCACAATTGGAAGGGGGAAACAAATTGGGAATGTTAAGATGGATGGCTTTAAATCTGAATTAAGTGGTTCACAAAGTGCCCTGAGAAACAGCAAATTAGGAAAACAAAAAACAACACCAAAAAAAAAAACTGCTGGATAGTTTGACAAGTGGTTGTGTCTGTGCTGTTTCAAAAACAAATTCCAACAGCAGTTTGGAATTAAATTGTAAACAATATAAAATATAAGTTAACAAAAATGCATAGGTACATATACGTATTTGTATAGAGAATTAGAAAACTAAATGATTAGTACAGAGGAGATTGACAGTGCATGTGTGAGGGGTTGTGTATGTGTGTGTGGATTCTGAAATCCTCAGGCCAGCCCTAATAATGTAATCAAGTGGCGTCAGAGAGCACATAAAAACGCATCATGGAAAAAATTAGATTTTCGAAAAGGAAGGCAAGTGGTGTCAAGGCTTTTCCATTTCACTTCCTTTCAACAGTGGTCAAAACAGCATTGGCAAAACAAACAAAAAAAAAAAAAACAATTGGAGACTCATAAGCTGGGGACAATCAGACTCATAAGCTGGAAAACAGCATTGGCAAAAGAAAAAAAAAAAAAAAAAACAATCGGAGACTCATAAACTGGGGACAATCAGACTCATAAGCTGGGGGTTGTAGTTAATTTACAGTGGTTTGCAGGTTGCTGACCAATGGCAGCTGTTGGAAGTCACAGTGAATATGCTGAAAAAGGCAAAGAGGAAGTGAGTGGGGGAATGTTGGTAGTAGTGGTGGCTTTGATTCATAGTCAACAATGGAGGATGGACAGGTGAACAGGCTGCTGGGGCTCTGAAAACCCTCATCTGTCTCTGTGCACCCATCTCTGCTGCTCCTCCTCTGCCCGCTTTGTCATCTCACTCACTCACTGCAGCATCAGCTGCTTGAGGTTGTCGTGCAGGATGGTGTCCTTAACATCGCGGAACACCAGGCGGATGTTCTCGGTGTTGATGGCCGTCGTGAAATGGTGGTACAACGGCTTCTGCTGCTGCTCTCGCCGCTTTTTGCGAAAACACTCCACCAAGAAGGCCTGGACATCCGCCAGGCTTTTGGGGTCTCCGGAAAACTCAGGAAAGTAGTCTTTAATGGACACTTGCTTGACTTTTTCCTCCAGCAGGTCCGTCTTGTTCAAAAACAAGATGATGGAAACGTTGTTGAATACTCGGTTGTTGACAATGGTCTCGAAGATGTTGAGGGACTCGCTCAATCGATTGGTTTGTCTGTCTTCCATCAAAACCTGCACATAAAAGCATGTATTCATGTTTACTGAGGTCACTGGTCATAATGATAATGTTGGTGTCCATCTTGTCCATTTCATTAAGCAGGTTTAATGAAAACTCAAGAGTTTAGTAACTAGTAAGGGTAATGCTGGGTTTCAGAGTACTGATTCAAACCTGAGAAAGACAAAACTCCATGTCTGTTACCATGGCAATCGAGTGTCGGGATCTAACCTTGTCAGGAGCAATTGACATTTTCTCTGTCTCCACACTTTGAAAGAGTCACATGCCATTTCATTTCCTAATTCAGTCAGCAAGCGTGCTTTGGGTAAGCCTTGTTAAGGAGTCTGTCATTACAAATACAGGTAGTCCCGGGTAACGACGTACCCGACTAGTGTGATTTCGACTTTACGACGCCGGAGTCTCATCCACCATTTTTTCTCCAGTCTTTTTTTGTTGTTTGTTTTTTTAGTCAGGTAACAGTGTAGAGTGTGTGTGTCTCAGCGTAACAGCTGTCAAGTTTCCCTGCAAATATTTGTTTCGCCAATAAAAGGAGCTGTTGTCTCGCTAAGGTTAATTGAAAATTTACATTATAGGCACCTTATTTTTGCGTGAATTATTTTTGTTTTCCTGTCGTCATTATACCACTCTGGGGGACTATATTGTTGATAATAATTTGTTTACATGTTAAACTAATAAATTTCACCATTATAATTTAACTAGTGAGCGCAAACCCAATCGGGTCACTTTCTGTTTTCTACTAAGGAAGTAGAGTCCGATGCAACAGGCAACAATGTAGTATAAGCAGCTCAACCTCGTCTAAGTTGCTGAAATCAAGCTCTAAATAAGCTTTATAAGTCACATTGACTTACCTGTTTGTTCACTTGCAGGCCAAAGTGTTCTATGTTGTGTCTGTGGTTTAAAAGTAAAACTACAGGAAACATCAGTGACACAAGAACTCTTGAGTCTCCACTTGTGAACAACCCAGCATACTCAGTGTACCTTTTTCAAAATGTTTTAACTTTGATGATAGGTACAGCAGGACTTGCCCTACATAAAAAAGATTGTGGTGCACCCTCATGCCAAAGTAAAAGCCGCCACGCCACGCCTTGCAAGAGATTTTTTTTTTTTTTTTTTTAGATTTTAAGATACAGTGGTACCTCTACATACGAAGTTAATGCGTTCCAGGACCTTGTTTGTAAGTCGAAATGGTCATATGTCGAGCAGGATTTTCCCATAAGAATACATGATAATTCCATTAATTCGTTCCACAGCCCAAAAACCTACAATAAATCCTTAATAAATTACTATGTTACTATTACAAATAGCAATTACAAAGAGCAAAACAAATAACTTTCGATTAAAAATCTGAATAATAATAATATAATAATAGTAAAATTAATAATAATGCCTGTAATAATGTAACGAATCGGGTTCTAATGTGGTGGACTTTTTTTGCTGTACCTGAACGCACCACGGGCCTGTCATGACTGTTAGCAAGAGAGCTACATTCTGTTTTGATACTGCCGTCAGTGTTGCACAAGTTGATGGAATAAATTATTAGAAACCTGACGAAACTGGCGATTTCTTTCGCGATATTGCCACAATAAGAATCGTAACCTTAACTTATAAAGACTGGAGAACGGAGGACGACCGCCGGCCGAGATCGACATTCCACGGCCCTATTGTCAACCCAGTTCATGGATGCACACACAATGCTTACATTTTGCTATCATTTACATCTTCATTTCATTGGTAAGTGTCACCTTTTCTTTTTTCTCTCCACCTGCACTAACCTTTTTGGATCCAGTGTTGATTTCTCTCACAAGAAAATCAGCCGCGTGTCTGTCTTCCGGCAAAACAAAGAAACTGCGGCGCTGCCAAAAATCGTCGTATTTTGAGCATGTCGCCGAATGTAGAAACAAATGGCGAGTCAAATTTTACGTCGGATGTCGAAAAGATCATGTGTCAAAGCGATCATATGTCGAGGTACAACTGTATATTCTAATTTATTATTTGGATAATTTAACAAGACGTCTAAATTAGGGTTATTCCGATCATGTTTTTTTGCTCCCGATCCGATCCCGATCGTTTTAGTTTGAGTATCTGCCGATCCCGATATTTCCAGATCCGATTGCTTTTTTTGGCTCCCGATTCAATTTCGATCATTTCCGATAATTTTTCCCGATCATATACATTTTGGCAATGCATTAAGAAAAAAATGAATAAAACTCGGACGAATATATACATTCAACATACAGTACATAAGTACTGTATTTGTTTATTATGACAATAAATCCTCAAGATGGCATTTACATTATTAACATTCTATCTATGAGAGGGATCCACGGATAGAGAGACTTGGGACTTTGTGTACTGTGACTAGATACTGCCATCTAGTGTATTTGTTGAGCTTTCAGTTCAGATACTGCAGCATGCCCCAAGGCATGATGGGAAAGTGGAACCATGATGGGAAGTGAAACCATGACTGTGAGTCATACTAACAATGGATATACCATCTATGCTTTCAGACATAAGTTGTGGTGAAAGACAATGAACTATTGCTACTGTGCTATCCCACATTGCTTCCCATGATAATTCTTAATATAGGAAAAGAAAGCAAGATATTAATCAATTGAGAGTGAGATAATAAGTTACTAAAGGTCACTCTTCTCATTTGATGCTGAATTCGATCTCTTTATATAGGTAGAATGGCGTAACATTGGATTGAGTGCGTCAATGAGTGAAAGGATCATACAGCGCGAATATTTATAGCTTAAAATAATTTAATGTGTCACATTTATCAGTCAAGTAAATGCTGCTGTTTCGGGATATTTATGATAAACCTAATCTAATTACTTTGGATGTATGTAACATCATGTCTGTGACGTTAAAAACAATTAGAACACGGTTTAATTAAAAGATATATATATTATAAAAAGGCATGGCTGATATTATTTTGCCGATTCCGATACTTTGAAAATGACGTGATCGGACCCGATCGATCGGCCTCTCTAGTCTAAATGAATATACACTGCTGGCCCAAAATATTGGCACCCCTGGAATTCTGCCAGATAATGCTTGATTTCTCCGACAAGAAGATTGCATTTACAAATGCTTTGGTAGTAATATCTTCATTTATTTTGTTTGCAATGAAAAAACACAAAAGAGAATTGGGGAAAAAAATCATTTTGCACAAAACTCAAAAAATGGGCCGGACAAAAGTATTGACACCGTTTGAAAAATCATGTGATGCTTCTCCAATTTGTGTAATTAACAGCACCTTTTACTTACCTGTGGCACATAGCAGGTGGTGGCAATAACTAAATCACACTTGTAGCCAGTTAAAATAGATTAAAGTTGACTCAACCTCTGTCCTGTGTCTTTGTGTGTACCATATCGAGCATGGAGAAAATAAAGCAGACCAAAGAACTGTCTGCGGATTCAAGAAGCAAAATTGTGACGGAGCATGGGCAATCTCAAGGCTATAAGTCCATCTCCAAAGACCAGAATGTTCCTGCGTACCGTGCGCAATGAAATCAATAAGTGTAAAGCCCATGGCACTGTGGCCACCTCCCTAGATGTGGACGGAAAAGAAAAATTGACGAGAGATTTCAATGAAAGATTGTGCGGATGGTGGATAAAGACCCTCAACTAACATCCAAACAAGTCCAAGCTGTCCTGCAGTCCGAGGGTACATCAGTGTCAACCCGTACTATCCGTCGGTGTCCGAATGAAAAGGGACTCTATGGTAGGATACCCAGGAAGACCCCCACTTCTGACCCAGACACATAAAAAAGCCAGGTTCGGAGTTTGCCCAAATTTACCTGTGAAAGCCAAAAACATTTTGGATGAATGTTCTCTGTTAAGATGAGACAAAAGTAGAGCTTTTTGGGAAAAGGCATCAACATAGAGTTTACAGGACAAAAAACGAGGCCTTCAAAGAAAAGAACACAGTCCCCACAGTCAAACATAGTGGAGGTTCCCTGATGTTTTGGGGTTGCTTTGCTGCCTCTGGACTGCTTGACCGTGTGCATGGCACTGTGAAGTTTGAAGACTACCAACAAATTTTGCAGCATAATGTAGCGCCCAGTGTGAGAAAGCTGGCTCTTCCTCAGAGGTCATGGGTCTTCCAACAGGACAATGACCCAAAACACACTTAAAAAAAACACAAAAAAAACACTAGAAAATGGTTTGAGAGAAAGCACTGGAGACTTCTAAAGTGGCCAGCAATGAGTCCCAAATCCCATAGACACCTGTGGAGATATCTGAAACTGGCAGTTTGGAGAAGGCACTCTTCAAATGTCAGTGACATTGAGCAGTTGGCCAAAAAAGAATGGTGTAAAATTCCAGCAGAGCATTGTAAGAAACTCATTGATGGATACCGGAAGTGGTTGTTCGCAGTTATTTTGTATAAAGGTTGTGCTACCAGGTATTAGACTGAGGGTGCCAATACTTTTGTCCAGCCCATTTTTGGAATTTTGTGTAAAATGATAATGATTTAATTTTTTTCCCCATTCCATCCCAAATAAATGAAGATATTACTACCAAAGCATTTGTATGATAACTGCAATCATTTTCTGGGAGAAATTGAGCATTATCTGACAGAATTGCAGGGGTGCCAATACCTTTGGCCAGCAGTGAATATACATTTAATGAATGTAATTCTGTATTTCAGCCTGTAAAAAATGACCTTAATATGGACACTGACGTAACGTTTGAGTTCTAAAATTAGTTAACTTAGCGCTAATAGATAAGATTAACGTTGCTGTACCTTGCTAACGTAACGTTAGCCCTGCGGAGGGCTAGGTTTCTATTAATTATGATTACTCTCGAAGCATGGCTTTATTTAATCTGTAAAAACACAGCGCTGTAGAGTGATGAGGGTGTTACATAAAAACATGATAAAGATAACTGTCACTTTTAGCTTAGTAGTCATTGATGGATAAAACACCAAGTAGGTGCCTAATGTGCTCGAATGCAGCAGGTATCATACATTTATTTTGAACACTGCGAAAACTAAAAATCATATCAGGACTTACAATTTAGAGCTAAACTTAAAACTTAACTCGAACTTAAAAATAGCTTGACACAAATCGAAATTTAATTGAAACACGTGGGGAAAGAAACCCAACTTTTAAGTGATGTTTGTTAACAAGCGTAATGAAATTTTTAGGTAAGAAGAATTTAAGAAAGACATCTAAAATAAAGAGATCGATTGTCTAAAAACGGTTCAATATTAGGTGAAATGTCATGTATTTTTATAATTGCTCTTTACCTTAAAAAACGTTTTATCCGATTACTCGATTAATTGATGGAATTTTCAGTAGAATACTCGATTACTAAAATATTCGGTAGCTGCAGCCCTAATCATAGTGCTCCGGCGCCCACATCTTGGCGATAACGTCACTAGGTGAAGTATTTAGCATTAAGCACATTGGAGGAAGAAGCGTTTTTCAACAATTCTGGGTCAAGTGTGGATTTTTTTTAAACGATATTGTCGATCCAGAGGAAGTATGTGACATACAGCCATATACAGTGGGGAGAACAAGTATTTGATACACTGCCGATTTTGCTGGTTTTCCCACTTGCAAGCCATGTAGAGGTCTGTAATTTGTATCATAAGTTCTCTTCAACTGTTAGGGACGGAATCTAATACAAAAATCCAGATAATCACATTGTATAATTTTTTAACAATAAATTTGTATTTAACTGCATGAAATAAGTATTTGATACATTACCAATTAGTAAATATTTCGGCTCTTAGTTCTTTTTTAAGAACCCCTCCTGTTCTCCACTAATTACCGGAAGTAACTGCACCTGTTTGAACTTGTTACCTGTATAAAAGACACCTGTTCAGATGCTCAAACAAACAAACAAACAAACTCCAACCTCTCCACAATGGCCAAGACCAAAGAGCTGTGTAAGGACATCAGGGATAAAATAATAGACCTGCACAAGGCTGGGATGGGCTACAGGAAAATAAGCAAGCAGCTTGGTGAGAAGGTAACAACTGTTGGAGCGATTATTAGAAAATGGAAGAAGTTGAAGTTGACGGTGAATCTGCCTCGTTCTGGGGCTCCATGCAAGCTCTCACCTCGTGGGGCATCATTGATCATGAGGAAGGTGAGGGATCAGCCCAGAACTACACGGCAGGACCTGGTCAATGACCTGAAGAGAGCTGGAACCACAGTCTCGAAGAAAACCATCGGAAACACATTACGCCATCATGGATTAAAATCCTACAGCGCACGCAAGGTCCCGCTGCCAGTGCATGTCCAGACACGTCTGAAGTTTGCCACTGACCATCTGGATGATCCTGAGGAGCAATGGGAGAAGGTCATGTGGTCGGATGAGACCAAAATGGAACTTTTTGGTCTAAACTCGGCTTGTCGTGTTTGGAGGAAAAAGAAGGATGAGTACAACCCCAAGAACACCATCCCAACCGTGAAACATGGAGGAGGAAACATTTTTTGGGAATGCTTCTCTGCCAAGGGTACAGGACGACTGCACCGTATTGAGGGGAGGATGGATGAAGCTATGTATCGCCAGATCTTGGCTGACAACCTCCTTCCTTCAGTGAGAGCCCTGAAGATTGGTCGTGGCTGGTTCTTCCAGCATGACAACAACCCAAAGCACACAGCCAAGGCACTCTAAAGAGTGGCTCCGTAAGAAGCATCTTAAGGTCCTGGAGTGGCCTAGCCAGTCACCAGATCTGGACCCGAAAGAAAATCTATGGAGGGAGCTGAAAGTCCGTGTTGCCCGGCAGCAGCCCCGAAACCTGAAGGCTCTGGAGAAGATCTGCATGGAGGAGTGGGCCAAAATCCCTGCTGCAGTGTGTGCAAACCTTGTCAATGACAACAGGAAACGTTTGGTATCTGTAATAGCAAACAAAGGTTTCTGTACCAAATATTAAGTTGGATTTTTGTGATGTATCAAATACTTATTTCATGCAATTAAATGCAAATTTATTATTTAAAAATCATACAACGTGATTTTCTGGATTTTTGTATTAGGTTCCGTCCCTCACAGTTGAAGAGAACTTATGATACAAATTACAGACCTCTACATGCTTTGCAAGTGGGAAAACCAGCAAAATCGGCAGTGTATCAAATACTTGTTCTCCCCACTGTATGTTTGAGTCGTATTTGGAGGACGACAAAGATTCAGAACGATAAAAAGGCGACAGAGACAACAAACACTAGGCCGATGACTAGAGCCGATTGCATGGGCAACACAAAATGTCATTATTGTTTTTGTCTCTCTACTCCAATATTTTTAGAGGTTATTCTTTGTAAAAGTCTTTTTCCCCCCGACTGCTATATAAATTGTATGGTCATGACAAATAACAGTCATACAGTATGCCAAATGGAATATGAAATATTAAAAATGCATTTATTCAGCATCACAGGGATAAATTACTGCATACTGCCGACTTCTTAAACCTCCCGAACGGTATTTTATGCTACCGGAGTTAGTCGGCTTCAATCATTTACTTGCCGCGGCCTCAGAAACGGAGGAACGAACGTAAACTAAATAGGAGGCGTGAGAGCTCGGCTACATGCTAACCCGAACCTAACGGCTTTTCCAAGTCTCTTTTACGCCTTTTGAACACGAAAAATCACACAAAACTACCCCGACTTGTCACACATGGCTGCGGAACTGATTGCCTTCACCCATCCGCCACCTCTGGCGGCGAGCAAGTTTCAGCGGACTATGACGGCTCGTCATTCCTTTCAGGATCACATTGACTGAAATCACATTTTCGATCAAAAAAATGATAGAAGGGTATTGATTATGGGCGGGAAGAAAAAAATAGTTTTATGCATACAAATATATTAAAGTAGTTCTGTTCAGCTTGCATGAAAGGAACAGTAGTTGTGACTTTTATGCGAGCAAAAGCATATTTCATGCTTTGCTTTGTTCTGTAATTTGTTATTGATTCGAAATGTGACCCAAGTGTGAAATGTTGGCCAGTGACTAATTAAGATTGATTTATGTTAGGTTAGAGTTAGCAGTAAATTTGGCAAAAATGCAGGCAACGCAGATAAATGTGTTGCATCTAATGGTTAACTCTGTACATATTTTCCAATGGACCATATATATTTTTAGCTATGCAGTATAATGACAAAAGTCATATTCATTTTAATTCATCATGTGGGCAGGACTGGCGTATTGTGCTTTCATTCAGTTTTATGGCAGAGTATGAATTAAATTAGAAAAAAACAAACAAAGCAATTTCAGCTGACTATCAGTGGAAGAACCCAGCGTGAGCTGTAGAGTTAGTGTACTTTTAACCAAACAGTGAGGGTCTGAAAATTAGTATGCCTACACTGCCACAGCCTTTTGTTGGCACTTTTCTTTTCACATACAAGGACGATGGATGGACATGTTCCCGGAACTACAAGTGTCTACTATCTATTATGCTTTTTTGTAACTTGTTATTTAAAAGAAGGCAGGGCTGTGAGATTGCGTCCTTGAATGTTTTGTAGTATAGATTTGGTTAATTAGAGATTAGATTTAGCAAAGCCTCTGAACCCAAAATCCTCAACTGGGTTCAACTGTAGTTCATCCATTTATTTTCCATTTGTATACCAATGATCCTGTTCAGGCTTGTGGAGAGTTGGAGCCGATCCACACAAATACATTTACTGAGTGGCAACTGAAATCACGCTGCCTGAATAGATGTCAGGCGAGTGAAGCACTACACTGACTTTCAATGTAGTGTGACACAGTTGTAGTTCCTACCGATCCATTTTTAACAGAAAGAAAAAAAGACTGTTGAGCGGAGGAAGTTGGTAAAATGTGGAAACAGATCAAAAAAAATTTAAATAGATAAAATTAAGCACAAGGTTGATTATTTCAATGCTGAACAAGAAAAAGAGGGCAGTGCTGTCCTAACACTGCCTTGTTGCATAGAATGAAGAAGTCTGCTCGAATGACAGGCGAAACTTCTGCTAAGACAACCAGAGAAGTCTAGCTATGATCAATTCATTATGAATGGAAGTATTTCGGATTTGTTAGATGACTTTGGTGCCATTACATTCTAACGGGAGCAGCCGAGCATCAACTCTTGACTATTGATGTGATGATGATCCAAAAACATGTATTATGCATCATATTAATTAAAAAAAAAAAAAAAAAAGCGAAAAATGAGACAAGCGCTGGTGACAAAATGCCAGACGAGATACTATTACAAGACTAAAAAAATAAAATAAAAAGCTGGAGACAAAATGGCGGACGAGACTCCGGGGTTGTAAAGTCGAAATCACATAAGTCGGGTACGTTGTAACCCAGGGACTACCTGTATAGCCTTTTAATATTTAATATATGGCGGAAAACACAGACAAGGCTAAAAAAGCAGTTTCTACTCTTGCACCCCTCTTTAAAATAAACTGCTGTATTTTAAGCCAAAAGAACTGTTGTGTTTAATAGAACAATATGTCCATACGCTGCCATAGCAGATTCATGGCGCATAGGCTAGGTTCATACTACAGGTCTTAACGCACGAATCCGATTTTTTCGTTGTTTCCCGACTCGAGTCAGGCATTAACTTGGCGGTCTGAATGGGGCAAGTCGCATAGAAGTGGACAATTTCAAATCCAATCTGAGTCACTTTCGTATGTGGTTCAAATCCGATCTGGGCCACATTTTTTCAGAACGTGACTGCCGGTCTGACTGTCAAGACTCCCAAATTGGAATTCATGCAGCAATTACGTCAGCAAAGAGCAAGAGGCACGGAGGACGGCAGCCATGTAGGCATTAGTGCCTAGCTTGAACTCTGCTTTTAAGCATGAAGCGGGCTTGACCACAGTCATAAAAAAAAGATAAAATGAAGAAAAGAATAAGCCATACAATTTCCGCTTTTCATTCTGTGCGCCGAATGAGCAATATTTCATTATTGCACACATGGCCGAGTCGGGGCAAATTGACGCACCCACGTCATTTCACGCACACACGTCAAGGCTCATGTGTGTGCGTGTATGCGTTCTATCAGTCCATATAAATTTTCAATATAAGACTAAACGGGGATTATTAATGTCTGTTATTTGTGTCGTCTTTTTGGAAATTAAAATATGATCACTCTGGAATGACATACAGCTAGCATGTGTAATTTGTTTTGATGCTTCTGTGCATGCGGGTCTCTTTAGTGAGCGGATCTCGGACTGCGAATTAGTGCGCATGCGTAATACTTGAACGGTCTCAATGGACAAAGGCAGTCTGAACAGGCACGCCAAAAAAAATTGATATGACAAAAAATGGGATTTGTGCAATAAGACCTGTAGTATGAACCTAGCCATAAAGCCCCTCGAACTATTTTTAATTTGTCCATTTTACCCTAGAAACCCCTGTTTACAGATGTCGCTTTTGTTTCAACCCAGCCATAAAAATGTAAGTATATTTTTCAAATGTTTGTCATTTTTAGCTTAGAATCATTAATCAATGTCTAGTATTTCGTTTTAAAAAAAAAAGAAAAATTCACTTGCATATTTTAAACATTTAAACAAATTAAATCACAATGAAAAAAAGTAGTGTCTGTAAATAAGCCACGGATATCTACTTCATAACTTTCGCTTAATTGTGTTTTTTTGGTACTGTCGCATTTTCCCCGATATGTTAGATGATAAATAATCAATCCAAACAATGAAAAATTGAACAAAAAAAAAAACCTTTAAAAGGGTAAATATATGAAAAAGAAAATCTCGACCACTCGTTGAGGTCTGTGATTTCTGCATCGCAACCCTTGTTCATATTACCATGTTTCACCCAAAAAATCTCCCACAAATGCGGCTGTGGCCATTCACAGCTGTTTCTTGATACTCTGTGATACATGCTACATGGAGTTTTTGGATCGAAAAGAGGTAAGTACGCAATAATATCTCGTTAAAATCATGGCGTCTTTAATTCTGCTCTCGCATGCGCTCACCTCCACGTAGGATTTTGCTGTTTGAATTTTTTTTTTTAAAGTGCCCTCCTGTTCAAAATTTTTCTTCCTCCCGAAAATTGGGAATTTTAAGCTTTCCAATGATTTATCACACATGCATATTGGACAATTTTGAAATTTGGCCAAATTGGGGGTCTCAGAGCGGAACTGCCAGTGTTTTCCGCCATATACAATGTGTTGGAATGAAACACTGAGAGGATTGATGGTCGTTACATATGGATAAAATGTAAATGCCATTTCCGTGTATATCGACACTTGACGAGTCTAATCAAATTAAATAAGCCGCTTGATTTTTTTTCAGCGAAAATGTGCCGAATATTGCCAAATATCATCTAGGCATGTGCCGGTTATCGGTTTCAAGGTTTAACGCGGTATGAAAACGTCACAGTTTCAAATCCAGTAAAATTTTCCTTCATACTGTTGTACGGTATTAGCTATTTTTTATTTCTCTAAAATGCAGCGAGAAATCCGTGGCTTGGAGCGACAGTGCTCACCTTCCCCTGCTGTTGTTGTTCTGTCCTGTGTCTGTCGTTGACACTACTCTCTCACTGTGCTGTAGACACTTGGTACCTCACGATACGATACGATTTGCAATACAAAGCTCATGATAACAATGATCTGACGATATGGCGATAAAACGATTATCGATACATTGGTCAGGAAATCATTCTAGGATATTCTACAAACGAATAACAAGACCCTGAAATGGCTCCTGTTAAGAGACGCTTACAACGCAGAGTTTAAACCTTTGACATTGCATTGCATTTATATTTCAAAGAAAGAATTGTTCACGTTGGCTTGGTTTGGTTCCTTTTTTCAGGACACCTTGAACTTCATGTCCAAACTGTTGTTTTCTTCACTGACCAATTACAAATCAACATTTTGGGACTTAAAAGACAAAAAATTCCCCCCAAAGTTTGAATAAATAGTTTTATATTTGATAATTCAAATAAGCAGCAGGTATAGCCATAGGTGTTTTTGGCCTTTATACATGCTCTGGTCGAATACAGTGCATACATTGCAAAACAGTGGAAAAATTATAACCCATCTAACACAAAAAGGGTGACTGTGAAAAAGAAAAAAGTCTGCCTCCAGTATGCAGGCATGAAAATGGGTCAGGGGTTAAAAAGGTGAGAAGGGTGTGAAGGAAAAATGTTCCGGTAGGGCTGTCCCAAACGACTACCGGTAATTTTCTCCCGATTAGTCAGCAGACTATTTTTACAATTAGTCGACTAATATTTTTTTTTTTTTAAATTTTATTACTAATTTAGCAATGAATTTTTGTTGACGCTTATTAATTCACAAAAAACATTTTGGAACACTTAAATTCTTAAAGTACAAATAAACTTGTAAATAACTATAATTAATCACACATGAACACTGAGGTCAAATGCTTATACGGCCTGAACGATATTGGAAAAAACTATCATTGCGATTTTTGGGGAGTTTGCTATATTATAGTGCCATATTAAAACGAGAAAATTTTCACCAAATAACTTGAATAGCTCCGTTCGGGATAGCTGCACTGTTGACACAGAAAAACAGTTTGGTCGCACCGCCTAGCAGGAGGGAGAGTGAGACACTGTTGTTTTGAAATTCCGATGCTCTGAAAAATAATGCCATCGGCCCTAATTTTTCTAACTCAGTTTAATCCAGGATCTGCACACTTGCTACGTTCATGAAGGAAAACAAAAGTTTAAATGTTGAAAAAAAAAAAAAAAAAATGCATGTCCTGCGATGTGACTATTGTGCATGCGCACATTGTGATGGCGATGTTCAAACGATATACTGTGCAGGCTTAGCTGATAGCATTTACTAGTGCAAAAGAATGGAATGTAAACAGATTCAGAACACTGACTTTGCCTTTCCAACATGATTCAAAACAATTCTTATAAAAGAAATGTCTAGCATTATTATTATAGTATACTCAGAGGTTGCGCTAGACTTTTTCGTTGTCTGTCATTTTGACTGACAGTGTCATAAAAATCCGGTCATAATCTATTTTTACCCGTCACTTACATTTTTCAAATGATAATGATGACATATTCAATAGTATTTAGTTTTCATTCATTTTTAATTAATATTCTGTCCGAACAAGCTTAACAAGAGGCAAACAGACAGCGGAGTGCACCAATCAGCGACGGGCAGACGTGCCGTTAGCAAAGCGACGAGGGCAGGACGAGGGACTTGCGCGCGGAAGTAAACATACGAGGAGAACGGAGTTTATTCAACATGGCTAGCGCGAGACAGACTGTTGTCAATAGCCACGTTTACATGCTGACTTTTATTCATACCGATTCAAATCATTCCGAATGGAAATTTCTCATCAGCTGTTTACATGTCACTTCATCTATTCCGATCCAGCGTTTACATGTGTCTGCCTTTATTCCGAAAGGATGTTTGACAACTGCCGTCTGACATGCGCAGATTAATCAAAACAAAGCATCACGTTGCAAAACATGGAGATAGATCGTCAGATCAGCTGCTGTTTTAACTTTTCGAGTGGAAACAAAACTTCAGAATGATACGCCGTTCATTTAAAAAGTTGTGTGGGTGCGCTGTGTGTGTGCTTGGAAGCCATGTTGCAAGTGACGTTACTTACGTCACCAAGTGACGTCACCACGTCAGTACGGAGCATGTGCAGAAAGAACGCAACCAGACACCATTCCGCTTCCCTGTTTACATGATATAATTTTACTTCTAATCGGTTTGGGAAAAGGAATATTCCACCCCTGTGAATCGGAATGAAATTCCATTCAGTTTGGGCCTGTTCATTACGAATGAGGTGTTTATATGGAACACATTTATTCGGTTTGAACAAATATTCCGATTGTAATTGGAATATTTGGCTCCATGTAAACGTGGCAAGTGACTCGTGTCGATGTGTTTTAGCTCATTTAAAACTGGATTTACCGCGGATTGGAACATATTCTCGGCTTTCCCGTTCGCCATCCGTGTTGTTGTAGAGACAACTTTCGGCGCGCAAGAGTGACGTTGCTCGAGAAGAACACGTCACGCAAATAAACAAATCTGATTTGTCGACTGATTTTGTACCTACTTGAGAGGCTGGGTCCCAGACTTTTCTCTCAGTGTTTGAAAAATACAGGGAGAACAGTCTGGCCGTGCCAGGCAAACACTCAGTTGCCTTGACATTTTTCCGAGTAAGGCCAACGACGTCATGCATCAAGAGAGACAATAGCTAATTAATATGCTCACTCGCCACCCTGTGCTCTGGGGTGTGAATTGCAACCTGTCAAAATGACAGATGGACTTTAGTTTTTTCCGTCACTTTTTTAAAAAACTGGTCAACGACGGAAAATATTCGGTTAACGCGACCCCTGAGTATACTACTATATATAATAGTATTATAATAATTATAATATTAATTGCCAATCATATTTTTTAAAAAGGGTGTAATTTTTAAGTTATTCTTAGTGTAAAATCAGAATTCTGTAGTATTATAGTATTTACATATTATAGTATTAACTCTGAAGTATGTGGGATTAACTCCAGAAATCGTTATTTATATGCCGTGACGTGCTTTTATTTTGAAATGTTCTAGATGTACGTTCGCTAAATCGCTGACTTTACTTTCCGCAAAAAGCACTTTTCGTCATTGCTTGCGGTGTCACTAATAGAGTTTTTCCTATTTTTTCGTTTGCAAATGCTGTTAACCAGCGGTTTTTCATGTTAGAAGTGTCACCTTTTAACCGCAAGTTTGCGTTTTTAGAAAAGACTGCCAATGTTTTATAGCAGGCTAAAGTAAGTTGCCTTTTTCCCCCATTAGTCTCAGTGTAGCAATGCTAGCGTTTACAGTGTTAAGTATACCGTAATTTCCCGAATATAAGGTGCACCCATGTATAATGCGCACCCCAAATTTACTTGTAAAATCTAGGGGAAATTATTGTACCCGTTTATAACGCGCACCCTAATTTTAGCACCAATAAATAGAAGAATACAAGAAAACAGAGCTCATGTACGGATACAGAAATGTCATTTTACTGACTGGTGAAACACAGCACAAGCATAGCACATTAGTAGTTCAAAACATTACCATAAACTGACAATATTTACGGTAATATGATTTGACAACTTCTCCAACTTACCAGAATCTAGGAGAAAACAAAACAGATGTGACTTTTCTTTTAAAGGCTGCTGTATAACTTGCTCGTTTCATCAAGATGAATAAATGTTTCTTCCATGGATTGATACCATAAAATGAAAGTGAGAGCGTAAATCGGAAATCCGTCAGAGCTCATCGCTGTCAACACGACAGTAACAATAGGAAGTATTGTTATTTTTGGGTTTGAGTTTCCCGAGGGACAGATATAGTTGACGGACACAGGAAGTGTGTGTGCTTACGTTTGTTATGGTCCGAGTTGCGGAGCTGAAATAAATGTTGACTCAAATGAGTTCAAAAAACTAAATTCTGTGCTTTATGAAGAGTGGAAAAAGCAGAATTTAACACGAACGAAATCATTCGGCTGATTAGAGTGAAGTACTACCGAAACAAAATGGTGATGTCACGTACCGTAATGGTCGGCAACGGGTTGCCGCATACGTTTCTTCAACACAACGTGGCCGTATCAATTAAAAAAAAAATCGGTTTATATATATATATATATATATATATGTAATATATATATATTTCTGTCTCCATCCATGTACCCGTTTATAATGCGCACCATGATTTTACAAGTTGATTTTGGGGGAAAAAAGTGTGCGTTATATTCGGGAAATTACGGTAGATGTGTTTCCTTATTTTGTATGTGTGAACAGTAATTCTACGACGTGTTGTTGACCAATAAACATCTGGACACAACAACTGGAGTCTCATATGTCATCTACACGCAGGCACGCGGTGATAAAACGCAGCCGTGAAAATTACCGCCCTCATTTTTACTTACCTTGCGACAGGTTTAGCAACTTCAATAAAACATGTTGTTAGTTAGATGGACTTACGACCCCCCCCCTCTAAAAATGTTCTCCTCAGATCTACACAATTCACGTAGGTCCCCCTTTTTGACTTCAAAACGGCGAATTTTGCCAAAAGGTGAGTGATTTTCATGCCTGAGTATGTGATATAAATGTTGTAATACATGTTTTACCTTGCTGTTGTGTTGCCCTTTAGCGCAGCACCGCCTAATGGATGCATAAAACAACCCTAGCCTCTACTGTAGTGTTTATTCTATGCGCCTTATAATGCGGTGCGCCTTTTATATGGAAAAAGTTTTAAAATATGTCATTCATTGAAGGCGCGCCTTATAATCCGGCGCGCCTTATAGTGCGGAAAATACAGTACTTCCTGTTGAGTTGGGGGCATTTTACGGGTCACTTCCTGTTTGAGTTACAGAACAGGAAGTGACCTGGGAATCACCCAAATAAATAGGCAGTGACTCAAACGCAACAGGAAATGACCTGTAAGTGCCCTAAAACGAACAGCAAGTAACCTGTAAATGCCCTGAAAATCAGACAGACTGTGAATGCTCTGGTTTCGAATGAACGAACGTTCCCAGTCTAAATGGATTGGGTGTCGAGCACCGTCAATGGCAGCCTTAAGAGTTAACTGAGACACTATTATGGTGGACGATTTTGGTAGCAACTTGTTGGTTTAAAAAAAAAAAAAATTTTTTTATTAAACATTGTCACCTTTTTAAAATGATATCTCGATTCTAGGCAAGAGCATATTGATAACCTTTTGGGATACAAAGTATCACGATATATCACCATTTCGATATTTTGTCACACCCCTAGTAGACACAATGGCTGAAGGTGGTGAAACTACACCTGAGCTTTTTCCACCCTCAAAAAAGACAAAGTCGCTCGTATGGGAGTTCTTCGGCTACCGAAAAGAAACAGACGGCCGCAGCTTAGAGGAGGAAGGACAGCACGACCTCCAACAAGATTTCAAATTTGAGTGACCATCATCCGTAACTTTACCCAAAATTTTAATTAAACACTATCATGAACTTTTCCCACCAGCTACGACAGTTCACTCCAGCGTTTTAGTGTGTCTAGCGATGGTAAAACAAATACGATAACCTAAGTTTGTTAACGAGGCAGATAACGTGCCTAGTTAGCATGCGAAGAAGGCCAACTAGTTTCCTCTTTACCATTAGCCAACTTTTATATTGTCTTCCGCCATTGCAAACATCTGTTCAGATTTAAAATTTTGATAATACAGCCTGTGGTGTTTTTTCTCTCTGGCAACTTTCTGTGTGGAGAGAGGGTGTGCGCGTGTGAGTGTGTGTGAATAATGTGTAAATAAAAATACGTGTGAATAATGTGTAAATAATAATACGAGTCATACACATGCGCTTTGTCTCTTGCTCTCCATTAAAATTCAACTAATTAATATTAATAGTAGTAGTGGTAAATGTGTTTTACATAAAATCAATTTGATCATATATTGTCGAAGTCCAGTTCTACATCACCAAGGGTTGTTCTAATGTTGAGCTACATGAGCTGTAGGTTTAGTTGACAAGTTGTATTTATTTTAATTTTATTTAAAATATCATTTAGTTATTTTTTGTTATCTATTTTAACATTATATTCATGTTGATGTTCCACTTTGCAAATATGTTGTGAAAAATAAAAATATCGTTTTCAATAGAAGAAAGTTTTTTTTTTAACCCATACTTCTAAAAATAACACATTTTAGAGCTAAAATTACAATACCGTGACACCGTGGTATTTTTGCTTAAAGGGTATGACAACACCTGGGGAAATGCTAATATTCCATCATTTATCCATAAACGCATGCCTTTTGGATTCATATCATGCCACTTCGTGTAATTACACACATCGCAACACCAAGAAAATGATAGAAATTTGGATCTATTGTCAAGCTAAAACAACCCGACCCCGAGATCCCGGAAATTTAGCATATTGTGTGCGTGACGTCACTACAAGGAAACAACCGGCTCAGTGCTTAGTACTGAATGGCGGCGATGATGGCGGACAGTTTTGTTTCTAGTTGCAGCGACGAATCCGACGTAATGAACATTCTTCTAATGGTGACGAGGAGAGTTATGAACCTTTCTTTGGTGTTTTGGGTTATCAATTTGAGCCCAAACGAAAGCCAATGCAGCCTAATGAAAGGATCATTGAGGGGAGCAATCACACTGATGAAACACCGGCAACAACAGATCGTGTGGGGAAACACTGAATGGTTTGTTTTGCATTTCTTTTTGTAAAGCTGATACACTGTGACCGCAAAATAATGTAGAGAATAATTATCATTTATTGTGCTATCATCGGTTTTCGCTCTGCCAACCGACACAAATATGAATGGGATTTGAGGATTTGTTCTATATATTTTACGAGCGATAATTTATCCATGTGTCCAGTCCAATATCCAATGCGTGATATGTTTTTTATTATAAAAGAGTACTCACTCTGGCCATTTCCCTCCTTTGCTTTGCCTGGGGTTGTGGGGTGGTCTCATCAGAGCCAGTCATCGTCCTCTTTCTTGAAATCTCGGGACATTTAGGTGGCTGCGCGTGTATGGTGGGCACCGCATCTGCTTTCAGCAGCAATTTCTTAGCAAAACCCGATTTCATTTGTCCATAGTTCGAATAGCTTTCAGGTGTAAAATGAGCACCACACAAAACCGTGCCGGAGGCTGGGTCTGCAAAATTAGCCCTATTAGCACGGACGAACTTTACTCATTGTCGGCGTATTCCAGCTCTTTTTCTCGCGTTCGGGAACTCATGGGTGCTACATTGCGACAAATGGCTATTTGTACACCACATAGCATGACAGGTTAGAACCATTTTAGCGATTTTTTGATAAAACATGAACGCAACTCTCTCGTCGATAAACAACGATGGCACCTGCCTTGACCTTTTGTTTCCTTGTTGTGACGTCTCCGCCCCATTCGGCTGTTTCCGGAATACTTTCGGAAATGTTCGTAATTTTCGATCTATTTTCGATAACTGCTCATGAATGTGATTTTTTTGTTAACTTTGTTAATATTTGTTATCTTGCCACATAACGGTTCTATTGATATCTCACAGCCCCTTAGTGTTTTAATACCCTTTAAGGCCATACCGTCATAATACCGGCACTTGCCTACAATGTACAATCATCCAGCTTTCTGAGTGCTTCATCAGTAAACCAGCGAGCACTGTTAGCATCATATAAAGTGGCATACCTAGTTGCTCAGTGCCAAAAACCCAACACCATAGCAAAGAAGCTGATAGTGCCTCCAGCATTAGACATGGTCCCAGTCATGCCGGACGATACAAGTGCTGTAAAAATAAAAACTGTCCCTCTGTCCAATAAGAGTGTCATGTTTGTTTGATTTATATATATATATATATATTTTTTTTTTTTTGTTTGTTTGTTTTGTTTTGTTTTGTTTTCGGTCAAATGGCTTGGCATTTTGTGCTCTGAGTTAATGTTGCTAATCAACTTTCAGTTTCAAATGGTCAAAAAATGGACTCTTACCCTTACAGTTTAGATGTGACTTTTTTTTTTGTAATTCAGGAAAATTGATGCGCTTTAAGTCTCTTCTGTTACCAAAAAAAAAAAAAAAATGTTAATGAAATTACTCTAAGTTGATCTATATTCCTTTTTTTCTTTAATGTAAATAAGGATACAATGTTATGCACAGGTGTTCTTATTATAATTTTATAGAGAAATGATACTATATACAGAGGCGGTAGAAAGTTGGGGGGGTGCAAAATGCTTCTTCCATGGGGGCTTTAACAGAAAATAGTTTAGAAGCCTTGCTTTAGGTGAAATGTAACTGATTGTGTTAAATACATTATATTGTATTAAGTCGATCATGACACTTTTTATTGGCAATTATCGTTTTGTTTACTGAAAAATCAATCTTATCGTCATGTAATTGGCGACTACATGTGAAAATTAGAACTACTTCATGGTTTCATATTTGTAAACTTTGATTTTGATACCAAAAGCCTATCACCCCAGAATACAGTGGTACCTCTACATACGAAGTTAATCCGTTCCAGGACCTTGTTTGTAAGTCGAAATGGTCATATGTCGAGCAGGATTTTCCCATAGGAATACATTATATTTCCATTAATTCGTTCCACAGCCCAAAAACCTGCACTAAATCCTTAAAAAATACTGCTGGTGCTATTACAAATGGCAATTACACGTAGCAAAACAAATAAATTATAAATCAAAATTGGAATAATATAATAAAAAGAATAATAATAATTCCTGTAATAGTGTAACGAATCGGGTTCTAATAAGGCGGACGTTTTTTTGTGTACCTGAACGCACCGCGGGGCTGACGTGCCTGGACCGGTGAGCTTGAGTTTCACTTTCACTTTGAATGTTCTCTTGAGAACACCGTCAATTGCGGCAGACAGCAGGCGTTTTGTGTTGAATAAGTTGTGAAAGAAATGATGAAAACGTGGCGAAGCTGGCGATTTCTTTGGAGATGTTACCACAATAAGAATTGTCAGCTTAACTTATAAAGACTGGCGAACGATGGTCGGAGGAGGACCGTGGAGATGTATTGTTGAGCCATTTCACGGATGCCCACCCCACGCTCATATTTTTCTGTCATTTGCATCTTCATTTAGAAGGTAAGCATCAACTTTTTCCTTGTTTCACCACCTGTACCAACCTTTTCTGAAACCTGTGTTGATTTGTCACACAAGAAAATCCGCCGTGCATTCGTCTGCGGTGCTGCCATTGTCGTCGTATTTCGAGCATGTCGTCGGATGTAGAAACAAATGGCGAGTCAAATTTTACGTCGGATGTCGAAAAGTTCGTGTGTCGAAGCGATCGTATGTAGAGGTACCACTGTATATTGTTATCACCATAAGAAGTTCTACTGTACTTAAGATTAATACAAAGGGACTTTCTTTAAAAACTGTGAGGTTACTCACCTGGTCATATTCAGAGGAGGAGACAAGGAAAAGAATGGAGGTGACTGAGTCGAAGCATTCAAACCAACGGCGCCTCTCTGAACGCTGACCACCTACATCCACCATTTTGAAAGGCACGTTTTTTATTTCAAAGTCGTACTCATGGATGCCCTTGGTAGGCTTTCGGGCCAAGAGGATGTCCTGTTGGCTGGGGAGGTAGTCCTGATAGGGGGAAAAAACAAATTCACAATTTTTAGTAGCCAGTGATGGTAAGAATAAAATTTCTCAAGTATTTGTTGAAATGTGCAGTTACACACTAAATGTTGTGCCATCCTTACTTATATTGCTTTGTGGATATCCACATTTAACACTGAGCATTCCAGAGATACCGCAGAGGATAAACAAATGACCCTAATTAGGAGTGAGTGTGTATGTTTATTGCATTCCAGGCATGACTCATCACTAAGATCATAAGGATATGCAGTGCATTTATGTAGTAGTCAATATAGAAACCAATCTTCTAATTATGATTTTATATCATCATAGCAATATATAATAAATTCTTAATTATTTGCTAAAAAAAAAAACTGTGCTATTTTGACAGCTTCACCCCTCACTTTGTTTTTCAACAGACATTAAAAAGACCTGTAACAAATGCATTGAAGTAGTGCTGCAACATTAAAGTCTAAATAATTAAATTATTTTGCTTAAATGTAAAGATATCTAATTGTATACAAGTGATTGTGAGCAGTTTGAACTTTGAAGACTATATTACGATAGCAAAACATCATTGATAATCAATTCATTAATAATTGGGTTGTCTGTATGTGTAGGTCGCTCGATTTTGTTTACATAGCGATTTCCAAATGTTTTGAATGCATCAATCACACATGGATTTGGAAGGCCATTAAAGTAGACCTGTCAACCAATATTGATGGGCAATATATAATTATAATCATCATAAATTGTTGCAGATATGCAACATTTTTGTCCTCCCTCTACTGCGCCCCCCACAAAAAAATGAACCACTTTAACCATTTATGCTGTGACAATATATCCTAATAATCCACCTATTCAAATACAATAAATGTTTATTCGTAAACACACAAACTATTCAAAAATAAATATATATATATGTTAATTAAAATTAAATTAAAATTTTTAAATTAAAATAAATTAAATCAATTGAATTAAATATGGATATTTTTAAATAGCAATGCATAACGTGTCGTTTGAAAACTCGCTTCACGTAGAATATGAAATAAGCAAGAAACCCAACACCATTTTTGTTTTGAAATGTCCATTGGATGTGCGTGCGCTAAACCGCTAACCATAAGCTTAACACTTGGTACAAACAGCGTACAGGTGTTTTTTTCCATCGTTTGAAAAGATTGAATTTTGAAGAAGATTGCCATTGGTTCATAGCAGGGTAAAGTTCATTGTCTTTCAGCATTAGCCTCATTGTAGCAATGCTAACGCTATACAATGTGAAATACAGGTAGTCCCAGGGTTATGAACGAGTTACGTTCCTACGCAGGCGACATAAACCGAATTTCCGCATAAGTCAGAATGAACTTTTTAAAAACCCCAAAATAACAATCCAAAAAGTCCAAAAGTATTGTATTTTGTTTAATGATGGAGGAGACACTAACCTCCGATGGCAGCATTGGGTCTGGCTGGACTGTCGCCTTATGATTTAGGAGCAGACTCTCGTCTGACATGGATAAAGGACAGCTGCGCTCTGGTTTGGCCCACATAAGACTAAGTTGTTTCAGCTAATATATATTTATGTATGGATTTTTAATTAAGTTTAGCTACAGTTTGTCGAGTTTGTGTGTCGAGTGTCGAGTGTGTGAACGATTTTCTATGAGAATTGTAAATACATTAGCATTTGTAGCATTTAAGCTAGCGGAATTTTGTTAGGCAATTTAGGCTAATTTAATCTATTAAATTTATATATTGATCAGACTAGATGGACGTTTGAACACCAATTGTTTTGTGTCAAGTGTTTTATGTAAGGGTGTAACGGTACATGTATTCGTATTGAACCGTTTCGGTACTTGGTGCTTGGTTCGGAACGGAGGCGTACTGAACAAGTTTCTGACGTAATGTAACCCTTACTTTTTGAGGCTGTGAGTCGATCGGGTTACAGTTTCTTTGTGTAGACTATATTTACTCCGTCTTCTCTATTATAATGAGGACCAACACGGTAGGACAGTAAGAAGCGTCAACGGCGCGACAACGTGGCCGCCGCGATAGCGCAGTCGCAGTGCGGCCGCGTGTTAGATGCATCCCAGAAGCGGCTCAACGCAACGCACGCAAAAAGAACGGCAGTTTATTATTTGACGCGAGATGCGGCCCTCCTGCGTCAATACTACTAGCTAGCAGACCGGAAGTTACTCATGTAAAAATACGGTGGATCCGGTCGATTTTCAAAATAATATGCAATCGTAACCCACTTTTTGAGTCCATCAGATCTCTTGAGTGGTAGATTGGGGCACAGTTGACTCTTTGTTGATTTACAGTTGTCTTCTCTGCTATAATAATAACCAACACGGCCCTGTGTTTAATACAAAACCCTCCTACCACAACAAAACAACTAATATTCACATAGGAACTAAAGTTATACAACATAAAATATACAATATAAATGAATACTCCATCACATTTGTAAAATACAAACACGTAATAAAATAAATAATAGCCCATTTAAATAAAATAAATTGAAATGAGCTAAAACACCTGTAATTAAATAATAAGAATAATACCCAGATCCTGCTTCCACAATTAAATTTATTAATTTCTGTGTGGCGCTTTAACTTGTGAAAATCCACCAATAAAGCTTTTGACCGATCATAAGAAAAAAAAAAAATCATTGAGGCACTTCATTTGTAAAATACATGTTAAAATCTTTGTCATTGGGATTGCTTTTCTCTTTAGCACAGGACTTCTTTTTTCTTATTTCTTTCAGAAAGAAAGCTGACCAATACGCGGGGTCTGAAAGGCAAATTGTTGTTGGATTATTATCTTTAAATACCTGCTACTTTTTGAGCAGAATTCTAGCTTTGTATAGGCTACTGTTCTTTTTGTTGAAAGCACAAAAGTGTGTAATAAACAACTAGCACATTTATATTTTGCATTTTGTTTTCTTACTGTACCAAAAATGAACCGAACCGTGACCTCAAAACCGAGGTACGTACCGAACCGAGATTTTTGTGTACTGGTACACCCCTAGTTTTATGGTAAAAATGTGTGTTGTTTAGAACATACTGTTATGTAAATATGTGTGTTACAGCTTTACAAATTGTCAAAAGGAAGTAAAAAGCTTCAAAAAGCACAACTGCCTTGTCTGATGTCTGTAAAGCCGAACAACTTTACGCTTTGTGAGGACAAGTAGTCCTAATAATAAAGTAGAAATAAGATACTTTGAGGTACAATAAGGTACTGTTTATAAAACAAAAATAAAATAAAATAACGACTGGAGACAAAATGGCGGACGAGACTCCGGCGTCGGAAAGTCGAAATTGCGTAAATCGTTGTAATCCGGGGATTACATTTTCTTATTTTGTATATCTGAACTTTAGTTTTACGGTGTGCTGATGACCTATTAATATTTTTGAAAGGAATTGGAGCCTCATATGGCATCAATGGCGAAGCATGCGTAAACCTATGCAAGTACGGGGTGATAAATCACAGCCGGAAAATTAACGAACTCATTTTCATTTACCATGCAATTATAGACTTATTGCATATCGTGACTAGGCATGTGCCTGTTACCGGAGTCACGGTTTACCGTGGTGTGAACACGTCCCGGTTACAAAACCACTAAAAATTTCCGTCATACCGTAGTGCGGTATTCGTTATTTTTCAGCCACTTCCCCTGTTTGTTGCTGTGTCAGTGACGCGATTCTGCTAAACGGTCAGCGAACCCAAAAACAAACACTCCATACACAAGGCGTACTTTTCTTCAATTTATTGAGCTCTCAAATCATGGTAAGTGAAATATACAAAATGAATACGTTTAAAACGTCGTACAATTGAATTTTTCCAAGTGTGAGTAGGTTCGACAGGTTAGCGCCACGAAAAAGTTCGACAAAAACAAAACACACATTTTCCTTTCAAATTCAATATATTTATTTTGTATTTACTTTAACATTTATGTTCCAATTTGCAAATATGTTCTGAAAAATTAAAAAAAAATCCTGTTCAATAGAAAAAAAGTTTTTTTTTTTTTTTTTCCCTTTAACCCATACATCTCAAAATAACACATTTTGGAGCTATAATTGCAATACCGTGATACTGCGGTAATTTTGCTCACGGTTATCGTACTGTCAAAATCTCATACCGGCCTAATCGTGACAGGCTAAATCTAAGTTATAAAACGGAAACAGAGGCAGAGGCCTGAGGAGGACCGTGATATTTGATACCATATGAGCCACTTAGGTTGATCATGTGGTGAACCATGGTCTAACAATGAGGAAAGCTGGGCAAAGAGTACAGCCAAATTTGAGACATAGCAGTTGATGCTTTTCATAGCTATATTCGCCACGCTAGGGGATATTTTCCCTGCTGCTTGGCCAGGGAAAACATTGTGAATGTAGGCGCTCTTGGATCACGCAGCAGTGTTACAATCCGAAACACACCTGCAATTACACATCTGAACAAGCTGAATAAATTAAGATTTTGGAGTGGCTAAATCAGGATTTAAATCAAATTCAGATGCTGGGTGTTACCTGAAACGGAGCGTTCATGCTAGAAAACCCTTCAAAATGGCAGAGTTGCATTTGTAACTTCAATCTGTCAAATAATATTGTGTTCCTCACAGGGTATGATTTCAGTAGAACATCTCTGTAAATGAATATAGCAACACTATATTTTTGCAACTTGTCTTTCTTTATATAGCCACCTGTGGTGGAAATTTTCAGTAACAGCCTTTTAGTGCCTACATTTAAGTGCCCCTGATACAAAAAAAAAAAGGGTTAGGGTTATGTTTATTTCATATTACTCGCGGTATTTCATGCTCCTGAATGTAATGGACGGCTTGGATGTGTGTGGAAGTGGTCAGTATATTTATTCAATTTTTTTAATCCCGCGCTACGAAAATGAGAGACTTCCGGCCACGGTCTCTGATTGAGGATGAAGGCGAATGTGACATCAACGGACTACCGTAATTTCCCCAATATAAGGCGCACCCTTGTATAACGCGCACCCCAAATTTACTTGTAAAATCTAGGGAAAATTATTGTACCCGTGTATAACACGCACCCTAATTTTAGCACCAGTAAATAGAAGAATACAAGAAAACAGAGCTTGTGTACAGATACAGAAATGTCATTTTAGTGACTGGTGAAACACAGCACAAGCATAGCATATTGGTAGTTCAAAACATTACCGTAAACTGACAGTATGTACGGTAATATTATGATTTGACAACTTCTCCAACTTACCAGAATCCAGGAGAAAACAAAAGAGATGTGGCTCTTCTTTTAAAGGCTGCTGTATAACTTGCTAATTTCATCCTGATGAATAAATGTTTTTTCCATGGATAGATACGGTAAAATAAAAGTGAGGCTAGAAGTCGGAAAACCAGAAGCGCGCATCGCTGTAGACTAACAAGAGGAACTATTGTTATTTGGGTTTGAGTTTCCCAAGGGACAGATATAGTTGATGGACACAGAAAGTCTGTGTTGTGTTACATTTGTTACGGTCCGAGTTGCGGAGCTGCAAATTAATGTTGACGCAATGAGTTCAAGAAATTCTGTGCTTACGAAGAGTGAAAAAAGCGGAATTTAACAGAGACTAAATCATTCGACCAATCAGAGTGAAGTATTACCGAGTTATAACAGAATTCACTGGCGGAACTTATGTTGACACGTTGTATAGTTCCCAGGGGGAGGTATTTTGTTGAGGGAACAGCCGTAAAGATAGTTATATTCCGCGGGTTGCATGTGAGACAGACATTGCTACTGTATTTTGTTGCAGCCTAAATGTCAATAAAGCAATGCGGATTAGCTCCGTTGTTTTATACTCCGCCTCCTTCCCTAGCTCGCCACGACAGAAACAAAATGGTGACGTCACGTACCGTAATGGTCGGAAACGGATCGCCGCATACGTTTTTTCAACACAACATGGCCGTGTCAATAAAAAAAAAAAAATCTGTCTTTATATAGATATATATTTATATTTTTGTCTCCATCCCTGTGCCTGTTTATAATGCGCACCATGATTTTACAAGTTGATTTTGGGGAAAAAAAGTGAGCGTTATATTCGGGAAATTACGGTAATCATCTCACAATACAGCCATTAATATCGTATGCAGAAGGATTGCGGATTCATCTGATTTAGTGGATTAATTTGTTTAGGGCTTCAGCTATCGAATATTTTAGTAATCGAGTAATCGACTGAAAATTCTATTGATTAATCGAGTAATCGGATAAAACAAATATATTTTTAGGTGAAGAGCAATTATAAATATACATGAGAAAACAAGACATTTCATCTAATCTTGAACCATTTTCATTCAATCAATGTCTTTATTTTCGATGTATATTGTTGAAAACAGCCAACAATTGCATCTCAGATGTAACTAGAATAAAAAAAAAAAAATTAAAAAAAAAGACTAATTCACTGCTTTCACTCAAAAAACCTTTAGATCTTATTAAAAAAAAAATATATATATATATATATATATATATACACCTAAAAATGCCGTTACGCTTGATAACACACATCACTTAAAAGTTAGGATTTTTTCCCACGTGTTTCAATTGAATTTCTATTTGTGACAAGCCATTTTTAAGTTCTAGTTGAGTTTTAAGTTAGTCTAAACTGTAAGTCCTGATAGGATTTTGAGTTTTCAAAATAAATGTATGATACAGGCTGTATTAGAGCACATTAGGGACCAGTGCTACTTGGTGTTTTGTCCAGCAATGACTACTGAGCTAAAATTGATAGTTAGCATTATTGAGTTTTTATTTTACACCCCTCATCACTCCACATCGCTATGTTATGTTAAAGCCTGTATCTAAGACACGTTAGCCACACATCGACAGTGGTCATAATTAATAGAAACCTAGCCCTCCGCAGGGCTAACCTTACGTGAGCTAGTAACAGTAACGTTAATCTTATTTATTAGCGCTTAGCGCTCTATTGCTTTAAGATGGCGGCTGTTTACTAACGCTGCCCAGACGCGGCCGAGTCTGTCATTTCGCATCTACTTCAACACGCATGTGATCTCAATGAGACTCATCAGACGCTACCTGCTACCAACGTAGCATCGTGCGAGCTAGTATTTAGCAACGTCGGCGTCGTTTGTAGCGGCTGTCGGCTGCAGTAAGTTTGTTTGTTTAGTTTTTTTTTGCTTCTTCCTCTACGCACGTGACATCAGAGCGTTGTCCCGCATTAAAAGTAGTCCGAGCAAAACGTGATGCTTAGAGCTGTCAAAATAAACGATTACGCGAGGTGAATAAAATTACTCGGATCAGTTTTTAAACGAGTTCCTCGAGTATTCATTTCAGCTCTAAATATGTTTATTTTTTTGCGTCACGCCAGCACAATGTGCTGCAGGCTTTTGTTGCTACACCAGGGAGAGTGGTGTGAGGCTTTTTTGATTTCCAAAAGATCCTTGTTCACTGTGAAGAATGGGCAGAACAAGTCAAACAATTAAGAGACCATTGGACGGATGACTACGTGAGTAAGCTACATGTTTCATGTTCTGTCAAATACTGGGATCATGGAGAAGTCGGCAGTTTTGGCCATTATTGAGTAATTTAGCCCTGTCCTACTGAATAAATGCATTTTTAATATTTCATATTCCATTTAGCACAAGACTGTTATTTGTCATGACCATAAAATTTATTTAGCAATTGGGGAAAAAGACAATCCAGTAAAAATAATGGAGTAGAGAAATAAAAACAATGATGACATTTTGCTGTTCTCTGTCACATTTTCCTCGTTCTTTCTGAATCCTCCCCATTGGGCTGAATTCTAAATCGGCTGAAAACGTTACTCTGCCGACGTCATCACCAAGCTGGAGGCGCTAGAGCGCTATAATGACAGGCAGGGCTAAATGGAAGATTAAAGGACTCATTTCTTGTCATCAGCGTTTTGCCAACTTGTTGTATATAGTCGATTTTATTCACATAATAATGCTATTTAAGATTTTTTTTTTTTTATCGTGTCACAGGCACTTTAAAAAGTGACACCTTTTTAAAACGATATATCGATTTTTGGCAGGATTCTTGTTGGATTCTATCATTCTATTGGGATACAAATTATTGCGATATATAGCAATATCAATACATTATCATTACAGGCGTGCGAAATTTCCGATTCGCTGATTATTCGGGATTCGGCCGTGGACGATTCGAGAACGATTTTCAAATATCCAAATTCCGATTATAGAAATATGCCAAGTAAAGCGGAACTAAAACACAGCGCGGTCTTTGGGACGCAATAGCGCTATCTTCGGGACGCACTGAGGAACAGACCGAGTGTAAACATGGCTCAGGCTCAACTCGTGACCGCTAGATAAAAAAAAAACATTACCTGACTGCGGCCGACAGCTGCTACAAACTACGCACACACAATGCTACGGAAATGAGAGACTCTGCGGCATTAGCAGCACATGTATAGAAAACTACATGCGAAATGACAGACTCCCAGGTGTTAGTAAACAGCAGCCATCTTAAAGCAGTAGACTTCTCTGGAAGGCTGTTGTAGCAAACCTTCCCAGCGAATCTAACTTTTTATCTAAAATACTCCTAAATCGGCAAAATCTTGACTTGAATGTATCTTTAAATGATGAAATAGTTTTAAAACTTTCACATGTCGAAAGTAGACAGAAGGGAAATTATGGAATAACGGGAGCAGTTTTAACAACTTTAACAGTTGATTCACAACATTAAATTAATTATATGTAGTTTAAAGCTGCTGATACAGAATGGGGACTTGAGTATTTTATTTATTGTTTTGAGCTGTTAACTTGATAGTGAAATAGTAGTTGGTTTAGGCCTGAGAAGATTTTTGTACAATTTGTGTATCTAATGTACGAAAAATAAAAAACAGGTAATACTGGGGGTGGGGTGCATTAATAATCAATTTATAATTGAACCGCAGCTTCTGAATCAGAATCAAATTGTTAGGTGCCCCAAGATTCCCACCTTATCTTACATTAATACAGACAGTTCTTATCATTTCAACTTCTTGTTTTTGATCAGTCACACACTGTTTGTCCACCGCATGAAAAATCATTCATGCTGTAACTCATTCGCTGACATTAATGGTTATAGACGCTCAGCCATGTTAATTTATTGTATGGGAGAAAAGATTTTTAAAAATTACTTGCACTAGGGCTGCACAATATATTGTTTGAACATCGCCATCGCGATGTGCGTATGCGCAATAGTCCCATCGCAGGATGTGCGATTGTTTTTTGGAACATGTAAAGTTTTGTTTTGCTTCATAAAAGCAGCAGAGTGTGCAGAGACATGGCCTCCTGTAGACTTTCTATATGCAGCATCTTCATAATTAACTGATGAAACCCTTTAGCGTAGATTAAATTGTATTGCTGTAAATGAATACAATGTGGTCATTATGAGTCAACCAAAGTCTTCCCGAACAGCTATTCAAGTCATTTGGTGAAAATTCTTAAAGTTTAAGTCTTGCAATATGCAGGTAGTCCCCGGGATACAAACAGGTTCCGTTCCTACACTGGCGATATAACCCAAATTTCTGCTATAATCGGAATTAACCCTGTATATACCCTCCAAATAACTACCCAAAAACATGTATTGTACATCATTGTACCGTCTTCGCCAAGACGTTGCAGCTAAGTCCTTGTTAGACAGGGAGCTAAACTCTGAAAGGACGATGCCAGACATCCGTGTGGTTTGCTGACTTTATTCAGCAGCTCATTACATTAACACTTGCAGAATGAAACTAAAATAAAAATGAAATTAAATCAGTTTCATTTTCAATAACAGCAATTCAAATTTGTATTTATAACTACCCGCTGATACAGTAATAACAATCCAAACAAACGATTAGCATATATCAGTTAGCGTCCGCACATCATAAAAAACAGTCACATAAACTCGCCCCAAGTGTTTTACCACAATTGAAAACGCACAATAAACAGTACAAAAGGTGTTGTATACAGGTGCTGCCTCTGTGGATGCTTAACAAGCAACAAATGTGCGCGCAGGCTTTCTTTCCCCCATCCCTCATTCGGCTGCGCGACTTCGTGTGTATGCATGCACTCTTCTTCGTGTGTGCAAATATGTTCTTCTTCGTGTGTATATGCGCTCTTAATCGCGTGTGGAAGTACTACCTGTTCTATTGCTTGATGCGCTAAAATAAAAGCATGCATCACAAAACAAAAGTCAACATTATTAATATTATTATTATAGACATCACATCATCGCCCATTTAATATCCAATATTTCCAGAAAAGTTTAACTTTAAAAACGATTGAAATGAACAATACAGGGTGACCCAAAAAAAAGTTTACACTGCCATAATACAACCTAAATGCCATGTTTATTCAGCTTAGAATTAGAATTTAATCACAAAGTATACATTATTGTAAAGAACATGTACAGTACACTCTATTTTTCAATGTGTCCTCCCTTAAGTGTCACAACAGCCTCCAGGCGCCTGCGGAACGCTTGACAGGTCTTCTTTATGTAGGATGCTGTCATCTTTTCCCAAAATCTAACAATGGACCTTTCCAAGGCTGCCACAGAAGTTTGTGGCTTCTTACAGGCACTGTCCTCCACAGTTGCTCATATGCTATAATCCAGGGGATTGAGATCTGGACTCTGGGGTGGCCGCATATCACCTTGTCAATCAACTTTTTGGTCCGCACAGATCGGCACTTCCAGACCCAGGTTTTCGTGAGGCTGTTCCAGTATCTTTCAGCTTCTTTTTAACTTTGTAGACTGCACATCTGGATATTCTCAGATTTGCTGCAATCTCAGTAGGTGTCAGACCGACACGCAGCAATTCAGGTACAGCTAAAGTTTTCTTCATTTTCAGCAGAAGCACAGGAATTGTAGAGACGAGAGATTACCAGCTGCATTGAGTGACCTTAATGAATCACTTAAGCATGACAACCTATTTAGATATGTTTCAATGGCTTTTAAACAAGCAGTCAACTGAGTGTAAACTTTTTTTTGGGTCACCCTGTACATTAAACCTCAACAGGCCTCTATTTCCATTTATGTTATAAATGCAACAGAGGGGAAATAAAATGGAATTTGACAGAAGGAGACTTTTAAAGAACTGGACTTCTCTCAGCATTTGTGAGACTTACCGACTGTCCCAGCTTTTCCAAATTGTCCAAGAAATACCTGACAGATTCTCCCTGAAATAGAGAAAAAGAGAATAAGTCATTGTTGTTCATGAAAATCTTTTAACGTTTCCACAGAGTTTGTTTTCAATTTGGCCGTTGATAAAACCAAGTCATACAAGTAATCTGCGCTGCCTGAAAAACTGAACTTTTTTTTTTTTTTTTAAATAATAATAGTGGCGGCACGGTGGCTGAGTGGTTAGCACATCTGCCTCACAGTTCTGAGATCAAGGGTTCAATCCCGGGCTTCGGCCTTCCTGTGTGGAGTTTGCATGTTCTCCCCGTGCCTGCGTGGGTTTCCTCCGGGAACTCCGGTTTCCTCCCACATCCCAAAAACATGCATGGTAGGCTGATTGAACACTCTAAATTGTCCGTAGGTGTGAGTGTGTGCGTGAATGGTTGTATGTCTCCTTGTGCCCTGCGATTGGCTGGCAACCAGTTCAGGGTGTCCCCTGCCTACTGCCCGTAGCTAGCTGGGATAGGCTCCAGCACCTCCGCGACCCTCGTGAGGAAAAGCGGCATGGAAAATGAATGAATGAATGAATGAATAAATAATAATAATAATAAAGTAGATTTGGTAAATTTGGTAGCTTCCTCTTTCAGATAGTGGAAGAATATTTTAAATCTTCTGCTTGTAAGTAAAGATGCACAATAATACCGGTTACCGATAATTATCGGCCGATAATTGCAATTATGACGTCACACAGATAATCCAGATATAAAAAAAAAATTCAACCGATAATGCAATCCGATAATTATATACTTGATTTAAGTTCCAAATGTGCGCAATCGAAGCCACCGCCGCCTCTTCAATCCCTCCTCTCTCTGATGCCCCCAAGGGAGGAGGAGTTGAAGAGTATGTCGTCAAAAAGGAGGCGGCATTACACAACAGGGTTGGGGCGATATCATGGCGGCTCTGTCACTAGTGTGGGTTGATTTTTCCCAGTGTGAAACAAACAACGCTCTTGCCATCTGCAAGACATGCACTGCAGAAGTTTCACAAGGCGGAAAGAAAGCGTCCTCATTCAACACCACTAACCCAATCTGCCATTTAAAACTGCATCACAAAGATTTTTGGATACGAGGCTGCTGCTAGCGCGAATGCTAAAGCTAAACACATCGCTTGAGACGATGAAGAGACTAGGGCTGTCCCAAACGACTAATTTTCTCCCGATTAGTCAGCCGACTATTTTTACGATTAGTCGACTAATCTAATAATAATTTTTTTTTTTTTTAACTAATTTAGCAATGAAATTTTTGTTGACGCTTATCAATTCACAAAAAACATATTGGAACACTTAAATTATTTATTAAAGTACAAATAAACACGTAAATAACAATAATAAATCACAAATAAACAATGAGTTTAAATGCTGATAGAATTAACTAGTGTAGCATCCCGATTGAAAAGATGGTCTCTTAAACTGATGGTTTACAACTTTTATTCCATCCTTGATGTAAACACACCGTAAGAGCTACGATGCACACAAATAAAACAACACAATTAGAAAAAAAAACTTTTCACCTTTTTCCTTTTAAACCTTATTTATATATCAATGAATAGACTATATGAATTGCCTTTACCTTAATTTATTACCTTATCATTGACAATCTCGCCCTTGAGTGCAATCACTGTATATACTGTATATATTTATGACCTTTTAACCTTATATAATTTTCTATACCATAAAATAAACCATAACATGAAATAAACCTTTCAATTAGCATTAAGAACAATACTAATAGCACTTATACGCCCATTGTCAATGAAACATTATTATTTAGTAAGGCGACAGCACCCTCTGGTGTACAAAAAAATGAAAAAACAAAAAAAAAAATTACAAACTGGTTGACGGCGCTTGAGGTGTTTATTCACGGCCGACGTGCAGCCAAGCTTGGCATTGAAGAGACAGGACAGAAGAGTGTAGCCTCCTTTGTTTCTTTGAAATAAGTCAATGTTTTGGACACTCTGGTGCGCTTTTTTTGGCTTTGTGCCGCTTTCCCCGCTTGCATACAGAGCATCCGACATTCCGAACTTTTCACGCATATATTTTTTTAACCCTTCATTAACCGTCGACGGGATATTGTGATCGTCGACGGATTTACGTCATCGATGACGTCGACTATGTCGACTAGTCGGGACAGCTCTAGAAGAGACGCTGCGGCCTTCCCGGAGTTGGGTTGTTTGGTAATGGGGCCCAAAGCGGGTGGTAAACTCCATCTAAGGCTAAACACCGGCACAAGACAGATAGTCGACAAGTCCTTCCGACGGAGCCCGCCGCTCTGGCCGGTCCGGCAGGCCACCAACGCCTCGCCCGAGGCGGTGCGGGCAGACAGGCCGAGCCCTGTTCCCCAGCGGCGGGACCTCTGGCGAACACCCCAGTTTCTGAAGCATTCCCCCACGGCGTGCAGGACGCGAGACGCACGCCTCCGCCCGGAGCGGAGCCATGCCCCGAATACGCCGCGGCTAGCTGGCTGGAGCGGACGGATATCCAGTATGAACGTAGCTGCCGCCGGCTCATCTCCGGTTCAACTCATTGAGCATTATGGCCAGACAGAGCCCTGGCGCGGGTGCTAATTTGGCGGCCGGACGGACTGATGGGCACAGGCGGGAGGGGATGCCGGACGAGAGACGTTTTTTTACCGAAGTGACCGGAGAGCCCAAGCCCCGCATAAAAAAATAATGCGGTTTATACGACCACCGTTCTTCATGAAAAACATGCCGATCACATCAGTTTCAGCACGGACATTTGGACAAGTGATGTCAAGTAAGCATGCTTATCATGACGGCACAGTTGTTATATGATCATTTCAACATGCACCAAACCTCACTCACAAAGAAGTCAGCCAGTCAGGAATGCATTCAGTATGCTGTAAATTTATGACGTCTTAATCAGATCATTTTTCTTAAATCTAGTCAAATAATTTTCCCTATCTTGTTTTAAGTGTTAAAGACTAGTTAACAGATGTATGCGCCAGATTATTCCACTTACTTAAATATTGCCATTTGTTCTTATTAAGCCCATACATCTAAAATAAATATACATTTTCACCTAAATCAAGAAAAAATGCTTTCAAATAATGTTTTGAACCATACCTATTCTTGAATAAAGAACATTTCTGACAAGTTTTTTTTAACGATTAAGTATAATAATTTATTGCTTAAAACAAGGCTGTTAAGATTATTTTCAGATAGGTTTTTTTTCTTCAAAAAAATCTAAGTGAAATATACTTGAAGCGCAGGCAGATTATTTCACTTATTTCCAATAGATTTACACTGAAAACAAGGGAATTTAACTAGTTTTATGGAGGTGTGTTTTTGCAGTGTAGTAATGTTATATGTTAGGAATGGCTTACTTTTAAAGGCATTTTTGTGCAACTTAGGTATTTCCTCTGTAAGTAATTGTTGCCAAATGTTTACCATTACACAATGTCAGACAATCGGTCTTTATTTAGATGTTGGAATAAAAAAAAAAAAGAGCAATAAATTATATTTTTGCATTGTAATATTTTCTCTTGTGTATACTTTAAAATTTTACATAAATCTTTTAATGGAATTATCGGCTTGACATTATCGGTTATCGGTTGGAACGAGGAGGAAATTATCAATTGAAAAATGTATTATCACTACTTGAAATGGTTTGTCAGTGGAATATGTAGATGAAACAAAAAAAATATTGTGGTTATGAAAAAAAAGCTTTTCAATTCAAAGAGCTTACCTTGGAGAAGTTGGGAATTACTGGCCAAATCATTTCTATTGAAGTAGTACTAGGCACGGAAACAGTTAAAGACCTTGAGTCATAAATAGGAGGTGATGAAAATCGGTAGTAGGATGTATAGTGGGAACAAATTAGAAGTCAGTTAACAATGAAGACAGGGCAGCACAGTAGCAATTGTGATGGTATTGTAACACACCGCTTGGTGGAAATGGGGCTTTAGAATACAGAGATCCCTTGCCAATTTGCGGTTTCAGTTATTCGCAGATTTTTGAGGTAGAGCATAAGGGCCCCTTGACACCTGTGCATTGCGTCATCTTCATCATCTTCATAGAAGTGCACAGGTGTTTCTACATCATCATCAGTCAAGGAACGAGCCGCGGGAGTGTAATGTGTTATTTTATTTAAAAATGACATATGCACGTATACACATACAAATCATTGTTTTCTTATATATCTCAATATATACCTTTATTAAATTTGCAGTGCTTAAAAATCATTTATTAAAATATATAGACAAGGTTGTTTTTTTTCTAATATTATACTCTGGGAAAAGAAAAGGAAAAATTATATAAAATATGTATCTCTTTTAAATACTGTTAAATATGTATCTCTTTTAAATACTGTTAAACTGAATAAATACATTGAACACAGAATTGTTTTTGTCAGCCCTTTTAATTCTCGTCGTAAGTCTTTTTGGACGAGAAATAAACGACGAGAATTAAAAGGGCTACCAAAGTCTTTTGGACGAAAGTACTTATTAGTCTTAGTCATATTTTAGTCATTTCAAAAAGTGTTCGTCTTCGTCCAGTTTTAGTCGACAATGACTCAAAATGTTTTCGTCTGTAAACTGCAAAAGTTTTAGTCCATGAATAAATAAATAAAGATTTCCAACAATTGCGAATGAACATTGACAGACAAGCCAATAATTGTAGAGTGTATAAGGACATCACCATTTTCGTGATGATAATACACACTCAGCAGGAAAACAGTACATTATTTTCAATTTAATTAAACTCACCTGGACGCCACAAACTCTATATAAAAGGTTCTCCAAGAGCTTAAGATGACACTCACCATGCTAAATGCTAATGCGAAGCTAATGCTACAAGTTACATTAAGTGTGGGATGATCACTCAGCGCTAGGTTTGGGCATCGTTTGAATTTGAACGGTTCCAATTCCAAACTATTCTCGATTCCGATTCTTTTAATAGGCAGGATAATAAAAAAATTGCATAGCTTATATTCATTCACTCCTCAATTATTTTTTAAATAATACAAACTTTCAACTTACTATAAATTTCTTACAGGGCTATTCTTAAGTTTATTTCCACAGGACTGCAATTTCACAAAAATGTTTATTTTTCAAAAGCTCATGTAGAAAACATTTACACATATTCTTTTGCCTATGTTTTAGAGTGCTGCAGGCATTTTTACATACTATTGAGCTCCAACTAATGGGCTAACCTGGTGCAAAATATGAAACAAACAAAAAAACTTGTAAAACCCAGTCCAGATTAGCAGTGGGTACAGTATAAAATCAAAAACAGTTTTTGTTGAGTAAAATGACCATATCTGCCTTCTCAGGCAGTAAGCATGAGTAATCTGGAGAGATAGTGTCTCCTGTAGTGTAGAACACACGTTCACTGGGTGTACATTAAGCTTGAACGCATATGCAGTGGTACCTTGACATACGATCGCCTCGACACACGATCTTTACGACATCCGACGTAAAATTTGACTCGCCATTTGTTTCTACATCAGACGACATGCTTGAAATACGACGATTTTTGACAGCGCCGCAGGTTCTTTGTTTTGCCAGACGACGGACTCACGGCTGATTTTCTTGTGAGAGAAATCAACACAGGATCCAAAAAGGTTAGTGCAAGTAGAGAGAAAAAAGAAAAGGTGACACTTACCATTGAAATGAAGATGTAAATGATAGCAAAACGTAAGCATTGTGTGTGCATCCATGAAATGGGCCGACAATAGGGCCGTAGAATGTCGATCTCGGCCGGCGGTCCTCCTTCGTTCGCCAGTCTTTAAGTTAAGGTGAAAATTCTTATTGTGGTAACACTGCCAAAGAAATCGCCAGCTTAGTCAGGTTTCTAATTATTTATTCCATCAACTCGCCTAGTCTTCGCTGCTGTTGACGCCAGAATCGGAACAGAAAGTAAAATAGCGCTCTCTTGCTCACCGTCACGTCAGCGGTGCGTTTAGGTACAGCAAAAAAAGTCCGCCACATTAGAACACAATTCGTTACATTATTACCGGTACAGTATTATTATTGCTATTATTATTAGAGGAGGGAATCTTTGGGCACCTAACGATTCGATTACGATTCAGAGGCTTCGATTCGATTCTAAATTGATTATTGATGCACCCCACACCCTGCTTTTAATTTTTTGTAAACTAGTTCCAAAATTGTTAAAAAATCCTCTCACGCTAAACAAACTACTGTTTCAGTATCAAGTTAACCGTTAAAAAAAGTAAATAAAATACTCAAGTCCCCATTCTGTATCGGCAGCTTTAAACTACATTCAATGAATTTAATGTTGTGAATCAACCGTTAAAGTTGTTAAAATTGCTCTCGTTATTCCATTATTTCCCTTCTGTCTACTTTGGACGAGAAAGTTTTAAAACTGTTTCATCATTTAAAGATATATTCAAGTCAAGATTTTGCCGATTTGTTTTTTTTTTTTTCAGATAAAAAGTAATTAGGTTCGCTACAACAGAGCCCTCTAGAGAAGTCTACTGCTTTAATATGGCGCCGGTTTAATAGCGCGGGAAAGTCTGTCTTTTCGCATCTAGTTCTTGGTATATGATCTTACACGGCCGTCGTCTGTCATTTCATATCTAGTTTTAGATATATGTGATACCTACCATAGCCGTATGTTGCCATATGTTTGCAACTAGCAACTGGGCGCTGTTTGTAGCGGCTGACGGCCGCAGTCATGTATTATTGTTTTTTTTTTTTTTAATCTAGCAGCATGAGTTGAACATATTTACTCTCGGTCCGTTCCTCATTGCGTCCTGAAGACCGCGCTGACTGTGTTTTATTTTCGCTTTACCTGGTATAATTCAATAATCGGAATTTGGCTGTTAGTGAATCGTTCTCGAATCTTCCATGGCCGAATCGCGAATAATCTAAGAATCGGAAATTTTGCACGCCTCTAATTATTATATTATTGTTATTCTGATTGATAGTCATAATTTATTTGTTTTGCTCTTTGTAATTGGTATTCGTAATAGTAACAGCAGTATTTATTAAGGATTTAGTGTAGGTTTTGGGGCTGTGGAACGAATTAATGGAATTATAATGTATTCTTATGGGAAAATCCTGCTCGACATACGACTATTTCGACTTACAAACAAGCTCCTGGAACGAATTAACTTCGTATGTTGAGGTACCACTGTATTTGAAAAAGCGAGAAAAAGTCGCAAATATTACGTAAGGGTAAGGTAGCTGTGACTCGCTATGCACTTTACATACATGTACCTTAGCTGGGAGCTGCGACGAAGCATTAATATAATTTTTTCTATTGATTATAATTTGATGTAGATGAGGCAAAATAATAAGGTTTCCGTATTTGTGAAACAGAGTCTGCTGTGTTTGCAGACACGTGCAATGTTTATGTTGTGACAATACCAGTTAGGCCAGTGAGTGGCGCTGCACAAGTGTGTACGTATAATGCACAGAAGAAGAGATGAGAGACTGGCTAGGATGCTATGTGATGTCTGCATGTGCTCACTGCTACGAGTTCATTAAAAAGTAATCGAATGCTTCATATGGCTACTTCTTTCTAAACAAGCAACACAACAGATTATAAAACAAAATACTTTAAATACTGTTAATTTTAAAGGAGGCGGCAACGCGCTACGTAAAGTACGTAGCTGCTTGTATAGCTACATTAGCGCGATGTAATAATATGACTTATTCTCGTACTATTCCACCCATCCTTCCATCCATCATCTACCACTTAATCCGGGGTAGGGTCGCGGGGGCAGCAGAAGACAGACGTAGTTTATTGTTTTACCTACCTGGTTCAGACTGATTAGAGGACCAGCGCAGTGTGTCAAATACGCGGCACTCAGCTATGCACTTGGCGCTTGTATACCATGAAGCCGGAGGTGTTTAATCATATTGGTTGTGCAGCCACCTTTGCATGATTTCGCTGTGTTGCAAATGTTGCAAATGCACTGAGCTACTGGTCATTTGTCTTTGTGAAGTTGAGCCAAACTTTTGAGCACCGCATCACCGTGTCCATGGTTGAAATCAAGTTGCAGTGCACAAACACACGGTTCCTGTGCCTTATTCTTCGTGGTGTTCGGCAGCATTTTTTCCCTATCGGTGGTCAAGGAACCGAAACATGGAATCGAATTTTTAAAATTTGAACAGTTCTGGGAGCATCGGAGTGTTATTCCCGGATCACATCGATGCTCGATGCGCAACCCTACTCAGCACAGACCTTTGAAGGCTAAAGCAACATGACATATTTAGCCAAGGTAAGAAAACGAAGCTTACCAAGCAGCACGACACACACATACGATAAAAAAATGTTACACATTGTGAAACTATGGCGAATTTTCATCTCGTTCTCGTCTTGTCTCGTCAGACGAAAAGTGACATCCGTCTCTTTATGTTTTAATCTCAACAGACACGTTTTAACATGTCATCTTAATGAAAAAAATTGTTGACGAAATATTTTCATTATCATCATCGTTGACGAAAACAACACTCATTGACCCCCCCCAACTCCCCCCAAAAAATAGTCCATTAACCACGAAAAATGAGGGATTACTGTTTTTCGATTTTCAGATTTTTCACATTGTAGTCCTTTAGTTGTTGCCTACTCACCAATTGGAATTCTCTGCGACGGTCATAGGCATTCTGGATTCCCTGGTCAATCCACAGGGCACGGATGGATGGCAGGTAGTGCTGAAAAACCTTGGGCTGCACCATACCATGGCCGTGAGCCATCATAGACCGGGTGTCAAACGCCATCAACATATCTCCATGACGCTGATTGGACAGGTTACCCCATGGGATATGAAGTTTTTCTCGAGCATCCACTAAGACTCGTATACCTGGGATGAGAAAACACTTTAGTTCATTCTTAAGGTTATAGTACAGGGGTCGGGAACCTATGTCTCGAAAGCCATATCTAGCTCCTTTGATGAGTTTTTCTGGCTCTCCGCCAGCCTGTAATCTTAAATGTGGAACTGGCCGGCTCACTTAACATGAACTAGCTATAACAGTGCATTCACACACTGTTCTTCACTTCAAACGTATGTCTCAATAATAATGCTTAAATTTGGTGCCCACTGGTTGCAATCTGTTTCACTTTCATGACTTTTTTGCCTGTCAAATTGTCACCACTTCCAGGAGAGTGAGAAACACGAAATGGCTGCAAGAGGCTCTGCCTGTCTTGAGCACCGTTATTCACACGTCCCCCCGGTTGTGGTTTCCACTTCCAGGAAATATACATAATGCCACACCGTGTTTCTATTTGTTATTTTTAGGGATGTTCCGATCTGATCACGTGATCATAAATCAGGCAAATCGCGCCATTTTTCAGAGGATGGGAATCGGGTGAAAGGATCCGATTTTTAATTTTTAAAAAATATGTTTTTCTGCTTCATGCTCATAGAGCCTCACACCCTGCCTCCTGCTAGGCAGTGCGGCCAAACTGTCCAGCTTGGGGGTGGTACTTAAAGGTACTTACGACGATTGACAGGTTTCTAGCTTTGATTTTGCCAAAGAAGATTAGCACTTCTACGATCAAAGGTCAATCATCGTTAAAGTTGCGTAAGTGTGCTGTGGCAACTCATTGCGTAAGTGAGAGGCTGCTCTGAGCAGCGTGTCAGAGCGTGAGTGAATTTGAGTGGACTCCCACAATTAAGCATTTAATAAAGACAAGCATTTTTCTACATTGTTCTTGTTTGAAAATAATTCACATTATGAAGGAAGCACAGTGGGACAGTCATAGGTTTGTTAAAAAAACAAAACAAAAAACAACTTTTTTTAGGATCGGATCGAGACTGTATCGGCAGATAAACAAAATCAGGTAACTGACTCAGAAATATGCGATCTGGACATTCCTAGTTAATTTCCAAGTAGTGTGTGCGTAACTGAGCAATGATTGTAACATGCCAAGTAATGATGTTAGGCTTTTGTTGTTGTTTTCTCAAGATTTATTTCAATTGGAACTCTGCGACCGCTCGTAAAAGCTGAGCATGACCTTGCTCCCGTGTGATGTTTGATGCGTTCAATTGCGTTCACGAAAAAACAACAGTGCTCACAAATAGAGATCGACCGATATGAGTCTTTCAGGACCGATATCAATTATTGGGCCGATAACAGATTTTGGGAGTCAATATTTATTTGCTGTAAGAGTGTAAAAATTGGCGTTTAAAAAAAAAATGGAATCATGCAAACAGTGGACTGCATTGAAATGCCTAAAGCATGTTTATTGAATCACACAAATAGGAAATAATAGCTCAAGAAGTGCCTGAATTTTCTAGACTCAGAAACATCTCTTCTAAAGTTGAATAAAAGTTTAAATAAATAGCTCTCTGAAATTTTTCCACAGGAAAGAAAAGCTCTGATGACCTCGTATAAGTATCCTTAAGCAAGATACTCAACCCCACGTTGCTCCTAGGTGCTGTGTCACCAGTATGTAGATGAAGATATAGTGTGAAGCACTTTTAGGGCCTTGAAAGATGGAAAGGTGCAATACAAGTGCAACTCCATTTGCCATTACCATTTAACCAATCAGAAGACGGGGTGAATACTAGTGCAGGAGAGCGAGGCATGCCTGCATCTGAGCTGAAATACCCCAGTTTTAAACAGATTTTTTCATAATGGCGGGTCGGCTTAAAAAAGGCCGATACCGATATACGGCAAATTTCCAAATATCGGCGCCGATAATCGGTCTATCTCTACTCACAAAACAAACTTGGACAAGCTGTCAACAGAACAGAACACACACACACACACACACACTCACAGTATGGCTCTGATGGAATCACATTTTAAAATATGTTGGTTGTTTTGGCTCTCTCGGTCAAAGAGGTTCCCAGCCCGTGATTGTAGGTTTTAGGACCGCAACTAATGATTATCTTAATAATCAACAAGTCGATTTTTTCCCCATTAATTGAATAAAGTGCATCATGCTGAACAGTTAACAGTTGAACCTGTCTAATACGGTTTTTGTATTTATTTGAAGTACGAAAGCTATCAGTTACTTGGTATCAGAGAGTACTCAAGAGGTGACTACTCATACAGGCATCGGTCTAAAATAAAGACAGGTCTCGAACATCTCTACTTTTAATTATCAATTTTATAGATGCGTTGTTGCAGCCTTTGTGTGGTCTTTACTTAAACTCGATCTTGACGAACAGGTGGCTGATCTACTGGTGTGCCGATTTCAAAGGTAACAACTGGTAACAACTGGAAACAATGAGTGTTTTCGGAATACACATTCAGTGGTACCTCGACATACAGTACGATCGCTTAGACACCTTTTCGACATCCGACGTAAAATTTGACTCGCCATTTATTTCTATATCCGACGGCATGCTTGTAATACGACGACATGACAGCGCTGCAGACGTACGCACAGCGGATTTTCTTGTGAGAGAACTCAACACAGGTTCCAAAAAGATTAGTACAGTGGGCGAAACAACGAAAAGGTGACGCTTACCATTGAAAAGAAGATGGAAATGATAGAAAAATAGGAGCGTGGGGTACACATCCGTGAGCTGGCTCAACAATAAGGCCGTAGAATGTCTATGATCTCTGCGGTCCTCCTCCGCCCTCCGTTCGCCAGTCTTTATAAGTTAAGGTGGCAATTATTATTGTGGTAACTTCGCCAAGGAAATCGCCAGCTCCGTCCGGTTTTTATCATTTATTTCAGAAGTTGTACAACACAACACGCCTACTGTTCGCTGCAGTTGACGGTGTTCTCAAAAAAACATTAAAAGTGAAAGTAAACTCTCAACCACGTCACATCAGCGACTCTGTGCGTTCAGGTACAGCACGCAAAACACGTCCGCCACATTAGAACCCGATTCGTTAAATTTTTACAGGAATTATTATATTTTCTAATGTATCATTCCAGTTTTTATTATAAATGATGTGTTTTGCTGTGTGTAATTGCCATTTGTAATAGTACCGGCAGTATTTATCAAGGATTTAGTGTAGGTTTTCGGGCTGTGGAACAAATTAATGGAATTATTATGTATTCTTATGGGAAAATCCTGCTCGACATACAACCATGTCTTACAAACTTGGTCCTGGAAATAATTAACCACTGTATTTGCATGGACATGGGTATTTGTGGCTCTTGCCTCTTTTTCTCAAACACACAGGCCCGAGGGCCTTGGTGACAGTAGTCATTTGCCTCCCAAAAAAGTGACAATTTTTTCTAGCAAATATTTACACATTAAAAATCATGTGGTTTACTAATATTAGAAATGATCCAGTAACACTGAAGTAATAGCAACATGTACTTTGAGGGGATACATGTCATTGGGGCTGCAGTTATCGATTATTTAAGTAATCTTTATCAGTTAGTTTGAATAAGCGAGTAATTGGATTAGGAACATTTAATGTGTTGCACTTTCAAAAGAGCATTAAATGTGAATACAAAATAAAAGTCCCAAGTGTTTTTCAAACTATACAGAAGTGCACTTTCATTTCACAAGAGCAATAAATGTGTTTAAAAATAAATTAAAATACCTACGTTTAGCCTCAAACGGTATAAAATAATAAATAAATGAGGTTCAAAGTACAACAAAAGAACAACTGGCTAACTTGCATAGCAAAAGTCCGTTAGCTTAAATGCTATTAAATGCTAACTCGTTTTTTTTTTTTACAATGCTCCTAACAAATCATTCAAACACTTATTCCCACAAAAAGCTGCAAAATATACCTCTAAACTAAATTAAAAATCCATAAACAATCATATCAGCTCAAACAAAAACCTTAAACCTTAGTTTTGTTTTGTTTAGTGATGCACGATAATACATTTTTCAACCGATACCGATAACAGATAATTTCCTCCTCGTTCCAATAGGAACCCCAGGCCCACAAAAGTAAAACTCCGCCTATAGTTACAAATAAAGATGTCCCGATCGATCTCCGATCACGTCATTTTCAAAGTATCGGAATTGGCAAAAAAATATCGGACATGCCTTTTTCAATATGTATATATATTTTTTAATTAAATCGTTTTCTAATTGTTAAATCGTTTTCTAATTGTATTTCACGTTACAGACAAAATGTCTTACACTCATCCAGAGTCTTTAGTTTTGGCTTAAAGTAGGACTAATATACCATCATTTATCCATCAACGCATGCCTTTTGAATTCATATCATGCCACTTCGTGTAATTACACACATCGCAACACCAAAAAAATGATAGAAATTAGGTCGATTGTCAAGCTAAAAGGACCCGCCCCCGAGATGCCGGAAATCTAGCATATTGTGTGCATGACGTCACTACAAGGAAACAACCGGCTCAGTGCTTGGTATTGAATGGCGGCGATGATGGCGGACAATTTTGTTTTTATTTGCAGCAACGAATCCGACGTAACGAACATTCTTCTAATGGTGACGAGGAGAGTTATGAACCTTTCTTTGGTGTTTTGGGTTATCAATTTGAGCCCAAACGAAAGCCAATGCAACCTAATGAAAGGATCATTGAGGGGAGCAATCACACTGATGAAACATCGGCGGCAACAGAATCACCGAATGGTTTGTTTTGCATTTCTTTTTGTGAAGCTGATACACCATGAAACGAGCAAGTTATACAGCAGCCTTTAAAAGAAAAGTCACATCTGTTTTGTTTTCTCCTAGATTCTGGTAAGTTGGAGAAGTTGTCAAATCATATTATTACCGTAAATATTGTCAGTTTATGGTAATGTTTTGAACTACCAATGTGCTATGCTTGTGCTGTGTTTCACCAGTCATTAAAATGAAATTTCTGTATCTGTACACGAGCTCTGTTTTCTTGTCTTCTTCTATTCATTGGTGCTAAAATTAGGGTGCGCGTTATAAACGGGTACAATCATTTTCCCTAGGTTTTACAAGTAAATTTGGGGTGCGTATTATACACGGGTGCGCCTTATATTCGGGAAATTACAGTAATTAACTTTTGATCTAAAATGCTCCTAAATCAGCAACATATTGACTTGAATATCTTTAAAAGATGAAACAGTTTTAATACTTCTACATGTCGAAAGTAGACAGAAGGGAAATTATGAAACAGGAGCAATTTTAACAACTTTAATCGTTGATTAAAAACATTAAATTAATTTAATGTAGTTTAAACCTGCTGATACGGGATGTGGACTTGAGTATTATATTTACTGTTTTTAACTGTTAACTTGATACTGAAATTGTGAGAGGATTTTTGAACATTTTTGGAACTAATGTACGAAACATTAGTGGGAGGATGCATCAATAATCAATTTATAATTGTATCGTAGCCTCCGAATCGTAATCGAATCATGAGGTGCCCAAAGATTCCCACCTCTAGTCATCACCCAGATAGTGGAGCCAGAGCGCTGTAATGACAGGAGAAGCTAAACTGCAGATTGAAAGACTCATTTCTTGTCATCTGCGCTTTGCCAAATTCTTGTATATAGTCAAATCGTCTTAACATATGATTTTAATTCACATAATATTGGCTTTTAAGATTTTTTTATGGTGTCACGGGCACTTCAGGTCTCTTATTTGGTGCAAACATCATCATCTGTGTCATTTCCCCTCGACAATGAGCAGGCCCTTTCCACCCTCTCAAATAACACTTCCCTATTTGCCGTTACTCACATTATAGTATGTTACAAAGGGCTCAAAGTTAACAGCTTCCCAATGGCCTGCGGAAACTAACGAAACACCACGTGCAAGCAAACAAAACATATGCATGTCTGATAGGGCAAGTGTATGTAAAAATTATATAATAAGTAATTCATAGTACTGAAATGTCCCAGATCTTGATGTTAGAGCTTCCTAATGTTTATTTGGACACAGAACAGGACCAAACAACAAAAAACAACTTCTAACCGTCAGCCTGAACACATACAGCTCCTACTGTGCGCCAAATGATGCAATGCATTGCAATTGAAAACGGTAGTCTGAGAAGAAAGAAAAGTGGGGAAAGTAGCGAAAAATACTACTCAAGGAAAAGTTATTTTTTAAAAAAAAATTTTTACTCAAGTACAAGAAAAAAAAGTATTCAGTGAAAAGAATACTCACCTAATGAGTAACTGCTTATAATATCAGATTTTTTTTTTCAACAATGTGTATTTTTTCTCAGCACAACGTCATAGATATCGTAGATCTGAGGTCTCCAAACCGGTCCTCAAGGCCCACTGTGGGTCCTGGTTTTTATTTCAATCAATGAAGTTTTTGCTAAAACAAGCAGCACCCGACTGCAATAAACTGATTGCACTTGTGAAACCCAGTGTTGAATTATCAGAGAAATCATTTTTGTAAAATGAAATTTATTTCCCAATGCTCTTGAATGCACCACGACGCAATGTCTTCATCGACCCACTCATAGCAGAAGAGAGAATGGGAACGTTAGACGATAAACAACTTCCAGAAGCTTCCACAATAAGTTGTATAAAAAAAAAAAAAAAAAAACATTCTCTGATAATTAAAAGTAAGACATTCACGTTTTATTTTAAGATAAAAGGTGTTGGAGACGTATTGAGCCAAAGAGAGGGAAGTCTGTTGAAGCGAACCTATCCTGGTGAGTTTCCAATGTGCTAATTAAAAAAAAAAAAAAGGGGGATAAATCCACACGTAAAATTATGAAACCAGCCAGGACAATACTGTTGTGGACAAAGATTTGTGATAAGGGTTCTGTTATGATGTCAGTTATGTTGAAAAGTGGTGAAAAAGGAAAAAACTGTTTTACTAACTTTCCGATGCGTTTGTTTAGCACACGAGCTGTGCTTGTTATAGGAATAATGGTGTTGTCTCTATTTGAGTTCAAAATATATATTTTTTAATTTAGCTAGCCCCTTACTGCTCTGTTTATTGTATTGTTTAACACTTTAAGTAACAACTAGAGATATCCCAATTATTGGTCGGGCCAATTATCGGCACTGATATTTGGAAATTTGACGAACTAATATATCGGTATCGGCCTTGTTTTTAATCCGACCAGCCGGTACGAAAAAAATCAATTTAAAACTGGCATATTTCGGCTCAGATGCAGATGCGTCTCTCTCCTGCCTGCTGTCTCCTCCTCTAGCATTCAACTCTGATTGGTTAAATCAGTACATCTCTAATAGTGGGGGGATTCCGGGGGTGGTGGATGTGACCTCGAGGAACATACTTTTTTGCCGTACTAGAACAAGGTGCAATTGCGCACCCACTCAGAGGGTGGCAGTGGCGCTAACATTTTGAGCGTGTTTGCAGTATTTTTTAACCAAACAATAGCACACAGCAAAGAGCACTGGAGACAGGAAGAGCTAAGACGGAAGTATGACGAAGCATACACTATCGTTCAAATTGACCCCAAACTTTTGAACCGGATTGTACATAATGAAAAATCCCATATGATTCACTACGGTTCAAAAGTTTGGGGTCAAAGCGACCCCAAACTCTTGAACTATACTGTATGTAGTGTAGAGATGTCCCGATCCGATATTTGGCTCGGATCGGACGCCGATATGGGCAAAAAAATGCGCATCGGTATCGGATCGGCTGACACAAAAAAATTCCGATCCAGACTTCCAATCCAGTTTTTTTCCCCCCCCCCAAAGTCCGGTCCGGGTTTTCCAGCGCACCGATTTACAGAATCCATTCCAGTTTTTGCTTCGGTTTCCCTAAAATCCGGCCCGCATTTTACGGCGCACCTTCAACACACTACATTACCGTCTCCCAATTTACCGAGAGACTATTGGTAAAAATGTCAGCTGTGTGGGATCATTTCCCCTTAAAGGACGACAAAGACGAAGAGGCAGAGTGCAAAATATGCCACAATAAGGTCAAGCGTGGTGGTAAAGTGTAAGAAGTTTTAATACAACCAACCTAATCAAGCATTTAGCGAAATACCACCACAAACAATATGAGGAGTATGTTAAAGAGTATGTCATGCCCTGGGAAAATGTTAATATTCCATCATTTATCCATAAACGCATGCCTTTTGTATTCATATCATGCCACTTCATGTAATTACACACAAGAAAATGAGAGAAATGTCTGCATCAATATAATTCCTTCTAGCGAGGGGAGAATTAGCGGTATTTTGAGCTGTTTATGCTGTTGCATTGTGTTCGTCCTGCACATATTCCAGGTTCCCTCATGAAGAATCACCCCTCGTTGTCAATAAAAGAGAATTCAGAATTGACAGTGAGGGGTGTTTCTTCAACAAGAAAAAAGGCTCAGTGCTTTAATACTGAATGGCGGCGATGATGGCAGACAATTTCGTTTCTAGTTTCAGCGACGAATCCGACGTAGAAGGACGTAACGAATGTTCATCTAATGGTGACGAGGAGAGTTACGAAGCTATAATTGGTGTTTTAGGTTACCAATTTGAGCCCAAACGAACGCCAATGCAGCGTAATGAAACGGTCATTGAGGGGAGCAATGACACTGATGAAACATCGGCAGCAGATCATGTGGGAAACAACGAATGATATTTTTTGCATTTCTTTTTGTGAAACTGATACACAATGACCGCAAAATAATGTATAGAATAATTATCATTTATTGCACTATCATAGTTTTTCGCTCTGCCAACAGACACAAATATGAATTGGATCAGAGGATTTGCTCTATATATTTTACGAGCGATAATTTATACATGTGTCCAGTCCTGTATCCAATGAGTGATATTTTTTTTATCCAAAAAGAGTACTCACTCTGGCCATTTCGAGCTTGGCTGCTCCCTCCTTTGCTTAGCCTTAGCCTCCTTTGCCAGTCATCGTCCTCTTTCTTGATATCTCAGGACATTTAGTGGCTGGTGTATGGTGGGCACCGCATCTGCTTTGAGCAGCAATCTTGCAGCAAAACCCGATTTCACTTGTCCATAGTTCGAGAAGCTTTCAGGTGGAAAATAACATAAAACCGTGCCGGAGGCTGGGTCTAGAAAATTAGCCCTCTTTGCACGGACGAACTTTACCCATTGTCTGCGTTGTCCAGCTTTTATTTTCGCGTTCGGGAACTCATGGATACTATATTCTGATAAATAGCTATTTGTACACCACATAGCACAGCAGTTTTGAACCATTTTATTGATGTTTTGGTCAAACAAACCTGAACGCTACTCTCTCGTCGATAAAAAACAATGGCACCTGGTTCCGCCTTGACTGTCAATCACTTGTTGTGACGTCACCACCCCATTCGGCTGTTTCCGGAACACTTTCGGAAATGTTCGTCATTTTCGATCTATTTTCGATAATTGCTCATTAATGTGATTGATTTTTTTGTTAACTTTATCAATATTTGTTATCTTGGCACATAACTGTTCTATTGATGTCTCACACCCCCTTTGCCGTTACATACCCTTTAAGAAAACTGAAGACAAAAAGAAAGGTCCCATGCAACTAACACTGGCAGAAACTTTTGCTATGCGTCACAAACTGGCACTCGACAGTCCCAAAGCCCAGGGAATAACAAGTCATCGCCAAAGAATTCATTCTGGATGACGAGCCATTATCACTCGTGAGTAAAGACGCACCATCCAACACTTAGAACCACGGTACAACATGACCGCCGCGGAAGATTCGAGAACGATTCACAAACATCCAAATTCCGATTATTGAAATATGTCAAGTAAAGCGGAACTAATACACAGCGCGGTCTTCGCACAATGAGAGACGGACCGCATTGCGTCCCGAGACTAAACATGCTTGTCATAGACCAGGGTAATGCCAATGCTCGACTCACGGCTTTAGCTCAACTCATGCTGCTGGATAAAAAACACGAGAATTACCTGAGTGCTGCGGACGTGAACATCGTTTTACTGTAGATAATAGATATCATATGTATATAGAACTAGATGCATGATGACAGACTCGACGGCGTTCGCAACATTGAAATATGGAAACTTGATGCGTTAGTAAACAGCCGCCATCTTAAAGCAGGAGACTTCCCTAGTAGGCTGTTGTGAACCTTCCAAGCGAACCTAATTAACTTTTTATCTAAAATACTCCTAAATCGGCAAAATCTTGACTTGAATCTATCTTCAAAACAGTTTTAAAAATTTTACATGTCGAAAGTAGACAGAAGGGAAATTATGGAATAACGGGAGCAATTTTAACAACTTTAACAGTTGATTCACAAAATTAAATGAATTGAATGTAGTTTTAAGCTGCTGATACAGAATGGGGACTTGAGTATTTTATTGACTGTTTTAAAATGTCAACTTGATACTGAAATAGTCGTTTATTTAAACCTGAGAGGCTTTTTATGCAATTATTGTAACTAATGCACGAAACATTAAAAGCATCTAATAGCTTGGGGGGTTTGTGGGATTTTCCCCTGAGGTTGTTTGTGTGTTTTGCTTTTTTAAGACAGGTTACAATATTATTTGCACGTTTTACTGACTGACTATGCCATTTCTGTTTGTTATTTATAATGTTTTGTGTTTGTCACTGAATAAACAGGTCAGTTTCTTGTTACCAACCGTTGTGTTATTCAAACTCACCTAATTCAGCTGGCTAGTTGTTATCAAGAGTACTAAAACCCTTTTCAACATGAGTCTGACAACTAAGTAAGGAGGCTAAATAACTTTAAACTTTAACACATGCTCAGATAGGCCGGTATCGGTATCGGCCAGTATCGGTATCGGATCGGAAGTGCAAAACAACATCGGTATCGGATCGGAAGTGCAAAAACCTGGATCGGGACATCCCTAATGTAGTGTTTGGCTTTGGTGGTGCGTCCCCTCTTCGCATCCCTGAGGGCCGGTTGATGAGGACGGGGGTGGCCCGGGGGACCACCCTGGATCCCTGGGGGGTGACGATGGCCCCTTTGTTGGGCAGCGGGAGGAGGGATGGGTTCCCCAGGCTGGCTGGGTGGGGGCCGTGGCCCTGGGGTGGCACCTGCGCGGCGTCTCCGCTCGTCTGCATGGCTGTCACATGTTTGATGGGGATCGCGCACGGCTGGATGTGATTGGGCGCACTCGGGTGGGGGGCCTCGGTGCCGAGATTGGCGATGGGGCAGCGTATGGTCGGTTGCCAACAGGCTTACACGTTCAATGTATTTCTTCTTGTTGTTTGTGTTTCTTTTCTTGTGTTTTTCTTTTCTTCTCTTCCCCATAACCCCTTCCTGTTCACTTGCTTTGGCTTAAAAAACGAGGTATGTTGAATGATCACAATGGGAGTATGTCATACTCTCAATGTGAAACATTAAAATTGTTCAGACCAACCGGACACTTAGACTTCTCTTCTACGTGTCAAACAGCTGAACAGGACAGGTTTAATATTAAAAAAAATAATAATAATAATAATGTTGTGAATAAACCGTTGAAGTTGTTAAAATTGCTCCCGTTATTCCATAATTTCCCTTCTGTCTACTTTCGACACGTGAAAGTTTTTAAACTGTTTCATCATTTAAAGATAGATTCAAGTCAAGATTTTGCCCATTTAGGAGTATTTTAGATAAAAAGTTAATTAGGTTCGCTCGGAAGGTTTGCTTATGTGGTATTTCATTATGCTACAGTTTATGTGCGGTCTGCTTTCCTTTGTTGCACTCTGACTTGTTTGACATCACGCCAGCGCTATTTTCTGTTAATTTCGAGCGTTGCTTTCAAATTGGGAAGCGAGGATGAACGCCAGTTAACATTTAATGAAGGCATAGAAACGGCGCGGGCCTCCTTATTTCCCTCTATTACTGACCAGCCGTTGAGGTATGTTTTTGGAAGCCAATATGTCTATTGATTTACTTTATAGTATAATTGTATGTTCTTTGTCTTTATTGTATTTTATTTTCTAATAGTGTGTTCATAGTTTAACGGTGCCAAATTAATAAATGTCAGTTCTAATAAGAATTATGGTGTGATCGTAGTTACCAGAGGGAAGTAATATCTATCTATCGATCTTATTTTTTACTTCTGGGTATTTAGGGGTATTTAAAGAGTTAATTCTGACTTACGCGGAAATTCGGGTTACATAGCCAGCGTAGGAGCAGAACACATTCGTAACCAGGGGACTACCTGTATCTACATACTAACACTCAGCCTGTCACGATATGCAATAAGTCAAATTATCGCACGGTAAATAAAAATGAGGGCGATAATTTTCCCGTCTGCGATTTATCACCGCATGCGTGCGTACATATATTTGTGCGGGCGTGTGCTGCGTGCACGCGGCACACGTGCATATAAGACTCCAGTAGCTTTCACAGATGTTTATTGGCCATAGACACGCCGTAGAATTCAAGTTAAGACATACAAAATAAGGAAACACTTTTATAATAAAAAATGTAAAATGTTAGCACTGCTACATTGAGGATAATGGAAAAAAGACAAAGTACTAGCCACCTTAGCCTGCCATAAAACATTGGCAGTTTTCTCCACAACTCAAAATTGCAGTTAAAAGGTGACACTTCAAACATGAAAACTCGCTGGATTAAAGAATTTGCAAGCGATGCGAACAAAAGGGAAAAAAATCTATTACTGATACCACATGCATGACAAAAGCAAAGTGCACTTTGTTTCTGTTTCTTTTTACTAAGGCTACGTTCATACTACAGGCCTAATGCACGAATCCGATTTTTTCGTGTTTTTCCGACTCGAGTCAAGCATTAACTTGACAGTCTGAACGTGACAAGTCGCATAGAACTGGACCATTTCAAATCCGATCTGGGTCACTTTCGTATGTGGTTCAAATCCGATCTGGGCCACATTTTTCCAGACCGTCGCGGCGGTCTGTACTGTCCACTCTCCCAAATCGGATTTCATGCAGCAATTACGTCATCAAATAGCGAGAGAAAAGCTACCGTACCGGTGCAGCTGTGCGTTATTAGCGCCTAGCTTGCAGTGAACACGGCTTTTGGGGAAGGGCTGGGCTTGACAACAGTCATAAAAAATGAAAATGGGTTGAGGATAAGCCTGAGAATGCTCAGTTTTCTCTCTGCTCCAAGTGAGCAATATTTCAACATTGCCTAGACGGCCGAGAGTCGGGGCAAACTGCCCGTATGTGTGTATGACATGCACGGACAGTGCGTGCATGCTATCGATCCATATAAACTTTGAATATAAGCCTAAACAGGGATTATTTATGTCTGTTATTTGTGTCCTCCTTTTGAAAAGCAAAATATGATATCCCTGGAATGACGGATGACGCGTCATTTGTTTTGATGCTTCTGCGCATGCGGGTCGTCTTGCTCAGCGCTTGTCGGACTGCGAATTAGTGCGCATGCGTAATACTTGAACGGTCTCAATGGACAAAGGCAGTCTGAACGGGCACGCCAAAAAAACAGATATGACAAAAAATCGGATTCGTGCATTAAGACCTGTTGTATGAACGTAGCCTAAGTGTAAAGCTTACGGTTAGTGGCTTACCAAACCTACTTCCGGTGGACATTACAAAATAAAAGTCCATCATCTTCAGATTTCTGGAGGCAATCTCATATACTTCAGATTCTACACTAATAATCAATTTAAAATGACACTCATTATGAAAAATCTGATTGCTAATGATAATATGATGGTATAAATGATGATAATTTGGCTTCAAATTTGTTGCATGAAAACTTTGCAGGACAAGATGACAGTCATTTTGGATAAAATTAACACTTTTAATGGGTTCTAATTGGTAGACAACAAAAGTGACATTGGGTTTCTCACCTATTTCATATTCTTCGCACCTGACTATAAGCGCCACCCACCAAATTTGACACAAAAACGACATTTGTTCATAGATAAGCCGTGCTGGACTATAAGCCGCAGCTGTCCTCACTGTATTATGGGATATTTACACCAAAAGATATTAACCAGTAATACTTGGTTTGACAGCGGCATCATACGACTGTCATAAGACCAAATGAAACACCATGAAGCTTTGAACCAATTGAATGCAAAGCTTCAATGCTTCAAGAATCTTCATTTGGCCATCACTGCTCCCTTGGGGGAGAGAGTCAACCTCTGCTGCCACCTGCTGTCAACAATGTTGTTATCTAACATGCCTCCTAGCATGCACTGCAGCAGTACAGATGTAAATATCGAACAAAATTCATGTTCTGTGCTAATTATTTCTTCAGTTACTGTTCCAGTTGTTTCATTAATTGCAAGTTATGGTATTTGGTAACAATTTGACTGTGGCGCCATAAGAATGTCATTAGACAATCATAATTATGATATGACACGGTCATGAGCATTAATGAATACTTATAACATGTCGTTTAGTGTTTTCAAATTATCTCACCTCTGAATGGGTGTAAAAGATCTGAACTGGAAATAAATGGAGTTCGTGACATAATTTGTCGGATCACCTTTGAATGGACGTGAACGATCCGAGCTGGACATAAATGGAGTTAGTGACAAAATTTGCCGGATGACACTTAATGACATCGGTCATAAGCATTTAGTAATGCTAGTGTCATGTCATAACTATGTCGGTCTTATGACGCCACTGTCAAATAAAGTGTTACCTTTTAACCCAGATAAACCAACAAATAAGCCGCACTGGACTGTGAGCCGCAGGATTCAAAATGAAGGAAAAAAAATAGCGGCTTAAAGAGCATACGACAGGAGAAAAAAAGTCTTAAATGGCATTATTATGTGAATTAGAATCATATTTTGAGACGATTCGACTATATACAACAATTTAGCAAAGCGCAGATGACGAGAAATTAGTCTTTTAATCTGCCGGTTAGCCACGCCTACCATTATAGGGCTTTAGCGTCCCCAACAGGTGGACGACGTCAGCGGTAGACTGGGCTCATCGGTTTTACTATTCAGCCCATTGAGGGGGAATTATTTAGAACGAGGAAAACGCGATGAAGAGAGCCGCAAAATGTCATTGTTTCAGTCTCTCTACTCCAATATTTTTACAGGATATTCTTTTTATCCAAGTATTTTTCCCCAATAGCTATATAAATGGCTTGAGAAGGACCAGTCAGCCCGTCGAGGGGGAACTATTCACAACGAGGAAAACGCGACGAAGAGAGCTGCAAAATGTCATTGTTTCAGTCTCTTTACTTCAATATTTTTACAGGATATTCTTTTTATCCAAGTATTTTCCCCAATTGCTAAATAAATGGCATGGTCATGACAAATAACAGTCTTGTGCTAAATGGAATATGAAATAATAAAAATGCATTTATTCAGGACGACATGGCAAAATTACTCCATAATGGTCAAAACTGTCGACTTCACCTTTACTGTCGCACCTCCCGAACGATATTTTATGACACCTAAATCGGACATAAGTCATTTCCCTTCCCCGGTTTTGGAGAATGTAAACAAACCAAAAGGTGTGACAGCTAGCCGGCATGCTAACCCGAACCAAGTGATGTTTCAAAGTCTTCGAAGCGGAAAATCACACATAACTAGCCTGGATTTATTGACATGACGACTGGGTTGTTGATTGTCTTCGCGGATCGGCAAACCGCCCGGCAGAGAGCAATTTACAGTTCGTTCCCCGGGGGAGGGTGGCTGCAGTTGTTGTGCAGCTAACGTGCTGCTAATGTATATGAGGAGAGCTTTTTACATGCCTATCAATGATCAAACGTAAGTAGTCCTTTATTTAAAGAAAGTTTGTAGTGTTTACTTTGTAATCGCTGTATTCGTATTTGACATAATACAAAACAAGATGTTTACTCACTTCCTCGTAAGTCCAATGGTCCCACAGTAAATATCCACGGTGAATGGGAACCTTTTGAAACTCCAAAAAGGCGCATACGCCTCTCCCTCATACAGAATGATTTTTCTGCAGCCGTTTGGCTGGCGTGATGCAAAAAATAAACGTATTAATCCGCAAAATCAGCTGAATCCTTCTTCCTCATACACAACAGTACGCTGTATAGTGAAGTGGACGTCTTCTACCGTGGACGTCTTCTACCGTACACGTCACAGCGCCGTCCTCCTCAATGCAAGACCGAAGCCTGAAGTCACTTATTTTCATGGCGCGGGATTCAAAAAACTTAATAAATATAGCGATCGCTTCCACACACATCCAAGCGGTCCATATCATTCAGGAGCATAAAATACCGCGTGTATTATGAAATAAACATGCTTTTTCGTGTCACAAGCACTTTAAAGTCCGAAAAGCACGGTAGTTTGTGTTTCATTTAAGAATAACAATTTATTGCATTTGAATCTGTGATTTATTAGGATGTAAATCACTATATTAGTGGTTGAATAGGTTGGGGAAAAAACAGGCAATAATTTCGCATACCGGCAATAATTATGGGACAATACATCGCCTGCTAAAATGTGTTATCACGACAGGCCTATTTGACTTAGAAATTCAATAATGGCATCCGAAGCAGCGTCCCACATGATGCCTTTCGAGGAGTGTCAGAAACGCTATGATCCTTTCCAGTCTTTTCGAAAGGTCATTTTTGAATAGTTTTGAGTTGAAAAATTGTTGAAGCTTGATATTAAATGACTTTTTTTCTTCAGCTTTTCAGTTTATTTAGTACATCATGGTGCTACATGGGTGTGTTACAGTAACACACCCATGTAGCACAACACATCTACACTTAAGTTTCTAACGCACCCCTAGAAGCTTCGTCTTTCAAAGTGTGTTTTCTAATTTTGGATAAATGTCCATGTTGACGTGTGGCAATCGTTCTAACACAAACGTCATTGTGTTAATAATGCGGCCACGATAATTGTTCCAACGCTAAGTTTTGCGATGACAACCATCGTAGCATAGGCTACACAGCATAAATTTAGGATCACGGCATTATACGGACTTCTTAAATTATACGAGTTCGGGGCAAGGTTGGTCCACCGAACCCACCGTGGTGTGGAAACGAACACAAATAACATGGGCGTTTCTTGCTCGCTCGTCCAGCAATGCAGACAGAGAACACAAGTGTGGCCCCAATCATCTATCTCGCCGTGCGATGAGTTAGCATAGCTAGCGACATCACCATCAATGTTTACGCACGAACTCGACTGCAACATGTGTCAAACAGCCTTACAGCAAAGCTGAGAGCATTAGTGGGAGACTTACCTTTAATAACATTGCTATAAATAGTGGCTCTGAATTCTTCTTTGGCCCTCTGATCGAAGTCCTGCCCATGGATAATGCGCATCTGCTTAAGGAAAGTAGACTTGCCACTCTCGCCTGCTCCGAGTAATAGGATTTTAACTAGCCTCTTAACGTACGTTTTATCTCGAATGAGACACTTATCTATCTCTTTAGATTTCCGCAACTGCTCTGCCTCGCCGCTAGTAAGGAGACAGTTGGGGAAACAGACAGATAGAAGAGAGCGGGACGGCAGGAAATCCGCCATCTTTGAAACAACTTCATCGATGCACAGTGCACACAACGAGGAAGACTGAGCGCAGCGAGTCGAAGCCGAAGCCGAAGCCGCTACCACTGCTGCATTCAAAGTCATCGGAATCTCCGGAATCACACATATTCAACATATTGAGGATATTTATCGCCGTTCGTCCGATTGAGTTTTTCTTTCTCCAATTATAGTATGTTTTCTTTATTTATTAAATCAGTAAAATACATGCGGGTCATTTTGACCTACTTATGGAAGCTTGGGGTGGAAATACTGTTCAAAAACTCCAATTTCTTAAAATGTATTAAAAGTAAGTTAAAATGTAAATAGCAATATGTCAAAACCATGTTTTTTTAGGAATACCTGGAATATGAAACGATAACAATTTTTCATTCCGAAGATATTTCAAGAAAACAACCTCACCAGGTCATTTTTGACCCACTTATGCATCTAATGGTTGAATGCAGTTTCTTTGACGCGCCACCCAGCCAAAACACTGTTCATATACCAAAACAAGTGGAATTCTCATGTAACACGGGCTGTCTTTCATTAAACATTCCAAAAACTGTCCGTTTTGCCAAAGACGTGTCCCCCCCCCCCCCCCCCACCCCCCGAAAAATAAAGTGAAATTTCAAAACACGACTTGTCCTCCAGTTTTTGTCAAAATCACATCATTTATACTTATACATCAAAACATTCAGGACACTAAGGGGCATGAAAGTTTATGCAGTTTTTGCTAAAAACGTAGACTTCCATTCGGCCAAATTAGCCAAAAACATACGCATTGATTTCCAATGGCCCTAATCACCATTCATTTCAATAGTAGAAAAACTTCCATTCACGCCTTTTGATTTCTGACCCAAGATGAACTGGAAGCAGGGGCGGACTGGGACTAAAAAGCAGCCCTGGACTTTGACTCAGCCCAGCCCACAAGAATTGCTATACGAAGGGAAACACAGACCCCCTAGGGGGGTCCGGGGGCATGCCCCCCCGGGGATATATATATATATATTTACATTTTATTGTCAAATGCATCAATTTCGTGCATTTTGATAGAAAATGAAGAAAATGTGTCTAGACTGTGACTTTCTGACTTGGGGCGCTTAAAGTACTGCAAGGCTGAACTGGAGTTGGATTCATTTTCTGTACTAGCTCTATGATCAACCTGAATAAACAAATGAAAGAATTTATTTTTCAAAGCAAGTTTTATGTATCCAATTGATTATAATATATCTCTATATATCGCTGGCTATAAAAAGACTCCATTGTTTATGCCATAATTCAGTGGTCTCCAAACTATTACACATAGGGCCGCAGCGGGCGAAGGATTTCATTCCAACAAAACAAGACAACACCTATCCACCAATCTGGTGTCTTACAAGTGTAATCTTTTGATTGCAGTCAGGTGCTGCTTGTTTTAGCAGAAACTTCTTTTGTTAAACTGTCGGTACTCGATCGGTTGAAGCAAAAACCAGGCCCCACAGCGGCCCTTTAGGACCGGTTTAGAGACCCCTGCCATCATTAATCTTGCCATACAAATAATAAATTTGAATGAAAATACAATAAACATTTCAAGACAAATCCTGTATACATAACCTTCATTGGAAAGTATTAACCAGAAAACAAAACGATATATAAATGATTAATAATATATATAAAACATCAATTTAACTACCTAAACTTTAAAGTAAAACCATTCATTTTATTAATATTTTGTTATATTTCTTCTGAATTAATATTGCTGCTGCGTGTGCATGCGTTGCGTGGGGGCGTGCATGTGTGAGCGCGCGCGTTTTTCTGTCTTACCTAGTGGAGAAGTAGAAGCAGATTTTTGCGTTACGCGTAGATAACCAATTTCCTGCCAAGGTTATTTCAGTCACTTACAACATTTACAAGCAAAGTCTTAATTTTAAATTCATATACACTGTATAGGATAGTCAGTTGCATGCAATGACATATTTCGGCCACCAGGGGGCTCCGCCCCAATAACCCCCTCCCCCCAGCCCCCCTTAATCTCAGCGTATGTCCAAAGCCCCTCCAAATCGACAGGAAGTGAACCTGAAATAGGCCTGAACAAGATTGGAAAATACTATCATTGCGATATTTGGGGGTTTGAGATATAATTCGATATTACAACTATAAGAATTTTCACCAGATAACTTAAATAGCTGTGTTTGAGATTGGCCTGAACAATATTATAAAAAAAAAAAAAATTAACATTGCGATACATGCTGCCAAGGCTCCACACTTTTTACATAGGTTGCACAGGTTGCACCTAACTTTTTTCTTAAGGTGCACCAGCAAAAAATGTAGGTGCACCCACATTTTTCATTACATCACCTCAAACACCATAGTTTTAATCAGTCTCCATAACATTCATATAATTCATTCATTGATCTTCTGAACCGCTTATCCTCACGAGGGTTGCGGGGGTGCTGGAGCTTATCACAGCTGACTGGAGGCAGAAGGCAGGGTACACCCTGAACAGGTTGCCAGCCAGTCGCAGGGCACATATAGACACACAATCATTCACGCACACACTTACACCCATGGAAAATTTGGAGAGTTGGCGGTGTACGAACATGAAGCAGAAAAACATGAATCATTTTTTTAAAAATGAAAAATCGATCCTTTTTCCCCGATTCCGATCCTCTGAAAAATGGCGCCGATTTCCCATCACTTGATCGGCTCGAGGACATCCCTAATTTACAAAATGCCGTTTAATCCAGGCAGTTGGCATCGCTGGCGAACAAAAAGAGTAAAATCTAATATGTAGAATAAAGAGGAAAAATACGACTAGTGTAGTGACTAGTGTAGCCCAAAGTAGCAGAGTAAGAGTAGTGTTTCTTCTCCACAAATCTACTCAAGTAGAAGTAAAAAGTATAGCTTAGTAAAACTACTCTTAGAAGTACATTTTTCTCAAAAATTACCTCAAGTAAAAGTAATAGTATCTAAGAAAAAATATTACTCAAGTAAACGTACAAAGTACTTCCTTTAAAATTTACTTTGGAAGTAAAAAGTAAAAGTATTTTCTCCTGATGCTCTTGTTTAATGTAATGTAATATGAAATAAGTATTTGATACATTACCAACTAGTAAATATTTTGGCTCTTAGTTCTTTTTTAAGAACCCCTCCTGTTCTCCACTCATTACTGGAAGTAACTGCACCTGTTTGAACTTGTTACCTGTAAAAAAGGCACCTGTTGACATGCTCAAACAAACAAACTCCAACCTCTCCACAGTGGCCAAGACCAAAGAGCTGTGTAAGGACATCAGGGATAAAATAATAGACCTGCACAAGGCTGGGATGGGCTACAGGAAAATAAGCAAGCAGCTTGGTGAGATGGTAACAACTGTTGGAGCGATTATTAGAAAATGGAAGAAGTTCAAGTTGATGGTCAATCTGCCTCGTTCTGGGGCTCCATGCAAGATCTCACCTCGTGGGGCATCACTGATCATGAGGAAGGTGAGGGATCAGCCCAGAACTACACGGCAGGACCTGGTCAATGACCTGAAGAGAGCTGGAACCATGGTCTCGAAGAAAACCATCGGAAACACATTACGCCGTCATGGATTAAAATCCTACAGCGCACACAAGGTCCCGCTGCTGAAGCCAGTGCATGTCCAGACACGTCTGAAGTTTGCCACTGACCATCTGGATGATCCAGAGGAGCAATGGGAGAAGGTCATATGGTCGGATGAGACCAAAATTGAACTTTTTGGTCTAAACTCGGCTCGTCGTGTTTGGAGGAAAAAGAAGGATGAGTACAACCCCAAGAACACCATCCCAACTGTGAAACATGGAGGAGGAACATCATTTTTTGGGGCTGCTTCTCTGCCAAAGGTACAGGACGACTGCACTGTATTGAGGGGAGGATGGATGGGGCTATGAATCGCCAGATCTTGGCTGACAACCTCCTTCCTTCAGTGAGAGCCCTGAAGATGGGTCGTGGCTGGGTCTTCCAGTATGACAATGACCCAAAGCACACAGCCAAGGCAACTAAAGAGTGGCTCCGTAAGAAGCATCTTAAGGCCCTGGAGTGGCCTAGCCAGTCACCAGATTTGAACCCGATAGAAAATCTATGGAGGGAGCTGAAAGTCCGTGTTGCCCGGCAGCAGCCCCGAAACTTGAAGGCTCTGGAGAAGATCTGCATGGAGGAGTGGGCCAAAATCCCTGCTGCAGTGTGTGCAAACCTTGTCAAGGACCACAGGAAACGTTTGGTATCTGTAATAGCAAACAAAGGTTTCTGTACCAAATATTAAGTTCGATTTTTGTGATGTATCAAATACTTATTTCATGCAATTAAATGCAAATTTATTATTTAAAAATCATACACCGTGATTTTCTGTTTTTTTGTATTAGAGTCCGTCCCTCACAGTTGAAGAGAACTTATGATACAAATTACAGACCTCTACATGCTTTGCAAGTGGGAAAACCATCAAAATCGGCAGTGTATCAAATACTTGTTCTCCCCACTGTACATATATTTATATAGCGGAAAACACAGATGCGACTGAAAAAGCAGTTTCTGCTCTTGCTGTATTTTAAGCCAAAAGAACTGTTGTGTTTGATAGAACAATATGTCTATATGCTGCCATAGCAGATTCATGGCACATTAAGCCCCCGAACAATTTTTAATTTGTCCGTTTTACCCTGAAAACTCCTGTTTACAGACGTCGCGCAACCGCTTTTGTTTCAACCCAGCCATAAAACAAAGGTAAGTAATTATATTTTTTATTCAAAATGTCTGTCGTTTTTAGCTTAGAATCATTCATTGATGTCTCATATTTCGTTTACAAAAAAAAACAACTTTAAAAAATTATTCACTCACATATTTTAAACTTTTAAACAAATTATGTCACAAAGAAAAAAATGGCGTCCGTAAAAAAGTCACAGATATCTACCTCATAACTATCGCTTAATTGTGTTTTTTTTTTTTATTACTGTTGCATTTTCTCCGATATGTTAGATGATAAATAATTGATCCAAACAAAAAAAGTTGGGAAAAAAACGTTTAAAAGGGTAAATATATAAAAAAGAAAATCTCGACCACTCCTTGATGTCTGCGATTTCTGCATTGCGACCCTTGTAATATGACCATGTTTCACCCATAAAATCCCCCAAAAATCCAGCTGTGGCCATTCACAGCTGTGTCTTGACACTCTGTGATACATGCTACATGGAGTTTTTTGATCGAAACAAAGTAAGTACGCGTTAATATCTCGTTAAAGTCATGGCGTCTGTAATTCTGTTCTAGCGCGCTCTCACCTCCAGGTAGGGTTTTGCTGTTTAACAAATATATATATTTTTTAAAATGCCCTCCTGCTCAAATTTTTTCTTTCCAATTTTCTTTCCAACATGGCTTCCAAGCACACGCACAGCGCACCCACACAACTTTTTAAATGAACGGCGTGTCATTCTGAAGTTTTGTTTCCACTTGAAAAGTTAAAACAGCAGCTGATCTGACGATCAATCTCCATGTTTTGCAACGTGACGCTTTGTTTTGATTAATCTGCGCATGTCAGATGGCAGTTGTCAAACGTCCTTTCGGAATAAAGGCAGACACATGTAAACGCTGGATCGGAATAGATGAAGTGACATGTAAACAGCTGATGTGAAATTTCCATTCGGAATGATTTGAATCGGTTTGAATAAAAGTCAGCATGTAAACGTGGCTACTGTTGCCTTTCTATCATGTCGAACCAGTCAGGCCATTCTCCTCTGACCTCTGGCATCAACAAGGTATTTCCGCCCACAGAACTGCCGCTCACTGAATATTTTTTCTTTTTCGGACCATTCTCTGTCAACCCTAGAGATGGTTGTGTGTGAAAATCCCAGTAGGTCAGCAGTTTCTGAAATACACAGACCAGCCCCTCTGGCATCAACAACCATGCCACGTTCAAAGTCACTCAAATCACCTTTCTTCCCCATACTGATGCTCGGTTTGAACTGCAGGAGATTGTCTTAAACCATGTTTACATGCCTAAATGCACTGAGTTGCCGCCATGTGATTGGCTGATTAGAAATTAAGTGTTAACGAGCAGTTGGACAGGTGTACCTAATAAAGTGGCCGGTGTATACATATATATAGATAGATATATATATACATATATATATATATATATATATATATATATATAGATAGATATATATATACATATATATATATATATATATATATAGATAGATATATATATACATATATATATATATATATATAGATAGATATATATATACATATATATATATATATATATAGATATATATATATATATATATATATATATATATAGATAGATAGATATATATATAGAGAGAGAGAGAGAGAGAGAGAGAGAGAGAGAGAGAGAGAGAGAGAGAGAGAGAGAGAGAGAGAGAGAGAGAGAGAGAGAACATGAAAGAGGAAGATGGAGCGAGCCTCAAAGAGACCCTCGAGTGCCGCTTCCCAATGTCATTATATATCTCATCCATTCGCATGTAAATTTGCCCATTCGCTTCTGACAAGTGATAAACGTCAACTCTGTCTTGAGAACAGTTGAATTTTTCATTTATCCAAGACTATTTTTTTTAAGGTTGTTTTAGGTTGTATATGTATATACATATATATGTATATATATATATATATATATATATATATATATATATATATATATATATATATATATATATATATATATATACAGTGCCTTGCAAAAGTATTCGGCCCCCTTGAATCTTGCAACCTTTCGCCACATTTCAGGCTTCAAACATAAAGATATGAAATTTAATTTTTTTGTCAAGAGTCAACAACAAGTGGGACACAATCGTGAAGTGGAACAACATTTATTGGATAATTTAAACTTTTTTAACAAATAAAAAACTGAAAAGTGGGGCGTGCAATATTATTCGGCCCCTTTACTTTCAGTGCAGCAAACTCACTCCAGAAGTTCAGTGAGGATCTCTGAATGATCCAATGTTGTCCTAAATGACCGATGATGATAAATAGAATCCACCTGTGTGTAATCAAGTCTCCGTATAAATGCACCTGCTCTGTGATAGTCTCAGGGTTCTGTTTAAAGTGCAGAGAGCATTATGAAAACCAAGGAACACATCAGGCAGGTCCGAGATACTGTTGTGGAGAAGTTTAAAGCCGGATTTGGATACAAAAAGATTTCCCAAGCTTTAAACATCTCAAGGAGCACTGTGCAAGCCATCATATTGAAATGGAAGGAGCATCAGACCACTGCAAATCTACCAAGACCCGGCCGTCCTTCCAAACTTTCTTCTCAAACAAGGAGAAAACTGATCAGAGATGCAGCCAAGAGGCCCATGATCACTCTGGATGAACTGCAGAGATCTACAGCTGAGGTGGCAGAGTCTGTCCATAGGACAACAATCAGTCATACACTGCACAAATCTGGCCTTTATGGAAGAGTGGCAAGAAGAAAGCCATTTCTCAAAGATATCCATAAAAAGTCTCGTTTAAAGTTTGCCACCAGCCACCTGGGAGACACACCAAACATCTGGAAGAAGGTGCTCTGGTCAGATGAAACCAAAATAGAACTTTTTGGCCACAATGCAAAACGATATGTTTGGCGTAAAAGCAACACAGCTCATCACCCTGAACACACCATCCCCACTGTCAAACATGGTGGTGGCAGCATCATGGTTTGGGCCTGCTTTTCTTCAGCAGGGACAGGAAAGATGGTTAAAATTGACAGGAAGATGGATGCAGCCAAATACAGGAACATTCTGGAAGAAAACCTGTTGGTATCTGCACAAGACCTGAGACTGGGACGGAGATTTATCTTCCAACAGGCCAATGATCCAAAACATAAAGCCAAATCAAAAATAAACGTATCCAGGTGTTAGAATGGCCAAGTCAAAGTCCAGACCTGAATCCAATCGAGAATCTGTGGAAAGAGCTGAAGACTGCTGTTCACAAACACTCTCCATCTCACCTCACTGAGCTCGAGCTGTTTTGCAAGGAAGAATGGGCAAGAATGTCAGTCTCTCGATGTGCAAAACTGATAGAAACATACCCCAAGCGACTTGCAGCTGTAATTGGAGCAAAAGGTGGCGCTACAAAGTATTAACGCAAGGGGGCCGAATAATATTGCATGCCCCACTTTTCAGTTTTTTATTTGTTGAAAAAGTTTCAATTATCCAATAAATTTTGTTCCACTTCACGATTGTGTCCCACTTGTTGTTAATTCTTGACATAAAATTAAAATTTTATATCTTTATGTTTGAAGCCTGAAATGTGGCGAAAGGTTGCAAGGTTCAAGGGGGCCGAATACTTTTGCAAGGCACTGTGTATATATATATATAAATACTCACAGACAGAGATCTGAGTCAATATTCAAAGAAAGAACCAGAAAATTAATTGACTGCTCAGTTATATTTAAAACTGCAGAATGGAAAAAAAAACAAGCAATAAAATTGACTTCATTGTAAACAGAAACCTAACAAGCTCAAAAACTCCAAAACTTAATTTAAGCAACTATCATGTGCATAACGCCACCTACTGTACAAGAGTGTTGTGTTTTTTGTTGGTCAATATCTTGTTTGCCTGCCTAATCTTGCTTGTCCTCTTGTTGCTGCCTTGCTCTGTTACGGTATCGTTGCACGGAGCTCATCGAGTGCGCCAGAGGCATGAAAACGAAACTATCAATTCACAATGAGAAAAAAAAAAGAAAACAAACAAAAGTAATGTGTGACGCAGATGACAATTTGAAAAGTAGTGGAGTAAAAAGTACAAATACATGCTGTAAAATGTAGTGAAGTAAAAGTAAATAGTACCACTACATATTTGTACTCAAGTATAGATACAGAAAATATACTTCAGTACATTCCACCACTGCAGCCCACAAACAGTAGCCAGATATTTTTTATCATATCATATCATCAACTCCGTTACCCTACAATGAGTTTTGATGGTTAGCTACCTTAATAGACATTTTGGCATACAGCACTCTGATAAACAACAACAAAAATATTTCTTGAACTCTTCTGACAAGCAGGAGGGATGAGTGTAGAGGCTTTCTGCAGCTAATTAGTACCTTAATCCTTCCTTCCCTTCTGTCTCACAATCCCCATGCAGGACCAGTGTGTTAGCATCTACTATATACAAACACTAAAAGGCCACATTTCTATTTGTTGTTGGGAAGTTTACTCACTTTTGTCGAGGAAAGTACTTTTCTTCATCAGCAAATATGACAATCAGAACAGCCCGTCCAAACCGAGGAGAACATTTTCGGCCACGTCTTCACTGTCTCAAACAGGTGGGTGTTTGTCATCATGGTTGAACTTCTCTGTAGAATTGCAGTTATGTATTCCTAAAAATTGTTTGTCTGAAATTATTACCGTTTTTTAAATGATGATAAATTATTGAATTATATTGAATAAACAGTACAGTCGGCTGCTAATGATTTAGTCTGCATCAACTCAGATGTAAAATATTTTCCTGGCCAACAACTTTAAGACAAGCTTGCCTCAAAATAAGATGATTTGCCCTGGTGAAACACTGTCTTCCTGTACTCAGATTTATTGCCACCATATTCATCTCATTGACTATGATTTACAGTTGGATGCCACGGTGGTTGAGATGCAGGACCCAAAAAGTGGGCTAAAAGGTTCTGAACAGAAACTAAACGTCACCACTATTCCACATGTCATTGCTGGTAAGATAACAGTCAAATTGTAGTCCAATACCTCTTAAAACACCTGGCATCAAAATGCTCTTGTTACTGTACTTGCCTTTCCTTGTGTCTATTTCTTACTTTGCACAAAAGCTAAATACAAAATACAATTGATTTCATAAATTATGGGCAGTAAAACATATCAATTTAAAATGAATAATGAATACTGTATAAATGGAGTTAAATCATCATCAGAATATAGATTTTAATGTCGTTTCAAGAAAAATCGGAGAAAATGAATAAATACAATGATAACGGAAATACAGTGGTATGAAAAAATATCTGAACCTTTTGGAAATTCTCACATTTCTCCATAAAATCACCATCAAATGTGACCTGATGTTAGTCAAAATCATACAGATGAAAAAACAGTGTCTGCTTTAACTAAAACCTCCCAAACATAAATACGTTTTCATATTTTAAGAGGATAGTATAAGAACAATGACAGAAGGGGGAAAAATAAGTAGGTGAACCATCACATTTAATATTTTGCATGTCACAAACACATATGGGCAGTTTGCCCCAACACTCGGCCGTGAGCAATCTTGAAATATTGGTCATATAGAGCAGAGAGAAAACCGATCATTCTCAGACTTATCCTCAACCCATTTCTATTTTTTTATGACTGTTTTCAAGCCCTTCCCAGAAAGCCATGTTCAGGGAAAGCTAGGCGCTAACGCACAGCTGCACCGCTACCATAGCGCACCATCTCTGATGGTTTTTGATGATATAATTGCTGCATGAATTCCGATTTGGAAGACTTGACAGTTTAGACCGCGTTCGACATTCTGGAAAAATGTGGCCCAGGTCGGATTTAAACCACATATGAAAGTGACCCAGATGGAATTTGAAATGGTCCACTTTTATGCAACTTGTCCAGTTCAGACCTTCAAGTTCATGCCTCAGTCGAGTCGGAAAAACACGACAAAATCGGATTCGTGCATTAAGACCTGCAGTACGAACCTAGCCTTAGAGATGGTTTTGTATCCTTTCCCAGCTTTATACAAATCAACAATCCTTGATCGCAGGTCTTCAGACTGCTCTTTTGACCGAGCCATAATGCACATCAGACAATGCTTGTCATCAGGACATTTCTTACCAGGTGTGTGTTTTATAGTGGGCAGGGCAGCTTTAAACCACTCATTAGTGATTGGGCACACACCTGACTTAAATTGTTTGGTAAAAATTGGTTTCAGTTGCTCTTTAAGTCTCCTTAGGCAGAGGGTTAACTTACATATTTTCCCCCTTCTGTCATTGTTTGCATGCAATCCTCATTAAAATATGAAAACTTATTAATGTTTGGGTGTTTTAGCTAAAGCAGACACTGTATTTTCATCTGTGTGATTTGGGCAAAGATCAGATCACATTTGATGGTGATTTTATGCAGAAATGTGAGAAATTGCAAAAGGTTCAGTTACTTTTTCATACTATTGTATGTAATATAATTTGTAATTGATTAATATTAAATTCAAAAAGCTATTTCTGAAGAAAGTGCGTGGGGTTGCTCTGCTCTATGGATCACTTCCTGTAGATTTCTAGTCACTTTCAATTAATTTGGGAGCATTTCCGGGTCACTTCATTGTTAACTCTGGTTTCAGTGACATCGACTACACTAGACATCCAATCCATTTTGACTGGAAGAGGGCGAATGACATTGGTCGATTAAGTACTCACTTTATTTTACTTAAGTCAAATACAGGTGCAAAAGAAATACTTAAGTAAAAGTACAAGTATCTAAGAAAAAATGTACTCAAGTAAAAGTACAAAAGTACTTACTTTAAAGTTTACAAGTAAAAAGTTAAAAGTATTTTCTCCCGGTGCAAATATGTAATATACTGTATATACACACACATACATATATTCATACATACAGAGATCTGAGTCAATATTGGATAAGAAGAACCAGAAAATTCATCGACTGCTTAGTTTTATTTCAAACTTCGCAGAATGAAAAAAAACAATAAAATGGACTCCACTCTAGACAGAAGCTTAACAAGCTCAAAAATTCCAAAATTTAGCTTGGTGGCAGATTGCAAGCAACTACCAGGTGCATACCGCTCCCTACTGTACAAGAATGTGGTGGTTTTTATTGGTCAATATCTTGTTCACCTGCTGCCTCTAGTGCTCAGTTACAGTATAGTTGCACGTAGCTAATCGACTGCGCTGGAGGCTTGAAAACAAAACTATCAATTCACAATGAAAGCGATTATAGTGATAGAAAGAGATTATGAACAAGTTTGTATTTATTGTGAATGTTAATATAATGTAAGTTATGTTTCAATATTGCAGTTTAAATTTGCTAATAAAATCCAGACATTTATTCTGGAAGTTTTCAAAATGTTCCTTTTGTAGTTTTTGAAAACAAAGGTTGGAATCGAATGGTACATGTATCAAATGAACTAATACACATTAAAGTTAGTGTAAGCCAATACGTACAGATTTATTTTGCTTTATTCATTTAGCCTATCAATTAATTAGGTGAATATTCCTGAGAAATGTAGCCCTGACCCCAGTTCACCTAATCTGTTTGGTCTCATTAATGTCCTGTCCCCAGCAAAAAGTGTACATGCAGGTTATGCCATTCGTCCCTACCAGTGTTACGCCCTTGTTTTGCGCCAATGGAGGCTTCAACCATATCTAATGCTCTTTTTTTCATTAATTATTGTTTTCAGATTGATTTAACCGACACATGAAGCCGTACATCAGATTCCTTAATAGCATCTTAAAGGTGGGCAACCCAGAACTAACAAATAATTGGCTGGCGCTGTACCCTCTAACCCAGGGGTTCCCAAGTCCAGTCCTCGAGAGCCCCTATCCAGCTTGTTTTCCATGTCTCCCTCCTCCAACACACCTGAATCAAGTAATGAGGATCGTTGTCAGGCTCCTGCAAAGCTGGCTGATGAGCTGATCTTTTGATTCAGGTGTGTTAAAGGAGGGAGACATGGAAAACAAGCTGGATAGGGGCTCTCGAGGACCAGACTTGGGCACCCCTGCTCTAAGCACATGCCGTAACAGCCTCATTGCATCAGTTGCCACGTTTACATGGAGCCAGATATTCCAATTACAATCGGAATATTTGTTCAAACCGAATAAATGTGTTCCATATAAACACCTCATTCGGAATGAACAGGCCCAAACCGAATGGAATTTCATTCCGATTCACAGGGGTGGAATATTCCTTTTCCCAAACCGATTAGAAGTAAAATTATATCATGTAAACACGGAAGCGGAATGGTGTCTGGTTGCGTTCTTTCTGCACATGCTCCGTACTGACGTGGTGACGTCACTTGGTGACGTAAGTAACGTCACTTGCAACATGGCTTCCAAGCACACGCACAGCGCACCCACACAACTTTTTAAATGAACGGCGTATCATTCTGAAGTTTTGTTTCCACTCGAAAAGTTAAAACAGCAGCTGATCTGACGATCGATCTCCATGTTTTGCAACGTGACGCTTTGTTTTGATTAATCTGCGCATGTCAGACGGCAGTTGTCAAACGTCCTTTCGGAATAAAGGCAGACACATGTAAACGCTGGATCGGAATAGATGAAGTGACATGTAAACAGCTGATGTGAAATTTCCATTCGGAATGATTTGAATCGGTATGAATAAAAGTCAGCATGTAAACGTGGCTAGTGTAAGCTACATTTAGGTTAGGGTGTGCAGTATGCCCTAAACAGTGAGGTTTTAATATGGAAGGAGCACATAAAAAATCTTCTCTTAAACATGTTTGCCTGTGCATAAAAATTACAACATTGACGGAGAATATCAATGTCATCGGAAAAATCATCAGTTAAGAAGTGGCTGAGATATTTAACCTCTTTGCAAATATTCAAAGCTTTTTTGCTCAGAAAAAAACCGAGGGAATACAGTCCCCTATCTTCGTTTGAGTGTAAAATCGTCATGTTACTTTTCCCTGCATCGTATTTGATGTCAAATTGGTCACCAAACTGAGAATATATTGAGAGTAACTCCCATACGTCAGCACTGCATCGGGAGAGCATCACCACATCCTCTACATACATAAGATGGTAAATGTCAGTGTTTCCTAAAACACAACCAGTATTACAATTAGGCTAGGTTCATACCGCAGGTCTTGAGTCACAATTGCGATTTTTTTGTCATTTCTGTTTTTTTGGCGTGCCCGTTTAGACTGCCTTTGTCCATTGAGCCCATTCAAGTATCACGCATGCGCACTAATTCACAGTTCGAGATGCTCTGAGCACAGTGACCTGCATGCGCAGGAGCATTATAAAAAATGTTGGCTCAATATCATTCTTGGGTGATCATATTTTGATTTCCAAAAGAGGACACAAATAACAGGCATAAAAAAATCCCCATTTAGTATTATATTCAAAATTCATATGGATTGATAGCATGCACGCACTGTGCATACGGACTGTTTGCCCGGACTCTCGGCCATGTAAGCAATCTTGGAATATTGCTCATTTGGAGCACAAAACGAAAACTGAGCAGTCTCAGGCTTATCTTCTCCCCCACCTCCATTTATTTTTTTTTATGACTCTTGTCAAGCCCACATTTTCCCTAAAAGCCGCGTTCAAACTAGGCGCTAACGCTAATGCACAGCTCCATCGCTACCGTAGTGGCCTGTCTCTCTTGCGCTTTGCTGACGTGATTGCTGCATGAATTCCGATTTGGGGGACTTAAAAGTTTTAATGTATCACATGGGGGTATGGCATACTCCCATTGCCCATCCCTCCTCCCGTAGCCCAGCAAAGGAGCCGTCGTTATGCCCCCGGGATCCTGGGTGGTCCCCCGGGCCATCTGCGTCCCCATCAACCGGCCATCAGGGATGGGATAAGGGGATGCACCACCACCCCCAGCCACAGCTCCCAACCAGCACGGCATATCACGGGACCCCCAATAGCCCACCAAGCCCAGGGCAGGGCAGGACCCCCCACCGGAGCAGGTGTTACGCAGCCAACCCACCGTCACCCAGCCAGCGACCCGCACTGGAGCACAGGGCAAATACCCAGGCAGAAAAGAAAGGGGAAGGTGGAAGTAGGAGAATGTAGAGAAGCAGCCGCCTGGGCGGCGCGAGACTGGGGCCTCGACCTCCCCCACCCTTGAGGCCAGCAGCCCAGGCAGAGAGGAGGCCACGCCCCGGGACCCACGCCATTGAGAAAAGCCAAAAATGTGGGACCCACCTACCCCACTATTACTGTGGCTGTCAGGTCCCCGACTGGCAGCAATTACCAAATACCGCAATGGGATTGTGTGGGGAGGGTAGTGAAGTTTATGCAATAAAATAGGAGTGCTCGGCTAAGGGCAGTGGGACCGCCGCATGGAAATTCTACCCTGCCACCTGTCCGACCGCCCCTCGCTGGTGCTTCTCTAAGGAGTATGGTGTATGTAGTGCGTTAAAAGAGGTGTGGGAATGGCGGGGCCTGCCGTGAGGAGGCAACCGTGGTGTTGAGCACCCCCCCCAACTGGTCCCATCCATCCTACAACCTTGGTGTGTGTGCAATAAAATCAAGGGGGGAGCCAGCCGGAGTCGGCCCCGTTCCGATTCTCCGCGGAAGCATGAATGAGTATGTAGGTGCCAGGGTGAAAGATATTTACAGTGCAAAGTGAAGAGTGCGTGAATTAAGAGGCAGGCTCTCTTGGCCCCGTCCGCCAGAACCACCGGCCGCAGGGTGGGAGAATCACCAGGGCCACAACCAACCCCCTGCCCCAGACCACCCCAAGAGCCCCTGCCACCACCTACCCCGTACCCCAGACAGGCGCCACACCGAGCACCTGAGACCAGGGGATACCCACCATATCAGCAGGGGACAACAATCTCCATCACAGGCCTCAGGGGCCCCACTGATGATCCCGCCAATAGAAGGTCAGCGGTAGCCGCTGCTGCCCCGGAGGGGTACCCAAGCCAAGAGACAGGCCAAGGGGACGGAGGCGCAACCCCCCACTCCACCCCCGGGCCGGGAGGGGCGCGCGGTATGACACCAGGAAGCACCTCCCCGGTACCTATTACGAAGTGACGCGGCCCAGGCCGGGCCGACCCGGGAGGGCACTATGGCCGCTGCCCCAACCCACTTGTGGGTTTCTTGTCAATTTTAATAAAGTTGCACCGATACCGATACCAGTATCGGCAGGAGGCGCCGATACGGCCTGAATTGGTGGAATCGGTATCGACGAGTACCAACATTTAGGGCGCCGATACCATCTACTGGCATCACTTTAGCGCAAATGAACTGTCCTCCCCACGTGAGCCAACTTCCCAAATCCCGATGCATGACATTCGTATGTCTTTGTCTCGAAATAACACCTTCGACTACAATATTAAGGATGTTCACTACAACGCATATCCGCGATGTTACGCTGCTGTTTTAACATGGCATTCACAAACAATTAGCATGCTTAAGCTATCGCTTGGTGTAATGGTGCGGAGGGCATCAGAAAGTTTAAGACCGTGAGAGACTAAGCAAACTCATGGTTTCATGATGAACAATGAGTGGCAAATTAAGAGCGCCGTACTTCAAACTCGTCCTGTTTATGAAAATCGATTGTCATATAATGCTGGTGTTGTGCAGTAATGAGCAGAAGTGACTTCTGTGGCCAGAAAACACTCAAGCGGCGCAGCGCGCACACTTAGATATCATCATATAGCATCCTAGTTGTCTTATGTCCGATCCCATGCCAACTCTCGCGCGCACATACTAGATATCATCAAATAGCAACCTAGATGTGCTACATTAGATCCCATGCCATTAGCTGCGTGAGCCCAGAGCGACGCGTAGTCCATATACTACATTGATGAATTAGAAACCGCCATGACTGAATGGAAGTTAAGCAGGCCAAATCAATCCATACCAGTGACTATAGATAATGCTGCAAATACTGTTAATTCAGCACATGTTACAGATGGACTCGGACCACAAATAGGACTTTTCCTTATATGGCAAAAATTGCAAACTACTCTTAAACTACAGTCAATCATTCATCTTGGTGATTTTAAATCTCTTTTGTCTGATGTTTTTACTGATTATTGTAACTGTTTCCGTTAGTGTATTTTGTGTTAATATTTGTGAATGTTTCTTTGTACTCAGGCCTCTCTTGTAAAAGAGATATTAATCTCAATGAGACTGCCTGATAAAATAAAGATAAAATAAAATAAAATAAAAAAATAAAATATAGCTGCTAAGAGAGCTGCAGCAATCAACAGTGTGCCCCACTTTACAAACAGTAAAGATTGTTCTCAGCACTTACAGTATATACAATTTTTTTTCAGATTAGTAAGAAGTAAGCACATAAATATTATGCACTAAAATGCTTTTTTATATGATGGCACTGTTATTTTTGCTTGTTAGCAAAATAAATAAATAAATAAAATAATAATAACAGTTGTATTTTCTGTTTCAGAGCATTAAATGTATTGAATTGTATCAAAAATCGTACCGAACCGTGACTTAACTGTATCGTTGCATCCCTTATACGTACATATACTGTATACAGTGCTGCTCAAAAGTTTGTGAACCCCCTCAACATTTTGGAATTTTCTATTATTTCAACCTGATTTCCTAATCAATCAATTCAGTAGTTTTTTTTTTGTTTTTTTAACAGTTGTGTTGTCGAGACTAAATTAAAAAGAGTTTTCATCAACTGATGTAGGTGCAAAATTGAACTGTTTGGTCACAACCAAAACCGCCATGTCTGGCGAAAAGTCAACACTGCATACCACCAAAAGAACCTTCTCCCAACAGTGAAGCATGGAGGTGGGAATGTCAAGATCTGGGCTTGCTTTTCATCCTCAGGACCTGGACAACTCCACATAGTCCAGGGAATCATGAATTCTGAGGAATATTGTCAAATCCTAGAACATAACCTGACGCCATCTGTTTTGAAGTTAAAGCTTGGCAGAAGGTGGATCATGCAACATGATAATGATACAAAGCATTCCAGCAATACAACCAAGGAATGGCTGAAAAAGAAGAAGATTCGTGTTCTGGACTGGCCCAGTCAAAGTCCTGACCTAAATCCCATTGAAATGCTGTGGCGGGACCTGAAGCGAGCAGTTCATGCCAGACGCCCATCAAACCTCTCTCAACTGACTGCGTTCTGCAAGGAAGAATGGGCAAAAATCCCCCAAAGTAGATGTGAGAGGCTGATTAGTCACTACAGAAACCGTTTGGTTGAGGTAATCTCTGCAAAAGGAGGCGCAATATCCTATTAACTGAAGGGGTTCACATACTTTTGCACACATGATATCTGAGTTTTTCTTAAATCAACCACTTTTGTTAAATAAAGAATGACAATATAACTATTTCTTTTGTTTCAGTCCATTATTTGGAATGTCAGTATTGTGGATTTGGGTATAACTTAACATTTAATAAGGTTATTTTAGTTTTTTTTACAAAAAATCTGACCATCGCTGTGGGGTTCACAAACTTTCGAGCAGCACTGTATATGTATATATATATATATATATATATATATATATATATATATATATATATATATTAGGGCTGTCAAACGATTAAAATTTTTAATCGAGTTAATTACAGCTTAAAAATTAATTAATCGTAATTAATCGCAATTAATCACAATTCAAACCATCTATAAAATATGCCATATTTTTCTGTAAATTATTGTTGGAATGGAAAGATAAGACAAGATGGATATATACATTCAACGTACGGTACATAAGGACTGTATTTTTTTATTATAACAATAAATCAACAAGATGGCATTAACATTATGAACATTCTGTTAAAGTGATCCATGGATAGAAAGACTTGCAGTTCTTAAAAGATGAATATTAGTACAAGTGATAGAAATGTTATATTAAAACGCCTCTTAATGTTTTCGTTTTAATAAAATTTGTAAAATTTTCAATCAAAAAATAAACTAGTAGCCCTATTCTGTCCTCAATGTGTGTGAGTACACAAATTGACAGATAGCGAACATAAGTTCCAAAAAGAAATCAGACGGTGTGGCAAAGTTGCATGGGCTTTACTGAAGTCATCTCTTTTTGACAGGAGCACGTTTGTTGTATTTTTGTAAAACTGAAAATAACACGGCAATGTGTCAATAACTTGCATAAATCACAAAATAACATAAAATGTACACACACGTGTCCATTTGAGCAGTAGTACTAGCCAATTAGCTCACAAGCATCTAACAATGTAACTGCATTTCACCATATATGTGAACAAATTCAAATACACATCATCAATAACTATCTAATGCTCATGAATATAAACAAAGGAGGAATATAACTCACAAGCGATGCATGTATTAGACACAAACAGTGTGATGGGGCTATGAGAACTGCCACTGAATACTGGATGCGGACGTTAGCTGGTCTGAAGAGCACTGTCTATTAGTGTAAGTTCGCGTCGACATATAATCACGTCAGAAAAGCGCGCCGAAACCCAAATAATCAGCTGCACTGAATCGCCAGCAGAGGGCGACATTACGCCACATAACATATGCAAGTCACACCCAAGCGCCAACAGAGGGCGGAAAAACTCCATAAAACACAATTAACAAGTTGGCCTTTCACTGTACTGACATTTAAATCTGTCTGAGCGGGCCTAGTGCGTTAATTGCGTCAAATATTTTAAAGTGATTAATTTAAAAAATTAATTAACGCCCGTTAACGCGATAATTTTGACAGCCCTAATATATATATATATATATATATATATATATATATATATATATATATATATATATATATATATATATATATATATATATATATATATATATATATATATATATATATATATATATGTTGTTGGGTTTTTTTTTGCAAACAGAGTGGTATCGGAATGGTATCGGTATCGGCCAATACTGCACAGCCAGGTATCTGTATCGGTATCGGGCACAAAAAATGGTATCTTTGCAACACTAAATTTTAAGGGTACTTACAAGCAGTGTTGTTAATCTTACTGAAAAAAAGTAATTAATTATAGTTACAAATTACTTTTCCCAAAAAGTAATTGCGTTAGTAACTCAATTACCTGAATGTAAGAGTAATTAGTTACTTGGCAAAGTAATTGGTGATAATTACTTTTTTTTTTTCCTCAAAAAAAAACAAAAGCAAAAACAAAAAAAAACATTGGCCACACTATGTGAAGTTTTTTTGTGAAGGTTTTTGGTACAATTGGCCCGAGCCCAATTCTTTGCCCGAATTTACCCTTCACCCTGAATCAACTGTTAAAAGTTGTTAAAATTGCTCCCATTATTGCATTAGTTCCCTTCTCTCTACTTTCGACAAATGAAAGTTTTAAAACTATTTCATCATTTAAAGATAGATTCAAGTCAAGATTTTGCCGATTAAGAAGTATTTTAGATAAAAAGTTACTTAGGTTCGTTAGGAAGGTTCTCTACAACAGAGCCGTAATAAAAGGTCTACTGCTTTAAGATGGCAGCTGTTTACTAACGCATCTAGTGCCGTGTCTGTCATTTTGCATCTAGTTATATCTATATACAGTATATGCAGTGTTGTTAATTTTACTTTAAAATAGTAATTAATTACAGTTACAAATTACTTCTCCCAAAAAGTAATTGCGTTAGTAACTCAGTTACCTGAATGTAAGAGTAATTAGTTACTTGGCAAAGTAACTAGTGATAATTTTTTGTTTTTTTTTTTCATTCATTTTTGTCTTGTTCTTGTCTCGTCAGACGAAACCTGGCATTAGGCTCGTTATGTTTTAGTCTCTCAAAACACGTTTTTAGATTGTTATCGTCTTGTCATTGTCATGAAATAAGTGTTCGTTAACTAAATATTTTAGTTATCGTCATCGTTGACGAAAACAACACTAAAACTGTTTTTTTTTTGTGATTTTTGGGGGGGGCGGGGTTGGTGGGCGGGGGGGTCAGGAGTTTTTTGGGTGTATTTTTAGGTTTTTCGTGGTTTATCCATTTTTCCCACCGTTTGGGTTTTTCTGTTTTTTGTGTTTTTTTTCACTAAGTTTTTTGGGGTTTTTTTTGCATTTTACTGGCAGTTTTTCAAATTTCTTTGGGTTTTTTTGGGGGGGTGATTTTTTTTTGTGGTGTTTGGTTTTTCTCTGGGGTTTTTTTCTCATTGATTTATGGTTAATGCCTGATAATATCGAGTCATTTCTTTCACATTAAAAAATGAATTGGGGTCACTGAAAATAAATGCGGGTGTTTGGTCCAATTTTTGTCAAACCTCACGTTTTTGTCAAAAACTATATGCAGCTTTGGTGCGTCTTGATTTCCCAAACTTTAATGTGAAAATTAAATGAATATGATGAAAAATCTAGGACAAGCTACATTTTAGAAATTTCGGTGTTTTTGCTATTTGGAATGAATTACGGCTTTCGAAACAGAGCCTGTGTTGCGTGAATTTTTGGAGTTTGAATGGTGAGAATTGGTCATAGCGCATGGGATGTGCTGAGCAGTCGAACATTCGACAAGAAAAAAAAAACAGAATACTATATAAGTATGTAGAATATAAAAGTGTAAAAATATAGAAATGGTTACAGATTAAAGCATTCTCGATCCCAACAGTTGACTTTTCAGTGCCTAATTAAGTGAACTGAAGGTATTTTCAGTTCTGATTCCAATACTGAATTTAGAATTTGAATTTCACTTTTTTCACTGTCTTGTATAAAACTTCTAAATCATATTATCAGTTCTTTAAGTTAGAAAAAATATTAACTAGAAATCATTCGGTATCACTTCATTTTGACTGCATTCCAACAAACTGGGATTGAACACAAGCTGTCATGGCGGTCTAAGCTCTAACTACAGGTTAAATAGGGAAGCCTACAATTGGATGAGACCTAGATACAGTACTTCTTTCTAATCTTTAGTCTGGTTTTTAATCTGGTCAAAGATCAGCGGGGGAAAGGTTAACACACAGTGCTGGCCAAAACCCCTGCAATTCTGTCAGATAATGCTCAATTTCTCCTAGAAAATGATTGCAATAACAAATGCTTTGGTAGTAATATCTTCATTTATTTTGCTTGCAATGAAAAAACACAAAAGAGAATGAAAAAAAAATGAAATCATTATCATTTTACACAAAACTCCAACAATGGGCCGGACAAAAGGATTGGTACCCTTTGAAAAATCATGTGATGCTTCTCTAATTTGTGTAATTAACAGCACCTGTTACGTACCCGTGGCACATAACAGGCAGTGGCAATAACTAAATCACACTTGCAGCCAGTTAAAATGGATTAAAGTTGACTCAGCTTGTGTCCTGTGTCCTTGTGTATACTACATTGAGCATGGAGAAAAGAAAGAAGATCAAAGAACAGTCTGAAGACTTAAGAAGCAAAATTGTGAGGAAGCATGGGCAATCTCAAGGCTAGAAGTCCATCTCTAAAGACCTGAATGTTGCCTGAATGTGCCGTCCGCCGTGTCATCAATAAGTGTAAAACCCATGGCACTGGGGCTAACCTCCCTAGATTTGGACAGTAAATAAAAATTGACGAGGGATTTCAACGGAGGATTGTGCGGATGGTGGATAAAGAACCTCGACTAACATCCAAACAATTTCAAGCTGTCCTGCAGTCCGAGGGTACATCAATGTCAATCCGTACTATCCGTTGGCATTTGAATGAAAAGGGACTCTATAGGAAGATACCCAGGAAGACCCCACTTCTGACTCTGAGACATAAAAAAGCCAGGCTGGAGTTTGCCAAAACTTACCCGAGAATGCCGAAAACGTTTTGGAAGAATGTTCTCTGGTCAGATGAGACAAAAGTAGAGCTTTTGGGGAAAAGGCATCGGTGTAGAGTTTACAGGAAAAAACGAGGCCTTCATAGACAAAAACACGGTCCCCACAGTCAAACGTGGCAGAGGTTCCCTGTTTTTGGGTTGCTTTGCTCCCTCTGGCACTGGACTGCTTGAATGTGTGTGCATGGCATTATGAAGTCTGAAGACTATCAACAAATTTTGAAGCATTATGTAGGGCCCAATTTGAGAAAGCTGGGTCTCCCTCAGAGGTCATGGGTCTTCCAGCAGGACAATGACCCAAATCAAACTTCAAAAAGCACGAGAAAATGGTTTGAGAGAAAGCAGTGGAGACTTCTAAAGTGGCCAGCAATGAGTCCAGACCTGAATCCCATAGAACACCTGTGGGGAGATCAGAAAATAGCAGTTTGGAGAAGGCAACCTTCAAATCTCAGAGACCTGGAGCAGTTGGCCAAAGAAGAATGGTCTAAAATTCCAGCAGAGCATTGTAAAAAACTCATTGATGGATTCCGGAAGCGGTTGTTCGCAGTTATTTTGGCTAAAGGTTGTGCTACCAAGTATGAGGCTGAAGGTGCCAATGCCTTTGTCCAGCCCCATGGAGTTGTGGAGTTTTGTGTAAAAGGATGATTTTTTTTTTTTCATTGTCTTTTGTGTTTTTTCATTGCAAGCACAATAAATGAAGATATTACTGCCAAGGCATTTGTAATTGCAATCAGTTTCTGAGAGATATTTAACACATTCTGACAGAATTGCAGGGCTGCCAATACTTTTGGCCAGCAGTGTATCATACGTGGCAAGGCCAAACAAAGTTGTCAGAAAATGAGAGATTATGTACGTGTTGTAGATAAAATAATTAGGGCTGTCAAACGATTAAAATTTTTAATCGAGTTAATTACAGCTTAAAAATTAATTAATCGTAATTAATCGCAATTAATCGCAATTCAAACCATCTATAAAATATGCCATATTTTTCTGTAAATTATATATATATATTCTGTAAAATAATTTGTTGGAATGGAAAGATAAGTCACAAGATGGATATATACATTCAACATACGGTACATAAGGACTGTAGTGGGCATTTCACTCTACTGTCATTTAAATCTGTCTATGCTGTCCTCACTCCGAAGCGTCTACTTTTTCCAAAGCTAGACAGCTAGTGAACGACGCCTTAATAATCAGACTTCTTCCTTTTTCATCTGATTTATTAATAAAATGGCCTCAAACCACTGTCCTCTTTAGACCGTAGTGAAACTACAAAAAAAAAGTACACAAGCATTGCATTAGCAACAACGTTAGCTTAGCACGCTATACAGGTTCACTAAACATAAACAAAAAGCGTCTCATACAAAAAATGTAACATTTCGCATACTAACATAATATGTACATTCTTTACAACAACCATACTTACAGACTAACATTACAACGTAGGCGTCAGCCCGAGACGTCGTGCAGCCATATTGAACTGGCAAGAAAGCATTAAACCATGTCGCAAAGCGACCACAAGAGTTCGCTGTTAGACAGCAATAAAAACCTTGCTGTAAAACTTACCAAAAGGCAGAATACTGTCTGAGCGGGACATGTGCGTTAATTGCGTCAAATATTTTAACGTGATTAATTTTTAAAATTAATTACTGCGCGTTAACGCGATAATTTTGACAGCCCTAAAAATAATGCTTAAATGTAAAAGAGTAGAGTTGTCCCAATCACATATTTTTGCACCGGAGTTGCAGTCCTAGTCACCTGATTTTGAAGAGCTGCCGATATCTAGTCGAGTATCGAATAATTTCTAACAAAATATACTTTTTTTTTTTTTGACAATATCTTTTCATCTGGATTATTTTGTTGCTTCGTAGCAATTAAAAATCTTTAAAATGCACTCTCTTTCCACTCCATTCCGATCCTCTGAAGGGTCTTTTTTTTTTTTTTTTAATAGGTGCCATTTGGAAGTAACAGAGTGGACACTAACAGAGAGGACATTTTGTGCTAAAGATAGCCCTCAGCCTAGCTTTGCTAGCTTAATAGCTAGTACACTATCAATGATTTCATATGATTTTACAAATAAACAGAGGTGGATAGTAACGCGTCACATTTACTCAGTTACATTTACTTGAGTAACTTTTTGAGAAAAATATACTTCTAAGACTAGTATTACTAAGCCATTGTAGTGACCACTACATTATAACAAATTTCACCTAGGAACTTGTGTGGGGCATGTTGTGTTCTTGGGAGGAACTATTTAGCCGAGTCACGAGACCCCAGAGAGTCACGAGAGCCACGAGCAGCCGGACACGGCAACACAGACTCAACAACATCATCCGCTACACTGGTGACCCCGACTTGCCTCGTTAAAGTCTCAGAGGCATTTTACGAACGCTTTAAGCAATGGCAGACGCTGGCTTTCTCCAGCTACGATGTTTAATGAGTCTTCTGCGGCTGCGTGGTTCGCGTACGTGGAGGCGCAGTTTGTCCTCCATGGTATTTCGGACGATTCATGCGCTTCTACCACGTGGCGGCTATGCTCGGGTACTCGACGGCGGTCAGAGTTCAGCGATTCCTTGCTTTTCCTCCAAAAGAGGACAAAAATGGGGCTCTTAAGGGGGACCTTCTCATGTGTTTTGAACCATCACATGCTTTATCGACTTCAAAGAGGCCCGGAGTGCCAGCCACGAGAGCCCTACTGCCTGAGGTTCCCGCCAACGATGGCGGTGCTTCCGCTCGGATCCTCGCGGTCGTCCTCCCGTCCCATTGCCCGCGCAGCCACAGCACGCTCCCGCTCTGGCGCTTCCCGACGCCGACATTGCTGTTTCGTCTCCTGTACTCTACGACGATGCGCCCGCCTCCCGCCTACTCGACGACGCCCCGTCCACCTCTGGCCTTCTCGACTGCGTCCCATCTGTACCTGGCCTTCTCGACGGCGTCTCGTCCGGCGCTGGTTTTCTCGTCGACGCAGTGTCTGCTCTTGGTCTTCCTGGCGACGTCAATCCTGCACCTGCGTCTCTGGCCTCTGCTGACGTTACTCCAGCACGTTACTCCTCTGCCGGCGCCACTGGACGCCACCGCTAATCTCGGTGCTGTGCATGCGCCTCCGGAAGTCTCAGAGGTCGTTCCTCTGCCAGTGCCTGCGACCACCGCCGCCTCTCCTCGTCCACCGCTTTTGGACAACGATGACATCGCTTCAGGTCGGGTTTCGGCGTTTCCCTCCCTCCTGCTGCGGCCGGTCGACTTGGTTCGTTTTGCCAGTCGCCCTCATCCCCAGCCGGGCAACTCCGACTCCCGGGCCTGTCGCCCTCGTCTACAGCCTTGACTGGGTAACACTGCACATCGCACGTCTCGACATCATACTCGGCCACAGCTGAGCAACGCATGCCGCCTCTTTCGGCGTCCGCTTCTCCGGCCACGCCTGGGCGGTGCTGCACGACGCACTCCTCGTCCGGGACATCCAATCGTCCTCCTCGGTCGTCCATCGCCTGGCATCTCGGACGTCCTCCTGATCGTTCTGCTTGGTCGTCCACCGCCTGGCATCCTGCACGTCCTCTTGATCGTCCATTTGGTCGTCTTCCACTGGCGCCCTGGCCGTGCAACCCGACCGTTCAGTTCCGTTAAATAGGGTTAAGCCTAGCGTCCTATGTGGGTGAATTCTTGGGGGACCTGTGTAGTGAGCACTACATTATAACAGAATTCACCTAGGGAACTTCTGTGGAACTATGTAGCCGTGCGCGTTACCGGCTGAGTCACAAGACCCTAGAGCAGTGGTCTCAAACCGGTCCTCAAAGGGCCGCAGGGGGTACTGGATTTCATTCCAACCAAACGAGACAAATACCTTTTCACCAATCTGGTTTCTTACAAGTGTAATCAGTTGATTGCAATCAGGTGCTGCTTATGTTAGTAGAAACCTCATTGGTTGAACTGTTTGTGCTGGATCTGTTGGAACAAAAACCAGGACCCACTGCGGCCCTTTGTGGAGTCGGTTTGAGACCGCTGCCCTAGAGAGTCACGAGCGGCTGAACACGGCAACACAGACTCAACAACATCATCCGCTACACATACTTCTTACTTGAGTAGATTTGTGTAGAAGAAACGTTACTCCAGCTACACCGCTACTTTGGGCTACACTAGTCCTTACATTTTTCTTCTTTTAGTCCTACTCTTTTATCTACTTCTTTTTTTTGCCAGAGATGCCAACAGTAGCTCAACCAATTTCACCAATGGTACATCGGATCAATAATCCCACGACTCCCATTTTACCAATCAGAGTCAAGCTTGCCGTTCTTTGCTCACACCGGCCTGTTCAATCACATGGCGTCTTTAAAGGACGGTAAAAAAAAAAATGTATATGACATAGAGCGCCACAGTCAACGTGACTCGAAAAAGCAGATTTTAATCCCTCTCCCCGTTTTAATTTGGCACCGATTGACCAAGGAAAACCAGACATATGATCCTTTATAGTTTCATAAGAAATATGTTTTCTCCACTAGAGGGCACTCAGGTTCTTTGGACAAATAATGCTTAATTTCTGTAGAATTTTTTTCTCTCGCCGCAATTCAATGTTTTTTTTCTTTGGCTTAACTTAACTTAGTATTTTCACCAAATAGTATTTTACTTGTACTTGAGTAAATATTTTGGATAACTACTTTTACTTTTACTCAAGAAATATTATTTTGAAGTAATGCTACTCTGAATAATGCTACGTGAATAAGCTTTTTTGGCTACTCTACCCACCTCTGCAAATAAACCTTTTGAAATGATTTAATTCAATAGCTTTAACAGAGTGAACTGAACATACTTCATAAAACTGCAAAATTTGATTTTTATAGGAGGAATCAAATAAAGTTGCTTACAACAGTTGAATTTCCCGACACTGGTGTGATAATATCGTAGAAGAGTGATGTCATTAATAAATGGGGAATTTTCTTAAAAAGAAAGTTGTCATGTGTTAATGTTTCAGCTATTAATGTTTCATCATATTGCATGTATTAATGTTTCAGCTATTAATGTTTCATCATATTGCATGTATTAATGTTGCAGCTATTAATGTTTCAGCATATTGCATCACACTCATGCATCACAAAGCTTTCGTCACATGTACTATGTACCCTTTATTATGTCGCAAAGAACAACTGAGAACACTATATAAGCCTCGAACAGACAACATTCAGTGTCAGGCCGTCAGCAATTCAGCATATGTTTGCGTGTCAACTAGCCACTACCGCCTGACCTGATTGTTTCCTTTGCCTGTCAAAATCAATAAAATCCTGTGTCTGCAATATGCAACTGGTTTCTCCGTCTCGTATATGACAGAAACTAACACAACAGAGTGGACAGTGACACTTAGGATGAACAGAAAACCCTTTTTTTTGCAGCAGCCCTCCAAGTCAAAATGGATCGGACATCGCCGTCAGTGGCGGCCAATGAGTTAATGTTTAAAACTAAAAATACAGTGGTACCGCTACTCACTAAATTCATTCGTTCCGGAAGTAGTTTCGTAACTTGAAAAGTCTGTAAGTGGACACACATTTTCCATGCAAATGCCCTAATCCGTTCCACGCGCCCTAAAATTCAGACATAAATCTTTTATAATGCATAAAAAATAGATTACTGCAGAATAAACATAAAATCAGAGTTGTGCATAATGTAAAAAAACAAAACAAAACAGGAATAGAGTAAAAAAAACTGTAGTTAATACACTCATATAAAGCTGTCAGAACACGAGGGACGAATGAAGAGGATGCTGGGATACACGCATACACATACAACAGAGGTCCCTCTTAGCCAATTAGATGCCAGGAATGCTAGGCAATAGCCAATGGCAGAGCAGCTATGAGTATGTTACGTTTAGTAAACTGGGAGTTGCGAGTACCAGCCATACTGTATTTTTTTCCTTTCATATCCAGAATTTTTTATCGTAACAACAGGCTACATCTTCCCGTTGAGGCGTGTCTTAACATGAAAATTCTGTATGTAGAAACGTTTGTAAGTAGAGGTACCACTGTAAATAAATACATTTTAAAAACAATCGTTTTCACCTGATTCCGATCTTCTAAAAATAACATGATCGGGCCCAATTTCTGATCACGTGATAGGATCGAGGACATCCAGATAAAAGAGTAATATAGGTACATTAGTTCTTTATTTAACTGAAATAATCTGTATTAAGGCTTTGGGAATACAGAGAAAACTGTATTCGTGTTTAGTGTTTCAGTTATTACCTCTCTCCAAACAGGTAAAGACATCATTGCATGGATTGCTAACAAGATGAAGACCACCACAGAAGGTACATATACTAGGAGTATAACGATACACAGAAGTGACGATTTGGTACTGTATGTACCTTGGTAAGGGGGTCAAAATTCGGTACGGGTTCGGTACAACGGAAAACAAAAAGCCTTTTTGTTGTTGTTTTTTTTTGGTGTGATTTTATGCAGAAATGTGAGAAATTCCAAAAGGTTCAGATACTTTTTCATACCACTGTACAGCATGCATTGGCTTCATTCTAAGGATTATATACGGCTTTAAATTTTTTGCGGCTCCAGACATATTTGTATTTTTGAAGGTTTTTTTGGGGTCGAATATGGCTCTTCCAATATTTTGGGTTGCCGAGCCCTGGTTTAGGTGCATTACCTCTTCCGCCCGTTGGATTGGAGGTCGACTAACTCTGACATGGATTTTTTTTCTTTTGCTCAAACATTTTCGCCATCTGACTGCGTGCACGGAACCGTGATGCCCGTACCATGACAGTAGAGGACAAATAAAAATACCGTTACACTTTTAACATATACTGATGAAAAAGCTTGAATTTTGTCTATTAAAAACAGTCATTGTCACTTCCTATTAACTGCTTTTTGTCTTGTAGAAGCCCAGGCCTTTGGCACCATGTTAGTGGCCTACGGATACATCTATGCCCTGCAGAACCACAAGAAACTGATCATGTGTAATGATAGCAGCCTTTACCGGTTCCAGGTAGAAAAACATGTACTTTTACAAATTACTGTTTTTCTAAATCATTTTGTCAAAGGAAAGACGAGTGCACTATCATGTTAGTGTTCTCATAAAGAGTATAAGTGTGAATTGTACTGTACATTTCTATTATTGCTGTCTACCATTGACTCGTTCACTACAAAAGACGTATAAACAATATTCTTTTTTGATGTTCACCTGCTCATAACTAAATAATGAAAAAGAGTAGAAACAAATTTTGTTTTATGATGAAAGATGGGAATCTAATCTTTCTTTGTGTAAGTTCACTGTTTATGTAGCCATAGAACACAATATTCTGTGGCACTTGAAAGAACCAAACCAGTTAAGTAGAAAGTAGGCCTGCACAAACTATCGTTTGAACATTGCCATCGCAATGTGCGATGACAAATGCTTTGGTAGTAATATCTTCATTTATTTTGCTTGGAATGAAAAAAGACAAAAGAAAATGGAAAAAAATTAAATCATTATCATTTTACACAAAACTGGGCCAGACAGTATTGGCAACCTTTTGAAAAACCATGTGATGCTTCTCTAATTTGTGTAATTAACAGCATCTGTTACTTACCTGTGGCACATAACAGGTGGGGGCAATACCTAAATCATACTTGCATCCAGTTAAAATGGATTAAAGTTGACTCCACCACTGTCCTGTGTCCTTGTGAGTACCACACTGAGCATGGAGAAAAGAAAGAAGACCAAAGAACTGTCCGAGGACTTGAGAAGCAAAATTGTGAAGAAGCATGGGCAATCTCAAGGCTACAAGTCCATCTCTGAAGACCTGAATGTTCCTGTGTCGACCGTCCGACGTGTCATTGATAAGTGTAAAGCCCATGGCACTGTGGCTAACCTCCCTAGATGTGGACGGAAAAGAAAAATTGATGAGAGATTTCAATGAAAGATTGTAAGGATTGTGGATAAAGAACCTTGACTAAATTCCAAACAAGTTCAAGATGTCCTGCAGTCCGAGGGTAAAACAGTGTCCGTACTATCCGTCGGCGTCTGAGTGAAAAGGGACTCTATGGCCCCACATCTGACCCAGAGACACAAAAACCCAGGCTTGAGTTTGCCAAAACTTACCTGAGAAAGCCAAAAACGTTTTGGAAGAATGTTCTCTGGTCAGATGAGATAAAAGTAGAGCTTTTTGGGAAAAGACGTTAGCATAGAGTTTAGAGGGGAAAAAATGAGGCCCTTAAAGAAAAGAACACGGTCCCCACAGTCAAACATGGTGGAGGTTCCCTGATGTTTTGGGGTTGCCTTGCTACCTCTTTCACTGGACTGCTTAACTGTGTGCATGGCATTATAAAATCTGAAGACTACCAACACATTTTGCAGCATCACGTAGGGCCCAGTGTGAGAAAGCTGGGTCTCCCTCAGAGGTCATGGGTCTTCCAGCAGGACAATGACCCAAAACACACTTCAAAAAGCACTAGGAAATGGTTTGAGAGAAAGCACTGGAGACTTCTAAAGTGGCCAGCAATTAGTCCAGACCTGAATCCCATAGAACACCTGTGAAGTGATCTGAAAATAGCAGTTTGGAGAAAGCACCCTTCAAATCTCAGAGACCTGGAGCAGTTGGCCAAAGACAAATGTAAGAACGACGAGCATTGTAAGAAATTCATTGATTAATACCGGACGCGGTTGTCCGCAGTTATTTTGTCTAAAGGTTGTGCTACCAAGTATTAGGCTGAGGGTAACAACACTTTTGTCCGGCCAATTTTAGAGTTTTGTGTAAAATGACAGTGATTTAATTTTTTTTTACCACTCACTTTTGTGTTTTTTCATTGTAAGCAAAATAAATGAAGATATTGCTACCAAAGCATTTTTAATTGCAATCATTTTCTGGGAGAAATTGAACATTATCTGACAGAATTGCAGGGGTGCCACTTTTGGCTAGCAGTGTAAGTACTTTCCATTTACCATTTTATTTTGCTTTGACGCTGATGATAACGAGAACAGCTTCTCACTTACATAATGAATGAGTGGCTACAGCCCCCTTCAGACTGTGTACCTAGCTTAACGATGATTAACACATTTGTGCTTTTAATCGTAGAGCTCCCGAGGCTTCTCTGGCAAGATAAAGCTACAAACTTGTCATCCACCATTTACTTTAAGTACCACCTATATTGGTGACCAGGAAAAACAGTTTGGTCGCACTGCTTTTTATGAGGCAGCCTGAGAGGCTGTAAGAGCATGAAACAGAAAAACATAAATATATATTTTTAATTAAAAATCCGATCCTTTGCAGCCGATTCCGATCCTCTAAAAGATGGCGCAAATGCCCCCATTTCCGATCATATGATCGGATCAGGACATCTCTAATGAATACAATGTGGTCATAGCAGGAGTGAAAGTGGGCCAGAACGGCCCGTTCCGCCATGACTTTCCGAGCCGAAACGCCATTGCTGCACACGGTGCTTTGATCCCGAAAAATATGACGGCAACTGTCAAAACTCGTGTGATTTGTGATGGTTTGTTTAAAGTTTTGCATTTTGTCAAATGATGCCCTCTGGTACCTTTTATGACTGAAAACCAGACGTGTTCGGCCCACATGAGGCTATAAGTTGTTTCAGTTGATGTTGGAATTTGTGGTTAAGTTTGGCGATACTGTTTGTTTAGTTATGTTTAGCGATTTGCTATGAGAGAAGTGTAAATACATTAGCATTCATAGCATCTAAGCTAGCGGACTTTATTTTGCAGATTGGACTGATATGATTTACTAAATTTACATATTGACTGTACTGGAAGAACGTTTGACGTATATCTTAAAGAAAAAACGAAAAGTAAACGTTTACACTAGCTTCAACTTTAATGTACAGCCAATGTTCTTAAAGAGTTAAAATTTAGGTTTTTCATTTAGGAAATGTCGGGAGAAATTAGGAGATGGAGGTTGAGGTTACTGCTGCCACTTCCACCCCCGTGTCATAGTGAGTCAACCAGTCTTCCCAAACAGAGCTATTGAAGTCTGGTGGAAATTCTTCTAAGTTTTAATATCGCAATGTATCGCAACACAATCCCCAGATTCTTATTTCATAATCGGGAATAATCGGGATTTTCTTGTTAGGTAAAATCGAACACCCCTAGTACAGATACACAAAAATGTACATAAGTACAGTAACGAAGTTCGTTACATTCCACCACAGCATATTAGAATGACACCTGTACCCTTATTGTAGTCGATTTGTTTGCAGCTGTGCATGTTAGCAAACTGACAATTAACCTTTTCTTTTATTCTCCACGTTCACCATTCTAGACTCCATACTTTTGGCCTACACAGAAGTGGGTTGCCGATGACACGGACTATGGTGAGTTCATTCGGTACTTACTGTTGAAAGTAACCAGTTACTCCTATTTTGTAGGAAGGAGTGTGTTGACTTCGCAGAATTTGCCTTGTTTTTTAGTATACTGCAGAAATAATAATTTTTGTCTTATTAATTAATTAATTGATGAATGTCTTATGGCTTTCTAGCCATTTATCTGGCGAAGAGAAACATTCGCAAGAAAGGCATGCTGGAACCGTATGAACAGGTACTGTGTATGCCAACTTTGTTGTTCTGATTGTAGGCATAAAATTGAACTGAATAAAAATGTTTTCTCTTGTTAGTTATGGCAAATTGGCAACTCTGACATTTTTTGAGTTGGTTGTTATTATGTAATTACTAATGCACAGGATTTAAAATAAATGTAACTAGAAAATGCCATTTCTGGAGAAATTGCAATGGCAGCTTTGCTGTGGTGGTTGCTACAGTGGTATGAAAAAGTATCTAAACCTTTGGAATTTCTCACATTTCGGCATAAAATCACCATCAAATGTGATCTGATCGTTGTGAAAATCACACATATGTAAAAACAGTGTCTGCTTTAACTAAAACCACCCAAACATTTATAGATTTTCATATTTTAATGAGGATAGCATGCAAACAATGACAGAAGGGGGAATAATAGGTAAGTGAACTCTCTGCCTAAGGAGACATAAAGAGCAATTGAAACCAATTTTTACCAAACAGTTTAAGTTAGGTGTGTCCCCAATCACTGATGAGTGGTTTAAAGCTGCCCTGCCCACTATAAAACACACACCTAGTAAGAATTGTCTTGATGATAAGCATTGTCTGATGTGCATCATGGCTCGGTCAAAAGAGCTGTCTGAAGACGTGCGATCAAGGATTGTTGGTTTGTATAAAGCTGGGAAAGGATACAAAATCATCTCTAAAAGTCTGGATGTTTATCAGTCGACAGTCAGAGAAGTTGTCGACAAATGGAGAGTTTGTCACTGTTGCTTCTCTTCCAAGGAGTGGCCGTTCACCAAAGATGATGGCAAGAGTTCAGCACAGAATACTCAGAGAGGTAAAAAAAACAAGCCTACAGTGTCTGCAAAAGACTTAGAAATCACTGGCACAGTCCAATATCTCTGTGCACACATCAACTATATGTAAAACTATGGCCAATCCTGGTGTTCATGGGTGGACTCCACAGAGGAAGCCACTGCTGTCTAAAAAAACATTGTTGCTCGTTTAATGTTCGCAAAACGGCACTTGGACACTCCACAGAAGTTTTGGCAAAATATTTTGTGGACTGATGAAACCAAAGTTGAGTTGTTTGGGAGTAACTCAAAAAGTCATGTGTGTAGGAAAAATGGGAATGCTCACCAATATCAACACTTCATCGCCACCGTGAAGCATGGTGGAGGCAGCATCATGATTTGGGGCTGTTTAGCTGCCTCAGGGCCTGGACAACTTGCAATCATTAATGGAAGAATGAATTCAAAAGTTTATTAGGATGTTTTGCAGGAAAACCTTAGGCTGTCTGTCAAACATTTGGAGCTGAAAAGAGGATGGATGCTGCAACAAGACAATGATCCAAAACAGAGAAGTAAATCAACTTCAGAATGGTTTCTGAAGAACAAAATACAGGTTCTGGACTGGCCAAATCAAAGTCCAGACTTGAATCCCATTGAGATGCTGTGGCATGACCTAAAGACAGTGGTTCATGCCAGACATCCCAGGAATCTGACTGAACTACAGCAGTTTTGTCGAGAAGAATGGGCCGAGATTAGTCCTGATCAATGTGCCACATTGATCTGCAGCTACAGAAAGCATTTGGTTGAAGTTATTGCTGCCTAAGGGGGGTGGGCACAAAATATTATGGCCTAATGAATGTCATTATCCCCTCCATAGTAATAATGGCAACAGCGACATCAATGGCAACCAATAAGTTAGTAAGGAATTGACCTGAAAATGCCTCATAATGAATCGGAAGTGACTGACACGAAGTGGTAAATCATCTTCACGCAATTCCTCCAGAAATTGCATCATCTTGTTAGTAGTGTAATGGTTCATGACCAAGAGTAGAGTTTGAAATATCTACTTTTTTCAAAACAGGCACATTACAACCGCCTGCATAAATGGCTTTACCACAAGTGGGACTTCATCGTGATGCAGGCCACTGAACAGTACAAGTATGTATTGACATCGTTAAGGAAAATAATCAAATATTGAAGTTCCAGGTACCTCTATAAGTCTATAACATTATCACTCATTTATTTTGTGTATTAGGGCAAGTAGAGAGAGAAAGAAGCCAGATCGTGTCGTGTTTGATTGCCAGGAGAGAGCTTACTGGGTTGTGAATAGGCCACCGGTAAGAGTGCTTATTTATATATTCAATATATAGGCTACTGTATTTAATTTGAGTGACATGTTACGTTGGATAATTTCCTACATGTATCCAGCGTCGTACACACAGTGCTTTGGATAATGGTCCAGATCGCCTTATTGATCCCAACACCGATGAGGTAACAGGTCAGTACTCACTCACTCACTCACTCACTCACTCACTCACTCACTCACTCACTCACTCACTCACTCACTCACTCACTCACTCACTCACTCACTCACTCACTCACTCACTCACTCACTCACTCACTCACTCACTCACTCACTCACTCACTCACTCACTCACGTCACATCATACTCGATCATTGCACTAATGGAACATCTTCATTACTCTTAGCGTATGCAGGAACACACAATGTAAGCCGGTTTCCATTTTTAAGCTCAGAACCAACAGCGAATTTTCCCTGGTTTTTCCGAACTTCAAACAACCACAATTTTTCCTGCTCAAACTTATTCTGTTTTTTCTCTTCTCTTTTCTTCCAGATTTGCTTTCATAATGGCAATGAGTGTGACGGGCAATCTTCACTCGTATACTGTAAATCCTTGTACTTGTACAACATGTTGGCATCATGCAAAACGCAGACGATAGAATTCCCATAAGTCTTCAACCTTCTATAATGGACAGTAGTTTATTTATGATCTCAAAATATAAATACAGTGGTACCTCGAGATACGATCGCTTCGAAACGCGATTTTATCAACATCCGACGTAAAATTTGACTCACCATTTGTTTTTACATCCAACGACATGCTCGAAATATGACGATTTATGACAGCGCCGCAGTTTCTTTGTTTTGCCCGAAGACGGCTGCACGGCGGATTTTCTTGTGAGAGAAAACACGGGTTCCAAGGTTACTGCAGGTGGTGAAAAAGGAAAGAGGTGACGCTTACCATTGAAATGAAGATAGAAAAATACAGTATGAGCGTGGTGTGCACATCCGTGAACTGGCTCAATAATACGGCCGTAGAATGTCTACAATTTCGGCAGTCCTCCTCCGACCGCCATTTGCCAGTCTTTACACGTTAAGGTGACAATCATTATTGTGGTAACATCGCCAAAGAAATCGCCAGCTTCATCAGATTTCTAATCATTTATTCCATCAATTTGAGCAATACAACACACCCACTGTCTGCCGTACTTGACACCAGCAACAAAACATTAAAAGAGAAAGTAAAATCTCCACTGCACTCTCTAGCTCACTGTCAGGTACAGCACCCAAAAAAATGTCTGCCACATTAGAACCCGATTTGTTACATTATTACAGGAATTATTAATATTATAATATTATTCCAATTTTTATTTATAATTTATTTGTTTTGCTATTTGTAATTGCCATTTCCAGTAGTATCAGCAGTATTTGTTAATGATTTAGTGTAGGTTTTAGAGCTGTGGAACAAATTCATGTATAATGTATTCTAAAGGGAAAATCCTGCTCGACATATGACAATTTCGACTTACAAACAAGGTCCTGGAACGAATTAACTTCGTATGTAGAGGTACCACTCACTGTATCCTGTATTTATTGCTATTGCTCAACAACCCGTTTCATTCCAATTCAAATTAAGTTTTTTTTCCATTGCTGTTTATCAATCTTCTCTGTCTTTCAGAAAATCTCGTTTGACCAATACAGACGCATTGTAAGTATCGAACTGTGAGTGTATTTTCTTCAAATTAATGCTCTTCTATTCGGCCTAGAGAGATCAGTGAGGGAAAACAATGATTTAAAAAGACCAAACTATAATTATAATCAGTGCTTGGCCCCCTGTTATTTTCTCTGTATATTAATGACCTGCCAAATTCATGTGTAAATGTTGAATCTCGAATGTATGCTGATGACGCCGTCATCTTCACCAGTGCAAAAAATACTCAAGACGCAGCTTCTGCGCTCACATCGGCTATGATTCCTGTAAATGATTGGCTCAACAAATCTTGCCTTCTACTAAACACAAGTAAAACTGTTTGTATGATGTTTACAAAGAAACCTTTGGACATCAAACATTCAGGCGTATTTTTGGGAGGACAGGAATTACAAATTGTCTCCGAATTCAAGTACCTTGGAGTTACACTTGATTCCACACTCTCTTTTAAAAGCCATATTAAACGAATTTGTAACACTGTAAAATTCAACCTGAATAATTTTAAACAAATAAGATCTTTTATAACACTTGGGGCTGCTAGAATGTTTCTACACTCAATGATTTTATCACACATTGAATACTGCATTACTTGTTGGCAACTGGTGGGTGTAAATACATGCAGTAGGATAGAATCACTCTACATGAAATCGTTAAAGGTTTTTGCCAGAAAACCAATGTCATTCCATGTGTGTAACATTTTAAAAACGTACTGCTTATTGAGCCTTGAGAATTTGAAAATTTTTAAAACTGCCTGTCTAATGTACAAGGTGTTACATGGATTTGCCCCACCTCCCATGTCGGACTTTCTAAAAAAAAAGGGCTCACAGAGGTCTCGGGACCAGGGCCTCCTCTAGAGGGGACTGTGAGGTTCCAATCAGAAAAACAGCCTTCGGTCACAATTCTCTCTCTGTAAAGGCCTGTAAAACCTGGAACAGTTTACCACTCGCCATCAGGCAATGTCCCACAATACGAACTTTCAAAACTCAGCTCAAGCAGTGGTTGAAAGCAAATCAGTCTTGCAATCACTGACTTTTAAGTTCTCAGTAACGTATTGTATTGTGTTGTTTTATTGTAATCTTTTGTTATTTCTTTCCTTTTTGTATCTTTGTGTCACCTGTTTAGGGACTACAGATGTAAATTAGCATATACTTGCTACAATCTGGCATATTTACATCTTTTTAGATGTTCATCAATGTGCACTGTCCCTATTAAATAAATAAATTAAATTAAATTAAAAACACATAATTAAACAGATATATATGGCGCTAAACACTCAGGTGACTTGAAGTTCCGCTTTGAGACCCCCAATTTGGCCAAATTTCTAAATTGTTCAGTAAGCATGTCTAATACATCATTGGAAAGCTTAAAATCTCAATTTTCTGGAGGATTTTTTTTTTTTTTTTTAAAGTAGGTCGGCATTTAAAAAAAAAACATTTAAACCCCTAAGCCCTAACTCGAGGTTAGAGCATGAGAGGGCATAATTAAAGACACCGTGATTTTAATGAGATATTATTGCGTACTTACCTTGTTTCGATCCAAAAACTCCGTATAGCATGTCTCACCGAGTGTCAAGACACAGATGTGAATGGCCACAGCCAGACTTTTGGGGGATTTTAGGGGTGAAACACGGTAATTTAACAAGGGTCGCAATGCAGAAATCGCAGACATCAAGGAGTGGTCTAAATTTTCTTTTTTAAATAATTATCCTTTTAAAGTTTTTTTTTTCAATTTTATTTGTTTGGATAAATCATTTATCATCTAAAATATCATGGAAAATGCGACAGTTACAAAAAAAGAAAGAAAAAAATACAATTCAGCGATAGCTATGCGGTAGATATCCATGACCTGATTACAGACACTTTTTCATTTTTAATTTTTTTTCATTGTGACGTAATTTGTTTCAAAGTTTAAGATATGCGAGTGAATAATTTTATTAAGTAGTTTTTTTTAACCTAAATATTAGACATTCATTAATGATTCTAAGCTAAAATTATATTTCGAATATTAAATATAATTACTTACTTTCTTTTTATAACTGGGTTGCAACAAAAGTGGTTGTGCTGTGTCTGTAAATAGGGGTCTCCAGGGTAAAATGAACCAATTATAAATAGTTCGGGGGCTTAATATGCCATAAATCTGCTATGGCGGCATATAGACATCAAACACAACAGTTCTTTTGGCTTAAAATACAGCAGTTTATTTTAAAGAGGGGTGCAAGAGCAGAAACTGCTTTTACAGCCTTGTCTGTGTTTTCCGCCATATATTATTATTTTATTATTATATTAGTTATTGAAATGGTACATGGTAAACAAGAACTGTGCTGAAATTGAGTGTCTGTTGTATTGTGTTGCTGGTGTGTGCAGATAATGAACTTTACAGATCCTGATGTTTTGTGGCTACAAATTGCATTGCAATTTCTCTTTTCTTCTATTATAGAACATGTTCTACCAACAAGCCATCATGAGATCAAAAGTCAAATCGAGCGTGTCACTCGGAGCGTAAGTTCTTGAAGAATTGATTTCATTTGTTAAATTTTCCCTTTCCAAAATAACCCCTCCAAAAGTTTTAATAAAATAACATATTATTTCATCATGATCACACTGGGTGACTAGGTGCTGTAGGCGAAAGTGTAGCTAGGAGCCCCCAATGACAATATATATTTATAAATATTGTTCATTTATTCACTCATTCATTTTTCGAGCCGCTTATCCTCAACAGCAGGGGAGCTCATTGTTTTTTGCTCCAAGATCTACTTTTCAGGGTGACAAGGGGGTGGTCAACATTTTTTAAAATCTTTTTTTAATGTACATATTTAATTATGTTGTGTGAGGAACATATGAGGTGATGTTGCTATGTTGCCCACACAAGATAATCAACTATGTGCATTAAAAAAAACAACAACAACAATTTTTTTTTTTTGATGCCGCAAGCTACCCACACTCGCGTTGTGATCGATTGGTCGATCGCAATTGATGTATTGGGCACCCCTGTTTGTTCGGGAGTATTTTTTCCCCGGGAATTAATTTTTTCCCTAGAGCAAATTTTCGCCCCTCCTTCTAGATGGTGCTCGTCTTGCTCATCTATACTGATCATGATGCATTATCATTTGGAAATGTATATTTTGCTCGTCTCATAATTGTTATTTCGTAACAGATTGGTCAAATACATCACAACCTACAAAAACCACGATCCCTTTCTGGCACCCTGCCTGCCCAGCAACCCCTGGCAGACGGACAATGACTCATATTGGAATCTCAATATGAGAAGGTGAGGACATCACTGAATATAGGGTATTTTACTGCAAGCAGCATACAACATTTAACGCTACAGGTAGTCCCCGGGTTACGGCATACCCGACTTGCGTGATTTCGACTTTACGACACTGGAGTCTCATCTGCTATTGTGTTACCAGTATTGATTGATTCCAGTTTGCATGCTATTATTTTGGCGCAGGAAGCATTGAGCAGGTAGAACTTCCGCACGCGAGTAATGTAGTGTATTTGCTCCCGCGAAGAAGTCGTGCAGCTGATTGAGAGAGAGAGGGGAAAGAAAGCCTGTGCGCACATTTGTTACTTGTAAAGCATCCACAGAGGCAACATACTAGTATATGACCTTTTTTCACTGTTTATTGTGCGTTTTCTATCATGGTCAAAAACTTGGAGCGAGTTTATGTGATATTTTTTGTTGATGTGCGGACGCTAACTGATACATGCTAATCATTTGTGTGGATTGTTGTCGCTGTATCAGCAGCTAGTTATTAACGTAATTTTGAATTGCTGTTATTGAAGATGAAACTGATTTCATTTCATTTTTATTTTAGTTTTATCCTGCAAGTGTTGATGTCATGAGCAGCTGAATAAAGTCAGCAAACCACATGGACGTTTGCCATCGTCATTTCAGAGCTTAGCTCGCTGTCTAGTTAGGACTTAGTTCCAACATCTTGGCGAGGACAGTATAATGATTTATAATACATGTTTTTGGATAGTTTTTGAGATTTGGGGGGTATTTATGGGTAATGAAAGGCTTTATTCCAATTTACGCAAAAATTCGGGTTACGTCGCCAGCGTAGCAATGGAACTCGTTGGTAACCCAGAGACTACCTGTACTGTGTAGATAAAATTTTGTCGGTGTAAGGCAGTGGTGTCCAAACTATTCCACATAGGGCTGCAGTGGGTGCTGGATTTCATTCCTACAAAACAAAATTACATCTTTTCACCAATCTGGTGTCTCACAAATGTAATCAGTTGATTGCAGTCAGGTGCTGCTTGTCTTAGCACAAACTTCATTGGTTAAACTGTCTGTGCTCGATTGGTAGGAACAAAAACCAGGACCCACAGCGGCCCTTGCGGACAGGTTTGGACACCCATGCTGTAAGGCTTTATTAGATATTATTAAAAATCTAATCTTTTGATATTTTATTCCTACAAATATACCATACTTAAGAAAAATAATATAACTGTAACAAAATTTGATACAAATGTTAATACTGTAGAATCCCCTAGAAATCATGTTAAAATAACATACATGTTTTTTTGTGCACAGGGTGGATCTACCAACTAAAATGCGAGTTGAGCGTTGGTCCTTCAGCTTGTTTGAGTTACTGACTGATCTGAGAGGCAGAGACGACTTTAAGATCTTTCTCAAGAAGGAGTTTAGCGGTATGTTTTTGAATTTTCAAGTTGCTTAACAACTGTATTTTTCCATTCAAAGTTTTCTTTCTCAGGATGATTTTTGCAAATATGTATAAGTGTATTGTATGTAATTCTGTTTATTCTAGGGGAGAATTTAGCTTTCTGGGAAGCTGCTGAGGAGCTGAAGTGGGGAACTGCAGCTTCCATGTCAACAAAAGCTGAGAGCATCTTTAAGTGAGTCAAAAAATACATTTTGAATAGAAACAGGCGTGAAAGTGGACTGAAATGGTCCAGTACGCCTTTCCGGTATAAAATTCAAGTGGTGGAATGGTGCTTTGATCCCGAAAATGTGACAGCAACTGTATAGCCACACATGCATCTCCAAGAAGAAAACAATCTACTAATGTCAGATTTACATACACAAGTGTTAATAACAAGCCTAATAAAGTGCGTGTGTAGCGTCATCCGTTTCCACCAATATTTTATTATTTATGTATTCCATAGAGTTCTCCCAGCATGTGTATCTGAATCCGACAAGACAGTCGAGTCGCGTCGATATGGGCATGCGCGCAGCAAACCACCCAGCCTGGACTCCAGTTGTCCGTTCAATTGGCTGACAGACTGACGTGATCAGCATGGATAGTTAGCTCTGATTGGCTCAAATGCACATGTTTCTTGGACAACAAAAACAGAAAAAAAGAACAAGCTTGTTGAATTAATGCGATTAAAAAAAGGGCAATGCAAAGGAAAATTGATCAGCTCATTAAGAGTTGAAGAGGCTTATTTTATTTGCTCTGACGGGGAGGTTCAGAACATCTTCCATGTTGACCCTAGAAATAATGAATAGAAAATTCTATTTTTCAGTTTTTCTAGTTTGAAAGCTTAATATGGTCCTTAAACATAATATAATTTTAAAACATTTTTTTAAAATGTATTTGTATTCATGGACTTCATAATGTATTGACGGGGCACGGGGTGCGGGGCCGATTCATAGGGGGCCTATCTCCGGCAAAGCCGACTGAGTGGAAACACAGACAAAGAGCTTTTTCCTTTGAAAATTCATGTGAATTAATGCTTAAATCCCTGAATTCTTTCCAGATATGGATGTAAAACAGTCTCAATTCTTGGTTAAAAGTAAAAAACCGTGCAGGTAGCATTTTTTTACGTAAATATTGTGAACTATGAGGCTAGTCAGTAAGGAAAGTAGCAGCCGCCATATGTAAACAAAGAGCTTTTTCCGTTGAAAATTCATGTGAATAATAATGCTTAAATCCCTGAATTCTTTATAGATATGGACGTAAAAGAGTCTCGATTCTTGGCTGAAAGCAAAAAAAAAACCAAACAAAAAAACATGCAGGTAGCATTTATTTTGCGTAAATATTGCAAAGTATAATGCCAATGCTGTTGCGGCTAATTTTTCACAATCTTTCAAAACGCATGTATGGTACGAAAAATATAATAATTATCTTAAATCCTCGAACAAATCATTCCAGAGACAATCCTTCCTTGTATGCGGTATGTCTTTCGTACTTTTTCAACATAAATCCGGCGTTGGATTGCTGCATGTGTTGCTGCGACTGACTGCGAATAACTGAAGCAGATTGTGAGATGGCCCCCTACTTAAAGGCTTGGTGCAATGAAGGTTGAATCTGACCCGTCAATATCATTATGAAGTCCAGGTTGTTTATATGATGTGTTATTTGTATCATTATTAATACAGTAAGCATTACATGTAGTTCTCATGGTAAAACAAATATAACCAAAGTGAGATTATGATTTTAAACAGATTTTTTTACTGCAATGAGGTCTAGAAATGTTTGTCTCAAATGTGACACATTTAGCAATATAGTCCATGTGCATTTTGGACTATATTTGTTCATTTACCTATGTTAGGCTACTTATTTATTTCCTAGTAATATATAAAAAAATCTTCAAAATATATTCCACTTCACTGTGCATAATGTAAGTCATTTGTACTTGTTTTTGTTAATGTATGTTACTGATACATATCTTTATTATGATTAAATATAAAAAGTAAATGTTTACATTTCTTTGAGTTTAATGTCCACCCCAGGTTCTTAAAGTGATCCTCTAACTTAAATACATGTAGGCTCTAATAAACCACAATTGTTCTCTTGTACTAAAATATGTTGTTAGAAACACATAAAATGTTAAATCAATGGCAATATTTTATAATAATAAGTCCATATTTTGACCGTTAGTTGGCGCCATGGTTTACGGGCTCGCAGTGATGACGTAATTGGTATCTTTCCAAATGTGTAGCGTGTTAAACAATTGCTTATTGCTGCCTAAACTCGCGAAGTAAAATGCCACGATGTGCTGCTTTTGGATGCAATTTCCTGTCAAATGGAAACAAGGGGAGTGAAGTGAGTGGTCAAGGTAGAATTATTATTTTTAGTGAATAAATGTGCATAAGTGGAAGCTTCTCCCCCTTTTTGGTCCCTGTATGCACGTACCCTACCCACCACGCGTTACAACGGGCGCCCGAACATTTTTCATGGATACTCAGTCAAGTAAGGGATCCGTCTATTTTCTGGATCAGACGGTCCCACCACGTCTGCAATATTGGTTTCGGATCTGTCCATTTTTTTGATTCGTCGCTCCCACAGCGGCTTTTCAGATCAGTCTATTTTGTGGAATCGACGGCTGCGACATTGCCATGAGATCGGTCTAATTCCTGGATCTTCGAGTGAGTAAAAAACGCGGATTTGGATTACTATTGCTATCTTATATGTTTACTATTCTTCGTAGAAGTTTTCCCCAAATCATACTAAATAATTAAAGCACTATGGCACGCTACAGTGACGACAGTGACTCTGACGTGGACCTCACAACAATGTTGGAGTTCACCAGGGAACCGTGTTTGCTTACTGCTGAGCTCCCAAGTGAAGAGTGGTCAAGGTGGAAATATTATTTTTTGTGAATGAATGTGCATAGTGGAAGCTTCTCCCATTTTTGGTACTTTTATATACGTATCCTAGCTACCACGTGTTACAATGTACAAGACATGGATTACACAAGGTGTGCTCTTTGGCCTGTACTGTATGTAAAGCACACGACAGCTCTGGATGCTAACAATCTACATAATTATATTGGGATAAGTTTGAAAATGCAACACGCTTACCTTGAATATCTGCTAATAAAACCGGACAGCATACACTCTCGCTCCCAACCAGAGTTCCCAACAGGACTCTCTCGCATCACCAGTTTTGCACAACTTTTGTCTTATCAGGTATTTGCTGCACGCATTTTTCCCTGAAGCTCGTCTTGTGAACGACCGACAGTGCTGTCCTGCTCTTCACTTTTCAGATCTGGTTCAAATAGGAAGGGTAGAACTGACGACATGTTGGGAAAGCTAACGAGTGACACGCTGGAATTTCGGCAACGGGACTAGTGACGTCACGCACTGCAACGTAACAAGAATGGCGACCTATCACTTAAAATAATTTGACAAACTTTATTAAAACAAAAACATTAAGAGGGGTTTTAATATCAAATGATTATAACTCATACTAACATTTATCTTTTAAGAATTACTTGTCTTAAAAATAGAGGATCCCTTTAAGAAATTAAAATTGAGTTTTTGCATTTTGATGTAAGGAAATGAGGGAAAATAAAAAGTAGGAGATGGAGAATGGTTGGTTACTCCTGTCTTTTTTTTACTATTATTTTGCACATCACTGAAAAAATACAATTTTGATTGAAAATCAGTTTTTCATGTATGCCTAGTTGCAGTAAGTGTCAATGCAGTAGCCTAATGCACGTGTAAAAGTTGTTGTGTTTTATTGTGTGTTATAGGTACTGTATAACTGCCGAAAGCAGTTGTCTTCGCATTTCAGTGGTTTTAGGCGGTTTGACCCCCCCCCCCCCCAATCCCAATAAATAAATAAATAAATAAATAAATATTCTGGCTCCGTGGCAAGCTTTATGTAAGGAAGTTGACAAACGTCAAACTGGAAGGCCTGATCCGGGACTGAATCAACCAACCTTAGAACTGTGAGGCAGATGTATATTCCAATCCCTCCACCTTACTGCTCAACCAGTGCATGTAAATAATAAAATCAAATTTAGTCCTCTGACCGGATTTCACATTTCGTATTTTCAATATAACTTAACATTGTTATAACAATATGAAAATGTGAAATTTAAAAGACAAATAATTAAAAAATAATAATAATAAATCACTTCATTGAACTGCTTTTTCAACTTTTGGGAGTTTTGATTGTCAATTGAACACGGAAGGGACGATTGATACACAAATTCTTCAATGAATTGTCATTTTTATCTGTTATACCTTTATGTGAAGGACCTTCCTGGCTCCTGGCGCTCCCCGCTGGATCAACATAGATGGAAGGACTATGGGTCTAACTGTAAAAGGCCTGGACCATCCTCATCGCTATGTGCTGGAAGCTGCACAGACGCACGTTTTCTTGCTCATGAAAAAGGTGATCAAACAATTTATAAACTTATACAGTGGTACCTCTACATACGAATTTAATTCGTTCCAGGACCTTGTTTGTAAGTCGAAATGGTCGTATGTCGAGCAGGATTTTCCCATAGGAATACATTATAATTCCATTAATTCGTTCCAAAGCCTAAAAACATACACTAAATTCTTAATAATTACTGCTGGCACTGTTACAAATGGCAATTAAACATAGAAAAACAAATAAGTTATAAATAAATAAGTCAGAATAATATAATAATAAGAAGAATAATTAATAATTATTCCTGTAAATAATGTAACGAATTGGATTCTAATATGGCGGACACTTTTTACTGTCCCTGAACGCACCGCGAAGCTGACGTCATAGTGAGATAGGTCGGTGCGGTAGAGATAATACTTTCGTTTTCTTGAGAGCAGTCAACTGCTTAAGACAATGGGCGTTTTGTGTTGGATAAGTTCTTAAATAAATGATAAAAACGTGACGAAGCTGGCGATTTCCTTGGCAATGTTACCACAATAATAATTGTCACCTTAACTTATAAATAGTGGCGAACGGTGGTCGGAAGAGGACCATGGAGCTGTATTGTTGAGCCAGTTCAGGGACGCGCACCCCAAGCTCATATTTTTCTATAACTTGCATCTTCATTTCAAAGGTAAGCATTACTTTTTTCCTTGTTTCTCCAACTGTATCAACTTTTTTTGAAAACTGTGTTGATTTCTCACACAAGAAAATCCACCGTGCGTTCGTTTGCAGTGCTGTCATGTCGTCGTATTTCGAGCAACTCGTCGGATGTAGAAACAAATGGCGGCTCAAATTTTACGTCGGATGTCGAAAAGATCGTGTGTCGAAGTGATCGTATGTAGAGGTACCACTGTATTTGTATCTTGCGTGCATATGGGAACTATTGAAATATTAGGATGACACAACAAAACTAAAGCCATCATTTCAGGACACCATTATCACTCAAAAAAATGACTCCGGTAAAAGACAATATCCATTTTCAGCAAGAACACATCATGTTTCCAAGGTGAACATGATTAAATCATGCAGTCCACACATAAACATGAACAATGAATGAGTAGCTAGATTAGATCATGTTGATGCAACATAATGTTAACGTGCCTTTCAGACCAATTGCAATAGTCTCATCATTTCTCACGAGATTTAAAAGTAGGGTTGCCAACTCCCTGAAAAAATAAGTGACACCTCATTGGTAGAGCCAGCTGGCCCAATAACCGTCACCATTTAATTATTATTTTGTTTGTGAAAAGTCATTTTTTTTAATTAGATGTGGCTTTGCAAGGCACAGGCCCAACTAGTAAAATTCCTCAACTTTATTTTTATTTCTTTCTTTCATAATCTTATTATCCACGTTTTTTCGGCGCACTGGAGACTCCAAACCGTTTGACCAACCGGCAGCGTTAGATATCAAAATGAACGGAATTCCATTCATTTTTTAATGGCAAGCATTTTCCCTTCATTTTCAATGACAGAAAAACATAGGTGGTTGTGAGTTTTGACCACTTACAATTACAGCCCATTGACAATGAACTGGCGCCTAAGTAAGTCAATACCACTGACAGCTATGTACGTCTAGCCTGGTACTCCAGACTCACCGCTGTTCCAGCTATTGAGTCTGGCCACCATTAAGCGGATAAAATTTCTTGGGCGGAGTAAGCCACAACAAACAGACCGCAGAGTGGAACAATCAGCGACGGGCGGGACGAGGGACTTGCGCGCGGAAGTAAACATACGGGGAGAGCGGAGTTTATTCAACATGGCTGGCGCGAGACAGACTGTTGTCAATGACTTGTGTCAATGTGTTTTTGGTAATTTAAAACTGATTTTACCGTGGATTGGAACATATTCTCGGCTCTCCTGTTCGCCATCTGTGTTGTTGTGGAGACGACTTCCGACGCGGAAGAGTGACGTTGCCTGTTAAGAACACGTCACGCAAATAAACGAATCTGATTTGTCGATTGATTTTGTACTTGCTCGAGAAGCCGTTAATGGGCTGGGTCCCAGACTATACTGTCAGTGTTTGAAAAACACAGGGAGAACAGTCTGGCCGTGCCAGGCAAATGTACATCCGTGCCATTGACTATTATGAATGTCGCTACTATAGATGCCAATGTAGTGGATTCCATTGAGGCATATATAAATTGATGTCATTGACGGCCATTTACGTTAAAATTAGGGCTGTCAAACGATTAAAATTTTTAATCGAGTTTATCACAGCTTAGAAATGAATTCATCATAATTAATCGCAATTCAAACCATCTCTAAAATATGACATATTTTTCTGTAAATTATTGTTGGAATGGAAAGATAAGACAAGACGGATATATACATTCAACATACTGTACATAAGTACTGTATTTGTTTTAACAATAAATCCACAAGATGGCATTAACATTATTAACATTCTTTCTGTTAAAGGGATCCACGGATAGATTCTTAAAGGATAAATGTGAGTTTGTATATTGTGACTAAATATTGCCATCTAGTGTATTTGTTGAGCTTTCAGTAAATGATAATGTAGTGACAAAACTGTTCCGCCCAAATGCATGATGGGAAGTGGGTAACCATGACTGTGTGAGGTGGCTGCAAATACTATATCTTTTCTGCGTTTTGTACAATGCAGGGTGTTAAGAAAAAAGATCGACACCTGTCATTCTTCCCCACGTTGTTTGCCTGAATAGTTATGATTGTTGTGGAAGAGATGTCAAAACTTAAGGCAATTAAAAGCACGGTCCAAATGAGTGCCTGTATCCACTCCACTCACTTGTCACTGCCTCTTAGCTCTGTATATATGTATACAGGGTGACCCAAAAAAAAGTTTACACTCAGTTGACTGCTTGTTTAAAAGCCATTGAAACATATCTAAATAGGTTGTCATGCTTAAGTGATTCATTAAGGTCACTCAATGCAGCTGGTAATCTCTCGTCTCTACAATTCCTGTGCTTCTGCTGAAAATGAAGAAAACTTTAGCTGTACCTGAAATGCTGCGTGCCGGTCTGACACCTACTGAGATTGCAGCAAATCTGAGAATATCCAGATATGCAGTCTACAAAGTTAAAAAGAAGCTGAAAGATACTGGAACAGCCTCACGAAAACCTGGGTCTGGAAAACCCGATCTGTGTGGACCAAAAAGTTGATTGACAAGGTGATATGTGGCCACCCCAGAGTCCAGATCTCAATTCCCTGGATTATAGCATATGGTCAACTGTGGAGGACAGTGCCTGTAAGAAGCCACAAACTTCTATGGCAGCCTTGGAGAGGTCCATTGTTAGATCTTGGGAAAAGATGACAGCATCCTACATAAAGAAGACCTGTCAAGCGTTCCGCAGGCGCCTGGAGGCTGTTGTGACACTTAAGGGAGGACACATTGAAAAATAGAGTGTACTGTACATGTTCTTTACAATAATGTATAATTTGTGATTAAATTCTAATTCTAAGCTGAATAAACATGGCATTTAAGTTGTATTATGGCAGTGTAAACTTTTTTTTGGGTCACCCTGTAGAACGGTGCCATTGTAATCTGTTTGCGGCAATGCGTGAGTGGGTCGTTCCGTGCATGCGTTAAATATTTTAACATGATTAATTAATAAATTAATCACCGCCCGTTAATGCGATGAATTTGACAGCCCTAGTTGTGCCTTATGTTGGCTCAACATGTGTGCTTAATGTTAAAAGAACACAATTGCTAAATACTGAAGGAAAGCAATTTAATCAGGTGCAAATTATGTATTTCTTTAATGTCGGTTCAACATGTACTTTGGGGTGAACAGGAGTGCCTTATGTTGGCTGAACAAGAGTGCGTTATGTTCGCACAACATAAATGCCTAATGTTGGCTAGACGTGTGCTTTATGTTAAAAGGACATAATTGCTAAATGCTGAAGGAAAGCAATATTATCAGGTGCAAATTCTTTCCATAATTTTTTAATGTCAGTTCAACACCCCATTTTTTTTAGTGATAAACCGGTCAGTAGAAAACAGTCAGAAAGAGGAGCAGACAACACCTTTATCAACTGAATCCTAGCTGATAAAAATTATTTTAATAAATAGTGGAAAATGCAGAGTTTAATCACGCTGATCAGTGTTGTTTTTGGTTGCCCTTTTAAATTTTGTGTTAGTCTTTTGGACAAAAATACTTGGTCTTAGGCTAGGTTCATACCAAGGCTGTAGGTTTTGCATAGGGACGGTAGCACAACCAACTTTTCAGGATGCTCAAATTGTCCCCGCCAACTTTTAGGCTACCCTAGTTGCATTATATAATGACTTCAGTTATATAGCCACTGCAAATAATATAAAAAGATGTCAATGATGTTGGAGGTGGGGAACACACCACCAATTTTCCTACTGAAAGTCCGACCCGCATCTGAGTTAGCATAACATTAATCTGTGCCAATTTATCGAACTTGAGGAGGAAGCTGCTTTGAAAGAAATATCCTGGATGTTTTCTATTGTTAACGTTAATTAAACTGTAAGAAATGTAGTGAACCAAGTGCGTGCATGCTATCAATCGATATAAACTTCTAATATCAGACAACACAGGGATTATTTATGTCTGTTATTTTTGTCCTCTTTTTGAAAATCAAAATATGATCACCCTTGCCTGGTATACCAGACTCACCGCTGTTCCAGCGATTGAGTCTGGCGACCGTCCGGCGGATCAAATTCCGAGGGCGGAGCAAGCCACAGCAAACTGAGAGCGGAGTGGACCAATCAGCGAAGGGCAGACGTCACGTTGTTAAAGAGACAAGTAATTCGCGTGAGCGGAGAATGGAGACGTTTATTCAACATGGCTAGCACGAGCCATGTTGACTGTTGTCAATGACTTGTGTCGATGTGTTTTTGGTAATTTAAAACTGATTTTACCGCGGATTGGAACATATTCTCGGCTCTCCTGTTCGCCATCTGTGTTGCTGTAGAGACAACTTTCGGCGTGCAAGAGTGATGTTACTCGTTAAGGAACCCGTCACGCAAATAAACGAATCTGATTGGACGGTTGATTTTGTACTTGTTCGAGAGGCCGTTAATGGGCTGGGTCCCAGACTATTTCTCACAGTGTTTGAAAAATACAGGGAGAATAGTCTGGCAGTGCCAGGCAATGATCACCCTAGAATGACGCTGAGCAAACATTTGTTTTAATGCGCCTGCACAGCGTTTGCACAGCGCATGTCGGACTGCGAATTAGTGCGCATACGTGATACTTCAATGGGCTCAAAGGACAAAGGCAGTCTGAACGGGCACACCAAAAAAATAGATATGAGAAAAAAAATCGGAATTGTGCATTAAGACCTGCGGTTTGAACCTAGCCTAAGTCATATTTTAGTCATTGTAAAATGTGTTCATCTTCGTCTTCTTTTAGTTAATCTCATAAAAATTTTTGTCTAGTTTTAGTGCACACTCACTCAAAATGTTTTTGTCTGTAAAATTCAAAAGTTTTAGTCCAAAAAGGTTTCCAAATAATTTTGAATGAACATAGACAGACGAGCTCATATTGTAGCGTCTACAACAACAACGCCAACTTGGTGATAATACATACTCAGCAGGTAAAGCAGTACATTATTTTCAATTAAATCCATCTAGAAGCCACGAATTGTATTAAAAAAAAAAAACAAAGTTGAGTGTTTAAGATGAGGCTCGCCAGGCTAAAGTTGATGCTAGTGCTAAAGTGAATGCTATGCTAACGCAACGAGTTACATTTAGTGTGTGATGATCACTCAGCACAAACCTTTTAAAGGTTAAAGCAACACTACAAATTCTCTCTTGCTAAGATAAGAAAACTAATCTTACCATGTGTTTCCAAACAACCAAGATGGAGCGCTGCCTAGCTTTAGACACACCCTAACCTCCAGTGAGGAGAATGAGGGAGAGGCACAGCACATCTCATATGGGTGACACGACCCAAATACTGCTATGATGCAAGCTTACATACTCCACATACAGTATGAAAATGTCATGCATTGTGAACCTACTGTATGACAGAAACTATGTCGCATTTTCGTCTCGTTGTCGTCTCGCTAGATGAAAACTGACATCCGTCTCGTTATATAGCCACGTTTTTATTTCGTCATCGTCACGTCGTTATGATGAAAAAAATTGCTCGTCGACAAAAATTTTGTTGTTGATTAAAACAACACTGATTCTTATTCGTGATAGTGGAAAAATGTCAGTAAAAGCCTGCATTTCCGGGAAGTGCATGATGGTACACATTTTGTCAGTGCCGGTACAACAAAATATTTCACGCCCTTAGTACTCGTTATCGCATGCACTTGTGCTCGAGTTATCTGTGGGAGGGTATAATTGATGTCACAAAATGGCTGCGCTCGAAATCATTGTCATGTTTTTGTAAGCGGTGCCATACGTTTTTTTTTTTTTATCAGGTGGCGTACACTCTAAGGTGAAATGAACCACCCCTAGGAGACCATTTGGACTCAAATTCACATCTTAAGACTATTTTTAATCTTCAATTAATCTAAGATGTATGTTTGTGAAATGTGGCAGGAAACCCACACAACATAGGGAGGACATGCAAACTCATCACAGGAATTTTAACCTCTGAACAGATGTACTAACAGGCAGATGTAGTAATTACTCGTCACCATGCTGACATTTTTCTCACAATATAAGAATACAAAATAATATGGCATTTTATATCTATTTCTTCATCATGCAATGCAGTTGCACCACTGCAAACAACCAACAGAATAATGAATTTATACTATTTTTAGGTCAATTATCTGACAATGACATTAAAAGATTAGGATAATTGTCATTTTATAAATATTTGATGTGTTGATTATATAGGTGTTTTGCTATAATTTAATGCACTATCTATCATTCAGGACACTTTCTTTCGTTATCTGAAGTCCCCAGTATACAAGGACATCCAAAAGAAGGCACTCAACCCAGAAGTTCATAACTTCAGGTAAGTCAATGGAGTAAACACATCCTACATAAAGCACAATTTTAAAGGGAAATTCTTCCCTTTAACTAAGATCCTTTAGAAACCCTGAATATCTTTCATTCTACGAAACCAAAGGTTGAGATAAGACATTTAATCTAGTTAATCCCAAATTCTCTACATATATTTAAACATCCAAAATTGGTGTCATTGGTAGACCCTTTGAGTAATCAAAGATAAAAAAATTAATGAAACAGATCAATTATATAAATACATACCGTAATTTTCGGACTATAAGGCGCACCTATAAGCCGCCACCCACCAAATTTAACACGAAAACGGCATTTGTTCATAGATAAACTGCACTGGACTATAAACCGAAGGTGTCCTCACTGTATTATGGGATATTTACACAAATATTAATAATATTTAATATTAAGATATTAACCGGTAACACTTTGACAGCCGCATCATAAAACTGTCATAAGACCAAATGAACCACCATGAAGTATGAACCAATTGGCTTCAAAGCTTAATTGCTTCAAGAAAATTCATTTGGCCATCACTGCTCAATGACGTACCGCAAGCAACATGTCACTTCCGCTCATTAATATTCATGACGTTACAACTGTTGCTAAGGGGGGGGGGGGGGGGGCGCTTCCGTTTGTCACCAATAGTAAATGAATGGAAATAGTGTATGACGGAGATGCTTACAGGGCGAAACCTGCCAATTCTGTCCGAAAATGATGTCCCTGGTGCCAAATTCACTGGTAAAGATGTGGAAGAACATACAAATGTTCAGTTAAAGAGATGGCTTGAGTGTCGAGGGCAGAAAAAGGCAGAAAAAGGAAACGAGTCCACCTAAGCTTAGCCTTAGCTTTTTTGTCGACACCTTTTTCTTACGCCACTGACCATGACATTCTCCTGTTTCAACAATCTATCCTTTACCTCCATATGCCCTGTCTTTCTTATATATTATATCCCCTGGTAGTCTTAAATCTCTGACCGTTCTTGGGGGCAATTTACATTGCTATTTTTGTGCAGCGATCGCAAATGCTACTCGTTGACAGTTAACGAACACTTTTAATGTTTTCATTAATAACAAATCTTAAGTCTATAATTTATTTACACTTCCCCCTTACTAAAGTTGTTTTGTGCAACAGAAAAGGTAACAGTGGCAGTGAGATACCATTTTAATTTTTTCAGGTCATTGATTGTCAGACAGAAGCAGCACGGCAAAACGCCATGCTAAAAAATAAGTAAAAAAATATCAAAATGGCTTACCTCTTCATCCTCTGAAGGGCCATGGTATCATGTGGGCGTAGTTTGTTGGCTATCCGCTACAGTCAGGTAGCAGTCAAAAGCACAAATCAGGCTTTATTGGAGCCACGTAGTATCGCGTTTGCAATGGCGTCACAACTCCCTTCCCTCCTCCCCACTCCCGCTCTGCTCTTTCATCTCCTTGAGTCCATGTCTCTAACTTTTTTCGCGTCATTCAACCAACGTTAGGGTGACCATATTTTGATTTCCATAAAAGAGGACACTCGGCCCGGCCTCGAGATACTTGAATTTTACTCGAAGATCACTCAAAGATGCGTATATCTCACACTTTTTTTTTTTACTCAACAGGCTTTATTCTTCCTAAAAAAAATAATCAAACAATAAAAAATGTAAAAAATGAATAATCATTAAAAAAATAATATAATGCAGACTCATGGAAATGTAGTCCAGTTAATACACACACACAGTTGGCTATGTGCCAACTCAACATTTTTTTAAAATTACGATCACGACAATTGTCGTTGACAAAATGTTATTCCCACTCAATTTTTATTCTCATACAATGTTCTAAATTGTACGCAAACAATAACTGAAATAAACTGACAAGCGATTCAACCAGCATGTTTCCAAACGCAGCAGTTCAAATTCAAAACTACATTGCCCATAATGCCTAGCGCAGCTGAGCTCACTGATTGCTACCCTATTAGCGAATACGGGAGCCGAGGCAAAATCAGACTTTGCTATAAAAGTTTACTACCATCGGCAGCGCAAAGATGCGACAACAAACAGGATTTTACAGATTACACCAGTACAAATCTCTGACAGAAGTCAACAGTTGCCATTATATACATATTTATCGTAAAAAAAACTCATAAGCAACACAGCTATTTAGCTATACTAGCATTTAACCACTAACTAACGCAGAACAATTACAAGACTCATACAATATACTGCATCTCTGTGTACACATATAACCCTATGTACAACAGAAGACACATGATCGACATTAATAGGAGAAACTTACAGAAAGGTGTATGGAGCCACGTCTTTTAGAACTTCTTATTGAACTCCTTACTGTAGTCTGAGCTCTCGCCAAACCGTCAGTAGATGGTGGTAATTCCCCACGAAAGAAAGGGTGAACTGCCAACAAAAAAGAAGAAGACGAAGATCTACTCCTTCTCCCGCCCCTACTAGTAGGAGCAACGTCAACACAGGCAAGCGCTGCCCCCTAGCGGCCGGAGGAATTCTCTTCAAGTTGGTCCCGTAAAAAAAAATCATAAAAACCGGACATTTTTATGAATTTATAAAACCCGCCCGGACAACGAGGATACTGCGTGAAAGTAGGACTTGTCCGGGCAAAAGAGGACGTTTGGTCACCCTAACCAACGTAGTAATGCATAGTAACGTGTGCCTTTACATCCTCAGTAACGGTAACGGCGTTGCCAAGATGAGAAAAGTAATTTATTTGATTACTCACTACTGAAAAAAATAACACTGTTATACTCTAACGCCGTTATTAACAACACTGGCTGTAATGCATCCTAGGAGGCATGTTGTACGACAACAGTGTTGACAGCAAGTTGAAGCAGAGGTTGACTGTCTCCCTCAAGGGAGCAGTGATGGCCAAATGTAGGTTCTTGAAGCAATGACGCTTTGCAGCTAATTGGTTCAAATCTTTGTGGTGCTTCATTTGGTCTTATGATGCCGCTGTCAAATAAAGTGTTACCGGTTACTATCTTTTGGTGTAAATACCCCATAATAGTGAGGACCGCTGCGGCTTATAGTTCAGTGCAGTTTATCTACGAACAAATGCCATGTTTGTGTCAGATTTGGTGGGTGGCAGTTTATACTCTGGTGCACCTTATAGTCCGAAAATTACGTTTTTTTTTTTTATCTTGGCTAAAATAAAATAAAAAGTACAGATAGTTCCAAAACTGAAAAAGCATCTCTTGAAATAGTGCAAAGATAAATACTAACTCAGTGTTTCAATGACTTCAGCCGAGAGCTGGAGCAAAATAAACTTTCCCTGATTTGAAAATATAAAAAGAATACAGGTCGTCCCCAGGTTACGACGTACCCGACTTACGTTTTCCACTTTATGACGCCGGACTCTCGTCCGCCATTTTGTCTCCAGTCATTTCCTTTTATTTTTTTTTTTTTTATTTTTTTTTTTTATTTTTATTTTTTTTTAAATAATGTTGACTTTTGTTTTGTGATGCATGCTTTTTTGGGGGGCGCAGGAAGCTTAGACCTGGTAGCACTTCCACACGCGAGTAAGAGCACATGTACACCCCAAGAAGAACGTAGTTATGCACATGAAGAAGAGCGCACACACACACAGACGAGGAAGAGCGCATTTGAAGTCGCGCAGTCGACTGAGGGAGAGAGAAGGAATAGATTACAGCTGCAAGCCTGTGCGCACATTTGCTGCTTGTGAAGCATCCACTGAGGCAACACTTGTATATAACACCTTTTATACTGTTTATTGTGTGTTCAGTTGTGGTGAAATACGTGGGCTGCGTTTATGTGATTATTTTTTTATAATGTACGAACACTAACTGATACATGCTAATCGTTTGCGTGGATTGTTATTCGGTATCAGCAGCTAGTTATAAACGCAATTTTGAATTGCTGTGATTGAAAATGAAACTGATTTAATTTCATATTTATTCTAGTTTCATTCTGCAAGTGTTGATGTCATAAGCAGCTGAATAAAGTCAGCAAACCACACGGACGTCTGGCAACGTCATTTCGCAGCTTAGCTCGCTGTCTAGCTAGGACTTAGCTACAACATCTTGGCGAGGACAGTATAATCACAATATAAAAACAATATAATACATTGTCCTAGTTATTTTGAGATTTGGGTGGTATTTAGTGAGCTGTTCCATTTTTCTTGCACACATAACATTGTGTGTTGTGCCTTTTTGTGAACATTAAATGAGCAACAATGTTGTTTTTGGACAGCAGTGGCTTTCTCCGTGGAGTCCTCCCATGAACACGATTCTTCACCATAGTTTTACATATACAGTGGGGAGAACAAGTATTTGATACACTGCCAATGGGTTTTCCCTTCGGCAGTGTATCAAATACTTGTTCTCCCCACTGTAGTTGATGTGTGCACAGATTTATTGGACTGTCTCAGTGATTTCTGTAAGTCTTTAGCAGGCACTCTAGGGTTCCTTTTTACCTCTCTGAGTATTCTGCGCTGAACTCTTGTCGTCATCTTTGGTGGACGGCCCCTCCTTGGGAGAGAAGCAACAGTGCCAAACTCTCTCCATTTGTAGACAACTTCTATGACTGTCAATTGATAAACATCCAGATTCTTAGAGATGGTTTTGTATCATTTCCCAGCTTTATACAAATCAACAATCGTTGATCGCAGGTCTTCTGACAGCTATTTTGACTGAGCCATGATGCACATCAGACAATGCTCATCAAGACAATTCTTCCCTGGTGTGTGTTTTATAGTGGGCAGGGCAGCTTTAAACCACTCATCAGTGATTGGGCACACACCTGATTTGAATTGTTTGGTAAAAATTGGTTTCAATTGTTCTTTAAGTCTCTTTAGGCAGAGGGTTCACTTACTTATTTCCCCCTTCTGTCATTGTTTGCATGCTATCCTCATTAAAATATGAAAACCTCTAAATGTTTGGATGGTTTTAGTTAAAGCAGACACTGTTTTACTGTTTTTCTGTGTGAGATTTTCACAAAGATCAGATCACATTTGATGGTGATTTTATGCAGAAATGTGAGAAATTCCAAAAGGTTCAGAAACTTTTTCATACCACTTTATATCATCTGCACCAGTGTTGTTTTTGGCAGCCCTTTTAATTTTCGTCTTAGTCTTTTGGATGATAATACTTATTAGTCTTAGTCATGTTTCAGTCATCTCAAAATGTGTTTGTCTTCGCCTAATTTCTGTGAACAAAAACTCCAGACTAATTTCGTCTTTAGTCGATGTTAACTAAAAATATCTTCGTCTCTAAAATGAAATTAAAAAAAAAAAACTCCAAAAATAGATGAATGAATAAAGGTTTCCAACTATTTCGAATGAACATTGACAGACGAGCACATATTGTAGAATCAACAAGGACAACGCCAACTTGGTGATAATACACACTCGGCAGGAAAACAGTACATTATTTACATATTATATCTACCTGGATGCAACGAACTGGACAAAGAAAAAGTTGTTTGCTGTTAGTATTAGCCAAATTCTAATGCGAATGCTATGCTAATGCTACGAGTTACATTTAGTGTCTGATGATCACTTAGCACGGACCTTTAAAGGCTAAAGCAACATTGCATATTTTCTCTTGCCAAGATAGGAAAACAAATCTTAGCGTGTGTGCAAGCTTGGAGACTGGAAAGGACACTGGTGAGTCGGGGAGGGACGGAGGTTGCAGCACATCACTTGAGTGACACAACCAGACACTGCTACAATGCTGTCTATTGGCTAACTACTCATAAAATGTCACACAATGTGAACATATGACGGAAACTGCGGCGCATTTTCGTCTCTTTCCCGTCACATCAACGAAAGCTGGCACTAGTCTCGGTGCGTTTTAGTCTACCAAGACACGTTTTTAGTTCATTATTGTCTCGTCATTGTCATGAAAAAAAGTGTTCATCAACGAAATATTTTTGGTATAGTCATCGTTGAAGAAAACAACACTGATCTGGACCTAGAGGCTTTCCACTCTTCATCCTTTTCAATGGCCTTCTCATTTCATCCTTAGTAATCTTTGCTTCGTCCTGGTCCACAACTGTCACCTCTTCAGTTCTTCGTTCTTTCTCATTTTCCTCATTCATTTTTTTTGGTCACTGATGTTACTGTTGGGTTGGAGTGGGTTTAAAAAAATGAAAACTTTACATTTGGTAACATGAATTCTGTTTCTCTTTCAATACAAGTCAAGCCCAGTTAGAGCAAAATGCTCAGAACCGAAGCCCAGGTATCCATCCCATCATCCTTTGGAAGCAAGAGGAGGAAGAAAAGGCTAAGGCGGCGGCTGCTGCTGCCCCAGTTGATGTCAAGGCCATGATGAGTAAAATTGACAGAAAGAAATAAGGAAAAAAAAAAAGTCTTTCAAATTATATGTAAGTACATGGTAAGACTGTAACACAGTGTGTAAAGAGATATTACTTTAAAAAAAATAAAGTTAAAAAAATAAATAAAGAAAGAATCAGGTATGAATAGTTGTGGGGCATCACTTTATTTGACACCGGTGTCATTACTGTCATAAGACCGTCATCATTATAACATGACACTGTCATGGGCATTAATGCATTTTTATGACAGATGTCATTAAAGCGGAAGTTCAGAATTTTTAACATTAGGCTTAATATTTGAGTTAGCGGGGGGTTAATTAGTCGGTTGAGTTGATATTAACAAATTTTGCGCAGTTTGTTAGTTTTTTTTAATTAATTTCAGGGCTCCGGAATGGCTAAGGTAGCGTGAGTCAATGGTCCCATCCTAGCATGCCATTAAAAAAACGAAATTAACAGATCTAACATAGTCAAATAAATTGAAAAATGCAGATTGTTGTTCAAAATACCCATGCGGCCAAAACAATGTCACACCAAACTGCCGTAGTTCATTTATTTTTTTTGCGTAATGTGACCACAATAAAGAGGATTGCATCGGCCACTCATGCTCATGCTGCATTCGAGGAAGGTGGGAAGTCGGATTTATCCCACTCGGATGGTACTACTTGCGACTTCAAAGCATTCCAAGCGTTTTTTATTTTGGACATCAAAAGACATGTTGACCTCCACCAAACCTGCCGTCTCGTAAGCGATCAAATAGTGGAGGAAAAACGACGGTTAAAATCACACTGTAAACTGCCTTCTTTACTTTTTTTTTTCCTGACTTCATGACTAGGGCCTCCCAGTTCGAGTGGCGTTGCAATGATAGTTTTTCATAGTCGGAGGTTGGAAAACTCCCGACTTCCCTCCTTCCTCGAATGCAGCATCAGTCTACGGAGTCTTGACTGAAGAATAGCAACATAGAGAAACATGCATTTAGAAGCTGTGGAAACAGGCAGAAGAAATGGGCAAATGGGTGTTTCCACAAATTCCCTTTGAAGAGTGAGGAACAATACAAATTGTGGATATTTGCTGCTGGCTACGATATAAACACACTGATGGAAAAAATATCACTCCGCTCTGCAGCCTGTTACCTCAAGAGCTGCTGGATTACTAATGTTTCTGTTCATACAACACTTATTGACATGCAATGGTAAATTTGAGTTACTTCATCCTGAAAACATAGCCAACACTATTGCTTGCATGGGTCATCGGTGATTCTCATGCGTGTATAATGTTGTTGTATTTTTTTATGGGCATGCTAGGACGGGCCCATTGACTCGCGCTAGCTTAGCCACTCCGGAGCCCTGAAACTAATAAATAACAAACTAACATCGCGCAGAATTTGTTGAAATCAACTCCACCGACTAATTAAAGCCCCGCTAACTCGAAGATTAAGCCTAATGTAAAAAACTCTGAACTTCCTCTTTAAGTCACCGTATCTTTTACATCCATTCAAAAGTGAGATAATTTGCCGGATGACACTGAATGACAACTGCCAAAAAGCATTCATTAATGCTCATGACAGCGTCATGTCATAATAATGACCGTCTTATGACGCCGGTGTCAAACAAAGTGCTACCAGTTCTGGCCTAATGTGCTTGTTTGAAAACTACTCCTTCATACAGTGTCATATGTACATTGGTCTACAGTGAAAGTTTTGTGTGTTCCTGGATGCTTAAAGATAAAATATGTACTCCTAGTGTAATAGCTATCATCTTAACAACATTATATGTTCAGTTTGGTGCTTCATTGATGCTCCAGAAATGTAGATTTCCTCTATAATCATTTGTGCAAAACAGGATCTGTATTTGTGATGATGACAAATAGACCAAACTACCAAATTCCTGTTTGTATTTCTCTTAATTGAGGAATTAAGTTTTTTTTCTCCTTGAACAGGTTCTTTTAATTCTCTTAAAGCAGGGGTCTCCAAACTGGTCCTCGGGGGCCGCTGTGGGTCCTGGTTTTTGTTCATACCGATCAAGCACAGACATTTTAACCAATGTGGTTTGTACTACAAGCAGCACCTGAATGCAATCAACTGATTACACTTATAAAACACCAGATTGGTGAAAAGGTGTGGTCTTGTTTTGTTGGAGTGAAATCCTACACCCACTGCGGCCCTATGTGGAATAGTTTGTTAATCTGTCTTAAAGGAACAGGAGATGACGACACACAATTGAGAAGCAAAAAGAAAGCAATAAACATCCAAGTCATGAATAAACAATGTAGAGAAAGCAGGACCTACGTTCTGGAGAGCCCCAAGTTGACCTCGAGAACATATGGTGTGGACCCCAGACAATGTTACACTTTATATCATGCTTATGCAAATCAGCAGGTTGGTGTCAGCCCATAAATAAGGGATGGCATGAAAAACAGTGGAAAATCACTACAGTGGAAATTCCCCGGACACTGTGAGGTACGATTGAAAAGCAAGTTTATTTGGTGCAAGGACCAGAGGTGGGTCGAGAAGCTATATAATATAATATTTTACTCATGTAAAAGTAGCATTACTTCTAAATAATATTACTCAAGTACAAGTAAAAAAAGTATTTGTTGAAAAGAATATTCAAGTAATGAGTAACTTTGTGAGTAACTGCTAACAATGTCCGATTAAAAAAATAATAACAATGGTACATTTTCTTTCTCAGTACAATTGAGAATGGCTGTAAACTGTTCTTGTTATACTGTACTACAACCTATTATAGTTCAGTTCAGTTTAAGTTTATTGTCCCCTAAGAAGGGGAAACTTGTCTTACAGCAGGTAAGCATACAGATAACAGATAACACAACCCCTCATACACATACAATAAATAACACAGACTACAAATTTAAAATGCCATAGACAGTTTTGCATCTAAGTGCAAGAATTGTGCAAATTTAGCAACCGAATTGCACTGGGTAGGAAGGAGTTCTTTGTCCTATTTAACTTAAAACAAGGGACTCTGAATCTCCTGCCTGAAGGGAGGACCTCAAACGAGCAATGAAGGGGATGTTGTACACAATTCATGATGTGTTTTGCCTTCCTCATGACCTGCCTCTCATAAATATCTGTTAATGAGACCTGTGGACAGCCTATTATCTTACTGGCGACCTTGACAATATGGTTGATGTTATTTTTCTCCTTCAGGCTAATTCCTCCATACCAGGCAATAAAAGCAAAAGTAAGAACCGATTTAATAAAAGATTTATTAAACAAGGACAAGATAGCCTTATCAACATTAAAAGAGTTCAGCTTCCTTAGGAAGTACAATCGTTGTTGGCCCTTTTTGCAGATAGACTCTGTATTTGCATCGAATTTGAGTTTACTGTCTATCACAGTACCCAAGTATTTATACTGATCCACCACCTCTATACTGTTACCTTTTATGCTAGTTGGTTGAGGAGGAACAGGTTGTTTTTTCCTAAAATCTACCAACATATCCTTAGTTTTAGAGGTGTTAAGGTGGAGAAAAGATTTACCACACCAACTAACAAATTCGTCGACCACAGGGCCATGCTGGGATTCATGTTTCTGGAGTAGACTGACAATGACTGTATCATCAGCATATTTCAGGATGTGTCTGTTGCTATACTGACTCCTACAATCATTAGTGTAGAGAATAAATAGTAAAGGTGAGAGTACACAACCCTGAGGGGAGCCAGTAGAGGAGACCCGTCTTTCAGAGAGACAACCGTTTACTCTAACTCTCTGTGTTCTGTTTGTTAAAAAGCCCATTATCCAGCACACAAGATTACTTTCAATAGTAAATTCTCAAAGTAACTTACTAACTAAAACATGTGGCTGGATTGTATTAAAAGCTGAAGAGAAATGCAAAAACAGGAGCCTGGCATGTGCACCAGAACTCTCTAAATGTCTGTAAAGGAGATTTAAAAGTGTAATCTGGGCATCCTCTACCCCTCTACCAGCCCTGTAAGCAAATTGCCTGGGGTCAAGGGCCCCACCCACCCTGCATAGTAGGAATCGTTTGACAATCCTTTCAAATGACTTCATGACCAGTGAGGTCAGTGCCACTGGTCTGAAGTCATTCAATGTGACAGCCATTCAATGTATACGTATATGTAATACGACCATATTAGGCCAAAAAGATGACTTAAAACAATCAAATCCAGACCACAACATTATGAAACATCATCCGTCCAAAGAGCATGAGTGCCCTCTAGTGAAGAAAAACATTGTTACCTCTGATTGGTATAGCCGAGTCATGTGGTTTTTGTTGCGATGACTCATTGGTGGAAATTTTAAAGCCACTGTCGCTTTTCTGGAAAAAATAAGGTCAGTATGAAAATAAAGACGAAAAATGCAATGACTCTAGTGTAGCCCAAAGCTTCGGCGGACTGGCCATATGTGCATTTGGGAGGAGCACAGAACGGCCGCTGGGCCGGTGGCTGCCTCGCCAGCCACAATACTTTCAAAAGTTACAATACATACACCAAAGCACACATATCCATCATAGACAGAGGGCGCTGCAGCGCGGGCTTGCAGTTACACAGCACAGTGGCAGAAAGAAACAGAAACTGCTGTGTGGCCCCACGGCGGCCCGCTTGAGTTAGCTAAAGCGGATATCTGCAGCCGTCCGAACTAGCCCTCGAACAAGCTGAGAAACAGCATGTCAGAGCGAGGAGCGTGAGTAACAGTGTAATTACACATGCAGGATAAAAACAAGCTGTTTAGCTGTATTCATATGTGAAATTTGTGAGAAAATACTGTACATATAATCATACCAGTCAACCCGATGGCAATCTTACAAATAGTGACGTATGCCCTTCAAAATTGGTGACTAATCTTACAACGTTGTATATAGTGTGCAATATGGAACAAAACTCAATTTTTAAAATAATATGAATTTATTGGTAATATTGCCACATATAACCTGGTGCAATCAAAGAACAATCAATATCTTCAGCTACATCGTGATTACTAAAATTGAACAGTGACTTTTGTTATAATTGTATGTAGTACTTTTGGCAATTTCTATCACGTCTTTTGATGGCTGCACTTCATGGCACTTCAGTTTGCAATTCAGTTTGAATTGAAGGTAGTTCGTTAGTGTGTACAATTATAAATTGAAAAGGTCACTTGATAAAATTAACTTAGCGATGCAATCTTTGAGTCAGGGAACATTTTTTCTGCTAATTCTGGGAAGTAATCAGTAATAGTTGCAGGCAAACTGTGTTCGGCAACAGATTGGCAGAATAAAATCTCCGCTTTCGTCATAGTATAGCTTTTCATTCTGCAGACTGCATCTTTACGACCAGTGTTGTTAATCTTAGTTTAAAAAAGTAATTAATTACAGTTACAAATTACTTCTCCCAAAAAGTAATTGACTTAGGAGCTCGGTTACCTGAATGTAAGCGTAATTAGTTACTTGGCAAAATAACTGGTGTTCCATTTCATGTTTTTTTTTTTTTTTTTTCCCATTCAAAAAAAAAAAATAAACATAGTAACCTTTTCTATGTTTGGAAGTCATTTAATGTTGTGAATCAACCGTTAAAGTTGTTAAAATTGCTCCCGTTTTTGCATTTGTTCCTTTCTGTCTACTTTTGACATGTTAAAGTTTATAAAACTGTTTCATCATTTAAAGATAGATTCAAGTTAAGATTTTGCTTGATTTTGATGTTTGCCAAAACGGTGACAAAATCCGGAGAAAAAAAACGTAATGCACGAAAAACGTACAGATTTTGAACGTACGGCATACACATTTAAGAAATTTGACTTGTCAATGCATCACGTGACCGGATTCATTGCCGACAACACAAATGTTAATTACGATATTAGGCTCGAGCGTATGACGTGGCACTCGCGAGGTTTCCGCCGCTATCGCCATTGTGGAAGCGAGAAACATAAACTGAGGCATTTCAACACAGGTCGCTCTTTAAAAATGGTTGGAAATTATTGTGCGGTAAAGAATTGCAACAACCGATCGAATAGAAAGGAGAATGTACAGCTCGACGGAACACCATTGAGTTTCTTCCGGATCACTACATGGAGAAAAGGCGAGGGAAAGCTCATATCTGAACTTACCAAACGTCGAAGAATGGCATGGGTGGCCTCGATCAGAAGGAAGGGCATAACGTTTGATTCTCCAGTTACACACTGAGTTTGCTCTATGCACGTCCACTCCGGTAAGTTAATTTCGTTTGTTTACGCAAATTTCAGTAACTTTACGCCCTAAGTCGCCCTGTTGTTAGCTATTGCTACAGCTAAACAACTAGCATGCATACATGTGCATTGTCTTGATAAGACATCATTCCTGTCGTTGCTAAATGAAAAAGCTGTAATATTTTGACGTGAGAGAGTGGCAAAGAATTTGTACACAGGCTACATTTTATGCAGCAAAAGATTTGTACATCCGTGGTCACAGACTAATGTAAACACACATTGCCTACCTTTGCTAGAAAGATGGTGTTGCCGTTTGCTATGGCCATAAAGTGAAGATCCTGCACCCATCCGCAGCAAAACTGTTCGTAGCTTTGTAGCGATTTGTATTTTCGGAATTGCTGATGAGTGTAGTAACATATACCAAACACTAAATACAGCGTGATGTCCATTTCGCGTAGTGGTGGAAGCTTGTCGACATCTTTATTCCATTTGTGTTCGGCTTGCTCGTGAGGGTCAACATTGTTCACATCCTTAAAATTGCTCACATATCTGTCCTTTGCCGTGGTAACAAGTTTGTCTCCGTTTCGAACTGGCAAGTTTTCCTTACATTTTTCCATCTTTGGCACTCGTAGTTGAATTGTATTTGCCGTTAAGTTTAAATGTCTCGTGATGCAGACGTGCTTCCGCAATGGATGCGTTGTCGCAAATCTCGCACGATCCCGTGCTGCTGTGACGTAAACGCTCGAGCCTAATTCACAACTTCGTTTTCGCTAACCTGCAGAAAAAGAGAGAGGAGTCTGGCTGCAGCCCGCCTCTCTCAGTACCCTGCGCCGCTCTTCTCAGTACCCATCCCGCAGACAGGAAATAACGCAATACCGCAGCTCTCAATCCCCTCAGACCGGAAATGTCGTCAACCCTTGCGACGAAAACAAGTTACGTTATTTCACCTCTCGCGAAGAAAACACGGTAAGTGGCCGCACTGAAAAAAAGTTTTTAAAAGCGTATGCATGTTTAAAAATGTTAAATAGTTAAACAACACTTGCGGTGAAAATATGAAGTGTTTATTCTGAGTTGAAAAGACCGTACTTATATCTAGTATTCTTAATGTAATTTAAATAATGTCTTCCTTTACTAACTGCATGTGACTTTGCTCTACTTATATTGTTTAATACGTACTGATGAATTCAGCAGCGAATTGGCTAATGCTGCTAATGCTTTTTACATTTTTTTCCCCTCAATGAACAGTCTTCTTTGTGTAGTTTTCATTATATTGCACTCTTATTTTTCATTATGTACATGCCTGCAATTCGCAGCTCGCTGTTTTTGTTGTTGTATGGTATTGTTGTTTTACCTTCATTTGTTTTGTCTGGTCCTTTGTAGTTTGAATGTTGTCACATGATCCAAATAGGACAAGGTTGTAATTTTTTCTTGATATTGTTACTCTGCTTAGCTATATATTTTTTCATTATTATTATTATTTTTTTACTAGCTCCTTGATCACCACCCCATTGGGAAGAAACTAAATCACGACCCCCAAATGGTAGTCTTCCCATGCAGATACAGGGATGTCACAGAGATCCAAATGGAAGTAAGTAGCATAAGTAGTAATGTACTTTAGATTTTGGACTGTGCTGAACACTTTTTTTTGATAGACATCGAACACTGTAAAACCCACTGTGCAGACAGGACCAATGGTGACAATATAAGACCATGCCGAGCTTCGTGGACGGTTCAAACTCATCCTGCCCAGGAACGGCTGGTATGTTTTTATGTCTGAGACAAATGTTGTGCTCAGTGGAAATCTGGATAGGCTTATTATTCCTTATATTAGTTAACAATTGGACATAATTGATTATTTACTCTTTGTTTATTTAACCAATCAACATTCTCATTAGCTTATGCAAATCTTGAATATAAAGAGGCCAGAAATGGTGTTGATTGTCTAAAAAAAGAAAGTTTGATTGACACGTGCTGACTTTTGGAACGTTGGCCTGAACAATGAAATGGAATCAACTGTGAATTTTGAGGATTTAGTTTCTCTAAAGAACATAATGTCACTTGTACAATTAAGTAAAATGTAACTTTTTGTGTTTGTTTTTTGCAGATATGAAATGCATATTTATAACTTGTCTAACAAGTAGCTCATTCAAAGGTATAAAAAAGTATTTTTTGGCGTGTGTAGGGTATTTTAACTATGTAGCCTACAGAATGCTTGTATGGGCTCATGTAGGTGTCTGCGTACGTTTGTATTTATATAACATATGTCCGTGTGTATAGATTATGTATTTTTCAGGGAAGGACCATATTTGTGGCTGACCCCTATGTTGTTGCAACATGGTGAAAGCCTACAGGATGTGACCCACACATGCATTTGCCTGTAAGGCTGATTAGTAACAACTACAACTTGGAGCATTGGTTCATTTTCAAAGAACAGTCAAATCATAACAAATTAAATGATCCAAATTCCAATTATTTGTGGGAAGAAAAACAGATCCAATCATGAGATCAGGGAACTATTGTTATCTCTAATGAAATTCAGTATCCATTCATATTGGCATGGCGTTTCCATGATGATCCAGAATAGCCTTGTTTGGTTTTGAAGGTATGTTCCAGTCGATCCTTTTATGTTGCCCCTTCAATTAAAGCAGAATTGCACTCCAGATGATTCATCCAATCATTTGAAGCAAATTTCTAAAATGCCAATCTAAAATTGCGAATGTTTTGTTTCAAGGGCGTTGGCCCGGTCTCAACATTGGTAGGGACGAATATAATGCAAGTAAGGTTGCTCAAAAGTTGGTGGGGACAACTTTAGCATCCTGAAAAGTTGGTCGTGTTATGTCCCTACCGTCCCTATGCAAACCTACGCCCTTGTTTTGTTTGCATGAATCATTTAAACCTGACTGGTTGGTGTTCTTATGCATGGAAACACGTTTGTAATTGTTTAACTACTGTATTTAATATGAACCTATATTTTCAATTGCAGAAAACGTTGACAGTCAATCAACAGGGGGACATGGAAAGAGAGGATTGGAAGTGAAATAGAGGTATTTGTAAAAGTGTGTATATTCATTGATTCAAAACTTGAAGGAAGTGACTCGGTTAAATTCTTACGTTAGGGTTTTCCGGGACAGCCATAGGGGAAGGACTGTGGCATCTTCATGTTGATGGTAGGTGAGTTTAACTGTCCAATTTTGTCCTCTGTGATATTTGTATTCATTTATCCATTTGTAGTATGCTCTTTGCACTGTTCTGGATGCTCTCTTTGAGTTTAACCATTGTAAAATGAAGTTCACCGAATCATTCAAATTGGGCTACAAAATATCCTTGTCGTTATTCTTTATTTACACTTGTTTTTAATTTTTGTTAGACTGATATGCCAACTCTGAGGAAGTGGTGGTGTATATTGATAGCGGACAATTTCAAACTTGGGTGCATGGTAAGTCTTTGAAACTGTTGATATGGCATTCATAGGAAAGTAGGTGCACAGCACCTTAATTCTTTGTTGGAAAATGTGGAATACTTATTTTTGTATTTTTTCAACTTATGTGAGCCACAGGAAAGAGTTTGCCCATTGGACAGATGAGGCAAAAGCATTACTGCAGGGTGAAGTGCCACCAGTCTATCAGTTACAGAAGTGAAATTTGAATATAATTGCTGAGGTCAGCTTTTAAAGACTTTTTAGTGTCCATTACTCTGACGCACTTTTGAACATGCCCCCCTTTATTCACTGATTTATTTTAGGAAGAGGTGCAACCACAGCTCCTTCAAGTTAGTGGTGGCCCACTCCAAAAAGATATGGCGGGAAAAAATGGTAAGATTGTTTATATACCTAGTTTAATGCAATGCCTGAAAAGAAAAATCAAGTATAAAATTAACAAAGCATCATTTTTATTTTACTTATGTAATATTCAAATAGCTCTTTTCTTTCTCTTTTCCAATGAACAGTTTTGGTAAAAGGATTGTGCAAGACAGCACAAAAGCCTCGGACAGGGCTAGGGGGAAAAAAAAAAAATCAATGCAGTAGGAGTTCCCAAGCATCCTGCAGATGGAAGAGGATGAGCACGAACTACAATGTCTTGGAGCCATTCAAGTTCTGTTTCAACCATCTGGAAGATGGATTTACCTTTTTTGAGGAGATTGTTGACTAAAGAAAATATCTATTCTCTCAATAATAATAAAAAATAATAAAACTAAAAAAATAAAGTTTACCACATCAGAACTGGTTGTATTGAGTTCATTTTTCTACACTTATGAATTAGTTTTTTTTTTTCTTTCTTTTATCTCAGATGTTAGTTGTAGGTAGTTTTAATTACCTGTGATGAAGGCGGGAGTGCTTGCCGAAAAATGTCAGGTAATTAAAACAACCTACAACTATTGTCTGGGATAAAAGAAAGAAAAACAACTAACACATGACAACTTTTTTTCATTTCTGTTTGAAATAAAGTTGCCTTTCCTGGAGCAGAAAGTTTAATATAGTTTCTGAATTAGTTAATTAGGATCTTCACCCACATGAATGAATTTAAGTAGCAAAATGAAAGACAAAATTGGTTTGGTTGCAACATTGAGAGAATATTACGTTTTTGATACATTAAATTGTAATGAAGCTATACTAATGTGTCCGTTCATAAAAATGTAAGGATGACAGCAATTTTGTAATAATTCTCAATTGGAGTATATTTTACAATTGACAAACTAAAGTACACACTGTGATAGGTCACAGGCGATCTTTCAGTCACTAATTAAACCTTTATTGCAGTAGTGTGTATTTTAATTTTGATGTACTGTAACCGTGTTTTTCATTTTGGTAAAATCAGCAGGCTTTAACAAACTGACCGCGCTTAAAGAGTTAATCTCCCGATTTCACCAAATCAATTTAAGGAGCATATAAATAAATTATTATTTAAATAATAATGAGTGATGCTGAAACCGAAAATAAAAGACGTGCGAAAAGAAAAGTAAACTAGTATTTACGTTCGAATGGACGCTAACTATTACGATAAAACCGGAAGCTCGGAGCTCCAGCGCAGCTTCATGTTGTAATTTCCGGTCTGAGAGCTGCGATATTGCGTCACTTCCTGTCTGCGGGATGGGTACTGAGACGAGCGGCGCAGGGTACTGAGAGAGGCGGGCTGCAGCCAGACTCTCTTGGGAGAGAGAGGGAGAGGGAGAGGGGGGGGGAAGAGAGAGAGAGAGAGAGAGAGAGAGAGAGAAGAAGAAAAAAAAAACAATCTGGTGCAAGGAAACTGCCATGCCCACAAAGTGCACAATACAGTTTTATCATCTAGAAATACATACATTTCTATGCATTTTAGGAGTTTTGGGGATGCCCCTTTTTTTTCGCCCGTAAGGCTTTGGGCGCGAGGGGGGTGGGCGTCCCTTGTTTCTATTTCTGAAAAGTGGCAACCCTAGTCCTGATCCTCGCGAGACTCCGTAGACGCATGACGTAATCATCGAAGGCTAAGCTAACAAACGGCTCTTCAAGAAGAATTCAGCTGATTTTTCCCCCCTAACTTCTCACGATCTCTTGATTTACCTTTTTCGTCTCCGCCGCACATCGAGGAAACGCCATGGCAACACCCAACCAACGCAGTGATCTCCCAGCGAAACGTAAGAAGGCAGATTCGTTTGACTCAGCGACAACGACCGAAGATTTACTACCATATTCTCCATAATGCAACAAGTTAATTAGAGAGGGCATCGGATCAATCGATAAGAAATTATCGATTTCACAAGAAATCCTACAAGACAAAATTAAAGAGTTAAAAGAAAGCCTCGTGGTCACACAGCACGAGGTATCATATCTCAAATCTGAAAACGCTATGCTATGCCTTCAATGGGGCGCCATTTTTAAAGCAGCACACGCTGAAAATTACGACATTTTCTCACATTTAGCGCCACAGAGTGTTGAAAACGTGTGAAATTTTGAGTCACCTTTTTTTTTTTTTTCACATTTACAACATTATTTAGCAACCTAAATATTCCTCTTTTTTTTTTTCACATTTACAACATTATTTAGCAACCTAAATATTCATTTTTAAATAAAAAGTTTTGGACCTGAATGTTTAAATCCAGAACTAAATATTTTATTTAAATCTTAAATTTATATCCAATATCCGAAATGCTAAATCTGAAAACGGTTGGAAGTAAATATTTAGCTTAATATGCAAATTCCCATGGCTGGAGACAGGAAGTAACAAAATAAAAGCTGGAGCACACAAAATACTCCGAAATATGTATTTTACTTATATATTGTTATTATCACAATGACTCATGTCCAAGAGCGGACTGCCACCGTTGAGTAGGTTTTATCCATTTTCATGCAACGTAAACAGACAGTCTGAGCTGCTCCACCAGCTTTTATTTTGTTACTTTGCTTTTATTGTTTGTTACGTAATTTGAGGCAAGATCATCTCATATTCATCATATTTAAAAAAACAAGAACAGAAGTTGGGAAAACGGATTCGAAATAAAAATCAAACAACTGACTGAGGAATATGCCAAGAATCCGACAGACACTACCAAAAAAGAACTCTTCAGTACCAAAGAACGGCTCGATGGCATTCTGTCTAAAAAAAAACTCAGTTTCTGTTACAACAACTACGATATACCACCTTTGAGAATAATAACAAATCCGGGAAATATTTAGCAAACCAACTTGAAGGTAACAAAGAAAAAACATTAATTACATCAATACAAGATTCAGCCGGCATAATAACACAATCACCAGAAAAAAATAACGAAACTTTTTATAGCTACTACAAAAACTTATACTCGGTGACAAATGAACATAATGAAGAAGACATTGACTTATTCGTTAGCAATCTTGACATCCCCAAACAACTTTAGAAAGTAAACAATTGCTAAATACCCCACTAACCCTCACCGAACTATGGAATGCCCTAAAGGACATGCCAACAGGTCACGCACCGGGGCTCGACATCATATCTTAAACACTTTTGGAATATGCTGGCACCACTTTTCTGTAGAATGGTTCAAGAAATCAGTGCCAATAGTCAAATTAGAGACAATATGAACACTCCAGTAATCAAACTACTGCCAAAAGTGGGGAAAGATCCAACCCAACCAGCAAACTATAGACCAGACATGTCCAAAGTGCGGCCCGGGGGCCAAATGCGGCCCGTGGTCAAATTTCATCCGGCCCCCAGCCTCTGTCATAAAATCAATAACATCTGGCCCGCACACAGACTTAATAAATTGGTCAGCAGTACCGCAACCAGCATATGAAGTAGCTTACACACGAAATGCTGCTCCTCATTTACCCACTAAAAGACAGCAGCACTTTAACCGTTTATTGCCAAATGTATCACATTTGATACACCTAAAATTTCATGATTTTCAGACTAATTTAGAATTTTGACATTTCTTTTTGGAAAAAAAAAAAAATATATATATATATATATATGGATGCAAGTCAACACATGCATCTGCAGGTTCCATGAGAAAAAAAACATGATTTAGCATGGGTTATAGACATTAGAGCGCTTATTACACATATTCATTTTGACTTTTCTTTTCACAAATTTGAAAAAAAGGTTTCATTAGAACCTTATTTTTCAAATTTTGGGATTCTCTGATAATTGCTTCATGTTGCAGGTATTTAAAGTGCCTGTGACACGAAAAAGCATGTTTATTTCATAATACACGCGGTATTTTATGCCCCTGAATGATATGGACCGCTTGGATGTGTGTGGAAGCGATCGCTATATTTATTTAGTTTTTTGAATCCCGCGCCATGAAAATGAGTGACTTCCGGCTTCGGTCTTGCATTGAGGAGGAGGGCGCTGTGACGTGTACGGTAGAAGACGTTCTCTTCACTATACAGTGTACTGTTGTGTACGAGGACGAAGGATTCAGCTGATTTTGCGGATTAATACTTTTATTTTTTGCATCACGCCAGCCAAACGGCTGCAGAAAAATCATTCTGTATGCGGGAGAGGCGTATGCGCCTTTTTGGAGTTTCAAAAGGTTCCCATTCACCGTGGATATTTACTGTGGGACCATTGGACTTACAAGGAAGTGAGTAAACATCTTGTTTTGTATTATGTCAAATACGAATACAGTGATTACAAAGTAAACACTATAAAATTCCTTTAAATAAAGGACTACTTACGTTTGATCATTGATAGGCATGTAAAAAGCTATACTCATGCTCATTAGCAGTTAGCTGTTAGCACGTTAGCTACACAACAACTCCAGCCACCCTCCTCCAGGGAACGAACTGTAAATTGCTCTCCGCCGGGCGGTTTGCCGATCCGCAAAGAAACTTGACAACCGGGTCGTCATGTCAAATAATCCAGGCTAGTTATGTGTGATTTTCCACTTCGAAGACTTTGAAACATCCCTCGGTTCGGGTTAGCATGTCGGCTAGCTGTCACTCCTTCTGGTCTGTTTACATTCTCCGAAGCCGGGGAAGGGAAATTACATATGTCCGATTTAGGTGTCATAAAATATCGTTCGGGAGGTGTGACAGTAAAGGTGAAGTCGACTGTTTTGACCATTATGGAGTAATTTTGCCATTTCGTCTGAATAAATGGATTTTTATTATTTTATATTCCATTTAGCACAAGATTGTTATTTGTCATGACCATGCCATTTATTTAGCAATTGGGGAAAGTACTTGGGTAAAAAGAATATCCTGTAAAAATATTGAAGTAAAGAGACAGAAACAATGACATTTTGCCGCTCTCTTCGTCGCGTTTTCCTCATTGTGAATAGTTCCCCCTCGACGGGCTGACTGGTCCTTCTCAAGCCATTTATATAGCTATTGGGGAAAAATACTTGGATAAAAAGAATATCCTGTAAAAATATTGGGAGTAGAGAGACTGAAACAATGACATTTTGCGGCTCTCTTCGTCGCGTTTTCCTCGTTCTGAACAATTCCCCCTCAATGGGCTGAATAGTAAAACCGATGAGCCTAGTCTACCGCTGACGTCATCCACCTGTTGGGACGCTAAAGCCCTATAATGGTAGGCGTGGCTAACCGGCAGATTAAAAGACTAATTTCTCGTCATCTGCGCTTTGCTAAATTGTTGTATATAGTCGAATCGTCTCAAAATATGATTCTAATTCACATAATAATGCCATTTAAGACTTTTTTTCTGGTGTCATATGCTTTAAGGGCTAAGCAACATTACTCTGTGTGATCCTCTGCTTCCAATTTTCTAAAATGGCGACAATCAACAAAAAAAAGTTGACTGTGATGGCCGACACTTCAGGGATGGATGGAAATTGGACTATTTCTTCACTAAAATACGCAACAACTGTGTCTTGCCTCATTTGCAAAGAGACAGTCGCTATTTTTGAAGATTTCAATGAGGAGATATTACCAAACAAGGCACGCTGACATGACGACAAGATCACAGGGAAGATACGCAGCGAGATATTGAAGCAACTTGAAGCTAGTTTAATTTTACAGCAGTAGTATTTCGCAAGAGCCCGATAGTCAAAAGAGAACTGCGCAAAGGCTAGTTGCGAGATTGTTGAAATTATTCATTAAAAAAAAAATAATAAAGCAAATGTGACACACTGAATGGCTTGCTAAATTTTGTTTAAATATATTGTTTTACGTAAAGGACGTCAGCCAAGGTCGGCCCCCCACATTTTTACCACGCCAAATCTGGCCCCCTTTGCAAAAAGTTTGGACACCCCTGCTATAGACCAATATCCTTAATGTATACAGATATTAAAATTATTGCAAAGGCTTTAGCTGCTAGATTAGAACAAATTCTTCACACTATAATTCATTATTAAAGGAGGTAACTCTACAAACAATATAAGACGACTGTTTAATCTCATTAATGGGGTACAGAATAATAAAGATAAGGCAATTATCCTCTCTTTGGACGCAGAGAAAGCCTTTGACAAAGTGAACTGGATTTTTCTCTTTAAAATTCAGAAAATTTGGCTTTGGTGAGCCATTTATCAGTTGGATTAAAACATTCTACAACGCCCCAAAAGCCACTGTCAACACAAACAGGGTAATTTCACAAAGTTTCTGTCTTCAAAGGGGAACTCGACAAGGCTGCCCTTTTTCACCCCTGTTATTCGCTCTATTTATCGAACCATTAGCAATTGCAATAAGACAAAATGCTAATATTAAAGGGATCTGCTCGCAAACATCAGAACATTAAATTAACTTATACTCAGACAATATATATTATTATTTCTAGAAAAAACAGAGTCCTCCCTTCATGAGGTTTTTGAACTTATAAAGAAATTTTCACAAATATCAGATTATGGGGTTGGTGGTGCGTCCCCTTTTCCCATCCCTGAGGGCCGGTTGATGGGAGCGCGGGTGGCCCGGGGGACCACATTGGATCCCGGGGGGGTGACGATGGCTCCTTTGCTGGGCTGCGGGAGGAGGGATGCGCTGTTCTGCAGATGACACCAACATATTCTAAAGTAGTGAAAATCAAAATGAACTTGTAACTGCTGTGAATGAATTAAAGAAGTGGATGGATATTACTAAATTATCATTTAACTCAAATAAAACAAAAATAATGATGTTTAATAACCTTAATATAACTCAGAATTACAGATAGATGGGGTCCAAATCAGTAATATGCATTAAATAAAATTCATAGGAGTTATTATAGATAGTAAATTAAAGCCCACATCAGACACATTAAAACCAAAATCTCAAAAAGCCTCTCACTAATAAAGTTATATTATACCTTGATGGTGGTGCACTTCGCACCTAATACTGTTCCCTGGTGCTCCCATATCTTTTATATTGTATTGAAGTGTGGAGAAACGGTTATAAATTGAAATTGTTGCATAAAAATATGGTCTGGTCACAATATAATTACATTTACTGACAATTTCTGTTGCTGTTCTTGTAGAATCGTTATGTATATATTCAGAATTATTTTTAATGGGCCAACTCTGTTGGTCTAGTTGGTTGTCTATTGGGTTAGTTGTTTTTTTTGTTGTTGTTTTTTTTTGTTTTTTTTCTTTTCCTTCTCTTTATTGTGTGGACTTAAGTCGAAGGACAGGAGTATCCCACGAAATAAGACTGCTGGAAGATGATATCAGGAGTGGGATTGAATAAGTTTTTCTTCTCACTCCCTATCGAGCGCACATAATTATTCTGGGTTATACTGTATTTCTGTTTCTTTGTCCATGCTTGGAATAAAAAGCTTCTTCACCATCATCATCATGAGAATTCATTTTTAATGTTAACAGTAGTGCTGTCAAGGAGTCCCAATATTTAATCGCTGTTAATGTGATGTCAAGCACTTTAAATGACTTTTGTGCTGGATTGGAAGACAACAAAACACGAATAAACAACAACAACAACAAAAATGGCAAGGATGAATTTTCTACAACAGAAACCAATTTCGGGGACTAAAGTTTGCAAATGAATAAGATTTGTTTGTGGTCTTGCAGATCTATATGTCAGCCAAGCCCATTATCCTGAGCACCAGGAGTCTGCAGGCATCAAGGAGGAGGAGGAAGAGTCGCCATCCATCAAGCAAGAGGAAGATAACTTACACATTAAAGGTGATCCCAAGCCATCCTTTTTCCTCATTAGTACAGAAATGTCTATCAGTCTAATATAGTATTTTTAATACCGTTTATATCGTGGTGTTGCTTACTTAGTAACTGTGCAATGGACCGACATTAAAGTTGCACCACTGCATCGACAAATTGAAAGATTTCCCTCTATGTAAATGATTTCCTTTGTTTGAAGTATTTTTTATTGATGCCAATGTACTTAGATTCCATTGACACCTATGTAAGTTGATACCATTGACCTCCATGGACGTCCAGATTTTTTCCCATTCATTTTCAATGGCAAAAAAACCAATGTCCCCAAATCAGTAGGAAATGACCAGATATCAATAGGACGTGTACCCAAAATGTCTCCAATTGCATTGACGCTTATGGAGCGTGATGCCATCGACTTCCATGGACGTCCAAACTGCGCATTCATTTCCAATGGCATTTCATCATGTTTTTTCATTTTATTGATGCCAATGTACTTAGATTCCATTGACACCTATGTAAGTGGATACCAATGACGTACATGGACGTCCACATTTTTTCCCATTCATTTTCAATGGCAAAAAAAACTATCCCCAAATCAATAGGAAATGACCAGATATCAATAGGACGTGTACCCCAAATGTCCCCGATTGCATTGACGCTTATGGAGGGTGCTGCCATTGACGGAAATGGACGTCCAATTCTCCCAATCATTTTTAATGACGTTTACTTTGTTTAATGCCATTGATCGGCATTATTGTCCATTCTATTGATAGACCTGAGTGGGGCTAAGATCTGTATCTCCAAAGAGGAAAGACCCAGGTGTAATTTCTCCCGAAATTGCAGTTTCTAGTTACATTATGTAAATATATATTACGCGCAATGTACTATAAAAACTGTGATCAGGGTTAAGTAATATTTACAAATGGTAAATATGAGTATACAATACATAATAAAAAAGACTGTGCCGTTTGGAACCGAACTGATCTGAATTGACCAAATTTGAAGAATTTATTATTTGCATTTTAATCCTTTTTTTTTTTTTTTTTTTTTTTTTTTTTAATGTTTTTGTTTTTTAAATAAAGTTGGCTAAGAACCACTCAGTAGAATTTAATTAATTTTATCAAGAAAGTCAAAAGTGCAGAAAATTGATCAATTTTACTCATTAGGAGGTGTTAATTTTAACAACCTGACCTACATTGCCACCCAAGGCATTTTGGTAAACTTGGCATTTAACAACATTTAGTACACTCACTGGTTTGGGTCTGGTCTGGTCATATTTTAAGATTTTTAGCACAATAATAGATAGTGAATCAGCAGTGTCTGGGTAACGACGGTATTTAGATATCACAATTTAGGTATCGTAATTTTCGAACTATAATCCGCTACTTTCTTCCCTCATTTTGAATCCTACGGCTTACTTGTTGATTTATTGGGTTAATAGATAACACTTTATTTGACAGCGGCGTCATAAGACTGCCGTAAGACCGTCATAATTATGACATGACACTATCATGGGCGTTAATGAATTAAGTGTCATCCGGCAAATTATGTCACTAACTCCATTTATGTCCAGCTCGGATCTTTTCCATCCATTCAAATGTGAGATAATTTGCCGGATTTGTCATAAGCATTAATTAATTGATGCTCATAGCAGTGTCATGTAATACTTATGATGATCTTATGACATTCCTATGGCTCCACTGTCAAATAAAGTGCCACCAAATACCATAACAAGCAATTAACTTGAACACTAACTGAAGAAATAATTAACACAGAACATGATTATTGATCTGTAGCGCTGCAATACATGCTAGGAGGCATGTTGTACGACACAGTGTTGACAGCAGGTGGAAGAGGAAGTTGACTGTCTCCCTCAAGGGAGCAGTGATGGCCAAATGTAGCTTCTTGAAGCAATGACCCTTTGCAACCAATTGGTTCAAAGCGTCGTGGTGGTTCATTTGGTCTTATGATGCCGCTGTCAAATAGTGTTACCGGTTAATATCTTTTGGTGTAAATACTCCATAAAACAGCGAGAACAGCTGCGGCTTGTAGTCCAGTCCAAAATTCCCTCTAATTTTTCATGTGCCAGAGCAAACAAGCTCCCTGATTACACTGCGGCCCACGGTAAGCAACATCAGATGTGTACTGAATTTTTTGGCTTATAAGTTAGTCGCATCTGAGTATAAGTCACATCGGTGTATAAGTCGAGTTAATTGATAGAATCCAGCACAAAAAACAGACATGTAATCTTGAAATACAATTTAAAATAAAAATACAATTGAGATCAACAGGCTGAATAAGTGCACGGATGCTAACATTACAGGACTTGTAAACAACGAACTGAGAACATGCCTGGTATGTTAATGTAACATAGCTATTAAGAGTTTTTTCAGATAACTATGGCATAATGAACATGCTAACAAGCAACAATGATATAATAATGTGTGAATAATTTTACACATAAGTCGCTCCAGAGTATAAGATGCACCCTTTGCCAAACTATGAAAAAACAGATCTAATAAAATGATATTTTATGTCTACGTGCTTGCATCTGTCTGTTAACAGGATTTTTGGCAAGAGCGATTGTCCCCTGTATGTCATCATGTATAGTTGTTGAAGTGTACTGATAATGATCAATGCTAGTTGTTCTAAATATGGGCATTTTTGTATGGTTTAAGCCAGTGCCATATATTCAGCTTTACATGTAGATAGTGCGACTGTGGGTTTTTTCTTTGTTTTCCAAGAAATTGGAGAACTATTCTTGCTCAAGAAAACACACATTTTTACACAATCTTGAGTTTGAATGAAATCGATGCCCACAAAATGTTTAAGCTGTCCCAGGTCTTTCATTCTGAACTTTTCTGCCAGCATCTCCCTTGTTTGTTTCAGAATACAATCATTGCTCGCAGCAATAAGTAAGTCATCGACCCATATGAGGATGATGACCTTCTCATTAATTTACCTCTTTGTATAAAAACAGTGGTCAGCTTGGTTTCATGTGAAATTGTTGTCAGTTAACCATTCATGTAAAACTGTATTCCAATTTCGACCTGATTGCTTGAGACCATACAGTGATTCTTCCAAGTTTGTAGACTAGACCATCTTTTTCTTTATAACCATCAGGTGGGTTCATGTATATGTCATAGTCAATATGAGCATGTAAGTACGCTGTCTTAACATCCATCTGATGTAACAACAGACTCTTTTGTGCCGCTTTCTGTAACACCACTCTTGTTAAATTTGCTGTGGGTGAAAATGTCTCTCCATAGTCTATTCCCATTTTCTGGTTAAATCCCTTTGCCTCAAATCGTGCTTTGTACTTGTCTCTCCCATCTTCATCCTTTTTGAATGCGTAAACCCATTTACCCCCCACTGTTTTCTTGTCTTTTGGCAGTGTTGTCAAGGTAAATGTTTTATTTTCATTTAGTGACTGAATTTCTTCATCCATGGCTTTTGACCAATCTTTTGAGTTATTCGAACTCATGTCCTCCTCATATGTTTGAGGTATACCAATTACCATCCTGTAGCAGTAGTCTACAGTGGTATGAACTCCATCACTATCTCTGTCTTCTGTTATGAAGTCCTCTAAATCAGGGGTTCCCAACCTATTCCACTAAGGCACACTGTGGGTGCAGGATTTCATTCTTACCAAACAAGATGACAACACTTTTTCCCCAATCTGGTGTTTTACAAGTGCAATCAGTTGATTGCAGTCAGGTGTGGCTTGTTTTAGCAGAAGCCTCATTGGTTCAACTGTCTCTGCTGGATCGGCTGGAACAAAAACCAGGACCCACAGTGTGCCTTGAGGACTGGGTTGAAAACCCCTGCTCTAAATGACTCTGTTTTTTCCTCTCTCTTGAGGGATAGGGTTAGGGTTAGGCTTCTACTCTCAAGTTCACTTCCTTTGGACTCTCACTATATGCACTTGGTTCTAGAGGATCTTCAGTTCTGTTTCTGACCTGTACATTTGTTTGATCAGTTTTTGGTAACCTTATCATGTTGTATTCTTCATCTTGATTCTCGTCACATGTCTGTGCCTGTTTTTCTATGACTTCCTTGTTCACAAACTTTACCAGCCTATGTTTTTGTACTTTCTTTGTTTCTGGATTGTAGACTAGATATGCTGGACTGTTTTTGTCATAGCTAACAAATTGTCCTTGGCTACACTTAGAATCCAATTTTCCCTTGTCTTGTTTGTATATATAACATACAAATTTTTGCATTCTGTAAAAATTTGGTTTCTTGTTTGTCAATATCTGGTAAGGAGTTTGCCCTGTACGTCTATTATAACATCTGTTGTGTCCCATTGCTGCAGTTTGTATTGCATAGTTCCATAGGTATTTTGGTAGCCCACTTTCAACTAGCATGCACCTACACATTTCAAATAGTGTACGCCATCCTCTTTCAGCTGTCCCGTTCTGGTGTGGGGAATACGGCGCTGATGTCTCGTGTCTTATTTCACTTTTTCTCAACAATGTTTGGAACTCATTGCAAGTGTATTCAGTCCCATTATCAGATCGGACGTACCTTACTTTCCCATAAGGAGCTATATCTGCGATATATTTTTCTGTTGCCAGAACAGTGTCACTTTTCTTTTTCAGGAAGTATGTGAATATTGCACCAGAGTAATCATTTGTGAATAATTGCACATATTTGTAACCATCAATCGATTCAGGAGTTATTGGACCCGCAAGGTCTGAGTGTACTGATTTTAAGGGGGTATCTGCTCGAGTATCGGGGTCTCTATTTCGGGTCTAGATAAATTTCCTTGTATGCATATCTCACACTTTTTGATTTGATTTGATTTATTTATTTCGAGCAATAACAACAAAAAACAAAAAACAACAAGTATGGAAAAAATAAAATACAATAAAATAAAAATTAAACAGTCATGATGAATGTAACAAAAATTATAACAATACATACACGTGTAGCTCGAAAAGGAGTGGGAAGAAGCCGAGCTTTTTTGAGTCCCACCCCCATTTCACTCCAAAAATTCCATAGGAATGCAGTCACTTCCCTACAACAGCTGTACTAATCATAATGATTACATTGATAATAATAATAATAATAATAGTTGCAGTAATCATAATAACACCAATATATACGCATAATATATATATATATATATATATATATATATATATATATATATATATATATATATATATATATATATATATATATACACATACACTTTTGTTCAGGTCTTGTTTCTTTCCCCTTAATCTGCATTCCATCAACTACTTTCTGTAATTTGAGCGCATCCTCATAATTACAGTGGCCTAATATTTGGTGCCATGTGTGAATAATATCATAACATGCATTGCACTTGTCAGACTCACCATTTGTATGCAAAACGTACAGCTTGCCATACACATGAATATTGAATTTTGTACTGTCTTTGGTGATAAATTCGTCTTCACCTTCTTTGAAAAGTACCGTGGCTCCTCTCGATGTTGCTGCTTTCACCGAAAAGATGTCTTGTGGGTACGATAGTATGAAGAGTGCGCTTCTAAGTGTTGCCTTGCGCTGCTGTCCTCTGTTGTCAATCAGGTAGCACTCTGCATAATTTCTTTTTAGTGCAACTCCACTGCACCGGGTACCATCTGCCAACTCGACGCTGTGGTTCTCTGGTTTGAACGTCTCCTCGAAGCTTTTGAACTTGGTCACGTCAGTGATGATATGAGATGTCGCTCCCATGTCCACCATCAGGCCTCGTTCCCGGATGCTGGGTGTATCCTGCCTTCTGGTGTCAGGCTGTTCATCTCTCACCTTGAACTCGAAGTCAGGATCTCCATCTACAGCAATTTTTCTCGCTCCAACCAGTTTGTCGTTGCGTCTGCAAGTAGCGTCTTTGTACGTGTCAGTTTTGCACCTACTACGCCATGTCTTTTGTCGACATGATTTTGCATTGTGGCCTTTGGTTCCACATTTGAAGCACACTAACTCTGCGTTGTCTTTGAGCCGGTCACGAGCGTTTGCGTCTGTGGTTTGCCTTGAAGCTGTTGCTTGAGTCTTCCTCACTCTGTCGCTTTATTCTCCTGCATTTAATTTTTCCGTTTCTTCAAAGCTTCGGAGTTTGGCTTTGAATTCTGCAAATGTTATGGTGTCAAATGTATGCACCGCATGTATTGTTAACTGGCTTGTCACTTTCAGGCAGCCCCTTCAAGAACGTTGCAATAAGTAGACCTGTCTTCACAGACAATCTGACAAATCAAAGTAATCAAAGTCAAACAAAAATGACGTACCACAAGTAGCACTCTAGACAACTAAGTCCCATCCTGCCATCTTGTGGCGAAAAGACAATATTTCAACAACAACAACAAGACACGATAGGAACATCATTTCCACATCAACTGAGGACACATTTATCAATACAAAACATTTCTCCCAACATTTCTCTCAACACTGTTGATTTTTTTTTTTGTGCGCAGCTTAGATTTTCTTGTGTGCAAGCAGTGCGCGATTGCGCACGCGCGCAGCTTAGAGGGAACATTGGTCCAGTGCAGCTCGTCTTCGAACAAATGCCGTTTTTTTTTTTTTGTGTCAAATTTGGTGGGGGGCGGCTTATACTCAGGTGTGCCTTAAAGTCCAAAAATTACGGTAATTGGTTATTAGTCTAATCAATTAGAAATATTTTATAAACATACTAACAATTACATTGACATAAACAGGCAAAGTGCAGTGAAAATGGAAAACATTTAGTTACAATCAAACGCTTATATTCAACCGATAAATATTGGACAAACACATTATTGATTTTACCAGTGATTCATTGCTTCCAACTGACAGGTTAGCTCAGCGCACAACACCGCAGTCAGCCAGTTTTTGGTTCGACGCATGCGCCGTTAGAGGATCACTTAGTTTTCCCCGAGACCGACGTGACGTTATTTCAACGCTTTTGATTCGTAGCCGTAAACTTGAAATAGTCCACAGACAGAATTCCTAGTAGTCGTAAAGAGAGTTGTATGCACACACCCGCAGAAAAAAAGTCAGGCATCAGAATTTGGTGCCTAAATACGAACACGAATGCATAAATATGAGTACAATTTTTTTATATACAAACACGAAGGTGTAAATACAAAAACAAATCTTTTTGCTACAATAATGCTTTCCATACGCTGTGCTTTAATGACGTCATCATAAGAGGACTAAGGTTCTTTTTCTGTTTTCAGCACCGGATTTTCGGACGCATCTCTACAGAAACAATGTCCCTTGCGCCTCAAAATGAAACCGCATATTGTTTTCCTACTATTGTTTTATGAATACTTTTTAAAACCGTGCCATGCACTGAATCCGCAAAACCGCGAGTGATCTCTCTACTCGTCTTCTCCAAGTTTTGCACAAAGGAAAGGCGCAGTGGTAGTCCATAAAAAATATCAATGGTTTTCTTGTGTCTTGCAGGTTTCAGAAAATATCTTTGTGCTGAGCAGCAGGAGCCACAATCTCCTGGCATTAAAGAGGATATTAATGAGCTCCACCAAATCAAAGAGGAGGAGCTAGAGCCCTGTCAACAGAAGCAACTTCCAATCAAAAAGGAAGAGGAAGAGCTGCCATATGTTAAAGAGGAGGAGGAGGAAGAGGAAGAGCATATCAACAGGTCGACTGTTCAGCCCTTGAAGAGTGAAGATGGTCCGAGTGAGGCCGACAGAGAGGCGGAGCTTCCAAGAGGCAGCAGCAGCTCAACAGAAGGATTGCAAGCAGACATTTTCATTGCTCCGTCAGACAAAAATGGCACCACGTCACACTCGCCTTACAATGATGATGGTCATCACTCTCACCGTGACGACAAACTCTGCAAGTGCTCTCAGTGTGGGAAAACCTTTGCTAATAAGTATACTTATCGTACGCACATGAGGAAGCACACTGGCGAAAAACCTTTTTCCTGCTCATTTTGTGATCGAAGATTCGATTGTAAGGGATACTTAAAAGAACACACAAGAATCCACACTGGTGAAAAACCTTTTTCCTGCTCAGTTTGTGGTCAAACATTCACTCGAAAGCGACAATTGAAACTACACACAAGAACCCACACTGGCGAAAAACCTTTTCTCTGCTCAGTTTGTGGTCAAGGATTCGCACAAAAGCGATACTTGAAAATACACACAATAACCCACACTGGCAAAAACCCTTTTTCCTGCTCTGTTTGTGGTCAAACATTCCCTCTAAAATATAACTTAAGAATTCACACAAGAACCCACACTGGCGAAAAACCTTTTTCCTGCTCAGTTTGTGGTCAAAGATTCACTTTAAAGCAAAGCTTTAAAAGACACACAAGAACCCACACTGGCGAAAAACCTTTTTCCTGCTCAGTTTGTGGTCAAAGATTCACTTTAAAGCAAAGCTGTAAAAGACACACAAGAACCCACACTGGCGAAAAACCTTATTCCTGCTCATTTGTGGTCAAAGATTCACTGAAATGCAACCATTAAATGCACACACAAGAATCCACACTGGCGAAAAAAACTTATTCCTACTCAGTTTGTGGTCAAAGATTCAGGCAAAAAAGCACCTTAAAACAACACACAAGAATCCACACTGACGAAAAACCTTTTTCCTGCTCAGTTTGTGGTCGAGGATTCATTCGGAAGGATCGGATGAAGACACGTGTGTTTTGATGTGAGAAGCCGTGACCAATGACTGTTTTGCCTGTCTTCCATGCTGGCTTCATCAGATGTTTTGCACGTAGGACGATTGTATTCCGGAGAGCTTCCTGAAATCCTGTTTAGGATTGGCACTTTTGGTGCCTTGTTTTGTCTAATCGGTGTATGATGTACACCCACCCAATTGCCTAAACCTCTGCTGATTGAACGCTCTGAAGTTTGTCAGGTTTGTGTGCCATCTTTGTTGTTTTCTTTTCAGTCCAGCACATGATTCAGCTGGTTGGGCGGGGCTGTGCAACACACCTGTGGCGCATGTGGAGCGCTCATTATTTAAAGACTCCTGTCACCATATACGAGTGTCGGAATATTTCTTAGTTTGTTTTACTTGTTTACTTTGGTTTTTGCCTTCTCTGGCCATCGACGCCTTTCCCTTGGTTTTCTCGCCGACTCGTTTCGTGCCTCTTTTTGTATTTTTTCTCGCGTGTTCTGGCGTGCTCTCGGTTGTTTTTTTTTTTTAATTTATTTATCTTTTTTTAAATAAATTCGATACAAACTTCCTCATCTGTGTTGGATTCATATTATACTGCCGTCATTTCATTACAAAGTTAAGTTGCATTATTTATATAATACTCACCCTTTCAATCTACACTTTTCACATTTAATATTTGAAACGGCAGACCCCAATTTCCAAAAATTGAAAAAAATTTCAAAAATATTATTAAATAAGTATGGAAAATTTGAATATATTCAAATTTGCAAAATGTATAATTAACAAAATCAAAAATACTGGCTCACAAATGAGTTTTTTTGTGAGGGGATTAATGTATGCATGTTTTTTTTTTTAATTACTACTCGTGATTGACAGATATGTTACAACAGAGTATGAGGGCTAAATGAAGAAGGAAAAAAAGTACTGACAGTAAAATCGTATTATTGCTACAAGATTTTTTTTTCTCGTAGTAAATTGATGTTTTGGTATATAATTTTTGTTAAAAATAAAACACATTGAAACATTTGGTTATTTAGCTTTGCAGATTAAATATGTTGTGTTGAAATTGTTTTTGTTTGTTAATATATGGTCACCACCTGACACCTTGCGTGCTACAAGGGTCTTGTTGAATAAGGCGCAATTGGAACGGAAAAGTTCACTGTTGACAGATGAGGCGTAACCAAGGAGCAAAAACGATTTTTTACTATACAAAAACAGTGAAATTTTCCAAAAGTCAATTCGAGGTCGAAAATGAAGATGATTATGATGATAGTTCCATAATAGTGCCCACCAGTGAAGAAAAGTAGGCTGCAGATTTAGACTGTGGAGTCCAGAATGGAAATCTATCTTTGGTGTCTTACAGTGTTGTCCAAAAGTATTGGCACCCCTGCAATTCTGTCAGATAGTGCTCAATTTCTCCCAGAAAATGATTACAATTACAAATGTTTTGGTAGTAATATCTTCATTTGTTGGCTTGCAATGAAAAAACACAAAAGAGAATGGGGGGGGGGGGGGGGGGGGTCGTCATTTTATCATCATTTTACAATCATTTTACACAAAACTCCAAAATCGGCCGGAAAAAAGTATTGGCACCCTTTGAAAAAATTTCGAGGAAATTCTTGTCCACCAGCTGGCGTCTGAGGAGAGGAAAGCAGTGCACCATTAACACTGTGTATAGTGAAGATGGTGTACTGCTGACCTCGACTTGGGACGTCGTGATTAGGTGGGGAGAATACTTCGAAGCCCTCCTCAATTCCACCGACACGCCTTCTGTTGGGTCTAAAACTCGTTCTTTTACTTATTTACTTATTTACCCAAGGCAAGCTGACAAAAGGCAGGGCACGGTGAGATAAAGTCAGAGAATTGACATTTTTCTTTCAACCTGCAGGTTGGGAGAGCCAGGAGACACGTTCCGCAACCAACATCTTTCATCCGAGTCTCTCTCCGAACTCTCCCGCGCTGCTAACTTTTATTGAGGGCTTATTGATGAGCAGAATACAGTTACAACACTGTTGTCCAACGTGGCAGGTTCGGTCGGGCAAATTCCTTATTCTAGTCAGTGATTGAACAGTCACACTTCCTGATTAAACCTTCCTGATTGAATTACCTGAGCAGGCAAGATATCTTTGTTTTGAACACACATTTTGCACTCAAAGTACTGCAGCTTGGTGGAAAAGTACTGAGACCTTGTGCGATGAATCAACATGTGTGTGTATCTACTTATCAGCAGAATATGAACAATCACCCGTAAGCACATGATTATGGCTAAAACTGTATTCTTCATAATAGCTTGGGAGTGCATGTATAATAGCTGTGGGAGAGCAATATATTTGGCACCCAAAAACAAGCTTATCTTACACCTTCCTTTGAGGGAGCAGAGTCTGGGGACTCTGAGGTGGGCTCTTCGATCTCTGGGGTTGAAGTCACTGAGGCGGTTGGTAAGCTCCTCGGTGGCAAGGCCCCAGGGGTAGATGAGATCCGCCCGAAGTTCCTAAAGGCTCTGGATGTTGTAGGGCTGTCATGGCTGACACGCCTCTACAACATTGCGTGGACATCGGGGACAGTGCCTCTGGATTGGCAGACCGGGGTGGTGGTCCCCCTTTTTAAAAAGTGGGACCGGAGGGTGTGTTCCAATTATAGAGGGATCACACTGCTCAGCCTCCCCGGTAAAGTCTATTCAGGGGTGCATGGAGAGGAGGGTCCGTCGGGAAGTCGAATCTCGGATTCAGGAGGAGCAGTGTGGTTTTCGTCCCGGCCGTGGAACAGTGGACCAGCTCTACACCCTCGGCAGGGTCCTTGAGGGTGCATGGGAGTTCGCCCAACCAGTCTACATGTGTTTTGTGGATTTGGAGAAGGCGTTCGACCGTGTGCCTAGGGGAGTCCTGTGGAGGGTGCTCCGGGAGTACGGGGTACCGAGCCCCTTGGTAAGGGCTGTTCGGTCGCTGTACGACCGATGTCAGAGTCTGGTCCGTATTGCCGGCAGTAAGTCGAATTCGTTCCCAGTGAGGATTGGACTCCGCCAAGGCAGCCCTTTGTCACCAATTCTGTTCATAATTTTTATGGACAGAATTTCTAGGCGCAGCCGAAGCGTTGAGGGTGTCCGGTTTGGTGGCCTCAGCATTGCATCTCTGTTTTTTGCAGATGATGTGGTGCTGTTGGCTTCATCAAGCCGTGACCTCCAACTCTCACTGGGGCGGTTCGCGGCCGAGTGTGAAGCGGTTGGGATGAAGATCAGCACCTCCAAATCCGAGACCATGGTCCTCAGCCGGAAAAGGGTGGAGTGCCCTCTCCGGGTTGGGGATGAGATCCTGCCCCAAGTGGAGGAGTTCAAGTATTTTGGGGTCTTGTTCACGAGTGAGGGTAGGAGGGAGCGGGAGATTGACAGGCGGATCGGTGCAGCGTCTGCAGTGATGCGGACTCTGCACCGGTCCGTTGTGGTGAAGAAGGAGCTGAGCCAAAAGGCGAAGCTCTCGATTTACCGGTCGATCTACGTTCCTACCCTCACCTATGGTCACGAGCTGTGGGTCGTAACCGAAAGAACAAGATCCCGGATACAAGCGGCCGAAATGAGTTTCCTCCGCAGGGTGTCCGGGCTCTCCCTTAGCGATAGGGTGAGAAGCTCGGTCATCCGGGAGGGGCTTGGTGTCGAGCCGCTACTCCTCCGCGTTGAGAGGAGCCAGTTGAGGTGGCTCGGGCATCTGGTTCGGATGCCTCCTGGACGCCTCCCTGGAGAGGTGTTCCGGGCATGTCCCACCGGCGGGAGGCCCCGGGGTCGACCCAGGACACGCTGGAGAGACTATGTCGCTCGGCTGGCCTAGGAACACCTTGGAATCCCGCCGGAGGAGCTGGCTGAAGTGGCTGGGGAGAGGGAAGTCTGGGCTTCCCTGCTAAAGCTGCTGCCCCCGCGACCCGACCCCGGACTAAGCGGAAGATAATGGATGGATGGATGGATGGGTATGCTTCTCCAATTTGTGTAATTAACAGCACTTGTTACTTACCTGTGGCATATATGAGGTGGTAGCAATAACAAAATACTTGCAGGCAGGTATAATGGATTAAAGTTGACTCAACCTCTGTCGTGTGTCCTTGTGTGTACCATATTGAGCATGGAGAAAAGAAAGAAGACCAAAGAACTGTCTTGAGAACTTGAGAAGCAAAATTGTGAGGAAGCGTGGGCAATCTCAAGGCTACAAGTCCATCACCAAAGACCTGACTATACCTATGTCTACCGTGTGCAGTGTCATCAATAAGCATAAAGCACTTGGCACTGTGGCTAACCTCCCTAGATGTGGACAAAAAAAAAAATTGAGAGATTTCAACGGAAGATTGTGCGGATGGTGGATAAAGAACCTCCACTAACATCCAAACAAGTCTGAGCTGTCCTGCAGTCCAAGGGTACAACAGTGTCAACCCATACTATCCGTCGGCGTCTGAATAAAAAGGGACTCTATGGTAGGATACCCAGGAAGACCCCACTTCTGACCCAGAGACATTTAAAAGCCAGGCTGGAGTTTGCCAAAAGTTACCTCAGAAAGCCAAAAACGTTTTGGAAGAATGTTCTCTGGTCGGATGAGACAAAAGTAGAGCTTTTTGGGAAAAGGCATCAACATAGAGTTTACAGGGAAAAAAACGAGGCCTTCAAAGAAAAGAATACAGTCCCCACGGTCAAACATGGCGAGGTTCCCAGCTGTTTGGGGGTTGCTTAGCTGCCTTTGGCACTGGACTGCTTGACCGTGTGCATGGCATTATGAAATCTGAAGACTACCAACAAATTTTGCAGCATAATTTAGGCCCCAGTGTGAGAAAGCTGGGTCTCCCTCAGAGGTCACGGGTCTTCCAGCAGGACAATGACTCCAAACACGCCAAAAAGCACTAGAAAATGCTTTGAGAAAAAGCATTGGAGACTTCTAAAGTGGCCAGCAATTAATCCAGACCTGAATCCCATAGAACACCTGTGGAGAGATCTGAAAATGGCAGTTTGGAGAAGGCACCCTTCAAATCTCAGAGACCTGGAGTAGTTGGCAAAGAAGAATGGTCTAAAATTTCAACAAAGCATTGTAAGAAACTCATTGATGGATACCAGAAGCGGTTGTTCGCAGTTATTTTGCCTAAAGGATTGTGCTACCAAGTATTAGACTGAGGGTGCCAACACTTTTGTCCAGCTCATTTTTGGATTGTGTAAAATATTTGTTTTTCCATTCTCTTTTGTGTTTTTTCATTGCAAGCAAAATAAATAAATGTATTACTACCAAAGCATTTTTCATCGCAATCATTTTCTGGGAGAAATTGAGCATTATCTGAAAGAATTGAAGGAGTGCCAATACTTTTGGCCAGCAGTGTAGGTAGGATGTTTTGTAGCCATAGTATTACTGTTGTTGCTGTTGAGCTTCCACTGTGCCGAGCGCTGTTGGTTATTTATATGCAATTTATTGTAGTGTTGTGAAAAAGGGGTGTTTAACCAAGGCTTATTGGACCTTTTAGTTTTCAAAAGTGTTTGTGTGTCATTGCGCTGTTTAATTGCAATGACATGCATTATAATACAAGGGCGCTTTTATTTCCAGTACAAAAACTCCAACACACACTGCAGGTGAAATAGAATGCTGTCTTTGTAGCCTAGTAGTAATAGTATGAAAACTATCCAGCATGCGTGTGTACTGCTTTCGTGCGCGCCTTGTATGGAGAAAACGCGCAAGCATGACAAATTTTGACGGAAACCGCTGTTTTTGGATGGGAAAAACTAAAAGAGATCCTCAGCACCCCCTGCTGACGAGATGTGCGCATGTGCTCAGCTTACCACTCTCCCAGGCTTGGACTCAGGTATCCGTTCAATTGGCTGAGATATTTTAGAATAATAATAATAAGTTAATATCTCGCCACTCTTCTCTTGGCTCGCCTGGGCTTGAATACAGTCTTGATGAGCTTGAATTGGCTGCAGTTAGAACGTCGGGAACGCTCCCAAAACCGTATCAAAACACGATCTGACCAACAGAATGTAACAGCCGATGCAGACCAAAAATTACGTAATGTCCGGGTAATAAAGTCGCGCCAGCAACCCTCCCGGGGGCGCCGAGTCGGCAACACAGCCCGCACGGGACTGTCTGTGAAGGTCTCCAACCCATGTTTTTCTCGGGATATCTCTCCATGTTTGAAAGCAATGATGCGAGTAAATCTCGTGTCACCTTGCACGGGAATTTACCGGGATATGTGTGTGAAAGGGGCTATTGTCTATCCAGCGTGTCCTTGGTCGTCCCCAGGGCCTCCCACCGGTGGCACATGCCCAGAACACCTCTCAAAGGAGGCGTCCAGGAGGCATCTGAACCAGATGCCTGAGTCAACTCAACTGGCTTCTCTCAACGCTGAGGAGTAGTGGCTCGACACAGAGTCTTGGATGACTGAGCTTCTCACCCTATCTCTAAGGGAGAGCCCGGACACCTTGCGGGGGAAACTCATTTTGGCTGTTTGTATCCGGGATCTTGTTCTTTCTGTTACGACCCACAGCTCGTGACCATAGGTGAGTTGTAAAGCAATAAAGCAGCAACAAAAATGAATGAAATGGACAAAAAAAATATTTTTATAATGGGTCAAAATTATTTTTCGAACAGATCGTGACTAGCACCTTAGATGGTCATTTGCATTGCATATATTTTTCAACAACAAAAATAAATTAGGGGCGGGCAATCTTATTTTTCAAATGATTATTTTCTTAGATTGAAAATATTTTTTTGATTGAAGCCACTTTTTTTGGGGGGGGGGGGACTGAGTGAAATTTTTTTTTTTTTTTAAGCAACTTATTTTTTGATTGAATAATAAAGACAAAAACGTCCCAGCCAAAATGTGGCCCAAACACAAATCAAATCAAAAAAGTTGCTTCAATCTAAAAAAAAAAAATCAAAGAAACATAGCATTTACGTGCATTTTTTTGCGTTTCAAATTTATTTTTGCATTCAAACACATTTTTTTAATTGAAGCGACTTTTTTGGATTGAAAATATATACCGGTATTTTGATTTTTTTTTTTTTTAATTAAATAATAAAGACACAAATCTACGTCCATATGGCTCCACCCAGGGGATCCAATTTTTGACTGGGGTAACTACATTGGCACGACACCGGCGGGTGTACCATATTCAATGGATGACGATCTTGGCGAAAAGTATTGACTAAGCAGCCTGATTTAAAATTCCCCACAAGAATGATAGGAAACAAAACACGCTCATTGTCAACTTATCATTATAAATATTTTTGTAAGTTAATTTTATTACTGACACTGCGTTTCGGGGTCATCAACATGTTGTGCCCCCCTGCCCCAAAAGTCAAACTCCGCCTATGACAAATCCGCCTGTCGATATCCCGCTCACTCCTACCCTAACTCGTGAAGCTTGATAATATTTATTCAACTTGTTAGAATAAAGATTCGACAGAAAAATATATGGCTGATTAGTTTTATATTTGATAATTCAACAGAAACAACAGCTAGCTTAGCCACTCTGAATCCCTCAAGCCCTGAAACTAACAAACTTCACAGAATTTGTTGAAATTCTAACCTATGCAAGGCAAGGCAGATTTATTCCAGCTCCAATAGCATATCTTAAAGTTACTGCAGTTAAAAAGCTCGTAGTTGGATTGCGGGGTCGAGCTCTGACGGTCCTCTTCGAGGCGAGCCACCGCCTCAAGCCCCAGCCTTTCGTCGCCCCCCACCCCTCGGTAGAACGACGTGGTCTCGATATACAGTGCCTTGCAAAAGTATTCGGCCCCCTTAAATCTTGCAACCTTTCGCCACATTTCAGGCTTCAAACATAAAGATATGAAATTTAATTTTTTTGTCAAGAATCAACAACAAATGGGACACAATCATGAAGTGGAACAACATTTATTGGATAATTTAAACTTTTTTAACAAATAAAAAACTGAAAAGTGGGGCGTGCAATATTATTCGGTCCCTGTACTTTCAGTGCAGCAAACTCACTCCAGAAGTTCAGTGAGGATCTCTGAATGATCCAATGTTGTCCTAAATGACCGATGATGATAAATAGAATCCACCTGTGTGTAATCAAGTCTCCGTATAAATGCACCTGCTCTGTGATAGTCTCAGGGTTCTATTTAAAGTGCAGAGAGCATTATGAAAACCAAGGAACACACCAGGCAGGTCCGAGATACTGTTGTGGAGAAGTTTAAAGCCGTATTTGGATACAAAAAGATTTCCCAAGCTTTAAACATCTCAAGGAGCACTGTGCAAGCCATCATATTGAAATGGAAGGAGTATCAGACCACTGCAAATCTACCAAGACCCGGCCGTCCTTCCAAACTTTCTTCTCAAACAAGGAGAAAACTGATCAGAGATGCAGCCAAGAGGCCCATGATCACTCTGGATGAACTGCGGAGATCTACAGCTGAGGTGGGAGAGTCTGTCCATAGGACAACAATCAATCGTACACTGCACAAATCTGGCCTTTATGGAAGAGTGGCAAGAAGAAAGCCATTTCTCAAAAAGTCTCGTTTAAAGTTTGCCACAAGCTGGGAGATACACCAAACATGTGGAAGAAGGTGCTCTGGTCAGATGAAACCAAAATTGAACTTTTTGGCCACAGTGCAAAACGATATGTTTGGCGTAAAAGCAACACAGCTCATCACCCTGAACACACCATCCCCACTGTCAAACATGGTGGTGGCAGCATCATGGTTTGGGCCTGCTTTTCTTCAGCAGGGACAGGGAAGATGGTTAAAATTGACAGGAAGATGGATGCAGCCAAATACAGGAACATTCTGGAAGAAAACCTGTTGGTATCTGCACAAGACCTGAGACTGGGACGGAGATTTATCTTCCAACAGGACAATGATCCAAAACATAAAGCCAAATCTACAATGGAATGGTTCAAAAATAAACGTATCCAGGTGTTAGAATGGCCAAGTCAAAGTCCAGACCTGAATCCAATCGAGAATCTGTGGAAAGAGCTGAAGACTGCTGTTCACAAACACTCTCCATCCAACCTCACTGAGCTCGAGCTGTTTTGCAAGGAAGAATGGGCAAGAATGTCAGTCTCTCGGTGTACAAAACTGAAACATACCCCAAGCGACTTGCAGATGTAATTGAAGCAAAAGGTGGCGCTACAAAGTATTAACGCAAGGGGGCCGAATAATATTGCACGCCCCACTTTTCAGTTTTTTATTTGTTAAAAAAGTTTAAATTATCCAATAAATTTTGTTTCACTTCACGATTGTGTCCCACTTGTTGATTCTTGACAAAAAATTAAAATTTTATATCTTTATGTTTGAAGCCTGAAATGTGGCGAAAGGTTGCAAGGTTCAAGGGGGCCGAATACTTTTGCAAGGCACTGTATGTCCATCAAGGTACAGTTAGTGTAGCTTTGAGGAACATGAATTTATATTCCCTTGCCTAATAGCGTTTTCCACTTGTAAACAAATGAACAAAAAACTTGTGCTGCTACTTTTTTTCTTGTAAACGGCCTGGTTTAGGAGGAAAGAAGGCTAGAGCATGTTGTGACTTTACACTTTTGAAACCAAATACCTATTAGTGCATTCATTCATTAAACATTAAAATGTATTCAGTTATTTTCTACATTATTTATTTCAAAATATTTTTATTTGCAGTTTATACAGACATTATTTTCAGATAATCATACATTAATCATAATCCAAGATAAAAAGTTTAATCCCGATTGAGCATTTTTTTCCCCATATTTGCTCAACCAACTGATGCACATTAGAGATGGAAATAAGAGGAAAAGCAGATGAGACAACCAAGTGAAGCAACGTATTACTCTTGTGGTGAAGGACAATGTGCTGCAAGCTAACATGTAGTTCCATGTATAGGTTAAGTAGTATCTGCCCCCTTTGTGTAGCAATCGCAAAGGTTACTCAGTGACAGCCAACGAACACTTTTAATTTTTTCATTAATAAAGGAATCTTAATTCTATAATTTATTTATACTTCCCCCTTACTAAAGTTATTTTATACAACAGAAAAAGTAACAACAGTGGCAGTCAAATACCATTTTAATTTTTTTCAGTTCATTGTCTGAAGCAGCACGGCAAAACGCCACGCTAAAAAATAAGTAAAAATATCAAAATGGCATGCATACCTCTTCAACAAAATGTTTACGGTATATGAAGGTGAATGGCCTCACCTTGCTGGCGTTACACTGGTCTTTTGCTGTCCGCACAAGTTGATCCATTCTTCACATTTTTCCCCTCAAGTTTTTGGCTTCGGGAAACGTATGAAGAAAACATCGTTCATATGTCGTAATGTCTAGTGGTTTCTACAAGTTCCATAGCAGCAGTTTCCTTGGCATGTTCTTTTTTGAAAGATTACCGGCAGAAAAAAAGTCTAATAACACGAGCTGTATGGGAGGGCGTGTCTATGCGCTAACTTTGTCTCACTAAAGCAATGGGAAGCTAGACAGCTAACCACAATACAAGTAAAATATGACCCATTATCATCATTTATGTCGTACCATTGCAATTGTGCGACTCACCATAACAGTGTCCTCCTCGCATCTGTGCCTTTCCCGCACTAGATTGCACACGTCCCCTTCCGCGAGCAAGCCATGACGCTTCACTTCTGGGATAATTTAACGAGCATACTTACTCCGTTATAAATATATATATATATATATATATATATATCAGGGGTCGCGTTAACTGAATATTTTCCGTCGTTGACCGTTTTTTAAAAACGGTGACGGAAAAAACTGAAGTCAGTCTGTCATTTTGACCGGTTGCAATTCACACCGCAGACCACAGGGTGGCGAGTGAGCATATTAATTAGCTATTGTCTCTCTTAATGCATGACGTCGTTGGCTATTCTGTCAGAATATTGTAGCGTCACCAGGGTCTGGCGGCGGCACAGTGATTGACACATCAACGCGAGGTTCTTATTGGTGCACCCGGTGTGCCAGCGCGTCATCCAATTGGTGGACTAGATTGCCGCCTGTGTATAGACCCCAATCACATGACGTCACAACTCCGTCCCCCTGACTGGAGCCGCCATATTGTGTGTCAGCTCGTCGTGTTTACACATTACCGCTGCGTACATGCCTCCTATTACAGCATGTTTTTCTGCTCGTTAACATTAATAATCAAAATGGTGAAGGCGTATGTGGCGGTTGGTTGCAGTAACAGAGAAGATAGACGGAGAGACTTGAAGTTCTACCGTATTCTGAGAGACCCGAAGAGGAGAGCGAGATGGACTGCTGTAATTCGACAAGAAATCTGGGCACCAAACGATCACCACAGACTATGTAGTAGTCATTTTATATCTGGTAAGATGCATTTAATATATATTTAGAAGATTTTGGGCTGACAACCACAATTAAGATCATTGTGTGACGTTGGTGATTGGGGTCTATATAGTTGCCTCTTTTTCTTTGGGGGTGGAGTTGTTGTTTTGTTGGTGTTGTTGGCGGTAAGCAGAGTAACAAGAGGGAGAAAAATACAGTGCCTTGCAAAAGTATTCGGCCCCCTTGAACCTTGCAACCTTTCGCCACATTTCAGGCTTCAAACATAAAGATATAAATTTTTTATTTTTTGTCAAGAATCAACAACAAGTGGGACACAATCGTGAAGTGGAACAAAATTTATTGGATAATTTAAACTTTTTTAACAAATAAAAAACTGAAACATGGGGCGTGCAATATTATTCGGCCCCCTTGCTTTAATACTTTGTAGCGCCACCTTTTGCTCCAATTACAGCTGCAAGTCGCTTGGGGTATGTTTCTATCAGTTTTGCACATCGAGAGACTGACATTCTTGCCCATTATTTCTTGCAAAACAGCTCGAGCTCAGTGAGGTTGGATGGAGAGTGTTTGTGAAAAGCAGTCTTCAGCTCTTTCCACAGATTCTCGATTGAATTCAGGTCTGGACTTTGACTTGGCCATTCTAACACCTGGATACGTTTATTTTTTAACCATTCCATTGTAGATTTGGCTTTATGTTTTGGATTATTGTCCTGTTGGAAGATAAATCTCCATCCCAGTCTCAGGTCTTGTGCAGTTACCAACAGGTTTTCTTCCAGAATGTTCCTGTATTTGGCTGCATCCATCTTAACGTCAATTTTAACCATCTTCCCTGTCCCTGCTGAAGAAAAGCAGGCCCAACCATGATGCTGCCACCACCATGTTTGACAGTGGGGATGGTGTGTTCAGGGTGATGAGCTGTGTTGCTTTTACGCCAAACATATCGTTTTGCATTGTGGCCAAAAAGTTCAATTTTGGTTTCATCTGACCAGAGCACCTTCTTCCACATGTTTGGTGTGTCTCCCAGGTGGCTTGTGGCAAACTTTAAACGAGACTTTTTATGGATATCTTTGAGAAATGGCTTTCTTCTTGCCACTCTTCCATAAAGGCCAGATTTGTGCAGTGTACGACTGATTGTTGTCCTATGGACAGACTCTCCCACCTCAGCTGTAGATCTATGCAGTTCATCCAGAGTGATCATGGGCCTCTTCGCTGCATCTCTGATCAGTTTTCTCCTTGTTTGAGAAGAAAGTTTGGAAGGATGGCCGGGTCTTGGTAGATTTGCTGTGGTCTGATGCTCCTTCCATTTCAATATGATCGCTTGCACAGTGCTCCTTGAGATGTTCAAAGCTTGGGGAATCTTTTTGTATCCAAATCCGGCTTTAAACTTCTCCACAACAGTATCTCGAACCTGCCTGGTGTGTTCCTTGGTTTTCATAATGCTCTCTGCACTTTAAACAGAACCCTGAGACTATCACAGAGCAGGTGCATTTATACGGAGACTTGATTACCAACAGGTGGATTCTATTTATCATCATCGGTCATTTAGGACAACACTGGATCTTTCAGAGATCCTCACTGAACTTCTGGAGTGAGTTTGCTGCACTGAAAGTAAAGTGGCCGAATAATATCGCACGCCCCACTTTTCAGTTTTTTATTTGTTAAAGAAGTTTAAATTATCCAATAAATGTGGTTCCACTTCACGATTGTGTCCCACTTGTTGTTGATTCTTGAGAAAAAAATAAAATTTCATATCTTTATGTTTGAAGCCTGAAATGTGGCGAAAGGTTGCAAGATTCAAGGGGGCCGAATACTTTTGCAAGGCACTGTACCACTACTTCCGTATCTAATTTTTCGCCGCCAAGCAAGCGTTACAATATTAATTAAAAATGAATGAAAACTAAATATTATTGAATATGTCATCATTATCATTTTAAAAATTTAGGTGACGGGTAAAAATAGATTATGACCGGATTTTTATGACCCTGTCAGTCAAAATGACAGACAACGAAAATGTCTAGTGCAACCTCTGATATATATACAAATCAATTTTTAAAAATTGTTTAAAAAGTTTTTTTATTATGTTTAAGGACCACATAAAGCTTTCAAATCTGAGTTTTCTGTTCATTATTTCTAGGGTCAGGCATTATAGGGTTAATTTTATTGCATATCGCAACGTGAGGTACCAAGAGGTTCCCACCCCTAATATACAGTAGTCACTACAAGTGTATTGCGGCTTATAGTCCAGTACGGCTTATTTGTTGATTTTTTGGGGGGGTTAATAAGTAACACTATTTGAAAGCAGCGTCATAAGACCATCATAATTACGACATGACACTATCATGGCCATTACTGAATGCTTATGACAGATGTCATTAAGTGTCACCTGGCAAATTATGTCACTAACTCCATTTATGTCCAGCTCAGAACCTTTTACATCCATTCAAAGGTGATATAACACCAAATGACATCTGTAATAAGCATTCATTAATGTTCATGCCAGTGTCATGTCATAATTATGATTGTCTCATGACGGTCTTTTGGCGCCACTGTCAAATAAAAGTGTTACTCAATACCATAACAAGCAATTAATGAAACAACTGGAACAGTAACTGAAGAAATAATTAACACAGGACATGAATTTTAATTATCAATTACATCTGTTGCGCTGCAATGCATGCTAGGAGGAATGTTGGACAACAACAGTATTAACAAAGCTTAATTGTGGTTTATTTGGTCTTATGACAAACACATATAATACAGTGAGGACAGCTGTGGCTTATAGTCCAGTTCTATCTATGAACAAATGTCGTTTTCGTGTCAAATTTGGTGGGTGGCGGCTTATAGTCAGGTGCGCCTTATAGTGCAAAAATTACAGTACTTTAGTTTGGTTTCATGTCATTTTATTATCTGTTGTGATTCAGATGCATATGAAAAAGCAAACACATGATAAATAAATGCCTACACATTAAAATGCCAGACGATTATGTTGCACTTGACTCCGTCTCATTTGCCGATGCTTTGTCCTCATCAACATAACCAAAACTCAACAACTTCGACATGTTCACTGGAGATGATTTCTTGCTAGAGACCCTGTGGAAACAAACACATCAGAGGACAGTCATTTGAGGACTTTCAGAGTATTGACATGATTTCACTACTTGACGTGGGTAGTAACGCGTTACATTTACTTGAGTAAGTTTTTGAGAAAATGTACTTCTAAGAGGAGTTTTACTAAGCCATACTTTTTACTTTTACTTGAGTAGATTTGTGAGGAAGAAACGCTAGCTGCACTAGTCGTTACATTTTTCGTTTTTTTTCTCGACATTATCAGATTTTACTTCTTTTTGTTGTGTTGCCAGCGATGCCAACAGTAGCTCTACCATTTGTACCAATGAGACATTGCAACAATAATCACATGACTCCATTATACCAATCAGACTCAAGCTTGCTGTTCTGTGGTCACACCGGCCTGTTCAATCTCGTGGCATCTTTAAAGAACCGTAAAAAATGATGCATTTTACATAGCCGTCAACATGACTCGAAAGCGCGGATTTTAACCTCCCTCCCAGTTTTTATTTGGCACCGTTGAACTCCGGAGATACAGTGGGGCAAATAAGTATTTCGTCAACCACTAATTGTGCAAGTTCTCCCACTTGAAAATATTAGAGAGGCCTGTAATTGTCAACATGGGTAAACCTCAACCATGAGAGACAGAATGTGGAAAAAACCCAGAAAATCACATTGTTTGATTTTTAAACAATTTGTTTGCAAATCATGGTGGAAACTAAGTATTTGGTCCATACCAAAAGTTCATCTCAATACTTTGTTATGTACCCTTTGATGGCAATAACGGAGGCCAACCGTTTTCTGTAACTGTTAACAAGCTTTTCACACACTGTTGCTGGTATTTTGGCCCACTCCTCCATGCAGATCTCCTCTAAAGCAGTGATGTTTTGGGGCTGTCGTTGGGCAACACGGACTTTCAACTCCCTCCGCAGATTTTCTGTGGGGTTGAGATCTGGAGACTGGCTAGGCCACTCCAGGACTTTGAAATGCTTCTTATGAAGCCACTCTTTTGTTGCCCTGGCTGTGTGTTTGGGATCATTGTCATGCTGAAAGACCCAGCCACGTCTCATCTTCGATGCCCTTGCTGATGGAAGGACATTTTCACTCAAAATCTCTCGATACATGACCCCATTCATTCTTTCCTTTACACAGATCAGTCGTCCTAGTCCCTTTGCAGAAAAACAGCCCCAAAGCATGATGTTTCCACCCCCATGCTTCACAGTGGGTATGGTGTTCTCCGGATGCAATTCAGAATTCTTTCTCCTCCAAACACAAGAACCTGTGTTTTGAGAAATAAGTTCTATTTGGGTTTCATCTGACCATAACACATTCTTCAAGTCCTCTTCTGGATCATCCAAATGCTCTCTAGCGAACCGCAGACGAGTCTGGACGTGTACTTTCTTCAGCAGGGGGACACGTCTTGCAGTGCAGGATTTGAGTCCCTGGCGGCGCATTGTGTTACTGTGGTCCCAGCTCTATGTAGGTCATTCACTAAGTCCCCCCGTGTGGTTCTGGGATTTTTGCTCACCGTTCTTGTTATCATTTTGAGGCCACCGGGTGAGATCTTGCATGGAGCCCCAGATTGAGGGAGATTATCAGTGGTCTTGTATGTCTTCCATTTTCTAATAATTGCTCCCACAGTTGGTTTCTTTACACGAAGCGTTTTACCTATTGCAGATTCAGTCTTCCCAGCCTGGTGCAGGTAAACAATTTTGTCTCTGGTGTCCTTCGACAGCTCTTAGGTCTTGGCCATAGTGGAGTTTGGAGTGTGACTGACTGAGGTGTGGACAATTGTCTTTTATACCGATAATGAGTTAAAACAGGTGCCATTAATACAGGTAATGAGTGGAGCCTCGTTAGAAGAAGTTAGACCTTTTTGACAGCCAGAAATCTTGCTTGTTTGTAGGTGACCAAATACTTATTTTCCACTCTAATTTGGAAATAAATTCTTTAAAAATCAAACAATGTGATTTTCTGTTTTTTTTTTTTCTAGGTTCTGTCTCTAATGGTTGAAGTTTACCCATGTTGACAATTACAGGCCTCTCTAATCTTTTCAAGTAGGAGAACTTGCAAAATTAATTGGTGGTTGACTAAATACTTATTTGCCTCACTGTATGATCCTTTTAATTTCATAATAGGAACATCCATCCATCATCTGCCGCTTAATCCAGGGTTGGGTCGGGGGGGGCAGCAACTTTAGCAGGGAACCCCAGACTTCCCTCTCCCCAGCCACTTCAACCACCTCCTCTGGCGGGATCCCAAGGTGTTCCCAGGCCAGCCGAGAGACATGGTCTCTCCAGCGTATCCTGGGTTGTCCCTGTGGCCTCCCTCCAGTGGGACATGCGCGAAACACCTCTACAGGGAGGTGTCCAGGAGGCATCCGAACCAAATGCCCAAACCACCTCAACTGGCTCCTCTCAATACGGAGGAGTAGCGGCTCAACACTGAGTCCCTCCGGGGGGCCCGGACACCCTGCGGAGTAAACTCATTTTGGCCGCTTGCATCTTGTTCTTTTGGTCATGACCCACAGCTCGTGACCATAGGTGAGGGTAAAAACGTAGATGGACTGGTAAATTGGGAGCTTCGTCTTTCGGCTCAGCTCCTTCACCAATACGGACCGGTGAAGAGTGCGCATCACTCCAGACGCTGCACCGATCCGTCTGTCGATCTTCCGCTCCCTCCTACCTTCACTCTTGAACCAGACCCCAAGATACTTGAAATCCTCTACTTAGGGCAGGATCTCATTCCCGACCCGGAGAGGAATTTACTCTTTTTTTTTTTCATTCTTTTTGTGTTTTTTTTATTGCAAGCTAAATAAATGAAGATATTGCTTCCAAAGCATTTGTAATTGTAATAATTTTCTTGGAAAAATTGAGCAATATCCGACAGAAGTCCAGGGGTGACAATACTTTTGGCCAGCAGTGTACAAAAAATTAACCGATCGGAAAAAATCTTGAGTCGAGGCTGTTACGAGAAAAGGCCTTTAACGTCATAGAAGGAATTCCCATGGAATCTCAACATGAACCAATAAGGATACCAAATTTCTCGGGAGAACCCAAAAAGCGGCAGCAGTGGACAGTAGACAATTTTGTCACAAACCTACAACAATTCTCTTATGAGCAAAAACTTACGTCCTCCTGAATTTGCTCCCTCCATTATTTGGAGGGGACGTCTGCGATTGCACCGACTCTTTGTCAGGAACCTTCTTGTTCTGAAATACATATAAATATGACATCACATTCTAATAGCAAGGGACTATATACTGCCCCGACTCCTGATTGTCCTAAGAAAGAACAATACCGAGGAAGGAGAAGGCAACAGTGAAAAAGTAGTACACAGCCCTGTTGACAGACCAAGGTTTTGTTGTGCAAATAATACTTAGTTAAAGGACCAATATGTAAGATTTGCACTTCAATGCAATGGCCCTAATATTTCAGTAGGCATCAAAGAAACACATTTTTTGGGAAATACTCTCAGTGGCTTAACTGAGATTTTAAAATTCCTTTGTCAGCATGTAAGAGTTGTTTTGATTCTGTGTTTACAACAGATGTTCTATCCTCCACCATCAGCCAATTATAATTCTTTGACATTCCAGGTTGCCAGAGCTCTCAAGGCTTTGTAAACTAAGACTAAATATATAACACACATTGATATACACATACGTACGTACATGCTTGTACTACAAGTATGTTTACTTATCCTACAAGAATGTGTACTTACAGTGGTATGAAAAAGTATCTGAACCTTTTGGAATTTCTCACATTTCTGCATAAAATCACCATCAAATGTGATCTGAACTTTGTCAAAATCACCCATTGAAAAAACAGTGTTTGCTTTAACTAAAACCACCCAATCATTTTTAGCTTTTCATATTTTAATGAAGATAGTATGCAGACATTTTTTTAGCTTCAACTGTCTGACAGACAGCCTCAGGTTTTCCTGCAAAACATCTTGATAAACTTTTGAATTCATTATTTCATTAATGATTGCAAGTTGTCAAGGCCCTGAGGCAGGAAAACAGCCCCAAAATATGATGCTCCCTCCACCATGCTTCACGGTGGGGATGAGGTGATGATGTTGGTGAGCTGTTCCATTTTTCCTCCACACATGACTAGTGTGTTACTACAAACAATTGAACTTTGGTTTCATCCGTCCACAAAATATTTTGCCAAAACTTCTGTGGAGTGTCCAAGTGCCGTTTTGCGAACATGAAACCAGCTACAATGTTTTTTTTGTTTTTTTTTTTAGACAGCAGTGGCTTCCTTTGTGAAGTCCTCCCATGAACACCATTCTTGGCCATAGTTTTACATATAGTTGATGTGTGCACAGAGATATTGGACTGTCCCAGTGATTTCTGTAAGTCTTTAGCAGACACTCTAGGGTTCTATTTTACTTCTCTGAGTATTCTGTGCTGAACTCTTGGCGTCATCTTTGGTGGACGGCCACTTCTTGGGTGAGTAGCACTAGTTCCAAACTCTATCCATTTGTAGACAACTTCTCAGACTGTCGATTGATGAAAATCCAGATCTTCAGAGATGGTTCTGTATCGTTTCATAGCTTTATAAAAATCAACAATTCTTGATCGCAAGTCTTTTGACTGAGCCATGATGCACATTAGACAATGCTTCTCATCAAGACAATTCTTACCATGTGTGTGCTTTGTAGTGGGCTGGGCAGCTTTAAACCACTCATCAGTGATTGGGCACACACCTGACTTAAATTGTTTGGGAAAAATTGGTTTCAATTGCTCTTCAAGTCTTCTTAGGCAGCGGGTTCACTTACTTAGCCCCCCCCCCCTTTCTGTCATTGCTTGCATGCTATCCTCATTAAAATATGAAAACCTATAAATGTTTGGGTGGTTTTAGTTAAATAAGACAGTTTTTTCATCTGTGTGATTTTGACAAAGTTCAGATCCCATTTGATGTTTTTTTAATGCAGAAATTCCAAAAAGGTTCAAATGCTTTTTCATACCACTGTAGTCGTACTTAACTATGGCTACTTGTACTACAAGTAGGTATAATTGTACGTTTGTACAATTGTAAGGGGGGTTTTCTGTGTATTTAAACTACAAATATGTGTATTTGTGTGTACTTGTACTACATGTAATGGTGTGTAGCCTTCTTTTACTATAAGTACATGTACATACATGTAGTTGCACTACAAGTATGCGCACATACATGTACTTGCCCTACATGTACGTGAACTGGTGTGTAGCCTACTTGTACTATATATATATACTATACTATATATACATATATATATATATATATATGTATATGTATATATATACATATACATATATATATATACATATATATATATATATATATATATATATATACATATATATACATATATATATATACATATATATATATATACATATATATATATATATATATACATATATATATATACATATATATATTTACATATATATATATATATATATATATACAGGAGATGATCTTATTCTTAACACGCTTCATTGAACACAACGCAGAACATATACCATTTGGAGTCACCACTGACAGTCATGGTCGCCCAACTTCCCATCATGCATTTGGGCGAAACAGTTAAGTCGCTACAATATCATTCAGTGAAAGCACGGCAAAAATATTCCTATCTCTCAAAAAAAAAAAATGTTCACAAAAAGAAAAGCTTGTTGGCGTGTAGACAGCACCTCATACCCACAGTGAAGTATGGGGGTGGGTCAGTGATGCTGTGGGGCTGTTTCGCTTCCAAAGGCCCTGGGAACCTTGTTAGGGCGCATGGCATCATGAATGCTTTGAAATACCAAGACATTTTAAATCAAAATCTGTTGCCCTCTGCCCGAAAGCTGAAGATGGGTCATCACTGGGTCTTTCAGCAAGACAATGACCCTAAAAATATGGCCAAATCTACACAGAAATGGCTCACCAGACACAAAATCAAGCTCCTCCCATGGCCATCTCAGTCCCCAGACCTCAACCCCATTGAAAACCTGTGGGGTGAGCTGAAGAGGAGAGTACAGAGGAGAGGACCCAGGTTTCTGGATGATTTAGAGAGATTCTGCAAAGAGGAATGGCTGAAGATCCCTCTTTCTGTCTTTTCCCATCTTGTGAAACATTATAGGAGAAGATTAGGTGCTGTTTTGTTGCCAAAAGGGGGTTGTACAGAGTATTAACACCAGGGCTGCTAATAATTGTGACACACATTATTTGATGTCAAATAATTATTTCTTTATGTGGGATTTTTTTCCCCACTGAATAAATGCCCTTGTATTGAAGGTTAGATTTTTCTCTTTTTTTCCATTAAGGTCCCATATTATTTAGAAAAAAATATTAGAAGCTAAAAACCACATAATTATTATAAATCCAATAATTATGGAGGGCACTGTATATATCCGTCTTGTGTTGTATCTTTTCATTCCAACAATAATTTACAGAAAAATATGGCATATTTTAGAGATGGTTTGAATTGCGATTAATTACGATTAATTAATTTTTAAGCTGTGATTAACTCAATAAAAATTTTGAATCGTTTGACAGCCCTAATTGAAATACATCATTGCTAAGATAATGCAGCTTGATGCTCCATTGCGACACACTTATCTGGCAGCCCAAAGATTCTGGTTGCAGTACCATTTTTGGCCACCAATTTTACATATTGCTCCTTTAAATATCAATAGATGAGCAAGAATATTTTCAAAGTTTATTGCTTTTTAGCAAGTCAAATGAAGGATGTCATTATAGGCATTCACATTGTGCTGCTGTATAATACACTGGATACTATGTGAAGGTTTTGCAGAATTATAAACATTTTCATAGGCTCACAATTGTGTCATGGCCTCATGCATGAAACCGTACAAAATATCAGTACTGTAATCTTCTTGACCCTCGAGTTACCTTCTCTTTGCGAGGGCTGCCACCATCCCTCTCCCATGTAGACATATTGTCTGTCCAAAAAGGAGGAAGCGGCCTCTGTGAAGGAGTTGTCGGACTTTTCCTCTCTTTGGTGCAAATGACACTGGTGGGGAAAACACAGTAAGAGGAGTTGAGAGGGTTATTTTGTGTTTTCTTTAAGTATCTTAAAATCAACACGCACTTTACGTTGCCAAGAGATTCTATTGGCCCATCAGCAAGAACTTCTGCAGAGTCGAAAGTGTTCGGCTTGGGATCGATTGAGTCATCAAAGTACAGAAGCCCTGTAGAAAGGTGAACATAAGCATTCCTCACCAAAGCAACGTCAGTGTATGGAAATCCAAAAATATCCATTTAAAGTTCCATGCACTAGTTCCCTTTGTCCTCATCAATCTTAAAACAATTAAGCACACAAGTATAATAACAGTCACTGATGGTGTAGTGGTGCATTCGCCTGACTTTGGTGCTATGGGATCAATTTCCAACTTTGTGATTGTCTCTGTGTGCCCCACAACTGACTGGTTTAAGATGTCGTCTGCCTTTTCACCGAGGTCCAGATAGACTCCCACACTACACAACCCTGATAATGATATGCAGTACTGAAAATGGGTGGATGGAAAGTATAGTGATTAAGGCACACAAGTAATAATGATTGCCATCTTAGACTGTTTTCCCACCATTTGAAGATTTGAAGTACAGCCATATTTGTTGATAATTGACAAGCAAAAACACAATATAAATGCATAGATTTCTTAATGCTCACGACAATACTGATGGAGAAAGACAATACAGGTCATTTTAGTAGATGGTAGGTTACAGTTCTCATTTTTGTGGCACTGGAAAACCACAAATCTGAATAAATTATGGACAAAGTTGGAGAATATTAGTGGTAGAGCTCCCTGACTACTCCCATACTCTATGCATTTTTGCTATACCAATATTTAGATATTTGAATTAAAAGTCCCTACATGTATACTTTGATCAGCTTACAGTTCGTATTTTTGTGGTACTGTAAATCCACAATTTTGACGCTGATTGTCATCTTTGTTATGTTGTTTTATTTGGACATTGAGTCTGTTCATAAATGTATCTATCTTTACCATATGATTTTTGTCCTAAACAACATCAGGGTTGTGCGCCACATCTTGCAAAAGAGATTTTTTTTTTTTTTTTTTTTAAAGGCCGTTTCAAACTAGCGGCAGCCTAGTGTGAAGGGTTAATTGTGTTATTTAAATGTCCGTAACTACGCGGGGCCTCCTTAAGAGACGATCAGACTGGGGAGCTGTGACGAAGAACGAAGTGAGGAGAACGGGCGAGATAGCGGTCACATGTCGCAGCAGCCCAATGATATTTTGTTATTGTTTTTCTTTATTATAGTTGCCACAATAAAGTGGGTAAGCCATACTGACTCCTCTCCTTCTTCCCCCATCTGGGGCATTACAGTATTTTGGATCTGACTTTTCAGTGAAAGTGAGCGGTTGACGGCCGTCTTAGACGGAATGGCAAGTTTGAATGAATTTGCGAGGCGGGGCCCAAAATAGAGCCTTGCTCTATTTTCAGAGCGCCACCACGCTAACCTCAACAATGCATAGGGACAGGCGTACTTAAATCTGTGCTATCAGGCTGTTTCGGAGGACAGATATACGCAATCACGGCTGACGAAACCTTGGTAAGTGCGCTTTTTTTTTCAAGTTTCGCGAGCTCTGGAACACTCGAAAAATGACTTTCATACCTTTCCTTGCTAAGCTAAATGGCACGTCGATGTGCGTTTGTGTGGAAATGTAGTTCACAAACAACAACAACAAAACTATTCACCTTCTCACCGAAACTAGTAAAACTCACGGCAATTAGAATTCCCCCCTACTCCTTGAAATGGGTCCATTACAAGGGCGTAGGTTTGGTCTCAATATTGGTAGGGACGATACAACAGCATAACCTGCATGTACACATTTTGCTGGGGACAGGACATTAGGTGATTAGGTGAGGATTGAGTCAACGGAGGTCAGGCAACATTTCTCACCAATATCAACCTAATTAATTCATAGGCTAAACGATCAATGCAAAAATAATTCTGTATTGACTTGTACTAACTTTCACACTGCAAATTTATAACGTCTTAATAATTTTCTACATCTTGCTTTGCGTGTTAAAGATCCTAGTTAACAGATTAATGGGTCAAATTTTCAATATACTTTGGCTAAATATTACCATTTGTTCTTACTAAGCCCATACATCTAAAGGTTTGTCATTTTTCACCAAAATCAAGGGGAAAAAATGCTTTCAAATAATATTTTGAATAATATAAATTTTTGAATCAAGAACATTTTTTACAAAAAGTTTTTTTAAGATTAAATGTACTCACTAGTTGCTTAAAAAAAGTGTGTTAAGAAAAATAGGTAGCTGAAAATAATCTTATTTCAAGAAATCTGAGTAAAATTTACTTGAAGCCCTGGCAGATAATTTCACTTATTTCTAGTAGATTTACACTGAAAACAAGGGAATTTAACTAGTCATCAGCCAATTGAACTTGCGATTGAGGGAAAAAAATCGTGTCAGTGTAAGTCTGAACATAATGAAAGTAGGGCTGTCAAACGATTAAAATTTTTAATCGAGTTAATCACAGCTTAAAAATTATTTAATCGTAATTAATCACAATTCAAACCATCTCTAAAATACCGTAAATTCCTGAATATAACGCACACTTTTTTTCCCCCAAAATCAACTTGTAAAATCATGGTAGGCATTATAAACGGGTACATGGATGGAGACAGAAATATATATATATATATATAAACAGATTTTTTTTTTTTTATTGACACGGCCACGTTGTGTTTAGAAACGTATGCGGCGACCCGTGGCCGACCATTACCGTACGTGACGTCACCATTTTGTTTCGGTAATACTTCACTCTAATCGGCCGAATGATTTCTTCTGTATTAAATTCTGCTTTTTCACTCTTCATAAAGCACAAAATTTAGTTTCTTGTACTCATTTGAGTATATGTTTATTGCAGCTCCGCAACTCGGACCATAAGAAACGTAAGCACACAGACTTCCTGTGTCCGTCAACTACAGTATATCGGTCCCTCGGGAAACTCAAATGCAAATAACAATAGTTCCTATTGTTACTGCCGTGTTAACAGCGATGAGCTCTCACTGATTTCCGACTTACGTTCTCACTTTAATTTTACCGTATCAATCCATGGAAGAAACATTTATTCATCATGATGAAACGAGCAAGTTATACAGCAGCCTTTAAAAGAAAAGTCACATCTGTTTTGTTTTCTCCTACATTCTAGTAAGTTGGAGAAGTTGTCAAATCATATTATTACCGTAAATATTGTCAGTTTATGGTAACGTTTTGAACTACCAATGTGCTACGCTTGTGCTGTGTTTCACCAGTCAGTAAAATGACATTTCTGTATCTGTACACGAGCTGTTTTCTTGTATTCTTCTATTTATTGGTGCTAAAATTAGAGTGCGCGTTATAAATGGGTACAATAATTTCCCCAAGATTTTACAAGTAAATTTGGGGTGCGCATTATACACATGTGCGCCTTATATTCGGGGAATTACGGTATGCCATTTTTTTCCTGTAAATTATTGTTGGAATGGAAAGATAAGACACAAGACAGACATAAACATTCAACATACTGTACATAAGTACTGTATTTGTTTATTATAACAATAAATCCACAAGATGGCATTAACATTAACATTCTTTCTCTTAAAGGGATCTACGGATAGAAAGACTAGTAGTTCTTAAAAGATGAATGTTAGTACAAGTTATAGTAATTTTATATTAAACCCCCTCTTAATGTTTTAGTTTTAATCAAATTTTTCAAATTTTCAATCAAAAAATAAACTAGTAGCTCGCCATTGTTGACCTCGCCGAGCGGTGACGTCACAGCCATTCTTCCACAGTGTCTTTAACTACGTAAGATAGTGATTGAAATACACCACAAGGTGTCAATGGCGAGTTTTAAATTACTTAAGAAATCAAGCCAAGGCAAAGTCTGAGTAAGTTTTATGTTTATTTTTCATAGATATTTTGATCAGGAATGCCAGTTCTCTTTCGATTGAGTGCTTTTCTTTTTGTGAACATTATTTTTTTAAGAGATGGGAATATTATTTTTGTTGTGCTTTCACTAAATGATACTGTAGCGACTTAACTGTTCCGCCCAGAAGTTGGGCAGCCATGACTGTCAGTGGTGGCTGCAAATGGTATACAGTATCTGCTGCATTGTGTTCAATTAAGTGTGTTAAGAAAAAGATTGTCTCCTGTGAGAGATAGGAATAGTATTTTTGTTGTGCTGTCACTAAATGATACTGTCGCAACTTAACTGTTCCGCCCAAATGCATGATGGGAAATTGGGCAACCATGACTATCAGCGGTGGCTGCAAATGGTATATATTATGTTCTGCGTTGTGTTCAATTGAGCGTGTTAAGAAAAAGATCATCTCCTGTCATTCATCCCCACGTCGTTCGCCACAATACTTATATTTGTTGTGAAAGAGTTGCCAAAGCTTAAGACAATAAAACAATAAAAGGCGCGGTCCAATAAACGCCTGTGTCCACTCGCATTTCTCTGCCTTTTCGCTCTCAATGTGCTAAAATGGCGTCATTGTAAACTGTTTGAGGCAGCGCATGAACGGGTCATTCTGTGAATGCGTTAACCGCGTCAAATATTTTAATGTGATTAAATAAAAAAATTAATTACCGCCCATTAACGCGATAAATTGACAGCACTAAATGAAAGTAATTGTTTTAATAAAGGTAGGGTCAATTTTATCCCCACAAAATATGTGAAGACAATCTAAATGACCTCTATAAGTGAACTCATTCTATAATGCAAATAAGGTTGCTTAAAAGTTGGTGGGGACGATTTGAACATCCTGAAAAGTTGCTAGTGGTGTGTCCCTAACATCCTTATGCAAACCAACGCCATTGTTCCATTAACAGAAGGACTATTATTGTTGTGGTAATGTAGTACTTATTAGGGCCATATATTAGGAAAAAGAAGACCTACGAGATGTAAGTCGTACTGTTGCTACGAGAAAAAAAGTCGGATTATTACGTAGGCTAATGGAGCTGTAATCAGCTACGAATTTTACGTATATGTACCGTAGCTGGGAGCTACGACATTAGCTTGGCTAACGAAATATTTCAAATAGATCTTTGATATCGTTTTTCTCTGGGGGGGGGGAAATGGGGGGGATCATGTGTCATGATGTGACGCAATTTCACTGTGGCACAACATGGTGATGCTTTCCAACTCCGATGCAGCCTACCACCACGGCTTTAAAAAACATAGGGGAAAGCCTGAACATTAAATGTTGTTTTCAAGGTACAGGTATTTGTTTTGCCAGCTGGATGACTCCCGGGCCACTCCACCACCACCCGAGTCCGACCCTGGGATGAGGGCTTTAAGAAATGTCTGCATGATTTAGGGTGAGCCAAGAAGTGAAACAGGCTGTCTTGTCTCAGATGGAAAAAAGAGAAGACAGAGACAGATTGACAAGATACAATAAAGGCCATTTCACACGGCGGCAGCTACAAAAGCGTGCACTTGCGTGTACTAGTACTACAAGTATGTGTACTAGTACTAAAAGTACGTATACTAACACAACAACCAGCATATACAGTACTGTGCAAAAGTTTTAGGCAGGACACCTGCCTAAAACTTTTGCACAGTACTGTATATTTTTATTATATCATGTATATACAGGATATACTCTATGTATATATTTTCCCCAAGTGGAAGCTTCCATGATCCTAATTTATATAATTAAAAAAATATATATATATACAGTACTGTGCAAAAGTTTTAGGCAGGTGTCCTGCCTCAAACTTTTGCACAGTACTGTACTTGTAATACACATGTACCAGCACAGCAAACCTACCCACCCAGAACACACACAGAATAGCATTTTCTAGTTTCTAATTGAAATGCAACATTGTTTTGATAATGCAGCTTGATTCTCCATTGCCAAAGATGTGTGCTCCAATATTTTGATCCTGGTTGCAGTACCATTTCTTGGGGGCCACCAAGCTTAGCATATTGCTTCTTTAAGCCTTTTCTGTCACTTTATTGATGGAATTGTGTCAAAGATATGTTCTGCTATCATTATAAAGTCCTTTGTTGCAGTATTCATATAACTTCTAAGTGTTTGAATGTGAGCAGATTGTAAAAATCGACTTTCCCGTTTAATCGCATGCTAGTTGGTCGATTGCCTCTAAACGTGTAGGACGAAGTTCTCAAATTTGTGTACTGAACTAAGGACAAAGAGCATACTAGTGCATAGACCATAAATGTCAATGTCAGCATAATGGCACCACCTTTGTGGCCGCCTTGTTTTGCAAGCTTAGTATATTCTGAATCACTGTCAAGAACGCCAACTCTTTTGCCAAAGTTCTTCTCATCAGTGACTGTGATAACTTGGGACAGTCCAGGGATTTGGGATATCTGGCGCTTACCATGGTTTCCTTTTTTTCCACCTGGGATGTTAAAGCACATGAGCACATCACGTGCAAGTTAAGAAAAAAGTTTAAACATTGCTAGCTGTGAAATAAAACCATTGTGTCTGGTGAAAATTTGATTAGGGTTGTCCCTAGAGGTGGGTAGAGTAACCAAAAATCTGACTCACATAAGAGTAGCGGTGCTTCAAAATAATATTACTCCAGTAAATGTAGGTAGTCTCCCCATAAATTGAATCAAGTACAGTACAAGTACAAAAAAAAAGTATTCAGTGAACAGAACATGCAAGTAATGAGTAACTTCACAATGTCTTGTTTTCTTTTTTTTTTCACCGAAACAGTGGCATATTTCTTTCCTCCCACTGCCGGCCCTGCCATTCCCACACCTCTTTTAACGCACCAAATACATTATATTCCACGGAGGAGCTACGACGAGGGGCGGTGGGATGTGCGGCTGGGAGGAACTTCCATGCGGGTGTCCCACTGCCCTCAGCTGGGCTCTCCAATTTTAATGCATGCACTGCACTAATCTCCCCCCACACAATCCCATCACGGTGCTGTGTAATGTCTGCCAGTAGGGGACCTGGCAGCCACAGTGATAGGACGGTAGGTGGGTCCCACACTTTTCTTCATGGCGGGGCTCCTGGGGCGGGGCCTCCTCTTTGCCTGGGCTGCCGGTTGCGGGAATGGGGGGGTTTGGGGCCCTGGTCTCGCAATGGTCTCTTGGTTTTCTCCTGCTTCTGCCTTCTGTCTTTTCTACCAGGGCATCCTCCTCAGGCCCTGGTGCGGCTCAGTGGCTAGGTGTCGCCCCCCTCCAGGAGGGGATAGTATTCTGCCCCAGGCCGAGTGGGCCATGGGGCTCCTGCGTTGTGCCCGCGTCACTGGGGGATTGCAACGGAAGCTGGGGGTTTGAGTGTAGCTGTTTTGCCAGAGCTGCGGGCGGAAGGGGAGGCTGCGCTTGACACCCCCCCCACTCCCCCATTGGCTGGGGTGGTGCCGGGGCCCTGGGGCAGCCCCCATAGTATAGTATAGTATAGTATAGTATAGTATAGTATAGTATAGTATAGTATAGTATAGTATGTCTTCATTTGCACACTTATATAAGTAGCCCCTGGGTTAAGAACAAGTTCCGTTCCTACGCTAGCCACGTAACCCGAATTTTCTCACAAGTAACCCCCTAACCCTCGGAATTAACTCTCTAAGTACCCCTGAATACCACCTTTATCTCAAAATAACTATCTAAAAACATGTATTAAAGGGTATTATAATACTAAGGGGCTGTGAGATATCAATAGAACCGTTATGTGGCAAGATAACAAATATTAATAAAGTTAACAAAAAAATAAATCACATTCTTGAGCAATTATCGAAAATAGAAAATTACGAACATTTCCAAAAGTATTCCGGAAACAGCCGAATGGGGCGGACATGTCACAACAAGGAAACAAAAGGTCGAGGCAGGTGCCATCGTTGTTTATCGACGAGAGAGTTGCGTTCATGTTTTATCCCAAAAAATCGCTAAAATGGTTCAAACCTGTCATGGTATGTGGTGTACAAATAGCCATTTGTCGCAATGTAGTACCCATGAGTTCCCGAACGCAAGAAAAAGAGCTGGACTTCGCAGAAAATGAGTGAAGTTCGTCCGTGCTAAGAGGGCTAATTTTGCAGACCCAGCCTCCGGCACGGTTTTGTGTTATACGCATTTTACACCTGAAAGCTATTCGAACTATGGACAAATGAAATCAGGTTTTGCTAAGAAATTGCTACTGAAAGCACGGTGCCCACCATACACGCGCAGCCACCTAAATGTCCCGAGATATCAAGAAAGAGGACGATGACTGGCTCTGATTAGACCGCCCAAGGCTAACCAAAGGAGCGGAGCAGCCAACCTCGAAATGGCCAGAGTGAGTACTCTTTTGTAATAAAAAACATATCACGCATTGGATATAGGACTAGACACATGTATAAATTATCGCTCATAAAATATATAGAACAAATCCTCTAATCCCAGAGCGAAAAACTATGATAGCACAATAAATGATGATTATTCTATAGATTACTTTATTTTGCGGTCATGGTGTATCAGCTTCAAAAAAAGAAATGCAAAACAAACCATTCAGTGTTTCCCACACGATCTGTTGCCGGTGTTTCATCAGTGTGATTGCTCCCCTCAGTGATCCTTTCATTAGGCTGCATTGGCTTTCGTTTGGGCTCAAATTGATAACCCAAAACACCAAAGAAAGGTTCATAACTCTCCTCGTCACCATTAGAAGAACGTTCGTTACGTCGGATTCGTCGCTGCAACTAGAAACAAAGTTGTCCGCCATCATCGCCGCCATTCAGTACTAAGCACTGAGCCGGTTGTTTCCTTGTTGTGACGTCACGCACACAATACGCTAGATTTCCGGGATCTTAGGCGCCTGTCGTTTTAGCTTGACAATTGATCCAAATTTCCATCATTTTCTTGGTGTTGCGATGTGTGTAATTACACGAAGTGGCATGATATGAATCCAAAAGGCAGGATAAATGATGGAATATTAGCATTTCCCCAGGTGTTGTAATACCCTTTAAAAAAAATTAAAAATTAGATATTACTTTCCCCTGGTAACACTGATCACACCATTGTTCTTCTTACAATTGACATTTATCAATTTGTCACCGTCAAACAATGAACACACTATCAGAAAATAAAATACAATAATGACAAAGCGCGTACAATTTTTTTTCAATTAAAAAAAAATACAGATGAACTGTCCCGAGCCGAACGCGTAGTCTCACTCTCGCTTCCTCCCTCCTTCTCCTTGCTCTTTGTTCATCAGACAGTGCACAGGCACTACAGTTGCTTTCTAAGGTAAACGATGATCGACAGATGTTTTTGTCTGATCTTGCCAGAGTCACAAACTTCAGAAGCAGCGCATGCGTCCATAATCGTTTAACTTGCTAAACTGTTGCTGTGGCAACTCATTGTGTGTAAATGAGCAGCTACAGTGGATTTGAGTAGACTCACTCAATGAAGCATTTAAAATAGCCAAGCATTATTCTGGACAGTAATATGTTTAAAATTTATCATGATTATTACATTTGTGTGCTTAAAAAACATTTATTATAATATATACTTTTTTTTTTTTATTATAATTTGGGATAAAAAGTGAAAATGCTAAATCGGAATAAATACATTGAACACACAAAAATGTTCTTTTTTTGGGGGTGGAGGGGTGCTACTTAGCGGTTTTTCACTTATCGCGGCGGGTTCTTGTCCCAATTAACCGCAAAAAACGAGGGATCACTGTATTTGCATCCAAAAACATACCTCAATGGCTGCACAATAATACAGAGGGAAATAAGGTTTAAATCTTGGGCAATTCAACAGGGAAAACGGCAGCTATTAGTGGCACCGGTCCAGTGTTGAAAACGAGCGCTGCTCAATAAGCTAGCGGGCTATGAGCGAGCTAACGGGGGGCATTGCCAAGCCCGAGATTTCAACAATCTCGCAACTAGCCTTTGTGGCATTTTCTTTCGACTCTCAGGCTCTTGCGAAAAACTGCTGCTGTGAAATTAAGATAGCTTCAATTTGCTTCAATTTCTTGTTGCGTATCTTCCCTGTAATCTTTTCGTACATGTCAGCGTGTCATGTTTGGTAATATCGCCTCATATTGAACTAAATGAGGCAGATGCAGTCGTTGCGTATTTTAGTGAAGAAATAGTCCAATTTCCATCTATCCTTGACGCGTCGGCCGTCGCAGTCAACTTCTTTTTTGTTGATGTTAACCATTTTAGAAAATTGGAAGGGTCACATGGGGTAATATTACTTGGAGTGCTTCTGCCTTTTAGTGGGTAAATAAGGAGCAACATTTAGTGTGTAAACTACTTCATATGCTGGTAACAGTACTGCTGATCAATTTATTAAGTCTGTGTGCAGGCCAGACATTATTGATTTTGTGACAGAGGCTGGGGGCCAGATGAAATTGTACCACAGGCCGCATTTGGCCCCCGGGCCTGACTTTGGACATGTCTGATTTAGATTAATTTGACCTAATAAATACAAAATTAAATGACAAATAATATACTGTACTTACCATCAATGCTGAGAGTTGGCGGACTTGACAGTGTTATGAAACAAAAAAAAAATGACTGGAGAAAAAACAGCGGACGAGGCACGCATCATAAAGTCGATATAACATAAGAAGGGTACATCGTAACCCAGGGACTACCTGTATGTGATTCTCATCATAATGAGTTCCACACCTTACTTAGCTGATTTGTGTACGCTCCACCCTCCCTTATCATGTCCCCTTTGACTTGCCTCCCCTCCTCTTTCTTCTCGGCTATCAGGCCCTGCACGGTGTCCACGGGTAGATATTAGCTAACGATAGCACCACCACTATGTTCATAGGTAGCATAGGCGTGTAACAATTCATTTCTTGCTGATGTTTGTTCTTACAGTGTTGATCTGCAGTGCCCCAGTATGAATTTCACTTGTAAAAAAAAAAACAAAAACAAAAAACATTCTTTGGTTATTTCAGTCTACATAGCATAATCTACTAATATAATAATAATCTAACGCGCCTATTTAATAGGGTCAGATTACTCTGTTCATTCCATATACACAATCTGCACATGGCTCCTTAGCATGGTTATTTATGCACATAACTATGGCTGTTATAGGCATATGAGTTAATACTTCCGCGAAGCACCTTCAGGAGATATGCTGAGTTCATGTGTGTTGGGAGATCAAGAAAGCATTTATTTACAAGAATTTTCAACTTAAAAAGCTCTGTTTTTTTGTGTGCATATTATAAGTTTTGTTATATACCCTACCCACCGACATCACAAAACCACGTGCTCGCTGTGTGGTTCCGCCCACTTGTCCGTCATTTTGTCTCTGTATTAGCATTGTTTTTAATTGATCGAGGAATTTAAAATGCATTTCATGGAAGACCCGGTGCTTTCTGATGCCGTAAACTCACTGGATGTGTTGCATAAAAGGCGTTATGTGGAAAAGCTTCGTTCTATACAGTCGCCAGATCCATATTTGATGCCCAAATCGATGTTTTTCGACCCACTGTCTTCGCCCTGTCTGCCTGACATCTGCTACGCTGATATTTACAATTATCTTGTCCACACAAAATCAGCCTATTCTCACGAAAATTTGAAAAACTTCAAGAGCTTGGAGGCTTATAAATACTTCGTTGCTGGTTGGGTGAAACAGGTCCTCGTCCACGAAAATTCGGCAGGAATCTATCTTGTGCTTGGAAAGGTGAGTTACGAAATTTTCAATTCAAAATCTTTTGTTATTGCTAACATCCACTGTCAAGTCTAGTGTATTTCATGTCGTTTGTCAATGGAGTTAAGGCTTTTAATGTTTATATGGTTTAGCGGTAGCACTCTCACTACATACATACGTGTATGTTGTCGGCGATTAGCCTAGCAATGATCTTAATTGTGGTTATTTGTCAGCCCCGTAGACGAGGCCAGTTTCTTTCACTTGGTACCAGCTAAATATTATTCAAAAAATAACGATGGTGGAAGAAAGGGAAGTCACAAACATCTTGAATTTGAAACTATGTCGTACTACGTCGTATGTTGTCGGCGATTAGCCTCGCAATGATGTTAATTGTGGTTATTTGTCAGCCCCGTAGACGAGGCCAGTTTCTTTCACTTGGTACCAGCTAAATATTTCAAAAAATAACGATGGTGGAAGAAAGGGAAGTCACAAACATCTTGAATTTGAAACTATGTCGTACTACGTCATATGTTGTCGGCGATTAGCCTCGCAATGATCTTAATTGTGGTTATTTGTCAGCCCAAAACCCTCTAAGTATATCTTAAATGCATCTTACCGGATATAAAATGACTACTACATAGTCTGTGGTGATTTTTTGGTGCCCAGTTTTCACGTCGAATTGCAGCCGTCCATTTCGCTCTCTTTGGATCCCTCGGAATACGGTAAAACTTCAAGTCTCTCCTTCCATCTTCTCTGTTAGAGCAACCAACAGCCACACACGCCTTCACCATTTTGATTATTAATGTTAAGGAGCAGAAAAACACGCCGTAAATAGGAGAAATGTAAGTAGCCGTAACAGGTTAACACTATGTTTTGATGGACAAGTGGGCGGTACCATTCAGGAGAGCGGAGTTGTGACGTCACGTGGGTAGGGTCTATACGTACATGAAAAATAATCAGGATTTTATTATGGAACATCTTTGAATTTTTTTATGCCGCTGCTCATGGAGACTCATATATGACTAATGGAGGTGCCTGTTTTGGTTTAAGGTCACTAGTGGCTTTGGTTTTGAAAATATTTTTATTTTAAGTTGTTTTGCAAAATAGGCACCCTACAGATCGGCCCAGAGCGCCGTCAACTGATAGTGAAGCCTATGATAACATGTTTGGAACTTTTGTCAAAATTAATAATTTAAAAAACCCTATTTTTTCTGTATCGGATCGGGACTCAGATTTTCAAAATCAGGTGACTTGGACCCAGGTGCAAAAATATGCAATCGGGACATTCCTACTTGCTGCAGTCCCTGGAATCTGTAACACATCATAGACTTTATAATGTATTGACGGGACACTGGGCGCGGGGCCGATTCATAGAGAACCTATCTCCGTCAAAGCTGACTGAGTGGAAACACAGACAAAGCTTTTTCCGTTGAAAATTCTTGTGAATGCTTAAATCCCTGAATTCTTTAGAGATATAGACGTAAAACAGTCTAGATTCTTGGTTGAAAGCAAAACAAAACAAAAAAACAGACATTTATTTTATGTAAATATTGTGAACTATGATGCTAGTCAGTAAGCAAATTAGCGGCCACCATATGCTCTTTTAAACAAATTCATTATTTTTACAAGCTTTTTATTGAGTTTGTTCTACATAATAAAGTGTCTGAGTGAATGCTCGTCCGAGACTGGTGATTCCATACTTTTGCTAGGGGTTGTAGATATGGACGTAAAACAGCCTCGATTATTGGTTAAAAGCAAAAAAACATGCAGTTAGCATTTATGTAAATATTGCGACCTATGATGCAAGTCAGTAAGCAAATTAGCGGCCGGCATATATAAATAAAGAACTTTTTCCGTTGAAAAATTCTCGTGAATAAATGCTTAAATCCCTAAACTTTTTATAGATATGGACGTAAAACAGCCTTGATTCTTGGTTAAAAGCAAAAAAAAAAAACTGTGCAGGTAGCATCAATTTTACTTAAATATTGCTAAGTATAATGCCAATGCTGTAGCGGTTAATTTCTCCCATTGGTTTTTTTCACAACATTTCAAAATCATGCATGTTTGGTTTTTTTCACAACATTTCAAAATCATGCATGGTACGAAAAATATAATAATTACCTTGAATCCTCGGACAAATCACTCCTGAGACAATCCTTCCTGTTTGTATGAGGTACAGCTTTTGTACTTTTTCAACCTAAATTTGGTGCTGGATCGCTACATGTTACATGTGTTGAATAACTGCGACTGACTGCGAATAACTAAAGCTGTGGGACGGCCCCCTACTTGATGGCGTGACGCAGTGTCTTTCGAATGTGTCCCGTCAATCATTGTGAAGTCTATGACACGACCTACGAGAAACAATATAATCTGATAGGATTATAATAGGCGTATATAAATTTAAATAGCTGTTTCTGACATTTTATGATAAATGCTTTAAAAATGGTAATAATAATAAAATATGCTTGCTCCTCAGTGCCCTAGTATTGCATTAGGTCTAGTGACGCCCCTGGTTTTGGCCACTCTACCCACCTGTCTGGTTGCACGAACAGGGCCTGACGTCTACTAAAACTCGTGTAAACTGTTGTACTTGCCAGATTTCGCCGGTTGAACTTCGCTTCTCTTAAGATCTTTGGCATTTCTAGTAGAGATGGAAACAAAACCCAGCACATCAACTTTTCCGACGTTAGCTAGGGTGAGCTCATTTCACATCAACTGGAATCATGACGTTAAACGGCTATTCCCAGCATCCCAACATTAGTAGGGTTGAGGGGGGGTTGGACCACATGCATTCGCCCTTTCAAATAACCAGAATCCACGTTTTCTTGTTCGAGTTCAGCCGCATTTCTTACTTCGAATTCATTTTGGACGGAGACGCTCTGATGCGCTGAATCAGTTGGCTTCTCGTTGCTGAGGAAACGTCGTCTCCCTGCTCCGGTCAAAACATAAACCAAAATATATGTTTGTGAAAAGTAGCGCACCCTTTGCCCTTATATTTATTAAGGACATTCTTCGCATAGGACTGCTTTACGATCGTTTACTTTAATTGTTGAAATTCAAGGACGCATGCGGCACACAAACAACAGCGAGGAGACAACATAAAAGACATATCCTTGAGTTGAATGCCTTGATTTCCACGTCGTGCCCTCACGTCTGCACGCGTGCACACGTACACTCGGGTGGTGTGCAGTCAACGTGACGAGCAAAAATGCTTACATATTCATGTATGGTTAGAAAATAAATATTTCCCAATACCACCAAATACGCAGTTTTGTAATTGTGTCAAAACTACAAAATGCAGTGCCCGTATCCGGTATTATTTTTGTATATGACGATTTCCTCAAAATATATTACATCCTTTCCTACTGGTCATATTTTCGCTTGATTTAGACCAGTCAAAATTAACATCAAAGAAAATCAGATACAATGTAAACAAATTATTCCAATAAACTACCTACTGTAATTTTCGGACTATAAGATGCTATTTTTTTCCCTTCATTTTGAATCCTGCGGTTTATAGTCCATTGCGGCCTATTTGTTGATTCATTTGGGTTGATAGGTAACACTTTATTTGACAGTGGTGTCATAAGACTGTCATAATTATGACATGGCACTATCATCGGCATTGCTGAATGCTTATGACAGCTGTCATGAAGTGTCATCCGGCAAATTATGTCACTAACTCCATTTATGTCCAGCTCGGATCTTTTACATCCATTCAAAAATGAGATAATTTGCTGGATAACACAAAATTACATCTTTTATAAGTATTCATTAACGCTCATGACAGTGTCATGTCATAGCTATGATTGTCTAATGACAGTTTTGTGGCTCCAATGTCAAATAAAGTGTTATTAAATACCATACACTGCTGGCCAAAAGTATTGGCACCCCTGCAATTCTGTCAGATAATGCTCAATTTCTCCCAGAAAATGATTGCAATTACAAATGCTTTGGTACTAATACATGGCGGAAAACACTCAGGTGACTTGAAGTTCTGCCTCGAGACCCCCAATTTGGCCAAATTTCAGAATTGTCTTATATGGATGTGTGCTACATCTTTGGAAAGCTTAAAATCTCAATTTTCTAGGGTAAGAAAAATTTTGAACAGGAGGGCATTTAAAAAAAAATAAAATTTAAACAGCAAAACCCTATTTGGAGGTGAGAGCACGCGAGAGCAGAATTACAGACGCCATGACTTTAACGAGATATTATGACGTACTTACCTTGTTTCGATCCAAAAACTCCATGTAGCAAGTATCACTGAATGTCAAGACACAGCTGTGAATGGCCACAGCTGGATTTTGGGGGGATTTTATGGGTGAAACATGGTAATATAACAAGGGTCACGATGCAGAAATCGCAGACATCAAGGAGTGGTCGAGATTTTCTTTTTCATATATTTACCCTTTTGAACATTTTGTTTTCAAATTTTCTTTGTTTGGATCAATTATTTATCATCTAACATATCTGAGAAAATGCAACAGTAACCAAAAAAAAACAATTAAGCGATAGTTATGAGGTAGATATCCGTGACTTTTTTACAGACACCATTTTTTTCATTGTGACGTCATTTGTTTATCCATCCATCCATCCATCCATCCATTATCTTCCGCTTGCTCTGGGGTCGGGTCGCGGGGGCAGCAGCTTTAACAGGGAAGCCCAGACTTCCCTCTCCCCAGCCACTTCAACCAGTTCCTCCGGTGGGATCCCAAGGCGTTCCCAGGCCAGCCGAGAGACATAGTGTCTCCAGTGTGTCCTGGGTCGTCCCCGAGGCCTCCCGCCGGTGAGACATGCCCGGAACACCTCTCCGGAGAGGCGTCCAGGAGGTATCCGAACCAGATGCCTGAGCCACCTCAGCTGGCTCCTCTCAACGCGGAGGAGTAGCGGCGCAACACCGAGTCCCTCCCGGATGACCGAGCTTCTCACACTATCTCTAAGGGAGAGCCCGGACACCCTGCGAAGGAAACTCATCTCTGCCGCTTGTATCCGGGATCTTGTTCTTTCGGTCACGACACACAGCTCGTGACCATAGGTGAGAGTAGGAACGTAGATCGACTGGTAGATCGAGAGCTTTGCCTTTCGGCTCAGCTCCTTCTTCACCACTACGGACCGGTACAGCATCTGCATTACTACAGACGCTGCGCCGATCCGCCTGACGATCTCTCGTTCCCTCCTACCCTCACTCGTGATCAAGACCCCAAGATACTTGAACTCCTCCACTTGGGGCAGGATCTCATCCCCTACCTGGAGAGGGCACTCCACCCTTTTCCGACTGAGGACCATGGTCTCGGATTTGGAGGTGCTGATCTTCATCCCAACCGCTTCACACTCGGCCGTGAACCGTTAACAGTGAGAGTTGGAGGTCACGGCTTGATGAAGCCAACAGCACCACATCATCTGCAAAAAGCAGAGATTCAATGCTGAGGTCACCAAACCGGACCCCCTCAACGCTTCGGCTGCGCCTAGAAATTCTGTCCATAAATGTTATGAACAGAATCGGTGACAAAGGGCAGCCTTGGCGGAGTCCAACCCTCACTGGGAACGAATTCGACTTACTGCCGGCAATGCGGACCAAACTCTTACACCGGTCGTACAAGGACCGAACAGCAACAACATACCAAGGGGCTCGGTACCCCGTACTCCCGGAGCACCCCCCACAGGACTCCCCGAGGCACACGGTTGAACGCCTTCTCCAGATCCACAAAACACATGTAGACTGGTTGGGCGAACACCCATGCACCCTCGAGGACCCTGCAGAGGGTGTAGAGCTGGTCCACTGTTCCACGGCCGGGACGAAAACCACACTGCTCCTCTTGAATCCGAGATTCGACTTCTCGACGGACCCTCCTCTCCATCACCCCTGAATAGACTTTACCGGGGAGGCTGAGGAGTGTGATCCCTCTATAATTGGAACACACCCTCCGGGCCCCAAAAACCGGGGCCTTATGGAGTACAGTATGTATGCTCAACAATCCCAGTGGTGATAAACAACAAAAAAAGGGCTAGGCTGGTGAGAAATAAAAAACGTTCAATCAACTCTGCCAACCTGTTAAGCATAGTATGTCATTCCCAAAACTCACCAGTGAATCCAGTCTGGCATCTCCAATTGGCTCTGCTAAATATTAGATCTTTAGCTGGCAAATCTTTCTTAATTAATGATTTTATCAGCAAACATAACCTTGACATGTTGTTCCTAACAGAAACTTGGTTAGATCAAGATAAGAGTTCGACAGTTCTGATTGAGGCAACCCCCACAAACTTCAATTTCTTTAGTGCGCCAAGAACCCATAAGAAAGGAGGTGGGGTTGCCAGTCTGATCAGGGACAGTTTTCAATGCACGAATATTACATGTGGTCAGTTTGATTCCTTTGAATATATTGTCATTCAGCTAAAAAGCCCTTGCAGAGCTGCCTTGGTAACAATTTACAGACCACCGAAGTATAACACAATGTTTTTTGATGAGCTTACCAAAATACTGTCTTCCGTCTGCATGGACTTTGATTGTGTTGTTTTAGTGGGTGCCTTTAACATTCATGTTGATAATCCTGAAGAAGGATGTGCTAGAGAGCTTTTAAATATTTTGGATACATTTGGTTTATCTCAGCATGTCACAGTTCCAACACATAACAGAGGGCACATACTGGACTTAATAATATCCAAAGGTCTTAACATCTCTGAGGTCACAGTGAATGATGTTGCTCTGTCTGATCACTACTGCATTATGTTTAAAATGACCACCCCTGTCCATCCTCTGAAAAGGGAAACAGAAGTGATTAGGAAGCGTTACATAAGTGATAACACATGTGCGTTATTCACACAGGCCTATGCCTCATCATTAACCCCTACAATAGCTCCAGTGGAAGAACTTGTAAATAGTTTCAGTTCCAGTGTGATGACTGTAATGGACACTATTGCCCCGATTAAGACAAAAACTTTGTCAAGAAAGAAGAGGTCACCCTGGAGAAATGCCATACTAGCTATAAAACAAAAGCAAGTTTGTAGACGAGCAGAACGCAGATGGCGAAAAAACAAACTCCTAGTTTTTTATGATATCTACAAAGAGAGTCTTCGCAAATACAACCAGGAACTGAAAAATGCTAGACAATCATATTTTTCAGAGATCATTAGTAGAAATACCAACAATACTCGCACACTATTTTCTGTTGTTGACAAACTGACAAACCCACAAGCATCAATACCTCAGGAATTGGCATCTGAGGTGTCCTGTAATAATTTCGCAGCATTCTTTACACACAAAGTACTAAAGATTAGACAGACTGTGTGCAACTCCGGATTAACAAATGTTACACTAAACGCCTCCCAAAATGTCCCCCACATCAATCTTAGACAGTTTAGCCTCCTGGACTATGCCACTTTAACAGAAATTGTGTCGAAATTAAAGCCCACAACATGCTGCCTTGACATCCTTCCTTCAAACTTTTTCAAAACTGTTTTTCATTGCATAGCCCCAGACATACTTCAGATTATAAATACTTCCCTCCAAACAGGAGAGTTTCCTCAGACTTTAAAAACTGCAGTAATAAAACCTCTCCTAAAAAAACCTAATCTGGATGCCTCAACCATTAGTAATTACAGGGCAATATCAAATCTGACATTCCTGGGGAAAATTATCGAAAGGGTTGTGTTTGAACAGATCCAGACTTTTATGATGCAAAACAATCTTTTTAACTCATTTCAGTCTGGATTTCGGCCACAACACAGCACCGAGACCGTGCTTATCAAAGTCCTAAATGATATTCGTCGGAATACCGATGCAGGCAAATCATCTGTTCTGCTACTATTGGATCTCAGCGCCGCATTTGACACGGTCGATCACAACATACTACTCAGCAGATTGGAACAGTGGGTAGGGTTTACTGACACTATTCTTCAGTGGTTCACATCCTATTTACATGATAGAGATTTCTTTGTGTCAATTGGAAACTATCAGTCAGAACGAACCAAATTCACGTGTGGAGTCCCTCAAGGGTCAATTCTTGGGCCACTCTTATTTAACATCTATATGCTTCCGTTAGCTCAGATAATGGAACAGTATGACATCTCCTATCACGCCTATGCAGATGATACACAACTGTACATTTCTGTGTCCACACATGATTATAGTCCCTTAGTCTCCCTGAGTAAATGCATGAAATCAATGAATGGATGTGCCAGAATTTTCTCCAGTTAAATGTGGAGAAGACAGAGGTGATCATTTTTGGGCCAAAAAAGGAAAGGTCAAAGATAAGCAGCCAACTTAGCACAATGTCACTTACAGCTACAAATCAAGTCAGAAACCTTGGCGTAATTATTGACTCAGACCTAAAATTTGATAGCCATCTAAAGTCTGTCACTAAATCCGCTTATTACCACCTAAAAAATATAACCAGAATTAAGGGGCTTCTGACTCAACAAGACATGGAAAAACTTATGCATGCATTCATTTATAGCAGATTGGACTACTGCAACGGTATATTTACAGGTCTTGATAAAAAATCAGTCAGGAAGCTGCAGCTAGTACAGAATGCTGCAGCCAGAGTCCTCACAAATACAAGGAAGCTGGACCACATTACACCGGTTTTGAAATCGCTACACTGGCTTCCAGTGAGTCAAAGGATAGACTATAAAATACTACTGCTCGTCTACAAAACACTTAATGGCCTTGGACCAAAATACATGCTTGACTTGTTAGATTCCTATGAGACATCTAGACCCCTAAGGTCGTCTGGAACGGGTCTTCTGCATGTTCCAAGAACAAGAACCAAGCAGGGTGAGGCAGCATTTAGTTATTATGCTCCTCACCTCTGGAACAAGTTACCCGAACGTCTGAAGTATGCTCAAACTGTTAGCTCCTTTAAATCAGGGCTAAAAATGCTTTTGTTTGGCACTGCATATCCATAACTGTCTGTATATTTCAACCTACCTGCCTTCTATTCCTCTTGTGCTTATCTCCATTGCTGATTTCAATGATTATTAGTAGTAGTAGTTTTTGCTTTATTTTTATTTTTGTTTTATTTTTATTTATTTATTTTTATTCTGTGATTAAATGCGATCATTTGTCTTGGTTTTTACGTTGTGTTGATTTAAATGTGATTTTTATGGTCTTCATGTGATGTAAAGCACTTTGAATTGCCTTGTGTTGAATTGTGCTATATAAATAAATTTGCCTTGCCTTGCCTTGCCTTAAAAAGGGGAACCACCACCCCGGTCTGCCAATCCAGAGGCACTGTCCCCGATGTCCACGCGATGTTGTAGAGGAGTGTCAGCCACGACAGCCCTACAACATCCAGAGCCTTTAGGAACTCCGGGCGGATCTCATCTACCCCCGGGGCCTTGCCACCGAGGAGCTTTCCAACCACCTCAGTGACTTCAACCCAAGAGATCGAAGAGCCCACCTCGGAGTCCCCAGACTCTGCTTCCTCAGAGGAAGGCGTGTCGGTGGAATTGAGGAGGGCTTCGAAGTATTCTCCCCACCGACTCACGACGTCCCGAGTCGAGGTCAGCAGTACACCATCTTCACTATACACAGTGTTAATGGTGCACTGCTTTCCTCTCCTCAGATGCCGGATGGTGGACCAGAATTTCCTCGAAGTCGTCCGGAAGTCGTTTTCCATGGCCTCGTCGAACTCCTCCCATGTCCGAGTTTTTGCCTCGGTGACCGCCGAAGCCGCAGTCCGCTTCGCCAGCCGGTACCTGTCAGCTGCCTCCGGAGTCCCACGGGCCCAAAAAGGCCCGGTAGGCCTCCTTCTTCAGCTTGACGGCATCCCGACACCAGCGGGTTTGGGGATTGACGCCACGACAGGCACCAACTACCTTACGGCCACAGCTCCGATCGGCCGCCTCAACAATGGAGGTGCGGAACATGGTCCACTCGGACTCAATGTCACCAACCTCCCCCGGGACAAGGGAGAAGTTCTGCCGGAGGCGGGTGTTGAAACTCTTTCTGACAGGGGATTCTGTCATACGTTCCCAGCAGACCCTCACAATACATTTGGGCCTGCCAGGTCTGGCCAGCATCTTCCCCCGCCATCGGAGCCAACACACCACCAGGTGGTGATCAGTTGACAGCTCCGTCCCTCTCTTCATCCATATGTTTAAAAGTTTACAAGGCTACAAGTCCACCTCCAAGGACCAGAATGTCCCTGTGTCTACCTTGTGCAGTGTCATCAATAAGTGTAAAGCCCATTGCACTGTGGCTAACCTCCCTAGATGTGGGCGGAAAAGAAAAATTGACGAGAGATTTCAACGGAAGATTGTGCAGATGGTGGATAACGAACCTCGACTAACATCCAAACAAGTTCAAGCTTTCCTGCAGTCCGAGTGTACAACAGTGTCAACCTGTGCTAGCCGTCGGCATATGAATGAAAAGGAACTCTATGGTAGGATAAAGTGGTGTCAACAATAATCGATGCGGCGATGCATCCCGATGCGGGGGATGGACGATTCGATTCGATGCGTACAACAAGCCGAATCGATTCAGCGCATTTTAAAATATATAAGTACGTTCAAAAATCTTTCCTGCGCAATTCCGGTGATGCAATGGATTTGGTTTCCCCATTTGTATTATTATTGTCATGTTTCATTTTTTACACACTGCATAACTCTGGTCAAGTTTCCCACCAACCTCATAGAAGCCAAAATGTCTCCAGATGTCAGCTTTCAATGTCTTAGGTGCATCAAAAATCTTTCTTGCTCCCTCTTTCTCCGCTTCAGCCATTGTTATGTTATGTCCTATCTCTTAGAGGTTAGATCTTGTGCCCGAACCCGAACGGGTCAGGCCCAAAATGTTAAGCATTCACGTTTGGGTCGGGTCGGGCTGCCCCGCGCCGGACTAATAAATTATTTAAAAAAAAAAAAAAAAAAAAAAGGGATAAAACCGAGAGCAGGCTCTCTGTATTGTGCATTTGCTTGTGCACTCAGATGAAGCAATGGCGCCGCCCGCTTTTTCTTCTTCTCCTCCGCTGTGGCGCTTGCGATTCGTTACGAAAGACACTTTTTTATGCACACAAAGGGAACACAAATGTGATCCTTTTGAATCCTCTCCTCTGTGTGTCTGCAAACTCGTTTTTTTTTTTTTTTTTTTTTATATTAAACTTTCCCAGCGTTATTTCGTTGTGTAAATGCTTCTATAATGATCACAAAAATATGTAGACGATTTAAACATTAAGAAACATGCGTTTTTTCTGCCATCTCTAAGAAATGAAAATAAATTGCTGCCGCTGCGTTTTTTTTTCTCGCATCACTCCAAGCCGGGTCAGGCTTCAATACCAGCTGGCCGTGTCGGGTAGGGCTGGATTTTTTAGGCCCCATCTAACCTCTACTATCTCTCTGCTCTCTTAATTTGCAAAAAAATGATATTTCCTCATGTTGAAACAGATTGTTATGGCTGCTAAAATGCTGCTGCTCTTCATTTTAATTCATTATTTTTTATTGTTATGTGGTAGTTACTGATTGCATTTCTAAGTTGATTGCACATATATAGTGGGCTAGGCCTACATTTTACTTTTGTTCTACATTGCAATTTAGTTGGATGTTTTGTCTGCAACTGAACTGATCCCTGGATTGATATTCCGATAAAGATGCTGCTGCACTACAATATTTTCTTTGTCGCTTTCTTTAATATTTACTTGAATATTTTTATCGATGGGTTGTTGTGACTAAAATACAGTGACTGTTATTACTGATTTTGCACAGGAGTCCAGATGTTGCACTGTGTGAAAGGCTGCTACTGTGTGTAAAAAAATGAGAAAGCCCTGGTCTTATTCAAAGCACCAATTAAATGCTGTGATCTGTTTTTTTTTTTTGTTTTTTTTAAATATATATCTAAAAGTATTTTCATTTGACTTCAACCAGGAGTGACACAAGAGTCAATAAAAAAGTTGTTTAATGTCTGACCGCTTGTGTTGCCTCATGATTCACGAAAAATATGCTTTGCTTTAGAATTTTAATGCATCCCAGGTTTTAAGGCATCGCGATGCATTGCCGAATCGAACCGAATCGAATCGTGATCCTGTGAATCGAATCGAATCGAATCGTGGCCCTCCGAATCGTAATCGAATCGAATCGTGAGGGCAGTACCGATGCACACCTCTAGTAGGATACCCAAGAAGACCCCACTTCTGAACCAGAGACCTACAAAAAAGCCAGGCTGGAGTTTGCCAAAACCTACCTGTGAATGCCCAAAACGTTTTGGAAGAATAATCTCTGATGAGACAAAAGTAGAGCTTTTTGGGAAAAGGCATCAACATAAAGTTGACAGGAAAAAAAATAGGCCTCGAAAGAAAAGAACACAGTCTTCACAGTCAAACATGGCGGAGGTTCCCTGATGTTTTGCGGTTGCTTTGCTACCTGTGGCACTGGACTGCTTGACCGTGTGCATGGCATTATGAAGTCTGAAGACTACCAACAAATTTTGCAGCATACTGTAGGGCCCAGTGTGAGAAAGCTGTCTCCCTCAGAGGTCATGGGTCTTCCAGCAGGACAATGAGCTAAAACACACTTCAAAAAGCACTAGAAAATGGTTTGAGAGAAAGCACTGGGGACATCTAAAGTGGCCAGCAATGAGTCCAGACCAGAATCCCATAGAACACCTGTGGAGAGATCTGAAAATGGCAGTTTGGAGAAGGCACCCTTCAAATCTCAGAGACCTGGAGCAGTTGACCAAAGAAAGAAGATTGGTCTAAAATTCCAGCAGAGTGGAACACTGAAACTCATTGATGGATACCGGAAGTGGTTGTTCGCAGTTATTTCGTCTAAAGGTTGTCCTACCAAGTATTTGGCTGAGTGTGCCAACACTTTTGTTCGGCCCATTTTGGAGTTTTGTGTAAAATGATAATGATTTAATTTTTTTTTCATTCACTTTTGTGTTTTTTTTATTGCAAGCAAAATAAATGAAGATATTACTACCAAAAGCATTTGTAATCATCATTTTTCAATCATTTTCTTGGAGAAATTGAGCATTATCTGACAGAATTGCAGGGGTGCCAATACTTTTGGCCAGCAGTGTAACTAGTAACTGATGCAACAACTGGAACAGTTACTGAAGAAATATTTAGCACTGAACATGAATTTTGATTGTTATTTACATCTGTAGCGCTGCAATGCATGCTAGGAGCCATGTTGGACAACAACAGTGTTGGCAGCAGAGGTTGACTGTCCCCACCAAGGGAGCAGTAATGGCCAAATGAAGCTTCTTGAAGCAATGAAGCTATGCAGCCAATTGATTCAAAGCTTAATGGTGGTTCATTTGGTCTTATGACAGCCGTATGATGCCACTGTCAACTGAAGTGTTACTGGTTAATACCTTTTGGTGTAAATATCCCAGAATACAGTGAAGACAGCTGTGGCTTATTGCCCAGCGTGCCTTATCTATGAACAAATGCCATTTTGGTGGGCGGTGGCTTATCGTGCACCCTATCATGCGTAATTTACAGTAAATACATAAATATGGGCAGCAACAATCTATAAACAATCTATACCAAAGTAACAATACAGTAAACACATTATTACAATCCAATGATAAACTAGTAAGTCACCATCAAACAGCCATGAAATAGAGAACTGCTGCCTACCTTATGGAAAGATCTGCTGTGAATTTTTATTTGACAACTTAAATGCATATGACCACCGTTTTTTTTTTTTTTTTTTGGGGTGGGGGGGGTTATAGCTATCTCAATGTTATTTACTGCAACTCGATTTACTCTTGTATTAAATTCTATATAAAGATCATCACAAAGCCGTAATCAATGATTACACAAAAATTAATTGGGATCTGTTGTGCCAATCTCATGTCGGTGAGTCGCTGGAATCCCTACCAAGATTTATGTTGTTCAGTAAATCATCCTCAGTTGTCGTCCACGTTAGCCTCTTTAATGCCTCCCTTCAAAGCAGATCATGCTCAGCTGTCACGACTTGAAAGCACTGTTTTGCTCTGCCTTGACTTCCTTGTTCATCCATGGCCCTGTTAAATACACTCCGGTGATGCTTTCTTTCGACCGCAGTGCGACTGTAGTACCACAGTTAGGATCCGTGGCTCAGAACAGACTTCAAGTGAGCAGCGGTAGAAGGACAGCAGGAGCTCAGATCTTAAGTTATTCTTCTTCAGGACAGATGTAGAGTTAGCAGTCCATGTAAGACTGTTGCTGATGTAGGTGTCCAGGAGCCTGAAAGTTGGGACCGTGTATTCTCTGCCTCAAGAGAGCTCACATCATCATCAACGACTCCTCTCAAACTCTTCAAACTTTTCCCGAGGCAGATTATTCAGGGCACTTAACCGACAGAGGCAGGAAAAGTGACCCCCCAAAAAAATCTGCTTTAATCGTATTGGGTGACAAGAGGCAGTATTTTCCCGTTGAGGCGAGTCTTAACCTGAAACTTTTGTAGGTAGAGGCGTTCATAGGTAAAGGTACCACTGTATAGATTTTTTTATTAGTTGTTTTCTTTTACTTACGTGCTTTAAATGGTGTCCTCCTGTACGAATGCATTCTCGAGATCTACTGTTGAGATTCCTTATTGACCGCTGAAACATCTCAACTTGGACACTTTGGATTTCATCCTGAATTCACTATGGTTACTAAAATTGCAGAGTGTTTACTACTTGCTCAAGGTCACTGTCTTGCAGTGCTGCCACTTACTCATGCCCGCACTTAAAAAGTTCCCTTTTTTTTCCAACATTGGTTCACAGCAAATTTCAAGAATGAATTTGTACAGGATGACACCCTTTAAAGGAAGTCATTTTGTGAAAAAAGTAAAATTCCAGACTGTTTCTTAAATACCATGTGCTAACGCCGCCGTGTCTGCCATTTTGCATCTACACTGCTGGCCAAAAGTATTGACACCCCTGCAATTCTGTCAGATAAAGCTCAATTTCTCCCAGAAAATGATTGCAATTACAAATGCTTTTGTAGTAATATCTTCATTTACTTTGCTTGCAATGAAAAAACACAAAAGAGAACGGGGAAAAAAATTAAATCATTATCATTTTACACAAAACTCCCAAAAATGAGCGGACAAAAGTATTGGCACCCTCAGCCTAATACTTGGTAGCACAACCTTTAGATGAAATAACTGCGAACAACCACTTCCAGTATCCATCAATGAGTTTCCCTGTAGTGCTCTGCTGGAATTTTAGACCATTCTTCTTTGGCCAACTGCTCTAGGTCTCTGAGATTTGAAGGGTGCCATTTTCAGATCCCTCCATAGGTTTTCTATGGGACTCAGGTCTGGACTTATTGCTGGCCACTTTAGACGTCTCCAGTGCTTTCTCTCAAACCTTTTTCTAGTGCTTTTTGAAGTTTGTTTTGGGTCATTGTCCTGCTGGAAGACCCATGACCTCTGAGGGAGACCCAGCTTTCTCACACTGGGCCCTACATTATGCTGCAAAATTTGTTGGTAGTCTTCAGACTTCATAATGCCATGCACACGGTCAAGCAGTCCATTGCCAGAGGCAGCAAAGCAACCCCAAAACAGCAGGGAACCTCTACCATGTTTGACCGTGATCTTTTCCTTGAAGGCCTAGTTTTTTTTCCTGTAAACTCTGTTGATGCCTTTTCCCAAAAAGCTCCACTTTTGTCTCATCTGAGCAGAGAACATTCTTCCGAAACGTTTTGGCTAAGTCCAGCCTGGCTTTTTCTCTCTGGGTGAGAAGTGGGGTCTTCCTGGGTCTCCTACCATGAGTCCCTTTTCATTCATTCAAGGTTCTTTATCCACCATCCGCACAATCTTTCGTTGAAATCTCGTCATTTTTTCTTTTCCATCCACATCTAGGGAGGTTAGCCACAGTGCCACGGGCTTTACACTTATTGCTGACACTGTGCAAGGTAGACACAGTAACATTCAGGTCTTTAGGCCAAGGACTTGTAGCCTTGAGATTGCCCATGCTTCCTCACAATTTTGCTTCTCAAGTCCTCGGACAGTTCTTTGGTCTTTTTTCGTTTCTCCATGTTCAATGTGGTACACACAAGAACAGAGGTTGAGTCTACTTTAAATTCATTTTAACTGTCTGCAAGTGTGGTTTAGATATTGCCACCACCTGTTATGTGTCACAGGTAAGTAACAGGTGCTGTTAATTGCAAAAATTAGAGAAACATCACATTATTTTTCAAAGGGTGCCAATACTTTTGTCTGGCCTATTTTTGGAATTGTGTAAAATCCATCAATCCATTTTCTCCCGCTTGTTTTGTTTTGTGTAAAATGATGATGATTTATTTTTTTCTATTCTCATTTGTGTTTTTTCATAGTAGGCAAACTAAATGAAGCTATTACTACCAAAACATTTGTAATTGCAATCATTTGCTGGAAGAAGCTGAGCATTATCTGACAGAATTGCAGGGGTGCCAATACTTTTGGCCACCAGTGTAAGACTATAACCCGCTACTTTTTTCCTCTGATTTTCTAACCCTGTGGTTTACAGTCCAGTGCGGCTTATTTGTTGATTTATTTGATAGCGGCGTCATAAGACTGTCATAACTATGACATGCCACTGCCATGGGCATTAATGAATGCTTATGACAGAGTCATCAGGTAAACTGTCACTATCTTTATTTATGTTCAGCTCAGATTTTTTTACATCCATTCAAAAGTGAGATGATTTGGCAGATAAAGTGTTACCAGTTAATATCTTTTGGTGTAAATATCCCATAATCAGTGTTGTCACGGATCACTTAAAAAAGTAAATTAATTACTGATTACACCTCATAAAAGTAATCTAGTTACTTTACTGATTACTTTAATATCAAAGTTACTAAGTTACTTTAAAAGTAACTTATTAGTTACTTTTTACCTATTTTTCTCCTTTTGCTGCCTCAACATAAAAATAACAGAAAAATGTCCTCGCGTGTAATTTAGTTTTTCACATAAGGCTTAATCTTTGAGTTAGCGGGGGTTTAATAAGTCGACCACCGTTGACTCGCCCTAGCTTAGCCATTCCGGAGCCCTAAAACTAACTGCACGAAATTTGTTTAAATCAACTCCAACGACTAATTAAACCCCCACTAACTCCAACATTAAGCCTAAAGTAAAAAATTCTGAACTTCCCCTTTGAAATAAAGACCTAGCCATTAAAATGTTGTCTATAAAAGTTGTAAAGCAATAAAACAAACAACAAATTAATAAAATGAACAAAAATCCTACAACGTATAGTTTTCATAATGGGTCAAAATCATTTTTCGAACAGATCATGTGACTAGCACCTTGGAGACTATCCTTTGCTTAGCCAAAACTACACCAGAGGAGGCAAGATGGATAGTTAGAATTTCTTTAAACCTAAACTTTCAAACGCTACTAACAACAACTTGAACAGTTGATTGAACTCGAACAGTGTCAATATGTGTACATATATATATACAGTATTGGCCAAAAGTTTGGAGACACCTCAAAGGTGGATACTTTGAAGAATATAGAATACAAAACCTGTTTTCAGTTATTTCACTTTTTGCCATTCAACATGTTCGTTCATAGTTTTGATGTCTACAGTGAGAATTTACAATAGTAGTGAAAATATATAAAATGCAAAAATGATGGTGTCCAAACTTCTGACTTTTGTTTCAGTCTTCAACATGCTTTTCCTCCAGTCCCACAAATGTAAAACACCGCCTATGATTACAAACTCTTAACTATAAAATGTACATAATTACACATATTATGAAGGCTGGTTACAAATTGTAGAAGTGCTGGCTGTCTCGTTACCTGCCGGCTTTGTTTCAAGTTTTTTCGCGTTGTGCTGTAATTCCAAATTGAATTGGATGTCGAGTTTTTAGCAGTCGACAGTCTTTCTGAGCCAGCGCAGAGTTTGCAACACACGGAAATATTTTTGTCATCTTTACTGGTCGGATATGTGAAGTAATTGCTGTATCTCCAGTGAGCAAATGCAGCCGTTAGTTTTATCTCTCCGGCTCCTTTACTGTTAGCATCTGGATAGGTAGCCAACTAGCCATGCTATGTTGTTGACCGCCGTGGCAGACGGCGCGCACGAACACAGCATGGTAATACACGTGACCCGTTTTTTTCCCGATGAGAAAACGTGAGATGTGATGTCACTCCCAAACTCAAGAGCAGTATTTTCTATTCAAATGCTCTTTGTACATGACTACAGTAGTCTTCATTCTACAACAGTATGAGGCAACAACAAAATAGTAACGCACAGGCACCGAGGAAACTAACTTTAATCATATTACTGGCTTGGAAAAATGAATGCGTTAGATTGCTCGTTACTTAAAGAAAGTAATCAGATTACAGTAACGCGTAACGCGTTACTAACAACACTACCCATAATACAATGAGGACAGCTGCAGCTTATAGTCCAGTGCGTCTTATCCATTAACAAATGCTGTTATCGTGTCAAATTTGGTGGGTGGCGACTTAAATTCAGTGAACTGGAGCTGTGAGTACCAGCCATACTGATTTGCCTTTCGTATCATGAAATTTTTTTCGCAACAAGAGGCAATATTTTCCCGTTGATCGTGTATTAACCTAAAAAGTCTATTTGTAGAGACGTTCATCATGTTTAAGCACGGAAAAATACATTACCTGGAAATATACAAGTTTTGTTTTCAAATAGACAAGGATGGTACAATCTGAGAGGGCAGTTAAACATTAGGAAGTTAAAAAGCATTATCACCGTACAACAAAAAAGAGCTTTTGTCCTTCAATTTGTGGTGCGGACTTGTGGAACAAACTTACTGAGGACCTAAAGAAAAGCGCTAATTTGAGCGTGTTTAAGAGAAAATACAAATATCTTGTTTTCTGTAATTATAGAAATGAATCATAGTATTTATGTTGAGAAAATGTTGAGTGATGCCAACCATTGTTCTCCAGACATTATTGAACTATTGTGAATTGTATTTGTTTAGTTTGATTCATGCTGGTGATTATGTAGCGGACAAAGTGGTAGGAGTCATAGTTTTTTTTTTACTTCTTCCTACTCCTTTTCAAGTTTTATGTTTTGTTTGTATTCATGTTTTCGAAATAAATTCAATCAATCAATCAATCAATGTAGCACTGTATACGTTTTCTCTTATTTTGGATGTTTGAAATTTAGATCTATGGTGTGTTGACAACCAATAAATACTGTATCTGTGAAAGGAACTGGAGTCTCATATGCAATCAATGGGCGAAGTTTTAACACGCACTCGGTGATAAATGGGAGCCGGGGAAATTACCGACCTCATTTTCATTTACTGTGCGATTAATTGTCTTATTGCATATTGCAACAGGCTTATTATATACTGAACATAAAATTTAATATTTATAGGTCATTTATCTTACTCTAATTTTCATTAGACAGAAAAAAAACGCGAGTGATAATACCAGAAGATTTACTACGCCCAGTAAGGCAAGTTGGGTGATGTTACGCCAGCAAAGTCTTACACATAGACAAACAGAAGAGAAGTCAGTTTTATATTTGCACCATTCTGCTGAGGTCACTTATAGTTCAATTTTGTGTGATGCATGGTTTGGGGTGAGCCAGCTGAGGCATTTTCAGGTGCTGGAGACTCCAGGATTGCAGAGGGACTTGTCACTGTGCCAGACTCTTTCTGAACCAACTCAGGCTCATCTTTACCAGCTTGAGGTGGGTGGACAAGGACCAGGTCGATAATCCCAAAGTCCTGGGCCTCCATGGGGCTCATATAACGGTCTCGCTCCATTGCATTTTCTGGATGATAGAACACACATTTCTCATTGAAATAATGTGAAACTCAGTTATATACAAACACATTAAAGTAGTGCTGCAACGATTAATCGATTAACTCGAGTAATTCGATTAGAAAAAAGCTAAATCAAATTATGCTGCTTTGAATATTCGTTTAATTAAGAGTGGCGTTGTAATGGTGTGCAGAGCTGAAACGAATACTGGAGCAACTCGAGTAACTCGAGTTTAAAAACTGATACGAGTCATTTTATTCACCTCCAGTAATCGTTTATTTTAACAGCTCTAAGCATCCCGTTTTGCTCAGACTACTTTTAATGCGGGACAACGCGCTGATGTCACGTGCGTAGAGGAAGAAGCAAAAAAAAAAAAAACTTACTGCAGCCGACAGCCGCTACAAACGACGCCAACGTTGCTAAATACTAGCCCGCACGCTGCTACGTTGGTAGCAGGTATCGTCTGATGAGTCTCATAGAGATCACATGTACTGTATGTTGAACTAGATGCGAAATGACAGACTCGGCCGCGTCTGGGCAGCGTTAGTAAACAGCCGCCATCTTAAAGCAGTAGAGCGCTAAGCGCTAATAAATAAGATTAACGTTACTGTCACTAGCTCACATAACGTTAGCCCTGCGGAGGGCTAGGTTTCTATTAATTATGACCACTGTCGATGCGTGGCTAATGTGTCTTACATACAGGCTTTAACATAACATAGCGTTGTGGAGTGATAAGGGTGTAAAATAAAAACTCAAAAATGCTAACTATCAATTTTAGCACAGTAGTCATTGCTGGATAAAACACCAAGTAGCACTGGTCCCTAATGTGCAGCCTGTGCTCCAATACAGCCTGTATCATACATTTATTTTGAACACTGCAAAAACTCAAAATCCTATCAGGACTTACAGTTTAGACTAACTTAAAACTTAACTAGAACTTAAAAATGGCTTGACACAAATAGAAATTCAATTGAAACACGGGAGAAAAAATCCTAACTTTTAAGTGATGTGTGTTATCAAGCGTAATGGGATTTTTAGGTATATATATATATATATATATATATATATATATATATATTAGGGCTGCAGCTATCGAATATTTTAGTAATCGAGTAATCGACTGAAAATTCTATCGATTAATCGAGTAATCGGATAAAACAAATATATTTTTAGGTGAAGAGCAATTATACATATACATGAGAAAACAAGACATTTCATCTAATCTTGAACCATTTTCAGTCAATCAATGTCTTTATTTTCGTTGTATATTGTTGAAAACAGCCAACAATTGCATCTCAGGTGTAACTAGAATTAAAAAAAAAAAAAAAGACTAATTCACTGCTTTCACTCAAAAAACTTTTAGATCTTATTATTATATATATATATCTTACCTAAAAATGCCGTTACGCTTGATAACACAAATCACTTAAAAGTTAGGATTTTTCCCCACGTGTTTCAATTGAATTTCTCTTTGTGTCAAGCCATTTTTAAGTTCTAGTTAAGTTTTAAGTTAGTCTAAACTGTAAGTCCTGATAGGATTTTGAGTTTTTGCAGTGTTCAAAATAAATGTATGATACAGGCTGTATTGGAGCACATTAGGGACCAGTGCTACTTGGTGTTTTATCCAGCAATGACTACTGAGCTAAAATTGATAGTTAGCATGATTAAGTTTTTATTTTACACCCTCATCACTCCACAATGCTATGTTATGTTAAAGCCTGTATGTAAGACACGTTAGCCACGCATCGACAGTGGTCATAATTAATTGAAACCTAGCCCTCCGCAGGGCTAACGTTCCGTGAGCTAGTAGCGACAGTAACGTTAATCTTATTTATTAGCGCTTAGCGCTCTTTATTAGCGCTCTTTATTAGCGCTTAGCGCTGTACTGCTTTAAGATGGCGGCTGTTTACAAACGCTGCCCAGACGCGGCCGAGTCTGTCATTTCGCATCTAGTTCAACATACATGTGATCTCTATGAGACGCGCCAGACGCTGCCTGTTACCAATGTAGCATTGTGCGGGCTAGTATTTAGCAACGTCGGCGTCGTTTGTGGCGGCTGTCGGCTGCGGTAAGTTTTTTTTTTTTTTTCCCCTTCTTCCTCTCCGCACGTGACAGCGCGTTGTCCCGCATTAAAAGTAGTCCTAACAAAACGTGATGCTTAGAGCTGTCAAAATAAACGATTACTCGAGGTGAATAAAATTACTCGGATCAGTTTTTAAACTCGAGTTACTCGAGTTGCTCGAGTACTCGTTTCAGCTCTAATATATATATATATATATATATATATATATATATATATATATATATATATATTAGGGCTGTCAAAATTATCGCGTTAACGGGCGGTAATTAATTTTTTAAATGAATCACGTTAAAATATTTGACACAATTAACGTACATGCCCCGCTCAGATTAAAATGACAGCAGTGTAATGTCCGCTTGTTACTTGTTTTTTGTTGTTTAGCGCCTTCTGCCGGCGCTTGGGTCCCAATGATTTTATGAGTTTGGGGAGTGAGCATGGTGTAATGACATCAACAATGGCGAGCTACTAGTTTATTTTTTGATTGAAAATTTTACAAATTTTAATAAAACGAAAACATTAAGAGGGGTTTTAATATAAAATTTCTATAACTTGTACTAACATTTATCTTTTAAGAACTACAAGTTTTTATATCCATGGATCGCTTTAAGAGAATGTTAATAATGTTAATGCCATCTTGTTGATTTATTGTTACAATAAACAAATACAGTACTTATGTACCGTATGTTGAATGTATATATCCGTCTTGTGTCTTATCTTTTCATTCCAACAATAATTTTTTATAAGATCTAAAGGTTTTTTGAGTGAAAGCAGTGAATTGGTCTTTTTTTTTTCCAGTTACATCTGAGATGCAATTGTTGGCTGTTTTCAACAATATTCATCGAAAATAAAGACATTGATTGACTGAAAATGGTTCAAGATTAGATTAAATGTCTTGTTTTCTCATGTATATTTATAATTGCTCTTCACCTAAAAATATATTTGTTTTATCCGATTACTCGATAGAATTTTCAGTCAATTACTCGATTACTAAAATATTCGATAGCTGCAGCCCTAATGGTGTGTTTTGAAAGTGTTTGCATTTAGTTTTATTGAGTTGGGCGGATACATTGCCCTCAAGTGTCAATAGTAAATATGACATAACTCTTAACATGGCTTAACATGAATCCAGCTGCTCTCTGTTAAGACCCACACGAGATAAGTCTTTGTTTGAGCCAATATGCTTTTTATGCAATCGTAATTTAGTGTATAGGACTATTTAGCCTTTTTGTGGGGTGTGTGTGTTTGAACGATTTGTTAAGAGCTTTGTAAAAAAAAAAAAAAAAAAAAAAAAAAAAAGTTGGCATTTTATAGCATTTAAGCTAGCAGACTTTTGCTATGAGAGTTAGCCAATTGTTCTTTGTTGTACTTAGATCCTCTTTTATTTATTCATTTTTTTATACCATTTGAGACTGAGTTTGGGTATTTAAATGTAGTGCTGCAACAATTACTCGATTAACTCGAGTAATTCAATTAGAAAAAGGATTCAAATTAAATTTTGCTGTTTCGAGTATTTGTTCAATTAAAGTGGCTTTGTAATGGTTTGTTTTTAAAATGTCTGCATTTAATTTGATTGATTTGGATAGATAGACTGTCCTCTAGTGGCATAAGTGAATATGACATAACACATTTCACATGGCTGAATCCAGCTGCTCCCGTTTAAGACCAACATAGCTAAGTTTTTGTTGGAGCTAATGTTTTTTAAATGCATTCGTAATGTAGTTTAGAGGTATATATAGCTGTTTTTTTTTTGTGGGAATATATGTTTGAATAATTTGTTAAGAGCACTGTAAAAAACAAAAAACAAAACAAAACAAAAAAGAATGTTACAGAATTTAAGCCAGTGGACTCTTACTATGCAAGTTAGCCAGTTGTTCTTTTGTTGTAATTAGATACTGATTTATTTTTTCTATACCGTCTGAGGCTCAGCACAGGTATTTCAATTTTTTATATTCCTTATCCGAATACTCGATTATTCGAACTAACTAGTTCATCAATTAATCGACAACAAAAATAATCAATAGCTGGAGCCCTATTTCAATTTATTTTTGAATGAAAGTGCAATTCTTCATAGTTTGAAGAAACACTTGGGAATTTTATTTTGTATTCGCATTTAATGCTCTTTTGAAAGTGTAATCTTAGCAAGCCTTTGTTTTACATCTCCTAAAATTGATTCTGCAACGCATTAAATGTTCCTCATCTGATTACTTGATTGTTCGAACTAACTAGTTGATAAATTAATTAACTACTAAAATAATCGATAGCTGCAGCCCTACATTAAAGGAACTGAGGCTACGTCTACACTAGGAAGGACAATGGCCTTAAACGTGTAATTTGTTGGACAATACCGCATGTCGGCTACACTAGTATGCCTATTTTCTGAATTAGATGTTAGACGGATAATGGAGGCGGGTAATATTACCCGCCACTTAACATGGACTGCTGTCTATAAATAATATATATTATATTATTATATAAATAATAAATGCTAACTGCACTTTTTTTTTTTTTTGCTTTTAACCAAGAATCGAGACCGTTTTACGTCCATATCTATATGAATTCGGAGATTTAAGCATTTATTCACAAGAATTTTCACCAGAAAAGCTCTGTTTGCATCAGGCGGCCGCAAGCTACATTCACTAACAGACTGGCATTGTACTAAGACATATTTACGTAAAATAAACACTAACTGCACTGTTTTTTTTTTGCTTTTAACCAAGAATCGAGACCGTTTTACGTCCATATCTATATGAATTCGGAGATTTAAGCATTTATTCACAAGAATTTTCACCAGAAAAGCTCTGTTTGCATCAGGCGGCCGCTAGCTACATTCACTAACAGACTAGCATTGTACTTCGACATATTTACGTAAAATAAACACTAACTGCACGTTTTTTTTGCTTTTAACCAAGAATCGTGACCGTTTAACGTACATATCTATAAAGAATTTGGGGATTTAAGCATTTATTCACAAGAAATTTCAAAGAAAAAAGCTCTTCGTCTGTGATTCCACTCGGTCAGCTTTGATGGCCTTGCCAATAATGCTGGCCCCCTATTAATCAGCCCCATCAATAATAATGAAGTCTGCGTAGTTTACGCAAATGCAAGCGTACCTTGCAGAAGCGGGGGGGCCTTTAACGCACCTTAAACGTAAGTGTGGACAGGTATAAAAATAGTTGGCAAAATACCCTGGAGAAAATTATCTGTCCAAGTGTAGACGTAGCCTGAGAAACAACAGATTTTCTTTGACAGATGTATGTACAAGTCTTGTGCGTTTTTTTCAAGAATTGCAGTGATTACTTTGATATTTTGATGTAATTAGTGCAAACAAAGGGTTTTTGCAACTGTTAATGAGACTTCTGCACTTGTCAATAAGTAATTTGGCTTCCTATCGTTCAACAGAATTATTAATAAAAACAACTAATTAGTCAAGGAATATATCGCTCTGAACATTGCCAAAATCAATCCACGAATCCATATGGATTACACATTCTCCATATCTCGTCTCTCCTGTCAGTATTAAGTTTCATGAGTCTTACCACACTACTTCTGGCTTTACAATAGGAGTGTCTTGAAGTCTTCTGTGTATGGTTATTTGTTTTATTAATTTCATTTTTGTCCCAAGGCACAACTCATTTGTTCCGCTTAAAGCATTAACTGAAAGTTATATCACATTGATGAGCAAAAGAGAAACAGTTAAAAGTGCTATAGTTGGATGCAAACCATTTCAAAGAGTGTTGATGCACTGCTGGTCCCCTACCTATTGTTTCCAGGAGTTGCCCAGTGTGTTTGGCATAGAGATTGTTTATCTGTTTCTTTAATTTTAGGATCTCTTCTGCCTGGATGGCAATATCAGTGGCCTGACCCTGAAAAAGATCATGTATTACATTATATCGTAAAACAAATCGGTCCCAGTGTTAGAAAATCCTCTAGTCTTGTTGTGAAATGTGGTTCCACTTACCCTGGCACCTCCAGATGGCTGATGGACCATGATGCGAGCATTGGGTAATGAATGCCTCATGCCTGTTGTCCCTGCTGCCAACAGCAAACTACCCATGCTAGCTGCTTGACCAACACACCAAGTGGAGATGGGATTAAGGATATATTGCATGGTGTCGTATATGGCCAGGCCTGCTGTCACGACGCCACCTAGAGGGAATTAAGAAGGTTCTTACTGAAGTGCATGTTTGGAATTCAAGATGGCTATGCATGGAGAAGTTTTTTTGTTTGCTGACTGTTCAAATCTGGGCTTGCTTTATTTTTCCCCATCACCCTTGTTCAGTTCCCTTTGTTTGTTGTCCTGTCTTGTTTTTGTGATTGCCCACTAATTTCACTTGTGTGCCCCTCTAATTTGATTCCTTGTTGCCTCTCGTGTTCAGGTACTGCTCATTGTCTAGTAGGCATGTGCCGGTTACCGGTTTCAAGGTTTACCGTGGTATTAAAATGTCAAGATTTCTAAACCACTAAAATTATCCGTCATACCGCAGGACAGTATTAGCTATTTTTTATGTCCCAAAAATGCAGCGAGAAATGGAGCGGGAGCGCTCACCCCTCCCCCTCCGGTTGTTGCTATGTCCGTCAGTGACACTACTCTGTGCTGTAGACAAGAGTTGACACAATGGCTGAAGGGGGTGAGCCTCCCCCCCCCCCCCCCCTTAAAAAATAAAATCGCTGTACGGGAGTACTCTGGCTACCGAAAAGAAGCAGACGGCCACTGCTTAGAGGAGGAAGGTCACCCGACGTGCAAGATTTGCTTGCGGAGGATGGTTGCAAGAGGGGGCAACACCTCAAACACGATTTCACATTTACGTGACCGTCATCCGTGACTTTATACAAAATTTAAGGTAAGTGAACTCTGTCATTTACGTTTCCCACCAGCTATGAGAGTTCTCGTCAGCGTGTTTAGTGTGTCTAGCGATGGTAAAACAAATACTATGACATAAGCTTGTTAACGAGGCAGAAAATGTGGGTAGTTAGCATGCCAAGGCTAACCGGGTTCCTCTATACCATTAGCCAACTTTTCTATCGTCTTTCGTACTTGCCAACAATCCCGGATTGTGCGGGACAACCCGAAATATAGGAAGTTCCGATTGGTGCTGACGGAACCAATCGGAACTTCATATATTGGGGTTTGTCTCGCACAATCCAGGACCGCTGGCAACCCCAATTCTTCCTCCATTGTAAACATCTGTTCAAAATAAAATTTTCATAATACAGCCTGTGGTGTTTTTTCTCTCTGGCGACTTTTTGTGTTGAGAGGGTGGTTGGATGTGTATAATGTGCAAATAATGATACGAGTCATACACACGCGCAGTCGCTCACTCTCTATTAATATTCAACTAATTAATAGTAGTAGTGGACACATCCTCTCACCTCACTGCTCCAAACTAAACCCAGAAAACGTGAACATGCTCACATTCCTGCATCATAACTTGGACTGAGTGAGAAAATGGAGAAAATGAGCCAGTCTCTACAATGTGCCTGCCTATATATATATATATATATATATATATATATATATATATATATATATATATATATATATATATATATATATATATATATATATATTTTTTTTTTTTTAATTTAGACGTGTTTACATTTTATGTAAAATATTTTTGTTCTTGTTCTAAATGATGTTGAGCAACTTGAGCTGTGGCTACGGGTTTAGTCTAAGTTCTATTTATTTGACTTTTATTTAAAATATTTGTTTATTTAATTTATTTCAACAATTGCAATACCATAAAACCGCAGTATTGTTGCTTAAGGTTATCATACCGTCAAAATCTCATACCGGTTCATGCCTATTGTCGAGTCACTTCATATATTACGTAGCTCTGTTTTGTCTTAGTCAGGTTGTGAATCATTGCCTAACCAGGACAGGCAGTCCTGGTTAGGCAATGATGATGATAAAAATATATTTTCGTAGACTTCATAATGATATTGATGGGACACATTCCCCAGACACTGCGCCACGCCTTCAAGTAGGGGGCCGTCCTACACTCTGCTTCAGTCAGTCGAAGTCGGTCGCAATTATTCTCAAACATATGCAGCGATCCAATGCCGGATTTAGGTTGAAAAACTACGAAAGCTGTACCGCATACAAACAGAAAGGATTTTCTCAGGAGTGATTTGTTCGAGGATTCAACGTAATTATTATATTTTTCGTACCATGCATGCATTTTGAAATGTTGTGAAAAAAAATCAGTGGGAGAAATTAACCGCTACGGCTTTGCATCATAATTTGCAATTTTTACGTAAAATATATTCTAACTGCCCGTTTTTTTTTTTTTTTTTTTTGCTTTTAACCAAGAATCAAGACTGTTTTATATCAATATATATAAAGAATTCAGGGATTTATGCATTTATTCCCAAAAAGTTCAACGCAAAAAGCTCTTTGTAGTGATAAGGCGGCCCCACAGTGGCTTAAAGACTAGCAGCATAATCGCCATATTTACGTAAAATAAGTGCTAACTGCCCGTTTTTTTTTTTTTTTTTTTTTTTGCTTTTAACCAGGAATCGAGACTGTTTTACATCCATATCTATAAAGAATTCAGGGATTTGAGCATTTATTCACAAGAATTTTCACCGAAAAATCTGTTTACATATGGCGGCTGCCACATTGACTAACAGACTAGCATCGTACTTCGACATATTTAAGTAAAATAAATGCTAACTGCCTGGTTTTTTTTGCTTTTAACCGAGAATCGAGACTGTTTTACGTCCATATATATAAAGAATTCAGGGACTTAAGCATTTATGTACAAGAACTTTCAACGTAAAAAGCTCTTTGTCTGTGTTTCCTCTCGGTCAGCTTTGACGGAGATAGGCCCCCTATTAATCGGCCCTGCGCCCCGTCAATATATTATGAAGTCTACGATTTTGTTGACGAACAATTTTTCATGACGATGACGAGCTAAAAACGTGTCTTGGAAGCCTTTCTAGCCTGCTTTTCTGATATCTAATTCCAGGAATAGTCACAGAACTTGCTCTTTATACCACTAAAATCCAACAATAAAAATAATTATTTAAAGAAAAAAAAAAACGACGATTGCTTACCAGGGCTGTTGATGTACATGTGAATCGGTTTGTTGTTACTTTCTGACTGAAGAAAAAGCAGCTGGGCAATCACCAGGCTGGCTACGGAGTCGTCAATCTTAGATACGGCAGCAAAGAACATACTCTCAACATCAGTTGAAGCATATCATAAAACACAAACTTCAGTACAGCAGGACACTCACTGGACCCATGACACAAATTATTCTTTCTCTAAGTAGGCGAGAATATATGTCGTAAGCTCGTTCTCCTCGCCCCTGAAATGAAAAAGTACAAAAATTAAAAATAATGTGCATTTTATTACATGCAAATATTCAAATTAGCAGTTTAACAGATCACAAATCATAGAAGCATGTTTAATCTATACGACGGGTGGGAACCTCTGGGTACCTCATGAAACAATACAAATGGCAGTACAAGGCTGCAGTATATGACGATGATTAAGCATGATATAAGAATATGACAATTATCAACACCGGTACCTCTACTTACCAAATTAATTGGTTCTGCAAGAAGTTACGTAACTTCTGTAAGTAGAGACGCCTTTTCCATGTAAATGCCAAAATCTGTTCCAAGCCCTTCAAAATTCAGGCCAAAATCTTTTATAATGCATCAAAACATGTAACATGTAACTAGCCTGGTACTCCAGACTCACCGCTGTTCCAGCTATTGAGTCTGGCCACCATTAAGCGGATACAATTTCCATGGCGGAGCAAGTCACAGCAAACAGACAGCGGAGTGGACCAATCAGCGGCGGGCAGATGTGACGTTAGAAACGCGACGAGGGACTAGCACGCGGAGGTAAACATACGAGGAGAGCGGAGTTTATTTAACATGGCTAGCGCGAGACAGACTGTTGTAATTGACATGTGTCGATGTGTTTTTGGTACTTTAAAACTGATTTTACCGTGGATTGGAACGTATTCTCGGCTCTCCTGTTCGCCATCTGTGTTGTTGTGGAGACGACTTCCGACGCGGAAGAGTGACGTTGCTCGTTAAGAACACGTCACACAAATAAACGAATCTGATTCGACGATTGATTTTGTACTTGCTCGAGAGGCCGTTAATGGGCTGGGTCCCAGATTATTCTCTCAGTGTTTGAAAAATACAGGGAGAACAGTCTGGCCGTGCCAGGCAAACATGTAACATGCGCATACAGTAGAGGTGCCTCTTAGCCAATTGGATGCCAGGAATGCTAGGCAATAGCCAATGGCAGAGCACTATTAGTAAGCTATGTTCAGTAAACTCTGGGAGCTGCGAGTAACAGCCATACTGTATTTTTGCCTTTCGTATCCTGAAATTTCTTTTGTAAGAAGAGGCAATATTTTCCCGTTGAGGTGTGTCTCAACCTGAAAATTCTGTGAGTAGAGACGTTTGTAAGTAGAGGTACCACTGTATATCAGTCGGATAAAAACTTAGGATATTTTAAGATACAACTATAGTGGTATAAAAAAAGTTTCAGAACCTTTTGGAATTTCTCACATTTCTGCATAAAATCCCCATCAAATGTGATCTGATCTCACACAGAAAAAAAATGTGTCTGCTTTAACTAAAACCATCAAAATATTTTTAGGTTTTCATATTTTAATGAGGACAGTATGCAAACTATGACAGAAGGGGGAAAAATAATTAAGTGAACCCTCTGCCTAAGGAGACTTAAAGAGCAATTGAAACCACTTTGTAGACAACTTCTCTGACCATTGATTGATGAACATTCAGACTTTTAGAGATGGTTTTGTATCTTTTCCCAGTTTCATACAAAACAACAATGCTTGATCGCAGGTCTTCAGACAGCTCTTCTGACCGAGCCATGATGCACATCAGACAATGCTTCTCATCAAGACATTTCTTACCAGGTGTGTGTTTTATAGTGGGCAGGGCAGCTTTAAACCACTCATCAGTGATTGGGAATTGCTCTTTAAGTCTCCTTAGGTAGAGGGTTCACTTATTTATTTTTCCCCCTTCTGTCATTGTTTGCATGCTATCCTCATTAAAATATGAAAACCTATAAATGCTTGGGTTGTTTAAGCAGACACTGCATTTTCATCTGTGTGATTTTGACAAAGATCAGATCACATTTGATAGTGATTTTAGGCAGAAATGTGAGGATTTCCAAAAGGTTCAGATACTTTTCATACCCCTCTATTAAAGTGAAAGCAAGCTATTTCTAAATGTAAAAATAAATATAAAATAAATAACTTTTTGCAATCTATGATAAGTTAATGTCTTTGTCACAGACTATGAGTTTTTTTTTTTATTATTATGCACACTTTTGTAATGAAAATTTTAGCAAACAGTTGGTTCCTTTATGAAACTGAGAAATCTATTTAAAAACGATTATCGATTCTTGCCAATACCTATTGGGATACAAAGTACAGTGGTACCTCAAGATACGAAATTCATTCATTCCAGTGGCTTTCGTATTATGATTTTTTTTTGTATGATGAATCGCAATTTACATGTAAATCGCCTAATTTGTTCCAATCTATACTAAAAACACAACATTAGATTTGATGTTAATGTTTTGTTGCTCCCTAGTGACGCACAAGTGTAACTAGTTTGATAGGCTCATTCTCCATACCCAAATGACTACTCGAGCTCATGGCAAACATGGAGTGCTATAAGACGAGGTAATATAGGAAAATAATTGTACTCTACAATGGGCGACTAGTAGAATGAAATCGTTCATTAAACGTGATGAGCATGATTTCCACGCCTCTTCTGCCTATTAGAACAATCAGATAGACCAGTGCTTTTCAACCATTGTGCCGCGGCACACTGGTGTGCTGTGAGAGATCGTCAGGTGTGCCGCAAGAAATTATCCAGTATCACATTTTTTTTTAATGCCGTCGGGCGAACTTGCTATAGGAAGGAAGAAGAAGGTAGGAAGTTCTAGGTCGTGCCCAGATGAGCGAGGTATTGCTTGTGTCGTGTTCAAAAACTGCTCGGATTTCTGACCATCAGCCACCTTGCTGTCCGCAACAATGTGGACCCCAGCACGTCTACTGTACATCATGCGATTACTCGTCAAGTATCGATACACGAAAGTGTCATTCCATTTTATCCAAATGTGACGACCGTCAATCCTCCCCGTTTTTTATTCCAACAGATTGTCGAGGACAGCAAGGTGACTGATGGCTACAAATCTGAGCAGTTCTTGAAGGCGACACTAGCAGCTATCCAAACAGCGCCATGGTGCCAAACAAGCTTAAAAGTCATCTCCAAACAAAACACCCGTCGCTTCAAACTATGTACTATTTTGTTCGCGTTCGTGAAAAGGTACATGTAACTTTTTTGAGAAAAAATACGAAGGTAAATGAGAATGCCCTCAAAGCCAGTTAGCTAGTTGCTGAACTTGTTGCCAAATCCCAAAAGTCCCACACTTTGGCAGGGACATCAATACTACCTGTCTACAAAGCCATTGTCAGCGAGATGCTCAGCATTGATGCGGTTAAAGACATTGCTTAAATCCCCCTGTCTGATAGTTCTGAGCTTTTTAAGCCTAACTGCTATAAAAAAAAACTGACTGAGAGCTGTTGAGGAAGATTTCTGCCACAATATTGGCTTTGAGTTCATCTAAACAGGCTCAAGTTTCAGACTAAGTAAGTATAAATACTAAGAAATGATTTTATAAATAAATACACGATACAGAAACTAATTTTAGGACATTTTTGGTTGAAACGTTGAAAAACACTGATAGACAACACCGTAGTTACATTACTGCACTGCAGCGAGCGGGAATGATCAATTATAGTACGTATTATGTTTCGTATGATGAATCATTTTTAAAATATGAAGGAGAAAAAGCTTGAAAAAACTTGTCGGAAAATTTTTTCATGTACCTAATCTTTCATATGTTGAGGTACCACTGTATCTCGATATATCACCACCACATAGCTACTGTATATTGTCACTGACCGTTTGTTCGATGACTATGGGTATTAGAGGACTTCTCCATACAGGACTCTGGTGGATAGATCTGGATTTCAGTCCCTGACCCAGAGTTTTAAACACCCTCTAAAAGACAAGAAAAAAAAACTTTCCGTTACTGAATTACCACTTTTTAGTCAGGAAAAGGGAGACGATTCATTTCTCGTTTTTTGTTAACACATATACTAGTATAATCAAAGGACGCGATCGGCGGGCAAGATCGGTTATATATTTAGTGATAGACACACTGCTGTTCAGAGGTTTGGGGTCACCCAGCCAAGTTTGTGTTTTTCCATAAAAATCCATACTTTGATTTTATCAAATGAGTTGTAATTAGGGCTGTCAAAATTATCGCGTTAATGGGCTGTAATTATTTTTTAAAAATTAATCACGTTAAAATATTTGACGCAATTAACGCACATACCCCGCTCAAACAGGTTAAAATGACAGCAGAGTGGAATGTCCGCTTGTTACTTGTTTTTTGGTGTTTGGCGCCCTCTGCTGGCGCTTAGGTCCAACTGATTTATGGCTTTCAGCACCATGAGTGAGCATGTTGTAATTATTGACATCAACAATGGCGAGCTATTAGTTTATTTTTTGATTGAAAATTTTACAAATTTTGATCAAACGAAAACATTAAGAGGGGTTTTAATATAAAATTTCTTTAAGTTGTACTAACATTTATCTTTTAAGAACTACAAGTCTTTCTATCCATGGATCGCTTTAAGACAGTGGTGTCCAAACTATTCCACATAGGGCAGCAGTGGGTGCTGGATTTCATTTCTACCAAACAAGATGACATCTTTTCACCAATCTGGTGTCTCACAAGTGTCATCAGGTGATTGCAGTCAGGTGCTGCTTGTTTTAGCACAAACCTCATTGGTTAAACTGTCTGTGCTCGATTGGTAGGAACAAAAACCAGGACCCACAGCGGCCCTTGAGGACAGGTTTGGACACCCATGCTTTAAGAGAATGTTGATAATGTTAATGCCATCTTGTTGATTTATTGTTATAATAAACTAATACAGTACTTATGTACCGTATGTTGAATGTATATATCCGTCTTGTGTCTTATCTTTCCATTTCAACAATAATTTACAGAAAAATATGGCATATTTTATAGATGATTTGAATTGCGATTAATTACGATTAATTAATTTTTAAGCAGTAATTAACTCGATTAAAAATTTTAATCGTTTGACAGCCCTAGAAGTAATATATAGAAAATAGACTCAAAACATTGAAGTTATAAATTACCGTAATTTTCAGACTATAAGCCACTATTTTTTCCCCCACATTTTGAATCGTTCGTCTTATAGTCCAGTGTGGCTTATTTGTTGATTTATTGGGTTAATGGGTAACACTTTATTTGACAGTGACGTCATAAGACTGCCATAAGACCGTCATAATCATGACATGACAAGCCGAAAGGAAACTAATCTACTGGATCTAATCAACATAACGAGCACATTGCCACGATCGACAATGGACTATTGGGAAAATGAACAATCAGAGGGGATGGTTACTATAAAACAAACAAACAAACAAACTTGTAATTATTACGAAATCTGAATGTCAAAAATTGATATTCGATATTTTCTGCGTCCTATATAGTATACTGGGGACGGGTTTCAATAAGCTTCGGCTTCTCCCGTCAGCCCTTTTATTTTCGGGTTGAATAAATTGTAAACACATATAAATGCTGTATGTTTGTTTGGATTTGTCATGCCCGAACGGAAAATGAATAAATAAATAAAGAAGAAGAAGAAGAGACTATTATGTGCATTAATGAATGCTTATGACAGATGTCATTAAGTGACATACGGAAAATGATGTCGCTAACTCCATTTATGTGCGGCTCGGATCTTTTACATCCATTCAAAAGTGATAATTTGCCATATGACACAAAATGACATCTGTCATAAGCATTCACTAATGCTCATGGCAGTGTCATCTGAGAGAATTGCAGGGGTGCCAATACTTTTGACCAGCTTGTAACAAGTTATTAATGAAACAACTGGAACAGTAGCTGAAGAAATAATTAGCACGGAACATGAATTTGATTGTTATTTACATCTGAAGCGCCGCAATGCATGCTAGGAGGCATGTTTGATGATAACAGTGTTTACAGCAGGTGGTGGCAGAGGTTGACTCTCTTCCCCAAGGGAGCAGTGATGGCAAAATGAAGCTTCATTTTGTCTTATGACAGTTTTATGATACCACTGTCAAATAAAGTGTCACCAGTTAATATCTTTTGGTGTAAATATCCCATAATACAGTGAGGACAGCTGCGGCTTGTATTCCAGTGCGTTTATCTGTGAAAAAATGCCTTTTTTGGGTCAAATTTGGTGGGTGGCGGCTTATAGTCCGAAAATGACGGTATTATTTTTACTTGATATAAATTTCTCCTTCAACACTCTATTTGAAGCAATTACAGCACGCTAGCTGTTCATTTGTTGATGTAATCTGATGATGAATGTGACGTGACGGTCTAGTGTGTGGTGCTGGTAAGTGAGAGATTTTAACAAGACACATTTAAAATAAAGATGGCTAACACTCAATTTGACAATAACTCTGTGGACAGTGGAGCCATTTTCATCCAACAACAAGACAATGACCCACTGCACACCTCCATTTTTTTAAGTGAAGAAGCAGGAAGCTGGCATTCTAGCTGTAACAGACTGGTCAGCACAGTTGTGGAAGAAGCTTGACCTTCAAGTGTCCAATCTAATTCATGGCATGGTCACCTGAAAGCGTGGGGTGAACTTTCTCTAGATTACCTCAACAAATTAACAGCTACAATGCCAAACTACGCAACACTTTAATTGCTGAAGATAGAGCATTCTTTGACAAAAGCGAAGTTTGAAGGAGCACATTATTTCAAGCAAATATAATTATTTCTAACACTGTGGGTTAGACACTTGTTTTGATGATCCACTCTGATGGGTGTTGTTATGTATGCAACAACATTGAACTGCCAAAACTGTTTCATTAGTTGAAGTTATTAGGTCTCGATGAGTTTGTTTTCGTCACTGGAAGAATTTGGATCAACTGTACTTCCAAGATTCCAACTCGCTTTCAGTCATTGATGTTACGCTACATGGAGAATTAGCCAATAACTACGTACTAACTCATTTTGCACGTGAATACGTTATTAGTATGTTAGATAGTTTTACAGACCGTGAAAAGGACGTTCATGATTCGGAAGTGTAGCGATTTCAAGATCTAGTCCGATGTGTTCTTGTCCGTGCTGATGTTCTCGTGCGCTTGTTGCTCAACGCAGACTTGTCAGTGGAAGTACGCATCCCAGAATGCACTTCGCAGTGATGAAACTGTAAGCCATCGAATGGAAAAGAGATATCTGACATTTTATATTCATGTCGTATAATAAAATTAAATACATTTATATAATGAAAAATAATAACAAATTAAAGCCTCTTAATATTTTAAAGTTAATAGGGAATGGGACGTACTACGTCATTGTTTGGACGCGCCTCCATGCTGGCAATATGATTCACTTCCGGGTCGGCAGACTCAATGCGGATTGTAACGTGTGGTCGTGCTAAGCTAACTCTTTCGGTGTTTTAGAAAGAAATTATGGGTGTGTATTGTTGTGTTACCGGGTGCAACAGCTTCTCCTACGACTAAAAAAAGGGCGAGGAAAACTGGACTCACTTTTCACCGTTTTCCTGCATGGAGGACCAAATATCAGATCACGAAGGTACGACGGATGGCTGGATTGCAGCGGTTCGTCGGAAAAGCATTTCTTATGATCATATTTCTGCTGGAATGAGAGTGTGTTCCTGTCATCTCTACTCTTGTAAGTTGAACGATTTATCCACTTTTGGTTTCAATACGTTTTTCTTTTTTTACACCGTTGTGTAAATCTGCCTCGGTAGCAATGCTCGCCTACTACGACTCACCTACCTGTTGTGTTCCTAGGTAAACCTGCTGACAACACATCCCGATTTGTCACCATCTCTCTTCTTGGATCATTTGACAAAGAAAATTTGTTCAATGGAGTGGTTCCATTTGTCCTGTGTCGGACTCAAACAAGCCCCTGCTGCAGACGCCATCTGGGTCTGCCCTTCTCGTCGATGAACTGCGGGCTTTTAACTTGTGAAAATGCAAGAACTGTAATGCACATATTTATTCTGCCTGGCTATTTAACTATGGCCAGTGACGTATTATTATTATTATTATTATTTTTAAACCACTTTGACAAAGACACGTTTCATTGTAATGTTGAATTTATATATTCTATTATTATTTTTAAATTATAATATTCTTATTTGCACTTATGGAGACTTTAGACTGTCAATTCAAATAGTGTTGGAAAAGTTGCAATACCTAAAATAGAAATGCAAGAACTGTAAAGTACATATTTTTACACCTTTATTTACCTAAGGTCACTGGATGTTTTTTAACTGCTTTGAAAAAATACAGGTTTTGTTGTGATCTTGTATTTATATAGTATATAGCTTTTTATAATGTATTATGTATTATAATATTTGCTGTCCCCTGCCAGAGTGTGGGCCATTTTGTACTAAAAGGATTTTAAACTGTCAGTTCAAATACTGTGTTGGAGACTAGTACTTGCAATACTTAAAATGGAAATGCAAGAACTTTAAAGCACATATTTATCCTGTCTGGCAATTTACCCAAGGCCAGTAAATAGTGTTTTAAACTGCTTTGACAAAGACACGTTTATTGTGATCTTGTATTTGTGTATTACTTATAATTATATAATATTTGCTGCCACCGTCAGAGGGTGGGCCTTGTTTGCACTAATTTAAAGATTTTAAACTGTCAATTAAAATATAGTATTGGAGAAATTGCATTACTTGAAATCTATTGCAACTTATCAGTCCCAGTTCTTGTCTAGAACACTGTCCAAAAATTGTCAATGCATATTCCAAATAGAATAACAAAATTAAGTCACCTGACTTTGTAATTATTACACCTGTTTATTATGAAGACCTGAAGTAAACAACAAGCAGTTACAGTTTGTCAAGAAGTTGTTCAAGTCATGTTTTGGTATTCATATTTTATTGACTTTTCACAACAACACTTTGGATCGTGTTTGTAAGAGCAGAGCAAACTGAAGTTTCAGCGTGCACTCTTCGCCTTTCCAACCTCTCATAACGCTCCGATGTGGTGCGCTTGACCTCAGAATAACCCAAGAAGAGATATGGTGACCAATCGGGATGTGTTGTCAGCATTTCATATGCAGGTTTTCCTAGTAACACAACAGGTAGGTGAGGAGGAGGAGTAGGTTAGCATTGCTATCGAGGCAGATTTACACAACAGTAAAAAAAACAAAAAACCGTACTGAAACCAAAACGGATAAATCGTTCAACTTACAAGAGTAGAGATGAGGGGAATACTCTCATTCCAGCAGAAATATGATCATAAGAAATGCTTTTCCGACGAACCGCTGCAATCCAGCCATCAGTCGTGCCTTCGTGATCTGATATTTGGTCCTCCATGCAGGAAAACGGTGAAAAGTGAGTCCAGTTTTCCTCGCCCTTTTTTTAGTTGTAGGAGAAGCTGTTGCACCCGGTAACACAACAATACACACCCATAATTTCTTTCTAAAACACCGAAAGAGTTAGCTTAGCACGACCACACGTTACAATCCGCATTGACTCTGCCGAACCGGAAGTAAATCATATTGCCAGCATGGAGGCGCGTCCAAACAGTGACGTAGTACGTCCCATTCCCTATTATGTGGACAGTTTGTTCCTCTCGTTTGTTTTGATGGCTTGTATCCCAGAATGCAGCTCGCTATGGATATTTTTTTTAATTCAAAACTTTATTAACAAAATGTAAAAATAGTTTTTACGTATATTCTGTATATAAATCTATAGAGAGAGAGAAAAATGACGACGCGTTATTTTTATTTGTATGTTTTTATTATAAACATGGGGGAATTATAAACTATATATACATACGCACATACAGCGAGGAGCATTTGCACCCTTTGTGATTTTGCAAGTTCACACAGTGAGAAAATAGAGGTCTGAAATTTCAATCTTTTATGCTTTTCCACTTATACAGACATAATCTTAAAAAAAAAAAAAAAATCCGGAATGTACACTGTATGATTTAATACTTCTGCTCCTCACTGTATATACATACACTGCCGGCCAAAAGTATTGGTACCCCTGCAATTCTGTCAGATAATGCTCAATTACTCCCAGAAAATGATTGCAATTACAAATGCTTTGGTAGTAATATCTTTATTCATTTTGCTTGCAATGAAAAAAAAACACACAAGAGAAAAAAAATGAAATCATTATCATTTTACACAAAACTCTAAAAATGGGCCCGACAAAAGTATTGGCACCCTCAGCCTAATACTTGGTAGTGCAAGCTTTACACAAAAAACTGCGAACAACCGCTTCCAGTATCCATCCATCAATTAGTTTCTTACAATGCTATGCTGGAAAATTAGCTCATTCTTCTTTGGCCAACTGCTCCAGGTCTCTGAGATTTCAAGGGTGCCATTTTCAGATCTCTCCACAGGTGTTCAATGGGATTCAGGTCTGGACTCATTGCTGGCCATTTTAGAAGTTTCCAGTGCTTTCTCTCAAACCATTTTCTAGTGTTTTTTAAAGTGTGTTTTGGGTCATTGTCCTGCTGGAAGACCCATGACCTCTGAGGGAGACTCAGCTTTCTCACACTGGGCACTACATTGTTCTGCAAAATTTGTCGGTAGTCTTCAGACTTCATAATGCCATGCACACGGTCAAGCAGTCCAGGGCCAGAGGTAGCAAAGCAAACCCCAAAACATCAGGGGACCATGTTTGACTGTGGGGACCGTGTTCTTTTCTTTGAAGGCCTCATTTTTCCCCCTGTAAACTCTACGTTGATGCATTTTCCCCAAAAAAATCTACTTTTGTCTCATCTGACCAGAGAACATTCTTCCAAAAACATTTTGGGCTTTCTCAGGTAAGTTTTGGCAAACTCTAGCCTGGCATTTTTATGTCTCTGGGTCAGAAGTGGGCTTTTCCTGGGTATCCGACCATAGATTCCCTTTTCATTCAGACACCGACGTATAGTACGGGTTGACACTGTTGTACCCTCAGACTGCAGGACAGCTTGAACTTTTTGGATGTTAGTCGAGGTTCTTTATCAACCATCCAAACATCTTTCGTTGAAATCTCTCGTCAACTTTTCTTTTACGTCCACATCTAGGGAGGTTAGCCACAGTGCCATGGGCTTTGCACTTATTGATGACACTGCGCACTGTAGACACACGAACATTCAGGTCTTAGGAGATTGAATTGGAATTGAATTGAATTGAATTGGAGATTGCCCATGCTTCCTCACAATTTTGCTTCTCGTGTCCTCAGACAGTTCTTTGGTCTTCTTTTTTTCTCCATGTTCAATGTGGTGCACACAATGACACAGGACAGAGGTTGAGTCAACTTTATTTCATTTTAACTGGCTGCAAGTGTGATTTAGTTATTACCACCACCTGTTGTGTGCCACAGGTAAGTAAGTAACAAACTTTGATTTTCAAAGGGTGCCAATATTTACAATATTTTTGGGACTTTTGTGTAAAATGATAATGATTTAATGTTGTTTTTTTTTCCATTTTCTTTTGTGTTTTTTTCATTTCGAGCAAAATAGAGATATTACTACTAAAGCATTTGTATTTGCTTAATTTACTGGGAGAAATTGAGCATTATCTGACAGAATTGCAGGGGTGCCAATACTTTTGGCCAGCAGTGTATAGTAGTATATATGTACACCGACGTCACAAAATCACGTGATCGCTGTATTGTTCCGCCCCATTGTCCGTCATTTTGTGTCTGTATTATCAATGGTCTCAATTGATCGAGCAATTTATAATGCATTTCATGGAAGACCCGGTGCTTTCGGATGCCGTAAACTCACTGGATGCGTTGCATAAAAGGCGTTATGTGGAAAAGCTTCAGTTTATCCATTCGCCAGATCCATATTTGATGCCTAAATCGATGTTTTTCGACCCGCTGTCTTCGCCGTCTTTGCCTGACCCTGATATTTACAACTATCTTGTCCACACAAAATCAGCCTATTCTCATGAAAGTTTGAAAAACTTTAAGAGCTTGGAGGCTTATAAATGCTTCGTTGCTGGTTGGGTGAAACAGGTCCTCCTACACGAAAATTCGGCAGGAATCTTGTGCTCGGGAAGGTGAGTTACGAAATTTTCAATTCAAAATCTTTTGTTCTTGCTAACATCCACTTTCAAGTCTAATGTATTTCATGTCATTTGTCAATGGAGCTAGGGCTTTTAATGTTTATATGGTTTAGCGATAGCACTTTCACTACATACATACGTGTATGTTGTCGGCGATTAGCCTAGCAACAATCTTAATTGTGGTTGTCAGCCCAAAACCCTCTAAATATATATTAAATGCATCTTACCAGATATAAAATGACTACTACATAATCTGTGGTAATCGTTTGGAGCCCAGTTTTCTCGTCGAATTGCAGCAGCCCATCTCGCTCTCCTCACCGGGTCTCTCGGAATCCGGTAGAACTTCAAGTCTCTCCGTCTATCTTCTCTGTTATTGCAACCGACCGCCACACACGCCTTCACCATTTTGATTATTAATGTTAACGAGCAGAAAAACACGCCGTAAATAGGAGGAATGTACGTAGCCGTAACAGGTAAACATGATGTGCTGACGGACAATTTGGCGGCACCAGTCAGGAGGGCGGAGTTGTGACGTCACGTGGGTAGGGTCTATACAGTATGAGGCATGTGCCGGTATGATAACCTTAAGCCAAAATATTGCGGTTTCACGGTATTGCCATCAAAGCTCTAAAATGTGTTACTTTGAGATATCTGGGCTAAAAAAACAACTTTTTTCTATTGAACAGGATTTTTATTTTTCAAAACATTAACAAATTGGAACATAGGTATAATGTTAAATCAAAATAATCTTTAAAAAAAATAACAAAATATTCTAGATAAAATTAAAATAAATGCAATCCTTTAGGTGAGCCTAAACCCATAGCTCAAAATTATTACCATCAGAACAAAAATAAATAAGCACGTGTGTATGAGTCGTATCATATTTACATTATACACACTCTCTTTCTCAACACAGACAATTGCCAGAGGGAAAAAAACACGTTTTACCATCGCTAGACACACTAAACACGCTGGAGCTAGCTCTCGGAGCCGGTGGGAAACGTTCACGACAGCATTTACTAACCTTTCATTTTGCATAAATGTGAAATCATATTGGAGGTATTGCCTCCTCGGCAGCCACCGTCCGCAAACATGTTTTACATGTTGGTTGGCTCTCCTCCTCCAAGCCTACGGCCGTCCGTAACTTCTCAGTAGCCGAAGTATTAGTTTTCTTCGACGGGAAAGAGTTCAGGAGTTTCACCTCCTTCGGCCATCGTGTAGCACAGCTGACTCACTGACACTGAGCAAAAACCGGTGGGGAGGGTTGAGTCCCACAGCTGCAAATTTTTCGGACACAAAAAATAGCTAAAACCTTAGGGACTTGCCTGGCACGGCCAGACGGTTCTCCCTGTATTTTTCAAACACCGTGAGAATAGTCTGGGACCCAGCCCATTAACGGTCTCTCGAGCAAGAAGAAAATCAACCGTCCAATCAGATTCGTTTAATTGTGTGACGTGTTCTTAACGAGCATCGTCACTCTTCCGCGTCGGAAGTCGTCTCCACAACAACACAGATGGTGAACAGGAGAGCCGAGAATATGTTCCAATCCACAGTAAAATCAGTTTTAAAATACCAAAAACACATCGACACAAGTCATTGACAACAGTCTGTCTCGCGCTAGCCATGTTGAATAAACTCCACTCTCCTTGTAAGTTTACTTCAGCGCGCAAGTCCCTCGTCGCTTTACTAACGTCACGTCCGCTCGTTGCTGATTGGTCCACTCCGCTGTCTGTTTGCTGTGGCTTGCTCCGCCCTGGAAATTTTATCCGCTCAATGGTAGCCAGACTCAATAGCTGGTAGTCTGGTGTACCAGGCTACTTAGGGACCGTATGACGGAAAACTTTTGCCGTTTTGAAACCTTGACGTTTTCATACCACGGTATACCTTAAAACCGGTAATTGGCACGTCTAATTATATATATATATATATATATATATATATATATATATATATGGCGGAAAACACTCGGGTGACTTGAAGTTCTGCCCTGAGACCCCAGTTTGGCCAAATTTCAAAATTGCCCTATATGCATGTGTGATACATCATTGGAAAGCTTAAAATCTCATTTTTCTGGGGGAAGAAAAATTTTGAGCAGGAGGGCATTTAAACAAATAAATAAACAGCAAAACCCTAATTGGATTTGAGAGCATAACTAAAGACACCATGATTTTAACGAGATATTATCGGGTACTTACGTTTTTTCGACTTAAACGCTCCATGTAGCATGTATCACTGAGTGTCAAAAAACAGTTGTGAATGACAACAGCTGGATTTTGGGGGGATTTTATGGGTGAAACATGGTAATATAACAAGGGTCGCGATGCAGAAATCGCAGACGTCAAGGAGTGGTCGAGATTTTCTTTTTCATATATTTACCCTGTTAAACGTTTTTTCCCCCCAATCTTTCTTTGTTTGGGGCATTAGCCAACAATCATAATTATGACATGACGCTGTCGGGAGCATTAATAAATGCTTATAACAGTCATTTAGTGCTAACTGGCAAATTATCTCACTCTGAATGGATGTAAAAGAACCATGCTGGACATAAATGGAGTTAGTGACATAATTTGCCGGATGACACTTAACAACATCTGTCATAAGCATTCAGTAATGCTCATGATACTGTCATGTCATAATTGTAACTGTCTTATGACACTGCTGTCAAACAAAGTGTTACATATTAACTCAAATAAATCAACAAATAAGCCGCACAGGACTATAAGCCGCAGGATTCAAAGAGAGAGACTTATAGAGGTAGAGGGTTATAGCCTGAAAATTACGGAAAACTGGAAAGACTGGAACTGAATGCTCATCTTTCAGTGCCACTGACATCGCTAGAAGTCCAATCCATTTTGACTGGGAGGGGTGAATGAACGTGGACGTCTTGTGCTGTCAACGACAGCCAATTAGGCAAGGAAGTGACCAAAAGTCTACAGAAAGTGACGAACAAGAAAGCAAAGGATCCCCACGCAATTTCTCCAGGAATTGCATTTTCGAGTACTGTGGTACCTCTACTTACGAAATTAATTGGTTCTGGAAGTAGTTTAGGAACCTGAAACTTCCCCTAGGAGGAGACGCATTTTCCATAAATAATCTGTTCCAAACCCCCCAAAATTCAGACTTAACTCTTTTAGAATGCATAGAAATGCATCAAAACATGTAACAAATACATGTTACAATTAGATCATTGAACAATAAACATAAAATCCAAGTTGTGCATAATGTAAAAAACCAAGAATAAAGAATAAAAGTTAACACTTGTGTAAAGCTGTCAGAACATGAGGGGCGAATGAAGAGGACGCTGGAATACACACATTTACATACAGAAGTCCCTCTTACTCAATTGGATGCCAGGAATGGCATATAGCCAAACATAACATTATATATTATATATAAATAACATATATAATAATAATAAAGTATGTTCCAAACTCTGGGAGCTGCGAGTACCAGCCATAATTAATTTTTGCCTTTCATATCCTGAAATTTATTTCGTAACAATTGGCAATATTTTCGCGTTGGGGCGTGTCTTAACCTGAAACCTGTACGTGGAGACATTCGTAAGTAGAGGTACTACTGTACAATACAAAACAGGTAGTCCCCGGGTTATGAGTTCCGTTCCAACGCATGTGACGTAAACCGAATTTCCGTGTAAGTCGGAATAAAACTTATGTGCTCTAAAATAACTATTAAAAAAGTCCAAAAGTATTGTACTTTGTTTAATGATTGAGAATACACTGTCCTCTGGTGGCAGCGCTGGGTCTGGCTGGACTGTCGCCTAATGACTGTAGCCATGTCTACACGGGTATTTGGCAAAAACAACTTTTTCCACGGTTTGGCCTATCATCCGCACGCACATTTAAACGAGGGTTCTTATATCCTCTGTCCTAACTGAAGAAGTCGAATTCTGCGTTTGTGGCGCCATCATGTGGACACTGATAACCGAAGATTTAACCGTGGAAACGTCACTGACTGCAACAAACTTTGTCCCTACGACACACGTGAGACCAATGTTTACTTTTGGAGTAAATTTGACAGTCCTAGTCTTCATATTGAAGAACACATGCGAAGGATGGGTGCATTATGGACAATTATTTTTTGCCCATTGTTATGAATGTACTTAAAAATGAATTAATGCGGCTGGCTGTGGAAGCTTTTTTTTTTTCTACACATGTGCTGGTGTGGACGTAATTATTTTTTCCTGACGTATTAGGGCAGGATCCTCGGTTTGAAAGAATATTTAAAAAAAAAAAAACCTGCTAGGTTTAGACATGGCCCGAGGAGCAGACTCTTAACATGGATAAAGGACTGCTGCGCACTGGTTTGGCCCGCCTAAGGCTGTAAGTTGCTTCAGCTAATATATGTTTGAGCATAGACTTCATAATGGTATTGACGGGTCAGATCTGTGCAGGTCATGCACTGCGCCTTGCCTTCAAGTAGGGGGCCGCACACATCAAGAGGAGCTATAGACAAACACATGCACACAGCGATATAACGCCAGATTTCTGTTGAAAAAGTATGAACATACCGCATACAAACAGGAAGGATTGTCTCAGGAGTGATTTGTTCGAGGATTCAAGGTAATTACTATATTTTTCGTACCATGCATGCATTTTGAAACGTGAAAACAAAAAATCAATTGGAGAAATTAGCCGCTACGGCATTGGCATCATAGTTCACAATATTTACGTAAAATAAATGCTAACTGCACAGTTTTTTGGCTTTTAACCTAGAATCGAGACCGTTTTACGTCCACATCTATAAAGAATTCAGGGATTTATGCATTTATTCACAAGAACTTTCACCGGAAAAGCTCTTTTTACGGAAGGTGGCCGCTAGCTACATTCACTAACAGACTAGCATTGTACTTCGACATATTTACGTAAAATAAATGCTAACTGCACGTTTTTTTGTTGTTGCTTTTAACCAAGAGTTGAGACTGTTTTACGTCCATATCTATAAAGAATTCAGGGATTTAAGCATTTATTCACAACAATTTTCACCGAAAAAGCCGTTTACATAAGGCGGCCGCTAGCTACATTCCCTAACGCAGTGTTTTTCAACTGGTGTGCCACGCACAGTAGTGTGCCGTGACAAATCGTCAGGTGTCCCGCGAGAAATTATCCAATGCCGCATTTTTTGTTGGTAGAAGGTTGCAGTTGTGTGCAGATGAGCAAGGTATTTCTCGTGTCGCTTTCAAGAACTGCTCGGATTTCTAGCCATCAGCCACCTTGCTGTTCACGACAGTGTGGAACCCAGCATGTCTACTGTCTACATTTGATCGGGCTTGTCAAGTCCGATATACACGAAAGTGTCCTTTCCATTTTATCCATATGTGAGGACCGTCACTCCTCCCCCCTGCATTTTATTCCAACAAACACGTTGTCGAGGACAGCAAGGTGACTGATGGCTAGAAGTACGAGCAGTTCTTGAGCACGACACTAGCAGCTATCCAAATAGCGCCTTGGTGTCAAGCAAGCTTAAACGTCACTTCAGAACATGTTGATGGACTATTTTGTTAGCCTTTGTGAAAACAGAGAAATTGGCAACTTTTTTTAGAAAAACTACAAAGGTCAATGAGAAAGCCCTCAAAGCATACCTTGTTGCTGAACTTGTTGCCAAATTTAAAAAGTCCCACAGTATGGCAGAGACATTAATACTACCTGCCTGCAAAGCCATTGTCAGCGAGATGTTCGGCCTTAATGTGGTTAAAGACATTGCTAAAGTCCCCGTCTGATAATTCATCTAAACAGGCTCAAGTTTCACACTAAGTATAGATATTCAGAAATTGTTTTATGATTAAATACTGTACAGAAAGTAATTTAGAACATTTTTGGTTTGTGGTGTGCCGCGAGATCTTTTCCAATGTAAAAACGTGCGGTGACTCAGAAAAGGTTGAAAAACACTGCACTAACGGACTAGCATTGTACTCACTGACATATTTACATAAAACAAATCCTAATTGGACTCTTTTTTTCTTTTGCTTTTAACCTAGAATCGAGACTGTTTACGTCCATATCTATAAAGAATACAGGGATTTAAGCATTTATTCACAAGAATATTCACCGGAAAAGCTGTTTACATAAGGCAACTGCTGGCTACATTCACTAACAGACTAGCCTTGTACTTTGACATATTTACATGAAAGAAATGCTAACTGCAGTTTTTTTTACTTTAACCAAGAATCGAGACTGTTTTACGTCCATATCTATAAAGAATACAGGGATTTAAGCATTTATTGACAAAAATATTCACCAGAAAAGCTCTGTTTACATAAGGCGGCCGCTAGCTACTATCACTAACAGGCTAGCCTTGTACTTCGACATATTTACGTTAATTAAATGCTAACTGCAGGTTTTTCTTTGCCTTTAACCAAGAATCGAGACTGTTTTACGTCCATATCTGTAAAAAAAAATTCAGGGATTTAAGCATTTATTCACAAGAATTTCCAACGAAAAAAGCTTTTTGTGATTCCATTTGTGATTGGTCAGCTTTGACGGCCTCGCCAACAATGCAGGCCCCCTATTTATCGCCCCCGCACCCCATCAATACATTATTAAGTCTATGGTTTGTGTATGCATTTGTAATTAAGTTTAGAGCTACAGTTTGTGGAGTTATTTGTGAGCAATTTTCAATGAGAATTGTAAATGCATTAGCATTTGCAGCTCTGCTACAAGATAGTAGACTTTAGTTAGGCAAATAAGGCTAATCTACTAAATTTACATATTGATCAGATTAGATGGACGTATGAACACCAATTGTTTTGTGTCACGTGGTTTATTGTTAAAATGCATGTTGTTTTGAACATAAGTGTACATGTGTGTTACAGCTTTACAAATTGTCAAAAGTAAAAAGCTTCAAACAGCACAATTGTTTGGTGTCTGTATAACTCAACAACTTCATGTTTAGTGAGGACAGAACACGTCATATTAATAAAGTTAAAAATATGATACTGTGAGGTACAATAAGGTACGGTTTATCCGACTAAAAAACAACTGGAGACAAAATGGGGGACGGGATTCCGGCGTCAAAGTCGAAATCATATAAGTCGAGTATTTTGTAACCTGGGGACTACCTGTATAAAACTGCTTGAAAAATGCCAACCGCACAATCCAGCCGTGTTCTGATTCAAGTACGCAAAAAGGAAGAATTCATCTTTTTGCTTTCAGGTGAAAGAGTCCATTTTTTTTATTTGACAGAGTTGGCGTACGGATAACCGCAAAACAAAATATTCCGTAGGTCTTAAAAATGAGTCTAAATGTTCTAAAATAGCCGGCGAACGGGTCGACTGCTCTCAAAATGGCTGGCAGTGAAAGAATAGGGATTTGGGGGCTGAATGTACTGCTCGCTCCGGGTCGTCACGAGAAGTCCAAACACAATCTACAGCAGACAAAGAAAATATAAGACGTGCATATTTATGTCATGGCTCAGCATACACGTTAATGAACGTGTGATCCATATTAGGTGCATCAAGACTAATTTTATGAAAGTCTGCAAACAGAAATATCAAGAACCTAACATTAACGGATCATAAGAAGTTCAGATATGACTAAACAAACAAAATCCATCACATTTAAAGATATATGTTTCCCTGTTACAAATACACCAGAGAACATGGTGCATTTTTTTTCTTACTATCTTGACACGGCATGATGTAAAGAACAGACTAAAAAAAATTTTTTTTAAAAGAGTTCTGAACATGATGTAATTATGAACTAGGAGCAGAACTTCATCTTGCAGCTGGTGTAGTACATTTTTTTTTCCTGATTGCGTGAGAAACACAAAAAAATAGTTCGTGACAATAAGAAAAGTAGAAATTAAGAATGAATTCATATGATGCAAGTAAGAAGACTACTGCAGCTAATCAGTCCATTTGTGTGTGACGGCCTTACACGGGGGGCATTTCAGCCACGTTAAAATGAGTTGGACGGATATGAGTGCGCTTGAACAACGACGATGCATAATAAATGGACAGACAATAAGAGAATGACCATGTTAAACAAGGAGTTAAGTGGCAGGAGAGCACTGTATTTGGTATTGGCTATGGTCCTTGGGTCATTTTGGAGAGACACGGGCTGAGTTGTTTTTTTTTTTTCTTCTTTACAGGGACGTCTTTGTCATGCAGAGATGGGCAGGTTAAAGGGGTCTTTGCAAAGTCTTCGTCTTAACTGCCATAATGCATGGTGTTACTGGGGAAGACCATGGGAGAGGCCATCGAGATTGCAGCACCCCCCATGGTGAACTGGTTGGTGACCGGATAGATACTACCACTGCTACTGGGACCTGACTGGCCGGTTGTGGCTCCTGAAAAATAGAACACAGCATTACATTCAGGACGACCTCATACTGTAGGCCTGATCAATTTGTGTTGCTTACCAATGTGGGTGTCTGTACTGTGTTGATTATTAACTGGACATACCCTGGACAATTCCTGTGCTCATGATGGAGCCCATCCTGGAGTGGGTGTGGTTCACAATACTCGTGTTCACTGCGACCCCCAAAAAAACACAAAAAATGAAAAGTTATTTGTTGTCACATCAAAATCTTAATTCACCAGAGTACCAGTAAAACCACAAGCAGAACAAGCCTTCAGCGTTTCTGAACCTTCACTATCAGTTGACGGGAAACGGGGTGCGGGGCCACTCCGTAGGGGGCCTATTTTCAAAAACTTAAAATTCTCCCCCCCCCCCAAAACCAAAGCCCCTAGCAACTAAACTAAAACAGACACCTCCCTTAGGCATATACATTATGAGTCTCCATGACCAGCGGCATCAAAAAATTTGAAGTCGTTCCCTAACAGAATCCTGATTATTTTTTATATAAGTATAACAAAATTTAAAATGGCTATAAAATTCTCAGATTTTACGTTAGATGCACAAAAATCACCAAATGCAGAGATAATCACCAATAATTTAAGAATCAATAGCAATATTTAACATATAAGGCCAAAATAGCGACTTTTTTTTTTTTTTTTTTTATTTAGTGCAATTTTGACATAAGTTTTCAAAAGCCAATAAATCACTCAATTTTCACATAAGAAACTTAATACTTGAGGAAAGCATGCAGAATCATCTGAATTTTACGCAACAAACGCAAATTTTGCATTTTTCTACATCCAATCACAACTTACTTAGGCTGAATTCCGATGTCGCTATTGCCTTAGCACATCTTGCCGGCTATCTGGCCCTTGTTGTTTTTAAGTTTGAGAAGTTATATAAAATTAAAAAAAAAAAATTGTATGGATGCAGAAATGTTTAAATTACTAGTTTTTGCCCAAAAACGGGTAGTTTGCCGAAAATTACCTGATTATTTGAATGTAAATTTACGTTATTGTGGATTAGAGTGAAGATCGGCCCAAGCCCGATCAATTAACTCGATTTGCAGGCCCGAGCCCAAAAACCACCGAAATTTTATGTTTTTTGTTTTGTGAGGACTCAGGAGAAGGAGGAAAGGGAGGGGATGCGTCAGTCAAGTTCAGGGTCTCTGCACATTTCTGACAAGCAAATATAATGCTTTTTAAGACCATATTAACACCTCTGAGTAGGAGTGGGAACCTCTTGGTACTTCACGATACGATACGTTTTGCGATACAAAGCTCACGATAACGAGGATCTGACGATACGACGATTATCGATACATTGGTCAGGAAATCATTCCAGGATATTCTACAAACAACTAATGATCAGAAACACAAGCTTCTGCTGTGAATTAGAATGAGTTTATCACTTGTAGACGTCCAATCCATTTGAAGTGGGAGGGATGGCAGCGAATGAACGAATGTTCATTCGCTGCCATCCTTCCCACTTCAAACAGATTGAACATCTATGGCCGTCAGTGATAGCCAACGCCAGGTAATGAGGTAATTTTGTGCTATTTAAGGTAATTTACCTGTTGATTTTCAGTTACTTCCTGTTGATTTTGGGGTATTTTATGGGTCACTTCCAGTTTATTTTGAGTTACAGAACAGGAAGTGACCTGGGAATCACCCGAATCAATAGGCAGAGACTCAAACTCAACAGGAAATGACCTGTAAATGCCCCAAAATGAACAGCAAGTGACCTGTAAATGCCCTGAAAATCGGACAGAATAACTGTAAATGCTCTGGTTTCGAATGAACTAACGTTCCCTGTCTAAATGATTGGGCGTCGAGCACCATCAATGCAGCCTTATAGTTAACTGAAACACTATCATGGTGGAAGATATTGGTAGCAACTTGTTGGTCCCCCATCCCCCCCCCTTTTTTTTTTAAACAGTGACACCTTTTTAAAACGATATCTGGATTCTTGGCAGGAGCGTATCGATAACTTTTTGGGATACAAAGTATCATGATATATCACCATTTCGATATATTGTCACACCCCTACCTCTGAGTATAAAAAAATAAGACCACTACCATGGAACAAATATGTATGGTTAAAAAAAAACAAAAAACAAAAAACACACCTCAAGTCAAAGGATTGGAAAAAAAAAAAAAAAAAAAAAAAAAAAAAAAAAAAAACCATATAAATCAGTGCATGTTCACTTCACCAAACAAAACTAACTGCCTTTTCAATATTTTAATGCTAGGGTACTGCTGTCAACAGTGCAGCAATACAACATCAACAGTAGGTAAACAAGTGGAAGTTTTACTACTTATCAAACTGCCTCAGTGGATTGGATTTTTCCTTAAATCTGTAGTGAGACACCTTAGTGCAGTGCTTCTCAATTATTTTCTGTTACGCCCCCCCAAGGAAGACGTAAATGTTTCGCGCCCCCCCAAACTCTCTGCCGCCACTGTAAATAGTATCATTTGTCTATAAAATTACTATTATAAATACACATCTGCCTAACATTGTGTCCTTTTTTTCTAATAAAGAAAAAAGTAACATAGATCAACTTATAATAAAGTATAACTTTATTAACATTGTTTTGTTTGTAACAGAAAAGACTTGACGCGCATCAATTTGCCTGAATTAAAAAAAAAAAAGTCACATCCAAACGGTAAAAAATACACACAAGGTACATTTTTGACCATTTGATACAGAGGTCACATGCGCCCCCCCTGGCATCGCTCTGCGCCACCCCAGGGGGGCGCGCCCCACTATTTGAGAAGTACTGCCTTAGTGAGAGGTCACAGTATCAGGTCTCACAGGTCTTAATTACATCAATAAGTTGTTTTGGTATGAGTGCTGGTTGTGTTTTTTTACCATCGCTGGCTTATTGTCCGTTACCATTGTTGGTATAGTTATTGTTGCCGTTTATAATTTGTTTGTCCTGTGTGTGTGGCCTTTACCATAGTTGGTATGGTTTTACTTTCATTTACCATGTTGGTATGAAATTGTTTTTGGTTTGGGTGTTACCTGTGGTAACTTCATCACAAGGGACAAAATTTGTTACAAAAATGTATATGTACAAAACTGTTTGAACTGATTTTTGGTTGCCTACATATTTGGAAGGAAGTAGCAAGATTTTTCTTGGTGCTTAATTAGATGAGAATGGGGGGGAATTAAATATTTTTTCTTCTTCCCACTCCTTTTCAGGCATGTAGTTGATGTTGCTATGTTGCTTAGTTTGGCTGCTCTTTTTTGTTATATGATTATATGAGCGTATATATTTGCTGTCTTGACAAGGAAAATCATGGCCTAAAATAAACGAATGAAATGAAATGAATCTCTTTGTGTAGATTACGATGGTTAAGAAGATATTTTAGTTTATCATAAAAATCTAATTTAGTGGTTGGTTTACGATATATGCAGTATACTGTAAATGACATAGTTGAGAGTGAGATATTTACACCAACACACTCAAGTTAGGTGTCTTCTAACCCTTCAATCTGTTTGCATTTTAAGGTGTTTTTGACGTACGATAGAACTCCTCCATCCCTTCCATGTTTCCTATCATTCCTAAACACATTATACTGAGGCATGGTATTCACAGCATTTGATAATGAAAGTGTCAACCATGTTTCAGAAAGGCCAAGAAAGTCAATATTTGAGTTGCAGAGTAGATGTTCTAGCTCTTCACGTTTAGGTGCCATACTTCGAATATTTAAATGTCCACCCAATATTCCCTTTGCACATAATGCATAACTAGTCATTTGAAAGCTAGCCAAGTGCAGAATATGAAATAGGTGACAAACCCAATGCCGTTTTCATTCTCTGCCAATTAGAGCCCATCTAAAGTGGTTATTCGATCAAAAATGACTGTCATCTTGTCCTTCAAAGTGCAGATGTTAGCAAATTTGAAGCCAATATATTAACTGCCAGACTTTTTATTCTACCTTATTCCATTATTTGGTAATCACCATTTGAAAATAGGTCAAATGATGGAAATCAAGTCGACATTAGTAAGTTAAAAAAGAACTGCAAAACAACCTTTCGCAGTCAGCCGTTTTGTTCATAGTTACATGTCATATAGTGTAGAGTTGTCCGATGATGACTTTTTAACAGATAACCAATACCCCGATATTGTCCACGTCCAAAAATCTGATAAAAGGTCAAACCGATACTGTTACATACATACAGTCATGGACTTAACATATTATGGTATAATTCTTTATTTTTCAATCATTTATTGTTCATTTAATTTTTGCACCAAGAATGAAAATGGTCCGCTCACATAACAAATCCCAAGCATCTTAGGTAGGAGACATAACTGCTGTGTTAAACTGCTGCACTTTGAAGGCGACATGCATATTGGCCAAAAACCGCTAACGAAATACCGACGTTGATATTATACGGTCTGATTTTAAAATGCTTTTATCGGCCGATATTATCGAGTAGCCGATAATATCGAACAACTCTAATGCAGTGCTAGTGCTATAGTAAACATCCTTTAGCAAACCACAAGTTTCAACACTTCAGCTCAACAATGGCATAGCTCAGCTGTAGTGGCTTTGCTTACTTTGCGTTAGCCCCCTGTTTGTCGTAAAGCTTGTCTTTGGGGGTTCGCGTGTTGTCCTTTCTGCGTTCAGGACTCATATTTTAAATAGCCTGTCTCAGGACATAATTTAAGACAGGACAGATTTCTGTAGCTATTTTGTTTATCTTAAACTCCTTCTGAAGCATTGTCATAAACAAGTAAGACGGCTAAACCTCCCAACGCCCTTATACTTTATATCTAAAGTCAAAAGGCCAGCGTTCACTGACTTTTTTGCAACTATTATGGTTAGAAATAAATGTAGAAATAAACTGTAGGAGCATGTCACAGACTACCAAAACTCACATTCTATGTTTTAACATTAAATACAGTGGTATGAAAAAGTTTGGGCACCCCTTTCACACTAGTTATTGGGAGGGGGGGGGGGCATTGGTAAACCTGCCGATCCAAGTCTTACATACACAGGTAAAACTAATAATGAGAAAGGGTATTTACGGTGACAGTTTCTTTCTCCTCTTTGGATCTTCTCTAAAGAGCCTCAAAACAACTCTCAAATGACCTAAAAACCAAGATTATTCAACATCATGGTTTGTGGGAAGGATACAAAGAGGTGTCAGCTGTTAGTTTTCACCTTGAGGAATATAGTGAGGAAATAGGAGACCACAGGCTTGTTAGGGCCTGGAGTGGCAGGCCAAGAAAAATCTCAGATAAACAGAGGTGAAGGATGGTCTGAAGAGTCAAACCTTCCCCCAGACTAGCTCCAAAGATAAAACATGAGGTTGCTGCAGATAGTGTCATTGTGCATTGTTCAACTATTCAGCGCACTTTGCACAAGGAGATGGTGTATGGAGAGCAATTTTGAAGAAGCCTGTTCTGAATGCATGCCACAAACAGAGTCCTCTGAGTTATGCTGATGCACATTTGGACAAACAAGCTAAATTTTGGAATAAGGAAGTGTGGAGTCATTAAACTAAAAGGGAGTTATTTGGACATAACAAGTGGCGGTATGCATGGAGGATGAAGAACACAGCATTCAAAAAAAAAAAAAAAAAACACGTGCTACCCACAATACAATTTGATGGGGTTCCATCATGCTGTGGGGCTTTTTGTCAGTGCAGGTACTGGTAATCTTGTAAAAGCTGAAGTTCGCATTGATTCCAGTATAGCAGCTTGAAAAATGTTTCTTAACACAGAGATGTGCCTTTTACTGGGTGACTGTTTAACAATGTAAACCTGTTCATTATTTTGAAAAAATGTCAATTTCCCAAACACAGCTGCGCAATATTCTTAACACAGTTCCTATCTAAGATCAGAATTTTCTCTCAAGGGGCCACCTTCCACTAAGTCATCTGAATTTCATTATTTTGAAAAAATGTCAATTTCCCAAACACAGCTGCGCAATATTCTCAATACAGTTCCTATCTAAGATCAGAATTTTCTCTCAAGGGGCACCTTCCACTAAGTAATCTGAATTGCTTTGTTCGTGGGAAAATTTATTGAAGGAACAACGCCATAATTTTTGTTTGCTGCTCTGTGTTTACATGGGAGCCTCGTCAAAAATGTCACAATGCTGTCTAGCGTTGCACAGTGGGCAAAACGGAGAAAGACGTACCTAGAGGGATTAGGTTGTTGTGAGAGACTGATGGGCCACTGCCAATGACTGTACTAAGGTCATAAGCCGCAGGCATTCCTGGATAGGACGATAAGAAACACAGCAATGACCAATATTAACAGAGATAAACATCAACCGCATCAAAGTTGCTCCAATGGCATCATAGTTTTGGGTTTACAAGGCGAGACAAGAAAGAAAAGATGTAACTACATATCTATGGTAGGGCTGTCAAAATGATCGTGTTAACCGGCGGTAATTAATTTTTTAAATTAATCACGTTAAAATATTTGACGCAATTAACACACATGCCCCGCTCAAACAGATTAAAATGACAGCACAGTGTCATGTGCACTTGGTACTTGTGTTTTTGTCTCCCTCTGCTGGCGCTTTGGTGCGACTGAATTTATGGGTTTAAGCACAATGAGCATTGTGTAATTATTGACATCAGCAATGGCGAGCTACTACTTTATTTTTTGATTGAAAATTTTACAAATTTTATTAAAAAGATAACATTAAGAGGGTTTTAATATAAAATTTCTATAACTTGTTCTAACATTAATCTTTTAATAACTACAAGTCTTTCTATTCATGGATCGCTTTAACAGAATGTTAATGTTAATGCCATCTTGTTGATTTATTGTTGTAATAAACAAATACAGTACTTATGTACAGTATGTTGAATGTATATATCCGTCTTGTGTCTTATCTTTCCATTCCAACAATAATTTACAGAAAAATATGGCATATTTTATAGATTTGAATTGCGATTAATTACAATTCATTTTTAAGCTGTGATTAACTCGATTAAAAATTTTAATCGTTTGACAGCCCTAATTTATGGTGTAAAATGACTGACTTGAATTTCTGTTCACATTTCCACATGGTGCCTGTGCCCGATTTTTAATCGTTTGACAGCCCTAATTTATGGTGTAAAATGACTGACTTGAATTTCTGTTCACATTTCCACATGGTGCCTGTGCCCGTAGAAATGAGAAAGCAGTAGATATTTTAGTCTGTTCTGTATATTTACTGGCAGTACAAAGTTGTTTATTGTTTCATTGAAATTGCTGGATGCTTGTGGAAGTTTTCTTTTTTGAAATGAAGATATTGATTTAGAGACTCTAAACTAAAGTCTTTGTTATATTAATGCCAAGCTCAAACAACACATTTCCTTTGATTGCTGCTCCTCATGTTTACAGTGTGAGATAACAAAAGAAGGTGAAGTGAAGTCGAGCATCTTGGAACAGAGGAGCGGCCAAACTACAAGGCCTGATGATCGTATGTGGGCACCAAGAGTGATGTCTGACAGCAGACATCGTCATTAGCCAGGATAAGCAGCTAGAGCCACTTTGTATATTAGCAACAATTCTCAGCTTGGAAATGAAAAAAAAAAAAAAAAAAAAAAAAAAAATGAAAAGGTGCTATAAAATACTAAAGTCAGTGAATTTAAAATGATAGCAGAGCACATTTTGGACACCAACCCATCCAAAAAAGTGACAGAAAAGGCTTAATCATGAAATTAGATATAAATTAAGTCTTCCTATCTCAGCTGCCTTTGTCCCGCCCACTAAAAATGTCCTATTGGAAGATGTCACACCCAAAATGAGCTGCAGATGTTGGCAGTCTGCTAGCATGCTATCCGTAGACTTTCAATTCTGTTGTTGCTGTTTGACCGTTCTGTCAACATGTACTAGCTAAAGCAGCGCTAGAAATCTAGACATGACCAATTCTGGTTGTATTGCCAGAACCAGAATTACTGGAAAAATAGTGGACGTTCCCTGATTCATTGTTTTGGATTGAATAACTATGAAATGGTAAAAGCCAGCCCGATTTGAGTGTCAAATTTGTTTTCTACATGTAAATTACATTAGTTAGTGACCATTTCATCGTACATTTGAAAAGTGACTTCGGACAATTAGTATGGGCTGTACATCCCGAGAGACAGGATTTGAAGAGATATTTCTCCACACCTTTTTATGTAACAGGTCACCAGGTAAGAGCGGTCATTTCACAGACGTGTGTTTGATTTGATGACATTAGCGGTAAAGGGTACTCATTTTTTTTCTCCTTCTCCAGCTCAGATGCAATGAAAAAATAAGACAATAGGAGTATTTTCCACCATTCTTCATTATGGCGGTGAATTTGGCTTTTTATTTATTTTATTGCATTATTCAGTAATTAAAGCCAGACAAAAAATGAAAGAACAGAAGTCATACACCAAACATGATTAAATACACATGCTACGTAGTATCAGTAGCGTTGCTATCACGATATGACTATTCTTAACAGAGGACATGACGTGAGGGTGGAGACACCTAGCAACTGGAGGAGGACAGGTGAAATTGAAGGCTTACGAGGTAAATGTGCAAACAGTGTTAGTAATTTGTATCAGGACAAATCTGTGAGAATTAAACAGACGTGACCAAATGTTTTCATACCACTGGGCCAAAAACTAAGAGGCAAAATGAACTTATTAAAGCTCCAGTGTTCTGAAAACCTTTGAGGAGTATCTTAATGTTAGAGTATAACAATCAAAATTCATGTTCTATGCTTATTATTTCTTCAGTTACTGTTCCAGTTCGGAGTGGGAACCTCTTGGTACCTCACAATGCGATACGATTTGCTCACGATAACAATGGTCTGACAATATGGCGATACAACGATTATCTATACATTGGTCAGGAAATCATTGAACATCCGTTCATTTGCTGCCATCCCTCCCACTTCAAACGGATTGAACGTCTATGGCGGTCAGTGGCAGCCAACGCCAGGCAATGAGATAATTTAGGGCCATTTAAGGCCTGTTGATTTTCAGTTACTTCCTGTTGATTTTGGGGTATTTTAGGGGTCTCTTCCTGTTTATTTTGAGTTACAGAACAGGAAATGACCTGGGAATCACCCAAATGAATAGGCAGTGACTTAAACTCAACAGGAAATGACCTGTAAATGCCCTAAAATGAACAACAAGGACTTGTAAATGCCCTGAAAATTGGACAGAATGACTGTGAATGCTCTGGTTTCGAATGAACGAACGTTCCCAGTCTAAATGGATTGGGCGTCGAGCACCGTCAATGCAGCCTTAGAGTTAATTGAGACAATATTATGGTGGAAGATTTTGGTAGCAACTTGTTGGTTCAATTTTATTTTATTTTTTTAGACATTGACACCTTTTTTTAAATGAAATCTCGATTCTTGGCAGGAGCATATCGATAACCTATTGAGATAGTTGACAAAGTATCACAATACATCACCATTTCGGTATTTTGTCACACCCCTAGTTCCAGTTGTTTCATTAATTGCTAGTTATGATATTTGGTAACACTCTTTTGGTAACTCTTTGATAGTAGCGCCATAAGACTGTCATAAGAACTTCATATTTATGAAATGACACTGCCATGAGCGTTAATGAATGCTTATGACAGATGTCATTTTGTGTTATTCAGCAAACTATCTCACTTTTGAATGGATGTAAAAGAACCGAGCTGGACATAAATGGCGTTAGATACATAATTTGCCGGACGACACTTAATAACATCTGTCAGTAGCATTTATTACTGTCTATGATAGTGTCATGTCATAATTATGATGGTCTTAAGTCAGTCTTATGACGCTGCTGTCAAATAAAGTATTAGTAATACCTATTAACCCTATTAAATCAACAAACATGCCATATTGGATTATAAGCCACAGCATTCAAAATGCGGGAAAAAAGTAGGCTTATAGTCCGAAAATTAGTGTAGATTTTTGCATATTGGCCGGTCAGATTAAAAAAAAAAGGCCGATATACATATACGTCAAATTTCCAAATATCGGCAGCGCTAGGCTGATAAATCAGCCTATCTCTAGTTCAGTGGCTGTCCACCACTGCATCGGTCCATTTCATTGCACATGATGATACAGTATATGGCTTGGCTATAGCTGCTCTGCTTTGTAAACCCAGTCCAAAAAGCTCTCTGCGTAGTGTACTTGGGCTAATCTGTAAACTACATGAAGTTTGGAGCCCTTGGTGACCTCTTTGGTGCCTCAGCATCCCTCTCCATCAGTTTACATGGCCTACAGCTTCAAGGCTGAGTTGCTGTTGTTCCCGAACTCTTCAATTTTTTCAATAATAAAACTGACAGTTGACCGTAGAATATTTAGGAGTGAGGAAATTTCCTGGCTGAACTTGTGGCACAGGAGACAGTTCCACGCTGGAATTCACTGAGCTCCTGAGAGTGACCAATTCTTTTACAAATGTTTGTGAAAACAGTTTGCATGCCTAGGTGCTTGATTTTATACAACTATGGCCAGGCCAAGTGATTAGGGCACCCGATTCTGATCATTTGGATGGTTGAGCAAATACCTTTTGTAATACAGTGTATGTTGATTTGCAGCAGACAACTTGGAGGGGAAAACCACTAAATAGAATGTATCACCGGCAAGCTGAAGAAGTAGCTAACATCAAGAAATCCTCCCAGTGGCTGGAGTACACTCGATTTGACAGAAAGCACAGAAGCTCTAATCATGGTTGCACAAGAACAAGCCCTAAGTACAAGGGCCATAGAGACCAAGATCTACCGAGGCAGATCAGACCCGAGGTGCAAGCTATGCAAACTTGCAAAGATGGGCCATGCCACAGAGGGTGTCTGAAAACAATAAGGCCAAGGTTCTGTGGCATCATGGTGATGGATAAAGAACAGGAGGGAGTGACTGTGATACATGTGGCAATACCAGCTCATGCCAACATCAGGACAAAGGAACACTAGAAGGTGGAGAAGTACCAAGGGCTGAAAGAGCAGTTGGAGCAGAAGTGAAAGGTGAAAGCTAGCATGGTTCCCGTGGTAGTGGGAGCACTTGGGGCAGTAGCCCCCAAACTGTGAGAGTGGTTCCAGCAGATCCCAGGAACAATATCTGAAGCCTGAGTCCAGTCCTACAAACAGCTAAGACACTGTGAAGAACCATCAAACTCTCAGGCCTCTAGTAGAGGATCCGAGCTTGAGGATGACACAGAACCCCCCCATGAGGATGAAAGGGATGTACGCACCCTTTGGAGAGCTGAGACCTGACAGTGTCATTAATTGTTCACAACCATTGTCTGGGAAGACAAAGTGACGTCAATCTCAAAGGCTTATCTGACTTTGCTCCAACAACTGTCACCATGGGTTCTTATAAGCAGTTGTTTGGGACATTGAAACTTAAAAATAGTTGACAACCACAACGCAGGAGAAGGCTATAAGAAGATAAAAGCATTTTTAGATGCAAGTATCCTCTGCTAGGAATGTAATCAAGAAATGGCAGTCATCAGGAGCAGTGAAAGTTAAATCAAGATCTGGAGGACCCCAAAAAATGTTAGAACAGCTAGCATGATTGTGAGAAAAGAAGCCATGTTTGTTTGCACAATCCCTCCAGAAAGATCTGTCAGACACAGTGGTACACTATTCCAGTATGATGAGAAATGTGTAAAAATAAGGTCCTTATGTAAAAGTCATCTGCAGAAAACTGCTTCATCACTACACACCACCCTCACCACAAAAATCAGCGTCTGAAGTTTGTAAAAGGACATATAGACAAGCTTGATGCATTTTGGAAATGAGTTTGATTGGCTGATAAGGGTTAAAATTGAAGAAACGTATGGATAAGAAAAGATACGGAATTTAATGAATAGAACCTCTGTCCAACTCTTAAGCATGGGGGCTGTCAAAATCCTGGAAATATAATACCTAAAGAATTTTACAATAAATTTAAGACCTTAATTACACGAATTTTAATCTATGTCGCTTAGGATTTTTGAGGACCAATGAGAAACCTGTTTTTCCAATGCTTCAGAGGGAGTTTGTAAGCTACAGAAAGTAGCTACAGAAATCTGCCATTAAAGTTTTAGTAAATGATTATTTGCCAAAACCAATAGTTAATCAGTTAGAACATTAAATATCTTGTGTTTACAGTGTATTCAATTGAATATGCAGTAGGTTGAACCTGATTTGCAAATCATTCTGTTTTTATTCATGTTTAACAAAATGTCCCAACTTCAGTGGAATTCTTGTTTTACAGTGTGATGTTGGTAATGCATATGACAAAACACATGTGTAAAAAAATGATTTTAGGAAAATTGAAAAACATAAATAAGATGGCACCACACATTTTTCTGGCATTTTTTTTAACAGTCTACGTCAAGCAGTTAGTTAAAGTGCCTATGACAGCATAAAAAAAATCTTAAATAGCCTTATTATGTGAATTAGAATCATATTTTGAGACAATTCGACTACCGTAATTTCCCGAATATAACGCGCACTTTTTTCCCCCAAAATCAACTTGTAAAATCATGGTGCGCATTATAAACGGGTACATGGATGGAGACAGAAATATATATATATATATATATATAATATATATATATATATATATATATAAAAAACGATTTAAAAAAAAAATTGACACGGCCATGTTGTGTTGAAGAAACGTATGCGGCGATCCGTTGCCAACCATTACGGTACGTGACGTCACTATTTTGTTTATTTTGTTTTGGTAATACTTCACTCTGATCGGCCGAATGATTTCGTCTGTGTTAAATTCTGCTTTTTTCACTCTTCATAAAGCACAGAATTTAGTTTCTTGAACTCATTTGAGTCAACGTTTATTGCAGCTCCGCAACTCAGACCATAACAAACGTAACAACACAGACTTCCTGTGTCCGTCAACTATATCTGTCCCTCGGGAAACTCAAACCCAAATAACAATAGTTCCTATTGTTACTGTCGTGTCGACAGCGATGAGCTCTCTCGGATTTCCGACTTACGTTCTCACTTTCATTTTAACATATCAATCCATGGAGGAAACATTTATTCATCATGATGAAACGAGCAAGTTATACAGCAGCCTTTAAAAGAAAAGTCACATCTGTTTTGTTTTCTCCTGGATTCTGGTAAGTGCAAGAAGTTATCAGATCATATTATTACCGTACATACGATCAGTTTACAGTAATGTTTTGAACTACCAATGTGTTATGCCTGTGCTATGTTTCACCAGTCAGTAAAATGACATTACTGTATCTGTACACGAGCTCTGTTTTCTAGTATTCTTCTATTTAATGGTGCTAAAATTAGGGTGCGCGTTATACACGGGTACAATAATTTCCCCTAGATTTTACAAGTAAATTTGGGGTGCGCGTTATACACGGGTGCACCTTATATTCGGGAAATTACGGTATATACAAAAATTTGGCAAAGCACAGATGACGAGAAATTGGGTCTTTTAATCTGCAGTTTAGTCTCGCCTGTCATTATAGCACTCTAGCGTCCCCAGATGGATGAAGACATCGGCAGGGTCACGATTTCAGCTGATTTAGAATGCAGCCCATTGAGGGGGAAGATTCAGAATGAGGAAAATACGACAGAGAGCAGCAAAGCGTCATGATTGCTTCAGTCTCTCTATTCCAATATTTCGACAGGATATTCCGCCTATTTAAGTATTTTTCCCCAGTTGGTAAATTGCAATTGGTATGGTCATGACAAATAACAGTCTTGTGCTAAATGGAATATGAAATATTAAAAATGAATTTATTCAGTGCGACAGAGCAAAATTACTGCATAATGGTCAAAACTGCTGACTTCTTCCTCTCTCGAACGGTAATTTATGCCACCAGAGTTAGTCCGGCTTTGGTTATTTCCCTGCCCCGGCTTCGGAGACGGAGGAAAGAGCGTAAACAAAACAGGAGGCATGACAGCTAGCCGACATGCTAACCCGAACAGAGTGGCTTTTCCAAGTCTTATTCTCGCCAGCCCCCAAGTTACGGCTCGTCGTTCTGCTGCTGCCACGGCGGACTAGCAGTGCTCGTCGCCAGGAATAAACGGCGAAAATAGCCCATTCTCGGTGGCCAAACCGGCCGACGTATGAGCGGGGGGCTGCTAGCGGCCAAGCTGAGGAAAGCGCATTCTAGGCGGGCACGCGAATAGGACCAAGGGGGTGGAAGTGACCATAGCGTGTAACAAGCTGCTGGTCGTCGGCCTTGTGGCCTTCTCGGTGGACAAGGAGCATTGTCACCCACAAAATGCAAGCCACCTCCTTATTAAAACGTGTGGCATGATCCCCGTATTTGACATAATATAAAACATGTAGCTTACTCACTTCCTCATTGGTCCAACGGTCCCACAGTTGTCAGACTTGTTTTGGCCATTATCCGCAGTGAACAGAGCCTTTTTGAAACCCAAAAAGGGTCACACGCCTCTCTCTGCAGCAACAAAAGGCTGCAGCAGATTGGGCTGGCGTGATGCAAAAAATAAACGAAATAATCAGCAAAATCAGCTGAATCCGCAGTCGTTCTGCATACTGTAGTATCGGGTGTATACTGAAGATGATTAGCCCACTGACGTCACATTCGCATTTTTCGTCAATCCAGGAAGTCACTCATTTCGATGATGTGGGAATCAAAAAGTTGAATAGATATATTGATCGCTTCCACACACATCCAAGCGGTCCATTTCATTTAGGAGTATAAAATACCATGTGAAATATGAAATAAACAGTCTTTTTGCTGTCATAGGCACTTTAAGTTATTAAACTTATAAAAACAGTAATTCTTTCACAATCTCATTTTCTGAAGGCAAAATGGCACACAGGTATAATGTCTCTTGTATAAATGTAAAATATCAACTACAAAAAAAAGATAGAAATGTCTCTTCTGTGTTGAACTTTTCAAATAATGTTTCAACTGCATCAGTCGTGAATCAATCGTTCATGTTTAACTTCATTTTTTTCATGTTTTTAAAGAGTGTTGTATATGGTAATCTCACAAAACATTCTTGAATTGCAGTAATTCACATTATGTTTATATTAAGCCAATCTTAACCTTTTCAAACCGCATAGAATGTGTTAACTACATACAAATTATTTGATATACACATTGTACAGTGTGAGGAAAAAGTGTACAAATTTCTGTCTGTTATCCATCCAATTTGGTTTGATAATCAAATCAATAACTAATACCACTCAAAAACGATGCCTTCAATTTTTAATTGACCCAGTCATGAGAATTTACAGGACACGGAGGAAAAATTAAACTCCTTGTCTTTAGTAGTGGTGTAATGATTTATTGATATGGATCAATATATCTGTGAAGCAGAATGAAATCAAAATGGATACAAAGACGCAAAACACTATCATACTCTGTCCTTCTCGGGCTATTGAATGCAACTTGACTTTTTGGTTGTCTTGGAAGATGTTTTGCTTGTCCTAACAACTGTCATAATAGCCACATACTGCATTCTCGACACACTTTTGCTTGCTTAAAATTTGTAAACAAAAAAATTCAGCAATGAGAAAGTGTCATTGCTCGGCAGTTGCATGGATGAAGTTATTCTATAGCTAAGTTCATACCGCAGGTCTCAGTGCACAAATCTGATTTTTCCGCGTTTTTTAGCCTCACGTCAGGCATTAACTTGACAGTCTGAACAGGACAGGTCGATAAAAGTGGACAATTTCAAATTGGATCTAGGCCACTTTTGTATGTGGTCAAAATCTGAGCTGGGATATTTTTTTGTTTGAAATTTTTCTTTTTTCCTTTTTTGTTTCTAGTCAATGGTGCACTTTTGTTTGCTGGATGCAGAACCTAATAAAAACACATTTCACAATTTTTCCTGAATATGCCATCAGTTTTTGAGGGTTTTTTGTACTTGAAAGAACCTGCGACACATGTAAATGCTAAGAGGAAAAAAGGCATTTCTTCCAAACCTTTATTTTACCCATGTGGAGCCAAGTGTAGGTAAAATGATGTGTTTAAATGGGATAACTTTAAGCACACTGTTAATTCTTGTGATTTTTCTGACAAATGTTAAGGCTTAAAAAAAAAAAAAAAAAAAAAAAAAAAAAAAAAAAAAAAAGGCAGAATTATATGGAATTCCAAGGGGCTCACATACTATTTCTTGCCACCATATGTTTTGGAGTCGTAGTTGCAGTAACCATCATTAATAATTTTTTAAATGTTTGTTAGTCACCTGATACGGACATCCCTTGACTCATGCTGTAGGCTACTCCTGTGTTCCAAATATTTTCTGAGGGCGAGGAGTAATGTGACCCAGGAGGCGGGTTTGGGGTGGTACCCGTGTACCTGTAAATACATAAAGGCTTGATGTGAGCAAAACAAAGCACACTATTCTAGGGGGGTGGGGCAAATTTAAAAAATGTCAAGAAAATTAAATGGTCAAAATACATCACTGAATTCAAAATCATGAAAATGTAAATGATTAGATTTAAAATACTGTATAATTTAAAGGGAACCTTCGACTTAAAGACTTGTAGGCGCTAATGAGCCACAATTAATCTCTTTTACTAAAATATGTTATTAGAAACACATTAAATTTTGTCATTGATTTAACAATCTAAAATATTTAGTACATGTTTTGACCTACGGAGGGTGCCATATTTTATGGACGCTTGGGGTGATGATGTAGATTGTCACTATCACTCGACGAATACTGCCGAGTTACTGCAATTCCTTCTACACGGCGAGACGTCCAACACATGCGCTCATCGGTTTAAAGCGGCACGTACTTACCATTTCTGTTTTTATTGGGTCCTTTATTACCTTTTCATTGCCTCGAAATACTTTTTGCATGTGTTTCCCTCTCATACTTTTAAGCATTATTTTCTTGTGGTAGCTTTAACACTTGAAGTCCCAGAGAATTCTTGTACTCCTAATAGTCCCAAGCAATGGCCGATTTGGCCTCTACCCCGGAAAAACCCAGAGGTGGCCAAAATGACCCAAGTGCTTTTAAATTGGAAAGTCGTTGTCCGACAGACAAGAGCCATTCATATATGGGAATATTAGGAGTATTTGTGTTGGGGAAAGGCCGAATCGGCCTTTGCTGGGTTTTCTAGTGTTAAAGCAGATTGTTGATCTGTTGACCACATTAGTCACCTAGCATATTTAAACCACCCTTATTTGATATGACTACATGTAAGTATTTCCTTAAGGCATCTTTTAGTATGTTCTGTTTGTATTGTTGTTTGTAGTAATTTGGGTGTCAAATTGGCCTCTTGTAGCACGTTTCGTCGGGGTAGCACATTTTGGCAGAACAGTTTTTTTTCCCGACTCTCGTCTCGTCTCATCCGTCTTTTATGTTCATTTTGCTTTTGCTGCTCGTTTTGTGAGATATCGACAATGGTAAATGGCGTCATGTTCATCAATGTTCCTCTCGGGTTCAAACTGAAATGGTTGAACAAATGACATGTTTATGTCTCTGTATGTTTAAGTCACACTCTGTAAGCCTGGCAGCGTAACCATGTGATGTCACCGCCCTGCGACGTCAACAACAATGGTGACGTACTAAACTAATTTTACAAACTGTATAAAAACGAAAACATCAAGAGGGATTACAATATCAAATTCTTTTAACTCATAATAACATATATATATGGCAACACTCAGCTCCTATTGGTGCGTGCGATACGGCAACGCGCCGCTCCGATTGGTGGAGAAAAGTGAGCTTGACCCCTTTGCTGATTTACTGAAGGAATATTCCGCTGCCAATCTTCGCAAGCGCTACAGCATGATTAGCCAACGTCGGTCCTCGAGGGTCCTATCCAGCTTGTTTTCCATGTCTCCCTCCTCCAACACACTTGACTCAAATAATCAGGATCGTTAACATCGTCCTGCAGAGCTTACTGATGAGCTGATCATTTGATTCAGGTGTTTTAAAGGAGGGAGGAATGGAAAACAAGCCAGATAGGGGTCCTCGAGGACCGGAGTTGGCTACCCCTGCGCTACAGTATTAGTTATCTAATTTTAGAACTTATATGATCCAGTTAATTAAACAAACAAAATTATTTTCTGTACTACTACTACTACTACTTATAATAATAATTCATCTTGCTTTAAGTGTATGCATATTTATTCTCGAATTAATAACAATTCTGACCTTTCAAAGCTTTGTAAAGATTAAATATACTAATTTATTGCTTAAAATAAGTCTTTTAAGCTTAGTTTCAGCTCGCTATTTTTTTTTATTTCAAGAAATCTGAGTAAAATTTACTTGACGTACTGGCAGATAATTTCACTTATTTGTTGTAGATTTAAACTGAAAACAAGGGAATGTAACTCATTTTAGAGAGGTTTTGGCAGAGCAGCTACTCAGACACAAAGAATAGGAATCTTGAGTGTTCTTATTGTCTGTACAGTTTTAACGTGGGTGTTTGATATACTGTACTGGCCTGGAACTCCAGACTCACCGCGGTTCCGGCTATAGAGTCTGGGAGCCAGCTCCTTATTGGCCTCTCGAGCCCGAACGAAATCGTCTGTGCAATCATATTCGTTTATTTGCGTGACGTGTTCTTAACGAGCAACGTCACTCTTGCACGTCGGAAGTAGTCTCCACAGCAACACAGATGACGAACGGGAGAGCCGAGAATATGTTCCTGTCCGTGGTAAATTCAGTTTTAAATGACCAAAAAGACATTGAGTCAACAGTCTGTCTCGCGCTAGCCATGTTGGATTAACTCCGTTCTCCACTCTCCTCGTATGTTTACTTCTTCGCGCTAGAGTTTGTCGCTTTACCAACGTCACGTCCGCCTGTCGCTGATTGGTCCACTCCGCTGTCTGTTTGCTGTAGCTTGCTCCGCCCTGGGAATTTGATCTGTGGAGCAGTCTCCAGACTACCAGTATAGCTGGAACAGCGGCGAGTCTGGTTTTCCAGGCTAATACTGTACTCCCATTGTGGTTGTTCATTGCGCTTTATTTATTAACTCACCCATGGACCTTACCCAGACCAAAGCAGGACTCTTCCCATGGTTAAAGCAGGACTCTCACATATAACATAGTACAGATCTCTTGAATAACGAGATTTTGGTCTTTTTCATTTTAAGTGGGCCACATCATTTATATTACAAGTAAACTAATGAAAATTGCTGCAGTAATTTCATTCGTTTAATAAGCCATGTAACTTACTATGATCCAATGTTTTGAACAGGTGTGATATTGGTGTGTTGCCAGCGTGTACACATCTGATGTTGCTGATCGTGGTCCGCAGTGTGCTCAGGGAAATTGTGTGTCTACTCAGACACATGAAAAATTGGCGGGAACATTGGTCCCAAGCTGATCGCATAGTCTCATGCTTGCTCTCTCCCTCATTCAGCTCTTTGTACGTCAGAGAGTGAAATGTAGTTGCTTATAAAAGTCATCATCATCGTCGGCGGTCACTCGTGGTCAAGCATGACTGTCCTCCTTCTTGGTCCTTCTGGGTCTTCAGGGGGGCATAGAGACCGATTCTGGACCCAATTGTTCTGCTGCAGTGTGGGCAGGGGAAAGTTGTTGTGGTGGGTTTGGGTTGGTCCTGTTTGGAGGTCGCTCTCTCTTTCCTGAGTCTGTGTATTTAAACTCCCAGTGTCTGTTCATTCCTTTGCGTATTGTCGATGACAGTATCCTGTCCAAGCCCTTGTGTTCCTGTTCCTCTGATTTAGTACGTTTTGATACAGTTTTGGTTAGTACTCCTGAATTTTGTTTTAACCCTGGCTTTTTGGTCCCAAGACTTTTTGTTTGTACTTTGTGTTTTTTGTTATTTATCATTCAAACATGTTTTGAGTTCTCCGCCACCTGCCTTGCTTCGCAGTTGTTTCCCTGCATCTGGGTCTACCTTGCGGCCACACCCTGACAGAGGCTGGCTAAGTTAAAAAAAAAAAAACTAGGGCTGTCAAAATTATCGCGTTAACGCGCGGTAATTAATTTTTTAAATTAATCACGTTAAAATATTTAACGCAATTAATGCACATGTCCCGCTCAGACAGTATTCTGCCTTTTGGTAAGTTTTACAGCAGGCTTTTTGTGCTGTCTAACAGCGAACTCTTGTGGTCGCTTTGCGATATGGTTTATTTTTTTTCTTGCCAGTTCAATATGGCTGCACGACGTCTCGGGCTGACGCCTACGTTGTAATGTTGTGCTTATATGATCCTTGGACAAGATTTGTCCGTAAGTATGGTTGTTGCAAAGAATGAACAGATTATGTTAGTAAGCGAAATGTTCTATTTTTTGTATGAGACGCTTTTTGTTTATGTTTAGTGAACCTGTATAGCGTGCTAAGCTAACGTTGTTGCTAATGCAATGCTTGTGTACTTTTTTTTGTTGTAGTTTTACGACGGTCTAAAGAGGACAATGGTTTGAGGCTATTTTATTAATAAATCAGATGAAAAAGGGAGAAGTCTGATTATTAAGGCGTCGTTCACTAGCTGTCTAGCTTTGGAAAAAGTAGACCCTTCGGAGTGAGGACAGCATAGACAGATTTAAATGACAGTAGAGTGAAATGCCCACTACAGTCCTTATGTACCGTATGTTGAATGTACAGAGGGGAGAACAAGTATTTGATACACTGCCAATGGGTTTTCCCATTGGCAGTGTATCAAATACTTGTTCTCCCCACTGTATATATCCATCTTGTGTCTTATCTTTCCATTCCAACAATTTATTTTACAGAATATATATATAATTTACAGAAAAATATGGCATATTTTATAGATGGTTTGAATTGCGATTAATTACGATTAATTAATTTTTAAGCTGTAATTAACTCGATTAAAAATTTTAATCGTTTGACAGCCCAAAAAAAAAAAAAAAAAAAAAAAAAAAAAAAAAAAAAAAAAAAAAGACAACAACAAAAAAACTCCAGACATATGTTAGACCACCCAGATGAAATTTAATACCTCCCATGTGAAATTCAATGGCATGTTTTAAAAATAGCAACATATAATGCTTATTAAAATTAACATATTAAAAATAAGACCTTGTAAGACTTTTTAAGGATCAGCGAAGACCATAGTATACAAGAATGGACAGCATTCCTATTTCGTAACCTAAGAAACTCTCCTCAGTCCCCAGACGAAAAGGGTCTTGTCCCAACTTTAACATTTTTCATTAAAATTGTATATTTTCAGTTTCAACTTTTGATCCTTCATTTATGTTCTATTCTGAATAAATATTTCAATTTGGAAGTTCGATATCATTGAATTCAGTTTCTATTCACAATTTATACAATGTCCAAACTTTTTTGGAATCCAATCTGTTATCAGGTGTGTCTTATTGAGCAGAATTTAACTTGATTTAGTTACAAACTCACCTGAAAAAGGGGTTCTTTAAATCCAACAGGTTGCTGGACTTAGATCCAGTCTGGTCCACCTGGGCAACAATGCTGATGTCGTAACTTTGCCTGTAGGGAGAGATTTTCAAGTGTCACTTGATCAAGGAATACATTAGGGCTGCAGCTATCGAATATTTTAGTAATCGAATAATCGACTGAAAATTCTATCGATTAATCGAGTAATCGGATAAAACTTTTTTTTTTTTAGGTTTAGAGCAATTATAAATATAGATGACAAAACAAGACATTTCATCTAATATTGAACAATTTTCAGTCAATCAATGACTTTATTTTCGATGTACATTGTTGAAAACAGCAGGCAATGTGACAAAAAAAAGACTAATTCACTGCTTTCACTCCAAAAACTTTTAGATCTTATAAAACATATATATATTTCTTACCTAAAAATGTAATTACGCTTGATAACACACATCACTTAAAATTTAGGTGTTTTCCCCACGTGTTTCAATTAGAATTTCCACTTGTGTCAAGCTATAAGTTCTACTTAAGTTTTAAGTTATTCTAAACTGTATGTCATGATAGGATTTTGAGTTTTTGCAGTGTTCAAAATAAATATGCTGTATCGGAGCACATTTGGCACCAGTAGTACTTGGTGTTTTATCCAGCAATGACTACTGAGCTCAAATTGACAGTTAGCATTATTAAGTTTTTATTTTACACCCTAATCACTCTACAGCGCTGTTTTCACAGATTAAATAAAGCCTGTATGTAAGAGTTAGCCACGCATCGACAGTAGTCATAATGAATAAAAACCTAGCCCTCCGCAGGGATAACGTTACGTTAGCGAGTGACAGAAACGTTAATCTTATTTATGAGCGCTGAGAAGTGTACTGCTTTAAGATAGCGGCTGTTTTATTAACGCCACTGAGTTGGTCATTTCGCATGTAGTTCTACGTACATGTGATATCTATGACCCCCATACAGACGCTACACCACGTTGCAACATACAGGCGTAGTTTTTAGCAACGTTGGCGCAGTTTGTAACGGCTGTCGACTGCAGTAAAGTATTTTTTTTATTGCTTCTTCCTCTACGCACGTGACGTCAGGGCGTTGTCCAGCATTAAAAGTAGTCCGGGAAACACGTGATGCTTAGAGCTGTCAAAATTAAACGATTCCTTGAGGTGAATAAAATTACTCGGATCAGTTTTTAAACTCGAGTTACTCAAGTTGCTCGAGTATTCGTTTCAGCTCTAGAATACATACTTAAAACTAACCAGCTCCCCCTTTTAGTCAATGTGTGATGTCATATTATTATGTTTGCAAGATTCAGTGCCAGCGTCAATATTTGCCCTCTTCTTAATGTTTTTTAGCCTATATGTCTCACACACACACACAAAGGTTTCAGTTCATCAAACCAATCTGAATATCACACACAGACAATACAAGGATATCCAAAATGCAGTTTTTAAAATACAATTTTAATTAACAAGGGGAATAAAGAATTCTGACAACGTAACCAGTGAACCAGTTTTGGCAAAGCAGAGTTAAATTTCACCACATTTGTTAAAACAAGTGCAGTAGACTACGAGATCTAAACAACAAACACATGATGCCACAATCCAAAGAAATTCAAGAGTAAATGACAAAAAAAAAAAATATCAGTCTGAAAAAGGTTACAGAGATAATGTTGGATTTTTTTGTAGTTTGAGAAATGAAATGAATTCCATCCTAACACTATTTCACTGACACGGCAGTCTCGGCTCTCTACAAGCAAACTGAAGTAGAAATCATGTCATCCCTGTCGAATGTAGACAGAGTCGCCGTTACGTGTGACGCGTGGACATCTGTAGCCACCGGATCGTTTGTTACAGTAACTGCTCATTTCATAACAGTTGAGTGGGAGCTGAAAACACACGCGCTTCAAAACAAGAGCAATGCATGAAGGCCACAAAAAGTGTTAATATGGCTGAGCTGCTAAGCGGTGCTGTAAATGAATGGAACATCGCAAAAAAAGATGTTTTTGTTTAATATGTTGTTTTGCTGTAATGGTATGTCACTGCCCAGCTGGGTAACTTTAGCCATCTGACATGCTCTACCCAAACGCTGAACCTTGTTTTTTCAACTGCATGAGTGAATGCACAGCGCAGCTTAATTTCATCTGAGCACGTGGATCAACTCCTGTTCTTATACAAGAACACGGAATTTTCTCAGTAGCTAAACACATTTGATCTGTCCTGCATATTGTTGAGGTTTGGATGCAAAAGGACTTTTTTTTTTTTTTTGTACCTCAGGGAAACCCGTTAATGTTAAGTTAATGTTTACGCAACTAAAAAGCAGGAAAGCACTTTTTTTTAAGCCATTTGGATTGAAGTAGTATTACACATTGTCTTTCATTTATACCTGTGTGCACGTTTGAGTAAATAAAAATATATTTCTGCAAAATGCTACGATTTATTCTGTTGAAGAATGAATAAAGTTGCTGATTCAGACAACTTGAGTATTTTATTTACTGTTTTGAACTGTTAAACTTGATACTGAAATAGTAGGTTATTTATAGGGTACCACGGGTAAAAAGACATGCAGTTTTTTAAAGATAAATTTTAGTACAAGTTATAATAATTTGATATTAAAACCCCTCTTAATGTTTTCATTTTAATAAAATCTGTAAAATTTTAAATTAAAAAAATAAACTAGTAGCTCGCCATTTTTGTTGACATCGCAGGGCGGTGACGTCACATGGCCACACTGCCGTATTCACAGTGCCACTCTTTAATCATGTAAGGTAGTGATTTAAATACATCACAAGGTGTCGATGGTCAGTTTTAAATTAATAAGAGATCAAGCCAATGAGTGCAGTTTGTCCCTCGACTGACGCTAGTTTCCTGTTTAGTGCGGATCCATTGTGATTTACGTTCATTTGAGTGTTGTCTTCACAACCTACATACCTGTCAACTTGTACAGTTTCAGCATAATTTGTACAAGTAAGCACCGACTTTTAAATGTGTACGCCGTACGTTAAAAATCTGTACGTTTTTGTGCATTACGTTTTTTTTCATGCTATGCTAGATATCACATGAACATAGAACTAGATGTGAAATGACAGACTCGGCGACTTTAGTAAACAGCCGCCATCTTAAAGCAGTAGACTTCATCCAGTGTATTTGTTGAGCTAAATGAGTTGCTAAAATGTTTAAATAGAGTTTGACCAAAGTTTTATGTGTATTTTGCATATCTATTTTGATTGTGAATTTGTGAATGCCACTTCTCTTTGCATTGCTGTTTAGCTGTGTGAGAATAGGGCCTCATTAATACAGGTTGAAGCACTTCTCTTTTTCTGAACATTTTTTGAGCGATATGAATATTATTTTTGTTGTATTTTCACAATATGATACTTATATTTGCTGTATGGATTAAAGGAAAACTACGGCGTCAGTCAAGGGACAAAACGCATTCGTTAGCTTGATCCCTAATTAATTTAAAACTTATCCGTTGACACCTTGCGGCGTATTTAAATCATTAAGTTACATAATTAAAGACTGACAATTTTTTTTTTTTTTTTAAAGAGTGACACGTGGAATTTCAGCAGCGTGGCTATGTGACGCCACACCCCTGCGACGTCAACAACAATTGCGACGTACTCCTTAAAATTTTACAATTTTTATCGAAAGGAAAACATTAAGAGGGGTTTTAATATCAAATTATTATAACTTGTACTAAGATCTTTTAAAAACTACATGTCCTTAATCCATGGTTCCCTTCAAGCCTGAAAGGATTTTTGTACAATTTTTGGAACTAATGTACAAAACATTAAAAACAGCTTAACGCACCGTCATATATGATGTTTGGATCTTCTCACTGTGAAGCAGGATCACTAACCACTGCGCCATAGGGTGCTGTTCATTAATATTCAATTTATTATTGAATAGTAGCCTCTGAATCGTAATGGAATCGTTAGGTGCCCCAAGATTCCCCCATCTAGTCACAATGTTCTGTCTCCGTTCCTCCAACATTGAAACAAACTGTCTGTGGTTCAATTTTCTTCCCCTCCCCAAACTAGTAAACACAATGATAGTAAGAGGGAAGATAGGTCAATTAGGGTGCGACACGGCAGGGTGATTACGCAAGAAGTGTTAGTGACGTAGTGGGGAAACCAGTATTAAGATAAATCACCTGAGGGCATTAGTGAATCGACAACCTATTTCTTACCGTTTAATTGCTAATTTTGGCACAACCAATTATATACAGGTACCAGTGTGTGTCTAGTGATACCTAATCTTGAGCGAAACAACTCAATGGTGTTTTAGTCGTGCAGTGCGCACAGCTGCTTCACAGAAGCCATCATACAAGTTGACAATATAAATGGCCCGTTTGCCCGGATGTACTTTTAAAACCATCAGGGCCACCAAAATAATGCGTCGATTTAAAAAAAAAAAAAACAAACAAAAAAAACAAAAAGTTAAAAAAAAAAAAGTCGATAAAAAAAAAAAAATCTCACTTCACACTAATTCTCAGTGCTTCCGTGTTTTGTTGACGTGACGCTTTCCCGATCAAAGACAACCTTTACAGTCTATGCAGCCAGCTGTTGCTCTCCGTGAGGCGTAAACACCTCGTTCACTCGCTCACTCCTGGGTTTATTCATGTTTCTGGTTGGGTTACTAATGTTCCAGGTTGGTACATGCCACACGCTAGTTTGTTAAACGCCGACGTTACCCAAAAATAATAAACTTGAACTAAAATTATAAACTTTTAAGCGCAAAAACTCCCTAGTCATGTGACCAATGACTCAAAATCTGTGTGCGATGACAGCACTCCACTGGCTGCATGAGTTAGGCTACACCTCGTTTGTACATTATACATTATATATGATTATGGAATAGGAATAGGATTATTCACATGAAATTCATGTTTCTTCACCGTTTGGCTGCACTTTTTATTGAATCTACCGCAAAAAAATACATGTTATTCAAGCAATTGTTCTTTTCGTGTTTATTGTGATCAATAACTTACACATTGACCTGGGCCAGTGGTTTTGATAATGGGGCCAGTGTACTTCTATTTCCCTGATTGTCTACAACTGCTTACCACCCCTGAGAAGAGTGTATCCAGTGTGCCAAACACCCTACGCCCTCACCAGAGATGGTACAATACACTTAAACCCACGATACAATGCACCTTGATATGGCAGGGTCACGATGTTAAAAAAAAAAAAAATATATATATATATATATATATATATATATATATATATATATTAGGGCTGTCAAAATTATCGCGTTAACGGGCGTTAATTTTTTAAATTGATCACGTTCAAATATTTGACGCAATTAACGCAGATGCCCCGCTCAGACAGATTTAAATGACAGGACAGTGAAACGCTCTCTTGTTAATTGTGTTTTATGGAGTTTTGCCGCCCTCTGCTGGCGCTTGGGTACGACTGATTTTATAGGCTTCAGCACCCATGAGCATTGTGTAAGTATTTATTTACATCAACAATGGCGGGCTACTAGTTTATTTTTTGATTGAAAATTTTACAAATTTTATTAAAACAAAAACATTAAGAGGGGTTTTAATGGTAAATGGTGTTATACTTATATAAAACTTCTATAGCTTGTACTAACATTTTTCTTTTAAGAACTACAAGTCTTTCTATCCATGGATCGCTTTAACAGAATGTTAATAATGTTAATGCCATCTTGTTGATTTATTGTTATAATAAACAAATACAGTCCTTATGTACCGTATGTTGAATGTATATATCCATCTCGTGTCTTATCTTTCCATTCCAACAATAATTTACAGAAAAGTATGGCATATTTTATAGATGGTTTGAATTGCGATTAATTGCGATTAATTAATTTTTAAGCTGTAATTAACTCGATTAAAAAATTTAATGGTTTGAAAGCCCTAATATATATATATATATATAGTGTAATTGAAACGTATTTATTGATAAGTTGCAGATAGGCATAGCGATTCCATAAGGAAATAGCGTCCACTTAGCAGTAGCATCTACCTAGCATTAGCATTTACATAAACAACCAATAGGCAAACAGTCCAATCCAAGAAACAAAAAGGACCGTGCCCTCATTTAAATATAGTTGTGTATACTTTCACTTTTATTTAAGTATTTATTCATTCATCTTTAAATTTGGCAGCTTTGTTCCTATATATAGTGATCCCTCACCCCTTATAAAACCTTATATGCATATGTATATTTTGAGAGGTGCACGATAATTATCGGTCCGATAATAGGAATTATGACGTCCTCCCAATAAATCCGGTAACATTATAGTATTTTTGACCTACAGGTGTTCAAAAACTCAGGTGAATATACAGTACATTGAAAAATTATATATATATATATATATATATATATATATATATATATTATCGGTCATTGTATCGGTATCTGCCTTGAGGAGCAGGAAGTTATCAATATCGGTATCGGTTCAAAAAATGGATATCGTGCACCCCTATATATTTTACTAAATGGTTCTTAGGCACTGCAAATTTTATAATTATGATATAAATAAGATATATATAAAATAATTTTTTATACAAATTGAAGATTTGTATATCTGTAAATGCTTATGATATAAATAATATATAAAATATCTTTTTATACAAATTGAAGATTTGGACATCTGTAAATGCAAATATCTTAACATTTCTATATAAAAAACAGTTTTGTTTTTAAATTAAAAAAAAAAAAAAAAAAAAAAAAAAAAAACATTTTTGATTGACTGAGGGCGCAAAATTTGAAGCGGGAAGTAGCGAGGGATCACTGTATTGTACATCTATGCTTGTGGGTTTTTAAATTTCCTAATTCACAGACAATAATCATACCTCTTGTTGGCCACTAGTAGTGCAGTGCCGGATAGTGTATCTCCAGCCTTTGTGAAGAGAGGAGACTGCAGCAAACAGCGAACCTGATACCAGTGAGTAAGTGGTTCTGTAGGCGCAGTGGACAGCCATACTGTCATACTTTCGGGAGAGAGCAAACAATGAGCTTGAATGAGGAAAATAAGAAAGATGTGGTACAAATCTAAGGACTAATAGCTTGGTTACACAAAAAAACCAAGCAAAATTATGCTAGTCTAATTAGTATGTGACTTACAGTGATCCCATAAATGCCACGTCAAACCAGAAAGCCAGACCATGTACAAGGCCAGAGTGCATCATGTGGAATTTAAAGGGGATCTCTATCCTAAAGGATCATTTAAGGAAGGGAATAAAAAATATTGTGAGATGTTGAAATAATTTACATTAAAACATCACATACACACACTTATAATAAATGTTTGAGTACACACCTGTAAAGATCCTCTTCTTTAGCCTCCAGAAAGTTGACTGTATATTTGACTGACTTCGCCATCAGGATGCGGATATCAAATGTGTCCTGTGGATGGACATTCCATGAAATAAAATAGTACAAGATCGCACTGCAAATTTATAACGTCTTAATCAGATAATTTCTACTAAATCTAGACGAATAATTTACTCCATCTTGTTTTGAGTAAAGAAAAGTGAGCAGATTAAGGTGTCATATTATTCCACTAACTTGAAGTAAATATCACTATTTTTCTTATGCCCATACATCAAAAAGTTCGATTACACTGAAAACAAGGGAATTTAGCTAGTTTTAAGGAGGTGTGTTTTTGCAGTGTGAACAAATCATGCAAAACTATTGAAACCATAACGCTCAAAGATCTGGTAACAAAAAAAATAACACGTTCGAACGCACCCATTTTTCAAAATGTATGATAGACATGTATTGCTGCCCAGTTTGAAAACTAAGGTTTTTTTTTTTTGAATGTCTTTTTAAGTGTAGCTCCGGTGGTCAGCAGAAAAAAAAAGTATACAGTGCCTTGCAAAAGTATTCGGCCCCCTTGAATCTTGCAACCGTTCGCCACATTTCAGGCTTCAAACATAAAGATATGAAATTTAATTTTTTGTCAAGAATCAACAACAAGTGGGACACAATCGTGAAGTGGAACAACATTTTTTGGATAATTTAAACTTTTTTAACAAATAAAAAACTGAAAAGTGGGGCGTGCAATATTATTCGGCCCCTTTACTTTCAGTGCAGCAAACTCACTCCAGAAGTTCAGTGAGGATCTCTGAATGATCCAATGTTGTCCTAAATGACCAATGATGATAAATAGAATCCACCTGTGTGTAATCAAGTCTCCGTATAAATGCACCTGCTCTGTGATAGTCTCAGGGCCCAAGTACACCGCATGCGTGATTGTTGCGTTTCCGGTCCGACTCCGGTAAAAAATAGCGCCGGAGCCAATCCGTTCCCATTATATCCTATTGTTCAACGTATACCGGCCGCGTCAGTGCTCCGGCTTGACTGCGAACCACCTCCGGCGTGCCGCATGCCCGCCGGATGGTATAGGCTATTTTCTATTTTTGCCGGACACGCATCCGGCAAAATGGGCGGAGCTGGGCCTGACGTCAAAAGCCCAGGTGCCTAATCACGGTTTAAACACGAGCGAAAATGGATGATGAGCGCTTCATCATGGAGGTGGAAAGCCACAAAGTGATATACATGCAGCAGATATTACTATAAGGACACCATTAAAAGTGAAACTGCAAAGTGTCCTATTATGTGTGTTTTTCTGCCAATGATATCAAACACGACGTGCTAAGCAAAAAAAAAAAAAAAAAAAAAAAAAAAAAAAAAAAAAAAAAAAAAAGACAGCGTATCTGGAAGTGGTTCCACTGCAGAAATTCTCGTGCCCCGCGTACAAACAATCTCGGTTTGTATACAGAGTCGAGGGGGGAAAGTACGAAAGAGAAAAAAGAGACGAAAGAGAAAAAAGAGACACCCACAAGTTTCAACCTGGTGGTCTATTCAAGACGTTTCTCTTTCTTTCCTACATTTCACTTGACTCTTCATAGAAAAAACAACAGTTTGCGCTGGCCACATGAATCTGCAGTGTTGGGACACCAATTCCAAGTACGCTGTTTTTTTAGTTCATGTCGAATATAATTCGCTATCCATTTTATAAATATGACAGATTATTTATCAGTTGTTTATAACAGCTCTATGAGATGTTATGTGCCATAAATTTTAAATGTGCACAAAGATATAAACGCACCGACACAACCAAGGGCATAATAGCCCCCCTTCCCTCCACACACGGAGCCCTGATCTCAACATGATGCAGTCAATCTGGAATTAAGAGACAGACACAAATAAAATATTGTAGTGTCTCCGGGGCTGTCATCGGTGGGTTAATTTATGCACCAACGCGGGGCTGTCATTGGTGTGCTGGTGCACCAGCGCGACGCTCCGATTGGTGGACTAGATAGCGTCAGTGTAAATACAGTGGGGAGAACAAGTATTTGATACACTGACAATGGGAAAACCCATTGGCAGTGTATCAAATACTTGTTCTCCCCACTGTAGTTGTTGTTTTTGCATTGGTGAGGTGGCGGGAAGTTAATAAAGAAAAAGAGGAAAAAAGGCGTTGAAGCTCGTGTGTTGTTTTCGCGGCCAAACTTCCGCTTAGCAAACGTTACATTATCAATATGCAAGAAAAAAAATGTGCTCTCTCTCTGCTTCTCTGATGAGTACATACTACAGACTCTGTGTGTTTGTCGTTGATTTAAATGGCACATGATCGCGCGCGATCACGCGAGAGCTCACGAGGGGACGGAGTTGGCGGACCGCAGCCGTGCAGCAGCCGGTATGATTTGCCTGTTTTTGACGGACTGCGTGGCACGCAGGCAACACTGAACCGGACCGGAACCGCAACGATCACGCATGCAGTGTACTTGGGCCTTTAGGGTTCTGTTTAAAGTGCAGAGAGCATTATGAAAACCAAGGGACACACCAGGCAGGTCCGAGATACTGTTGTGGAGAAGTTTACAGCCGGATTTGGATTCAAAAAGATTTCCCAAGCTTTAAACATTTCAAGGAGCACTGTGCAAGCCATCATATTGAAATGGAAGGAACATCAGACCACTGCAAATCTACCAAGACCCGGCCGTCCTTCCAATCTTTCTTCTCAAACAAGGAGAAAACTGATCAGAGATGCAGCCAAGAGGCCCATGATCACTCTGGATGAACTGCAGAGATCTACAGCTGAGGTGGGAGAGTCTGTCCATAGGACAACAATCAGTCGTACACTGCGCAAATCTGGCCTTTATGGAAGAGTGGCAAGAAGAAAGCCATTTCTCCAAGATATCCATAAAAAGTCTCGTTTAAAGTTTGCCACAAGCCACCTGGGAGACAGACCAAACATGTGGAAGAAGGTGCTCTGGTCAGATGAAACCAAAATTGAACTTTTTGGCCACAATGCAAAACGATATGTTTGGCGTAAAAGCAAAACAGCTCATCACCCTGAACACACCATCCCCACTGTCAAACATGGTGGTGGCAGCATCATGGTTTGGGCCTGCTTTTCTTCAGCAGGGACAGGGAAGATGGTTAAAATTGACGGGAAGACGGATGCAGCCAAATACAGGAACATTCTGGAAGAAAACCTGTTGGTATCTGCACAAGACCTGAGACTGGGACGGAGATTTATCTTCCAACAGGACAATGATCCAAAACATAAAGCCAAATCTACAATGGAATGGTTAAAAAATAAACGTATCCAGGTGTTAGAATGGCCAAGTCAAAGTCCAGACCTGAATCCAATCGAGAATCTGTGGAAAGAGCTGAAGACTGCTGTTCACAAACACTCTCCATCCAACCTCACTGAGCTCGAGCTGTTTTGCAAGGAAGAATGGGCAAGAATGTCAGTCTCTCGATGTGCAAAACTGATAAGAACATACCCCAAGCGACTTGCAGCTGTAACTGGAGCAAAAGGTGGCGCTACAAAGTATTAACGCAAGGGGGCCGAATAATATTGCACGCCCCACTTTTCAGTTTTTTATTTGTTAAAAAAGTTTAAATTATCCAATAAATTTTGTTCCACTTCACGATTGAGTCCCACTTGTTGTTGATTCTTGACAAAAAATTAAAATTTTATATCTTTATGTTTGAAGCCTGAAATGTGGCGAAAGGTTGCAAGGTTCAAGGGGGCCGAATTCTTTTGCAAAGCACTGTACATATTAGGAGTAACGGTATACAAAAATCTTGGTTCGGTACGTACCTCGGTTTTGAGGTCACGGTTCGGTTCATTTTCGGTACAGTAAGAAAACAAAATGCAAAATATAAATGTGCTAGTTGTTTATTGCACACCTTTGTGCTTTCAACAACAGGAACATTAGCCTATACAAAGCTAGAATTCTGCTCAAAAAGTAGCATGTATTTAAAGATAATCCAACAACAATTTGCCTTTCAGACCCCGCGTATTGGTCAGCTTTCTTTCTGAAAGAAGAAAAAAGAAGTCCTGTGCTAAATAGAAAAGCTATCCCAATGACAAAGATTTTAACATGTATTTTAAAAATGAAACGCCTTAATGAATCTTTTTTTCTTATGAACGGTTTTCAAAACCTTTATTGGTGGATTTTCTCAAGTTAAAGCGCCACACAGAAATTAATAAATTTAATTGTGTAAGCAGGATCAGTGTATTATTCTTATCATTTAATTACAGGTGTTTTAGCTCATTTCAATTTATTTGATTAAATTGGATATTATTTATTTTATTATGTGTTTATATTTTACAAAATGTAGTATTCATTTATATTGTATATTTTATGTTGTATAACTTTAGTTCCTATGTGAATATTAGTTCCTACTTGTTTTGTTGTGATAGGAGGGTTTTGTATTAAACACGGGGCCGTGTTGGTTATTATGATAGCAGAGAAGACAGCAGTAAATCAACAAAGACAAGTCAACTGTGCCCCGATCTACCACTCAAGAGATCTGATGGACTCAAAAAGTGGGTTACGATTGCATATTAGTTTGAAAATCGACCGGATCCACCGTATTTTTACACGAGTGACTTCCGGTCTGCCCGATCCTAGCTACCGGTAGTAGTATTGACGCAGGAGGGTCGCGTCTCACGTGAAATAATAAACTCTGCCGTTCTTTTCGCGTGCGTCGTGTTGAGCCGCTTCTAGGACGCGTCTAACACGCAGCCGCAATGCGACTGGTGTGCATTGGCTGATTGACTTTAATGCCCACGTTTCACTGCGTTCTCGCGGCAGCCACGTTGTCGCGCCGTTGAAGTTTCTGAGTTATACTGTCCCACCGTGTTGGTCCTCATTAGAGTAGAGATGACGGAGAAAATATAATCTACACAAAGAAACTGTAACCCGATCGACTCACAGCCTCGAAAAGTAAGGGTTACATTACGTCAAAAACTCGTTCAGTACCCCTCCGTTCTGAACCAAGCACCACATACCGAAACGGTTCAATACAAATACATGCACCGTTACACCCTTATATATATATATATATATATATATATATATATATATATATGTATCTTTATACATACACATACATACATACATATATAGCCCCCGTATTACTCGAGTATTCTTTTCACCAAATGCCTTTTTACTTGTACTTTATTATTTTTTTTATGAATACTTTTACTTAAGCAATATCTTCAAGTAACGCTACTTGAGTAAAATTATCGGCTACTCTATCCACCTCTGCTAAGGAGCAAAATATTCTAACACATTTAAAACAGTGGAATACATGGCAACAACTTGAAATAAAATACAGCAAAAATATAACAGTACCACAATAAAAACAACAGCTACCAGACTTGACCCCACCTGGGAAACATACCACAATAGGCTGGCGAAAATACTCATCCACTGCTGCACCCCGCAGCGCAGATAGATCTACACCATGGAAGGAGGGCTGATACCTGAAGCAAACACAGAAAATTAGCAACCACAGATAGTATTAAATTGCTGCAAATATGTGCTTATAACAAATTCATTCTAACTAATAAATATAAGTATGTTATATGGTCTTATCTTATAAGACTAATAAAATATAAAACTAAATAATATACAGTGATCCCTCGTTTTTTGTGGTTAATGGGGACCAGAACCTGCCGCAATAAATGAACAACCCCAAAGTAGTGCAGACCAAAAAAATATATACGAGGGGTATTCAAAAAGTAATGCACTCAAGTGCATTGCTCGTACAGGATTTTACCAATCTTGTTTATATTTGGCACAAACATGGTAGGACACACCTTTTTGCAATTGTTATACGTGTTTTTCTTATTTTCAAATTTTTAAAGCTTAAACTAGCTTCCAAAATGGCTGCCCCCTCTTGAAGCTCGTCAGAAACAAAGAGCTGTAATTGAATTCCTTGTTGCAGAGGGAGAAACCCCTCTGAGGATTCACAACCGGTTGGACAATGGCCACAAGGATGATACCATAGACCAGGGGTCCCTATCCGCCGGACCGCGGACCGGTACCGGTCCGTGGCGCATTTGCTACTGGGCCGCACAGAGATAAAATTTTATTAACCATCGCATTCTGGCCGAATTAATTTTGGCCTGGGCCCCTGCTTAACACATCAATATCCCTGTCTACTCTAGATAGAATAATACAGTATAGATTAGAATGCCGTCAGAGAAATCTATTGATTGGACTGCGCAGTATATCTTGTTTGGTACTGTATATATATAATATATCTATGTGCGCTTGTCCTCCATAATAACGTATGACTAGGCCGCGGGTACAGCACATTTGTTCCCCCACACGAGCGAAAATGACTGGAAAACAGACGTCTTTGGAGAGATTTTTTACGGCGAAAAAGGGCACTTGACGAGCCAGAAGATGAGCCTAAAACTTCGAAGACCCACGAACTGCGAAGGAGTGGATTCGTGACCCGTTTGTGAATAAACCGAGTGATTCGAGCATGTCTGTGCAACAGGAGGATCAGCTTGTAGAGATCGCAAATGACGGCGACCTTAAACGTACATTTGAGACAATTAAAGTCATTCCGGAATATCCTGACAGCACTACGAGAACACTGAAAACGCCTGCTACAATTTCCAACATCGCATCTTTGTTAATTAATGCTTAACGACACGGCGAAGGCGTTAACGGTGAGAGAGCGGTGTGCAGCTAACATGGCATGATGGGTCTGAGGAGAATTTTTCTACATATCCATCCACGATCAAACATAATATTACTTTCTTTAAAGAAATTTTGTACTGTTTACTTTGGAATCGCTGCATTCGCGGCCATTTTTAATGTTAAGCGCATGCGCAGAAACTCATAGTTGCAGTTTTTGATGGGTTGCAAAATTTGTCAAAACACCGGTCTGTGGTACAAAAAAGGTTGGGGACCCCTGCCATAGACAATAATAGTGCTGTAAAAAGATAGGTACAGCGATTTAAAAACAGTACTGAAGACCATGAAGAGGTGGGTAAAGCCAGCATAGCCGATAAGCCCGTAGTGGTCGCCCATCCACCTCTGTCAATCCTGACAACAAAACTTATGCAGATGAGTTAATTAAAGCTTTAAAAATCTTAAAATAAGAAAAACACATATAACAATCGCAAAAAGGTGTGTCCTATCAAGTTTGTGCCAAATATAAACAAGATCGTTAAAATCCTGTATGAGCAATGCACTTGAGTGCATTACTTTTTGAATGCCCCTTGTATATTTATCTTTATGTGTGTGTTCAATGTATTTATTGAGATTTAGCATTCGTAAGAGATACATTTAAACATGTTTTTTCACTTTTTTTCCCCCGAAAGTATAATTTTAAAAAAATTATGTGTATATGCATTTTAATAAATTATTTTTCAGCACTTCAAGTGTAATAATTTCAATAAGTTTTGAATATGTAACTGTCCCACCGAATTATCTTTGAACAAGAATAAAGCATAAAAATGCTTGTCTTTATTAAATGTTTCATTGAGTGAGTCCGCTCAAGCTGCTCACTTACAAACAATGAGTTGCCTCAGCAACTGTTTGAAAAGATAAAGGATGATTGATGCATGCTGCACTTTTAAGTTTCGGCTTCCAAGCGTCTAGCAAGATCAGACCTTAACGTCTGTTAATCATGGTTAACTTTAATAAGCAACTCCAGTGCACTGCCAGACCAAGAAAAGCGGCAGGAGCGAGAGTGCGAGACTACGTGATCGGATCGGGTAGCTCTATAAAACACTGCATTTATTATTTTTTTTAATTGAAAAGAAGAAGAAAAAACACGATGGACTGAGGGCGCAAAGTTTGAAGTGCGAAGTAGCGATGGATCACTGTATAGTGGTTATCTATTCAAAAAGTATATTTACACGCATGTATACATTTATAACTACAAAAACTGATCTACATCATTTCTTGCCTCTTTCTCCTCACCAGAAATTGGCTTTTGTGAACTGCTCCATGTATAGCTGCTCATCTGTGAAAGGAGCAATGTGAACATCCCCAACAGTGGGGAACATTTTACCTAAAAACACAAGAACGAGAGAAAGAGAAAGCAAGGGAGAGGAAAAAATGGGGAAGGAAAAATAAAGGAAAAAATTATAAATTCATCAGAATTTCACAAACTGATCATGCAATTTTAAAAACATCAACTAATCCTATTTTATACATTGTTTTACCCAAAAAAATATAGTTTACCATTGGGTTTAAGGAACTTCTTCGCATGCAAGTAGCTCTCTAGCATCCGCTCATTGAAAAGCATGTAGCCCATTGGTTCGGATATGATGATGTCCACTTGTTCAGGAAGCGTCACCTCCTCCACCTTTCCTGGTACAACGACCACATGCTCCCCTAGACGGTTACTGTTAACCAGTACCTGTAGGGTAGCACACACTTTCAATGAGGCAGAAATAATACAGTAAGTGAGAATATTCTTCAGTAGAAACAGGAAGTCAATTCACAGAGATAATAAATGATAATCCTAGATACGGCTGATCGCTATTGGAAAAAACTGCCATTGCGACTTTTTGGGGGTTTACGATGCATTGTGATATACACTACTCAAAAAAATAAAGGGAACACTAAAGTAACACATTGAAGATACTGAAGGATTGAAATATTTTTATTAAATACTTTGTCCTTTTCATAGTTGAATGTGCTGACAACAAAATCACAAATATTATCCATGAAAATTAATGTATCAACCCATGGAGTACTGGATTTGGAGTTATACGCAAAATGAAACTGGAAAAACACACTAAAGACTGATCTAACTTTGATGTAATGTCCTTTAAACAAGTCAAAATCAGGCTCAGTAGTATGTGTGGCCTCCATGTGCCTGTAGTACCTCCCTACAACGCCTGAGCATGCTCCTAATGAAATGACAGAGGGTGTTCTGGGAGATCTCCTCCCAGATCTGTACCAGGTCATCATTAAGCTCCTGAACAATTTGAGGAGCAACCTGGCGGCGCCAGATGGAACTAAACGTAACATTCCCACAGGTGTTCTATTGGATTTAGGTGTGCGGTGCACCAGTCAATGTCATCAATTCCTTCTTCCTTCAGGAACTGCTTGCTTGCATACTCCAGCCACATGAGGTTGGGCATCGTTGTGGACCAGGAGGAACCCACAAGCGTAGCTTATAACAAAGGGTCCAAGGATTTCCTCCCGATACCTAATAGCAGTCAGAGTGTCATTATCTAATCTGTAGAGGTCTGTGTTTTCTTCCAGGCACATGCCTCCCCTGACCATCACTGACCCACCACCGCACCGGTCATGCTGATTGATGTTGCAGGCAACATAAAATTCTCCAAGGCATCTCCGGACCCCTTCACGTCTGTCTCACGTGCTCAGGTTGAACCTGCTTTCATCGGTGAAGACCACAGAGCCAGTGGCGTAGTTGCACATTCTGGTGGTCCTTAGCAAATGGCAATCGAGCTCTGCAGTGATGGGCAATGAGCACAGGACTCACTACAAGATGTCGGGCCTTCTGGCCATCCTCATGGAGCCCATTTCTGATTGTATGGTCAGAAACAATCACACCAGTGGCCTACTGGAGGTTATTTTGCAGGGCACTGGCAGTGCTCATCCTGTTCCTCCTTGAACAAAGGAGTGGATATCGATCCTGCCGAGGGTATAAGGATCTTCTATGGCCCTATCCAGCTCTCCTGGAGTAACTACCTCTCTATTGGCATTTCCTACAAGCCTCGAAGTTGCTCCTCAGATCGTCCAGGAGCTCAGTGATGCCCTAGTCCAGATCTGGGAGAAGATGCCTCAGAAGAACATCCGCCGCCTCATCAGGCGCATGCCCAGGCGTTGAATGGGAGATCATACAGGCACATGGAGGACACACATACTACTAAGCCTCATTTTGACTTGTTTAAAGGACATCACAACAAAGTTGGAACACCCTGTAGTGTGTTTTTCCACTTTATTTTTTAGTATAACTCCAAATCCAGACATAAATGGGTTAATACAGGGGTCCCCAAACTACGGCCCGCGGGCCTGATACGGCCCGCCTCCACATTTGGTCCGGCCCCCTCAACAATATTTATTTATTTATTATTATTATTATTTTTTTCAATAGTGTTATTTATTTCCTGGATTTTTTTCTGTGAAGAACGCAGAGATGGTTATTTGGTTATTATCTATTTATTTGATAGTGTTATTATTATTTATTATTATATGATATGATATATGATATGATAAAATAATAAAATTATATATATATATATATATATATATATATACTAGTCCTTCTCAAAAAATTAGCATATTGTGATAAAGTTCATTATTTTCTGTAATGTACTGATAAACATTAGACTTTCATATATTTTAGATACATTACACACAACTGAATTAGTTCAAGCCTTTTATTGTTTTAATATTGATGATTTTGGCAAAAAAAGTCAAGTAAAACCAAAAATCCCTATCTAAAAAAATTAGCATATTTCATCCGACCAATACAAAAAAGTGTTTTTTAATACAAAAAAAAGTCAACCTTCAATTAATTATATCAGCTATGCACTCAATACTTGGTTGGGAATCCTTTTGCAGAAATGACTGCTTCAATGCGGCGTGGCATGGAGGCAATCAGCCTGTAACACTGCAGAGGTGTTATGGAGGCCCAGGATGCTTCGATAGCGACCTTAAGCTCTTCCACAGTGTTGGGTCTGGTGTCTCTCAACTTCCTCTTCAAAATATCCCACAGATTCTCTATGGGGTTCAGGTCAGGAGAGTTGGCAGGCCAATTGAGCACAGTAATGCCATGGTCAGTAAACAATTTCACAGTGGTTTTGGCACTGTGAGCAGGTGCATGGTTGTGCTGAAAAATGAAATCTTCATCTCCATGAAGCTTTTCAGCAGATGGAAGCATGAAGTGCTCCAAAATCTCCTGATAGCTAGCTGCATTGACCCTGCCCTTGATAAAACACAGTAGACCAACACCAGCAGCTGACATGGCACCCCAGACCATCACTGACTGTGGGTACTTGACACTGGACTTCAGGCATTTTGGCATTTCCTTCTCCCCAGTCTTCCTCCAAACTCTGGCACCTTGATTTCCAAATGACATGCAAAATTTGCTTTAATCTGAAAAAAGTACTTTGGACCACTGAGCAACTGTCCAGTGCTGCTTCTCTGTAGCCCAGGTTAGGTGCTTCTGCCGCTGTTTCAGGTTCAAAAGTGGCAGAAGCACACCCCTGTGCACGGTGACTCTGGATGTTTCTACTCCAGAGTCAGTCCACTTCTCAGGGTGCGGTGACCTCTTCTGGTTGTGCAGCGTTTCCTGCCACAATTTTTCCTTCCCACAGACTTCCCACTGAGGTGCCTTGATACAGCACTCTGGGAACAGCCTATTTGCTCAGAAATTTCTTTGTGTCTTAGCCTCTTGCTTGAGGGTGTCAATGATGGCCTTCTTGACAGCAGTCAGGTCGGCAGTCTTGCCCATGATTGCGGTTTTGAGTAATGAACCAGGCTGGGAGTTTTTAAAAGCCTCAGGAATCTTTCGCAGGGGTTTTGAGTTGATTCGTTGATTCAGATGATTAGGTTAGTAGCTTCTTTAGAATACCTTTTCATGATATGCTAATTTTTTGAGATGAGGATTTTTGTTTTTTCTTGAATTTTTTGCCAAAATCATCAATATTAAAACAATAAAAGACTTGAACTACTTCAGTTGTGTGTAATGAATCTAAAATATATGAAGTTCTAATATTTATCAGTACATTACAGAAAATAATGAACTTTATCACAATATGCAAATTTTATGAGAAGGACTAGTATATATATATATATATATATATTTACTTTTGTTCCGTGAATAATCCAGAATGGGTTATTTGATTGTGGCAATAAATTTTTACCTTTAGGCACTCCTGCAATCGTCACACTTTTTCTGTTACAAACTGACCCGGCCCCTCATCAGAGAAGGGAAAAGTTATGTGGCCCTCACAGGAAAAAGTTTGGGGACCCCTGGGTTAATACATTTGATTTTCATGGGTATTTTTTGTTTGATTTTGTTGTCAGCACATTAATCTATGGAAAGACCAAAGTATTTCATATAATATTTCATTCATTTAGATCTGCAACATGTTAAACGAGTGTTCCCTTTTCTTTTGAGCAGTGTATATAGCGATGATAAAACTATAAAAAAAAAATCACCAGATGACTTGCATAGCCCTGTTTGGGAAGACTTTGGGTGACTCAACATGACAACCATTGTATTTTATTTATATAATACCATTTAATCCAGGCTAAGGGGGTTTATTTGTGAGTGATGAATATTGCTGTATATGAAAATGATCCAACCCTTGTAAAAGCATAGCAATTACAACTACAATAATGTAGCATTATGAAGCAAAACAAAAGTTTGCGTGTTCAACAAAAAAATATTTGCACGTCCTGTGATGGAACTAGCACACTTCATGACGGTGATGTTCAAACAATATATTATGCCAGCCTACTCATAAGTATTTTCTTTTGTATGCACCTCTGCATGCTGAGCCATTGTGCTTGCTTCCACAGCATAGACCTTCTTAGCGCCGGCCTGGGCTGCGAAGAACGACAGAATTCCAGAGCCACATCCAACATCAAGCACGATCTGTAGAAAAAATGCGAGCTATCAACATAATATCTGTGGATGATTTGGGGGAAAAAAACGTGTACAGGAATCTGGAAAGTCCACATAGCCCTGTGCAAACGACAAGTTTTTGCGATTAAAGACATGAAACAAAGATAAATCACACCCCAAAAAAATAATCAAAAAGAATTTCAAAAATCAATCTTTTAGAGTTGTACATGTTACCCGTTTTTTTTCTTTCTTTGCTGCGACTTGGAGCTACAAAATCCTGGACTCGTTGTGTTTTTGTTTAAAATATTTCCGGCAGATGTGGATGGTTTCGACTTTTTGTTGTCTGCACAACACTCGCCAACGATGCGAGCTGGTCAGTCTCTTAGGGCTCGCCAAAACGTGCTAGGGAATAATTCAAATGGTTAGCTTTGTGGCGCTAAACTAATAGCAAATAAGCAATGCTATGCAACTCACCTTTGATGATGACAAAAATACAACTGGCTCCACGAGTGACACGCCCAGTTATTTATAGACAAGTTTCCGAGGTACTTCCTATTTACTTCCGCATATCTGCTCGCGACTTTTGTTTTACATTTTCTCCATCCAAAAAAACATTGGAGCTGGAGTAACATTACTCATCAAAAGCCCTTAAAAAAGACAATTTGGAAATACCGCATCCATCTGCAATCATCACGACAGGGGAGGACAACATGTTCATGAAGGCAGATGTGGAACCAAGCTCGTGCTACCACAAAGACCAGGTGTTTTTGTTGCCATGTTGCTGCTGTGTTATGAAAGGTATGTTCTTCCTATCCCTGCATTTTCATATGTCCGGTGCTCAAAAAATACTAAAGCTAAAATGTTGCGCATTAAACGTCTTGTTGCCTTTCATATTGTTGTAACATAATATTTTGTCTAAACCGGACGTTCGGAGCAGAAATTTTCCAAGATGACGGCGCCCATGTTTCGCTCAGGAAACTTGTCTATAGTTTAAAGAAACACTCAGGAATTGTATTTTGTATTCACATTTAGTGCTCTTTTGAAAGTGCAATCTTAGCAAGCCAAAATGGATGTGATTCCAGGCATAAACACTTGTTTCGTTTACATCTTCTAAAACTTATTCTGCAACGCATTAAATGTCCAATTACTCCATTATTCGAACCAACTAATTGATAGATTAATCGATTACCTAAATAATCAATAGCTGCAGCCCTAGTCTTTTCATAGGTGCCCCTGCTTATTTTAACCACGACCGAGACCAGACCTCAATCCAAAATTAATTATGCACGTGTTGCAACAGTGTAGCTTCGTAGGAATGTGTAGTGCATTATGAAGTATAAAATATTACGATGGGGCCCCCGGACTGTTGAGCAGCTCATGCTGTACATCAAGCATGAATGGGAAAGAATTCCACCTACAAAGCTTCAACAATTAGTGTCCAAACGTTTATTGAATGTTGTTAACCCTTTAACACCTGGGTCTACAGTATTTTTTTTAGAATTTGCATGCCTTTGCTGTTGCCTCCATATTTCAAAGAAAAAAATGTTCACAATGGCCTGGTTGGGTCCGTTTTTTTTCACGACACCATAACATTCATGTCCAAACTGTTGTTTTCTTCACTAGCCAATTATAATCAACATTTTGGACTCAAAAAGACAAAAAAAAAATTTTTTTAAACGCCCTCCCGTTAAAAAATTTTCTTCCCCCAGAAAATTGAGATTTTAAGCTTTCCAATGATGTATCACACATGCATATCGAACAATTTTGAAATTTGGCCAAAATGGGGGTCTCAGAGCGGAACTTCAAGTCACCTGAGTGTTTTCCGCCATATCTATATGAAGTGTTGTTATAATGATACTAGAGGTGTGCAAAATTTCCGATTCTTAGATTATTCGTGATTCGGCCGTGGAAGATTCGAGAACGATTCACAAACATCCAAATTCCGATTATTGAAATATGCGAAGTAAAGCGGAAGTACACAACACTCAGCACGCCGCGCGGTCTTCATGCAACGAGATAAAAAAAACACAACAACATACCTGAATGCTGCCGAAAAACTGCTACAAGTACATCTATATAATGTTACGGTGGATATCATTTATATAGGACTAGATGCAATATAGATTTGGTAGTGTTAGCAGCACATCTACAAAAAGCTAGATGCGGGCGTTATAAACGGCCGCCATCTTAAAGCAGTACACTTCCCTGCAAGGCTGTTGTAGCGAACCTTCCAAGCAAACCTAATTAACTTTTTATCTAAAATACTCCTGAATCGGTAAAATATTGACTTGAATCTATCTTTAAAATAGTTTTAAAACTTTCACTTGTCGAAAGTAGACAAAAGGGAAATTATGGAATAACGGGAGCAATTTTAACAAATTTAACGGTTGATTCACAACATTAAATTAATTGAATGTAGTTTAAAGCTGCTGATACAGAATGGGGACTGGAGTTTTTTATTTAATGTTATTTTTGTATATTTGTTTACTGCTATATGTTAACTTGATACTGAAATAGTAGTGTGGTTTAGCCTGAGAGTATTTTTGAACAATTTTGGAACTAATATACAAAACATTGAAAAAAAAAAAAAAAGGAGGGGGGGTGCATCAATAATCGTTTTATAATCGAATCGGAGCCTCTGAATCGTAATCGTAATCGAATCGTTAGGTGCCCAGAGATTCCCAGCTCTAAATGATACTGTACAAAAACCCATCACATAAGCACATTAAGCCAAAGAAATAAAGAATTTTAAATCTGCGCTTTCGATTCATGTTGAGGGCAGCGCTCTATGTCAAATACTTAATTTGTTACGGTTCTATAAAGACACCGCGTGATTGAACAGGATGGCGTGATCATAGAATGGCAAGGTTGCGTCTGATTGGTGTAATGGAGCCGTGTGATTATTGTTGTGACGTCTCATTGGTGAAATTAGTAGCGTTACTCTTGGCAATGGCATCGCTAGCAAAAAAATAAATAAATATGTAGAATAAAGAGGAAAAATGTAACGACTCTTGTGTAGCCCAAAGTAGTGGAGTAAAAGCAGCGTTTTTTTTTTTTTTTTACACAAATCTACTCAAGTGAAATTAAAAAGTATGGCTTAATGAACTACTCTTAGAAGTACATTTTTCTCAAGAAGCAAATGTACCAGAGTACATATTATGCGACTACCCACCTCTGATTACAGTGTGACGACAGGGCTTCAAAGATTATATGCGCAAACGTGTCACCGCCGACACGTCCAGTGTTAAAGGGTTAAAAGAAAAGGTGATGTACAAAACACAGTGCTAAACATGAACACGACTCAGCTGTTTTGGAATATGCCTCAGCCATGAAATTCTAGGTTAATGATTATTTGTTTAAAAACAAAGTTTATCAATTTAAATATTAAATAGCTTGTCTCTGTAGTATATTCCATTAAATATAAAGTAGGTGGAACATGATTTGGAAATCACTGAATTCAGTTTTCATTTATGTTTAACAGGTTTAACAACATCTTAATTGGAATTTGGGTTGTATGTGCTTTTATGTGCTGCCTGAAACATAGCAATGATGGGTAGAGATGGAGCCAATCCGATCCGGTATCGGATAAGAGTTTAATTCACAGGTCGGACAGACCCATGTGTTTTCAAAGAAATGACGCTTTTTGAAATAATGATGTATTCTGGTGATGGTGACTGTCTGACTGTTACAGTCTGTGTGTTCAGATTCCTGTCGAAAGACTGACGCAGCAAACGGGTTCCACCCAAATACAGGCTTCACCAACATTGCGAAAAATAAGGCTGTAAAAAGCAAGCTTCTAAAGGGAGCAGATGAACACTTTGAGTTAAGTCACCACCACTTTACTGGATGGTTTTTACCCCTTGGCCATGCTAGTTTGCACTTTGATATTATATTTTTTTAATTTGGCAAGCAATGGCCTGTTTTAAGATTTGTTAGGGTTTAAATTAACTGAAAACAATTGATATTCCTTTTAATTGTATATTTTTGTGTGTTGGAAAAAAACAGCTTTTCAAGATTGTGCTTTTTTTTGTTAGACTACATTAGTGCTATAATGATTAATCAGGTAGCTCGAGTAATGTAATTAGAAATAACCTTTGAATCAAATTTTGCTGCTTCGAGTATTCATTTAATTCGAGTGGCGTTATAATGGTTTGTGTTGAAAGTTTTTAACTTTACTTTTATTGATTTGGGTGGATACACTGCCCTCAAGTGGCAACAATGAATATGACATCTCATTTAACATGGCTGAATCCCATTGCTCCATGTTAAGACCAACAAAAGAGAAGTTTTTGTTTGAGCCAATATTTTTTTGCTATGTTTCTGCATTCGTAATTTTCTTTATAGGTATATTTAGCCGTTTTTTTTTTTTTTTTTTTTGCGGGAATATGTGTTTGAACGATTCTTTAAGAGCATATTAAAAGAAATTAGCATTTTATAGCATTTAAGCTATCAGACCTTTGCTATGCAAGTTAGCCAACTGTTCTCTTGTTGTACTTGGATCCTCATTCAATTATTTTATTCTACCGTTTAACTCTAAGTTCAGGTATTTTAATTTATATTTAAATGAAAGTGAAATTCTGCATAGTTTTAAGAAACACTGAGGAATTTTATTTTGTATTAGCATTTAACGCACTTTTGAAAGTGCAATCTTATCAAGCCTTTGTTTTACATCTCCTAAAATTTATTTTCCAATGCATTTAATATTCCTAATATGATTATTCGATCGAACTAGTTGAAATACTAATCGACTACTAAAATAATCGATCGCTCCAGCCCTAAACTACATTTAAGTATTGTTGATGAATGGTTTACGATAACACGGAAGTCATTATTTCAAAACATCTTTATCTCACATTTTTAGGATTTCTTTTTTATTACAAAAACATGGCTTCACTACCACCAGGCTTTGCAAATTTTCTGGGGGAAACAATGTAACACATCTCATTACCTTGTCCTTGAAGTCGGCGTGGTTCTGCAAAATAGCCCGTTGGTAGGTCCCTGTACGCACATAGTCCTGCATCATGTTTTGTTGTTGTGAGAGGTAGCCATAAAACTGCATAAAAAAAAAATAAAAAAAAAGAAAAAAAGTGGAGAAGACTTTATCAGAATAATTCCAACAAGCATTGACAAAACATTTGTGCCCCTCAAAAGCCTCAAATTTGCCAATTTTTTATTCAAAGAGATGTTTCAATGAGAAGGAAAATGTACAGGGTGTTTCAAAAAGAATTTATCGACTTAATCACTCAATATTTGAATGAGGGAAAGCGACCGAAAACTTGGTTGAGTCACAATTTATTCAACACACAATCAAGTATTATTTAGACTAAGGATGTCTCCGACCGCCCGATAACATAATTTTTAGAGGATCGAGATCAGGTAAAAAATGAATTTTTAAGCATGATCTCATTGGCTCCCATTGATGGCGATGGATGTCCAATTCATTTTCACTGGGGGGGCTGCCAGCGTCACTGCCAGTTAAACGTGATACCAGCCTTGCCACTTCAAATGGATTTTATTGTCTATCACTGTGGGAGTGAATAAGCAACAAAATCATCCATAACCACATTGGGAAAAATATATATATACAGTATGTTTTACACTATTTATGTATATTTACACAACTGAAAAACTTTGCAGACCAATTCGAAAAAATCCAGCGACAGCAAAAAAGTAAAAAAATAAATAAATAAATAAATAAAATCAAGAAAAAGCGAGATACTTCAATTGATTACATTGTATGACAAATGCTATTTATACAAGTCTATTTATATAATACAAAATGTATTTATTCATCTGAACCACTTATCGTCACAGGGGTCGCGGGTAAAAAAAAAAAATCGTTGTAGGTGCTTGTCTACTTAGAGACCAAAGCTGGAGATTTTTAACAATTTGTTTGATACTGCCGCAAATAAGTAGTTGAAACACCTGAGAAAATCGAAATTAATATTTGTTACAGTAGCCTTTGTTTGCAATTAGAGCTGTCCCGACTAGTCGACATAGTCGACGTCATCGATGACGTAAATCCGTCGACGAGCACAACATCCCATCGACGGTTAACGAAGGGTTAAAAAAATATATGCGTGGAAAGTTCAGAATGTCGGACGCTCTGTATGCAAGCGGGGAAAGCGACACAAAGCCAAAAAAGCGCACCAGAGGGTCCAAAACATTGACTTATTTCAAAGAAACAAAGGAGAGTACACTCTTCTGTCCTGTCTCTTCAATGCCAAGCTTGACTGCACGTCAGCCGTAAATAAACACCTAAAGCGCCGTCACCCAGTTTGTAAGTCCATCTAACTAACTAACTAACTAACTAACTAACTAACTAACTAACTAACTAACTAACTAACTAACTAACTAACGACATGTTTTTTTGAAGTTGCCTGTCACGATATGCAATGAGTCCATTTATCGCACGGCAAATAAAAATGAGGACGGTAATTTTCACGGCTGCTTTTTATCACTGCGCACGTGTGTGCGTGCGTCCATACATTGGTGTGTGCGTGCTGGTGGCATATGAGACTCCAGTTCCTTTCTTTTATCAACACGCTGTAGAATTAAAGTTCAGACATACAAAATAAGAAAACACATCTATATTAAACACTGTAAAGTTAGCACTGCTACACTGAGGTGAATGGGGGGGGGGGGGGGGGGGGGGAGGCAACTTACTTTAGCCTGCTATAAAACACTGGCAGTCGTCTCGTGAAAGCAAACTTGCGGTTAAAAGGTGACACTTCAAACATGAAAAATCGCTGGTTAACAGCATTTGCAAACGAAAAAAATGACCAAAAAAATCTATTACTGACACTACATCTACATGCAATGACAAAAAGTGCTTTTTTTGCGGAGTGTAAAGCTGAAGTTAGCGGTTTAGCGAACGTACTTCCGTTGAACATTTAAAAAAATAAAAGCATGTCATGTTCGTCATATAAATAGCGATTTCTGGAGTTAATCCCACACACTTCAGAATTCAGATTCTACACTAAGAATACCTTTAAAATGACACCCTTTACGAAAAATCTGATTGGCAATGAACAATTATTATAATAATTATAATACTATTATATATAGTACTATACTATAATATTAATGCTAGGTGTTTTTTTAAGAATTGTTTTGAATCATGTTGGAAATGCGAAGTCAGTGTTCTGAATCTGTTTACATTCCATTTTTTTGCACTAGTTAATTCTATCAGCATTTGAACTCATTGTTTATTTGTGTTTTATTATTGTTATTTATGTGTTTATTTGTACTTTAATAATTTAAGTGTTCCAATATGTTTTTGTGAATTGATAAGCGTCAACAAAAATTTCATTGCTAAATTAGTAAAAAAAAAAAAAAAAAAAAAAAAAAAAAATTTATTATTAGATTAGTCGACTAATCGTAAAAATAGTCGGCAGACTAATCAGGAGAAAATTAGTCTTTTGGGACAGCCCTATTTGCAATTGCAGAGGTCAGCCATTTCCTGTAACTTTTCACCAGGTTTGAACACGCTGCAGGAGGGATTTTGCACCACCTCTCCACACAGATCTTATCTAGATCACGTAGGTTTCAGGGCTGTCTCTGAGAAACAAGGGGTTTGAGCTTCCTCCATAGATTTTCTGTTGGGTTTAGATCTGGAGACTGTCTAGAACCCTCCAGAATTTTTATATGCCTCCTGTTCTTGGTGATCCTGGCTCTGTGCTTCGGGCCATTGTCATGTTGGAAGACCCAGTCACGACCAATCTTCAATGCTCTAAATGAGCGAAGGAGGTTGTTCCCCAAAATTTCGCAATACACGGCCACGGTCATCCTCCCTTCCTCCTTAATATAGTGTAGTCGTCCAGTCCCATGTGCAGAAAAAACACCCCCAAAGCATGATGCTACTACTCCAATGCTTCACAGTAGGGATGATGTTCTTGGGATGGTACTCATCATTCTTCTTCCTCCAAGTATGAGTGGAATTAAAATCAAAAGCTTCCATTTGGGCTTCATCTGACCACATGACTTTCTCCCATGACTCCTCTGGATCATCCAAATGGTCATTGGCAAACTTAAGACGGGCCTGGACACATGCTGGTTTAATCAGAGGAACATTCCGTGTTATACATGATTTCAAACCAAGTCATTGACTAGCCCCTCCCGTGTAGTTCTTGGCTGATTCCTCACCTTTTAGGATCATTTAGAGCCTTAGTCAGAGAGATTGGCAGTCACTTTTAGCTTTTTTCATTTTCTAATAATTGCGCCAACAGTGGATCATTTTTTCACTAAGCTGCTTGGCAATTGCCCCAAAAGCCTTTCCAGCCTTGTGGAGCTCTACAATTATGTCTCTGGGGTCTTTGGACAGCTCTTTGGTCTTGGCTACATTAGTAGTTGGAGTCGTGTATGGGGTGGACAGGTGTTTTTATGCAGCAACCACCTCACACAGGTCTTTCTAATTTAGGAGAATAAGTGGAGTGAAGGTGGACGTTTTAAAGGCATATCAGCAGTATCATACAAATTCATTGTTAAAAAAATCATGCACTGGGATTTCTGGTATGTCTCTCACAGTGAACATGGCCCTACGATGAAAATTTCAGACCCCGCCCCCATGATGTCTAAGTGGAAGAACTTGCAGGTTGTTCAAATAATTATTTTCCTCACTGTATACCACATTTGAAAAAAATCAATATAGTTTTTATATTCATACATCGCCCAGCCCTATTCTGATGTATTTATTTTTCAGTGTTTGGTTCCTGTAACGGATTCATTAAATTTACATTCATTCCAATTGGAAATAATGATACAGTTTTCATATGATTCCGTTTTAGCCATTCCGTTAGGAACAGATTACAAAAATCAAGGTTCACCTGTACTGTAGTCAACAAAAAAGTCATATTTATGTTGTCATTGTCAGGAAGGGGTTATAGATTTTCTGAGTGTTCCATTTAGTTTCTTGTGAATTTATATTTCGCACTTACCTGGAAGTACTGTACAGCAGATGATTCTTCTGTTCTGTCACTAAAAACTGACCGCTCACAAAGATGACCTCGACAGTTCTTCAAGACGTTATAAAAAGACTGAAAGTCTGAAGTTGAACAGACAAGAGAAAGCTATTAGATGTCAAGCATTAAATATAAAATTGTACTTCTGGGTAAGTTATCTCAAAGCACTTCAGTATTGAGAAAGTTTAAGATCATCCTACTTAAAATAATATGGCCATATAAAAATGACAGAAGAAGCTAAATTAACCGCCATTCAATTCTAATACAAACAATCTGGGTTGAAGGACTGGGGATAAGCAGAGAGGATTGTTGTTTTTGTCAACTATGACGATAACAAAAATATTTCGCCGGTAAATAATTGCTTGTGATGCATCCACAGAGGTAACACATGTACAATGGGGAGAACAAGTATTTGATACACTGCCAATGGGTTTTCCCATTGGCAGTGTATCAAAATACTTGTTCTCCCCACTGTATACAGTGTAACACCTTTTGTACCGTTTATTGTGCGTTTTCAATTGTGGTCAAATACTTGGAGCAAGTTTATGTGATTGTTTCTAATGATGTGCCGAAGCCAACTGATATGCTGCTAACCGTGTGTATGGATTTTTATTGCTGTATCAACAGCTATTTATAAACGCAAATTTGTATTGCTGTTATGAAAGATGAAATTGATTTAATTTCATTTTAATTTTGGTTTCATTCTGCAACTGTTGATGTTGCAGCTGAATAAAGTCAGCAAACCACACAGACGTCTGACATCGTATTTTCGGAGCTTAGCTCACTGTCTAGCTAGGACTTAGCTCCAACATCTTGGCTAGGACAGTACAACGGCACGTAATAATACAATAATAATACAATAATTTTTGGATCGTTATTTTGTGATTTGGGGGGTATATAGGGGTACTTAAAGGGCAGAAATTTTGCTTACGTCACCAGCGCAGTAACGGAACTCGTTCGTGACCTGGAGACTACCGTATTTTAAGGACTATACGTCGCACCTGAGTATAAGTTGCACCAGCCAAAAAATGTGCAATTAAAAGGAAAATAACATATATAAGTCGCACCGGAGTAAAAGTCGCATTTTTTGGGGGATATTTATTTGATAGAATCCAGCACCAAGAACAGACATGTCATCTTGAAAGGCAATTTAAAATACAATAGGCTGAGTAGGTGTACGGTGCGAACATTACATGACGCTAGGAGTTAGATCAGGCCTAAAAAATCCAGCCCGACCCAACCGGCCGGCGGGTGTTAAAGCCCGACGCAGCCCGAGCCAGATCAATTAACTTGATTTGCTTGCCCGATGCCGAACCCCCCCCGAAATTTTATGTTTTATTTGTAGGCACGAGGCCGAAACCCCCCCAAAATTTTATGTTTATTTGTGAGGACTCAGATGAAGGAGGAAATGTGGGCATGCGATTTGTTGTTGCGCTTTGTGTGATCACATTTGTGACGATGCCGGTGCATATATGCATAATAAGCCTGAACAATCATCGCAAGGACGTGCAATAGTTTTTTTTTTCCAATCCACAAACATTTGTTCTGCTTCATTCCCTCGCACATCCTCTCACCTCCTTTCCCAGCTCTCAGTCACTGCGGCACTTGCTTATTAAAGTTAACGATGGCTTTGATCTGGCCAAAGAAGCCGGGCAGCAATCTGTCAATCATCGTTTAACTTGTTAAACAGTTTCTGCAAGGAAGCGCGGGCTGGAATGAACGTGTGTGTCTGTGGGGGGGAGAATGTGGAGGCGTTGGAGACATAAAATAAACGCCAGAAGTGATCATGAGGAGTTTGTAATTTCTACATGTAAACAGAAGCATTTAATAAAGGCAAGCATTTTTCTACTACAGTACTTTATTCTGTAAAATGATTCGGTGGGACAGTTATGTTTAAAACTGATCATAATTATTACATTTGAAGTGCTTAAAAAGCATTTATTTATATATATATATATATATATATATTTTTTTTTTTTTAAAGTCAAATTTGGGGGGAAAAAAGTGAGAAAAATATGTATCTCTTTCCAGTGCTAGATCTGAATAAATACATTGAGCACACACACACACACCACCAAAAAAAAAAAAAAAAAAACAAACAAAAAAAAAAAAAAAGGGGGGGGGGGGGGGGGCGCTACTTCAAGGTTTTTCACTTATCACGGCGGGTTCTGGTCCCTACTAACCGCGAAAAACGATGGAATACTGTACACTGTGGTCATGATGAGTAATCCAAAGTCTTTCCAAACAGCTATTCAAGCATCTAGTAAAAATTTCTTGACCATCAGACCTCTTGAGTGGTATATCGGGACACAGTTGACTTGTCTTTGTTGATTTACAGTTGTCTTCTCTGCTGTAATAATATCCAACATGGCCCCGTGTTCAATACAAAACCCTCCTACCACAACAAAACAAGTAGGAACTAGGCCTGAACGATATTGGAAAAAACTATTGTTGCGATTTTTGGGGGGTTTGCAATATATTGCGATATTATATTGCGATATTTTCATTAGATGACTTCTGTTTGGAAAGACTTTGGATGACTCACCATCACCACAGTGTACAGTGATCCCTCGTTTTTCGTGGTTAATGGGGACCAGAACCCGCCGCGATAAGTGAAAAACCGCAAAGTAGCGCACCCCTCCACCCCCCAATTTATTTTTTGTGTGTGTGTGTTTTTGTCTTCAATGTATTTATTCAGATTTTGCATTGGAAAGAGATACTATACAGATAAGACATGTTTTTTTTTTCTTACTTCCCCCCCAAAGTGCTTTAAAAAAATGTATATAAATAAATGGTTTTTAAGCACTTCAAATGTCATAATTAGTGCTGCAACGATTAATCGATTAACTCGAGTATTCGATGAGAAAAAAAGATTCGAATTAAATTTTGCTGCTTCGAGTATTCGGTTAATTAAAGTGCCGTTGTAATGGTTTGTTTTCGAAAGTGTTTGCATTTCGTTTCATTGATTTGGGTGGATACACTGCCCTCTAGTGTACCTCATTTTACATGGCCAAATCCAGCTGCTCCCTGTTAAGACCAACATAAGCTAGGTTAAAGGTATATTTAGCCAATTTTTGTGGGAATATGTGTCTGAACCATTTGTTAAGAGCATTGTAAAAAAACAAAACAAAAAAAAGTTAGTATTTTATAGCATTTAAGCTGGTGGACTTTTGCTATGTAAGTTAGCCAATTGCTCTTTTGTCGTAAATATGTAAATCCTTATTATTATTTTTCTTTATACCGTTTGAGGCCTAGCTCAGGTATTTTAATTTTTCCATGTTTATCCGATTACTCGATTATTCGAACTAACTAGTTCATCGATTAATCGACTACTAAAATAATCGATAGCTGCAGCCCTAGTCATAATTATGATCAGTTTTAAACATAACTGTCCAACCAAATCATTTTTGAACAAGAATAAAGTTCTGTAGTAGATAAATGCTTGGCTTTATTAAATGCTTCTGTTTTTCTACCTTAGCTGTGACCGTTAGAGTGACATGTAGGAATTTCAAACTCCTCATGATCACTTCTGGCATTTATATGTCTCCAATGTCTCCACACATACACACATTCATTCCAGCGCGGCTTCCTTGCAGAAACTCTTTAACAAGCTAAACAATGATTGACAGATGCCCGTGTGAAGTCTGCTTCTTTAGCCAGATCAAAGCCATGTTAACTTTAATAAGCAAGTGCCGCAGTGACTGAGAGGAACAAAGGCCTGGGAGAGGGAGGGTGTGAGGCTGTGCGCAGATCAGAAAGCAAGGCCTATGTGGATTAAAAAATAAATAAATAAAAACTATCGCACGTGCTTGCGATGGGACTATCGCGCACATCGCGATGGCGATGTTTAAAGGGTATTAAAACACTAAGGGGCTGTGAGATATCAATAGAACCGTTATGTGGCAAGATAACAAATATTAATAAAGTTAACAAAAAAATAAATCGCATTCATGAGCAATTATCGAAAATAGATCGAAAATTACGAACATTTCCGAATGTATTCCGGAAACAGCCGAATGGGGTGGAGACGTCATAACAAGGAAACGAAAGGTCGAGGCAGGTGCAATCGTTGTTTATCGACGAGAGAGTTGCGTTCGTGTTTTATCAAAAAAAAAACGCTAAAATGGTTCAAACCTGTCATGCTATGTGGTTTACAAATAGCCATTTGTCGCAATGTAGTACCCATGAGTTCCTGAACGCGAGAAAAAGAGCTGGACTACGCAGACAATGAGTAAAGTTCCTCCGTGCTAAGAGGGCTAATTTTGCAGACCAAGCCTCCGGCACGGTTTTGTGTGGTGCGCATTTTACACCTGAAAGCTATTCGAACTATGGACAAATGAAATCAGTTTTTGCTAAGAAATTGCTGATGAAAGCAGCCACCATACACGCGCAGCCATCTAAATGTCCGCGATATCAAGAAAGAGGACGACTGGCTCTGATGAGACCACCCCTGGCTAACCAAAGGAGCAGAGCAGCCAAGCTCGAAATGGCCAGAGTGAGTACTCTTTTATAATAAAAACATATCACACATTGGATATAGGACTGGACACATGTATAAATTATCGCTCGTAAAATATATAGAACAAATCCTCGAATCCCATTCATATTTGTGTCTGTTGGCAGAGCGAAAACCTATGATAGCACTATAAATGATAATTATTCTATACATTACATTATTTTGTGGTCACGGTGTATCAGCTTCACAAAAAGAAATGCAAAACAAACCATTCGGTGTTTCCCAGCCGATGTTGCCGGTGTTTCATCAGTGTGATTGCTCCTCTCAATGATCCTTTCATTAGGCTGCATTGGCTTTCGTTTGGGCTCAAACTGATAACCCAAAATACCAGAGAAAGGTTCATAACTCTACTTGTCACCATTAGAAGAATGTTCGTTGCGTCGGATTCGTCGCTGCAACTAGAAACAAAATTGTCCGCTATCATCGCCGCCATTCAGTACTAAGCACTGAGCCGGTTGTTTCCTCGTAGTGACGTCACGCACACAATATGCTAGATTTCCGGGATCTCGTGGGCGGGTCCTTTTAGCTTGACAATCGATCCAAATTTCTATCATTTTCTTGGTGTTGCAATGTGTGTAATTACACTAAGTGGCATGATATGAATCCAAAAGGCATGCGTTTATGGATAAATGATGGAATATTAGCATTTCCCCAGGTGTTGTCATACCCTTTAAACGATATATCGTTCAGGCTTAGTAGGAACTAAAGTTATACAACATAAAATATACAATATAAATGAATAGTACATCACATTTGCAAAATACAAACACATAATTAAAAAAAAAAAATAGGCCATTTAAATAAAATAAATTGAAATTAGCTAAAACACCTGTAATTAAATAATAATACACAGATCCTGCTTACACAATTAAATTTATTAATTTCTGTGTGGCGCTTTAACTTGAGAAAATCCACCAATAAAGCTTTTGAAAACGATTCATAAGAAAAATAAATGATTCACTGAGGCATTTCATTTGTAAAATACATGTTAAAATCTTTGGCATTGGGATTGTTTTTCTCTTTAGCACAGAACTTCTTTTTTCTTCTTTCTTTCAGAAAGAAAGCTGACCAATACGCGGGGTCTGAAAGGCAAATTGTTGTTGGATTATTATCTTTAAATACCCGCTACTTTTTGAGGAGAATTTTAGCTTTGTATAGGCTACTGTTCCTATTGTTGAAAGCACAAAAGTGTGTAGTAAACAACTAGCACATTTATATTTTACATTTTGTTTTCTTACTGTACCGAAAATGAACCGAACCGTGACCTCAAAACCGAGGTACGTACAGAACCGAGATTTTTGTGTACCGTTACACCCCTAGTTAGTACGCGTTCACTAGCATTTGCACATCGTTCAAGCAACCACACAACTGGCTTTAAATGTCCGATCGCGGGCGGAAAACACACAACAACAGAAAAGATGATACACACAGACGTTGCCTCTGTAGAGATATTTTAAAAGCATAAACAATGAACGTAGGTTCGCAGCTGTGTTTCTCTCTCGCTAACTCGCCCACTCACTCAAGCTGCGTAGCTGTCCGTCTTCTTCTGGCGTGTGAGCGGTCTTCTAAACGTAAACAAGTGCGAGTGCGCCCTCACGTGGGCGTGAAAGCGCCACAAACTAAAAGAATGCATTTCAATATGAAAAAGTCAATAATACAATTGAACACACATTGCCGAAGGCAGAACGCGAACGTGGCCATAGATAGCTATTACGTTATTCAGAGAACTATAGGATAAAGAACATGCTAACAAGTTAACCAAACCATCAGTGTCACTCCAAAACACCAAAATAACATGTGAAATGATATCATAATGTGTTAATAATTTCACACATAAGTCGCTCCTGAGTATTGGTCGCACCACCAGCCAAACTATGAAAAAAAACTGCGACTTATGGTCCGAAAAATATGGTAATAAGGACAAGCATTTTTTTGTTACTACTTTATTCTTCTTTAAAAATAATTCAGTGGGACACTAACATGTTTAAACCGTATCATAATTATTACATTTCAAGTGCTTAAAAAAAACATTTATTAAAATATATACAGTGTTACCTCTAAATACGAAGTAATTCATTCCAGGACCTTGTTTGTATGTCGAGCAGGAATTTCACATAAGAATACATTATAATTCCATTAATTTGTTTCACAGCCCAAAAACCTACACTAAATCCTTAATAAATGCTGCTTTTACTATTGCAAGTAGCAATTACAACGAGCAAAACAAATAAATTATGAATTAATAAAAATAATAATAATACCTTTAATAATGTAACGAAATCAGGTTGTAATGTAGCGGACTTTTTTTGCTGTATCTGAACGCACCGCAGGGCTGACGAGCAAGAGAGCACTCTATTTTACTTTCTGTTTTTATGCTGTGTCAGTGTTGCACAAGTTTATGGAATAAATGATTAGAAACGTGACGAAGCTGGCGATTTCTTTGGCGATGTTACCACAATAACAATTGTCACCTTAACTTATAAAGACTGGCGAACAGAGGAGGACTGCCGGGCGAGATCAACATTCTACAATCTACGACCCTATTGTCGATCCAGTTCACGGATGCACACACCATGCTTATATTTTGCTATCATTTCAATGGTAAGCATCACCTTTTCTTTTTTCTCCACCTGCACTATTCTTTCTGGATCAAGTGTTGATTTCTCTCACAAGAAAATCAGCCGTCTGTCTTCCGGCAAAACAAAAACAGTGGCGCTGTCAAAAATCGTTGTATTTCGAGCATGTCGTCGGATGTTGAAACAAATGGGAAGTCAAATTTCACGTCGGATGTCGAAAAGATCGCGTGTCGAAACGATCGTATGTTGAGGTACCACTGTATATACCTTTTTTTTTTAATTATACTTTGGGGGGGAAAAAAAGTGAAAAAACCTGTCTTATACGTATCTCTTTCCAAAGCTAAATATGAATAAATACATTGAACACACATCAAAAAATAAATAAATAAATTTGGGGGGGTCGGGGGTGCGCTACTTCGCAGTTTTTCACTTATAGCGGCGGGTTCTGGTCCCCATTAACCGCGAAAAACAAGGGATCACTGTTGTACAAATATACGACCAGGTGAAAGCACGTTTCAGCTGGTTGAAGGTGGTATGTCGGCGAGTTGCTCAAAACTAATCACAGGATTGGTTTGCAGCCCAAACTAATCACGGGACTGGTTCGCCAGGATGTCATTCATTCATTCAAGAAGTAGCTTTAGAACATGACGCATTTTGTAAAAGGGCTCCGGTATCACAGCATAGAAGGTACATCTTGAGATATTTTGAACATACTCAGTTGCGCATAGTGACTTTAGGAGATAACTTGATTTAAAAAAAAAAAAAAAAAAAAGCTGTAATGTGTGGGGGTTTTGATGCCAAACCACTACAAAAATTATCTTTATTGGACAATTTCAATAATTATGGATCTTTTTGAGTATTTATAATTGATTTTTGAATACCTTTTCACAATATTTAATCAGTTAATTAGTTTGGAAAAAATAGTGATAGTGGGACAATGTATTCCACATGTGTCAATGCAGGGCTCAAAGTTAACAAGTTAATAAATGCCTTAATATTTTTGCTTGCCCCCTTTGGCCAAGTGCACACAAATTTGCCTTTTGTAAAACGTTTCTGCCATTTTGGCAGTGCACCAGTTTTGTCCTACTCTCGTCTCATCCCATCCCGTCTTTCCTATTCATTTTGCTTTTGCTGCTCGTTTTGAAAACAATCGACAGTGCTGCCTGCTCATAAATGTTCCTCTCGGGTTCAAATTGAAAGGGCTGAACACATGACATGTTTATGTCGCAAGAGCCATACTCTGGAAGCCCGGCAGCGCATCCCAATGACGTCACCACCCAGAGTGCATTGCATCGTCATTACCAGTTTCAAGGTATCCCATGGTATGAAAACGTCAAGGTTTCAAAACCGAAATTTTTTTCCTTCATACGGTCACTAAAGTATCCGCTGATTTTTATGCCCCAAAAAATGCATGGAGAAATCCCTTGCTTGCACCTGCAAGGCTCAACACTCCCCCACCGGTTTTTGCTCAGTGTCAGTGAGTCAGCTGTGCTACACGATGGCGGGTCGAAGAAAACGAAATCACTGGTATAGAATACTTTGGCTAGAGAAAAAAATTACAGACGGCCACAGCTTAGAGGAGGAGGGCCGACTGGGCTGACTGACATGTAACATGTTTGCGTAGGGCGGTGCCGAGGAAGCAATACCTCTAATATGATTTTGCATTTATACCAAATTAAAGGTGAATAAACATTATCATGAACGTTTCCCACCAGCTACGAGAGTTAACTCCAGTGTGTCTAGCGTGGGTAAAACATGTTTTTTTTTTCCTCTCTGGCAATTGTCTTTGTTGAGAAAGAGTGTGTGTATAATGTAAACATGCTACGAGTCATACACACGTGTTTTTTATGGAAAAGAATTCAATTATTAGAAGTTCAGATAGTTCAGATGAAAATTATGTTGAGGTGTGGCTGCGGGGGTAAGGCTCAGCTAAAGGATTGCATTTATTTTAATTTTATTTAGAATATTTTGTTATTTATTTTAACTTAACATTACACTTATGTTCCAATTTGCTAATATGTTTTTAAAAAATAAAAATCCTGTTCAATGGAAAATTTAAACCCAGATATAAGCATACTTTAATAAAATATTTTGGCTTAAGGTTATCATACCAACAGAATATCATACCAGTACATGCCGACTCGTCACCAATAATGGCGACCTACTAGTTATAACTACTAATTGTACAAGTTTTATAAAAATGAAAACATCAAGAAGGGTAATAATATGAAATTATTATAACTCATACAAACATTTATCTTTAAAAACCACTTTCTATTTGCGGTTTCCTCTAAAAGAAGTTTTTTTTTTTTTTCCTTCCAAAAGGCACATTATGTTTAATGTTTTCTCGAAATTTTAGGAATTCATTCCACCAAAGTAAATTTTATTGTATTGTTAATACTAGAGGTGTGCAAAATTTCTGATTCTTAGATTATTCGCGATTCGGCCGTGGAAGATTCGAGAACGATTCACAAACATCCAAATTCCGATTATTGAAATATGCCAAGTAAAGCGGAAGTACAACACACTCAGCGCGCCGCGCGGTCAATGAGGAACGGAGCGAGAGTAGCTAAACATCATGCTTCTCATTACCCGGCCCCTCGGGTAATGCCAATGCTCAACTCACGGCTCTAGCTCAACTCATGCCACGAGATAAAAAAACACAACAACATACCTGACTGCTGCCGAAAAGCTGCTACAAAGTACATCCACATAATGTTACGGTAGATATCATTTATATAGGACTAGATGCAATATAAATTATGTTGCGTTAGCAGAACACCTACAAAAAACTAGATTCGGGCGTTAGTAAACGGCCACCATCTTAAAGCAGTACACTTCCCTGCAGGGCTGTTGTAGCGAACCTTCCAAGCAAACCTAATTAACTTTTTAACTAAAATACTCCTAAAGCGGTAAAATATTGACTTGAATCTATCTTTAAAATAGTTTTAAAACTTTCACATGTCGAAAGTAGACAAAAGGGAAATTATGGAATAACGGGAGCAATTTTAATAACTTTAACGGTTGATTCACAACAATAAATTAATTGAATGTAGTTTAAAGCTGCTGATACAGAATGGGGACTGGAGTTTTTTTATTTACTGTTATTTTTGTATATTTGTTTACTGCTAAATGTTAACTTGATACTGAAATCGTAGTTTGGTTTAGCCTGAGAGTATTTTTGAACAATTTTGGAACTAATGTACAAAACATTTAAAAAAAATAAAATAAAGGAGGAGGGTGCATCAATAATCGTTTTATAATCGAATCGGAGCCTCTGAATCGTAATCGAATCGTTAGGTGCCCAAAGATTCCCAGCTCTAGTTAATACAGTGGTACCTCCACATATGAAGTGAATTCGTTCCAGGACCTTGTTTGTAAGTCGAAATAGTCGTATGTCAAGCAGTGTTTTCCCATAAGAATGTATTGTGATTCAATGAATTCGTTCCAAAGCCCAAAAACACACTGAACACACTGTGTTGCTGACGTGACAGAGAAAGGGAGCGGTGAGGTTGAGAGTTTACTTTCATTTTTAATGCTTTGCTGAGAACTCTGTCCACTGCGGCGGACAGTGTGCGTGTTTTGTTGGACAAGTTCTGAAATAAATGATGAAAACCTGACGAATCTGGCGATTTCTTTGGCGATGTTACCCCAATCATAATTTTCAACGTAACTTATAAAGACTGTCAAACTGAGGTCAGATGAGGACCGTGGAGAACGTAGGCATTCTACAGCTGTATTGTTGAGCCAGTTCACGTATGCGCAACCCATGCTCATATTTTTTTATCATTTGCATCTTCATTTCAATGGTAAGCTTTTTCCTTGTTTCACCACCTGTACAAACCTTTTTGAAACCTGTGTTGATTTCTCTCCCAAGAAAATCCGCCGCGCGTCCATCTACAGCGCTGTCATGTCGTCGTATTTCGAGCATGTCGTTGGATGTAGAAACTAATGGCGAGTCAAATTTTACGTAGGATATTGAAAAGATCGTGTGTCTAAGTGATTGTATGTTGGGGTACCATTTACCATTAACGGCCGCATTCTGGCCTCTGCCTGTTGACACACCCATTTGCCCGTCTTCTTTATAGATATAATAATAACACTGGATAGAAAGTAGTCATAGAAATCCTTGGAGCTAGCATCTAATTTTTTAGATCTATTTGCAGTTAATTTTATTATATCTATATGCGGTTGTCCTCGCTAATGACGTAGGCGCATCTGATTTGTGCCCGGAAATAAAACCACACGCGAGTGATGAAGACTGAAAAAAACATGTCTTTGGACAGCTTTTTATGGGCAAAAGGTGTCCTGACGAGCCAGAAGAAGAGCCTACAATTCCAAAGAAATCAAAAACTTTTAACCGACAAAACCAAGTACCCAACTTAAAATATTGGTTTGTCGCAATTAAACCAAGGTATACCGTGGTTTGTAAACGTTAAGGTTTTAAAACCGCAAAACTTTTCCGTCATACCGTCCCTGCGGTTTTAGCGATTTTTTTACGTCCCAAAAATGCATAGAGAAATCCTCGCTTGCAGCTGTAAGGCTTAACCACCCCCCACCGGTTGTTGCTCAATGTCAGTGAGTCAGCTGTGCTACGCAATGGCTGGAGGGGGTGAAACTCCTGAACTTTATCCCCATCGAAGAAAACAAAATCGCTGGTATCGGAATACTTCGGCTTCAGAAAAGTTACAGACGGCCGCAGCTTAGAGGCCAACCGACATGTACAACATGTTTGCGGAGGGTGGCTGCTGAGGAGGCAATACCTCCAATATGATTTCGCATTTATACAAAATTAAAGGTTAGTAAACACTAGAGGTGTGCAAAATTTCCGATTCTTAGATTATTCGCGATTCGGCCATGGAAGATTCGAGAACGATTCACAAACATCCAAATTCCGATTATTGAAATATGCCAAGTAAAGCGGAAGTACAACACACTCAGCGCGCCGCGCGGGCTTCGGGACGGAACGGAGCGGGAGTAGCTAAACATAATGCTTCTCATTAACCGGCCCCTCGGGTAATGCCAACGCTCAACTCACGGCTCTAGCTCAACTCATGCCACGAGATAAAAAAACACAACAACATACCTGACTGCTGCCGAAAAGCTGCTACAAGTACAGCTAAGCTACATAATGTTACGGTAGATATCATTTATATAGGACTAGATGGATTATAGACTCGGTAGCGGTAGCAGCACATCTGCAAAAAGCTAGATGCGGGCGTTAGTAAACGGCCGCCATCTTAAAGCAGTAAACTTCCCTGCAATGCTGTTGTAGCGAACCTTCCAAGCAAACCTAATTAACTTTTTATCTAAAATACTCCTAAATCGGTAAAATATTGACTTGAATCTATCTTTAAAATAGTTTTAAAACTTTCACATGTCAAAAGTAGACAAAAGGGAAATTATGGAATAACGGGAGCAATTTTAACAACTTTAACGGTTGATTCACAACATTAAATTAATTGAATGTAGTTTAAAGCTGCTGATACAGAATGGGGACTGGAGTTTTTTTTAATTTAATGTTATTTTTGTATATTTGTTTACTGCTATATGTTAACTTGATACTGAAATAGTAGTTTGGTTTAGCCTGAGAGTATTTTTGAACAATTTTGGAACTAATGTACAAAACTTTATTTTAAAAAAAAAAAAAAAAAAAAAAAAAAGGAGGGGGGTGCATCAATAATCGTTTTATAATCGAATCGGAGCCTCTGAATCGTAATCGTAATCGAATCGTTAGGTGCCCAAAGATTCCCAGCTCTAGTAAACACTGTCATGACTGTTTCTCACCGGCTACGAGCGTATACTCCAGCGTGTTTAGTGCATCTAGCGGTGGTAAAATTAGTTTTTTCTCTCTGGCAACTGTCTGTGTTGAGAAAGAGTGTGTATAATGTAAACATAATACGAGTCATACACACGTGCTTTTTATGGAAAAGAATTCAATTATTTTTGTCCTGATCGTAATAATGTTGAGCTGTGGCTATGGGTTTAGGCTCACCTAAAGGACTGCATTTATTTTAATTTTATTTACAATATTTCATCTTTAAAAAAAATTATTTTAACATTATTAGAGGTGTGCAAAATTTCCGATTCTTAGATTATTCGCGATTCGGCCGCAGAAGATTGGAGAACGATTCACAAACATCCAAATTCCGATTATCGAAACATGCCAAGTAAAGCGGAACTAAAATACAGCGCAGTCTTCGGGAAGCAATGATGAACGGACCGAGAGTAAACATCATGCTCAACTCACAGCTCTGGCTCAACTCATGCTGCTAGATAAAAACCAATAATACCTGACTGCGGCCGACAGCCGCTACAAACTACGTGCACATAATGCTTTGGTAGATATCACTTGTATAAAGAACTAGATGCGATATGACAAAACTAGCCGGCGTTAGCACATGTATAGAAAACTAGATGCGAAATGACAGACTCGCCGGCGTTAGTAAACGGCCGCCATCTTAAAGCAGTAGACTTCTCTGGAAGGCTGTTGTAGCGAACGTAACTTTTTATCTAGAATACTCCTTAATCGGCAAAATCTTGACTTGAATCTATCTTCAAAACAGTTTTAAAACTTTCACATGTCGAAAGTAAACAGAAGGGAAGATATGTAATAACGGTGGCAATTTTAACAACTTTAATGGTTTATTTACAACATTAAATTAATTGAATGTAGTTTAAAGCTGGTGATAGCGAATGGGGACTTGACTATTTTATTTACTGGATTGAACTGTTAACCTGATACTGAAATAGTCGTTTGTTTAACCTGAGAGGATTTTTGTACAATTGATGTAACTAGTGTAATAATAATGTAAATAAACATTAAAAGCAGCTAATAGCAGCTAATAGCTTGGGGGGGGGGGGGGGGGGGGGTTGCATCAATAATTTATAATCAAATCTGAATCTTAATCGAATCGTTAGGTGCCCCAAGATTCCCACCTTTAAGCATTATACTACTACATATGTTCCAATTTGCTAATATGCTTTGAAAAATAAAAATCTTGTTCAATAGAAATTTTTTAACCCAAATATCTCAAAGCAACACATTTTAGAGCTGTCATTGCAATTCCATACCATGAAACAGTGATATTTTGCCTTAAGGTTATCATACCGTCAGAATCTCATATCGGCACATGCCTAGTCGCAACAGGTGAGTCCCTGGTGGCAAATCCGCTCTGCATAACATTTGGCCAAAAGTTAGAAAACGAGGCAATGAAGCCTTCAGAGCGGCTTCAGGAATAATTTGGATTTTTTCAAAAGAAAAAAAAGCACTAGCACTAAGGACAGACACAATTACTGAGGGCCACCACATCAACAAAAGCGAATGCACTGACAGCATCATACTTCATGGCGAACCGATGGTTGCTTAGATTATCTGTTCCACCCCATTAAATAGCATGGCCATCACCTTTCTGTTGTGCCTTGAAATAACTTTATTAAAAATACAGACCATAGAAATCAAATGTATAATTTAGAAATAAAATGTAAGGATGTAAAATTCATTTGAGTACCTGCAGGTGAAGAAAACTGAATTAGGACGCTGTTGCAGCCTAGTGTGATAATGAATGACTGCTTCCCCACTCTGCTGCATTCTGTTTCCCTCGAAACGGAACACTTGAAGACACTCGCATCTTCCCCTAAAAAGAATGGAATCAAAAGGTTGCATGAAACGTTTTTTTATCCACAAGAGAATACAATCAAATGGTTGAATGTAGGAGTGTATATTAGGAATGTGACAAAATATCGAATTGGTAATATATCGTGATACTTTGCATCCCAAGAGGTTATCGATATGCTCATGCCAAGAATCGAGATATCGTTTTAAAAAGGTGTCAATGTTTTCTTTTTTTCTTTTTTAAAAAAAAAATTTAAATACATTACATTTATATCAATTTATTCCTGAAACCTCATCTAGCACTCAACTAAAAATGTTTTTGTTTTATGTTTGAATAACATATGGCTTTCATTATAACATTTTCTATTTTTTAAAGCAAACATGAAGAAATGACTCCGAGTTGCCACGACCAAAATATTTTTGTATTTTATAGATTTAATGACAGTGGATGAAAACGAAATCAGGGACGTGAAAGGCTCCAAGGTGCCTGCACATCAACAAAGTTGAAGGTCTCCTAATACATGAATACTGGAATTTTGTGTTCAAGTAGGCAGATGTGGAACCAAGACAGTGCCACCACCAAGCAATAACAGGTACAATTATGTTCAATTTGACTACAATTCTGAGTGTTACGTTACAGCTGAGACATCATTAGCTTTGCTAAATGTAGTTATTCAATGATAAAGCAATGGGAAAAAAACACTCATTGACTCATATACGGGCTTTTTAGACAATATGCATAATTGCAAGAGTTAAATGTTTTTTATTTGCTTGTTTTAAGGTGGAAAACGCCGTGAGGAAAGGGAAGACAACTTGATGTACCTCACAACAACATTTATGTTTAAGGACATATATCGAGACTACATGCATTCTACGTAGATGATGGAAGGCTCGATTTAGGCTCCACCTTTGATAATATTTTTCTAATAATTTTATAAATTGTGATTTATTCACCTGTTTTGCACATGCACCATTGTTATAAATAAAACACGAAATGGAATCATGTTGTTCAAACGTTTTATTACGATCTATATCTGCAATTTAAAAAAATTAGATACTATTTGTGTTTATATGTACAGTGTTATGAAAAAGTATCTGAACCTTTTGGAATTTCTCACATTTCTGCATAAAATCACCATCAAATGTGATCTGATCTTTGCCAAAACCACACAGATAAAAAACAGTGTCTGCTATAACTAAAACCACCCAAACATCTATAGGTTTTAATGTTTTAATGAGGATTGTATGCAAACAAATACAGAAGGGGGGAAAATAAGTAAGTGAGACATCACATTCAATATTTTGTGTCCCCCCCCCCAAAAAAGTGCCTTTTTGCGAACATTAAACGAGGAACTTTTTTTTTTTTTTTTTTTTTGACAGCAGTGGCTTCCTTCCTGGAGTCCTCCAATGAACACCATTCTTGGCCAAAGTTTACATATAGTTTGATGTGTGCACAGAGATATTGACTGTGCCAGTGATTTCTGTAAGTCTTGAGCAGACACGCAAGGGTTCTTCTTTTATCTGAGTATTCTGCGCGCAAACCTTGGCATCATCTTTGGTGGACGGCTACTCCTTGGGAGAGAAGCAACAGTGCCAAGCTCTCTCCATTGGTAGACAACTTCTCTGACTGTTGACTGATGAACATCCAGACTTTTAGAGATGGTTTTGTATCCTTTCCCAGCTTTATGCAAATCAACAATCCTTGATCGCAGGTCTTCAGACAGCTCTATTGACCGAGCCATGATGCACATCAGACAATGATTCTCATCAAGACAATTCTTACCAGGAGTGTGTTTTATAGTGGGCAGGGCAGCTTTAAACCACTCAACAGTGATTTGGCTCACACCTGATTTAAATTGTTTGGTAAAATGGGATTCAATTGCTCTTTAAGTCTCCTTAGGCAGAGGGTTCACTTACTTATTATTCCCCCTTCTGTCATTGTTTGCATGCTTTCCTCATTAAAATATGGAAACTTATAAATGTTTGGGTGGTTTTAGTTAAAGCAGACCCTGTTTTTACATATATGTGATTTTGACAAAGACTAGATCACAACTGATGATTAAATGCAGAAATGTGAGAAATTCCAAAAGGTTCAGATACTTTTTCATACTACTGTACATGTGTGATGAACTCATAATACCATAACTATAATCTAACTAGGGCTGTCCCAAACGACTAATTTTCTCCAGATTAGTCAGCCGACTATTTTTACGATTAGTCGACTAATCTAATAATTTAAATTTTTTTTAAATTTTTTTTGGTTTTTGTGTACTAAATTTTTGTTGACGCTTATCAATTCACAAAAAACATATTGTAACACTTAAATTATTTATTAAAGTACAAATAAACACGTAAATAACAATAATAAATCACAAATAAACAATGAGTTCAAATGCTGATACAATTAACTAGTGTAGCATCCCGATTGAAAAGGTGGTCTCTTAAACTGATGGTTTACAACTTTTATTCCATCCTTGATGTAATCACACTGTAAGAGCTGCGGTGCACACAAATAAAACAACACAATTAGAAATTAACAAAAACTTTTCACCTTTTTCCTTTTAAATCTTATTTATATATTAATGAATTGCTTTTTCCTTAATTTATTACCTTATCATTGACAATCTCTCCCTTGAGTGCAATCACTGTATATACTGTATATATAGATGACCTTTTAACCCTATATAATTTTCTATACCATAAAATAAACCATAACATGAAATAAACCTTTCAGTTAGCATTAAGGACAATACTAATAGCACTTATAGGCCCATTGTCAATGAAACATTATTATTCAGTAAGGCGACAGCACCCTCTGGTGTACAAAAAATGAAAAAAAAAAATTACAAACTGGGTGACGGCATTTGAGGTGTTTATTCACGGCAGACAGGACAGAAGAGTGTACCCTCCGTTGTTTCTTTGAAATAAGTCAATGTTTTGGACACTCTGGTGCGCTTTTTTTGGCTTTGTGCCGCTTTCCCCGCTTGCATACAGAGCATCCGACATTCTGAACTTTCCACGCATATATTTTTTTTAACCCTTCATTAACCGTCGACGGGATGTTGTGCTCGTCGACGGATTTACGTCATCGATGACGTCGACTATGTCGACTAGTCGGGACAGCTCTAAATCTAACCAGGTGAAAAATACCTTGGCTTGTAGTATTTCCTTGTAACAAGAAAATACGCGTCAGCCCTGCTGCATTCGGCAACTGTAATATTTGTAATTCCGCCTGATTTTGCTCAAGTGGTAGGCCTATCAATCTACACCTCATGATAACACATGCTGCACAGATTGTTAGAATTTTGCTCACAAACGATCCACGAAGTGATAGAACAAACATACAATCCTCAAGGTGGATTCTTCAGGTTTAAAGCACATCCTTAACTTATTGTCTGCTGCTGGTTTCGATTTAAGGCGTATGGCGAGTGTAGGAGCCTAAATGTTCAGTTAGTTGTAAAAGATTTACTTTGGTTCTATAAAACAAGTTGTGATTTGTTTATTTGTGGAACTAGTTCGTGACGTCACGTTTGACAACGTGCTATATAATGCGGAAGTGGCTGTGTGGAGGGTCAGTCGCACTATGCAGAAGAAGCAGGAAGCATAGAGTCGAAATAGTTTTTTGACGTCTCTCTCTCTCTCTTCCTATTTGGATTAACATCTATCTCTCAGTTGCTCCTTTGTTTATGTTTTTGGATGACAAGCTGTGGATTGCTTTTTGTTGGATTAAACAAATGAACTTTTTCTTTGCTGCTGTCCAGCAGTGCGCAAGGGGGACGGAGCGAGGAGATCGTCGGATTCTGAGGGCTTTACGTTTTGGAACCCACAGCGAGGTAGATCGACACTGGCGCTTTGTAGTTACTAGCTGTCACTGATCAAAACATTCCACTTCTAACCACATATATAGGCGCTTCCAGGAGTTCACACACAGCACAGAAAGAGCCTCATCTACGTCATGCTGAATCCATTTATGGAGATTCTGTGGTTCCTGTGGTTTGATTTAGCAGTTTTAACTTTGTCTACACACTGCTTACTTCAACCACACTTCATGTTGTTGTGTCTAAACTGGAAGTCCGTAGCAGAAAATTTCAAAGATGGCGCTACCAAATTTTTGCCCAGGAAACTTGTCTTTCGGAAATGTCATGTCATGATTAACCCATATTGATCTATAAGGCACATCTGATTATAAGGCTTTGAGAAAAAAGCAGGCTTTTAGGTGCGCCTTTATAGTGCGGAAAATACAGTATTTCCCCCAACTTCAACACTGTTTACCCTAGTGTCAGAGTCACGGGGTGCTGGAGCCCATCCCAGTTGACTTTGGAAATAGGGCAGATTACACTCTAAACCTTTTGATGATCTGAGTAATTCAGAGATTAAGGGCCATTCTCCTAAAAAAAAAAAAAAAAATTGCAAAATAGCAGAGAAATAGCTCCCACCCTGCCTGCAACAAACTCAGGCGACAACTGAAAACTTATAAACTGTGAGTTGGATAAACACAAATATTATATTACTACTACAGGATGATCAAAATAAACTAGTTGGACTCTTTTTATCCAGAAAAAAAGCAAAAAGTGACGTCTACCAACACCTGGGGTCTGTTTTTGTGGATATATTAGGAAAGAATTAGACACCCATAAAAGCAATGAAACATGTAATTATTCATTTTTCCAAACGTTAACTTCAAGGGATGCTGAGAATACCCTTCCCTTCACAACCTGTACATGAACGCATTCCTACAAATTGGAAATACCAAACTCTTTGATGCCTTTGTAACGAATTGGTCCAGATCAAAGCAGCCTTAAAGCTTTTTGATGCCTGTTTTCACTACATCCCATCACACATAAAATGATATGTGTTTTGTTATTTCTATTTTTCATTCATTTTATGATGTATATGAATTGATTTCCTCAACCTAATTTAGCTTCTACTGAAAGCAAAAACAAAAGATTCTTACAGGTTAGCATCAAATGATCAAACAAAACAGCACAAGACACGTAACCCACACAGAACAACAAAATATACATTCATTAAATTATTATCAATTAATACTATCATTGTGGCTTAATATATTCTTAAAAGTTGAAACTACTCACAAGTACAAGTAGATAATTAGTATGAGTGCAACGGTATTTGTATTCACCCAGTACGGTCACAGTATGGACATAACGGTTCGGTGCACGAAGTCAGACGGCGAATACATTTGAGTAAATCCATGTCGGAGTTGGTCCTTGTTCAATCCAGGGGACAGTAGAGGTAATGTGCCTAAACCAGGGGTCCGGCATCTTTTTCCTGTGAGGGCCACATAACTTTACCCTTACCTGATGAGTGGCCGGGTCAGTTTGTAACAGGAAAAGTGTTGACGATTGCAGGAGTGCCTAAATCTAAAAATTTATTGTTTTTCAGAAAGCCACAATCAAATAACCCTTTCCGGATTCTTCACGGAACAAAAGTAAATAAAATAAAATAATAATAATAAAAATATATTATAATATAATAAAATATAATAATAAATGATAATAACGCTATTAATTAATTAGATAATAACCAAATAACCCTCTCTGGGTTCTTCACAAAAAAAAGCCTGGAAATAAAGAACACTATTGAGAAAAAGAAAAAAAAATTGTTTAGGGGGCCGGACCAAATGTGGAGGCGGGCCGTATCTGACCCGCGGGCCGTAGTTTGGGGACCCCTGGCCTAAACGAAGACTTTTTAAAGTATTTTATTTATTTCATATTTCAGATCAGGAAATGTTTACTTTGCTCTAGCCCTAGGCTGAAGTCATTTAAACACTGAATGAGTATTTATTTTTGTACTATTTCAAGAGATGCTTTTCCAGTTTTGGAATTATTTGCACTTTTAATTTTACTTTAGCCAAGGAGTGTATGTTCACTTGTAATGGTTACATTTAACTGTGTCTCATCTAGAGCTGTCCCGACTAGTCGACGTCATTGATGACTAAGCCTGTCGCAATATGGAATAATTCCATTCATCACATGGTAGTGGCAGACGTGCTGTTAAAAGTTCGGATTCCTTGTCACCAACTACGCAAAATGCATCTTCGATCCGGGTCCGTCAAAAAATAGCGTCGGAGCCAATCCGTTCCCATTATATCCTATTGTTCAAAGTATACCAGCCGCGCCAGTGCTCCGGATTGACTGCGGACCATCTCCGGCGTGCCGGAGCCCGCCGGAGATGGTCCGCAGTCAATGGCTTAGGCCATTTTCTATTTTTGCTGGAGACGCATCCGTCAAAATGGGCAGAGCCGTGCCTGGAGTCAACAGCCCAGTTGCTTATACACAGGTTAACCAGGGAGCATGGACGAAGAACGCTCTATCATGGAGGTGGAAAGCCACAAAGTGATTTATGATGCAGTAGATCATCATTATAAGGACAACATTAAAAAGGAAGTTGTATGGTGTCCTATTATGTGTGTTTTTCTGGCAATGATATCAAACACACGACGTGCTGACAACTTTGTTTTTTATTAACACACGGCGCTAACAACACTACCTCAACCTGAGGCTCTCGGCAGGCTGTGTCTTTCACTACCGCGTCACATGAACAAAACAACATCACCGTTGCGTGCAGTTCAGGGTCCCTCGGAAAACATCCAATCAGAATATTACACATGGAACGCCATAGCAGAAGCTATGAGGGGAAAAGTTCTCATTTGCCTAAATGCTTAAAGTGCCTGTGACACGAAAAAGCATGTTTATTTCATAATACACGCGGTATTTTATGCCCCTGAATGATATGGACCGCTTGGATGTGTGTGGAAGCGATCGCTATATTTATTTAGTTTTTTGAATCCCGCGCCATGAAAATGAGTGACTTCCGGCTTCGGTCTCTCATTGAGGAGGAGGGCGCTGTGACGTGTACGGTAGAAGACGTTCTCTTCACTATACAGTGTACTGTTGTGTATGAGGATGAAGGATTCAGCTGATTTAGCGGATTAATACTTTTATTTTTTGCATCACGCCAGCCAAACGGCTGCAGAAAAATCATTCTGTATGCGGGAGAGGCGTATGCGCCTTTTTGGAGTTTTAAAAGGTTCCCATTCAACGTGGATATTTACTGTGGGACCATTGGACTTACAAGGAAGTGAGTAAACATCTTGTTTTGTATTATGTCAAATACGAATACAGTGATTACAAAGTAAACACTATAAAATGCCTTTAAATAAAGGACTACTTACGTTTGATCATTGATAGGCATGTAAAAAGCTATCCTCATGCTCATTAGCAGTTAGCTGTTAGCACGTTAGCTCCACAACAACTCCAGCCATCCTCCTCCAGGGAACGAACTGTAAATTGCTCTCCGCCGGGCGGTTTGCCGATCCGCAAAGAAACTCGACAACCGGGTCGTCATGTCAAATTATCCAGGCTAGTTATGTGTGATTTTCCACTTCGAAGACTTTGAAACGTCCCTCGGTTCGGGTTAGCATGTCGGCTAGCTGTCACTCCTTCTGGTCTGTTTACATTCTCCGAAGCCGGGGAAGGGAAATTACATATGTCCGATTTAGGTGTCATAAAATATCGTTCGGGAGGTGCGACAGTAAAGGTGAAGTCGACTGTTTTGACCATTATGGAGTAATTTTGCCATGTCGTCTTGAATAAATGGATTTTTATTATTTTATATTCCATTTAGCACAAGATTGTTATTTGTCATGACCATGCCATTTATTTAGCAATTGGGGAAAGTACTTGGGTAAAAAGAATATCCTGTAAAAATATTGAAGTCAAGAGACAGAAACAATGACATTTTGCCGCTCTCTTCGTCGCGTTTTCCTCATTGTGAATAGTTCCCCCTCGACGGGCTGACTGGTCTTTCTCAAGCCATTTATATAGCTATTGGGGAAAAATACTTGGATAAAAAGAATATCCTATAAAAATATTGAGAGTAGAGAGACTGAAACAATGACATTTTGCGGCTCTCTTCATCGCGTTTTCCTCGTTCTGAACAATTCCCCCTCAATGGGCTGAATAGTAAAACCGATGAGCCCAGTCTACCGCTGACGTCATCCACCTGTTTGGGACGCTAAAGCCCTATAATGGTAGGCGTGGCTAACCGGCAGATTAAAAGACTAATTTCTCGTCATCTGCGCTTTGCTAAATTGTTGTATATAGTCGAATCGTCTCAAAATATGATTCTAATTCACATAATAATGCCATTTAAGACTTTTTTTCTGGTGTCATATGCTCTTTAAGTTATTAAGTGCAATTTGATTTTATTCTTGAAAAAGACATTTTATTTATTTTGTGTTTCAATGCGGTAATAATATTGTTGTCTTTTACTTAAAAGATGCATGGTCTATTGTTTTTAGTTGTGATTTCTTAAAAAGTATTTTTGAATTTAAGAGTAAACATTTATCATGTTTAAATGGTCTTGATCTATTAATATATACTGTATTCTCACTGTGTTATTGTAAATTGTTTTTTAAAAAAATATACGCAATAATATTGCATATCGCAATAATTTAGTGCTACAACGATTAATCGATTTACTCGAGTACTCGATTAGAAAAAAAGATTCGAATTAAATTTTGCTGATTTGAGTATTTGTTTTATTATTGTGGCATTGTAATGGTTTATTTTTAAAGTGGTTGCATTCAGTTTTATTGATTTAAGTGGACACACTGCCCTCTAGTCTGCCTCATTTCACATGGCGGAATCCAGCTGCTCCATGTTAAGACCAACATAAGCGAAGTTTTTGTTTGAGCTAGTGTTTTTTTAATGCATTCATAATTTCGTTTGAGTATATTTAGCTGTTTTTTTGTGGGAATATGTGCCTGAACCATTTGTTAAGAGCAATGTTAAAAAATTTTTTTTTTTAAAGTTTGCATTTTATAGCATTTAAGCTCGTGGACTTTTGTTATGTAAGTTAGCCAATTGTTCTTTTGTTAAACATAGATCCTTATTTAATTTTTTTATACAGTTTGAGGCTCAGCTCAGGTATTTTAATTTTTCACGTTCCTTATCCGATTATTCGACATACTAGTTCATCGATTAATCGACTACTAAAATAATCGATAGCTGCAGCCCTACAATAATTTATGAGATAAATGATCACACATTAAAATTTGCTATCGCGACAGGCCTATCGATGACGTAAATGCGTTGACGGGCACAACATACCGTCAACAGGTAATGACGGGTTAAAAAAACAAAAAAAACACTTCAAGCGCCGTCACCCAGGTATAATATTGGAAGACGACAAGGAGCTGGCGGATCATAAGTCCATAAAACTAACGACTTCTTTTATTGAAGTTGCCTTTATGTGCGTCGTATCAACGTGCAAAGTTTTTTTCACGTACTTTATGTATTTATCTACTCTGCTGCTGCTCCCTAAGGCTGTAGGTCTTGAGTCTCTCGACATCCATGTGCACGGCATGCAGATTGTATTTACAGTATTAGTATAATGGAAGCTCCCACTTAGGAAAAAAAAACCAAAATATATATGTGTATATAATATAATATAAATATATATGGAAACACCGGCCTGCTTACTATAGTGTATGACGAGACAGGGGCTGGTTACCGGTTTCGAAGTTTAACGTTGTATGAAAACGTCACGGTTTCAAAACCGTTAAAATTTTTCATCATACAGTATTAGCCATTTCGTATATCCCACAAATGCAGCGACAAATGGCTTGGAGCGGCAGCGCTCACCCCTCCCCTTCCAGTTTTTTCTCTGTCGGTGACACTGCTGTCGCTGTCGAAACAACACCTGAGCTTTCCCCCCCTCAAAAAGTCGCTAGTATGGGACTATTTTGGCTACCGAATAGAAACAGACGGCCGCAGCTTAGAGGAGGAAGGATGGCCGACGTGCAGGCAACACCTCCTACTAAATTTCACTCAAAAGCTGTCATGAATATTTCCCACCAGCTACGAGAGTTCACTCCGGCGCGTTTAGTGTGTCTAGCGATGGTAAAACAAATACTATAACGTAAGCTTGTTAACTACGCTGTTAGCATGGCTAGTTAGCATGCCAAGATGGTGCAGCACTACTTCATGTATTTCCCATTTGGGACAGGTCTGTTGAATGTTGATAGCAAATTAAAGTGAGCTACGATAATCACTGTAAAATACTATAATAGCGTGGCATTGGATGATATATCTTAACGATATAGAATATTCCATATCATGGCATTTTTCCATCCTACAAAGCACTACTCGCATTACAAATTAACCATATCTGAGTTCCTCTCATAAAATGATCAAAACTGCCAATGCCGTTCCTGTTTTTTCAGAGACAAGATTTTGCAAACCAAGCATAGGTCACCTTTAGTCATTGAATCTCTATTAGGCTTCTACACATTGGGAGAGGTATTTGCAAAATCAGAATATTTGCATTACCTGCATCTCTGGTGACTAAACTCAAATCAAACAAATGTTTTAACATTCCACATTGTTTTTGTTTTAAATGTCAAACTATAGTTATTACAGAACACTTATGATTTTACTATTATTAAAATAAAAATGTTAAAAATAAATAAATAAATAAAAACATGCCCAGATTTGCTGTCGTGAAGGAACATTTTGATGATCTATTTTAGGAGGGAAGGAGAGAGGCTATTGTTACTGGAACAAAGATGAATACACGGAGGACCTTCGCCCAAAATAGAAGCCAAATTCCCACAATTAAAATTTTAATACACTATATATATAACGCAAACCAACGTTACATTTACATAATTTTCCCAAGTATCTGGACACAAGAGTACTTTTTCCCATTTTGTGCTGTATGCGGGCAGCCGCTAGGACCTGAACGTACAAGCTGCTCTTAAGATTGACGTCTTCTCCTAAACAAGCTTAGCGACATCAACTTGAAAACAAACCGACAGCTATTTTGACTCCGGATAAATACTTAAGACCAACCAGAATGATTTACTATGAAATATTTGCAATTGATCATCAATAGCATTGTTACGAGAAACACCGGGTGCTACATGCTAATGCATAATATTTAAACAGGCTTGGAGTATTGTTTTTCTAATACACTATGAAGGCATACGACGGCTTGAGGTGTTTCGTTTTGCACAAAAGTGCAGCTAAACGATGATGCGGGGTTTTGCTTGAAACGGACGAATTTGCTAGCTAATATGATGGTGGCGCTTCGGCAAAAGATTACACTTGCGCTTTCCCTCGTGAAACACGACGGAAAACGACTTGGTCCCTCATGGGTTACCGTTAGCTTAGTGATAGCAAAGGCTATACGACTAGCTGTATAAGCATGTGCAAAAGATATAGCATAGCATAAGCAATGGTCATCCAGTTGCCGACAAACGTCGGATGTGTTCATTTTAAAAGCGTTAACGTACCATTAGAGAGGTTGAGTAATGCGGCGTCCTGTGTGGTTTTAACTTCCAATCGCAGAGGTTGCTGTTCCGAGTGTCGCTGTATATCTCCATTGGCGTCTCCGATGGACAGGAGCCGTACACCGGGGAACACAGAGACCGCCATTTTCAATCTGGAAGTACACTACAGGCAGGTCCGTCCGTGGCGCATTCTTCTCTACAGAATTAGGGAATAGGACATTACCTCTACAACAGCGCCCCCTTGACTGTGGGTAGTCTTGTATGCAATGAAAACATACCCACATAGAAAATTCCTTAATTATTAAAGTAATAATTACCAGAAAATGCCATTTCAAGATAAATTGCGTGGATATACTTTACCCTCCCACGGGTCACTTCTGATTAATTTTGGGGGCATTTTAGGTCACTTCTTTGTTAAAAGAAAAATACGCAAAATTGGCCAAAAACGGTACTGCAACCAGGATCAAAATATTGACGCGCACTCATCCCTTCCCCGATGGGCTGCCAGATAAGTGCTTCGCAATGGAGTATCAATCTGCGTTATTATACCAATGTTGCAATACAATCAGGAGCTAGAAAAGGCAATTTCTGGGGAAAATGCATGGGTAGCTTTGCTGTACTGGTCGGTATACTAGTAGTACAAGTACACGCAAATACACATACTTGTACTACAAGTACACACAAAATACAGGTATTGTAAGCGAGGGCGAAGGTTTGGTCTCAACATTGGTAGGGACGATATGGCATGACCTGCATGTACACTTTTTGTTGGGGATGGGACATTCATGATCAATTTCAACTAAATCTGTATTGACTTATTGTTGAGAGAAATGGTGGGAGAAATGTTTTGTATTCATAAATGTGTCCTCAATTGATGTTGAAATAATGTTCCTATTGTTTGTTATTATTGACATATTATCTTTTCGCCACAAGATAGCAGGATGGGACTTAATTGTCTAAAGTGCTACTTTTATTACTTCTTTGTGTTTGACTTTGATTAGTGGAATTGCCTGTGAAGACAGCAGTGAGAGAGAATGTATCCGCATGTCGATGGAAATCAAACACGCCAAGTTTTGGCTAAAAGACAACTTATTCTCCGTCAATTCTTCCTACGAATGTAACGTTGAGCTGCAACCACCTCAACAGGTTATGGGCCCAGGAGTCATTCGGAGGTAAAGTCAGTTTCCACCGTGTAGAAGGTCGCGACAGCGTGCTGACGGACTGCTGATTAGCGGAAAAAGCTAACAAGCAACATGGATCCACAAGGAACAAGTAGGTTGCCTCGACTGGCATTTGACGGAGATGAAGCTAAATATGAACTCTGGGAAACTAAAATGTTGGGACATTTTCATCTAATCGGGCTAAAGAACACAGTGCTGGTAGCACCAACCACTGAAGCCGAGAGAGAAAATGATGAAATGAAAAATGCGGACGCCTATGCTGAAATGATTCAACTTTTTGATGATAAAAGCCTCTCGTTAATAATGAGAGATGCGCCAAATGATGGAACAAAAGCTCTGAAAATATTAAGAGAATATTATGCTGGGAAGGGAAAACCCAGGATTATAAATTTGTACACCATGCTAACATCTCTTCAAAAGGGAAGCATAGTGGACTACTTAATAAGAGCTGAGACCGCCATCACAGCATTGCGAAATGCAGGTGAAACAATGGGAGATGGTCAACGTATCGCAATGGTCTTGAAGGGGCTGCCAGAAAGTTACAAGCCATTTACAATTCATGTGGCGCATACCGATGAGAACATGACATTTGCTGAGTTCAAAACCAAACTCCGAAGTTTTGAAGAAACGGAAAAATTAAATGCAGCAGAATCAAGCGACAGAGTGATGAAGACTCAAGCAAGAGCTTCAAAGAAAACCACAAAAGCAAACGCTTGTGACCGGATCAAAGACGACACAGAGTTGGTGTGCTTCAAATGTGGGATCAAAGGCCACCGTGCAAAATCATGTCGACAAAAGACATGGTGTAGTCGGTGCAAAACTGACACGCACAAAGACACCACTTGCAGACACAAGGACAAACCGGACGGAGCGAGAAAAATTGCTGAAGATGGAGATCCTGACTTCACGTTCAAGGTGAGAGATGAACAGCCCAACACCAGGCGGCAGGATACACACAGCATCCGGGAACGAGGCCTGATGGTGGACACAAGAGCGAGATCTCATATCATCACTGACGTGACCAAGTTCAAAAGCTTCCAGGAGACATTCAAACCAGAGAACCACACCGACGAGTTGGCAGATGGTACTCGGTGCAGTGGAGTCGCACTAAAAAGAGGAGCTGCAGAGTGCTACCTGATTGACAACAGAGGACAGCAGCGCAAGGCAACACTCAGAAACGCACTCTTCTTACCATCGTACCCACAAGACATTTTTTCGGTGAAAGCAGCAACATCGAGTAGAGCCACGGTACTTTTCAAAGAAGGTGAAGACGCACTGATAACCAAAGACGGTCCGAAATTCAATATTCGTGTGTATGGCAAACTGTATTTTTTGCATACAAATGGTGAGTCTGACAAGTGCAATGCATGTTATGATATTCACTAATGGCACCAAATATTAGGCCACTGTAATTATGAGGATGTGATCAAATTACAGAAAGTAGTTGATGGAATGCAGATTAAGGGAAAAGAAACGTGTGAGATATGCATACAAGGAAAATTTATCCAGACTCGAAATAGAGACCCAGATACTCGAGCAGATACACCCTTAAAACTGGTACACCCAGATCTTGCGGGTCCTATAACTCCAGAATCGATTGATAGTTACAAATATGTGCAGTTATTCACAGATGATTACTCTGGTGCAATTTTCACATATTTCCTGAAAAAGAAAAGTGACACTGTTCTAGCAACAGAAAAAATTCTCGCAGATATAGACCCTACCCACCGACGTCACAAAACCACGTGCTCGCTGTATGGTTCCGCCCACTTGTCCGTCATTTTGTCTCTGTATTAGCATTGGTTTCAATTGATCGAGGAATTTAAAATGCATTTCATGGAAGACCCGGTGCTTTCTGATGCCGTAAACTCACTGGATGTGTTGCATAAAAGGCGTTATGTGGAAAAGCTTCGTTCTATACAGTCGCCAGATCCATATTTGATGCCCAAATCGATGTTTTTCGACCCACTGTCTTCGCCCTGTCTGCCTGACATCTGCTACGCTGATATTTACAATTATCTTGTCCACACAAAATCAGCCTATTCTCACGAAAATTTGAAAAACTTCAAGAGCTTGGAGGCTTATAAATACTTCGTTGCTGGTTGGGTGAAACAGGTCCTCGTCCACGAAAATTCGGCAGGAATCTATCTTGTGCTTGGAAAGGTGAGTTACGAAATTTTCAATTCAAAATCTTTTGTTATTGCTAACATCCACTGTCAAGTCTAATGTATTTCATGTCGTTTGTCAATGGAGTTAAGGCTTTTAATGTTTATATGGTTTAGCGATAGCACTCTCACTACATACATACGTGTATGTTGTCGGCGATTAGCCTAGCAATGATCTTAATTGTGGTTATTTGTCAGCCCAAAACCCTCTAAGTATATCTTAAATGCATCTTACCGGATATAAAATGACTACTACATAGTCTGTGGTGAATTTTTGGTGCCCAGTTTTCACGTCGAATTGCAGCCGTCCATTTCGCTCTCCTCTTTGGATCCCTCGGAATACGGTAAAACTTCAAGTCTCTCCTTCCATCTTCTCTGTTAGTGCAACCAACAGCCACACACGCCTTCACCATTTTGATTATTAATGTTAAGGAGCAGAAAAACACGCCGTAAATAGGAGGAATGTACGTAGCCGTAACAGGTTAACACTATGTTTTGACGGACAATTGGGCGGTACCATTCAGGAGAGCGGAGTTGTGACGTCACGTGGGTAGGGTCTATAGCTCCTTATGGGAAAGTAAGGTGCATCCGATCTGATAACGGGACTCAATGTACTTGCAATGAGTTCTAAACATTGTTGAGAAAAAGTAAAATAAGACACGAAACATCAGCGCCGTATTCCCCACACCAGAACGGGACAGCTGAAAGAGGATGGCGTACACTATTTGAAATGTGTAGGTGCATGCTAGTCGAAAGTGGGCTACCAAAATGCCTATGGCACTATGCTGTACAAACCGCAGCAATGGTACGCAACAGATGTTATAATAGACGTACAGGGCAAACTCCTTACCAGATGTTGAAAAACAAGACACCAAATATTTCCAGAATGCAAAAATTTGGGTCTGTATGTTACGCATAAAAACAAGACAAGGGAAAATTTGATTCTAAGTGTGGCCAAGGACAGTTTGTTGGCTATGACAAAAATAGTTCAGCATATCTATAGTCTACTATCCAGACACAAACAAAGAACAAAAACATAGGCTGTTAAAGTTTGTGAACACGAAGTCATAGAAAAACAGACACAGACATGTGAAATGGATCAAGATGAAGAAGGCAACATAAGGTTACCAAAAACTGATCAAACAAATGTAGAGGTCAAAAACAGAACTGAAGATCCTGTAGAACCAAGTGCACATAGTGAGAGTCATAAGGAAGTGACAAAATGTGAACTTGAAAGTAGAAGGTATCCCTCAAGAGAGAGGAGAAAACCGAGTCATTTAGAAGACTTCATAACAGAAGTCAGAGATAGTGATGGAGTTCATACCACTGTAGACTACTGCAACAAGATGGTAATTGGTATACCTCAAACATATGAGGAGGCCATGAGTTCAAATAACTCAAAAGATTGGTCAAAAGCCATGGATGAAGAAATTCAGTCACTAAACGAAAATATAACATTTACCTTGACAACACTGCCAAAAGGCAAGAAAACAGTGGGGGGTAAATGGGTTTACACACTCAAAAAGGGTGAAGATGGAAGAGACAAGTACAAAGCATGATTTGTGGCTAAGAGATTTAACCAGAAAATAGGAATAGCTATGGTTTGGAGAAGACCAGACTTGGGCTATGTGGTAAGCAGGTTATCGCAGTATTTTAATGAACCCACGGAGGAGCAGTGGACTACTGTGAAACATGTCTTACGATACCTAAAAGGTACTTCCGAAAAGAGCCTTAGTTTCAAAAGAGACGACAATGCAAAACTTGGTATACAGGCATTTAGTGATGCTGACTGGGCAGCTGATACTAGCGACAGGCGCAGTACTTCAGGATACTGTGTTTTCTTGAGCAAGAATAGTTCTCCAATTTCTTGGAAAACAAAGAAACAACCTACAATCGCACTATCTACCTGTGAAGCTGAATATATGGCACTGGCTTCAACCATACAAGAATGCCTATATTTAGAACAACTACTAGGTAGCATTGATCATTATCAGTACACTCCAACAACTGTACACGATGACAACCAAGGGACATTCGCTCTTGCCAAAAATCCTGTTAACAGAGATGCAAGCACGAAGACATAAAATATCATTTTATCAGATCTACTGTGAATCAGGGAAGAGTAACATTGATGTATTGTCCAACGGATGACATTATAGCTGATATCATGACAAAATCTATAACAAAGTTAAAATTGAAGAAGTTTGACAGTGTTATTTTTGGAATTTGAAATGTATAAGTTCATTTGTTTGTTAAAAAGGCCATCAACATGAGAACAAGTGGGAGTGTTGAGAGAAATGGTGGGAGAAATGTTTTGTATTCATAAATGTGTCCTCAGTCAGCAGGGCCGAAAACCAAAAGTGGTTTTTGCCATGTGGCAAAATGTTTTTGCCATGTGGCAATTTTTTTTGCCATGTGGCAAAATGTTTTTGCCATGTGTCATTTTTTTTTGCCATGTGGCAATTTTTTTTGCCATGTGGCAAAATGTTTTTGCCATGTGACATTTTTTTTTGCCATGTGGCAATTTTTTTTGCCATGTGGCAAAATATTTTTGCCATGTGGCATTTTTTTTTTGCCATGTGGCAAAATGTTTTTGCCATGTGGCATTTTTTTTGCCATGTGGCAAAATAGTTTTGTCATGTGGCAATTTTTTTTTTGCCATGTGGCCATTTTTTTTTGCCATGTGGCAATTTTTTTTTGCCATGTGGCAATTTTTTTTGCCATGTGGCAAAATATTTTTGCCATGTGGCAATTTTTTTTTGCCATGTGGCAAAATGGATTTTGCCATGTGGCATTTATTTGGGGTGTGTGGCAAAATGCATTTCGGTTTGTGGGGGGGGGTGTATGCTATTTTGGGGGGTATATGGCTGTTTTGCAGGCCATACAAGTCCATGCCATTGACGGCTATGCACGTCCAAATTGTTTTTTCATTTTAAATGGCAGAAAAACATCTGTGGCTGTGTTTTTTGACCGTACACTTTATATTAGAGCATATCGGCATTCAACTGGAACCCCAAGTAAGGCTCTGCCATTGACGGCTATTCACGTCCAAATTGTTTTTTCTTTTTAAATGGCAGAAAAACATCTGTGGCTGTGTTTTTTGACCGTACACTTTACATTAGAGCTTATCGGCATTCATCTGGAACCCCAAGTAAGGCTCTGCCATTGACGGCTATGCACGTCCAAATTGTTTTTTCATTTTAAATGGCAGAAAAACATCTGTGGCTGTGTTTTTTGACCGTACACTTTACATTAGAGCATATCGGCATTCAACTGGAACCCCAAGTAAGGCTCTGCCATTGACGGCTATGCACGTCCAAATTGTTTTTTCATTTTAAATGGCAGAAAAACATCTGTGGCTGTGTTTTTTGACCGTACACTTTACATTAGAGCTTATCGGCATTCATCTGGAACCCCAAGTAAGGCTGTGCGGCGGCACCGTGATTGACACATCAACGCGAGGTTCTTATTGGTGCACCCGGTGTGCCAGCGCGTCATCCAATCACCCAATCACATGACGTCACAACTCCGCCCCCCTGACCGGAGCCGCCATATTGTGTGTCAGCTCGTCATATTTACACATTACCGCTACGTACATGCCTCCTATTACGGCGTGTTTTTCTGCTCGTTAATATTAATAATCAAAATGGTGAAGATGAGATCGAGATGGACTGCTGTAATTCGACAAGAAGTCTGGGCACCAAACGATCACCACAGACTATGTAGTAGTCTTTTTATATCTGGTAAGATGCATTTAATATATATTTAGAAGATTTTGGGCCGACAACCACAATTAAGATCATTGTGTGACGTTGGTGATTGGGGTCTATATCGTTGCCTCTTTTTCTTTGGGGGCGGAGTTGTTGGTAAGCAGAGTAAAAAGGGAGAAAAATACCACGACTTCCGTGTCTAATTTTTCGCCGCCAAGCAAGTGTTACAATATTAATTAAAAATGAATGAAAACTAAATACTATTGAATATGTCATCATTAAAAAAATCATCATTTAAAAAATTTAAGTGACGGGTAAAAATAGACTATGACTGGATTTTTATGACCCTGTCAGTCAAAATGACAGACAACGAAAATGTCTAGCGCAACCTCTGGTCCAAACCTTTTGCAAAGGGGGCCAGATTTGGTGTGGTAAAAATGTGGGGGGCTACCTTGGCTGATTTACATAGAACAATATATTTAAACAAATTTTAGCAAGCCCTTCTGTGTGTCACATTTGCTTTATTATTTTTTTTAATTCATAATTTCAACAGTCTCGTCTTAGTGGCTTTCTCTTTCGACACTCGGACTGCTGCTGTGAAAAAATAAACTAGCTTCAAGTTGCTATAATTTCTCGCTGCATATCTTCCCTGTAATGTTGTCGTACATGTCAGCGTGTCTTGTTATTATCGCGTCACATCGAACTCTTTGAAAACAGCGACTGTCCCTTTGCAAATGAGGCAGACACAGTTGTTGCATGTTTTATTGAAGAAATAGTCCAATATCCACCTATCCTTGAAGCGTCGGCCATCGCAGTCAACTTTTTTTTTTTTTTTTGATTGTCGCCATTTTAGAAATCACACAGGGTAATGTTGCTTAGAGTGCTGCTCTTAATGTTTTTCAAAGTTTCGTGAGAATAGGCCGAGTTTCTGTGGAAAAGATAGTTTTAGATATCAGGGTAGCAGATGTCAGGCAGAGAGGGCGAAGACAGCGGGTCGAAAAATATCGATTTAGGCATCAAATATGGATCTGGCGAATGGATAGACTGAAGCTTTTCCACATAACGCCTTTTATGCAACGCATCCAATGAGTTTACAGCGTCTGAAAGCACCGGGGCTTCCATGAATTGCTCTATAAACTGAACGACTAATTGAAACCATTGAGAATAGGGCTAAACAGAGACGGACAATATGGCGGCCGGATACAGCGACACGTCATTCTGTGACGTCGGTGAGTAGGGTCTATATATATATATATATATATATATATATATATATATATATATATATATATATATATATATATATATATATATATATATATATATATATATATATATATGGGAAAATCAATTTCATGCAATGACACTTTTCGGCCACTGGGGGGGCCACCTCTTAAAATCCGCTTATGCCTACCGTCCCTATGCAAACCTACGCCCTTGTTTGAATATTTAATAAATTTTGTGTAATTCTTTTTGCTGTTTTTTTTTTTTTTTTTTTAATTCACAAAGAAAAGTTCGCAAAGAAACCTTCCATATTTGCATTTTCCAGTGAAAAAATAGAATATACACTGAAATCAATAAGACTAATTAGTAATAATGAAAAAAAGTACTAAACAGATGAGAATATAATTTTTCCCCTGAAACCTCTGGTTAAAATCTCTATATTGGTTTTACATGTTAAACGGCATTTTTTTTTTTTTTTAAATTACTGTCTTTTATTTTGCAATGATAATGTAACCGTGTTGATTGTGTCTGTATGTGTCAATTTTGTTCAGCAAAATGTCAATGTGTGTGTTTTTTTTTTTTCTTCGACATCCAGTCTGAATAATAGCTACTTTAATATGGCTTGTTTGTACCTTGTAAGTAAAAGTAATTCTAAAATAATTCGCCGTGGTAAGATTATGTTGGTGGTGAAAATTACTCAATTTAGGTTGCCTTCAAAAGAGCCCACCAACGAGTCTACTGCTTTAAGATGGCCGCCGTTTTTGAACGCCGCCGCCTCAGACTTTTCGCCTCTGGCGCTCTGTATGTGATATCTATGCATAAGACAAACCCAAAAAAAAGCACATCCCTTTTGACGTCATGGAGCACCCGTAGCTTGAGTAGCCACTGGAAACGACAACTCGCTACGTATAGTATAATATTTACCGTGAGTATGGTTCATTATCTTTGCATGTAACACAACAACAAGGAAACCTCTTATTTTTGTCCGGTTTACCGTACACTGTAGAAGTAGCACGCGTGCTACATCGTGCATCCCACTGTGTTTTTTAACATGGCGTCCCACTACGAAACACATGTAACTTTTTAAATGTCTAGACACATTGCGGAAATCCACGAGGGAAAACATTACACAGACAGTTTGGTTTTGGTCCATGTCAACTCAAGGTTTTTCAGAAAGAAGTGTAATTTCAAAGAGGCAATACATGAAATTCGGAAGTAAAATGCATCTGTTTTCTGTAGTGCTTGGGCATTTCTCAGAACCGAGTACGATAGACTCGTAGTTGTGAACTCGTGCCCGAATTTAGTTACTTTAGTTGGAAGAGCCAACGAGTGAGCACGGGAGAACGTAGTCGTTTCTCAAGTAGTTCGAACTTGGAAAAGCAATACGCCCGATGATGTGAACTCCTGATTATTTTCCCTTGCTCAGGGTGACGGTACAGTAGTACCTCTACATAGGAAATTAATTTGTTCCAGGACCTAGTTTGTAAGTCGAAATGGTCGTAGGTCGAGCAGGATTTCCCCACAAGAATACATTATAATTTCACTAATTTGTAAGCGGCATGGAAAATGAATGAATGAATGAATGTTCCACAGCCTGAAAACGTACACTAAATCCTTAATAAATACTGCTGGTACTATAAATAAATAAAAAAAAAAAAACTTGAACTAAGAAAAAAACTTGAACTAAGAAAAAAAAAATAGTGTTGCATTAATACAAATTTTTAGCCTCAATACCTGGCTGTGCATTATTTGCCAATACCGATACAATACCGATACCACACTGTGTTTATATCAGTAGTGTCAAACCGATTCCACAAAGGGCAGCAGTGGGTCCTGGTCTTTGTTCCAACAGATCCAGCACAGACAGTTCAACCAATGAGGTTTCTGCTAAAATAAGCACCACCTGACTGCAATCAACTGATTACGCTTGTAAAACACCAGATTGGTGAAAAGGTATTCATCTTGTTTGGTTGGAATGAAATCCAGCACCCACTGCGGCCCTTTGAGGACTGGTTTGACACCTGTGGTTTATATATACCGTATTGGCCCGAATATAAGACGGCCCTGATTATAAGACGACGCCCTCTTTTTCAAAACTCAAGTATGAAAAAAGACTTTTTGAACACCAAATTCATTTTTATACAGAAAATAATGATTCTAACAACATATGTGAGAGAAAAAGAATGTTATTTTGCCTCATTCAAATCTTAATATCTGAACATTTAAATATGTAAACTAAAGTGCAATCACATTCGTAAATGAATGGCTTCTGGTTTTTGAAATGTAAATAAACCAATCTATTGTGATAAAACAACAAAATTGCAATAACTGCATTAACCATCAAAGTGAGGTCTAACTGTAGTGTTGAAACAAATCTAAATAGGAAAAACATTGCAATAAAATAATGCAAACTGGTTAAACTTGAGAGTAGCTAAGATCTGTCATTTCAGAACATTACTTCTCAAGTTCAGCATTCGCTTCAATATATCTGGCGCTGTCTACCGTCGTGAATGGGTATAATGTCTAGACCCCAAATATAAGAGCTACATACCTGGATGTTAAAATCATTGATATCATGGCTTTGTCAGGCTGCTGCTTACCTTTGCGAAACAGGAAAAAGACGAATACAAAGTAGGGCTGGCCAATATGGCCTTAAAGTACGTACTTATCTCGGTAAATTGAGCAGATTTACCTCGATAACGCTAAATGATGATAAATTCATGCCCGCAAACAGTTTGCTGAAGACATGTCAACAAAGCACATGGATTACTAGTACCATGTCCTATGGTCTGATGAGACGGGCGGGCTTTCTTGTGTACCGTCTTAAGAAGAAGCTTCCTCCTGGGGTGACAGCCATGCGCACCAATTTGATGTAGAGTGCAGGGTATGGTCTGAGCACTAACAGACTGACCCCCACTCCTGTAACGAGTCGCATGACCTTTTACAGGGCAAATGACAAGCAGTACTCAATTTGGACATTTAGGGATCTACGTATTTACTAGGGGTGTACCCACTTTTGTTGCCAGGGGTTTAGATATCAATGGCAATATTTTGAGTTATTTTGAGGGGAAAATAAATGAACTCTATTATATAAGCTGCTACTTTCCATTGTGTAAAGGTGTCATTTTGTCAGTGTTGTCCCATGAAAAGATATACTTAAATATCTGCAGAAATGCGAGGGGTGTACTCACTTTTGTGATACACTGTAAGTTGTTTTTGTTTGAGCTAATGTTTTTTTTATGCATTCCTCATTTAGTTTAGAAGTGTAGTTAGCAGTGTTTTTTTTAGGTAATATGTGTTTGAAGGATTTGTTAAGAGCTTCATTAAAAAAATAAAAAATAAAAAACAATTGCATTCTATAGCATTTAAGCTAGCGGACATTTTCTATGCAAGTTAGCCAATTGTTCTTTTGGTGTAATTAGACCCTTATTTATTTTTTTAATATCATATGAAGCTAAGCTCAGGTATTTTAATTTATTTTCATATGCATTTAATGCTCTTGTGAAATTAAAGTGCAATTCTCCATCATTTGAAGAAACACTCAGGAATTTTATTTTGAATTTGCACTTCATGCTCTTTTGAAAGTGTCTTAGCAAGCCAAAACACATATTATTGCAAGCATAAAAAAATGTATTCTTCAACACATTAAATGTTCGTAATCCGATGACGCGATTATTCGAAATAACCGATTGATAGATTAATCAATCCATCCATCCATCCATCACGCTTGCGTGACGGTCAGCCTTAAAGGGTTAAGCATTTTTGTCACTTTTTTTGGAGTGGATTTGTGTCCAAAATATGGTCAATTATCAATTTAAAGTCATTTGCAATGGTATTTCAAAGCACCTTTTGTAAACTTTTGAATAGCTGTCCACTGTTGTGACCACTATCCCTGAAATGGTTAAAATAATTTTGTCGCTTGTTTTTTTATGCCAATTGAGGAGATTTCTTTAAAATGTACAATGCCCCCTGTCTTTTTGCAGAGCATGACATGTTCTGGACTTCCCACTCTGATACAGTCAAAGAAGATGGAGAAGCTCAAAGGGTTTGATTTTTGGAGGAAAACCCTTAAAGAAGCATGCTTCGTGGTGGCACCCATGGTGGACCAGAGCGAACTGGCATGGCGCCTGCTTAGCCGTCGCCACGGCGCTCACCTCTGTTACACGCCCATGTTACACGCGCAAGTGTTTGTTCGGGATGCTAATTACAGGAGAGAAAACCTCTATAATGAGGTTTGTGAGGAGGATCGGCCATTAATAACTCAGGTAGGAATATTTTTGGGCACTTAGGAAGGATGTTGGATGTTTTTATTTGAAATTTTGTGGATTTGGTCAAAACGGACTTTGACCTGATCCTCGCATAACCATGACATTGGTGTCCGCAACACATACATCAACATTGAGCCATTTCATGAATGCAACGGAACTGCTGAAGCTGTCAGTTCAGTTGGGGGCAGCAGCATTCCCCAAAACTCAGTGGCTGAATGTAACGAAGTAAAAGTACTTGGTTACTATACTTAAGAACATTTTTGTGTATCTGTACTTTAATTGAATACAAATATAGTAAGTATAGTAAGTACTTTTTATTTCATTACATTTTACAGCACGTATTTGTACTCTTACTCCACTACCTTTTAAATTGTCGCCTGTGTTAAACGTCACTTTTGTTTTTTTCTCATTGTGAATAGATAGTTTTGTTTTCATGCCTACGGTGCATCGATAACCCCCGCACAACTACTTGAGCATGAGAGGCAGCAACACGAGTACAAGCAAGATTAGGCAAGTGAACAAGATATTGACCAATAAAACCTTGAGCACAGCGCACCTTCAGATGGGTGCTACACACTCTTGTACAGTAGCTATGCACCTGATAGTTGCTTGCAATCCGCCGTAAGATAAATTTAGGAGTTTTTGATCTTCTTAAACTTCCGTTTACACTGCAGTCAATTTTATTGCTTGTTTTTTTTTCATTCTGCAGTTTTAAATAAAACTGAGCAGTCAATTAATTTTCTGGTTCTTTCTTTGAATACTAACTCAGAGCTCTGTATGTATGTATGTATGTATATTGTTATTGACATATACACACACACACACACATATGTGTGTGTGTGTGTGTGTGTGGCGGGAAACGCAGACAAGGCTGAAAAAGCAGTTTCTTCTCTTAAACCCCTCTTTAAAATAAATTGCCGTATTTTAAGCCCCAAAAAACTGTTGTGTTTGATAGAACAATATGTCTATATGCTGCTATAGACCCTACTCACATGACGTCACAACCACGCCTCCGCGCCATGTTGTCCATCTACTCGTCATGTTTACGCATTACCGCTATGTAAATTCCTCCTATTATGGCGTGTTTTTCTGCTCGTTAACAATAATAATCATAATGGTGAAGGCGTGTGTGGCGGTTGGTTGCAGTAACAGAGAAGATAGACGGAGAGACTTGAAGTTTTACCGTATTCCGAGAGACCCGGAGAGGAGAGCGAGATGGACTCCTGCAATTCGACGAGAAAACTGGGCTCCAAACGATTACCACGGATTATGTAGTAGTCATTTTATATCTGTAAGATGCATTTAATATATATTTAGAGGGTTTTGAGCTGACAACCACAATTAAGATCATTGCGAGGCTAATCGCCGACAACATACAGTTTCAAATTCAAGATGCTTATTTCTTCCACCGTCATTACATTTTGAATTGTATTTAGCTGGTACCAAGTGAAAGAAGCTGGCCTCGTCTACGGATCATCAGTTAAACAGGTGTGTCCAAACCTTTTGCAAAGAGGGCCAGATTTGGTGTGGTAAAAATGCGGGGGGGCTACCTTGTCTGATTTACATAGAACAATATATTTAAACAAATTTTAGCAAGCCCTTCTGTGTGTCACATTTGCTTTAATATTTTTTTTTATTCATAAATTCAACAGTCTCGTCTTAGTGGCTTTCTCTTTCGACACTCGGACTCTTGCGAAATACTGCTGCTATGAAAAAATAAACTAGCTTCTAGTTGCTATAATTTCTCACTGCGTATCTTCCCTGTAATGTCGTACATGTCAGCGTATCTTGTTTAGTAATATTGCGTAGCATCGAACTCTTTGAAAACAGCGACTGTCTCTTTGCAAATGAGGCAGACACAGTTGTTGCGTGTTTTATTGAAGAAATAGTCCAACATCCACCTATCCTTGAAGCGTCGGCCATCTCAGTCAACTTTTTTTTTTTTTTTTTTTGATTGTCGCCATTTTAGAAATCACCCAGGGTAATGTTGCTTAGAGTGCTGCTCTTAAAGTTTTTCAAACTTTTGTGAGAATAGGCTGATTTTGTGTGGACAAGATAGTTGTAGATATCAGGGTAGCAGATGTCAGGCAGAGAGGGCGAAGACAGCGGGTCGAAAAATATCGATCTAGGCATCAATTATGGATCTGGCGAATGGATAGGCTGAAGCTTTTCCACATAACGCCTTTTATGCAACGCATCCAATGAGTTTACAGCGTCTGAAAGCACCGGGGCTTCCATGAATTGCTCTATAAACTGAACGACTAATTGAAACCATTGAGAATAGGGCTAAACAGAGACGGACAATATGGCGGCCGGATACAGCGACACGTCATTCTGTGACGTTGGTGAGTAGGGTCTATAGCAGTTTCATGGCGCATTGAGTCCCCAACTATTTGTCCGTTTTACCCTGAAGACCCCCGTTTACAGACACCGTGTAACCGCTTTTGTTTCAACCCAGCCATAAAAAGAAGCTTAAGTAATTACATTTATTATTCGAAATATCATTTTTAGCTTAGAATCATTAATTGAGCTCTAATATTTAGTTGAAAAAAAAAACACTTTAAAAAATTGTTTACTCGCATATTTTAAACTTTTAAACAAATTACGTCACAATGAAAAAAAAGTTTCTAGTAACTGTACTTGTAGTAAAGTAACTAATATCTACCTCAGAACTATCGCTTTATTGTTGTTGGTTTTTTTTGTTACTGTCGCATTTCCCTCGATATTTTAGATGATAATCAATCCAAACAAAGAAAAATTGAAAGAAAAAAAAAACTTTTAAAAGGGTAAATATACAGTATAGTATGAAAAAGAAAATCTCGACCACTCCTTGATGTCTGCGATTTCTGCATCGCGACCCTTGTTATATCACCATGTTCCACCCATCCCCCCCCCCCCCCCCCCCAAAATCCGTCTGTGGCCATTCAAAGCTTTTTTTTTTTTTTAAATACCTTCCTGCTCAAGATGTTTCTTCCCTCCAGAAAATTGAGATTTTAACCTTTCCAATTATGTATCACACATGCTTATAAGACAATTTTGAAATTTGGCCAAATTGGGGGTCTCAGTGCGGAACTTCAAGTCCGCCATATATATATATCATGAAGTCATATGATATAATATGAATACAGTGGTACCTCTACATACGATCGCTTCGACACACGAACTTTTCGACATCCGACGTAAAATTTGACTCGCCATTTGTTTCTACATCCGACGACATGCTCGAAATACGACGACAATGGCAGCACCGCAGACAAATGCACGGCGGATTTTCTTGTGTGACAAATCAACACAGGTTTCAGAAAAGGTTGGTACAGGTGGTGAAACAAGGAAAAAGTTGACGCTTACCTTCTAAATGAAGGTGCAAATGACAGAAAAATATGAGCGTGGGGTGAAATGGCACAACAATACATCTCCACGGTCCTCCTCCGACCATCGTTCGCCAGTCTTTATAAGTTAAGCTGACAATTCTTATTGTGGTAACATCTCCAGAGAAATTGCCAGCTTCGCCACGTTTTCATAATTTCTTTCACAACTGATTCAACACAAAACGCCTGCTGTCTGCCGCAATTGACGATGTTCTCAAGAAAGCATTGAAAGCGAAAGTAAACTCTCACCCGCTCCCCTCCCTCTTTGTCACGTGAGCCCCGCGGTGCCTTCAGGTACAGAAAAAAACGTCCGCCTTATTAGAACCCGTTTTGTTACACTATTACAGGAATTATTATTATTATTATATTATTAATCCGATTTTTATTTATTATTTATTTGTTTTGCTATATGTAATTGCCATTTGTAATAGTACCAGCAGTATTTTTTAAGGATTTAGTGCAGGTTTTTGGGCTGTGGAACGAATTAATGGAATTATAATGTATTCCTATGGGAAAATCCTGCTCGACATACGACCATTTCGACTTACAAACAAGGTCCTGGAACGGATTAACTTCGTATGTAGAGGTACCACTGTATAATATAGAGTCAAAAGGTCACAGTCCAGACCATACGCTGCCACCAGAGGGCAGTGTATCCTCCATCATTAAACAAAATAGAGCACAATACTTTTTGGATAGTTATTTTGGGGTACTTAAAGGGTGAATTCTGACTTTCGCAGAAATTTGGTTTATGTTGCCTAGTAGGAACGGAACTCATTGGTAACCCGGTGACTACCTGGATTACATTTTTCATAGGGAGAAAATACTTGTAAAGTGAAATTTAAAGCAAGTACTTTTGTATTTTTTTTTCTGAAATACAACGATTATCGGTACATGTATCGCCATATCGTGAGATCGTTATCGTGAGCTTTGCATCGTATCATGATGTACCAAGAGGTTCCCACCCAGAAGGTCAAATAAAGTAGTTTTTTTCTTTATGGTGCTTTATAGACGCCACGTGATTGAACGGGCCGGCATAATCATAGGACTTTTGACTGCAAGCTTATGTGTGGCCATGTGACTATATTGTTACATCTGATTGGTATAATGGAGTCATGTGATTATTGCTACTTAGTCTCATTGGTGAGAGCAGTGAGCCGCTGTGGACACCTATGGCAAAAATTAATATATAGAATAAAGAGTAATAGTGGAGCAGCTCGCATAAATGTAGTTTGGGACTTGGCTTTTATTCATGAAAAGTCTTCTGTTTCTTTACAGTTTTGTGCAAATGATCCTGAGGTCTTTATTCAGGCAGCTCTTTTGGCCCAGAACTACTGTGATGCCATTGACCTTAACCTGGGTTGTCCTCAGATGATCGCTAAAAGAGGTACATTGACTTGAGTTTGATATGACGTGCATGATAATGTTATCATCTGGAACCACAAAGCATATAAATATGTTTTTGATGTCCTTGTTAAAGGACACTACGGAGCTTTCCTGCAAGATGAATGGGAGCTGTTAGAAAAAATGGGTAATGCATATTTTTTGTCATTATAAAATTTATTATAAAACGATAATTATTTTAGTCATTATTTCACAACAACTTCCAAGGTGGGCCACAATCTCCTTAATGTCACTGGTCAGAATTCCGTTATATTCACGCGATGATATTTTTTCCCAGCTCTACTTGCAATGCTTTTATTTTTAAAAGTAGAACTTTTGGACATAAATAATAGTGACCCATTTTGGGTGATGGATTGGATCTATAAACAAGCAAAACTGTAAGCTTGGAATCCTTAACGGCAAATACCTGAAAATGACAAAGGCAATTAAGTTTTGAAGTATTTTTGCTAGAGTGATTAACATATCCACATTTTCTGCAGAAAGCACATATCTGGTTGCAGTGACAACAGCGCCAGCTGCTGCAAGCTGGCCAGTCTATCAGTAGTAAAGTTAAAAGAATCGCTGTGCGTCAGACTTAAGGCTGGAATACAGCAGGCGTGTCTATGGTGCGTCAGCGTTGCCGCTGTGTCAACGCAGTGAAACGCGGCTGTTAAAGCTGTAATGTGAAGTAAGGTTGGCCAACCATGTTTTTGAATAATATCAATGGCTAAACAGTTATAAGCATATTTTCATTATTTTTTTTTAACGCAACCCTTCCAGATTCTTTGTTTAACCCATAGCAACGCCCTTGACAACGAAAATGCTTTTCTTCGGCAATCTTCGGAAATTACGTCGCACCGGGAAGTGCGAGGGAAGTCCGCCATAGAACAGTATTGTTTGTTGCATTGCTTTTCGGTAAGATGCCACGGCGGTGTGTGGCGATGTTTTGTTCTCACTCAAACGAAAAGTTGTATAAGTGGCCAAAGGATAGCAGGGCACGTAAATGGACATCTTTCGTTTGCATGAAGCGAATGAATTTCATGCCATCATCGAGTAGTGTTCTCTGCTGCAAACACTTCGAAGATGCCTGCTTCCTTAACCGGTCTGCTTATGATCAAAGATTTGCCAAAAAGTAAGTGTGATTTTTGGATAGATGACTGATGACTTTGTCAAAGCAGAGCTGCCAACTGTTGTGGGATGAACAGTATAAGCTAGCGACGTTAGCCGAAAGTTAACTCGTGGCAATCCCCGATCATAGTTGTTGTGGCGTTCGCTAGGTTAAGCGTGTTTAAATTGTGGGTCATCTACGATCTTGTCCGAAAGGGTTAATCCACTGTCAATCGGGAAAGGGGTGTGGATGTGCACATAAGCGGGTCGGCGTCGCGGTAATTCACGGTCACGTTGCAGTAAGAGACACACACCGCCAGTGAGTTTGTGCACATTTATTTGTATTTGTATTATGTATTTCCACCTTAATGCTTCTAGCATTGCATGGCATTTGTACGGTTCGGCGTTTCTTTCACGGTGATCGCTTGATAGCCTTCTAGTTTGTTTCGCGAGAGCCGCTGACAGTTGACAATTTAGCGTGTTGGCATTGAGTCAATCTCGCAGCGAATCAGCGAGCGCGCAGGTCACGCAGTGAATCATGGGAAATGTAGTCTCGGGACAACACTGAAGTGGTGCTTTGTAATTTGTTCGCTTGTGTGAAAAAACTACATTTCCTCGCGCCATTAGACGCCACTTTGTTTTCTTATTGTTGCCACAATAAAGTGGAGAAAGCCATCGACGATTGTGATATAGTGGATATTATTTAGTTGTAATACGGGAGTTCACCAATAGAGGGTACGCATGTCATTTAGATGTGTTATTGTTTGTGCCTTACTCCTTGACTAAAAGAGAGAAAAGTTGTTGTTCAGTCACTTGGCAAGACGTTGAGTAAAGTTCTAAAAGCCAATAAAGGTGTCGTGTGGGTCACTCGGTCAAGATATTGAACCTACCCACATGACGTCACAACTCCGCTCTCCTGAATGGTACCGCCCAATTGTCCGTCAAAACATAGTGTTAACCTGTTACGGCTACGTACATTCCTCCTATTTACGGCGTGTTTTTCTGCTCCTTAACATTAATAATCAAAATGTTGAAGGCGTGTGTGGCTGTTGGTTGCACTAACAGAGAAGATGGAAGGAGAGACTTGAAGTTTTACCGTATTCCGAGGGATCCAAAGAGGAGAGCGAAATGGACGGCTGCAATTCGACGTGAAAACTGGGCACCAAAAAATCACCACATACTATGTAGTAATTTTATATCCGGTAAGATGCATTTAAGATATACTTAGAGGGTTTTGGGCTGACAAATAACCACAATTAAGATCATTGCTAGGCTAATCGCCGACAACATACACGTATGTATGTAGTGAGAGTGCTATCGCTAAACCATATAAACATAAAAAGCCCTAACTGCATTGACAAATGACATGAAATAAATTAGACTTGACAGTGGATGTTAGCGAGAATAAAAGATTTTGAATTGAAAATTTCGTAACTCACCTTTCCAAGCACAAGATAGATTCCTGCCGAATTTTCGTGGACGAGGACCTGTTTCACCCAACCAGCAACGAAGTATTTATAAGCCTCCAAGCTCTTGAAGTTTTTCAAATTTTCGTGAGAATAGGCTGATTTTGTGTGGACAAGATAATTGTAAATATCAGCGTAGCAGATGTCAGGCAGACAGGGCGAAGACAGTGGGTCGAAAAACATCGATTTGGGCATCAAATATGGATCTGGCGACTGTATAGAACGAAGCTTTTCCACATAACGCCTTTTATGCAACACATCCAGTGAGTTTACGGCATCCGAAAGCACCGGGTCTTCCATGAAATGCATTTTAAATTCCTCGATCAATTGAAACCAATGCTAATACAGAGACAAAATGACGGACAAGGGGGCGGAACCATACAGCGAGCACGTGGTTTTGTGACGTCGGTGGGTAGGTTCTATAACGACTACTTTCCCCCCAACGTTTTTATATTATTATTTTATATGCACGAGAGCTGCCGGATCTGCCAAAATGAACATGAAGTCTGATTATTATGTTTTTTTAACAATGTCATCAGATAGACAAAAACATAAAATTATGTGCAAATGCCTGCATCTTCAAATCATGAAAATAATAACAGCCTTTATCTTACCAATGTTGTAATCTCGATGGGTCTTGTATCCATTCCATGTCAGGTAGTCTCGGCACATTGTTTGCATCCTGATTAGCGTCTGGCTAATACATGTGAGGTCCAACATAAAATTCCAAGCTCCTCTTCTTCCTCCAACTCTTCAAAAACTTGGATCTCCTCCCTTGCGCTCGATCTATCGCTTACATCGCTATTTGAATCATTGTTTGAAGGGCTTTGTATGGCGGCCGTATGTATGGAGGTGCCATCGCGTTCCCGGTGTGACATATCACTTCCGGGTTCGTCCCCTTTCAGGCTCAAACTTCGGAAACGCGTTTATCTTGTCAAATATACAACATATAAATTATTTTTTCATGCTTTATTTGTTGGACAATTTTTAATTACTTTACTTGTGACCCTATTTGGCATGTGAAGAAATTACTTCACATTACTGCTTTAAAGTCTAGCAGCAAGTGCACACCAGTCATTAAGCGGCTATGTCTCAGACGCATCCCAGAAACGGTTGAATGCGTAGCACTCGAAACAAAAGACAGTATTATTTTTCGCGAGACCCAAGCCTCCTGTGTCAATACCATGGGTGGAGTTTAAGGGGGGTTTTGGGCCCCCTTGTGGCCGAAAATTGTCATTGCATGTAATTCACTTTCATATATATGATTTTAAAATAAGAGTTTTCCGGTATTGTCTCTAAATGTTGTAAAGCAATAAAACAAACAAAAATGAATGAAATGAACAAAAAAAGATATTTTTATAATGGGTCAGAATTATTTTTCGAACAGATCATGTGACTAGCACCTTAGATGGTCATTTGCTTTGCTTAGCCAAAACCACCCGAGGACCGAAGAGGCAAGATGGATATACAGTACGTAATTTTTTTCAAACAACAACTACTGAGCAAGAGCAAAGGATTTAACATGTGGACCATGAAATGCCAGAGAGCACCGCCAAAATGGAGAGCGGAGTTTCAATTTTCCCCCACTAAAGACGCTAATTCTTCAACAGAGCCACGACAGATGTCTTGCCAATGTAGTTACCCCCATCAAAAATTGTATCCCCTGGCCGCAGGAGTGCACACACGCGCACACACACGCCCCCCCCCCCCCCCCCACACACACACACACCCACACGCACACACACACTAGTTATGATTTATGTCGACTTAAACAATTAGTTGAAGCCAGAAAAGAACCACAGTTATATATATTTTGGACATTGATCTTTATTAAACTGAAGAAACTCCATACAGGACTTGAATTAAAGTAATATCAATAACAGTTATAGGTCATCCAACGAGTAAAACAGGAAAACTGCCTTTTTTACGTTCAGTACATATGTTACGTTATATGACAGAAAAAAAAAGTTATTCTTTTTTTTGTATGGATGGGCCATGTTTTAAATCCTCGTCGATAACTACATCACCAAAACACAGAAATGAAGCAAATCAGTGTAACGCAGTGGCTTCGCCCAGGTGATACAATTTTTGACGCAGGTAAGTACATTGGCACGACACGGGCGGGAGTACCATATTCAGTGGTTGACTATCTTGGCGAAAAGTATAGCTGTACCAAGCAGCCTGATTTAGACTTCCCCTCAAGAATGATGGGAAACAAAAAAACGCTGTTTCTCAACTTATTAGTTAATATAAGTTAATTTTATTGCTGACACTGGGTTTCGGGGTCATCAACATGTTGTGCCCTCTCTGCCCCAAAAGTCAAACTCCGCCTATGGTCAATACTACTAGGTAGGATCGGGCCGACCGGAAGTCACTTGTTTAAAAATACGGTAGATCTGGTCGATTTTAAAAATAATATGTAATTGTTCTTCTTAATTTCTGCGTGCTGCTTTCACTTGAGAAAATTCATCAATAAAGCTTTTTAAAATGGTTTATAAGAAACAAAAATGATTCATTGAGGCATTTCATTTGTAAAATACATGTTAAAATCTTTTGTCATTGCATTGGACAGTACTTTCTTTCTGAAAGAAAGCTAACCAACATGCAGGATCTGAAAGGCAAATGGTTGTTCTATTGTTATCTTTAAATTCTCGCTACTCTCGCGCGATCTTGCAATCCTCGCGTGAACCGATTGAGCTGCTCCACAGACGTTCTGCTCGTAAAACGCATCCTGTGAAAATTAGGGGCAAGTGACAGCGGTGCGTTGATGCGCCGGCAGCGCTGATGCGTTACAGACGTGCCTGGTGTATTACCGGGGTTAAGGCGTTCGCACAGAAACTACCACAGTTGTTTCTGCACGTAGCACTTAGTTGCGCTAATAATAAATTTTATGAGGAAAAAAATGCACAAAAACGAATTGGTATGGAAGTGAATTGAACCATGCGAAACCGAAACGGTTCAATACATCCACCTCCACCTGAACCATAACACCCTTAGCGATTTTTCACCACATAGTGGCCAGTGTTAAAAAAGGAAGTGGCAGAAGAATTCCACTTCTAATATAGACTACACTTATGAGTGTTTCAATTGTCTTTCATAATGAACTTGCTTAAAAAAAAAAAAAGTATCCACCTCAAATATCAGTTTACAAAATCTGTTTTTAGACATTGGCAATTGGCGTTTTTTTTTTTCTTTTTCTATCATTATCAGTATCGACCTTTGAAAATCCCATATCGGTCCACCTCTAATCTTAAACAACTACATTTCTCATTTAACAGTCACGTTAGCAAATGAAAAGCTGTCTGTGCCTATCACATGTAAGATCCGGGTTTTTGAAGACATTGAGAAGACGGTCCGCTATGCCCAGATGCTGGAAAAAGCTGGATGCCAGGTATGAACTAATGAATATTTAGCTTTTAGTGTATGAGTGCTTGAGCAATCCTTGAGGTTATATACAATTCAATTTGCAAATCACTTTAAGCCACCGGTATCGTATATGATTAGCTACAGTATAAAAACAACACCAATCTAATTGTTTTGCTCATATATACCGGTGGCAGAACATTAGCGTGACTTAGCATTTGGTGTTAATGGTAAGGCAAAGTTATTTGTATAGCGCAATTCAAAGTGCTTTCCATCACATTAATATCCACTCACAGAGGTAAAATGATTCTTAAATATCACATTAAATCAAAAAGTTTAAAACCAAGACAATTGAAACAGGAAATAAAATGATACATAAAAATCACAATAAATCATCAAGAGAATAAAAAAAAAAAAAAAAAAAATTGAAATCGGAAATTAAAATAAAACAAACAAAAAAAGAACAAAAAGCAAGTAACTTTACATTTTAAATATATACACATATCAATATGCTGTGCTAAATCCATGATTTAAAAGAGCTAATTGTTTGAGCACACTTCAGACTTTCAGGTAATTTGTTCCAGAGGTGAGGAGCATAGTAACTAAATGCTGCCTCACCCTGCTTGGTTCTTGTTCTTGGAACATACAGCTGACCAGTTCCAGATGACCCTAGAGGTCTAGATCAGGGGTCCCCAAACTATGGCCCGCGGGCCGGATACGGCCCACCTCCACATTTGGTCCGACCCCCTGAACAATACCAGAGAGCATTTTGAATGTATTTATTTTTTCTCAATAGTGTTATTTATTTCCTGGCCTTTTTCTGTGAAGAACTCAGAGTTATTTGGTTATTATCTGTTTAAATTATAGTGTTATTATTATATTACTGTATATATCATATCATTTTTATTTTATTTACTTTTGTTCCGTGAAGAATCCAGAAAGGGTTATTTGATTGTGGCTTTCTGAAAAACAATCATTTTTACATTTAGGCACTCATGCCATCGTCACTTTTTTTCTGTTACAAACTGTCCCCAGCCCCTCATCAGAGAAGGGAAAAGTTATGTGGCCCTCACAGGAAAAAGTTTGAGGACCCCTGGTCTAGATGCTTCATAGGGGTCAAACAAATCAAGCATGTATTTTGGTTCAAGGCCATTAAGTGTTTTGTAGACAAGCAGTAATATTTTATAGCCAGTCACAGACTTCATAATGTATTGACATGACACATTCCCGATTCACTGCGTCACGCCTTCTCGAAGGGGGCCATCGCACTCTCCGCTTCATTTCTTAGCAGTCGGTGACATGCAGCGACCTAACACCGGATTTAGGTTGAAAAAGTACGAAAGCTGTACTGCATACAAACAGGAAGGATTGTCTCAGGAGTGATTTGTTCGAGGATTCAAGGTAATATATTTTTTGTACCATGCATGCATTTTGAAACGTGAAAAAAATCAATGGGAGAAATTAGCAGCTACAACATTGGCATCCCAATATTTACGTAAAATAAATGCTAACTGCCCGTTTTTTTTTTTTTTGCTTTTAACCAAGAATCGAGACTGTTTTACATCCACATCTATAAAGAATTCAGGGATTTTAGCGTTTATTCACAGGAATTTAACGGAAAAAGGTCTTTGTTTACATATGGCGGCCGCTAATTTGCTTACCGACTGGCATCATAGTTCAAAATATTTATATAAAATAAATGCTAACTGCACATTTTTTTTGGGGGGGGTTTTAACCAAGAATCATGACTGTTTTACGTCCATATCTATAAAGAATTCAGGGATTTAAGCATTTATTGATAAGAAATTAACGGAAATGGTTCTTCATGTACATATGGCGGCCGCTAACTTGCTTACCGACTAGCATCATAGTTCGCAATATTTACGTAAAATAAATGCTAACTGCACGTTTTTTTTTTTTTTTTGCTTTTAACCAAGAATCGAGACTGTTTTATGTCCATATGTATGAAGAATTCAGGGATTAAGGCATTTATTCACAAGAATTTTCAACGGAAAAAAGTTCTTTGTGTTTCCACTCGGTCGGCTATGATAGGCCTCCTATGACTCGGCCCCGTGTCCCGTCAATACATTATGAAGTGTATGAATCAGTGTAACAATTTCATAACCGGTTTAATATGGTCACGTTTCCTTGTATTTATAAGTACTCTGGCAGAAGCATTCTGTACTAGCGGCAGCTTCCTGACTGTTTTTTTTTTATTTTTTTTTTTTTTAAATTAAGAGTAAGACCTATAAATTTCTAGTAAAATGGAGTCATGTGATTATTGTTGCGACGTTGGTGAAACTGGTAGAACCACTGTGGGCATCTCTGGCAAAACTATAGTAATATCTGATTTATAGAATATAGAAGAAAAATGTAACGACTCAAGTCTACCCCAAAGTAGCGAAGGAAGAGTCACATTTCTTCTTCAAAAATCTATTCAAGTAAAAAAGTATAGCGCAGTAAAAATACTTAGAAGTATGTTTTCCTTCAAAAAGGTACTCAAGTAAATGTGTAATGGTGTAAATGTAAATTTGGCGCACATATTTATTATTTTTTTCATAATTTATTTTCAGCTTCTAACAGTGCACGGCAGAACCAAAGACCAGAAAGGAGCGATGACTGGAATTGCTAGTTGGGAGCATGTGAGAGCAGTTCGGTGAGCAGCAATGATCTATTTACGTATATCCTAGATTATGTACTATATTTGATTTAAATATTTCTTCCCTTTCATATCCAGTGCTGGCCAAAAGTATTGGCACCCGTGCAATTCTGTCAGAAAATCCTTAATTTCTCCCAGAAAATGATTGTAATTACAAATGCTTTGGTAGTAATATTTTCATTTATTTTGCTTGCAATGAAACAACACAAAAGAGAATGATTTTTTTTTTTTTTTTTTTTTTAATCATTATCATTTTACACAAAACTCCAAAAATGGGCTGGACAAAAGTATTGGCACCCTCAGCCTAATACTTGGTAGAACAACCTTTAGACAAAATAACTGCAAACAACCGCTTCCGGTATCCATCAGTTTGATTCTTACAATGCTCTGCTGGAATTTTAGACCATTCTTCTTTGGCCAACTGCTCCAGGTCTTTGAGATTTGAAGGTTGCCTTCTCCAAACTGCTATTTTCAGATATCTCCACAGTTGTTCTGCGGGATTCAGGTCTGGACTCATTGCTGGCCACTTTAGAAGTCTCCAGTGCTTTCTCTCAAACCCTTTTCTAGTGCTTTTTGAAGTGTGTTTTGGGTCATTGTCCTTCTGCAAGACCCATGACCTTTGAGGGAGACCCAACTTTCTCTCACTGGGCATCACTAGAGAAGCATCACATGATTTTTTTTCAAAGGGTGCCAATACTTTTGTCCATTTTTGGAGTTTTGTGTAAAATGATGTTTTTTTTTTTTTTTTTTTTTTTTTTACCATTCTCTTTTGTGTTTTTTCATTGCAAGATAAATAAATGAAGATATTACTACCAATGCATTTGTAATTGCAATCATTTTCTGGGAGAAATTGAGCATTATCTGACAGAATTGCAGGGGTGCCAATACTTTTGGCCAGCACTATACGTATATATAATGTATGTATGCACCTACAGTATGGCTGTCAAATTAACTTTAAAAAATATTAAATGAAAAATATATGTTACAGGAAGGCGGTAAATATTCCTGTGTTTGCTAATGGCAACATTCAACATCTGAGTGATGTGCAGCGCTGCATCAAAGAAACAGGAGTGCAAGGGGTGATGAGTGCAGGTGCGTGATGCACGGGCTCTTTTTACGGGCTCACAATTATTATTGTTCGGTATTGACGTCAAATACATATTTTCTATTTAGAAGGTAACCTTCATAATCCAGCGCTATTTGAAGGACTCAGCCCACCAGTTTGGGAGATGGCTGAAGAGTATTTTGAGGTGGTGAAGAAGCATCCCCCATGCAACCTGTCCTATGTACGAGCCCATCTCTTCAAGCTGTGGCATCACACGTACGTGTTTTGGATTTCTTCTGTATATGCAGAGGTGGGTTGAGGAGCCAAAATTTTACTCAAGTAAGAGTAGCGGTTCTTCAAAATAATTACTAAAGTAAAAGTAGTCAACCAAAAAATTGTCTCAAGTATGAGTAAAAAAATGTTTCGCGGACAAGAATACTCAAGATTGAGTAACTGCTTACAATATCTTTTTTTTTATTTTTATTTTTTAAACAATGTTATACATTTTCAGCACAATGCAATTTACAACCTAATACATGACCATTTTAGGCCAAAAATACACAAAAATAATCGAATTCCGACTAGAAAAATATACAGAAATGAAATTTCACCTGTCCAAAGAGCATCAGTGCCCTCTAGTGGAGAAGACGTATTTCCTTCCACTCCGCTCATATCTCCGGTTTTCCCTGGTCTATTGATGGCAAATAAAAACTGGGAGATGTTGAAATCTGCTATACTGAGTAATGTTGACGGCAACGTTCCATGTCAAATAATTTATTTTTTACATTGTTTTATAGACCCCATATGATTCAACAGGCCGGCGTGATCATAGGACTTTCCACTGTAAGCTTATGTTTGGTCATGTGACTGTTGTTACCTCCAATTGGTATAATGGAGTGATGTCATTATTCTTGCGACGTCTCATTGGTGTAACTGGTAGAGCCACTGCTGGCATATTTGGCAAAAAAGAAGTCAAATCTAATATGCAGAATAAATGGGAAAAATCAACGACTCTAGTGTAGCTCAAAGTAGCTGAACATGAGTAGTCTTCACACAATGAAGTAATAGTAAAATTGTGTGGTGAAACTACTCTTAAAAGTACATTTTTCTCTAAAAGTTACTCAAGTAAATGTAACTAGTTACTACCCACCTCTGTGTTAATGTCAATGTAGCATGATTAGATGCTTTAAATTTAAATTTAATAACTTGTTTTTGATTTGAATGGCACTCTCAAGGTTGGCTGCAATAAGAAAAAGCGATACTTTGAGTTGATAGAAAGTTTAATGAGAGGCACAACGTATATGCTTGATAATATAGAAAAAACATGAAATAAACAGCGTTTGTGTGTGTTGTGGGCATATTAACATAGTCATGCGGTGTGTTGTGTTAGGCTTCAGATCCACCAAGACCTGAGGGAAGAGTTGGCTAAGGTGAAAACCCTTGAGAGTTTGGTAAATGTTAGTAACCAGCTGAGGATTCGATGCCAGGTAACAACACATCTAGTCGCCTCGAAATAAACTGTATATTTTCAGACTCCACATCATTAATTGGTCTGCCATTCAGGAGGAGATTGCCAGTGGAAATGATACGAATAAGGAGAGCAGCCTGCCCTTCCCTCACTGGATCTGCCAACCATATGTCAGACCACCGTAAGTGGCTCATATCTTCCCCTTTAAGACTCTACATTAGTCATTCCAAACTGATATGCTGGCTAGAGATGTTCCGATCGCATATTTTTGCACCTGAGTCAGAGTTACATGATTTGGAATCCCGATACCGAAAAAGTTTTTTTTGGTGTTTTTATTTGAACAAAAGTTCCAAACATATCACAGTACTGTACTTTTGACAGTACTTCCTGTTCCGCGTTTTCCTGGAGTGTTGCAGAGTGTAAAATATATATATTTTTGTATCTTGGCAGTGCCATTGTATTTCTGGATTATTTGTTACTTTTTAGCCCTTAAAAATTTAAAAAAAGAAACAAACATTAAACCTGAACGACATTGGAAAAAAAATTAACATTGTGATATACTTTGAATATTGCAGAGGCTCCACACTTACTTTTTGAATTGGTTGCATTGGTGCGCCTAACTTTTTTCCTTAATAATAATAACAATACATTTTATTTCTAGAGCGCTTTTCAAGACACGCAAAGACGCTTTACAAGAATAATGGGAACACAGTAGCTCAACAGGAATAACAAAACTATCACAAAATTAGATTATAAGCAGGATAAGAGTAAGTAAAAAGTTTCAGAGGTCAGGATAAAACTGAGGTAAGGATCAAGGTGGGTAAGAACGTGTAAACAGGTGTGTTTTGAGTCTGGATTTGAAAAGTGAGAGGGTAGATATATTGCGAAAATCGAGGGCTAGGGAGTTCCAGAGCTTGGGGGCACAGTGACTCAAAGCTCTGGAACCGAAGGTGGCGAGTCAGACACGGGGGACCGAGGGGTGGAGGATAAAGGTGGTGAGAAGTGAACGGGGGGGGGGGGGGGGGGGTTAATACTGAGGATATTGCTTAGGTAGGGAGGGGCCAGGCTATGGAGTGCTTTAAAGGTAATGACACGGAACGTAATTGATTCTTAGTTTTACCGTGAGCCAGTGAAGTTGACGGAGGATGGGGGTGATGTGGTATCTGGTGGGGATCCAAGTGATGAGTCGTGCTGCTGAGTTTTGGAGCAGCTGCAGTTTATGGGGGGACTTATTTGGGAGACCGAAGAGCAGTGAGTTACAGTAATCGAGCCGGGAAGTGACTAGACTACAGATAAGAGTGGAAGCGGTTTGGCTGGTTAGAGAAGGGAGGAGGTGGAAGGCACCAGTGAGATCAAGAAGGACAAGGATTGATAATAAACCAGAGTCAGAAGCTATAAGGAGGTCGTTTGTAATTTTAAGTAAGGCTGTTTTGGTGCTATGGAGGGGGCAGAAACCGGATTGAAAGTGCTCACAAATGTTGTTGGTAATTAGGTGCTTATGGAGTTGGGATGCAACGTTTTTTTTTCAAGACTTTTGGAAATGAAAGGTAAGTTGGAAATCGGGCGGAGGTTATTGAAATTGGTGGGATCCAAACCGGGTTTCTTAAAAATGGGTGTGATCTAAAAAATGTGTGTGTTGTATCATGAGTAGGGCAGCGTGCAGCTATCAAATATTTTATTAATTGAGTATTCTACTGAAAACTCCATCGAGTAATCGGATAAAGCACTTTTTTAGGTAATGAACAATTATAAATATTAGAGCTGTCCCGACTAGTCGAAACAGCCGACTTGTCGACATAAATGCATTGACGAGCACAACATCCCGTTGACGGTTAATGAAGGGTTGAAAATATATATGGAAAGTTTGCAATGGCAGACGCTTGGTATGCAAGCGGGAAAAGCAGCACAAAGCCAAAAAAGCGCAGCAGACTGGCCAAAACATTGACTTATTTCAACGAAACAAAGGAGGGTACACTGTTGTGTCCTGTCTCTTCAATGCCAAGCTTGCATACCAGGCTGCACATCGGCAGTAAATGAAAACCGTAAAGCGCCGTCACCCAGTTGTAATTTTGGAGACTGCAGGAGACAACAAACTGACAGATCGTAAGTCCATCTAACTAACAAATTTTTTGAAGTTGCTAAGCCTGTCGCGATGTGCAATGAGTCCATTTATCGCACAGTAAATAAAAATAAGGGTGGTAATTTTCACGGCTGCATTTTATCGGCGCGTGCGTGCATACATTTATGCGTGCGTGTCCACGTGCGTGTTGATTTCATATGAGACTCCACTTCCTTTCACAGACATATATTGGTCATCGACACGCCGTAGAATTAAAAGTTCAGACTTACAAAAAAGGAAACACATCTATATTAAACACCGTAAACGTTAGCATTGCTATATTGAGGCAAATGGGGGAAAAAAAGACAATTTACTTTAGCCTGCTATAAAACATTGGCAGTCTTCTCCAAAACGTAAACTTGCGGTTAAAAGGGTACACTTAAAACGTAAAAATTCGCTGGTTAACAGCATTTGCAAATAGAGCAGGGCGGTAAACCGAAAATTTACCGTTACCGAAATTCTTCACGATGACCGACGTAATTTTGACCATGTCGGTAAATTCGGTAATTTAATAAAAGAAGAAAATATAGCCTTTTCATCCCGCTTTGACTCTGTGTTGTTCGGCTATGTTCATTCCCCTTTAAGAAAGCAAACAGTGCGCTTACGTTTGGAGTCACATGGTTTTCAGGAAGCCAATCAAACAGAAGCCCGGTAGGCTAACGCTAGCAGCTAACGCTAGCGGCTAACGCTACAAGTAAACGGGATGAAATTGGACTTAAGTTAGCTTCGCCAAACTTTCACCCGACATTAAGTAAACTCTTGACGGGTTCCAGATAAAGATGGAAAAACCGAGGCTTTCTGAAACAATGAACCACTTTTAAGACAATTGCCCTAAATTGAATCACTGTTTGACACACTGCAAGAGCCCCATCTACTGGATAAACAGTGCAAGTTTCTTTTTAAAAGTAAAGTTGACAAATTGCCTCAGCATTACATACAGTATCTTCAATAGAATTAAGTGGATGTCGTCTATTTCAACCAGGAGATCGTGTCGTCATTAAGTGTGTTTTACACAATTAAAGTTGACCTCTTTAAGCCTGTGTCATTGCTTTTGTCTGTGAAGATGTGTTCAAAGCAGTATTTGTAATACACGACAGTGCTAGTCTTGTAAGTGGCTCGTCCTAGATGACGGCGAGTAACTATGTATTGTTTATTCTTTGTAAAAATTACACTACAGTAAGCACAGTGCTTGGGAACAGGAATATTATTGCATACTGTAAGGATTTCCAAAATCATAAGATGTAAATTGAGCCGAATAAAAGAAAGGAAAGGTTTGTGAAACATTTTATTTTTTAATTAAGTATAATTTCTGGGGGGCGGGTGGATGTGTCGTATTTGTATCTATTCTAAATATCTAAACGTATGCCACTATCTAGTGTATAACAATGCGGAATGAATTTAATGAAATTCAAGTGATGATATTTTTCAAGCCATACAAGCTGTTATAAATGTTCACACAAGAATTCTTATTGTTTACAAGATTTTTTTAAATACTTAATGTTTAGACTGCATGTGCAATTGTTAAATTGAAAGCTGGTAAATAAATTTAACGAGAAACTGTTAATTTGTATTCCATGCATTGATTCAAATTTTCAAATTATATAACTGTTTGCTTGGGCGAATTTATCGTCATTTATCGTTATCGAGGTAAATCTGCTCAATTTATCGTGATATGTACTTAAGGCCATATCACCCAGCCCTATTTGCAAACGAAAAAAATGGAGAAAAAAAATCTATTACTGACACCACATGCAATGACGAAAAGCTTACTTTATTGGCGGCGTGTAAAGCTTACAGTTAGAGGTTTAGCTAACGTAAAAAAAGCCTACTGACTAATTGGGAGAAAAATAGTCATTTGGGACAGCCCTAATTGAACCATTTTTAGACAGTCAATGTCTTTTATTTAAGATGGACATTGTTGTAAACAGCCAACAATTGCATCTCAGATGTGACTAGGGAAAAAAACAAATTCACTGCTTTCACTCAAAAAGCTTAAGATCTCATTAAAAAAAAATTCTTACCTAAAAATGTCGTTACGCTTGATAACACCCATCACTTAAAAGGTGTTTTTTTCCACGTGTTTCAATTGAATTTCCATTTGTGTCAAGCTATTTTTAAGTTGTAGTTTTAAGTTAGTCTAAATTGTAAATCCTGATAGGATTGTGCAGTGTTCAAAATTAATGTATGATACCTGCTGTACTGTAGCACACTTAGCACCAGTGCTACTTGGTGTTTTAGCCATCAGTAACTTTCAAGCTAAAATTGTCAGTTAGCTTTATTATGATTTTACACCCTCAGCACTCTACAGCGCTGTGTTTTTACAGATTTAATAAAGCCTGAATGAAAGACACATTAGCCACGCATCAACAGTAGTCATACTTAATAGAAACCTAGCCCTCCACAGGGCTAACGTTACGTTAGCAAGGTACAGTAAAGTTAATCTTATTTATTAGTGCTGTGTTAACTTAATTTTACCTTGTCCAGAGTATTGCTCCTTCACTTTCAGAGTAAACGTGATGCCTTCAAAGGAGCGGTGTCTAGACTGGCGGGTCGTGCGGTGGCGCCCGGCCCGGGTCTTGCGGAAGGGTCTACGGGGCCGCAGGTAGCTGGGGCTGGGCGGCCGAAGTGTAATGCAAGTCCTGTCTTACAGTGAATAAATGAAACCGTGTTCACCTTGGTCTCTAGCTTGAAATGCTCCCACACTTTTGACGTTTTCTGCTCCTTCTTGCTGCCTTTCTCTTCGCTTTCGTCATCGTTACCTCTATATTCAAGCATGGTTGAAATTAAATATATCTGCTCCCTTTCCCTTCTTCCTCTACACACGTGACGTCAGCGCGTTGTGCATTAAAAGTTGTCCGGGCAAAACTTCATCGTTAGAGCTGGCAAAATTAAACGATTCTTCGAGGCGGAGAAAATGCTTCGATCAAGTTTTAACATGGAATTACTCAAATCATTTGAGTAATCTTTTCAGCTCGAATCACGAGTGTGGTAAAATTGTGCCAAACAAATAATGCGTAAAATTTGTTTTGGCTGCACACTGTTTTTAATGACCACAACAACCCTAATCTATTGCTTTTCTTTACCCTGTGTTACAGGCCAAAAGATCTGTCCGGTAAAGGGAACATACAGGATTCGCAAGAAAAGACGAAAGGGTGCCAAAAGAGAGCACTAGAAGACACAACTATGTCAACCCAAATACTCTCAAAAAATAAACAGAAGAAAAGGTCCCGCAATCCCAACAAGAACTTTTGCCCTGATCAGAAACGTAAGTTCAATCATACTTTTTTGAATTAAGTACCCTTTTGTAACGTCTACAGATTCCGACTATTTTAATTTATTCTTCATTGAGTGAAGAATCACTATGTCAATCACAACAATGCGACAAAGAAATTAATGTGGGGACAAATCGTTTATCATACTTGCAGACTTGTACTTCTATTTTATTACACACTGGTACATATCACTGACAAATTTTCTAATGTTTGCACATCAACAGTAAAGAAGCTCTTTAATGTTACTATACCTCAGTACTTCTCAAATGGTGGGGCGCGCCCCCCCAGGGGGGCGCAGAGCGATGCCAGGGGGGGCGCGAGTGACCTCGGGGAACATGCTTTTTTTTTTTTTTTTTTTTGCCGTACTAGAATAAAGTGTACTTGCACATCCACTCCGTGGGTGGCAGTGGCGCTCTCATTTTCAAAGTGCGTGCAGTATTTTTGAAGTAAGCAAGAGCACACGGAAGAGACTCATGCAGAGCTGGACTCACGCAGCGACCCACTGTCTTCTTCGGTTCTCACGTGTCCGGCCGAGAAGTGCCGTTTTCGGCTTGGGATCGTCACGACCACCGCCCTCACCTACGGTTCTCCCTCGACCGCCGAGAATGCGCTTTTTTCGGGCCGTTTGCCTTTGACTTTTAATATAGTGGGAAATGAGGAAAGACCACTGTTTACTGAGTCTAAAAATGATTATAGCGGAGAAGCCAAATCAGTTAAGACATTAGACCTCAATCTCATTGATAAGCCGCTTGATTGTTTTTCAGCGAAAATGTGCCGAATATTGCCAATTGTCACAATCGTCCCGCTTTGTCAGTGTTATATCAGTAGACCAGTGAGCACTGTGGTGAATCAGCGAAAATAAAAACATTCCTTCTATCCAAAGACCTTTTTCCCCCCTTCTATTCAGTTTTGTTTTTTTTTCGGTCAAAATTTTTGGCATGTTGTCCTGAAGAGTAAATGTTTCTAATCAATTTGAATTTGTTATTATTTACTGATTTTATTACATTTTATTTTTCAGTATCAAATGGTCAAAAATGTACCTTGAGTGAATTTTTACAGTTTGGATGTGACTTTTTTTTTTTTTTTTTTTTTAACCTCAGGCAAATTGATGCGCGTTAAGTCTTTTCTGTTACAAGCAACACAATGTTAAAAAAGTTATACTTTATTATAAGTTGATCTATGTTACTTTTTTTCTTTAATAGAAAAAAAAGGACACAATGTTAGGCTGAGGCGTACTTATAATAGTAATATAGACGAATGATACTATTTACAGTGGCGGCAGAGAGTTGGGGGGGGGGGGCGCGAAACATTTACGTCTTCCTTGGGGGGGCGTAACAGAAAATAATTGAGAAGCACTGCTATACCTGTACATGGTCACCTCCTTTTTCCCATTTTTCACACAAAAAATGGCTTAATCATACTCCCCTTTCTTTGCTGTTTAATTTTTTTTCCCTCCTACACACCCACCATGAAGCAGTTGAGCAAAGATTGTGCCAAAGACCTTTAAGGGCGCTTTCACACTAGCACTGTTTGTTCCTTTTTAAACACACCAGTTTGTTTTTTTCCAGATTGTTCGCTTCATTTTGTAAATGTGAACGGCGAACGCGCATCCAAACTCTAGTTCGGCCCCAACAAACGAACTCTGGTCCGCTTAAAAATCGTGGTGCACCCTACTTCACTTGTGAATGCCAGTTGAGCGGGGTGCGCTTGTAACAGTTGCCAAGACAGGCGGAGCTTCTCGGGGCGGCCGTTTTGTGAGTCTCGCTCTCCTGGAAGTTGCGACAATTTGACAGGGGTACCATGCGGTTCCCTTTGATGGTTTAGTTTTACCCTATGCATTTTTTTAATATACTCCAATTCGCTCGGCATAGAGTCAGGAGGGCCGACCCCTCCACTGGTAGAGCAGTGACTTTATGCTACATTACGTGCAGCGTCACAGCGTAATGCTGTGACACTCCCTCCCCTCTTTGGAGGGAAGTATTTCCTCCTGTATTTGTCCAATCAGTGAGTGCGCCTTTCATCCACGTGATGCTACTCGGAAAGTTCGGTTGGCACGGTGTGAATACGGAACCTTTTCAACAAGTCATTTGCAAGTGTTGTTGCGAGGTAGCTCTCCAGCCGAACCCTGGTCCTCTTTGTCTAATGTGAAAGTGCCCTAAATTAGGGTTGTCAAATGTGCAGAAGCAGCCCATCAGAGGATCCAATCCGGCTCACAAGGTTGTTCTGCCTGACAGGCATGTTGTTGCTCATTCATTCCTACTGTACAGACAAAATCACATGCTTTTATTTTGACATTGGCACTATAAAACTGTAGATTTGTGATTTCTGTGATCGAGTGCGTGTACTACTACTACAGTACTACTACTACTACACTACTGCAACACTACTGCACTTGGCTCACTTTCATATCTGCAGTTACAGTGGTATGAAAAGTATCTGAACCTTTTGGAATTTTCTCACATTTCGGCAAAGATCAGATCACCAAATGTGATCTGATCTTTGTCAAAATCACACAGATGAAAAAACAAAGTCTGCTTTAACTAAAACCAACCAAACATTTATAGGTTTTCATATTTTAATGAGGATACTATGCAAACAATGACAAAGGGTGGAAAATAAGTAAATGAACCATCACATTTCATATTTTGTGCCCCCCGCCCCCTTTAGCAGCAATACCTTCATCCAGACGCTTCCTGTAGCTGCAGATTAGTCTGGCACATCAATCAGGACTAATCTTAGCCCATTCTTCTCTACAAAACTGCTGTAGTTCAGTCAGATTCCTGGGATGTCTGGCATGAATCACTGTCCTTAGGTCATGCCATGGCATCTCAAGGGAGTTCAAGTCTGGACTTTGACTTGGCCACTCCAGAACGTGTATTTTGTTCTTCTGAAACCATTCTGAAGTTGATGTGCTTCAGTGTTTTGGATCATTGTCTTTTTGCAGCATCCATCCTCTTTTTAGATTCAACTGTCAGACAGATGGCCTCAGGTTTTCCTGCAAAACATCCTGATGAACTTTTGAATTCATTCTTCCATTAATGATTGGAAGTTGTCCAGACCCTAAGGCAGCAAAACAGCGCCAGATCATGATGCTCCCTCCACCACGTTGATGTTGGTGAGCTGTTATATTTTTCCTGCACACATGACGTTGTGTGTTACTCCCAATCAATTCAACTTTGGTTTCATCAGTCCACAAAATATTTTGCCGAAACTACTGTGGAGTGTTCAATTGCCTTTAAACGGGCAACAATGTTGTTTTTAGACAGCAGTAGCTTCCTCTGTGGAGTCCTCCCATTAACACCATTCTTGGCCATAGTTTTACATATAGTTGCTGTGTGCGCAGAGATATTGGACTGTGCCAGTGATTTCTGTAAGTCATTAGCAGACACTCTAGGGTTCTTTTTACATCTCTGAGTATTCTGCGCTGATCTCTTGGTGTCACTCCTTGGGAGAGAAGCAACAGTACCAAACTCTCTCCATTTGTAGACAACTCCTCTGACTGTCGATTGATGAACATCCAGACTTTTAGAGATGGTTTTTGTGTACTTTCCCAGCTTTCTACAAATCAACGATCCTTGATCGCAGGTCTTCAGACAGCTCTCTCATGATGCACATCAGACAATGCTTCTCATCAAGACAATTCTCACCAGGTGTTTGTTTTATAGTGGGCAGGGAAGCTTTAAACCACTCATCAGCAGTGTTGGGAGTAACAGCGTTACGTAACGGCGTTATTTTTTCAGTAACGGGGTAATCTGACTAATTACTTTTTCCACCGTTACAACGCAGTTACCGTTACTGACGGTCAAAAGCGGTGCGTTACTTACTCTGAATAAATTGAAGAAACTACCAGCCGTGTCGAGTCGACACTCTGCTCTGTTGATTTGTCATCCAAGACTTGGGGTGCGTTCAGGTTCGAGAATAGTGCACGTACTTCTGACTCCAAGCTTTTTGTCCCTGCTCGTTCAATTAGACAATGCTTTCCAAAGTTTGGTAACGTTTCTGTGTTTGCTGCACCTGATGCTAGCCTCGTTCCCATCTCCCACTGTCAGCCAGCAATAATTCTGCTTCTATCTTGAGGACGGCAGACGCTTTGAAGGTGACGTGAATTGTCGGGAAACGAGCCTACCTGAATGGAGCCCCTCGAGAGATGCGATGGAAGTGATTGTGATTGGCTGAGGGTTAGAGTCATGTGTCGTGGTAAGCCAATCAGAGCCGGTGATTTCACAAGCAAACCGGAACAGCGCGTGCGGCAAACACACACACGCAAAACAGATGCTCAGGGTCGGGATGGCAGAGCATTCAGAAGAAAAATTGTCCTTTAAGAGGTGGAGATATAGACACTATTTCAAGTTTGTCGAAATTATAGGAAAGAACCTGCATGTAATGTGTAATTTAAGTCCTGGGGCAAAGCTTTTGTCGACATCTGTGGTAAGCAATTCAAATCTGCTGAAGCACCTAACAAGTTAACTACCTGTCTGTTCTTCTCTATTCCACTGACTCGAATACTGCTCAGAAAATTTCAAATTCTTTGACATACAACAAGTTCTTTTTAAAGTAACGGAAATAGTTACTTTCCCTGGTAACTAGTTACTTTTACTATGGAGTAATTCAGTTACTAACTCAGTTATTTTTTGGAAGAAGTAGTGAGTAATGTAACTAATTACTTTTTTAAAGTAACGTGCCCAACACCGCTCATCAGTGATTGGGCACACACCTGACTTAAATTGTTTGGTAAAAATTGGTTTCAATTGCTCTTTAAGTCTCCTTTGGCAGAGGGTTCACTTACTTATTTCCCACCTCCTGTCATTGTTTGCATGTTATTCTCATTAAAATATGAAAACCTATAAATGTTTGGGTGTATTTAGTTAAAGCAGACACTTTTTTTCATCTGTGTGATTTTGACAAAGATCAGATCACATTTGATTATTTTATGCAGAAATGTGAGAAATTCCAAAAGGTTCAGATACTTTTTCATACCACTGTACATTCATTCATTAGCCCCCTCCAATCAAAATGAATTGGATGTCCATCACCGGCAACGGCAAACAAGGAAGTGATCCGAAAATGCCCCAAAACCAGCAGGAAGTGACACAACATCAACATAATCTGGAAATGCCTGAACAATCAACAGGAAATGATCGTAAATTTACAGGAAGTGTAAGCACATTAGTATCTTGAAATTACAAAGAAATGAAGCAAAATTTTCCTGCCATTGACAGCGGCATACGTCCAATTCACTTAAACTTGAAGGACTGGCTGTGAATCCTGATCTTTCAGTGCCATTGACATAAAATCCATTTTGATCCCAGTCAAAATGGATTGATCAGGAAAGGGTAAAAGAAAATGTCTATAGACCAAGGGTGGGCAAACTATTCCACAAAGGGCCGCAGTGGGTGCGGGTTTTTGTTCATACCCATCATGAGGACAGCCTTTCACTAATCCGGTTTCTTACAAGTGCAATCAGTAAATTTCAGTCAGGTGCTTCTTGTTTCCACTGATACCTCATTGGCTAAACTGTCTGTGCTGAATAAGTTTGAACAAAGACCAGGACCCACTGCGGCCCTCGAGGACCGGTTTGCCCACCCCTGCTATAGACCCTACCCACGTGACGTCACAACTCCGCTCTCCTGACTGGTGCCGCCCACTTGTCCGGCAACACATCGTGTTGACCTGTTACGGCTACGTACATTCCTCATATTTACGACGTGTTTTTCTGCTCGTTAACATTAATAATCAAAATGGTGAAGGCGTGTGTGGCGGTCGGTTGCAATAACAGAGAAGATAGACGGAGAAGACGGAGAGACTTGAAGTTCTACCGGATTCCGAGAGACCCGGAGAGAAGAGAGCGAGATGGGCTGCTGCAATTCGATGAGAAAACTGGGCTCCAAACGATTACCACAGATTATGTAGTAGTCATTTTATATCTGGTAAGATGCATTTAATATATATTTAGAGGGTTTTGGGCTGACAACCACAATTAAGATCATTGCTAGGCTAATCGCCGACAACATACACGTATGTATGTAGTGAGTGCTATCGCTAAACCATATAAAGATTAAAAGCCCTAGCTCCATTGACAAATGACATGAAATACATTAGACTTGACAGTGGATGTTAGCAAGAACAAAAGATTTTGAATTGAAAATTTCGTAACTCACCTTCCGAGCACAAGATTCCTGCCGAATTTTCGTGTACGAGGACCTGTTTCACCCAACCAGCAACGTAGCATTTATAAGCCTCCAAGCTCTTAAAGTTTTTCAAACTTTCGTGAGAATAGGCTGATTTTGTGTGGACAAGATAGTTGTAAATATCAGGGTCAGGCAGAGACGGTGAAGGCAGCCGGTCAAAAATCATCAATTTAGGCATCAAATATGGATCTGGCGACTGTATAGAACGAAGCTTTTCCACATAACGCCTTTTATGCAACACATCCAGTGAGTTTACGGCATCAGAAAGCACCGGGCCTTCCATGAAATGCATTTTAAATTCCTCGATCAATTGAAACCAATGCTAATAGAGAGACAAAATGACGGACAAGTGGGCGGAACCATACAGCGAGCACGTGGTTTTATGACGTTGGTGGGTAGGCTCTATTGGAATATTGTTTTTACCATCTCTCCAGTTCGTACAGCTAAAAGCAGAACATGGTGGCATACTGGGAGTACCTTTTTCGTTTCGTTTCGTTTTTTTTTTTTTTTTTTTCCCTTACTAATAAAAGTCTGTGTATGAAAGGACAAGCCGCTATACGACTGGGAGTACAACAGTTAGTGCTACATTACAGTAGACCAAAATACAGGAATATGGATCAACCTTTAAGATATTCAATGTATCGTATTAAAGCCATGAACGAATAAAATACCAAAAGAAACGGTTTTGACTTTTATCGACATAATTCAATCAAGCCATTTTACAGAACTCCATTTATTTATTTTAAAAAGAGTATACTTTAATGTAAAAACTTACAAATGCACTGCTTTTCTCTCGACAGCCAAGTACATCAAATGTGAACAGTGTGGCAACCCAAAGGTAAGATATCAATTCAATACATAAGACAATATGTCCTAGATCCATACATTTCAGAAACATGGGCAGTTTTCAAAATATTACAATACAATACATATATACATAGTGTCTACAAAATTATACATATTATTTAATAGTAGTAAAGATAACTTTCATAAATAGTAGTTTGTACACCTTTTGTTTGGCACAGGAAATTGTTACATTATCAAGGACAATGACTACAAAAAAATGAAATATATACCGCACTTACAAATACGTGGTACATCGACATACGATCCTTTCAACATCCGACGTAAAATTTGACTTGTCATTTTTCTCGACATATGACGACATGCTCGAAATACGACGATGTATGACAGCATCACAGTGTCATTGACTTTTTGACTTAGAAACCAGGAGCTGGAATGAATTCAGTCCATATGTAGAGGTACCACTGTACATGACCCTGTACAGCTAGACACATTAAAGTGCACAGACGTTAATAACATGTTGTATATAAACCGGGACGATGCACTGCTTTATGGTCACTAGCAACTTACTAGATTTGTTTTTCTGTGTTCACATTTTCCGCCGTTCTTGCGTCTGTTCATCCTATATTGTCTATAGTCTTCTTCTATTGTCAACTCCTCACTGGCTGCCCTCTTTACACCCGTTTAAGGGATTAGTGCCCCACAAACAGGACAGGGGAGATTAGGTACTGAAGGTGACAACGGTATAAATCCATTATGTGTGTTGTAATAAAATATTGATTTTTGCTGTCAGTTTATCGATTATTTATTGTAGTCCTGCAACGATTGATCGAGTATTGATCTAATTAAAGTGGAGTTGTAATGGTTTGTATTGAAAGTGATTGCATTTAATTCTATTGATTTGGGTAGATACTGTTCCCTCTAGTGGTAACAGTAAATATGACGTAACTCATTTCACATGGTTGAATCCAGTTGCTCCCTGTTAAGACCAACATAAGCTGTTTTTGTTTGAGCTAATGTTTTTTTTTTTTTTTTTTTAAATGCATTCGTAATTTAGTTTATAGGTATATTTAGCCATTTTTTGTAGAAATATGTGTTTGAACCATTTGTTAAGAGCATTGTAAAAAAACAAAAACAAGCAAAAAAATTTTTTATAGCATTGAAGCTAGCGGACTTTTGCTATGTAAGTTAGCCAATTATTCTTTTGTTGTACTTAGATCCTCATTTATTTATTTTTTTATACCGTTTGAGGCTCAGCTCAGATATTTAAATTTTTTTATGTTCCTTATCCGATTACTCGATTTGAACTAAGTTGTTCATTGATTGATCGACTACTAAAATAATCGATAGCTGCAGCCCTAGATTATTGTGACAGAGAGTGCAAGAATTTATTGGAATCTAGACCCCATGCCCCCAACACTACATGAAATATATTATCATCAAAATAAATATATAATAAATGATTAATTGTGAGTAAATTATGGTCTGGGTGCGATTAATTGTGATTAAAAATTTTAGTCACTTGACAGCACTTATTTTATTCTATTCTTACAGGGAAACAAGTGTGTCTTCAACCTTTGTCGAGGCTGTTGTAAGAAGAAGTCCTACAAGGAGGTGGCAAACTGTTTAAGTTAGTATATACAAATGCATATATATGTCAGTATATTCTGTTTTATATTTAAATTTGAAAAATCACATGGCTAGTGTTATAGACTTCTCAAAATAGAGGATCTAAGCGGCCTCTTAAAGGAGCTATATGTAAGGTTGGTGGCCAAAAATGGTTCTGCAACCACTTCTCTATGGAGAATCAAGCTTTATCATACCAATGTTGCATTTCAGTCAAAAAAGACAGGCTAACAAACGACACACTTATGGTAACAATGATCATGTGTACATACAGCATGTGTAGTAGAGGTGTGACATTATATCAAAATGGTGCTGTATCGCGGTACTTTGTATCCCAAAAGTTTAACGATATGTTCTTGTTAAAAATCGATATCTCGTTTTAGAAAGGTGTCATTGTTTGGGGGAGGTCGGGGGGGTGGGGACAGAACCAACAGCTTACTACCATTATCTTCCACTAGAATAGTGTCTGTGTTAGCTCAGTAGCTGCCATTGATAGTGCTAGATGTCCAGTACATTTTGACTTGAAGGCTCAAACATAGATTGGACATCTAGCGCCGTCAATGGCACATTCTTTCCGGTTTTGGGAGCATTTATTGGTCACTTCATGTTCATGTTAGGGCATTTACAGGTAAGCCTATGACAAATATTGTTATCATGATAAAAATTTTCTTATCGGTCGATAATGATAATTATCACGATCATCTTTTTCTTTCAAATTTGAAGTCAGATTTTTGCCACTGAGGGTAAGTTACTGCTGATGTTACCAGATGCTGCTTTAACCAATCTTTAATTCCAGAACAAAGATGCATGTATAATGAGTATGGAATACCAAAAGGGTCGAAATTAAATAAATATAAAGAAACATTTTGAAATAAACACCATTTTGATAAATAACAGACAAATTGTGTAATATGGCCCTTAAATTGTACAATAAGGTAATATTATTATGAAAAAGATTTTCCAAGCTAAAATGAGTTTTTTCACAAAGTATTTTTTTTTAATTTCATCATGCCTTTTTCCATAATAGCCTTTTTATTTCATAACGTCGTTTTTCAGCACAATGAGTTGTCTTCTGTCAATTAAATACATAAGGTGTCGTCAGTTCAGCGATTTGCTGGATTGTGGAGTCTGGTTATACTATTTCCCCCTAGCGGTTGGATAAAGACAACACCCTCCTCTACGGACTACCCTCTCAGAGTTACTGTTCACGTTCCGGGAGGTGTAATTACATGGGTGTAATTACATTTCAAATCTTACTGACTTCTATCGAATGTTTTTGTTTTCTTTGACCAACATATTTCCATATACTATATTCAATAACACGTGATCTAAAGTGAAATCTATAGTAATATATTCATTTTGTAACACAGATAATAAAAGTTTTTATTCTGATTTACAGGCCATGGACTCAAATTCAAGAGCAAAGCTGATGCAATTAAAGCTCAAGAAGACCAGAGAGATCCAAAAATTGAAATGGAGAAAAACTGCAGCTCTCCACAGTCCCTTCAACACCAACCCACAAAGCTTCATACAGAGGATATGGCATAGCGTCCAGATCACAAACTTTTTTTCCCTGCTCTGAGCTTGCATGCATTTTGCTGCTTAAACTACCTGTATTTTCTCTGGTATTTTTTTTCCCACCAAGTTCGCTTTTACAATGAGCCTTGACCCAGAAGACGATGTTCTTCTTAAGCAAGACGAACAAGACTCTGCTGCGGCTGCATATTAATAATTTATAAGAAGAGCATCGTCGTCCGGGTCATGGCTCATTGTCAAGCGAACGTGGTGGAAAACACAAATATTGGACATACTTTGTTTTTCGACTTCAGATAATTAAACTGATATAGGAAAAACGGATTAAGGCTTGTCTGCCGTTATTTAATTAGTGTTTTGTTTTTTTTTATTGGGAAATGGGAGACAACCCGTGTTGACTACCACTGGCATAGTCTGTCGATACCTCAATGCCGAAAAGCTACAGTAGTAAAAAGAAATATTATGATTTACCGTAACATCTAGGGAAAGATGTGTTTGGAATATTAAATATTTGTGTATAGTGTATATAGAAATTTATGACTAACCATTTGTCCAATGAAGTGGACATCTTGCATTTCCCAGTATATTTTTGAACTCATGTTACATAATTGTGTCACTGTTTTTATGACTTTTAGTTATAAGTTAGTATGTAATTGTAATATTTATAAGCAATTAATTTAGAATATACATTTTTGTGCAGATTAACTGTAGTTTGCATTATTTTATGCATTTTATCTTTTTTTGTAGGTAAGTCACAACTAAAGTTTCATTGGTTTTCTTCTTCAGGCCTATGGTGTTGAAAGTGTTGAAATTTCCCAAAATATGTTTAAATGTTTAACAAAGCATAAGAGGGATCAAGGGTTCCTATATTCACAATAGAACACAATTCATTTGAGTAAATAGTAAATTTACTTTGCTTTACGTTAGGAGTGCAGGTGCATGAAGTTCACTGGATTGGACATGTTTGTAACTTCATGAAGAAAAAAAAAAAGAAAAATAAGAAATTGAACATTATCTTCATCTCCTAAAAAGAATTTAAAACATCAGAAAAAAATATTGACCAAGGTTTAAGGGTTAAATGACACTTGCAGGCTAGAACTAAAATGTATGCGAGATGCTTTGTGTGCCCCATTTGATTTTTTTTTTCTGAAGCCATCCGCGCTGAAATCAGTGATTTAGTTTTTATTTTTTTTTAACTGTGCGTTCTAATCCTGTCGTTAAGATGCATGCATGAAGGGAGAACAAAAACTTCGAAAAAAGCCTTTTATGAGCTTTAGTTCATTTATAATTTAAGTGTGCATTATTTTACGGACAGACTCGAGAAATTTCAAATTTAAGTGTTAATACATGCATTGGTCTATGTTGTGTGCATATGACACATCCAACATGGCAGAAGCATTGCGGGTGTGCTCGGTGAATCAGATTTCTACATACGTATAAGTCTATGGTTTGGTGGAACCCGTGATCTGAGTAGTTCCGGCTATAGATAGCGTATGTGTAAACTAGATTTCTAATGCGCGCTGTGAGCCAACGAAGACGAGCGCTGTCACTTGTCTACCATTTTGCGTCGGAGCCATTCGCCAAATATAACATTGTCGTCGAGGAAGCTTGTACTTGAGAAAAAAACTATAGCTTAATAGCTTAAAGATATTGCTCAATTTTCAACTGATTTCCAAATTGTTTGTTTCCATAAGCGTCAGAGACGCATTAAAGTAACTGCATGTGTAATTATATCGTATTTCAATGCAAGATGGCTTCCACTTACTTACGCAGCCGGCCCCGCTCTGAGACATCAACCTTATATATGCGATATCTATGTGTCCAGCGAGTTGTCCAACAGGAAATTAAAGTAACGCAATTCATAAATGGATAGACTTCGCAACACAGATTCAATTGAACAGTTCAACGGTTTGACTGGTTAGTAAAAAATACACTCTCACTCCATACAAGAGTGCGTTGTGCGTTTAACGCTTTATAACGCTCTTCCTCCTCTGTTCCTCAGAGCGATTTAAAGGATGGCGCAATTGGAGCGGATTTTGGTAAGTGTCTTTTAGGATTGTTAGTTGTCTTGTGCTCAGAGGTGTGTGGAGTAGCTAAAAATTGTACTCAAGTAAGAGTAGCGTTACACAGGGGCGTCACTAAACCTAATACGATACCGGGGCACTGGCAAGCGAGCAAAATAATGTTTAGCCCAAAAAGTCAGAAGCAGCGCTTTATCCACGATGGATAGATATCCACGGACATAGAGACTTGTAATTCTTCAAAGATAAATGTTAACATGAGTTATAATAATTTGATATCAAAACCCCTACTGATGTTTTCATTTTCGTAAAATTGGTAAACTTAGTTTAACTTGTTGGTCGCGATTGTTTTTGACTCGCAATTAGGGTTGCCACCTTTCAGAAATAGAAAAATAAGGAAGCCCAAAGCCTTACGGGCGAAAAAAAGGGGCATCCCCAAAACTCCTAAAATGCATAGAAATGTATCTATTTTTAGATGAGAAAACTGTATTGTGCACTATGTGGGCATGGCAGTTTCCTTGCAGCAGATTGTTTTGTTTTTTTCTGCAGGTTAGTGAAAACGAAGTTGTGAATATCGTAATTAACATTTGTGTTGTCGGCAGTGAATCCGGTCACGTGATTCATTGACAAGCCAAATTTCTTAAGGGAATGTTCCAGGAGAGCTACAATTCCAGCAGCTGACTCGTCTGCATTATCTATGAAGTCCAGCATTTTGTTGGTGAGCCCAGACTCTGGACTGAAGTACTTGACAGCAAGGGGAAGCATCTTCCTGCTCAATTTATTCGAGGCATCAGTCTGTATGGAGAATGGGATGAGTGACGTTAAGATCTTGAGCACATCACCTACTGCCTTTGGACCCAGGACTTGTTTCCACAGTGCCTCCTGCTTTGTTCTCCCCAAAGTTATTTTCTTCACCATTTTGGAGTCACATAAAAATCTTCTGATTGAGCCTGTGTCCACAATCAGCACTATTGTATCTCTGGCTGGCTACGTTTTACTGTGTGGTATACCTGTGTCACCTCAGCTGCAGTAATTTAGAGCAGGGGTTCCCAACCTATTCCACTAAGGCACACTGTGGGTGCAGGATTTCATTCTTACCAAACAAGATGACAACACTTTTTCCCCAATCTGGTGTTTTACAAGTGCAATCAGTTGATTGCAGTCAGGTGTGGCTTGTTTTAGCAGAAGCCTCATTGGTTCAACTGTCTCTGCTGGATCGGCTGGAACAAAAACCAGGACCCACAGTGTGCCTTGAGGACTGGGTTGAAAACCCCTGATTTAGAGGGTAGGAGTGGGATGAGGTCAAATTCACTATCAATCAATCAATAGATAGTATATATCCGCAGTAGGACTATTTATTCAGTGTTTATTTGCTGTTAATCTATTAGGAATGATTCCAAATGAGGAGCATTAGTTAGCGTAACAAAATATGATGTTCTTTATGGGTACATAAATTCATTCCATATTGATTGATGATAAATGCATGTTTAAAAAAAAAAAAAAAATCAACATTCCTGAAGACAATCAACCATAGTAGCAACTGAAATAGCCTAGCTATGCTCCTATCAATGCAAGATGTATGAAGGTAAATATAAATATAGCCTATATGTTATCCATATACAAGAGCATAATAACTTAGCAAATCAAGCTCAGGGGATGTTTCAGGTACAAATAATTGTGACGAAGGCTCTTCTGGGATCTTATATTCCGTTTGTGGAGGTCCCCTGCAGCATGCTGTTTTACACTTCCGTGAGACGCTGCAAAAACTTTCCTGCCTGCCTTGCAGTTCGCTTTATAATCATCATCAGTGACTATCGAGCCACGGGTTCCCCTCTTACCACTCCACTGTATTTTTTTGAGACGTTTCCCGTTTTGAGGATGAGGTGGGGTGTCCTGAGCTTCTGCTGCTGAAGAAGACATTTTTGTTTTGAAAGCGCGCAGGGCGTTGCACTGAACAGAGCGAGCGAGGTAACGAGGCAACGAACCCGGAAGTGGAGCGCAGTGCAGGGCAGACAGCAACGGGCAGGCAGATAACTATCTTGCTGTCTTTAATATCTCCTGCCCTTTTTGTTCCTTTATTGTTGGCTCAGTGGTCACTCATGAGCGCAGGAGGTGTTTGTTTGTGTGTGACAGACGTGAATGGGTTGGGCGCACCGCCGCCTGCCACCGGAGCCGCGGGTCGCGCGGGGCCGCCCCATGGGACAATGGTGAAATACGGAATAAACAGCGTTCCGTATTGGTTCAATACGGAACGCAACTTTTAATTCCCAATTACGGAATTCCCAATTACGCATGCCCCTGCGTGCGGTGACGTCAACGGGTTGCGTCCCTGTGCTTTCAGAGTATGACTCTAGCCCAGTACTTCTCAAATAGGGGGGCGCAGAGCGATGCTGGAGGTAGCGCATGTGACTTTGGGGATCGTACATTTTTGTCATACTAGAATAAAGTGTAATTGCACATCCACTCAGTGGGTGACAGTTCCCCTCTCATTTTTGGCGTGTGTGCAGTATTTTTGAACAAAACAAGAGGACACAGCAAAGAGCTCTGGAGATATGAAAAGCTTAGACAAGGATATATGACGGAGCATACGTAGCATTTAGCTTTTGGCTTTGACTTTTAGTACAGTGGGAGACGAGGAAAGACCAGACTGGTTACTTTTTTAGTGGACAGCAGGAATTATTTTTTTCAGCGAGTGCCACATATTGCCAACAATCCTCCCGCTTCTTAGTGTTACATCAGTAAACCAGCGAGCACTGTCAGCATCATATAAGGTGGCATACTAAGCTGTTCAGTGCAAAATAACCTCACACCATAGCAAAGGAGCTGATACTGCCTGCAGCAAAAATAAAAACTGTCCCTCTGACCAATGACACTGTCCTTTTGTTGTATTAGTTTTTGTTTTTTCGGTCTAATTGTTTGACATATTGTCCTAATGAGTTAATGTTGCTAATCAATTTGAATTTATTATTATTTATTGATTTTATCAAATTTTATTTTTCAGCGTCAAACGGTCAAAAAATGTATCTTGAGTGTATTTTTACAGAATGGATGTGTGTGTGTGTTTTTTTTTTTTTTTTACACTTTATTGTTAGTTGATCTATATTACATTTTTCTTTAATATTAAAAGGAACACAATGTTATGCAGAGTTGTACTTATAATAATAATAATTTTATAGACATGATACTACAGTATATTTACAGTGGTGGCAGAGAGTTGGGGCGGGCACGGAACGTTTACATCTACCTGGGGGGGGGGCGTAACAGAAAATAATTGAGAAGCACCGCTCTAGCGACAGAAACATGGCATCTGTTCAGTCCTTTCAATTAGAACAGCACTGTCGATGTTTCACAAAACGAGCAGCAAAAGCAAAATAAACAGGAGAGACGAGAGAAGGACAAAACCGGTAGTGTTGAAGTGGCAAGTTCGTCTAGTGCAGTACCTCTCAAGTAGAGTAAAAATAATCGAGAAGCACTGGTCTAGTGTCAATGACAGCAAACACTCCCTGAGCCAGGAGAAACTTCCAGAGTGTTGTGTTTTGGAATTAGTATTACATTAATGATTTGCAATGCCGCCAGAGGGCGCCAGAATGTGACTGTGGTTGGGTTGCGAGGAAGAAGGAGTTGAGTTGATAAATAAAAATGGAGAAGTGTGGATATTAACTCATTCACTCCCAGCCATTTTCACCGGTGCAACCCCCTTCGCTCCCGGCCGTTTTACTGGATTTTGACTGATTTTGCAAGGCCCACAGAATATTCTGTTCTATTGCTATATACGTAAACATGGAACCCACCAAAAGAAAGATTAGACTCTTCTTTCAGCAGGAAAAAAAGTTAGTTCATGTCTTTTTCCATTCTTTAGAAATCAGCATTAGAAAATAGCTTAGTTTGAGCAATTTTCCGAATTTCTGATGAAAAAACTGAGAAATTTAGCTGTTTTTGAAAGCATACATTTCAAACATAACTTTGACTTTAACACAGCTATTTTTTGCTTTTGTGACACCCCAAACATCTGAATAACATTTTCCTTCTACAAAATAACATAAACAACAAGACAAATTGAGCTTTTGATATCAAAGTAACAATTTATTTACACATAACTAAACTATTGAAGTGAGAGATGACGCTGTTGTTGCTGCGACAGCCGGGGTAAACTTTTCGCTCATCGTAGCCTGTCTCATCAAGATGGATTTTTTTTTAGTCTTTCTTTTGTGGTGACCACTGCCTCGTGGCGGAGTTCACCTGGGGAACTTGTCTGGGGCATGTCGTGTTCCTGGTTGGGGAACTGGTTTGGCCGTGCGCGTTTCCGGCTGAGTCGTGGGACACTGGAGGGTTGCGGGGGACGCGAGCGGTCGAGCACGGCGGTGCGGGCTCTGCTCGGCAAGCAGCACGGACTCAACGGCATCGTCCGCTGCACTGGTGGTCCCGGTCGTTCTGCTTGGTCGTCCAGCGCCAGGCATCCCGGGCGCCCTCCCGGTTGTTCTGCTCGGTCGTCTGTCGCCTGGCATCCTTGACATCCTCCTAGTCATCGCACTTGGTCGTTCGTCGCCTGGCGTCCCGGACGTCCTCCCGGTCGCCCTGCTCGGACTTCCCGCGCCTGCCGTCCTGGACGTCCTCCTGGTCGTCCATTCGGTCGTCTTCCGCCGGCGGCCCGGCCGTGCAGCCTGGCCGTTCGTTCCGTTGAATCGGGTTGTAGTTCTTACCAAATGCGCTACTGCCCTCCAGTGGCCAGTTTTATTGCTTTAAAATGAATTTTTAGCATTGTGCTTTGGAGCGAAGTTGCATCAAAACCTAGAGATATCTCTTGTGAAAAAAAAACGTAAAAGACGTATAAATACATTTTCAGGACACTGAAACAATTAAAAATAGGATTTATTTATATTATATTTATAGTATTTATATGTTTTTGGGAGCAAATGAGTTAAGAGAAGACGTTCGTCTCGTGTACTTATTCGGCCTTATTCTAGGGATACAGTCTAGAATTGAACTGGCGGTAAGAGGAAGACAGGAAGGTTTCGCCCAGGCACGGTACTAACCCGCGGGCCCGCCCCCCTGGTTTTAACAAGAAAAAAAAAAGTTTTTTTTTTTGGGTGTGTGTTTGTTTCCCAAAAACAGTAAAAAAAATTTAAGTGGTCAGCGTATTCAATTTGGGTTCATTCATTTTTCTTGTTTAGATGGTGCAAGCTTAAAGTTGAAAACGGGTAAATGCTGACGCCACATGCCACTTTGTTACACGCTGATGTTACACAAAAATAATCATTTTAGCGTAAAAACTCCATGGTCATGCGACTAATGGACTAAAAATCTGTGTGGGACGACAGCACTCCAATGGCTGCATAAATTAGGCTACCTTGTTTGTACATTATACATTAGAATTGGATTATTTGCACTACATTCATGTTTTATGCACCATTTTGCTGCATTTCTCATTAACTTTACTGCAAAAAAAATACATTTCATCCATGTTATTCAAGCCAATTTTTCTTTTTTGTGATTATTGGGATCAATAACTGACGCGTTGAGCTGGGCCAGTGGTTTTGATAGTGGGGCCAGTGAACTTCAATTTCCCTTATTGTCTACCTCTGAGCTGTATTCTACATTATTTTTGTGTGCGACAAGACTTTTGTCCAGACAAACTTGTTTTGTTTTTTTCTCGCAGCGAGCATGATCAAGAGGCCTTTGCCTTAAATATATTAGAGTCAGCTGCAACTCCAGTTGATCAACTAGAGGTCAAGTTATTCTTTGTTGTTTTCATAAAAATGAAAAAGCAACAAGACTTTTGTCAGGGACTGTAGATAGTTGGATGGATACATCTTTCATGTAATGAGAGAAATGAAATATTTAATTTTGTTTACCTTTTCAGGCTCCTTGGATTATGCAACAACTTTGCATATGTGGTTATGCTCAGTGCAGCTCAGGACATTCTTAAAAAACAAGAGTCTGAAAACAAGACCATGTTGGTAAGTCTGCTTTTTCATCATATTTTAAGTTCTTGTAAGAGGACAGAGCTATATTGTTTGAGAAAAAGGTCAGTTAGGGTTACTAACCCAAGTAATTGCCTTTAAATGTGAATGTTTCAACTTACTATGTTGTACAATTGAACTATCCAAGGAGTTAAATGAAGCTGGTCACTTTAACCGGCGATACCTTTTTGCACTCAGCCCTGAGTCACTTGTATCAGCAAAAGCCAGGCGTGCAGCCAAAACGGCACTGAACAATCCATTCGTACTATTTACTGTGCGGCGTTCTGCAGCAGGTTTACTAGCAAAGTAAATATTAAAATGTCATCTTATTTATTTATTTTATTTATTCGTTCATTTCAGGCAGTTACATGCATTAAAGGGATCCACGGATAGAAAGGCTTGTCATTCTTAAAAGATAAACGTTATTTTGAGTTTAAATAATTTGATATTAAAAACCCTTTTGATATTTTCGTTTTTATACAATTTGTAAAATTAGTTTAACTAGTAGCCATTGTTGTTGAAGTCACAGGGCGGAGACGTCACATGGTTACACTGCCGGGTTTCCAGAGTATAACTCGAGCGACATAAACATGTAATCAACCCTTTCAATTTGAACTGGAGAGGAACATTCATGAGTATGACAGCACTGTCGATATTTCACAAAACAATCAGCGAAAGCAAAATGAACAGGAAAGACTGGATGAGACGAGACACGAGTTGGGGGGAAAAACGGTGTTCTGCCAAAAGTTTTATATATACAAGTATATGGCGGAAAACAATACTTGGGGTGCACGATATCCATTTTTTGAAACCGATACCGATAACTTCCTGCTCCTCAAAGCCGATATCGATAATAAATAATTTTTAAAATGTATAACCTGTAAGTTTTTGAACACCTGGAGGTTTAAAAAAAAAAAAAAACTAGTGGTGGATTCAACATAGATTTGCCTTTGATCTTACCATAATGTTCATAATGACATGAACAAAACGGTGCGTTTCACTTCTGCACTGCCAGACAACCAGCTAAAAATGAATGCACTTCCATAAACCACAAGGCTTGCTCTTTTCTTGCTTTTATGGGAAGACACTCGTCTTAATATTGTGAAAGTACAACAGAAAAATACACATATTCAATACTCAACATACAACAAACTGCACAATACACTTATATACACAACTATTATATGTATAGCATAGCACACTATCTTGAGCTACTAAAGCATTGGCAGGCTTCTATAACACAACAATTGATTAAGTTCTGTACATACTGTATATGACCCTTCACCACAGAAGTAAACATATGTTGTACATCCATATGTTATAGTAAACATAAAATACTTAGGACAAGGCTGAAAAAGCAGTTTCTGCTCTTGCACCCCTCTTTAAAAAAACTGCTGTATTTTAAGCCAAAACAACTGTTGTGTTTGATAGAATATGTCTATATACTGCCATAGCAGATTCATGGTGCATTAAGTCCTCGAACTATTTTTAATTTGTCCGGTTTACCCCGGAAACCCCCGTTTAAAGACGTTGCGCAACTGCTTTGGTTTCAACTTAGCCATTAAAACAAGGTATGTAATCGTATTTATTATTTGAAATGTATGTCATTTTAGCTTAGAATCATTAATTGATGTCTAGTATTTCGTTTAAAAAAAAAAAAAAAAAACTTTAAAAAAATTAGTCACTCGCATATTCTAAACTTTTAAACAAATTACGTTACAATGAAAAAAGTAGCGTCTGTAAAAAAGTCACGGGTATCTTAATGTATTTTTTTCGTTACTTTCGCTTTTTCCCCACTATTTTAGATGAAAAATACAACAAACAAACAAAAAAATGAAAGAAAGCAAGTTTAAAAGGGTAAATATTTGAAAATGAAAATCTCGACCACTCATTGATGTCTGCGAGTTCTGCATCGCGACCCTTGTTATATTACCATGTTTCACCCATAAAATCCCCCCAAAATCCGGCTAGCCATTCACAGCTGTGTTTTGACACTCGGTGATACATGCTACATGGAGTTTTTGGATCGAAAAGAGGTAAGTACACGATAATATCTCGTTAAAATCATGGTGTCTTTAATTATGCTCTCGAGTGTTCTCACCTCCGGTTACGGTTTTGCTGTTTAATTTTTTTTTTTTTTTTAAATGCCTTCCTGTTCAAAATTGTTCTACCCCCAGAAAATTGAGATTTTAAGCTTTTCAATGATGTATCACACATGCATATAGGACAATTTTGAATTTTGGCCTAATTGGGGGTCTTAGAGCGGAACTTCACCTCACCTGAGTATTTTCCGCCATATATATAGTAATATCAAATAAGTGTGGTTTAAATACGCTATGTGACTAGTGTGGTGAACAGATCAACAATCTGCTTCAAAGCTACCACAAGAAAACACAATGCTTAAAAGTATGAGAGGGAAACATGCAAAAAAATATTTTGAGGCAATATAAAGGTAATAAAAGACTTGATAAAAGCGGCGAGTACTTACTATTTGTGTTTTTAACGGATGTGTGTATCTGTTGGATGTCTCGCTGCGTAGAAGAAATTGCAGAAGACAGTTAGTGTTCGTCCGTCTAGTGAGTGACAAACGTCATCACCCCGAGCGTCCATTGCGCGCATAAAACATGGCTTCCCCCGTAGGTCAAAACATATACTAAATATTGTAGATTTTAAAATCAATGGCAATATTTTTTGTGTTTCTAATACTGTAACATCTTTTTGTAAAAGAGAACATTCATTCATTCATTCATTCATTTTCCATGCCGCTTTTCCTCACGAGGGTCGCGAAGGTACTGGAGCCTATCCCAGCCAACTACGGGCAGAACAATTGGGGCTTATTAAAGCCTACAAGTCTTTATGTCCGAGGTTCAGTTTTCAACTGGTTTACATTACAAGTAACAAATTAAAAAACCTAAACAAAATGCCTGAAAAAGGATTTCTCATTCCTAATATACATCAAGATAACCCTGGGGGATAAAACGATAACAATAATCTTTCAATATCTAACAATAAGCTTTCAGGTTCCTGATTGCATTTCCATCCACTGCCATTAAATTAATACAATACAAAAATATTTTGGTTGTGGCAACTCTTAGACATTTCTTCATGTTGTCCTCCCATGCTGTTATGATGGCAGATGGATGCGGCTTTTCTAAATTCTCTTTTTTGAGGGGTTACCGGGTGGTGACGCCGTTGCAAACGCGATGATGATTGGGTAGGTGAGCGGATTGTGCCTTGCTTAGTAGTGGTGTCATGTCGATATGGGTTAGGGTTTGTGTCGAAGTAAATTTCAAGTTGTTAACAGCAGCTCAGCTCAACGGCGGGGACTATCAAACAAATCTACCTTACATGTTGACACGTTTATATTAGACACTGACACTGTCGAAACACTAATAAGATCATGGGTAGCGGTGGGACAGTTTATCAGATGTATAATGTCTTGTAAATAATATTGCTGTAGCATAGGTATACTGTCTTTCGTCACGTTTATAACGTCCTTTAAATAAGACTGTTACTAGAGGCAGCATAATTTAGCAGGCTTATAAATTACTTTAAATAATATTCTACTATGATCAGGGGCGTCACTAGGTTTTAAGAACGGTGGGGGGCTTAGCCTCCAGTAGATGACCAGGATATAAGAACCTAGCGTACAATCACAAAACTTTACAGCTAACAAATAATGATAATTTATTCAGTATTATTCTTTTGGTTGTTGTTTCAATCTATTTTGTAATACAGTAGAACAACAGGGGAAAAAAGACTACAATTGCAAGTGCTTTGGTAGATGAAAACATTAAAGAATGCCGTCTGTTTTAAAGGGTGGCAAATTATTATATCACTCTGCTCTGACACCTACAGGTCATAAAAGGTGGTGGAGTGATTTTTATTAGTGAATTATTATGACTGATAATAACCACATGTGAATGAGCTCAGCTCTTGTACTCATCTATACATAAACTCAGAAACACAGCTGATACTCCAGAAGGAAGTCACCCCAAAGATAGGGGTAAAAAGAGTGCACACTTAACTCCATAAAATATAGAGGTGGGAATCTTTTGGCACCTAACGATTCGATTACGATTCAGAGGCTCTGATTCAATTATAAATCGATTATTGATGTTACTCAACCCACCCACCCTTCATCCCCCGCTTTTAATGTTTTGTACATTAGTTCCAAAATTGTTCAAAAATTCTCTCAAGCTAAAACAAACTAATATTTCGGTATCAAGTTAGTTAAAAACAGTAAATAAAATACTCAAGTCCCCATTCTGTATCAGCAGCTTTAAACTACATTCAATTAATTTATTGATGTGAATCAACCGTTAAAGTTGTTAAAATTGCTCCCATTCTTCCATAATTTCCCTTCTGTCCACTTTCGACATGTCAAAGTTTTAAAACTGTTTCATCATTTAAAGATAGATTCAAGTCAAGATTTTGCTGATATAGGAGTATTTCAGATAAAAAGTTAACTAGGTTCGCTACAACAGAGCCTTCTAGCGAAATCTACTGCTTTAAGATGGCAGCTGTTTACAACCCGGCAACTACTAAACGGCAAGTCTGTCATTTCATATCTAGTTCTCTTTACCTGTTCTAACTTCGCCGCTGTCTGTCATTTCGCATCTAGTTCTACATATTTGTGGTATCTAGTGCTGCAACGATTAATCGATTAACTCGACTATTCGATAGAAAAAAATATTCGCCTTAAATTTTTTGCTTCGAGTATTCGTTTAATTAAAGTGGCGTTTATTTTGAAAGTGTTTGCATTTAGTTTTATTGATGAGGGCGAATACACTGCCCTCTGGTCTGCCTCTTTTCACATGGCTGAATCCAGCTGCTCCCTGTTAAGACCAACGTAAGTTTTTGCTTTCGCCAATGTTTTTTTTTAATGCATTCTTAATTTAGTTTATAGGTCTATTCAGCCGTTTTTTGTGGGAATATGTGTCTGAACCATTTGTTAAGAGCATTGTAAAGAAAAAAAAAAACTAGCATTTTATAGCATTTAAGCTAGCCGACTTTTTCTATGCAATTTAGCCAATTGTTCTTTTGTTGTACATAGATACTCATTTAAAAAAAAAAAATTATACCATTTGAGGCTCAGCTCAGGTATTTTAAATTTTCATGTTCCTTATCCGATTACTCGATTATTTGAACTAACTAGTCCATCAATTAATCGACTACTAAAATATTCGATAGCTGCAGCCCTAGTGATATCTACCATAGCCGTATGTGGCCGAATGTTTGTAGCAACTGGGCGTTGTTTAAAGAAGCTGTCGGCCGCAGTCAGGTATTATTGTTTTTATTTTTTTATCTAGCGGCATGAGTTGAACATGATATTTATCCTCGGTCCGTTCCTCATTGAGTCCCGGAGACTGCGCTGACTGTGTTTTAGTTCTGCCTTATCTGGTATAATTCAATAATTGTAATTTGGATGTTTGTGAATCGTTTTTGAATGTTCCACGGCCGAATCATGAATAATCTAAGAATCGGAAATTTCGCATGCCTCTAATAAAGAATCAGGACCTTCACAATGCACTTCAGACTAACTAGCTAGCAGCAGCTAAGTAGCAGCGTTATTTTAGAGCTAGGATGTAACTATTGATCGCAAAACAACAAAGGTAAGATGTGCACAGAGAAAGTCTGCAGTGTGCAAGCAAGGTTTTTATTTGTCAAACACGGAGCAGTTGGGTGATTAATTACATGGTAATTTCTGCTGTCAGTCAGGGGTTGGAGCTAACTGTCACTACCAGCAATGACAAATACTCACTTTCTTGGAAAACGTTCTTATGTCCATCCTTCATCAATCTATTCACACTCTGCTCTATCCAGACAGCTGTCAAAATCAAACAACTCCCCTTTCATTCAAACAAATTGTATAAACGTGCCCTTTCACATCCTCAGTATTGGTAATGGTGTTGCAAAGATGGGAAATTACTCACTACTGAAAAAAAAAAAAAACGATGTTATACTCTAACGCTGGCCGGGTACTGACTTCGAGCAAGGTCACAGGAAAAACGTGGAGTTTATCTTCAGTGATGTGGGCGTTCTCTAAATGAACAAGTGGAATGGATTGGATAATTATGCACTGATGGGGCTCTCTACCAGTGAGGGAATACTGACAGATTTATGATCATATTAAATTTAATAATGCTAGGTTATATGATTATTGATTTGAACTAATATTCTGGAAAATTCATAGTGAATGTTTTAGCATTTTTTTTACAATAAAAAAAATAAATAAATAAAACAACACCAAAATATTTAGTGGGGGTTGAGAGTAGAGATGTCCCGATCCGATATTTGGATCGGATCGGACGCCGATATGGGCAAAAAAATGCGCATCAGTATCGGAACGGCCGATACGGAAAAATTCCGATCCAGACTTCCGATCCGTTTTTTTTTTCAAAGTCCGGTCCGGGTTTTCCAGCGCACCGATTTACATAATCCATTCCAGTTTTTGCTTCGGTTTCCCTAAAATTCGATCCGTATTTTACGGCACACCTTCAACACATTACATTACCGTCTCCCAATTTACGGAGAGACTTTATCGGTAAAAATGTCAGCTGTGTGGGATCATTTCACCTTAAAGGACGACAAAGACGAAGAGGCAGAGTGCAACATATGCCACAATAAAGTCAAGCGTGGTGGTAAAGCTGTAAGAAGTTTTAATACAACCAACCTAATCAAGCATTTAGCGAAATACCACCACAAACAATATAAGAAGTATGTTAAGAAAACCGAAGGCAAAAAGAAAGGTCCTACACAACTAACACTGGCAGAAACTTTTGCTATGCGTGACAAACTGGCACTCGACAGTCCCAAAGCCAAGGGAATAACAAGAGTCATTGCCGAAGAATTCATTCTGGATGACGAGCCATTATCTCTCGTGAGTAAAGACGCACCATCCAACACTTAGAACCACGGTACAACATGCCCAGCCGTCATTACATCCTTGAGCGATTCGGCCGTGGAAGATTCGAGAACTATTCACAAACATCCTAATTCCGATTATTGAAATATGTCGAGTAAAGCGGAACTAATACACAGCGCGGTCTTCGGGACGCAATGAGAAACGGACCGCATTGCGTCCCAAGAGTACACATCATGCTTGTCATAGACCCGGGTAATGCCAATGCTCAACTCACGGCTTTAGCTCAACTCATGCCGCTGGATAAAAAACACAAGAACACTTGACTGCTGTTGACAGCCGCCACAAACTACGTCAACATCGTTTTACTGTAGAAAATAGATGTCATATGTATATAGAACTGAACTAGATGCAATATGACAGACTCGACGGCGTTAGCAACATTGAAGTATGGAAAACTAGTTGCGTTAGTAAACAGCCGCCATCTTAAAGCAGGAGACTTCCCTAGTAGGCTGTTGTGAACCTTCCAAGCGATCCTAGTTAACTTTTTATCTTAAATACTCCTAAATCGGCAAAATCTTGATTTGAATCTATCTTCAAAACAGTTTTAAAACTTTCACATGCTGAAAGTAGACAGAAGGGAAATTATGGAATAACGGGAGCAATTTTAACAACTTTAACAGTTGATTTGCAAAATTAAATGAATTGAATGTAGTTTAAAGCTGCTGATACAGAATGGGGACTTGAGTATTTTATTTACTGTTTTAAAATGTTAACTTGATACTGAAATAGTCATTTATTTAAACCTGAGAGGCTTTTTATACAATTATTGTAACTAATGCACGAAACCTTAAAAACATCTAATAGCTTGGGGGAGGGGGGCGTTGTGGGATTTTCCTCTGAGGTTGTTTGTGTGTTTTGCTTTTTTAAGACAGTTCACAATATTATTTGCACGTTTTACTGACTGACTATGCCATTTCTGTTTGTTATTTATAATGTTTTGTGTTTGTCTTTGAATAAACACGTCAGTTTCTTGTTACCAACCGTTGTGTGTTATTCAAACTCACCTAATTCAGCTGGCTAGTTGTTATCAAGAGTACTAAAACTCTTTTCAACATGAGTCTGACAACTAAGTAAGGAGACTAAATAACTTTAAACTTTAACACATGCTCAGATAGGCCGGTATCGGTATTGGCCAGTATCGGTATCGGATCGGAAGTGCAAAACAATATCTGTATCGGATCGGAAGTGCAAAAACCTGGATCGGGACATCCCTACTTGAGAGAATATTTTAGGAGGGATGAAGCATTGTATGAAACTCATTGGTGGATACCGGAAGCGTTTGTTCAGTTATTTTGTCTAAAGGTTGTACTACCAAGTATTAGGCTGAAGGTGCCAATACTTTTGTCGGGCCCATTTATGGAGTTTTGTGTAAAATGATAATGATATAATTCTTTTTCCCCATTCTCTTTTGTGTTTTTTCATTGCAAGCAAAATAAATGAAGATATTACTGCGAAAGCATTTGTAATTGCAATCATTTTCTGGGAGAAATTGAGCATTAACTGACAGAATTGCAGTGGGGCCAATACTTTAGGCCAGCAGTGTAGGTGCTATGACAAAATTTCAAGCATTTTGCAAACCTTAAAAAACAGTAAAATCCAAGGATTTCAAGCACCCTGCTTATACTTATGTTTGTCTTTAATTTCAATGTACCTTGTTTTCTTTACAGAACGATGTTACATTGTCAATGGAGTTTAAGGGTGTGAATACTAGCAACACCACTTGTTATGACTGCAATTCTCTCTCAACAGCGGTAAGTGCAAATTTAGTGCAAATTAGCCTTATGAAGCATTAATTTCTTATATTTCCTATTATTATCTTTTAAATTTAGGCAACTTGGTGTAGGTCTGAGGCCATGGCCCTTATTCTGTATTTTATTGACTACTATCACGGAGGCGGCTTAAAAATGGTTAAAATTGTAGTTAGTGATGTATTTTAAAAACGAAACGTCAGAAACAGTCGTCCAGTCAAGTCCGCAAGCACTGTTTTTAAAAGATGCATGTCATTCTCTTATCATTGTGTACCAGTTTTACTTACAATATTTTGAAAATGCAGTGAGAAAAAATGACATGAATGTTTGTGAAAATGAGGTCCAATTTATTATGTTTAAATTAATGATGTGTAGACTTGTAAAACACACTGAAGTGGAAGTCTGTAAAGTCAAGCTAATCATTGTTTCTCTGATTGTTTTCCTTTTTTTCCCCCTGCCAGGCTGTACTATTAGCTGACATACTTCCAACCCTCATCATTAAGATGTCTGCGCCGCTCATTATCCACAAAGTGCCTTATGGGTAATAAAACTAATGCTACACTAGTAATTGCTGAATCGGTGGTGACTCAAAGTCAATGCTCAAGCTAAAAGTATTTGGTCATCAACAATAGATTTAAATGACTCTACCACCTTGATGGATTTAAAATAAAATATCTAATATATTATGAATTTAATCTTTCAAGGACACATTTTTAAATTTACTTAGGCTAAAGAATGACAACTCCTATTCATAGAAGAAGGATGAAAAGAGGTTGTTTTTCTGTTTATTAGTTGTATTGTAGACTATCCTAGAATGATTTCCTGACCCATGTATCGCTAATTGGTGTATCGCTATACCGTGAGATCATAGTCATCGTGAGCCTTGTATCTCAAATAGTATCGTATTGTGAGCTACCCAGAAGTGTATAGTTATTCAGATCTATCATTGGAAAGAGATACATGTAAGACAAGCCTATTTACCTTTTTCCCCAAAGTATAACTTAAAAAAGCTTTTATGTATATACACTGCTGGCCAAAAGTATTGGTACCCTTGCAATTCTGTCAGATAATGCTCAATTTCTCTCAGAAAATGATTGCAATTACAAATGCTTTGGTAGTAATATCTTCATTTATTTATCTTGCAATGAAAAAACACAAAAGAAAACTAAAAAACAAATCTTTATCATTTTACTCAAAACTCCCAAAATGGGCCGGAAAAAGTATTTTGCACCCTCAGACTAATACTTACAGTATGTAATACGGCAGCACAACCTTTAGACATAATAACGGCGAACAACCGCTTCAGGTATCCACCAATGAGTTTCTTTCAGTGCTCTGCTGGAATTTTAGACCATTCTTCGGCTAACTGCTCCAGGTCTCTGAGATTTGAAGGGTGCCTTCTCCAAACTGATTTTTCTGATCTCTCCACAGGTGTTCTATGGGATTCATGTCTGGACTCATTGCTGGCCACTTTAGAAGTCTCTAGTGCTTTCTCTCAAACCATTTCCTAGTGCTTTTTGAAGTGTGTTTTGGGTCATTGTCCTGCTGGAAGACCCATGACCTCTGAGGGAGACCCAGCTTTCTCACACTTGGCCCTACATTATGCTGCGAAATTTGCTGCTAGTCTTCACACTTCATAATGCCATGCACACGGTCAAGGAGTCCAGTGCCAGAGGTAGCAAAGCAACCCCAAAACATCAGGGAACCTCCACCATGTTTGACTGTGGGGACCGTGTTCTTTTCTTTGAAGGCCTTTTCCCCTGTAAACTCTGTTGATGCCTTTTCTCAAAAAGATCTACTTTTGTCTCATCTGACCAGAGAACATTCTACCAAAACATTTTTGGCTTTCTCAGGTAAACTCCAGCCTGGCTTTTTTGTCTCTGGGTCAGAAGTGGGGTCTTCCTGGGTATCCTACCATAGAGTCCCTTTTCATTCAGACGCTGACGGATAGTACGGGTTTACACTCTTGTATCCTCGGACTTCAGGACAGTTGGAACTTTTTTGGATGTTAGTCGAGGTTCTTTATCCGCCATCCACACAATCTTTCGTTGAAATCTCTCGTCAATTTTTGTTTTCCGTCCACATCTAGGGAGGTTAGCCACAGTGCTGTGGGCTTTACACTTATTGATGACACGGCGCACGGAAGACATAGTTCAGACAGTTCTTTGGTCTTCTTTCTTTTCTCCATGCTCCACGTGGTACACACAAGGACACAGGACAGAGGTTGAGTCAACTTTTATCCATTTTAGCTGGCTGCAAGTGTGATTTAGTTATTGCCACCACCTGTTATGTGCCACAGGTAAGTAACAGGTGCTGTTAATTACACAAATTAGGGAAGCATCATATGATTTTTCACAGGGTGCCAATACTTTTGTCCGGCCCATTTTTGGAGTTTTGTGTAAAATGATCATGATTTAATATTTTCCATTCTCTTTTGTGTCTTTTCATTGCATGCAAAATAAATGAAGATGCTACTACCGAAGCATTTGTAATTGCAATCATTTTCTGGGAGAAATTGAGCATTATCTGACAGAATTGCAGGGGTGCCAATACTTTTGGCCAGCAGTGTATATATATCTACAGTGTCCACTCAAATCCGCTCCAGCTGCTCACTAACACAAAATGAGTTGCCACAGCAACTGTTTAACAATTTAAGCGATGGTTGACGCATGAGGTGCTTTGAAGGTCGAGTCTCTGGCAAGATCAAAGCTTAACCGTCCGTCAGCCATCGTTTATTTTAATAAGCAACTCCAGTTCACTCTCTGACGAACAAAGAGCAGGGAGAGGGAGGGAGGGATGGAGCGAACGTGACAATGCGCGATCAGCTCGGGACAGCTCATCAGTATTAATTCAGCGATTGACTGAGGGTGCGAAGTTTAAAGCGCAAAGTAGCGAGGGATCACTGTATATTCTAATCTTCAATTTAATTAAAATGGAAGCAAGAACAAGTGTTGTAATTTCATTTTCAGAATTATGTGTATACTGTAAATCTGTTTTTTTTTTTGCTCTAGATTTCGAATCTTATTCTGTGTCATCATGGCGACAACAAGTTTCCTTGTCGTTTCCTTCTCTTCAGCTGTGTGGATGAGCATTATAGGTAACGGACAAATAAATGAACTAACAAGATCATACATAATCAGAATACTTGCGGTTTAACCCTTGATTAATTCATATCAGTTTTATTTTGATTAATTCAGTTCAGTTTGATTTTAAGTTTTTTTCTTGAACATGGAGAATGTGACATTTTGAGCATTTCATCAAGTTCGTTCCAAATCTTTGGTCCTCAACACTCGAGGTAGACCGTTATGGTATTTTCAAATGCAAATACCGATATCAAAAAAAAAAAAAATTCAGCCTATTGCCGATATCCAAAAGCCGATTTTGTAAGGCGATATTTGAGGCCAATATACTTTTTAAAAAAGTAAGTAGATTATGAAACACTTTTTTTTCTTTTTAATTGCTTGAACAGCTACAAATTCACAAAGATGACCTGAGACTTAAAGGATTCGGTCATGGTCTAGTGCTACCAAACCAATAAACGCAGCACTTCTTTTTATGATTATACACACAGCAAGAACAGTACATCATTTTCAAATAATTAAACCCACCAGGATGTCATGACGAGATGTAAACAAGTGAGAGTGAGAGTTTAAGTGGAAGTTCGCCATGCTAATTCGAAAACGAATGCTACGCTAATGCTACGAGGTATTCTTAGAGCGTAGGGATCACTCAGTAATCACCTTAAAAGGCTAAAGCAACATTGCTTATTCTCTCATGCAAGATAAAAAAAAAAATCCTAAGATATTACAAAACAGGCAAGCCCTGTAGCAGCCTGCCTTCAAGCTGCTGCAGGGTCCTCCTGGGGTCCTACAGTCAGTCAGAGGCGGCCACAGTTGCCCACACACTTGCCTTATCAAAATCCTTTTTCATCGGCTTTTTTGTTGTTCATCAGCTAATATTGGAAAAAAGTCCATATATCGGTCGATCTCTACACTCAATGCTAAAGTTTGTACACCTTAGCCTTCTTTTTTCTCCATTGATTTTTTCCCCTAGTGGTACAATTGTGCTGAGGAGTACAGATTGGAACGAGGTCACCTTAACGTTGATTTAGTTTATGGATAATCCGGTACATTACACAAGCATTTTAGAAGTACAGTGGTACCTCTACATACGAAGTTAATTCATTCCTGGACCTTGTTTGTAAGTCAAAATGGTCATATGTCGAGCAGGATTTTCCCAAAAGAATATATTATAATTCAATAAATCGTTCCACAGCACGAAAACCTATACTAAATCATTTATAAATACTGCTCGTACTATTGCAAATCGCAATTACACAGAGCAAAACAAATAAATTATGAATAAAAATTGGAATAATAATATAATAATAGTAATAATACCTGTAATAATGTAACGAATCGGCTTCTAATGTGGCAGATTTATTTTTGCATGGTGTTCCTGAACGCACCGCATGGTTGACGTGTCAGAGTGAGGGAGGACGTTTTACTTTCACTTTACATGTTCAGCTGCGACATGACAGCAAGCATATTGTGTTGTACAAGTTCTGAAATAAATGATCGAAAACCTAAGGAAGCTGGCAATTTCTTTGGCGATGTTACAATAATAATAATAGTAATTGTCACCTTAATTTATAAAGACTGGCGAACAGAGGAGGATCGCCGAGATCATAGATCGTCTCGGCCGTAATGTTGAGCCAGCTCACTGATATGCACCCCGCGCTCATATTTCCTATCATTTTCATTATCATTTTAATGGTAAGCCTCACCTTTGATTCATGACCTGCACTAACAATGTTGGAACCCATGTCGATTTTTCTCACAAGAGAATCCGCCGTGCGTCCGTCTTGCAGGAAAACAAACTGCGGTGCTGCCATAAATAGTCGTATTTCGAGCATGTCGTCGGAGGTAGAAACAAATGGCGAGTCAAATTTTACGTCGGATGTCAAAAAGATCGTATGTTGAAGCGATTATATGTCGAGGTACCACTGTAGTTGTGCTCTTTAAGCCTCAAAAGGTGGTGAATGTGAAAAATCATTTTAGTGGGAGCGTTAAACTCAGACCATGTCAGAGCGCTTACAACTTTTTTTCTGGAGTAATTCGAGCTCTGCCTTTTTTTTTTTTTTTTTTTTTTTTTTTAATGGGCGCGGAACACAATGTAGTTTGTTTTATTTATATTTAAAGAGAGTTTATTACATTGAAACCCTGTGTCAATTTTCACTAACTATTTGCTCAAGTGTATATGGATTGTTATGGGAAAAAACAAGTTTGTATCGTAAGCAAATACTACTTTATGTAATATGGATGAGTAATTAACAAAGTCATTGATCTATAAGTTGAAAAGTAGTTGCTTTAAGATGGAACCCTGGGGGACTCCATAGTTGATGGGTTTGTATTTTGACTCATGATTATTAATAAGGACATATGAATGTCTTCCAGACAAGTAACTACAGAACCAGTCTAGCGCTAGGCCTCTAATACCATAATGCTCCAGTTTATTACCGTATTTTTCGGACTATAAGTCGCAGTTTTTTTCATAGTTTGGGTGGGGGTGCGACTTATACTCTGGAGCGACTTATGTGTGAAATTATTAACACATTATTATATCATTTCACATGTTATTTTGGTGTTTTGGAGTGACACCGATGGTCTGGTAAACTTGTTAGCATGTTCTTTATGCTATTGTTATCTGAATAACTCTTAATAGCTATGTTACGTTAACATACCGGCCACGTTCGCATTTCGTTGTTCATCCGTCATGTAACATTATCATACTGTACACTAATTCAGCATGTTATCTGTCCTATGTGTTGGATTTTATCAAGTAAATTTCCCCCCAAAATGCGACTTATACTCTAGTATAACTTGTTTTTTTTTCCTATTCATTGCGCATTGTTGGGCTGGTGCGACTTATTCGCATGTGCCACTTATAGTCCGAAAAATATGGTAATTAAGATATCAGTCCTAATGGTGTGTAGCGCTTTGGACAGGCCTTTCAGGCTAATAAGACTAAAAATACAATGTAAATTCACTTCTATATAAAGTTATTTACTAAAGAATAATCATATGAAAAACATTTGCTCTCTGTGAATGTATACAATAAATCTAAAATAACAAAATTGAGAATCTTTATTTTTGCTCCTGTTCTTGACTAGCACTTTGAAAAGAGCACACTTAGCACTAACTGTAACCACCATTCATAACCATGAAAATACTGAAGGTTAACAGTACCTTCGTAAAACAAGCACTCCCCTTTAAATCTTTTAAAAATGGTATTTATGTCAACAATTGTTTGTTTCTCAGAGATTCATATCCTATGAACCGATGTCTGCTGTATTAATATTTTTAACTACTGTGCACTTCTAGGTGTTATTTTTGCAAGTACCAGCTCAGGATTTGGAGAGTTATCCTTCCTTTCGCTCACAGTCTACTACAGCAGGTTTATACCTTTCCATTTTTTAACATTTTTCCTACTTGTCTTTTTATTGTGTAATAAATGGGGATAAGGTCTTATTAGTCATTCATTCATTCATTCATTTTTCATGCCGCTTATTCCTCACGAGGGTCGCGGAGGTGCTAGAGCCTATCCCAGCTAACTTCGGGCAGTAGGCAGGGGACACCCTGAATTGGTTGCCAGCCAATCGCAGGGCACAAGGAGACACACAACCATTCACGCACACACTCACACCTACGGACAATTTAGAGTGTTCAATCAGCCTACCATGCATGTTTTTGGGATGTGGGAGGAAACCCACGCAGGCACGGGGAGAACATGCAAACTCCACACAGGAAGGCCGAAGCCCGGGATTGAACCCTTGAGCTCAGAACTGTGAGGCAGACGTGCTAACCACTCAGCCACTGTGCCGCCTTCTTATTATTCATTTTTACTTAAAAATAATAGCTTTCCCAAAGTGTTTGGCTTTAAAGGTCTTATTATTATTGTTTTTTAAAGTATTGCTCTAACTTTAGACAATATTGTACAACAGCCTGAAATCCACAAAATGCGAGATGACAGGCAATCACAGATTCGTTTAGCGGCCGCCTTATATTGTAGTCTGTACTACATACACTATTTGTGTTTTTCTATTACCTTCTCAGTAACGTAAAATACTAGTATTTGGAATTTCACCGTGTATTGAATCTGATCGAATTGTTTACTATTTTTCTAGTAATCCCTGAATCGAACCTTACATTCATGTATTCCCTGTGCAGTCATGTTTTTTTCTCCGGGTACTTGCCCCCAAAGTGTATGCCTGAATGGTTGTTTGTCTCCTTGTACCCCCGCCAACGCCCTCGTGAGATTCGTCCTTATTTGATCTGATTGTGATGAGCAAAAAGAAAAAATGTCCAATTTACAGTCATGTGAATAAATTAGGACACTGCATTAAATATTTAGTTCTTTTTAAAGAAATTTTTACATATCAATTTCTGATCTTGTTTTTCTTCATCACTGGAAAAGTAAGTCATTTAACTCATTCACTCCCAGCCATTTTCACCGGAGCATGGCCCTTCGCTCCCGGCCGTCTTACTGGATTTTGACTGATTTTGCAAGGCCCACAGAAAATTCTGTTCTATTGCTATATAAGCAAAAGAAAGATTAGACTCTCTTCTTTGAGCTGAAAAAAGTAAGTTTATATCGTTTTCCATTCTTTAGAAATCAGCATTAGAAAATAGCTTAGTTTGAGCAATTTTCCAATTTCTGATGAAAAAACAGAGAAATTGAGTTTTTTGTTAAAGCATACATTTCAAACATAACTTTGACTTTAACACAACTATTTTTTGCTTTAGTTACATCCCAACATCTGAATAATGTTTTCCTTTTACAAAATAACCCATACAGTGGGAAGAACAAGTATTTGATACACTGCCAATGGGAAAACCCATTGGCAGTGTATCAAATACTTGTTCTCCCCATTGTACAACAAGACAAATAGAGCTTTTGTTAGCAAAGTAACAATTTATTTACACACTAACTGAAAGATGAAGCTATTGTAGCCGTGACGGCTGGTTAAACTTTTCCCTCATCGTTGCCTGTCTCAAAAAGATGAATTTTTTTGAGTCTCTGCGTGCTCTGCTCGTGAGCAGAACGGGCTCAAGGGCATGTAGTGGTCCCGGTCGTTCTGCTCAGTCGTCCAGCGGCTGGCATCCCGGGCATCCTACCGGTTGTTCTGCTTTGTCTTCCGCCGCCTGTTAACCATTCAGTCGTCTAACGCCAGCGCCCCGGCTTTGCAGCTTGGCCTCTCAAAGATGATCTCACATGTTTCTCACCCTCTGATACACGATATAATTCATGGTGGATTCTATTATGGTGAGCTGGCCAGGTCCTGCTGCATCAAAGCATCCCTAAACCATTACACTTCCACCTCCATCGTTCACAGTTGGTATGAGGTTCTTTTCCTTGAATGCTGTATTGGGTTTACGCCAAACATGCCCTCTGTTCTGGTGTCCAAATAATTCAATTTTAGATTCATCTGTCCAAAGAACATTATTCCAGAAGTCCTGGTCTTTGTAAGACCCTACTGTAGGTTCCATGATGACATTTTAGGGTTTTTGGATGGGGTGAACTTCCTTGGACGGCCTGACCTGGGCATGTTGGCAGTTGTTTTGAATGTGCTGCACTTGAAGACTATTTTCCAGACAGTGGAATGGCAAATTTTATATTCTTTTGAGATCTTTTGAAATCCCTTACCAAACTCATAAGCGTCTAACATCTTCTTTCTGAAGGCCTCAAACAACTCCTTTGATCTCATCATGCTGTTTTCTCTCACTTCAACAGTCAGTCACTTTTTAAGTATTCTGAGGTGAGGGGCAAGTTTTCTTCAAACCGATGTCAAAGACTGGTAGGTGGCAACAAAAAGCATCTCGCTGAAGTTATTTCAGCCAAAGGGGGTAATACTAGCTATTAGGTGGTAGGGTATCCTAACTTTTTCCTCAGTTATAATATGCATTTTTGTTGATATATTTGGTTTAATAAGTAAAATAATGTTAATTTTTGTTGTTTCCCTGCAATTACCAGGCATGAAAATCTCTCACCTTTCGGCGAAATTCGCCGTTTTGAAGTAAAAAAGGATGACCTACGTGAATCGTGTAGATCCGAGGAGAAAAAATTTTAAGGGGGGGGGGGGTCGTTTGTAGGCATGTGCCAGTTACCTTCACGGATTACCATGCTATGAAAACGTCGCGGTTACAAAACCACTAAAATTTTCCGTCATACAGTAGTACGTATTCGTTATTTTTCATGTGTCGAAAATGCAGCCAGAATTAGCTTGGCGCGGCAGCGCTTACCCCTTCCCCTGTTTGATGCTGCGTGTGTCAGTGACGCTATTCCAGCAAACCCAAAAACAAGCACTCCAAACACAAGGCGTAAATTCTTCAATTTATTGATCTCTCAAATCGTGGTAACTGAAATATACCAAATGAATACATTTAAAACGTTGTACACTCGTATTTTTCCACATGTGAGTAGCTTCAACAGTTTAGCTTCATGAAAAAGTTCGTCAAAAACAAAACACACATTTTCCTTTCAAATTCAATACACAAAGTTACTAAAAACTTACAAAGACGAATGATAGGCAAGGCTTAGCTATGACAGCAACTTCATTGAGGTTAATCACAGCCGCTGAGAGAGAAACAAGTTTGTATGCGGGAAGGAAAAAAAAAAAAAAAAAAAAAAGAGCATCAAAGATCGCTAATTGCGAGTGATGATCTTGTACTAAGCACAAATTCACATTCGCTGGAGGAGGTAAAGTATCACTCCCAATTGTTTTTAGATGAATGCATTTGCCAGCATATTGAATTTAGTGAGTAATGGTGTTCGTTTTCATATTTTGTGGTATGACAAAGTTACTGCCGTTCGTTGCAGCTTGCGTTGAACACTGCCGGAGCGTCCGGTGAAAAAATAGCTCCCGTTAAGGTAGCGTCAAGCTTGTGTATTTAACGGTAATATAAAAGCAGTGTTGTCAATAACGCGGTATCGTAATGCGTAACTAATCTGATTACTTTCTTTTAGTAAAGAACAATCTAACGCGTTCATTTTTCTAAATCAGTAATCTGAGTAAAATTACTTTCCTTGATGCCTGTGCGTTACTATTTTTTTATTGCCCCATAATGTGTGTAGAATGAAGAATACTGTAGTCATGGGAGTGACATCACATGTCACATTTATTAATCGGGGATGGAACAAAAAGGGTCTCGTGTATTACCATGATGCGTGAGCGCTGGGAGTTTGCGGCCAAAACAACATAGCCTTGCTACCTCGCCAGGATGCAATGAAATAGGCAGGAGATATACTACAAACGGCTGCATTTGCACACTGGAAACACAGCCATTACTTCACATTTTTGTCCAGTAAAGATAACAAAAATATCCCCGTGCGCTGCAAACTTTGCGCTAGCTCAAAAAGACTGTCCACCGCTATAAGCATCCAATTCAAGCACCACTTGGAATTACAGCACAACAGGTAACACGACAGCAAGGACTTTTTGATACTGCTCGTGCTCAATCCTCGGTTCAAGCTCAGTTGTTGTTGAGGGTTTTGAAAGCTTAGGTTTAAAGAAATTCTAAATATCCATCTTGCCTCCTCAGCTGTAGTTTTGGCTAAGCAATGCAAACGGCTGTCTCTAAGGTTCTATAGTCACATGATCTGTTCGAAAAATAATTTGGACCCATTATGAAATACTTTGAAGGATTCCTGTTCATTTTATTCATTTGTTTTGTTTGTTTTATTGCTCTAAAACTTTTATAGACAACATTTTAAGGGCCATATTCAATGGTCTTTATTTTAAAGGGGAAGTTCAGAATTTTTTACATTAGGCTTAATCTTTGAGTTAGCCGGGGTTTAATTAGTCGTTGGAAATGATTTGAACAAATTCTGTGCAGTTTGACAGTTATTTGTTAGTTTCAGGGCTCCGGAGTGGCTAAGCTAGCGCGAGTCAATGGTGGTTGAAATCAACTCCTTCAACTAATCAAACCCCCGTTAACTCAAATATTAAGCCTTATGTGAAAAATTAAAATGGTCAAATTCGCCACATGTAGGACGTTTTGCCGGCGGCGGACATTTTGTGCAGAACGTCAGAACATATTTCCTCCACACCTTTCTCACCTTTTTAACCCCTGACCCATTTTCATGCCTGAATTACATCACTTTCTTTTCCAGAGATAAAGAAAAACAAGATCAGACATTGATATGTGAACATTACTTATTAAAGAACTGAATACTTAATGGGGTGTCCTATTTTTCACAGGACTGTAACTGCCATATTTTCCACACTATTTCCACAAGACTCACCTAAAAATAGATAAAAGCATTTTAAAATGACATCGGATAATATCGACATCGGTTTTTAATTCGCAGTTTTTGGACAATTTGCATATGGCAGTGCTGTTATGTCTGCTTATTGCCTGCCTGTGTTTCTGGTGTTTTGACACCTCTTGGAAGTGCTTAGGTTTAATCAGTTTTGAAAAGTTCCAGTACTTTATGCTAACCTCATCATATGCAGACGCGAGCTCATTGCGAATAAATGGACGAGCTAACGTCTGCAGCCAATGTACCATAGCTGTTCTTGCCATCTCACTACATTGTTTGTGCCTTATTATTATTAGTAGTAATAGTAGTTAGTAATTAGTAGTAGTAACAATTATTATTATTAGTAGTAGTTTTTGTTTTATTTTTATTTTATTTATTTATTTTTATTCTGTGATTAAATGCGATCTTTTGTCTTTGTTTCTACGTTGTGTTGATTTAAATGTGATTTTTATGATCTTCATGTGATGTAAAGCACTTTGAATTGTAAATAAATTTGTAATAAATTTGCCTTGCCTTGCCTTATAAAAGCATCGCTAGTAAGTTATAGTCCTGCTTTGTTTTAGATTCATGACCGTTGTGTAGTATATTGGAGATGTGGTGAAATGCGGTTACATTATATCATCACTTTCAAGCTGTGTTACCAGTTGCTATTCAAATTGACACGTCGTGGTGTATACTTTGCGTTATTTGTGGCTTCATTTCATATTATTGACACACTGTTTTGTTGTTTTTAGTTTTAGATAAAAGTATCAGTGCTCTTGTCAAGAGAAAGATGACCACAGTAAAGCCATTTTGTTTATTCCAGTGTCTGACTTCTCTTTAGAGCCTGATTTGTTCGCTTTCTGTCGATTTGTGTACCCCCATATACACATATTGAGGACAGAATACGCTTAATTTTCACAGAATGTTTATTTGGCAAACATTGAAGTTGTTACATTTATCATTACAGCGTCCAGTGGGGTATCACAGTACAATTAGCCATAATATGTTAAGTCCAAAAACGCAAATAACGCTTTCGAATTTTTGGAGTTGGATAATATCAGGATATCGGTTAAAGATTCATTATTGGACAACTTTTTTTTTTTTTACATGCAAAAGCAAATGTTTAACATTTACAATGGCTTCCCATATGTCGTAGGGATGTACTTGGGGCGTGGGGCTCAGGCACTGGTGGGGCTGGTGTTGCAGGAGCCCTCCTTTATTCAAGCCTGACTCAAGTTGGCCTTTCACCCCAGGTTACACTGTTAACCATGCTGACCGTTCCATTCACAATGCTGATTAGGTAAGTGAGAAATAATATATAAAAATAACACACATCGCACTCGCTTTTACTTTGTGTTTAGCATAGCTAATTGCAGACACTGCCGTCAACAGGGTGTGCGGCAGGTATCTGGTTAAATAAAATATGGTCGGTTAGACATAAAACTTGAAAATTTTGGGGCACAACCTTGGCAGAAAATATGGAATTACTTGGTATTTCATTAAATTTCAAATGGCAATTTTATGGCCTTAAGAAGCACCAAATAAATCAAGAGAATCAATTGTGGTAAACGGCAGTTCCAGGCACGGTTAGGTTGGGCAGTCGCCCGGGGCAGCAAATTGCACGCAAGTGTTTGTCTGCTGTTTTAATTAGCGCCCCTGCAGATCACAGTTACTGTGTGCACGCGACGCCACAAGGAGAAGAAGGTGGGGGCAGTGATTAGATCAGTTAACAGTGTCACTCACCTAGGGTTGACTTAATGTGCAAATACATTTGGTATGAAAAAGTATCTGAACCTTTTGGAATTTCTCACATTTCCGCATAAAATAATTGATCTTTGTCAAAATCACATAGATGAGAAAAACATTGTCTGCTTCATCTAAAACCACCCAAACATTTGTAGGTTATTTTAATACAAGTATTTTAATGAGGATAGCATGCAAACAATGACAGAAGGGGGGGGAGAAGAAACCTCTGCCTAAGGAGATTAAAGCCTGAGTTATGCTCGTGCGTTGCGGTGACAGCGAAGTGATTACGGCGTCAATGAGCATTCGATAGTTCTGCGGTGAGGGAACGCGTTGCTCTGTAATTCACCGCCAAGCCACTAGAGGGGTGTGGCATTATGTTTGTACGGTTTTGGGGCATGCTTGTTGACTTCCGCTAGTCTAGTTTAACGGAGAAAAAAATAAACAATGCAAGATGGAACGCTAGAATGTAAATCTTATGCTCATCAAATTGAATAAATATTAATCATACAAATGTTGAGGGGCAGGCGACGCAGAAGACGGTTTCGAGGCGGTCAGGCCGACTTTTGATGCAGCACAGAGTTCTAGACTCGGGTGGAGAGAGCTAGCTTCAAACTGGCGTCGAATTCTATGTCCAGCGTTTTGTCCGAGGTCTGCAAAGCCCTCCAGCCCAATTTGTTTGCCGTGTCCTACAACCAGCCAGTGGGAAGCCATAGCAGATTTCTGGCGTCTATGGAACTTACCAAACTGCGTTGGGAGCCTTGATTTTAACGTTATCATAAAAAGCACCGAGGCATTCTCAATCAGTGATGATGTATCGTGTGTGAACTGTCTGTTATTGAAAATTAAAGATCAAAACAACTCTTTTGACACAAAACCTGTGCTTTATTCTTCATATACTTGAAGTGTGACATGTAAATACTGGACTGTCTCAGAAAATTAGAATACACAATATTCTAATTTTCTGAGACAGTCCTGTATATTGTTCTATGTAAAGGACGTCAGCCAAGGTCGGCCCCCCACATTTTTACCACGCCAAATCTGGTCCCCTTTGCAAAAAGTTTGGACACCCCTGCTTTAAATGGTGGATTAATGTACAGGACTGTCTCAGAAAATTAGAATATTGTGTATTCTAATTTTCTGAGACAGTCCAGTAAGTCACAGACTCACAGCAAACATACGTACACAATAAATGATGAAGTGCACCAACCTGAAATACGACATAAACTGATAAAAAGTTGGCAGTTTTTGGCCGACTGGGTCACCGCTTCGTGTGGCCACTCGATTCCGAACACACACGTCTTGGTGGTTCTTCCATTTTTTTTTTTTTTTCAATCGCTGACCTTGCCATTTGGCAATCATAATAATGTCTTGACGAGACTTGCCCTTTGATGATACTCCCGTCGGCTTGGTCCATTTTTGCGTGTAGAAAAATAATGTTTTACAATGGCGGTGATTTCACGCTGAACCGGAAACAACAGTCTGAGCGAACAAATCACAGTCCATTTCCGCCTCGTCATATGCGTTGACGTGACGCTAGGCTGACGCTAGGGTTTGAAAAATCAATAGGACCACGTCAGGCTGCGGTACAGGGTCGTAAATCGGGTCTTCCTTGATGGCGCAGGTCTGACGCGGAAGTATAACTCGGCCTTTAAAGAGCAATAGAAACCAATTTTGACCCAACTCTAGAGTGTTTGCTAAAGACCTACAGAAATCACTGGCACAGTCCAATATCTATGTGCACACATCAACTATGTGTAAAACTATGGCCAAGAATGGTGTTCATGGGAGGACTCCACGGAGGAAGCCACTGCTGTCTGAAAAAACAATGTTGCTCGTTTAATATCCGCAAAAAGGCACTTGGACACTCCACAGAAGTTTTGGCAAAATATTTTGTGGACTAAGGCAACCAAAGTTGAATTGTTTGGGAGTAACACACAACGTCATGTGTGGAGGAAAAATGGAACCGCTCACCAACAGCAACACCGTGAAGCATGGTGGAGGGAGCATCATGATTTGGGGCTGTTTGCCTCTAGTCCTGATTGATGTACTAGACTGATCTGCAGCTACAGGAAGCGTCTGGTTGAAGTTATTGCTGCCAAAGGAGAGGCTACAAAATATTAAATGTGATGGTTCACTTTAGAGCTGAAACGAATACTCGAGCAACTCGAGTAACTCGAGTTTAATAAAAACTGATCCGAGTAATTTTATTCACCTCGAGGAATCGTTTAATTTTGCCAGTTCTAAGCATCACGTTTTGCCCGGACTACTTTTAATGCGGGACTAGGCGCTGACGTCACGTGCGTAGAGGAAGAAGCAATAAATTAAAAAAAAAAAAAAACTTACCACAGCCGACAGCCGCTACAAAATACGCCGACATTGCTAAAAACTATGCCCTTAGGATGCTAGTGTGGTAGCAGGTAGTGTCCGATGCGTCTCATAGATATCGCATGCATTTAGGACTAGATGCGAAATGACAGACTCGGCCGCGTATGGGCAGCGTTAGTAAACAGCCGCCATCTTTAAGCAGTAGACTTCTTATCGCTAATAAATATAACGTTACTGTCACTCGCTAACGTAACGTTAGCCCTTCGGAGGGCTAGGTTTCTATTCATTATGACCACTGTCAATGCGTGGCTAACGTATCTTACATACAGGCTTTATTTAATCAGTAAAAACACAGCGCTGTAGAGTGATGAGGGTGTAACTGTCAGTTTTAGCTCAGTAGTCATTGCTGAATAAAACACCAAGTAGCACTGGTCCCTAATGTGCTCCAATACACCAGGTATCATACATTTATTCTGAACACTGCAAAAACTCAAAATCCTATCAGTACTTACAATTTAGACTAACTTAAAACTTAACTAGAACTTAAAAATAGCTTGACACAAATGGAAATTAAATTGAAACACGTAGGAAAAACACATAGCTTTCAAGTGATGTGTGTTATGAAGCGTAATTACATTTTTAGGTAAGAAATGTTGTTTTTTTTAGAAGATCTAGAAGTTTTTTGAGTGAAAGCAATGAATTTTTTTTCTAGTCACATCTTATATGCAATTGTTGGCTGTTTTCAACAATGTACATCGAAAATCAAGACATTGATTGACTGAAAATGGTTCAGTATTGGATTAAATGTCTTTTTTTCTCAAGTATATTTATAATTGCTCTTTACCTAAAAAAAAAAAAAAATGTTTTATCCGATAACTCGATTAATCGACAGAATTTCCAGTCGATTACTCGATTACTAAAATATTCGATAGCTGCAGCCCTAGTTCACTTACTTATTTTTGCCCCTTTCTGTCATTGTTTGCATACTATCCTCATTAAAATATGAAAACCTATAAAATGTTTAGGTGGTTTTAGTTAACGTGGACACTGTTTTTTCATCTGTGATTTTGACTAAGATCAGATCACATTTGATGGTGATTTTATGCAACAATCTCAGATTTTCCAAAAGGTTCAGATACTGTTTCACACCACTGTAGTTGTATAATGTATATGTATTCTTTCCATTAAGAACTCTTCAATTCGTTTGATAGTTTAACCGTTTAATTAATTTACTTTCTATTTAGAGCGGCACTTTTATTTTTATTTCCAGTTCTGCTTTTCCCAGTTAATGCGTCTGCCCCTTCTATAATTACAGTGGGGCAAATAAGTATTTAGTCAACCACTAACTGTGCAAGTTCTCCCACTTGAAAATATTAGAGAGGCCTGTAATTGTCAACATGGTTAAACCTCAACCATAAGAGACAGAATGTGGAAAAAAAACAAAAAATCACATTGTTTGATTTTTAAAGAATTTATTTGCAAATCATGGTGGAAAATAAGTATTTGGTCAATACCAAATGTTCATCTCAATACTTTGTTATGTACCCTTAGTTGGCAATAGCGGAGGCCAAACATTTTCTGTAACTCTTCACAAGCTTTTCACTCACTGTTGCTGGTATTTTGGCCCATTCCTCCATGCAGATCTCCTCTAGAGCAGTGATGTTTTGGGCTGTTGTTGGGCAACACGGACTTTCAGCTCCTTCTACAGATTTTTTATGGGGTTGAGATCTGGAGACTGGCTAGGCCACTCCAGGACCTTGAAATGCTTCTTACGAAGCCACTCCTTTGTTGCCCTGGCTGTGTGTTTGGGATTATTGTCATGCTGAAAGACCCAGCCACGTCTCATCTTCAATGCCCTTGCTGATGGAAGGAGATTTTCACTCAAAATCTCTCGATACATGACCCCATTCATTCTTTCCTTTACACAGATCACTCGTCCTGGTCCCTTTGCAGAAAAACAGCCCCAAAGCAGGATGTTTCCACCCCCATGCTTCACAGTGGGGATGGTGTTCTTCGGATGCAATTCAGTATTCTTTCTCCTCCAAACACGACAACCTGTGTTTCTACCAAACAGTTCTATTTTGGTTTCATCTGACCATAACACAATTCTCCGAGTCCTCTTCTGGATCATCCAAATGCTCTCTAGCGAACCGCAGACGGGCCTGGACGTGTACTTTCTTCAGCAGTGGGACACGTCTGGCAGTGCAGGATTTGAGTCCCTGGCGGCTTATTGTGTTACTGATAGTAGCCTTTGTTACTGTGGTCCCAGCTCTCTGTAGGTCATTCAGTAGGTCTCCCCGTGTGGTTGTGGGATTTTTGCTCACCGTTCTTGTTATCATTTTGACGCCACGGGGTGAGATCTTGCATGTAGCCCCAGATCGAGGGAGATTATCGGTGTTCCTGTATGTTTTCCATTTTCTATTAATTGCTCCCACAGTTGATTTCTTTACACCAATTGTTTTACCTATTGCAGATTCAGTCTTCCCAGCCTGGTGCAGGTTTACAATTTTGTCTCTGGTGTCCTTCGATAGCTCTTTGGTTTTGGCCATCGTGGAGTTTGGAATGCGACTGACTGAGGTGTGGACAGATGTCTTTTATACCGATAATGAGTTAAAACAGGTGCCATTGATACAGGTAACGAGTAGGGATGGGAATCGAAATCCGATTCCAATTCAGAACCGGTTCCGAGTGTTTCGAGGCCTCGACATCACAATGAAAAAGCCTTAACGATCCCTTTAACGATCCCTAAAGACGCATATTGCGTCGTGACGTGTCTTGTTGTCCAGACGCATCAAACTAGCATGGCGCCAAGAACCAATCGCTCCAAAGTTTGGCTACACTTCACCAGGAAAAAGGGTGAAAATGAAAGATTACGATAGTTTAGCACGAGCGTTGACGCCGTAAACATAGCAATGACGTAGGTTCGAACGCTCGAAAGTGTGTCTTCACTTCACGAGGAAAAATTACAACAAAGCTACTTGCAGTCATTGCGAGATAGAAATAACTGCATCGGGAGGGAATAGACTGCACTGTCCTCACCGAGACGCTAAGGCTCAGTCCTAGCTGTACAGCTAGCTAAACTCCCAAGTGACGATGCAGAAGACGTTGGTATAATTTGCTGACTTTATTCAACCATCACTTGAAACTAAAAATAGAAATGAAACAAATCAATTTCGTCCCCAATAACAAACAGGTTCGCATCAACGTAAATCAGCGATGATTAGCTGCTAACACAGTCATAACAAACAGTTAGCATGCGTTCGCTAGCATTAGCACATCGTTTAAACCACTACACAACTGGATTTAAGTGTCTGATCGCGAGTGGAAACACACAACAACAACACAGAAGATGATACATACAGGCGTTGGCTCTGTGGGTATTTTACAAACATTAACAAAGAACGTAGGCTCGTGGCAGTGTTTCCCTTTCTCACTAACTCGCTCACTGGCTTGGATTGTCATGATTGTTTGTATTCTCAGTTCATTTTCCTGTATTCAGCACCTGATTGAGCCAGCTGGGCGGGGTAACGTGACACACCTGTGCTGCATTAGGAAGGCTCAATATTTAAGGAAGCCTGTCACCATCTGCAAGTGTCGGATTATTGCTTGCTACTTGCCTTGCTTACCGCCTGTGTGTTCATCGTCACCCTTGAGTTTCCCGACGTTCTACGGTCGTATTTTGGTTTGATCATCTTTACGTCAGTGCTCTTTTGGGCTTTGTAGTTAGATTCTTGTATTCTGTTATATTCATGCATTCTAGCGTGCTCTCTTAGTTGTACTTGTTAAACTCGCGTTTGTTAGCGTGCTCTCTTAGTTGTACTTATTAAACTCGCGTTTGTTAGCGTGCTCCCTTTGTTGTACTTATTAAATACAAACATTTACTTTACTGATCTCCTGGTCTGTGTTTTGGATCCACACTAACGGCTTGCCGTTCATAACATGGATGGGGCATTTCTTCTTCTTCGCGCTCTTCTTCGCGTGAGGGAGCGCAAGGGCGCCACCACTTGAGCGTGAAAGCGCCATAAAAACTAAAAGGCATGCATTTCAATATACTGGTAAATAAAAACAGGGGTTCCCAAACTACGGCCCGCGGCTCCATATTTGGTCCGGCCCCCTGAACAATTCCAGAGAGCATTTTGAATGTTTTTTGTTTTTTTCTCCCTCAGTAGTGTTATTTATTTCCTGGCCTTTTTCAGTGAATAACTCAGAGAGGGTTATTTGGTTATTATCTATTTAATTAATAGTTCTATTATTATTTATTATTATTATATTATATTATTATTTTTATTTTATTTACTTTTGTTCCGTGAAGAATCCACAGAGGGTTATTTGATTGTGGCTTTCTGAAAAACAATAATTTTTTTACATTTCGCACTCCTGCAATCGTCACACTTTTTCTGTTACAAACTGACCCCGGCCTCTCATCAGAGAAGGGAAAAGTTATTTGGCCCTCACAGGAAAAAGTTTGGGGACATTGCCAAAGGCAGAACAACGACCTATATGCCAAAATATACCAGTATTTTTTATTTCTATTTGAAAAAATGTTTCAGTAAAATGTTACACATTCTTGTGCATTTGCCACTTATTGCCACAGTTAACATTGAGGCTTTGGGCCTCTTTTGACCTCGTTGTGAGTTTGTAAGGTTGTGACTTCTGATTAAACAAACTTGATGCCAATCAAAGTGTTTGTTATTCTTTTTCCCGAAATTAGAATCGATAAGAGAATCGATAAAGAATCGAATCGTTAAGCAATATCGATAATGGAATCGGAATCGTAAAAATCCTATCAATTCCCATCCCTAGTAACGAGTGGAGCCTCGTTAGACCTCGTTTGAAGAAGTTAGACCTCTTTGACAGCCAGAAATCTTGCTTGTTTGTAGGTGACCAAATACTTATTTTTCACTCTAATTTGGAAATAAATTCTTTAAAAATCCAACAATGTGATTTTTTGTTTTTTTCCCCCACATTCTGTCTCTCATGGTTGAGGTTTACCCATGTTGACAATTACTGGCCTCTCTAATCTTTTCAAATAGAAGAACTTGCACAATTGGTGGTTGACTAAATACTTATTTGCCCCACCGTATATGAGTGTGCCTTGTAAAGTGAATTAAAAGTGCTGCACACAAATCGTAAACATTACTTACTTTGCTAGGGGGAGTAATAGTTGTGTTAAATGTGTTTTTGTGTCCGTTTTTTTTTTTTTTTTCGATCGTTCACCTTCGTAATTTCGTAGTTGTTTGTTTTTTTAGGCTACAAGTGTTAGCATCATATCAAAAATAATTACTGTGAGCAGTGAATGTAGTGGTTTGAAGAAGTGTGCAAATGTTCACTATTGTTGGTTTATAGTTAAAATTGTGCTGTTTAAAGGAACAATAGGTAAATTTTCAACCTTTAGAAAATATTTTCATAACATTTGTGATATGTCGACTGATAACTACCGTATTTTTCGGACTATAAGTCACAGTTTTTTTTCATAGTTTGGCTGGGGGTGGGACTTATACTCTGGAGCGACTTATGTGTAAAATATTTAACACAATATTTTATCATTTCACATGTTATTTTGGTGTTTTAGAGTGAGACTGATGGTTTGGTGAACTTGTTAGCATGTTCTTTATGCTATAGTCATCTGAATAACTCTTAATAGCTATGTTATGTTAACATACCGGCCATGTTCGCATTTCGTTATTCATGCATCATATAACATTATTATACTGTGCACTTATTCAGATTGTTGTTCTCGATTGCATTTTTATTTTAAATTGCCTTTCAAGACGACATATCTGTTCTATGTGTTGGATTTTTATCAAGTAAATTTCCCCCAAAAATGCGACTTGTACGGTGCGACTTATATATATTTTTTTCCTCTTCATTGCGCATTTTTGGACTGGTGCAACTTATACTCAGGTGCGACTTATAGTCTAAAAAATACGACAGTTGGATGATGGCTCTTTTATAGTTCCATTTTTGTGTTTGTTTCCTCCTAGTGTGACTTGTCCCTGTGATTGCCCATTGATTTCACCTGTTGTACCTGCTCCTAGTGTATCCTCCAATCTGCACCTTCCTGTGTCACCCACCTGTTCCTCGTTGTCTCGTTACGCCGTGTCTGTGTGTATATAAGCTCCCCATTTTTGTCGAAGCCTTGTTGCACGTCAGCATCTGTTCTCGTCAATTTTCCCCGTCCAAGCCCTCGTGTTCCCCTAAGTAAGTTTTTTTATACCCAGCCTTTTGTTAGGAACCTGAGTGTTGTTTGCCTCTGTATTTTTTGGATCTTCACAGTATTGGTTTGTAATTTTTGTTGTTGCCATAATTAAAACATTTTGCACCGCCGGTCTGTCTTGCCTCCATTTCCCTGCGTTTGGGTCCTCACATCCTGCCTGCACCAACAATTTTGACTTCCAAACCAGGTCCTGGAACCAATTAAATTTGTATGTAAAGGTACCACTGTTTAAATATGCCGGCATTAGCATAGTTGATAAGTTTCATCTTTTTTCTCCTACGGTAGTAAGGGTGTAATGGTACTGTACATGTATTTGTATTGAACCGTTTCGGTACGGGGTGCTCGGTTCGGAATGGAGGCGTACCGAACGAGTTTCTGACGTAATGCAACCCTTACTTTTCGAGGCTGTGAGTCGATCGAGTTACAGTTTCTTTGTGTAGATCTGGGGTCAGCAACCTTTTTGGTGTGGAGTGCCACTTTTAAATTTTCTTGTCAATCAGTGTGCCACACCAAGATTAATGACGCACATCCAAATTTTTATATCCAACAGAGCTGTAATTTTACTCCAAACAAAACAACATGGACATACATTGAAATCGAATAACTACCATTCTTATTCATCCCCAAAAAAATAAATGCATAAAATATCAAAACTTGAAAATAAGTACAACAGTAATAACGGCTTTGGAGCAGCAGCATCTTTTGTAACACCCCCCCCCCCCCCAACACACACACCAGCAGGAAAAGGGGGAACAAGTGGGATTCTCAGTGCAGGTATCTTACACAGTACAGAGCGGGCTGTTTTAACCTTCAAAGTCAGAACAGGCGACTCTTACATTTTTTATTTTTCACTAGCAACTTAAAATAGTGAATTCTAAGCGCAATTTCAGATTTATATTACAAATATGAAAGATGTCTACCCTAATGTGATCCCTGGCCCTGTTTTCCATGAATTTTCACGTTTTGTTTCGTAGTGGCTTTTGACACCTGTTGTGCGACACACAACGCTATCGAAAAAAAAAAAATAAAAAATAATGCACAAACAGAGCTAGCGGAAGTAACCAAGTCCCCTACAATATGACCGGTTTACTATTTAAGCGTAGAAGAAGTGGGCGTCTGGGCGAGAAAAAGAGAGAAAGCAAAGCATGGTGTTGAGAGAAAGTTATGCGGAGAGCGCCGTGAAAAGTGGCTGTGTCCCCCCCCCGGTTTTTGTTTTGTTAATAAAAGTCTCCAGCAAAAAGCCATCCAACGCGTCACTGTGTTTTTATACACATCGCCACCCCTCCGAAGTAAGCACAGGACAAATCGACGACAACAAGCCACGTTAATCGCCGGTCCACTGCACACTACGGTGCGGAGATGAAAGCACCACATTACCAAAAGTGCGGATTGATAACACAGTGTACTTCTGCCAGCTCTCTGATTGGTTGGCTTCGTGACACGTTAGTAGCCTGTGCTGAATTGGGCGCGCAGAGAAAAAAAAAGCGACGAGCGCAGCAGTCGAGAAATTGAGGAAGAGCTTGAGGTGTGCTCAAAATCCATTATATAACGTCCACTCGCTTACTGGGCAAGCTAATGTCGGGCCTCTCACGTACCGGCGCGTCGCGACACTCCGGTTGGACCCCGATTGCCAGCCGTCAGGGCAGCAGGTGAAGTTCCCCGTGTCGAATCACATTAAGCAGCAGGCTCTCCTCGACCAGAGTCCGATGGCTGGCTGGAACGTTTTTTTTTTTTTAATTGAATAATAAAGACACAAATCTACCTCCATATGGGAGGGCCGCTCCTGTAAAGCCCCTAAGTAACAAGGCGCGCAACTGAATATGTCTTAATTTCAGGTAAAAAGGCGCTTTTTTTTTTTTTTTTTTTTTTTTTGCCACGTGCTCGTGTGTCACTAGTTAACCCTTCGCGTGCCAGTGCTGACACGCGTGTCATAGGTTGCCGACCCCTGGTGTTGATTACATTTACTCCGTATTCTCTACTATAATGAGGACCAACACGGTAGGACAGTATATAACCCAGAAACGTCAACGGCGCAACAGCGTGGCCGCCGCGAGAACACAGTGAAACACGGGCGTTAAAGTCAATCAGCCAATGCACACCAGTCGCAATGCGGCCCAGAAGCGACTCAATGCGATGCACGCAAAAAGAACGGCAGAGTTTATTATTTGACACGAGACGCGGCCCTCCTGTGTCAATACTACTAGCTAGGATCGGGCAGACCGGAAGTCACTCGTGTAAAAATACAGCGGATCCGGTCAAATTCCAAACTAATATGCAATCGTAACCCACTTTTTGAGTCCATCAAATCTCTTTAGTGATAGATCGGGGCACAGTTGACTTGTCTTTGTTGATTTACTGCTGTCTTCTCTGCTGTAATAATAACCAACACGGCCCCGTGTTCAATACAAAACCCTCCTACCACAACAAAAAAAGTAGGAACTAATATTCACATAGGAACTAAAGTTATACAACATAAAATATACAATATAAATGAATACTACATCACATTTGTAAAATATAAACACCTAATAAAATAAATAATAGCCCATTTAAATAAAATAAATTGAAATGAGCTAAAACACTTGTAATTAAATAATAAGAATAATACACAGATCCTGCTTATACAATTAAATTTATTAATTTCTGTGTGGTGCTTTAACTTGAGAAAATCCACCAATAAAGCTTTTGAAAACCGTTCATAAGAAGAAAAAAAAGATTCATTGAGGCATTTCATTTGTAAAATGCATGTTAAAATCTATGTCATTGGGATTGCTTTTCTCTTTAGCACAGGACTTCTTTTTTCTTCTTTCTTTCAGAAAGAAAGCTGACCAATACGCGGGGTCTGAAAGGCAAATTGTTGTTAGATTGTTATCTTTAAATACCCGCTACTTTTTGAGCAGAATTCTAGCTTTGTATAGGCTAATATTCCTTTTTTTGAAAGCACAAAAGTGTGTATTAAACAATTAGCACATTTATATTTTGCATTTTGTTTTCTTACTCTACCTAAAATCAACCAAACCGTGACCTTAAAACCGAGGTACGTACCGAACCGAGATTTTTGTGTACCGTTACACCCCTGTACGGTAGGTATTGTAAAACAATAAAATAAATAACACAACATAACCGATAAGACGGACATTATATCCATACATCACAAAAACAGAATACATGCAGATGTACAAAAGAAAGTAAAATCAGGTTCACACTATACTATTCGGTTGGGATCATTAAGGTTTGGCTTGTTTTAAGCCTCTGTTTAACAGTCATTTTGATGGTGTTTAAGTTGTCACACAAGCTTGTATGAGCTGGCAGTGTATTCCAAGGCCGCATTCCTCTAAAGGACTGTAAAATTTCTATTTATTTCTGAATAACTTGTAGAGATTGTGCACAAACGAAGGGGTGAACTGTAGGACTACTAGAATATTTGCAAAGTTGTTAGAAAGTAATCCGAAATTGAGCATCAATCTATCCTATGTTTTTTTTTATTTCTCTTAGCTATTTTTTCCTGCTGGTTCCACCACCTTTATTTCCTCAGTGGAAACCTAGAGAAAGAGATGTTGGCATTGACACTTCTGAGGAAAGGGAAAGGCTAATGGATGGATCCCAAGAAGAACAGGAAACATGTAACCAAGGTAAAAACTATTTATGCAAGTAAATGTATATATGATTATATTTTATAAAATGTGTTTTACAGTACTTAAATGCAGGGGTGAAAGTGGGCCAGAACAGTCCGGTACGACATTCCGGTAAATGATTCGGGTCCAGAACTGTGCTTTGATCTCGAAAATATGATGGTAGCTGTCAAAATCCCATGTTTTAAAAAAAAAAAAACAAAAAAAAAAACTGCCAAGCTGCCACACACGCATCTCCAAGAAGAAAACAATATACTAACGTCAGATTTACATACAAAAGTGTGAACAACCAGCCTAATAAAGTGCTTTTGTTGTGTCATCTGCTTCCACAAATATTTATTATCAATTTATTTCACAGACTTTTGCCCAGCGTCTTTGTCTCAGTGGCAGTCAGACGAATCGATGTGCGCATGGGAGCAGCAAACCACCCTTGACACAGTTCTCCATTCAATTAACTGACATACTGACGTGATCAGCATGGATAGTTAGCTCCGATTGGTTCAAATGCACATGCTTTCTGGGACAACAAAAAAAGAAAAAAGAACAGGCTTGTTGAATTCATGCCATAAAAAGGGCAAAGCAACAGAAAATTGATCAGATTATTTTATTTGCTCTGATGGGGAGGTTGAGAACATCTTCCATGTTAAAGTGCACTTTGGACTTATTTTTGTTCATTTATATTCGGCTACTTATTTATTTCCTTATAGTTTATAAAAGTCTATGTTTGTGTTATCTTAAAAATATATTAGAATTCACTGTGCATAATTTAAGTAATTTTTACGTATAAATAACATGCATTTGCGAAAATATATTACAAGTAGTCCCTGGGTTACGACGTACAGGACTTAAGTGATTTCAAATTTACGACGCCGGAGTCTTGTCCGCCATTCTGTCTCCCATTGTTTTTGTTTTTTTTTGTTTTTTTTTTAGTCACGTAAACAGCACCGAGTTCCTACTATATATCCTACTAGATCTACTGCAATACATTTACTGTAACAAGCCATGCACGAGAAACCGATTTTCATCCAAAATGTTTTTTCAATGATGTGCACAATAAGGGAAAAAAAACACTAGTAACCCAAACCTCCATCTCCTGATTTTTATTTTCCCTCATTTCCTCGCATCTAAATGCAAAGTCCAATTTCAACTTCTTTAGAATATTACTTTAGAACACAGGGTGTACATTGTTATTGAAGATAATGTAAACATATTACATTATCTTATTTATTTTTTTCAAAAAAAAAAGATATTAGTAACATACATTCACGAAAATAATGCTATGCACATTGAAATTGAATATATTTAAAAACATTTTTTATTATTTTATTATTATATATGTTATTATATTTCATATATTATTATTCCGGCCCCGAATCTTCTACCGAGAAGACATACCGGACAGTTACGGCCCACTTTCACCACTGGTTATAACTGCCAAAAGCAGTTTTCTTTGCATTTTGGTGGTTTTTAGGTTTAAAAAAAAAAAAAAAAAAAAAAACATGCCCCCCTACATACAAAAAAAAATCTGGCTCCGTGGCAACCTTTATGTTAGGGAGTTCCGGCGAGAAAATCTAGCCACTCATCTGGACAGCACCAACTGTATGTAAAAAGTTTTCCAAGAATTTAAGGTGACACTTACCACCCGAAATGCTAATGATAACGCTCCAAGTTACATTTGCTGTGGGATGATCACTCAGCACAGACCTTTAAAGGCTAAAGCAACATGGCATATCTAGCCAAGATTTAAAAAAAAAAAAAAATCTTACCAAGCAGCACCTGACATGTGTTATACAAAAGGCAAGTCTGGAGCCTGGGGAGGACACCATGAGTAAGCGTATGTGTGGGGCTGGGGGAGCAGCACGTCACAAGAGTGACACGACCAATCAGTGCTACGATGCGTGCTAACTCCACATATGATAAGACAGACATTGTGAACTTATGATGGAAACTATGGCGAATTTTCATCCCTAGTACTTCCAAAATCTGCGTCAATATTTTCTATTAAGACAATATTTTAAATCAATATTTTCTATTAAGACACAGGGTTATTGATTGTAATGTTGGCGTCAGAGCCGTCTCAGATCACGCTGGTTTACATTTGACCTTGCACTTGAACATTAAAAGAACTGTCTGGAGACTCACCACTAGCCTCTTTTTTTAAGTAGGTAGATAAAACATTCAAGTTAGATAAAATCTGTCAAAAGTTTTAATGACGAAAGCAAAGGTTAATATAGGCGACCAATGCCTCTAAACCTGAATTAAAGATGTTCTGGTTGTGGCCCCAAGAAACAATGTAAATATACTGTTCATGACAATGCACACCGTGACTTACAAAGACTCTACATAATGATGCTCATTTTTGCCAGGGTTGTGAACACAATGTTGTTATCTGTCTTTTACAAAGTAATAGAGGACAGGAGGTCTGGACTGCTTACTCTCTCGGAGAAACTGCATGTATTCAAAGTAAGTGCAATATTAAATCAAATAATCAGACATTACACTGGGTATAAAAAGTCTACTCACTCATTTAAATCGTTTTTATCAGCAATGAAAACTATAATGTAAAAATCAAAACAAGAAACATTTTAATGCTGAACTTCAGCTTTCAGCATTATGACCCTAATCAATGAAAAAAATGACTTCACTAGAAGAAGAAAGATATTTGAATGAGTGTGTGGACTTTTTGTATGCAAAGTAATGGGCTCTTTGCACGGAATACTGTCACGTCAGGTGAGCCTGTTGCAATATGCAATAAGTCAATTGCACGGTAAATAAAAACGAGGGTGCTAATTTTCCTATTTATCGTCGTGTGTGCGTGTGTTTACGTGAGCTGCGTGCACTAAACAAACGTGCGTGTGGATCTGGATTGCATATAAGATTTCAGTTCCTTTCACAGTTGGTCATCAACAAACCGTAGAATTAACGTTCAGAGATACAAAGTAAGGAAACATCATCCGTCTTCATCAGGGGTGTCAAACCAATTCCACAAAGGTCCAAGAGGGTCCTGGATTTCGTTCTAACCAATGAAGAGGTCATCTTTTGACCAATCTGATCTCCTACAAGTGCAATCAGTTGATTGCAATCAGGTGCTGCTTGTTTCAGCAGAAAATTCATTGGTTAAGCTGTTTGCGCAGTCTTGGTTGAAATGAAATCCAGGACCCTCTTGGACCTTTGTGGAATTGGTTTGACACCCCTGTTCTATATGTAACATTATAAAACGTTAGCATTGGTACATTGAGGCTATTGGAAAAAAAGCCCATGTACAGTGGTATGAAAAAGTATCTGAACCTTTTAGAATTTCTCACATTTCTGCATAAAATCACCATCAAATGTGATCTGATCTTTGTCAAAATCACACATATGAAAAAAACGGTGTCTGCGTTAACTAAAACCACCCAAACACTTATAGGTTTTCATATTTTAATGAGGATAGTGTGCAAACAATGACAGAAGGGGGGAAAATAAGTAAGTAAACCATCACATTTAATATTTTGTGCCCCCCCCTCCTTTGGCAGTAATAACTTGGCCTATTCTTCTCTAAAAACTGCTGAAGTTCAGTCAGATTCCTGGGATGTCTGGCATGAATCGCAGCTCAGCGAACGTACTTCCGGTGATTATTTCAAAATAAAAGCACGTCATCTTCAACATCTGAATAAAGATTTCTGGAGTTAATTTCACATACTTCAGATTTCTTCATTAAGGGTAGCATTAAAATGACAACCGTTATGAAAAATCTGATTGGCAATGACTAATTTGGCTTCAAAATTGCTAACATGCGCACTTTGCAGGAAAAGACAGTCATTTTGGATAAAATAAACACTTTTGATGGGCTCTAATTGGCAGAGAACAAAAATGGTATTGGGTTTCTCACCAATTTCCTTTTCTACACTTAGCTCGCTTTTAAATGACACATTATACATTGTGATTTTTAAATTTATTTTTAGATTTATAATTTTCAATATAGGTTATGTTTTATTTAAGAATAACAATTTATTGCATTTGAATGAGTAGTATTCGGGTGAATTGTCATTACATTAGTGGTTGAATTGTTTTTTTTTTTTCAAAATTGTCATAATATCGCGTACAAGCAATAATTTATAAGACAATATATCGCCTCCTAAAATTTGTTTTTACGACAGGCCTAACATCACATCCATCAGAGATTTTACTCCTCACTGTCTTGCGGTTTTGGTTTACTCTCTCCATCTCTGTTTCTTTAAAGCTTCTGCGGATTTCTGTTTTATCTAAACTCTGTATCTATTGACTCTATCATGCTCTGTGAAACAACTTGCTGTCTTGTTCCCGACAGTGTACTCATAATTATGCAAATTTAAAAGTTAAAATAGATTCCAGAACAGAAAATGAACATTATATTTGGACTGCAAATTCACCAGATTTAAAGATGACGTCGACTTATGAAGTAAAATTAAATAATGAACAAAATGATGATGAAACTACTTTACCATAATATAAAAACACAGCATATAAAGGAGCAATATGTTAGATTGGTGGCCAAAAATGATACTGTCAACAGGATTAAAATATTGAAGCGCACATCATCTCCTTTGTCTTTGGTCCGTTCCGGCCCAGGATCTTATACCGGAACGGCATTCTGGACCAGACTTTCACCCCTGCTTGTAGTACCAGTACACATACTTGCAGTACCAGCACATGTACATTACCGTTCAAAAGTTTGGGGTCACCCAGAAAATTTTGTGTTTTCCTTCAAAAGTCACTTTTATTTTTAAAATGAGTTTCAAATTGAATAGAAAGACATTGACAAGGTTGGAAATAAGGATTTTTATTTTAAATAATTTTCTCCTTCAAACTTTGCTTTAATCAAAGAATGCTCATTTTGCAGCAATTACAGCTTTGCAGACCTATGGTGTACTAGCGGTCAATTTGTTGAGAAGAGAAAGAAGATAAGAGAAACTTCACGCTTCTAGACGCACCTCCCACAAGTTGGATTGGCTTGATAGGCACTTCTTGCGTACCATACGGTCAAGCTGCTCCCACAACAGCTCAATGGGTTTGAGATCTGTTGACTGTGCAGGCCACTCCATTACAGATAGAAAACCAGCTGCATCCTATTTTCCTAAATAGTTCTTGCATACTTTGGACGTGTTCTTTGGGTCACTGTGATGTTCTAGGATTAAATTAACTCCAATCGAGCGTTGTCCACAGAGTATGTATGGCATGGTGTTGCAAAATGGAGTGACAGCCTTCTTTATTTTAAATCCCATTGATCTTGTACAAATCTCCCACTTTACCAGCACCAAAGCAACCCCAGACCATCACATTACGTTCACCATGGTTGACAGATGACATCAGGCACTCTTCCAGCATCTTTTCAGTTGTTTTGTGTGTCACAAATGTTCTTTTCTTTGATCCAAAGTCCAAACACCTCAAACTTTGATTTGTCCGTCCATAACACTTTTTCCCAATCTTCCTCTGTCCAATGCCTGTGTTCTTATGCCCATATTCATTGTTTCTTGTTATTATCCAGTCTCAGATAAAGCTTTTTCCTTTGCCACGGTGCCCTGAAAACCAGCATCCTGGAGTCGTCTCATCACTGTCGACATTGACAATGGCGTTATATGGGTACTATTTAATGAAGCTGCTACATGAGGGCCTGCCAGGCATCTATTTCTCAAACTAGAGACTCTTATGTACTTGTTTTCTTGCTCGGTTGTGCAGTGGGGCCTCCTGCTTCTCTGTCTACTCTGGTTAGATCTTGTTTGTGCTGCTCTCTGAAGGGAGTGGTACACAGCGTTATAGGAAATCTTCAATTTCTTGGTAATTTCCCTTATGGAATAGCCTTCGTTTCTACAGTGCCTTGCAAACGTATTCGGCCCCCTTGAACCTTGCAACCTTTCGCCACATTTCAGGCTTCAAACATAAAGATATAAAATTTTAATTTTTTGTCAAGAATCAACAACAAGTGGGACACAATCGTGAAGTGGAGCAAAATTTATTGCATAATTTAAACATTTTTAACAAATAAAAACTGAAAAGTGGGGCGTGCAATATTATTCGGCCCCCTTGTGTTAATACTTTGTAGCGCCACCTTTTGCTCCAATTACAGCTGCAAGTCGCTTGGGGTATGTTTCTATCAGTTTTGCACATCGAGAGACTGACATTCTTGCCCATTCTTCCTTGCAAAACAGCTCGAGCTCAGTGAGGTTGGATGGAGAGTGTTTGTGAACAGCAGTCTTCAGCTCTTTCCAGATTCTCGATTGGATTCAGGTCTGGACTTTGACTTGGCCATTCTAACACCTGGATACGTTTATTTTTTAACCATTCCATTGTAGATTTGGCTTTATGTTTTGGATCATTGTCCTGTTGGAAGATAAATCTCCGTCCCAGTCTCAGGTCTTGTGCAGATACCAACAGGTTTTCTTCTAGAATGTTCCTGTATTTGGCTGCATCCATTTTCCCGTCAATTTTAACCATCTTCCCTGTCCCTGCTGAAGAAAAGCAGGCCCAAACCATGAGGCTGCCACCACATGTTTGACAGTGGGGATGGTGTGTTCAGGGTGATGAGCTGTGTTGCTTTTACGCCAAACATATCGTTTTGCATTGTGGCCAAAAAGTTCAATTTTGGTTTCATCTGACCAGAGCACCTTCTTCCACATGTTTGGTGTGTCTCCCAGGTGGCTTGTGGCAAACTTTAAACGAGACTTTTTATGGGTATCTTTGAGCAGGCATGAAAATCTCTCACCTTTCAGTGAAATTCGCCGTTTTGAAGTCAAAAAGGGCGACCTACGTGAATTGCGTAGATCCGAGGAGAAATTCTTTTTGGGAGGAGGGGGGGGGGGGGTCGGGAGGTTTTATTTAATTATTATTATTATCATCATCATGTGATTAACTTAGTACGTAAACTGAGCACTTAAGAAATCGGTTCTTTTAAAAAGACAGCCAGCAAATCCTTCTAGATGCTTCGCTGACGAGAACCAATCATCGGCCCAAGCTGCGTTCCATTATTCCAAACGCGCGCACTCCATACGTGTACATGGAGTGCTCGGAGAGCCTTTGGTTGCATTGCAAAGCTGCGAAAACAAAAAGCAGGCCTTATCCACACCGGGGCAGACCAGAGCGCAGCATACACACTTGCCTGTATTTGCCAGCAGATTGAATTTGGTGAGTAATGGTTTCAATCGTTTTCACATTTTGCGATATAAAAAAGTTACTGCCATTCGTTGCAGCTTGCGTTGAACACTGCCAGAGCTAGCCAAATCTCCCATGAAAAAAAAAATAGCTCCCGTTAAATTGGCATCAAGCTTGTGTATTTAGCGGTAATATAAACCAAGAAACGCACTGCTGAGTCAAATTAAGCGGCATGCTCTCGGATGGAGGGGGGCGCCTCGTATCGCTCCCGTCGTCCGCCTGAGACGCGTTATTTTCGGGACTTGAGCTGACGGCCGGTGTCGGCACAACACCGGCCCGACGACTGGTGGGAATGACTCTTGCTTCTTAAAGCTTTTCAGAAATACAGGGATCCCTCGTTTTTCGCGGTTAATGGGGACCACAACCCGCCGCAATAAGAAAACCGCGAAGTAGCGCCCCCCCCCCCCCCCCATTTTTTTGTGCGTGTTCAATGTATTTATTCAGATTTTACATTGGAAAAAAGGTAAGACATGTTTTTTCACTTTTTTCACCAAAGTATCATTTATAAATGGTTTTCAAGTACTTCAAAATGTAAGAATTATGATAAGTTTTAAACATGTTACTGCCCCACCGAATTAGTTTTAAACAAGAATAAAGTAGTAAGAAAATGCGTGGCTTTATTAAATGCTTCATAGTGTGTCTACTCAAACCCTCTCAGGCTTTGTTAAACGGTGATTGACACATGTGCAAAGTTTTTATTTTTATATATTTTTTTTTGTTTGAAGCAACTTATATGATTGAATAATAAAGAGACAAATGTCCTGGCCAAAATGTGGCCCAAACACAAAACAACATTACTTCAATGGAAAAATTTGTTTCAATCAAGAAAAATAGTTTTCAAATGCTTTTTTGTCTCAAATTTATTTTTGCAATCAAAAACAATTTTTTTTATTGAAGTGACTTTTTGGGGATTAAAAGTATATACTGTATTTTGATTGAAGGAACTTTGTTTTTGATAGAAGTAACTTTGTTTTTTGATTGAATAATAAAAACACAAATCTACTTCCATCGTTATTGAGAGAGAAAGAAATTAAGAAAGCTTTAAAACTAAAAGCCGCCGGGGAGTCATTTTTTTAAATTTATTTTTTTTTAAATATTTATATTTCATTACATAGACATGCCTCGTAGGGAAAGGAGATTGAGGGATAAAAAAAGGAGTTGGATGAGGCTGCTAAAGGCAGTGGATACCTCATCAGCTGGGTGAATAACAGACCTAGTAAGAACAAGTTTGCAAGGATAGTCGGGTATTAAATACAATTATAAACACAATTACAATGTTATTTTTCTATAAGATTTTATGTCATTGCTTTATTAATCATTAGGTGCTAGAGTTGTTAAGTATGGATAATAATGAAATCATAGTTTTGAGAAAACTGTGCTGTTGGTGGCTCAGTGACCATCTGACGTGGTTTGTTCTCAGATGAACAAGTTGAGGAAGGAAGTTTTGATGCAGAGGTTGAAGGAAGAAAAGAGGCAGACTGACTGAGTCACAGCCAGAAAGTCTGGATGACAGTTTTGATTTCTATTCACTGTTGCCCCCTCCCAATTAAAGTATGTCACAGTCGCAGCCAATTATTATCTAAAGCTGGTTAAAATTGAAGTTATGTTGTTTTAAGGTGTATTAAATACTTGTTCATGTGCCCCTTTTGATCTACGAGCACCCGCCCTTCCACCGGTCTCTGCACGGCCCTGCTGAAACACAGTGTGGGTCGACAGAGCTCAATATTTTGTTGGGGTGTACAGTGTACTGGAACAAATTTCCTCCACACCCTTCTCACCTTTTTAACCCCTGACCCATTTTCATGCCTGTTTGAGAAATGGCTTTCTTCTTGCCACTCTTCCATAAAGGCCAGATTTGTGCAGTGTACGACTGATTGTTGTCCTATGGACAGACTCTCCCACCTCAGCTGTAGATCTCTGCAGTTCATCCAGAGTGATCATGGGCCTCTTGGCTGCATCTTTGATCAGTTTTCTCCTTGTTTGAGAAGAAAGTTTGGAAGGACGGCCGGGTCTTGGTAGATTTGCAGTGGTCTGATGCTCCTTCCATTTCAATATGATGGCTTGCACAGTGCTCCTTGAGATGTTTACAGCTTGGGAAATCTTTTTGTATCCAAATCCGGCTTTAAACTTCTCCACAACAGTATCTCGGACCTGCCTGGTGTGTTCCTTGGTTTTCATAGTGCTCTCTGCACTTTAAACAGAACCCTGAGACTATCACAGAGCAGGTGCATTTATACGGAGACTTGATTACACACAGGTGGATTCTATTTATTATCATCGGTCATTTAGGACAACATTGGATCATTCAGAGATCCTCACTGAACTTCTGGAGTGAGTTTGCTGCACTGAAAGTAAAGGGGCCGAATAATATTGCACGCCCCACTTTTCAGTTTTTTATTTGTTAAAAAAGTTTAAATTATCCAATAAATGTTGTTCCACTTCACGATTGTGTCCCACTTGTTGTTGATTCTTGACAAAAAAATGAAATTTCATATCTTTATGTTTGAAGCCTGAAATGTGGCGAAAGGTTGCAAGATTCAAGGGGGCCGAATACTTTTGCAAGGCACTGTAAGAACATATTATCGAGTTTCATGTGAAAGTTGTCTTTTTCTGGCCATTTGAGAGTTTAATCAAACCCAAAAAGGTGATGCTCCAGATACCCAACTAGCTCAAACGAAAATCAGTTTTACTGCTTCACTAACCACCAAAACAATTCATCTTTTATCCTTCTAAGGCAACTAGCAAGCACAATGTACCATTAGAACACTGGAGTGATGTTTGCTGTAAATAGGCCTCTTTACAAAACTACGTAGATCTTGCATTAAAACCCGGACGTTTCCAGCTAGAATAGTCATTTACCACATTGATAAAGTATAGAGTGTTTTCTTATTAGTTTAATGTTATTTCCATTGAAAAAAGTACTTTTCTATTAAAAAGGAGGAAATTTCAAAGTGACCCCAAACTTTTGAATGGTAGTGTATGTGTGTTATCATTATTTCCCAGAAACGTGGTTTTTTTTATGTCTATTGATATATTAGGGCAATTTAATCAACAATTGAAGTGCTAGTCTTACATATTGCTCCTTTAATTTACACTAAGCTTTGCTTCGCGATTCTTTGTGGACCCAACACAGATAGCCTGTTCCAATCTATCTGACACCAAAACCAAACAGATATTGAACAGACACACTACACAATTGTTCTACTGAAAAAAACTGGAAATTCTTAGCAAGATTATTACAATACCGCAGGCATATGCATGCTATCACCAAGCGTGATTGTTTACAAGCATATTAACCTATATCAAGTACAAACACAAGATTTGGAAGAATATGCTAACTATGCTTTCATATTCGGGAATCTTAGGCTACGTTCATACTGCAGGTCTTAATTAGTGATGCACGATAATACATTTTTCAACCGATAACCGATAATTTTCTCCTCATTCCAGCCGATAACCGATAATGTCAAGCCGATAATTCTATTAAAAGATTTATGTAAAATTTTAAAGTATACACAAAAGAAAATATTACTGTGCAAAAATATAATTTATTGCTCTTTTTTTCAACTTTTGGCAACAATTACTTAACAGAGTAAATACCTAAGTTGCACAAAAATGCCTTTAAAAGTAAGCCATTCCTAACATACGGTATATAACATTAACACACTGCAAAACACACCTCCTTAAAACTAGTCAGTTTTAAGTGAAAATCTATTGGAAATAAGTGAAATTATCTGCCAGCGCTTCAAGTGTATTTCTCTCAGATTTCTTGGAAGAAAAATAGCTAGCTGAAAATAATCTTAACAGCCTTATTTTAAGCAATACATTATTATACTTAATCCTAAAAAAAAAACCTTGGAAGAAGGAAAGATTTTGAATAATATTTGAGGCTACAGAATATTATTGTAATTTCATTACAACAGGAATGTGCATATTTAAATTGATACGTGTAATAAGTGCCAATAAATTTTGATTATCTACTGTGACTGTAATTGAGCAGACAAATAAGTTAAATAATTTGAAAAGTGATTGCTAATGTTATATGCTTTGTTGCACACAGTGAAAATGATTAACTCAAAAGAGCGAGATGTTATGTACCCATTCTGCAGCGCTTTGTTTACATTTGCGGCACTCACGACATTTGCTTTACAGCAGCTAAACTGATACATGGAAACTACGGCAGTACTATTTGGACGGAGCTGGAGCTCGCATCTGCGTGCGTGTTGTTTTGTGCCTGAGTTTTGTTAAGCCGAAAATAAAGGCAGCGTTACAAAGTCATCTGACCACTCGTCATTTTACATACTGAATGCATTATTGACTGGCTGACTTCGTATTCTCCATGTTTAAATTATCATCTAACGTGTTTCATCATCTAATGTGATTGGCATGTTTTTCATGAAGAATGGTGGTCGTTTAACTGCATTATTTTTTTTATCCAGGGCTTTGGCTCTCGGCTCATTTCGGTAAAAAAAAAAATCGTGTCTCGGCGGCGGCGGCGGCTACGTTCTTACCGGATAATCCGCCCGCACCGGCCGGTTCGCCGCGGCGTATTCAGGGCCTGGCTCTGCTCGCATGCCGTGGGGGAACGCTCGAGAAACCGGGGTGTTCGCCGGAGGTCCTGAAGCCTGGGAATCGGGCTCTGCCCGCCCCGCCAACGGCGAGGCGGTGGCCTGCCGGACCGGCCAGAGCGGCGGGCTCAGTCGGAAGACGGCTACTTGCAGACTATCGGTCTCCAGTCGTGCCGGTGTTTAGCTTAAATGCGAGTTTACCACCCGCCTTGGGCTGCTTTCCCAAACAACCTGACTCTGTATTGTCACAAGCCCCGTAGTTTAGCTTGTGTTTACAATAGCTTTAGCATTCCTGCTAGCAGCAGCCTCGTATTCGTTCCAAAAATCTTTGTGATGCAGTTTTAAATGGCTGCTGGGTTAGTGGTTTTGAATGAGGACGCTTTCTTTCCGCCTCGTGGAACTTCTGCGGTACATGTTTCGCAGATGGTGAGAGTGTCGTTTTTTTTTAGTAACAGCCGCCATAATATTCAACTCCTTCTTGTCGTGTAACTCCGCCTCCTCAACCCCTCCTCCCTCAGGGGCTTCAGAGAGGGGAGGGGTTGAAGAGGCGGCGTGCTGAATTCTTCGGTTGCGCACATTTGGAGCCTAAATCAAGTATAGACCCTACCCACGTGACGTCACAACTCCGCCCTCCTGACTGCTGCCGCCCAATTGTCCGTCAACACATCGTGTTTACCTGTTACGGCTACGTACATTCCTCCTATTTACGGCGTGTTTTTCTGCTCGTTAACATTAATAATCAAAATGGTGAAGGCGTGTGTGGCGGTCGGTTGCAATAACAGAGAAGATAGACGGAGAGACTTGAAGTTCTACCAGATTCCGAGAGACCCGGAGAGGAGAGAGCGAGATGGGCTGCTGCAATTCGACGAGAAAACTGGGCTCCAAACGATTACCACAGATTATGTAGTAGTCATTTTATATCTGGTAAGATGCATTTAATATATATTTAGAGGGTTTTGGGCTGACAACCACAATTAAGATCATTGCTAGGCTAATCGCCGACAACATACACGTATGTATGTAGTGAGAGTGCTATCGCTAAACCATATAAACATTAAAAGCCCTAGCTCTATTGACAAATGACATGAAATACATTAGACTTGACAGTGGATGTTAGAAAGAACAAAAGATTTTGAATTGAAAATTTCGTAACTCACCTTTCCAAGCACAAGATAGATTCCTGCCGAATTTTCGTGGACGAGGACCTAATAATAATAATAATGCATTTTATTTGTAACGCACTTTACATTTGAAAAACAAATCTCAAAGTGCACATTGGCAAAAAAAGAAAATAATAAATAAAATGCAAAAGACTAAGAATAAAACAGTAAAAGCAAAACAGACACAAGCACAGATAAAATCAGATACCAATCAGATAAAAGTAATACAGTCAAATAAAATTAGCTAGAATAAGCTTTTTTAAAAAGGTGAGTTTTTAGTCCTTTTTTAAATGCATCCACCGTCTGCGGGGCTCTGAGATGGTCTGGGAGGGCGTTCCACAGACGGGGAGCAGCGGCTGTAAAGGCCCTGTCGCCCATAGTCTTGAGCCGAGTCCTGGGCGGGAGTAGACGGTGCTGTTGGCCTGACCGGGTTCTGTCTGAAGTATGTGATGTGAGGAGTTCGGTGAGGTAGGTGGGGGCTACACCGTGTAGACAGTGATGGGTGTGAAGGAGGATTTTGAATTCAATACGGAGGTGAACAGGGAGCCAGTGTAGGGTGCGGAGGATGGGGGTGATGTGCTCATGTTTACGCACCCTCATCAGGACCCTGGCAGCGCTGTTTTGGACATACTGAAGCCTCTGTAGGCTCTTGCCAGGGATCCCGATGAGGAGTGCATTGCAATAGTCCAACCTGGAGGAGATAAAGGCATGTTTCACCCAACCAGCAACGAAGTATTTATAAGCCTCCAAGCTCTTAAAGTTTTTCAAACTTTCGTGAGAATGGGCTGGTTTTGTGTGGACAAGATAGTTGTAAATATCAGGGTAGCTAGCAGAGACAGCGGGTCGAAAAACATCGATTTAGGCATCAAATATGGATCTGGCGAATGGATAAACTGAAGCTTTTCCACATAACGCCTTTTATGCAACGCATCAAGTGAGTTTACGGCATCCGAAAGCACCGGGTCTTCCATGAAATGCATTATAAATTGCTCGATCAATTGAGACCATTGATAATACAGACACAAAATGACGGACAAGGGGGCGGAACAATACAGCGATCACGTGATTTTGTGACGTCGGTGGGTAGGGTCTATATAATTATCGGATTGCATTATCTGTTGGATTTTTTTATTATCTGGATTATCTGTGTGACGTCATATTTGCCATTATCGGCCGATAATTATCGGTGACCGATATTATCGTGTATCTTTAGTCTTAATGCACAAATCCGATTTTTTGTTGTTGTCATATCTGTTTTTTTGGCGTGCCCGTTCAGACTGCCTTTGTTCTTTGAGACCGTTCAAGTATTACGCATTCGCACTAATTTGCAGTCCGACACGCACTGAGCAAGAAGACCCGCATGCGCAGAAGCATCAAAACAAATGATGGCACACGCTGGCTGTCATCCATCATTCCAGGGCGATCATTTTTCCATTTCCGAAAAGAGGACACAAATAACAGACATAAATAATCCCCGTTTAGGCTTATATTCAAAGTTTCTGTGGATTGATAGCATTCACGCACTGTCCGTGCACATCACACACACATACGAGCAGTGTGCCCGGACTCTCGGCCGTGTACGCAATGTTGAAATATTGCTCATATAGAGCAGAGCGAGAACCAATCATTCTCAGGCTTATCCTCAACCCATTTTTATTTTTTTTATGACTGTTGTCAAGCTTCCCTTCCCCAAAAGTCGTGTTCAATACAAGCTAGGCGCTAATAACGCACAGCTGCACTCGCTCTTTAATGACGTAATTGCTGCATGAATTCCGATTTGGGAGACTTGCCAGTTCAGACCGTCGCAACGTTCTGGAAAAATGTGGCCCAGATCGGATTTAAACCACATACAAAGTGACCCAGATCGGATTTGAAATGGTCCACTTCTATGCTACTTGTCCCGTTCAGAGCGTCAAGTTAATGCCTCACTCGAGTCGGAAAAACACAAAAAAAAATCGGATTCGTGCATGAAGACCTGCAGTATGAACGTAGCCTAAGTGGATGCTTACATCTTCAAAACCTCCTCTTTATGCTGCTTTCGTGCAAAGAGCCCATTAAGATGATTTTTTTTTTCCTCCTCTCAAATCCTACAGGGCTTGATGCCATTCATATGTGCCTTGGGACTGGTCTATTATGCTGAGTACTTCATTAACCAGGGCTTGGTAAGTTGTCTGTTCTGTCAAACTATTGACGTCATTCGTTTAGAGTTGTAGTTAGGATGCTTACTGTATATCACTTATTTGATGTGAAATGCTGCGTTGTAATTAAACTTTAATTTTCCCAGATGGAGCTCCTGTATTTCCGAAAGTTTTTCCTGACCCACGCAGAGCAGTATCGCTGGTTAGTAATAAATGTTAAAGGATTCATCTCTCTATTTTCTACTGCTTAAACTTTATAGGGTTACAAGTTAGGTGTATGGAGGGCGAGGAGTGCAAAAATTGAATAAATACACAAAAAATCAATCATTAAATGCTTAAGTAAAATGCTTAATGTATAAGTAAAAAGCTTCTTGTCAATATTTCATTAGATTTTTAAATTTCATTATTTATTTCAATTTTTATTTGAACATACAGTGGTACCTCGACATACGATCACTTCGACACTTAATGTTTTCGACATCCGACATAAAATTTTACTCACCATTTGTTTCTACATCTGATGACAAGCTCGATATATGACGGTTTATGGCAGCGCCGCAGTTTCTTTGTTTTGCAGCAAGACGGATGCACAGTGGATGTTGTTGTCAGAAAAATCAACGCTGTTTCCAAGAAGGTTTGTGCGGGTGGTGAAAAAAAGCAAAAATTGAAATGAAGATGGAAATGATATAAAATTTCGCGTGGTGCGCGCATTTGTGAACTGGCTCGACAATACGGTCATAGAATGTCTACGATCTCGACGATCTTCCTCCGACCTCCGTTCGCCAGTCTTTATAATTTAAAGTGCCTGTGACAGCATAAAAAAAAATCTTAGCATAAATAGCATTATCATGTGAATTAAAATGATAATTTGAGACGATTCGAGTATATACAACAATTTGGCCAAGCGCAGATGACGAGAAATTAGTCTTTTAACCTGCCGTTTCGCCTCGCCTGTCATTATAGCGCTCTAGTGTCCCCAGCTGGATGATGACGCTGGCAGGGTCACTATTTCAGCTGATTTAGAATTCACCCCATTGAGGGGGAAGATTCAGAACGAGGAAAATGCGACACAGAGCAGCAAAATGTCATGAATGTTTCAATCTGTCTACTCCAATATTTTTACAGGATATTCTTTCTAAGTGTTTTTTTTCCCCAATTGCTAAATAAAGGGTATGGTCATGACTAGGGATGGGAATCGAAATCCGATTCCAATTCGGAACCGGTTCCGAGTGTTTCGAGGCCTCGACATCACAATGAAAAAGCCTTAACGATCCCTTTAATGATTCGTAAAGACGCGTATTGCGTCGTGACATGTGTTGTTGTCCAGACGCATCAAACTAGCATGGCGCCAAGAACCACTCGCTCCAAAGTTTGACTACACTTCACCAGGAAAGAGTGTGAAAATGAAAGGTTACGACTGGTAAGCACGAGCATTGCAGCCATAAACATAACAATGACAGCACGTAGGTTCAAACGCTCGAAAGTGTGTCTTCACTTCACGAGGAAAAATTACAACAAAGCGACTTGCAGTCATTGCAAGGTGGAGATAACTGCATCGGGAGGGAATACGATTGCGCTGCCCTCACAGAGAGGCTCAGTCCTGGCTATAAAAAAAAAAAATTAAAGTCCCGGCTATACAGCTAGCTAAACTCCCAAATGACGATGCAGAAGACGTTGGTATAATTTGCTGACTTTATTCAACCATCACCTGAAGAGTGAAACTAAGAATAGAAATGAAACAAATCAATTTCGTCCCCAATAACAAACAGGTTTGCATCAACGTAAATCAGCGATGATTAGCTGCTAATACCAGTATGGTTAGCATTCGTTCGCTAGCATTAGCACATCGTTCAAACCACTACACAACTGGATTTAAGTGTCCGATCGCGAGTGGAAACACAACAACAACAACCTCTGTAGATATTATTAGATATTATAATATCTGTAGATATTAACATTAACAAAGAACGTAGGCTCGTAGAAGTGTTTCCCTCTCTCACTCACTTGGATGTGGCATTTCTTCTTTGGGTGTATGCGCGCTCCAGGAGTCTTCAAACTGCGGCCCGCGGCCCAAATACGGCCCGCCTCCACATTTGGTCCGGCCATTTTGATTTTTTTTTTTTTTTTTTTCTCAGTCGTGTTATTTATTTTCTGGCCTTTTCCTTGAAGAATTCAGAGAGGGTTATTTGGTTATTATCTATTTAATTAATAGTGTTTTTATTATTAATTATTATTATTATTATTATAAAGAATCCAGAAAGGGTTATTTGATTGTGGCTTTCTGAAAAACAATAATTTTTTACATTTATGCACTTCTGCAATCGTCACACTTTTTCTGTAACAAACTGACCCCGGCCCCTCATCAGAGAAGGGAAAAGTTATGTGGCCCTCACAGGAAAAAGTTTGGGGACCCCTGCTTTAACACATATTGCCAAAGGCAGAACAAAAACCTATCTGCCAATATATACCAATACTTTTTATTTCTATTAGATAAATGTTTCAGTAAAATGTTACACATTCTTGTGTATTTGCCACTTATTGCCACAGTTAACATTGAGGCTTTGGGCCTCTTTTGATCTCGTTGTGAGTTTGTAAGGTTGTGACTTCTGATTAAACAAACTCGATGCCAATCAAAACGTTTGTTCTTTTCCCCCAAATTAGAATCGATAAGAGAATCGATAAAGAATCGAATCGTTAAGCAATATCGATAATGGAATCGTAATCGTAAAAATCCTATCAATTCCCATCCCTAGTCAAGACAAATAACAGTCTTGTGCTAAATGGAATATGAAATATTCAAAATGCATTTATTCTGTACGACAGGGCAAAATTACTGCATAATGGTCAAAACTGCCAACTTGCACCTCCCGAACAGTATTTAATGCCAACGGAGTTAGTCCGGCTTTTGTCATATACCTGCCACGGCTTTGTAAACAAAACAGGAGGCGTGACAGCTAGCCGACATGCTAACCTGAACCGAGCGGCGGTTCCAAGTCTTATTCTTGCCTTTCGAAAACGAAAAATCACACAAAACTACCCCGACTCATGTCAGACATGGCGGCGGGGTTGATTGTCTTCATTAATCGGCCAGCCCCCGGTGTTCTGCCAAATTTTGCACCCTTATAATATTTTGCTCCCAAAGCTGTTGTGGCGGTGAATAAGCCCTCTTTTACATTCAGTTGGACTCTCAATGTTATCCACAGGTGCTAAATAAACAAGTAACATCGTAAACATGCATGTTCAACACGAATATGGCGTAAATTAATGCTTAACGTAACGGTGAAGACGTAAACGGTGAGAGAGCGGCGTGCATTTGTGTGCAACTAACATGGCAGGATGTGTCTGAGGAGAACTTTTCTATTTGTCCGTCCATGATCAAACGTAAGTAAATATTCCTTTATTTAAAGAAAGTTTGAAGTGTTTGCTTTGTAACCGCTGTATTCACGGGCCTTTTTAACAAAGTTGCTGATGTGGTGCAAAACAAAAATTGACAGAACACTGGCGGCGAGCAAGTTACAGCGCGTCGTTCTGCTTTGGCCTCAGCGGGCAGGGAGAGAGGGGAATGAATGCCAAAAATACCGCATTCTCAGTGGGCAAACCGGCTGACGTTGGAGCAGGGGCAAAGCCGAGGAAAGCGCTATGTGGGCGGGCACGCGAAAAGGTCTAATGGGGGTGTGCGACAAGCCACCGGTAGTCGGCCGTGTGGCCTTCTCTGTGGACAGGGAGTATAGTCACCCACAAAATGCAAGCCACCTCCTTATTAAAACATATGCCATGATTCCAGTATTTGACATAATATAAAACACTTACTCACTTCCTCGTCGGTCCAATGGTCCCGCAGTTGTCGGACTTGTTTTGGCCATTCTCAGCGCTGTGAACGGGAACTTTTTGAAACCCAAAAAGGCTCACACGCTTCTCCCTGGTGCAACAACAAAAGCCATGATTCGAAAAATAAACGAATTAAACCGCAAAATGGGCTGAATCCACAGCCCTTCTGCATGTTATGGCTCAGGGCTGTATTGTGAGATGATTAGCCCGCTGATGTCACATTGGCATTCTTCGTCAATGCAGGTTCATTTTCATGGCGCGGGATTAAAAAAAAAAAAGACTAAATAATTCATTTGCTTCCACACACATCCAAGGAGCATAAAATACCGCGTGAAATCTGAAATAAACATGCTTTTTGCTGTCATAGGCACTTTAAGGTGACAATTATTATTGTGGTAACATTGACAAAGAAATCGCCAGCTTTGTCAGGTTTTTAATGATTTTTTTCAGAACTTATGCAACACAACATGCCTACTGTCCGCCGCAGTTGACGCCAAAAACAAAATATTAAGAGAAAGCAAAATCTCTACCGCACCTTTCTCACTCTGTCAGCCATGCGGTACGTTAAGGTACAGCACGCAAATAACGTCAGCCACATTAGAACCCGATTCATTTGATTATTACAGGAATTATTATTATTTTTTATGATTATTCCAATTTTTATTCATAATTTACGTGTTTTGCTACGTGCAATTGCCATTTGTAATAGTACCAGAAGTATTTATTAAGGATTTAGTGTAGGTTTTCGGGCTGTGGAACAAATGAATGGAATTATAATTAGGGTTGTTCCGATAGTTTTAGTTTGAGTATCTGCTGATCCCGATATTTCCCGATCCGATTGCTTTTTTTTGCTCCCGATTCAATTCCAATCATTCCCGATAATTTTTCCCGATCATATACATTTTGGCAATGCATTAAGAAATAAATAAATAAAACTCGGACGAATATATACATTCAACATAAGTACTGTATTTGTGTATTATGACAAAAAATCCTCGAGATGGCATTTACATTATTAACATTCTTTCTGTGAGAGGGATCCACGGATAGAAAGACTTGTGACTTTGTATATTGTGATTAAATATTGCCATCTAGTGTGTTTGTTGAGCTTTCAGTAAATGATACTGTAGCCATGCCCATATGCATGATGGCAAGTGGAACCATGACTGTGCGTAGTGCTACCAATTGATATATCTTCTCTGCGTTGGGAAATAACAGAAGGTGTTAAGAAAAAGATCAATTGCTACCTTGCTTCCCTACATTGCTTCCCATGATATTTCTAATCGTAGGGAGAGGGATTGTAAGGCTTTAGTCAATTTAATGAAGGCTCCAAAGGCTGCCAAAATTCACTCTACTCATTTTACGCTGCCTTTCATCGCTCTATATAGGTAAAACGGTGCCATTACAGATTGAGCGCGACAATGCATGAGTGGGTCGTGCAGTGCATGCATTAATTGCGTTAAATATTTTAACCTGATACATTTTTTTAAAAAATTAATTACCGCCGTTATCGGGATAAATTTGATAACCCTACCTTAAGCCTAAACTAAAGACTCTGGATGAGTGTAACATATTATGTCTGTAACGTTAAATACAATTAGAAAACGATTTAATTAACAAATATATATATATATATTTAAAAAAGGCATGGCCGATATTTTTTTGCCGATTCCGATACTTTGAAAATGACGTGATCGGACATCTCTAATTATAATGTATTCTTATGGGAAAATCCTGCTCGACATTCGACTATTTCGACTCACAAACAAGGTCCTCGAATGTATTAACTAAGTATGTACCACTGTATATCTATTTATTTCAAATTGTATTTATTTATGCCGTTCTTTTAATGCATTTTTCGATTTGTCTAACTAAAGCATTTTTACACATGACCAGGAACGTTCATGGTCGTTTTGGACTGAGAGGCAAGGCGTGAATGAATTTGCCGCATAGGGGTGTGTCCCGACATAGAAACTTCTAATTCAGAGGAGCACGCTTACTGCTAGCATCATGGCTAGAGCAATACAGATGAAAACTAGCGTTACGGCCAGTCCACCCCCCCCCCCCCCCCCAACCATGTGTAGTCATGCGTTTTATGAAACTGCATGGTCCCCTTTCCCCCAAAAATTAATCTTCAATCGAAAAAAAAATCTATGAATTTGGTTAAATAATTTATTTCCATTAAAAAATGGAACTACTTGTGGTCTTCATTTCATTTATAGAATCCGATTGGTTTTTTTTTTTTTTTTTTTTCTTTTTTTTTTTTTTGTGCTAAAATTCCATGTGTTTTTCTGTTAGGTATCAGACAATTTATCAAGTTGGTGTGTTTGTCTCTCGATCCTCGCTTTGTTGTATGAAGATCAGGAAACTCTGGGTCCTTGCTTTTCTACAGGTACGTTGTGTCTGAATATCACAGAATAATTCAAGGAATTATGCATATATGAAAAGTATTGTAAATGTACAAATGGCGGAAAACACTCAGGTGACTTGAAGTTCTGCTCTGAGACCCCCAATTTGGCCAACTTTCACAATTGTCCGATATGCATGTGTGATACATCATTGAAAAGCTTAAAATCTCAATTTTCTGGGGGAATAAAAATTTTGAACAGGAGGGCATTTAATTTTTTTTTTTTTAATTAAGCAGCGAAACCCTATCTGGAGGTGAGACCATGAAAGAGCAGAATTAAAGACGCCATGACTTTAACAAGATATTAACGCGTACTTACTTTGTTTCGATCCAAAAACTCCATGTAGCATGTATCACTGAGTGTTAAAACACTGCTGTGAATGGCCACAGCTGGATTTGTGGGGGATTTTATGGGTGAAACATGGTAATATAGCAAGGGTCACGATGCAGAAATCGCAGACATCAAGGAGTCGTCGAGATTTTCTTTTTCATATATTTACCCTTTTAAATGTTTTTTTTCCCAGTTTTTCTTTGTTTGGATCGATTATTTATCATCTAACATATTGGGGAAAATGCGACACTAACAAAAAAATACAATTAAGCAATAGTTATGAGGTAGATATCCGTGACTTTTTTACAGACACCATTTTTTTTCATTGTGATGTAATTTGTTTAAAAGTTAAAAATATGCACGTGAATAATTTTATATAGTTGTTTTTTTAAACTAAATATTAGACATCAATTAATGATTCAAAGCTAAAAATTACAGACATTTTGAATAAAGATGTTCGATCGATTGGGTCCGATCAAGTCATTTTCAAAGTATCGAAATCGGCAAAAAAATATCGGGCATGCCTTTTTTTGATTTTTAAATTTTTTTTTTTTAATTAAATCGTTTTCTAATTGTATTTCACGTTACATACAAAATGTCTTACACTCATCCAGAGTCTTTAGTTTTGGCTTAAAGTAGGACTGTCAAATTTATCACGTTAACTGCGGTAATTCGTTTTGAAAAAATTAATCACGTTAAAATATTTAGTGCCATTAACGCATGCGCTGCACGACCCACTCACGCATTGTCGCTTTCAATATATAAAGGCACCGTTTTACCTATATATAGAACTAAAACGCAGTGTAAAATGAGTAGAGTGAATTTAGGCAGTCTTTGGAGCCTTTATTTAATTGGCTAAAGCCTTAAAATCCCCCTCTCAACAATTAAAAATATCGTGGGAAGCAATGTGGGGAAGAAAGGTGGTAGTTGATCTTTTTCTTAACACCCTATGTTATTTCTCAACGCAGAGAAGATATATCAATTCGTGTCACTACGCACACTCATGGTTGCACTTCCCATCATGCATTTGGACAGAACAGTTAAATGGCTACAGTATCATTTACTGAAAGCTCAACAAATACACAAGATGGCAATATTTTGTTACAATATACAAAGTCACATTTATCCTTTAAGAATTACAAGTCTTGCTATCCTTGGATCCCTCTCACAGAAAGAATATTAATAATGTAAATGCCATCTTGAGGATTTAATGTCATAATAAACAAATACAGTACTAATGTACTGTATGTTGAATGTATATATTCGTCCGAGTTTTATTCACTTTTTTCTTAATGCATTGCCAAAATATATATGATCGGGAAAAATTATCGGGAATGATTGGAATTGAATTGGGAGCAAAAAAAAAAAGCAATCGGATCGGGAAATATCAGGATCGGCAGATACTCAAACTAAAATGATGGGGATCAGATCGGGAGCAAAAAAACATGATCGGAACAACCCTAATTTTGAGTTATAAATATAATTAATTACCTTCGTTTTATGGCTGGGTTGAAACAAAAGCGGTTGCGCGATGTCTGTAAATGGGGTTTCCAGGGTAAAACGGACAACATAAAAATAGTTCGGGGGCTTAATGCGCTATGAATCTGCTATGGCAGCATTTAGACATATTGTTCTATTGAACACAACAGTTGTTTTGTCTTAAAATACAGCAGTGTCTTTGAAAGAGGAGTGCAAAAGCAGAAACTGCTTTTTCAGTCTTGTCTGTTTTCCGCCATATACAGGTAGTCTCCGGGTTACGACGCCCCCGACTGCTGTTGGCAGTCAGGTAACGCTTTCAGTAATCACGAGGGATGTTCCAATCCGATCACTTGATCGGATATTGGGCTGATTGTGCCATTTTTCAGAGTACCTGAATCTGAAGTTTTTGTTATACAAGCTAGTCTAGACGCTCTCTATAAATCAATTAATAGATGTAGCAACAAGCACACAACCAGTCCGTTACGCTGCAAAAAAAATGCCCCCCCCCCGAGCAGCTGCCCTCCAAATTGTCCGCGCACGACACTGTAACCCATTTATGCTGATCAGCCTCAGCTGTGCGATCTAGTTGTAGAAATCAAGGCGAATGAATGAAATTGTGCCGTATCTCAATTGAAAATACTGTATGCAATGTTGCCATTGAGAAAGATTGATTTAATGATTTCTTTTAGGAACCCCGACTTTGTTAAACCACCCCTTTACTCCACAGGTGTTAAATGCAGTGTTCCTCTTGTTGGAAGTGGGTTACCAATTCCTGCCTAGTGCCTGGTTGGTGTTTGGGATCATCTTCTATGAGGGTCTGCTGGGTGGAACTGCATACGTTAACACCTTCTACTTCATTAGCAAAGAGGTTTGACTTATTTCATTACTTTAGATTTTTATAAGCATCAATGCACGACGCCAGACTGTCAGGGTGGGGTACATCTTTAACTGATCACCAGGCAATCGCAGGCAGAGGTGGATAGGAATGTGTTACAGTGGTATAAAAAAGTATCATAAGGTTTTAGAGTGGCCTAGTCAGTCTCCAGACCTAAACCCAATAGAAAACATTTGGAGGGAGCTCAAACTCAGGCTTTCTCAACGACAGCCCAGAAACCTGACTGATCTAGAGAAGATCTGTGTTGTGGAGCGGGCCAATATCCCTCCTGCAAACCTGGTGAAAAACTACAGGAAATGTTTGGCCTCTGTAATTGCAAACAAAGGCAACTGTACCAAATATTGACATTCGTTTTCTCAGGTGTTCTAATACTTATTTGCAGCTGTATCACATAAATAAATAGTTTTAAAAATCATATTGTGCTTTCTGGAATTTTCTTTTTAGATTATCTCTCTCACAGTGGACATGCATCAAAGATGAAAATTTCAGGCCCCCCCCCCCCCCCCCCCAATAATTTCTAATATGGAGGACTTGCAAAATAGCAGGGTGTTCAAATACTTATTTTCTTCACTGTAGTTAGCTGTGATGGACTCCAGCACCCCTGGGATAAACAGCTCGGAGAATGAATGAATGATTTTTAAGTAACACTACTATTAAAATTCTTGCCGACTACCACCCTCTTGTAATGAGTGAAAGTCACTTGATAGTAAATGTCAAACTTTTCCAGAATCCACGTTCCCTAAGAACATCTTTACAATTGGCTGTTATTGAATAATTCCAAAAATAGACAATTGTGTCCACGTTGTGATCATTTTGTTACTTGAGTCATTACTCAGATAGGCCAAGTTAATCATTTTTCCCCCTCTTTCTCTCAGACTGAAGATAGACATCGAGAGTTTGCCATGGCTGCAGCCAGTGTTGGAGACAGCGTGGGAATAGCTTTGGCTGGAGTCACCGCTTTCCCTGTCCACAGATACTTCTGTTCACTCTGATTCAGCGACACATGAACTTAGTTAATAACCATGAAAAGCATCTATCAAACAAACAGATAATGCAGCCTGTAACCCCCCCCCCCCCCCCCCCATGAGTTTCGTACATTTCATGGCTGTCAGGGGGAAAAAACAACATAATTATCCTCCCAATTTTTTTTTTTTAATGCACATAGTTATATGCGCATTAAAGTTATATTTATATATAATATTATATCAATTAGGGCTGTCAAAATGATCGCGTTAACGGGCATTAATTAATTTTTTAAATTAATCAGGTTAAAATATTTGACGCAATTAACGCACTCCCCCCGCTCAGACAGATTTAAATGACAGTACAGTGAACTGCTTGTTAATTGTGTTTTATGGTTAGGAGCGAGGAGCGACTTATGTGTGAAATTATCATTCATCATTTGACATGTTATTTTGGTGTTTTGGCTCTTCAAATGATGGTGTCATAACGATGGCCAAAATAAAGTCAGAAAATTATACGGACGTCCAGCATTCTCATTTGGGAGTTTAGCTCTCTGTATAGACCCTACCCACGTGACGTCACAACTCCGCTCTCCTGAATGGTACCGCCCACTTGTCCGTCAAAACATAGTGTTAACCTGTTACGGCTACGTACATTTCTCCTATTTACGGCGTGTTTTTCTGCTCCTTAACATTAATAATCAAAATGGTGAAGGTGTGTGTGGCTGTTGGTTGCACTAACAGAGAAGATGGAAGGAGAGACTTGAAGTTTTACCGTATTCCGAGGGATCCAAAGAGAGCGAAATGGACGGGTGCAATTCGACGTGAAAACTGGGCACCAAAAAAATCACCACAGACTATGTAGTAGTCATTTTATATCCGGTAAGATGCATTTAAGATATACTTAGAGGGTTTTGGGCTGACAAATAACCACAATTAAGATCATTGCGAGGCTAATCGCCGACAACATACGACGTAGTACGACATAGTTTCAAATTCAAGATGTTTGTGACTTCCCTTTCTTCCACCATCGTTATTTTTTTAATAATATTTAGCTGGTACCAAGTGAAAGAAACTGGCCTCGTCTACGGGGCTGACAAATAACCACAATTAACATCATTGCGAGGCTAATCGCCGACAACATACGACGTAGTACGACATAGTTTCAAATTCAAGATGTTTGTGACTTCCCTTTCTTCCACCATCGTTATTTTTTGAATAATATTTAGCTGGTACCAAGTGAAAGAAACTGGCCTCGTCTACGGGGCTGACAAATAACCACAATTAAGATCATTGCTAGGCTAATCGCCGACAACATACACGTATGTATGTAGTGAGAGTGCTACCGCTAAACCATATAAACATTAAAAGCCTTAACTCCATTGACAAACGACATGAAATACATTAGACTTGACAGTGGATGTTACCAATAACAAAAGATTTTGAATTGAAAATTTCGTAACTCACCTTTCCAAGCACAAGATAGATTCCTGCCGAATTTTCGTGGACGAGGACCTGTTTCACCCAACCAGCAACGAAGTATTTATAAGCCTCCAAGCTCTTGAAGTTTTTCATATTTTCGTGAGAATAGGCTGATTTAGTGTGGACAAGATAATTGTAAATATCTGCGTAGCAGATGTCAGGCAGACAGGGCGAAGACAGTGGGTCGAAAAACATCGATTTGGGCATCAAATATGGATCTGGCGACTGTATAGAACGAAGCTTTTCCTCATAACGCCTTTCATGCAACAGATCCAGTGAGTTTGCGGCATCAGAACGCACCGGGTCTTCCATGAAATGCATTTTAAATTCCGCCATCAATTGAAAACAATGCTAATACAGAGTCAAAATGACGGACAAGTGGGCGGAACCATACAGCGAGCACGTGGTTTTGTGACGTAGGTGGGTAGGGTCTATAGCCAGGACCGAGCCGTAGCGTCCTGGTGAGGACAGTACATTTGAAATTTCGTTGTTCATGCATCATGTAACATTATTATACTGAACACTTATTCAGCATGTTGTTCTCTATTGTATTTTTATTTTAAATTGCCTTTCAAGATGACATATCTGTTCCATGTGTTGGATTTTATCAAGTAAATTTCCCCCCAAAATGCGACTTACACTTCGGTGCGACATATGTTTTTTTTCCTCTTCGTTGGGCATTTTATGGCTAGTGCGACTTATATTCAGGTGCGACTTATAGTCCGAAAATACGGTAATTAATTTTTAAGCTGTAATTAACTCGATTAAAAAAATTTAATCGTTTGACAGCCCTAATATTAATATATATAATTATACACATAGTTGTGTGGGCAAGAAAACCCTATATCATAGACTTCATAATATATATATTATACTATTATATACAATAACAAAGTCTATGCCTATATGTTGCTCACTCAACATAATTAACTATGTACTGCGTTTGCACTAGTTTTTGGGACCCCCCTCTGTTATTGAGAGGGTTGGTATGCTCTATCAGACGCGGGAGTGAGGATACGGAAAGGCTGTGAGTGACATCATCACTCGAAATTAATATCTCAATATCTATAAAACGATAACAACACAAATGAAAATTTTTACAGCACAAACGATTGACACCATTTTTAATCAAAATGTGGGGTTGCTTGACCTCAGATTGACATATGAAACAATGGTTAATATCTAAAAAAAAAAAAAAACAGGACAAACGAAACTTTTTTTCAGCACAAACGAATGACCTAATTTTTCTACAACTTTGCATGTGATGGGGGGCCAACTTCACGGAGGTGAGGTTGTCTCATTGAAAAAGTAGATCTTGGAGCTAAAAACAATTAGCACCCCTGTTCGACAGTGACCTGAAAATAATGTTACAATAAAATATCAACTTAATGGGTTTATACACACTAATTGATCTATACTCTTGTTTATATGATTAGGTGTATCCATAACTTCACCTCTCAATGCTAGACATTTTTAAACTTAAGTGTAAAACTGAATCTACAAATAAGATAACAAGATTAACATTATACTTTTTAAAGGTGTGTTTTTATACAGTATCTATTAAATCCATTGTATTAAAAATTGTCTGCTGTGGATAGTTTGCATTTTAAGTTTTTTTTTTTTTTCTATTTAAAGTGCTCAATTAATTTATTTTATTTCTTTAAATAGTACTGGTACTACCATGATTGTCTGTTTATGCAATCATTTTGATAGCAATATCATGTGTGTCATGTGAAAAAATTAGGACACCCCATGGAAGCCTGTGTTTTCTAACATATTTGGTCATATGGATATTTAATATCAATTTTAACAATCTTGAGGGATTCAAGTAATAGACCTAAACAATTAAATGGGAAAAAAAGTTTTTTTTTAATAACTTGGTAAAATGTAAATCTATATAAATGCAATTTCTGCTGAGGAATAAATTAGGACACCCCCACATTCAGTCCCACTTAAAATGGCTACAATCACACCCAGGGGTATCACGTCAGGTGCACATAATTAGAAAATCATTACCCAGTGTTTTGAAGGAGGCATGCCTTATTTAAACCTTGATTTAGTTTGATGTGCCCCTGACTGTTGAAGTGAGAGAAAACACAATCAAAGGAGCTGTCTGACGCCTTCAGAAAGAAGATTGTCGACGCTTAGGTATCGCAAAAGAATATTACATCAGCCATTCCACTTTCTGGAAAATAGTCTACAAGTGGAAGACATTAAAAAAAACTGCCAACATGCTGACGTCTGGCCGTCCAAGCAAGTTCACCCCTAAAGCAGACCGCAAGATGCTAAAAGAAGTCTCCAAAATCCCTAAAATGTCATCACGTGACTTACAGCAGGCACTTGCTACTCTTGACGTGAAAGTGCATGCCTCAACAATCAGAAAGAGACCTCACAATTTTAACCTTCATGGGACGTGTGCAAGGAGGAAACCTTTGTTCTCCAAGAAGAACATGAAGGCCAGAAGTTTGCCAAAGTGAATGTAGACAAAGACAAGGACTTCTGGAATAATGTTCTTTGGACAGATGAATCTAAGATTGAATAATTTGGATAACAGAACAGAGGAGATGTTTGGCATAAACCCAATACAGCATTCAAGGAAAATAACCTCATACCAAATGTGAAGCGTGGAGGTGGAAGTGTCATGGTTTGCGGATGCTTTGCTGCAGCAGGACCTGGCCAGCTCATCATCATAGAATCCACTATGAATTCTATCATGTATCAGAGGGTGCTTGAGGAACATGTGAGATCATCTGTGAAAAAATGAAAGATGAGGCAAAACTGGACCCTGCAACATGACAATGATCCAAAACATACCAGTAAATCCACCAAGGACTGGCTGAAAAGAAATGGAAATTCCTGAAATGGCCGAGTCAAAGCCCAGATCTTAATCCCACTGAGATGCTGTGGGGTGACTTGAAACGGGCTGTACATGCAAGAAACCCCTCAAACATCTCACAGCTGAAAGTATTCTGCGTTGAGGAGTGGGGCAAACTTTCTTCAGACCATTGTCAAAGACTGGTAGATGGCTACAAAAAGCGTCTCACTGAAGTTACTTCAGCCAAAGGGGGTATCACTAGCCAGGGGCGGACTGGTAATCTGCGGGTTCTGGAGGATCACAGAGCGGCCGGTGCCCTGGACGGCCGGCGGACGCCATTCATTATACATCACTCTTTTTATCCCCCCATCGTCTGATTATATACAGTTCGCATCCAAGCCGACTGGTGGCAGCAATGCGCCTGGCTGTTCACCACCAATCTGATGGAAGAATGAAGAAAGCACAGAGTAGCCTTAATTGGTTCCTTGTGGAAGCAAAATAGCGACGAACGTTAATGCACAATATAGATGGTGGTGGCAAAAAAAAAAAAAAAAGGGGTGGCGGTTAGGCAAGGTTAGGGACAAAAAATTAAAGAAGCTGGAGAGCGAAGCATTAAAATGTCATAAATTGACAAATATTTTCGCAAGCAGCAGTCTGCCTGCAACGGCCACGTCGGGTAACAACTGCCCAGCCCCCGGCGATGGTGAGAGTGGGAGCGGCAGCCGCTCTGTCGTGCAGCCGGTGGAAGGAGAGAGAAAGAAGAGGGAGGGGGTAATGATAAGCTGGTGGAAGTTCCCCAGACAAGCGTCGGGCAAGTATGTTAGCCTGGTACTCCAGACTCACCGCTGTTCCAGCTATTCTCTCAGTGTTTGAAAAATACAGGGAGAACAGTCTGGCCGTGCCAGGCAACAAGTAAGTAGGGATGAAGAGGGTTACTTGCTCGGTATACTGGCAATTGTTATCCACCAGGTAGCTACATTTTAAATGAAATAAATGACAAAGGGTTAGTGCCAGCTAGTCCATGTACCTGTTTGCAATCGTGTCAAGTTACAGTATGCTAGTCCTACTATCACTCTCCTAAGAAAAAATATTTTAGCTGTAAAACAACATATGCACACGCAGCAGAAATATTAATTCAGAAGAAATATAACAAAATATTAATAAAATGAAAGGTTTTACTACTTTAAAGTTTAGGTAGTTAAATTGATATGATATAAATTCTTTATTTATATATCGTTTTGTTTTCTGGTTAATACTTTCCAATGAAGGTTATGTATACAGGATATGTCTTGAAATGTTTATTGTATTTTCATTGAAATGTATTATTTGTGTGGCAAGATTAATTATAGCATAAACAATGAAGTCATTTTATAGACACGGGATAAGTGCTATTATAATCAATTGGATACATAAAACTTGCTTTAAAAAATAAATTCTTTCATTTGTTTATTCAGGTTGATCATAGAGCTAGGGCAGAAGATCATGAATCCAACTCCAGTTCAGCCTTGCAGTACTTTGAGCACCCCAAGTCAGACAGTCACAGTCTAGACACATTTTCTTCATTTTTCTCTCAAAGTGCACAAAATCGATGCATTTTACAATAAAATGTAAAAAAAAAAAAAAAAAATTCTCCCGTGGGGGGGGGCATGCCCCCGGGCCCCCCTAGAGGGTCTGTGTTTCCCTTCGTACAGCGATTCTTGTGGGCTGGGCTGAGTCAAAGTCCAGGGCTGCTTTTTAGTCCCAGTCCGCCCCGGTCACTAGCTATTAGGTGGTAGGGTGTCCTAACTTTTTCCTCAGTTAGAATATAAATTTTTTATTCATATAGTTTGGTTTAATGAGTAAAACAATGTTACTTTTTGTTGTTTACCTGCAATTAAATCACTTTCTTTTCCAGAGATAAAGAAAAACAAGATCCGACGTTGATATGTGAACATTTCTTAATAAAGAACTGAATATTTAATAGGGTGGCGTAATTTTTTCACATGACTGTAGGGAAACACCGAAATGAAAATTGTGGGCTGAAACAAAAAACGGGAAAAAAATTCCACAAGTCAATATACGGTAGATGATAGACAACTGATTTTGGATGTCCAAAACAAACAAGGATACCGCAAGAAGATATCTTAATTGTGTATTGATTAATTGTGCAATGGTAATTTAAATCAGTCTAAATGATGCTGCTGCTTTGACATCTGTAAACATGGTTGTACGCCTGAAAGAAGTTTCACGCGGCATGGAGAGTGACGAAGGCGGAACTGAGCAGATGAGCTGGTGGCAGATCAGATTGATTGTTTGATTGTCACACTTTCAATAAAATGAAAGATCATTGCTGACTTACTTTGTTTTTGGTTTTTTTTTTGTCACGGGGGAGCATATTTGGGAGCTGGTCTGGGTTGCCAGATGGGACAGTTTTAAGCCCAACTACATTTAAAACCTGCCCAGTTTAATTAAAAGCAGCCCAAATATCAACCAAGATGTTTCACTTCTACAACTCAGGGTTTTTTGCTTAAAATCACCATCAAATGTGATTTGATCATTGTCAAAATCACACAGATGAACAAAACAGTGTCTACTTTAACTAAAACCACCCAAACATTTATTCGGTTTCTAATTTTAATGAGGATAGCATGCAAACAATGACAGAATGAGAAAAATAAGTAAGTGAACCAGCACATTTGATATTTTGTGGGCCACCCCTTTGGCAACAATAATTTAAACCAGACGCTTCCACTAGCTGAAGAGCAGTCTGGCACATCGATCAGGACTAATCTTGGCCCATTCTTCTCTACAAAAATGCTGTAGTTCAGTCATATTCCTGGGATGTCTGGCATGAATCGCTGTCTTTAGGTCATGCCACAGCATCTCAATGAGGTTCAAGTCTGGACTTTGACTTGGCCACTCCACAACTTGTATTTTGTTCTTCCGAAACCATTCTGAAGCTGGTTTACATCTGTGTTTTGGGTCGTTGTCTTCTTGCAACATCCATTCTGTTTTTAGCTTCAACTGTCTGACAGCAAGTTGTCTAGGCCCTGAAGCAGCAGCGAAACAGCCCCAAATCATGATGCTCCTTCCACCATGCTTCACAGTGGGGATGATGTGTTGATGATGTGTTGAGCTGTTCCGTTTTTCCTCCACATATGACGTTCTGTGTTATTTCTCAACAATTTAACTTTGGTTTCATCAGTCCACAAAATATTTTGCCAGAACTTCTGTGGAGTGTCCAAGTGCCTTTTTGCGAACATTAAACGAGCAACAATGTTTTTTTTTTTTTTTTTGGCTTCATCCATGGAGTCCTCCCATGAACACCAGTCTTGGCCATAGTTTTACATATAGTTGATGTGTGCACAGAGATATTGGACTGTGCTAGTGATTTCTGTAAGTCTTTAGGAGACACTCTAGGGTTGTTTTTACCTTTCTGAATATTCTGCACTAAACTCTTGGCATCATCTTTGGTGGACAGAGGATGCTGGGATACACAGATACACAGTAGAGGCCCCTTTTAACCAATGGCGTACCGCAAGCAACACGTCACTTCTGCTCATTAATATTCATGACAAACACTTTGAATTTTTTCATTATTAAAAAAAAATCTTAATTCTATAATTTATTTACACATACCCCTTACTAAAGCTTTTATTACAACAGAAAAGGTAACAGTGGCAGTCAGATACCGTTTTAATTTTTTCAGGTCATTCATCGTCAGACAAAAGCAGCACGGCAAAACACTACGATAAAAATAAGTAAAAAAAAAAAAAATCTAAATTACCTTACATCTTCATCCTGTGAAGGGCGATACCCCCCAACTAAATGTTTACTGCATTTTCAACTTGCTGGTGTTAAATGTCCGCTCAAGGTGATCCATTCTTCACATTTTTTCCTCCGAGTTTTTGGTTTCAGGAAACGTATGAAGAAAACATCCTTCTTATGTCGTAATGTCTAGAGTCGTTTCTACAAGTTCCATATCAGCAGTGCTTGATCGGCATGTTCGGTTTTGAAAGATTACCCGAGAAATATAATCATTTGTATGCGAGGGCATTTTTTATAATGTTCCACTTCCACTTTACATTGCGACGTCACGGTCTAGCATTCGTGCGGTACGCTATTGCCAATAGCAGAGCAGCTATAACATCCTGAAATTTCTCTCATAACAAAAAGCAATATTTTCCCGTTGAGGCATGTCTTAACCTGAAAACTCTGTATGTAGAGACGGTCGTCAGTAGAGGTACATCTGTATACAGTATTTTAGAGCATTTGGTATTTATTTGGATCAAATATATTGGTCTGTTAAGAAAACACAAACGTAAAATGACCTTTAACCAGTGCAAATCTCTGAAACTATGTTAGGCCGACTCCACAATAATTAAAACACTATCCTTAAAGCAGAAATGTGAAGTAATTTCATAACATGCCAAATAGGGTCACAATTAAAGTAATTAAACATTGTCCAACAAATAAAGCATGAAAAAATAATTTATATGTTGTATATTTGACAAAATAATCGCCTTTCCGAAGTTCGAGCCTGAAAGGGGACGAACCCGGAAGTGATACGTCACACCGGGAACAGCGATGGCAGCTCCATACATACGGCCGCCATACAAAGCCCTTTAACACAATGATTCAAACAGCGATATAAGTGATAGATCGAGCGCAAGGGAGGAGATCCAAGTTTTTGAAGAGTTGGAGGAAGAAGAGGAAGTTGGAATTTTATGTTGGACCTAACATGTATTAGCCAGACGCTAATCAGGATGCAAACAATGTGCCTAGACTACCTGACATGGAATGGATACAAGACCTATCGAGATTACAAGATTGGTAAGATATAGGCTGTTATTTTTTTCATGATTTGAAGATGCAGGCATTTGCACATAATTTTATGTCTTCGTCTATCTGATGACATTGTTAAAAAAAATAATAATCAGACTTCATGTTCATTTTGGCAGATCCGGCAGCTCTCGTGCATATCAAATAAAAATATAAAAACGTTGGGGGGAAAAAAAGAGATGAGTCGTTGATGGCTTTCTCCACTTTATTGTGGCAACAATAAGAAAACAAAATAATTGCGGACTGCCGCCACATTTGACCGCGAAGTTTTGCTTCTCGCTGATCTCCTCCTCGCCTCCTACTACTCCAGCGTCTCTTAAACGGATCGTGCATAGTGTCTTGTTGTGAGCTTTTTGTTGACAAAGGTATCGAACAAACGACGTGCTGACAACTTTGTTTCTTTATTAACACATGGAGCTAGCAGTATGAACACAGCTTGGGGCTCTCGGCAGGAAGTGACGTCTAATGGCGTGAGGATATGTAGTTTTTTCACACAAGCTAACAGATTACAAAGCACCACTTCAGTGTTGTGCCTAGACTATTTCCCATGATTCACTGCATGTCTTGCGCGCTCGCTGATTCGCTGCCAGAAATTAAAACCAAAACGCTTGTTGTTGTCACCTGTCAGCAGCTCTCGTACCTAAACCACAAACTAGATCAAGCGATCACCGTGAAAGAAACGCCGAACCGTACAAATGCAATGCAATGCTTGAAGCATGCAGGTGGAAATACATAATACAAATACAAATAAATGTGCACAAACTCACCGGCGGTTTGTGTCTCTTACGGCAACGTGACCGTGAATTACTGCGACGCCGACCCGCTTATATTCACATCCACACCCCTTTCCCGATTGACAGTGGATTAACCCTTTCGGACAAGATCGTATATGACGCACAATTTAAACACGCTTAACCTAGCGAACGCAACAACAACTATGATCGGGGATTGCCACGAGTTAACTTTCGGCTAACGTCGCCAGCTTATACTGTTCATTCCACAACAGTTGGCAGCTCTGCTTTGACAAAGTCATCAGTCATCTATCCAAAAATCAAACTTTTTGGCAAATCGCCACACACCGCCGTGGCATCTTACCGAGAAGCAATGCAACAAACAATACTGTTCTATGGCGGACTTCGCTCGCACTTCCCGGTGTGACGTAATTTCCGAAGATTGCCGAAGAAAAGCATTGTCGTTGTCAAGGGCATTGCTATGGGTTAAACAAATAATCTGGAAGGGTTGTGTTAAAAAAAATAATGAAAATATGCTTAAATTTGTTTAGCCATTGATATTATTCAAAAACATGGTTGGCCAACCTTAGTTCACATTTCTGCTTTAAGTATTTCATAAAGTAATAATATTAAATATAATTCAAGTATGATAACGCTACCTTTGAAATTCCCTGCCCCGTCGCCATTATCGCTGTCTTGTTGTGTTTATCAGAGCGTGCAGTGAAGCAGGGCGTGATCTGCCCACCTAGCCAATCACATCGTGTTTGCAACGACATCACCACCCCCTTTCCTCCTCCCCCCTCCCGCTCTGCTCTCTCCAGGCAGGCAGCTATGTGTGACAAAATCAGACAACTCGTGCGCTTTATTCAACCAATAGTAACGCGTCCCTTCACATCCTCGGTAACAGCGTTGCAAAGATGGAAAAATTAATTTGATTATTCACTACTGAAACAATTTACGTCCTTAGAAATGCTGTTAACTCCAACAGTTATTATAAACACTGGTAATTAAAGAATGAGATACCACCTGGGAGAGCCTGGGCCAGAAGGGGAGAGCTTCTGCAGCACCACCAGCTTGCATTCTCATTTATTAATTCTTTCATACTGAATGCATTGACAGGCATAACATTAGGATGTTTCCAGAGGTTGAAGTAGATATCTTCATATCAGTTCTGTTGACAAATGATCAGTTTTCGTACATGAGAAAAGTTAACTCATTCACTCCCAGCCATTTTCACCGGTGCAACCCCCTTCGCTCCCGGACGTTTTACTGTATTTTGACTGATTTTGCTCGGCCCACAGAAAATTCTATTCTATTGCCATATAAACATAGAACCCACCAAAAGAAAGATTAGACCCTCTTCTTTCATCAGGAAAAAGTGTTAGTTCATATCTTTTTCCATTCTTTAGAAATCAGAATGAGAAAATAGCTTAGTGTGAGCAATTTTCCAATTTCTGATGAAAAAACGGAGAAATGGAGCTTTTTGTAAAAGCATACATTTTAAACATAACTTTTACTTTAACACAGCTATTTTTTGCTTTAGTTACATCCCAAACATCTGAATAATGTTTTCCTTTTACAAAATAACATAACAAAACATATAAAGCTTTTGCTAGCAAAGTAAGAATGTATTTACACATAACTGAGAGATGACGCGGTTGTGGCTGCGACAGCGGTGGTAAACTTTTCCCTCATCGCTGCCTGTCTTTGCTCAGCGAGCAGCACGGACTCAACGGCATCGTCCGCTGCACTGGTGGTCCTGGGCGTCCTCCCGGTTGTTCTGCTCGGTCGTCTGCCGCCTGGCATCCTGGACGTCCATTCGGTCGTCTTCTGTCGGCGGCCCGGCCGTGCAGCCAGCCGTACATTCCGTTGAATCGGGTTGCGGGTCTTACCAAATGCACTGCTGCCCTCCAGTGGCCAGTTTTATTGCTTTAAAACGGATTTTTAGCGTTGTGCTTTGGAGCTAAGTTGAATCAGAACCCAGAGATGTCTCTTGTGAAAAAAAAATGTAAAAGATGTATAACTACGTCTTTAGGACTCTGAAACAATTAAAAATAGAACGTATTTATCCATTTTTTGGGAGCAAATGAATTAAACATCGTCTCCATTTACTTCACTGACTTTGTCAATGTTTCAGTGATGAGTCATTATTTACAGATTGCTCCAAAATGGACTAATTGTATTGAGAATAAAATGTTTCATTTCCCAGAGTAAAAAATATATAGTTATTGACCATTCTGTCAGGACAATCCCCATGGGGGCTTTCAGCCCACGTTTCACTCTCAATTTAAAAAAAAAATTTTGGGTGATTATTGTAAGTCTATATACAGTACAATATACAGTACTAAAATGACTGTATATTCCCACCTTTTCAATCTGCTCAAGAATGTATGACAGTAATGGATAATGATAATCTTGCTGCAAAGACCAGATAAGGCAAAATACAGTGTTTTATTGTAGCACTCACACATAGGCATATCAATTGTAAAAGGGCAATACTGTACATCAAATCTGATCTGCATCATAAAACAAGGTATTTATGAAAAGACATATGTACTTTGAAGATCATTTTTCGTCAAATGCTTGAATAAAAAGACCGACATTTAACATATTGCAGCACGACTCATTGTAAAACCTAATGCATGAGGTCAATACAGTGTGACTTAAATTATCAGCCTTGGTTCCAGCAGAGAGTCCCATCGTTCAGCAACCTGCGGGCACACATTGAAAATAATTACAGTGGTACCTCAAGATACAAAATTCATTCTGAATTGGCTTTTGTATCATGATTTCAACATTTGTTCATTTGCCCCCACCCAGTCAAAATGGATGCCTTCTAACGCCGCTAATGGCAGCCGGTGAGTTAATTTATTTGGCCAGAAATAAAATGGTCCGTCACACATAAGATCTAATTGCCATGAATGTGGCCCGCGAACCAAAATGAGTTTGACACCTCTGGTCTAAAACATGGCATTATTTAGCTATATATTATTACTTTTGGGCTATTTTTTAAGTGCCAGCTACAAGTATACAAACATTCAAAATAGTGCTTTGCAATCATTTTGCTTTACACAAAAAAAATAAATCTTGATTTGTTAAAAACTACAGCTTACAGAAAAAAAAAGATTAGACTTGGATTCGGCACTCCAAAATTACATAAGCACAAGTTTAATGCAAAAAGTATGAAAATTAAATGATTAGAAATTACCCTGGATTCTCTGGACACAGCGTACTCTACAAGCTCTGATCCGTCTGGGTTCTGATACACCAGGTCAAACTTTCCAGGCTCAGAAGGGGCTGGTAAAGGAGGATAAAAACCAAGATGAATTTCAGTATAAAAGGAAAGCTTTAAAGTGCCTATGACAGCAAAAAGCATGTTTATTTCATATTTTCAGCAGTATTTTATGCGCCTGAATAAAATGGACCGCTTGGATGTGTGTGAAAGCGATCGATATATTTATTTAGTGTTTTGAATCCCGCACCATGAAAATGAGCGACTTCCTGTTTTGACGAGGATTGCTAATGTGACGTCAGCGGGACAGTCATCTTCAGTACATAGCCAATACTACAGTATGCAGAACCACTGCGGATTCAGCTGGTTTTGCGGATTAATTTGTTTATTTTTTGCATCACGCCAGCCAAACGGCTGCAGAAAAATGTTGCTGCACCTGGGAGAGGCTTGTGAGCTTTTTTGGGATTTCAAAAGGTTCCCATTCACCGGTGGATATTGGCCAAAACAAGCCCTACTACTGTTAGACCATTGGACTTACGGGGAAGTGAGTAAACATCGTGTTTTGTATTATATCAAATACTGGGATCATTTTAATATGTAGGTGGCTTGCATTTTGTGGCTGACATGCTCCTTGTCCACTCGGCTGACGACCGACGGCTAGTCGCACATCCCCCCCGCCGGGAGAGCACTATACTCTGCTTATTCGGCCCTCTTCATGTGCCCAGTTTTCTGTCAAATTTTCCACCCGAATAGAAATCGCAACTATGTGTTAATAAAATTGCCGCAAACACAGCGATTACAAAGTAAACACTACAAACTTTCTTAGTATAAAAGACTATTTACTGACTTTTTATCATGGATGGGCATCTAGAAAAGCTCTCCTAAGACACATTCTGTCATGTTAGCTGCACAACAACTGCAGCCGCTCTCCTACAACTCTCTCGCTGTTTACATCTTCGCAGTGTAGTTAAGCATTATTTTGCCATATTCGTGTTGACCATTTTGCAGCTACACTCTCCTCCGACGTCAGCTGGATTGTCCGGCGGTCATTGTCCAGCTGCTTCCCCGCAAACGAGCCCTCTGCCCTCAGCAGAGGAAGACGAGCTCTAACTTGCTCGCCGCCGGGCTGGTTGCCGATCGGCGATGACAATTGACAACCCTGCCGCCGTGTGAAACCATCCGGGCTAGTTATGTGCGATTTTCCGCTTTGAAGAATTTAAAACATCACTCGGTTCGGGTTAGCATGTCAGCTAGCTGTCACACCTCTTGGTGTGTTTACATTCTCCGCAGGTGACAGGGAAATGACAAAAGCCCGACTAACTACTGTGGCATAAAATATCGTTCGGGAGGTGCAACAGTAAAGGTGAAGTCAACAGTTTTGACCATTATGGAGTAATTTTGCCATGTCGTACTGAATAAATGCATTTTTATTATTTCATATTCCCTTTCGCACAAGACTGTTATTTGTCATGACCATACCATTTATTTAGCTATTGGTGAAAAATACTTGGATAAAAAGAATATCCTGTAAAAATATTGGTGTAGAGAGACTGAAACAATGACATTTTGCGGCTCTCTTCGTCACATTTTCCTCGTTCTGAATAGTTCCTCCTCAATGGGCTGAATAGTAAAACAGATGAAACCATTCTCCTGCTGACATCATCCACCTGTTGGGGACGCTAGAGCCCTTTAATGGTAGGCGTGGCTAACCGGTAGACTAAAAGACTAATTTCTCGTCATCTGCGCTTTGCCAAATTGTTGTATATAGTCGAATCGTCTCAAAACATGATTCTAAGTCACATAATAATGCTATTTAAGACTTTTTTTCTTCCTGTCGTACGCACTTTAAAGGAGCAATATGTATGATTGATGCCCAAAAACGGTATTGCAACCAGAATCAAAATATTGAAGGGCACAACATCCACTTCATTCCCCTTTGAGCTGCCAGACAAGTGCTTTGCAAAGGAGAATCAAGTTGCAATATCAACTAATGTTGCATTTTAATTAGAAACGAGGTTGCTTTGCTGCGCTAGTCTGTATACTACTGGTGAGTTCGCGTAAGTACACGTACTTGTAGTTCAAATACACGCACTTGTAGTTCAAATACACGTAAGTAAACGTACTTGTGGTGAAAATAACCCTGGGTACTAAAACGATAATTATCGTCATATAATTTTGTAAACAGAAGTAATAAAAATGCTCGATAAAAGCCAATAGATTTAAACTGTAATTACACTGGAGAGAAGGGTGGTGCTGATGCTCATTTTTGAAACTGAAAATTTTCTTTCGTCTATTTGCAAGGTGATTCAAAAAGAATGTCCTATAATCACCGCACGATATGTCAAAAACAAAAAAATTCAGGCTTGGACAAATATGCTGAACATAACTTCATGCTTTACATTGAATTCCTCACTATCACACCGGATTTCATGTTTTACTGGTACATTAATCAAATGTGGCTATCACCAGCAGCACGGACAACATCAAGCTTATATGAGAATTCTTCCAAAATCAACATGGTGGACTGCAACATACTAAGGCGTGTTAGTGAGGATTTCCATGTAAAAACATGAACTTATGTTCAACATATGTGCCCAAGCCTGAATTTTGTAATGCTTTTTGTTTTTGACTAGGGCTGTCAAACAATTACAATTTTTGATCGAGTTAATCACAGCTTAAAAATCAATTAATCGTAATTAATCACAATTCAAACCATCTATAAAATATGCCATATTTTTCTGGAAATTATTGTTGAATTTGGAAAGATAAGACACAAGACGGATATACTGTATACATTCAACATACTGTACATAAGTACTGTATTTGCTAATTATAACAATAAATCAACAAGATGGCATTAACATTATGAACATTCTGTTAAAGCAATCCATGGATAGAAAGACTTTTAATTCTTAAAAGATAAATGTTAGACAAGTTATAGAAATTTTATTTAAAAACCCATCTTAATGTTTTCGTTTTAATAAAATTTGTAAAAATTTCAATCAAAAATTACCTGGTAGCTCGCCATTGTTGATGTCAATAATTACACATGGTGGTGCTTAAACCCATAAAATCAGTTGCACCCAAGCACCAACAGAGGGCGACAAAACACCAAAAAACACAACTAACAAGTGGACATGACACTGTGCTGTCATTTTAATCTGTTTGAGCGGGGCATGTGCGTTAAATGCGTCAAATATTTTAACGTGATTAATTTAAAAAATTAATTACCGCCCGTTAACGCGATAATTTTGACAGCCATAGTTTTTGACATATTGCATGATGGTTTTAGGACATTCTTTTTGAATTGCCCAACATTTTGTTGACATTGTCAGACCACTTAAGACTTCATGCAGAAAAGGCTTAAACATGTTTCAGAGTGTAAATTAAGTTTTCTATCTATGGAAATTGTTGGAATTGTTGTGCATACAGTTAACATTTATGCTTTCCTTATAGTTAGTCAACTGATAGGATAACTTCTGTCTAGTTAGCCTTTCTTTGTCCTAGCCCATGTGCCCCCCATGTAGTCTATGTATTCTATTCTATGTTCTATGTTGCTTTCCTAACCCCTCCCATCCTATTGTTTGCCCCTGAATAGAGAAGGTTGCTATCACGGCAGCTGGGGTTAGCAGCTACCAACCTCCACAAAAGCTACATCGACTTCCTGCGTGTTCTTTTTAGCCAAGCTAGGTGTACATAAACCTCACTTCAAATCTAACACATATATAATTTGGGGGGATTACATATCTACCGCAGATTTTGCGCAATGTTCTGAATTTTGTTAACTTTTAATTTTGTGCAGTTTTCCTCATACAGGTAGTCCCCGGGTTACGGACAAGTTCCATTCCTACACTGGCGACGTAACCCGAATTGCTGCGTAAATCGTAATTATACCTTTAAATACCTCTAAATCTCAAAATAACGATCGAAAAAGTCCAAAAGCATTGTATTTTGTTTAATGATGGAGGATACACTGCCCTCTGTTGGCAACGTTGGATCTGGCTGGACCATCTCCTTATGACTGAGGAGCAGACTCTCGTCTGAAACGCTTTGGTTTGGCCCACATAAGGCAGGAAGTTGTTTCAGCTAATACAGTGGTACCTCGACATACGATCGCTTCGGCACACGATGTTTTCGACATCCGATGTAAAATTTGACTCGCCGTTTGTTTCTACATCCGACGACATGCTCGAAATACGACGATTTATGACAGCGACGCAGTTTCTGTGTTCTACCCCCAATACGGACGTACAGCGGATTTTCTTGTGAGAGAAATGAACATGGGCTCCAAGAAGGTTAGTGCAGGTGGTGAAAAAAAGGTGACGCTTACCACTGAAATGGAGATGGAAATGTGCGCGTCCGTGAACTGGTATGACAATACAGCCGTAGAATGTCTCCTATCTTAACGGTTCTCCGCCGACTTCTGTTCGGCAGTCTTTATAAGTTAAGATGACAATTATTATCGTGGTAATAATCGGCAAAGAAGTCGCCAACTTCATCAGGTTTTTAATCATTTATTTCGGAACTTGTGCAGCACAACACGCCTTCTGTCCCACGCAGTATAAGCCAAAAACAGCAGACATTAAAAGTGAAACTAAAACCTCTAACGAGTGCACTTATCTCACTGTCACTTATCTCAGCGCGTTCAGGTACAGCACGCAAACACATCCGCCACATTCGAACCCGATTCGTTAGATTAGTACAGGAATTATTATTATATTATCATTCCGATTTTTATTCATAATTTATTTGTTTTGCTATGTGTAATTGCCATCTGTAATAGTACGAGCAGTATTTATTAAGATTTAGTGTAGGTTTTCGGGCTGCGGAACGAATTATTGGAAATATAATGTATTCTCATGGGAAAATCCTGCTCAACATGCGACCATTACGACTGACAAACAAGGTCCTGGAAGGAATTAACTTCGCATGTAGGGGTACCACTCTGCAGTGTATCACAAAAGTGAGTACACCCCTCGCATTTCTGCAGATATTTAAGTACGGTATACCTTTTCATGGAACAACACTGACAAAATGACACTTTGACACAATGGAAAAGTAGTCTGTGTGCTGCTTATGTAATAGAGTTAATTTATTTTCCCCTCAAAATAACTCAAAGCCATTAATATCTAAACCCCTAGCAACCAAAGTGAGTACACCCCTTAGTGAAAGTTGTCAATATTACCATACAGTACAACATGTCAACTGTCAATATATTGTGTGGCCACCACTATTATCCAGAACTGCCTTTACTCTCCTGGGCATGGAGTTGAACACAGCTTCACAGGTTGCCACTGGAATGCTCTTCCACTCCTCCATGACGACGTTGCAGTTGGCAGATATTTGAGACTTTGTGCACCTCCACTTTCCACTTGAGGATCCCCCAAAGATGTTCTATTGGGTTAAAATCTGGAGACATGCTTGGCCAGTCCATCACCTTTACCCTCAGCTTCTTCAGTAAAGCAGTGGTCATCTTTGAGGTGTGTTTGGAGTCATTGTCAAGCTGGAACACTGCCCTGCGACCCAGTTTCTGGAGGGAGGGGATCATGCTCTGCTGCAGTATTTCACAGTACATGTTAGAGTTCATGTTTCCCCTCAATGGAATGCAACTCTCCAACACCTGCAGCACTCATGCAGCCCCAGACCATGACATTCCCACCACCATGCTTAACCGTAGGCATGACACACTTATCTTTGCACTCCTCACCTGGTCGCCGCCACACATGCTTGAGACCATCGGAACCAAACAAATCAATCTTCGTGTCATCAGACCAGAGGACATGGTTCCAGTAATCCATGTGCTTTGTTGACATGTCTTCAGCAAACTGTTTGCGGGCTTTCTTGTGTACCGTCTTCAGAAGAGGCTTCCTCCTGGGGTTCGCGTACGGTCTGAGCACGAACAGGCTGACCCCCCCCCCCCCCCCCACCTCTTCAATCTCTGCAGCAATGCTGACAGCACTCCTGCGACGATCTTTCAAAGAAAGCATTTGGATGTGACACTCAGCACGTGCGCTCAGCTTCTTTGGAAGACCAACCCGAGGCTTGTTCTGAGTGGACCCTGATCTTTTTAAACGCTGGATGATCTTAGCCACTGTGCTGCAGCTCAGTTTCAGGATGTTGGCAATCTTCTTGTAGCCTTGGCCATCTTCATGTAGTGCAAAATACATCTTTTAAGATCCTTAGAGAGTTCTTTGCAATGTGGTGCCATGTGGGAACTTTCAGTGACCAGTATGAGAGAGTGTGAGACCTGCACTACAAATTTGAACACACCTGCTCCCTATGCACACCTGGACCTAGTAACACTAACGAGTCACATTAACTTTTGGAGGGAAAATGACAAGCAGTACTCAATTTGGACATTTAGGGATGCATTTTCTAAGGGGTGTACTCACTTTTGTTGCTAGGGGTTTAGATATTAATGGCTATATTTTGAGTTATTTTGAGAGGAAAATAAATTAACTCTATTATATAAGCTGCACACAGACTACTTTTCATTGTGTCAAAGCGTCATTTTGTCAGTGTTGTCCCATTAAAAAATATACATCTGCAGAAATGCGAGGGGTGTACTCACTTTTGTGATACACTGTACTGTATATGTTTTTGTATGCATTCGTAATCAAGTTACAGCTATAGTTTGTGGAGTTGTGTGTGAGCGATTTGCTATGAGAATTGTAAATACGTTAGCATTTGTAGCATTTGAAATAGCAGATTTTGTTAGGCAAATTATTAAAATGAGTGTCGTTTTGAACATACAAGTGTATATTCGTGTTACAGCCAGAGGTGGGTAGGAACGCGTTACATGTGGTAACTTTTTGTGAAAAATGTACTTCTAAGAGTAGTTTTTGTAAGCTATATTTTTACTTTCCTTGAGTAGATGTGTGAAGAAAAAAACGCTACTCTTACTCCGCTACACAAGAGTCGATACATTTTTCCTCGTTATTCTACATATTAAATTCGTTTTTTTTCCCAGCAATGCCAAGAGTAAAGACGTGCCTGGTTTATTGCTGGGGTAGCTCTACCGATCTCACTAATGAGACGTCGCAACAATAATCACATGACTCCATGAGACCAATCACATGCAATCTTGCTGTTCTATCATTTTTGGCTACTCTACCCACTTCTGGTTACAGCTTTACAAATTGTCTAAAGTAAAGGAAGTTAAAAGCCTTAAAAACCACAATTGGCTTGTATGCTGTCTGTCAGGCTGAAAATTGTAACGTTAAGTGAGGACAAAACTTGTCATAATAATAAACTAAATTAAAAAATAAGATACTGTCAGGTACCATTTACGCAACTTACAAAAAAAATTGAATAAAAAAACAAAACAACTGGAGACAAAATGGTGGACGTGACTCCGGCATCGTAAAATTGAAATCACCTACGTCGAGTACGTCGTAACCCGGGGACTACCTGTATTTGTGAAATGCTGTTTAGTAATTTGTCACCATGTATCTTTGTTCTGACATTAAAGATTAAAGCAGGATCTGGTTTTGTCAACTTTCACTCAGGTGCAAAAGTCAGACTTTAAATTTCAAAGAAAAAAGTGATAATTATCAATATCGACTGATAAGAACATTTTTTATCGTGATAAAGATTTTTGTCATATTGCCCAGGTCCAGATGGAAGTACACGTGACGATTATCGATACACTGGTCAGGAAATCATTCTAGGATATTCTACAAAACAACTATTAAACAGAAAAACAAGCAATTTTCATCCTTCTGCTGTGAATTGGAATAGGTTTATCACTAGTAGACGTCCGGGAATGAATTCGCTGCCACCCTCCCAGCTCAAACGAATTGGAGGTCTATGGCGGTCAATGACAACCAATGAGTTTAATTTGGAGCGCATTTCAGGCCATTTGCTTCTTGATTTTTGGTAACTTTGTGTTGATTTTGGGGCATTTATGTGCCACTTCCGGTTTATTTTGGGTTACAGAACAGGAAGGGATCCAAGAATCTCCCAAAATGAATAGGCCATGACTTAAACTCATCAGAAAGTGACCTGTAAATGCCCTAAAATGAACAAAAAGTGATATATTGATTGTTGGCAGGAGCATATCGATAACGTTTTGGGATACAAAGTATCACGATATATCACCCTTTCGATATTTTGTCACACCCCTACGTAAAACAGTCTCGATTATTGGTTAAAAGGAAAAAACATGCGGGTAGCATTTATTTTACGTAAATATTGTGAACTATAAGGCTAGTTAGTAAGGAAATTAACGGCCGCCATATGTAAACAAAGAGCTTTTTATGTTAAAAATTCTTGAGAATAAATGCTTAAATCCCTGATTTCTTTAGATATGGAGGTAATACAGTCTTGATTCTTAGTTAAAAGCAGAAAAAAAGCAGGCAATTAGCATTTATTTTACATAAATATGTTGAATGTGCTGCTAGTTAAGTCACTGGGGCGGCCCCCTTAGTTCAACAAAGAGCTTTTTCCTTTGAAAATTTGTGTTAATAAATGCTTAAATTCTTCATAGATATGGACGTAAAAGAGTCTCGATTCTTGGTTAAAAGCAAAAAAAACGTGCAGGTAGCATTTCTTTTACATAAATATTGCGAAGTATAATGCCAATGCTGTAGCGGCTAATTTCTTCCATTAATTTTTTTTACATTCCAAAATACATGCATGGTACGAAAAATATAATAATTACTTTGAATCTTCGAACAAATCACTCCTGAGACAATCCCTCCTGTTTGTATGCGGTACAGCTTTTGTACTTTTTCAACATAAATCCGGCGTTGGATCGCAGCATGTGTCGCTGCGACCGACTACAAGTAACTGAAGCGGATTGTGGGATGGCCCCCTACTTGAAGGCGTGGCGCACTGAAGGTCGACTCTGACCCGTCAATCATTATGAAGTCTATGACTTTTGTTTCCAAAACAGTTCCTCCTTATTTGATAGACTTAGTTTGTCCTGAAATGCATATAAATGAAATTTAACAAATACTTTCTGTCTAACGTAAAGTCAGAAATTTTGAATTTTACCTTTTTAGTGGAACTTTTTCATTTAGTTTGGACGCAAGCAACACAAATAAAACGATTACAAGCTCGGAACATTTTTTTCCCCCTGAAACACGGTGTAATCCTCACTCCGGTGATGGAGCCTGCCGCAGTGTGGAAACCTTAACTTGCCTTTTGATGACGTCAAGATCAGATTAGCGCAAATTGAGCATTCATACTGAACTCACATCAAATGTGTGTTTTATTTAGACTTGCATAGAAACAAGACCTGGAATTGCATGGATCACATGAATAAAAACAATCAGGCACATTATGCATCACATTGAGCAACAAAACAGCAAAAGGCCCTATACTGTTGATTTATAGTCATTTGTGAATATGAGTCTTACCTTGTGCGACAGAAAGCAGTTCGAGCTCAACCTGCTTCGTGATTGGGTCAAAGCTCACAATCATAGCCTCCTAAAATGCATAGCAACATTTGACTTAGCAATAGAAACTTCACAAGGTTATCATCAAATAAATGAGCCCCCCCGTCCCCAATTATAATTTGCAATGAAAAGGCAAACCTTGTATGCTGATACCTCAGGTGTATAATTCTCAGTAAGCTCCAGCTGCTGTGAATTACAACAACACCAAAAAATGTTTCTGACAACGATAAGAAAACCACTTCCAACCAATAATACACGGAACCCGCAGAGGTCGCTGCTATGGGCCGTGTATCATTTTCATGACAAGAAAAAAATAAGGTTTACCTTAAACGCAATCTTCTGTCCGACCTGTGGAGGGGCAGCGAGAAGCGGCATTGCACTGTAATCTCTTGAAGCACTTTCAGTGTCATTCTAAAAAAAAGCAAAATTTCAGTTGACATAGTGCATATGAATAACACCCCCACCTCTCTTTTTTTAAACCCATTGCCCGGACTAAAAATCCCCCAATTTTTAGTGTTAACCCTCTGCGGTTTGTGGATGTGCCAGCGCGTCCTGTCAGGCGTACTGGCATACAGGGATACTGGATACAGCAAACAGACAGCGGAGTGGACCAATCAGCGACGGGCAGACGTGACGTTAGTAAAATGACGAGGGCAGGACGAGGGACTTGCGCGCGGAAGTAAACATACGAAGAGAGCGGAGTTTATTCAACATGGCTAGCGCGAGAAAGACTGTTGGCAATGACTCGTGTCGATGTGTTTTTGGTAATTTAAAACTGATTTTACCGTGGATTGGAACATATTCTCGCCTCTCCCGTTCACCATCTGTGTTGTTGTCGAGACGACTTTCGACGCGCAAGAGTGACGTTGCTCGTTAAGAACACGTCACGCGAATAAACGAATCTGATTTGTCGATTGATTTTGTACCTGCTCGAGAGGCCGTTAATGGGCTGGTTCCCAGACTATAGTCTCAGTGTTTGAAAAATACAGGGAGAACAGTCTGGCAGAGCCAGGCAACAAAAGTCCTACTTGTACAGGAGCAAGTAGATGGAATTTTTTACTTGCGTTATGTCCAATTTTAGGGGTGAATGGCCCCCATTTAGGAGCAGTGTGGAGCCCTGCATTACACCCCTAGTGACTAGGTATTGTATTCATTAGAAAACTGCTTGATTTATTGTCACTTTTGACAATAATTTAGCGAAAGGTTAAAAAAAAATGTTATAAAACTGGTGATTTTGATACACTGCAAAAATAGAGCATTTCTATAGAATAAACAAGCTTATTTAATTACATTTAAATGTAGAAACAACTTTTCAACCTTTATAAAATATTTTCATAACATTTGTGATATGTCGACTGACAACTGGTTGAATGTCACCTCTTTTACCGTATATCTTGAGGGTGTCTGTATCGCTTTCACCAGCACTAATGAACTTTGAGGAGTGTGGCAGGAACCCCGCCACACACACAAAAAAAAAAAACACAAATGTGCTGACTGCCTGACGGCGTACGTCGCTTCCCCCTTTCATTATAAAGACGTAAGACGGTGCAAACGCTTCTGTGCGAATTCTGCAGAGATGGCAGGCCAACAAGAGACAAAACGTTTTGTCCAAGGAGGGACAAAAAACAGAGGCTACCAGGGATAAAAGGATACTCTAGAATAAACATTAAGCCAGCTTTAACTCGCTTTAACTCGCTGGGGTGACCCCCCCCCCCCCCCAAGTCAGCACTGACGAGTTTGGTTGGCGTACATGATTGCTAACCATCATATGCTATTGTTTAGCTACAATTGGATTCATCACCTAATTACTATTCATACTTCACACTGCCGCTAGAAACGGAAATATCGTTTAATTCATCTGGAGGCGACGGGGAGATCACGATTTTACGACACTGTGCGGGTGTGCGCTGGTCCTCATGGGAAACACGGTCTTCCTCAAGGCAAAACACTAGAGCTGAAACGAATACTCGAATTAAGTTTATTACTTGATCAGAGTAATTTTTTCGCCTCGAGGAATCGTTTAATTTTGCTAGCTCTAAGCATCACACTTTGCCCGGACTACTTTTAATGCCGGACAACGCCATTACATCACGTCTGTAAAGAAGCAATAATACCTGATTGCAGCCGAAAGCCGCTACAAACAATGGCAACGTTGCTACAAACTACGCCTGTATGATGCTACGGTGGTAGAAGGTAGCGTCTGATGTCTCTCATAGATATCACATGTACTAGTATATGGAACTAGAAATGAAATAACAGACTTGGCGGCGTTAGCACATATATATATAGCACTAGATGGGAAATGACAGACTTGCTGCTGTTAATAAACAGCCGCCATCTTAAAGCAGTAGACTTCTCAGCGCTAATAAATAAGATTAACGTTACTGTACCTTGCTAATGTAACGTTAGCCCTGCGGAGGGCTAGGTTTCTATAAATTATGACTACTGTCGATATGTGGTTAACATGTCTAACATGGAGGCTTAATTTCATCTGTAAAAACACAGCGCTGTAGAGTGATGAGGGTGTAAAACAAAAATATAATAATGTTAACTGTTAATTTTGGCGTAGTAGTCATTGCTGGATAAAACACCAAGTAGCACTGGTGCATAATGTGCTCCAATAGAGCTGGTAACATACATTTACTTTGAACACTGCAAAAACTCAAAATCCTATCAGGACTTACAATTTAGACCAGACGTGTCCAAAGTCCGGCCCAGGGGCCAAATGCGGCCCGTGGTCAAATTTCATCCGGCCCCCAGAATCTGTCATAAAATCAATAACGTCTGGCCCACACACAGACTTAATAAATTGGTCGGCAGTACTGCTACCAGCATATGAAGTATCTTACACAATAAATGCTGCTCCTCATTTACCCACGAAAAGGCAGCAGCACTCTAAGCAACATTACCCCGTGTGGCCCTTTACTCCAAATTTTCTAAAATGGCGACAATCAACAAAAAAAGAAAGTTGACTGCGACGGCCGACAGTTCAAGGATAGGTGGAAATTGACATTTCCTTCACCAAAATACGCAACAACTGTCTGCCTCATTTGCAAAAAGATAGTCGCTGTCTTTAAGAGTTCAATGTGAGGCGATATTACAGAACAAGACACGCTGACATGTACGACGAGATTACAGGGAAGATGCATAGCGAGAAATTGAAGCAACTTGAAGCTAGTTTAATTCCACAACAGCAGTTCTTCGCAAGAGCCTGAGAGTTGAAAGAGAACTTAGGTTAGGTAAAAGGTTAGCTGCAAGATTGTTGAAATTATTAATTAAAAAAATAATAAAGCAAATGTGACACACAGAATGGCTTGGAACATTTGCTTAAATATATTGTTCGACATAAAGGACGTCAGCCAAGGTCGGCCCCCCAAATTTTTACCACACCAAATCTGGCCCCCTTTGCAAAAAGTTTGGACACCCCTGATTTAGACTAACTTAAAACTTAACTAGAACTTAAAAATAGCTTGACACAAATGGAAATTCAGTTGAAACATGTGGGAGAAACACCTAACTTTTAAGTGATGTGTGTTATCAAGCGTAATGACATTTTTTTGATAAGAAATAAGATTTTTTTTTTATAAGATCTAAAAGTTTTTTTGAGTGAAAGCCGTGCTTTTTTTGTTCCTAGTGACATTTGAGATGCAATTGTTGGCTGTTTTCAACAATGTACTTCAAAAATAAAGACACTGATTGTCTGAAAATGGTTCAATATTAGGTGAAATGTCTTGTTTTGTCGTGTTTATTTATAATTGCTCTTTACCTAAAAAAAAAAAAAAAATGTTTTATCCAATTACTTGATTAATCGATAGAATTTTCAGTCGAATACTCGATTACAAAATATTCCACAACTCTATTGCTCTACTGCTTTTGTCCACTGGCATTGCTAAAATCCACCAAAACTGAAAAGCTACCTAGTGTTGCTTTCAGCCGTCTTTGGCCTCAAAATTTTTGAGTGGTGATGAAGTTATTACTTACCTGCCGAGTAACCACATCTGCCTTTTCGCTGATGTTTGTGTCATTTGATTCCAGAGACTTTGGGATTTTGTCAATTGGGGCTGTTGACACACTTGAATGTTTTTTTGGTCCACAGTTCGAAAGTTTAGAAGACAAATTGTGGTTCAAGCTGGATTTATGATTGGTTAAATCATTACTTTTATGCTTAGAACTATCAGTACTGCCCTCATCTGGTGATTCCAAATCTGATGAGGAGGAAGAAGAACAATTCTTGACAGGACGGGTGCGTGGAAGTACTTTGGAGGGATGTTGCACTTTTGCAGCAACAGGGGAGTCTCTTTGAGTTCCTCTTTTGTTCGGGACTTCATCCTCCACACTTTTATGCTTATTGGAATTGGAAGAAGGCAGAGTCTGTGATTTTGATTTGTGTGCCATTTCCTTTGGGTAGTCTTTGTGTATTTGGGGTGTAGACAATGTTGGCTGATCGGTGGTTGTGAAACCATTTTCTTTCTTCCGTTTCTTCTTTGACGTTTTCTTTTTTAGACCGTTTGTCTCCACGCCAAGTATCTTACTGGTGTCCACTTTCAAAATCTCCTTACTTTTTTTCTTAATCTTTTTGTTCAAACACGTAGCATCTTCACCACTATTATTTGGCTCGCTCAGTGACTGTCTCCGTCTCTTTTTGCAGTTTTGGCTTGTATTTGGATTGTGGTTGTGCCCATCCAGGTGAGGAACACACTCAACCTTCACTCTAAAAAATGAAAACAAAGCACATTTCACATCACATGCTGTACAACACTGAAAGTATTGTTATCGGGCAATGAAACAAACTATGACAAAAAATAAATGCCAAGTTCTTTACAATGAACTGCACAACCAACAAAGATTAAAAAAGTAAATGAATAGGTGGGACTTCAGGAAAATACAGTGGTACCTTGAGATACGAAAGCTGGGCAAGGCTACGATGTGCACAGCCAATTAGCTCATGGAATAATGCCACTCTTACTGGCGGTCTCATCGTGTCGGTGATAGTAGGAACGGCTTTGATAGTGCTCATTGGACTTGTCATGTGTCAGTCTCGCACCAGTAATCAATCATGTGCCTCGGATGAGTGCCCATGGGTATGTGCAAAGCCCCAAATGTACAAGTAAAGTATTTTATGCTGCGAAACATTATCTCTTGCCTAAAATTACAGGATATACTGCATATTTTTTTCTATTTTTTATGAATACTTTTTAAAATGCCGCTAATAACTGCAACTGCAAATTTCGAAGTGCCAATTGGCAAGGGATCTCTGTATAAGCGCAGTATGTTATTATTAGTGGAAGGCATAAGTTTGGGGGGGAGGGCTGGTGTCCGAAAAGTGTCATTGCATGTAATTGGCTTTCCTATATATGATGTTAAAATTACAAGTTTTCCGGTAAAATATTGTCCATACCAGTTGTAAAGCAATAAAACAAACAACAAAAATGAATGAACAAAAAAATATATTTTTATAATTCAATATTTAATAATTAAATTATTTTTTGAACAGATCATGTGACTAGCACTTTACACGGTCATTTGCTTTGCTTAGCCAAAACCATTCGAGGACCGAAGAGGCAAGATGGATATACGTCATTTTTTTCAAACTTAAGCGCTATACAAGTATAACATCATTTACCATTTAAAAATGACAACAACTACTGAGCAGCAACCAAGGAATGAAAATGTTGACCATGTAACGCCATAGAGCACCACCAAAATGGTGAGCAGAGTTTAAATTTTCCCCACTAAAGAGGCTAATTGTACAACAGAGCCACCACTGGTGTCTTGCCAATGTAGTTACACCGGTCAAAGATTTTATCCCCTGGCTGCAAGAGGACACACACATTAGTTATGAGTTATGTCGACCTAAACAATTAACTGAAGCCAAAAAAGAACCACAGTTACAGTATATATTTTGGACATCAACGTTTATTGAACTGGGGAAATTCCATACAGGACTTGAATTACAGTGATAACAGTTATAGGCCATCAGATGAGTGAAACAGTAAAACATTGCCTTTTTTTTAAGTTCAGTACGTATGTTATGTTATATGACAGGAAAAAAAGAGTTTTTTTTGATGGATGGGCCATGTTTTAAAACCTCGTAGATAACTACATCACCAAAACACGGAAATTAAGCAAATCAGTGCAGCGCAGTGGCTCCGCCCAGGGGATACAATTTATGACGGGGTTAACTACACCGGCACAACACTGGCGGCCGTACCATATTCAATGGATGATGATTTTGGCAAAAAGTATAGCTGTCCTAAGCAGTCTGATTTAGAATTCCCCTCAAGAATGATGGGAAACAAAACGTTCATTTTCAACTAATTATTATAAATATCCTTGTAAAAAATTTTCAACGTACTTTTGCACAGTACGTTGTTATTTAAAGCCTATGTGCACTATATTCTATTTTATTGTTTAATACTTGAATGTTACATGCCACTGTTTAAGCACCGATTTTTTATTTTTTTTTGTACTAGACGGCAATATGCATAGTACTTTTAGGTTACTGTTTCTTACTTGAAGGTACATGCAATGATTTGCAATGCAATGTTTACTTCTAATAAAGGAGTGTAAGTTTAAGTACATGGGATTTATTGTTTATTTTATATTTTTATCGTGGGATCAAAATGGTATCGAGAATCACGGAATTTCAATGGTATAGGCATCGGCCACTAAATTTCTGGTATCGTGGCATCCCTAGATTGCAATCAGCCGTTTTATTAGTCAAATTGTCAAATCTGCAAACGACAGGATTTGAACTTGGTGACATTACATTGTGTTCTATTGACCTTTTTATAAACTCATTTAGAGGTATTCATTCATTTGTCTTCCATACTGCTTATCCTCACGATATTCGCGGGGGGCGGTGCCAGCTGACTATGGATCGGAAGTACGCATGTGCCGGTATGAGATTTTGACGGTACGATAACCGTGAGCAAAAATACCGCGGTTTCACGGTATCACGGTATTGCAATTATAGCTCCAAAATTTTTAGATGTATGGGTTTAAAAAAAAAAAGAAAAAAGAAAAAAAAAAATTTTTTTTCCCATTGAACAGGATTTTTTTTCAAAACATATTTGCAAATTGGAACATGAATATAATGTGAAAATAGATAAATTAACAAAAAATAACAAATATTTTATATAAAATTAAAATAAATAGAACCTAGACTATACCCACAGCCACAGCTCAAGTTGCTCAATATTAAATATTAAATAATAAATATTAAATAAATATCAATATTAAAATAATTGCTATAAAAAAGTAAAAACACTTCTAAATAAAAATATATACTGTATTACTGTTTTTGAGGGGCGGGGGGGCTCAAGTGAAGTTTCGCCATTTTCAGCCACTGTGTCAACTCCGGTCTACATGATGCCATGCCTTTGTGTTAAAAAGAACAAATAATTCATAAGTTAATAAGTTAGTTAAAAATGTATAAGTTAGTTTTATAAATTAGTTAAAATGTAAATATTGTTGAGGAAAGGTTTCATCTAAAAAAAAAAAAAAAAAAAAAGAGTGAGGAGTGAGACCTCCTTTCTCAATTAGCGATCTTTGACGCGATCCTTTTTCTTTCCCCCTTCATTCAAGCTTGTTTCTCACTCAGCGGCTGTGAGTCTGTGACACATAAAACCTCGACGAAGCTGCTCTCCCAGCTTAGCCTAGCCTAACATTCGTCTTTGCAAGTTTTAGTTTGTATATTGAATTTGAAAGGAAAATGTGTGTTTTGTTTTTGGCGAACTTTTTAATGGTGCTACTGCTATCCTGTTGAACCTAATCACACGTGGAAAAATCGAATTGTACAACGTTTTAAATGTATTCATTTGTATATTTCACCACGATTTGAGAGCTCAATAAATTGAAGAAAAGTACGCCTTGTGTTTGGAGGGTGTGTTTTTGGGTTTGCTGGCTGTTTAGCAGAATAGCGTCACTGACACTCACGGCAACAAACAGGGGAAGGGTGAGCGCTGCCGCACCAAGCCACTTCGGCTGCATTTTGGCACATGAAAAATAGCGAATACCGTACTAAGGTATGACTGAAAATTTTAGTGGTTTTGAAACCGCGACGTTTTCACACCACGGTAAACCGTGAAACCGGTAACCGGCACATGTCTAATCGGAAGCATAGGCGGATCTACTATTCAGGCGAAGTAGGCGATCGTCTTAGGCCCCCAACCAGTAGGGGGCCCCCAACCAGCTGCCCTTGCCCCAATGAGCAAGGGCTTGGGCCACCGGAGCCAGCAGCACCCCCAACTATTCGTCATGTATAATTATGGCAGCATACCAAACAAATAACAAAACATAAAAGAAAGCCATTTGAATGCTGCATTTATATTATCTCTTCCCCCCACACACACACTACAATGGACTGTTCCACGACGACGGACTGAGTATCAGTCGCTTAGCTTCATTTAGCGCCGTTTAGCTTCGCTTAGCTCCGTTTAGCATCGCTTAGCTCCACTTAGCTGTTCATTAGCTTCACTTAGCTCTCCCGCGTTTTTCACGCCACTAAGCTCGCTACTTTTACAGCTCACTTGCTACTTTGCACATCAGCTATCGTTTATTTCGAACATATGAGCGAACGTGCTCTCCATGAGAGCCAAAGGGCAGTGAGTGAGAAGTTGAGAACAGGACGCTAATGCCCCTTTCAACCTTCTTCTTCTTCACACCGAACATAAAATACACGACAGCACACCCTGTGGCGAAACAATGCAGTACAGTTCCAATCAGTCATACAATAACACGCAACAGCTGGTTAACAGCATTTGCTAACGAAAAAAAAAAAAATCTATTAGTGACACCACAAGCAATGACGAAGAATGTTTTTTTACGGAGTGTAAAGCTTTCGGTTAGCGGTTTCTGGAGTTAATCTCACATACTTCAGAATTAATATTATAATATGTAGAGTAAATACTACAGAATACAGATTCTACACAAAGAATAGCTTTCAAATGACACTCTTTATGACAAATATGAGTGGCAATGAATAATTATTATAATTATTATACTACTATTATATATAGTAGTATACTATAATAATAATGCTAGAATTTTTTTAAAGAATTGTTTTAAATAATGTTGGAAAGGCAAAGTCACTGTTCTGAATCTGTTGACTTTCCATTCTTTTGCACTAGTAAATCCGATCAGCATTTAACCTCATTGTTTATTTGTGATTAATTATTGTTATGTACATGATTATTTGTACTTTAATAAAGAATGTAAGTGTTCCAAAATGGTTCTGTGAATTAACAAGCGTCAACAAAAATTTCATTGCTAAATAGGTTAAAAAAAAAAAAGAAAATTATTAGATTAGTCGACTAATCATAAAACTAGTCGGCTGACTAATCAGGAGAAAATTTGTCGTTTACGACAGCCCTAGTGTACCGGAACATATTTCCTCCACACCCTTCTCACCTTTTTAACCCCTGACCCATGAAGAGGGCCCCTGGATATGTTTGCCTTAGGCCCCAAAATTGCCAAGACCGCCACTGATCGGAAGTAGGGTAAACCCTGAACTTGTTCCCAGCAAATCACAGCAAATCACAGGGCACATTTCGAGTTAACCAGCACAAAAATCAAACGAGTCAAGCACTGAACATAAACATATTCATCAGTCATTATTCACTGTCTGAAACAGTACGGGTCTGCGCTCTTCAAATATGCAGAGTTTGTGTGACCACTAGAGGTGTGCAAAATTTCCGATTCGTAGATTATTCGCGATTCGGCCGTGGAAGATTCGAGAACGATTCACAAACATCCAAATTCCGATTATTGAAATATGCCAAGTAAAGCGGAAGTACAACACACTCAGCGCGTTGCGCGGTCTTCGGAATGAGGAACGGAGCGAGAGTAGCTAAACATCATGCTTCTCATTACCCGGCCCCTCGGGTAATGCCAATGCTCAACTCATGGCTCTAGCTCAACTCATGCCACGAGATAAAAAAAACACAACAACATACCTGACTGCTGCTGAAAAGCTGCTACAAAGTACATCCACATAATGTTACGGTAGATATCATTGATATAGGACTAGATGCATTATTGATTCGGTAGCCTTAGCAGCACATCTACAAAAAGCTAGATGCGGGCGTTAGTAAACGGCCGTCATCTTAAAGCAGTACACTTCCCTGCAAGGCTGTTGTAGCGAACCTTCCAAGCAAACCTAATTAACTTTTTATCTACAATACTCCTAAATTGGTAAAATATTGACTTGAATCTATCTTTAAAATAGTTTTAAAACTTTCACATGACGAAAGTAGACAAAAGGGAAATTATGGAATAACGGGAGCAATTTTAACCACTTTAACGGTTGATTCACAACATTAAATTAATTGAATGTAGTTTAAAGCTGCTGATACAGAATGGGGACTGGAGTTTTTTATTTACTGTTATTTTTGTTTTTTTTTGTTATTTGTTTACTGCTATATGCTAACTTGATACTGAAACAGTAGTTGGGTTTAGACAGAGTATTTTTGAACAATTTTGGAACTAATGTACAAAACATTAAAAAAAATAAAAAATAAAATAAAAACGAGGGGGGGTGCATCAATAATCGTTTTATAACCGAATCGGAGCATCTGAATCGTAATCGTAATCGAATCATTAGGTGCACAAAGATTCCCAGCTCTAGTAACCACTGCCTGCATACTACACTACACATTGTGGGGTTTTACTGCCTTAAATCATTAATATTTTCTAAAGGTTTTTTGTACGATGTACAGTACTGAAGAGCTGCTAGAAAACAATTTCACTTTGCCATATACAGTGACAAGAATAATAACTTAAAATCATTTGAACCACTGAGGTTGTGGCAAGCATCTCCATCCAAACTGAGACAACCAATCTAAACTAGTGTTTTTGGCTAAAAGCTAAACTAATTGCAAGCAAGCAACTGACTAGTTCGAGTGTGAATCATAACTGTAGCTTTGTCGTCATACTCTTAGCGGTAACACTTTCATTACAAGAAACCTATTGTGCAAAACCCACGAAACGGACCAGTTAAGACCTTACATTTTTAAATTGACCCTAATAACGTAATTGCCTCTCATTCTTGTGTCAGTTTACAATATAAGCAACAGTGTTGGGCACGTTACTTTAAAAAAGTAATTTGTTATGGTTACTACTTCTGCCAAAAAGTAACTGAGATAGTAACTGAATTACTCTATAGTAAAAGTAACTAGATACCAGGGAAAGTAACTATTTCCGTTACTTTAAAAATAAGTTGTTGTATGTCAAAGAATTTGAAATTTTCTGAGCAGTATTCGAGTCAGTTGAATAGAGAGGAACAGACAGGTAGTTGTGTTATAGAACCTTCTAATATTTATTGCACCTCACCAGCAACAGATTTATCCTACACTTGAAGTGCAACAAAAATAAACGGTACACAATATAATAAAATAACAATCAGCAGTAAACAATATAAAGTGAGAATAATAAATCTAACTCTCACAACCTGAGACAACTGGTCAAGTAGACATAGCCTACTGTACTTCAAGTATTTGACTTAAAATAGTGTTTATATCTCCACCTCGTAAAGGACAAATTTTCCTCTGAATACTCTTCTGCCATCATATCCCTCTGCATCTGTTTTGCGTGTGTGTGTTTACCGCACGCGCTGTTCCGGTTTGTGTGTGAAAACACAGGCTCTGATTGGTTTACCATGACACATGACTCTAACCCTCCGCCAATCACAATCACTTCCATCGCATCGATCCAGGGGGTGCATTCAGGTAGCCTCGTCCCCCTACTCCTCCCGTCACCCTCAAAGCGTATGCCGTCCTCAAGATGGAAGCAGCATTCTTGCTGGCTGACAGTGGGGGATTGGAACGAGGCTAGCATTCAGGTGTAGCAAACACAAAAACACTAGCAAGCTTTGGAAAGCATTGTCTAATTGAATGAGTAGGGACAAACAGCCTGGAGTCATAAGAAGTACGAGCGCTATTCTCCAACCTGAATCCACCCCAAGTCTTGGTTGACAAATAAACAGAGCAGAGTAGACTCGCTACGGCTGGTAGTTTCTTCAATTTATTCAGAGTAAGTAACGTACCGCTCTTGACTGTCAGTAACGGTAACGGCGGACAAAATAATTAGTTAGATTACCCCAATACTGAAAAAATAACACAGTTATGTAACAGCGTTATTAATAACAGCGTTATTACCAACACTGAAGAGCAATGTTGTTTTATTCTGCACATAATTAAGATCATTCAATACTGACAATGGGCAACACCGCCTTCTGGTGGTGGTCGAGTTATAAGACGTGTGAGAACCAACTAATGGGATAAGCAACCCCATTCTCCCTACACGGTTCAAATGTTTATTATACTGTGCTTGCATATTGGTTGTCTGGTTTTTAACTTTAAACATTCGTGGGAGAACAAAAATACTCTTCAATGAAATAATACATCCAACTACTCACCTGAGTATGTCGTTATCACGCACAACATGAATGCTTTCCGTGTGTAGCAGGTAGCAGTCCTCTATGAAGAGGCTGATCAAGCTTTGACGACTGAACTCAAATTTATCTCTGATTGTGCTCTCTAGGTCGGACACTATACGGCACTTGTTTAAGTCCACGAGAAGCCAAAACATGCGAAAATCGACGACCGCCGGCGGCGGATAGTCAAAGTGCAAACGTACGCGTATGTGGTTTGGCCCGTGTGCATCCATGTGTATTTTGGTTGTCTTCAAATTCAGATTTCGATTACTTTCAACCGCTGGTAGACCTCACGTCACAAATGATGGAGTGGTTGTCTCAGAGTTTTATGGATGTCTCGATGTGGTGTCGGCGTAAGTAACCAGCCGCCATCTTGCGACGGATGACTGCTTGTGCTATCGTATAACTCAATGAATTCTTGACAGATTCTCAAACGTTTTGTGATAAGAAAAACTATAAAAGTGACTCTGATTCAGGTTAGCAGTTTTTTTTTTTTTTTTTTTTTTAACTATGCAGTTATAGTGGTCTGTACATAATTCCCTCACGGAACTATTTTGGGAGTTAATGCTTCCGGGGGAAGGTTTTTGACGCACGGTTTCCGGGTCGAGTCAGGCTGACCCGCGTTTTTTGAGTACATGTACCGGTACTGTATTATGCATTTTATTGTATGTGTGTCATTAAGCTTTGTTATCTTTTTGGAAACGTTTTCTACAAAGAGGTCACCCACTTAATTTCGTGCAACTGGTAAATATCATTTTTAGTATATAGCATTTTCACTATTGTAACCATTACATTTATCGGGTTCATAAAAACACTACATGATGGAACCCTAACAAGATTTATAGAAGTAAAGTAAATAGAAAGGAGCCAAAATGCATCAAAATAAGTAAAAACAATAGTTGACTAATAAATCCCATTTACAGTGTTCGAATACATTTTGTAATCTAGTGAGCTTTCACATGTCATTTCGTGCAGTTGGTAAATATCAAGTTTAGTATGTGTACAATATATTTTTTTCTAACTTTACGTGGGTTTTTATTATTATCTTGATGCAAATTTTTTTCCTTAATGTCATTGTATAATTCTTTCCTGCCTTTTATGTATCATGAACTATATTGTTGTTGTAAAGTACTTTGAGGACCTTTTGGGTTTTTGTAAAAGGCTTTAGAATATAGAAATTGATTGGATTTGATTATTACGGTTCGTAATCTTGTGTTTCATTCATTCTCAAATTTCTCTATGCAAATTTCTAATCAACACAGACACAATCCCTGACACGAGGAGGAAGATTACATCACTATTTATCAGTAACCCTCTATTTTTTATGTGGGTTTCCTTTATACTGTAGATGGTAATGACTTTAGGTGATTCATTGTGTAATCTCTTAATCATAATGATCATGAATTGTATTTCTGAAGCTGAATAACAATAAGCATACGAATCTAAAAGATGAATATTGGTATGCATATGATCATATAGTGATAAGCTTTTTGTGGAAATTTGCAGATCAAATCCTGTGACTGCTGCTGCCAAGGAGCTGGACAATTGAAGACAGTTGGTCCAGACCTTCAGCAGGTCCCTGGGAAGTCCTGGGGCTTGACGTCATCGGACCATTTGCTGAAAAATAAGCTGGTATGAAGTACTGTTTTACCATGATTGACCTGTTCAGCAAGTTTGTGTATGCGGAACCCATCCCATCAAAGAAAGCAGTCGAGCGCGGCACGTGTCGTGTGCAACTTAATCTGCCTGTTTGGCCCCTCAAGGCAGATTATCAGATCAAGGTAGAGAGTTCAACAATGAGGTGAGCTAATGTCGACTTGTTTTCTTACTACTCTACCCATTTAAAAACATAAGTGTAAAGCTGTACATTTCCAGTATAATTAAAATTGTTTCACATTTTTTTCTGCAGCTGAACAGCTTTTTCTTCCAAAGCCTCGGTATCAAACATTCTGTGGCCAGCCTTAGGCAAATGGACAAAACAAACGCACAAATCAGTCTGTCAAGAGATGCTTGGCCAACTTTAATGCATAAAATACATGGTTTTGTGGATCCCATAATATCATAAATGAAAAAGTGATTTAAAAAAAAAACTCATTTGATATTTTTTCCTTAAGTGTGTCCTGCAGTGCACAGACAGCTTGGGATTTATTTGTCAAGCCTGTGGCGTACAGCATCAACACCTCCAGCCAGCGTTCCACCAAACACACCCCTTACAAGGTGATATATTCTTTCATTACATCTAATTGCTATGTTATGTCTTTTGTAAAATATTTGCGGCATTATGTGCAACCACAAGTACAGGCTTCCACCCACTTCATGAACAATGACAAGTGTGTCATTAAGTCATTATGTTTTAAAACGAAACTAAAATGGTTATATACAGTGCCTTGCAAAAGTATTCGGCCCCCTTGAACCTTGCAACCTCTCGCCACATTTCAGGCTTCAAACATAAAGATATAAAATTTTAATTTTTTGTCAAGAATCAACAACAAGTGGGACACAATCGTGAAGTGGAACAAAATTTATTGGATAATTTAAACTTTTTTAACAAATAAAAAACTGAAAAGTGGGGCGTGCAATATTATTAGGCCCCCTTGCGTTAATACTTTGTAGCGCCACCTTTTGCTCCAATTACAGCTGCAAGTCACTTGGGGTATGTTTCTATCAGTTTTGCACATCAAGAGACTGACATTCTTGCCCATTCTTGCTTGCAAAACAGCTCGAGCTCAGTGAGGTTGGATGGAGAGTGTTTGTGAACAGCAGTCTTCAGCTCTTTCCACAGATTCTCGATTGGATTCAGGTCTGGACTTTGACTTGGCCATTCTAACACTTGGATACGTTTATTTTTGAACCATTCCATTGTAGATTTGGCTTTATGTTTTGGATCATTGTCCTGTTGGAAGATAAATCTCCGTCCCAGTCTCAGGTCTTGTGCAGATACCAACAGGTTTTCTTCCAGAATGTTCCTGTATTTGGCTGCATCCATCTTCCCGTCAATTTTAACCATCTTCCCTGTCCCTGCTGAAGAAAAGCAGGCCCAAACCATGATGCTGCCACCACCATGTTTGACAGTGGGGATGGTGCGTTCAGGGTGATGAGCTGTGTTGCTTTTACGCCAAACATATCGTTTTGCATTGTGGCCAAAAAGTTCAATTTTGGTTTCATCTGACCAGAGCACCTTCTTCCACATGTTTGGTGTATCTCCCAGGTGGCTTGTGGCAAACTTTAAACGAGACTTTTTATGGATATCTTTGAGAAATGGCTTTCTTCTTGCCACTCTTCCATAAAGGCCAGATTTGTCCAGTCTACGACTGATTGTTGTCCTATGGACAGACTCTCCCACCTCAGCTGTAGATCTCTGCAGTTCATCCAGAGTGATCATGGGCCTCTTGGCTGCATCTCTGATCAGTTTTCTCCTTGTTTGAGAAGAAAGTTTGGAAGGACGGCCGGGTCTTGGTAGATTTGCAGTGGTCTGATGCTCCTTCCATTTCAATATGATGGCTTGCACAGTGCTCCTTGAGATGTTTAAAGCTTGGGAAATCTTTTTGTACCCAAATCCGGCTTTAAACTTCTCCACAACAGTATCTCGGACCTGCCTGGTGTGTTCCTTGGTTTTCATAATGCTCTCTGCACTTTAAACAGAACCCTGAGACTATCACAGAGCAGGTGTATTTATACGGAGACTTGATTACACACAGGTGGATTCTATTTATCATCATCGGTCATTTAGGACAACATTGGATCATTCAGAGATCCTCACTGAACTTCGGGAGTGAGTTTGCTGCACTGAAAGTAAAGGGGCCAAATAATATTGCACGCCCCACTTTTCAGTTTTTTATTTGTTAAAAAAGTTTAAATGATCCAATAAATGTTGTTCCACTTCACGATTGTGTCCCACTTGTTGATTCTTGACAAAAAAATTAAATTTCATATCTTTATGTTTGAAGCCTGAAATGTGGCGAAAGGTTGCAAGATTCAAGGGGGCCAAATACTTTTGCAAGGCACTGTAACAAACTAACTCGCATATGGTTAACTAACAATTAATGAAACTAACTGAAGAAATACTTCACAGGACATGAAGTTTAAAGGTCGTCTACGTATGTCATACTAAGGGCTGGGCGCTATGGACTTAAATACGTCTCACGGTAAATTGAGCAGACTTACCTCGATAACAAATGACGATAAATTCGCCCAAGCGGACTTTTATATAATTTGAAAATCTGAACGCATGAAACACAAATTAACCATTTCTTGTTGCTTTATTTACCAGCTTTCAATTTAAACATATTCAACAATTGTACATGCAGTCTAAACATTAAGTACCGTAATTTCCCGAATATAAGGCGCACCCGTATATAATGCGCACCCCAAATTTACTTGTAAAATCTAGGGGAAATTATTGGACCTGTTTATAACGCGCACCCTAATTTTAACACTAATAAATAGAAGAATACAAGAAAACAGAGCTCGTGTACAGAAATGTCATTTTACTGACTGGTGAAACAGCACAAGCATAGCATATTGGTAGTTCAGAACATTACCATAAACTGACAATATTTACGGTAATAATATGATTTGACAACTTCTCCAACTTACCAGAATCTAGGAGAAAACAAAACAGATGTGACTTTTCTTTTAAAGGCTGCTCTATAACTTGCTCGTTTCATCATGATGAATAAATGTTTCTTCCATGGATTGATACGGTAAAATGAAAGTGAGAACGTAAGTCGGAAATCCGAGAGAGCTCATCCCTGTCGACATGACAGTAACAATAGGAACAATTGTTATTTGGGTTTAAGTTTCCCGAAGGACAGATATAGTTGACGGACAAACACAGGAAGTCTGTGTTGTTACGCTTGTTATGGTCCAAGTTGCGGAGCCGCAATAAACGTTGACTCAAATGAGTTCAAGAAACTAAATTCTGTGCTTTATGAAGAGTGAAAAAAGCAGAATTTAACACCGACGAAATCATTCGGCCAATCAGAGTGAAGTATTACTGAAACAAAATGATGACGTCACGTACCGTAATGGTCAGCAACGGATCACCGCATACATTTCTTCAACACAACGTGGCCGTGTCAATAAAAAAATAATCGGTTCATATATATATATTTCTGTCTCCATCCATGTACCCGTTTATAATGCGCACCATGATTTTACAAGTTGATTTTGGGGGAAAAAAGTGCACGTTATATTCGGGAAATTACGGTATATAAAAAAATCTTGTAAACAACAAGAATTCAATATGAACATTTATAACAGCTAACGTGAGTTAAACAATGTACAACAATATAAAAATTCATACGACGACTGTGCAAATGTGATTGTAACACAAATGACTTACAGCTTGAACAGAACACTTCAAACAGGCAAAGGTTTCAGTTTTTTTTTTCACCACAGCATTTTTTAGTACATGCACGCACACATGCACACCCCCACACAGACACATTAAAGCTATATTGCTCTTATGCCAATGAAACATTTAAGAATTTATGATGGCAGTAATGACACAGAATAAAGCAGCCACGTACATTAAAATAGCTGTGGCCATTCAACGGTCATATTATAGGTTTCACTGTTGGATTGTACTTTATGCTGAATGCTTTACCATCATAAAAGCTATCCGAGAAATCACACACACCGAGAGATACAAAATAACCTGACATACTAATTGCTAGATGCAGTCCGTGCCTAATCCACTCATTAAATTCAGTAGTTTCGACAAGGTTAGAGCCGCTATCTGATTCCAAGTTTGGTGAAGCTCCCTTAAACCACACTCCACGTTTGCTTGTAGCATTAGCTGCTAGCGTTAGCCTACCGGGCTTCTGTTTGTTAGACTACCTGATAACCACGTGACTTCATACGTAAACACACTGACTGCTTTCTGAAAGGGGAATGAACATAACCGAACAACACGGAGTCAAAGCGGGATAAAAAGACTATATTTTCTTGTTTTATTAAATTACCAAATTTACCGACAAGGTCAAAATTACGTCGGTCATCGTGAAGAATTTCGTTTTTCGGTATACCGCCCGGCTCTAGTCGCACTGCAATGCATGCTGGGATGCATGTTGAATGACTAGAGGGTTGACAGCAGGTGGCAGGAGAGGTCAGTCTCTCCCTAGGGAGCAATGATGGCCAAATGAAGCTTGTTGAAGCAATAAAACTTTGTAGCCAATGGGTTCAAAGCTTCAGGGTGGTTCATTTGCGCCACCATTTGCTTTACCAGTTTCACCAATGACACACCGCAACAATATATCACGTGACTCCATTATACCAATCACACATAAGAATACAGTCACATAACTTCACATAAGCTTGCAGTCAGAAGTCCTTATGTTCACGCTGGCCTCACGTGGTATCTAATGCATCGTAAAAATTTTACTATTTCACTCCAAATGACGGATTTCAAGCTCTCTCCCAGTTTTTATTTGGCACCAATAGACCATGGAAAAATGGGGATATGATCGTTTTAATTTCATGGTAGAGGGTTCGTACGGGTCCATGAAATCCTTGAAAATGCTTGGATTTTATTGTCACGTTTTCAAAGTTTATAAAATTCCTGAATTTTGCAGGAAATCCTTGAAAATGCTTGGAAGAGTTAGGTACACAATATTTTTCAGCACCATGTCGAAAAATATAAATGATTAAATGCTACAACTTGCGCAAACATAGCACAAACAAATGGCTCCCCTCGGGTCCATTTTGCAGTAAATGGGGGGCTTGAGATATTAATTTCGAGTGATGACGTGACTTGCAGCCCCCCATTTACTGCAAAATGGACCCGAAGGGGCGCCATTCGTTTGTGCTATGTTTGCGCTAGTTGTTGAGACACTCCTCTGTTAATGAGAGAGTTGGTATGGTTCATTAGCCGCGACAGGTACTGTGAGTGACGTCATCACTCGAAATTAATATCTCAATAGCTGTAAAATGATAGCCGCACAAAGTTTTTACAGCACCAACAAGCACAAACGTAGCATTTGACACCATTTTCAGCCATTTTTAATCAAAATGGTGGGCTCGTTGGCCTTAGATTGACCTATAAAATAATTGTTTATATCTCAAAAATGCTAGCAGCATAGATTAAAAAAAATTCAGCACGAACGAATGACATAATTTTTCTATAAAATTTGTTTCTGATGGGGGGCCAACTTCACGAAAGTCACCGCTACAAGCTCTTTCTGAAGTTTCACACGACACGTCACATCATAACTCCCGTACGTTTCATTTGAGTACGGGCGTGAGTAGTTTGGAGTTCAAATATAGTAGTATTTAAATGCATACACGTGCTGTGGTTTAGTACAATACTTTTACTGAACGGCCATTTTTCCCTTTTTTCACGACCTCCACACGCCCTCTGCCAGTTGCCGTTTAATCCAGCTGGGTGCCACTTTGCTCGGCTTTGTTGCTGCTAGGACTCTGTTGACTCGCCTGGGTCTCGATGGACTCCCTTTGGTGCAGGAGAAAAAAGCCACCTATCTTATTTAAAGGAGTAAGAGAGATTATAATGGCTTTGTAAAGACCTTTACAAGTTTCATTGAGAATGGAATAGGTTTCGTTGTTGTTGTGAACTATAGTTGCACACAAACTTACATTGAGATATCATATCGCTTAGCATTTAGAGGCACGAGAGTCCCAAACTTCCAAAAAAGTGCAGTTGTCAAGATTTCTTCGGCTTTTGACTTGTGTGTCCATCCACCGAACAGAATGCTATCACTACGCCAGGACCTCTGCTATCGGAAACGCTCAATTTGCTGGCGTTTGCGTATTTGTGGGAAGGCACCATATTTTATTTCTGCCGTATCGTTGGAAAACAAAAAACATTGTTATAACGCAGGGGTCTGCAAGTCCGGTCCTCGAGAGCCGCTATCCAGCTTGTTTTCCATGTCTTTCTCCTTCAACACACCTGAATGAAATGATCAGGATCGTTGCCAGGCTCCTGCAGAGCTTGCTGATGAGCTAATCATTTGATTCAGGTGTGTTTAAGGAGGGAGACATGGAAAACATGCTGGATAGCGGCTCTAAAGACCTGAATTTGCAGACCCCTGGGATGACGTTTTAAAAAGGTACTGGAGAAACTGGAAAATTGATCTTGAAAGTCCTTAAAAAGTGCTTGAATTTGGACATAAAAAAGGTAACCAACCTTGATGGTAGGATGTATTTTCTCTTCTAGAGGGCACTCATGCTATTTTGACGGATGATGTTTCATTTCTTTAGATTTTTCTAGTTGGAATTTGAATATTTTAGCGTATGTTTTTATGGGGGCCTAATATGGTCATGTAGTAGGTTACAGCAGGGGTCCCCAAACTTTTTCCTGTGAGGGCCACATAACTTTTCCCAGGGTCAGTTTGTAACAGAAAGAGTATGACGATTGCAGGAGTGCCTATATGCAAAAATTTATTGTTTTTCAGAAAACCACAATCAAATAACCCTTTCTGGATTGTTCACGGAACAAAAGTAAATAAAATAAAAATAATGATATAATATAATATAATATAATATAATCAGGGGTGCACATATTTTTTTTGTCCAGGTTCTCAGAGGAGGACCTGGAGATGTGACTTGGTCCTCATTGAGCTTGAGAGCCGACCCGCCTGATGCGATAAAATTATGACAAGCTTTACTTAGAGCCAATTACCTTTAATTAATTATATTAACAATTAATGTTTGATTATCAACTGGCACAACAAAATTGCCATTACTTTGAAGTGAAATGTAAAGAAATAAACATAAAAGCACTAATTAAAATAAAGGGCATTATGCGGCTCCCACATTAACTCCAAGCCTTTGTAAAAGTGGGATGTCCTCCTCATAAGAGCTCATTGAACGTGCATGATTAGCTTTGTGAAATGCGAGCAAAAACACGTTTGTCAGTGAATGGCGCTGTTCTTCATTAACTTTATTCTGCCACTTGTCCATAGGGCGAGTGGGGTCCTGTCTGACATCAATAGGTTGCTTAATTGCCACATGCTCTGTTTTTTTCGTGCTTTTCAAAGTTTGGATGGCTGAAATTCTTTGACCCTACATAAAATGCGCTGCTCTTATCAGCGACATTGGGATTCTCACGCCGGTAACACACCAGCAACGTAAACGTCGCGTCAACGATCTCGCCGCGATTACGCTTTGGAACACGGCCGTTAAAGTCAATCAGTCAATGCACACCAGTCGCAGTGCGTCCGCGTGTTAGACGCGTCCCAGAAGCGCTAAACGCAACGCACGCGAAAAGAACAGCAGAGTTTGTTTTTTGACGCGACGCGGCGCCCCTGCGTCAATACTACTAGGTAGGATCGGGCAGGCCGGAAGTCACTCGTGTAAAAATACAGTGGATCTGGTAGATTTTCAAAATAATATGCAATCGAAACTTACAATATAAATAAAATAAATTGAAACTAGCTAAAACACCTGTAATTAATACGAATAATACACAAATCCTGCTACACAATTAAATTTATTAATTTCTGCGTTGTGCTTTAACTTGAGAAAAAACATCAATAAAGCTTAGAAAAACGTTCATAAGAAAAAAAATGATTGAGGCATTTAATTTGTAAAATACATGATAAAATCTTTGTCATTGGGATTGCTGTTTGCACATGACTTCTTTTTTTTCTTTCTTTCAAAAAGAAAGCTGGCCAATACGCGGGGTCTGAAAGGCAAAGTGTTGTTTTATTATCTTTAAATACCCGCTATTCTCGCGCGATCTTGCAATCATCGGGTGAGCCGCTCCACAGACGCGCTGCTCGTGAAACGCGTCCTATGGAAATTGACGCCGAGCGTCACTGGTGCGTTATCGCGGCGGGATCGTTGACGCGACGTTGACGTTGCTGGTGTGTTACCGGCTTCACGGCAAATTTTGGACCACATTTCCGCGCGAGCATCATTTGCTTCTAGCCATGGTACCTACTGCAGCCACTTTTCAGCAAAAGTCCTTTTTTTCGGTAGCTCTGGTGACGTCTCTGCCGTCTGTCTGTCTTTTGACGGGGGTGTGGGAACACGGAAATAATTACTCTGTGGGGCCTGCCTCTTTAACATTTTGAGAAGTGATTTTCTCGTGTCCGCCGCAAATACAGTGGTCAGCCATCGGTACGCAAAAGCGTATAGAAGCCGTTGAGGGCCACTGCGCGCATGCGGACCACTTATGTGCACCCCTGAATATAATATAATATAATATAATATAATAACACTATTAAATAAATAGATAATAACCAAATAACCCTCTCTGGGTTTCTGCACAGAAAAACTGAAAAAAGCCAGGAAATAAATACCACTATTGGAAAAAAACAAAATCAAAATGCTCTCTGGTATTGTTCAGGGGGCCGGACCAAATGTGGAGGCGGGCTGGATACGGCCCGTGGGCCGTAGTTTGGGGACCACTTGGTTACAGTAATTGTAATAACAGTTAATACAGATGATGTTGTGTTAAGTTACAAACTATACAATTTTTTTAAAAACAGACATTGAAAGCAGTTAGGGGAGACTGGCATAACGTGAGACACCCCCTGTATCTAAGTAAGGGAGCACATTTGTGATAATGCAACCTTCATGTTTTCAAGCCCCTATCAATTCGACTTGTCCATGAGGAAGAGACCCTTCTCTTACTGTTGTAAACATGTTTTTTCCACAAAAATATATATTTTTTGGATTTAAATTTCTTTCTCTCAACCTAATCAGTTGTTGTGCCAAAGCAAATTGTTTTAGCTTGAAAATATTTGATCACACATGTTGATAAACCAACAACATATAAAACCATAGGATGATGCTATTTCAAGATTAGCCTGTGTTGCTAGGAGAGTTTTTTTCTTCTTCAAAAATGTGGCATTGGGGTAAAGCAGACATGTCCAAAGTCCGACCCGGGGGCCAAATGTGGACCGTGGTCAAATTTCATCCGGCCCCCAGCCTCTGTCATAAAATCAACAACGGCTGTCCCGCGCACAGACTTAATAAATTGGTCAGCAGTACTGCTACTAGAATATGAAGTAGCTTACACACTAAATGCTGCTCCTCATTTACCCACTAAAAGGCAGCAGCACTCTAAGCAACATTACCCCTTCCAATTTATAAAATGGCGATAATCAACAACAAAAAAAGTTGACTTTGACGGCCGACGCTTCAAGGATAGGTGGAAATTGGACTGTTTCTTCACTAAAATAGGCAAAACTGTGTCTGCCTCATTTGCAAAGAGGCAGTCGCTGTTTTTAAAGATTTCATTGTGAGGCGATATTACCAAACAAGACATGCTGACATGTACGACAAGATTACAGGGAAGATACGCAGTGATAAGTTGAAGCAACTTGAAGCTAGTTTAATTTCACAGCAGAAGTATTTCGCAAGAGCTCGAGAGTCGAAAGAGAACGCCACAAAAGCTAGTTGCAAGATTGTTGAAATTATTAATTAAAAGAAATAATAATAAAGCAAATGTGACACACAGAATGGCTCGCTAAAATTTGCTTGAATATATTGTTCTTCGTAGAGGACGTCAGGCAAAGTCGGCCCCCCGCATTTTTACCACACCAAATCTGGCCCCCTTTGCAAAATGTTTGGACACCCCTGGGGTAAAGTGAGATGTCTCACTTCACTCCTTAACGTCAGCAGTGACACTCCACAACAGCACATCTGGATTTAGATCTTCTGAATGTTCTCTCATTAAGCGTTTGCAACATCCATGGTGTCAGACATGCCAAACCCTGAGCTGCAGAAGATCTGAATAGCCCACCCATGTAGATGATCCACCTGTAGATGTACTGCTCGCTTCAGACAATTCAGTAACTGATGTGAATCCATCCACAGCACATGGTCCATCTGGTCAGCTGACTCAGATGTGCCACATGGTTCCAGTAAAAATTGGTTGGGAAAAGGCAAGGTTGTGAAGAAAAGATTAACCCGAAAAAGAAAAATTTTCCTTAGCAGCTGTGAGGAGATGTACTGTGGGGCAAATAAGTATTTAGTCAACCACCAATTGTGCAAGTTCTCCGACTTGAAAAGATTAGAGAGGCCTGTAATTGTCAACATGGGTAAACCTCAACCATGAGAGACAGAATGTGGAGAAAAAGAAAATACAAAAAATCAAATTGTTTGATTTTTAAAGAATTTATTTTCAAATTAGAGTGGAAAATAAGTATTTGGTCACCTACAAGTAAGCTGTTAAAGAGGTCTAACTTCTTCTAACGAGGTCTAACGAGGCTCCACTCGTTACCTGTATTAACGGCACCTGTTTTAACTCTTTATCGGTATAAAAGACACCTGTCCACAATGTCAGTCAGTCAGTCACACTCCAAACTCCACTATGGTCAATACCAAAGAGCTGTCGAAGGACACCAGAGACAAAATTGTAGACCTGCACCAGACTGGGAAGACTGAATCTGCAATAGGTAAAACGCTTGGTGTAAACAAATCAACTGTAGGAGCAATTATTAGAAAATAGAATACATACAAGACCACTGATAATCTCCCTTGATCTGGGACTCCATGCAAGATCTCACCCCGTGGCGTCAAAATGATAACAAGAACAGTGAGCAAAAATCCCAGAACCACACGGGGGGACCTAGTGAATGACCGACAGAGAGCTGGGACCACAGTAACAAATGCTACTATCAGTAACACAATGCGCCGCCAGGGACTCAAATCCTGCACTGCCAGACGTGTCCCCCTGCTGAAGCCAGTACACGTACAGGCCCGTCTGCGGTTCGCTAGAGAGCATTTGGATGATCCAGAAGAGGACTGGGAGAATGTGTTATAGTCAGATGAAACCAAAATAGAACTTTTTGGTAGAAACACAGGTTTTCGTGTTTGGAGGAGAAAGGATACTGAATTGCATCCGAAGAACACCATACCCACTCTGAAGCATGGGGGTGGAAACATCATACTTTGGGGCCGTTTTTCTGCAAAGGGACCAGGACAACTGATCTGTGTAAAGGAAAGAATGAATGGGGCCATGTATCGAGAGATTTTGAGTGAAAATCTTCCATCAGCAAGGGCATTGAAGATGAGACGTGGCTGGGTCTTTCAGCATGACAACGATCCCAAAAACACACAGCCAGGGTAACAAAGCAGTGGCTTCGTAAGAAGCATTTCAAGGTCCTGGAGTGGCCTATCCAGTCTCAAGATCTCAACCCCATAGAAAATCTGTGGAGGGAGTTGAATGTCCGTGTTGCCCAACGACAGCCCCAAAACATCACTGCTCTAGAGGAGATCTGCATGGAAGAATGGGCCAAAATACCAGCAACAGTGTGTGAAAAGCTTGTGAAGAGCTACAGAAAATGTTTGTCCTCCGTTATTGCCAACAAAGGGTGCATAACAAAGTATTGAGATGAACTTTTGGTATTGACCAAATACTTATTTTCCACAATGATTTGCAAATAAATTCTTCAATCAAACAATGATTTTCTGTTGTTTTTTTTTCCCACATTTTGTCTCTCATGGTTGAGGTTTACCCATGTTGACAATTACAGGCCTCTCAATTTTTTTCAAGTGGGAGAACTTGCACAATTAGTGGTTGACTAAATACTTATTTGCCCCACTGTATATCCTTGTTCTACTTGCCCGATGAAGAGAGTTCTGAAGATGAAAGAAATGATCAAGGAAACAGATCCGGCCATAGGTAATTTTGTCTTTTAATGCTATGATGTATAATGATATTCTTTTATGGTGTAGTAGATCTTGAGTTGCGTTCAGGTGTTTAAAAAAATGTGTTTACCGTAATTTTCGCACTATAAGGCGCACCTGACTATAAGACTCCACCCACAAAAATTTGGCATTAAAACGGCTTTTGTTCATACATAAGCCGCAGCTGTCCTCACTGTATTATGGGATATTTACACCAAAATATATTAACCGGTAACACTTTATTTGACAGCGGCATAATACGACTGTCATAAATCCAAATGAACCGTCATGATTCATTCATTGTTTCAAGAAGCTTCATTTGGCCATCACTGCTCACTTGGGGGAGACAGTCAACCTCTGCTGCCACCTGCTGGCAACACCGTTGTTGTCCAAAATGCTTACTAGCATGCATTGCAGCGCTACAGATATAAATAACAATCAAAATTCATGTTCTTTGCTAATTGTGTCTTCAGTTACTGTACCAGTTGTTTCACTAATTGGTAGTTATGGTATTTGGTAAACCTTTATTTGACTGTGGCGCCATCAGACTGTCATAAGACAATCATAATTATGACATAACACTGTCATGAGCACTAATGAATGCTTAAAACAGATGCCATTTAGTGTTATCTGGCAAATTATCTCACTTTTGAAAGGATGTAAAAGCTCCAAGCTGGACATGAATGGAATTAGTGACATAATTTGCCAGATGACACTCAATGACATCTGTCATAAGCATTCAGTAACTCCCATGATTATGTCAGGTCATAAATATGACGGTCTTATGACAGTCCTACGACGCCGCTGTCAAATTAAGTGTTACCTATTAACCCAAATAAATCAACAAATAAGCTGCACTGGACTATAAGCAGCAGGATTCAAAATGAAGGAAAAAGTAGCGGTTTGTAGTCTGAAAGTAACGTGTAATCCACCAAACCCGAGGATGCTGTTACTGTTCTCCCATTGATTCTGAATTATCTTATTGTTCTAACTTTCACAACATTCGCTTTTATGACTTTTGATATTAAGATGTAAAAACTAACTGAATCAGTTTACCCCTCATTGGTTCACTTTACCCCTTTGATTTTTCTAGTCTACGTTTTCACTTTTGACAGGGTAAATTTTAAACTTGTTATGTCTTCAATGCAATTCATCCTGAGTACATTCTGATTATTTCCATTGCAAGGAAACATCCCAACTTAATGGGAAATATTTTAACTTTACTGGTATGTTGTTTTAGCTTGCTTGGAGGAGAGCAAATGTTTAAAAAAAAAAAAAAAAAAGTCACATTGCCCCTGTCTCCACTACTCATTAAGTGTTCTTTTCACCTCATACTTTTTTTTTTTTTTTTTTTTTTTTTTAACTTTTACTTGAGTAATATTATTTTGAAGTAACATTGGTTTTACTTGAGTAAAGTTTTTGGGTACTCTACCCACACCTGCCAGAAACTCTCTATGATACATCAGTAACCCAGGTTGCATAAGTAGCAAGACTGGTTTGTCTAGACTAGAGCCATAATAAAAACGTCCCACCCACATCGTGTAAAATACATCCGTAAAAGTGAAACACCAGGAAATAACGCACTACATAATCAGGGTGTCTCATAAGCGGTGGTTCAAGAACACGATTGACGTTAAAGTCCCTCAAAGCAGGTTGGTGAAACTATTCATTATTTATTCTAAGGTGGTAGGTTCCATCTGCTGGTTAATGCTGGTAATGATGTCCGTAAGTGACCCCTGTACCCAATTAACTACAGAAGCCTTTCGGAGGGCGCTGGGTCTGAAAAAAATATGAATGACCATAACTGTGTGTTTGTAGGCTGGTATTCACTGTTGTGTTTAATAGGAAGTGATTGTTTGTTTGTGTGTGTGGGGTGAGGGGGGGACATAAAGGGTCAAAGCTGCCATAAAAAATATATAATATTGTGACTTTTTTTTCCCCACCCTCACCATTTGAAGGTTTTTAAAAAATTTTTGCTGTATGACAATGCAGTGGTAAGACAAGACTGATAAAAAGGGACAGACAGACAGGTGAATACAGCAATGATATTGTGCTTCTTGGTGTGTGAGTGTGTGTAGAGGTGCGTGCGTGGGTGGCGGTGAGTCAAAGAGGTTCGAGTTTATAAAGGATACTATTGTAAACTTAAGTAGTAGTGTAAGAAAATAATAACAATCCTGGTAACTGAATAAAAAATATTCATGATAAGAATAATGATAAGTAATAACAATGATACTGGCTGGTAATATTACTGCTTCATCAGGGAATAATACTATAATGATTTCAATAAAAATTATAAAAGTAGTAATAACAGCAGAGTGCATTGAGTCAGTATTTGAAGAAAGTCTGAAACAAGCAAAATAATAATTGTTACAAATAATTATAATTATACCTGTCAAGGGTATCTGCGGGTTCTTGAAAGGTCTTAAAGTCTTAAAGCCAATGTTTTCAATTAAAGGCCTTAAAATATCTAAATTTCTCCTAAAATCTCAAAAAAGGTCTTTAATTCAATTTGGAAAGTTCTTAAAAATCTATTGACTAATTTTTGAGGACACTATAACATAACAACAAAGCGGAACGACCTGTGCTGCCTGGTCAGAATGTATCGAACACAAGCGGATTTTGCTGTGCACGCACAGTTGCTTGTTGACAGCTTAGTTAGCATAGTCATAGTGGAGAAAACTTAATAGAACCGATTTACTGTAGTTACATACATGGGTAGTCAATCAATCAAATTTATTCCTTTAGCCCTTTACAAAAACCTGAAAAGCCCTCAAAGTGCTTTACAACAAAGACAAACATGGTTCATGATAGATAAAAGGAAGGAAAGTACTATACTATGACATTAAGAAAAGCAAAACAACGCATCACGGCAAAAGTAAAAACAAACAAATAAAACTGATAAAATCCGAAAACATTAAAACCCTTAAGAAATAAAACCAGGCGACCCTAGTCAGGGGAAAAAGTGAGTCTAAAAAAGTGTGTCTTTAACCGAGATTTAAAAAGGCGTAAATTGGTTATGGTGCGGATTTCAGGGGGTAGGCTATTCCACAACCTGGGGGCAGCAACTGAAAAGAAGCTGGCCGATAGAACAAAGAGCCCTGCCAGAGTTACGGAGGGTTAACATTTCCGGTGAAGAAGGAGCCTGGCCATTAATAGAATTAAAAATAAATAGTAAAAGTTTGAACTCAATTCTAAAATGGACTGGAAGCCAGTGGAGCGATGATAGCATGGGGGTAATTTGTTCACGTGTAAGTGTACCGGTTAAAAATCAAGCAAAGTTGAAGACGAGAAATAGAGGACTTGGGAAGACCAACATAAAGTGCATTGCAGTAGTCCAGCCTTTAACTCATAAAAGTGTGAATTGCTTTTTCAAGGCCGTGGCGACTAAGAAAAGGCTTCACTTTGGCTAAGAGACGGAGCCGGAAAAAAATTTGCTCTTACAACAAAACTAATCTGTTTTATAAAGTTGAGCCTGTTATCGAATATTACTCCGAGATTTTTAACGTGCGTCCTTAAAAAGGGAGCCAGGGTGCCAGTGTTGGGCTCAAAGGCATTCATCATGGAAGGTTTGCCAAAATTAATATATTCAGTTTTGCTCTCGTTACGATGTAAGAGGTTTCGTGGACGCCACTGCTTCACTTCGGATCTGCAGTCCATCAATTTAGTGAGAGCAGTTAGTTCATTGGGTCTGAGGGGCAGATACAGCTGCAGGTCGTCAGCATAAAAATGAAAAGAGATATGGTTTTTTTATAATTGATCCTAAAAGTAGGAGATAAAGTGCAAATAGAACAGGCCCTAAAATAGAGCCTTGTGGCACCCCAGTAAAAAAAAGTGGAAATTTAATAATTTCTAGCTTGGGAACATAAAGTTCAGCTTCAGTCGAAGCCGGTGGTGGAAAACTCATTTGAAGCACACTGCACGTCGTGTAAGAAAGTTTTAAAACTTGGAATTTTGGTATCGACATTGGAATCCCATTGCAAATCTGAAAAGCACAAGGCAGTCATAAAATACCAGCAGCAAACGCCGTATGTGGCTCATATGTTGGTTCGCAAATGCGAAAGTTCTAGTGTTTTTGGTTATGTTAAGCATTTTGTATCACAGTGAAGGAGTGGGGTGAAAATTTTTAGTGAGGTTCAATTTGGTCCTCAAAGGCACAGACAGTTTAACCAATGAAGTTTCTTCTAAGACAAGCAGCACTTGACTGCAATCAACTGATTACACTTGTAAGACACCACATTGGTGAAAAGGTGTCATCTTGTTTTTTTGGAATGAAATCCAGTACCCAGTGCAGCCCTATATGGAATAGTTTGGACACCCCTGGCATAGATGGAACGCTTGAGAGAGCAGCCACCAGCATTATTAAGGCACTCAGGAGACCGTTTGCATTTACATTTGTCAGCAGGAGAACAAGCTTTCATCCACTTCAAAACGGACACCGACAATTAATAGCAGGCTATTAAGTCAAATGTTATTCAAACTCACAGTGCCATATCTAAATTTGGAGTAGCACATAACAATAACAACAAACTAAATTGCATAACTAACAAGTCACGCAACAACTGCAAGGCGAAATTAATTAATTAGCACAGACCATGAACTTTAAATGTTATTTACATTCAAAACGACGCAATGCATGCTGGGAGGCATTAAGGAATACTGGCAACGCTAATATGTTGGACGACAGCAAGGATGAAATCTATAGTGCCTCACCAATAACGAAGGTTTTGACATCATTTGGATTTTTTATTAAGCAGAGGAAAGCTAAACAAATGTAATGAAAATGTAATTGCATGTTTTTGCACATGAGTCACAGAACCATTCAAACTGTAAATGGACATACAAGAGTCAGCTTTGAAATTGGAATGTATTTGTGAATTTTTTTTTTTGTTAAAGACCACTGATTCATTACAGTCTGCATCCTCCTTATTTGATTTTGTTGTTTAGTTTGTTTAAAGAAAACAAATGAGTAATTGACACGATTTCTATCAGCGCCTATGCCTTCAGGAAAAAATTTCAATGAGCACCACTGAAATGAATGCAATAAATCAGATTCCAATGTGGCAGTTGTGTGTTGCATTCTGTTCCTGAACTGTGTGACTGACGAGAGAGTGAGACAGGTGCGGTAGCGTAGGAAGTTTTTACTTTTGCTTTTCTTGTTCTGATGTTGTTGGCGGGGGTGATCGTTGAGCCGCGTTGTCAAGCAAGTTCACTCACACGCACACCACACTCATATTTTTCTGTCGTTTCCTTCTTAATTGCCATGCTAAGCGTTTTTTTTTTTTACCCCCTGAACCAGCCCTCTTGGGACCCATGTTGATTTCTGCCACAAGGAAATCCGCCATGCAAGGGCGTAGGTTTGCATATGGACGGTAGGGACATAACACTACCAACTTTTCTGGATGCATAACATTAAACTGTGTGAATTTGCTAACCTGCATAACTCGAGTAGGAAGCTTCTTTGAGAGAAGTGTCCTCCACTTTTGTATGTATTTTCTGCTGTTAAAGTTAATTAAGCTGTGAGAAATGTAGTGAACCGAGGTTTACCCCTTCTACCTAATTTTCATTTTTGTTTTGTTTATGTGGTCTTAAAGCAACACTTGGTAGCTTTTCAGTTTTGGTTGATTTTAGCGACGCTGGTTGACAAAAGCAGTAGTTTTTTGAAGACTGCGTTTTCCACGAGGACCAGCGCATAGTGTCTTCCTATGAGGGGCGTAACAGAAAATAATTGAGAAGCACTGGTATAGCTCAGTACAGATTTATTTTCCAGTGATCAGTTAGCCTATCGATTAATTAGGTTCATATTCATGAGAAATGTAGCCCTGACCCCCGTTTACTCAATCTGTTTGGTCTTATTAATGTCCCGTCCCCAGCAAAAAGTATACATGCATGTTATGCTGTCATATCATCCCTACCAATGTTGAGCCCAAACCTACACCCTTGCTGTCATGCGTGCGTCTTGCGGGAAAACATTGAACTTGCGACTCTGTCATAAATAGTCATATTTGGTTGTCATATAACGAAACAAATGACGTGCCAAATTTTACATCGGATGTTGAAAGGATCATATGTCAGGGCACCACTGTATAACCGATTACATGACCATATAAGACCAAAAAATACACAATATCATCAAATTCCTCGGAAAAAAAGGAGCATGCCTGCCGTCTAATAAAGAAAACATTTCCTACCATGACATTAAAATGATCATACGTCTGGTTTTCATTTGTCTATTGGTGCCAAATTAAAAACTGGGAGAGAGGTTGAAATGCGTGCTTAGGGCTGGGCAATATGGCCATAATACGTTTCACGGTAAATTGAGCAGATTTACCGCGATAACGATAAATTCACCCAAGCGGACTGTTATATAATTTGAAAATCTGAATCAATGCATGAAATACAAATGAACCGTTTCTCGTTGATTTATTTACCAGCTTCCAATTTAACATATTTAACAATGCAGTGTGTATGCAGTCTAAACATTAAGTATATTAAAATGTATTGTAAACAATAAGAATTCAAGTATGAACTTTTACAGTATACCAGCTTGTATGACTTGAACAATGTACAACATTATAAAAATCAATACGACGAGGGTGCAAACATGTCATTGTAACACAAATGACGTACAGCTTGAAAAGTACACTTCAAACAGACTTATTAATAATGGGCAGCTGTGACAATGTCACATACTCAACACAAGTGTTTACTTCAATGTTTCATGTTTTTTTCCCCCAGAAGCATTTTTTAATTCATGCACGCACAATCTCACCCCCCACACAGACACACACACATTAAAGCTATATTGCTCTCATGCCAATGAAACATTTAAGATTTTATGATGGCAGTAATGACACAGAATAAAGCAAGCACATACAGAAAAATAGCTGTGGCCATAAACGGTCATATTATAGTAATGTAACATTTAAATAAAGTTTTTCATTTTAATTTTAACGCACGTGCCCAGCACAGCTACCTGATTGCGACCTGCTGTTCAGTGCGGCTGCACTATGTCCCTTCTCCCGATGGCTTTATGGTTATAAACGTGAAGTTATTACTTTTTAAACTTTAATCACTTAGTTATATTTTTACGTAACATGAACCAGAAGTCAAGGTATGCGGACTTCAACTTTTGGCAACGTAAAGTCGCTGTGAAGTTGTGAACACAAAACTGATTTTGGCAATCAGCATAGCGCGAGTGCCAAAACACATCCGATCTGAACGCAGCATAACAGCCATTTGTCACGTGCATGACGTTGACCATTCAAAATTGTGAACTAGTTTGCCAGAAAGTTTTGGTTTTTTAAAATATTCATTCATTTGTGTTGTGTTCTAGGTGGAAGAATGGACAACAAGAGTGAAATTATAAACAGGTTACGTAGGTCATTTCAATCTGGAATCACGATATCGGAAGAGTTTCGTCGTGAGCAGCTTTCTAACCTAAGGTCGATGATCCAAGAGAATGAGGAAAAGATTTTGGAAGCATTGAACAAGGATCTCTGCAAGGTAATAATCATATCTTACATACAAAATAAACATGAACCCACATACTAAAAGACAGATTGTTGAATATTATATTCATCAAGTAAGAAATTATGTATGGTTCAGAAAAACCTTGTTCTGCTATTATGAATTCTGCGACTTCCTTTTAACTATGTGACATTTTTCTCTCTTGCTTCAAAAGGCACAGAAAAGCGAAAATAAAATATATTGAAAATATGATTTTAAAAAAACTGTAAATTAAAGCCACCATTCAGCCATGTTTGTTGTTTTGAATGTTTATCAGCAGCGACTGTGGATGCCCAATTTGACTTGTGCGAGTGCTGACGTCATCGCCGAAGTTTGCGGTTTTTTTGCCTTCCGTTTTCGCCACCACCATGTAAAGGCGAGGCCATTCCGCAACACAATTGTTGCATCTTTGTGTTGCAGCGTCACCATGTAAACAGCCCATAAAAGATTCGGCAAAGGTTAAGACACAGATTGTTACGGGACGGTCAAGAAAGACCAAGGACCCAGTTGCGTGGTTGTCTAGAATTTATTTTAAAAACACCGATCACCGAAAGGGAAAAAATAGACTTTCCAAAAAATGTGATCTGATTTTTGTCAAAATCACACAGATGAAAAAACAGTGTCTGCTTTAACTATAACCACACAAGCATCTATAGGTTTTGATATTTTAATGAGGACAGCATGCAAACAATGACAGAAGGGGGAAAAATAAGTCAGTGAACCCTCTGCCTAAGGAGACTTAGGCTACGTTCATACTACAGGTCTTAATGCACGAATCCGATTTTTTCGTGTTTTTCCGACTCGAGTGAGGCATTAACTTGACGGTCTGAGCGTGACAAGTCGCATAGAACTGGACCATTTCAAATCCGATCTGGGTCACTTTCGCATGTGGTTCAAATCCGATCTGGGCCACATTTTTCCAGACTGTCGCGGCGGTCTGTACTGTCCACTCTCCCAAATCGGATTTCATGCAGCAATTACGTCATCAAATAGCGAGAGAGACTCTACCGTAGCAATGCAGCTGTGCGTTATTAGCGCCTAGCTTGCAGTGAACACGGCTTTTGGGGAAGGGCTGGGCTTGACAACAGTCATAAAAAATAAAAATGGGTTGAGGATAAGCCTGAGAATGCTCAGTTTTCTCTCTGCTCCAAGTGAGCAATATTTCAACATTGCCTACACGGCCGAGAGTCGGGGCATGTGTGTGACATGCACAGACGGTGCGTGTATGCTATCGATCCATATAAACTTTGAATATAAGCCTAAACGGGGATTATTTATGTCTGTTATTTGTGTCCTCCTTTTGAAAAGCAAAATATGATATCCCTGGAATGACGGATGACGTGTGTCATTTGTTTTGATGCTTCTGCGCATGCGGGTCGTCTTGCTCAGCGCGTGTCGAACGAATTAGTGCGCATGCGTAATACTTGAATGGTCTCAATGGACAAAGGCAGCCTGAACGGGCACGCCAAAAAACAGATATGACAAAAAAATCGGATTTGTGCATTAAGACCTGTAGTATGAACGTAGCCTTAAAGAGCCATCGAAACCGATTTTTACCGAACAATTTGTCAGGTGTGTGCCCAATCACTGATGAATGGTTTAAAGCTGCCCTGCCCACCATAAAACACACACCTGGTAAGAATTGTCTTGATGAGAAACATTGTCTAATGTGCATCATGGCTCGGCCAAAAGAGCTGCCTGAAGACCTGCGATTAAGGTTTGTTGATCTGTATAAAGCTGGGAAAGGATTAAAAAAAACATCTCTAAAATTCTGGCTGTTCATCAATGGACAGTCAGAGAAGTTGTCTACAAATGGAGAGAGTTTGGCACTGTTTGTTCTCTCTCAAGGAGTAGCCGTCCACCAAAGATGACGCCTACAGTTCAGCGCAGAATACTCAGAGAGGCCTTTAAAGAGCAATAGAAACCAATTTTTACCTAACCCTAGAGTGTCTGCTAAAGACTTACAAAAATCACTGGCACGGTCCAATATCTCTGTTCACACATCTACTATATGTAAAACTATGGCCAAGAATGGTGTTCATTGGAGGACTCCACGGAGGAAGCCACTGCTGTCTAAAAAAAACACTGTCGCTCGTCACAAAATATTAAATGTGATGGTTCACTTACTTATTTTTCCTCCTTCTATCATTGTTTGCTTACTATCCTCATTAAAATATTACAACCTATAAACATTTGGGTCGTTTTAGTTAAAGCAGACACTGTTTTTTCATCTGTGTTGTTTTGACAAAGGTCAGATCATATTTGATGGGAAATTTATGCAGATACGTGAGTAATTCCATAAGGTTCAGATACTTTTTCATACCACTGTACAAATCAAGTAAAAGGGAAAGTGTGGTCTTCTCAGGAGCGAGGCTACTAACAGTGCTAGTGCTGGAATCATCTGGCAACTGGTGTATGGCTGGCCAGGGTTTAAAAAGACTCTACTAATGAGTCACAGGTGTTCCTGGTTAGCCTCACTCGTGAGGAGGCCGGTCCCTCTCGCACCCGTGCAGCTTGCAGACAGAGGGAGAAAGGCATCAATTCACAGCAATCGGAATGTAAGATAGGATCACAACACAGAGAGCCTTATTTTCAAACGCTGACTAAATCTGAGCAAAGTTGTATATCAGAGAAGATTTTGAACTGGATTGCCCCCAATTTACAGGCTGTATTCCATATTTCTTTCAACTGCTAGTCCTCTAAGAAACTGGTTTACTCATCGGAAGGTTGACTTGCACTTGGTATGAGGAAGTACAGGCATCCTGGATTGCGCTGGTATGAAAATATTTGTGTCACATTTAATGCCATGAAAATAGTGTGTGATGTAATGATGTGACAATACAATGAGAATTTAGACATGAAAGCCAACAAAGGAACAGTGTGAAATGAAATGAGTTTCTTTTTCCAACGTAAAAAATAACAGGTTCATTTTTTTTTTTTCCATACAGTGCTATTTGGACGTAACAGAGTGAACACTAACACGGGACATTTTGTGCTAGAGTTAGCCCTCAGCCTTAATTTTATTTTTTATTCAAAAAAAGAAAAAAGAAATTGCTTACCATAGTTGAATTTCCTGCCTCTAATGTGATGGTATCGCTGAAGAGTGATGTCATTAATGTGGAATTTTCTTAGGGGACACCAACACATTTTAACAAATGGTAAACATTGACACTGGGGACAGAAAATGTTTTTTCATGACCATGCAATTTATATAGCAATCGGGGAAAAAAATACGTAGATACAAAGAATATCCTGTAAAAATATTCGGGTAGAGAGATAAAAACTGATGGTATTTTGTGTTATCCATGCAGTCTAATCCAGTCATCAGCCTCATCTTTGTCGCCTTTTTCTCATTCTGAATCTTCCTCCTCTTCCAAAGACGACTCAAACATATATGGCTGTATGTCACTTTCTCTAAATCGACAAATTCGTTCTAAAAATCCACACTTGAAGCAGAATCGCTGAAAAACGCTTCCTCATCCATTGGGCTCAATGCTAAATCCGCTGAAATCGCTCATTATCTGACGTCATCACCAATATTGAGGCGCCAGAGAAATGACAGGAGGAGTTAAATGGCAGATTTAAAGACTGATTTCTCGTCATCTTTGCTTTGCCAAATTGTTGTATATAGTTGAATCGTGTCAAAATATTATTTTAACTCCAATAATAATGCTAATTAACTTTTTTTTTTTGCATGTCATAACGCATGCATCAGGCATCTTTACATCTGTAAAGACAAAAATATTAAAGGTCAAATTTTGACCTTTTTAAAAACATGTAAAAATGAGAAGAAATTTGAACAGGAATTGGCTTATGCAGATATCAACTTCCTAACTTAGCTTTATCGGTTTGGGATTTCAAAAGAATTGCTGTATTATCTAATTCCAAATGGTTCACTGAATGCCTGTGTAAAACTTGTGGGGTTAGGTATCTTTAACGAGGTTGAGGACCACTGCACTATAAGCTTTATAGCATTTCAGAGGACCTTGCGCTTCTCACAATAACTGAAAATACGGCATTTGACTGTGGTCTTGGATGTAAGAAGCGTGAGAATTTGAAAATAAATAGGGTGCACGATATCCATTTTTTGAAACCGATACTGATATCGATAACTTCCTGCTCCTCAAAGCCAATATTGATAACCGATAATAAATATATAATTTTTTAAATGTATAACCTGAGTTTTTGAACACCTGGAGGTTTAAAAAAAATTGTGGTGGATTCAACATAGATTTGCCTTTGATCTCATCAGATTTTTCATAATGACATGAACAAAACGGTGCGTTTCACTTCTGCACTGCCCGACAGCCAGCTAAGAATGAATGCACTTCCATAAACCACAAGGCTTGGTCTTTTCTTGCTTTTATGGGAAGACACTCGTCTTAATGTTGTGAAAGTACAACAGAAAAATACACATATTCAATACTCAATATACAACAAACTGCACAATACACTTATATACACAACTGTTATATGTATAGCATAGCACACTAGCTTGAGCTACTAAAGCATTGGCTGGCTTCTATAACACAACTTATGAAGTTCTGTACATATGATCCTTCACCACAGAAGTAAACATATTTTGCACATCCATATGTAATAAACACAAAATACTTTTGACATATATTTCCGAGGCGGAAACGTAACCGAAAGCATTCACGACTGTCAATGCTACTGCTAGACACCGCAATGTGTAAGTGATTGAACCAAACTACTGTAACAAAAAATAGGTGCATTTAATTATTCTGACCAGCAGGTGGGAGCAATGCCCCACAAATGGTCAACTGATTTCCCATACTATTGTGTAAACTGCAAAGCCAGCACAGTACATATTATCAGTCCGATTATAAATGTTATTGGATTTATTGGGATGACGTCATAATTCCTATTATCGGACCAATAATTATCGGACCAATAATTATCGTGCACCAGTAAAAATATTTACAATTTTGTTGATGTTTCTTCAATTTTCTTTTTCCTTTCAGCCCAAATTTGAGGCCATTCTAGCCGAAGTTGATTTGGTGATCAATGAGCTATCGTATGCCATCGATAACCTTCAAAGCTGGATGCAGCCAGAGTATGTCAGTAAGACTCTTGTAAGTTTACCTCTTTTCATTATTTACATCATTTATAATGGCGCCACAGTAACTGACTGGTTAGCTTGTTTGCCTCACAGTTCTTTGATTAAGAGGTTTGATCCCTAGCCTCCATTTTAGATGTTTTCCCCTTATTTGTTGTGTGGGTTTCCTCCAGAGATTTCAGTTTCCCACCACACCTGAAAAACATGCACAGTGGGTAAAAATTGTCCATATGTATTAGGCCTGAACGATATATCGTTTAAACATCGCCATCGCGATGTGCGCATGTGCAATAGTCCCATCGCAAGGACGTGCGATAGTTTTTTAATTTCATTTTTTTTAATCCACAAACGTTTGTTTTGAGGAAGGAGAGGGGGAAAAAAAAGCGCACAGCTTCTCTTTCTCTCCAGCAAGTCATCGGCTCCTCCCCCTCCCCCTGCAACAGCGGAGTGGAGGGAGGAGGGGCCGAACAGCAGAGCGGAGGGAGGAGGGCCCGTTCTCAAAGTGAAAGCAAGCAATCAACACGTTGGAGGAGCAAGGAAGACTGTATCCAAAAGGAGTTTTGGAAGTATTTTGGCAAGAACAAGACTATAAGGGACAAAAAACAGCCCTGTCGACAGTGCCTCGCCATGGTTGCCTCAACAAGAAGTAATCTGTCAAACATGTGGGACCATTTAAAACGCAGGTATCTATGCATTCCTGCTACGAGCTCCCCATCAGAGGCTTTTTAGCACAGGTGGGAACATTGTTACGTGCCAACGTTATTGTCTCAAACCTGCTATAGTGGATAAACTAATAGTCTTGGCCAAAAACCTATGAGACCCAGTTGAGAATTGCTGAGCAAGGAAGGTGGACGATATGCAGACAAATACATAACACAGCTGAAGGAATGTCTTTTCTTCTTTTAATGTGACAGCTATCAGGAAGGCAGGAAATTTGGGAGTTAAAATGGTTCTGTTATTCATCACAGTTATTTGCAGTTATTCAGTTCAATTATTTACAAGTTCAATTGAGTTTGTTTCTTTTATATTTAAATTTATTGTAAACCGTATTTTTCAAATAACTATATATAGTACAGCTGCACATAAAGTTTTGATACTTAATATTTTTGTTGAAATATTTTTACAACTTTGTTGCCTTTTGCAGTTTTATATTGTTATATTTTGTGTAAACAACTCAGGGGACTAATGCACTTGCACTTTTATTAGTCAGATTCAATATTTAAGTTCAAATATGTTGACAACTTTGTTGTTTAACTGAGGTTTTTATGTATTGTTATAGTTTGTGAACTCTTTTGTCATATTTAATATTTTTGTTCAAATATGTTGACAACTTTGTTGTTTTACTGAGGTTTTTATTTATTGTTATAGTTTGTGAACAACTCTTTTATTTGTCATATTTAATATTTTTGTTCAAATATGTTGACAACTTTGTTGTTATTTTACAGAAGTTTTTATTTGTTATATTTTGTCAAAAACTAAGGGGACTAATGCACCTGCTCTTTTATTTATCATTTAATGTATTTGCTGCTGTTGAAGTGTAAAATATTGTATTCAATAAATGATCTATTTTGTGCAGACATGACTTCCTGGATACCTTCATACAGAAATCTTCATCATTAACAAATTAAACGGTATTATATGAATACACTGTGGTCACGGTGTGTTATGTAAAGTATTTCCAAACAGCTATTCAAGTCATTTAGTGAAAATTTCTTTAAAAAAGATAGATCTTTTTTTTTTTAATATCGCAATATAATATCGCAATATATTGCAAACCTAAAAAAAATCGCGACGATAGTTTTTTCCAATATCGTTCAGGCCTAATATGTATGAATATGAGTGTGAAAGGCAGTTTGTCTATTCGCACCTTGCGATTGGCTGGCAACACCCCTGTGGGCCCACCACCCGCAAGGCGGACTGATAGGGTAGGATGCGCTGCCATTTGGGTGGCAGTGAAGGCAGGGGGTCTCGACAGACCAGACCCAGGTGGCAGAAGCATGCTTTGGGGACATGGAACGTCACCTCACTAGCAGGGAAGGAGCCGGAGCTTTGTTGGTGGTTGAGCGCTACCAGTTAGACCTTACCTCCACACATAGCCTCGGCTCTGGAACAAAGCCCCTGGACCGGGGTTGGACCTTGTTCTTATCTGGAGTTGCGTTAGGCGTGAGGTGCCGGGCGGATGTTGGGATACTCACAAGCGCCTGAATGAGCACCGCTGTGTTGGAGTTCACCCCAGTGTAAGAGAGGGTTGCCTCCCTGCGACTTAGGGGTGGGGGGGGGCAGAGTGTTGTGCACCGAATAGCAGCTCTGAGTATTCGGCCTTCTTAAAGTCCGTTCTTCACGGGACCGCTGAAGAGGACTCCATTGTCCTCCTGGGTGACTTCAATGCACACGTCGGCAATGACTAAGACACCTGGATGGTTTTGATTGGGAGGAGCAGCCTACCTGATCTAAACTCCTGTGGTGTTATGTTATTGGACTCCTGTGCTAGTCATGGATTGTCCATAACTAACACCATGTTCAAACACAAGGATGCTCATAAGTGTACTTCGTACCAGAGCGCCCTAGGTCAAAGGTCAGTGATCGGTTTTGTAATCGTATCATCTGACCTTAGACTGTGTGTTTTGGACATCGGGTAAAGAGAGGGGCAGAGCTGTCAACTGATCACCACCTGGTGGTGAGTTGAGTTCATTGGCGGGGGAAGCCTCTGACCTGGTAATGCCAAACGAATAGTGCAGGTGAACTGGGAACGTCTGGAGGAAGACTCTGTCCATGTGACTCCCACCTCTGAAGGAGCTTCTCTCACATCCCAGTGGAGGCTGAGGACATTGAACCTGAGTGGTCCATGTTCGAAGCTTCCATTGCTGAAGCTGCAGCCGAGAGCTGTGGTCTTAAGGTCTGTGGCCTCAAAGGCCAGTAACCCTCGAACACCGAGCTGGACCCCGGTGGTCAGGGAAGCTGTTGAATGAAGAAGAAAGCCTTCAAGGGCATGTTGTCCCTGGCGACTCCTGAAGCAGTTTCAAGGAACCGACAGGCCCGAAAGACTGCAGGCTTGGCTGTGATGGAGGCAAAACCAAAGGTGTGGGAGGTGTTCAGAGAGACCATGGAGAAGGACTTTCGGACGAGACCAAAGTTGTTCTGTAAGATTCTCCAGCACCTTAGGAGGGGGAAACGGGACCATCCCAGCTGTGTACAGCAAGAACAGAGCACTATTGACCACGACTAAGGAGGTTGTTGGTCGTTGGAAGAAACACTTTCGGAACTCCTCAATCCAACTAACCCAACTGACCCACCCTCTTGTTTCAGAGGCAGAGCTGGAAGATGATGGAGGAATTGACTCAATCTTTCTGGGCGAAGTCATCAAGGTGGTTAACGACTTTGCGGTGGCAAAGCCCCGGGTGTTGATGAGATTCACCCTGAAAATACTGAAGGCTCTGGGTGTTAAAGGGCTGTCATGGATGACACGCCTTTCTAACATTGCGTGGAAAGTTGGGACAGTACCAAAAGAGTGGCAGACTGCGGTGGTGGTTCCTCTTTTTAAAAATGGGAGACAACAGAGTGTGTGCAAACAACAGGGGCATCAAACTCCCCAGCCTACCTGGGAAGGTCTACTCCAAGGTACTGTAAAGGAGGGCCGTGCGATTGTCGAACCTGGGATTGAGGAGGAACAACGTGGGTTCCGTCCTTGTCATGGAACAACAGACCAGCTCTTTACTGTCGCTGGAATCCTGGAGAGGGCTTGGAAGTATGCTCATCCAGTCTACATATGCTTTGTGGACCTGTAAAAGGCATATGACCGGGTCCACCGGGATATACAAGACATTTCACCTAATATTGAACCATTTTTAGACAATGTCTTTATTTTGGATGTACTGTACATTGATAAAAACAGCCAACAATTACATCTCAGATGTGACTAGAAAAAACAACAACAAATTCACTGCTGTCACAAAAAAAAACTTAAGTTCTTATTTAAAAAAAAAAAAAAAATTCATTTCTTACTTAAAAATGTCATTACGCTTGATAACACACGTCACTTAAAAGTTAGGTGTTTCAGTTGAATTTCCATTTATGTTAAGCTATTTTTTAAGTAGTAGTTAAGTTTTAAATTAGTCTAAATTATAAGCCCTGATAGGATTTTGAGTTTTTGCAATGTTCAAAATAAATGTCTGATACCTGCTGTATTGGAGCACATTAGGCACCAGTGCTACTTGATGTTTTATCCATCAACGACTACTGAGCTAAAATTGACAGTTAGCTTTATTATGTTTTACACCCTCATCACTCTAGAGCGTTGTGTTTTTACAGATTAAATAAAGCCTGTATGAAAGCCACATTAGCCACGCATCAACAGTAGTCATAATTAATAGAAAAGTGGTTCTTGTAGTTAGGTCAATTTTGGAAATTTGGTAGGAAAAACACTATAATCTCCTCATTAAATGAAGAGTAAAGACGGGAAATTATATTTTTGCTCTTCTGCGAGCCAATACATCATACTGTGGCTTAATGTGAATTGGTTGCGTTCTGAGGGCCAGCCAATCAGGGTAAAAGAGGCGGGAACTGCGGACGTGACCAGGAAGCGGCTATCTGCTTGAATACTATGGCAGAATGCAAAGTGGTTATTGTAAATAGGTAAATTTTTCTGAAATACACTTAATTTCCTCATTAAAAGAGTAGAAAAGAGCATCACTCAAAGCTTTTTTGAGGAGAAATGACGTTTTTGCGAGTATGACAAGATGAGCCATCATCCAATATGCAGCCAACGAAAAGAGCCATCGTCCAATCAGGAGCCGTCTATTTTTTTGAAGGTTCCTCCCATGAAACAGGTCTCGATTGAATCTTTCCCAGATTTATGTGTGTAATACAGTATATTCTTAGCGGATATATGGAACAATCAATCTGGCGTGCCAGGTTACAGACTCCCAAGTAACTGGAAAGAATATTCACTCATCACACCTCCAAGGGAAATACAACACCAGGACAACAGCCGACAGCTAAAGCAGAATGCAATTCCAGATGTTTTCCCTCAAAAGCCCTCATAACATTCTGTTTTGAAGTGTTGACGAAATTACTGCATGTTCTATGTTTACAGTGTTGTAATTCCATTATTAAGTTGATTTATGAAGTCAATTCATGAAATTTTTCATTCACTGAGATCTGAACATTATTCACGTGAATCGACTAAACGTGGTGTTTGAATGGATTTTATTTTAATTAGCTTCATCTAATTTTCTCCCATTTTCCCACATCTGTCGATCGTTCTTCCTATTTTCCCTCCGTCATACCACATGAGGTCTGGAGTGTACCCTGCCTCTTGCGCTAAGTGATCTGGGAAACAGTTCAGCTTCCCTTTAACCTGAACAACAGCATCAGAAGCGTGAAAACAAAAATGAGGAATCTATATTTCTCATTATAGTTCCTTTAGAATGACTGTCTTTCTCTTGGGTTACAGGCCACATCATTTGATGACTGTTTTGTGCGAAGAGAACCATTAGGTGTGGTGCTTATAATTGGAACATGGAATTACCCCCTGCTACTTCTTATCACACCAATGGTTGGAGCCATTGCAGCAGGTACAATTTAATATTAACACAATGAGCACATACAGTTGTGTTTTTTAAATTATTCAACCCTCAAAGTCGATAAGTGTTTTTGCAAGTTTGACATTATTTTTCATCTTGTTTATAATCACGTAAAATAATGACATGTCAAATACACAAATACAACTGAAATAACAAATATATTTTATGGGAATATTCACATTTATGGCCTTTCTGTGATTACTTTATTGACAAAATTATTCCTTTGCAACAAAAACATCCTTTAGACGTGAAGCATAGCTTGACACAAGTTTCTCGCAGTGATCCACAGGTATCTTTGCCCATTCCTCATGGGCGAAGGCCTCCAGTTCATTAACATTTTTGGGCTTGCGTGCTGCAACTGCCTTCTTCAAGTACCACCAGAGATTCTCAATGGGATTAAAGAGCATACGACACCAGAAAAAAAGTCTTAAATGGCATTATTATGTGAATTAGAATCATATTTTGAGACGATTCGACCATATACAACAATTTAGCAAAGCGCAGATGACGAGAAATTAGTCTTTTAATCTGCCGGTTAGCCACGCCTACAATTATAGGGCTTTAGTGTCCCCAACAGGTGGATGACGTCAGCGGTAGACTAGGCTCATCGGTTTTACTATTCAGCCCATTGAGGGGGAATTGTTCAGAACGAGGAAAACGAGACGAAGAGAGCTGCAAAATGTCATTGTTTCAGTCTCTCTACTCCCAATATTTTTACAGGATATTCTTTTTATCGAAGTATTTTCCCCAATAGCTGTATAAATGGCTTGAGAAGGACCAGTCAGCCCGTCGAGGGGGAACTATTCGCAATGAGGAAAACGCGACGAAGAGAGCGGCAAAATGTCATTGTTTCTGTCTCTTTACTTCAATATTTTTACAGGATATTCTTTTTATCCAAGTATTTTTCCCCAATAGCTATATAAATGGCTTGAGAAGGACCAGTCAGCCCGTCGAGGGGGAACTATTCACAATGAGGAAAACGCGAAGAAGAGAGCGGCAAAATGTCATTGTTTCTGTCTCTTTACTTCAATATTTTTACAGGATATTCTTTTTACCCAAGTACTTTCCCCAATTGCTAAATAAATGGCATGGTCATGACAAATAACTTGTGCTAAATGGAATATAAAATAATAAAAATCCATTTATTCAAGACGACATGGCAAAATTACTCCATAATGGTCAAAACAGTCGACTTTACCTTTACTGTCACACCTGCCGAACGATATTTTATGACACCTAAATCGGACATATGTCATTTCCCTTCCCCGGCTTCGGAGAATGCAAACAGACCAGAAGGAGTGACAGCTAGCCGACATGCTAACCCGAACCGAGGGATGTTTCAAAGTCTTCGAAGTGGAAAATCACACATAACTAGCCTGGATTATTTGACATGACGACCCGGTTGTCGAGTTTCTTTGCGGATCGGCAAACCGCCCGGCGGAGAGCAATTTACAGTTCGTTCCCTGGAGGAGGGTGGCTGGAATTGTTGTGTAGCTAACGTGCTAACAGCTAACTGCTAATGAGCGTGAGGATAGCTTTTTACATGCCTATCAATGATCAAACGTAAGTAGTCCTTTATTTAAAGGAATTTTATAGTGTTTACTTTGTAATCACTGTATTCGTATTTGACATAATACAAAACAAGATGTTTACTTACTTCCTTGTAAGTCCAATGGTCCCACAGTAAATATCCACGGTGAATGGGAACCTTTTGAAACTCCAAAAAGGCGCATACGCCTCTCCCGCATACAGAATGATTTTTCTGCAGCCGTTTGGCTGGCGTGATGCAAAAAATAAAAGTATTAATCCGCAAAATCAGCTGAATCCTTCGTCCTCATACACAACAGTACACTGTAGCGTGAAGAGGACGTCTTCTACCGTACACGTCACAGCGCCCTCCTCCTCAATGCGAGACCGAAGCCGGAAGTCACTCATTTTCCTGGCGCGGGATTCAAAAAACTAAATAAATATAGCGATCGCTTCCACACACATCCAAGCGGTCCATATCATTCAGGAGCATAAAATACCGCGTGTATTATGAAATAAACATGCTTTTTCGTGTCACAAGCACTTTAAAGTCTGGTGATTGCGATGGCCTCTCCAGAATCTTCCAGCATTTTTTTTGCAACCAAGATGTGGTAATGTTCAGGTATGCTGAAGATCATTGTCCTGTTGGAAGTTCCAACCTCACCCAAGCCTCAACTTTGTCAATGACTGCATGACATTTGCATCCAAGATCTCCTGATATTGAACTGAATTCATAATACCTTGCATACGCTTACGATTCCCTGTCCCTAAAGAAGCAAAAGAACTCCAGAGCATGACTTACCCCCCACCGTGCTTCACTGTAGATAGGTTGTTTTTTTCTTTATAGGCATTATTCTTTCTCCTCGACACATACCGTTGATCCATTGGCCCAAAAGGTTCCAGTTTGGTCTCATCACTCCAGAGAACAGCATCCCAAAACCTTTGTGGTTTGCCTGGTAGTTTTTGCATGGAAGCCATCATTTCGCAGTGAGTGTCTTATTGTATGGGATGAAACCTGAATACCATTCTCTGACATGTCCTGTCGTAGTTCCTCAGCTCTCACCCGGGGATTTTTCTCCATCTTTCGCTTCAGGTATCGCACACCAGTTGCAGACAGTAACCACTTTCTACCACGCCCAGGTAGCGTTTCCACTGCGCCTTTAGCTTTAAACTTGCAGGCTATGCTCTCAATTGTGTCTCTTGAAATTGTTAGTCCTTTTACTATATTTTTGGAGGTATATCCTTGCTTATGAAGTGAAATGACCTCTTCTCTGAACTTTTTTGAACATTCCTTGGACTTCACCATGTTGTAAAGATGTCATTAACTGCCAAGAAGAGCCATGTGTCTCAGTCCTTTTAAATCTGCTTAATTGCTGATCATTAGGGTTCCGTTCACATCTACAGATGTTTTCATCAGCTGTTTGACAACACCTGATGGAAACCTTTGTTCTTAAGAGTGGTGGACTTGGGGGTTGAATAATTTTGTCAATGTGATAATCGCAGAAATGCCATTAATTGGAATATTCCCGAAAATATTTTTGTTTTTCCAGTTGTATTTGTCTATCTGACATGTCTTTATTTGATGTAATTATAAACAAGATGACAAATGAACGTCAAACTTGCAAAAACATTGTCCACTGTGAGGGTTGAATAAATTTCAACACAACTGTAGATTCACAGCTCTTTTTCCCTAGCTCCAAGTCCCTTACATAGATTAACAATGATAAAATCTTTGTTGTTTTCCTCTGAGAACGAAGAATACAATGTTTCAAGACAGCGTGAAAGAGGGTCTTTCAATTGTCCATACAGCAGGACAAAGAGAAAGGCATTGGAGTATTCATAAGTGGCCTTCTACGAGCCTGGATCTAAATCCCATTGAGCATCTTTGGAAGGCACTAACCTACAACAACATGAGTAGGACAAAATACACAATATTCTCCTTTTCATGAATTGTTTTTGTTGAAGCAAAATCAATGTGTATGTGTTACATTTTTTCCTCTTTTTTGGCTTCGGGCAACGTATGAAGGAAACATCCTTCATATGTCGTAATGTCTCGAGTCGTTTCTACAAGTTCCATAGCAGCAGTGTTTACTCGGCATGTTCTTTTTGGAAAGATTACCTGCAGAAAACAAGTAGTAATAACATGAGTTGTTTGTGAGGGCGTGTCCATGTCCATGGCGACCTCACAGTCTAAAAATAGCATTGGTGCGGTACGCTATTGTAGCCAGCAGAGTTGCCACCCTGAGTGCAGATGTTGATGAACCAGTCAAATCAGTTCTTGAATTTATAGCCAGGTTTCCTGAGCGAAACATGGGCGGCCCCATCTTTGATCATTTCTGCCCTGAACTTCCGGTTTAGACAGAACAACATGAAGTGCTGTAAAAGTTAGCAGTGTGTTGACAAAGTTAAAACTGCAAAATCAAACCAGAGGAACCCACGGAATCTCCAAAAATGCAGTAAACATTTTGTTGGGGGCGTGGTCCTACAGAGGACGAAGAATAAGCCATTTTGATATTTTTACTTATTTTTTACCATGGCGTTTTGCCGTGCGGCTTCTGTCTGACAATGAATGACCTGAAAACAATTAAAATGGTATATGACTGCCACTGTTGTTACCTTTTCTGTTGTTAAAAAACAAACAAACACAACTTTAGTAAGGGGAAGTGTAAATAAATTATAGAATGAAAATTTGTTATTAATGAAAAAATTAAAAGTGTTCGTTGTCTGTCACTGGTCAGCATTTGCGATCGCTACACAAAAATAGTAATGTCAATTACCCCCAAGAGCGGTCAGAAACGTAAGACAACCAGAGGATATAATATATAAGAAAGACAGGGCATATGGTGATAAAGGATAGAATGTCGAAACAGGAGAATGTAATTGTCAGTGGCGTTAGGCAATGCACATGTCAATAAAAAAGCTACCTCTGGATAAGCTCAGCTCTTTTTCCCTTCTTTTTTAGCCCTTGACACTCAAGCCATCTCTTTAACTGAACATTTGTATGTTCTTCCACATCTTTACCAGTTAATTTGGCATCAGGGACATCCTTTTTGGACAGAATTGATCGGTTTAGCTCTGTAAAAATCTCCTTCGTACACTATTTCCATTCGTTTACTTTTGGGGACAAGCTCCCGTTTGACCCCCCCCCCCCCCCCCCCTTAGCAACAGTAGCTAACGTCATGAATATCAATGAGCGGCAGTAACGTGTAACTTGTAGTGTGCGGTTGGCCATTGGGAGGGAGAGGGGTAGAGGTTGAGCTGCATAGACTTCCCCTACTGGTATGGGGGTATGGGTCATTTGAAATGACCATTTTCTCACTCAGAGGCCAGTGAGTGTCAATGGTGCACTGCCTCCCCCATCTTGAGCTTGACGGCATCCCTTATCACTGGTGTCCACCAACGGTTCGGGGATTACCGCCACAACAAGCACTGACTACCTTACTGCCACAGCTTCAGTTAGCTGCCTTGGCAATGGAGGCTCAATGTCCCACGCCTTTCCCAGGACTTGGGCAAATTTCTGCAAGAGGTGGGAGTTGAAGTGCTTTCTGACAGGTTACTTAGCCAGGCGTTCACAGCAGACCCTCACAAAATGTTTGGTTTTAACGGGCAAGACTGGAATCCTCCCCCACCATCAGAGCCATATCACCATCAGGTAGTGATCAGTTGACAGCTCCGCCCCACTTTTCACCTTAGTGTCCAAGACATGGGACCACAAGTTTAATGGCACGACTACAAAGTCAATCATCGAACTGTGTCCTGGTGCCAAGTGCACGTATGCTTAAACACGGTGTTCATGATGTACAATCCACGACAAGCCCCGAAGTCAAATAAAACAACACCACTCAGGTTCTGATCAGTGCAGGCCGTTCTTCCCCTTCATGCCCCTCCAGGTTTTGCTTTAATTGCTCACGCGAGAATTGAAGTTCTCAAGCAGAATGAGGGAATGCCTATGAGGGGTGCTCTCCAGCACCTCCCCAAAGACTCCGAAAAGGGTTGACTAAATGTACTGCTGTTTGGTGCTGCCATAGTATGAATTCATCTACACAAAATATGATACTCAGTTTTATATTTGCATGCATATTTCATTGATGGTTTTCATATCATATTGGGCAGTAATAATACAGTACTGTGCTAAAATAACAATGTTATGTACTCATAAAATTAGAAAGCAGTTTAGTAAGTCCGGGTTGCACTGGCATTAAAAGGGTCATAGCTGCCCCCAACGAGCCCCTCTTCCAGGCCTGGCTCCAGAGAGGGGCCTGGTGACTCGCCTCCGGGAAAACGTCATTCCTTGTTATGTCATGAGTGCTAACAGTAGTCACTGTTTTATTTGTTTAATGTCTCCAACCAGGAAACTGCGTGGTCATCAAGCCCTCTGAGGTCAGTGCTGCTGTTGATCTGTTGATAGCGGAGCTCATCCCCAAGTACCTGTCGCAGGTAAAAATAATTCTGACATGTTGGTGTTAGGAGGACTTAAACGACGGAGGATTAGGGCCAAATAAAGGAAAAGACAAAAAAGGATTACGAGATTAAAGTGTTACTGGCACTACCAAAAAAATGTGAAAAAAATGATTACACAGGGTTAAGCGCTACGCACTTTACGTACGTGTACTTCGGCTGGGAGCTACAACGAAGCATCAATATAAAGCCATCTATTGATTTATAATTTGCTGTAGATGAGCCAAAAGATAAATGATTTCCTTATTTGTTACGCAGATTCTAAAATATAGATTCAGGAGATGAACAATATTGTTCTAATTCGCTATTATGTCACTTACGTCGTAAAGCTACTATGTAGCTGGGAGTTACAACGAAGTGTTGGTAGCCTATAAATCATTCTATTGATAATGATTTGATGTAGATGAGCCAAAATATGGAGGATTTCCTTTTCCCTATTTGTAAAACCCATTCTATAACAAAATTCTTTCAATATTGTGGATTTTAACGGAAACGAAGCGCTACGCCAAGTACCAGTTTATTCAGCCCAATGAAATAATACGACTTTTATTCTCGTTGTAATAGTACGAGAAAAAAGTCACACTATTATGTAGCGGTAATGTACATTTTTTGGATGACTACTATTATTTATACTTGAGAATTATTATTTTCAAGTAACGCTACTCTTACTTGAGTCGAAATTTTGGCTACTCTTAACCACCTCTGTGTATAAGTAGAGCTAAACATAAGTAGTATGCATGTGCGACAAAAATAGAAGAGACATTGGTTTAGATACTGAAAATTAGCCAAATTATATTTTTGGAACCAATCTCATGATATCACACAAAACTATTGAAGATGTTGTGCATCTACTGGCTTTTCCCACCTCTTAATTCTTAATTCTGTCTTTGTGTTATGTTATGTAAAGCGTCTTTGAGTGTCCAAAAAAGCGCTATATAAGTTTGAGGTATTATTATTATTATTATTTAGTCAAAACCGTTTTGACCGATATCAGAAATACAAGCGTTTCAATAGCAAGCTCCTCAATCAATCAAAAATCCTCGAGTAAAACAGAGCATAGACTTCATTATGTATTGACAGGACACGGGGCTGAACGAGTGGAAACACAGACAGAGCTTTTTGCGTTGAAAATTCTTGTGAATAAATGCTTAAATCTCTGAATTCTTTATAGATATGGATGTAAAATAGTCTCGATTCTTTGTTAAAAGCAAAAAAAAAAAAAACCAGAAGAACTGGCAGTTAGCATTCATTTTACATAAATATGTCGAATGTGCTGCTAGTAAAGTCACTGTGGCGGACCCCTTAGTACAACAAAGAGCTTTTTGCGTAAAAAAATCTTGTGAATAAATGCTTAAATCCCTGAATTCTTTATAGATATGGATATAAAACAGTCTCGATTCTTGGTTAGAAAGGGGAAGAAAAGAAAAAAAAACGGGCAGCTAGCATTTATTTTATGTAAATATGTCGAATGCGCTGCTAGTTAAGTCACTGTGGTGGCCCCCCTTAGTACAACAAAGAGTTTTTTGTGTTGAAAATTATTGTGAATAAATACTTAAATCCCTGAATTCTTCATAGATATGGACATAAAACAGTCTCGATTCTTGGTTGAAAGCAAAAAAACGGGCAGTTTGTAGTTATTTTACATTAATATTGCGAAGTATAATGCCAATGCTGTAGCGGCTAATTTCTCTCATTGATTTTTTTCACGTTTCAAAGTACATGCATGGTACGAAAAATATAATAATTACCTTGAATCCTCGAACAAATCACTACTGAGACAATCCTTCCTGTTTGTATGCAGTACAGCAGTTTGTATACAGTACTTTTTCAACCTAAATCTGGCGTTGGATCGCTGCATGTGATCGACTGCAAATAAATGAAGCGGCGTGTGGGACAGCCCCCTTCGGGAGCGCAGTGAATGGCGAATGTGACAAGTCAATATATTATGAAGTCTATGTACAGAGATACATCAATAGTTGATAGCTGTGCATCAGGTATTGTGAGGCTAGGAACACTGTATTTTCGTGTCATCTCTAAACACATCACGCAGTGCACGTTGGCTCATTGGGGGAGGGGGGGCGTTGTTACGGCCTACAGTAGCCATTATCAACCATGTTGTTACTATTAATGCTCGAGAAAACCAGAGCGGAAGTTTGACATCATTGTTCAGGAGCTAGAATATTATCTTTGGCTGGCACGAATTCATAGTAATGGCTGCATTCTCTTGTCGCCAGCCGCTGTCAATGGACTAAACCATTTTGCCCCTTTTAAGAGGGGGCTCTCAGAATGTCCAATAAATTGGATAACTGTAATTTAAAGTTCCTTCATTCAATTTATAAGACCTCCGTGAAGTTGGCCCTCCATCAGACGAAAATTTACTCAAAAATGATGTCAATCGTTTGTGCTACGTTTGTGCTTGTTTGTGCTTTAACTGTTGCGTTTGTGCTGATATCATTTTTCATATGTCAATCTGAGGTCAACCAGTCCCCCATTTTGATTAAAAACGGTGTCAATCATTTGTGCTTAATTTTATACTGTAAATTTTTTTTTCATTTGTGCTATCATTTTTGAGAACTTAATTTCGAGTGATGACATCACTCGCAGGCTTTCCGTATTCTCACTCCTGCATCTGACGGAGCATACCAACTCTCTCAATAACAGAAGGGTGTCCCAAAAACTAGGGCAAACGTAGCACAAAGGAATGGCACCCCTTCGGGTCCACTTTGCATTAAATGGGGGGCTTGAGATATTAATTTCAAGGGGTGACGTGCCTCGCAGCCCTCCATTTCCTGAAAAATGGAAGGGGTCGTTTGTGCTACGTTTGCACTAGTTGTTGGGACACCCCTCTGGTATTGAGCGAGTTGGTGCGCTCTGTCAGCCACGATGAAGGGGCTGCAACTGACTGCATCACTCGAAATCAGTATCTCAATATCTATGAAACAATATCACCACAAACAAAAATTTTTACAGCACAAATGAAACACAAAAGATTGACACCATTTTTACCCATTTTTAAATCAAAATGGAGGACTGGTTGTCCTCAGATTGACCTATAGAAGAATTGTAAACATTTAAAAAAAATAATAGCAGAAACGAAAAAATTTACAGCACTAACGAGCACAAACGAGAGACATAATTTTTATATAATGGGGCAACTTCACAGTGGTGATAATTAGAGATGTCCCGATCGATTGGCATCCCGATCCAATCACGTCATTTTCAAAGTATCGGAATCGGCAAAAAAATATCGGCCATGCCTTTTTTTAATATATATATATTTTAATTAAATCTTTTTCTCATTGTATTTAACGTTACAGACATAATATGTTACACTCATCCAGAGTCTTTAATTTAGGCTTAAGGTAGGGTTATCAAAAATATCCCGATAACGGCGGCAATTAATTTATTAAAAAATGTGTCACGTTAAGATAATTAACGCTATTAATATATGCACTGCACGATCCTTTCACTTATTATCGCGCTTAATCTGTAATAATGCCGTTCCTCCTATATAGAGAGATTAAAGGCAGCGCTAAATGAGCAGAGTGAATTGTGACAGCCTTTATAGCATTCCTTCAATCAGCTATAGCCTTGCAATCCCTCTCCCTATGAGTAGAAATATCATGGGAAGCAATGTGCGGAAGCAAGGTGGCAATCGATCTTTGTCTTAACACCTTAAGTTATTTCCCATAGCAGAGAATGGTTTAACTTCCCATCATGGTTCCACTTCCCATCATGCATTGGGGCAGGGCTGCAGTATCATTTACTGAAAGCTCAACAAATACACTAGATGGCAATATTTAGTGACAATAGACAAAGTCACAAGTCTTTCTATCCGTGGATCCCTCTCACAGAAAGAATGTTAATAATGTAAATGCCATCTTGAGGATTTATTGTCATAATAAACAAATACAGTACTTATGTACTGTATGTTGAATGTATATATATTCGTCTGAGTTTTATTCATTTTTTTCTTAATGCATTGCCAAAATGTATATGATCGGGAAAAATTATCGGGAATGATTGGAATTGAATCGGGAGGAAAAAAAAGCAATCGGATCGGGAAATATCGGGATCGGCAGATACTCAAACTAAAATGATCGGGATCGGATCAGGAGCAAAAAAACATGATCGGAACAACACCAGTGATAATATGTATTTCTAACTGCCCTTACTATTCAAATAGGTAATATATGACTTTATATTCATATACTATATTTGTCTCTGTATTTCCTATTTTAATTTTCTTGTTTTTACCTATGTCTTGCGACGTGTGATTTAAAGCACTTTGACTGACCTTGTATTGAATTGTACGCAGTGTTGGGAGTAACGCCGTTATAAATAACGCACGTAACGGCGTTATTTTTTCAGTAACGGGGTAATCTAACTAATTACTTTTTCCGCCGTTACAACGCCGTTACCGTTACTGACGGTCAAAAGCAGTGCGTTACTTACTCTGAATAAATTGAAGAAACTACCAGCCGTGTCGAGTCGACTCTCTGCTCTGTTGATTTGTCATCCAAGACTTTGGGTGCGTTCAGGTTTGAGAATAGCGCACGTAGTTCTGACTCCAAGCTGTTTGTCCCTGCTCATTCAATTAGACAATGCTTTCCAAAGTTTGGTAACGTTACTGTGTTTGCTACACCTGATGCTAGCCTTGTTCCCATCTCCCACTGTCAGCCAGCAATAATTCTGCTTCCATCTTGAGGGCTGCAGGCGCTTTGATGGTGATGTGAATTGTCGGGAAACGAGCCTACCTAAATGCAGCCCCTCGAGAAATGCGATGGAAGTGATTGTGATTGGCTGAGGGTTAGAGTCATGTGTCGTGGTAAGCCAATCAGAGCCGGTGGTTTCACAAGCAAACCGGAACAGCGCGTGCGGCAAACACACATACGCAAAACAGATGCACAGGGTCGGGATGGAAAAATGTCCTTTTATAGGTGGAGATACAGACACTATTTCAAGTTTGTCGAAATTAAAGGAAAGAACCTGCATCTAATGTGTAATTTATGTCCCGGGGCAAAGCTTTTGTCGACATCTGTGGTAAGCAATTCAAATCTGCTGAAGCACCTAACAAGTTAACTACCTGTCTGTTCTTCTCCATTCCACTGACTCGAATACTGTTCAGAAAATTTCAAGTTCTTTGACATACAACAAGTTCTTTTTAAAGTAAGGGAAATAGTTACTTTCCCTGGTAACTAGTTACTTTTACTATAGAGTAATTCAGTTACTAACTCAGTTACTTTTTGGAAGAAGTAGTGAGTAATGTAACTAATTACTTTTTAAAGTAACGTGCCCAACACTGATTGTACGATAAAAATTTGCCTTGCCTTGTTATCAATCACAGTGCAAAATGTGTTCACCTACCAATAGTCCAAATCTTGTTGGCAGCGGGCAGCTGTTGGAACCAAAATTTCTCCAAAAGACAACTGGAACAGGCCTTTTGTGATCAATTCAGTGCTCTAAGAACTGTAGTATACCTGTTATGTGACTACCAGTAATATCTTCATTTTGCTTTTACCAGGACTGTTATGCAGTTGTTAGTGGAGGAGAAGACGACAGCAAAGCACTTCTGCAGAATCGCTTTGACCACATCCTCTACACAGGTTAAGTCTACTTATCATTACTATGTAAATTTAAAATGTGTGTCCATTTTAATAATTACTTAGCAGAAGACAAACATATTAGTATTACAATAAGAAATGAGCGCACCAACATAAAATACATACATCCAGTGTTGTTTTTGGCAGCCTTTTTAATTTCCGTCTTTGTCTTTTGGACAATAATAATGATTAGTCTTAGTCATACTTTTGTCATTTCAAAATGTGTTTGTTTTCGTCTAGTTTGTGTTGACTAAAAGTCAAAACTAATTTCCTCTTTTAGTCGGTTTACTCAATATTTTCGTCTGTACAATTCAAAAGTCTCACTCCAAAAATAAATTAAAAAAGATGAAAAACATATTGTAGCATCTACAAGCATCTACAACTCTATTAAACTCAATGAATTATACCCATCTGGACGCCACGAGCTATATGTAAATACATTTTTTAAAGTCCAAGAGTTTAAGCCAAATGCTAACGCGAACGTTAATGCTATGCTAATGCTACGAGTTACTTTTAGTGTACGACGATCACTCAGCACAGACATTTGAGGGCTAAGCAACATTGCATAGTCTCTCTTGCCAAGGTAAGAAAACAAATCTTACCGTGTGTGTTTCAAAACAAGCAAGCCTAGAGAGGACATTGGTGAGTTGGTGGGGGGGTGCGTAGCATGTCACATGAGTGACACAACCAGACACTGCTATGATGCAAGCTAACTTCACATACTGTACATAACGAAATATCTAAGATTGTGAATTCATGATGGAAACTAAGGTGCATTTTCATCTCGTTCTTGTCTTGTCAGACAAAAACTGGCCTTCTATCATTAATTTTTAGTTTCCCAAGACACGTTTTTAGCTCGTTAGCGTTTCGTCATCATCAGGAAAAAATTGTTCATCGACGAAATATTTTCATTATAGTCCTCGTTGACGAAAACAACACTGCATTCGTCTTCTTTCTCATGTGAAAGTGTCTGTATAATGAAAAGTATTGAAAGATATTTACCAAAGCTTGCTTAAACAGCAGAATGCTATGATGACTCAGTCATTTCTTTCCATCAGCAGTTTGAGCTCCCTTTTATTTACAGTAAATCGATATTTTTCGACCCGCTGTCTTCGCCGTCTCTGCCTGACATCTGCTACCCTGATATCTACAACTATCTTGTCCACAGAAACTCAGCCTATTCTCACGAAACTTTGAAAAACTTTAAAAGCAGCACTCTAAGCAACATTACCCCGTGTGACCCTTTACTTCCAATTTTCTAAAATGGCGACAATCAATAAAAAAAAAAAAGTTGACTGCGATGGCCGACGCTTCAAGGATAGGTGGATATTGGACTATTTCTTCAATAAAATAATGTCTGCCTCATTTGCTAAGAGACAGTCGCTGTTTTCAAAGAGTTTGATGTGACGCGATATTACCAACAAGACACGCTGACATGTACAACATTACTGGGATGACATGTGAAACATTACTGGGAAGATACGCAGCGAGAAATTATAGCAACTTGAAGCTAGTTTAATTTCACAGCAGCAGTATTTCGCAAAAGCCCGAGTGTCAAAAGAGAACACCACAAAGGCGAGATTGTTGAAATTATGAATTAATTTAAAAAATAATAATAAAGCAAATGTGACACACAGAAGGGCTTGCTAAAATTTGTTTAAATATATTGTTCTACGTAAATCAGCCAAGGTAGCCCCCCACATTTTTACCACACCAAATCTGGCCCCCTTTGCAAAAAGTTTGGACTCCCCTGTTGTGATGAGGCCAGCTTCTTTCACTTGGTACCGGCTAAATATTATTAAAAAAATAATGATGGCGGAAGAAATAAACATCTTGAATTTGAAACTATGTTGTCGGCGATTAGCCTCGCAATGATCTTAATTGTGGTTGTCAGCCCAAAACCCTCTAAATATATATTAAATGCATCTTACCAGATATAAAATGACTACTACATAATCTGTGGTGATCGTTTGGTGCCCAGTTTTCTCATCGAATTGCAGCAGTCCATCTCGCTCTCCTCTCCGGGTCTCTCGGAATACGGTAGAACTTCAAGTCTCTCCGTCTATCATCTCTGTTACTGCAACCAACCGCCACACACGCCTTCACCATTTCGATTATTAATGTTGACGAGCAGAAAAACACGCCATAGTAGGAGGAATTTACGTAGCGGTAATGCGTAAACACGACAAGCTGACGGACTATATGGCGCGGAGGCGTGGTTGTGACGTCATGTGAGTAGGGTTTATACAAGTATTTTACCATGTCGCATTTTCATCTCGTTGTCGTCTCGTCAGATGAAAACTGACACTTGTCTCTTATGTTCTAGTCTCCCAAGCCACGTTTTTAGCTCATCATCGTGACATCATAATCGCGAAAAAATTGTTCGTCGACGAAATCTTCATTGTTGACGAAAACAACACCGACTAGTATTAACAATATCAAAAAAGACCAAACTATCTTATCTTGTAGTCATCTTTTGTCGTGCCTTCTTTGTGGTGCATTATGGGTCGGAATACCTTTATTTTAAAAAACACTGTGATCATGAGAGGACAATGAACAAAGTAATTAAAACTGCATGCTTGGACACTAGATTTTCCTAGAATATTTTTCTATATAAACTAGTAAGAAACCATTGTAGCTTATCACAATCTGCTAAATTTTATAGTTTTAAACAAATGTATGCAGTGGTATGAAAAAGTATCTTAACCTTTTGGAATTTTTCACTTTTTTTGCATAAAATCAGCATCAAATGTGATCTGGTCTTTGTCAAAATCACACAGATGAAAAAACTGTCTGCTTTAACTAAAACCACCCAAACATTTATAAGTTTTCATATTTTAATGAGGATAGTGTGCAGACAATGACGGAAGGGGGAAAATAAGTAAGTGAACCATCACGTTTTATATTTTGTGCCCCCCCCCCCTTTGACAGGGTTTGACTTCAACCAGACACTTCCTGTAGCTGCAGATCAGTCTGGCACATCGATCATGACTAATCTTTGCAATTAAATAAACTCACCTGGACGCTATGAACTGTATGTAAAATGTTTCCCAAGAGTTTAAGAAGACACAGAGTCACCGCGCTAAAGGCTAATGCTAGCGCGAATGCTATGCTAATGCGAGCGCTATGCTAACGCCACAGGTTTAGTGTGTGATGCTCACTCAGCACAGACCTTTAAACTTTAACGGCTTAAGCAACATAGCATATCTAGCCAAGATAAGAAAACAAAACTTGTCTACAAAACTGCTGTAGTTCAGACAGATTCCTGGGATGTCTGGCATGAATCGCTGTCGTTAGTTCATACCACAGCATCTCAATGAGGTTCAAGTCTGGACTTTGACTTGGCCACTCCATAACGTGTATTTTGTTTGTCTGAAACCATACTTAAGATGATTTACTTCTATCTTCCAAATCATGATGCACCATGCTCACGGTGGGGATCAGTGGTTGATGTTGGTGAGCTTTTTCATACGACTGTATATTTTTAAAATTAAATCAATTGAATATTTATGATTCTGTGTTGAAGTGAAAACCTCATAGCTTCTCATGGACGCACTACAGTATTGAATTTACAACTCTAAAATCAGTTTAAAAAACAATCAAAATACTATTTTGGTAACATGCTGGACTGGGCCACATAATAGACATACCGGGTAAGCATCTTTCAACTAAAAATGAACTTTTTCAGGTTTTCATGACTACATATATATCCGTAAAATCTTCAAATGTATAGTTTAGGTTAGCTTTTTTTTTAGTACATTTTGGGGAATTGTAATAATTGTGTTTATGTTATAACTGGCATGTTAGCTATAATGTATATATTCATTTTGGTGTTGTCAAAGTAGAATTAAACCTAAAATTACCTATAGTGGTTAGAAAAGAATGCTAGAAAATAATTATAAAAGGTGATCCAGCTAGTACTATCACCCATGTGTTTTTCGGAATACGGCCATTTCCAATTCCCACTGAAAAGGACTGTGAAAACCACAAATAATAACTGTGCATGATTAGGAGATTAAAACCGGTGTTCTTTCAAATTAGCATACCTGTATGATAATATAGCTCTATTCCACACATTAAATGTTGCTCAAAGTGCTTGTTCAGTTTTACTTTGTAGATGTAGTTGCGGACTAAACAAATTTGGCGTGCACTGAACTGCATTTCATAAAGTTGTGTGACCAACACCTTTTTTGCATTAAAATGAGATACATTTAAATTTTTGTCATTGTATTGTTTTGTTTAGTTTTTTAACACTTGATGACTTTTATTGTATTACGTATACGTCGTATTTAAAATGACGTGAATGATGAATAAATCAACATTTTGATAGTGATGACGTTTTTTTATTGATCCAGGTCCACACAGACCAATGCACTTGGACCTTACACAACCGCGCCTGGGTGAGGATTTTCCTGTCTAGGTTTATTGTCGTGTCTCTTCCTGTTAATTTTGAAGCCTCACCCTCCTGTTTCCACCACTCACCCTTCCTGCTGCCTCACCTGTCTCTGATTGTGATTACCTATTGTTCCCACCTGTGCCCCATTCCTCAATGTGCTTAAATTGTTTGTCACTCCCTAGTCTCATGCCAAAGTGTCTTCGCCCTTCGTTGCCACCAAAGCCAGTACCCATACCCAAAGATCTTCTATGTTGCAAGTTGTTCATAGTGCTCTGCCATAGCTCTTTGTTATTTTGTGCCTCATGTGTGCCTTTGTTGTAGTTGTCTACTCCAGTGCATTTTGCCTGGCTCTCTTGTTTCTCGTTTGTATCATAGCCCGTTTTTCCCTCCTTATGGAGCGCCCTCAGTTTGAACCTGCCTCTAACCATTTATGTTAACAAGAGACTGAATTCTGCATCTGAGTCCGCCACATCTTGTACTGCACACTTTGGCCTATATGGACTTAGTGGAATACGCCGAGTTTTGCACTTCGCTCTAGGGCCGGGACCGAAGAAGGAGGAAAAAAGTGGCTATGATACAAGTAGGGCTGCAGCTATAGAATATTTTAGTAATCGAGTAATCGACTGAAAAATCTATCGATTAATCGGATGAAACTTTTTTTTTTTTTTTTTTTGGTAAAGAGCAGTTGTAAATATACACGAGAAAAAAAGACATTTAATCCAATATTGAACCATTTTCAGTCAATCAATGTCTTTATTTTTTATGTACATTGTTGAAAATGGCCATCAATTGCATTTAAGATGTGACTAGAAAAAAAAATTCAATGCTTTCACTCCAAAAACTAAAAGATCTTGTAAAAAAAAAAAAAAACATATTTCCTACCTAAAAATGTAATTACGCTTAATAACACACATCACTTGAAAGCTACGTGTTTTTCCCACGTGTTTCAATTTAATTTCCATTTGTGTCAAGCTATTTTTAACTTCTAGTTAAGTTTTAAGTTAGTCTAAACTGTAAGTACTGGTAGGATTTTGAGTTTTTGGAGTGTTCAAAATAAATGTTTGATACCTGCTGTATTGGAGCACATTAGGGACCAGTGCTACTTGGTGTTTAATTCAGCAATGACTACTGAGCTAAAACTGACAGTTAGCTTTATTATGTTTTAATTTTACACCCTCATCACTCTACAGCGCTGTGTTTTTACAAATTAAATAAAGCCTGTATGTAAGACACATTAGCCACGCGTCGACAGTGGTCATAATTAATAGAAACCTAGCCCTCCGAAGGGCTAACGTTACGTGAGCGAGTGACAGTAACGTTATATTTATTAGCGATGAGAAGTCCACTGCTTAAAGATGGCGGCTGTTTACTAACGCTGCCCAGACACGGCCGAGTCTGTCATTTCGCATCTAGTCCTAAATACATGCGATATCTATGAGACGCATCGGACACTACCTGCTACCACACTAGCATCGTGCGGGTGTAGTTTTTAGCAACGTCGGCGTAGTTTGTAGCAGCTGTCGGCTGCGGTAAGTTTTTTAAAATTTTTTATTATTGCTTCGTCCTCTACACACGTGACATCAGCGCGTTGTCCCGCATTAAAAGTAGTCCGGGCAAAACGTGATGCTTTGAGCTGGCAAAATTAAACGATTCCTCGAATTGAATAAAATTACTCGGATCAGTTTTTAAACTCGAGTTACTCGAGTTGCTCGAGTATTCGTTTCAGTTCTAGATACAAGAGAGCCAGGCTGAATGCACTGGAGTAGACAACTACAACAAAGGGCTATGGCAGAACACTATGAACAACTTGCAACGTAGAATATCTTTAGCAATGGGCACTGGCTTTGGTGGCAACGAAGGGCGAGGACACTTTGGCACAAGACGAGGGAGTGACAAACAATTTAAGCACATGAGGAATGGGGCACAGGTGGGAACAAGGGGTCATTACAATCAGAGACAGGTGAGGCAGCCGGGAGGGTGAGGCTTCAAAATAAAATGGGAAGAGACACGACAATCAACCTAGACTGGACAACCCTCACCCCAGCGTGACATGACCGACAACTTATTCAAATTACACCTCCAACAATTATCCTTGTTTGAAGACATCTAGAGCCTAGAGGTCACTGTTCTACAGCTACACTAGGACAGGTAATTTTCTCCAGGGTATTTTGCCAACTATTTTTATACCTGTCCACACTTACGTTTAAGGTGCATTTAAGCCCCCCCCCCCCCCCCCCCCCCCCTTCTGCAAGGTACGCCTGCATTTGCGCAAACTATGCATGCGTAGAAAGGAGCAGCCTCATATGTTACCTCTAAACCGGACACTCATTATTCGCCGGCGGCAAACTTCAAAATTACAACACCTACTAGACTGTCATTATTCTGTGATCACAGTTTTTTTTTTGCAAACGCAATTGAACGCATCACGCTGCAGCGAGAGTAAAGGGAGAGCTCGCTCGGCTTTTACAAGCAGTCGCCAAGTTGTGATTGAAATAAGCCTGACATCGTTACTGGGAATGTTAGAATCGATGCTCAGTTGCGCTCTCACCACTTGGAAAATAAAAACATGGTGTGGCGCTGTGTATATTTCCTGGAAGCCGCAACCAGGAGTGCTTGTGCATAACAGTGGCGGTCCTGGAAGTGGCGACAGTTTTGAAAAGCAGAAATGTCTTGGAAAGAAACTGATCGCGCGCCTCTTTGACTGGACGTACCACGCAGGTCACTTTTCGGGGTTTCTTTTTCTCGTAGTCATTTTTATATACTCATGTTCGGTCGGCATTGAGGTGGGAGGGGCCAGCCCCGCAGCTGGCTGCTCGGAGACAACGCGGGACACGAGCTCTGTAAAAAAACGCTCATCTCCGCGTCATCCGCCATGGGAGGACCACAAATGGGAACTGAATTGAAGCATATTCTTGCGATGTAGTTGAAGGTTCAAGAAAAATCTGTGGAAAAGAAAAGAGCAGGAATGCCACTTCCTGATCGTCCGCCTCCACTGTTAAAGATGCCGTCATGCCGCACTAAAAATAGCGACCGCAGTCCATTCTTATTATTATATTAAGCGGCGTGTAACATTACCCACCTACATTATCCATCTAACAACTAATCTGTATAATAGGCATACTAGTGTAGCCGATATGCCATTTAGTCCAGCTAATTACACGTTTAAGGCCATTTATCCGTCCTAGTGTTGACGGAGCCTAAGCATAGTTGATGTACTAAAATATGACCAGTCTGTGAAAAGGCTGTACGCGTGTACATTTACTTTGACATTTTTATATGTACTTTACTGCATGTTTGAGAGTGCTTTATTATTGTGGCCAGTCCTAGGCATACCTGTGCAATAATCAGGCTGTCTAATCAGCATCTTGATATGGCCCACCTGTGAGGTGGGATGGTTAAAGGTAAAACACCTCCGTGAAGTTGACCCCCATCAGATGCTAATTTATAGAAAAATTATGTCATTCGTGTGAGCATGCGCGACGGGAGGGGACCCCAGCAGTGATGTTTTCGTAAATGGTAACGAAAATGTGTCGTCAACGAACAGTATTTTTTCATGACGATGACGTGCTGAAAACGTGTCTTTGGAGACTAAAACACAACGAGATGGATGCCAGTTGTCATCTGACGACACGAAAATGAGATGAAAATTCGCCATATTTTCTGTCATAAATTCACAATGTGTGATATTTTCAATTGTATGTGTAGTTAGAACGCATTTAGCAGCGTTTGGACGTGTTGCTCAGGTGATGCGCAGCGCTCTTCCCCCCTCCTTGCCCCTTACACAGGCTTAAGCGTATGTGTTGGGGGGGGGGGTTTAGTTTTGTTTTCTTATCTTGGCTAGATATGCTATGTTGCTTAAGCCGTTAAAGTTTAAAGGTCTGTGCTGAGTGAGCATCACACACTAAACCTGTGGCGTTAGCATAGCGCTCGCATTAGCATAGCATTCGCGCTAGCATTAGCCTTTAGCGCGGTGACTCTGTGTCTTCTTAAACTCTTGGGAAACATTTTACATACAGTTCATAGCGTCCAGATGAGTTTATTTAATTGCAAATAATGTGCTGTTTTCCTGCTTAGTGTGTATTATCATCATGAAAATGGTGATGTCCTTGTAGACTCTACAGTTATGTTCTCGTCTGTCATGTTCATTCGAAATTGTTGGAAACCTTTATTTATTCATGGACCAAAACTTTTGAAGTTTATAGACAACATTTTGAGAATTGTCGAATAAAACTAGACAAAATTTGTCTGAATTTTCGTTGACTAAAACTAGACGAAGACGAACAAATTTTGAAATGACTAAGACAAATAAGTATTTTCGTACATAAGACTAAGACGAAAATTAAAATGGCTGCCAAAAACAACGCTGGATCCCAGAACAGACAACTGTGCTGAAATTTTTTTCATTTGTGCTGCTAACGTTTTTGAGATATCAACAATTCTTTCATAGGTCAATCTGAGGTCTCTAGCCCCTCATTTTGATGAAAAATGACTAAAAATGCTGTCGCTAGCGGCTTTGGTTTTGAAAATATTTTGAACTTTAAGTTTTTTTTAAAAAAAGGGCCCCTACGTAGTGCCCTCGCACCCCATTTTCCGTCGACTGATAGTGAAGTCTGTGATTCAACATTAAATATATTATTCATGAAATTATTCTGCCCTCCTTCGAATCCGAAATGTTGGGCCAGCATACTGAATTTTTACTGAAAGGGATTTTTCTCCTGTTTTAGGTTCACAGGACGTGGCCCGCAGTATATTGCAGGCAGCCTCAGTGCACTTGACACCAGTGACATTGGAGCTGGGTGGCAAGTGCCCATGCCTCATTTACGGAACAGTGGCTATTGAAATTGCTGCACGACGCTTAGTATGGGCCAAGTTTTTCAATGCAGGACAGAGCTGTGTTGCACCAGACTATGTACTCTGCTCCAAAGAGACACGTGATGCTCTGTTTCCTGCCTTGTGTGCCACACTGAAGGAATTCTATGGCAAGGACCCTCAGGCGTCACCAGATTTGTGTCGGATTGTATCACAGCGACACTGGGTTCGTCTGACAGAACTTCTGAAGAAGACCAACGGCACAATCATAGTGGGAGGAGAAAGTGACCCTAAGGAGAAATACATTGGTAAATTGGTATTATAATATTTTTTTAATAACTTCTATGCTTACATTTTTGTTTAGGATCCCTTTAAATGGAGGCTCTGCGAACTAACTCTGCGAACTAATTCGGGAAAGAAAATGTCCCTCTACAGATTTGCGTTTGCACGACCGGAGACTGATTTCGATCTCAGTTTAAACTACACCTCAAAACAACGCGAATACGCAATAGTATTCATACTAGGCGGGAATCGGCAGTGTAGTTGTACAATGCAATATATTCTTTGGCAATATTCTCCTCAGCAGAGGTGGGTAGAAATGCGTCACATTTACTATGTTATATTTACTTGAGTAACTTTTTGAGAAAAATGTACTTCCAGGAGTAGTTTTTATTTACCACACCATACTTTTTACTTTTAGTTGAGTAATTTGTGAAGAAACGCTACTATGGCTGCAGCTATCAATTACTTAAGTAACCAATTAATCTACCCATCAGTTGGAATAATCGAGTAATCAGATTACAAACATTTCATGCGGAACAGAATCAATTTTAGGATATGTAAAACAAGTGTTTATGCTTGCAGTAATATTTTGATGTGCTAAGATTACACTTTCAAAAGAGCATTAAATGCGAATACAAAATAAAATTCCTGAGTGTTTCATCAAATTATGCAGAATTCCACTTTCATTTCAGAAAAGCAATAAATGAATTTAAAAATAAGTTGTAATACCTGAGTTTAGCCTCAAACGGTATTAAATAACTAAATGAGGATCTAAGAACAATGGGCTATCTTCAATCCTTAAAAACGCTAACTTTTTTTTTTTTTTTTTAACAATGTTTCAAACAAATCGTTCAAACACATATTCCCACAAAAAACTGCTAAATATACCTCTAAACTAAATTATGAATGCAAGAATGCATAAACAAACATATTAGCTCAAACAAAAACTTGCCTAATGTTGGTCTTAACAGGGAGTAGCTGAATTCAGTCATGCTAGATGAGTTAGGTCATATTCACTACTGCCACTAGAGGGCAATGTCTGACGTTCGACCTGTAATCAGACAAATTCCCCTCACCTGAAACAAGGCCCAGGAAGGAGGTGTGGACGCCCTAACAGACATCACCTAAGGACATAAGACCTGATTTGTGCTTCTGCGTTTCGTTGATGGTGGAGTGACGGTGTTTACTTTACGTCATCATTGAGCGTTCAAAGTGGCTCTGTAATTCACCCCCAAGCCTCTAGAGGGGTGTGGCTTTGTCTTTGTACAGTTTTGAGGGACTTGTCGAATTCCTCCACTCATAGACGGCAATGGTAACAGAGATGGAATGTGCGTATTTGCAGCAATATTGAGCAACAAATGTTAATACACATGTTGCACGACACAGAAGACGTTCGCGAAATCTTGAAAACGGCGGTGCTTTTGCACTGAACCGGAAACAACGTTCTGAGCGGACCAATCACAGTCCTTTGACGTTCACGTCACGACGCGTTGACGTGACGCGTAGTCAGGATTTTGTGTAGGCACGCGTCAGGATACGGCGTAGGGTCGTAAACCGGGTCTGCGTTAATGGCGTAGGTCCGCCGTCACTGTAACGCAGAAGCATAAATCAGCCTTTAGACCCTAATTACATTGATAAGCCGCATGATTTTTTTTTTTTCCCCAGCGAAAACGTGCCGAATATTGCCAACAATCGTCCCACTTTGTCAGTGTTACATCCGTAAACCAGCGAGCACTGTAAGCGTCAAATAAGGTGGCATACCAAGTTGCTCAGTACAAAATAACCCAAAGGATTTGATACCGCCTGCAACAAAAATAAATCTGTCCCTCTGTCAAATGACACAGTCCTTTTTGTTCTATTAATTTGATTTTTGAGTCAAATGTTTGGTATATTGTCCTCATGTGTTACAGTGGTATGAAAAAGTGTCAACCTTTTGGAATTTCTCACATTTCTGCATAAAATGACCATCAAAAGTGATCTGATCTTTGTCAAAATTACACAGATGAAAATACAGTGTCTGCTTTAACTAAAACCACACAAACATTAATAGGTTTTCATATTGTAATGAGGATAGCCTGCAAACAATGACAGAAGGGGGGAAAAATAAGTAAGTGAACCATCACATTTAATATTTTGTGGCCCCCATTTGGCAGCAATAACTTCAAGCAGACACTTCCTGTAGCTGCAGATCAGTCTGGCACATCGATCAGGACTAATCTTGCCCCAGTCTTCTGGACAAAATTGCTGTAGTTCAGTCAGATTCCTGGGATGTTTGGCATGAATTGCTATCTTTAGGTCATGCCACGGCATCTCAATAGGGTTCAAGGCTGGACTTTCACTTGGCCCCTCCAGAACGTGTATTTTGTTCTTCTGAAACCATTCTGAAATTGATTTACTACTGTGTTTCGGATCATTGTCTTGTTGCAGCATCCATCCTCTTTTTAGCTTCAACTGTCTGACGACGGTTTTCCTGCAAAACATCCTGATAAACTTTTGATTTCATTCTTCCATTAATGATTGCAAGTTGTCCAGGCGACGAGGAAGCAAAACAGCCCCAAATGATGATGCTCCCTCCACCCTGCTTCACGGTGGGGATGAGGTGTTGATGTTGTCAAGTTGATCCATTTTTTTCCCCCACACATGACTTTGTGTGTTACTCCCAAACAGTTCAACTTTGTTTTCATCAGTCCACAAAATATTTTGCCAAAACCTGTGTGGAGTGCCCAAGTGCCTTTTTGCAAACATTAAACAAGCAAGAATGTTTTTTTGTTGTTGACAGCAGTGGCTTCCTCCTTGGAGTCCTCCCATGAACACCATTCTTGGCCATAGTTTTACATATAGTTGATGTGTGCACAGAGCTATTGGACTGTGCCAGTGATTTCTGTAAGTCTTTAGCAGACACTCTCGGGTTCTTTTTTACCTCTCTGAGTATTCTGCGCTGAACTCTTGGCGTCATCTATGGTGGACGGCCACTCCTTGAGAGAGAAGCAACAGTGCCAAACTCTCTCAATTTGTAGATAACTTCTTTGACTGTCGATTGATGAACATTCAGACTTTTAAAGATCGTTTTGTATACTTTCCCAGCTTTATACAAATCAACAAACCTTGATCGCAGGTCTTCAGACAGCTCTTATGACCGAGCCATGATGCACATCAGACAATGCTTCTCATCAAAACAATTCTTACCAGGTGTGTTTTATAGTGGGCAGGGCAGCTTCAAACCACTCATCAGTGATTGGGCACACACCTTGACTTAAATTGTTTGGTAACAATTGTTTTCAATTGCTCTTTAAGTCTCCTTAGGCAGAGGGTTCACTTACTTATTTTTCCCCCTTCTGTCATTGTTTGCATGCAATCCTCATTAAAATATGAAAACCTATAAATGTTTGGGTGGTTTCAGTTAAAACACTGTTTTTACATCTGTTTGATTTTGACAAAGATCACATTCGATGGGGATTTAATGCAGAAATGTGAGAAATTCCAAAAGTCAGATACTTTTTCATACCACTGTAGATGCGGTTTAGGTCTTTTCTGTTACAAACAAAGCAATGTTAATAAAGTTAGACTTCATTGTAAGTTGATCCATATTATTTATTTTTTTAAAGACACAATGTTATGCAGAGGTGTACTCATAGTAATAATTTTATAGACAAATGATACTGTTTACAGAGACGGCGGAGATGAGGTGTGGGGGGCGCGAAATGTTTAAGTCTTCCTCGGGGGGGCGTAATTGAAAATAATTGAGAACCACTGACCTAAGTAAAGAAAATAATTCACCAATGTAACCATGTATAATTCTTCCTAGCTCCCACAGTGGTGGATGTTGCTGAAGATGATATACTCATGAAGAAGGAGATCTTTGGCCCAATTCTTCCTATTGTGACAGTTGAGTCTCTGGAGAAAGCCATTGACTTCGTCAATAACAAAGAGAAGCCGTTGGCGCTCTACGTTTTTTCGAACGAAAGCTCTGTAAGGGAACACCACTGTAGTTTTAGGAGATTTTTTTTTTCGTCTCGCAAACTCACTTTGGTAGCCTCCCGTTTTTCAGGTAGTAGACACAGTGATGAAGAAAACGTCAAGTGGAGGATTCTGCTCAAATGATGGGATGATCCATATGACGTTGCCAGGACTACCATTTGGAGGTGTAGGTAGGTGTAAGAATATGTTTTATTCAATATTTATGTGTGCATGTCTTGTACCTGAATGAGTTCAGTGAGCAACGTTTTATGAAATTATTCATAAATGGGTGAACATGAGCTGAATGCCTTTTTGTGAACATTTTTGGCAACACGTTCTTTATACTGCCAATGAACAGATTTTAAATTAATAAATTCATATTGAGGGTTCGTACACATTTTTCATGTCTAAATTTAAGCACTTTCAAGCCCATTTTTTCCAGTTTTTCCAGGACCTTTTAAAATGTTATCCCAATTTTTTTTAATCATTCTACAATGAGGATGAAATAAAATAAGCCGCCTTTTATGAGTACACAAACATTTTGCATAATGTTCTACAACCGAGGAGGCTTGAGAAATTTAGTTTAAAGGTGCTGATTCCAAACCCCCCTGGAAGAGTGCGTTCCCGGCAGCAGTGAGTGTTTTGTGGAAAACTACAAGATCTAATAGCAGATGTGCTGACGTCGTTATAGCACACTGTTCGGTGGACGCAGACACACAAGTCGTGGCTTAGGAAACTTGGATAAATGCGCTTTCGTGAAGTTTGTGATACTCAAAAAATGGCTTTCACTCCTCCAATTGCTATGCTAAATCCTATCTATGTTTGTATGGAACTGTAGTTCACTCAACGACTAAAAACTATTGCGATCTCGCTGAAACTAGTCAAGCTCTTACAAGGCTATGGCAATCTCCCCCATTCCCCCTAGGAAAATAAGATAAGTGGCTGTTTTCTTGTGCAACAACACTTCAAAACTTGCTTTAAGTGTTTTTGATTACATATGAAATCATACAACAAGAAATGTAAAACATTTTATGTGTTAAAGAAGCAGTATATATGAAGAAATGTGAAACGCTATGATGACTAGGAATGGGAATCGAACTATAGAGAACCGTTCCGTGGATTTCAATTCCATGGAATCGTTTGGCAGTTTATTTAACGATTCTCTTGTCAATTCCAAACACTACAATTTACGTCACTTAGCTTATGCATGTTACACACATTCGATTTAGCCAGCGAGACTACATGATTACTCAAAGAGGGACCACCCAACAAGCACAGTGTATCACAAAAGTGAGTACACCCCTCGCATTTCTGCAGATATTTAAGTATATCTCTTCGTGGGACAACACTGACAAAATGACACTTTGACACGATGAAAAGTAGTATGTGTGCAGCTTATATAATAGAGCTCATTTATTTTCCCCTCAAAATATAGCCCTAATACATCCCTAAATGTCCAAATTGAGTACTGTTTGTCATTTTCCCTTCAAAATGTCATGTGACTCGTTACAGGAGTGCTGTCAGCATTGCTGCAGAGATTGAAGAGGTGGGGGGGTCATTCCCACCACCATGCTTGACTGTAGGCATGACACACTTATCTTTGTACTTCTCACCTGGTTGCCGCCACAAAATCTTCGTCTCATCAAACCATAGGACATGGTTCCAGTAACCCATGTGCTTTGTTGACATGTCTTCAGCAAACTGTTTGTGGGCTTTCGAGTGTACCGTATTCAGAAGAGGCTTCCTTCTGGGGTGACACCCATGCACACCGATTTGATGTAGAGTACGGCGTATGGTCTGAGCACTAACAGGCTGACCCCCCCACTTCTTCAATCTCTGCAGCAATGCTGACAGCACTCCTGTAACAAGTCACGTGACATTTCGGAGGGAAAATGACAAGCAGTACTCAATTTGGACATTTAGGGATGTGCGTAGTTCCCATGCGGCGTACTCACTTTTGTTGCCAGGGGTCTAGATATTAATGGCTGTATTTTGAGTTATTTTGAGTGGAAAATAAATTAACTCTATTATATAAGCTGCACACAGACTACTTTTCATTGTGTCAAAGTGTCATTTTGACAGTGTTGTCCAATGAAAAGACTTATACTTAAATATATGCAGAAATGCGAGGTGTGTACTCACTTTTGTGATACACTGTATATTCTGAGGAGTTGTCGCCAAGTGACTATACAGTTATTTTCACAGGCCAAGTCATTAGTCATGAGACTACTTAAAGAAATAGTGATTTTTTTTTCCAAAAAATTCTATTAATGGGTCTATCGTATTCCTCGTCAAATAGCGTATAAGAAAATTTTTTACATATATGCATCTAAAATCTAAACGATTTTATTTGCAATTTTAATGCTCCTGTTAGAACGGTTCCTTGGGTATGCGTTTGTTCCCATAGCAACCAGTCAGTTACTTCCTGTTATTTTCCTACATCACAAGCGCTGCGTATTCTGGGACCGAGAATAGGCGTAAGGCGCGCATTTCGAGCAGAGTGTGGCAATGAATGAATGTAAGTATTTCCTTTTCATGTCATAAAGTTCTTATGATCAGTTAGAGCCGTTATCAGCGCCACCGTTTCGTGTTTTTACTGTTACGTCGGCTGGTTGTTCCCGCACGTCTTCGCTGCGTCGAGGAGAACGTTGTTTACATTATATTCACGTTGCACATTTGTGTTAAGAGGGAATGTGTTAGTTTAGCATCTTAAGATGATGTTGTACATCATCCATATGAGTGTACACCGTGCTTAGTTTTTGCCTCTTTCATGGCCAAGATGATCACACGCAGCGTGCTTCCGGGTTGTGTGCACCCACTCGGGCCCCCCCACCTTTGTGTTCATTACACTGTGCGAGTCATGTATGTGTGTTATTGACTACTTTATAGGCAATTTGCATTGTTTATTGCATCAGCACTAATTTTCTTTCCTTTCCGAACCACACATATCCCCACACATTGCAGTCTTCTTTCACACACATACAAATACATCAACATGCTTTCATCTGCCCATTGAGTGATTCTCATATCAAGTGCCATTGCCTGTATATAGTCGAGCCTGTTGCCAAGTTGGATTAAAAGTGCCAAAGACCAACTCCACTCTCCGCTCCTCGTGTTCAAACCGACACCCTGAGGTGAATGAACCATAAATCATATTGAACCCAGAACCTTATACAGTCCATTAGTCCAAATTAGAATCAATAAGAGAATCGATAAAGAATCAAAACGTTAAGCAATATCGATAATGGAATCGGAATCGTTAAAATCTTATCAATTCCCATCCATAATGATGACTGACGTCTGGACGCTGACAAATGCATGCTAACTATTTACAGGTGATACCACTGTATTAGCAGCTAATTTGAGTCACTCGTTTGAATATATTTACATTTGCGGTGAATATGTAGTATGTCATTCAAAGGCTTAGGTTTGGGCTCAATATTGGTAGGTATGATATAACAGCATAACCTGCATGTACACTTTTTGCTGGGGACGGGACATTAATAGGACCAAACAGATTGCTTGAACGGGGGTCAGGGCTATATTTCTCATAAATATGGATTTAATTAATTGATAGGCTAAATGATAATTGCAAAAAAAAATTTGTATTGTACTACCGCAAATCTGATCATTTTTCTTAAATCTAGTTGAATAATTTTCTCCATTTTATTTTGAGTGTTAAAGACTAGTTAGCAGATTAATATGTCAGATTATTCCATTTAAGATATACAAACATTTGCTGTAAATAAATCTGTTCATCTTATTTTCAGTTAGCCATTTTTCTTATTTCAAGAAATCCAAGTGAGAAATTTATTTGAAGCAATGGAAGACCGTTTCACTTATTTGTTTCTGAAAACAAGGGAATTTAACTAGTTTTAAGGAGGTGTGTTTTTGCAGTGCATACGTGTTGGCTCAGTTGATACACCTTTCGATTCAAACCTTTGTTTTCAAAAACTACAAAAGAAACCTTTTGAAAACTTCCAGAATAAATGTCTGGATTTTATTAGCAAATCTAAATTGCAATATTTGAACATAACTTAATATTAACATACGCAATAATTACAAACCTGTTAATAATCTCTAACTATCCAGGAATGCAAAAAATAAACGTTTGTCTTAAGACCACTCAACATTATCTGCCTAAATAAATATAACTAAAAAAAACTTCAACATAAATAAATAACAATGGAGCCTTCATTCAGGTAAAACACTGCTGATTTTGTCCACAGGCACAGCCAAACTTAACAAAAAATGAAAGCTTCTTTGGGTTGCTTTAAGACCACATAAATAAAAATTAAATTTGGGGAGAATGGGATAAACCTTGGTTCACTACATTTCTCACAGTTCTAATAAGGCTAACAGTACAAAAAAAATACAGGAGGATATTTCTCTCATAGTAGCTTCCTACTCGAGTTTGGGAAATTCACATGGATTAATGTTATGCAACTCTGATGCAGGTCGGACTTTCAGTAGCAAATTTAGTGGTGTGTTCCCCACTTCCACAACATTGACATCTTTTTACATTACTTACAGTTGCTGCTGCTGCTTCTGCTAGCCGAAAAGAACTTGTATTAATATTCGTCTTCGAAGGGGACGGAGGAGGCGGGATGTTGTATTTGTGTCGGGGCTCTGATTGCGTGGGGGGGTCAAGTCATCAGCCAATCAAACGTGCGTTTAAGGGAAAATAATATGGACTGGCACATTCAACAAGTGAAAAAAAAGGGTTCCATGTAAAACTGAACATAAAGTAATTCACTTAATAATCAATTCTATCCTTACAACATATGGGAAGACGATCTAAATTACCAGTATAACAAGTCATTCTATAATGCAAATAAGGTTGCTTAAAAGTTGGTGGGGACAATTTCAGCATCCTGAAAACTTGGTAGTGTTATGTCCCTATGCAAACATAAGCCCTTGATGTCATTGAAGAACTGGCTGATTTGTTTTTATTTTTAGTTGCACTCCAAGTCAAGCCATTTAAGTCTGGCAAATGTAATGTGCCGTTATGATGACAATGATTTATACCTATCCTCTACCTTTTTAGGATCAAGTGGCTGGGGCTCTTACCATGGTCGCTGGGGCTTTGAAACCTTCAGCCATCGGCGGGGCTGCATGCTGCGTGGTTGGGGTTTAGAGAAATTGAACGGCCTACGCTACCCTCCCTACGGAGATACTCGACTGAGCTGGCTGCGCTGGAGCGCTACAACCAAAATGTGTTTACTTATGTGATGGCAGACAATTTCCTGAGTTTGAATTTAGAGAAAGGTGTGGAAATACTGTACTACGGTTTGGCTCAAGATAAGTTAAAAAGAATTTAACTATTGTTAAAAAAAAAAAAAAAAAAAGAAAAAAAGTTCTGTACAATGAAAAACCTAAAATCACATGTTAATAAACAAATGAAATTAACAGAACTCCTATAGCATAATATGACTCAAATGATAAAATAAGGTGAACGCAAAACTGTATCACTGCCATGACGACTCAGTTGTTCGGAGTTTTATCAAAAATTGATAAACTTTCACATTTTGTGCCACAATTGACCAAAGGCAAAAGTTCCAAACCCCTTTGCCTCTATCATGGCCAAGATGATCGCACGTGCACGCAGCGTGCTTCCGGGTTGTGCGCACGCACTCGCGCCCCCCCCCCCCCCCACTTTTGTGTTCATTACACTGTGCGAGTCATGTATGTGTGTTATTGACTGCTTTACAGGTAATTTGCATTGTTTATTGCATCAGCACTAATTTTCTTTCCTTTCCGGACCACACATATCCCCACACATTGCAGTCTTCTTTCACACACAGGCATGAAAATCTATCACCTTTCGGCGAAATTCGCCGTTTTGAAGTCAAAAAGGGCGACCTACGTGAATTGCGTAGATCCGAGAAGAAATTCTTTTTGGGAGGGGGGGGGGGTCGGGAGGTTTTATTAAATTATTATTATTATTATCATCATGTGATTAACTTAGTACGTAAACTGATCGGTTCTTTAAAAAAGTGACACGGACAGTCAGCAAATCCTTCTAGATGCTTCGCTGACGAGAACCAATCATCGGCCCAAGCTGCGGGCCATTATTCCAAACGCACGCACTCCTTACGTGAAACAAGGAGTGCTCGGCGAGCCTTTGGTTGCATTGCAAAGCTGCGAAAACAAAAAAAGCAGGTCTTATCCACACCGGGGCAGACCAGAGCGCAGCATACACACTTGCCTGTATTTGCCAGCAGATTGAATTTGGTGAGTAATGGTTTCAATCGTTTTCACATTTTGCGATATAAAAAAGTTAATGCCATTCGTTGCAGCTTGCGTTGAACACTGCCAGATCTCCCATGAAAAAAAATAGCTCCCGTTAAATTGGCGTCAAGCTTGTGTATTTAGCGGTAATATAAACGAAGAAACACACTGTTGAGTCAAATTAAGCGGCATGCTCTCGGATTGAGGGGTCGCCTCGCATCGCATCGCTCCCGTCGTCCGCCTTAGACGCGTTATTTTCGGCTGGGACTTGAGCTGACGGCCGAGTGGTGGGAATGACAATTGCTTCTTAAAGCTTTTCAGAAATACAGGGATCCCTCGTTTTTCGCGGTTAATGGGGACCAGAACCCGCCGCAATAAGTGAAAACCACGAAGTAGCGCCCCCCATTTTTGTGTGTGTGTTCAATGTATTTATTCAGATTTTACATTGGAAAAAAGATACATATATATAAGACATGTTTTTTCACTTTTTTCACCAAAGTATCATTTATAAATGGTTTTCAAGCACTTCAAAATGTAAGAATTATTCATAAGTTTTAAACATGTTACTGCCCCACCGAATTATTTTTAAACAAGAATAAAGTAGTAAGAAAATGCTTGGCTTTATTAAATGCTTCATACTGAGTCTACTCAAACCCTCTCAGGCTTTGTTAAACGGTGATTGACACATGTGCAAAGTTTTTATATATATTTTTTGTTTGAAGCAACTTATTTGATTGAATAATAAAAACACAAATGTCCTAGCCAAAATGTGGCCCAAACGCAAAACAACATTACTTCAATGGAAAAATTTGTTTCAATCAAGAAAAATAGTTTTCAAATGCTTTTTTTGACTCAAATTTATTTTGCAATCAAAAACAATTTTTTTTATTGAAGTGATTTTTGGGATTAAAAGTATAACTATTTTGATTGAAGCAACTTTGTTTTTGATAGAAGTAACTTTGTTTTTTTGATTGAATAATAACACAAATCTACCTCCATCGTTATTGAGAGAGAAAGAAATTAAGAAAGCTTTAAAACTAAAAGCCACCGGGGAGTCTTTTTTTTTTTTTTTTTTTTTTTTTAAATATTTATATTTCATTACATAGACATGCCTCGTAGGGAAAGGAGATTGAGGGATAAAAAAAGGAGTTGGATGAGGCTGCTAAAGGCAACGGATACCTCATCAGCTGGGTGAATAGCAGACCTGGTAAGAACAGGTTTGCAAGGATAGTCGGGTATTAAATACAATTATAAACACATTACAATGTTATTTTTCTATAAGATTTTATGTCATTGCTTTATTAATCATTAGGTGCTAGAGTTGTTAAGTATGGATAATAATGAAATAATAGTTTTGAGAAAACTGTGCTGTTGGTGGCTCAGTGACCATCTGATGTGGTTTGTTCTCAGATGAACAAGTTGAGGAAGGAAGTTTTGATGCAGAGGTTGAAGGAAGAAAAGAGCTAGACTGACTGAGTCACAGCCAGAAAGTGTGGATGACAGTTTTGATTTCTATTCACTGTTGCCCCCTCCCAATTAAAGTATGTCACAGTCGCAGCCAATTATTATCTAAAGCTGGTTAAAATTGAAGTTATGTTGTTTTAAGGTGTATTAAATACTTGTTCATGTGCCCCTTTTGATCCACGAGCACCCGCCCCTCCACCGGTCTCTGCACGGCCCTGTTGAAACACAGTGTGGGTCGACAGAGCTCAATATTTTGTTGGGGTGTACAGTGTACTGGAACATATTTCCTCCACACCCTTCTCACCTTTTTAACCCCTGACCCATTTTCATGCCTGCACACACATACAAATACATCAACATGCTCTCACCTGCCCATTGAGTGATTCTCATATCAAGTGCCATTGCCTGTATATAGTCGAGCCTGTTGCCAAGTTGGATTAAAATTGCCAAAGACCAACTCCACTCTCCGCTCCTTGTGTTCAAACCGACACCCTGAGATGAATGAACCATAAAACATATTGAACCCAGAACCTGCTTAGTTTTTGCTAAAGAAAGTGCAACCTCCTCCAGATTGAGGCAAAAGGGTTAACAATATGCAGCGGAAGGTCATATTGAAAATGTAAAAATTTATAGCGAGATATCGAGGAAAAAGCATACAGGGTAAAACGGTTGGGATACTAGGGTGGCCGTTCACAAAATGTTCCATTAAAAAATTGAGAAACGTGCAAGGCGCATATTGGGACGCTGTGTTTACTTAAACCAGTGCTTCTCAATTATTTTCTGTTACGCCCCCCCAAGGAAGACGTAAATGTTTCGCGCCCCCCCCCCAACTCTCTGCCGCCACTGTAAATAGTATCATTCGTCTATATTACTATTATAAGTACGCCTCAGCCTAACATTGTGTCCTTTTTTTTCTATTAAAGAAAAGTAACATAGATCAACTTATAATAAAGTATAACTTTTTTAACATTGTGTTGCTTGTAACAGAAAAGACTTAACGCGCATCAATTTGCCTGAAGTTAAAAAAAAAAAAAGTCACATCCAAACAGTAAAAATACACTCAAGGTACATTTTTGACCATTTGATACTGAAAAATAAAATGTAATAAAATCAGTAAATAATAACAAATTCAAATTGATTAGAAACATTTACTCTTCAGGACAACATGCCAAAAAATTTGACCGAAAAAAAAACAAAACTGAATAGAAGGGGGGGGGGGGGGGGGGGTCTTTGGACAGAAGGAAAGTTTTTATTTTCGCTGATTCACCACAGTGCTCACTGGTTTACTGATATAACACTGACAAAGCGGGACGATTGTGACAATTGGCAATATTCGGCACATTTTCGCTGAAAAACAATCAAGCGGCTTATCAATGAGATTGAGGTCTAATGTCTTTAAGTGGCGTCTTAACTGATTTGGCTTCCCCGCTATAATCATTTTTAGACTCAGTAAACAGTGGTCTTTCCTCATTTCCCACTATATTAAAAGTCAAAGGCAAACGGCCCGAAAAAAGCGCATTCTCGGCGGCCGAGGGAGAACCGTAGGTGAGGGCGGTGGTCGTGACGATCCCAAGCCGAAAACGGCACTTCTCGGCCGGACACGTGAGAACCGAAGAAGACTGTGGGTCGCTGCGTGAGTCCAGCTCTGCATGAGTCTCTTCCGTGTGCTCTTGCTTACTTCAAAAATACTGCACGCACTTTGAAAATGAGAGCGCCACTGCCGCCCACGGAGTGGATGTGCAAGTACACTTTATTCTAGTACGGCAAAAAAAAAAAAAGCATGTTCCCCGAGGTCACTCGCGCCCCCCCTGGCATCACTCTGCGCCCCCCTGGGGGGGCGCGCCCCACCATTTGAGAAGTACTGACTTAAACCGAGAAAGCATCGCTTTAATGTTAGACATGAAGTTAACAAACTTTAGCGAATGAAAAGCTATACTTAGACGGTATAGCGATGACATTCTAGGAAGATACAGTGTATTATAAAAGTGAGTACATCCCTCGCATTTCTGCAGTTATTTAAGGATATCTTTTCATGGGACAACACTGACAAAATGACACTTTGACACAAAAGTAGTTTGTGTACAGCTTATATAATAGAGTTAATTTATTTTCCCCTCAACTCAAAATATAGCCATTATTATCTAAACCCCTGGCAACAAAAGTGAGTAACATCATGGGAACTACGTACATTCCTTAATGTCCAAAATGAGTACTGCTTGTCATTTTCCCTCCAAAATGTCATGTGACTCGTTACAGCACTGATGTAGAGATTGAAGTCCCTGCGGATGGGACAGGACGAGTGCACCGTCCTAAAGAGAGGATGACTGGGCCCCTGTATTGTGAGATTTGGGGGAACAAACTCCTTCCTTCAGGCAGAGCATTGAAGATGGGTCGTGGCTGGGTCTTCCAACATGACAATGACCTGAAGCACACAGCTAGGAAAACCAAGGATTGGCTCTAAGAAGCATGACAAGGTTCTAGCATGGCCTAGCCAGTTTCCAGACCTAAGCCCAATAGAAAACCTGTGGAGGGAGCTCAAACTCTGTGTTTCTCAACGACAGCCCAGAAACCTGACTGATGGGTGGGCGAAGATCCCTCCTGCAGTGTGTGCAAACCTGGTGAAAAACTACAGGAAACATTTGACTTTAGTAATTGCAAACAAAGGCTACTGTACCAAATATTAACATTTGTTTTCTCAGGTGTTCCAATACTTATTTGCACTTGTATCACACAAATAAATTGTTAAAAAATCACACATTGGGATTTCTGGATTTTCCTTTTTAGATCGTCTCAAAGTGGACATGCAACTACGATGAAAATTTCAGACCCTTCCATGATTTCTGAGTGGGAGAACTTGCAAAATAGCGGAGTGTTTAAATACTTATTTCCTTCTTTGTATACTGTGTGTGTGTATATATATATATATATATATATATATATATATATATATATATATATATATATATATATATATATATATATAAAATGATGGAAAAAAACAAGCAATTAAACTGACTGCACTGTTAACAAGCTTAACAAGCTCAAAAACAGCCAGACTTAGCTTAAAGAAACTCTAGGTAACGTCTCAGTTTTTGTTGATTTTAGGGATGCAAACAGACAAAAGCGGTAGTGTTTTGCCTTAAGTAAGACTGTTTACCATGATGAGCAGCGCATGAGCGCAAAGTGTCATAAAATCCTAATCTCCCGGCTGCCTGCAGATGGATTAAATGACATTTCTGTTTACAGCGGCTGTGTGAAGAACGAATAGTAAGATCATGAATCCAGTTGTAGCTAAACAATAGCATATGACGATGTTGAAAGTAGAAACGTTTGATTTTGTACCGAATTCCTCCTACCGGCCCTCCTACCCCATTGGTGGAGGGGGGGGGTACACGCCAGCGAGTGAAAACCAGGCCAATGTTTTTTCTTCAGCGTCCTATCCTGGTAGCCTCCGTTTTTATTTATTTTTTTGTGTCTCCTCGGACAAAACTTAGTTTCTTTTGTTGCTCAGCCATCTTTGCAGAATTCACTTCAAAGCGTTCACATAGACTTGCGTCTTTATAACGAATAGGTAAAGGGGGGAGTGATGTATGCCGTAAAGCAGCCAGCACATTTGTAGTTTTTTAGCGTGGCAGATTTCCCGCCACCAACCTCAAAGTTAATTAGTGCCAGTGAAAGCAATACAGACACCCTCAAGATATAAAAGAGGTGTCATTCAACTAGTTGTCAGTTGACATATCATCAGAAATGTTATGAAAATATTTTATGAGCGTTGAAAGGTTACCTAGTTTTTTTTTCACAGCGGATTGCAAGCATACAGGATCAGGTGCATACCACCACCTATAGTTCAAGAATGTGTTTTTTATTGGTCAATATCTTGTTCACCTGCCTAATCACGCTTGTACTTGTGTACTTGCTTTCTCTAGTGCTCAGGTACGGTATAGTTGCACAGGGTTTACTGAACGCGCCGGAGGTATGTAAACGAAACTATTATTTCACAATGAGGAAAAAAAACAAAACAAAAGTAATGTGAAACGCAAGCGACAATTTGAAAAGTAACGGAATAAAAAGTACAGATACTGTACCTGCTGTAAAATGTAGTGAAGTAAAAGTAAAAAATACCACTTCATATTTGTACTTTAGTACAGATATACAAAATGTACCTAAGTACAGCAACAACGTACTTTGTCACATTCCACCAATGCATAGAGCACACATTTGTGTGCCTGTTTATTTTTGAGACATTTACCTGAGAGTGAGGTCGTCCACACCGTTTTAATCTTTAAAGGAACTGGTCCAGTTGTGTTTTTGGCTTTGGGAAGTAAAAGAACACCACTCCTCTAGTGAAACTGGTCCTTTCCGGGGGCTTCTGTAAAGCTGTATGACCGTTCATAGTCAAGTAACGCTTACAGTAACCACCAAAATTATCAATGGAAGACAATGACGGGATGCTGAGTTTGTCCGATCATTCTTACTTATCAACGGTTTGCAACTAGGATGTATGATTGGTCAATGGTCGTTTGCGATGAGTTATGTTAACTTGTCTAATCTAAATTGATATATCATTAATCTTCAAACAGATTGTTTTTAATCATGTCTCATGATAGATTTAATGAAGAAAGTGACTTTAGAGAGGTTATCCTGTTGATTGTATGTTAACTATTGCTATGAATAATGGGCATTTTGGGGGCATCTTTTTAACACAAACCATGGAGTTTTCTCCCCTCTTACCAAATGTTTTTTCAGGCTAGACCTTAAGCACAGCGTTATCACACCATGGACTGTGTTTCATTTTGAACTGTGATTGGATGGTTATATTTGGATATGCTCAAAGAGAATAATAACACTTCAAAGATCTCTCTGAGATACCTTTATCTTTTGATTTGATAATTCTTCCTGTGCTGCTGGTGGTCTTTTCTTAAATTTAGGAAATGGACTTCTTATGATTAAAGAGTGTGACATCCCAGCTGTGAGTAATATATCTTTAAAAGACTATTACCTATCTTGCTATTACTAGAGGTAAAAAGGAGGAAGCAGGTGAAACTCGCGCTTTGACTCAGTTATTGACAAAACAGAAAAAACTCAGCTGACGATTGCAGCATAATTTAAAGGAAGAAATTTACTGACTACAGATGAATGATTTTCCTGTTTTACATACTGAATGTAGCGTTAGCTTTTGATGTAAATACCATAATTTTCGCACTATAAGGCACACCTGACTATAAGCCGCCACACACCAAATTTGACACGAAAACGGTATTTTTCATAGATAAGCCGCACCGTACTATAAGACGCCGAAGTCTCACTGTATTATGGGATATTTACACCAACCGATAACACTTTATTTGACAGCGGCGTCATAAGCATTAATGAATGCTTATGACAGATGTTATTTGGTGTCATCCGGCACATTGTCTCACTTTTAAATGGATGTAAAAGATCCGAGCAAGACAAAAATGGAGTTGGTTAAAAAAATTTGCCGGATGACACGTAATGACCCTGTCATAAGCATTCATTAATGTCCATGACAGTGTCATTTCATAATTATGACGACTTTAACCCTCTGGTGCATAATGGTCACTACAGTGGACAGCTACTGAAACGTACCTTTCTCTTAAATGTATAGGTTTCTATGGTTTAACTGCATAGCAACCTCAAGCGAGCTCTTTGCTGCCATACTCTATTGAGGTCAATACAGTGGTCAGCTGGTGTAACTTTAAGTAAATATCTTCTTAATCCAAGATAGCCGACAACCTGCTACCCTTGTCGACTACAACTGGTATAGTACACTGGTTAAAAAAAAAACCAACATATATACATATTCGCCCCCCTTAAACTTTTCAACCTTTTGCCAAATTTCAGCCTTAAAACAAAGATAGAATTTTTTTTTTTTTTTTTTTAAATTAAAAAATCAACAACAAATGGCACACAATCGTGAAGTGAAATGAAATTTGTTGGATATTTTATACCATACCATACCATCATCTTCCGCTTGCTCCGAGGTCGGGTCGCGGGGCAGCAGCTTTAGCAGGGAAGCCCAGACTTCCCTCTCCCCAGCCATTTCAACCAGCTCCTCCGGCGGGATCCCCAGGCGTTCTCAGGCCACCCGAGAGACATGATCTCTCCAGCCCGCCGGTGGGACATGCCCGGAACACCTCTCCGTGGAGGCGTCCAGGTGGCATCTGAACCAGATGCCCGAGCCACCTCAGCTGGCTCCTCCCAACGCGGAGGACTACCCGCTCGACGCAGAATCCCTCCCGGATGACCGCGCTTCTCACCCTATCTCTAAGGGAGAGCCCGGACACCCTGTGGAGAAAACTCATTTCGGCCGCTTGTATCCGGGATCTTGTTCTTTCAGTCACGACCCACAACTCGTGCCCATAGGTGAGGGTAGGAACGTAGATTGACTGGTAAATCGAGAGCTTTGCCTTTCGGCTCAGCTCCTTTTTCACCACTACGGACCCGTGCAGAGTCCACATTACTTCAGATGCTGGACCAATCCACCTGTCGATCTCCCGCTCCCTCCTACCCTCACTCAACCCCAAGATACTTGAACTCCTCCACTTAAGGCAAGATCTCATCCCCGACCTGGATAGGGCACGCCACCCTTCTCCGATTGAGGACCATGGTCTCGGATTTGGAGGTGCTGATCTTCATCCCAACCGCTTCACATTCGGCTGCAAACCGCTCCAGTGAGAATTGGAGGTCATGGAGGTCATGGCCTGATGAAGTCAACAGCACCACATCATCTGCAAAAAGCAGAGATGCTGAGGTCACCAAACCGGACACCCTCAATGCTTCGGCTGCGCCTAGAAATTCTGTCCATAAAAATTATGAACAGAATCGGTGACAAAGGGCAAGTCCAACCCTCACTGGGAAGGAATTCAACTTACTGCCGTCAATGGGGACCAAACTCTGACACCGGTCGTACAGGGACCGAACAGCCCTTACCAAGGGGCTCGCTACCCCCTACTCCCAGAGCACCCCCACAGGACTCCCCGAGGCACACGGTGGAACGCCTTTTCCAGATCCACAAAACACATGTAGACTGGTTGGGCAAACTCCCATGCACCCTTGAGGACCCTGCCGAGGGTGTAGAGCTGGTCCACTGTTCCACGGCCGGGACGAAAACCACACTGCTGCTCCTGAATCCGAGATTCGACTTACCGATGGACCCTCCTCTCCACCACCCCTGAATAGACTTTACCGGGGAGGCTGAGAAGTGTGATCCCTCTATAATTGGAACACACCATCCGGTCCCCCGTTTTAAAAAAGGGGACCACCACCCCAGGTCGGCCAATCCAGAGGCACTGTCCCCGATGTCCACGTGATGTTGTAGAGGCGTGTCAGCCACGACAGCTCCACAACATCCAGAGCCTTTAAGAACTCCGGGCGGATCTCATCGACCTCCGGGGCTTTGCCTCTGAGGGGCTTTCCAACTACCTCAGTGACTTCAACCCCAGAGATCGGAGAGCCCACCTCAGAGTCCCCAGACTCTGCTCCCTCAAAGGAAGGCATGTGGGGGGAATTGAGGAGGTCTTCGAAGTATTCTCCCCACCGACTCACGACGTCCCAAGTCAAGGTCAGCAGTACTCCATTTTCACTATACACAGTGTTAATGGTGCACTGCTTTCCTCTCCTCAGACGCCGGATGGTGGACCAGAATTTCCTCAAAGCCGTCCGGAAGTCAAACTCGCCAAACTCCTCCCATGTCCGAGTTTTTGCCTCGGCGACTGCCGAAGCTGCAGTCCGCTTGGCCACCCGGTACCTGTCAGCTGCCTCCGGAGTCCCACAGGCCAAAACGGCCCGGTAGGCCTCCTTCTTCAGCTTGACGGCATCCCCGACCGCTGGTGTCCACTAGCAGGTTCCGGGATTGTCGCCATGACAGGCACCAACTACCCTACGGCCACAGCTCCGATCAGCCACCTCAACAATGGAGGTGCGGAACATGGCCCACTTGGACTCAATGTCCCCCACCTCCCCCAGAATAAGGGAGAAGTTCGGCCGGAGGTGGGTGTTGAAACTCTTTTTGACAGGGGATTCTGCCAGACGTTCCCAGCAGACCCTCACAATACGTTTGGACTTGCCAGGTCTGGCCAGCATCTTCCCCCACCATCGGAGCCAACACACTACCAGGTGGTGATCAGTTGATGGCTCCCCCTCTCTTCACCCGAGTGTCCAAAACATGCGGGCGCAAGTCCCATGACGCGATCACAAAGTCGATCATTGAACAGCGGCCTAGGGTGTCCTGGTGCTAAGTGCACATATGGACACCCCTATGTTTGAACATGGTGTTTATTATGGACAAACTGTTACGAGCACAAAAGTCCAATAACAGAACACCACACGGGTTCTGATTGGGGGGGGTGTTCCTCCCAATCACGCCCCTCCAGGTCTCACTGTCATTGCCCACGTGAGCGTTGAAGTCCCCCAGGAGAACGAGGGAGTCCCCAGAGGGGGCGCTCTCCAGCACACCCTCCAAGGACTCCAAAAAGGGTTGGTACTCTGAACTACTGTTTGGTGCATAGGCACAAAAGACAGTCAGAACCTGACCCCCCCCCCCCCCCCCCCCCGGAGGCGGAGGGAGGCTACCCTCTCGTCTACTGGGGTAAACCCCAACATACAGGCGCCAAGCCGGAGGGCAATAAGTATGCCCACACCTGCTCGGCGCCTCTCACTGTGAGCAACTCCAGAGTGGAAGAGAGTCCAACCCCTCTCGAGAGGATTGGTACCAGAACCCAAGCTGTGTGTGGAGGAGAGTCCGACTATATCTAGTCGGAACTTCTCTGCCTCACACACCAGCTCGGGCTCCTTCCCTGCCAGAGAGGTGACATTCCATGTCCCAAGAGTTGGCTACTGCAGCTGGGAGTCGGACCGCCAACACCCCCACCTTTGGCTGCCGCCCAACTCCCTACCCACCCGACGCCTTTGGCCCATCTCGCAGGAGGTGAGCCCACGCGAAGGGGAACCCACGTTTCCTTTTCGAACTGTTCCCAGCCGGGCCCCATGGGGACAGGCCCGGCCACCAGACGTTTGCCTTCGAGCCCCACCTCCAGGCCTGGCTCCAGAGAGGGGCCCCGGTAACCCGTGTCCAGGCAAGGGAAAATTGAATCCATTTATTTTACTCGTCATAAGGGGTCATTTTGAGCCATGCTTTGTCTGCCCCCCCCCCCCCCCCCTCCTAGAACCTGTTTGCCATGGGTGACCATTCCAGGGGCTTAAAATCCCAGACAACATAGCTCCTAGGATCATTGGGACATGCAAACCCCTCCACCACAATAGGTGATGACTCATGGACGGACGGATGACTATTTTTTTAACAAATACAAACCTGAAAAGTGTGGTGTGCAATATGTTTTGGCTCCTTTACTTTCAGTGCAGCAAACTCACTCCAGACGTTCAGTGAGGATGTCTGAATGATCCAATGTTGTCCTAAATGATTGATGATGATAAATAGAATCTATCCGGGTGTATAATCAAATCTCGTATAAATGCACCTACTCTGTGATAGTCTCAGGGTTCTGTTTAAAGTGCAGGGAGCATCATGAAGACCAATGAACTCACCAGGCAGGTCCGAGATACTGTTATGGAGAGGTTTAAAGCTGGATTTGGATACAAAAAGATTTCACGAGCTTTAAACATCTAAAGGAGCATTGTGCTAGCAATTATATTGAAATGGAAGGCGGGTCAGACCACTGGAAATCTATCAAGACCCAGCCATCCCTCTAAACTTTCACCTCGAACAAGGAGAAGACTGATCAGAGATGCAGCCAAGAGGCCTATGATCACTCTAGATGAACTGCAGAGATCTACAGCTGAGGTGGGAGAGTCTGTCCGTACACTGCACAAATCTGGCCTTTATGGAAGACTGGCAAGAAGAAAGCCATTTCTCAAAGATATTCATAAAAAGTTTGCCACAAGCCACCTGGGAGTCACGCCAAACATGTGTATGAAGGTGCTCTGGTCAGATGAAATAATAATCGAACTTTTTGGCCACAATGCAAAACGAAATTTTTTGCCGCAAAAGCAACACGGATTATCACCCTGAACACAACATCCCCACTCTCAAACATGGTGGTGGCAGCCTCATGGTTTGGGCCTTATTTTCTTCAACAGGGAGAGGGAAGATGGTTAAAATTGATGGGAAGATGAATGGAGCCAAATACAAAGGACCATTCTGGAGGAAAACCTGTTGGAGTCCGTAAAAGACCTTAGATTGGGACGGAGATTTATCTTCCAACAGGGCAATAATAAAAAACACAAACCAAATCTACAATAGAATGGGTCACAGATAAACATATCTAAGTGTTACAATGGCCAAGTCAAAGTCCAGACCTCAATGCAATCGAGAATGTGAGGGCAGGGCTGAAGACTGCTGTTCTCCATCCAACCTCACTGGGCTCAAGTTGTTTTGCAGAGAAGGACGGGCAAGAATTTCAGTCTCTCGATGTGCAACACTGATAGAGACATACTCCAAGCGACTTGCAGCTGTAATTGCAACAAAAGGTGGCGCTACAAAGTACAGTGGTATGAAAACGTATCTGAACCTTTTGGAATTTCTCACATTTCTGTTTAAAATCACCATTAAATGTGATAAATCAAAATCACACAGATGAAAATATATTGTCTGCTTTAACTAAATTTAATAAACATAAGTTTTCATATTTTAATAAGGATAGCATGCAAGCAATAACAGAAGGGGGGAAAATAAGTAAGCGAACCCTCTGCCTAAGGAGACTAAAAGAGCAGTTGAAACCATTTTATACCAGAGTAAGGTGTATGCTCAATCACTGAGTGTTTTAAAGCTGCCCTGCCCACAATAAAACACGCACCTGGTAAGAAATGTCTTGATGAGAAGCATTGTCCAATGTGCATCATGGCTTGGTCAAAAGAGCTGAAGACCAAAGGAGCTGTCTGAAGACCTGCGATCAAGGATTGTTGATTTGTATGAGGCTGGGAAAGGATATAAAACCATCTCTAAAAGTCTGGATCTTCATCAATCGACAGTCAGAGAAGTTATCTACAAATGGAGAGAGTTTGGCACTGTTGCTTCTCTCCCATGGAGTGGCCGTCCACCAGAGATGATGCCAAGAGTTCGGCGCAGAATACTCAGAGAGGTAAAAAAAGAACAATAGACTGTCTACTAAAGACTTACAGAAATGCCTGGCACAATCCAATATCTCTGTACACACATCAACTATATGTAAAATTATGGCCAAGCATGGTGTTACTGGAGGACTACATGGAGGTAGCCACTGCTGTCTAAAAAAAACATCGTTGCTCATTTAATGTTCACAAAAAGGCACTTGGACACTCCACAGGAGTTTTGGCCAAATATTTTGTGGACTGACGAAACCAAAGTTGAATTGTTTGTAACACACAACATCATCGGTGGAGGAAAAATGGAACAGCTCACCGACATCAACACCTTATCCCAACAGTGAAGCATTGTGGAGGGAGCATCATGATTCACAAATCTACTCAAGTAAAGTAAAAAGTATGGCTTAGTAAAACTACTCTTAGAAAATACTCAAGTAAATGTAACTGAGTAAATGTAACACGTTACTACCCACCTCTGCTTGACAGCAGTAATAAATTGTTTTCGTCAATGAAACACGCTATTGTTTCTTATATGCACAAAGTCATGTTTATAAAATATACGGGCACATTTTCGTCTCGCTAGCAACGCACTACATTATAAAAAAATGATGCCAATTACTCATTCCTGCATTCACGCTTCCTGTTTTACATTCCACATCGAAAGGTGGCAGTAATGCATCCAAATGTTTGCAATCACCAGAACAAACAAAACAAGGGTAATGACGACACCATTAGACATAATAATTCATTGAACTAGATGTCATATTTGCGCTAGAAGCAAACGGAGACCGGCGACGTTGCTTGTCTGCCTTTTTACGTCGGTTCCGTTCGCTAAACATAACATTAGTCAATGGAGTGTTTACTTTGAAATAGCTATAGATTTTCAAACGGCTTGCTTAGCCATTAAAGTCTGAGATACAATATAGTCAGTATTCAGTGAGTTTATTTTAGTGGCGAAAAGTCACTTACCTTAGGTCCTCTTGCAGTAAGAGCCCTTCACCGCCGACTTCGCCTCGTAGTTATCTAGTAATTAATATTATATCTATCGACGACAACCGGAGGAAGGGAGAACGAGGCCGGTAAATGAAGAAAAAAAATCGAGACTTTAAAGTTGTAAAAAATAAGTGAACCCTGCTGCTTCCTTACGTCGTTTCTAAAGTAAGTCGTTTTCTTTTGACAATAGAACATTTAGAAATTTGATTCTGTTCATACATAAGCTCCGTCGGAATCATTTCGCGCTGTAGCTAACATAGCTGTTAGCTAGCAGCAGGCCAAATCGTTTTGAGTAGATACCCTTGACAAATGTCTGTTTTAGTCCACAATTCGTTGTAGTCCCACATAAGACACGTTTTAGGAATATGACAGACTACATTAAAACTTTAAAAATGCGATGGTTCGTGGTCGAAACTACAGCAAATGCACACTACTTAGCATAGGCCTCGCGCGCAAGGCCCCTAAAGTGTTCTTTTCAAGACGTTCTCAACTTAGTTTGAAAAAAAACAACAACAATTCTTTATTCAGTGTGATGTGTTTGGCAGGTGTGCAGTGCTGCACATTATGGAGTATGCTGGACGTTTGTATATTTTAATATCTGATTTAAGAAAACATGTTTTTTTCTCATCCTACGAATCCAGTGCCATCTTTTGTGAGAGCGTGACTTGGAATCCTCGACTATTGACGGAAGAAAAGGGGAACGTGGTACGAGTTAACTGGAGTTTGTGAAGAACAGCGTGTGACCGTAGTGAGTGAGCAGCCTTCCCTATGTGTGTGACAATGGGCGACATCAGCGACTTGGACCGCCAGATTGACCAGCTCAGACGCTGTGAACTTATTAAGGAAAACGAAGTGAAAGCACTTTGTGCCAAAGCCAGGTAACGTCAAAACCTGCTTATGTACACATATTCACAAAAATCATTTGGAAGAATGTTCAAAATACGGTTGATAACTCCCTGAAAATATAAGGGACACCTCAATTGTAGAGCAGCCACCCGATAACCATCCCCCTTTCTTTTTTGTATGTGAAAAGTTTTTTTTTTTTTTTTTTTTATGAGTAAAAATTATAATAATTTAAAGTGGAAGTTCAGAATTTTTGACATTAGGCTTAATCTTCGAGTTAGCGGGGGTTTAATTGGTTGGTGGAGTTGATTTCAACAAATTCCATGCATTTGGTTAGTTATTTAATAGTTTCAGGAATCCGGAGTGGCTAAGCTAGCGTGAGTCATTGGTCCTGTCTTAGCATGCTAATAAAAATGACATTAACAGATCTAACATGGTCAAATAAATTTAAAATGCAGATCATTGTTCAAACTACACATGCGGCCAAAACAATGTCACACAAAACTGCTGTAATTCTTTTCATTCTGTGGTACAATTTGTTTTTAAATGCGTAATGCAAGCACATTAGAGAGGAGTGCTTCGGCCACGCGTGCTCATGCTGCATTCGAGGAAAGGGGGAAGTCAGACCTCTCCCACTCGTATGGTACCAGTTGCAACCTCAAAGCTTTCCGAGCGAATGTAAACGGCAAGATGGCTGATCGTGACAATTTGTTATGTATTTTGACCATCAAAAGACTTTTTCACCTTCAGCAAACCTGCCTTCTCGTAAGCGATCGAATAGTGGAAATAGGAAAACCGACGGCTAAGGCAAATGGCACACACTGTAAACTACCTTCTTTAGTTTTACTATTGACGGTCTGCTTTTCGATGGGTGGCGCCATTCGTAGAGTGACGTCAGATTGAAGCAACTCATGACGTCGTGGTACTTTTTTTTTTTCCCCCTGACTTCGGAACTAAGGCCTGTCATTTCGAGTGATGTTCGACTGATATTTTTCCTGGTCGGAGGTTGGAAAACTCTGACTTCCCACCTTCCTCGAATGCAGCATCAGTCCACTGAGTCTTGAGTAAATGACAGCAATGTGGTGAAATGTGCATTTAGAGACTATTGCAACAGAAGACATGGGCAAAAGAAAGTTTCCACAAATTCCCCAATGAAGAACAAAGAACAATATAAACTGTGGTTACTTTCTGCTGGTTACGACAGAAACACGCCGGAGGAAAAATGGCAGTAATTTTTCCAGTGGCGATTTGCATATATGTGCGTTTGCGTGTGCTGTGTGCACTCAGCACACGTGCGTGTTGATTGCAAATGAGACCCTTATTTCCTTTCACAGATGTTTATTGGTCATCAGCACTCCGTAGAATTAAAGTTCAGACATTGAAAATAAGCAAACGCATCTATATTAAACATTGTAAAATGTTAGATTTGCTACATTTAGCTTAATGGGGACAAAAAAAACAATGCACTAACCACTTTAGCCTGCTATAAAATATTGGCAGTCTTCTCCAAAATGCAAACTTGCAGTTGAAAGGTGACACTTCAAACATGAAAACTCGCTGGTTTGCATGTTTGTATGCGTGACGAAAATAGAAGTGCACTACTAAGTGCAAAGCTTTCGGTTCGCGGCTTAGCGAATGTACTTATGGTGAACATTTAAAAATAAAAGCATGCCATGTTCAACATGGAAAAAATGTTTTCTGGAGTTAATCTCACATCTTCGGATTCTACACTAAGAATAGCTTTAAAATGACACCCATTACGAAAAAGCTGATTGTTGTATTGAGTTCATGTTGTCTACACTCATAGATGAGTTGAGTTTTTCTTTTATCGCAGACAATTGCTTTAGGGCAGGGGTGTCCAAACTTTTTGCAAAGGGGGCCAGATTACGTAGAACAAGATATTTAAGCAAATTTTAGCAAGCCATTCTGTATGTCACATTCGTTTTATTATTTTTTTAAAATTATTTTTATTATTTTTATCATTAAAAATCTCGCAAGGCGTTCTCTTTCGATTCTCGGATTCTTGCGAAATACTGCTGGTGTAAACTTAAACTAGCTTCATGTTGCTTTAATTTCTCGCTACATATCTTCCCTGTAATCTTGTCGTACATGTCAGCGTCTCTTGTTTGGTAATATCGCCTCACATTGAACTCTTTAAAAACAGCGACTGTCTCTTTGCAAATGAGGCAGACACAGTTGTTGCGTATTTTAGTGAAGAAATAGTCCGATTTCCACCTATCACTGAAGCGTCGACCGTCGCAGTCAACTTCCTTTTTTGTGTTGATTGTCACCATTTTAGAAAATTGGGAGTTAAGGGGTACTGTTGCTTAGAGTGCTGCTGCCTTTTAGTGGGTAAATGAGGAGCAGCATTTAGTGTGTAAGCTACTTCATATGATGGCAGCAGTACTGCTGACCAATTTTATAAGTCTGTGTGCGGGCCAGGCGTTATTGATTTTATGACAGAGGCTGGGGGCCGGATGAAATTTGACCCGGGGCCGCATTTGGCCCCCGGGCCGCACTTTGGACATTGGACATGTCTGCTTTAGGGTTTTATTTACCTGGCATGTTTCGGCGACTACCGGTACTTCTGCCTTCAGAGTGTTACTGGTGTTGGTGTGACACGTCTTTATCAGGATGAAGACGTGACTCACCTGTCAATCATTCTACAAATATCAACAGGACAACTAATGTAATAGTTGTACTGAGTTAATTTTGTCTCATCCATCTGATATATTCTTTGGTGTAATTTTCAAGTATGAAAAAAAAAAGTTAATGATGATCTAGAACTTTGTCGTTTTGGTATGCACAAGTGAATACAGAACGAAATGTTTTTGCATTTGACCCCTGCAGTGAAGAGAGCAAAATAAAATCCATCCATCCCTGATCTACCACTTAATCTGGGGTCAGGTCACAAGGGCAGCAGCTTTAGCAGGGAAGCCTCTTGAACCAGCTCCTTCAGCGGGATCCCAAGGCATTTCGTTATGAGTATTATTAGATTAAAACTATAAAACTATCTACTTCATAGATACATTTCCGCACTTCTGTTGAAAACGGGCAATCCCCTAAACAAGTGATACACATCCTCAGAAGCTCCTGACCAAAAACAACCAATATCAATATGCCTTCTAAACTTTTTAAACTGTGCTCTGGATGGAACGAATTTATGAATTCATTTCAATGGTCAGTGGAACCCATGTTAATGCTTTTATTTGTATTGACAGAGAAATTCTGGTTGAAGAAAGCAATGTCCAGAGAGTTGACTCACCCGTAACAGTAAGTTTCACTTTCGCATTTCTCCTCTGAGCCATGCTCTGACTTTATGTTATCATGCTTATCCAATTCGCAGGTCTGTGGCGATATACATGGTCAGTTCTATGACTTGAAGGAGCTTTTCAGAGTAAGTTATTTCTTGATCATATTTGGGTTATGTGCTGTTTATATCTAAAATCACCTATTGTGTCATAGGATTATCTCGTAAATGGTCTTATTTCTTTTCAAAATTTGTGTTACTGCTGTTAATTTGACCCCCCCCCAAAATCATATACAATCCTCTCTCTGACTTTGTGGCATAGTTGATTTAGAAAGCTACTGTTCTGTTTTTGTTAAATTACCATCACAAAACGCTTTCATGATGTAATTGGGATTTTTAACAATCATTATTTAAAACAAAACTTCAGTTTTTTTAAGTTTGTAATTTTTATCAACAGCAATATCACACAGAACATAGACAAATAAACATTCAGCATATGATTTCGCACCATACAGCAACTACTTGTTTACATAATGTAATATTAACAGCCCATACAAAGTGGGATAAGCACAAAATTATATTTTGTCCAGTTTATACAAGTTAAAACATCAGCAAACTAAGGTGGTTAAGCATCCAGAAAAAGTTTCCATTTCTTGCAGTATCTTCCATATTAAACTGAAGTATAATATATGTACAACCCCTAGCAAAAAGTATGGAATCACCAGTCTCGGACGAGCACTCACTCTGACATTTTATCATGTAGGACAAACTCTGATAAAAAGCTTGAAAAAAATAATGAATTTGTTCAAAAGTGCAACTCTTTAGCATTCAGAAACACTAAAAGAAATCAATAAAAAAACATTGTGGTGGTCAGTAAATGTTAGTTTTATAGAGCAAGTGCAGGGAAATATATATGGAATCACTGTTCTGAGGAAAAAAATATGGAATCATGAGAAACAAAGAAAACAATCAAAACACATCTCTAGTATTTAGTAGATTCACCTCTGGCTTTTATGACAGCTTGCAGTCTCTGAGGCATGGACTTGATGAGTATTCTTCATCAATTTGGTGCCAACTCTCTTTGATTGCAGTTGCCAGATCATCCTTGCAGGTTGGAGCCTTGCTGTGGACTATTTTTTTCCCACTTTCCACCACAGGTTTTCAATATAGTTGAGATCCGGGCTATTTGCAGGCCATGACATTGACTGGATGAGTCTTTCTCCAAGGAATGCTTTAACAGTTTTAGCTCTGTAGCATGATGCATTGTCATCTTGGAAAATGACATATTTTCAACTGAAGGGATAAGAAAGCTGTCTAAAATTTCAGTGTAAACTTGTGCATTTATTGAAGATTTAACCACAGCCATCTCCCGAGTGCCTTTGCCTGACATGCAGCTAGGCCTGTCGCGATAACAAATTTTAGTGGGCGATAAATTATCTCATAAATTATTGCGATATGCGATATTATTGTGCCCCCCCCCACCGCCCCAAAAAATGTGTTTTTGAGCGTTTATTTATTTGTTTATTGTCATCATCATCGGTATCATTGACAGTTGCAAGATGTGATATGAGCAACCCGAAAAAAACGAAGAAAAGACAAGGGCTGACGAGAGAAGCATATGCTTATCAAGTCCCGTCCCCTTTTAACTGATTTACAATAACACCGTGAGAATACAGTATATATTAATAGATCAAGTACACCCATTTAAACGCAATAAATGTTTACTTTTAAATTAAAAAATACCTTTTAAGAAATCGCAACTAAAAACAATAGACCATGCCTCTTTCAAGTAAAAGACAACTATTAATACCGCACAGAAACCCATAATAAATGTCTTTTTTCAAGAAATAATAAAATTGCACTTAATAACTGAAGCATTTAGGCACATAGGTATAAAGTTGCAGTAACAGTAATTGCACTTCAACAACAGAGAAAAATAGACTAGTTAAGTAGCAGTAACAAAAATTTGGCTCCCAAAGGTATCAAATATCATTTAACAGAGGTAAAACGGTCTCATTTCTTCAGCAATTTAGCGGACTTTCCGTGAGGGGACGCCATTTTGCGCGGTGTCGTCTGTATTTCTCACATCAAGCGAATACCTCTCATTGTCAATTAACGTGACGAGGAGGCTCCGCTTGTTGCGATGCAATTTTCCTACTAAGCAGTGAAAACTGGAGAGGATGATAGTGTTTCAAATGAGCATGTAGATTTATTCGGTTGGCAATCTTTGTTGAAACAACCTCCAGAAACATTTTGCAGACTTGTTCGTCCTCTTCCTCATTCCGCTCGCTCATTGCTGTGCGCCGACAGTGCACTCGGCCCTGCCTCCATCCATTAAATGACAGTCACTCAAACTCAAATGTATAAAACGAACATACCCAGAAGTCAATAAAACAGAGTGGCACAAGGAAGCTGAACTTTAAACAGCGCTGTCAAGCACGTCTGCCACACATCTGCCGCAAGCGCGTGCATCACGCGCGCACATGCACACGAGGCGATAAATCGCAGCAAGAAAATTACCGTCTTCATTTTTATATCCCGCACGATAAATGGAATTATTGCATATTGCAACAGGCTTACATGCAGCCCCATATCATGAAGGACTGAGGGAATTTTTATGTTTTCCTCAGGCAGTCATCTTTGTAAATCTCACTGGAACAACACAAAACAAGTTCTAGCATCATCCCCTTGTCCAAATGCAGATTCTTGACTCTTGACACCTTGTACAATGCAGATTCTTGACTAATATATATATATACAGAGGTGCACATAATTTTTTTGCCCAGGTTCTCAGAGGAGGACCTGGAGATGTGACTTGGTCCTCATTGAGCTTGAGAGCCAACCCGCCTGATGCGATAAATTTATGACAAGCTTTACTTAGAGCCAATTAACTTTAATTAATTATATTAACAATTAATGCTTGATTAACATCAAATGGCACAACAAAATTGCCATTATTTTGAAGTGAAATGTAAAGAAATAAAAAGCACCAATTCAAAATAAAGGGCATTATGCGGCTCCCACATTAACTCCAAGCCTTTTTAAAAGTGGGATGTCCTCCTCATAAGACCTCATTGAACGTGCATGTTTAGCTTTGTAAAATGCGAGCAAAAACACGTTTGTCAGTGCATGTCGTTGTTCATTACCTTTATTCCGCCATTTGTCCATAGGGCGAGTGGGGTCCTGTTTGACATCGATAGTTTGCTTAATTGCCACATGCTCTCTGTTTTTTCCGTGGGTTTTCAAAGTTTGGATGGCTGAAATTCTTTGACCCTACATAAAATGCGCTGCTCTTATCGGCGACATTGGGATTCTCACGGCACATTTTGTACCGCATTTCCGTGCGAGCATCATTTGCTTCTTGCCAGCAAAAGTCCTTTTTTTTCGGGAGCTCCGGTGACGTCTCTGTCGTCTGTCTGTCTTTTGATGGGGGTGGGGGAACACTGAAGTAATTACTCAGTGTGGCCTGCCTCTTCGAAATTTTGAGAAGTTATTTTCTCGTGTCCTCCGCAAATACAGTGGTCAGCCATCGGTACGCAAAAGCGTATGGAAGCCGTTGAGGGCCAGCGCGTTTGTCTACGTCCAGTACGCATGCGCACATGCGGACCACTTATGTGCACCCCTGTATATATATATATATATATGTATATATATATACACAAGGTGACCCCAAAAAAAGTTTACACTGCCATAATACAACTTAAATGCCATGTTTATTCAGTTTAGAATTAAAATTTAATCACAAATTATACATTATTGTAAAGAACATGTACAGTACACTCTATCTTTCAATGTGTCTTCCCTTAAGCGTCACAACAGCCTTCTTTATGTAGGATGCTGTCATCTTTTCCCAATATCTAACAATGGACCTCTCCAAGGCTGCCACAGAAGTTTGTGGCTTCTTACAGGCACTGTCCTCCACAGTTGCCCATATGCTATAATCCAGGGGATTGAGATCTGGACTCTAGGGTGGCCACATATCACCTTGTCAATCAACTTTTTGGTCCGCACAGATCGGGTTTTCCAGACCCAGGTTTTCGTGAGGCTGTTCCAGTATCTTTCAGCTTCTTTTTAACTTTGTAGACTGCACATCTGGATATTCTCAGAATTGCTGCAATCTCAGTAGGTGTCAGACCGGCACGCAGCAATTCAGGTACAGCTAAAGTTTTCTTCATTTTCAGCAGAAGCACAGGAATTGTAGAGACGAGAGATTATCAGCTGCATTGAGTGACCTTAATGAATCACTTAAGCATGACAACCTATTTAGATATGTTTCAATGGCTTTTAAACAAGCAGTCAACTGAGTGTAAACTTTTTTTTGGGTCACCCTGTGTATATATATATACACCGTATTGGCCCGAATATAAGACGACCCCGATTATAAGACGACCCCCTCTTTTTCAAGACTCAAGTTTGAAAAAAGACTTTTTGAACACCAAATTAATTTTTATACAGAAACGACCACGGAAAGCTTTTCTCTGACTGTGAGCATTTTTTAGGCGATCTTTTTGAGCTCTACATCTCCGTACATTACACTCTGTGACACCATATTTCACAGCCGCTTTGCAGTTGTTTGAAGACACCGCCTCATTTATCACCATCAACTTGAAGTTTGCGTCATAACTTCTCCTCAGCTGCCGGTGTTCTGCCAAAATGTCCTACATCGGCGAAACGTCCTACATTAGTCGAATTTGACACCTAAATTACTACCGTGTGCTCTAAACTTGTTTTGTTTAGATGCATACAGGAATAACGTACTAAAGAAATGCCTGCAGAAAATACTTAAATGTAGTTATGTCAAATAAGGACGGTTTAAATACGCTACGTGACTAATGTGGTCAACTGCTTCAAAGCTAACACAAAAAAACACAATGGTTAAAAGTATGAGAGGGTAATACATGCAAAAAGTATCTTTGAGGCTGTGAAAAGGTTCTAAATAACTAAATAAAAACAAAAATAGTGAGTACTCGCCGCTTCCAACCGATGTGCGCATGCGTGTGAATGCATATGCAAGCGCCCTGAGCGTTGTGTAGGACGTTTCGCCGCGTAGTAAGGAATGGCCAAACACCGGTTAACCTGGCCAATCTTCGACCCACTTTTCTCCAAATTGTCGCGAAGTTTCTCCATTTTCGGTTATCTCTTCTATTACCGGTATTTTCTTCTCTTTTCCTTCTTACCACTTTCTTCTTCGTGTCAGGGGTTCGCTTTGGCCGCCCGAGTCGCGTTCAGCATTCGATTCATTGATGACTGGCGCCATCAAGCGTCGTGAATGGGTATATGTCTAGGCCGCAGTTTTTTTTTTTGTTTTTTTTTGTTTTTTTTTTGTTTTTTTTTAAGGCCGCAGTTATAAGACGACCTCCTCTTTTTCAATCTTATTTCAGTGCAAAAAACATCGTCTTATATTCGGGCCAATACGGTATATATATATATATATATATATATATATATCCAAATGGGGGCGTACCGAACGAGTTTCTGACTTAATGTAACCCTTACTTTTCGAGGCTGTGAATCGATCGGGTTACAGTTTCTTTGTGTAGATTATATTTACTCCGTCTTCCCTACTATAATGAGGACCAACATGGTAGGACAGTAAGAAACGTCAACGGCGCAACAACGTGGCTGCCGCGAGAACGCACTGAAACGCGGCCGTTAAAGTTAATCAGCGAATGCACACCAGTCGCAGTGCGGCCGCGTATTGCGTCCCAAAAGCGGCTCAACGCGATGCACGCGAAAACAACGGCAGTTTATTATTTGACGCGAGACGTGGCCCTCCTGCGTCAATACTACTAGCTAGCAGACTGGAAGTCACTCGTGTAAAAATACGGTGGATCCGGTCGATTTTCAAACTAATATGCAATCGTAACTAGACATGTGCCGGTTACCGGTTTCACGGTTTACCGTGGTGTAAAAACGTCGCGGTTTCAAAACCACTAAAATTTTCCGTCATACCTTAGTACGGTATTCGCTATTTTTCATGTGCCAAAATGCAGCCGAAGTGGCTTGGTGCGGCACCGCTCACCCCTTCCCGTTTGTTGCCGTGAGTGTCACTAAACAGCCAGCAAAGCCAAAAACAAATCCTCCAAACACAAGGCGTACTTTTCTTCAATTTATTGAGCTCTCAAATCGTGGTGAAATATACAAATAAATACATTTAAAACGTTGTACAATTGTATTTTTCCACGTGTGATTAGGTTCAACAGGATAGCAGTAGCACCATTAAAAAGTTCGCCAAAAACAAAACACACATTTTCCTTTCAAATTCAATATACAAACTAACTAAAACTTACAAAGACGAATGTTAGCCTAGGCTAAACTGGGAGAGCAGCTTCTTTTATGTCTCACAGCCGCTGAGTGAGAGAAAAGCTTGAATGAAGGGGGGAAAGAAAAAGAATCGCGTCAAAGATCGCTAATTGAGAGAGGAGGTCTCACTCCTCACTTTTTTTTTTTTTTTTTAGATGAAACCTTGAAACCTCAACAATATTTACATTTTAACTAATTTATAAAACTAACTTATACATTTTAACTAACTTATTAACTTATGAATTCTTTGTTCTTTTTAACACAAAGGCATGGCATCATGTAGACTAGAGTTGACACAGTGGCTGAAAATGGCGAAACTTCACTTGAGCTTCCCCCCTCAAAAAAAAGTCATACAGTATATATTTTTAATTTTATTTAGAAGTGTTTTTACTTTTTATAGCAATTATTTTGTTCTTACTCTAATATTGAGCAACTTGAGCTGTGGCTGTGGGTATAGTCTAGGTTCTATTTATTTTAATTTTATATAATATTTGTTATTTTTTGTTAATTTATTTATTTTCACATTATATTCATGTTCCAATTTGCAAATATGTTTTGAAAAAATCCTGTTCAATGGATTTTTTTTTTTTTTTTTTTAAACCCAAATATCTCAAAATTTTGGAGCTATAATTGCAATACCGTGATACCGTGAAACCTCGGTATTTTTGCTCACGGTTATCGTACCGTGAAAATCTCATACCGGCACATGCCTAATCGTAACCCACTTTTTGAGTCCATCAGATCTCTTGAGTGGTAGATCGGGGCACAGTTGACTGTTCTTTGTTGATTTACAGTTGTCTTCTCTGCTATAATAATAACCAACACGGCCCCATATTCAATACAAAACCCTCCTACCACAACAAAACAAGTAGGAACTAATATTCACATAGGAACTAAAGTTAAACAACATAAAATATACAATATAAATGAATACTACATCACATTTGTAAAATACAAACACATAATAAAATAAATAATAGTCCATTTAAATAAAATAAATTGAAATCAGCTAAAACACCTGTAATTAAATAATAAGAATAATATACAGATCCTGCTAACACAATTAAATTTATTAATTTCTGTGTGGCGCTTTAACTTGAGAAAATCCACCAATAAAGCTTTTGAATACCGTTCATAAGGGAAAAAAATTCATTGAGGCATTTCATTTGTAAAATACATGTTAAATCTTTGTCATTGGGATTACTTTTCTCTTTAGCACAGGACTTCTTTTTTGTTCTTGCTTTCAGAAAGAAAACTGACCAATACGCGGGGTCTGAAAAGCAAATTGTTGCTGGATTATTATCTTTAAATACCCGCTACTTTTTGAGCAGAATTCTAGCTTTGTATAGGCTACTGTTCCTATTGTTGAAAGCACAAAAGTGTGTAATAAACAACTAGCACATTTATATTTTGCATTTGGTTTTCTTACTGTACCGAAAATGAACCGAACCGTGACCTCAAAACCGAGGTACGTACCGAACCGAGATTTTTGTGTACCGTTACACCCCTAATATATATATACATCTCAAAGTGACTGAGGGAAAAGGTCAACAGCTCCATAACATAAATCTCGTGCATTATGTCCATCCGTTCCGTAACAGTAGGTGATTTCTCTTTAAGCCACTTACGAGTTATTGTCTCTGTAGGAGGTATGTCTTGTTTTGTCAATCCAGTCGCTATGTCACCCAAATGATAAGTACTAAAACTAATTTCCAATTGTAAAGCCAATCTTCTCGGCACTAAAACCATCTTTCCAGTAACAGGAGATCTTGGAGCCAATGTTCCCTCTAAGCTGCGTGTGTGCGCAATCGCGCACTGCTTACACAAACTAGGCGCACAAGAAAATCTATGCAGCGCACAAAATAAAATTAAACAGAAACTCATTGTAGGGTCAATAGGATAACTGTTAGCTGGGTGTCAGCGCGACACTCCTATTGATGCGTTCCATGCAGCAACACGACGCTCCTACTGGTGCGTTCGATACGGCAACTCGACTAGGACAATTGTCGGCATTGCTGTGATGTACCAGCGCGACACTCCTGTTCGTGCGTTCGATACGGCAACGCGACTATGACAGTTGTTGCGCCGCTGTGATGTGTCAACGCGACACTCCATTGGTGCGTTCGATACGGCAACGCAACGCTCCCATTGGTGGAGAAAAGTGAGCTGGACTCCCATGCTGATTTACTGAAGCAACATTCCTCTGTCAATCTTTGCAAGCCCTACAGTATTAATTATCTAATTTTACCATTTTGCAACGTAACTCAATGAGCGTCAGGTGTCTAGAAAAATTTGCTTTCAAGTAATGTTTTGAACAATATTCTTTAATCAAGAACATTTCTGACCTTTCACAGCTTTTTAAAGATTAAATATACTAATTGATTGCAGGGTTTCCTCTAGGATTTTTTGAAGCTGTGGTGGTGGGCTGCATCATAGTCGGACAGCCTCACAATGTTGTGTCATGTTTTTTTCCCCCCAAAAAGAACCATAACAAAGATATATTTGAAATATTTCATTATTCAGGCTAATGTCATAGCTGTGAGCAGGGTTTCCCCTGCATATTAATTATTATATAACACCAAAATAAAAGCTGCAACGCCGTGCAAAAGAGATGTTTTTTAAAAAAAAAAAAACATTTTTAAGGCCGTTTCAAACTACTGGCAGCCTAGTCTGAAGGGTTCAGCGGCAACCTATTCATTGTGTATTGTAATGTCCGTCACTCCGCGAGGCCCCCTTAAGAGACATTCAGACGAGAAGCTGTGACGTAGAGGGAAGCGAGATAGCGGTCGCATGTCATGGAAGCCCGCTATTATTTTGTTATTGTTTTTCTTTATTATTGTTGCCACAATAAAGTGGGTAAGCCAATACAGACTCCTCACCTTCTTCCCCCCATCCGGGGCATTACAGTATTTTGGATTGGACTTTTCGGCGAAAGTAAGCAGTAGACTGGCGTCTTGGACGGAACGGCAAGTTTGAATGAAATTGCGGGGAGAGCGCTGCCGTGCTAATATCAACAACGCGTTCAATAGCAGAGGGGCAGGCGTCCTTATTATATCTGCTACCAGGCTGTTTCGGCGGACGGATATACGCTGTCACTTCTGACGAAACCTTGATAAATGCGCTCTTTTTATCCAAGTTTCGCGAGCTCTGGGACACTCGAAAAATTACTCTCATGCTTCTCCTTGCTGAGCTAATTGGTACCTCATTGTGCGTTTGTGTGGAAATGGAGTTCACGGACAACAACAACAGTAAAATATCCTTCTCACTGAAACTAGTAAATCTCTTTACACGGAAAGTAAAATTTCCCCCTACTCCTTGAAATGGATCCATTACAAGGGCGTAGGTCTCAATATTGGTAGGGACCCTACAACAGCATAACCTGCATGTACACTTTTTGCTGGGGACAGGACATTAATAAAACTGATAAGGTGAACTGGGGTCAGGGCTACATTTCTCACCACCAATTTCAACCTAATTAATTGATAGGCTAAATGATCACTTCAAAAATAAATCTGTATTGACGTACCAAGTTTCACACTGCAAATATAGAACGTTTTAATACGATGATTTTTCTGAAATCTATTTGAATAATTTTCTCCATCTCGAGTGTTAAAGACTAGTTAACAGATTAATGGGTCAGATTATTCAATTTACTGTAGGTAAATAATGCCATTTGTTCTTATTAAGCCTATACATCTAAAGGTTGGTCATTTTTTTACCAAAATCAAATAATGTTTTGAACAATATCACTTGTTGAATTAAGAACATTCCTGATGAAAAAAAAAAAATTTTTTTTTGCTTAAAATAAGTGTGTTAAAAAATAGCTGTCTGAAAATAATCTTATTTCAAGAAATCTGAGTAAAATTTACTTAAAGCACTGGCAGATAATTTCACTTATTTCTAATAGATTGAAAACAAGGGAATTTACTAGTCATCTGCCAATCAAACGTGCGTTTGAGGGGGAAAAATGGTGTCAGTGTAAGTCTGAACATAATGAAAGTAATTCACTTAATAATGGTAGGGTCCATTCTATCCTTACAAAATATGAGAAGAGAATCTAAATGACCTCTATAACTGAACTCATTATATAATGCAAAAAGGTTGCTTAAAATTTGGTGGGGACAATTTGAGCATCCTGAAAAGTTCCGAGTGTTTTGTCCCTAACGTCCTATGCAAACCTACGCCATTGGTCCATTAATAGCAGTACTATTATTGTTGTGTTAATGTAGTACATAAAAAGGCCAAATAAAAGGAAAAAGAAGGACTACGAAATGTAAGTCATACTATTGCTACGAGAAAAAAGCCGTATCATTACGTAGGGTAATGTAACTGTAATCAGCTACGCACTTTACGTACATGAACTGTAGCTGAGAGCTACGACATTAGCCTGGCTCATGAAATATTTCAAATAGATCTTTGTTATGGTTCTTTTTGGGGGAAGCAAAATGTGGGGGGGAAAAGTGTAATGATATTACGCAATTTTTGCCGTGGCACGACATGGGCAGTCTGACTCCGATGCAGCCCACCACCGCCGCTTCAAACAATCGTAGGGGAAACACTGCTCAGGTATGGTACATGTACATAAAATGCGTAGCCGATTACAGCTACGTTACCCTATGCAATAGTCTGACATTTTTCTCGTAGCAATAGTACGACTTACGTCTCGTAGTCCAAGGGTTGGCAACCCAAAATGTTGAAAGAGCCATATTTGACCAAAAAAACAAACTGATACAGTATGTCTGGAGCCGCAAAAAAATAAAAGCCCTGTATAAGACTTATAATGAAAGCAACACCGGCTGTATGTATAGCTATATTGTATGTATGATATTAGCTATATTAGCCTACTATCAAAGTGACTAAGTTGGCTACAAATACATAATTATCCTTCATGATTTAAATTTCTTTTTTCCCTGCAGTGGATCCTATAGAGCACAGGTGTCAAACCGATTCCAGAAAGGGCCAAGTGGGTGCAGGTTTGCTTTCCAACCAATGAAGAGGACACCTTTTCACCAATCAGATCTTTTACATGTGTAATCAGTTAAACTTTGTCACGTGCTGCTTGTTTCAGTAGGAAGTTCATTGGTTAAACCCTCTGCACGCTATCGGTTGGAACAAAATCCAGCACCCACTTGGCCTTTTCAGGAATCTGTTTGACACCTGTGCTATAGAGAATGACGCACCACATGACTACTCTGTTGAATAATGCCACTTCAAGTTTAACTTCATTACAATATTAACGAATCGAAAGAATGTTTGTCCTCCTACAGAAACCATTTTAAAACAAAAAATAGATTTCCCTCTCCCAACTTTTTCCATTTTCAAAAATCTTTGAAAAAGCTCCAGGGAGCCACTAGGACAGTGCTAAAGAGCCGTGCGGCCCTAAAGCCGCGGGTTGCAGACCCCTGTCGTAGTCCTTTTTCCTTTTATTTGGCCCTAATACGTACATTACCACAACAATACAGTGGTACCTCTACATACGAAGTTAATCTGTTCCAGGAGCTTGTTTGTAAGTCGAAATGGTCGTATGTCGAGCAGGATTTTCCCATAGGAATACATTATAATTCCATTAATTCGTTCCACAGCCCAAAAACCTGCACTAAATCCTTAAAAAATACTGCTGGTACTATTACAAATGGCAATTACATATAGCAAAACAAATAAATAATAAATAAAAATTGGATTAATAATATAATAATAATTCCTGTAATAGTGTAACGAAACGGGTTCTAATAAGGCGGACGTTTTTTTCTGTACCTGAAGGCACCGCGGCGCTGACGTGACAAAGAGGGAGGGGAGCGGGTGAAAGTTTACTTTCGCTTTCAATGCTTTCTTGAGAACATCGTCAATTGCGGCAGACAGCAGGCGTTTTGTGTTGAATAAGTTGTGAAAGAAATGATGAAAACGTGGCGAAGCTGGCGATTTCTCTGGAGATGTTACCACAATAAGAATTGTCAGCTTAACTTATAAAGACTGGCGAACGATGGTCGGAGGAGGACCGTGGAGATGTATTGTTGAGCCATTTCACGGATGCCCACCCTACGCTCATATTTTTCTGTCATTTGCATCTTCGTTTAGAAGGTAAGCGTCAACTTTTTCCTTGTTTCACCACCTGTACCAACCTTTTCTGAAACCTGTGTTGATTTGTCACACAAGAAAATCCGCCGTGCATTCGTCTGCGGTGCTGCCGTTGTCGTCGTATTTCGAGCATTTCGTCGGATGTAGAAACAAATGGCGAGTCAAATTTTACGTCGGATGTCGAAAAGTTCGTGTGTCGTAGCGATCGTATGTAGAGGTACCACTGTAATTTTTCTTCTGTCAACGGGCCCATTTCAACTTAAGGAGTAGGGGGGAAATTCTAATAGCCGTGTAAAGAGCTTCACTAGTTTTGGTGAGAAGGTAAATATTTTTTTGTCTTTGTTGTTCGTGAACTACATTTCCACTCAAACACACATCGAGGTACCATTAACTTAGCAAGGAGAGGTATGAGAGTCATTTTTCGAGTGTTCCAGAGCTCGCGAAACTTCGAAAGCGCATTTATCAAAGTTTCGTCAGCCGTGATTGCGTTTATCCGTATGCAGAAACAGCCTGATAGCACAGATATAAGCCTGCCCCTCGTTGTCGAAGTTAGCGTAGCGGCGCTCCCCGCCTCTCGGCGCAAATTCTTTCAAATTTGGCCTTTTGTCCAAGACAGCCATACGCCACTCACTTTCGCTGAAAAGTCCTATCCAAACTACTGTAATGCCCCGGATATGGGGAAGAAGGAGAGGAGTCGGTATTGGCTTACCCACTTTATTGTGGTAACAATAATAAAGAAAAACAATAACAAAATAACAGCAGGCTGCCGGGAGATGCGACCGCTATCTCTCGCTATCTCGCCCGTTCTCCCATTCTTCCTACTCGCTTCCCCCTGCGTCACAGCTCCCCAGTCCGATCGTCTCTGAAGGGGGCCGTGCATAGTTATGGGCATTACAATAAACAATGAATCGGTTGACGCTGAACTTTTCACACTCAGCTGCCGCTAGTTTGAAACGGCCTTAAAAAACAACAACGAAAAACTCAACTCATTTGCAAGGCGTCGCGGCTTTTATTTTGGTGTGGTGTGTGCCACAATCTCTTATATGTAGGGGAAACACTGTACTGCTTAAAATAAGCCTTTAAAGCTTATTTTAAGGTAGCTAATTTTTTAAATCTCAAGAAATCTGAGCAGAATTTACCTGAAGCACTGGTAGATCATTTCACTTTTTTCTAGTAAAGATACCGTATTGGCCCGAATATAAGACAGTGTTTTTTGCATTGAAATAAAATTGAAAAAGAGGGGGTTCTCTTATTTTTGCGGTCTAGACATTATACCCATTCACGACGCTAGATGGCGCCAGATATCATTGAAGCGATGTTCTGTCATGACAGATCTCCGCTACTCTCAAGTTTAACTAGTTTGCATTATTTTATTGCAATGTTTTTCCTTATTCTGATTTTTTTCAAGACTACAGTTAGACTTCACTTTGATGGTTAATGCAGTTATTGCAATTTTGTTGTTTTATCACAATAGATTGGTATATTTACATTTCAAAAACCAGAAGCCATTCATTTACGAATGTGATTGCACTTTAGTTTACATATTTAAATGTTCAGATATTAAGATTTGAATGAGGCAAAATAACATGCTTTTTCTCTAAAATATATTGTTATAATCATTTGTTTCGGATGTACTGTAATTATTTTCTGTATAAAAATTAATTTGTTGTTCAAAAAGTCTTTTTTCAAACTTGAGTCTTGAAAAAGAGGGGATCGTCTTATAATCAGGGCAGTCGGTACACTGAAAACAAGGGAATTTAACTAGTTTTAAGGGGGCATTTTTGCAGTGTAGCTGCTCAGACATTGAGAATAGGAATCTTGAGTGTCCTTATTGTCTGAACAGTGTTAATTAGGGTTGTTCCGATCATGTAATTTTGCTCCCGATCCGATCCCGATCGTTTTAGTTTGAGTATCTGCCGATCCCGATATTTCCCGATCCAATTGCTTTTTTTTGCTCCCGATTCAATTCCAATCATTCCCGATAATTTTTCCCAATCATATACATTTTGGCAATGCATTAAGAAAAAAATGAATAAAACTTGGACGAATATATACATTCAACATACAGTACATACTAGGCCTGAACGATATTAGAAAAAACTATTGCTGCGATTTTTTTTGGGGTTGCAATATATTGCGATATTATATTGCGATATTAAAAAAAAAAAAAAATATATATATATATATATATATATATATTTTTTTTTTTTTTTTTTTTTTTTTGCATTGGAATAAGATACATATTATACATATATTAGACATGTTTTTTTCAACATTTTCCCCATAAAATATGCTTTAAAAAATGTATATGGCTAACTTTAAAAAATGATTCACTCGCATATTTTAAATTTTTAAACAAATTACGTCACAATGAAAAATATGGCATCTGTAAAAAAGTCACGATATCTACCTCATAACTTTCGCTAAATTGTATTTTTTTGTTACTGTTGCATTTTCCCTGCTATGTTAGATGATAAATAACTTATCCGAAAAAAGAAAAATTGGGGGGAAAAAACTTTTAAAAGGGTAAATATATGAAAAAGAAAATCTCGACCACTCCTTGATGTCTGCGATTTCTGCATTGCGACCCCTGTTATAGTACCATGTTTCACCCATAAAATAAAATGAAATAATCCAGCTGCGGCCAGTCACAGCTGTCTTGACACTCAGTGATACATGCGACATGGAGTTTTTGGATCGAAACAAGATAAGTATAATATCTCGTTAAAGTCATGGTGTCTGTAATTCTGCTCTCGCATGCTCTCACCTCCAGCTAGGGTTCCATCCATCCATCCATCCATCCATTATCTTCCGCTTAGTCCGGGGTCGGGTCGCGGGGGCAGCAGCTTTAGCAGGGAAGCCCAGACTTCCCTCTCCCCAGCCACTTCAGCCAGCTCCTCCGGCGGGATTCCAAGGCGTTCCCAGGCCAGCCGAGCGACATAGTCTCTCCAGCGTGTCCTGGGTCGACCCCGGGGCCTCCTGCCGGTGGGACATGCCCGGAACACCTCTCCAGGGAGGCGTCCAGGAGGCATCCGAACCAAATGCCCGAGCCACCTCAACTGGCTCCTCTCAACGCGGAGGAGTAGCGGCTCGACACCAAGCCCCTCCCGGATGACCGAGCTGCTCACCCTATCTCTAAGGGAGAGCCCGGACACCCTGCGGAGGAAACTCATTTCGGCCGCTTGTATCCGGGATCTTGTTCTTTCGGTCACGACCCACAGCTCGTGACCATAGGTTAGGGTAGGAACGTAGATCGACCGGTAAATTGAGAGCTTCGCCTTTTGGCTCAGCTCCTTCTTCACCACAACGGACCGGTGCAGAGTCCGCATCACTGCAGACGCTGCACCGATCCGCCTGTCAATCTCCCGCTCCCTCCTACCCTCACTCGTGAACAAGACCCCAAGATACTTGAACTCCTCCACTTGGGGCAGGATCTCATCCCCGACCCGGAGAGGGCACTCCACCCTTTTCCGGCTGAGGACCATGGTCTCGGATTTGGAGGTGCTGATCTTCATCCCAACCGCTTCACACTCGGCCGCGAACCGCCCCAGTGAGAGTTGGAGGTCACGGCTTGATGAAGCCAACAGCACCACATCATCTGCAAAAAGCAGAGATGCAATGCTGAGGCCACCAAACCGGACACCCTCAACGCTTCGGCTGCGCCTAGAAATTCTGTCCATAAAAATTATGAACAGAATCGGTGACAAAGGGCAGCCTTGGCGGAGTCCAATCCTCACTGGGAACGAATTCGACTTACTGCCGGCAATGCGGACCAGACTCTGACACCGGTCGTACAGGGACCCCGTACTCCCGGAGCACCCTCCACAGGACTCCCCTAGGCACACGGTCGAACGCCTTCTCCAAATCCACAAAACACATGTGGACTGGTTGGGCGAACTCCCATGCACCCTCGAGGACCCTGCTGAGGGTGTAGAGCTGGTCCACAGTTCCACGGCCGGGACGAAAACCACACTGCTCCTCCTGAATCCGAGATTCGACTTCCCGACGGACCCTCCTCTCCAGCACCCCTGAATAGACTTTACCGGGGAGGCTGAGGAGTGTGATCCCTCTATAATTGGAACACACCCTCCGGTCCCCCTTTTTAAAAAGGGGGACCACCACCCCGGTCTGCCAATCCAGAGGCACTGTCCCCGATGTCCACGCAATGTTGTAGAGGCGTGTCAGCCATGACAGCCCCACAACATCCAGAGCCTTTAGGAACTCCGGGCGGATGTCATCTACCCCTGGGGCCTTGCCACCGAGGAGCTTACCAACCGCCTCAGTGACTTCAACCCCAGAGATCGAAGAGCCCACCTCAGAGTCCCCAGACTCTGCTCCCTCAAAGGAAGGCGTGTCGGTGGAATTGAGGAGGGCTTCAAAGTATTCTCCCCACCTACTCACGACGTCCCGAGTCGAGGTCAGCAGTACACTATCTTCACTATACACAGTGTTAATGGTGCACTGCTTTCCTCTCCTCAGACGCCGGATGGTGGACCAGAATTTCCTCGAAGCTGTCCGGAAGTCGTTTTCCATGGCCTCGCCGAACTCCTCCCATGTCCGAGTTTTTGCCACGGCCACCGCCGAAGCCGCAGTCCGCTTGGCCAGCCGGTACCTGTCAGCTGCCTCCGGAGTCCCACAGGCCAAAAAGGCCTGATAGGCCTCCTTCTTCAGCTTGACGGCATCCCTTACCGCTGGTGTCCACCAGCGGGTTCGGGGATTGCCGCCACGACAGGCACCAACCACCTTACGGCCACAGCTCCGATCGGCCGCCTCAACAATGGAGGTGCGGAACATGGCCCACTCGGACTCAATGTCCTCCACCTCCCCCGGGACAAGGGAGAAGTTCTGCCGGAGGTGGATGTTGAAACTCTTTCTGACAGGGGATTCTGCCAGACGTTCCCAGCAGACCCTCACAATACGTTTGGGCCTGCCAGGTCTGGCCAGCAACTTCCCCCACCATCGGAGCCAACACACCACCAGGTGGTGATCAGTTGACAGCTCCGCCCCTCTCTTCACCCGAGTGTCCAAAACATGTGGCCGCAAGTCCGATGACACGATTACAAAGTCGATCATTGAACTGCGGCCTAGGGTGTCCTGGTGCCAAGTGCACATGTGGACACCCCTATGTTTGAACATGGTGTTCGTTATGGACAAACCGTGACGAGCACAGAAGTCCAATAACAGAACACCACTCGGGTTCTGATCGGGGGGGCCGTTCCTCCCAATCACGCCCTTCCAGGTCTCACTGTCATTGCCCACGTGAGCGTTGAAGTCCCCCAGTAGAATGAGGGAGTCCCCAGAGGGGGCGCTCTCCAGCACACCCTCCAAGGACTCCAAAAAGGGTGGGTATTCTGAGCTGCTGTTCGGTGCATAAGCGCAAACAACAGTCAGAACCCGTCCCCCCACCCGAAGGCGGAGGGAGGCTACCCTCTCGTCCACGGGGGTAAACCCCAACGTACAGGCACCAAGCCGGGGGGCAATAAGTATGCCCACACCTGCTCGGCGCCTCTCACCGTGGGCAACTCCAGAATGGAAGAGAGTCCAACCCCTCTCGAGAGGATTGGTACCAGAACCCAAGCTGTGTGTAGAGGAGAGTCCGACTATATCTAGTCGGAACTTCTCTGCCTCACCCACCAGCTCAGGCTCCTTCCCTGCCAGAGAGGTGACATTCCATGTCCCAAGAGTTGGCTTCTGCAGCTGGGGGTTGGACCGCCAAGGCCCCCGCCTTTGGCTGCCGCCCAACTCTCTACGCACCCGACCCCTTTGGCCCCTCCCACAGGTGGTGAGCCCATGGGAAGGGGAACCCATGTTGCCTTTTCGGGCTGTGCCCGGCCGGGCCCCATGGGGACAGGCCCGGCCACCAGACTTCGAGCCCCACCTCCAGGCCTGGCTCCAGAGGGGGGCCCCGGTAACCCGCGTCCGGGCAAGGGAAACTGGAGTTCATTTCTTTTTCTCATCATAAGGGGTCAGTTTGAGCCATGCTTAGTCTGGCCCCTCACCTAGGACCTATTTGCCATGGGTGACCCTGCCAGGGGCTCAAAGCCCCAGACAACATAGCTCCTAGGTTCACTGGGACACGCAAACCCCTCCACCACGATAAGGTGATGACTCACGGAGGAGCCAGCTAGGGTTTTGCTGTTTAAAAAACTTTTTTTTTTTTTTTTAAAAATGCCCTCCTGTTAAAAATGTTTCTTCCCCCAGAAAGTTGAGATTTTAAGCTTTCCAATCATGTACCACACGTGCAGATCATCGAATCCTTTTTAAACAAGAATAATGTACTGTAGTAGAAAAATGCTTTGCTTTATTTAATGCTTCTGTTTATCTACCTTGGCTGCAGAATCACTTCTAGTGTTTATTTCCAGGACACAACACAACAGGTGTACAAAGCATACCCATTCGTCAGAACACCGGCTGTCCCCAACATTTCCACGCACACACATTCATTCCAGCGCACGCTTCCTTCATGCAACACGTGCTTAACAAGTTAAACGACGACTGAAAGATGCGGTGTGACTGAAGTCAGCCTCTGTGGCAAGATCAAACACAACCATCGTTAACTTTAATAAGCAAGTGCGCAGAGGAACAAAGACCTAGGAGAGGGAGGGAGGGAGGGGGAAAGGGAGGTTGTGTGAGTGTCACTGAAGCGATCAGCTCAGGACAGAGAAAGCATGGAGCAACATACATTTGTGGATTAAAAAAAATAAAACTATCGCATGTCCTTGCGATGGAACTATTGCACATGTGCACATCGCGATGGCGATGTTTAAACGATATATCGTTCAGGCCTAGTACATACGTACTGTATTTGTTTATTATGACAATAAATCCTCAAGATGGCATTTACATTATTAACATTCTTTCTGTGAGAGGGATCCACGGATAGGAAGACTTGTGACTTTGTATATTGTGACTTAATATTGCCATATAGTGTATTTATTGAGCTTTCAGTAAATGATACTGCAGCCATTCAACCCAGATGCATGATGGGAAGTGGAACCATGACTGTGCGTAGTGCTACCAATTCATATCTTCTCTGCGTTGGGAAATAACATAAGGGGTTAAGAAAAAGATTAATTGCTACCTTGCATCCCCACATTGCTTCCCATGATATTTCTAATTGTAGGGAGAGCGATTGTAAGGCTTTAGCCTATTGTAAAGGATCCAAAGGCTGCCAAAATTCACTCTACTCATTTTACGCTGCGTTTTATCTCTATAAATGGGTAAGACGGCCATTACAGATTGAGCGCGACAATGCGTGAGTGGGTCGTGCAACGCATGCATTAATTGCGTTAAATATTTAACGTGATACATTTTTAAAAAATTAATTACCGCCGTTATTGGTACCTTAAGCCTAAACTAAAGACTCTGGCTGAGTGTAACATATTATGTCTGTAACGTTAAATACATTTAGAAAACGATTTAATTAAAAAATGGCATGGCCGATATTTTTTTGCCGATTCCAATACTTTGAAAATGACGTGATGGGACGTCCCGATCGATCGGGACATCTCTAGTTTTAATGTGGGAGTTTGATATACTGTGATACATATGGAATTTTGGTCTTTTTCATTTTAAGTGGGCCAAATCAGTTAGATTAAAAGTAAACTAATGAAAATTGCTGCTGTAATTTCATTCTTTTAATAAGCCATGTAACTTGCTATATTCCAAGGTTTTGAACAGGCGTGATATTGGTGTCTGGCTACAGTATACTCATCTGATGTTGCTCAACGTGGTCTGCAGTGTGCTCAAGGAGCTTGTGTATCTACTCAGACACCTGAAAATTTACAGGGAACATTGCTTGGAGCACTCCCAAAAGATAGGGAAGGAGCCCATGGAGGAGCTCCAATATTTCCTCCCAATATTTACCATTCTCAGGATTTTTACATAGGAGTTCCTTTACTCTAGATTTGATTTAATAAAAAAACAAAAAAAAAAAGAGAATTTTAAATTAAATTCAAGACTTTTTAATGCTTTTTAATTTACCTTGAGCAGTAGGAATCCTGGAGAGCATTAGAAAAAACAAAAAAACTAGAAAATCGTTAAGCCATACTATATAGTCAAATAAAAGGTAGGGCTGAGTGTTATGACTTGGAAATAAAATCAACCATTTACTCGGACTAAATAAGAAAAATCTATTACGGAAAAATTGATTAATAATAACTTCATGATATTATTGTACATTTTTAATCTCTTTGGATTGTTTTCACAACAGGTTGGAGGAGATGTCCCAGAAACAAATTATCTCTTCATGGGAGATTTTGTAGATAGAGGCTTCTACAGTGTGGAAACATTTCTTCTTCTGCTAGCTCTTAAGGTAAATATGCATGCTATCGTCATATTAAAGGTGCCTCGATATCATTTTAGTCTTGTCTAGTTTTATTAAGGGGTTGGCTTATTAATTCATTTGATTTTGGGTCGACTATAATAAGTAATTTAACTTTATTACTTTTGAATTACTCCAACGCCAAATATGCATATTATGCGTGTAAAATAAAATTTGCTACTTCGCCCTCAGTCCATCGTGGATTTTTTTCAATAAATACAGTATTTTATTGAAAAATGTTGAGATATATGCATGTATACATATAAAAATAATTGTTTTCGTGTATATATATCTCATTGAAATCATAATTATTACATTTGCCGTGGGTAAAAACCATTTACCAAAATATACATATACAGTGGTACCTCGACACACGATCCTTTGGACATCCGACGTATAATTTCAGTGGAACTGACTTGCTTTGTGTTATTTTGGAAATGCTCGGCTTGGAAGCAGATTGTAAATATGTATATATATTTTTTAACTCCTCTCTGATGTTTGTTTTCAGGTGCGTTACCCAGACAGGATAACTTTGATCAGGGGAAACCATGAGTCCCGGCAAATCACCCAAGTCTATGGGTTTTATGATGAGTGCCTCAGAAAATACGGCTCTGTCACAGTTTGGAGATATTGCACAGAAATATTTGACTACCTGTCCCTCTCTGCTATTATTGACGGAAAGGTAAGAAGACAATTTGGTTATAATATCCTGTCTCTTGGGGTATTTTTTGTTTGCTCGTCATGAAACTGTTCAATATCCCGTTAAAATATTTTTTCTATTTTTTTTCTCCAAAATGTATTTTTCTGCCCCGCTGCTGATTAAAAAAAAAAAAAACATCATCACACTGTAAAAGGAAACTATCAATTCAAGAGCTACTACATACTAGCTACACTGCAGGCCAAAAGTATTGGCAGCCCTGCAATTCTGTCAGATAATGCTCAATTTCTCCCAGAAAATGATTGCAATTACAAATGCTTTGGTAGTAATATCTTCATTAATTTTGCTTGTAATGAAAAAAGACAAAAGAGAATGGGAAAAAAATTAAATCATTATTATTTTACACAAAACTCCAAAAATCGGCTGGACAAAAGTATTGGCACCCTTTGAAAAATTATGTAAGGCTTCTCTAATTTGTGTAATTAACAGCACCCGTTAAATACCTGTGGCACATAACAGGTGGTGGCAATAACTAAATCACACTTGCAGCCAGTTAAAATGGATTAAAGTTGGCCCAACCTCTGTCTTGTGTCCTTCTGTCTACTACATTGAGAATGGAGAAAAGAAGACCAAAGAACTGTCTGAGGACTTGAGAAGCAAAATTGTGAGGAAGCATTGTCCATCTCCAAAGACCTGAATGTGATCTGTGCCTATCATGCGCAGTGTCACTGTGGCTAACCTCCCTGGATGTGGACGGAAAAGAAAGATTGAGGAGAGATTTCAACGAAAGATTGCGCGGATGTTGGATAAAGAACCTCGACTAACATCCAAACAAGTTCGAGCTGTCCTGCTGTTTGAGGGTACAACAGTGTCAACCCGCACTATCCGTCGGCGTCTGAATGGAAAGGGACTCTATAGTAGGATACCCAGGAAGACCCCCCTTCTGACATAAAAAAGCCAGGCTGGAGTTTGCCAAAACTTATCTGTGAAAGCCAAAAATGTTTTGGAAGAATGTTCTCTGGTTAGATGAGACAAAAGTAGAGCTTTCTGGAAAAAGGCATTAACATAGTTTACAGGGAAAAAAATGAGGCCTTTAAAGAAAAGAACACGGTCCCCACAGTCAAACATGGCGGAGGTTCCCAGATGTTTTGGGGTTGCTTTTCTGCCTCTGGCAATGGACCGCTTGACCGTATGCATGGCATTATGAAGTCTAAAGACTAGCAACAAATTTTGTAGGGCCCAGTGTGAAAAAGCTGGGTCCCCCTCAGAGTTCATGGTCTTCCAGCAGGACAATGACCCAAAGCACACTTCAAAAAGCACTAGAAATAGGTTTGAGAGAAAGCACTAGAGACTTCTAAAGTGGCCAGCAATGAGTCCAGACCTGAAGCCCATAGAACACCTGTAGAGAGATCTGAAAAATTGCAGTTTGGAGAAGGCACCCTTCAAATCTCAGAGACCTGGAGCAGTTGGCCAAAGAAGAATGGTCTAAAATTCCAGCAGAGCATTGTAAGAAACTCATTGATGGATAACGGAAGCGGTTGTCCGCAGTTTTTTTTGTCTAATGGTCTTGCTACCATGTATTAGGCTGAGGGTGTCAATACTTTTGTCCGGCCCATTTTTGGAGTTTTTTGTAAAATGATCATGATTTAATTTTTTTTTCATTCTACCTTGTGTTTTTTCATTGCAAGCAAAATAAATGAAGATATTACTACAAAAGCATTTGTAATTGCAATCATTTTCTGGGAAAAATTGCGCATTATCCGACAGAATTGCAGGGGTGCCAATACTTTTGGCCAGCACTGTAGCTGTTAGCTCAAGTGAAATGTAAATGTCAACATGGTCTTTGTATACTGGCGTATCAGCTCTAGAGACTTTTTGGTGACACACATGCTTATTTTAAAACTTCACCTACACAGCAGGCGGCAATGCACTGTACCTGTGATCTACGTGTAACAAAAAAACAGCGGAGGGCTTTTAGCTCGTTAACACATTGGCTGCTATTGACAGTGCTAGACAGATTCATTTTGACTAGTAAGGCTGGCAGTCAATGATCATGTTTCAGCGCCATTGACGGCCGTAGACGCCGAATTAGAGCCGGGCGGTAAACCGAAAATTTACCGTTACTGAAATTCTTCACTATGACCGATGTAATTTTGACCATGTCGGTAAATTTGGTAATTTAATAAAACAAGAAAATATAGTCTTTTATCCCGCTTTGATTCTGTGTTGTTCGGCGATGTTCATTCCCCTTTAAGAAAGCAGTCAGTGTGCTTACGTATGAAGTCACGTGGTTATCAGTAAATCAAACAAACAGAAGCCCGGAAGGCTAGCCGCTAGCGGCTAACGCTACATGGAAACGTGATGGAGTCGGGCTTAAGGGAGCTTCGCCAAACTTTCACCCGACATTAAGTAGACTCTTGGCGGCTTCCAGACGGGCTTTCACCTGCTGTCCTCCCTGGTTCTCATGATTTCAGGAGAGTGTGCTTTCAGTGCTTTTTACTGGTAGCCAGGCCACTAGCTAACACTAGCGGTTAACGCTACAAATGAACGTGATGGAGTTGGATAGTGGCGCTAATCTTTTTTTTTTTTATAATTTAGGTTTTTATTTTTTTCCGACTCACAAATAATACACAGTACTTTGTACTTACAATAGTGAATAAAGATCGTCCATTTCTCGATTCGTTGCTTTTCCTCTTAAAGGAAACGAGAAAAAAATAACACAATAACTTGAAAAAAGACAACAACAAAAAAAAAAAACAACAGAAAAAAATTAATTAATTAATAAATAAAGAATTTGGGAGCACATCAGGAATTGTTTTCTTACCCAGCAAGATAGGGATGTACTTTTTTGTTTGAGCGTCAATTGAAATCCATTCTAACTGGTTTCACGTACTCAGTCCATTTGGACCATATCAAGTAAAATCTATCCATCTGCAATGTAAGTGAAAATGACAGCTTCTCCATAATGTAAATTTCATGTATAATATCTATCCATTCCTCAATGGTTGGTGATTGTTTCTTGAGCCATTTCCTGGTAATAGATTTCTTGGTGGCTGCTAATAAAATATTGAACAGTTTTTTATCATTGACTTTCAGCTTATTCAGTTTCAAATCACCCAAATACAGATATTCACATTTAAAAGGGATATGTTGCCCGAAAATATTCTCCAAGTGTGTGTGAATCTCAGTCCAGTATGGTTTAATAACATTGCATTTCCAAAATATGTGTGAATGGTCCGCTCCATTTGTTCCACAGTCTCTCCAGCAGGCATCTCCTTTACCCAGGTGTCGTTTTTGGATCGGGGTTATAAAGTACCTCATGATGTTTTTCCAGCAGAATTCACGCCATATATTTGAGCTCGTTATAGTCCATTGCAGTTGGCACATGTTCTCCCAGCTTTTTTCGTCTAGTCGCATATTTCCCTCCCCTTCCCATTTTTGTTTTATATACTGAGTGTTCTCCATCTTGGTTAGTCTAATAATTTTATGCAATTTGGAAATAATTTTATTGCAGGTTTTGGACTCAAGAAGGTTTACAATTTCTTGTAGGACCAAATTTTCATGTCTATTTATATTTTTTAATATGTTATGGTGAAAATAGTGTCTAACTTGCAGGTATCTATAAAAATCGTCTTTTTCTAGGCCATTTTTAGATATCAGGGTTTCAAAGTCCTGAAATTTACTGTCTTGTGTGAATGATTGATATGAGGTCAGGCCTTTTGAAATCCACTTTTTAAACCTATTATCTGTTTTGTTTGGTGTGAATTCTGTGTCGAGGGCACACCATCTCAACCTTTTGAGTGAGTTCTCAATTTTAAGTTTTTTGCATACCTCCTGCCAGACCTGCAACAAGTGATGAGTTATGTTGCCATCTGCAATGTTCAAACGATGCCACAGTACATTATCAGCCATCAAAGCAGACATTGGCATTCCCTGGAGATTAGAACATTCAATTTCTTTCCAACCCGCACTGTATGTTGAGGAACATAAACAAATCAAAGGTCTTAGCTGGGCTGCGTAGTAATATTCTTGTAGGTTTGGAAGTCCCATTCCACCCTTGTTTTTGCTCAGTTGCAGTGTTTTGAATTTAATTCTAGCCCGTTTTCCTTGCCAGATATATATCAAAATTAATCTCTCCCATTCCAAAAATTGTTTCGATGGTATCTTAACAGGTAGACATTGGAAGAGGTAAAGCAGTCGTGGAAGTATGTTCATCTTAATTGATTCAATCTTAGAACTCAGACTAAGGGAGGGTATAACATTCCATCTTTGCAGATCTGCTTTTAATTTTAAATTTAAAGGATTATAGTTAAATTCGAATAACTTTGTCAAATCTTTAGGTATCTGAACCCCAAGATACTTAATTGAACCCGCCTCCCAGTTCCATTCGTACGTTGTCCTGATCTGTGGTGGAGGATCATAGTTGAATGTCAGGGCTTGTGTTTTATGTATGTTAATTTTATATCCCGATAGCCTGCCATATTCCTCTAACATATTCATTAATTTGGGTAATGTCTGTGTTGGTTGTGCTATGGTCAGCAATAGGTCATCTGCAAATAATGCCAATTTTTGTTCCCCTGGTCTCATGATTATACCCTTTATGTCTAGCCTTTGTCTGATCAATTGGCCCAAGGGTTCTATGAATATGGCGAAAAGGAGTGGTGACAGGCAGCAGCCCTGTCTTGTTCCCCTTTCCAGTTTAAAAGGCTCACTCAGTTCCCCATTAAGTTTAATTCTTGCTAGTGGGTTTTTATACAACGCTGCCAAAATTTCTATCACTGATGGGTGGAAGCCAAATTTTCCGAGTACTTCATAGAGGAATGTCCATCTCACCGAATCAAATGCCTTTTCAGCGTCTAGGCTTAACATCAACATCTCCTCTTTTTCTCCCATTACTTGTTTTATCACGTGTATTATCTTCCTAATGTTATCCTGTGTTTGTCTTTGTCTTATGAAGCCCGTTTGGTCCATGTGTATCAGATCTGGTAGTACTGATTTTAATCTGTTAGAGATTATGGAGGTGAATAATTTATAATCGACATTTAGGAGGCTAATCGGTCGGTAATTACCACATTCGAGGCTATCTTTTCCCTCTTTTGAGCGGCGCTAATCTTATCGAAACGGCTGAAATTAATGAGTGGACTGGGCACGGACTGCATCTAGCAATCATTATGTCGCGTTATTTTGTATCTGTGTGTGTGTGTGTGTGTGTGTGTGATTTCTCTGATAGCTTTTATGACGGTAAGGTATGGAGGACCAGGAGTGCAAAAATTCAATAAATAAATACACAATTAAATAAATAATTAAAAGTGTCATTAAAATGCTTTTATATCAATATTTATTTATTTATTTCAATATTTATTTCAATTTTTATTTATTTATTTCAATTTATATTTATTTATTTCATTTTTTTAAAATTTCAATTTATATTTATTTCGATTTTTATTTATTTCAATTTACATTTATTTCGATATTTATTTATTTCGATTTTTATTCATTTATTTCAATTTTTATTTATTTCAGTTTTTATTTATTTATTTCAATTTTTATTTATTTATTTCATCATTTATTTATTTATTTCAACTTTTATTTATTTCACTTTTTGTTTATTTCATTCTTGCACTCTTGTTCCTCTGGAGGTGCAACCATGAAATAATTTTATCTGTCATGTTTGCTCGTCAAAGTTTCTAACGTCTGATTGGTTGCTCAGCAAAGCAAGTCTTAACTAGTCGATCTCAGATAATAGATTGACGCCTGAGGTGTAGAACATTTGTTTAAATGTTGTTTGACACTCATGAGCCGCTGTACCCTCGATGTCATATGTAAGTTGCCAATCACGGGAGTAGCGCCAGTATTGATGAGACGAACACGGAAGTGTGCATGCGAGGCAATCGGTCGTCCCGAGTCTATTGTTTTGTTAATAAACAAGTGTTTTATTCAGCTCAAGTGTGATCCTTGACTCACACAGAAACAAGCAACATTCTACATGAGGCATTGGCTAATTTTTATGTACACCCAATACATAAGGTGGCAGTGTAGATCCGTATAATCTAAAAAATAATTGCTCCCTCAAAATCACAAAAACGACGAAGATTAGTAGCGTGGTCAGTGTAGCGGTAGTAGGCTTTGACGCATTTCGCGTGTTGTCCAAGCAAAACATACATATGTCCAAAATGGGCCCAGAGCTGCTCAGAGAAGCAGCAAATTTATTCGAGGACACTCTGAGGAGAACTCCACCAGCAGCCCATGGTGGAATCCAGTCTTTGGCTTCTACGTCGCATGGGCCAGCGCCTTTAAACGGGCTGATGTCTGCATACGGGAAACTCTAGTATAACTCAGAAGTGGAACGGTCCTTGGATATTTACCAGATTTTATTATTTTTTTTTAATCAAGTTTTGAAATAAGGCTAAATGACAGAAATAACTAGCAGTTTTCTAAGTAGTTTTACTCTGAACTCCGACATCATTTTTACATGATAATGATTTAGTTTGGGTCTAAGGGTGCTCCAGTGTCTCTCTAAAGTGGACCCGTTATCGAATAGGTCACCGTTTTTTCCCCCATATTTAATACAGGGACTTGCGCTCTGAAGCCACGTCATTGCATTCCGAAGCCAGCGCATTGCATTACCGTAATGCACATAATGCAAACAATAATCCAAATGAGGGGCGGCTGGTTTGACTTCGTTTTTACGAGTGGAGGCTGGCTTGACCGCAGTTCTAAACTATCGAAAACTCGATCGATCAACATCTTGATCTGACAGAGCCGAGATGATGCCAATAACGTTAATTGCTCTGTTTTGTAGGACACGTACTCAGGGTCCAAATGTCCTGCTTCAATTTGTTCTGAGAAGTCTAACATGTCCCAAGAGAGGTCATGCAAAATCTCAGATAATGCCGCCATGTTGGGAAGAAATAGGACGTAGCAATCGCTTATTACGCGATCAACTCAAACCCCGCCTAGTTCACGCCCGCCCACCGAGTTTGATGAGCCAATGACAGATAAAATTATTTCATGCGGCCACACGGGGAACAAGAGTGCAAGAATGAAATAAATAAAAAGTGAAATAAATAAATGTTGAAATAAATAAATAAATGATCAAATAAATAAATAAAAATTGAAATAAATAAAAATTGAAATACATTTTGAAATAAATAAATATAAAATGAAATAAATAAAAATTGAAATAAATAAATAAAAGTTGAAATAAAGGAATAAAAACTGAAATTAAAAAAATCGAAATAAATTTTGAAATAAATAAATAAATATGAATCGAAATAAATATAAATCGAAATAAATAATTAAAAATTGAAATAAATATTGAAATAAATAAATAAATATTGAAATAAAAGCATTTTAATGACACTTTTAATTATTTATTTAATTGTGTATTTATTTATTGAATTTTTGCACTCCTGGTCCTCCATAGTAAGGCACTCAACGTAAAGTATAATCCAACAGTGACGCCTATATATAATATGACCGTTTAAAGGCCACAGCTATTTTTCTGTATGTGCTTGCTTTATTCTGCCATCATAAAATCTTAAATATTTCATTGGCATAAGAGCAATATAGAATTAATGTGGTTGTGTCTGTGTGGGGGGTGCATGTGTGCGTGCATGTATTAAAAAATGCTCTGGGGAAAAAAAACCTGAAACCTTGACGTAAAAACTTGTGTTGAGTACTTGTGTCACAGCAGCCATTACCAATAAGTTGTCTGTTTGAAGTGTACTGTTAAAGCTGTAAGTCATTTGTGTTACATTGACATGTCTGCACAGTCGTCATATTGATTTTTATAATGTACATTTTTCAAGTCATACAAGCTGTTACAAACACACTAGAATTCTTATTGTTTACAAGAAATTTTTATATACTTAATGTTTAGACTGCACGAGCGATTGTCAAATTGAAAGCTGGTAAATTAACGAGAAACGGTTAATTTGTATTTCATGCATTGATTCAGATTTTCAAATTATATAACATTCCGCTTGGGCGAATTTATCGTCATTTATCGTTATCGAGGTAAATTTGCTTAATTTACCGTGATACGTACTTAAGGCCATATCGCCCAGCCCTACGCCGAATCCATTTTGACTGATGTGTCATTGGCCATCATACCCGCACTATATTTCGCAACCGTTCAGGTTCAAGAGGAAAAAAAGTTTGGTGCCTGGACAGAGTTCCCGGCGTTTCTTGCTTAATCACATTGTTTGGCTATTACAACTGGCAGAAATAAATACATTTGGTGATTGTCATCATGGATTATTTTTTTTTTATGATCCATTTTAACCAGATGTTACTGTCAGTGTAAATAAATGTAATGTTGACTTGTCAGTCTGTAGTTATAATTAAGTCCTTGTCCCCGCAGATATTTTGTGTCCATGGTGGCTTATCGCCTTCAATACAAACACTGGATCAGATTCGGACCATCGACAGAAAACAGGAAGTGCCTCATGATGGGCCTATGTGTGACCTTCTCTGGTCAGACCCAGAAGGTATGCATACAAGCTCCGTAGATAATGAAGCATGCGAATACTATTCGATTGATTTGTGTTTCTTTTTTTTATGTTTCATACTCTTTATTGTCTGATGAAAAGCCGCAGGTGTCCACATTGTAACTGGGGAACCCTCTTCATCTTTAAAATCTTGGAAAGACTTGAAAATCATCTGTAAAGCAAATTTTTCATAGCTAGCAGATTGTTTTGCACCACAATTGTGGTTATCCAGCCCTAATTTTTTATTGTTTGTTGGCACCAGGGAGTTCTCTTGACAAGTCAACGTTAAATATAATAATCATACCTAGGCTTGTCGCGATAACAAATTGTAGTGGGCGATATATTGCCTTAATAAATTATTGCCGATATGCGATATTTTGTCAACATTTTTTTAACCAATTCAGACACTAATGTAATGAATATACACTGCTGGCCAAAAGTATTGGCACCCCTGCAATTCTGTCAGAATGCTCAATTTCTCCCAGAAAAGGTTTGCAATTACACATGCTTTGGTCGTAATATCTTCATTTATTTTGCTTGCAATGTAAAACCACAAAGCGGATGAAGAAAAGAAAAAAATTCATTATCATTTTACACAAAACTCCAAAAATGGGCCGGACAAAAGTATTGGCACCCTCAGCCTAATACTTGTTAGCACAACCTTTAGAGAAAATAACTACGAACAATCGCTTCCGGTATCCATCAATGAGTTTCTTACAATGCTCTGCTGGAATTTTACACCATTCTTCATTGGCCAACTGCTCCAGGTCTCTGAGATTTCAAGGGTGCCTTCTCCAAACTGCAATTTTTAGATCTCTCTACAGGTGTTGTATGGGATTCAGGTTTGGACTCTTTGCTGGCCACTTTAGAAGTCTCCAGTGCTTTCTCTCAAACCATTTTCTAGTGCTTTATGAAGTGTGGTTTGGGTCATTGTCCTGCTGGAAGACCCATGACCTCTGAGGTAAATCCAGCTTTCTCACACTGGGCCCTACATTATGCTGCAAAATTTCTTGATAGTCTATAGCAGGGGTCCCCAAATCACGGCCCACCTTTACATTTGGTCCGGCCCCTGAACAATTTATCCCCCCACCCCCAATAGTCTTATTTATTTCCTGGCTTTTTTCTGTGAAGAACCCAGAGAGGGTTATAATAATAACACTATTTGATTAATAGTGTTATTATTATTTATTATTATATATTATTCATTCATTCATTTTCCATGCCGCTTTCCTCACGAGGGTCGCGGAGGTGCTGGAGCCTATCCCATCTAACTCAGCTAAAGGCAGGGGACACCCTGAACTGGTTACCAGCCAATCGCAGGGCACAAGGAGACATACAACCATTCACGCACACACTCATACATACGTACAATTTAGAGTGTTCAATCAGCCTACCATGCATGTTTTTTGGGATGTGGGAGTAAACCGGAGTTCCCGGAGGAAACCTACGCAGGCACGTTGGTTTCCTCCTGGAACTCCGTTTTTTTTTTTTTTTTTTCATTATATCCGTGAAGAATCCAGAAAGGGTTAATTGATTGTGGCTTTCTGAAAAACAATGACATTTTACATTTAGGCACTCCTGCAATCGTCACACTTTTTCTGTTACAAACTGACCCCGGCCCCTCATCAGAGAAGGGAAAAGTTATGTGGCCCTCACAGAAAAAAGTTTGGGGACCCCTGGTCTATAGACTAGCAAAGCAACCCCAAAACATCAGGGAACCTTTGCCATGTTTGACTGTGGGGACCGTGTTCTTTTCTTTGAAGGCCTCGTTTTTTTCCTGTAAAAAAGTTTTTGGCTTTTTCAAGTAAGTTTTGGCAAACTCCAGTCTGGCTCTTTTATGTCTCTGGGTCAGAAGTGTGTGTGTGTGTGTGGGGGGGGGTCTTCCTGGTTATCCTACCATTGAGTCCCTTTTCATTCAGACGCTGACGGATAGTACGGGTTGACACTGTTGTCCCCTCGGACTGCAGGACAGCTCGAACTTGTTTGGATGTTAGTCGAGGTTCTTTATCCACCATCCGTATGATCTTTTGTGGAAATCTCTGGTCAATTTTTCTTTTCCGTCCACATCTATGGAGGTTAGCCACAGTGCTACGGCTTTACACTTATTTATGGCACTGCGCACGGTAGACATAGGAACATTCAGGTCTTTGGAGATTGACTTGAAGCCTGGAGATTGCCCATGCTTCCTCACAATTTTGCATCTCTTCTTCTTCTTTGGTTTTCTTTTCTCCATGCTCCATGTGGTACACAGAAGGACACAGGACAGAGGTTAAGTCAACTTTTAATCCATTTCAACTGGCTGCAAATGTGATTTAGTTATTGCCACCACCTGTTATGCGCCACAGGTAAGTAACAGGTGCTGTTAATTACACAAATTAGAGAAGCATCACATGATTTTTCAAAGGGTGCCAATACTTTTGTCTGGTCCATTTTTGAAGTTATGTGTAAAATGATAATGATTCAATTTTTTTCCCATTGTCTTTTGTGTTTTTTCATTGCAAGCAAATTAATGAAGATATAACTACCAAAGCATTTGTATTTGCAATCATTTTCTGGGAGAAATTGAGCATTATCTGACAGAATTGCAGGGGTGCCAATACTTTTGGCCAACACTGTATATTGCCTCATAAATTATTGCCGATATGCGTTATTTTTTCAACATTTTTTTAACCCATTCAGACACTAATGTAATGAATACACATTCTAATAAATCAATTTAAATGCAGTATTTTTTTAAATTCCTAACTAAAACACAAACTACATTGAAAATAATAAATATAGGGCTGCAGCAATTTAATATTTTTGTAATCGAGTATTTTGCTGAAATTTCCATCGACCACCGATCTCTCCGACAGTGTTTTGAACAAAGTTGGGCCGAGTTTTGTCAATCCACACATTGTTTTTTTCTAGCTACCTAATGGAGCATACGAGGGCGGGGGCTTCCTGCCATACGAGCAACCAGTAGGCCGAATTGTTCTTTGCAGTCAAGTGTTTGATTCCCCCCCCCCAATACTTTGATGAAAACAATTCTAATTAAATGTGAGTTAAAATATTTTCGCACAATTTATGAAACAATGAAATACACTTTTTTTGTGGACTTTTATCATGTGGGTTACACTGAAGAAACAGGAAAAAGTTCATGAAACATTTTCGTCACCTCACAGAGTGTTTAAAAGATAATGGCTTCCTCTATAAATAAGACAAATGACATTGGCTGCAAGAATATAACATAAATGTTTATTTTTTTTTAACTTTCTCTTTTCTCAGATACTACAGGATGGGGTGTGAGTCCAAGAGGTGCTGGCTACCTTTTCGGTAGTGATGTCGTGGCCCAGTTCAATGCTGCCAATGACATCCACATGATTTGCAGAGCACATCAGCTGGTCATGGAGGGATATAAGTGGCACTTTAATGAAACAGTGCTTACTGTGTGGTCAGCACCTAACTACTGTTACAGGTACGAAAGAAGAGTCATCTTTTCAAATGAGGAACAGGAAAAGCGAGGTGATCATTGTAGCTCAGATGGTAGTAATGTTGAGTTCAGACAGACAGTGTTCTGTCGCTCGCCCTCGCCTGTTCCCAAAATGCTGTTTTGTGATCACACCAAAAGTAGTTTTGTGTTACTAAAGCCCTACGTTGGTAAAAAGTCTCAGCCTGTGAAACCAAACAGTTTCCGGTTCATGTAATGTAAAAATAAACATCAAAACAACTTTAATTTTGTTACGACTTGAATCCTTTAATATTACAATATAATCCTTAAAGCAACACTAGGTAACTTTTCAACCTTTATAAAATATTTTCATAACATTTGTGAAATTGTGATATGTCGACTGTCAACTAGGGCTGGGCGATATGGCCTTAAGTACGTATCACGGTAAATTGAGCGGATTTACCTCGATAAATGATGATAAATTCACTCACGCGGACTGTTATATAATTTGAAAATCTGAATCAATGCATGAAATACAAATTAAACGTTTCTCGTTGATTAATTTACCAGCTTTCAATTCAACATATTTAACAATTGTACATGCAGTCTAAACATTAAGTATATAAAATATCTTGTAAACAATAAGAATTCAAGTATGAACATTTCTAACAGCTTGTATGACTTGAACAATGTACAACATTATAAAAATCAATATGACGACTGTGCAAACATGTCATTGTAACATAAATGACTTACAGCTTAAACGGTACACTTCAACCGGACAGCTTATTGTTAATGGCTGCTGTGACATACTCAACAGAAGTGTTTACTTCAAGGTTCCAGGTTTTTTTTTCCTCAGAGCATTTTTTAAATACATGCACGCGCACATGGACCCCCCACACAGACACACGCACATTAAAGCTATACTGCTCTTATGCTAATGAAACATTTAAGAGTTTCTGATGGCAGTAATGACATGGAATAAAGCAAGCACATACAGAAAAATAGCTGCGGCCAATAAATGGTCATATTATAGGTTTCACTGCTGGATTGTACTTAATGCTGAATGCTTTACCATCATAGAAGCTATCAGAGAACTCACACACAGATACAAAATATGATCCGGTGATCCTGGTGATTGTTTTATTTTCTAAGGTGGTCTGTTTTCACCGTAAGAGCTTTGTCTCTTCCAGAGGGGCCGCTAGACGAGATCAAAAACACTCAAATTCGCTGTCACTCCTTTTCGCCCGCCTTTAAGCTAAAACATCACAAGACACTTGAAACAGGAAATATACCAAAATAAAAGCGTAACCGGTGTTCTGCCAAAATATCCTACATCGGCGAAACGTCCTATACTAGTCTTATTTGACACCTAAAGTACTACCGTGCGCTCTAAACTTGTTTTGTTTGGATGCATACAGGAATAACGTAATAAAAAAATGCCTGCAGAAAATACTTAAATGTAGTTATATCAAATAAGGACGGTTTATATACGCTACGTGACTAATGTGGTCAACTGCTTAAAGCTAACACAAAAAAACACAATGGTTAAAAGTATGAGAGGGTAATACATGCAAAACGTATCTTTGAGGCAGTGAAAAGGTTCTAAATAACTAAATAAAAACAAAAATAGTGTGTACTCGCTGCTTCTAACCGATGTGCGCATGCGTGTGGATGCATGCGCAAGCGCCCTGAGCATTGTGTAGGACGTTTCGCCGCGTAGTTAGGAATGGCCGAACACCGAGATGTCATGGCAAATTACAAAATAAAATATTTGTTAGAAAGAAACTACTAACATCAAACAAATGAATAATTTTCACACTGAAATAACCACAAATGTTTTTTTCCACCTATACCGGCGAGATCTGGTCCCCATTAACCGTGAAAAACGAGGGATCAATGTATTCATAACATTTATTTTCAACTGCCATTTTATGTCCTTTATTCACCCGCCCCCAGATGTGGTAACGTGGCTGCCATTTTGGAACTGGATGAACATCTACAACGGGAGTTTATCATATTTGAAGCAGCGCCACAGGAAACGAGAGGCATTCCTTCAAAGAAGCCAGTTGCAGACTATTTTCTGTGATGTCTTTTAAATTGATTTCACCATTCACCATTAAACCTTCTGCTGGGGAATTCAGAACTGTTTAACTGTAAACCAGCAGAACCCTGGTCACGTCTAAACAATCTGATCCTTTTTCTTGTTTCTGTTTTTGTAAATTCAACTCACTCATGTACATTTATTTTTGAGATGCCATGTTTTTCTTTATTCGAAAAAACAAATCTTCTGTAGGTTTCACAATGTATTAAGTGATTTTTTTTTTTGACTGGCCATAGAGAGGCACTATATTCACTGCTCTTTATCATTGGTCATTTTTAATTTAATCTGCAGGCTTGTCCGTTTCGATAATGTGAGAATGTTTTTGTATCTGTGTTTTTGCTAAATAAAAGCCACTTGTCCATATTTAAAGCTTCACCATCAAATGTACCACATAAAACAATAGCACAATCAGTGTTGTCACAGATCATCACTTGTAATCAGTAATTAAATTACTTTTCCATCCCAAAAAATTAGTCTAGTTACTTGACCGATTATTGTCAAAGTAACTACTGTAATTTTTGGACTATAAGCCACTACTTTTTTCCTTCTTTTTAAATCATGCGGCTTATAGTCGACAGTGCGACATATTTGTTGATCTATTTGGATTTATAGGTCACTCTTTATTTGACAGCGGCGTCATAACACTGCCATAAGACCATCATAATTATGACACTGTCATGGGCATTATTGAATGCTTATGACAGATGTCATTAAGTGTCATCCGTTAAATTGTCACTAACTCCATTTATGTCCATCTTGGACCTTTACCATCCATTCAAAAGTGAGATAATTTGCCGGATAACACTAAACGACGTGTTATAAGCATTCATTAATGCTCATAACAGTGTCATGTCATAATTATGATTGTCTTATGGCGTCACTGTCAAAGTGTTACGAAATACAATAACTAGCAATTAATGAAACCACTGGAACAGTAACTGGAGAAATACCGTAATTTTCGGACTACAGGCCGCTACTTTTTTCCTTCATTTTGAATCCTGCAGTTTATAGTCCAGTGCGGCTTATTTGTTTGCGTTAATAGGTAACCCTTTATTTGACAGTGGCGTCATAAGACTGCGATAAGACTACCATAATTATGACATGACACTATCATGGGCATTATTGAATGCTTATGGCAGATGTCATCAAGTGTCACCTGGAAAATTGTCACTAACCCCATTTATACCAGCTCGGATCTTTCACATCTATTCAAAATTGAGATAATTTGCCGGATGACACAAAATGACATCTGTCATAAGCATTCATTAATGCTCATGGCAGAACTGGAATCATCTGATAATACATAGTGACTCGAGAAGAAGTGTCATGTCATAATTATGATAGTCTTGTGGCACCGCTGTAAAAGTGTTTTCAAATACCATAACTAGCACCTAATGAAACTGTAACAGTAACTGAAGAAATAATTAGCACACAACATGAATTTTTATTGTTATTTAGATGTGTAGCGCTGCAATGCATGCTAGGAGACATGTTGGACAACAACAGTGTTGACAGAAGGTGGAGCAGTGATGGCCAAATCACACTTCTTGAAGCAATGAAGCTTTGCTGCCATCTTTGGTTCAAAGCTTCATGGTGGTTCGTTTGGTCTCATGGTGGTCTTATGATGCCACTGTCATATAAAGCAGAGGTCACCCAAGCCGTCTGGACCGGATCTCAAGTTGTCTGGACTAATACACGTTGCAACAACAAAAATCATTTTTTTCTGCGGGTTTGCAGAGCGGAGGTGGGCAACAAACAAAAACCTTAGCGGTGAGCCAGCCAATGGGATTGGAGCATTTGAAAGTTACAGTGCCCTCCATAATTATTGGCACCCCTCGTTAAGATGTTTTTTAGCTTCTAATAATTTTTTAAAATTCAAATAATATGGGACCTTAATGGAAAAAAAGAGAAAAATCCAAACTTCAATACAAGTGCATTTATTCAGTGGGGAAAAAATCCCACATAAATAATTATTTGACATCAAATAAAGTGTGTCACAATTATTAGCACCCCTGGTGTTAATACTTTGTACAACCCCCTTTTGCCAACAAAACAAGGTCTGGGGACTGAGATGGCCATGGGAGGAGCTTGATTTTGTGTCTGGTGAACCATTTCTGTGTAGATTTGGCCATATGTTTAGGGTCATTGTCTTGCTGAAAGACCCAGTGACGACCCATCTTCAGCTTTTGGGCAGAGGGCAACAGATTTTGATTTAAAATGTCCTGGTATTTCAAAGCATTCATGATGCCATGCACCCTAACAAGGTTCCCAGGCCCTTTGGAAGCGAAACAGCCCCACAGCATCACTGACCCACCCCCATACTTCACAGTGGATATGAGGTGCTTTTCAGCATGCGCATCTTTCGTGGCACGCCAGACCCACTTAGACTGTTTGTTGCCAAAAAGCTCAATCTTGGTCTCATCTGACCAAAGCACACGGTCCCAGTTGAAGCCTGGGACCGTGTGCTTTGGCGTATCGGTGCAGCGTCTGCAGTGATGCAGACACTCCACCGGTCCGTTGTGGTGAAGAAGGAGCTGAGCCGAAAGGCAAAGCTCTCGATTTACCGGTTGATCTACATTCCTACCCTCACCTATGGTCACGAGCTGTGGGTCGTGACCGAAAGAACAAGATCCCGGATACAAGCGGCCGAAATGAGTTTCCTCTGTAGGGTGTCCGGGATCTCCCTTAGAGATAGGGTGAGAAGCCCGGTCATCCGGGAGGTGCTTGGTGTCGAGCCGCTACTCCTCCGCGTTGAGAGGAGGCAGTTGAGGTGACTCGGGCATCTGGTTCGGATGCCTCCTGGACTCCTCCCTGGAGAGGTGTTCCGGGCATGTCCCACCGGCGGGAGACCCCGGGGACGACCCAGGACACGCTGGAGAGACTATGTCGCTCGGCTGGCCTGGGAACGCCTTGGAATCCCCTCGGAAGAGCTGGCTGAAGTGGCTGTGGAGATAGAAGTCTTGGCTTCCCTGCTAAAGCTGCTGCCCCCGCGACCCGACCCCGGACCAAGCGGAAGATAATGGATGGATGATATAAAGTTTTACTGGTTAATATCTTTTGGTGTAAATTTTCCATAATACAGTGAGGACAGCTGCAGCTTACAGTCCAGTGCGGCTTATTGATGAATAAATGCCATTTTTGTGTCAAATTTGGTGGGTGGCGGCTTATAGTCAGGTTCGCCTTGTAGTCAGAAAATTATGGTAATTAGCAAAGAACATGAATTTTGATTGTCATTTAAATATGTAGCGCAGCAATGCATGGTAGGAGGCATGTTGGACAACAATGTTGATAGCAGGTGGCAGCAGAGGTTCAATGTCTCCCCCAAGGGAGCAATGATGGCCAAATGAACCCTCTTAAGGCAATGAAGCTTCACAGCCAATTGGTTAAAAGCTTCATGGTGGTTCATTTGGTCTTATAAAAGTCATATGATGCCACTGTCAAATAAAGTGTTACAGGTTAATATCTTTTGGTGTAAATATCCTATAATACAGTTAGGACAGCTGCGGTTTATAGTCCAGCGTGGCTTATCTATGAACAAATGTCGTTTTTGTGTCAAATTTGGTGGGTGGCGGCTTATTGTCAGGTGCGCCTTATAGTGCAAAAATTACGGTAATTGACTTTCCGATATTTGAATTTAAAGGGGAAGATCATAATTTTTCACATAAGGCTTAATCTTCGAGTTAGCGGGGGTGAGTGGTTGGCGTTGATTTCAACCACCATTGACTCGCGCTTGCTTAGCCACTCCGGAGCCCTGAAACTAGCAAATAACTGACCATCTGCATGGAATTTGTTGAAATCAACTCCGCCGACTAATTAAACCCCCAGCAACTTGAAGATAAAGCCTAATGTCAAAAATTCCGAACTTACCCTTTAAAATAAAGGCGTAGCTGTTAAAATGTTGTCTATAAAACTTGTAAAGCAATAAAACAAAAATGAATGAAATGAACAAGAATCCTACGTATTCCATAGTGGATCAAAATTATTTTTCGAACAGCTCATGCGACTAGCACCTTAGAGACGGTCCTCTGCTTTGCTTAGCCAAAACTACACCTGAGAAGGCAAGATGGATGTTTAGAATTTCTTTAAACCTATGCTTTCAAAAGCTTCAACAACATCTGAGCTTGAACCGTGGATTGAAGAACAGTGTCAAGATGTATATGGCAGAAAACACAAGACTGAAAAAGCAGTTTCTGCTCTTGCACTCCTCTTTAGAAAAAACTGTGGTATTTTAAGCCAAAACAACTTGTATTTGATAGAACAATATGTCTATATGCTGCCATCGCAGATTCATGGCGCATTAAGCCCCCGAACTATTTTTAATTTGTCCGGTTTACCCTGAAAACCCCCGCTTACAGAAGTCGCGCAACCGCTTTTGTTTGAACCCAACCATAAAACAAACGTAACTAATAATATTTATTGTTCAAAATGTCTGTCGTTTTTAGCTTAGAATCATTAATTGATGTCTCATATTTCGTTAAAAAAAAAAAAAAAAAAATTTTTAATTATTCACTCACATATTTTAAACTTTTAAACAAATTACGTCACAATGAAAAATTTGGCGTCTGTAAAAAAGTCACGGATATCTACCTCATAACTATTGCTTAATTGTACTTTATTTGTCACTGTTGCATTTTCCCCGATATGTTAGATGATAAATAATCGATCCAAACAAAAAAAAAAATTTGAAAAATAACGTTTAAAAGGGTAATTATATGAAAAAGAAAATCTCAACCACTCCTTGTTGTCTGCGATTTCTGCATCGCGACCCTTGTTATATCACCATGTTTTACCCATAAAATCCCCCCAAAAATCCGGCTGTGGCCATTCACAGCTGTGTCATGACTCATGACACTCGGTTATACATGCTACATGGAGTTTTTGGATCGAAACAAAGTAAGTACGCGATAATATCTCGTTAAAATCGTGGTGTCTTTAATTCTGCTCTCGTGTGCTCTCGCCTCCAGTTACGGTTTTGCTGTTTAAAACATTTTGGGGGGAAAAATGCCCTCCTGTTCAAAAATTTTCTTCCCCCAGAAAATTGAGATTTTAAGCTTTCCAATGATGTATCACACTTGCATATCGAACAATTTTGAAAGTCAAAGGCCAAATTGGGGGTCTCAGAGCGGAACTTCAAGTCACCTGAGTGTTTTCCGCCATATACTAGTATATACAGTACAAGCCTAAGGTTTGGACACACCTCATTCAAGGCAATACAAATAATGGTCCCAACTCCATTGAAAAGGCAAGTTATTAACCCTGGTAAGGCATACCAGTGAAGTGAAAACCATTTCAGGTGTTTGAATCTTGAAGCACAGAGAGTGCCAAAAGTATGCAAAAAAGTAATAAAGACAAAGGGTGGATACTTTGAAGAAAGTAGAATATAAAACCTGTTTTCAGATTTACCTGGCACGGCCAGACTGTTCTCCCTGTATTTTTCAAACACTGAGAGAAAAGTCTGGGACCCAGCCCATTAACGGCCTCTCGAGCAGGTACAAAATCAATCGACAAATCAGATTAGTTTATTTACGTGACGTCTTCTTAAGGAGCAACGTCACACTTGCGCGTCGGAAGTCGTTTCCACAACAACACCACAGATGGTGAACAGGAGAGCCGAGAATATGTTCCAATCCACGGTAAAATCAGTTCTAAATTACCAAAAACACATCGACACGAGTCATTGACAACAGTCTGTCTCGCGCTAGCCATGTTGAATAAACTCCGCTCTCCTCGTATGTTTCCTTTCGCGCACAAGTCCCTCGTCCTGCCCTCGTCGTTTTACTAACGTCACGTCTGCCCGTCGCTGATTGGTCCACTCCGCTGTCTGTTTGCTGTGGTTTGCTTGGCCCTGGAAATTGCATCCGCTGAATGGTGGCCAGACTCAACTGCTGGAACAGCGGTGAGTCTGGTGTACCAGGCAAAGTTTTGATATCTTCAGTGAGAAATTACCATTTAAATAGTAGCAAAAAATATAGAAAAGGCACAAATGATGAGGTGTGTCCGAACTTTTGGCCTGTACTGTACAGTGGGGCAAATACGTATTTAGTCATAATTGTGCAAGTTCTCCCACTTGAAAATATTAGAGAAGCCTGTAATGGCGTACAGCACGCATGCTATTTTTAGACCGTGACATCGCATCGTAAAGCGGAAGTAAAGCCGAAGTGGGACATTATAGACCAGCCCTTGCATAGAAACAACGTAATTTGTGCTACTATTCGCCGGTAATCTTTCAAAAACGAACATGCCGATCACGCATTGCTTTTTTGGAACTTATAGAAATGACTCTAGACATTACGGCACATGAAGGATGTTTTCTTCATACGTTTCTGGAAACCAAAAATTCGGGAGGAAAAAATGTGAAGACCGAATCAACTTGCTGCGGACTTTAACACCAGCTCGGTGAATCCATTCACATTTCATATGCAGTAAACATTTTGTCGGGTTGGCATGGTCTTTCAGAGGACAAAGAGGTAAGCCATTTTTATATTTTTTAACTTATTTTTTTAGCGTAACGTTGTGCCGTACTGCTTCTGTCTGACAATGAATGACCTGAAAAGAATTACAATAGTATCTGACTGCCACTGTTACAGTTTCAGTTAGGGTATATATATAAAACAACTTTAGTAAGGGGGAAGTGTAAATAAATTATAGAATTAAAAGATTTGTTATCAATGAAAAAATTAAAAGTGTTCGTTGGCTGTCACTGACTAGCATTTGCTAACGCTACACAAAGCTAACTAAATTACCCCCAAGAACTGTAAGAGACGTAGGACAACCAGAGGTATATAAAAAAGACAGGGCTGAAGGTAAAGGATAGCTTGTTGAAACAGGAGAATGTCATTGTCAGTCGCGTCGATAAAAAAGCTAAGGCTATGCTTAGGTCGGCTAGTTTTTTTTCGTCTTTTTCAGCCTTCGACACTCAAGCTATCTCTTTAACTGAACATTTTTATGTTGTTCCACATCTTTGCCAGTGAATTTGGCACCAGGCACATAATTTTCGTAGAGAATTGGTAGTTTTAGCTCTGTAAACATCTCCTTCGTACACGATTTCCATTCATTTCCTATTAGGGACAACCGGTGGCTTGTCCCTACATAGGCACAGTAGCTAATGTCATGAATATTAATGAGCGGAAGTGACGTGTTGCGGTACGCCATTGTCAACATGGGTAAACCTCAACCATGAGAGACAGAATGTGAAAAAAAACAACAGAAAATCACAGCTTGATTTTTAAAGAATTCATTTGCAAATCATGGTGGAAAATAAGTATATGGTCAATACCAAAAGTTCATCTAAATACTTTGTTATGTACCCTTTGTTGGCAATAACAGAGGCCAAACGTTTTCTGTTACTCTTCACAAGCTTTTCACACACTGTTGCTGGTATTTTGGCCCATTCCTCCATGCAGAGAGCAGTGATGTTTTGGAGCTGTCGTTGGGCAACACAGACTTTCAACTCCCTCCACAGATTTTCTATGGGGTTGAGATCTGGAGACTGGCTAGGCCACTCCAGGACCTTGAAATGCTTCTTACAAAGCCACTCCTTTGTTGCCCTGGCTGTGTGTTTGGGATCATTGTCATGCTGAAAGACCCAACCACATCTCATCTTCAATGCCCTTGCTGATGGAAAGAGATTTTCACTCAAAATCTCTCGATACAATGCCCCATTCATTCTTTCCTTTACACAGATCAGTCGCCCTGGTCCCTTTGCAGAAAAACAGCCCCAAAGCATGATGTTTCCACCCCCATGCTTCACAGTGGGTATGGTGTTCTTTGGATGCAATTCAGTATTCTTTCTCGTCCAAACACCAGAACTTGTGTTTCTACCAAAAAGTTCTATTTTGGTTTCATCTGACCATAACACATTCCCCCAGTCCTCTTCTGGATCATTCAAATGCTCTCTAGCGAACCGCAGACGGGCCTGGACGTGTACTGGCTTCAGCTGGGGAACACGTCTGGCAGTGCAGGATTTGAGTCCCTGGCGGCGCATTGTGTTACTGATAGTAGCCTTTGTTACTGTGGTCCCAGCTCTCTGTAGGTCATTCACTAGGTCCCCCTGTGTGGTTCTGGGATTTTTTCTCATCGTTCTCGTTATCATTTTGACGCCACGGGGTGAGATCTTGGATGGAGCCCCAGATTGAGGGAGTTTATCAGTGGTCTTGTATGTCTTCAATTTTCTAATTATTGCTCCCACAGTTGATTTCTTTACACCAAGCAACTTTAACCTATTGCAGATTCAGTCTTCCCAGCCTGGTGCAGGTCTACAATTTTGTCTCTGGTGTCCTTCGACAACTCTTTGGTCTTGGCCATAGTGGAGTTTGGAGTGTGACTGACTGAGGTTGTGTACAGTGGCGGTCCTGGCTACTTTCGCGCCCTGGGCGAACCACCCCATCTGCCCCCCCCCCCCCCCGACATCCAAACTACCCAACCCCCGCCGACATGAAACACAAGAATGTGTTACGTTTTTTTACGTTATTTTATTAAAATAGTCTATCCCCCGCCCCCCTCCTTGCTTTTCCTCTGAGAGTGAGTGAGACTCACTCTGCAGTTGCGAGCAGCTGATCCCCCTCCCGTCTCCCCCTGCCTTTTCTTCTGACACACACAACTCTCAGCAGCAGTTGACATGATAGTAAGGGCAGGGACGTAGCAAGGGTCCCAGGGGGCGCTGCTTGCGGTCATCTTGGCCATAAAAGTGGCAAAAACTAAGCACTTTACACTCATATGGATGTACAACATCATTTTAAGATGCTAAACTAACACCTTCCCTCTTAAAGCAAATGTGCAATGCGAATATAATGTAAAGAACGCTCTCCTCGACGCAGCGAGAACGAGTGGGATCAACCAGCCGACGTAAGAGGAAAAACACGAAACAGTCGTGCTGATAACGGCTCTAACTTATCATAAGAACTTTATGGCATGAAGAGGTAATACTTATATTCGTTCATTGACGCACAGATTAATCCTCAAACAGGTGGGGTGGCCCCCTCTGCTCGAAATGCGCACCTTACGCTTACGCCTATTCTCTTTTTTTTTAAATTAATTTTTTTTTTTTTTTTTTTAATTGAACACTACAAAACATACAAATAACAAATAATACAAACAACTAGTTCACATAGAATATAACCATCTCAACATATTTACATCATTAGACATACAAAAAAATAGTAAATAAAAATAATAACTCAAGAGGAAATTAATTAAGTACTAAACAATTTTGCATGAGCTTCTATACTAGACTTGCATTTATTATTTTGTATCATATTAAGTGATGTGAAATATGATTCAAATTCAACCCAAAAAAATCTTAAAGTTCGGATTTACTTTTTGATTTACGCCTATGCTCGTTCTCAGAATATGCAGCACTTGTGACGTAACAGGACTGGTTGCTATGGGAACGTACGCAGCGGCATACCGCATACCCAAGGAACCTTGCTAAAAGGAGTATTAAAATTGCTAATAAAATCGTTTAGGATTATTTTAGATGCATATATGGTATATTTTTCTTATAGCGTATTCAACGAGGAATACGATAGACCCATTAATAGACTTTCTTGAAAAAAAATCACCATTTCTTTAAGTAGTCAAATGAATAATGAGGTGGCCTGTGAAAACCACCATTGAAATTACAGTAAAGAATTTTCTTATAGATCTTGGTAAACCACTATTTGCACATACTTACTGTGTGAAAACTGATTGGCCGAGCTTACGTGTGAATACTCTTTGGGATTGATAACAAAACTGATATATGATCCGCTAATTAATTCCATGGTACTTGATCACATCCAATACCTTTAGCTTTGACAGTGCGGGGAAGCTGAGTGTGCGAAATCTTTGTGTGCCAAATCTATTGGCCCTCTGGGGGCCCCTCTGAGTAAGGGGCGCCCTAGCGCCCACTCTACTAACTTGACGTGAAAATGAGCGGCATTAGTCTAGAAAACTAGCGGATTTTTTTTTTTTTTTTTGAGAGGGCGCTTGTGCGCCCCCAAATAGATTGCGCCCTGGGCGGCCGCCCACATTGCCCATAGCAAAAACTGCCTGTGGTTGTGTACAGGTGTCTTTTATACCGATAATGAGTTAAAACAGGTGCCATTAACACAGGAATGAGTTGAGCCTCGTTAGACCTCGTTAGAAGTTAGACCTCTTTGACAGCCAGAAATCTTGCTTGTTTGTAGGTGACCAAATACTTATTTACCACTCTAATTTGGAAATAAATTCTTTAAAAATCAAACAATGTGATTTTCTGTTTTTTTCCCCCATATTTTGTCTCTCATGGTTGAGGTTTACCCACGTTGACAATTACAGGCCTCTCTAATCTTTTCAAGTAGGAGAACTTGCACGATTGGTGGTTGACTAAATACTTATTTGCCCCACTGTATAAGCTGCACACAGACTACTTTTCATTGTGTCAAAGTGTCATTTTGTCAGTGTTGTCCCATGAAAATATATAATTATCTGCAGAAATGCGAGAGGTGTACTCACTTTTGTGATACACTGTATGTTCTCATTATCCATTTGTATTGAATAAGTCTTAACCGTCCGTTCATGCACATGATTTGAGCATTTACACACAGCTTAGCCCATTCCCTTTCTGTTATGTCCTTATCCAAGTTATGAATCCATGCCCTCATTTTGTCCTTTGAATTTTCAGGAGAGTTACACATTAGAATTTTGTACAACCTCGAGATAGCCCCTTTCCTAAGAATGTCTTTTGTCATCAAATCCTCTAAAAAAGAGGAGGTTTAAGGAGATTTGTTTGAATAAAACTCATGAGTTGCAAGTATTTAAAAATGTTTCCTGTCAAGTCCAAATTTCAATCTTAATTGCTCATAGGACATCAGAAATATAGAAATCATTCCCTCTTGACACAAATGTGCAACGCGAATATAATGTAAATAATGCTATCCTCGACGCAGCGAGGACGAGCGTGAGCAACCAGCTGACACAACAGTAAAAACACGAAACAGTCGCGCTGATAACGGCTCCAACTTATCATAAGAACTTTATGACATGAAGAGGAAATACTTAGATTCGTTCATGGACGCACACAAATTAACAGGTCGCCGCACTCTGCTCGAAATGCGTACCTTTATGCCTATTCTCGGTCCCAGACAACGCAGCGCGCGTGACGTAGGACAATAACAGGTAGTAACTGAGTGGTTGCTATGGGAACGAACGCATACCCAAGGAACCATTGTAACAGGAGTATTAAAATTGCAAATAAAATTGTTTAGGATTATTTTAGATGCATATATGTTATATTTTTCTTATAGAGTATTTGACGAGGAATACGATTGACCCATTATTAGACTTTTTTGGAAAAATCATCATTTCTTTAAGTAGTCTCATGAATAATTACTTGGCATGAGAAAATATATGCATAATCACTCGGCGAAGACTCTTCAGTTCATACTTGGTGAGTGGTCACTCCTTGAGTAATTATGTAGTCTTGCTTGCTGATTCAACTGCGTGTAACATGCATCATTGTTCTGGTTGGAATCGATAAGATAACCATTAGATACATTGGCAAACAATTCCATGGAATAGAAACACTCAGAAGTGGTTCTCTCTAGGAACCGGTTCTCGATTCCATCCCAAATTACGGGTATTCACTTTGTAGCCAGAAATCCTGCCAAAAGACTATTAGTTGCAATAACACTGGGATTGAATCTGATGGTTTAGAAATCATTAAAATGATGTCATCAGCATACAGGGCAATTCCATATTCCTTCTGTCCCACCACAAGTCCCCTAAATTGTGTGTTAGAACAGATTGCAATCGCAAATGGCTCAATTGCCATATCAAATAGTAATGGAGAGAGAGGACATCCCTGGCGACAACCTTTTTTATACAACCCCTAAAGTATGCCTTGGAGAAAGACTCATCCAGTCAATATCATCTGCAAATAGCCCAGATCTCAACCCTATTGAAAACCTGTGGTGGAAATTGAAAAAATGGTCCACAGCAAGGCTCCGACCTGCAAGGATGATCTAGCAATTGCAATCAAAGAGAGTTGGCACCAAATTGATGAAGAATACCCATCAAATCCATTCCTCAGAGAATGCAAGCTGTCATGAAAGCCAGAGGTGGTGCTACAAAATACTAGAGATGTGTTTTGATTGTTATTTCTTCGTTTGTTTCTCATGATTCCATATATTTTTCCTCAGAATGAAGTGATTCCATATACAGTGCCCTCCATAATTATTGGCACCCCTGAAAAAGATGTGTTTTTTAGCTTGTAATAATTTTTTAAAATTCAAATAATATGGGACCTTAACGGAAAAAAAGAGAAAAATCCAACCTTAAATACAAGTTCATTCATTCAGTGGGGAAAAAATCTCGCATAAAGAAAAAAATTATTTGACATCAAATAATGTGTGTCACAATTATTAGCACCCCTGGTGTTAATACTTTGTACAACCCCCTTTTGCCAACAAAACAAGGTCTGGGGACTGAGATGGCCATGGGAGGAGCTTGATTTTGTGTCTGGTGAACCATTTCTGTGTAGATTTGGCCATATGTTTAGGGTCACTGTCTTGCTGAAAGACCCAGTGACGACCCATCTTCAGCTTTCGGGCAGAGGGCAACAGATTTTGATTTAAAATGTCCTGGTATTTCAAAGCATTCATGATGCCATGCACCCTAACAAGGTTCCCAGGGCCTTTGGAAGCGAAACAGCCCCACAGCATCACTGACCCACCCCCATACTTCACAGTGGGTATGAGGTGCTTTTCAGCATGTGCATCTTTCGTGGCACGCCAGACCCACTTAGACTGTTTGTTGCCAAAAAGCTCAATCTTGGTCTCACACAAAAATACACATGGTCCCAGGCTTCAACTGGGACCGTGTGCTTTGGTCTGCACTTGTTCTATAAAAGTAACATTTACTGACCACCACAATGTTTTTTATTCATTTCTATTAGTGTTTCTGAATGTTCAAGAGTTGCACTTTTGAACTAATTCATATTTTTTTCAAGCTTTTTATCAGAGTTTGTTCTACATGATAAAATGTCTGAGTGAGTGCTCGTCCGAGACTGGTGATTCCATACTTTTTGCTACGGGCTGTATTTATGGACAGTGAGACATTTCGATTAGACAGAATTTCTGCTTTTGTATTTATCTATATAAACTCAATCCATTTAAGGAAAGACTCACCACATCCATTTTTTAAAAACACTTTCATAAGGTAAGACCACTCCACCCGATCAAAGGCTTTTTCGGCATCTAAAGAAAGGATTGCAGAATGTTTTCTTTCCCTATTATTATGTAGGATATTCAAGAGTTTTCTCACATTATGAAAACCTTGCCTTCCTTATATAAATCCATTCTAGTCTTTATGAATAACCAGAGGCAGAAATCTTTGCAACCGAAAGTTTACTCAATACCTTTAGATCAGAATTGAGTAGACTTATAGGTCTCAAATTTTCACATTTATTAGCTGGCTTACTTGGTTACGGTATTAGAGTGTTTATTCGTCTTTTGTTGTCTTTCAAACCAGCACAAAAGTCATTCAAAGTCCTTGACATCAGATTAACTGCGATTAAAAATTGAAATCCCCTGACAGCACTACTGTTTGCATTAAAAATGAATTCTCATCACCACGATCTGTCATTTACAGTACACTTATCATCAGTGTTGGGATTAACGCCGTTATAAATAACGCCGTTACATCACAACATTATTTCAGTAACGGGGTAATCTAACTAATTATTTTTTCCGCCGTTACCATTACTGACGGTCAAAAGCTGTGCGTTACTTACTTTGAATAAATTGAAGAAACTACCAGCCGTAGCGAGTCTACGCTGCTCTGTTTATTTGTCATCCAAGACTTGGGGTGCGTTCAGGTTCATGGCAATGAAAATAGTAAACACACATGGCCTACCTTTGCAAGAACGATGGAATTGTTGTTTGATTTGGTCATAATGTGCAGGTCCTGGCACCCATCCGCAGCAAAACTGTTCGTAGCTTTGTAGCGATTTGTAATTTCGGAATCGCTGATGAGTTTAGTAACATACACCAAACAATAAATACAGCAGAATGTCCATTTCGCGTAATTGTGCAAGCCTGTCGACATCAGTGGCGCCACCAGGGGGTGGCCACCCCTATAAATTGGTTGGCCACCCCACTGGCCACCCCGCTTGCCAGTATATCGTTAGATTGTTGTAGCATCAGTTATGCATTTCATCCGAAATTAATGCATTTATTTTGTTTTGTTAAATGTAGGGCTGTCAAATTTATCGCGTTAACGGGCAGTAATTAATTTTTAAAATTAATCACGTGAAAATATTTATTGCAATTAACGCATTCACAGTACAACTCACTCACGCATTGCCGTAAACAGCCTACAATGGCGCCGTTTTACTTATATACAGAGATAAGAGGCAGTGTGAAGTGAGTGGAGCAGACACAAGCATTCATTGGGGCAGTGCTTTTAATTGGCAAAAGCTTTGTCATTTCTCCCACAGCAACTATAAATATTGTGGGAAGCAACGTGGGGAAGAATGACAGGAGTTGATCTTTTTCTTAACACCCTGTAGTGTACCCAACGCATAGAAGATATAGCATTAGCAGCAACCACACACAATCATGGTTGCACCACTTCCCATCATGCATTTGGGCAGAACAGTTAAGTCGCTACAGTATGATTTACTGAAAGCTCTGGATGGCAATATTATTATAATATTATATTATATTATACAAACTCACATTTATCCTTTAAGAATTACAAGTCTTTCTATCCGTGGATCCCTTTCACAGAAATAATGTTAATGCCATCTTGTGGATTTATTGTTATAATAAAAAAATACAGTACTTATGTACAGTATGTTAAATGTACTGTATATATCCGTCTTGTCTTATCTTTCCGTTCCAACAATAATTTACAGAAAAATATGGCATATTTTAGAGATGGTTTGAATTGCGATTAATTACGATTAATTAATTTTTAAGCTGTGATTAACTCGATTAAAACTTTTAATCGTTTGACCGCCCGAATGTACACCTTATGCCTAATATATACATAACACAATAGAACAGAAGTGTTGTGGAACTCAAAATGTTGACTGGACAGTTATGGACCATGCACATTAAATCATTAGTAACATCAAATATTACACAATACACCAAAGTAGGTACAGTGCCTTGCAAAAGTATTCGGCCCCCTTGAACCTTGCAACCTTTCGCCACATTTCAGGCTTCAAACATAAAGATATAAAATTTTAATTTTTTGTCAACAAGTGGGACACAATCGTGAAGTGGAACAAAATTTATTGGATAATTTAAACTTTTTTAACAAATAAAAAACTGAAAAGTGGGGCGTGCAATATTATTCGGCCCCCTTACGTTAATACTTTGTAGCGCCACCTTTTGCTCCAATTACAGCTGCAAGTCGCTTGGGGTGTGTTTCTATCAGTTTTGCACATTGAGAGACTGACATTCTTGCCCATTCTTCCTTGCAAAACAGCTCGAGCTCAGTGAGGTTGGATGGAGAGTGTTTGTGAACAGCGGTCTTCAGCTCTTTCCACAGATTCTCGATTGGATTCAGGTCTGGACTTTGACTTGGCCATTCTAACCCCTGGATACGTTTATTTTTGAACCATTCCATTGTAGATTTGGCTTTATGTTTTGGATCATTGTCCTGTTGGAAGATAAATCTCCGTCCCAGTCTCAGGTCTTGTGCAGATACCAACAGGTTTTCTTCCAGAATGTTCCTGTATTTGGCTGCATCCATCTTCCCGTCAATTTCAACCATCATCCCTGTCCCTGCTGAAGAAAAGCAGGCCCAAACCATGATGCTGCCGCCACCATGTTTGACAGTGGGGATGGTGTGTTCAGGGTGATGAGCTGTGTTGCTTTTACGCCAAACATATCGTTTTGCATTGTGGCCAAAAAGTTCAATTTTGGTTTCATCTGACCAGAGCACCTTCTTCCACATGTTTGGTGTGTCTCCCAGGTGGCTTATGGCAAACTTTAAACAAGACTTTTTATGGATATCTTTGAGAAATGGCTTTCTTCTTGCCACTCTTCCATAAAGGCCAGATTTGTGCAGTGTACGACTGATTGTTGTCCTATGGACAGACTCTCCCACCTCAGCTGTAGATCTCTGCAGTTCATCCAGAGTGATCATGGGCCTCTTGGCTGCATCTCTGATCAGTTTTCTCCTTGTGTCCCACTTGTTGTTGATTCTTGACAAAAAAATTAAATTTCATATCTTTATGTTTGAAGCCTGAAATGTGGCGAAAGGTTGCAAGATTCAATGGGGCTGAATACTTTTGCAAGGCACTGTATGTCAGTAGCCGTGTCCTTAAGTCTTTCTGATAGTTTTCCCCTGACCTTTTTACTGCAATAATATAATGAAAACCTGAAATTATGGCTTAGTTTTGGCCACCCCAAGATTTTAAGTGGCCCCATCCGGCCACCCCTTTGAAAAATTTCTGGAGGCGCCACTGGTCGACATCTTTGCTCCATTTGTCTTCGGCTTGCTCGTAAGGGTCAACATTGTTCACATCCTTAAGTTTGATCACATATCTGTTCTTCGCCTTAGTAACGAGTTTGTCTCTTTATTGAACTGGCAAGTTAATGTTTAATGTCCCGCGAGCCAGACCTGCTTCCAATAAAGCTGCGTTGTTGTCAAATCTCACGTGATCCCCCATTCTGTGACGTAAATGCTTGAGCCTAATAGCGCACGTACTTCAGAGCCGGTGTTCAGCCATTCCTTAGCTACGCGGCGAAACGTCTACACAATGCTCAGCGCGCTTGCACAAGCATCCGCACGCATGCGCACATCGGTTAGAAGCGGCGAGTACTCACTATTTTGGTTTTTATTTAGTTTTTTAGAACCTTTTCACTGCCTCAAAGATAATTTTTGCATGTATTACTCTCTAAATACTTTTAACCATTGTTTTTTTTGTGTTAGCTTTGAAGCAGTTGACCACATTAGTCACGTAGCGAATTTAAACCATCCTTATTTGATATAACTACATTTAAGTATTTTCTTCTGGCATTTTTTCGGTACGTTATGCCTGTATGCATCTAAACAAAACAAGTTTAGAGCGCACGGTAGTACTTTGGGTGTTAAATTCGACTAATGTAGGACGTTTCACCGATTTTCCGAGATTTTGGCAGAACACCGGTGTTTTCACACACAAACCGGAACAGCGCGTGCGGCAAACACAAACAGATGCAGAGGGATATGATAGCAGAGCATTCAGAGGAAAATTTGTCCTTCACGAGGTGGAGATATAAACACTATTTCAAGTTGGTCTAAATTAAAGGAAAGAACGTGCATGTAAAGTGTAATTTATGTCCCGGGGCAAAGCTTTTGTTGACATCTGTGGTAAGCAATTCAAATCTGTTTATTTTTGTTGCACTTCAAGTGTAGGATAAATCTGTTGCTGGTGAGGTGCAATAAATATTACAAGGTTCTATGCAGACATGGCACTCCGCATACGCATAACACGCACTGCGCGTAGGGCACCAACTCTGCCTGAAGGGGCACAAAAAAAAAAAAAAATCCAGTTTGTAAAAAATCCTAAAAAATAGTAATTGAAATAATAACAACAATATATAGTATTTAAAATAAAACTTATAACTGATAAATGCAAGTAATAAAAATATAAGTAACATAGGCTCATTATTTACACACAAAAAGAATCTCCTGTGCGGCCCTCTTTGCCTGGTACACCAGAGAGACTCACCGCTGTTCCAGCTATTGAGTCTGGCCACCATTCAGCGGATACACTTTCCAGGGCGGAGCAAGCCACAGCAAACAGACAGCGGAGTGGACCAATCAGCGACGGGCAGACGTGACGTTAGTAAAACGACGAGGGCAGGACGAGGGACTTGCGCGCGAAAGGAAACATACGAGGAGAGCGGAGTTTATTCAACATGGCTAGCGCGAGACAGACTGATGTCAATGACTCGTGTCTCAGTGTTTGAAAAATACAGGGCGAACAGTCTGGCCGTGCCAGGCAACGGCCCTCTCGTCAGTTTATCTTTGTATTTTATTTTTGTTATTGTTGTGTTTATGTTTGTTATTTTTGTATTGTATTTTTATTTTGTATTCTTTATACACAGGTTAAGATTCGATTAAAAAACGATACATTTTTAAGGCCGAGCGATTCGATACAGTTTAAGAACGATACGGTTCGATACAGAGTGAAAACGATACGATAATAAAGATTTGTTGTGTGTGTTTGTACAGTATTTTAAACATATAAAAAAAAGACCACATTTCTAATATAGCAAAATTAAACAAGAAAATTTCATACCAATGTTATGTTTTATTTTTTTATGAAAAAAGAAAAAAAATAAGGCTCACTATATGACCGTCATTTTGTTGGATGGGATTGATAATAAAATAAAACTCCAGTGACAGAAAGTGCAGTAATTCTATTACTGTATTTCCTGGTGTTTTTAACACAAGAGGTAAGTAATTTAGGTGCAAACTTTCAACGTAAACATCTTACAAGCAAAAAATATTAATTATATGCAGTAGGGATGTCCCGATCCAGGTTTTTGCACTTCCGATCCGATACCGATATTGTTTTGCACTTCCGATACCGATACTGGCCGATACCAGCCTATCTGAGCATGTATTAAAGTTTAAAGTAATTTAGTCTCCTTACTTAGTTGTCAGACTCATGTTGAAAAGGGTTTTAGTACTCTTGATAACAACTAGCCAGCTGAATTAGGTGAGTTTGAATAACACACAATGGTTGGTAACAAGAAACTGACCTGTTTATTCATTGACAAACACAAAACATTCTAAATAACAAACAGAAATGGCATAGTCAGTCAGTAAAACGTGCAAATAATATTGTAAACTGTCAGTGGAAAATCCCACAAACTTCCCAAGCTATTAGATGCTTTTAATGTTTCGTGCATTAGTTACAAAAATTGTATAAAAAGCCTCTCAGGTTTAAATAAACGACTATTTCAGTATCAAGTTAACATTTTAAAACAGTAAATAAAATACTCAAGTCCCCATTCTGTATTAGCAGCTTTAAACTACATTCAATTAATTTAATTTTGCGAATCAACTGTTAAAGTTGTTAAAATTGCTCCCGTTATTCCATCATTTCCCTTCTGTCTACTTTTGACATGTAAAAGTTTTAAAACTGTTTGGAAGATAGATTCAAGTCAAGATTTTGCCGATTTAGAAGTATTTTAGATGAAAAGTTAATTAGGTTCGCTTGGAAGGTTCACTACAACAGCCTACAAGGGAAGTCTTCTGCTTTAAGATGGCGGCTGTTTACTAATGCACGTAGTTTTCAATGCAGGTGTTGCTAACGGCGTCGAGTCTGTCATCATGCATCTAGTTCTATATACATATGATATCTATTAGACAAGCATTATGTTTATGCGGCATTCCAGAGAAGTGGGAAGTCGGATTTATCTCACTCGGATGGTACCAGTTCCGACCTCAAAGCGTTCCAAGCAAATGTAAACAACAAGATTGCTGATCGCGACGAGGTGTTTTTTTTTATTTTGGCCATTCAAAGACATTTTGACCTCCAGCGAACCTGCCTTCCTATAAGCGATCAAATAGTAGAGGAAAAACGACGGCTGCGTTATAGCCCACACTGTAAACTGCCTTTTTTTTGTTATATCCTTTGCTGATCGTCAATATAAAAATATAGCACAACAAAGATGATGTCGGACTTTTCCGGCCTCCGACTCGGAAAATATCATTAGAACGCCAGTCGAACTGGTAGGTCCAAGTCGCGAAGTCGGAGAAAAAATAACTACCCCGACTTCCAAGTCGTTTCAATCTGACGTCACTGGACAAAATGGCGCTCAAGTAAACGTATTGAATGATAACACAATAATGAAGTAAATCATGTTTATTTGAGATGCCATGTATTTTTTTCTCATACAGTGAATTATCTTTGTTGTGCTATCTTTTTATATTGACGTAAGACGTTGTGCTATGTTTTTATATTGACGATCAGCAAAGGATGTAACTAAAAAAAAGGTTGTTTAACGTGTGGGCAATAACGCAGCCGTCGTTTTTCCTCTACTATTTGATCGCTTATTGGAAGGCAAGTTCGCTGGAGGTCAAAATGTCTTTGGATGACCAAAATAAAAAACACCTCGTCGCGATCAGCCATCTTTGTTGTTTACATTTGCTTGGAACGCTTTGAGGTCGGAACTGGTACCATCCGAGTGGGATAAATCCGACTTCCCACTTCTCTGGAACGCAGCATAAAAGTTTTGGATGGTACATCTTTACTTACGAGAGATAATGGCTCGTCATCCAGAATGAATTCTTCGGCAATGACTCTTGTTATTCCCTGGGCTTTGGAACTGTTGAGTGCCAGTTTGTTACGCATAGCAAAAGTTTCTGCCAGTGTTAGTTGCGTGGGACCTTTCTTTTTGTCTTCGGTTTTCTTAACATACTTCTTATATTGTTTGTCGCTAAATGCTTGATTAGGTTGTTTGTAACTTCTTACAGCTTTACCACCACGCTTGAATTTATTGTGGCATATGTTGCACTCTGCCTCTTCGTCTTTGTCGTCCTTTAAGGTGAAATGATCCCACACAGCTGACATTTTTACCGATAAAGTCTCTCGGTAAATTGGGAGACAGTAATGTAGTGTGTTGAAGGAGTGCAGTAAAATCCGGACCGGATTTTAGGGAAACCGATGCAAAAACTGGAATGGATTATGTATATCGGTGCGCTGGACAACACGGATCGGATTTTCAAAAAAAGTGGATCGGAAGTCTGGATCGGAATTTTTCGTGTCGGCCGATCTGATACCGATGCGCATTTTTTTGCCCATCTCGGCGTCCGATCTGATCTGCATATTATGCAGCAGCTCTAGAAAAAAAAAGAATTGAACCTGCTAGTGTTATCATAAATAAATAATAAATTATGCTTTACGACTGGTATAATTGGGGGAATAAAAACATGGCATTTTAGACAGACAGGTCAATAATCATTACTTTAACCTTATACACAGCAAAGTCATTCACTTATGCCTGTGTTTCCTCATTTTTTATTCCTCATCACTGTCCATATCTTTTTTGAAGGGCAGATTTTTCTTGAGGAAGATAAACTAATCCACATGTTCATGTTTAAGTAAACTGCGTTTCGTGGAAACAATATGCCGCCCTTTCCACCAGTGTAATGGGTTAGTTTTCAGGGTTAAAAACTCACGATCTCTGTACCGCTGAAAACTTCACACAAGCTCTGTGCCATGCGAACACATCTGGCTGCCTTTATCACTTCAAAGTCCGACTTTTGTTTTCCTGGGTGCGTTAAAAATCAATCGGTGCATGTCACTGGCATCGGTGATCAAACTGTCCATTGTTTTAGCATGTTGCTTCATTGCCACTACTAGTTTCGTTTTGGGCTGTGGAGAAAACGCTATGGCGCGTGCGTTACAGTGGTTTTGTTAGCTCTCGCGTTGTTATGACACGCCTGTGACGATCGGGTAATAACGGCGACTAGTAGCGGTTCTGCCGAAATGCATGATAGGAAGTTGAGGCAACCACGACTGTGAGTAGTGCTTGTCCATATTATATTATGCGTGTGGTCTCGATCTAATTGCGCTGTGTGGTGAATGACACAAGCGCAGCATGTGAAGTAAAAGCTAAATTATTATCATTTTAAGCAATTCATTGAACTAGGCATTAGAAGCCGATTCTTGTGCTCGCGATAGCCGAATTCTATCTCTACTATCGGTTCATCGAATATTTAATGGCTAATTACTGTCAAATGGTAACCTTACTATCGATACAGCTGTATCTCTCAACTGTAAAACCGGATGTCCGGTCGTATCGGTTTATCGTTCTCAAGCTTAGTTTCTACTTTCGCTCTCTATTAACTTGTTTCTTAACCAAAACAGAACTCTAGTGGTGAAACTGTATGACTACATCAACTCTATCAACACGCTGGCCCGCTTTCAAGTGCAGTTTATTTACTCAAGCTCAAGATCGGCTAAGCACAAACTGGTCAACACACACAGTAAAACCAGGGGTGCAAGTGGCTAGAATTTCTTGCCGGAACTCCCTTGGCTCCAGCGCCCCCGTGACCTTAACGCAGAAATGTGAAGTAATTTCATAACATGCCAAATAGGGTCACAATTAAAGTAATTAAACATTGTCCAACAAGTAAAGCATGAAAACAATAATTTATATGTTGTATATTTGACAAAATAATTGCGTTTCCGAAGTTCGAGCCTGAAAGGGGACGAACCCGGAAGTGATACGTCACACCGGGAGCAGCGATGGCAGCTCCATACATACGGCCGCCATACAAAACCCTTCAAACAATGATTCAAACAGCGATACAAGCGATAGATCGAGCGCAAGGGAGGAGATCCGAGTTTTTTGAAGAGTTGGAGGAAGAAGAGGAGGTTGAAATTTTATGTTGGACCTAACATGTATTATTAGCCAGACGCTAATCAGGATGCAAACAATGTGCCTTGACTACCTGACATGGAATGGATACAAGACCCATCGAGATTACAAGATTGGTAAGATATAGGCTGTTATTATTTTCATGATTTGACGATGCAGGCATTTGCACATAATTTTATGTTTTTGTCTATCTGATGACATTGTTAAAAAAAAATAATAATCAGACTTCATGTTCATTTTGGTAGATCCGGCAGCTCTCGTGCATATAAAATAATAATATAAAAACGTTGGGGGGAAAGAAGGAGATGAGTCGTTGATGGCTTTCTCCACTTTATTGTGGCAACAATAAGAAAACAAGATAATAGCGGACTGCCGAAGTTTTGCTTCTCGCTGATCTCCTCCTCGCCTCCTACTACTCCAGCATCTCTTAAACAGATCGTGCAGAGTGTCTTGTTATGAGCTTTTTGTTTACAAATGTACCGAACACATGACGTGCTGACAACTTTGTTTCTTTATCAACACATGGAGCTAACAGTGCGAACACAGCTCGGGGCTCTCGGCAGGATGTGGCGTCTGATGGCGTAAGGAAATGTAGTTTTTTCACACAAGATTAAAAAGCACCACTTCAGTGTCCCGTGACTACATTTCCCATGATTCACTGCGTGACCTGCACGCTCGCTGATTCGCTGCCAGACATTAAAACCAACATGTTTGTTGTTGTCACCTGTCAGCGGCTCTCGTACGTAAAACACAAACTAGAAGGCTATCAAGTGATCACCGTGAAAGAAACGCCGAACCATACGAATGCAATGCAATGCTTGAAGCATGAAGGTGGAAATACATAATATACATACAAATAAATGTGCACAAACTCACCGGCGGTGTGTGTCTCTTACGGCAACGTGACCGTGAATTACCATGACGCTGACCCGCTTATATGCACATCCACACCCCTTTCCCGATTGACAGTGGATTAACCCTTTCGGACAAGATCGTAGATGACGCACAATTTAAACACGCTTAACCTAGCGAACGCAACAACAACTATGATCGGGGATTGCCACGAGTTAACTTTCGGCTAACGTCGCTAGCTTATACTGTTCATTCCACAACAGTTGGCAGCTCTGCTTTGACAAGGTCATCAGTCATCTATCCAAAAATCACATTTACTTTTTGGCAAATCCTTGATCATAAGCAGACCGGTTAAGGAAGCAGGCATCTTCGAAGTGTTTGCAGCAGAGAACACTACTCGATGATGGCGTGAAATTCATTTGCTTCGTGCGAACGAAAGATGTCCATTTACGTGCCCTTCTATCCTTTGGCCACTCATACAACTTTTCGTTTGAGCGAGAACAAAACATCGCCACACACCGCCGTGGCATCTTACCGAGAAGCAATGCAACAAACAATACTGCTCTATGGCGGACTTTGCTCGCACTTCCTGGTGTGACGTAATTTCTGAAGATTTCCGAAGATTGCCGAAGAAAAGCATTTTCGTTGTCAAGGGCGTTGCTATGGGTTAAACATAGAATCTGGAAGGGTTGCGTTAGAAAAAAATAATGAAAATATGCTTATAATTGTTTAGCCATTGATATTATTCAAAAACATGGTTGGCCAACCGTAGTTCACATTTCCCCTTTAAGCGGCTCAGAAAATGAATGAATTAATTAATAGGTTTCATACATGCATTAGGTTGCTGCCTTACACTGGAACAAGGCCTAAATGAGAAACTGATTTCCATTCAAAAGAGTATTTTTTCACTTATTTACAAAATTCCATCTAAAACGCCGTCTAATTTTTATTCATTCATTATATTTCCTCAAATTTAAAAGCAAAACCTCAATCTTAACTATTCAAGAACATAGGATATACTTTAAAATTGAAGATAATATACTGTAAACACTGGCTTTTTTCTTTTTAATAATAAAGATATATGTAAAATACTTTTTTTTTTTTTTTAAGTGCAAATGACTCATATTATGCACAGTGAAATTGAATATATTTTGAAGACAAAGCAAACATACTTTTTTTAATCATAAGGAAATAAATAAGTAACCTTACATAAATGAACAAAAATAAGTGCACATTAACATGGAAGGTGTTCTGAACCACCCAAATAAAATAAAATAAAATAAAATAATACAAAACAAACTTAGTCAACTCTTTCCTTTCTCTTCAATATCTGATCAATTTTCCGTTGCATTGCACCTTTAATTCTACAAGTTTTATTATTAATATTATTTTTTTTTGTAGAGGATAGATCTTCTGCCCGAACCCAACCTGATCCGGCACGAAATCGGGCACAAAACGTCAAATATTTTCGTTCGGGTCGGGCCGGACTTCTCTCTCGCTAACTTTTTTTTTTTTTTAAATAAATATTTATTTACATATATATATATAAATACTAAAACGATGTATGGATGTTAAACTAGGGAATATAAAAAAGGAGAGTGGGGCATGGAAAGGTTTCAAATTGATTGCTGAAGATGCAGAAACCTGTGTCGGCTTCGCTGAATGTAAACGAAGGTGACACTTGACTCTCATACGAAAAATATATTTAACTTTTCAAGCGTTATTTCGTTGTGTAAATACATTTATAATGATCATAAAAATATATAGACTATTTAAACCTTGAGAAAACTTTTTTTGGGGGGGTTCTGCCAACTCGAGGAGATTAAAATAAATGTCAAATCCACTGTTAGACAGGCTTTAATTTGTTATCTTTAAGGACAGGCATCGTCACAAATGTGATCACACAAAACGCAACCAAGCATCGCATCCCCACATTTCCTTCTTCTCCTAAGTCCTAACAAATAAAACATAAATTTCGGTGTATTTTTTCGGGTTCGGGCCTGCAAATCAAATTAATTGATTGGCGCGGGTTGGGTTTTAACACCCGCGGCCCGGGCTGGGCCGGGTCGGGCTGGATTTTTTAGGCCCCATCTAACCCCTCCCCTACTTGTCAGATACAGAGAGACGCTGGGAAGAACTACGGAGAGTAAATACAGTGGGGCAAATAAGTCTGGTTTTTTTTCCACATTCTGTCTCTCATGGTTGAGGTTTACCCATGTTGACAATTACAGGCCTCTAATATTTTCAAGTGGGAGAACTTGCACTATTATTGGTTGACTAAATACTTATTTGCCCCTCTGTAAATCAATAATAAACATCGGTGGAAACGGATGATGCTACACAAGCTCTTCATTATGCTTGTTGTTAACACTTGTGTATGTAAATCTGATGTTAGTAAATTGTTCTTATTGGAGATGCGTGTGTGGCAGCGTGGCAGGGTTTTTTTCAAACATGGGGTTTAGACAGTTGCCGTCATATTTTCGGGATCAAAGCATCGAATGCTGGAACGGCGTTCCGCTGAAAAGTTCATCCCAGTACGCCGTTCCGCCTCGTTCCGGCTCACTTTCACCCCTGAGTAAAACTATGGTTATGTAGGACATTCAAGCAGATAGGTACTACTACAAGTGTTGTCAGTAACGCGTTACTAAATAACGCGTTACTGTAATCTGATTACTTTCTTCAGTAACGAGTAATCTAACGCGTTAATTTTTCCAAACCAGTAATCCGATTAAAGTTAGTTTCCCTAGTGCCCGTGCGTTACTATTTTGTTTTTGTCCTCATAATGTATGTAGAATGAAGAATACTGGAGTCATGTATGAAGAGCATTTCTCATCGGGGGGGAAAAAACGGGTCACGTGTTTTACGGTGCTGTTTGAGGCTGAGCGCTGTCTGCCACGGCGGCCAACAACATAGCATTCTGACGAGGCAGCGAGGCTAACAGTGAAAGGCAGGATATGTGCTGCCTTTGCTCACTGGAAATACAGACATTACTTCACATTTCTGTCCAGTAAAGATGACAAAAGTATCTCCGTTGGATGTCACGTTTTCTCATCGGGGGGAAAAAAAACGGCTCACGTGTTTTACCATGCTATGAGCGCTGTTGGCGGCTAACAAACAACTGGCTACCTCTCAGGATGCTAACAGTGGAAGACGTAGGAGAAGAACCACAAACGGCTGCATTTGCTTATTGGACATAGAGCCATGACTTCACATTTCTCTCCAATACAGATGACAAAAAATATCTCCGTGCGTCGCAAATTTTGCACTGGCTCTAAAGGACTGCGGTCAAGCCACCCTCCACTCGTTAAAACGAAGTCAAGCTAGCCGCCCCTCATTTGGATCATTGTGTGCATTACGGTAATGCAACGCGCTGGCTTCCTAATGGTGCAACTTGCTGTATTCATAATGGAACGCGGTGGCTGCCCATTTCCGCTGTCATTTCGCCTGATTTCAAAAATTGATAAAAAAAAAATCTGGCTGATATCCCGGGACGGTTCCACTTCTGAGGTATACTAGAGTACCCCAAGACTCGAACTAAAGTGCTCTGATAAAATTCTGATGTATCATTTCAAAATAAAAGTACTTTGAAAATTGCCAATTTTTGCTGTCATTTCGCCTGATTTCAAAAATTAATTTAAAAAAATCTGGCTGATATCCCGAGACGGTTCCACTTCTGAGGTACACTACCCTACCCCAAGACTCGAACTAAAGTACTCTGATAAAATTCTGATGTATCATTTTAAAATAAAAGTACTTTGAAAACTGCACATTTTTGCTGTCAATTTGCCTGATTTCAAAAATTGATTTAAAAAAATCTGCCTGATATCCCGAGACGGTTCCACTTCTGAGGTATACTAGACTACCCCAAGACTCGAACAAAAGTACTCTGATAAAATTCTGATGTATCATTTCAAAATAAAAGTACTTTGAAAATTGCTTATTTTGGCTGTCATTTCGCCTGATTTCAAAAATTAATTAAAAAAAATCTGCCTGATATCCCGAGACGGTTCCACTTCAGAGGTATACTAGACTACCCCAAGACTCGAACTAAAGTACTCTGATAAAATTCTGATGTATCATTTCAAAATAAAAGTACTTTGAAAATTGCTTATTTTGGCTGTCATTTCGCCTGATTTCAAAAATTAATTAAAAAAAATCTGGCTGATATCCCGAGACGGTTCCACTTCAGAGGTATACTAGACTACCCCAAAACTCGAACTAAAGTACTCTGACAAAATTCTGATGTATCATTTCAAAATAAAAGTACTTTGAAAATTGCTTATTTTGGCTGTCATTTCGCCTGATTTCAAAAATTAATTTAAAAAAATCTGCCTGATATCCCGAGACGGTTCCACTTCTGAGGTATACTAGACTACCCCAAGACTCGAACTAAAGTACTCTGATAAAATTCTGATGTATCATTTCAAAATAAAAGTACTTTGAAAATTGTCAATTTTTGCTGTCATTTCGCCTGATTTCAAAAATTAATTAAAAAAAATCTGCCTGATATCCCGAGACGGTTCCACTTCTGAGGTATACTAGACTACCCCAAGACTCGAACTAAAGTACTCTGATAAAATTCTGATGTATCATTTCAAAATAAAAGTACTTTGAAAATTGTCAATTTTTGCTGTCATTTCGCCTGATTTCAAAAATTGATTAAAAAAAATCTGGCTGATATCCCGAGACGGTTCCACTTCAGAGGTATACTAGACTACCCCAAGACTCGAACTAAAGTACTCTGATAAAATTCTGATGTATCATTTCAAAATAAAAGTACTTTGAATATTGCCCATTTTTGCTGTCATTTCGCCTGATTTCAAAAATTAATTAAAAAAAATCTGCCTGATATCCCGAGACGGTTCCACTTCTGAGGTATACTAGACTACCCCAAGACTCGAACTAAAGTACTCTGATAAAATTCTGATGAATCATTTCAAAATAAAAGTACTTTGAAAAATGCCCATTTTTGCTGTCATTTCGCCTGATTTCAAAAATTGATTAAAAAAAATCTGCCTGATATCCCGAGACGGTTCCACTTCTGAGGTATACTAGACTACCCCAAGACTCGAACTAAAGTACTCTGATAAAATTCTGATGTATCATTTCAAAATAAAAGTACTTTGAAAATTGTCAATTTTTGCTGTCATTTCGCCTGATTTCAAAAATTAATTAAAAAAAATCTGCCTGATATCCCGAGACGGTTCCACTTCTGAGGTATACTAGACTACCTCAAGACTCGAACTAAAGTACTCTGATAAAATTCTGATGTATCAGTTCAAAATAAAAGTACTTTATAAATGGTCAATTTTTGCTGTCATTTCGCCTGATTTCAAAAATTGATTTAAAAAAAATCTGGCTGATATCCCGAGACGGTTCCACTTCTGAGGTATACTAGACTACCCCAAGACTCGAACTAAAGTACTCTGATAAAATTCTGATGTATCATTTCAAAATAAAAGTACTTTGAAAATTGTCAATTTTTGCTGTCATTTTGCCTGATTTCAAAAATTAATAAAAAAAAAATCTGCCTGATATCCCGAGACGGTTCCACTTCTGAGGTATACTAGACTACCCCAAGACTCGAACTAAAGTACTCTGATAAAATTCTGATGTATCATTTCAAAATAAAAGTACTTTGAAAATTGTCAATTTTTGCTGTCATTTCGCCTGATTTCAAAAATTGATTAAAAAAAATCTGGCTGATATCCCGAGACGGTTCCACTTCTGAGGTATACTAGACTACCCCAAGACTCGAACTAAAGTACTCTGATAAAATTCTGATGTATCATTTCAAAATAAAAGTACTTTGAAAATTGCTTATTTTGGCTGTCATTTCGCCTGATTTCAAAAATTAATTAAAAAAAATCTGGCTGATATCCCGAGACGGTTCCACTTCAGAGGTATACTAGACTACCCCAAAACTCGAACTAAAGTACTCTGATAAAATTCTGATGTATCATTTCAAAATAAAAGTACTTTGAAAATTGCTTATTTTGGCTGTCATTTCGCCTGATTTCAAAAATTAATTAAAAAAAATCTGCCTGATATCCCGAGACGGTTCCACTTCTGAGGTACACTACACTACCCCAAGACTCGAACTAAAATACTCTGATAAAATTCTGATGTATCATTTCAAAATAAAAGTACTTTGAAAATTGCCCATTTTTGCTGTCATTTCGCCTGATTTCAAAAATTAATTTAAAAAAATCTGCCTGATATCCCGAGACGGTTCCACTTCTGGAGTATACTAGACAACCCCAAGACTTGAAGTAAAGTACTCTGATAAAATTCTGATGTATCATTTCAAAATCATATCTGCCTCATAGTTCTGAGAACAAGGGTTGGTTCAAGTCATGGCTCCGGCCTTGCTGTATGACACTTCTAAAATACAGGATTGGTGAAAAGGTGTCTCCTTGTACAGTAGGAGTGAAATCCTCCACCCACTGCGGTCCTTTGTGGAATTAGTTTGGTGACCGCTGATCTAAAGTCCCTTTTGAAAAGCGAGGACATTACAATTTGCATACTTTCTATGTTATCCGTGTGTGTGTTGTTTTTTATGGCCCTCTACGGTTTCCTTGCACGATCCTAAAAACAAACATGTAAGGCAAATTGAACACTCCAAATTGTACGTATGTTTGTTTAATAGTGCCCTGCAATCGGCTGGTAACAAGTTCAGGGTATACCTTTCTTACTGTTAATGGTGAACTGACAAAGGCTCCATCACCCTGGCAGCCCTCGTAAGGATAACCAGCAAAGAGGATGAATGAATTAAAAAAAAAAAAAAAAAACATGATATTACAGTTGTAAACAAGGGTGAAAGTGGCTAGAATTTCTTGCTGGAACTCCCCGACGTGAAGGTCGCTACGGAGCCAGAAATTTTATTTAATTTTTTTCTTTCATTTTATTTATTTTTTTTTTGGGGGGGGGGGGGGGGGGGGTGTCAAACCTCTTAAACTACTGAAATGCAAAGAAAACTGTTTTAGCACAGTTATTTGTATAACACATACAAAAACTGATTTTCATTCAAAATTGTATTTTTTCAATGATATGCAAAATAAAAGTTAACAAAAACAGCTAAAACCCCAACCTTCATCTTCTAATTTTTATTTTCCGTTATTTCCTCACATACTAAATGCCAAATCTCAATTTTAACTAGTAAAGAACATAGGAAACATTAAAATTGAAGTCAATGTAAACAAATACTTATTTTTAAATGATGATAAAGATATAAGTAACATACATTCAGAAAAATAAGTACAAATGACTTATATTATGCAGAGTGAAATTAAATATAGTTTGAACATTGACTTTTTTAAATCATAATGAAATGAATGAATGAATAAATGAATCAGTAGCCTAAAATAAAAGAACAAATATAAGTCCAAAGGGCACATTGACAGCTAAGATGTTCTGTACCTCCCCATCAGAGCAAATAAAACTAAATATGATAAATAAGCCTCCTCAACTCTTTCGTTGCTCTTAAAGATTTGATCCATTTTATGTTGCATTGCCCTTTTTTTGTCGCATCAATTCAACGACTTTTTTTTTTTTTTAATTTTTTAATTGCTGTTCCAGAAAACATGCACATTTGTACCAATCAGAGCTAACTACCTCTGCTGATAACATGTCAGTATGTCAGCCAATTGAACGGATAAATGAGTACAGCCGTTTTGACTCATCATCGTCAGACTCTGATAACTACAGGAGCTGGGGAAACCTCCATGCCGTCCGCGGAATAAAATAAATTATAAATATTGGTGGAAACGGATTACGCTACACAAGCACTTTATTATGCTTGTTGTTAACACTTGTGTATGTAAATCTGATGTTGGTAGATTGTTTTCTTCTTGGCATGTGTGGCAGCTTAGCATTTTTTTTTTTTTTTTTTTTTTACATAGCGTTTTGACAGTTGCCGTCATATTTTCGGAATCAAAGCAGAGTGTACCAGAACAGCATTCCGGCCCTGAATTTAATACCAGAACTGCGTTCTGGCCCTGAATCTTATACCGGAACTGTGTTCATGACCGTTCTGGCCCACTTTCACCCCTAGTTGTAAATGATGTTTTGAATTTTAATTTAAAAGTGTCACATATAAAAGACAGCAATTTATGAATTCATCCTTGTCTAAACTTCCCACCCAACATAACATGACACCCAATGATGTTTTTATTTTGACTGTTCTTTGATAGATCCAATGTATATATATATATATATATATATATATATATATATATATATATATATATATATATATATATATATATATATATATATATATATATATATATATATATATATATATATATATATATATATATATATATATATATATATATGTATATGTATCAATGACACATAAAAAGCATGCTTATGCACAACATATAATGCATAATAATTGTTTCCTTTTGGCAATTTTCAACTCCTGTTCATTCGTTCCTAGGCGCTGTTAATGGTACCACTTATTGAAGCCATCCCCCTGGATCAAAGAGCAGTCAAAATAAAAACATCATTGGGTGTCATGTTATGTTGGGTGGGAACTTTAGACAAGGATATATGCATAAATTGCTGTCTTTTATATTTGAGGCTTTTAAATTAAAAATCAGAACATATCATTCACCACTGGAATATCATGTATTTTTATGTTATGTGTAATACACACACTCGGATAACATACAAAGTATGCAAATTATAGTGTCCTCGCTTTTCAAAAGGGACTTTAGACAGTGGCGCCTCCAGAAATTTTTGATAGGGGTGGCCAGATGGGGCCACTTAAAATCTTGGGGTGGCCAAAACTAAAAGCCATAATTTCAGGTTTTCATTATATTATTGCAGTACAAAGGTCAGGAGAAAACTATCAGAAAGACTTAAGGACACGGCTACTGATATACTTTGGTGTATTGTGTAATATTTGATGCTACTAATGATTTAATGTGCATTGTCCATAACTGGCCAGTCAACATTTTAAGTTCCACAACAATTCTGTTTTATTGTGTTATGTATATATTAGGCATAAGGTGTACATTTAACTAGGGCTGTCAAACGATTAAAATTTTTAATTGAGTTAATCACAGCTTAAAAAATAATTAATCGCAATTCAAACCACCTCTAAAATATGCCATATTTTTCTGTTGAAAATTTTTATTACTCCTATTTATTTTTTTATTACTATTGTTGAAATGGAAAGATAAGACAAGACGGCTACAGTGGGGAGAACAAGTATTTAATACACAGTCAATGGGAAAACCCATTGGCAGTGTATCAAATACTTGTTCTTCCCACTGTATATACATTCAACATACTGTACATAAGTACTGTATTTTTTTATTATAACAATAAATCCACCAGATGGCATTAACATTATGAACATTATTTCTGTGAAAGGGATCCACAGGTAGAAAGACTTGTAATTCTTAAAGGATAAATGTGAGTTTGTATATTGTGACTAAATATTGCCATCAAGTGTATTTGTTGAGCTTTCAGTAAATGTTACTGTAGCGACTTAACTGTCCTGCCCAAATGCATGATGGGAAGTGGTGCAACCATGACTGTGTGTGGTGCCTGCAAATGCTATATCTTCTCTGCGTAAAAAAAAGATCAACTCCTGTCATTCTTCCCCACGTTGCTTCCCACAATATTTATAGTTGCTGTGGGAGAGATGACTAAGCTTTTGGCAATTAAACGCACGGCCCCAATGAATGCTTGTATCTACTCCACTCACTTGACACTGCCTCTTTTCTCTGTATATAAGTAAAACGGCGCCATTGTAGGGTGTTTGCGGCAATGCTTGAATGAGTCCTACCGCAAATGCATTAATTGCGATAAATATTTTCACGTGATTAATTAAATTAATTACCGCCCATTAACACGATAAATATGACAGCCCTACATTTGACAAAACAAAATAAATGCATTCATTTGGGATGAAATGCATAACTGATGCTACAACAATTCAACGATATACTGGCAAGCGGGGTGGCCAGTGGGGTGGCCAACCAATTTATAGGGGTGGCCGTGGCCACCGCTGGCGGCGCACTGACTTTAGATCAGCGGTCACCAAACTAATTCCACAAAGGACCGCAGTGGGTGGAGGATTTCACTCCTACTGGACAAGGAGACACCTTTTCACCAATCCTGTGTTTTAGAAGTGTCATACAGCAAGGCTGGAGCCATGACTTGAACCTTGTTCTCAGAACTATGAGGCAGATATGATTTTGAAATGATACATCAGAATTTTATCAGAGTACTTTAGTTCAAGTCTTGGGGTTGTCTAGTATACTCCAGAAGTGGAACCGTCCCGGGATATCAGGCAGATTTTTTTGAATTAATTTTTGAAATCATGCGAAATGACAAGCAAAAATGTGCAATTTTCAAAGTACTTTTATTTTGAAATGATACATCAGAATTTTATCTGAGTACTTTAGACCGAGTCTTGGGGTAGTCTAGTATACCTCAGAAGTGGAACCGTCTCGGGATATCAGCCAGATTTTTTAAAATTAATTTTTGAAATCAGGCGAAATGACAGCCAAAATAAGCAATTTTCAAAGTACTTTTATTTTGAAATGATACATCAGAATTTTATCAGAGTACTTTAGTTCGAGTCTTGGGGTAGTCTAGTATACCTCAGCAGTGGAACCGTCTCGGGATATCAGGCAGATTTTTTTAAATCAATTTTTGAAATCAGGCGAAATGACAGCAAAAATGGGCATTTTTCAAAGTACTTTTATTTTGAAATGATACATCAGAATTTTATCAGAGTACTTGAGTTCGAGTCTTGGGGTAGTCTAGTATACCTCAGAAATGGAACCGTCTCGGGATATCAGCCAGATTTTTTTAAATTAATTTTTGAAATCAGGCGAAATGACAGCAAGAATGGGCAATTTTCAAAGTACTTTTATTTTGAAATGATACATCAGAATTTTATCAGAGTACTTTAGTTCGAGTCTTGGGGTAGTCTAGTATACCTCAGAAGTGGAACCGTCTCGGGATATCAGGCAGATTTTTTTAAAATTAATTTTTGAAATCAGGCGAAATGACAGCAAAAATGGGCAATTTTCAAAGTACTTTTATTTTGAAATGATACATCAGAATTTTATCAGAGTACTTTAGTTCGAGTCTTGGGGTAGTCTAGTATACCTCTGAAGTGGAACCGTCTCGGGATATCAGCCAGATTTTTTAAAATTAATTTTTGAAATCAGGCGAAATGACAGCCAAAATAAGCAATTTTCAAAGTACTTTTATTTTGAAATGATACATCAGAATTTTATCAGAGTACTTTAGTTCGAGTCTTGGGGTACTCTAGTATACCTCAGAAGTGGAACCGTCCCGGGATATCAGCCAGATTTTTTTTAATCAATTTTTGAAATCTGGCAAAATGACAGCAAAAATGGGCAATTTCAAAGTACTTTTATTTTGAAATGATACATCAGAATTTTATCAGAGTACTTTAGTCCGAGTCATGGGGTACTTTAGTATACCTCAGAAGTGGAACCGTCCCGGGATATCAGCCAGATTTTTTTTAATCAATTTTTGAAATCAGGCGAAATGACAGCGGAAATGGGCAGCCACCGCGTTCCATTATGAATACAGCAAGTTGCACCATTAGGAAGCCAGCGCGTTGCATTACCGTAATGCACACAATGATCCAAATGAGGGGCGGCTAGCTTGACTTCGTTTTAACGAGTGGAGGGTGGCTTGACCGCAGTCGGAAAACTGCGAGAGTCAATTGCAGAATACGTAGCAGAGCTGAGGAAGTTGTCGCAGCACTGTATGTATGGAGAGGCTCTACCACAAATGCTAAGAGACAGGCTGGTGTGCGGGGTGAACGACGATCGAATGCAACGGAGGCTGTTGTCGGAGTTGGAGTTAACTTTTGATAAAGTCATGAAATTGTGTCAAGCTATGGAGTCGGCGTCCAAAGATGCAAAAGATCTCAGAGCAAATTCTGTGGAAGACACTGAGCATGGTTCACATGCATCAAGGGCCCGTGCTGCAGTGCATAAAATGGCGACAGAACGTGTACACGGTAAACTTCTCAGTTGTTATCCAGGCATGAAAATCTCTCACCTTTCGGCGAAATTCGCCGTTTTGAAGTCAAAAAGGGCGACCTACGTGAATTGCGTAGATCCGAGGAGAAATTCTTTTTGGGAGGAGGGGGGTGGGGGGTCGGGAGGTTTTATTTAATTAATATTATCATTATCATCATGTGATTAACTTAGTACGTAAACTGAGCACTTAAGAACACAGTCAGCAAATCCTTCTAGATGCTTCGCTAACGAGAACCAATCATCGGCCCAAGCTGCATTCCATTATTCCAAACGCGCGCACTCCTTACTCGTGTACATGGAGTGCTCGGAGAGCCTTCGGTTGCATTGCAAAGCAGCGAAAACAAAAAGCAGGCCTTATCCACATCGGGGCAGACCAGAGCGCAGCATACACACTTGCCTGTATTTGCAAGCAGATTGAATTTGGTGAGTAATGGTTTCAATCGTTTTCACGTTTTGCAATATAAAAAAGTTACTGCCATTCGTTGCAGTTTGCGTTGAACACTGCCAGAGCTAGCCAAATCTCCCATGAAAAAAAATAGCTCCCGTTAAATTGGCGTCAAGCTTGTGTATTTAGCGGTAATATAAACGAAGAAACACACTGATGAGTCAAATTAAGCGGCATTCTCTCGGATGGAGGGGGCGCCTCACATCGCTCCCGTCGTCCGCCGGAGACGCGTTAATCTCTCGTTATTTTCGGCTTGGATTTGAGCTGACGGCCGGTGTCGGCACAACAGCGGCCCGACGAGTGGTGGGAATGAGTCCTGCTTCTTAAAGCTTTTCAGAAATACAGGGATCCCTCGTTTTTCGCGGTTAATGGGGACCAGAACCCGCCGCAATAAGTGAAAACCGCAAAGTAGCGCCCCAACCCCCCACCCCCCATTTTTTGTGCGTGTTCAATGCATTTATTCAGATTTTACATTGGAAAAAAGATACATATATATAAGACATGTTTTTTCACTTTTTTCACCAAAGTATCATTTATAAATGGTTTTCAAGCACTTCAAAATGTATGAATTATGATAAGTTTTAAAAATGTTGCTGCCCCACCGAATTATTTTTAAACAAGAATAAAGTAGTTAGAAAATGCTTGGCTTTATTAAAAGCTTCATAGTGAGTCTACTCAAACCCTCTCAGGCTTTGGTAAACGGTGATTGACACATGTGCAAAGTTTTTCTTTTTATATATATTTTTTTGTTTGAAGCAACTTATTTGATTGAATAATAAAGACACAAATGTCCTAGCAAAAATGTGGCCCAAACGCAAAACATTACTTAAATGGAAAAATTAGTTTCAATCAAGAAAAATAGTTTTCAAATGCTTTTTTTGTCTCAAATTTATTATTGCAATCAAAAACATTTTTTTTTTAATTGAAGCTACTTTTTGGGATTAAAAGTATATACTGTATTTTGATTGAAGCAACTTTGTTTTTGATAGAAGTAACTTTGTTTTTTGATTGAATAATAAAAACACAAATCTAACTCCATCGTTATTGAGTGAGAAAGAAATTAAGAAAGCTTTAAAACTAAAAGCCACCGGGGAGTCTGTTTGTTTTTTTAAATATTTATATTTCATTACATAGACATGCGTCGTAGGGAAGGGAGATTGAGGGATAAAAAAAGGAGTTAGATGAGGCTGCTAAAGGCAGTGGATACCTCATCAGCTGGGTGAATAGCAGACCTGGTAAGAACAAGTTTGCAAGGATAGTCGGGTATTAAATCCAATTATAAACACAATTACAATGTTATTTTTCTATAAGATTTTTATGTCATTGCTTTATTAATCATTAGGTGCTAGAGTTGTTAAGTATGGATAATAATGAAATAATAGTTTTAAGAAAACTGTGCTGTTGGTGGCTCAGTGTCATCTGATGTGGTTTGTTCTCAGATGAACAAGTTGAGGAAGGAAGTTTTGATGCAGACGTTGAAGGAAGAAAAGAGGCAGACTGACTGAGTGACAGCCAGAAAGTGTTGATGACAGTTTTGATTTCTATTCACTGTTGCCCCCTCCCAATTAAGGTATGTCACAGTCGCAGCCAATTATTATCTAAAGCTGGTTAAAATTTAAGTTATGTTGTTTTAAGGTGTATTAAATACTTGTTCATGTGCCCCTTTTGATCTACGAGCACCCACCCCTCCACCGGTCTCTGCATGGCCCTGCTGAAACACAGTGTGGGTCGACAGAGCTCAATATTTTGTTGGGGTGTACAATACAGTGTACTGGAACATATTTCCTCCACACCCTTCTCACCTTTTTAACCCCTGACCCATTTTCATGCCTGGTTATCGATGCACTGGTCAGCATTTGGTGAGTGAATGCAAATTTGCCACTGAGCTTTGCCATTCTTGTGAAAAAAGGGGGCATATAAAAAAGGCCTGCCGTAACAAGATGGGGTTGTCAAAGGCTCGGACGGAAAGGCAGGGAGGCCAAGCAGGTGGAAATAAATTTTCATCGCGCAAAGCCAAGAGAACACATCTCCTCAGGGGGGAAGGAGAAAGTGAGTCAGATGACAAAAGTGAGACCGAGGAAAATGGCACTCATACAATTTATAGTGTGAATCAAGACTTAACAAAAGTGGCTCCAATCACACGCACAGTGAAAATTCATGGAAGGAAAGTGACATTTGAAATAGACACAGGTTGTGGGGTAACCATAATGAGCAAATCACAATACAGACAATTGAAGAGGAAAACCGACATCTCAGAAGTGGAACCGTGTTCGCTGAAATTAAAAACATACACGGGGGAGAGACTCAAAGTAAGGGGCATGACACAAGTCCAGGTGCAACATGCAAGCACAGAGAAGACACTGCCTCTAGTGGTAATAGACGGAGAAGGTCCAAACTTACTAGGCCGGAGTTGGCTTGAGGAACTTTCCATGGCAGACCAGTTGGTGAACCAAGTGAAAATGGCTGCGCCACTGCAACTGAGTGAGGTACTTGACAAGCACGCAGAAGTGTTTAAAGAGGAACTGGGGAAGCTCAGGGGTGCCACAGCTAAAATAAATGTGAATAAGGAGGCTCAACCCAAGTTCTGCAAACCTCGTCCGGTACCATATGCAGTGAAGCCATTAGTGGAAAAAGAACTACAAAGATTGTTGGATGACAAAATAATTGAACCAGTGAAGTTCACAGAATGGGCAGCGCCAATTGTGCCCGTCCGGAAACCAGATGGGTCTGTAAGGATATGCGGTGATTACAAACTCACAGTAAACAGAGCATCAAGGGTGGATCAATATCCAATTCCAAGAGTGGATGACTTGTTTGCACAGTTAAATGGTGGGCAGCACTTTACAAAACTTGATATGAGTCATGCATATCAGCAAGTGGTGTTGGAAGAAGAGTCAAGAAAGTATGTGACCATCAACACACATAAAGGCTTGTTCACCTACACTCGCTTACCATTCGGAGTGGCCTCAAGTCCAGCCCTATTTCAAAGAACGATGGAAGGCTTGTTGGGAGACATTCCAAATGTAGCAATTTACTTGGATGACATTTTAGTGTCTGGGCCAAGTGAACAACAACACTTGGAAAATCTGGAGCAAGTGTTAAACCTGTTGGAACAAAGTGGATTAAGACTGAAAAGAAGCAAATGTGAGTTTTTGAGCAAAGAAGTGACTTTCTTAGGCCATAGAATCACAGCGTCGGGGTTACAGCCACTAAGAGAAAAGGTGGAAGCCCTCGCCAAAGCTCCAAATCCACTTAACGTCAGCGAGTTGAAAGCATATCTTGGTCTACTGAATTATTATCATCGTTTCCTGCCAAACCTCTCCACACTACTAGCACCGCTTCACAAGTTGCTGAAGAAAGATTCCAAATGGTTCTGGGCACAAGAGCAACAGAAAGCATTTGATAAATCCAAAGACTTGCTGCAATCATGTGAGGTGTTAGTTCATTATGATGGTGACAAACCTCTCGTTTTGGCATGTGATGCCTCGCCGTATGGCGTCGGGGCCGTTCTATCGCACAAAATGGAGGATGGATCAGAGAGACCAATAGGGTTTGTATCCAGAACTCTCACTCCTGCAGAGCAGAATTACTCACAGCTGGATAAGGAAGGCCTCGGAGTCATTTTTGGAATAAAGAAATTCCACAAGTATTTATATGGAAGACATTTCACAGTGATTACAGATCATAAGCCACTAATTTCACTATTTAGTGAAATGAGAGCCATACCTCAAATGGCCTCACCCCGCTTACAGAGGTGGGCAATCACCTTGGGTGGCTATGACTACAACATAATCTACAAAGCTGGAAAAGACCATACTAACGCAGATGCTTTTAGCAGGTTAGCATTGGGCGTGAAAGAGTCAAAGAATGATGATGAAGAACGTGTACTGATGTTTGAGGACCTTGAAGGGGCAGCTGTGAATGCTCAACAGATCAAAAGATGGACAGACAAGGATCCTGTGTTGGCCAGAGTGAGAGAATTCATCTTGAGGGGCTGGCCACGGAAAATGGAGGATTCTTCATATGATCCATACACCAGACGTAAGGATGAACTCAGCACTCAAGATGGGTGTGTCCTGTGGGGAGGGAGAGTGGTGGTCCCTCCACCTGGTCGAAAAACACTTTTGACGCAACTACACCAAGGCCATCCAGGTATTACACGGATGAAAGGGCTAGCTCGGAGTTACATGTGGTGGCCCAAGATGGACACAGAAATAGAGGGGTTGGTAAAGCAGTGTGTGACTTGCCAGGAACACAGAAACCACCCTCCAGTAGCTCCATTACACCCGTGGGAAGTGCCTGAAAAGCCTTGGAGGAGAATCCACATTGATTATGCAGGACCATGGAAGGGAAAAATGTTCCTCATTCAGATTGATGCACATTCCAAGTGGATTGAAGCACATGCGGTTAACAAGTCCACATCAGCTGAAGTTTTAGCCAGCACGGCATACCTGAAATCATAGTGTCAGATAATGGAAGATGTTTCACGAGTGAGGAGTTCCAAGAATTCGTCCAGAAAAATGGCATACGACATATCACTACAGCACCGTATCATCCTTCTTCAAATGGGTTAGCAGAGCGGGCTGTACAAACTTTTAAATCACTCGTAGAAAAGAGTACGGGAGACAACCTGGAGACAAAAATGGCCAGAGCACTTTTCAACTACCGCATTACTCCCCAATCAACAACTGGGAAATCACCAGCAGAATTACTGTGTGGTAGAAAGCTGAGGTCAACCCTGGATTTCATACATCCCGATTTCCAGAGGAAGATGTTCTTCAAGCAGGAGAAACAGAAACAAATACACGACAGACATGCTCGTCCCAGAGGCCTTGACGAAGGAGACTTAGTTTTCACGCGAAACTACAGTTCTGGACCAACCTGGATTCCAGGTGCCGTGACCAAGAAGACCGGCCCTGTTTCTTTTCAAGTGACTCTGGGAAATGGACAAGTGGTAAGAAGGCATATTGATCAAGTCAGGGGAAGAAGTTCCATAACGTCAGAAACTGCTCCAGTCTCACCTGAAAGATCCCATGAAGATGATCCAGAAGGGACGACTCTACCTGAGTTGTTGATTCCTGAGGATGACACTGCGGTGACAGCAACATCAACTGCACAGGAACCGGCAGTGATGGCTGATGAACAACCAACCTTGCGAAGATCCCAGAGAGCAAGAAAGACTCCGGAATATTTAAAAGACTATACTTAAATTAGTAGTGAGTTCCCCAGCCACAGGACAAGAATGCGTCCTGGAACTTCACTGGGCTGAGGTAGTCTACCCGAAGCCCTAGTTAAAAAAAAAAAAAAAAAAAAGTTATGTTGATGTGTATTGTTGATTTTGAATGACATATTGACATTACTTGAAGTTATTTAGATTTAAAGAATGCAGATAAGTTTAAATCTGAGGGGAGGGGATGTAGTAAACTGAATAATTTAGCAGGTTGCAATGTTGAACCCCAGAGGGCGCAATTGGATTGTGATAGAGATGCATGCAAGTTGTTGTAAAAAGAGTTGTTGACTAGTTGAGCAGAGTCGGTTGTTCCTGATGGCTGTATGAAAATGTCTGTGTGATAAGGAATTAAAAGAATTAAGACAACGTTTGTGTGCTTATCTCGTCCAGAAGATATAACAGTTTTAATTTTCCCTTTTAGCATGGAGTGATTGCGGACTGGCCATGTTACGTGGTGACCGCTAATAACGAGACACTGCTGCTTTGCTCAACGTTAATTTTCCTTCGTCTAATTATTCCGTGTTTGGTGGAGCAGACGTTGTTGAGAGAAATGGTGGAGGAAATGTTTTGTATTCATAAATGTGTCCTCAGTTGATGTTGAAATAATGTTACTATTGCTTGTTATTATTGACATATTATCTTTTCGCCACAAAATGGCAGGATGGGACTTAAATGTCTAAAGTGCTACTTTTATTACTTCTTTGTGTTTGACTTTGATTACTTTGATTTGTGGGATTGCCTGTGAAGACAGCGATGAGAGAGGATGTATCCGCATGTCGATGGAAATTAAACACACCAAGTTTTGGCTAAAAGACAACTTATTCTCTGTCAATTCTTCCTACGAATGCAACGTTGAGCTGCAACCACCTCAACAGGTTATGGGCTCAGGAGTCATTCAAAGGTAAAGTCAGTTTCCACCGTGTAGAACGTCGCGAAGGACAGCGTGCTCACGGACTGCTGATTAGCGGAAAAAGCTAACAAGCAACATGGATCCACGAGGAACAAGTAGGTTACCTCGATTGGCATTTGACGGAGATGAAGCTAAATATGAACTCTGGGAAACTAAAATGTTGGGACATTTTCATCTGATCGGGCTAAAGAACACAGTGCTGGTAGGACCAACCACTGAAGCCGAGAGAGAAAATGATGAAATGGGATTGCCTGTGAAGACAGCAATGAGAGAGGATGTATCCGCATGTCGATGGAAATTAAACACTCCAAGTTTTGGCTAAAAGACAACTTATTCTCTGTCAATTCTTCCTACGAATGCAACGTTGAGCTGCAACCACCTCAACAGACGTCATCGCCGTGCTGAGCGGACGTCATCGCCGTGCTGAGCGGACAGGTTGCAGGTGTGCACTGCTCTGCCGCCCCCGAGAAGCGGGTATTTCACGGACGTTATTAAACGAGACTTATTGCCCTTTTTATGTGTATGACTATAACTGTTTGTCCCGTTTCTCTGTTCAGGGCTGAGGGCTTGCAGTGGGTGTGGTGGCGGCCCCCCTGTGTGCCGTGAGTTTTTGTTTCGGTTGGGTTTGTTTGCAGTGTTTTGGGGGTTCGCCCCCACTGGTAATTCCCAGCCCTGCGGATCAAGCAATCTTTTAAAGTCTCTTATTTATTGGTTTATTTATTTTATTTACAAAATAAAGAATTTGTACCACGCAGAACTGCCTCTTGCTCTCCTTGCAGCACGAACCTTGCTTACCTTAAATTCAAAATCTCTTCCCTGGCACAAATCCAGGGTGGCGTTGTCTGGCAAATTTTAAATATTCCAATTACCACGTGTTGCCACACGTGTTAGAGTGGCTTCCTGGAAGTTACGTCATCGGGTAGCGGTCGGCAGCGAGGCGCGTCCCTCGTTGCTAAGGTGTCGATATGGCTATAACTCAAAAACTACGCGGTCAATTTTTTTTTTTTTAATGAGTTTTGAGACAGCCAGTGATGCATTTAATACAATTCAACCGAGTAAAACGCTCAGGAACGAAATCCGAAAAGCTCTTCAGTTGCCCTTGAAGGCCGAGCAATTCGATACGATTTGATACAGTTTAAGAGCAATACGGTTCGATATAGAGTGAAAACGATATGATAGTAAACATTAGTTGTGTGTGTTCGTACAGTATTTTAAACATATAAAAAAGACCACATTTGCGCAAACTTTCAACGGAAACATCTTACAAACAAAAAATAATTAAATGCAGCAGCTTTAGAAAAAAAGATTTAAAACTGCTAGTGTTATAATCCCATGTGCTCACCACCTGTGGGATGGGCCAAAGGGGTCGGCTGCGTAGGGAGTTGGGCAGCAGCCAAAGGCAGGGGCCTTGGCGGCCCGACCCCCAGCTGCAGAAGCTAACTCTTGGACATGGAATGTCACCTCTCTGGCAGGGAAGGAGCCCGAGCTGGTGTACGAGGCAGAGAAATTCCGACTAGATATAGTCGGACTCTCCTCCACACACAGCTTGGGTTCTGGTACCAATCCTCTCGAGAAGGGTTGGACTCTCTTCCACTCTGGAGTTGCCCACGGTGAGAGGCGCCGAGCAGGTGTGGGCATACTTATTGCCCCCCGGCTTAGCGCCTGTACGTTGGGGTTTACCCCGGTAGACGAGAGGGTAGCTTCCCTCCGCCTTCGGGTGGGGGGACGGGTTCTGACTGTGGTTTGTGCTTATGCACCAAACAGCAGAGTTCAGAGTACCCACCCTTTTTGGAGTCCTTGGAGGGTGTGCTGGAGAGCGCCCCCTCTGGGGACTCCCTCGTTCTTCTGGGGGACTTCAACGCTCACGTGGGCAACGACAGTGAGACCTGGAGGGGCGTGATTGGGAGGAACGGCCCCCCCCAATCAGAACCCGAGTGGTGTTTTGTTACTGGACTTCTGTGCTCGTCACGGTTTGTCCATAACAAACAGCATGTTCAAACATAAGGGTGTCCATATGTGTACTTGGCACCAGGACACCCTAGGCCGCAGTTCGATGATCGACTTTGCAATCGTATCATCGGACTTGCGGCCGCATGTTTTGGACACTCGGGTGAAGAGAGGGGCGGAGCTGTCAACTGATCACCACCTGGTGGTGTGTTGGCTCCGATGGCGGGGGAAGATGCTGGCCAGACCTTGCAGGCCCAAACGTATTGTGAGGGTCTGCTGGGAACGTCTTGCAGAATCCCCTGTCAGAAAGAGCTTTAACACCCACCTCCGGCAGAACTTCTCCCTTGTCCCGGGGGAGGTGGGGGACATTGAGTCCGGGTGGGCCATGTTCCGCACCTCCATTGTTGAGGCGGCCGATCTGAGTTGTGGCCGTAAGGTAGTTGGTGCGTGTCGTGGCGGCAATCCCCGAACCCGCTGGTGGACACCAGCGGTAAGGGATGCTGTCAAGCTGAAGAAGGAGGCCTACCGGGCCTTTTTGGCCTGTGGGACTCCGGAGGCAGCTGACATGTACCGGCTGGCCAAGCGCACAACAGCTTCGGCGGTCGCCGAGGCAAAAACTCGGACATGGGAGGAGTTTGGCAAGGCCATGGAAAAAGACTTCCGGACGGCTTCGAGGAAATTCTGGTCCACCATCAGGCGTCTGAGGAGAGGAAAGCAATGCACCATTAACACTGTGTATAGTGAAGATGGGGTACTGTTGACCTCGACTCGGGACGTCGTGAGTCGGTGGGGAGAATACTTCGAAGACCTCCTCAATTCCACCGACACGCCTCCCTTGGAGGGAGCAGAGTCTGGGGACTCCGAGGTGGGCTCTCCAATCTCTGGGGTTGAAGTCACTGAGGTGGTTGGAAAGCTCCTCGGTGGCAAGGCCCCAGGGGTCGATGAGATCCGCCCGGAGTTCCTAAAGGCTCTGGATGTTGTGGGGCTGTCATGGGTGACACGCCTCTACAACATCACGTGGACATCGGGGACAGTGCCTCTGGATTGGCAGACCGGGGTAGTGGTCCCCCTTTTTAAAAAGGGCGACCGGAGGGTGTGTTCCTGTTAAACTATGCTCTCAATTATGTTTAATTACCTGATTGTGTGCACCTGTGTGGGCGTGGTGAATAAATACCCTCCTGCATGCAGTCAATGTGTGTGCAGCGAGTGACCAAGCAAGCAGCAGCGTCTCCTTGTCCTCCTTAACTTTATAACACTTATATTCGGTGCTTCGCTAACTGCAAAGGTACGCTACGTGTACCGCTGTGAGGGTGAACTCTGCCAACAGGTTATGGGCCCAGATGCCAGCAGTATTTTAAACAGTTTAGCGACAGCGTGTTTCCACTTATGTGAGTGATGATAGCACGTTGCTAGCACGGTAGCACCATGAGCAGACGAGCCGACACGAGACCCAGCAGCCGCTGGCAGCGTCTCCAGTTCGATGGCGACGAAAAGAAATACGAAATATGGGAGGCGAAGTTTTTGGGACACCTTCGTTTGGAAGGGCTGAAAGACACGATTTTGTCAGAGCCAACAACCGAGGAAGAGGATGAGCTGCTCGAAGACGAGCGAAAGAATGAAGAAGCATACGCCGAGCTCATTCAATTTTTGGACGACAAAAGTTTGTCACTAGTCATGCGTGAAGCTGCCGATGACGGGCGGAGAGCACTGCACATTCTAAGAGACTATTATCAAGGTAAAGGAAAGCCGCGCATAATAAGCCTCTACACAGAATTAACTTCACTGCAGAAGGTGGAAAGCGAAACCGTAACAGAGTACGTGATCCGGGCGGAGACTGCAATCACAGCGCTACGAAATGCCGGCGAGACCTTGAGCGACGGACTGTTGGTGGCGATGGTTTTGAAAGGTTTGCCCGAGTCCTTCAAACCATTCACAATTCATATCACACAGAGTGATGAAACGATATCGTTCGCCGAATTTAAAACAAAGCTGCGCAGCTACGAAGACACGGAGAAAATGCGCGCAGCAGCAATCGATGACAACGTCATGAAAGTGCGCCAGCAGAGAAGACCCGCTGAAGCAGGTGATCGGGTAACCGAGAAGGCCACGGCCGGAATTGTGTGTTTTAAGTGTGGCACGAAAGGACACTTGGCAAGAGCCTGCCAGCGTAAACTCTGGTGCAGCTATTGCAGGAGCAACACTCACCGGGACGCAACTTGCAGACGGAAACAGCGGCGAGACCGAGATGAATCACGCAGAGTTTCCGGGAAGACAGCCGACCAGGACGGCGAATACTACTTCCGAGCAAGCGAGGGAGCAGCGCGAGTGGACGTGCGGGGCCTTATGGTTGACTGTGGGGCCACCTCGCACATCGTCACAGACATCGCAAAGTTCAAAAGGTTCGATGACAAGTTTCATGCCAAGACTCACTACGTGGAGCTGGCAGACGGCACACGGTGCAAGGGCATCGCAGAGCGCCGAGGCGACGCACAAGTTCGTCTAATTGACAGCAAAGGAAGACACGTGAACGCAACGCTAAGGAACGCGTTGTATATTCCATCATACCCACAAGACATTCTGTCTGTGAGGGCAGCCACTGCGAATGGAGCGACGGTGATCTTCAAGAAGGGGAAAGACGTTTTAATCTACAAAGACGGTACGAGATTCGATATGCACATGCACGATAGACTATATTATTTGCACACAGTAAATGATGATGATAACGAATGTAATGATAAATATAAAGGGTGTCATGATCTGCAAACGTGGCATGAAATACTTGGACACTGCAACTATCATGATATACAGAAGTTGCAAGATGTTGTTGATGGTATGGATATTAAGGGGTCAACAAACAAACCTTTAGAGTGTGAAGTTTGCATCCAGGGGAAGTTTTATCAGACAAGAAACAGGAACCCTGACATACGGGCTAAAACCCCACTAGAATTAGTTCACACAGACTTAGCAGGACCAATTCATCCAGAGTCTAGAGACGGGCACAAATACGCACTTTCATTTACTGATGATTTTACCAGTATGGTGTTTGTTTATTTTCTAAAGAATAAAAGCGACACAATATTTGCTACAGAAAAATTCCTAGCTGATATAGCCCCATATGGCAAAGTAAAATGTCTCCGATCTGATAACGGTACCGAATTTACAAGTAAAGCATATAAAACATTGCTCATTAAAAATGCAATTAAACATCAGACCTCAGCACCATATTCTCCCCATCAAAATGGGACAGCTGAGCGAAATTGGCGTACACTTTTTGATATGGCAAGGTGCATGCTAATTGAAAGTGGTTTGCCAAAACAATTGTGGACTTATGCAGTCCAAACTGCAGCTGTAATTAGAAACCGATGTTTTAACAATCGTATAAAACAGACGCCAATCGAGATGTTGACAGGAAGACGGCCAAATTTGTCTAAAATGCAAAAATTCGGATCAGAATGTTTTGCCTACACTCAAGAGAAGAGAAAACTTGATCCAAAGAGTGAAAAATGTGTTTTTATCGGATATGACAAATATAGTCCGGCATACATTGTTTATTTCCCTGCCAGCAGGAAGGTACAAAAACGGAGATTGGTAAAATTTGTGACGAAATCGGGTAAAGAAACGCAGACTAATTTTGCACCTAATAGTGATGATGATGATGATGATGATGATGACTTCATCCAAAACAGGTCTAGGTCAGACCAACCTCAAAGTATTGAGATAAAGCGTGAGCCTGAGTCTCCTAGAGATAGACGTTACCCTACTAGAGAGAGGAGACAGGTACACAGATTGTGGAGTTTTTAAAGAAGAGACTGATCAAGTCCAGAGCAACATTGATTATTGTTACCGTGTAATGTGCGGTATACCTGTGTCATTCACAGAAGCTGTAAAATCGGATAAGTCAAAAGAATGGTTGAGGAAATGGATTCTTTGAGAAAATGGCATATTTACCCTGACCAACCTGCCAGAGGGCGAGAAAGCAGTGGGGGGTAGATGGGTAAAGATGCAAACATGTTGATGTTAAGTATAATTTTATTCGTTCAACTGTAACTGGGGAAAAGTTTTGTTAGAATATTGTCCAACTGAAGATATGTTAGCAGATGTGATGACGAAGCCTGCAACAAAATTTTTAAGTTGATGAAATTTGAAAAATTTATGTTTGGAGAATGACTGAAACAGCAGTAGTGCAATATGACAGATTGTGAATACATGTTGTACTACATATGTAATATTGTAATTGTGACATGTGTATATTTTTGTTTTTGCTTATAATGTGAGAGCAAGTGGGGGTGTTAAACTATGCTCTCAATTATGTTTAATTACCTGATTGTGTGCACCTGTGTGGGCGTGGTGAATAAATACCCTCCTGCATGCAGTCAATGTGTGTGCAGCGAGTGACCAAGCAAGCAGCAGCGTCTCCTTGTCCTCCTTAACTTCAACAGTTTGTATCTACGTTTTATATTCGGTGCTTCGCTAACTGCAAAGGTACGCTACGTGTACCGCTGTGAGGGTGAACTCTGCCAACAGTTCCAATTATAGAGATATCACACTCCTCAGCCTCCCCGGTAAAGTCTATTCAGGGGTGCTGGAGAGGAGGGTCCGTCGGGAAGTCGAATCTCGGATTCAGGAGGATCAGTGTGGTTTTCGTCCCGGCCGTGGAACAGTGGACCAGCTCTACACCCTCAGCAGGGTCCTCAAGGTGCATGGGAGTTCGCCCAACCAGTCTACATGTGTTTTGTGGATTTGGAGAAGGCGTTCGACTGTGTGCCTAGGGGGGTCCTGTGGAGGGTGCTCCGGGAGCACGGGGTACCGAGCCCCTTGGTAAGGGCTGTTCGGTCCCTGTACGACCGGTGTCAGAGTTTGGTCCGCATTGCCGGCAGTAAGACGAATTCGTTCCCAGTGAGGATTGGACTCCGCCAAGGCTGACCTTTGTCACCAATTCTGTTCATAATTTTTATGGACAGAATTTCTAGGTGCAGTGTTGATGGTGTCCGGTTTGGTGGCCTCAGCATTGCATCTCTGCTTTTTGCAGATGATGTGGTGCTGTTGGCTTCATCAAGCCGCGACCTCCAACTCTCACTGGGGCGGTTCGCAGCCAAGTGTGAAGCGGTTGGGATGAAGATCAGCACCTCCAAATCCGAGACCATGGTCCTCAGCCGGAAAAGGGTGGCATGCCCTCTCCGGGTCGGGGATGAGATCCTGCCCCAAGTGGAGGAGTTCAAGTATCTTGGGGTCTTGTTCACGAGTGAGGGTAGGAGGGAGCGGGAGATTGACAGGCGGATCGGTGCAGCGTCTGCAGTGATGCGGACTCTGCACCGGTCCGTTGTGGTGAAGAAGGAGCTGAGCCAAAAGGCGAAGCTCTCGATTTACCGGTCGATCTACGTTCCTACCCTCACCTATGGTCACGAGCTGTGGGTCGTGACCGAAAGAACAAGATCCCGGATACAAGCGGCCGAAATGAGTTTCCTCCGCAGGGTGTCTGGGCTCTCCCTTAGAGATAGGGTGAGAAGCCCGGTCATCCGGGAGGGGCTTGGTGTCGAGCTGTTACTCCTCCGCGTTGAGAGGAGCCAGTTGAGGTGGCTCGGGCATCTGGTTCAGATGCCTCCTGGACACCTCCCTGGAGAGGTGTTCCAGGCATGTCCCACCGGCGGGAGGCCCCGGGGTCGACCCAGGACACGCTGGAGAGACTATGTCGCTTGGCTGGCCTGGGAACGCCTTGGAATCCCGCCGGAGGAGCTGGCTGAAGTGGCTGGGGAGAGGGAAGTCTGGGCTTCCCTGCTACAGCTGCTGCCCCCGCGACCCGACCCCAGACTAAGCGGAAGATAATGGATAAATGGATGGATGGATGGTGTTTTAATCATTAATAAGTAATAAATTATGCTTTCCCACTGGTATGATTGGGGGAATAAAAACATAGCATATTAGACGGACAGGTCAATAATCATTACGTTAACCTTATACACAGCAAAGTCATTCACTTATGCCTGTGTTTCCAAATTTTTTATTCCTCATCACTGTCTATATCTTTTTTGAGGGGAAGATATTTCTTGAGGAAGATCAACTAATCCACATGTTCATGTTTAAGTAGACTGCGTTTCGTGGAAACAATATACCGCCCTTCCCACCATTATAGTGGGTTAATTTTCAGGGTTAAAAACTCACGATCTCTGTACCGCTTCACACTTCACACTAGCTCTGTCCCGTACAGATCTGGCTGCCTTCATCACTTCAAAGTCTGACTTTTGTTTTCCTGGTGCGTTGAAAATCAATCGCTGCACGTCACTGGCGTCGGTGCTCAAACTGTCCATTGTTTTAGCATGTTGCTTCGTTGCCACTACAAGTTTTGTTTTGGGCTGTGAAGAAAACGCTACGGAGCGTGCATTACAGTGGTTTTGTTTGCTCTCGCGTTGTTATGACACGCCCGTGACGATAGGGTAGTGACGGCAACTACTAGCGGTTCTGACGAAATGCATGGTAGGAAGTTGAGGCAACCGCGACTGTGAGTGGTGCTTGTCCATATTACATGCGGTCACACTCTAGTGTGCTGTGTTGTGAATGACACAAGCGCAGTATGTGCTGTAAAAGTTAGATTATTATTATAGTAAGCAGTGCATTGTACTACGCCCTAATAGCCTATTCTTGTGCTCGCGATAGTCAAATCCCATCTCTGCTATCGGTTCCTTGAATATTTAATACTGTAGCTAATTACTGTCGAATGGTAACTTTACTATTGATACAGTTGTATCTCTCACCTGTAAAACCGGATATGTTCGTTTCAGTTTATTGTTCTCAAGCTTCATATAAATATGGCAGAAAACACTCAGATGACTTGAAGTTCCGCTCTGAGACCCCCAATTTGGCCAAATTTCAAAATTGTCCGATATGCAAGTGTGATACATCATTGGAAAGTTTAAAATCTCAAATTTTCTGGGGGAACAAACATTTTGGAAAGGAGGGCATTTTCTTAAAAAAAAAAAAAGAAAAAGTTTTTTCAACAGCAAAACCCTATCTGGAGGCGAGAGCACGCGAGAGCAGAATTACAGACGCCATGACTTTAACGAGATATTATCGCGTACTTATACCTTGTTTCAATCCAAAAACTCCAAGTCGCATGTATCACTGAGTGTCAAGACACAGCTGTGACTGGCCACAGCTGGATGTTTTGGGGATTTTATGGGTGAAACATGGTAATATAACAAGGGTCGCGATGCAGAAATCTTAGACATCAAGGAGTGGTCGAGATTTTCTTTTTCGTATATTTAACCTTTTAAACGTTCTTTTTTTTTTTTTTTCAATTATTCTTTGTTTGGATCAGTTATTTATCATCTAACATATCAGGAAAAATGCAACAGTAACAAAAAAAAAAAAAAAAAGCCGTTCCTAACATAACATTACTACACTGCAAAAACACACTTCCTAAAAACTAGTTAAATTCCCTTGTTATTAGTGTAAATCTATTGGAAATCAGTGAAATTATCTGCCAGGGCTTAAAGTGTATTTCACTCAGATTTTTTGAAGAAAAATAGCTGACAATTAGATTTACAGCCTTATTTCAAACAATAAATTTTATACTTAACCCTAAAAAACTTGTTTGTCAGAAATGTTCTTTATTCAAGAATAGGTATGGTTCAAAACATTTGAAAGCAATTTTTTGACCATTTTTTTTTAGAGATGTATGGGCTTAATAAGAACAAATGGCAATATTTACGTACTTCAAGTTAGTGGAATAATCTGGCGCATTTGTCTGTTAACTAGTCAAAACAAGTTGGGGAAAATTATTTGACTAGATTTAAGAAGAATTATCTGATTAAGACCTTATAAATTTACAGCATACTGAATGCATTACTGACTGGTTGACTTCTTGTGACTGAGGTTTGGTGTATGTTGAAATTATCATCTAACCACTGTGCCGTCATGATAAACATGCTTACTTGGCATCACTTGTCCAAATGTCCGTGGTGAAACTGATGTGATCAAGACTGGTGGTCGTATAAACTGCATTATTTTTTAATCGGGACTTTGGTTCTCGGGTCATTTCGGAAAAAAAAAAAAAAAGTCTCTCGTCTGGCATCTCCTCCTGCCTGTGCCTTTCAGTCAGTCCGGTGTTGTGCCAAAAAACAGCCGCCCCGCGTGAAATATCCCCCCTGACGGGAGTGCCCACACGTCACTCGTACAAACAGCTTTTTCTTACCAATCGATGGACACGGAAATGACATTCTTGTACGGTGAATATGTATTATTTTGCTCTGATTGAACTAATAAATCTTGTACTGTGAATATGTATTATTTTACTCTGCTTGAACTAATAAATCTTGCACTGTGAATATTAGGGGTGCAACGGATCACAAAACTCATGGATCGGATCGTTCTTCGGATCAAGAGTCACAGATCGGATCATTTTTCGGATCAGCGAAAAGCAAAAAAAAAAAAAAAAAAAAACACAAGTAAATATAATTTTTGTTTGTTTATTGAAAACTGAAATTGAAACTACATGTGCAAAGCACCCCTATTTGTGGACCCAGTCCTGCCTCCTTCACTGCATTTATTTGATTTTTTGCATTATCAGTTGTTACTGGGATATTCGTTCTGGGCCTCCGTATCTTCCATTCTTCCACTGCTTGTGTCAGTACCTGCGCAAGATGAGTGCCTGTGTGACTCTCGTAGAGGGGGCGTGTCTGCAGCACTGGACTTTTCATCTCCCACTCTGGTGTGATAAAGTGAGTGGTTATCGTCACATAACTCTCCGTTCCCCTGGACGTCCACCCGTCCGTCGTGAGCGCAACAGTTGACGCCCGGGATAGTTCATTTATAACGTTTTTTTTTTCTCCCTCGTAGAGATTTGCCACAATCTTTTCACTAAAGTGTGTGCGCGATGGGATGTCGTAGCGTGGCTCAAGCACTTTCAGCATGTATTTAAAGCCCTCATTTTGCACAACTGAATATGGTCTCATGTCTGCAGCTATAAACACACCGATAGCTTTAGTGATGGCTTTAGCCCGGTCGGATTGTGCAGGAAGAGGCTGCTTAAATGCCTTGGTGATGAGCCAGCTTTTGTTTTATCTTCGGTCAGTAAAACACCTGGGTGTTGTCGCTTCAAATGCGCGAACATACTGGATGTGTTTCCGCTGTCATATGGATTTCTTATGCCACAATGAGTACAGACTGTCGCGGTTTTGTCCACTGACCTTTTTCCTTTGTCATCATACTTGACAGGGAAACCAAAATGCGCCCATACAGGGGATTTAAGTGTAGCGGGGCGTTCCGCTTTCCTCCGCTTTCCTCCGCTTGCCATGTCTGCACTGTGCACTCTGCTCCCCTCTACACAAGTGTGTGCGGCCGGAGCACAATTTTTTTTCTCAGAAATCAATCCGCGGGTCACATGTGTGCCGAACCGATGATGTCGATCCGAACGGATCTCGGACCAATCATGATCCGTTGCACCACTAGTGAATATTTTACTCTGCTTCAACTAATAAATGTCATACCTGCGTGATTTTCATTGGGATATGGTCGTGAAAACCTGTAGACTAATACATTTTTGTTCAAAGATGGTTATGTGGCCCAGTGCACGATTTGTTACTAAAATACGATACTAGTAGTTTGTGTAATTTATTTATTTATTTAAAACTGACTGTAATGCGTCCATGAAAACATTTGATGTTTCACCTCAATAAAGCGTTATAAATAAGCGCTCCGGTCAGGGGGGACCTTTCACACGGGGCGGCAATTTTTCGGCACAATTAGCACCCATGCCAGGCCTCTGTCTGGCCGTGCTGCTTGATGAGTTAACCAGAGTTGAGCGGTGGCGGCAGCTACGTTCGTACCGGATATCCGCCCGCCCCGACCGGCTCGCCACGGCGTATTCGGGGCCTGGCTCTGCTCCGGACGAAGGCGCACGCCTTGCGTCCCGCACGCCGTGGGGGAACGCTCGAGACACCGGGGTGTTCGCCGGAGGTCCCGCTGCCGGGGAACCGCCTAGGGCAAGGCGGACGCGGCGGCGGCCTGCCGGACCGGCCAGAGCAGCGGGCTCCGTCGGAAGACGGGTACTTGTCAACTTGTCTTGTGCCGGTGTTTAGCCTAGATGGAGTTTACCACCCGCTTTGGGCTGCATTCCTAAACAACCCAACTACGGGAAGGCTGCAGCTTCTCTCCATCTTCACAAGCCCCGTAGTGTAGCTTCCTCTATGTGTGTTTACATTAGCGTTAGCATTCGCGCTAGCAGCAGCCTCGTATTTGTTCCAATAATCTTTGTCATGCAGCTTTAAATGGCTGATCGGGTTTACTGGTGTTGAATGAGGACGCTTTTTTTCCGCCTCGTGGAACTACTGCAGTGTCATCCCCCCCCACACACACACACACACACACAAACGGATAAATCGGCCCATGCTGGTGCAGAGCTCACATGGTCTCCACTCCAACTGCCTCTGTTGTGTAACTCTGCCTCCTCAACCCCTCTTCCGTCAGGGGCTTCAAAGAGGGGAGGGGTTGAGGAGGCGGCATTGCTGAATTGGGCAAAACTGCTTCGGTTGCATACATTTTGAGGCTAAATCAAGTATATAATTATCGGACTGCAGTATCGGTTGAATTTTTTAAAATCTGGATTATCTGTGTGACATCATAATTGCCATTATGGGCCGGTAATTATCAGTAACCGATATTATCGTGCATCTTTAGTATATATATATATATATATATATATATATATACATATATATATATATATATATTAATGGTTTTTAAGCACTTCAAATGTAATAATTATGATAAGTTTAAAACATGTTACAGTCCCACCAAACTACTTTTAAACAAGAATTAAGTAGAAAAATGCGAGTCTTTGAGTCTTTGAGTGGGTCCACTCAAATCCACTCAAGCTGCTCACTTACACACAATTAGTTCCCACGGCAGCTGTTTAACAGGGCATACGATGATTGACGCATGCGACGCTTTTAAGTTTCAGCTTCCCAGTGTCTCTGGCAAGCTCAAACCTTAATGTCTGTTAATCATGGTTAACTTTACGAAGCAACTCCAGTGCACAGCCTTACCAGGAAAAGCAGCAGGAGTGAGAGTGAGCGACTACGTGATTGGATCGGGGCAGCTCTATAAAATACTTTATTTATTTATTGAACAAAAAATCCGCAATGGACAGAGGATGCCAAGTTTGAACGCAAAGAAGGCCTCTCATATTTCATACACTGTAGGTTAAATACAACGCTGTTTTTGTAGACGCCTAGTAGTGCCATTGTGCACATTTTGAAAATGCGCGATCATTAAAAATTTGGACCGAAACGGCTGTTTTTGGATGGGAATAGCTAAAAAAAGATCCTCAGCACCCCCTGCTGTAAGTGACTTCCAGCGCCCCTGACTACTGTATCACATTGTGACCGTGCCATATCAAGCCAAATCATATCTTGAGTTGTATTGTCCCATCCCTAGTAAATTGGCTGCTAATCTGTTAACATTGAAATAGTAATGGTTAATAACTATACCACATAATATCAGCAAAGATGGGTAAAACTAAACTCCGTTATAATGAGTAGCTTCTTGAGAAAAATCTACTTCTTAGAGTAGTTTAACCACGCAGTACTTTTCACTCTTACTTGAGTAGGTTTGTGAAGAAAAAACACTACTCTTACTCTGCTACTTTGGGCTAAACTCCTCGTTACATTTTTCCTCTTTATTCTACATATTGACTCAGAAGTTTTAGAGGTAACAATGTTTTTCTCCACTAGAGGGCAAGCATGCTCTTTGGACAAGCCATAGTTCATCATGTTGTTATAGTCTGAATTCGATGATTTTTACGTCATCTTTATGGACTAACATGGTCATGTATTAGGTTATAGTACTGTATAATAATAACAGTTCATGTAGATCAGTACTTCTCAAATAGTGGGGCGGGCCCCCCCTTGGGGGTGCAGAGCAATGCTGGGGGTGGCGGATGTGATCTTGGGGAACATACTTTTTTACCGTACTAGAATAAAGTGTAATTGCACATCCACTCAGTGGGTGGCAGTGCCGCTCTCATTTTCAATGTGTGCGCAATATTTTTGAACAAAACGAGCACACAGCAAAGAGCACTGGAGATATGAAAAGCTAAGACAAGGAAATATGACAAAGCCTATGTAGCATTTGGCTTTGACTTTTAGTACAGTGGTGACAAGGAAAGGCCAGTCTGTTTACTTTGTCTAAAAATGTTTGCAGCGGAAAGCAGGAAAGATTTTTGTTCATCCAAAAAGGGCCGAATATTGCCAACAATCCTCCCGCTTTGTTAGTCTTACATCACTAAACCAGCGAGCACTGCCACCATCATATAAGGTGGCATACCAAGTTGCTCAGTGCAAAATAACCCCACACCATAAGAAAGGAGCTGATACTGCCTGCAGCAAAAATAAAAACTGTCCCTCTGTCCAATAACATTGTCGTTTTTGTTCGATTATTTTTGGTTTTTTCGGTCTAGTTGTTTGGCATATTGTCCTTGTGAGTTAATGTTGCTAATCAATTTTAATTGTATATTATTTATTGATTTTATAACATTTTATTTTTCAGTGTCAAACGGTCCAAAAATGTATCCTGAGTGTATTTTTACAGTATGGATGTTTTTTTGTTTTTTTTTTTGTTTTTTTTTTTTAATTAATTTTTTCTTTAATATTAAAAAGAACTCATTGTTATGCAGAGGTGTACTTATACCAATAAATATTTTATATACAAATTAAACTACAGTATATTTACAGTGGCGGCAGAGAGTTGGGGGGGCGCGGAATGTTTACGTCTTCCTGGGGGGGGGCATAACAGAAAATAATTGAGAAGCACTGATGTAGATGAAGTTGTGCAGAGACAAAAAACATTCACCATAAATAAATCAATTAATAAATACCATTACTTAAAAAAAAATCTGACAATGTAAGCAGTTACAATGTTACTCATTACTTGTGTATTTTTTTCAACGAATACTTTTTTACTTGTATTTGAGTACATTTTTGGATGACTACTTTCACTTGACTTATATTATTTACAAGTAAACATTTTGGATCCTCTACCCACCACTGACTATCAGGATAACATATCAAATGTAAATGTAAATGTAGTGGACTGAAAAAAAAACCAAGGTATTAATTATGAATAAAAATAAACAAGGGCGGTGAGGTACAAGCACTTTTAAGTTCAAAGCAGAGTCGAGAGATTTTCAAAGACGGGGGCTGGTACGGGCGCTGGAAGTCACTCACAGCAGAGGGTGCTGAGGATCTGTTTTAGTTTTTCTCATCCAAACACAGCCGTTTCGTTCAAAATTTGTCATGCTTGCGCGTTTTCGCCATACAAGGCGTGCACGAAGGCAGTACACACGCATGCTGGATAGTTTACATACTACTACTAGGCTACTACAAAAACAGCGTTCTATTTCACCTACAGTACGTGTTGGAGTTTTTGTATTGGAAATAAAAGCGCCCGTGGATTATAATGCAAATCTCCGCGGCTAGACGCCGCATTGACACACGAACACTTTTGAAAACTAAAAGGTCCAATGAGCCTCGGTTTAATACCGCGTTTTCATAACACTAAAATAAATTGCACACGAATAACCAACAGCACTCTGCACGGCGGAAGCTCAACAGCAACAGCAAATAATATTATGTTATGTTGGTCCTTTTTTTCTTGTTCATTTGGCCCACGTACTCTGTTGTAACACGTCTCTGTCAATCACGAGTAGTAACAGTAAAAAAAAAAAAAAAAAAAAATTATATATACAGTGTATCACAAAAGTGAGAACATCCCTCGCATTTCTGCAGATATTTAAGTATAACACTGACAAAATGACACTGACACAATGAAAAGTAGTCTGTGTGCAGCTTATATAATAGAGTTAATTTATTTTCCCCTCAAAATAACTCAAATATAGCTATTAATATCTAAACCCCTAGCAACAAAAGTGTGAACACCGCTTTGAAAAAACGTATATCCCTAATTGTCCAAAATGAGTACTGCTTGTCATTTTCCCTCCAAAATGTCATGCGACTCACTACAGGAGTGCTGTCTGCATTGCTGCAGAGATTGAAGAGGTGGTGGTGGGAGGGGGGGGGGGGGTCAGCCTGTTAGTGCTCAGACCATACGCCGAACTCTACATCAAATTTGTGTGCATGGCTGTCACCCCAGGAGGAAGCCTCTTCTGAAGACGGTACACAAGAAAGCCCGCAAACAGTTTGGTGAAGACATGTCAACAAAGCACATGGATTACTAAAACCATGTCCTATGGTCTGATGAGACAAAGATTAATTTGTTGGTTCCGATGGTCTCAAGCTTGTATGGCGGAGACCAGGTAAGGAGTACAAAGATAAGTGTGTCATGCCTACAGTCAAGCATGGTGGTGGGAATGACCCCCCCACTTCTTCAATCTCTGCAGCAATGCTGACAGCACTCCTGTAACGAGTCACATGACATTTTGGAGGGAAAATGACAAGTAGTACTGAATTTGGACATTTAGGGATGTACGTAGTTCCCATTCGGTGTGCTCACGTTTGTTCCCAGGGGTGTAGATATTTATGGCTATATTTTGATTTATTTTGAGAGGAAAATAAATTTACTCTATTATATAAGCTGCACACAGACTACTTTTCATTGTGTCAAAGTGCCATTTTGTCAGATTTGTCCCATGAAAAGATATACTTAAATATCTGCAGAAATGCGGGGGGTGTACTCACTTTTGTGATACACCGTACATTAATCACCCAACAAAAAAACTCATTTGTGAGCCAATATTTTTTTTTTTTTTTTTATTACTATTTTTGCACCATTGAAGAATATATTCTAATTTTCCATATTTATTGAATAACAATATCTATGAATGATTTTTGAAATTTGGGGTCTGCTGTTTCAAATATGAAATGTGAAAGTGTAGTTTGAAAGTGTGAGTATTATATATAATGTGGATTCAACACAGACGAGGAAGTTTGTGTAGAATTTATTACAAAAAAACCAATGGAGCACGCAAAAACACCCGAGAAAAAATACAAACAAAAATAGGCCCGAACCGAGTCGGCGAGAGAACCAAGGGAAAGGCACAGGATTTAAGGAAGCTCTACGGAATACAATCATCCTGCATGCAAAACATCTGATGAAGCCAGAATGGATGACAAGCAAAACAGTCATTGGTCACTGCTTCTCACATCGACACACACGTGTCTCTTCATCCGAACCTTCCAGGCGAATCTTTGAACACAAACGACGCAAGAAAATGGTTTTTCACCAGTGTGGGCTCTTGTGTGTGTTTTTAAGTTTTGTTTTTCAGTGAATCTTTGACCACAAACTTAGTAGGAAAAAGGTTTTTCACCAGTGTGGGTTCTAATGTGTATTTTTAAGTTATACTTTCGATTGAATATTTGACTACAAACTGAGCAGAAAAAAGGTTTTTCGCCAGTGTGGGTACTTCTGTGTGTTTCTAAGTTTTTTTCCCCGGTGAATCTTTGACCACAAGCTGAGCAGGAAAAGGTTTTTCGCCAGTGTGAGTTCTTGTGTGTCTTTTTAAGCTTTTTTTGTCAGTGAATCTTTTACCACAAACTGAGCAGGTAAAAGGTTTTTCGCCAGTGTGGGTTCTTGTGTGTATTTTCCCCTCTTGCTTTCGACTGAATCTTTGACCACAAACTGAGCAAGAAAAAGGTTTTTCGCCAGTGTGGATTCTTGTGTGTGTGTTTAAGTTGCCCTTCTGAGTGAATTTATGACCACAAACTGAGCAGGAAAAAGGTTTTTCGCCAGTGTGGGTTCTTGTGTGTGTGTTTAAGTTGCCCTTCTGAGTGAATTTATGACCACAAACTGAGCAGGAAAAAGGTTTTTCGCCAGTGTGGGTTCTTGTGTGTCTTTTTAAGCTTTTTTTGTCAGTGAATCTTTTACCACAAACTGAGCAGGTAAAAGGGTTTTCGCCAGTGTGGGTTCTTGTGTGTATTTTCCCCTCTTGCTTTCGACTGAATCTTTGACCACAAACTGAGCAAGAAAAAGGTTTTTCGCCAGTGTGGATTCTTGTGTGTCCTTTTAAGTTTTGCTTTTGAGAGAATCCTTGACCACAAACAGAGCAGACAAAAGGTTTTTCGCCAGTGTGGGTTCTTGTGTGTGTTTTTAAGTTTTGTTTTTCAGTGAATCTTTGACCACAAACGGAGCAGGAAAAAGGTTTTTCGCCAGTGTGCCTCCTCATATGCGCACGACAAGTATACTTATTTGCAAACGTTTTCCCACACTGAGAGCATTTACAGAGTTTGTCGTCACTGTGAGATTTCTTATGACCCTCATCATCGTAAGGGGAGTGTGACGTGGCGCCATTTTTGTCTGACGGAGCAATGACAATGTCTGCTTGCAATTCTTCTGTTGAGCTGCTGCTGCTGCTGCTGCTTGGAGGCTCCGTTCTTCTGCCTACCTCACTCGGACAGTCTTCACTCTTCAAAGGCTCACCAATCGACCTGGTGATATGTTCCTCCTCTTCCTCTTCTTTAACATATGGCAGCTCTTCCTCCTCCTTTTTGATTGGAAGTTGCTTCTGTTGACAGGGGTCTGGCTCCTCCTCTTTGATTTGGGGGAGCTCCACATCCTCTTTAATGCCAGGATATTGTGGCTCCTGCCGCTCAGCACCAAGATATTTTCTGAAACCTGCAAGACGCAAAAAACCCCCCCATTGATATATTTTAATTTATATATATATACAGTGGGGAGAACAAGTATTTGATACACTGCCAATGGGAAAACCCATTGACAGTGTATCAAATACTTGTTCTCCCCACTGTGTATATATATACCTGTATATTATATATATCACCGGCCACTTTATTAGGAACACCATGCTAGTAACGGGTTGGACCCCCTTTTGCCTTCAGAACTGCCTCAATTCTTCGTGGAATAGATTCAACAAGGTGCTGGAAGCATTCCTCAGAGAGTTTGGTCCATATTGACATGATGGCATCACACAGTTGGTGCAGATTTGTCGGCTGCACATTCATGATGCGAATCTCCCGTTCCACCACATCCCAAAGATGCTCTATTGGATTGAGATCTGGTGACTGTTGAGGCCATTTGAGTACAGTGAACTCATTGTCATGTTCAAGAAACCAGTCTGAGATGATTCCAGCTTTATGACATGGCGCATTATCCTGCTGAAAGTAGCCATCAGAAGTTGGGTATATTGTGGTCATAAAGGGATGGACATGGTCAGCAACAATATTCAGGTAGGCTGTGGCGTTCCAATGATGCTCAATTGGTACCAAGGGGCCCAAAGAGTGGCAAGAAAATATTCCCAACACCATTACACTACCACCAGCAGCCTGAACCGTTGATACAAGGCAGGATGGATCCATGCTTTCATGTTGTTGACGCCATATTCTGACCCTACCATCCGAATGTCGCAGCAGAAATCGAGACTCATCAGACCAGGCAACGTTTTTCCAATCTTCTATTGTCCAATTTCGATGAGCTTGTGCAAATTGTAGCCTCAGTTTCCTGTTCTTAGCTGAAAGGAGTGGCACCTGGCGTGGTCTTCTGCTGCTGTAGCCCATCTGCCTCAAAGTTCGACGTACCGTGCGTTCAGAGTTACTCTTCTACCTTGGTTGTAACGGGTGGTTATTTGAGTCACTGTTGCCTTTCTATCAGCTCGAACCAGTCTGGCCATTCTCCTCTGACCTCTGGCATCAACAAGGCATTTCCGCCCTCAGAACTGCCGCTCACTGGATATTTTTTGTTATTCGGAACATTCTCTGTAAACCCTAGAGATGGTTGGATGTGAAAATCCCAGTAGATCAGCAGTTTCTGAAATACTCAGACCAGCCCTCCTGGCACCAACAACCATGCCACGTTCAAAGTCACTCAAATCACCTTTCTTCCCCATACTTATGCTTGGTTTGAACTGCAGGAGATTGTCTTAAACCATGTCTACATGCCTAAATGCACTGAGTTGCCGCCATGTGATTGGCTGATTAGAAATTAAGTGTTAACGAGCAGTTGGACAGGTGTACCTAATAAAGTGGCCGGTGAGTGTATATATACAGTATATATAATTAAACATAATTACATTATTAAATTATTATTATTTATATAAGTTATTAAAAAGAATTCAGAGAAGTATTGTACTTTAAAAGTGTTGAAATTACATAAAATGCACATATTACTTGTATTTTTAGTTTTAAACATATTGTATGACTCTCACAGAATTACATTTAAAAATATGTGGTGTTCATGGCTCTCTCAGCCAAAAAGGTTCCCGACCTCTGACATAGAGGGAAATCTTTCGATTTGTCGATGCAGTGGTGCAACCTTAATGTCGGCTAACGAGTCCATTGCACGGCAACTAAGTAAGCAACAACACGATATAAAAGGAATGAAAAATACTATATTAGACTGATAAACATTTCTGCACTAATGAGGAAAAAGTAATGCTTGGGATCACCTTTAATGTGTAAGAAATCTTCCTCTTCCTTGATGGATGGCGACCCTTCCTCCTCCTCCTCCTTGATGCCTGCTGGTGACTCCTGGTGCTCAGAATAATGGGCTTGGCTGACATTTTGATCTGCAAGACCACAAACAAATCGGATGTCTTCATTTGAAAACTTGCGTCCCCAAAGTGGATTTTTGTTGGAAAAAATTCATCCTTGCCATTTTTTGGGTTATTCGTCTTTTGTTGCCTTCCAAACCAGCACAAAAGTCATTCAAAGTGCTTGACATCACATTAACTGCGATTAAAAATTGGAATCCCCAAACAGCATTACTGTTAACATTAATGAGGAATTCTCATCACCACGATCTGTCATGTACAGTGTACTTATCATCGAAAGTGAACCAACCTTCTAGTCTGTGAAGAACAACCTTAGCGTGCATTAGTTTGCACACAGTTGAGTGTCGGTGACGTAGGGGCTCCTCTTTCATACCAAAAAGATGCTCCTGGAAGACAGACATTTTTCCCACTTGATTTCTGAATGCTAAGACCCAAGATTGGCTAATGATTTTTTAGCTGGACACATCGTCGAGACAAACAGCAAAGAATGAAAAAAAAAAGGCGAGTCTTTATCTTTTATCTTCTTTATTTCTTTTTATTCTTTCATCTCTTTCTCTTATAAACAGCCAATCGGGAGAGCGGCTGTGGCAAGCGAGCCAGGGCCATGAAAAGAGGGTTAAGACACCCTTTGTTCTCGCCACAGTTGGTCACAAGGTTTATGTAGGGCGTGAGTAGTTCCAAGCACAAGCAGCGCTGTATTGGTTTACAATGGAACTGACAGCAGTAATTGCGACAATTATGGAAAAATGGATAAAATCACATATCTGAGTACTTGTTTGATTATATCATTGCATTATGACATATATTTAGGTGTTAGTTTCACATTTGTCGTGGTAAGGCGACAACTGAAAACTATGTAAACTAACGCAAAAGTGTACTTTCCTATGTTGTGGAGTGAAAGTATTATGCTTGTGTTAGCATTAGCACGTGAAATTGACTTTTACAGTGAAATGCAAGAGGATTTAGGTTTTTCTTTTTCACAACTAGAATAAGTTTTTTTTTCCAGAGAATGTCTAGCTTTCCTTGATTCACCTACCTGTGGTAATATATTAAAGACAAGACCATGTATAAAATATTTTGTTTCCAAGTTCTAAGTGGTAGTTCCTAGTTTGTTTTGTCGCATTGACATATAAAAACACTTTTGTTCCCCAAAAGGTTTGGGCTTGTGGTCACGACTTTTAAATTCTATTTTCCACTTTTCTTTACTGTTGCAGTTTCTAATGCTTATATATATATATACATATATATATATATATATATATATATATATATATATATGTATATATGTATATATATATATATATAATGTGTGTGTGTGTGTGTGTGTGTGTACATATACAGTGGGGAGAACAAGTATTTGATACACTGCTAATGGGTTTTCCCATTGGCAGTGTATCAAACACTTGTTCTCCCCACTGTATATATATACAGGGCCGGCACCGGCCATTTGGGGGCCCTAAGCGAAATAATGCCAAGGGGCACATATTTTTGTAAAAATTTATTAAAATTGTAACTTAATGTGTATCTTTCTTGATCCTTTGAATCATCAAAAGTACAAAATATGATTACATGGAACAAAATTTAGCCCAGGAAAATATTCGTCAACAAAAACGTGTACTGTGGGGAGTGCACAACTACGTAATTTAGTAGATTCACCATAGGCTGGTCCATGACATACTACTTGATAATAATGTCCGATATAAATGAAATGACTACACTAGGACAGTTCATTTTCTCCAGGGTATTTTGCCGACTATTTTTTATACCTGTCCACACTTCGTTTAAGGTGCGTTGAAGGCCCCCCCACTTCTGCAAGGTACGCCTGCATTTGCAAAAATTACGCATGCGTAAAAAGGAGAAGCCTCATGTGTTACGTCATCGCCCGCACGGTTTATCTCTGAAACGGAAACTCTTTCCTAGCCCACGGAAAATGTCGAAATTACAACTCCTTCTAGACTGTCATTATTTTGTGATCACTGTTTTTTTCGTGATCGCAATTAACCGCATCACATAGGAGCGAGAGTGGAAGGGAGAGCACGCTCTGCTTTTACGTGCAGGTGCAGGCGCCGTGTTGTGATTGAAATAAATATTTATAAAACAATGGAAGTCTGACATCATTACTTGGGATGTTACAATCGATGCTCAGTTGTGCTCTCACCACTTGGAAAATAACAAATAGAAGCATATGTTGTGGCGCTGGGTGGCTGGAAGCCGCAACCAGGCTGCTTGTGCATAAAAGTGGCGATCCTGGAATAGGGAATGGGACGTACTACGTCATTGTTTGGACGCGGCTCCATGCTGGTAATATGATTCACTTCCGGTCCGGCAGACTTAATGCGGATTGTAACGTGTGGTAGTGCTAAGCTAACTCCTTCGGTGTTTTAGAAAGAAAATATGGGTGCTTATTGTTGCGTTACCGGGTGCAACAGCGTCTCCTACGACAAAAAAAGGGGTTAGGAAAAATGGACTCACTTTTCACCGTTTTCCTGCATGGAGGACCAAATATCAGATCACGAAGGTACGACGGATGGCTGGATTGCAGCGGTTCGTCGGAAAAGCATTTCTTATGATCATATTTCTGCTGGAATGAGAGTGTGTTCCTGTCATCTCTACTCTTGTAAGTTGAACGATTTATCCACTTTTGGTTTCAATACGTTTTTGTTTTTTTACACCGTTGTGTAAATCTGCCTCGGTAGCAATGCTCGCCTACTACGACTCACCTACCTGTTGTGTTCCTAGGTAAACCTGCTGACAACACATCCCGATTGGTCACCATCTCTCTTCTTGGATCATTTGACAAAGAAAATTTGTTCAATTGAGTGGTTCCTTTTGTCCTGTGTCGGACTCAAACAAGCCCCTGCAGCAGACGCCATCTGGGTCTGCCCTTCTTGTCGATAAACTGCGGGCTTTTAACTTGTGAAAATGCAAGAACTTTAATGCACATATTTATTCTGCCTGGCTATTTAACTAAGGCCAGTGAAGTGTTTTGTTTTTTTTAACCACTTTGACAAAGACACGTTTCATTGTAATGTTGAATTTATATATTCTATTATTATTTTTAATTTATAATATTCTTATCCCCTGAAGACGCAAAAAAAAACCTATTATGCAACGCGATTTTTTGTCCAAAAATTGGCTCTGCCTTTGAAGTGTGATAACTAAGTCATTTATGAATATTTTTTGACTTTCGACCTCTCAAACTATTCAGTGGCATCAGACCTATCCATAGATATATAGTTTTGATTTATTCATTTATTTTTGATACTCTCTATGTACAATAAAAGCAATAAAGTGCTTTGAGCGAAAAAGCAATGATGTGTACTTCTATATAAATAAAAATTTCAAAGTGGAATATTTGATACGAGTAATTAGAGCCTTGAATATGTTAATAAATCATAACAACAGATTTTTTGTAGCATGCACATTTTTTTGGCAATGGCCATTTTCTATTTTTTACCCTGAAAGAGGACTTTTTGTCCAAAAATTGGCTCTGCCTTTGAAGTGTGATAACCAAGTCATTTATGAATATTTTTTTACTTTCGACCTCTCAGACTATTCAGTGGCATCAGACCTATCCATAGATATATAGTTTTTATTTATTTATTTATTTTGGATACCCTCTATGTACAATAAAAGCAAAAAAGTGCCTTGAGCGAAAAAGCAATTATGTGTACATCTATATAAATAAAAAAATCAAAGTGGAATATTTGATATGAGTAATTAGAGTCTTGAATATGTTAATAAATCATAACAACAGAATTTTTGTGGCATGCACATTTTTTTGGCAATGGCTAATTTCTATTTTTTACCCTGAAAGAGGATTTTTTGTCCAAAAATTGGCTCTGCCTTTGAAGTGTGATAACTAAGTCATTTATGAATATTTTTTTACTTTCAACCTCCCAGACTATTCAGTGGCATCAGACCTATCCATAGATATATAGTTTTTATTTATTTATTTTTGATACCCTCTATGTACAATAAAAGCAAAAAAGTGCCTTGAGCGAAAAAGCAATTATGTGTACATCTATATAAATAAAAAAATCAAAGTGGAATATTTGATATGAGTAATTAGAGCCTTGAATATGTTAATAAATCATAACAACAGAATTTTTGTAGCATGCACATTTTTTTGGCAATGGCTAATTTCTATTTTTTACCCTGAAAGAGGATTTTTTGTCCAAAAATTGGCTCTGCCTTTGAAGTGTGATAACTAAGTCATTTATGAATATTTTTTTACTTTCAACCTCCCAGACTATTCAGTGGCATCAGACCTATCCATAGATATATAGTTTTTATTTATTTATTTATTTTTGATACCCTCTATGTACAATAAAAGCAAAAAAGTGCCTTGAGCGAAAAAGCAATTATGTGTACATCTATATAAATAAAAAAATCAAAGTGGAATATTTGATATGAGTAATTAGAGCCTTGAATATGTTAATAAATCATAACAACAGAATTTTAGTAGCATGCACATTTTTTTTGGCAATGGCTAATTTCTATTTTTTACCCTGAAAGAGGATTTTTTGTCCTAAAATTGACTCTGCCTTTGAAGTGTGATAACTAAGTCATTTCTGAATATTTTTTTGACTTTCGACCTCTCAGACTATTCAGTGGCATCAGACCTATCCATAGATATATAGTTTTTATTTATTTATTTATTTTGGATACCCTCTATGTACAATAAAAGCAAAAAAGTGCCTTGAGCGAAAAAGCAATTATGTGTACATCTATACATAAAAAAAGAATCAAAGTGGAATATTTGAAATGAGTAATTAGAGCCTTGAATATGTTAATAAATCATAACAACAGATTTTTTGTAGCATGCACATTTTTTGGCAATGGCAATTTTCTCTTTTTTACCCTGAAAGAGGATTTTTTTTGTCCGGAAATCTGAAGTGTGTCATTTCTGAATTTTTTTTTTTTCTTAACTTTCGACCACTCAAAATATTCTGTGGTATCAGACCTATTTTATACAAAATAATTAGAACCTTGAAAAGGTCAAAGAGTCACAACAAAGGATTTATAGTTAACAGAATTTATAAACAGCCAACAATGAACAACATGAACGTGAACATGAACAATAAGCTAATGGTGAACAAACATGAACATGAACAATGAACTAACGGTGAACAAACATGAACATGAACAATAAACTAATGGTGAACAAACATGAACATGAACAATAAACTAATGGTGAACAAACATGAACATGAACAAACAACTTTTTTTTTTTTTTTTTTAACACTTCTTGCAAACTGGATTCATGTGCTTTTTGCACACGGGTATGCCACATTTTGTGCAAACGTTGGATGCCCGCAGTGGGCTTTGACAAAGTCCGCACTGTTTCCTTTTGGGAGAAGGTCCAGGTTCCGCCTCTGGCGCCTAAAAGGGAAAGGCTACCTGTCGGTCCGGTATTGGCGATCGGCGCACCATTTCCGGCTGAATTAGTGCCATGCCAAGCTCCTCGAGGAAAAGTCTCCTCTTGTAGCGCTTGTTGGCATTCCAGTCCGGGTTTATCTTGGTGTACAGGACGAATGCGTTGTAGCATGAAATGTCAATCATGTGATAGAAGAGACACATTGGCCATCTCTGTGCCCGCCGGCGGACAGAGTAGGTGCTGCAGGCCTGAAAAATACAAACACATCCACCCCCCAAAAAACATCAGATGACATCATATTTGATGACAATATACTTTGATATAAAGCACGCACAAAGATAAAACATGTCCTTACCTGGTCCAGGCGGTCTACAGTACCTTTGCACCGGTTGTAAGCCAGTATCATTTCAGGCTTTTGCTTCTTGCAGTGCTGAACTTGAGGCTCCCTGTGCTTGGTGCTGAGCACGAGAACGCTCTTGCCTTTTTTGGGGCAGTAAGACACCAAACACTTGTCTGCAGTGAACGCAAAAATGCTGGAAAGTGGTGCTCTGCCAGTGTGGCTGAGGAGCTGTAGTGGGAGTTCAGCCTTATTTTTTCTCAGTGTTCCAACCAAGGATATATATTTTTTTTTTAGTTCATCCGCCAGGGGGAACGAGGTGAAAAAATTGTCCGTCGTTAGGGTGTGACCCTCAAGATCATCACACAAGCGTAAGACAACTTGCATGGCCAGGTTCTTCTCACGCGGTCCACCAGGTGGCTTACCCGTGTAGACCTCAAGTTTCTAGGCATATGCCGTTTCGACATCGCACAATGCCCATATTTTTAATCCATATTTTCCCGGCTTTGATGGCATATACTGCCGGAAGGAGCAGCGTCCCCTAAACGAAATCAACTGCTCATCGACGCACACCTCCCTGCCGAGACTATACATGCGGGGCAGGAGGCTCTTCCACATCGTCCAAATATCGATGATGGGCGACATCTTTGTTGCATGATGACGCTGGGGCCTCCGTAGTTTGTCGTCGAACCGTAAAAGCCTGTTGACTTTGATGAACCGCGTATGCCCCATTGCCTGCCCGAAAAAAGCGCGCCCAGTTTTTTTGTCCCACAGGCTTCTAGTATTCTCGTGCCGAGATTTGTACACCCCAGCGAGAATCAGAAGGCCTAAATATGCCCGGATCTCCTGGGCGTTCAGCGCCACCCAACCAGCTACCGTCCGGTAGCCTTGCAGGTTTGTCATGTCCACAATTGGGCGGATTATGTCCTCTGTGAAAAACAGGTCGAAGGCCGACTCGGGGCTCTGGATCCTGGCTGTGGCGTACGATGTCGGGCCTGGCAATGGAATGGCCGGGGGAATGTAGTGTGTGGCGACATCATTTGAAGCTGACCACCTGATTTTCCCGTTCTTTGACATCCAGGGGTTCGCAGCTACCTCCTCCGGTTGTTTGCGCTCGCCCTCCTCCTCGTCGCTTTCGTCGTCGTCGTGCTCGCCCTCCGGGCTTTCGCTCTCCGAATGATCCGACTCGTTAGATCCAAGCTCGGGGAAAAAATCCGAATCACTGTCATCGGTGGTGTTTTCGGATGGAGTAGAAAAAGCATCCTCTCCCTGCTCCATTATAATTTTTCTCGCTTCGTCTGCCGTAAATCGTCGCTGCATTGTTTTCGAGGTGTAGTGACTGTAGTCAACCAGAGCTGTGTGGTAAATGCTCAACACGCTCTACATATTCCGAAGAGGCGGGGAGATTCAAATTCAAACGCTGGACCAATCATATTTGAATTAGCATCAACAAACAATAATTCGGCCAATCCCCTTATCGGATCAGCCTTTTCAAATTGAGCAGCTGCAGATTCTGCACACAAACGCGCATTCTCAAGTGCACAAATTTCAACTAACACTTTATTTTGCAAAATAACTTCACCCAGCAATGCACTCACACACACATGCACCTACTTGACCAATCCGGACAGTTAGAATGATAGCCGTGTAGCCCGATTGTTCGTTTAGCGCAGACAGGGAAACTCATTAGTTAGTCTGTGTCGCCATCCAGTGGATTGTGGGTGTCAAAACTTTTCCACCGAAAATTTCCAATCTCTCCTGTTCCTCGAGTCGCTTCTAAGTTGATTGAAGCGGAAATCACGGGAAATGCATGATAACACACGAGGTTTACATTGCATCAACAAATATAAATTATAATGGGAGTCTATCTGCCAAAAATTGGATATCAGTCACCATATGTAACTTTTATTAGATGGCTCAGAGCTGCAACACTTTACAAATGTCAGCATGGTCCCTTTTTTTTTTTTTTTTTTCATGTATTCCAATCCTGGAAACTTTGAAGCACCCACAATTTTTCCTTTATGCTTTTATCTTTGAAGATACATCATCACAGCCAAAAAATGGTTTTTGTTTTTTTACACCGTTGTGTAAATCTGCCTCGGTAGCAATGCTCGCCTACTACGACTCACCTACCTGTTGTGTTCCTAGGTAAACCTGCTGACAACACATCCCGATTGGTCACCATCTCTCTTCTTGGATCATTTGACAAAGAAAATTTGTTCAATTGAGTGGTTCCTTTTGTCCTGTGTCGGACTCAAACAAGCCCCTGCAGCAGACGCCATCTGGGTCTGCCCTTCTTGTTGATAAACTGCGGGCTTTTAACTTGTGAAAATGCAAGAACTTTAATGCACATATTTATTCTGCCTGGCTATTTAACTAAGGCCAGTGAAGTGTTTTTTTTTTTTTTTTAACCACTTTGACAAAGACACGTTTCATTGTAATGTTGAATTTATATATTCTATTATTATTTTTAATTTATAATATTCTTATTTGCACTAATGTAGACTTTAAACTGTCAATTCAAATAGTGTTGGAAAAGTTGCAATACCTAAAATAGAAATGCAAGAACTGTAAAGTACATATTTATACACCTTTATTTACTTAAGGCCACTGGATGTTTTTTAACTGCTTTGAAAAATACAGGTTTTGTTGTGATCTTGTATTTATATAGTATATAGCTTTTTATAATGTATTATATTATGTATTATAATATTTGCTGCCCCCTGCCAGAGTGTGGGCCATTTTGTACTAAAAGGATTTTAAACTGTCAGTTCAAATACTGTGTTGGAGACTAGTACTTGCAATACTTGAAATGGAAATGCAAGAACTTTAAAGCACATATTTATTCTGTCTGGCAATTTACCCAAGGCCAGTAAATAGTGTTTTAAACTGCTTTGACAAAGACACGTTTATTGTAATCTTGTATTTGTGTATTACGTATAATTTATTATATAATATTTGCTGCCCCGTCAGACAGTGGGCCTTGTTTGCACTAATTTAAAGATTTTAAACTGTCAATTCAAATATCGTATTGGAGAAATTGTATTACTTGAAATAAATCTATTGCAACTTATCAGTCCCAGTTCTTGTCTACAACACTGTCCAAAAATTGTCAATGCATATTCCAAATAGAATAACAAAATTAAGTCACCTGACTTTGTAATTATTACACCTGTTTATTATGAAGACCTGAAGTAAACAACAAGCAGTTACAGTTTGTCAAGAAGTTGTTCAAGTCATGTTTTGGTATTCATATTTTGTTGACTTTTCACAACAACACTTGGGCTCGTGTTTGTAAGAGCACAGCAAACAGAAGTTTCAGCGTGCACTCTTCGCCTTTCCAACCTCTCATAATGCTCCGATGTGGTGCGCTTGACCTCAGAATAACCCAAGAAGAGATATGGTGACCAATCGGGATGTGTTGTCGGCATTTCATATGCAGGTTTTCCTAGGAACACAACAGGTAGGTGAGGAGGAGGAGTAGGTTAGCATTGCTACCGAGGCAGATTTACACAATGGTAAAACAAACAAACAAAAAAAAAAAACGTATTGAAACCAAAACGGATAAATCGTTCAACTTACAAGAGTAGAGATGACGGGAACACACTCTCATTCCAGCAGAAATATGATCAAGAGAAATGCTTTTCCGACGAACCGCTGCGCCCCAGCCATCCGTCGTGCCTTCGTGATCTGATATTTGGTCCTCCATGCAGGAAAACGGTGAAAAGTGAGTCCAGTTTTCCTCGCCCTTTTTTTTGTCGTAGGAGAAGCTGTTGCACCCGGTAACACAACAATACACACCCATAATTTCTTTCTAATACACTGAAGGAATTAGCTTAGCACTACCACACGTTACAATCCCCGTTGAGTTTGGTGGACCGGAAGTAAAGCATATTATCAGCATGGAGTCGCGTCCAAACAATGACGTAGTACGTCCCATTCCCTATTGGCAACTGTTTTGTCAGGCAGAAAAATCTGGGAAAAAAACTGATCGCGCTCTTCTTTGACTGGGGGTACCACGCAGGTCACTTTTCGGGGTTTAATTTTCCTCTACGGATTTTTATATACAATACTCATGTTCGGTCGGCATTGACTTGGGGGGGTCAGCCCCGCAGCAAGCTGATCGGAGATAACTCGGGAGACGAGCTCTAAAAAATGCTCATCTCCACCTCATCCGCGATGGGAGGACCCCAAATGGGCACTGAATTGAAGCATATTATTGAGAAGTAGTTTGAAGCTTCAAGAAAAATGTGTGGAAAAGAAAAGAGCAGGAATGCCACGTCGTGATCGTCCCCCTCCACTGTTTACGATGCTGTCATGCCGCACTATAAAACAGCGACGGCATGACGTCCCTTGCTGAGTATGCGAATGTTGTACGGTGACAGCAGTCCATATTAGACGGCGCTGAGGCATCGGGTAACATTACCGCCTACATTAACCATCTAACAACTAATCCATATAGCCGACATGTGGTATAGTCCAAGTGATTACACGTTTAAGGCCATTGTCCGTCCTAGTGTAGATATCTACACTCTTCAGTCCAAATGCATACTATGCCAATATTTCGTTTGACTACAATCAGCGGAAGCCGTACATTTGCCGTTGCCAACAGGTGACAACTTGCTCGGCTTTACTTGATTAGCTCCGGGCCTTCGCCCTGCGGCTAATGGCAATTACCAGTATGACATATTGACAAGCTCAGCTGACAACACCGTTCAAGTCGGAGTTTCTTGCACAACGACAACATCAACAACATGCTCTATTACCTTGATACTGTTATTTATTTTCTTCTCCGATTTTCTACGTCTTTCGTTTCTATGCTCCAGAAGGATTAATTGTCTTCGACATTTCCGTGCATTCATTTTCCAAGCAGGTTTGAGCACCAATCATGGCAAAGCAGGTTCAACGTCACTCCCCAGGTTGCCAGATTGTAATGACAAGAAAATGGATGTTTGCATAGATAAACGGCAAAGCGTGCCACATTATTCACGATGCTCTATTAACAACGTATAAAATGAGGTTGCCAGATTGGGGGCCCCCTCGTGGTGGCCCAAAGCAGCTGCATAGTCTGCGTATAGGCTGGTCCGGCCTTGCATATATACAGTGCCTTGCAAAAGTATTCGGCCCCCTTGAATCTTGCAACCTTTCGCCACATTTCAGGCTTCAAACATAAAGATATGAAATTTAATTTTTTTGTCAAGAATCAACAACAAGTGGGACACAATCGCGAAGTGGAACAACATTTATTGGATAATTTAAACTTTTTTAACAAATAAAAAACTGAAAAGTGGGGCGTGCAATATTATTCGGCCCCTTTACTTTCAGTGCAGCAAACTCACTCCAGAAGTTCACTGAGGATCTCTGAATGATCCAATGTTGTCCTAAATGACCGATGATGATAAACAGAATCCACCTGTGTGTAATCAAGTCTCCGTATAAATGCACCTGCTCTGTGATAGTCTCAGGGTTCTGTTTAAAGTGCAGAGAGCATTATGAAAACCAAGGCAGGTCCGAGATACTGTTGTGGAGAAGTTTAAAGCCGGATTTGGATACAAAAAGATTTCCCAAGCTTTAAACATCTCAAGGAGCACTGTGCAAGCCATCAAATTGAAATGGAAGGAGCATCAGACCACTGCAAATCTACCAAGACCCGGCCGTCCTTCCAAACTTTCTTCTCAAACAAGGAGAAAACTGATCAGAGATGCAGCCAAGAGGCCCATGATCACTCTGGATGAACTGCAGAGATCTACAGCTGAGGTGGGAGAGTCTGTCCATAGGACAACAATCAGTCGTACACTGCACAAATCTGGCCTTTATGGAAGAGTGGCAAGAAGAAAGCCATTTCTCAAAGATATCCATAAAAAGTCTTGTTTAAAGTTTGCCACAAGCCACCTGGCAGACACACCAAACATGTGGAAGAAGGTGCTCTGGTCAGATGAAACCAAAATTGAACTTTTTGGCCACAATGCAAAACGATATGTTTGGCGTAAAAGCAACACAGCTCATCACCCTGAACACACCATCCCCACTGTCAAACATGGTGGTGGCAGCATCATGGTTTGGGCCTGCTTTTCTTCAGCAGGGACAGGGAAGATGGTTAAAATTGACGGGAAGATGGATGCAGCCAAATACAGGAACATTCTGGAAGAAAACCTGTTGGTATCTGCACAAGACCTGAGACTGGGATGGAGATTTATCTTCCAACAGGACAATGATCCAAAACATAAAGCCAAATCTACAATGGAATGGTTAAAAAATAAACGTATCCAGGTGTTAGAATGGCCAAGTCAAAGTCCAGACCTGAATCCAATCGAGAATCTGTGGAAAGAGCTGAAGACCGCTGTTCACAAACACTCTCCATCCAACCTCACTGAGCTCGAGCTGTTTTGCAAGGAAGAATGGGCAAGAATGTCAGTCTCTCGATGTGCAAAACTGATAGAAACATACCCCAAGCGACTTGCAGCTGTAATTGGAGCAAAAGGTGGCGCTACAAAGTATTAACGCAAGGGGGCCGAATAATATTGCACGCCCCACTTTTCAGTTTTTTATTTGTTAAAAAAGTTTAAATTATCCAATAAATTTTGTTCCACTTCACGATTGTGTCCCACTTGTTGATTCTTGACAAAAAATTAAAATTTTATATCTTTATGTTTGAAGCCTGAAATGTGGCGAAAGGTTGCAAGGTTCAAGGGGGCCGAATACTTTTGCAAGGCACTGTATATATATATAAATATATGTATATATATATATATATATATATATATATATATATATATATGCAAGGCCGGCCCAGTATATCATATTCATATGTATGTATGTATGTATGTATATATATATATATTAGGGCTGTCAAACGATTACAATTTCTATTCGATTTAATCACAGCTTAAAAATTAATTATTAATAATTAATCGCAATTCAAACCATCTCTAAAATATGCCATATTTTTCTGTAAATTATTGTTGGAATGGAAAGATAAGACACAAAGCGGATATATACATTCAACATACTGTACATAAGTAAGTAAGTATTTGTTTATCATAACAATAAATCAACAAGATGGCATTAACATATTAACTGTAAGATATGCTTGATTGTATGACCATTATACTCTGCGGGTTATACAAGTTTGCTCTCCCACAGCTATTATACGTGCTCTCCCAAGCTATTATGAAGAATACAGTTTTAGCCCATAATCATGTGCTTACATTTTTATTACCGGCAATTGCTCACATTCTGGTGATAAATAGATACACACACATATGTTGATTCATCACACAACGTCTCAGTACTTTTCCACCAAGCTACTTCAAGTGCAAATCTGTGTTCAAAACAAAGTTATCTTGCTCGCTCAAGAGCGTGACTGTTAATTTAATCAATGACTAGAATAAGGAACTTGCCCGATCGAAACTGCCACGTTGGACAAGAGTGTTGTAACTGTATTCTGCCCAGCAACAAGCCCTCAATAAAAGTCAGCAGCGCGGGGAGTGCTGAGAGAGACTTCGATGAGACGCTCTTAGTCACGTTGCCCGATCTCAGACCTCTCCCCAAACTGCAGTTGGTAAAAGTCAACTCTCTGCCTCCTGCCTCCTTGTGTCCTGCCTTTGTCACCTCGCTCTGGGTCAACAGCTAAATTGAAGAAGGTGTTTTAGACCCAACATTAATATTATGTTAAAGGGATCCATGGATAGAAAGACTTGTAGTTCTTAAAAGATAAATGTTAGTACAAGTTATAGAAATTTTCTAATAAAAGCACAATGCTCATTAATATATACAAAGAAAGAATGCATTCAATGCAACTCAGAAGCGATGCATGTATAAGACACAAATAGTGTGATTAGACTGTGAGAACTGCCACTGAATACTGGACGCAGACGTTAGCTGGTCTGTATAGCACTGTCTATTGGTATGAGTTCGCGTCGACATTTAATCACGTCAGCAGAGCGTGCTGAAAACCATGAAATCAGTCGCACCCAAGCGCAAGCAGAAGGTGACAAAACACCAAAAAACAAATGCAGGTAACAAGAGGACATGACACTGTGCTGTCATTAATCTGTTTGAGCGGGTCATTCCCCACATGCGCTAAATGCGTCAAATATTTCAATGTGATTAATTCAAAAAATTAATTACTGCCCGTTAACACGATAATTTTGACAGCCCTAATCCTAGCTGTCATAGCCCTAGAGTGCTGTCATATTTATTGCGTTAACTGGCAGGAATCAATTTTTTTTTTATTAATCCCGTTAAAATATTTGACACAATTAACACATGACCCGCTCATGTGTTGCCTCAAACTGTTTACAATGACGCCGTTTTAGCACACTGAGAGGGAAAAGGCAGAGAAATACAAGTGGACACAGGCGGTGCCAATGGGAAAACCCATTGACAGTGTATCAAATACTTGTTCTCCCCACTGTATGTATATATATATATATATATACACACACACACACATACACACACACACACATCCATATATATATACATACATATACAGTGCCTAGCAAAAGTATTCGGCCCCCTTGAATCTTGCAACCTTTCGCCACATTTCAGGCTTCAAACATAAAGATATAAAATTTTAATTTTTTGTCAAGAATCAACAACAAGTGGGACACAATCGTGAAGTGGAACAAAATTTATTGGATAATTTAAACTTTTTTAACAAATAAAAAACTGAAAAGTGGGGCGTGCAATATTATTCGGCCCCCTTGCGTTAATACTTTGTAGCGCCACCTTTTGCTCCAATTACAGCTGCAAGTTGCTTGGGGTATGTTTCTATCAGTTTTGCACATCGAGAGACTGACATTCCTGCCCATTCTTCCTTGCAAAACAGCTCGAGCTCAGTGAGGTTGGATGGAGAGTGTTTGTGAACAGCAGTCTTGAGCTCTTTCCACAGATTCTCGATTGGATTCAGGTCTGGACTTTGACTTGGCCATTCTAACACCTGGATACGTGTATTTTTGAACCATTCCATTGTAGATTTGGCTTTATGTTTTGGATCATTGTCCTGTTGGAAGATAAATCTCCGTCCCAGTCTCAGGTCTTGTGCAGATACCAACAGGTTTTCTTCCAGAATGTTCCTGTATTTGGCTGCATCCATCTTCCCGTCAATTTTAACCATCTTCCCTGTCCCTGCTGAAGAAAAGCAGGCCCAAACCATGATGCTGCCACCACCATGTTTGACAGTGGGGATGGTGTGTTCAGGGTGATGAGCTGTGTTGCTTTTATGCCAAACATATCGTTTTGCATTGTGGCCAAAAAGTTCCATTTTGGTTTCATCTGACCAGAGCACCTTCTTCCACATGTTTGGTGTGTCTCCCAGGTAGCTTGTGGCAAACTTTAAACGAGACTTTTTATGGATATCTTTGAGAAATGGCTTTCTTCTTGTCACTCTTCCATAAAGGCCAGATTTGTGCAGTGTACGACTGATTGTTGGCCTATGGACAGACTCTCCCACCTCAGCTGTAGATCTCTGCAGTTCATCCAGAGTGATCATGGGCCTCTTGGCTGCATCTCTGATCAGTTTTCTCCTTGTTTGAGAAGAAAGTTTGGAAGGACGGCCGGGTCTTGGTAGATTTGCAGTGGTCTGATGGTTCCATCAGATCCTTCCATTTCAATATGATGGCTTGCACAGTGCTCCTTGAGATGTTTAAAGCTTGGGAAATTTTTTTGTATCCAAATCCGGCTTTAAACTTCTCCACAACAGTATCTTGGACCTGCCTGGTGTGTTCCTTGGTTTTCATAATGCTCTCTGCACTTTAAACAGAACCCTGAGACTATCATAGAGCAGGTGCATTTATACGGAGACTTGATTACACACAGGGCGATTCTATTTATCATCATCGGTCATTTAGGACAACATTGGATCATTCAGAGATCCTCAGTGAACTTCTGGAGTGAGTTTGCTGCACTGAAAGTAAAGGGGCCGAATAATATTGCACGCCCCACTTTTCAGTTTTTTATTTGTTAAAAAAGTTTAAATTATCCAATAAATGTTGTTCCACTTCACGATTGTGTCCCACTTGTTGTTGATTCTTGACAAAAAAATAAAAATTTCATATCTTTATGTTTGAAGCCTGAAATGTGGCGAAAGTTTGCAAGATTCAAGGGGGCCGAATACTTTTGCAAGGCACTGTATATACACACACACATATATGTATGTATGTATGTATGTATATGTATATATATATATACATATATATATACATATATATATATACACACATATATATATATATTAGGGCTGTCAAAATTATCGCGTTAACGGGCGTTAATTAATTTTTTAAATTAATCACGTTAAAATATTTGACGCAATTAACGCAGATGCCCCGCTCAGAGAGATTTAAATGACAGTACACAGTGAAACGCTCACTTGTTGTGTTTTATGGAGTTTGCCGCCCTCTGCTGGCGCTTGGGTGTGACTGATTTTATAGGCTGCATCATCTATGAGCATTGTGTAAGTAATTATTGACATCAACAATGGCGGGCTACTAGTTTATTTTTTGATTGAAAATTTTACAAATTTTATTAAAACGAAAACATTAAGAGGGGTTTTAATATAAAATTTCTCTAACTTGTACTAACATTTTTCTTTTAAGAACTACAAGTCTTTCTATCCATGGATCGCTTTAACAGAATGTTAATAATGTTAATGCCATCTTTTTGATTTATTGTTATAATAAACAAATAGTCCTTATGTACCGTATGTTGAATGTATATATCCATCTTGTGTCTTATCTTTCCATTCCAACAATAATTTACAGAAAAATATGGCATATTTTATAGATGGTTTGAATTGCGATAAATTGCGATTAATTACAATTAATTTTTAAGCTGTAATTAACTCGATTAAAATTTTTAATCGTTTGACAGCCCTAATATATATATATATATATATATATATATATATATATATATATATATATCAGGGGTCGCGTTAACCGGATATTTTCCGTCGTTGACCGGTTTTTTAAAACGGTGACGGAAAAAACTGAAGTCCGTCCGTCATTTTGACAGGTTGCAATTCACACCCCAGACCACAGGGTGGCGAGTTAGCATATTAATTAGCTATTGTCTCTCTTAATGCATGACGTCGTTGGCTCTTCTGTCAGAATATTGTAGCGTCATCGGGGTCTGGCGGCGGCACCGTGATTGACACATCAACGCGAGGTTCTTATTGGTGCACCCGGTGTGCCAGCGCGTCATCCAATTGATGGACAAGATTGCGGCCTGTGTATAGACCCCAATCACATGACGTCACAACTCCGCCCCCATGACTGGAGCCGCCATATTGTGTGTCAGCTCGTTATGTTTACACATTACCGCTACGTACATGCCTCCTATTACGGCGTGTTTTTCTGCTCGTTAATATTAATAATCAAAATGGTGAAGGCGTGTGTGGCGGTTGGTTGCTGTAACAGAGAAGATAGACGGAGAGACTTGAAGTTCTACCGTATTCTGAGAGACCCGAAGATGAGAGCAAGATGGACCGCTGTAATTCGACAAGAAATCTGGGCACCAAACGATCACCACAGACTATGTAGTAGTCATTCTATATCTGGTAAGATGCATTTAATATATATTTAGAAGATTTTGGGCTGACAACCACAATTAAGATCATTGTGTGACGTTGGTGATTGGGGTCTATATCGTTGCCTCTTTTTTGGGGGGGGCGGAGTTGTTGGCGGTAAGCAGAGTAAAAAGGGAGAAAAATACCACGACTTCCGTGTCTAATTTTTCGCCGCCAAGCAAGCGTTACAATATTAATTAAAAATGAATGAAAACTAAATACTATTGAATATGTCATCATTATCATTTTAAAAATTTTAGATGACGGTTAAAAATAGACTATGACCGGATTTTTATGACCCTGTCAGTCAAAATGACAGACAACGAAAATGTCTAGCGCAACCCCTGATATATATATATATATATATATATATTAGATACCTATATGTGTGTGTGCGGGGGGATACATTTCACTTTTTATTTTATAGACTTAGTTTGACCTGTAACACAAAGAAATGACATTTAACAAATATTTGCTGCAGAACAAAGTCTGCAGCGGCCCGATGCTCACTCATCGAACGGAATTTCGTTGCATCTGTTCTCATCTTGTGAGAGCTGGTGTCAATGACAAATAAAACCTCTGAATCTGCATTATTAAGCTCTGAAGGCTCAAACAATTGTTTGAGAGGCCTTCTTCAAAGGGAGATTCCAAGTTATTATTGGAATGATTTATATGAAAATGTTGAATGCAAATATACTTGGCTTTTGCCGAGAAAATATCTATTGAGAAATAAAGAAATCACACTCAAAATACCTCAAAGGTGTTATCCTGTAATAACAATGGTAAAATCTAAAATTAATATTGATACGTTATGTTCTTTTTGTGCCAATGCAGAGGAAACTGTCTCCCATTTATTTTGGGAATGTACATACGCTCACATATTTTGGGTTGACTTGAACAATTTTAGCAACTCCAAAGTTGAGCCCTCATAGAAATTAGTTTTTAGACATATTTTGTTTGGCTAACATTGAAAAACTAGAAATAGATAAAAGATATGTTATACATTTTATCTTAATATTGGCAAAATTCCACATTCACTGTGTAAAGTATGTAAACCAAAGACCAAATGTTCATGTTTTTGGCAAAATGTTTTCTTTATATTTGGACGATTTAAGTTTCTCTTTGAACCCCAAGGCTATAAGGACCAAGAGACTGTATGCTTGTGTTGAAAGCAAGGGCGTAGGTTTGCATAGGGACCGTAGGGACATAACACTACCAACTTTTCAGGATGCTCAAATTGTCCCCACCAACTTTTAAGCAACCTAATTTGCATTATATAATGACTTCAGTTATATAGGTAATTTAGATTGTCTTCCCATATGTTGTAAGGATAGAATTGATCCTACTTTTATTAAGTACATTATTTTCATTATATTCAGACTTCTGTTTATCCCATTTCACTTGCTGAATGTGCCATTCTATTTCCCCCCCTCAAACACGTTTGATTGGCTGATGACCCCTACCCCCCCCCCCACACACACACACACACTTGCACACCCCCACTCACCCAAACACGACAGAAATACAACATGTAAACAATATGCAGCCTTCCCACGCCCCCTTCGAAGAGGAGTGACATTAGAAGTTTTTTTTGGGCCAGCAGCAGCAGCAGCAGCCACTGTAAGTTATGTAAAAAGACGTCATTGTTGTGGAGGTAGGGAACACGCCAGTCATTTTGCTATTGGAAGTTCGACCTGCATCAGAGTAAGCATCACATTAAACTGTGTGAATTTGCTAACCGGAAAAATTCTAGTAGGAAGCTGCGTATAGAGAAGTGTCCTATATGTGTTTTTCGACTGTTAACCTTAACTAAACTGTGAGAAATATAGTGAACTGAGGTTTACCCCCCAATTTTTATTATACTGTATTTACGTGGTCTTAGAGCAGCCCAAAAGAGCTTTCATTTTTTGTCGAGTTTGGCTGTGCTTGTGTGCAAAAGCAGTAGTGTTTTACCTGAAGGAAGGCTCAATTTTTATTTTTGTTAGTCCCTGACTAAGACTTTTTTTTCAATAATAATTGATCATTTCTTTATTTAGACAATGTTGATCGGTCATAAGACAAATGTTTATTTTTTGCATTGAAAACAAAGGTTTGAATCGAGCGGTGTATCACCTGACCAATGCACATGAAAGTATAAGTCAATGCAGATTTATTTTGTATTGATCATTTAGCCAATTAATTAATTAGGCTCATATTCTTGAGAAATGTATCCCTGACCCCTTTTCACCAAATCTGTTTGGTCTTATTAATGTCCCGTCTCCAGCAAAAATTGTACATGCAGGTTACACTGTTTACCGTCCCTACCAATGTTGAGACCAAACCTACGCCCTTGGTTGAAAATAACCCCGACCATTTTATTTATTATTTTTCTTTTTTTATTAGTCGCCCCCCACACACACACACAACCCCCCCAGCATCGCATCGTGCCCCACTATTTGAGAAGTACTGATGTAGTGTAAATCTGATTGTCATATATATATTACAGTAAGCGACGTTACACTATTTTGATGTTGAATATTTTTTTTCTACCAAACAACAAATCGTATTAATAAATTGGTCCTCTTAATATACAGTCCCTGACAAAAGTCTTGTCGCTTATCCATTTTGTAGAAACAATTGCTAATAACCTGACTTTTAATTATTCAATTGGTTTCAGAAATGGCTCATATGAAAGCTAAGACCCTCCCAAATGATGTTGAATGTACAAAAATAAATATTTTTTCAGTGAAACAAATATATCATTTAATGAAGACATAAAGGTCAAATTTTGGCAAGACAAAAGTTTTGTCGCCTACAGAAAGTAGTGTAAAAATTGAACAAAAATACTTCAAATACAAAAATATGTTACATAACATAGGCGAATTCATTCACATTTAAGCTGACTAGATAAGGAATTCGCTTGAAATATGCGGTTATATAAACAACAGCGTATTTCAATTCCTTGTCTAGTCCACTTAAATTCATCAAGTACAGTACATTTGTAGGGCATATGGTGGTAAAGGATAGCTCTTTGAAACAGGAGAATGTCAGTGGTGTAAGGCCATACACTTAAATACCTATTGACCTGACACTTCGTCATTCTCTGCGTCAAGGCTTCCCGTACGGGGCTCCGCTTCATTTAGTAATAGTCAGTTGAAGACAGCATACACTCATGTCCAAGCCGCATTTAAGCTTGGATTTTTGAAAAAGTACAAAAGCTGTACCGCGGACAAACAGGAAGGATTGTCTCAGGAGGGATGTTTTCGAGGATTCAAGGTAATTATTATATTTTTTGTACCATGCATGCGTTTTGAAACGTTGTGAAATTAATCAATTGGAGAAATTAGCCGCTCCATACCTCGCAATATTTATGTAAAATAACTGCCAACTGCCTGGTTTTTCCCTTTAACCAAGAATCGAGACTGTTTTACATCCACATCTATAAAGAATTCAGTAATTTAAGCATTTATTCACAATTTTCTTGTTTACACATGGAAGCGGCTAATTTTCGTAACTGATTAGCCTCATTGTTCGCAATGTTTACGCAAAACAAATGCTACCTGCACGTTTTTTTTGTTTTTGTTTTTAACCTAAATTCAAGACCGTTTTATATCCATATCTATAAAAGAATTCAGGGATTTAAGGTTTTATTCACAAGAATTTTCACGGAAAAAGCTCTTTGCTTACACATCGCGTGGGCTAACTTTCCGAACTGACTAGCTTCATTGTTCGCAATATTTACACAAAATAAATGCTATCAGCGCGTTTTTGTTGTTGTTTTTAACCAAGATTTAAGACTGTTTTACGTCCATATCTATAAAGAATTCAGTGATTTAAGCATTTATTCACAAGACTTTTCTAATTTGTTTACACACTGAGGCGGCAAATTTTCGTAACCGACTAGCTTCATTGTTCGCAATATTTAGGCCTCGAAATAAATGCTATCTGCACGTTTTTGTTGTTGTTGTTGTTGTTGTTGCTTTTAACGAAGATTTAAGACTGTTTTACCTCCGTATCTATAAAGAATTCAGTTGTATAAGCATTTATTCACAAGACTTTGTTTACACACAGAGGCAGCTAATTTTCATAACCGACACTCCTCATTCTTTGCAATATTTACGCAAAATAAATGCTACCTGCACATTATTTTGCTTTTAACCAAGATTCGAGACTGTTTTACATCCATATCTATAAAGAATTCAGTGATTTAAGCATTTATTCACAAGATTTTTCAACAGAAAAAGCTTTTTGTTTAGCTACGCTGGCCATGTTGGATTTTGTATCTAAATTTTATTTTTGACATTTCTGCGTCCATATTAAAAAACAATCAGCTTTTATGTTTTACTTTAAGTAACATTTCAATACAATAATTTTAATAAATTGCAAGGTACGTAACCATACTGTATAGTTATTTTAGATTTCATAATATATAATAAAGTCTATGGGAAGGCAATGTTAGGAAGAAAAAAAAAAGGGTGTTGATAAAAAGCTACCTCTGGATCAGGTCAGCTCTTTTTCAGCCCTCTACACTCAAGCAATCTCTTTAACTGAACATTTGTATGTTCTTCCACATCTTTACCAGTGATTTTGGCACCAGGGACATCATTTTCGGTCAGAATTTGGTTTGGCTTAGTAGACATCTCGTTCCTAAACTATTTACATGTGTCTAGCATGAGTGACATGGAGGCGGGAGTTTGACGCCCCTAGCAACAGTTACTAGCTTTGCCAAAAAGTAGTTTAGACATTTCTGGTCCATACAATTTTTTTTTTACGCGTTTTACTTTATGTAACATTTCAATCTAAAAATCATGAGGGCCAGATAGCCGACAAGACTTGCTGCGGCAATAGTAACAACAGAATTCAACCTAAACAAGTTGTGAATGTATATAGAAAAATGCAAATTTTGCTTTTGTTGAGTCAAATTAAGATGATTCTGCATGCGTTCCTCAAGTATTAAGTTTCTGATGTGACAATTAAGTGATTTATTGGCTGTTGAAAACTTGCGCTAAAAAATTAAGTTGCTATTTTGGGCAAAAGATGATCTGATATGTTAAATATTGCTATGGATCCTGAAAATATAGGTGATTATCTCTGTCTTCATTTGGTGATTTTTTTTTTAAAAATAGTTGTATTTTAAGTTTTTGAAAATAGGCCCCTATGAATTGGCCCCGACCTCCGTTCCCGGTCAACTGATAGTGAAGTATATGGTTATGTTCATTCAGTATACTATATACAGTAACATAAAGAGCATTTATACAGTATACTTTAAAATGTGTAATCATCATCGTTATTTTGGGATTTAACAAGTTTTCACATTAAGTCTCAGTGTAATTGACACTTCTTCTCCCCCAACACCTCATTGGGAGTTGGAATCCATTCCAAGTTACTGGTTCCACCAGAAGTTCCAGCTGGCCCGGCGGTTCAGGCACCGGGAGCTCGGTTATTCTATAAAGTTGAGAATATGCTCGGCCCACCGCAACCAGTTCGTCTTCGGGGATTTGACTATTTGGAGCTTTCAGCTGGCGGCAGTACACCTTAAAATGGCGTACAAGCTTGGTCGGGTACTTCCATTGTAACGTTGCATTGAGATACAAACAGCAGGAAGTAGAATGGGAAGATGCACCAGCACCACGCAGCCACACGATGTCGTAAATAGAAAACTCTTGGACACACTCAGGGGCCGCGTGTAGACTGGCTGTATCCAGGAACTTTGGGGAAAAACATAACAATGAAATCATCAAAATGAGCTTTGGGGACAGATTCAAAATCGATATAGTGCTAGCCAAAAGTATTGGCACCCCTGCAATTCTGTCAGATAATGCTCAATTTCTCCCAGAAAATTGCAATTACAAATGCTTTGGTAGTAATACCTTCATTTATTTTGCTTGCAATAAAAAAACACAAGCATGGAGAATGGGGAAAAAAAAAATCATTGTCATTTTACTAGGCCTGTCGCGATAACAAATTTTAGTGTGCGATAATTTATCTCATAAATTATTGCGATATTATTGCACCCCCCCCCCTTTTTTTTTTTTAACCAATTTACAATAACACAGTGAGAATACACTATATATTAATAGATCAAGTTTACCCTTTTAAAAACGATAAATGTTTACTCTTAAATTAAAAAATACTTTTTCAGAAATCACAACTAAAAACAATAGACCATGCCTCTTTTAAGTAAAAGACAACAATTTTAGTACCGCACAAAGACAGAATAAATAAAATGTCTTTTTTCAAGAAAAAAATAAAATTGCACTTAATAACTTAAGCATCTAGGCCAGTGGTGTCCAAACTGTGGTGCCGCAGTGGATGCTGGATTTCATTCCTACAAAACAAGACGACATCTTTTCACCAATCTGGTGTCTCACAAGTGTAGTCAGTTGATTGCAGTCAGGTGCTGTTTGTTTTAGCACAAACTTCATTGGTTAAACTGTCTGTGCTCGATTGGTAGGAACAAAAACCCTGACCCACAGCGGCCCTTGAGGACAGGTTTGGACACCCATGATCTAGGCAAATGAAAACTTTTCCCCTCATACCTTCTGCTATGGTGTTCCATGTGTAATATTGTGATTGGATGTTTTCCGAGGCACCATGAAGCGCACGCAACGATGACGTTGTTTTGTTCAAGTGACGCGGCAGTGAGACAGGCAGTGTCTCTACACACACAGCCTGCAGACTAGAGAGCCACAGGTTGGGGAAGTGTTATTAGCGCCGTGTGTTAATAAAAAACAAAGTTGTCAGCACATCGTGTATTTGAAAAACACACATAATAGTAGACCATACAGCTTCCTTTTTAATTTTGTCCTTATAATGATGATCTGCTGTTTCATAAATCACTTTGTGACTTTCCACCTCCATGATGGAGCGTTCTTCGTCCATGTTCGCCGGTTAAACTGTGAATAAGCAACTGGGCTGTTGACTTCAGGCCCGGCTCCACCCATTTTGACGGATGCGTCTCCGGCAAAAATAAAAAATAGCCTAAACAATCCGGCGGGCTCCGGAATGCCGGAGATGGTCCGCAGTCAATCCAGAGCACTGTCGCAGCTGGTATATGTTGAACAATAGGATATAATGGAAACAGATTGGCTCCGGCGCTATTTTTTGCCGGACCCAGAATGAAAATGCATTTTGTGTAGTTGGTAACAAGGAAGCCAAACTTTAAACAGTACGTCAGCCGCACGCGTGCACATGAGGCGATAAATCGCAGCATGAAAATTACCACGTTCATTTTTATTCACCGTGCGATAAATGGAATTATTGCATATTGCGACAGGCTTACATTTTACACAACACTCCACAAGAGGGCCGGACAAAAGTATTGGCATCCTTTGAAAAATCATGTGATACTTCTCTAATTTTTGTAATTAACAACACTTGTTACTTACCTGTGGCACATAACAGGTGGTGGCAATAACTAAATCACATGTGCAGCCAGTTAAAATGGACTAAAGATGATTCAACCTCTGTTCTGTGTCCTTGTGTGTACCACAATGAGCATGAAGAAAAGAAAGAAGACCAAAGAACTGTCTGAGGACTTGAGAAGCAAAATTGTGAGGAAGCGTCTGCAATCTCAAGTCTACAAGTTCAGCTCCAAAGACCTGAATGTCCCTGTGTCTACTGTGCGCAGTGTCATCAATAAGTGTAAAGACCATGGCACTGTGGCTAAACTCCCTAGATGTGGACGGAAAAGAAAAATTGACTAGACATTTCAACAAAAGATTGTGTGGATGGTGAATAGAGAACCTCAACTAACATCCAAACAAGTTCAAGCTGTCCTGCAGTCCGAGGGTACAACAGTGTCAATCCGTACAGTCCGTTGGCGTCTGAATGACAAGGGAGACTGTAATAGGGTACCCAGGAAGACCCCACTTCTGACCCACAGAAATAAAAAAGCCAGGCTGGAGTTTGCCAAAACTTACCTGAGAAAGCCAAAAACGTTTTGGAAGAATGTTCTCTGGTCAGATCAGACAAAAGTAGAGCTTTTTGGGAAAAGGCATCAATATTGAGTTTACAGGAAAAAAAAACGAGGCCTTCAAAGAAAAGGACACGGTCCCCACAGTCAAACATGGTAGAGGTTCCCTGATGTTTTGGGGTTGTTTTGCTGCCTTTGGCACTGGACTGTTTGACCGTGTGCATGGCATTATGAAGTCTGAAGACTACCAACAAATTTTGCAGCATAATGTAGGGCCCAGTGTCAGAAAGCTGGGTCTCCCTCAGAGGTCATGGGTCTTCCAGCAGGACAATGACCCAAAACACACTTCAAAAAGCACTAGAAAATAGTTTAAGAGAAAGCACTGGAGACTTCTAAAGTGGCCAGCAATCAGTCCAGACCTGAATCCCCCAGAACACCTGTGGAGAGATCTGAAAATGGCAGTTTGGAGAAGGCACTCTTCAAATCACAGAGACCTGGAGCAGTTGGCTAAAGAAGAATGGTGTAAAATTCAAGCAGAGTATTGTAAGAAACTCATTGATGGATACCGAAAGCAGTTGTTCGCAATTATTTTGTCTAAAGGTTGTGCTATCAAGTACAGTGGTACCTCAACATACGATCGCTTCGACACACGGTCTTTTCGACATCCGATGTAAAATTTGACTCGCCATTTGTTTCTACATCCGACGACAAGCTCGAAATACGACGATATGACAGCACCGCAATAGAACCCACGGCGGATTTTCTTGTGTGAGAAATCAACAGTGTTTAAAAAAAAACAGTTTCAAAACAGGTTTCAAAAAAAGTGACGCTTACCTTTGAAATGAAGCTGCAAATTATAGAAAAATGTGAGCGTGGGGTGCGCATCTGTGAACTAGCTCAACAATACAACTCCACGGTCCTCTTCCGACCACCGTTAGCTCGCCTTTATTAGTTAAGGTGACAAATATAATTGTAGTAACATTGCCAACGAAATCGCCAGCTCCGTCACGTTTTTATCATTTATTTAAGAACTTATCCAACAAAAAACGGCTATTGTCCGCCGCAGTTGACTGTGCTGTCAAGACAACGAAAGTATTACCTCAACCGCACTGACCTCGCTCAATGTGACGTCATCCCGGCGGGGCGTTCAGGTACAGCAAAAAAAGTCCGCCACATTAGAATCCGATTCGTCACATTATTTACAGCAATAATTATTAATTCTTATTATTATATTATTCAAATTTTACTTATAACTTATTTGTTTTGCTATGTGTAATTGCCATATGTAATAGTCACAGCAGTATTTATTGAGGATTTAGTGTAGGTTTTTGGGCTGTGGAACAAATTAATGGAATTATAATGTATTCCTATGGGGAAATCCAGCTCGACATACGACCATTTTGATTTACAAACAAGGTCCTGGAACGAATGAACTTTGTATGTAGAAGTACTAGGGGGTAACAGTACACAAAAATCTTGGTTCGGTACGTACTTCGGTTTTGAGGTCACGGTTCGGTTCATTTTCGGTACAGTAAGAAAACAAAATGCAAAATAGAAATGTGCTAGTTTTTTATTACATACTTTTGTGCTTTCAACAATAGGAACATTAGCATATACAAAGCTAGAATTCTGCTAAAAAAGTAGCGGGTATTTAAAGATAATCTAACAACAATTTGCCTTTCAGACCCCGCGTATTGGTCAGCTTTCTTTCTGAAAGGAAGAAAAAAAGTCCTGTGCTAAAGAGAAAAGCAATCCCAATGACAAAGATTTTAACATGTATTTTACAAATATAATGCCTCAATGAATCGTTTTTTTTTTCTTATGAACGGTTTTCAAAAGCTTTATTGGTAGATTTTCTTAAGTTAAAGCGCCACACACAAATTAATAAATTTAATTGTGTAAGCAGGATGTGTGTATTATTCTTATTATTTAATTACAGGTGTTTTAGCTCATTACAATTTATTTTATTTAAATGGGCTATTATTTATTTTATCATGTGTTTATATATTACAAATGTGATGTAGTATTCATTTATATTGTATATTTTATGTCGTATAACTTTAGTTCCTATGTGAATATTAGTTCCTACTTGTTTTGTTGTGGTAGGAGGGTTTTGTACTGAACACGGGGCCGTGTTGGTTATTAATATAGCAGAGAAGACAGCAGTACATCAACAAAGACAAGTCAACTGTGCCCCGATCTACCACTCAAGAGATCTGATGGACTCAAAAAGTAGGTCACGATTGCATATTAGTTTGAAAATCGACCGGATCCACCGTATTTTTACACGAGTGACTTCCGGCCCGATCCTAGCTACCGGTAGTAGTATTGACGCAGGAGGGCCGCGTCTTGTGTCAAATAATAAACTCTGCCGTTCTTTTCCCGTACATCGCGTTGAGCCGCTTCTGGGATGCATCTAACACGTGGCCGCACTGCGACTGGTGTGCATTGGCTGATTGACTTTTAACGCCCGCGTTTCACTGCGTTCTCCCGGCGGCCACGTTGTCGCACCGTTGACGTTTCTGGGTTATACTATACTGTCCTACCATGATGGTCCTCATTATAGTAGAGAAGACGGAGTAAATATAATCGACACAAAGAAACTGTAACCCAATCGACTCACAGCCTCAAAAAGTAAGGGTTATATTACGTCAGAAACTCGTTAGATACGCGTCCATTCCGAACCGAGCACCACGAATCAAAACGGATCAATATTATTACATGTATCATTACACCCTTAAGAGGTACCACTGTATTAGGCTGAGGGTGCCAAGACTTTTGTCCGGCCAATTTTTGGAGTTTTGTGTAAAATGGTAATGATTTAATTTTTTTGTCATTCTCTTATGTGAGTTTTCATTGCAAGCAAAATAAATGAAGATATTACTAACAAGGCATTTGTAATTGCAATCATTTTCTGGGAGAAATTGAGCATTATCTGACAGAATTGCAGGGGTGCTAATACTTTTGGCCAAGACTGTAATCACAACATTTATTAATGCCATTGTTCTCTTAAACAGGGTTCAACAAGCCAAATTTAAGACCAGTGTTGTTAATCTTACTTTAAAAAACTAATTAGTTACAGTTACAAATTAGTTCTCCCAAAAGGTAATTGAGTTAGTAACTCAGTTACATCATTGTAGGTGTAATTAGTTACTCAGGAGCGTAGCTGACGTTACTTTTCACGTTCTATGCATTATTAAATTGTACATTCTATAACATCTTTCACATAAAAGATGCCTATATTAGCTGATTGAATTGAACTAAAAAAAAAAAAAAAAAAAAACGTAGGTCACACTTTTTACTTTTTTTTTGTTTCTAAATTTCACCGATTTCACAGTGTAACGGTATACAAACTTGACCTTTCCAACGCTGTGAGGAAAAATAGCCTTTTTGCTTTTCATGTTGCGCTGAACTGAACCCCCATACGTACTGAACCGTGACTTGTGTGTATCATCACACCCCGAATTTAAATTTGGATATATTTTTTAATATGCAGGTGAGGCTCTGAATCTTTAGCCTCTCCTGTCTTTGCTCTAGTTATTTTGATTAAAAACATCACATAAGATTAATGGATACATCATTCAAGAAAAGTTATTGGGCAAGTGAGTATTTTTGCTAATTATAAAAACAAAACATTATTTTGTAGCATCTACAAGGACCACTCCAACTAGGTGATGATAATGCACACTCAGCAGGAAAAGTCTGTCAAGATTGCTGCTACGAGATTACAGTAACTGAAAGAATCCCATGTTCTTTTTTGTTTTAATACAATGAAATATTTTGACAAAATGCATAGGTCTACATTTGGAAGTTGAATCTATATGCACATTATTCACTGGCCCAATAATGTATCTGGCCTGACATCTTTTGTAAAGATGCGGTGCCAAAGGGATCTTTCTGTTTTTTTTACCTTCACTGGGGTGCATATTTGTGTTTGTTTAGACAAGGTGATTGCCACCTTGCATACTGTTACTATTGACAGTTTTATAGTGCAAGATACACTCAACTAGATGTGGCGCTATATTACTGTCTGTCGTTGTGTTGAACAAGAAAGTGTACATTCAAAGTAAACGAGGAAGAGTTGAACGTTTCAAGGCTGCATCTTTTATTCGACAGTCCACTGCCATTCTTCTACATATACAACAATTCTTTAAGTAAATAAGGAGATAATACACTTACTCATGGCATAATGCAATTTGTTTCCAAAGTTGGCTGGGAAGAAGTAGCAGAATCGCCAGTAGCTATGGTTGTTGTTGTTTTTGTATTTTAAGACAGTGCACTTTTGTGGGAGGAAGCAGAAATGAAGAGGAAACTACAGCATCTTAGATAAACCAAAATAGTGCGGTAGTGAAACTCTAACATAGCAATTTGAACATTTTTAACATCGTTTTAACCGTGAAAGTCTGTTTCAGTTCAAAATCGATTAATCAGACAGCCTTAGGTTCATGTACTAACTGTGCTAAATTAAAACTGTCAAGTTTAATCATGTATAGGTTTGAATGATGTCAACGATCTGCTTTTTTTTCTCTCTACACAATTAAACAAATGAGTGAACATCCTTTGAGACCGGTGATCCCTTCATTTTTGCAAGAGGTTGCATTAGTTCAATATATTTTTGGCCAAAAAAAGACAATTCAACTGACATTCTCACCATTATTTCTCCCATCCTGCAGCTGAAGGTTGTGTCACTAGGCTCTCCAACCAGCTGGATGTTAACACCAATTTCTCTAAGAATACAACCTTGCAGATCCAATTTAGAATACCTAGGCCATGGGAACAGAGAGACAAATTGGACTGAATAAAGTCATATATAAATTATGCATCTAAATAGGTGAACAAAACTATTATAACTCAAGAGTGCATTCATTATGTGTTACAATACTGAATGGATCTGTATGATTTCTTAAAAAAAAAAAAAAAAAAGGTGAAAAAAAAATGGATACATAATGGATAATTTCTGTAAGTAATGTGTAAAAAATACATGTGCCAAACACCAATATTGTGTGTGTGTTTATATACATTGTACAGTATATATTCAGAGTTCCTAAATTATGTATCCACAAATCTCATTTAATGCCACTTCAAACTAATTTAATACCCATCTGCAGATAGTTTCACACACACAAATTGTAAGTAGTTTTGGGATAATGCAATAATACTTGCAATAATATTTTTATAACCGATATCCTGATATAATCAGACTAAAAAAAATCCGATATATGTGGTTGTATGGACTTAAAATACAGTGTTAAGGCTAACTGTATTGTGATGCCCCACTGGATATTTTAATAATGAAAAATGTTACAACTTCATGATATTTCAATAAACATTCTGTGAAAAATAAGAGAACACATTCAACTGAAGTTAAGGACAAAATGCCTATATTGCACCACTGTATTCGGTGGTAAACTTTCGGGCATCAAAACCGAAAACCGAAATTAATTTTTAGCTATTTTCGGTCGAATTTTCAGTCACATCTCTAAAATGGTTTGCTCGCATAACAATTCACTAAGCATTTTAGTTTGGGAACATCTAATGGTCAATAAGCATAACTGCTGTGCAAAGCTGTGACCAGCCCTTGAACAAAGGCAGAAGGCTTTTACATTCACTTTGAAGGCAACACGCATATTGGCCCAAAACCAATAATGAAAAACTGGTGTCGATATTATCCGATATCACTTTAAAAGGCTTTTATCGGCTACCGATAATATTGGCCGTTCAACAGTTGTTCAACAGTATTTATTTAATTTTTTTAATTCTTTTTTTCATGAACCAGGTGAAGGAAAACGTATTTTATTTAATGATTGATTGATTGATTGAGCCACTGTTCACTGAAATGGAATAAAATAAAATTACTTGCACTTAATTGACAAGGACCACATTGGGATATACTATATTGTATATTGATATTTAGTCTAAGTTAGTCTCAATATGATTTTGACTATTCGCGAGTGGAAGTTGTGAATCATGGCAGGGTCGAGGATCCAGGAGCGAGGAGCAGAATCAGGAAATCTCCTCAGGTTTGTACCTCTCCCAGTCAAACAGGTACCGAACCCCCTAACCTTTTTTTAGGGCGCACGAGACAAGTCATCACTAGAAATGAATATCTCAATCCCCCCCAATTACTGCAATATGGACCCGAAGGGGTGCCATTCGTTTGTGTTACATTTGCGCTAGTTGATGGAGCACCCCTCTGTTATTGAGAGAGTTGGTACACTTTGTCAGCCGCGACGGAGTCTCTGCGATTGACGTCATCACTCGAAATTAATATCTCAAAATCTATAAAACGATAGCGGAACAAACAAGTTTTTTTTTTTTACAGCAAAAACGTAGCACAAACAAATGGCACTCTACATTTCTGTGTCCCTGCATGATTATAGTCCATTAGTCTCCCTGAGTAAATGCATTCATTAAATCAATGAATGGATGTGCCAGAATTTTCTCCAGGTATTGTTGGGAAGACAGAAGTGATCATTTTTGGGCCAAAAAAAGGAAAGGTTAAAGATTAGCACGCACATTGGCACAATTTCACTTACAGCTACAAATCAAATCAGAAATCTTGGCCTAATTATTGACTCTGACCTAAAATTTTTACAGCCATCTCACTAAATCTGCTTTTTACCACCTAAAAAATATAGCCAGAATTAATGGGCTTCTGACTAAACAAGACATGAAAAAAACTTATGCATGGATTCATTTTCAGTAGATTGGACTATTGCAACAGTATATTTAGAGGTCTTAATAAAAAATTGGTCAGGAAGCTGCAACTAGTACAGAATTCTGCTGCCAGAGTTCTTACAAAAACAAGGAAACAGGACCATATTACACAGGTTATGAAATTGTTACATTGGCTTCCAGTAAGTCAAAGGATAGACTATATAATACTACAGCTTGTCTACAAAACACTTAATGGCCGTGGACCAAAATACCGTATTGGCCCAAATATAAGATGGTGTTTTTTTGCATTGAAATAAGACTGAAAAAAGTGGGGGTCATCTTATATTCGGGGTCTAGACATTATACCCATTCAAGACGCTAGATGGCGCCAGAAATCATTGAAGCGATGTTCTGTCATGACAGATCTCAGCTACTCTCAAGTTTAACCAGTTTGCATTATTTTATCGCAATGGTTTTCTTATTCAGATTCGTTTCAAGACTACAGTTACAGTTAGACTTCACTTTGAAGGTTAATGCAGTTATTGCAATTTTGTTGTTTTATCACAATAGATTGGTTTATTTACATTTCAAAAGCCAGAAGCGATTCATTTACAAATGTGATTGCACTTTAGTTTACATATTTAAATGTTTAGATATTAAGATTTGAATGAGGCAAAATAACATGCTTTTTCTCTCTAATATATTGTTATAATCATTTGTTTCAGATGTACTGTAATTATTTTCTGTATAAAAATTAATTTGGTGTTCAAAAAGTCTTTTTTCAAACTTGAGTCTTGAAAAAGAGGGGGTCGTCTTATAAATAGGGCCGTCTTATATTCGGGCCAATACGGTACATGCTTGATTTGTTGGATCCCTATGAAACATCTCGACCCCTAAGGTCGTCTGGAACCGGTCTGCTCTATTTTCCAAGAACAAGAACCAAGCAAGGTGAGGCAGCATTTAGTCACTATACTCCTCACCTCTGGAACACGTTACCTGAAGGTCTGAAGTGTGCTCAAACTGCTAGCGCCTCTAAATCAGGGCTAAAAACGCTTTTGTTTACTACAGCCTATTCGTAACTGTCCATATATTTCAAATTTCAAACTATTAACTTTTTATTCATTTTCTGCTTTATTTCTATTTCTGCTTCAAATGTTTTTTTTTTTTTAATTCTGTTGATGATATGTTTTTATATGTGGCTTTGCATCGCAAAGGCCCATATAGTAAAATTCTTTTTTTTTTTGAATGGCGTTTCTTCGGCGCGCCGCGCAGCCCAGCCCGAACCATTTTACTGAACGGCACCATTGGAATATCGAAACCACCGGAATGTTTGTGCAACGCAGGGACTTTTTCCAACGACCCCGAAAAATTTTCCATTCGCCCGTAATCACCGATTTTAGGGAAACTTTTTTTTTTTCCCCCAAAACGCTACTTGTCCTACAATTTTTAACCAAATCACATAATTTGGACATCAAAAATTCCAGGGCAGTGAAGGGCATAAAATTTGTATAGAGAATTTTGGAAAAAAACTTAAGGTTCCCCCCAAATTTGCCAAAAAATTACCCATTCAACCCTAACCCTCTAATGGGATTCCAATGGCAGCCATGTAAATCCAAATTTCCCATTCATTTCCAATGGCATTTATGCCCGTGTACACGGATGGCATTGACAGCCATGTGTGTCGATTCTATTGATGCCAATGTACTTGGATTCAATTTACGCATATGTAAGTCAATGCCACTGACTGACATGCACATCCAAATTTCCCATTCATTTCCAATGTTATTAACATTGGATTGACACCCGTGTAACACAGACCCCAATGACAGCCATGTATGTCAATTCCAGTGATGCCAATATACTTGGATTCCATTGACGCATATGTAAGTCGATGCCTTTGACGTCCATATACGTCCAAATTTCCTATTTGTTTTCAATGGAAAAAAATCCTGTGTCCCCTAATCAAAAGGTAGCGACCTGATATCAATAGGACATGTCCCCAAAATGTCCCCAAATCAAAAGGAAGTGTCCTGATATCAAATAGGACAAGTCCCTAAAATGTCTGAAATATCAAAACAAAGTGACTTGATATCAATAAGACATTTCTCCAAAATGTCTCCAAATAGACAGGAAGTGACCTGATATCAACAGGACGTGTCTTCCAAATGTCCTCAAATCAACAGGAAGTGTCCCCAAAATTTCCCCAAATCAACCTGGGTGGGCCAAATATATTGTATCTACCACAGCAAAGCCCCATAGTAATTTCTCCAGAAATAGCAGTTTCTAGTTATGCATGATTTTATTTCCTGTTTCAATTGTCTTTGTTTTAACTTTCTTTTGATTTAATGTGATTTTTACAAATCATTTTATCTCTGCTCTGGATCGTCATGTGATGTAAAGCACTTTGAATTGCCTTGTGTTGAATTGTGCCTATCTGTTAGGGCCTATTTGTTCCAAGCCCCCCCAAAATTCAGATGTAAATCTTTTAGAATGGATAGACATGCATCAAAACATGTAACAAATACATGTTATTGTTGGGGCTCCTTGATTGCAGGCTGGAGACCAGACCGGGGGAAGAGGCGACAGGTAAGAGCCATTAACCTCAGCCGCCTACAAAAGCCTAATCGTCGTTGCCGCTCATCGCCAGACCAACTCTTTTGGCATTCCCGTCAGTCACGTCCAGCACTCGGGTATTTACTGACATATATACTCCCGGCTAATCTGATCTTTGTCCCGTCCCAGGATTCCCCCTCCCTGACCTGTACCGTTGCCTGAGATCACAACTACGCTTGCCAGCTCCCACCTGACGCGCACCATAACAGTTATAGTTGGATTATTGCACAATAAACATAACATTGGAGTTGCACATAATGTAAAAAAAACCCAGAATAAATAATAAAAGTTAATATACTCATGTAAAGCTGTCGGAACATGAGGGGCGAAAGAAGAGGACGCTGGGATACACACATACATATACAATAGAAGTCCCTCCATAGACTTCATAATTATACTGACAGGTCACTTCGGTCACACACTGCGTCACGCCTTCCCCAAGGGGGTCGTCTTACACTCTGCTTCATTTATTAGCAGTCGGTCAAATGCAGCGATGTAAGACTGGATTTAGGTTGAAAAAAATATAAAAGCAGTACTGCATACCAACAGGAATGATTTTTTGGGGGATTCAAGGTAATTATATTTTTCGTACCATGCATGCATTTTGAAACGTTGTAAAGAAACTCAATGGGAAAAATTAGCCACTACAGCATTGGCATTATACTTCGCAATATTTAAATAAAATAGCTGCAAATTGCCTGGATTTTTGCTTTAAACCAAAATTGGACTGTTTTACGTCCATATCAATAAAGAATTCAGGGATTTAAACATTTATTGACAAGAATTTTCAACGGAAAAAGCATAATTTCCTTACGAACTAGCCTCGTAGTTTGTAATATTTACGTAAAATAAATTCTACCTGCATGGGTTTTTTTTGCTTTTAACCAAGAATCGAGACTGTTTTACGTCCATATCTATAAAGAATTCAGGGATTTAAGCATTTATTCTTAAGGATTTTCAATGGAAAAAGCTCTTTGTTTACACATGGCAGGCGATAATTTCCTTACTGACTAGCCTCATAGTTCGCAATATTTACGTAAAATAAATTCTACCTGCATGTTTTTTTTGCTTTTAACCAAGAATCGAGACTGTTTTGCGTACATATCTAAAAAGAATTCAGGGATTTAAGCATTTATTCTTAAGAATTTTCAATGGAAAAAGCTCTTTGTTTACACATGGCGAGCGATAATTTCCTTACTGACTAGCCTCATAGTTCGCAATATTTACGTAACATAAACTCTACCTGCATGGTTTATTTGCTATTAACCAAGAATCAAGACTGTTTTACGTCCATATCTATAAAGAATTCAGGGATTTAAGCAAAAGAGTTTTCAACGGAAAAAGCTCTTTGTGTTTCAACTCTGTCAGCTTTGAAGAAAATAGGCCCCTATTAAATCAGCCGAGTGACCAGTGTCCTGTCAATACATCAAGAAGTCTGTGGTCGCCCTTAACCAATTGCATGCCAGGAAGATGCTAGGCAATAGCCAGTGGCAGAGCAGCGATAAATTTGTTAAGTTCAGTAAACTCTGGGAGCTGCGAGTACCAGCCATACCCTACTTTTTTTGCCTTCCATATCCTGAAATTCCTTTCTCAACAAGAGGCAATATTTTCCGTAGTGGTCTGAAAATTCTGTGTGTAGAGACATTCGTAAGTAGAGGTACCAGTGTAGTTTGACTTTTAAAATTGTATACAAAAAAATTGCAACGGTCTGTTATTTAAGAAAAGTGACTTTGGAAACTGACTTACTGTTATAGTGGTGTTGTGTCATGTAGCTGTCTGACCAATTGACCAGTTTATGTTCTAGTGATGCATGATCCTTACAAGAACAAGTGGGTAGAAACAAAATGGATAGATGGTTGTGACGGCCAAGCAGTTTGAAGTGTGGTATAAGTCTGCAAACAATTGTTTCTTTGCCAGCTAGCAGGTTGTGCAAAGGCGCAAATAAAGAGCTTAACAGCTGTTTTACCTGACGGTCCAAGTTGTATTCTTATTTTCCTTTAGATGGGGAAACTGCTGAATTAATTCATCTTCATGGAGTAGAACTGGAGACACACTTCTTACTGTAGACCAGGAAAAATGTATTTGACAATGTTTAGTACATTTGTCTTAATTAAAAGTGCAGTTATTGGTACTGAAACTAAAACAGGGGTTCTAAAACTGACTGATCATAAACTGTACAGATTGGAAGCGTGACTGTGTGTCAAGCAATTAAAGAGAGACAGAGATAACCTTTGAAACATGCAGCCCTTAATTGCAATCGACTTCAAATACCAGTTTGCAGACCGCTGGTCTATACAATAGAGTGAGTAAAGCATTGCGGGTGAGGCTCATATAGCCCTATATTACCTCATTATGATAGCAACTACATAAAAATGCATGTCTTCTGTTCCCCAGTGTGGTCTTTTGATAGGGATGCTCAGATGTTCTGTGTATTTAATAGGAATTATAACTACAATCCATCCTCCAAAACTGCCTCTACTGTAAAAAGATGTTAGTTTTGTCCCTCAAAATGTCTCTCCAATTGAAGGAAACGGAAACAAATAAAGTACTGTGACAAATGTGTGTACTGACAAATGTATAATCAATGTATATTATGACTTGTGATATGAGGACTGAAGTCATGCTGTCACACATGCCCATTCACGCGTTTCCAGCTTTTTAGAACATGAACCGACTTACACTTCAAATAAATACATACTGTACATGAATATGAAAGGTGGTTATATTGACTAAAGCTGGTAACCAGATTCCCAGATCATAATGTTTTTGAAACAAGGGGAATCAGAAACCTACATTTGATGTCCTGGCTATGCATGTCTTCGCCAAGACCAGCATCAGATATTTTGAGCTCCAGCGAAATTGTGACCTGAGAAGATGACTTGTATACGAAGCTGACTAGTGCCTCAGACAGAGGCACGTGTATGGAGAAGATCCTGTCAGTCACATACAACACAAGAAAAGGAAAGATCAAAGGGACAACCATATGCCTCCAGAAGATGTACAACCCCTAGTAAGTATGGAATCACCAGTCTCGGACGAGCACTCACTCAGACATTTTATTATGTAGAACAAAGTCAGATAAAAAGCTTGAAAAAAAAATAATGAATTAGTTCAAAAGTGCAACTCTTTAGCATTCAGAAAAGAAATGAATAAAAAACATTGTGGTGGTCAGTAAATGTTACTTTTATAGAGCAAGTGCAGGGAAATAAACATAGAATCACACCATTCTGAGGAAAAATATATGGAATCATGAGAAACAAACCAAGAAATAACAATCAAAACCCATCTCTAGTATTTAGTTGCACCACCTCTGGCTTTTATGACAGCTCGCAGTCTCTGAGGCATGGACCTGATGAGTATTCTTCATCAATTTGGTGCCAACTCTCTTTGATTGCAGTTGCCAGATCATTTGCTGTGGACCATTTTTTTCCCCAATTTCCACCACAGGTTTTCAATAGGGTTGAGATCTGGGCTATTTGCAGGCCATGACATTGACTGGATGAGTCTTTCTCCAAGGAGTGCTATAACAGTTTTATCTTTGTAGCATGATGCATTGTCATCTTGGAAAATGATTTCATTATCCCCAAACATATTTTCAATTGAAGGGATAAGAAAGCTGTCTAAAATTTCAACGTAAACTTGTGCATTTATTGACGATTTAACCACAGCCATCTCCTCAGTGCCTTTGCCTGACATGCAGCCCTATATCATGAAGGACTGAGGGAATTTTGATGTTTTCTTCAGGCAGTCATCTTTGTAAATCTCACTGGAAGGGCAGCAAACAAAAGTTCCAGCATCATCACCGTGTCCAATGCAGATTCTTGACTCATCACTGAAAATAACCTTGATCCAGTCATTCACAGTCCGTGATTGCCTCTCCTGAGCCCATTGCAGTCTTGTTCTTTTCTGTTTAAGTGTCAATGATGGTTTCCTTTTAGCTTTCCTGGATGAAAATCCCATTTTCTTTAGGCGATTTTGCACAGTTCTGTCACATACCTTGACTCCAGCTTCCTCCCATTTCTTTTTCATTTGTCTTGTTGTAACATCTTCTGTTTTCAAGACATATGGCCTTTAGTTGTTTGTCATGTCGTTTGGATGTCTTCCTCGGTCTACCAGTACGCTTAACTTTAACAACCTTGCCATGCTGTTTGTACTTGGTCCAGATTTTTGATACAGCTGACTGTGAACAGCCCACATCTTTGGCAACCATACCTGTAGCATTACCTTCTTCAAGAAGTTTGATAATCTTCTCCTTGGTCTCAAGAGAAATCCCTCTTGTTGGAGTGATGAGTGTTGTGAATCCACTTGGTCCAGCAGCCCTCCAAGGTGTGATAACTGCACCGTTTTTAACTGCTGACTAACGAGCAGACCTAACCTGAGGAAGGGGCCCAATTAAGGAAAGGAAATTGACTGGGTGTGTCTGTATTTTCTACTCAAAATGGAGTGATTTATTGTTTTTTTCTTCAGAATGGATTCTATATTTATGTCTCAGCACTTACTCTATAGACCCTACCCACGTGACGTCACAACTCCGCTCTCCTGAATGGTACCGCCCAATTGTCCGTCAAAACATAGTGTTAACCTGTTACGGCTACGTACATTCCTCCTATTTACGACGTGTTTTTCTGCTCCTTAACATTAATAATCAAAATGGTGAAGGCGTGTGTGGCTGTTGGTTGCACTAACAGAGAAGATGGAAGGAGAGACTTGAAGTTTTACCGTATTCCGAGGGATCCAAAGAGGAGAGCGAAATGGACGGCTGCAATTCGACGTGAAAACTGGGCACCAAAAAATCACCACAGACTATGTAGTAGTCATTTTATATCCGGTAAGATGCATTTAAGATATACTTAGAGGGTTTTGGGCTGACAAATAACCACAATTAAGATCATTGCTAGGCTAATCGCCGACAACATACACGTATGTATGTAGTGAGAGTGCTATCGCTAAACCATATAAACATTAAAAGCCTTAACTCCATTGACAAACGACATGAAATACATTAGACTTGACAGTGGATGTTAGCAATAACAAAAGATTTTGAATTGAAAATTTCGTAACTCACCTTTCCAAGCACAAGATAGATTCCTGCCGAATTTTCGTGGACGAGGACCTGTTTCACCCAACCAGCAACGAAGTATTTATAAGCCTCCAAGCTCTTGAAGTTTTTCAAATTTTCGTGAGAATTTTGTGTGGACAAGATAATTGTAAATATCAGCGTAGCAGATGTCAGGCAGACAGGGCGAAGACAGTGGGTCGAAAAACATCGATTTGGGCATCAAATATGGATCTGGCGACTGTATAGAACGAAGCTTTTCCACATAACGCCTTTTATGCAACACATCCAGTGAGTTTACGGCATCAGAAAGCACCGGGTCTTCCATGAAATGCATTTTAAATTCCTCGATCAATTGAAACCAATGATAATACAGAGACAAAATGACGGACAAGTGGGCGGAACCATACAGCGAGCACGTGGTTTTGTGACGTCGGTGGGTAGGGTCTATAAAAGTAACATTTACTGGCCACAACAATGTTTTTTATTCATTTCTATTAGTGTTTCTGAATGCCAAAGAGTTGCACTTTTGAACTAATTAGTTTTTTCAAGTTTTTTTTATCTGAGTTTGTTCTACATAATAAAATGCCTGAGTGAGTGCTCTTCCGAGACTGGTGATTCCATACTTTTTGCTAGGTTTTGTATGGCTGAGTAGAATCGGGACAGACTTGGCACAGACAGGAGAAGTGCGTATCGCAGGGATGAGACCATCTATGAGGAGTGAACATCCTCCATTCCAGGCATCCTCTGAGCAAGCACGGCTCTGTATCCAACCACGACCCTCTAATTGCTCGTGGTAGTACCATGGCTGGATTTCCTGGGCAGTAAGGTTGAACCAATTCTTCTTTGTTTCATGCTACAAACACAAGGACATAAAATTGTCGCAAACAAACCAATTTTTTTCAGCTAATGTAAACATACACCATTTGATTGCAGCAAATAAATATAGATAATAAAGTTTTTATGCTATGAAAAAAACTTAAAGTGCCTGTGACACGAAAAAGCATGTTTATTTCATAATACACGCGATATTTTATGCTCCTGAATGAAATGGACCACTTGGAAGTGTGAAGAAGCGATCAATATATTTATCTAACTTTTTTAATCCTGCACTACGAAAATGACAGACTTTCAGCTTCGGTCTTGCATTGAGGAAGAGGGCGGTGTGACATGTACGGAGGAAGTCCTCTTCACTATACAGCCGTACTGTTGTATGAGAAGGACTAAGGATTCAGCTGATTTTGCAGATTAATACGTTTATTTTTCGCATCCCGCCGATCACACGGCTGCAGAAAAATCTTGCTGTACGAGGGAGAGGCGTGTGCGCCTTTTTGGGGTTTCAAAAGGTTCCCATTCACTGGTGGATATTGGCCAAAACAAGCCCTACTACTGTGGGACCGTGGGACTTACGAGGAAGTGAGTAAACAACGTGTTTTGTATTATGGCAAATACTGGGATCATTTTAATATGTAGGTGGCTTGCATTGACATGCTCCTTGCCCTCTCGGCCGACGACCGGCGGCTTGTCGCACATCCCCCCGCCGGGAGAGCACTATACTCGGTTTATTGCCATGAAGAGTCATGTGCCCGGTGTTCTGTCGGAGTGGCTTAGCTTGTCATGTTTGTGTGCACTCTCAGTTCCTTTTTTCTTCATTCAGGATCTTCTTGAGGTGTATGGGCGGGGCTATGCGACACACCTGTGCTGCATTTGGAAAGCTCAATATTTAAGGATGCCTGTCACCATCTTTAAGTGTCGGACTATCACTTGCCAACTTGCTTGCTTACTGCTGTGTGCGTCATCTCGAGATCTACTACGAGATCTATAATCATGTAATAATGTCGATGGCTAAAATCGAGTATGTTCGCAATACTCTTGTTCAATGCAACTCTTTCTGTACTGTACCTTTCCTTTCCAATAGACAGCATTCCCGAATCCCTGACAAAAGGAAGAAACGAAGGGGAGCGACATAGCTGGGCGATGAATGTACAGGTAGTTTTTCAGAAGAGCCCAGAATCTACAGATGGAAGAAATTTGTAAGAAAAACAGTCCCACCCGGTAATTTCCAATTAACCACAGATTTAGCACATACTTATTAATCACAATAATTTCACATAATGTTAACTTTTGTGGATATCTTACGTACTTATCCTGGTTATGACGAAGTTCGGTCTTTTCTTTGGTCTCATACACCCAACCGGGAGCAAAGATTGCAGCAGAAAAGTTGTACTTTCGGATGATTTCCAGCGCCTGTTCAAAAAAGAAGGTAACGGTTGTGAATGATCACGTAAAATTTGATATCACTGTGTCAAACTCAATGCCCCTGGCCCAGATCTGACCTGCCATCATTTTGTGTGGGCCACAAAATATATGCATATGCATTAATCTCATGTTTCAGGCTATTACAGGGAGTCCTCCAGTTACGACCGAGTTCCATTCCTACACTGATGAATATTTTGTATATGGCGGAAAACACATACAAAACTGAAAAAGCAATTTCTGCTCTTGCATTTCTCTTTGAAAGAAACTGCTGTATTTTAAGCCAAAACAACTGTTGTGGTTGATAGAACAATATGTCTATATGCTGCCATTGCAGATTCGTGGCGCATTAAGCCCCCGAAATATTTTTAATTTGTCCGTTTTTCCCTGGAAATCCCCGTTTACAGACGTTCCACAACCGCTTTTGTTTCAACCTAGCCATAAAAAGAAGGTAGGTAATCGTATTTATTATTCGAAATGTCTGTCATTTTTAGTTTAGAATCATTAATTGATGTCAAATATTTCGTTTTTAAAAAAAAAACGGCTTTAAAAAATTATTCACTCGCATATTTTAAACTTTTAAACAAATGACGTCACAATGAAAAAAATGGTGTCTGTAAAAAAGTCACGGATATCTACCTCATAACTAGTCACTCAGTGATACATGTTACATGGAGTTTTTGGATCGAAACAATGTAAGCACGCTATAATATCGCGTTAAAGTCATGGCGTCTGTAATTCTGCTCTTGCGTGCACTCGTCTCCAGGTAGGGTTTTACTGTTTAAAAAACTTTTTTTCAAAAATGCGCTCCTGTTGAAAAATTTTCTTCCCCCAGAAAATTGAAATTTTAAGCTTTCCAATGATGTATCACACATGCATATCGGACAATTTTGAAAGTTGGCCAAATTGGGGGTCTCAGAGTGGAACTTCAAGTCACCTGAGTGTTTTCCGCCATATATATAAAAATACTAAAATTAATTCAAATGATGCAGTATTCATGATGTATGATGCATTATTCAGGGATGAAAATTGGTCAGTGGTTAAAAAGGTAAGAAGGGTGTGGAGGAAATACATATGTTCCGGTACATTTTACAACTAGGCCTGTCCCAAACAACAAATTTTCTCCCGATTAGTCAGCCAACTATTTTTACAATTAGTCCACTAATTGTCCCCCCCCCCCCCCTTTTTTTTTTTTTTTTTACCAATTTGGAACGAAATTTTTGATGATGCTTATTAATTCTCAAAAACGTTCTGGAACACTTAAATTCCTAATTAAAGTACAAACAAAGACGTACATAACAACAATAAATCACAAATAAACAATGACGTCAAATGCTGATAGCATTAACTAGTGCAAAAGAATGGCATGTAAACAGATTCAGAATACTGATTTCACCTTTCCAACATGATTCTAATATTATAGTATACTACTATATATAATAGTCGTATAATAATCATTCATTGCCAATCAGATCTTTCATAAAGGGTGTCATTTTAAAGCTATTCTTAGTATGGAATCTAAATTCTGAAGTATGCGGGATTAACTCCAGAAATCGTTATGTACTGTATATGACGAACATGACGTGCTTTTATTTTTGAAATGTTCACCAGAAGTACGTTCGCTAAACCACCAATCATAAGCTTTACACTCCGCAAAAAAAGCTCTTTCTGTCATTGCATGTAGTGTCAGTAATCAATTTTTTTCTCATTTGCAAAAGCTGTTAACCAAGGATTTTTAATGTTTGAAGTGTCACCTTTTAACCGCAGGTTTGCGTTTTGGAGAAGACTGCCAATGTTTTATAGCAGGCTAAAGTAGGTTGTTTTTTCCTCCCATTAGCCTCAATGTAGCAATGCTAACGTTTACAGTGTTTAATATAGATGTGTTTCCTTATTTTGTATGTGTGAACTTTAATTCTACGGCGTGTTGATGACCAATAAACATCTGTGAAAAGAACTGGAGTCTCATATGCCATCAACACACACGTCTACACGCACACACAAATGTATGCACACATGCACGTGATGATAAAATGAAGCCGTGAAAATTACTGCCCTCATTTTTATTTACCGTGCCATAAATGGACTCCTTACATATCGCGACAGACTTAACAACTCCAATAAAACATCTCATTAGTTAGTTAGTTAGTTAGTTAGTTAGACAGACTTACAATCTGCCAGCTTGTAATTGTCATGTATCCATTGTGCAGCACTTTGTTTACATTTGCCGCACTCACGACACTTGCTTTACAGAAGCGAAGCAGATACACGGTAGTATTATTAGGCCGTTGTGGGAGCTCGCATTCCCGTGTGTGCTGTATCGTTCATGATATTTTGTTTAGCCCAAAATAAAGGCAGCGTTTACAAAGTCATCTGACCGCTCGTCATTTTACAGTAATTGTCTCCTGTCGTCTTTCAAAATTACAACTGGGTGACGGCGCTTTAGGTGTTAATTCACAGCCGACGTGCAGCCAAGCTTGGCATTGAAGAGACAGGACATAACAGTGTACCCTCCTTTGTTTCATTGAAATAAGTCAATGTTTTGGCGACTCTGGTGTGCTTTTTTTGGCTTTGTGCTGCTTTCCCCGCTTGCATACCAAGCGTCCGACATAAAAAAAAAAAAAAAACTCCCCAATCCCCCCCCCAGCCCCCCCCCCTTAAAATTTTTCTCCTCGGATCTATATAATCCACATAGGTCACCCTTTTTTACTTCAAAACGACGAATTACGCCGAAAGGTAAGAGATTTTCATGCCTTATTATTGCAGAGAGATAGATGGTGAGTTAGGGTTTTCAATAGTTTATTTGCCAGTTGGTTTATTTAACCGAAAGCACGGAACATGACTACCGGTGGACTACCTGTATTTTCATCATGAGAAGTTAAAAGGAAATCTTCAAAAAACAACACCAACAATATTTTAAAACACAAACAAAAATGTGCATACCTTATGGGTTTCAAACATTCCTCCTACTACCTCACCACGGGCAAAAACATCCACCCCTACGTAGATATCAGCCTTGCGCCCATTGGCGTGACTGTAATCAGCCATCCATTCAAGGTTTTGTGATGTCCAGTTGTAGTTGGTGAAGAAACCATCACATGCGTCGAAAAAAAACCTGTAATAAAAAGACATGAATCTAAGTTATAAACTATATGTCAGTGATAAAATTAAACTTGATGTGCAAATAAAAGCCAAGTTATGAACAAACACTTCAAGCATCAAGTATAGACTGCTGTTTCTAAGCAGTTTCAATGCTTCAAATCTTATGGAAACAGAGAGGGGAGCTTGGGATGCGGACTATAAACCCTATGATGACTATTTTGAACAATACAATTTGAAAAGAAAATACAATACATCCCTCTCGCCCACGTGGTATCTGTGTCATCTTCAAGCTCGGGCCCTCTACTAGAAGCCTGTGAGTTTGAGAGTTCTGCGCAGTATCTTAGCTGTTCTTAGGACTGCACTCTTCTGGACTAAAGCTTCAGATGTTGTTCCTGGGATCTGCTGGAGCCAACCCACTACCACAGGAACCATGCTAGCCTTCACTCTCCACATCCGTTCCAGCTTCTCTTTAAGCCCTTGGTACTTCTCCACCTTCTCGTGTTCTCTCCGATGTTGACATCAGCTGGTATTGCCACATCTATCACCTCTCTTCTCTTCCTTATCCACTACCATGATGTCCGGTTGGGTTAGCCAAAAGCTGTTTGTCAGTCTGGAAGCTGAAGTCCCACAGAACCTTGGCCTTATTATTATCAGCTACCCTCTGTGGTGTGGCTAGTTGGTATATGGGCACTTTTATTCTATACTGGTTACAGATGTTCCGGTATACTTTCCCAACTACTTGGTTGTGCCTCTCCATGTACCCTTATCTAACTAGCATCTTACACCCTAAGGCAGAAATGTCCAAAGTCCGGCCCGGGGGCCAAATGCGGCCCGTGGTCAAATTTTATCCGGCCCCCAGCCTCTGTCATAATATCAATAACGTCTGGCCCGCACACAGACTTAATAAATTGGTCAGCAGTACTGGGACCAGCATATGAAGTAGCTTACACACTAAATGCTGCTCCTCATTTACCCACTAAAAGGCAGCAGCACTCTAAGCAACATTACCCCGTGTGACCCTTTCCTCACAATTTTCTAAAATGGCGACAATCAACAAAAAAAAGAAAGAAAAGTTGACTGCGATGCCCGACAATTCAAGGATAGGTGGAAATTAGACTATTTCTTCACTAAAATATGCAACAACTGTGTCTGCCTCATTTGAAAAGAGACAGTCGCTGTTTTTCAACAGTTCAATGTGAGGCAAAATTACCAAACAAGACACGCTGTCACAAGACACATGTACGACAAGATTACAGGGAAGATACGTAGCGAGAAATTGAAGCAACTTGAAGCTAGTTTAATTTCACAGCAGCAGTATTTCGCAAGAGCCTGAGAGTCAAAAGAGAACGCTACAAAGGCTAGTTGTGAGATAGAAATTATTAATTAAAAAAAATAATAAAGCAAATGTGACACACAGAATGGCTTGCTAAAATTTGCTTAAATATATTGTTCTACGTAAAGGACGTCAGCCAAGGTCGGCCCCCAACATATTCACAACACCAAATCTGGCCCCCTTTGCAAAAGGTTTGGACACCCCTGCCCTAAGATGTGCTGGAATATCTCCGAAGCATCTTTGCAAAGTCTGCACCTCGGGTCTGATCTGCTCTGGTAGACCTTGGTCTCTACGGCCCTTGTATTTAGGGCCTGTTTTGTGCAGCCATAATTAAAGCCTCTGTGCTGTTTGTCAGAGCGACATACTCCAACCACTGATAGGATTTGTTGACTCTCCACTTCTTCAACTTGCCGGTGGTACATTACATGTAAGGGCTTACACCTGTTGTCTGCTCCCCGTACTCTAATGGGGTCTGTGCTGCCTGAGCAGCTTTTCTTTCAAAGCAAATTTTCATGATGCCACAGACTTCACTATCAGTAGACAAGACAGCTCTACCGTTCAACTGACTCTTCAGGACTTGCCTTACTCTCTGGAGGTATTTCATTGTGGCTGACATTTTTGTGACCTCCTTGTGGTTTCCATTAGCCTGTGGGGTACCAAGGCACTTGTAGCTGTCTTGGATATCACCCATTTTGCCATCTGGTAGTTGAACCCCTTCGATTCTGAGCAGCTTTCCTTATTGATACCAACCGGACACACTTGTCCAGTTCAAATAACATCCCTATGTCATTGCTGGTTATGTGGATCAGTGAGTCGGTTTTCTTTATGTCGACTTGGGAAATCGACTTGGTTGGTCTCTATGGCTGTCTACCACATCCCCATTGAGTTCTGGATGAAGGTTCTTAGGCCCTTGCTGATCTTATATATTTCCAGGCAATCTGGTATCCATGTGTTTGGCTTTAAGTCATAGGCTTTTTTGCAGTCAATCCAGGCAGTGCACAGGTTGGTCTGTCTATTCTGACTATTCTTTGACAACCGCACTATCGACCAGTGGCCGATGTTTGGCTTCTCTGGTGTGACTGACAATTCCTTTCTAAGCCCTACTCATGTATCAATTTACATGCTTATTCATCTTAGCCGCAATGATGCCTGATAGGGCCTTCCATGTTGTGCAAAGACAGCTTATTGGCCAGTAGTTGGAGTCAGTAGCTGGTTCATCTGTGCTGCTAGGCATTCATGGAGGGCCGTTACCTTCTTCAGCCATTACTCATAGACCATATCAGTGCCCTATGCTGTCCAGCTCTTCATTCTTAAAACTCTTTCTTGGAAGTCTGCCATTGAGATGGTTACTGGTTCTTGTTCTGGGATTTTGTTGTGGACAGTTCTCAAGTCCATTATCCATTGGTGTTGTGTCTTTCCCATATGCTCTTCCAGTAATCCTGCGTCTTCGCTCCTAGTAGGCCTGTCTGGCCGTTTGTTCCTTGCCAATGAGAGTACACTTTGGCTGGTTCGGTGGAGAACTGCTTGTTTATCTCCCCGGCCTTTGCCTCCTTGTTGTATCTCTTAAACCGAGTGGCCAGAGCTGTTAGTCTTTGTTTGGCAGTTTCAAGTGCCTCAGGTATTGAGAGTGTCTCGTACTTCCTGAGTAAATTCTCTCCATGTTTCCTCTCTGCACCTCTGCTAGCTGCCTAAGTTCGCTCCGTGTTTCCTTTCTTGGCCTCTAATAGTCTCTTCAATGGTTGGTACTGCTTGTTATGTCCCGAGCCTTAAACCCAAGCATATCTAGAATTACTGTGGCCATGCTGTATATGAGTTTATTGGATTCTGTGATGTTTTCTGGAGGAAGGTCAGCAGCTCTTGGATTGAGACAATCTGTATTTGTTGGGGCTTGGTAACCAACTTAGATTAGGGAGGAGATGATTGCATTCCCTCGCTCACAGGTCATCCTGGCTCCCCACTGCCATAGCATTGGTGTATTGTCTTGTCAGTTTCTAGTTGTGATAGGGGTTTTCGCCAAAGGACATTGGAACGTTGGGCTAACAGTGGCTCTTATTTTTGGATTGTGGGTTGTAAAGTGTCCATTGTTCCCATATTAGCTGCATGTAGTAGCATTCCAACAACTACACATTTTCAACCCTTGTCCATTTATGTGTTCTTCCAGGTGCGCATTTCACATAAGGCTGCCCTGGATCCCTAGCAACTGACGCAGACCTTGTGAACCAAGGCGACTTCCGAAACGGTCTGACTATCTGTATTGTGTTCTCTCATGTGCTGAGGTAGGCCTGGCAGCATTAAGGGTCAGCACTATGGACCTTCACTGGAAGGTGATGTTGCTTCTGGCCAGGATTCGAACCCTTAAACTCCTGTGTACAAGTCAGTAGTACACTATCCAGTGTACTGTACTATCCACTGTGTATATAAAGACAATATTTTTCAATGAGCCAAACATGAATGTTTTTGTGGTGTGAGAGGATCCTAAAAAAAAAAACCAACAACACAAGCGTAGGGACAGGTTGCAAACTCCACACAAGAACGACAGAGCTGAAACTACAGCAGACATGCCTGTTAATGTTCTCATTCATCTTGGTCACATCATTCTCAGGGTAATGAACCGATAAATTTTCTGTCTTCAAAAACATTTCGCCGCTCATCTAAGAAGGCTTCCCTAATTTGTAGCATAAATACCTGCGTTTCCACTCCAATACCAGCCTAGAGCTGTCCTATCTACACCTTGTTTCATGAACTGAAGAAGTCTGCTCGGATGAGAGTCGAAATGTCCTCCAAGACAACCAGATAAGTCAAGTTAGATCGATTTAATAACCCGAGAATACAGCAGGCATACTAACTATTCGACTATCACGCTACCCCAAAATACAAAGGGAATTATACCTGTTGGTCTGGTTTAATTCATTCTGCCATTTTAGCTCCCCATTCTCAATTACACTGTCATACCAAAGCACCATGCTGCCAGGGACTTGTTGATGCATCTGATTTGTCAGATAGCGCAGAAACAAGGGTGTTGTCTTCACAGCAGTGTCCTGCAAGCGAAGGACACAAAATTCTGGTTGGCATAAATAAAAGAGAAACATTTGAAAGCTAAGAATTAAGAGTTGCAACTAAAAAACGATTCCATCAAATATTTGTTCGGGAAGAAAAGGGATACGAGCGTTTCAACAGCAAGCTCCTCAATCGATACAAAATCCGCTATCAATCCAGAGATATATTGATTGTTGAGCTGTGCACCGGAAGTCAAGAGGCTAAGTTGGTTGTAAGACACTTGGCGTTGTTTTCTTTTTTAAAACAACGTGAGCAGTCGCATTCCAGGTGCTAGCAAGGAGGAAGTAATAGCCATGACTACAGTCGTGGATACACTTTCAAACAAAAGCCTTTTAAAGTACTGCTTCCAGGTTATGCATGCTTTATTGGTAGTGGGACAGGAAGCGGGGTGCTGCAGCACCCCCTAGCGTTGAGGAGGGGAAAAAAGTGTTTTGGTAGACCCTTTTTTTGTTGTTGTTTAAAATAAATAAATAAACAAATAAAACATTAAAACAATAGCGTATGTAACTTCGGGGATAAAAAGTTTTTTTTTTTTTTTTTTTTGTTAATAACATGCTTGCTACCGGGTCACGCTGAATAAGGCTCTATTGGAACGGAAAAGTTAACTGTTGACCAAGGAGGCGTTAATATGGCGCAAAAACGAATGAGTGATTTAAAAAAAAAAAGTTTTTCAACAAAAACAGAAAAATTTTCTAAGATTCAATTCGATGTCGAAAATGAAAATGACTATAATAGTTCCGCAATGGTGCCCAGCTAGGAAAGGTTAGCTGCAGATTTAGATCATGGAGATGATTTTAGCCCAAGCAGAAGACATTACTGCATATCCTTAGTGCCATCCTAGATAAAATTGACCTTAAGACACTGAAGTTCATCAACAACACACCAGAAAGTAAATCTACTTTTGGCGTCTTCCTTTTATTTGTCTGCGGTGACTTCAATATTGATTTATTAAATCCATGTAAACTGAAAACCATTGATGATTTTATCGATACCATGTACAGTTTATCACTATACCCAACAATAACTAAACCGTGCAGAATAACATCACACAGTGCTACTGCCATTGATAACATCTTAACTAATACAATGGACAACGAAACCACTAGTGGCCCTTTTGTTTGTGATATCACTGGCCTGTGTTTACTCTGTGTAACTGCAATCTTAAGAAATCTAAGGTTTCTGTCTTATAAACGCATAAAAAGTGATGATACAATTAATGCATTTAATAACAATTTAGCGCTTCAGGATTGGATAACATATAGTGAGCCGAGTGTAAATCGTGCTTATAGTAATTTTCTTTACATATTTACCTCTTTATATAACAAATATAATAATATATATAATATAATAATACAACAAATACTGCCCTGGAAAAGAATATTCTATAAAGAAAAAACAAACAAAAAGTCCCTTAACAAAGGAATAATTAATGCATGCAAAAAGAAAAATAATCTTTGCAAAGTATTTGCTAAGATGAAAACAGAAGAATCAGAAATAAGATATAAGACGTACAGAAACAAATTAACTGAAATTATAAGGGCAAGTAAACAGTTATATTGTAGGAAAAAAAATTATGAAAATAAAAACAATATGAGAGGAACTTGGGATGTGCTCAATAATTTAATTAAGAAATGTCCTGCTCAATTGACATATGCGGATTATTTTATTGGCAAAAATGGCAAACAAAATTATGTGAACAATATAGTAAATGGTTTCAATGATTTTTTTGTAAATATTGGCCCAGAGTTGGCTTTTGACATTCCGGACCATGGAGGTGGTGAAGGATGTGTAAGAACTGAACCAAATCCACAATCACTCTTCCTCTCAGCAACAAACGAGCAGGAAGTGATTAATACTGTCCTCAAGAGTAAAAGTAGCGATCTACCGATTGCCATGATCTTGACATGACATTGGTTAAGGGAGTCATCTTTAATATTGCAAAACCATTAACTTATATCTTCAACTTATCATTTCAATCTGGGTGTTTTCCTGAACAAATGAAAATTGCAAAAGTAATACCACTATTTAAAAGTGGCGATAAATATAGTTTTAACATTTACAGACCAATTTCTCTGTTGCCCCAGTTTTCTAAAATTCTTGAAAAACTTTTTAATTCTCGACTAGAAAAATTTCTGGAGAAACATAAAATAATAAATGAAGGCCAGTATGGTTTTAGAAATGGAAGAACAACCTCAATGGCTATGATTGAAGTAATTGGAAATCACTAATGTGTTAGATCAGAAAAATGTGCAATTGGTACTTTTTGATACAATCAATCACCAAACTCTGATTCATAAACTGGAAAAATATGGAATTCGTGGGGTTGCAGGGAACTGGTTAAAAGGTTATTTAAGCAAAAGGGTGCAGTATGTGAAAATGGGACAGTATACATCAAAACAACTTGGTATTGCTTGTGGTGTTCCTCACGGGTCGATGTTAGGGCCAAAACTGTTTAATCTATATATAAATGATATTTTACATGTATCTTAATCTCTAAAACTTATTCTTTTTGCAGATGACACCAATGTGTAATACCAATAGTAGTAATAATTATAATGAGTTGGTGAAGGTCGTGAGCAAGGAGTTAATCAAAATTTAAAAAATGGATGAATATAAATAAATAATCATTAAAGTGAAACCAAAGCTATGATGTTTGGTAGCTTTAAAACTAATCTTGATTTGCATGTAATTATTGATGGTATCCAAAAACGTAGATGTGAATACATTTTTGGGTGTCACAATTGACAGTAAACTGACATGGAAACGCCACATCAGACGTATAAAAACAAAAATTTCCAAGAGTCTCTCAATTATAAATGAAGTTAAACAGTTCATTGACGAGAACGCACTCCGCACTTTCTACTGCTCTTTGGTTCTCCCATACATCTCATATTGTGTTGAAGTCTGGGGAAACACTTATCAGAGCAAGATAAATCCTTTAGTTACCTTACAGAAACGGGCCGAGCGGATCATCCATAAGGTCGGGGTTTTGGATCACACACATAATTTGTTTATTCAATCAAAGCTGCTAAAATTTAACGATCTTGTAAAGTATAATACATCAATAATCCTCTATAAAGCATTCAACAAAGTATTACCAATTAAATTGCAAAAATTTTTTACAATGAAAGAGAGAAGTCATAATTTAAGAGGATATGGAGACTTCTTAATACCAAAAATTTGAACAACTTGTAAAGGTTTTTGTGTGTCTGTGTGTGGAGTGAAACTTTGGAATAATCTGGGAATGCAACACAAGCAATGCCAAACTATCTACAGATTTAAAAGGTTATACAAACTTATGGTCTGGTCACAGTATACTGATATAAGGTCTTAATTACATCAATAAATTGTCTTGGTACTAGTGCTGGTTGTTTCTTACCATTGCTGGTATATTGTCCGTGAACGTTGTTGGTGTAGTTATTGTTGCCATTTATAATTTGTGGTCCTGTGTGTGTGGCCTTTACCATTGTTGTTATGGTTTTACTTTCATTTACCATGTTGGTATGATTTTTTTGTTTTGTTTTGTTTGGGTGTTACCTGTGGTGACTTCATCACAAGGGACAAAATTTGTTACAAAAATATACATGTGCAAAACTGCTTGGACTGATTTTTTGGTTGACTACATTTTTGGAAGGAAGTAGCAAGATTTTTTTTTGTTCTTAATTAGACGAGAATAGGGGTGGGATTAAATAAGTTTTCTTCTTCCCACTCCTTTTTAGGCATGTAGTTGATGTTGCACTGTTACTTAGTTTTGCTGCCCTTTTTTGTTACATGGTTATATGAGCTGTATATATGTGATGTCTTGGCAAGGAATCATGGCCTGAAATAAGCAAATGAAATGAAATGAATGAAAAAGGTAAGACATATGTAGACCCCACTCACCAACGTCACACAATGACGTGTCGCTGTATTGTGCTGCCATATTGTCCGTCATTGTGTGTCCGTATTCTCAATGGTCTCAATTTATCGTGCAATTTATAGTGCAATTCATGGAAGCCCCGGTGCTCTCAGACGCTGTAAACTCATTGGATGTGTTGCATAAAAGGCGTTATGTGAAAAAGCTTCGGTCGATCCATTCGCCAGTTCCATATTTGATGCCTAAATCGATATTTTTCGACCCGCTGTCTTCGCCGTCTCTGCCTGACATCTGCTACCCTGCTATCTACAACTATCTTGTCCACAGAAACTCAGCCTATTCTCACGAAACTTTGAAAAACTTTAAGAGCAGCACTCTAAGCAACATTACCCTGTGTGATCCTTTACTTCCAATTTTCTAAAATGGCGACAATCAATAAAAAAAAAAGTTGACTGCGATGGCCGACGCTTCAAGGATAGGTGGATAATGGACTATTTCTTCAATAAAATACGCAACAACTGTGTCTGCCTCATTTGCCAAGAGACAGACACAGTTTTCAAAGAGTTCAATGTGACGCGATATTACCAAACAAGACACGCTGACATGTGCGACAACATTACAGGGAAGATACGCAGCGAGAAATGAAAGCAACTTGAAGCTAGTTTAATTTCACAGCAGCAATGTTTCGCAAGAGCCCGAGTGTCGAAAGAGAACGCCACAAAGGCGAGATTGTTGAAATTATGAATTTAAAAAAAAAAATAATAGAGCAAATGTGACACACAGAAGGGCTTGCAAAAATTTGTTTAAATATATTGTTCTATGTAAATCAGCCAAGATAGCCCCCTACATTTTTACCACACCAAATCTGGCCCCCTTTGCAAAAAGTTTGGACACCCCTGTTTAACTTATGATCCGTAGACGAGGCCGGCTTCTTTCACTTGTTACCAGCTAAATATTATTCAAAAAATAATGATGGTGGAAGAAATAAGCATCTTGAATTTGAAACTGTATGTTGTCGGCGATTAGCCTCGCAATGATCTTAATTGTGGTTGTCAGCCCAAAACCCTCTAAATATATATTAAATGCATCTTACTAGATATAAAATGACTACTACATAATCTGTGGTGATCATTTGGTGCCCAGTTTTCTCGTCGAATTGCAGCAGTCCATCTCGCTCTCCTCTCCGGGTCTCTCGGAATACGGTAGAATTTCAAGTCTCTCCGTCTATCTTCTCTGTTACTGCAACCAACCGCCACACCAGCCTTCACCATTGTGATTATTAATGTTAATGAGCAGAAAAACGCCATAATAGGAGGAATTTACATAGCGGTAATGCGTAAACACGACGAGCTGACGGACAATATGGCGCGGAGGCGTGGTTGTGACGTCATGTGAATGGGGTCTATAGTAGCCATATTATTGTTTGCTATTGCTGTTGAGCTGCCGCCGTGCACAGCGCTGTTGGATATTCATGTGCAATTTATTTTAATGTTGTCAAAAAGGGGTGATAAACCAAGGCTTATTGGACCTATTAGTTTTCAAATGTGTTTGTATCATTGCGTCGTATAACGGCGGGGATTTGTATTATAATAAACGGGTGCTTTTATTTCTAATACAAAAACTCCAACACACACTGTAGGTGAAATAGAACGCTGTCTTTGTAGTAGCCTAGTAGTGGTACATAAACGATCCAGCATGAGTGTTTACTGCCATTGTGCATGCATTATATGGAGAAACGCGCAAGCATGTCAAATTTGGACTGAAACAGCCGTTTTTTGTTTGGGGAAAAAAAAACGATCTTCAGCACCCCCTGCCGTGAGTAACTTCTAGCACCCCTGTTTATTGCGCTTCTATTTTGAAGCTGGCCAGCATGTTTCCGAAATTTTTGCAGTGGAATGCTTGACTTGACTGTAACCGTTTAATTTCTTAAATTTTCTGAAGCCAATTCTCAAAGTGCGATGCAAGTCTGTTTGAAAATACATGGCCCTAATATTTCAGTAGAGCTTAAAGAAGAATCTTTTTTGAAAATAATTGTAATACAATTCTCAATGGCTAAGCTGAGATCTTTCAATTTAAAAAGACGAACAGGTAATTTGAGTAAAACCTTAGCTACCCTACCCGACTCTGCTTATGACATACTGTATACAAAACTATTCACCCACAAAGACGTACTGTATGATAATGAGGACTGCTCCAGTTCTCTTAAAGTGTATATGACACGAGAAAGCATGTTTATTGCATATTACATGCAGTATTTTATGCTCCTGAATGAAATGGACTGCTTGGATACGTGTGGAAGCGATCAATATACTTTTTGAATCCCGCACCATGAAAATGAGTGACTTCTGACCAGATTCTCGAATTGAAGAAGGCGAATGTGACGTCAGTGGATGAGATCACTTCACTATACAGCCATACTATTGTATGCAGAAGGACTGAGGATTCAGCTGATTTTGCTGATTAATTCATTTATTTTTCGCGTCACGGCAGCCCAATGTATTGCATGATTTTGTTGCTTCACCAGGGAGATTGGTGTGAGCCTTACTGGGCTTCCAAAAGATCCTGTTCACCGCGAAAAATGGGCAAAACAAGTCTGACAATCGAGAGACCATTGGACGGACGAGGAAGTGAGTAAGCTACAGTAAGCGTTTTATATTATGTCAAATACTGGGATCATGGCACACATTTTAATAATATAATATTTTGTGGGTGACAATGTTAGTTGTCGGCCAGTGAAGGCCGGAGTGCTGGACCTCACCGGCCGGCGACCACGGCGCATGACAAGTCGCCAATTGCCAAATTCGCGAGTGCACGCCCACATTGGCCGGCGACCGTGGCGTATGACAAGCCGCCTAAATTCAGCTGGATTGTCTGCCTTGTTCAGCGTTCATTCGCCCGCTGTGTCCCCGGCAACGAGCACCCCCGCCAAACGCCCGCTGACATTGCCCTGGGTCCGGCGCGACTGCCTCCCGGGTTGGAACTACGAGCTGTCGTAGTCGGCTGAAACTGAAGGCGATCACCCATGCCGCCGTGTCGGGGCAGTTTTTGTGTTATTTTTCGTGTTCGAAAGGCAAGGAAGAGATTTGGAAGAGCCGCTCGGTTCGGGTTAGCATATAACCTCTCACGCCTCCGCTTTTGTTTGCAGGGAAATTACTAGAGCTGTAGAAGTCCGCTGTAACTCCAGTGGCATAAAATACCATTCAGGAGGTGCAAGAAGTCGGCAGCTTTGAACATTACGCGGTAATTTAGCTCTGTCATACTAAATAAATGCATTTTTATTATTTCATATTCCATTTAGCAGAAAACTGTTATTTGTCATGACAATACAACTTATATATCAGTCCAATACTTATACAAAGAATATCCTGTAAAATTATTGGAGGGGACAGATAAAAACAATGATAACATTTTGTGTTGCCCATGCAGTCTGCTCTAGCCATCGCTTCGTAATTGTTGTCACTGTTGCCTTTTTCTGATTCTGAATCTTCCTCCTCCTCCAAATACGATTCAGACATATATGGCTGTATGTCACAACCTTCCCCTGGATCGAGAATATAGTTCGAAAAATCCACACTTGAACCAGAATCGCTGAAAAACGCTTCCTTCTCTATTGTGCTCTATGCTAAATACATTACCTAGTGACGTCATCACCAAGATGGAGGCGCCGGAGTGCTATGATGACAGGAGGAGCTTAACGGCAGCTCTAAAGAAGCATTTCTCGTCATCTGCGCTTTGCCGAATTATTTAATATAATTGAATCGTCTAAATATGTGACTTTAATTCCAATAATAATGCTATTTAAGATTTCACTTGTCATGTCATATACATTTTAAGTAGCATCTGTAGATTGACAAAGACAATGTACTACTGCCCGAAAAATCGTTTGTTTCCAAAAATGTGAAGGTAAAACTCACACTGAGTGTGTTCTCTATATTGATGAGCCAGCCATCAAAGCCATAGTAATAACTCAATTGAACTAGCTTATCAGCTACTTCACGATACCGCTCTTCGTTAAGGAAGGCCTCACATGTCGCTGCTCCATCTGTCCATTCTGTGATGAATGTTCCTGTACAGCATGGAAAACAATGCAATATTTGATTAAAGACAAAAATGAATTCAGCAATGCTTAAAAATATGATTTTGACTGGGAAGGGCTGGAAACAATCATTCAATTTTCCTCAGAATTCAATTGAGTGTACCCATCATTTTTTTCCCTCAGAATTGAGCGATTCCAAAATGTTTACAGTGCCTTGCAAAAGTATTCGGCCCCCTTGAATCTTGCAACCTTTTGCCACATTTCAGGCTTCAAACATAAAGATATGAAATTTAATTTTTTTGTCAAGAATCAACAACAAGTGGGACACAATCGTGAAATGGAACAACATTTATTGGATAATTTAAACTTTTTTAACAAATAAAAAACTGAAAAGTGGGGCGTGCAATATTATTCGGCCCCTTTACTTTCAGTGCAGCAAACTCACTCCAGAAGTTCAGTGAGGATCTCTGAATGATCCAATGTTGTCCTAAATGACCGATGATGATAAATAGAATCCACCTGTGTTTAATCAAGTCTCCGTATAAATGCACCTGCTCTGTGATAGTCTCAGGGTTCTGTTTAAAGTGCAGAGAGCATTATGAAAACCAAGGAACACACCAGGCAGGTCCGAGATACTGTTGTGGAGAAGTTTAAAGCCGGATTTGGATACAAAAAAAGATTTCCCAAGCTTTAAACATCTCAAGGAGCACTGTGCAAGCCATCATATTGAAATGGAAGGAGCATCAGACCACTGCAAATCTACGAAGACCCGGCCGTCCTTCCAAACTTTCTTCTCAAACAAGGAGAAAACTGATCAGAGATGCAGCCAAGAGGCCCATGATCACTCTGGATGAACTGCAGAGATCTACAGCTGAGGTGGGAGAGTCTGTCCATAGGACAACAATCAGTCGTACACTGCACAAATCTGGCCTTTATGGAAGAGTGGCAAGAAGAAAGCCATTTCTCAACGATATCCATAAAAAGTCTCGTTTAAAGTTTGCCACAAGCCACCTGGGAGACACACCAAACATGTGGAAGAAGGTGCTCTGGTCAGATGAAACCAAAATTGAACTTTTTGGCCACAATGCAAAACGATATGTTTGGCGTAAAAGCAACACAGCTCATCACCCTGAACACACCATCCCCACTGTCAAACATGGTGGTGGCAGCATCATGGTTTGGGCCTGCTTTTCTTCAGCAGGGACAGGGAAGATGGTTAAAATTGACGGGAAGATGGATGCAGCCAAATACAGAAACATTCTGGAAGAAAACCTGTTGGTATCTGCACAAGACCTGAGACTGGGACGGAGATTTATCTTCCATCAGGACAATGATCCAAAACATAAAGCCAAATTTACAATGGAATGGTTAAAAAATAAACGTATCCAGGTGTTAAAATGGCCAAGTCCAAGTCCAGACCTGAATCCAATCGAGAATCTGTGGAAAGAGCTGAAGACTACTGTTCACAAACACTCTCAATCCAACCTCACTGAGCTCGAGCTGTTTTGCAAGGAAGAATGGGCAAGAATGTCAGTCTCTCGATGCGCAAAACTGATAGAAACATACCCCAAGCGACTTGCAGCTGTAATTGGAGCAAAAGGTGGCGCTACAAAGTATTAACGCAAGGGGGCCGAATAATATTGCACGCCCCACTTTTCAGTTTTTTATTTGTTAAAAAAGTTTAAATTATCCAATAAATTTTGTTCCACTTCACGATTGTGTCCCACTTGTCGTTGATTCTTGACAAAAAATTAAAATTTTATATCTTTATGTTTGAAGCCTGAAATGTGGCGAAAGGTTGCAACGTTCAAGGGGGCCGAATACTTTTGCAAGGCACTGTAAATCTGCTTGGTCTAAAGAGGTAGCAGTTACTGACAAGCACAATGTTTTTTTCTTCATATCTTTTAATGTGTCTTATTTTTGAGTTAGCAGGGGGTTTAATTAGGCAGTGGAGGTGGATTTGAACAAATTCCGTTCAGTTATTTGTCAGTTTCAGGGCTCCGAAGTGGCTAAGCTAGCGCGAGTGAACGGTCCTGTCCTAGCATGCCAAAAAAAATAAAAAAATAAAAATAACGATATTAACAGTTCTAACATTGTCAAATGAATTCAAAATGCAGATCGTTGTTCAAAATACCCATGCGGCCAAAACAATGCTACACCAAACTGCCGTATTTCATTTATTTCTGCAGAACTATTTTCTTTAGATGTGTAATGCGACCATAATAGAGAGGAGTGCTTCGGCCACTCGTGCTCATGCTGCATTCGAGTAAGGTGGGAAATCTTACTTATTCCACTCGGATGGTACCAGTTGCGACCTCATAGCGTTCCAAGCGTGTTTTGTATCTTGGTCATCAAAAGATATGTTGACCTCCAGCAAACCTGCCATCTCGTAAGTGATCAAATAGTGGAGGAAAAACGATGGCTAAGGAAAATAGACCACACAGTAAACTGCCTTCTTTAGGTTTACTATTGACGGTCTGCTTTTTGACGGCAGCGCATTTTGTCGAGTGACGTCTGATTGAAGCAACTCGTGAAGTCGAGGTACTTTTCTCTCCTGACTTCACGACTATGGCCTCCCAATTCGACTGGCGTTCCAATGATATTTTTCCTGGTCGGAGGTTGGAAAACTCTGACTTCCCACCTTCCTCGAATGCAGCATCAGTCTACTGAGTCTTGACTGAAGAACGGCAACATAGTGAAATGTGCATTTAGAGGCTGTGGAAACAGACAGAAGAAATGGGCAAATGAAAGTTTCCACAAATTCCCTATGAAGAACAAGGAACAATGGTATGCAATGGTAATTTTTAATGACTTTATCCTGAAAACGTAGCAAACACTATTGATTGCATGAGTCATCTGTGATCTTCATGCGTGCATATGTGTTTTTTTATTGGCATGTTAGGACGGGCCCATTGACTAGCGCTAGCTTCGCCCCTCCGGAGCCCTGAAACTAACAAATAACTTGCAAACGAAACGGAATTTGTTGAAATCAACTCCACTGACTAACTCGAAGATTAAGCCTAACGTATAAAATTCTGAACTTCCCATTTAAAGGGAACCACGGTCTTCAAGACTTGTAGGACCCAAGATGCCACAATTGTTCTCTCTTAATAAAATACAGTGGTACCTCTACATACGAATTTAATTCGTTCCAGGACCTTGTTTGTAAGTCGAAATGGTCGTATGTCGAGCAGGATTTTCCCATAGGAATACATTATAATTCCATTAATTCGTTCCAAAGCCTAAAAACATACACTAAATTCTTAATAAATACTGATGGCACTGTTACAAATGGCAATTAAACATAGAAAAACAAATAAGTTATAAATAAATAATTCAGAATAATATAATAATAATAATAAGAATTAATAATTATTCCTGTAAATAATGTAACGAATCGGATTCTAATATGGCGGACACTTTTTACTGTCCCTGAACGCACCGCGAAGGTGACGTCTCAGTGAGATAGGTCGGTGCGGTAGAGATAATACTTTCGTTTTCTTGAGAGCAGTCAACTGCTTAAGACAATGGGCGTTTTGTGTTGGATAAGTTCTTAAATAAATGATAAAATCGTGACGAAGCTGGCGATTTCCTTGGCAATGTTACCACAATAATAATTGTCACCTTAACTTATAAATAGTGGCGAACGGTGGTCGGAAGAGGACCATGGAGCTATTGTTGAGCCAGTTCAGGGACGCGCACCCCAAGCTCATATTTTTCTATAACTTGCATCTTCATTTCAAAGGTAAGCATCACTTTTTTCCTTGTTTCTCCAACTGTATCAACTTTTTTTGAAAACTGTTGATTTCTCACACAAGAAAATCCACCGTGCGTTCGTTTGCAGTGTTGTCATGTCGTCGTACTTCGAGCAACTCGTCGGATGTAGAAACAAATGGCGGCTCAAATTTTACGTCGGATGTCGAAAAGATCGTGTGTCGAAGTGATCGTATGTAGAGGTACCACTGTATGTTATTAAAAACACATAAAACATTGCCATTGATTTAAAAATCTATAATATTTAGTACATGTTTTGAGGGCACCATGTTTTACGCGCGCAATGCACGCTGGGGTGATGACGCGGTTCAGTTGTACTGGGAGAATAGCTGCGCTCTATACTACCCAAGCTAGGATGACGACTGGCATGATTTTGTCACATTCTGCTGCTGGTTGGATTGTTTTGTTACAGAGCTGTGGGATGAGTTCCTGTCATACCTGCATTCAAATCCAGCTCACCAGGAGTGTCTTTAAACCAATCCTAGGCAGTTTGCCAAGATATTGACTTGCTGCCATTTGCCAGTTTGTATTATCAATCTCTTTGTTGCTAGTTGCTTTTTTTGCTTTTGCTTTTTGCTTTTCATCTGCCTCTCACCGTCATTGCGGTTTTCCCTCTTTTTTTTTTTTTTTTTAAATTGATCCCGACTTACTGTCACGGAAACCTTTTTTTGTCTCCCTTTTCACAATCATGTGTTTTTATGTGTGCTCAACAGTGTTGTTAATAACGGCGTTACAATATAACGGCGTTACTAACGGCGTTATTTTTTTCAGTAGTGGGTAATCTAATTAATTACTTTTCTCATCTTGGCAACGCCGTTACCGTTACTGAGGACGGAAAGGCATGCGTTACTATGCGTTACTATATTGGTCGAAAAGTCTGAGGGAGACGGACTCACTGAGACGACAGAGCAGAGCAGGAGTGGGGAGGAGGCAAGAAAATTGTGACGAGGAGCAAACGTGATGCTAGGTAGCTCCAATAATACATGTTGTAGCCGATAGCCTACAAACTACGCCCGCATGTTATGGTAGATATGGTAGACATGGTAGATATCACATGTACTGTATATAGATATAACTAGATGCAAAATGACAGACATGGCACTAAATGCGTTAGTAGACAGCTGCCATCTTAAAGCAGTAGACTTTTTAGGACGGCTGTGTTGCAGAGAACCTTCCTAGCGAACCTAAGTAACTTTTTATCTAAAATACTTCTAAATCGGCAAAATCTTGACTTGAATTTATCTTTAAATGATGAAACAGTTTTAAAACTTTCATATGTCGAAAGTAGAGAGAAGGGAACTAATGCAATAATGGGAGCAATTTTAACAACTTTTAACAGTTGATTCAGGGTAAAGGGTAAATTAGGGTAAAGAATTGGGCTCGGGCCAATTGTACCAAAAACCTTCACAAAAAACTTCACATAGTGTGGCCAATGGTTTTTTTTTTTTTTTTTTTGAGGGAAAAAAAAAATATTATCACCAATTACTTTGCCAAGTAACTAATTACTCTTACATTCAGGTAATTGAGTTACTAACGCAATTACTTTTTGGGAGAAGTAATTTGTAACTATAATTAATTACTTTTTTTCAGTAAGATTAACAACACTGGTGCTCAATAAACTGTTGACTGCTTTGGGGTCCAACCTTGCTTTCGCATTTGCGGTCCGTTTTTTGGTTTTCATTTGAAGACTTGAGTTACTGATTGCAGCAAATAGATCAATAAACAATACACATACTATCGACGTAGAAAGAAAATAACATGGTCCTTGCGGTGTTAGTTAATGTTACAAAACAGTTTGGTGTTGAACACTGCCTGCATGCAGCCAACGTGCTTTAAGTACAAATAAAGTACATGACTGCGTTATTATACCAATGTTGCATTTCTATCAAAAAATTAGAAAATACCATTTTTGGAGAAATTGCATGGATAGCATTGCTGTGTTGGTACTTGTAGCACAAGTTCACGCAAGTGCACATACGTGATGCACAAGTCCACAGAAGTGCACGTACGTGATGCACAAGTACACGGAAGTGCGAGTACAGTATGTGTGGCACAAGTGCACGGAAGTGCGGCACAAGTACATGCAAGTGCACATACTTGCGGCACAAGCACACCCAAGTGCACATACTTAGGGCCCAAGTACACGTAAGTACACATACTTGCAGCAAAAGTAACCATCGTTGATGAGTACAATTAAGTTCACTTTCTTGTAGTAAAGGTACTTTTAATAGAAGTGCACAAAGTATATGTGTGTCCTGTCTTATTTCTGCAACCTTTGTTTTAGAAGCCTACAGCGCTCTGGCAACCTGGAATAAGACAAAGAATGAACCTAGCAATTGACTGATTGGTGGAGGGAGGGATATCTGTTGAAAACACAATGATCAGATAAGATCCGCCCAGAGTTCCTAAAGGCTCTGGATGTTGTGGGGCTGTCGTGGCTGACATGCCTCTACAGCAGGGGTCCCCATCTGCCGGGCCGCGGACTGGTACCGGTCCATGGCGCATTTGCTATCGGGCCGCACAGAAATAATAATTTAATAACGACCGCATTCTGGCTGAATTAACCCTGTGCCCCTGCTTAACACACCAATATCTCTGTTTACTCTAGATATAATCCTACGGGATATATTACAATGTTGTCATAGAAGTCCATTGATTGGACTGCTAGCAGTACATCTTGTTTGTGTATATAATATATCTATGTGCGCTTCCCTCCTCCCTTGGGGACTTCTGTGGGGGGTGTTTCAGGAATACGGGGCACTGAACCCCCTGGTAAGGGATGTTCGGTCCCTAACAGAGTTTGGTCCACATTGCCGGCAGTAGGTTGGATTCATACCCAGTGAGGGTTGGACTCCGCCAAGGTTGCCCTTTGTCACAGATCGTGTTCATAAATTTTGTGGACAAAAATTTCTAGATGCGGCCACAGCGTTGGGGGGGGTCCGTTTCGGTGGCCTCAGCATTGAATCTCTGCTTTTTGCAGATGATCTGGTGCTGTTGGCTTCATCAAGCTGTGACCTCCAACTCTCACTGGAGCGGTTCGCTGTCAAGTGTGAAGCAGTTGGGATGAAGATCAGCACCTCCAAATCCGATACTGTGGTCCTCAGTCGGAAAACGGGTGGTGTGCCCTCTTTAGGTCAGGGTGAGATCTTGCCCCAAGTGGAGGAGTTCAAGTATCTTGGGGTCTCTTGTTCACGAGTGATGGCAGGAGGGGGCAGGAGGGAGCATGAGATCGACAACCTGATCCATGCAGCGTATGCAGTGCTGCTGACTCTGCACCTGTCCGTTGTGGTGAAGAAGGAGCTGAGCCAAAAGGGTTTTTACGATCCTACCCTCACATATCGTCATGAGCTGTGGGTTATGACCGAAAGAACAAGATCCAGGATACAAGCGGCCGAAGTGAGTTTCCTCCGCAGGGTGTCCAGGCTCTTCCTTAGAGGTAAGGTGAGAAGCTCGGTCATCCGGGAGGGACTCAGGGTTGAGCCGCTAGTCCTCCGCGTTGAGAGGAGCCACCTGAGGTGGCTCGGGTATCTGGTATAGATGCCCCCTGGACGCCTCCCGGGAGAGGTGTTCCAGGCATGTCCCAACAGCGGGAGGCCCTGAGGATGATCCAGGACACGCTGGAGAGCCTGTCTCTCTGCTGACCTGTGAACGCCTTGGGATCCAGCCGGAGGACTTGTGGGTAGCCCGGGCTTCCCTGCTAAAGCTGCTCCCCCCGCGACACGACCCCAGATTAAGCGGTAAATAATGGATGAAAAATGGGAAAATCTCATTTTAACCATTGAGACGCGTGTTGGAAGTATTTCATAAAAAACATGTTTCTTAATGTTTATTGAAATATTAGGGCCGTTTAATGACTAATTGAAGGGCAAATCTTCGATATTGCTCCTTTAAAGTTTGGACATGTGATGACCATAATTCCAAATGTATAAATAATGTTGGTTTCTACTCACCAAGAACAAGAACTCCATGTTTATGTGCTGCATTGGTCCAGACTGCAGGGGGAATGCTCACCAAGTTGTGTGTGAAGTAGTTGAAAATATCAATGTACTGCCAGTGGTAGAAGGCATATGGAGCTTCGGCAGCTGTACCTTGAACAAACCTTAACAATAAAAAGCATTAAGTGGGATTAGATGTAATTGCAGGTATGAACATCTCATCAAGAAACTAAAAGATACCAATCGACAAAAATCTTAGAGGAAGTAGTAGCGTAACAATCCTTGCTCACTTATTGTAAACGACATGTGTATAAAATCACTCTTAACTAGCGAAATTGATCTTTCTTAAGATTGGGGGCACTACGAGCAATCTTTCAATATCGGATCAAATTAATAAATTAATGCCAGAGACGGTTTGTGTGTGAGGAGGGGAAAAACAGGGTATTAAAAAAAAAGTTGTACACCCATAAAAATGTGGGCACTCGGCCAAAAAATTGTGTTTGCAACTATTTTTACACTTGCAAAATTATTTTGTGACAGATTTTTTTGGTGCTTGCACAATGACTTTGTGACTTTTTTTTGCACTCCACCGAAAAACACCGTCACAAGCACTGCCATAAAGGGCCAATCAGAATATGCTCATTGGCTTATGCAGTCTGGGTTTGTTGGGTAGATAGGTGTGTGATGCAGGCAGGTTTGTAGGTTGGTAGGTTTCTTAGGTTGGTTTGATGGACAGGTTGGTTTGTTTGTTTGGGTAGGTATAGTTGTGCAGTAGGTAGGTTTGTTGGTTGGTTCTGAAGAAAAAAAGTTTATTTTCACATGTTCTTTAATTCTCTTAATGAACAGGGGATGACGACACACCATTCAAGAACAAAAATGAAAGCAATAATCACCTAAGCCAAATATATTTATTAAGGAAAGAACAGTCAAAAGCTGGCCGGCCAGGACTGAATCCCCTTTAGTGCCAAGGTCCCTTTGAGAAAATTTCCAACATTTTCAAAGCATAGACTTTTTGTTATTCCAGATGCAAATAGGCAACCCCACATGAAGAAAGTGGAATTATATTAGTAGTTATGTTACGTTCTCTGCTTTTGACCTCGCTTCAGAGAACTTGCGCTGCACTCTAATGTTCCCTCTCATTTTTCATGTGTTTGAGCAGACACACTAGCTCCCTGAGCACACTGCGGACCACTGTGAGCAACATCAGATGCGTAGGTGGCCGGTGGCCACACACCAGCATCATGCCTGTTCAAAACCTCGGATCATAGCAAGTTACATGGCTTACTGAAAGAATGAAATTGCAGCAGCAATTTTCATTATTTTACTTTAAATTAGGGCTGTCAAACGATAAAATTTTTTAATGAAGTTAATTACAGCTTAAAAATTAATTAATCGTAATTAATCGCAATTCAAACCATCTATAAAATATGCCATATTTTTCCGTAAATTATTGTTGGAATGGAAAGATAACACACAAGATGGATATATACATTCAACATACACAACATAAGGACTGTATTTGTTTAATATAACAATAAATCAACAAGATGGCATTTACATTATTAACATTCTATTAAAGCGATCCATGGATAGAAAGACTTGTAGTTCTTAAAAGAAAAATGTTAGTACAAGTTATAGAAATTTTATATTAAAACCCCTCTTAATGTTTTCGTTTAAAAAATAAATAAATAAATAAACTAGTAGCCCGCCATTGTTGATGTCAATAATTACTTACACAATGCTCATTCATGGGTGCTGAAGCCTATAAAATCAGTCGCACCGAAGCGCCAGCAGAGGGCGGCAAAACTCCATAACAACAAGTGAGCGTTTCACTGTACTGTCATTTAAATCTGTCTGAGCGGGACATCTGCGTTAATTGCGTCAAATATTTTTACATGATTAATTAAAAAAAAAAAAAATTAACGCCCATTAACGCGATAATTTTGACAGCCCTACTTTAAATATAATTGATTTGGCCCAATTAAAATGAAAAAGACCAAAATCTTGTTGTTCATGAGATGTGTACTATGTTATATGTTAGAGACCTGCTTTAACCATAGCAAGAGTCCTGCTTTGGCCTAGGTAAAGTCCAGTTGTGGCATGGGGGAGTTAATAAAACAAAATGAACAACCACAATGGGAGTACAGTATATCAAACTCCTACATTAAAACTGCGAAAACACACCTCCTTAAAACTAGTTAAATTCCCTTGTTTTCAGTGTAAACCTACTAGGAAAAAAAGTGAAATTATCTGCCAGTGCTTCAAGTAAATTTCACTCAGATTTCTCGAAGAAAAATAGCTAGCTAAACCCTCGTTAGGATAAGCGGCACAGAAAATGAATGAATGAATGAAAATAAGCCTAAAATACTTATTTTAAGCAATATATTAGTATTTTTAATCTTTAAAAAGCTTTGAAAGGTCAAAAATGTTCTTAATTCAAGAATAGCTGTTGTGCAAAACATTATTTGTAAGCATTAAATATAACCAGAATTAAGGGGCTTCTGACTCAACAAGACATGGAAAAACTTATGCATGCATTCGTTTTCAGCAGATTGGACTACTGCAACGGTATATTTACAGGTCTTGATAAAAAATCAGTCAGGAAGCTGCAGCTAGTACAGAATGCTGCAGCCAGAGTCCTCACAAATACAAGGAAGCTGGACCACATTACACCGGTTTTGAAATCGCTACACTGGCTTCCAGTGAGTCAAAGGATAGACTATAAAATACTACTGCTCGTCTACAAAACACTTAATGGCCTTGGACAAAAATACATGCTTGACTTGTTAGATTCCTATGAGACATCTAGACCCCTAAGGTCGTCTGGAACGGCTCTTCTGCATGTTCCAAGAACAAGAACCAAGCAGGGTGAGGCAGCATTTAGTTATTATGCTCCTCACCTCTGGAACAAGTTACCCGAACGTCTGAAGTATGCTCAAACTGTTAGCTCCTTTAAATCAGGGCTAAAAACGCTTTTGTTTAGCACTGCATATCCATAACTGTCTATACATTTCAATCTACCTGCCTTCTATTCCTCTTGTGCTTATCTCCATTGCTGATTTCAATGATTATTATTAGTAGTAGTTTTTGCTTTATTTCTATTTTTGTTTTATTTTTATTTATTTATTTTTATTCTGTGATTAAATGTGATCTTTTGTCTTGGTTTTTACGTTGTGTTGATTTAAATGTGATTTTTATGGTCTTCATGTGATGTAAAGCACTTTGAATTGCCTTGTGTTGAATTGTGCTATATAAATAAATTTGCCTTGCCTTGCCTTGCCATTTTTTTTCTCGATATAGGTGAAAAATGACCAACTTTTAGATGTATGGGCTAAGTAAGAACAAATAGTTGTATTGACTTAAAGTCAGTGGAATATTCTGATGCATTAATCTGTTAACTGTCTTTAACACTCAAAACAAGATGGAGAAAATTATTTTACTAGATTTACGAAAAAATATCTGATTAAGACATAAATTTGCAGTGTATACAGGGCAGGTTTAGGGGAAAAAAAAAAAAAAAACGACAGAAAAAAATCTCACTCAGTTTCACCGCTTGTTCCTCTGTTTGCACATACTCCTACAGCCATTCCATTTTAAAAGAACTGCATTTCCTTTTTACACTGGCTTGATAAGCGTAGTATCGCTGCCCGTTTCTTGCGCCATGATGAGTTCTCTTAACTCCGCTGCACTGTCCTTAGCTAGCTAACTTGCATGGTGCGTATGGGCAGGGCACATATGCGCAACACTGTCAAAGCTACGATTAGCTGATTAGCGCAAGTGAAGAGAACTGTATCATATTATTGGCACCTGTCGCTCATTGAGTTACGTTGCAAAATTGTACAGAAAACAATTTTGTTGGTCTAATTAACTAGATTAAATCAGTTCTAAAATGAGATACTAATTAATACTGTATGTTTCGGAATGTTGCTTCAGTAAATCAGCACAGGAGTCAGGCTCACTTTTCTCCACCAATGGGAGCGTCGCGCTGCCGAATCGAATGCACCAATAGGAGCGTCGTGTTGCCGTATCGAACACACTGACCGGAGTGTCGCGCTGACACATTACAGCGGCGCCGACAATCGTCCTAGTAACGTTGCCAAATCGAACGCACCAATAGGAGTGTCGCGCTGACATATCACAGCAGTGCCAACAATTGGCCAAGTAGCGTTGCTGTAACGAATGCATCAATCGGTGACACGCTGAAAAACAGTAGTCCTAGCAGAGGTTGCGCTAGACATTTTCGTTGTCTGTCATTTTGACTGACAGGGTCATAAAAATCCAGTCATAATCTATTTTTACCCGTCACTTAAATTTTTAAAATGATAATGATGACATATTCAATAGTATTTAGTTTTCATTCATTTTTAATTAATATTGTAATGCTTGCTTGGCGGCGAAAAATTAGACACGGAAGTCGTGGTATTTTTCTGCCTCTTTTTACTCTGCTTACCGCCAACAACACCAACAAAACAACAACTCCACCCCCAAAGAAAAAGAGGCAACTATATAGACCCCAATCAGCAACGTCACACAATGATCTTAATTGTGGTTGTCAGCCCAAAATCTTCTAAATATCTATTAAATGCATCTTACCAGATATAAAATGACTACTACATAGTCTGTGGTGATCGTTTGGTGCCCAGATTTCTTGTCGAATTACAGCAGTCCATCTCGCTCTCCTCTTCTGGTCTCTCAGAATACGGTAGAACTTCAAGTCTCTCCGTCTATCTTCTCTGTTATTGCAACCAACCGCCACACACGCCTTCACCATTTTGATTATTAATGTTAATGAGCAGAAAAACACGCCGTAATAGCACGTAGCGGTAATGTGTAAACGAGACGAGCTGACGGACAATATGGCGGCTCCAGTCAGGGGGGCGGAGTTGTGACGTCATGTGATTGGGGTCTATACACAGGCGGCAATCTAGTCCAACAATTGGATGACGCGCTGGCACAACGGGTGCACCAATAAGAACCTCGCGTTGATGTGTAAATCACGGTACCGCCGCCAGACCCCGGTGACGCTACAATATTCTGACAGAATAGCCAACGACGTCATGCATTAAGAGAGACAATAGCTAATTAATATGCTCACTCGCCACCCTGTGGTCTGGGGTGTGAATTGCAACCTCTCAAAATGACGGACAGACTTCAGTTTTTTCCGTCACCGTTTTAAAAAAACGGTCAACGACGGAAAATATTCGGTTAATGCGACCCCTGCGTCCTAGTGACGCTACAATGTGTTTCTGTCGAATTTTATTCTGTGCACTGCATAGATTTTCTTGTGCGCTGAGCAGTGTTGTTAATAACGGCGTTAGAATATAACGGTATTACTAACGGCGTTATTTTCTTCAGTAGTGAGTATTTTAATTAATTACTTTTCTCATCTTGGCAACGCCGTTACCGTTACTGAGGCGGGAGAGGTGTGCGTTACTATGTTGGTTGACTGACGAGAGAAAAGTCTGAGAAAGACGGACTCACGGAGACGCAAACACGACGCTCGGTGGCTCCAATAATACCTGACTGTAGGCGATAGCCGACAAACTACGCCCACATGATGCTTAGGTAGCTATCACATAAATACAGAACTAGATGCAAATGACAGACACAGCTGCATTAGCAACATGTATAATAAAGAACTAGATGCGTTGGTGAACAGCCGCCATCTTAAAGGGTATGTAGCGGCAAAGGCGGTGTGAGACATCAATAGAACCGTTATGTGCCAAGATAACAAATATTGATAAAGTTAACAAAAAAAATCAATCACATTAATGAGCAATTATCGAAAATAGATAAAAAATGACGAACATTTCCGAAAGTGTTCCGGAAACAGCCGAATGGGGCGAGGACGTCACGACAAGTGATTGACAGTCGAGGCGGAGCCAGGTGCCATTGTTTTTTAACGACGAGAGAGTAGCGTTGGAGTTTGTTTGACGAAAACATCACAAAAATGGTTCAAAACTGCTGTGCTATGTGGTGTACAAATAGTTATTTATCGGAATATAGTATCCATGAGTTCCCGAACGCGAGAAAAAAAAAGCTGGACTACGCAGACAATGGGTAAAGGTTGTCCGTGCAAAGAGGGCTAATTTTCTAAACACAGCCTCCAGCACGCTTTTCTGTGGTGCACATTTTCCACCTGAAAGCTTCTTGAACTATGGACAAGTGAAATCGGATTTTGCTAAAAGATTGCTGCTCAAAGGAGTTGCGGTGCTGACCATACACGCGCAGTCACCTAAATGTCCCGAGATATCAAGAAAGAGGACGATGACTAGCAAAGGAGGCTAAGGCTAAGCAAAGGAGGGGAGCAGCCAAGCTCGAAATGGCCAGAGTGAGTACTTTTTTATAATAAAAAAATGTCACGCATTGGATACAGGACTGGACACATGTATAAATTATCGTTCGTAAAATATATAGAACAAATCCTCTGATCCCATTCATATGTGTGTCTGTTGGCAGAGCGAAAAGCTAAGATAGCGCAATAAATGATAATTATTCTATGCATTCCTTTATTTTGCAGTCACAGTGTATCAGCTTCACAAAAAGAAATGCAAAACAAATCATTGGTGTTTCCCACACGATCTGCTGCCGATGTTTCATCAGTGTCATTGCTCCCCTCAATGACCGTTTTATGCTGCATTGGCGTTCGTTTGGGCTCAAATTGGTAACGTAAGACACCGATTAATGCTTCGTAACTCTCCTCGTCACCATTAGATGAACATTCGTTACGTCCTACGTCGGATTCGTCGCTGAACCTAGAAACGAAATTGTCTGCCATCATCGCCGCCATTCAGTATTAAAGCACTGAGCCTTTTTCTTGTTGAAGAAACACCCCTCAATGTCAATTCTGAATTCTCTTTTATTGACAACGAGGGGTGTTTCTTCATGAGGGAACCTGGAATATGTGCAGGACGAACACAATGCATCAGCATAAACAGCTCAAAACACCCCTAATTCTCCCCTCACTAGAAGGAATTATATTGATGCAGACAGGCGCTGCCCCCCTATGGGGCGCCGTTTGTAAAGGAGCACATGCTGAAAATTTCGACAACATTTTCTCATATTTAGCGCCACACAGTGTTTAAAATGTGGTGTGAAATTTTTTGTCACTTTTTTTTTTGCACATTTACAACATTATTTAAAAATAAATATTTAAGTTGCTAAACAATCAGTATTGTACCTGAATGTTGAAATCCAGAACTAAATGTTTATTTATATCTTAAATGTAAATATTAAATTCATATCCTAAATATTAAATTTATATTCTAAATTTATATGTTAAATCCAAACTTTATATTTATATATTAAATCTAAATGTTAAATTTATATCCTAAATTTATATGTTAAATCCAAACTTTACATTTATATATTAAATCTAAATTTTAAATCTAAATCTTAAATTATATATTAAATTTAATATTTTAAATCTAAATCTTAAATTATATCCTAAATGTAATTATTAAATTTATATACTAAATGCTAAATCTAAATGTTAAATCTGGAAAAGGGTGAAACTAAATATTTAGCTTAATATGCAAATTCACACGACTGGACACCGGAAGTAACAAAATAAAAGCTTGGAGCAGCTCAGACTGTTTGTTCACGTTGCTTGAAAATGAATAAAGCCTACTGAACGGTGGCGGTCGCCTCTTGGACATGAGTCATTGTGATAATAACAATATCTAGGTTAAATACACATTTAGGAGAAACTATTTAAAGAGTATTTTGTGCTTTTCGTGTCACTTTTACGTCCATGAGCCCAGTAAATTTACTAAGAATAGCCACCAGGGGTCTCTGTTGGACTGGACCGTAGCTCAAGGTTGACCTTTCTCACTTCATTCATTCATTCATTTCTACTGCAAAAATCCCGCGTTTCTCACAGTCGGCGAAGGTGGGCTGAAAGAAAATATGTCGGGCGAGTCAAGTTTAGCAGAGACTATCGGCCAAGCCATTCTCACAGCAATCGGTCTTTGTCAGGTGACGTAACGCTGTCAAAAGCCGCAGTGCATTGTGGGTTGAATCGCCATTTTGAGTGTACACTTATTGTAAACAACTGAGCAGTGAGAATCGTCTTTGCTTTCATCATTGTCTTTGATAAATGGGACACTCGTGTTGTTTGAAAGGCTGCCATACTAAATCACACGGCAAAAATGGCAGCAAATTGACCACGACGTATGATTTTTTCGTTTTCCCTCTTGGAAAAGAGGTTATAGACAGCAGGTTGAGGAACTAATGAAGCGGCGTCGGATGGTCTGGGTCGCAGCAGTGAGACGGAAGGGCATCACTTTCGACACCATATCTCCCTTCCGGCGTGTTTGCTCTCGGCATTTTCATAAAGGCAAGTCAGTTTTTTTCAAAGTATTGATACTGAATATGCTGTTTTTTTTCTTTCTAAAGTCGCTATTTTCTCATTGGCTAACCTTAGCTAGCTAGGCTCACTTGTAAACTACAGGCAAAGAGGGAGGGCAGTTGAAATGGGTTAATCTGTACGTGATAAATCAGTGTTTAATTTATTCAGTTATTGTTTATAAAAACATTATAGAGTGAATGATTTAAAATATAAAGGTAAACAGCAAAGATGCACAGAAATATTTATCAATGCGCGAGATTTCCTTTTGTGATCTGAGAGATCTGATGGGATGGCAGCATGTCTGATTAAGTGTTTACGACAGTGAAATGCCATGGAAATATCCAATCTTACCTAGCTTTCTAAATAAAACCTGTGATTGCAGGTGAACCAGCTTATGAAATGATGGAGACTGACCCAGACTGGGCACCATCCCTACATCTGGGACACACATCTGTTACACCAGTGGTCTCCAAACTATTCCACATAGGGCCGCAGTGGGTGCAGGATTTCACTCCAACAAATCAAGACCACACCTTTTCACCAATCTGGTGTTTTATATGTTTAATTAGTTGATTGCAGTCAGGTGCTGCTTGTTTTAGTACAAACCACATTGGTTAAAAGGTCTATGCTTGATCGGTATGAACAAAAACCAGGACCCACAGCGGCCCTCGAGGACTGGTTTGGAGACCCCTGTGTTACACCGACAAACACTGCACGCTCTGCAAGACGAATGTGAGCAGCTACGGAAAGAGACACTGCAAGCACCAGAGATGGGGGTCCAGCAGGATGCAAACATTGAAGAGCTGCAGACTAAGGAGGGACCATCTGAGCCTGGTGAAATAAACAGTCACTAACAGAATGAGGAAGGGACACCTGACGCTGGAGAAGAAAGTGGTCAGCTACAGACTGAAGAGGGGACACATGAAGCTGGAGAAGAAGGTGATCAGCTAATCACAGAGGATGAGACGCACAACACCAATCACGATGTGACACAGACTGTGATTATTGACCGTTTTGAAATTTTCACAGAAAACCCATCAAATCTGAAAGCACGTGCCCAAATGTTTTCCAGCTACAGTGGGGAGAACAAGTATTTGATACACTGCCAATGAGTTTTCCCATTGGCAGTGTATCAAATACTTGTTCTCCCCACTGTACAAGCACCACCACACTATGAAGTATTTAATATGTATTACACCCAAGGGAGCCATTTGTTTCATATCAAAAGGCTGGGGAGGGCATACAAGTGACAAACATAAAACCCTGAACAGTGATTTTTTTTTTTTTGTGATAATTTGTTGCCTGGGGACATTGTCTTGGCTGACAGAGGTTTTGACATACAAGAATGTGTGGGCATGTAGTGTTCAGATGTCAAACTCCCAGCATTTACAAAAGGCCGCTGTCAGCACATTTGAGAATCCATGTTGAAAGGGTCATCGGAAATGTTTGTCAGAAGTATAATATCTTAACAGGAACCATACCCATAAACATGATTCTTCCATGTGAAGGTGAAGAAGCTACAATGTTGGATAAGGTCACTTTCTGCTGTGCCCTGATAAGCCATTGCCCAACAGTAGTATAGTACAATTTTCTTTTCGTAGTGTTTGTACAAGCAGTTTTTTTTTATACGTTTGTAGATGACTTAAACCTGTTTAATAAAGTATGTCAGTGACAATTTTGAAGTCTTGACTCCTTGCTACTCTTAGGTACGTAAAACGTGTTGGTTTTGATGATGAAAAGTACTTTTTTTTTTTTTTTTACTAATTCAAACAATTTTGTGGAGATAAACACTGAATAGGAAATACAATGTTTGCTAACAAAACGAGATGTTTGACAGGTTTACTTTTTTTGGATTTAAAATTCTCAATCAAAACAGCAGCAGCAGCACAATGGTAAACAGAAAATAGCAATACAAGGAAATATAAAACGTGCATATGAAGAAAAATAACACTAGTTGTAGAATAACGTGTTCAAGTAAATTTGTCCCACTTCACATGATAAGTCCTGCATTGAGAGAATTGCACATCTTTGCATGGCAATGTCAACACTGAAACAATATATTGTGCAATATACATGAATTTGCATGTCATTATGACAGTTCCTTCACCTGTTTTAGTCATGTGATGTTTAAGATGATATTCAAGGTACAATTCAAGTTCAAGGATGTTCAAGTAAGAGCTGTATCATGTTTCTGAGAGTAGCAACGAGTGACGACTGTGTTGTCGCAGTCCTGCGGTCGAAATGCGAAGATCCTGCACCGAGCCATTCGTTAAATGTCCGTGAGCTTCGAGAGATTTATAGGTAAGCGCTGATACCGTAAACGAGGGACTTTTTTATATCCAGGGATGAAGTTGGAGGCAGTAACGTGGCGTCGGAGCTACTCCTGTTCTGGTTTGTTTACATCCGTGATACACTCAAAATGGCGCATGGGGGCGTGTCCGCTAGTTTGGGCACGTGACTGACAAAGACCGATACAAAATTTTCCCACAGCTACAGCGTCGGCGACAGCGGCTTCCACTTCACGATCCACTTCGGTAACTTAAGTGTATTGTGACTGTTGGCTGATAGTCTCTGCTAAACTTGACTTGACCGACATATTTTCTTTCAGCCCACCTTCGCCGACTGTGAGAAACGCGGGATTTTTGCAGTAGAAATGAATGAATGAATGAAGTGAGAAAGGTCAACCTTGAGCTACGGTCCAGTCCAACAGAGACCCCTGGTGGCTATTCTTAGTAACTTTACTGGGCTCATGGACGTAAAAGTGACACGAAAAGCACAAAATACTCTTTAAATAGTTTCTCCTAAATGTGTATTTAACCTAGATATTGTTATTATCACAATGACTCATGTCCAAGAGGCGACCGCCACCGTTCAGTAGGCTTTATTCATTTTCAAGCAACGTGAACAAACAGTCTGAGCTGCTCCAAGCTTTTATTTTGTTACTTCCGGTGTCCAGTCGTGTGAATTTGCATATTAAGCTAAATATTTAGTTTCACCCTTTTCCAGATTTAACATTTAGATTTAGCATTTAGTATATAAATTTAATAATTACATTTAGGATATAATTTAAGATTTAGATTTAAAATATTAAATTTAATATATAATTTAAGATTTAGATTTAAAATTTAGATTTAATATATAAATGTAAAGTTTGGATTTAACATATAAATTTAGGATATAAATTTAACATTTAGATTTAATATATAAATATAAAGTTTGGATTTAACATATAAATTTAGAATATAAATTTAATATTTAGGATATGAATTTAATATTTACATTTAAGATATAAATAAACATTTAGTTCTGGATTTCAACATTCAGGTACAATACTGATTGTTTAGCAACTTAAATATTTATTTTTAAATAATGTTGTAAATGTGCAAAAAAAAAAGTGACAAAAAATTTCACACCACATTTTAAACACTGTGTGGCGCTAAATATGAGAAAATGTTGTCGAAATTTTCAGCATGTGCTCCTTTACAAACGGCGCCCCATACCCCCCTAGTGGCCGGTGGCACTCTCTTCACTTGTCGTGACGTCACGCACACAATCTGCCAGATCTCGGGCGCCGGTCGTTTTAGCTTGACAATCAAGCCAAATTTCTCTCATTTTCTTGTGTGAAATTACACGAAGTGGCATGATATGAATACAAAAGGCATGCGTTTATGGATAAATGATGGAATATTAACATTTTCCCAGGGCACGACATACCCTTTAAAGCAGTAGACCTCTCAGGAACGGCTATGTTGTAGAGAACCTTCCTAGCGGACCTAAGTAACTTTTTATCTAAAATGCTCTTAAATCAGCAAAACTTAAATCTATCTTTAAATGATGAAACAGTTTTAAAACTTACACATGTCGAAAATAGACGGAAGGGGACTAATGCAATAACGGGAGCAATTTTAACAACTTTAACGGTTGACTCACATTAAATAACTTCCACACAAAGCAAAGGTTATTATCTAGTTATCGCAATATCTGCAATACCCCTGTGTCTAGTTAAGGGTAAAGAATTGGTCTAGGGCCAATCGTCCCAAAAACCCTTTAAACTTCAGATAGTGTGACCAGTTTTTTTTTTTTTTTTTAGAAAAAAAACATGAAAATTATCACCAGTTACTTTGCCAAGTAACCAATTACTCTAACATTCAGGTAACAGAGTTACTAACGCAATTACTTTTTGGGAGAAGTAATTTGTAACTGTAACTAATTACCTTTTTAAAGTAAGATTAACAACACTGGTGCTGAGTATGTGCAAGCAGTGCACGATTGCGCAGGCGCGCAGCTTAGAGGAAACATTGCTCTTATCTTATCCAAATAAAGTCGGAAAGCAAACAATACAGAAATGAATACATTAAGTCAAATTAATAAATATGTGGGAATAAACATCTCTAGTTTTTTTAGGTAGGTAAGTTTATTATTTGGTTTGTTAGGTCAGTAGGGTGTAGTATGGGATTTATCGACTGTAAAATGGGTGCTCTGCTCTGCTCCAAAAATGTTGGAATATACTGACCATTACATACAAACCTGTCATCTAAGTATCCGCCCATCATGTCATGAGATACCAAAGTGCGATGTAAGCAACTGGACAGTGGAGGTTGTCTCGGTGCCAGAGGAACTACTGCAATATTAAAGTGCTTCACCTCAGTTTGTTTCCACCCCAACAGCTCATCCAAAGTCTGAAGGCTAAAGCTAATTGGTTCGGTTGTGTCAGGATCATAGTGTTTCACTGAATGGAAGGAAGACAGAGTAGCAATTCATCATACAGTATTGAAAGATTGCACAAATACAACCCCAACGCCAATGAAGTTGGAACCTTGTGTTAAAAGGCCGCGAATTACTTTTTAAAACCAAAGTTAAAATGTTTTTTCATAATCACAAGTACACCTGAGTATGTTCCCAAAACCTCAAAGATTTAAAATAGGCAAACCTTCTTTGGTGTGTTTACAACACTTCTGGTAAAACGATTTGTTTTCTGACGAGACTTTCCAGGTGAATGATGAACATCCATATTAGTCCAATTCACAAGGCAAAAGAGTGGCATAGCAGTCTAGCTAATCGTGTGATAAACCTTATACCCACTGGAACAGTGCTTTATAGTGAATAAATAAAATTTAACATATTGTTTTCATCCATTATTTGTTGGTTGGTAGGTATAGCTTAGGGGTTGGGAGCTCAGTCTATGTGACGTATAAAAGTTCCGGAACTATAAAACTGCTTGTTTTTAACCACCGTTTTTGTAAAAAGGGCCAAAGAACAAAATGACTGGACCATTTTCTTCATTTAAATTAATTGACAATGCCATTTATTTAGGTTAATTTGAGTGAAAAACCATAATATGGGCTTTCTAACATGGATTAAAAACAGAATGCAATGATTTACAAAAAATAGGTTCAACCTATATTTATTTAACTGCATCACTGAGACAAATTTTTTCTTGTTGAAACTGAACAAATTTATTGTTTTTAGCAAATAATCATTAACTTAAAGCGGAAGTTCAGGATTGCTATAATGGTGCTACTCGCGCTAGCTTAGCCACTCCGGAGCCCTGAAACTAACAAATAACTTGCAAACGAAACGGAATTTGTTGAAATCAACTCCACCAACTAACTAAACCCCCAGTCGAATATTAAGCCAAATGTCAAAAATCCTGAACTTCTGCTTTAACTGAAGATTCAATATTTTGTCTTTATACTGTATTATATTAAAGGGAACCACAAACTTAAAGACTTGTAGGCTCCAATAAGCCACAATTGTTGTCTTTAACTCAAATATGTTATTAGAAACACATCAATTTTTGCCATTGATTTAAAAATCTGTACGTTTTGACCTACGGAGGGCGCCATGTTTTCTACGCGCAATGGACGCTCGGGGTGATGTCATAATTTCTTACTCACTAGACGCTACTGGTCTTCTGCAATTCCTTCTATGCAGCGAGACATCCAACACATGCGCACATTGGTTACAAGCGGTGAGTACTTACTATTTGTGTTTTTATTGAGTCTTTTAATACCTTTTCATTGTCTCAAAATACTTTTTGCATGCGTCACTCTCATACTTTTGAGCATTGCGTTTTCTTGTGGTAGCTCTAAAGCAGGGGTCCCCAACGACCGGTCCGCGGACCGGTACCGGTCCGTGGAGCATTTGGTACCGGGCCGCGCAGAAATAATAAATAATTTATTAATGACAGCATTCTTGCCGATTGCCTTTGGCCTGTGCCGCTTAACACACCAATATCCCCGTCTACTCTGTCATAGAAATGCATTGATTGGACTGTTAGCAGTACATCTTGTTTTGTAAATCTACTGTACGTGCGCTTGGCCTCGATAAAACGTATGACGTAGGGCGGGCGCATGACATTTGTTCCCGGAAATAATTATCCCCCACACTAGAATGACTGAAAACCAGATGTCTCTGGACACATTTTTTTACGGGGAAAAGGGCACCTGACAAGCCAGAAGATGAGCCTACAACCTCGAAGAAAACAAGACCCACGAACTGCGAGTGGAGTGGATTCGTGACCCGTAGGTGAATAAACCGAGTGATTCGAGCATGTCTGTGCAACAGGAATATCAGCTTGTAGTGATCACAAATCACGGCGACCTTAAACGTACATTTGAGACAACAACTCTACCGAGGTTCTGGATTAAAGACATTCCGGAATATCCTGACATTGCTAGGAGCGCACTGAAAACTGCTACAATTTCCAACATCATATCTTTGTGAAGCTAGCTTCTCTCACTCTCCCATCTTGGGACCATCTCGTCTCAACGAAGCAAGTTCAGGCCTCCCACTGCTTCAGCGGGTGAGTTGTATTTTCCCTGCACTTAGCACAAAGGGGCTAAAAACAAACGTTATTTTATATTTGCTGTATTTTTTTTGCCACACATTGCCAGTGCTCTGACAAATTTGGCATGCGCGCAATGTTAAAAAATGACCGCGAATGCAGTGATTCCAAAGTACACACTAGACTTTCTTTAAAGGAATATTAACTTACGTTTGCCATGTTAACTGCACACAACAACTGCTCGCAGCTCTCTCACTTAATGACTTCGCCGTGTCATTAAGCATTAATTTACGCCATTTTCGTGTTGCACATGTATGTTTACAATGTAAATAGTTTTTTAGCACTGTCAGATAACATTGAGAGTCCAAATGAATATAAAAGAGGGCTTTTTTCACCGCCTCAAAAGCTTTGGGAGCATAATTTTACAAGGGTGCAAAATTTGATAGAACACCGGTCCGTGAAAAAAACCCACCCAAATCATACCGGTCCGTGGTGCAAAAAAGGTTGGGGACCCCTGCTCTAAAGGACACTGTTGATCTGTTGACCAAATTAGTCACGTAGCGTATTTAAACCACCCTTTTTTGATATGACTATGTTTAAGTATTTTCTTAAGGCATCTTTAGTATGTTCTGTCTGTATGCATCTAAACAAAACAAGCTGAAAAAGCACGATAGTACTTTGGGTATCAAATTCCCCTCTTGTAGCACGTTTTGCCGGTGTAGCACATTTTGGCAGAACACTTTTATTCCCACACTGTTGTCTTGTCTTATCCCGTCTTTCCTGTTCATTTTGCTTTTGCTGCTCGTTTTGTGAACTATGGACAGTGATGTCATGCTCATTAATGTTCCTCTCGGTTCAAATTGACAGGGTTTAACAGATGACATGTTTATGTCGCTAGTCATACTCTGGAAGCCCGGCAGCGCAACCCAGTGATGTCACCGTCCTGCGACCAGAAACAACAATGGCGACCTATTAGTTAAACTAATTTTACAAATGTTATAAAAAACGAAAACATCAAGAGGGATTTTAATATCAAATCATCATAACTCATACTATTACTAACATTTATATTTTAAGAACAGGTTTTTCTATCTGTGATTCCCTTTAAATAAAGGTTGATCATTGTTTTTCGTTTTAACTCATGTTTAACACAATGTCCCAACTTCTTTTGTACAAATCTTGTGTATTTTTGAGATCATGCATCAATAAACCATGGCAATAACGTGACCCAACCTGGTAATGGTGATGGCAAATAACTGATGACTTCATGAATACTGTGAAAGTCCACAGGTTGATGCAAACAACACTCCATCCTGGTAGGAAACAAAGTGAAAAGTAAAATACGGTGCAGCTTGTACAGTACCTGAAATTTGATACATGCAGCAAAACATGTCAAGAAAACCCATTATCAAAGGACTCAAGGGGCTTCTTAGACAGTTATCCTTCAAAAATTCAATAATATGATCATATTAGTCCACTATGAGATTCTGAGGAGAGCTTTTCTTGATTTCGCTGTTTAAAAGTTTTTTTCCACCGGCATTAAAACAACAATAATCATAACTAGAAAATTAGCGATCAGGCAGCACAGAAGAGGATTCTAACATACTCACACTTACAAGGGATTCGCAAAGATACTGGGTTCTACACCACACGTCTGATTTGTGTACACTGTACTCCTCCCAATCACTTATCTTTCTGATTCTCCGAGGAATGAAAATGTGGACCATGAACTGCCAGAAAGCACCGCCAAAATGGTGAACAGTTTTAATTTGCCCCACTAAAGATGCTAGTTGTACAACAGAGTCACCAACAGTGTCTTGCAAATGTTGTAACCCCCATCAAAAATTGTATGCCCTGGCCGCGGGAGCGCACACACAGACACAGACACACACAAGTTATGAGTTGTGCCGACTTAAACAATTAATTGAAGCCAGAAAAGAACCACAATTATATATTTTGGACATCACCGTTTATTAAACTGGAGAAACTCCAAACAGGACTTGAATTACAGCAATAACAGTTATAGGTCATCCTACGAGTAAAACAGTAAAACTCTGCCTTTTTTACGTTCAGTAAGTATGTTACGTTATACAACAGAAGAAAAAAAAACACTTTTTATGGATGGGCCATGTTTTAAAACCTCGTAGATAACTACATCACCAAAACATGGAAATCAAGCAAATCAGCGCAGCGGCTCTGCGCAGGGGGTACAATTTTTGACGTGGGTAAACCACATTGGCACGACACCGGGAGGCATACTATATTCAATGGATGACGATCTTGGCGAAAAGTATAGCTGTCCTAAGCAGCCTTATATAGAATTCCCCTCAAGAATGATGGGAAACAAAAAAACGCTCATTTTGAACTTATATTCTTGTAAGTTAATTTTATTGCCGACACTGCGTTTCGGGGTCATCAAAATGCCACCCACCCCCCCACCGCCAGGCACCAAAAGTCAAACTCCACCTATGGTCATACTCCCATGTGATATATTACAACTGTTCAGACCAATCGGACACTCAGATTTCCATTCTCCGTGTCAATCAGCTGAAGAGGACAGGTTAAAAAAAAAAAAAAAAAAAAAAGATAAAACAACCTAAAATGACCAGCTATGAAGCATTTATATATGTATATACATGCATTTATGATTTAGGAATAATTTTACAAAATTATTGGCATGATAAGGCAAGGGTTGACGGTGTGAAACACTGTGGTTCCAAATGAATATGTCAGGACTGGACTCGAGGCAGGACTCAAATGCAGAGTTTACTTGTTTAACAAAAATATATTTATTTTACAATATGGCACAACAAAAAGCCACTCTACTGTGGGAGGCAAAAATCTTATCATAAACACAAAGTAACAAATTAACTCGGAAATGCTTACAAAATATTCACAATCAAAAGGCAGGTTCTTCAACAAAAATTCACTTCACAAGGAAGGCAAAAAATACTATCAAAAACAGAGCAGCAAACAAACTCAAAAGCCTTACTAAATTCTTCAGGACTAGATTCACGTGGTGACTTTGGCTGTGTACGATAGCAGGCTGGGGTGACACGTCAGCGGACAAAGACACTCTGGCACAAAACAAAGGGGAGACTGACTATATATACACACAGAAGGTAATGGGGAACAGGTGGAACCAATTGGTGATTAGGGAGCCCATGAGGAAGGGCAAGTGCTCTGAAACAAGGAGGGAAAGACTTTCAAAATAAACCAGGAAATAACCATGACACGACAAACCTCAGAACAGACAGAATAAACATTAATATTGTCTTTGTCACTCTTTATTTGCATAATATAATAAGTGCAAAACATTTACAATATTTTTCGGACTAAAAGCCTATTTTTTTCTCTCCGTTTGTACGCTTGGGCTTTTAGGATGACGCGGCTTATTTATGGATTTATATTTATTTAATGTTTTTCGTTTATTACAAAACAAAACAGAAGCTAAACTCATTTCCCCTAAATGGTTAGCGTAGCAGACGCATGCGCAAATGGCTCCTTGCAGCCTGTCAAAGAATCAGGCTGTTTGAAACGCAATCGGTCTTTGTCAGGTGACGTAACGCTTGCAAAAGCTACAGTGCATTGTGGGTCGAATCGCCATTTTGGGTGTTCACTTATTGTGAGCAGCTACGGAAAGAGACACTGCAAGCACCAGAGATGGGGGTCCAGCAGGATACAAACATTGAAGAGCTGCAGACCAAGGAGGGACCATCTGAGCCTGGTGAAATAAACAGTCACCAACAGAATGAGGAGGGGACACCTGATGCTGGAGAAGAGAGTGGTCAGCTACAGACTGAAGAGGGTACACATGAACCTGGAGAAGGTGATTAGCTAATCACAGAGGATGAGACGCACAACACCACTCAGGATGTGACACAGACTGTGATTATTGACTGGTTTGAAATGTTCACAGAGAAACCATCAAATATGAAAGCACGTGCCCAAATGTTTTCCAGCTACAAGCACCACCACACTATAGATGTGGCGGAAACTAGGAAAATAGCACATTTGAGAATCCATGTTGAAAGGGTTATCGGAAATGTTTGTCAGAAGTATAAGATCTTAAAAGGAATCTTAGCCTTAAACATGATTCTTCCATGTGAAGGTGAAGAAGCCACAATGTTGGATAAGGTTGTCACTGTCTGCTGTGCCCTGACAAACCATTGCCCAACTATAGTTTAGTACAATTAGTTTTCTTTTTGTAGTATTTGTGCAAGCAAAGTTTTTTATACGTTTGTAGATGAATTAAACCTGTTTAATAAAGTATGACAATAACAATTTTGAAGTCTTCTTGACTCTTTGCCTCTCTTAAGTACTTAAAGAACTAGTGTTGGTTTTGATAATGTAAAGTACTTTTCTTTACTAATAACTTTCAAACAATTTTGTCGAGATAAACACTAAATAGGAAATACGATGTTTGCTAACAAAACGAGAAGCTTGACAGTTTTACTTTTTTAGATATATAATTTTTACTAAAATTCTGAAAACAGCAGCAGCACAATGTTAAAACAGAAAAAAGCAATACAAGGAAATATAAAACATGTGCATACGAAGAAAAATAAAGAACACTAGTTGTAGAATAACGTGTTCAAGTAAATTTGTCCCATTTCACAAAGTCCTGCATTGAGAGAAGTGCACATCTTTGCATGGCAATGTCAACACTGAAACAATATATTGTGCAATATACGTGAATTTGCATGTCATTATGACAGTTCCTTCACCTGTTTTAGATATGTGATGTTTAAGACGATATTCAAGATACAATTCAAGTTCAACAATGTTCAAGTAAGAGCTGTATCATGTTTCTGAGAGGAGCAACGAGAGTGACGACTGTGTTGTCGCAGTCCTGCAGTCGAAATGCGAAGAGATCCTGCACCGAGCAATTCGTGAAATGTCCGTGAGCTTCGAGAGATTTAGTTTTTAAACTGTTCATAGGTGTAAGCGCTGATACCGTAAACGAGGGAGGGAGTTTGTTATATCCAGCAATGAAGTTGGAGGCAGTAATGTGGCGTCGGAGCTTATGCTGTTCTGGTTTGTTTACATCCGTGGTACACCCAAAATGGCGCATGGGGGCGTGTCCGCTAGTTTGGGCACGTGACTGACAAAGACCGATTCAGCGGTGCATTTTACATCTTATCACAGTAATTAAACCGAACACATTTTTTTTCCTTGTTACTGCAAAGTTGATTATCGACAGCCGGGAACTCACACTGCCCGCGGTATGGAACGTCCCGTGACACGCAAATTATAATTACCCGCTTATGTGTTCCAGCTAAAATTAAAGAGTTCCCGTTGACACAGACATACAACAGTGGACTTCATTGTGCACAAATGTATGCATCACATGATGTAAATGCGGAGAATTGAGGACGCCCGCGAAATAGATGTGTTGCTGTTGCCGTCACAGGCAAAAAAAAAAGTGTATATCATCCCCAATATCGCCAAATAATAGTGATACTTGCGTCCCATTTATATGACATCGAACTTTTTAAGGCGCTGACAACGTATTCACTCAAGAAACGTCTTCGTCAACTCAGAAGGATGAACACAGGAAAAGAATGACCAAATGCTGCGTTGCGCCATCAGTCTGTAAAAAGGCAATTTTCTAACTCTACCTTTAGTTTTCCGTGTTGTCTTTGTCGAGCATCGATACTGACAGGTGAACAAACAATCCTCTTCAAGTTTGCTGTTACTCTTGGGTGTTCAAGAACATCAACACGAGTGCAGTGGTAGTGAACTATCTTACATGCGCATGCGCGCGAGACGACCAACCTTGGTCGCAGACCTAACTACGGCAAATACATTAGGACAAAATACTTTATGCCCGTTCAACTGCACGGTTTGTAGCGCGCGTGAAAATAATTAAACTTCTACTGTTATAGTTTTTATTTTATAACCACTAGACCTAATGGTGAAAAATTATCTTGACAGGGAGGGATTTTTCATCTTTATTAATTTTTTTAATCTAGGCCAGTGGGAATTGTTGGGTTCACTTACTGTATTTACTGATTGTATTATCACCGGTATTTACTGTTCAAGGTATGTGGAATAACTTGAATTGATGGCAGACCAACTAAAAGGCACTCCTACCCAGTATTGCACCTGGGATATAAACATCATTTTGTAAATTGTATTCCTTTTCCTGGCATATTCCTATCTCGGGCAGTGGAACATTATGGAACATTATGGGATGGGCAAGAAGCCATTAAGGCAAGGGCGTATTTTTGCATAGGGACGTTAGGGACAAAACACTCCCAACTTTTCAGGATGCTCAAATTGGCCCACCAACTTTTAAGCAACCTTATTTGTGTTACATAATGACATCAGTTATATGTCATTTAGATTGTCATCCCATATGTTTTAGTTGTTGTAATTGACCCAGGGGTCGTGTTAACCGGAAATTTTCCGTCTTTGACCGGTTTTTTAAAACGGTGACGGAAAAAACTGAAGTCCGTCAGTCATTTTGACAGGTTGCAATTCACACCCCAGACCACAGGGTGGCGAGTTAGCATATTAATTAGCTATTGTCTCTCTTCATGCATGACGTCGTTGGCTATTCTGTCAGAATATTGTAGTGTAACCGGGGTCTGGCGGCGGCACCGTGATTGACACATCAACGCGAGGTTCTTATTGGTGCACCCGGTGTGCCAGCGCGTCATCCAATTGATGGACAAGATTGCCGCCTGTGTATAGACCCAATCACATGACGTCACAACTCCGCCCCCCTGACCGGAGCCGCCATATTGTGTGTCAGCCTGTCATGTTTATTAGTGACGGGATCTGTCGTTCACTTGAGTAAACGAATCCATTCCGGTTCGTTCAGTAAAACGATTCGTTCAAACGAATCGTTCAACGAATCGTTCGCCCCCCTCATCTCCCTCCCCACCCAAATGAATCGTTCGGTTAGTGAACGGGAAGTGACGTTGCCGAACGAATCACCAAAGACCGCTTCGCAGTATAACTGAACGGGAAGTGACATTGCTTGGTCCCTCCCTCACTTGCACATTGACCACTCGTCGTAGTTTCAGAAATGAGTGACAGGCGATATCATTCTGCTCTCAGAGACAGCCTCGTCTCCCTCCCGCTGCTGCAAAAGCGAGGGAGAACTTCCGCGTTGTCTGTCCTAGTTCTATGGGCTCAAAGTCATGGCTCGTGCTTGCATTTCGAATTAGGACACGGTTAAACATTTTCCTTTTGAGGGGGAAGTCGGGGTTTGGGGTCGGGGGCGCACGGACTTTCTTTAGCATGATCTTGCTCACATATACAATGCTGCTGCTAACAGCCAACGCGGCATGCCTGCTGTCACGAAAATAAAAATAAATCGAAAGTTTAATTTCTAATTATGGAACGGCCAACACATCATATTAACCTCTCGCTCTGTTGTATTTTTGTTTTTTATTATTAAGATGATCGTTTTGAATTTTTGCACTGGTATTAATAAATAAAATAATCCGGTCAGCTCCCCTGTCGTCCCCGCATCTCAGATCGTCAAATGCTGACGAGAAATCATTGTTTGCTTTATGATTTCGCCTTTCTACTCTCATTAGTCTGTTAAGAAAAATGTAGACATATTGCGACATCTCCCGTGTCCGCGCGCTTTGTTTTTGGGGCGCTTGAGTAGCACATGACGGACGGATTGACATAATTTGTCAAACCAACCGACACCCTCTGACACGGAAAAAAAAAAAAAAAAAAAAACTCGGAAAAAATTGACATGTATATACAGTTTCATTGCAAATCAGTATTATGGTGATCATACTAAATATTATTTTTTTTCTGTGCACATATGAGGTACATATCGCTGCCATGAAGCCTCCATATAGTGACAGTTCTCTGCCCGCTTCACTGCCGTCACGCGACCGCAGCTCAGCTTTTGCTTGCCTCGTAGCTACGCGTGTTTTAAATTACTGTAAATTTGATAGTATATCGTCATAGGCACAGTCCCGAGTCTGTTGAGAAAAGTAGTACACTAAACCATGCTCGCTAGATTTGTGTGGTGTTTTTGTCTTTTTGAGCAGCATTTGATAGGCTCCACGTTAACAAATATGTGACAAAGTCGTTTCCTTTCATTTTATGACTCGTTCACCGCATAGTCATTACTGGAAAGTCAAGTTAGCAGCAAGCTAGGTCAGGAACCGGAGGACCAAATCACTGAACGGGAAGTGACAAAACTCAGTCTTTCCCCCCTGCCTGCACGCTGGCTGCTTATTGGCCACACGTGGAAATGAGTGACATACGCCATGATTCTGTTTCCGCTCCCTCCCCTGCCCGCGATGAGGCTGGCGTCTGATTGGTCGTGTGCGATGTCAGAAGACGCTGCCGCTTGCTCAACGCCCTCCCACGCAGCGAACAAGCGCCACCAACTTCATAGAACGAATCAGTGCAGATGGTGATTAGTTCGGTCTCGTTCACCCAAACAATTCGTTCAAAAAGAACGAATCGTTCGCGACCGATACAACACTAATGTTTATACATTACCGCTAGGTACATGCCTCCTATTACGGCGTGTTTTTCTGCTCGTTAATATTAATAATCAAAATGGTGAAGGCGTGTGTGGCGTTGGTTGCTGTAACAGAGAAGATAGACGGAGAGACTTGAAGTTCTACCGTATTCTGAGAGACGCGAAGATGAGAGCGAGATGGACTGCTGTAATTCGACAAGAAATCTGGGCACCAAACGATCACCACAGCCTATGTAGTAGTCTTTTTATATCTGGTAAGATGCATTTAATATATATTTAGAAGATTTTGGGCTGACAACCACAATTAAGATCATTGTGTGACGTTGGTGATTGGGGTCTATATCGTTGCCTCCTTTTCTTTGGGGGCGGAGTTGGAGTTGTTGGCAGTAAGCAGAGTAAAAAGGGAGAAAAATACCACGACTTCCGTGTCTAATTTTTCGCCGCCAAGCAAGCGTTACAATATTAAGTAAAAATGAATGAAAACTAAATACTATTGAATATGTCATCATTATCATTTTAAAAATTTAAGTGACGGGTAAAAATAGACTGTGACCGGATTTTTATGACCCTGTCAGTCAAAATGACAGACAACGAAAATGTCTAGCACAACCTCTGAATTGACCCCACCATTATTAAGTGAATTATTTTCATTATGTTCATTAGACTTAACCCAGATAGCAGACCGACATTGAATAAACAATGATTTTCCATCAAAATCATCAGTATGGTTGACATAGAAATTTTTGACGTGAAGTGATATTGAAACAACGTTGTTCTATGGTATGTCAGGCGATGGTTGGGTTTATATTGTTTAATGGCGGATGAACTAATGTTGACAAATAGTTGAATAATGATTGACCGGGAAATATGATTGAAAAGTCATTGAATTATGGATGAGCTGGTGTTTTGGTCGAAAACATAACAGTGATTCAGCGTTGTTCCAATATTATTAATAATCGAAATGACGTTTAGGTTCTGTAAGGATTTCAATGTTGAAACAACATTAATTGAGGGTGCAAAGGTTACGTTGATTGACTTGATTCAATGATATAAGATCGACAGCGGAATGTTGATCCAACATCTTTTCAACGTCGGTCTGCTATCTGGGACATGTACCTCTTTACACTTGCTGAATGTGGCGGTTCAATTTTTTCCCTCCGACACACTTATTTGATTGGCTTATGACTTGACCCCCCCCCCCCCCCCCCAACAAGCACACACACACATTAAATATCAGGGATATTCGTTTTTTTTCCCAGCCAGTAGCAGCAACTGTAAGAAATGTAAAAAAACATCAATGTTGTGGAAATGGGTAACACACCACTAATTTTGCTACGGAAAGTCTGACCTGCATCAGAGTTGGCATAACATTAAACTGTTTGAACTTGTTAATGTGCAAAACTCGAGTAGGAAGCTGCTTAGAGCAGGGGTCCCCAACCTTTTTTGCACCACGGACCGGTGTTATTTGGGTCTTTTTTCACGGACCGGTGTTCTGACAAATTTTGCAACCCATCAAAAATTGCAACGATGAGGTTCTGCGCATGCGCGTAACGTTAAACATAGCCGCAAAATGCGCAAATGCAGCGATTCCAAAGTACACACTACAAACTTTCTTGAAAGAAAGGAATATTAACTTACGTTTGATCATGGAAGGACTTGTAGAAAAGTTCTCCTCAGACACATCCTGCCATGTAAGCTGCACACAACAACTGCACACCGCTCTCACCATTAACGACTTCGCCTTGTCGTTAAACATTAATTAAGAAGCCCGCTGCACAAAGATACGATGTTGGAAATTGTAGCAAGGTTTTCAATGCTCTTATAGCGATGTCAGGATATTCCAGAATGACTTTAATCCAGAACCTCGGTAGAGTTGTTGTCTCAAATGTACGTTTAATAAGGTCGCCGTCATTTGCGAGCTCTACAAGTTGATCTTCCTGTTGCACAGACATGCTCGAAACACTCGGTTTATTCACCATCGGGTCATGAATCCACTCCTTCGCAGTTCGTGGGTCTTCGAGGTTATAGGCTCGTCAGGTGACCTTTTCGCCGTGAAAATATCTCCAAAGACATCTGTTTTCCAGTCATCTTCGGTCGTGTGGGGCTAATTATTTCCGGGAACAAATGTGCTGCGCCCGCAGCCTAGCAATACGCTATTATTGAGGACAAGCGTACATAGATATATTATATACACAAACAAGACGTACTGCTAGCAGTCCAATCAATGAATTTCTATGACGACATTCTAATCTATCCCGTACTATTATATCGAGAGTACACAGGGATATTGGTGTGTTAAGCAGGGGCACAGGGTTAATTCAGCCAGAATGCGGTCCTTATTAAATTATTATTTCTGTGGGGCCCGGTAGCAAATGCGCCACGGACTGGTACCAGTCCGCGGCCCGGCAGATGGGGACCCCTGGCTTAGAGAGAAGGGTCCTCCTGTATGTGTTTTCTACTGTTAACATTAAATTAACTGTGAGAAATGCAGTGAACCGAGGTCCACCCCTTTCTACCCAATTTTACTTAATATTTTATTTATGTGGTCTTAAAGCAGCCGACAGGAGCTTTCATTTTTGTTTGTTGAGTTTGGCAGTGCTTGTGGACAAAAGCAGTAGTGTTTTACCTGAAGGACAGCTCCATTTGTATTTATTTTTTTGTTATTCCCTGACAAAGAAGTTTTTTCAGTTATATTTAATTTCTTTATTTAGGCAATGTTGAGTGGTCTTAAGACAAATGTTTTTTTTTGTTTTTTTTTTTTAAATTCCTGGATCATTAAGAGATGATTAACAAGCTTGGATTTATTTTGTATGTTAATATAATTGAAGTTATGTTCAAATAATGTAATTTAAATTTGCTCTTAAAATCTGGACATTTTTTCTGGAAGTTTTCAAAATGTTTCTTTCGTAGTTTTAGAAAACAAAGGTTTGACTTGAACAGTGTTGGCTGAACCAATACACATTTCAGTTAGTATAAATCAGTACAGATTTATTTAGCATTGATCATTATGTATGTCCCGTCCCCAGCAAAAAGTGTACATACAGGTTATGCCGTTATATCGTCCCGACCAATGTTGAGACCAAACCTACGCAATTGCATCAAGGTCATTTGAAAAAGAATGTCATATTTTTTTCTTCTGTCTCTTTATATAGGGCAAGGCAAGGCAAATTTATTTATATCGCACAATTCAACATAGGGTAAGGCAAGGCAAATTTATTTATATAGCACAATTCAACACAAGGCAATTCAAAGTGCTTTAAATCACATGAAGATCATAAAAATCACATTAAATCAATAGAAGGTAAAAACAAAGACAATTGAAACGGAAACTAGAATGATACATAAAAATCGCATTTAATCACGAATAGAATTAAAATATATATATATATATATATATATATATATATATATATATATATATATATATATATATATATATATATATATATATATACTAATAATAATAATAGTAATTGAAATCAGCAATGGAGATAAAGCACAAGAGGAATAGAAAGCAAATACGTTGAAAAATATAGACAGTTATGGATATGCTGTGCTAAACAGACGTGTGCTAAACAAACTGTCTGTGCTCCGCCCAAACGAAGATGTCTCGCACCCCACCCAGTCAACACCCCTCGAAGGTTAACAGTTGTGCTGCTGAATCTTCTCATGCAGAAGAGGATCTCAACAACCTGGAAAATATTCATCTGCAGGAGTGTGATGCCAGCATCCAGTGGTCAGATCTCACAGACAACAACTGTTTGCCTCCAGGAGTTACTTTGGCCATTCCTGCATGAACATGTGGCTGTAAAGAACTTCCTGAGCAAGTTACACAAATGCGTCGCTTATCAAAAGTCAGAATACATGTGAGAGCTATTAGGAGATTAAAGGTTTTTAAAATTTTGAGTAATATAATGTCTGATAACTTCCAACATCATCATGAGATCGTAGATATTTGTGCAGGGTTTTGTAATTTGCAACCTTAGTTAATCCAGGAGAAAACTGAAGGAGACGTATAGGGAATGGAAATTCTTTAGCAAGAAGCTGATGCATATTTGTGGGATATGGCAGAGAAGATTTGAGTGATTAAACATGAAATGAAAAAAAAATGACTGTTCTTTAATGAGATGTAATTGTTCCACAGTGAACAAAATAATTTTTAGTTAGTTTTTTTTTTTTTTTTTCCAGTTCATGTTATTTAAGTCCAGAATGGTACTTCACTTAAGTCCACACAATGTCATGACACCATGTGATATTGTGGTTGCAATTACTAGTTGCAGGTGCTCAAGTAAACCTTCTTCAGAAAGCAGATATGGTATTCAGTCCATTTCTGACTGTATGAATTTACCATTTGTTTTGTTTGCACAATGCATTGCAATTTGGACTTATTAATAGTAGCCTAATCCAGATGCTGGTTCTTTAATGGTGTACTTTCAGCAACATACTGTTCTTCACATCGTATTTGTTTGATTCAATCATTTTCTGCAGACTGCCATCACGTACTTCCAAGTTTATATGCAAAAATCAAGTCTCTGCATTGATTGATGCTGGGCTGCTACTAAGGTCTGTTAACACTCTAGCATAGACTTCATAATATATTGACATGACACGGATCCGTAGGGGGCCTATTTTCTTCAAATTCAAATATTTTCAAAACCAAAGCTGCTACCGACCTGAAACCAAAACTGGCACCTACCTTAGCCATATATGAGTCTCCATGAGCAGCGGCATAAAAAAATGTCAAAGTTGTTATCCTTATAAAATCCCGATTAATTATTTTTTATATACAGTGGGGAGAACAAGTATTACACTGCCAATGGGTTTTCCCATTGGCAGTGTATCAAATAGTTGTTCTCCCCACGTTTGAATAACAAAACTTAAAATGGCTATAAAATTCTCAGAATTTACACTAAATGCACAAAAATCATCAAATGCAGAGAAAATCACCTATATTTTCAGGATCAATAGCAATATTTAACATATCATATACGTTTTTGCCCAAAATAGCAACTTTTTGTTTTTTCAACAGCTAATAAATCACTCAATTTTCACATCAGAAACTTAATACTTTCGGAAAACATGCAGACTCAATTATAAATAATTTATAAATAGAATATTAATAAATACTATATACAATCACAAGTTATTAGAGAATAGAATAGCCCTTTATTGCCATTATACAGTTGCACAATAAAAATGCAGAGCATCTCCCTGTACAGTGCAGGATAAAATAAGTTAAGCTCTCAAAAGTGACTTGCAAGCATGAAGTATGAATTCTAAATAAAGAAATAAATATAAAATGGGTATGAGATAGTCCTATAATTCAGGCAGTGCAAATAATCCATGCGGTGTTACCAGGATGTCTGCCTTGTGGGACAGGTCTTGCAGCCCACAACCCAACACTTCTTCCCCATGGTGTTTCACTGAAAGTTATGAGATTGAAATGTTACATAAAACAAAAAATGAAACAATAACACAACAGCAAAAAAATTCTTTATAGATATGGACTTAAAACTAGGGTTGCCACCTTGTCAGAAATAAGAAATATGGGACACCCCCCTAGCGCCCAAAGCTGTACAGGCAGAGAAAAAAAGGGACATCCCCAAAACTCCTAAAATGCATAGAAATGTATCTATTCATTTATATTCTGTATTAGTTAAAGACGGAACGTAACTTTTAATTCCCAATTTCGGATCGTTCCTTATTTCAAGGGACAGGTGGCAACCTTACGTAAAACAGTTTTGATTCTGGGTTAAAAGAAAAAAAAAAAAACGTGCAGGTAGCATTTATTTTGTGTAAATATTGCGAATAATGAGGCTAGTCAGTTCGGAAAATTAGCCCACGCCATGTGTACACAAAGAGCTTTTTCCTTTGAAAATTCTTGTGAATAAATGGTTAAATCACTGAATTCTTTATAGGTATGGACGTAAAACAGTTTCGAATCTTGGTTGAAAGCAAAAAAAAAAAAAAAAGTGCAGGTAGCATTTATTTTGCCAAAATATTGCGAACAATGAGGCTAAGAGGTAACGAAAATTAGCCGCCTCCACGTGTAAACTGAAGAAAATTCTTGTGAATAAATGCTTAAATCACTGAATCCTTTATAGATATGGACGTGAAACAGTCTTGATTCTTGGTTTAAAGCAAAAAAAAACAGGCAGTTGGCAGTTTTTTTTAAAGTAAATATTGCGAAGTATAATGCCAAAACTGTAGCCCCTATTTTCTCCCATCCATTTTTTTCACAACGTTTCAAAATGCATGCATGGTACGAAAAATATAATAATTAGTTTGAATCCTCAAACAAATCACTCCTGAGACAATGCTTCCTGTCTGTATGTGGTACAGCTTTCGTACTTTTTCAAATATCCAAGCTTGGGCTGCAGCGTGTGCTTTCTTCGACTATTACTAAATGAAGCGGCGTCCCCTACCGGAATGCGGGACGCAGAGAATGACAAAATGTCAGGTCAATAGATTTTGAAGTCTATGACTCCAGCAATGACGGCCACCGCTAGAGGAGGACGTTTACAAATCTTTACTCGGATTAGTCAGTACTGGGGCACGGGTCACTGGCGAGCGAGCATTTTTTTCCTTTTTTTTTTTTTTCGCACTTATCTATCATAATACATCAGAAATAGCGCTTTAAACTATAAATATTAAACCAAACTTCAGGTTTCTGTAAAAAAATGATTGTTTATGTTTTTCAGCCAACAGTATTCAAAATGAAAATTGGGACAGCCCTTGTTGATAGTCAATTCACCTCTGCTCATGCTCATCAACTTCCATTTCTCCTTCACCTCTTCCTCACACAGAAATGGTGACATACCACTGTAACTGTTATGCAATTAATCAGTGTTTCTCAACTGGTAGGTTGTGACCTATAAATGGTTTATGTTGCCTTGCTGAGTTACCTATCTTCCATCTCTCATTCCTCCTTGCTGATTTATCCTTGCTGCAGGCAAATCATTTTTTTTAAATTAATTTGCGAGAGTAATTCTTTTTGAGTCAAATAGAAATAATCAATTATACATCTTGTTACAGATTACAGGGACTGCAGCAACAAATAAAATACTTGTAAGCATATACTTCACAATGTTCTGTATTGACGGGACACGGGACCGATTCATAGGGGGCCTATCGCCCTCAAAGCTGACCGAATGGAAACACAGACAAAGAGCGTTTTCCGTTGAAAATTCTTGTGAATAAATGCTCAAATCCCTGAATTCTTTATAAGTATGGATGTAAAACAGTCTCGATTCATGGTTAAAAGCAAAACAACAGTGCAGTTAGCATTTATTTTACGTAAGTATTGCGAACTATGATGATAGTCAGTAAGCAAATTAGTGGCCGCCATATCGCAGACATAGAGCTTTTTCCGTAGAAATTACTTGTGAATAAATACTTAAATCCCTGAATTATTTATAGATATGGCTGTAAAACAGTCTCGATTTTTGGCTAAAAGCAAAAAACCATGCAGATAGCATTTATTTTACATAAACATTGCGAACTATAATGCTAGTCAGTAAGCAAATTGGCGGCCGTCATATGTACACAAAGAGCTTTTTCCGTTAAATTCTTGTAAATAAATGCTTAAATTCCTGAATTCTTTCCAGATATGGACGTAAAACAGTCTCGATTCTTGGGTAAAAGCAAAAAAAAAAAAAAAAAAAACACAAAAAAAAAAAAAACGGGCAGTTATCATTTATTTTATGTAAATATGTCGAATGTGCTGCTAGTCTTTAAGTCACTGTGGCGGCCCCCTTAGTACAACAAAGAGCTTTTTGCGTTGAAAATTCTTGTGATGAAATACTTAAATCCTTGAATTATAGATATGGACGTAAAACAGTCTCGATTCTTGGTTAAATGCAAAAAAATGGGCAGTAAGCAGTTATTTTACGTTGTTCCGATCATGTTTTTTTGCTCCCGATCCGATCGTTTTAGTTTGAGTATCTGCCGAACACGATATTTCCCGATCCGATTGCTTTTTTTTGCTCCCGATTCAATTCCAATCATTCCCGATAATTTTTCCCGATCATATACATTTTGGCAATGCATTAAGAAAAAAATGAATAAAACTCGGACGAATATATACATTCAACATACAGTACATAAGTACTGTATTTGTTTATTATGACAATAAATCCTCAAGATGGCATTTACATTATTAACATTCTTTCTGTGAGAGGGATCCACGGATAGAAAGACTTGTGACTTTGTATATTGTGGCTAAATATTGCCATCTAGTGTATTTGTTGAGCTTTCAGTAGATGATACAGTAGCCATGCCCAAATGCATGATGGTAAGTGGAACCATGACTGTGCATAGTGCTACCAATTGATATATCTTCTCTGCGTTGTGAAATAACATAAGGTGTTAAGAAAAAGATCAATTGCTACCTTGCTTCCCCACATTGCTTCCCATGATATTTCTAATCGTAGGGAGAGGGATTGTACGGCTTTAGCCAATTTAAAAAAAAGGCTCCTAAGGCTGCCAAAATTCACTCTACTCATTTTACGCTGCCTTTTATCTCTCTATATAGGTAAAACGACGCCATTACAGATTGAGCGCGACAATGCGTGAGTGGGTCGTGCAGCGCATGCATTAATTTAACATACATTTTTTAAAAAATTAATTACCACCGGTATTGGGATAAATCTGATAACCCTACCTTAAGCCTAAACTAAAGACTCTGGATGCGTGTAACATATTATGTCTGTAACGTTAAATACAATTAGAAAACGATTTAATTAAAAAAAAAAAAAATTTTTTTTTAAAGGCATGGCCGATATTTTTTTTGCCGATTCCGAAACTTTGAAAATGCCGTAATCGGACCCGATCGATTGGGACATCTCTAATTGCGAAGTATAATGCTAATGCTGTAGCGGGTGATTTCTCTCTTTGATTTTTTTCCAAACGTTTCAAAATGCATGCATGGTACAAAAAATAAAAACATTACCTTGAATCCTCGAACAAATCACTCCTGAGACAATCCTTCGTGTTTGTATGCAGTACAGCTTTCGTACTTCTTCAACCTAAATCCGGCGTTAGATCGCTGCATGTGACCGACTGCTAATAAATGAAGCGGAGTGTGGGACGGCCCCCTTCGGGAAGGCGTGACGCAGTGAATGGAGAATGTCACGTCAATACTCTGTCAATACTATGTTGTAAAATAGCTGGAAACTATGGTGAGTACACATACAAAATTGTTAGAGGTTATATCCCAATAACAATAAACAGCATCAGTATTGATAGCATTCAAATACCAATTATCATAACGCAATTTTAGACAAAGCTCTTGAGTGAGAGCCTCTCACTCAAATCACATTTGTCATTGTATTCACAACCTGTTAGGTAAAAGACGACATCTAATCTACTACTTTAATTTGCGATCGATTTACACAAAGAGTATAGTTGAACCATTAAAATTCACAATGGCATACCGCAAGCAACATGTCACTTTTGCCCATTAATATTCATGACGTATGCAGTTGTGGCTAGGCGGGTCAACCTCCCGTTTATCCCTAATAGTAAATGAATGGAAATAGTGTACGAACGAGACGTTTGCAGAGCTAAACCTACCAATTCTGTCCGAAAATTATGTCCCTGGTGCCGAAAAAGATGTGGAAAAACAAATGTTCAGTTAAAGAGATGGCTTGAGTGTCGAGGGCTGAAAAAGACGGGAAAAAGAGCTGACCTGATCCAGAGTTAGCTTTTTTATTGACACCTTTTTCTTGTGTGCATTGCCTTACGCCACTGACAATGACATTCTTCTGTTTCAACAATCTATCCTTTTTACCATCATGTGCCCTGTCTTTCATATATAATACAAGTATATCCTCTGGTTGTCTTACGTCTCTGGTCTTGGGGGCAATTTACATTATTTTTGTGTAGTCAAATGTGTCACAAATGCTACTCAGTGACAGCCAACGCACACTTTTTTTTTCATGAATAACAAATCTTAATTCTATAATTTATTTAAACTTCACCCTTACTAAAGTTTTTTTTTTTACATCAGAAAAAGTAACAGTGGCAGTCATATAATTTTTTTTCCCAGGTCATTCATTGTCAGACAGAAGCAGCATGGCAAAACGCCACGCAAAAAATAAGTAAAAATATCAAAATAGCTTACCTCTTTGTCGTCTGAAGGACCACGGCACCCAACAAAATGTTTACTGCATATGAAATGTGAATTAAACTGGTCTTTTGGATGTCCGCGCAAGTTGATCCATTCTTTACCTTTTTTCCTTTGAGTTTTTGGTTTCGGAAAACTGATGAAAACATCCTTCATATGTCGTAATGTCTCGAGTCGTTTCTACAAGTTCCATAACAGAAGTGTTTGACTGGCATTTTCTTTTTTGAGAGGTTACCGGAGAAAACAAGTACAAATAACATGGTTTGTATGCGAGGGCGTGTCTATAATGTCCTACTTCCGCGTTACGATGGGGACATCATGGTCTAAAAATAGCATTCGTGTGGTGTGCTATTCATTTCATGGGAATAGGCGACCAAACAAACATTAACATAAGAGGTTAAAACGAACAACTAGGATAGGCAGTTTACCTGGCCCAAACCTGTAAAGCAGATGGGAAGATGTTATTTGCACGTCGACAGTATGATTAGCAGTTTGGCACACGCACAGTAATATTGATTCTGCATTCATGTGTTGTTAGAGTAATCGAAAAAAGCGTCAAACAGTCACTTAACTTGTGATGTATCGTTGGAGTATTACAATTGGCTACTCTTCTTTGTAACAAGTTAGCAACCATGGTTTTATCCCACATTATGACTTCACAACACATCAGAACTATCTTCCAACTTGGAAACTCAGATCTCCCGACACACATCAATGAAGCATATCACACGAAAGTGCTTCGCAGAAGTATCAACTCATATGCCTATCACAGCCAAAGTTACATGCATAAATTACCATATTAAGGAGCCATGTGGAGATAGTGTATATAGAATAAATAGAGTAATATGACCAAATTAAATAGCATAATCTACAGAATGTGCCTATGTAGACGAGGATTGGATTTGGGGACCCATGGTACTGGACCTTGCGTCTCTCATTAATCTCACAAGGGAACTGCTCGTTCATTCCGATGTTGATACCTTTTCAATACATACAGTATATAAAAATAATGCAACATGTCGCACAACATTTATTGTATATTTATTGGTTTAACATTCAGTAGATTTAATCGTTGATATATCAAACAATGACACTTTTCTAAAATACTATGGACACTTTCACATTAGACTAAGAGGACAAGGGTCCGGTTGGAGAGCTACCTCGCCACAACACTTTTAAAAGACTTGTTGAAAAGGTTCAGTATTCACACAGCGGTAACAAAACTTTCCAAGTAGCATCACGTAGACGAAAGGTGCACCCATTGATTTGACAAATTTAGAAGAGGAAATACCTCCCTCCTAGGAGGGGAGGGAACGTGGCGTGTCACAGCATGGTGTTGTGATGCTGAACATAATGTCGTAAACACGCACCCTGCTCCACTTGCATTCATAAGCGAAGCAGAGTTTGCTGAAACCAGACCGAGAACCACGATTTTTGAGCGGACCAGAGTTCGTTTGTTTGGCGGATTCTGAGAAAAAGAACTCTGGTCCATTTAAAAAGGACCAAACAGTGCTAGTGTGAAAGAGCTATTTAAAGTTTCATCATCATTCAACATTTTAGTAGTATGTCTCTGCTGCGCTGCCAAATCTACACCTTATATTTGTTTATTTCTCTTCAGCATCCAATTTAAGTGGAAGCCAAGACTCTTTGTGCAGCTGCTCATTTGATTCCACCACCTGAACCGTGGGTGGGGATGATACCTTCATATGCACCGGTAGGTGCAAGAACTCATCTTCATTAATGTCATAGTTTTTCATTTTTGAGTCCAGGATCCACCAACGGCCAACAAAGCCTACATCCATGACGCATCTAGGGAACTCTCTCCAGAGCTTTGCCACGCTACTACATTGAGCTTCGTACAGTGCGGTGTCAGGGCTATGGTCAGTAAAATAAATCAAAGAGATTAGTCCCAAGTTGACGTGAAGCAGACGGCCCTCATTGCGAAGCTTAAGCAGACTCTGCACGTGGCTATCAGAAGTGGCATTGCGGATCCATGATGACAGCAGACCCAGCTGGTTGGCACGCTCCAGGAGGGCAGCCTCAAAAGATGAGTAATCCGGCTTGGAGGAGAAACAGGTTAATGCGCCTCCAAGGATGGTCATGTAAAGTGATGCCTTGATAGGACGTTCCCAGATGCCAACTACCATTTCACGACATGCCTCTTTGTAGTCAGATAGCAGACTGCGGCTCCATGTAACTTTAAAGATGCAAAGTGACATTAAATTAGTCCTGCTATGAATCTCATTCGAAATAATAACAAGTACTTGTACTACAAACCCGTGCGCTTGCATGTACTTGTAGGTAATACGTAATACAAGTACACGCGAGTGCGCATATTGTAGATAATACGCAATACAAGTACTTACTTGGCCTGTGGTGAAAACAAATTTTAGTATTTTATTGCGATATGCGATCTTATTGGCCTTTTTTTTTTTTTTTTTTTTTTTTAAACTTATTCACGAATATAGTGACAATACAGCCTAATAAATCATCTATTGAAATGCAATAAATTGTTATTCTTAAATAAAACACAAACCAAAATAATTTTTTTTAAAATTTATAAATATTTAAAAAAAACACACACAATGCAAAATGAGTCATGAAGCTAGTTAGGTGCAGAATATGAAATGAGTGAGAAATCCACTGTCATTTTTGTTGTCTGCCAATTAGAGATAATTAAAAGTATTGATTCAATCCAAAATGACTGTCATCTTGTGCTGCAAAGTGCACATGCAACAAATTTGAAGCCAAATTATCATCATTTATGACATCATATTATCATTGCCAATCAGATTTTTCATAATGGGTATCATTTTAAATGTATTCTTAGTGTAGAATCTGAAGTATATGCGATTGTCTCCAGAGACATGCTTTTATTTTGAAATGTTCACAGGAAGTATGGTTGCCAAGCCACTAACCGTAAGCTTTACACTATGTAAAAAGAAACAAAATGCACTTCTCTTTCGTCATGATTGTTGTATCAGTAATAGTTTTTGTTTTGATCGCATCGCTTGCAAATTCTTTAATCCAGCGAGTTTTCATGTTTTATGTATCACCTTTTAACCGCAATTTTGCGTTGTGGAGTAGACTAAATGTTTTAGAGCAGACTAAAGTGGTAAGTCCATTCTTTTTTCCATTAGCCTCAATGTGGCAATGCTAACGTTTTACACTGTTTAATATAGAAGTGTTTCCTTATTTTGTATGTCTGAACTTAATTCCAGGGCGTGTTGATGGCCAATAAACATCTGTGGAAGCTACTGAAGCCTCATACAGTTGTGGTCAAAAGTTTACATACACTTGTGAAGAACATAATGTCATGGCTCTCTTGAGTTTCCAGTTATTACTACAACTCTGATTTTTCTCCGATAGAGTGATTGGAACAGATACTTCTTTGCCACAAAAAACTTTCATGAAGTTTGGTTCTTTTATGACTTTATTATGGGTTAACAGAAAAAGTGATCAAATCTGCTGGGTCAAAAATATACATTCAGCATGGATCTGAAAAAGCGAATCATTGACTTGAACAAGTCAGGAAAGTCACTTGGAGCCATTTCATCAAAGCAGCTGCAGATCCCAAAAGCAACAGTGCAAACATTTGTTTGTAAGTATAAAGTGCATGGCACTGTTTTGTCACTGCCACGATCAGGAAGAAAACGCAAGCTATCACCTGCTGCTGAGAGAAAATTGGTCAGGAGGGTGAAGATTCAACCGAGAATCACCAAAAAGCAGATCTGCCAAGAATTAAAAAGCTGCTGGAACACAGGTGTCAGTGTCCACAGTCAAGCGTGTTTTGCATCTCCATGGACTGAGAGGCTGCCGTGCAAGAAGGAAGCTCTTGCTCCAAAAGCGGCACCTTAAGGCTCGACTGAAGTTTGCTGCTGATCACATGGACAAAGATAAGACCTTCTGGAGCAAAGTTCTGTGGTCAGACGAAACAAAAATCGAGCTGTTTGGCCACAATGCCCAGCAATATGTTTGGAGGAGAAAAGGTGAGGCCTTTAACCCCAAGTACACCATTCCTGCCGTCAAGCACGGTGGTGGTAGTATTATGCTGTGGGGCTGTTTTGCTACCAATGGAACTGGTGCTTTACAGAGAGTAAATGGGATAATGAAGAAGGAGGATTACTTTCAAATTCTTCAAGATAACCTAAAGTCATCAGCCCGAAGATTGGGTCTTGGGCGCAGTTGGGTGTTCCAACAGGACAATGACCCCAAACACACATCAAAAGTGGTAATGGAATGGCTAAATCAGGCTAGATTTAAGGTTTTCGAATGGCCTTCCCAAAGTCCTGACCGAAACCCCATTGAGAACTTGTGGACAATGCTGAAGAAACAAGTCCATGTCAGAAAGCCATCAAATTTAACTGAACTGCACCAATTCTGAAGATTCAACCAGAAGCTTGCCAGAAGCTTGTGGATGGCTACCAAAAGCGCCTAATTGAAGTGAAAATGGCCAAGGGACATGTTACCAAATATTAGCGCTGCTGTATGTATATTTTTGACCCAGCAGATTTGATCACTTTTTTCTGTTCACCCATAATAAAGTCATAAAAGAACCAAACTTCATGAATGTTTTTTTGTGACAAAGAAGTATCTGTTCCAATCACTATCAGATAAAAATCAGAGTTGTAGAAATAACTGGAAACTCAAGAGAGCCATGACATTATGTTCTTCACAAGTGTATGTAAACTTTTGATCACAACTGTATGTAATCAACACGCACGTGTGCCGAGTGCACGCAGCACACGCATGCACATATGTAAGCACGCACGCACGCGGCAATAAATCGCAGCCAGGAAAATTACAGCCCTCATTTTTATTTACCGTGCGATAATTTGGCTTATTGCATATCGCGACAGGCTTACTTGTAGGTAATACGAGTCCACGCAAGTGAGCGTACTTGCACGTGAAACGAGTCCACGCAAGTGCGCGTACTTGCACGTGAAACGAGTCCACGCAAGTGCGCGTACTTGCACGTGAAACGAGTCCACGCAAGTGCGCGTACTTGCACGTTATACGAGTCCACGCAAGTGCGCTTACTTGAACGTTATACGAGTCCACACAAGTGCGCGTACTTGTACAGTGCTGGCCAAAAGTATTGGCACTCCTGCAATTGTGTCAGATAATGCTCAATTTCTCCTAGAAAATGATTGCAACTACAAATTCTTTGATAATAATATCTTTATTTAATTTGATTGCAATGAAAAAACACAAAAGAGAATGAAAGAAAAAATAAATCATTATCATTTTACACAAAACTCCAAAAATGGGTCGGAGTAAAGTATTGGGACCGTTTGAAAAATCATGTGATGCTTCTCTACTTTGTGTAATTAACAGCACCTGTTACTTACCTGTGGTACATAACAGGTGGTGGCAATAACTAAATACCACTTGCAGCCAGTTAAAATGGATTAAAGTTGACTCAACCTAAGTCCTGTGTCCTTGTATGGACCACATTGAGTATGGAGAAAAGAAAGAAGACTAAATAACTGTCTGAGGACTTGAGAAGCAAAATTGTGAGGAAGCATTGGTAATCTTAAGGCTACAAGTCCATCTCCAAAGACCTAAATGTTCCATTGTCTACCGTGTGCAGTGTCATCAATAAGTGTAAAGCCCATGGCACTGTGACTAACCTCCCTAGATGTGGACAGAAAATAAAAATTGCCGAGAGATTTCAACGAAAGATTGTGCGGATGTTGGATGAAGAACCTCGACTAACATCCAAACAAGTTCAAGCTGACCTGCAGTCCGAGGGTACAAAAGTGTCAACCCGTACTATCCGTCGGCTTCTGGATGAAAAGGGACTCTATGGTAGGATACCCAGGAAGACACTACTTCTGACCCAGAGACATAAAAAAGCCAGGCTGGAGTTTGCCAGAACTTACCTGAGAAAGCCAAATACGTTTTGGAAGAATGTTCTCTGGTCAGATGAGACAAAAGTAGAGCTTTTTGGGAGAAGGCATCAACAAGGTTTACAGGGGAAAAAAACGAAGCCTTCAAAGAAAAGAACACGGTCCTCACAGTCAAACATGGCGGAGTATCCCTACTGTTTTGGGATTGCTTTGCTACCTCTGGCACTGGACTGCTTGACCGTGTGCATGACATTATGAAGTCTAAAGACTGCCAACAAATTTTGCAGCATAATGTAGGGCCCAGTGTGTGAAAGCTGGGTCTCCCTCAGAGGTCATGGGTCTTCCAGCAGGACAATGACCCAAAACACACTTCAAAAAGCACCAGAAAATGGTTTGAGAGAAAGCACTGGAGACTTCTAAAGTGACCAGTAAGGAGTCCAGACCTGAATCCCATAGAACAATTGTGGAGAGATCTGAATATGGCACCCTTCCAATCTCAGAGACCTGGAGCACTTGGCCAAAGAAGAATGGTCTAAAATTCCAGCAGAGCATTGTAAGAAACTCACTGATGGATACCAGAAGCGGTTGTTCGCAGTTATTTTTCTAAAGGTTGTGCTACCAAGTATTAGGGTGATGGTGTCAATACTTTTGCCCGGCCCATTTTTGGAGTTTTGTGTAAAATTATAATTTTTTTTTTCATTCTTTTTTTGTGTATTTTCATTACATGCAAAATGAATGAAGATATTACTACCAACGCATGTGTAATTGCAATCATTTTCTGGGTGGAATTCAGCATTATGTGACAGAATTGCAGGGGTGCCAAAACTTTTGACCAGCACCGTACGTAATACGAGTACACCAAGTGCGAGTACTTGTACATAATACGAATACAAGTACGTGTACGTGATACCAGTACACGCAAGTGTACTTGTACTTCAAGTATACCGGCCAGCAAAACAGAGCTACCCAGGCAATATTTCCAGAAATTGCATTTTCTAGTTTGGGTTTGAAATAAAACATTGAAAATTATTACATCATTCTTGCATTAACTCGCTTTATAACTGGTAATTTTAGGTTGTTTTTTATATGGCTGATTTCTTGGGGTTTCATTAAACGAGTTTGGCAAATGACTTGACACATTAAAGCACGCTAGTACGAAAGTCGTGTTGCTTCTCACCTGCTTTACTATTTTTAACCTTTTCCCAGTAACTTTTTGAGCGACTTGCGATTGAAGTGTCTCCTCCAACACAAAGGATCCGTCTGGTGACCAAACGCAAGGCCATTTCGAGAATAAATCTATTGACGGTCAGGCTGTGAGCAAGAGAGACATGATAAACCTGATGGCAGCCATCTTGGGTATAGATATCGTATAGAAATCTAACTAACGAATCCGCGCTGTGAGCCAATGGTAACTGAAGCTGTCAGTTGTCGACCATCTTGAGGGCAGGACACACGACATAAAGTCAAAGAACGTGTACTTTTAAACTACTAAAGATTCCTCAAATTTTCATTCGATTTTCAAACGGCTTTTTTTCATAAACGTCTCAGAATTCTACTGCATACTTCTAAACTAAAAAAATAAAATTAAAAAAAAGCCCAACAGATACAATAACAACATTCAGGGAATTCATAGCCACGTTAATTTGTGTTTTTTATAACGTCCTGCATGTAAGTCTTTTATCGCAAGATGAACGCTGGTTAGTTACGGCGCCGGCTCCGCTTTATGACATCTAACCCAAAATATTTTTTTTTAGCTGACAAAACGTCAACATAGATATCACATGCGAAATGTCGCCGTTAGTAACTAGCGGCCATCTTAAAGCAGAATATGTCCAAAGTCGGGTTCTGTTGCAGCGAACCTAAGGTGATTAATTTCATCCAGTAAAATACTGTTTACCTGGCGAAATCTTTTATTTATTTATTTATTTATTTTAAATAGTGTGGTTTATAACTAATCATATTAACGTGGGTAAGATTCAAGCTGGATGTTAAGAAATATATATATATAATTGTATTATTTCTAGATATGCAGTTAATTTACTGCATTTTTGACATTTATGACAAATCAAGCTGTTTGAAAATCGGGTGAAAATTGAGCAATTTATATCTATTTTAAAGCAAACGCTCTGTTGACTATATTTTATTGCTTCACAAATAGCGCTGACACAAAATGGCCGGCAAGTGATAACAGTCTTCCCGATAGGCTCACAGCTGACTGTCACGACCCGGAAGAAGAATTCTATATTTCCCACAATCCCTCTCTGCTTCGCCCTCTTTCCCCATCGCAGCCATGTCGAAGAGAGGTACGAAATCCGTATGATAAAATCCGTTTCCATCAGCTTTTTTCCCCATTTCAAATCAGATGATCCATCGTAAAATTTGTGGAACAAATCTGATAAAAGACAGATTTCTTAGTTATTCTTCAGTTTTGTTTCCATTAATCTAATAGCTTTTCTTACCTATGGATAGCAGGCCTCGCGGCTAACAACATGTAATGCTAGCATACATGATGTCTATCAGTGCTGCGTTGCAAAAATGTGAGTTTGTAGATGTAGCAGTAGAATAAAGTGGTTTTAAAATTAATATTTACTTGTTTTAACACTTGCCAAACCTCGTTACACCCATTCATCCGATCGCACAGACTTCCGCTAGCGCATTCGCATCCATGACAATCGACGTGTGTAGTTACATAGCACACGTTTGCGTCACCGATGCTTTGCTGTTCGGATACTTTTTTTAAATTCAAAAAAATATATATTTGAAATTATGAAAATAAGATGGTATCTAGTTGTATTTTGTTAAATAAAACAATCTAATAGCTTACTGTGTTTGGAATAGTGCTAATACACGAAAGGTTTCGTGCACAAAAAATGAGGCTTCCTGACTTTTTCCTTGCTGATGCTCATATTTAAATTTCACATGAGCAATTAAATATATTCTTTTCAAATTGAGCTGAACTGTCTTGATTGTGTATGCTGATCACTATTTTTTTTGCAGGACGTGGTGGTTCATCCGGAGCCAAGTTCCGAATCTCGTTGGGTCTTCCAGTGGGAGCAGTTATTAACTGTGCTGACAACACTGGTACGCTTAAACTTTAAGCCTTTACATGTAACATACACGTATAGTCACGTGATAATGATGTCATATAAGACAATGTGCTTTCTATAATGAATGAATAAAACTGATTGGATTGAGTGATGTCATGTCCTGATTCTCTACATTGTTGACACGGCACCACATTCCAGTATGTCAGGCAGTTGGGCGTGAACTTGTACCGTAATTTTCAGACTATAAACCGCAATTTTTTCCCCCCTCATTTTGAATCCCGTGGCTTATTTGATTTATTTGGGTTAATAAGTAACACTTTATTTGACAGTGGCGTCATAGGACTGTCATAAGACCGCCATAATTACGATATGACACCATCATGGGCATTACTGGATGCTTATGACTGATGTCATTAAGTGTCATCCGGTAAATTATGGCACTAAGTCCAGCTTGAAATTTTTACATCCATTTAAAAGTGAGGTAATTTGCTAGATGACACTCAATAACATCTGTTATGAGCATCAATGCTCATGACAGTGTAATATTGCGATTGATGATTGCCTTATGACAGTCTTATGGTGCCAATGTCAAATAGTGTTACCAAATACCATTACTAGCAATTAATGAAATAACGAACAGTAACTGAAGAAATAATTAGCTTAGAAATTTTGATTTACATCAGTAGCACTACAATGCATGCTAGGAGGCATGTTGGATGACAACGGTTTTGACAGCAGGTGGCAGCAGAGGTTGACTGTCTCCGACAAGGGAGGAGTGATGACTGAATGAAGCTTTGCACCTAATTGGTTCAAAGTTTCATGGTGATTTATTTGGTCTTGACGCCACTGTCAAAGTATTACTGGCTAATATCTTTTGGTGTAAATATCCCATAATACAGTTAGGACAGCTGTGTCTTGTGCGGCTTATCTATGAGCAAATGTCGTTGGCGGCTTATTGTCAGGTGCGCTTTATAGTCCGAAAATTAATGTATTTAGCTAGTATGCCATACTTTGTTTTTCCTTTTTTCACTTTACATAAAGTTGTTTGTATCTTTCATCTGATCTTAAGGGGCCAAGAACCTTTACATCATCTCCGTGAAGGGCATCAAAGGGCGTCTTAACCGTCTCCCTGCTGCTGGAGTGGGTGACATGGTGATGGCGACGGTCAAGAAAGGCAAGCCTGAGCTCAGGAAGAAAGGTAGGTTCAAATTGAAGCCATAATTTTTTGGAATGGAATATTCTCAAGTCATTTAATGGTGTATTCTTAAATTGGCAGTGTTCGCACAAAAGAAACTTTACAGTACAAACGTAGCGCAAACAATTGACATTTTTAAATAAATTTGCGTTTGATGGGGGGCCAACTTCAGGGAGGTGGGATAAATGTGCTCGCTAAAAGTTTTGCAGACACTGGAAAACTGACTCACACATCTCCTTGCTAAGCTAAACTCTCTCTCTCTGTACATTTCTTTGGAAATGTTGTTCACGAATAACAAAAAAGTGATACACCTTCTCATGGAAACTAGTAAATCTCTTTGCACGGCTTATAATGTTATAAATTTATAATCACTACACCTTTAAATGGGAAAAGCTGTTTTTTTGTGGATCATTAAAAAATGAATGCATTTGCGCTTGGGACTATAGTAAATCTGCTCGCTCAGGCTCCTACCAGTTTGAGCTTGCCGCCGGCCGCTTTTCACACTGCACTGCCGCTAATGTGAAACTGCTTTAATTCCTCAATTGGTGCAAGTTTGACAACAGAGTGCGCCAATAACCAGTGGTGTAACTGTTCCCGTACATGTGTTGAACCGTTTGTTTTGCGTCTTCGTACGGTTCACTTGTGTGCAGTTCTGGTTACATTTTTTGCATTTTTACCCCACTCTTCCTAAAATGTATTAGCGCCAGCGAAACGCGGCGTGCACTTAGTGCCCCAAATACCCCGAAATTTTAAAATGTGAATATCCATTAGGGGTGGGAACCTCCTAGTGGCTCAAGATACGATACCATATGCCAGGGGTTTTCAACCCAGTCCTCAAGGCACACTGTGGGTCCTGGTTTTTGTTCCAGCCGATCCAGCAGAGACAGTTGAACCAATGAGGCTTCTGCTAAAACAAGCCACACCTGACTGCAATCAACTGATTGCACTTGTAAAACACCAGATTGGGGAAAAAGTGTTGTCATCTTGTTTGGTAAGAATGAAATCCTGCACCCACAGTGTGCCTTAGTGGAATAGGTTGGGAACCCCTGCCATATGCCATACATTGGTTAGGAAATCATTCTATAGTTTTCTACAATAAACAGTAAAAAACAAGGTCTTTTCATCCTTCTCCTGTGAATTGGAAGTAGTTTATCACTAATTGACGTCCAATCCATTTGAAGTGGGAGGGTGGCAGCGAATGAACATGCCACCCAACTTAAGTATAATATTAAGTTAAAATAGATTTTTTAAAAAACAAAAAAACATTCTAAATAAAATTAAAATACAGTCCTTTAGGTTAGGCTAAACCCACAGCCACAGCGTAACATTATTACTATCTGAAACACACAAAAAAAAAAATTGAATTATTTCCATATAAGCACATGTGTATGACTCGTATCATGTTTACATTATACCCACTCTTTCTCAACAAACAGTTGCCAAAGAGAAAAAAACACATTTTACCACCGCTAGACACACTCAACACGCTGGAGTTAACTCTTGTAGCTGGTGGGAAACGTTCATTAGAGTGTTTACTAACCTTTAATTTTGTATGAATGCAAAATCATATTGGAGGGATTGCCTCCTTGACAGTCACCCTCCGCAAACATGTCGGTTGGCCCTCCTCCTCTAAGCCTCAGTCGTGTTTAATTTTTCTGTAGGCGAAGTGTTCCCATACCAACGATTTTGTTTTCTTCGATGGGGAAAAAAGTTCAGGAGTTTCACCTCCTCCAGCCATCGTGTAGCACAGCTGACTCACTGACACTGAGCAACGGTAGGGGAGGGTTGAGCCTTACAGCTGCAAGCGAGGGATTATTCCATACATGTTTGGGACATAAAAAAATAGCTAATACCTTAGGAACGGTATGAAGGAAAATTTTTGCGGTTTTGAAACCTTGACTTTTTCATACTACGGTATACCTTGAAACAGGTAATCGGCACATGTCTAGTGCCAACCAATGCCAGGGAACAAGTTCATTTTAGGGCATTGGCTGGTGAATGGAATTGCGGCAGACTGCTAACATATGCCAAAATGGCGTACCGCAAGCAACACGTCACTTCCGCTCATTAATATTCATTACATTAGCTACTGTTGCTAACCAAGGACAAGCCATCGTTTGTCCCTAATAGGAAATGAATGGAAATCGTGTACGAAGGAGACGTTTACAGCGCTAAACCTACCAATTCTCTCCGAAAATGATGTGCCTGGTGCCAAATTGACTGGCATAGATGTGGAAGAACATAAAAATATTCAGTTAAAGAGATGGCTTTAGTGTCGAAGGCTGAAAAAGACGAAAAAAACGAGCCGACCTAAGCATAGCTTTAGCATTTTTATCGACGCGACTGACAATGACATTCTCCTGTTTCAACAAGCTATCCTTTACCATCAGCCCTGTCTTTCTTACACATCCTCTGGTTGTCCTACGTCTCTTAACGTTCTTGGGGGTAATTTAGTTAGCCTTGTGTAGCGATCGCAAATGCTACTCAGTGACAGCCAACGAACACTTTCAATTTTTTCATTGATAACACATCTTAATCCTATAATTTATTTACACTCCCCCCTTACTAAAGTTGTTTTTTTATATATATAACAGAAAGGGTAACAGTGGCTGTCAGCTACCATTATAATTCTTTTCAGGTCATTCATTGTCAGACAGAAGCAGTACGTCACAACGTTACGCTAAAAAAATAAGTTAAAAATATAAAAATGGCTTACCTCTTTGTCCTCTGAAAGACCATGCCAACCCAACATAATGTTTACTGCATATGAAATGTGAATGGATTCGCCGAGCTGGTGTTAAAGTCCGCGCAAGTTGATTCGGTCTTCACATTTTTCCTCCCGAGTTTTTGGTTTCCGGGAACGTATGAAGAAAACATCCTTCATGGTCGTAATGTCTAGAGTCGTTTCTACAAGTTCCAAAAAAGCAATGCGTGAACGGCATGTTCGTTTTTGAAAGATTACCGGCGAAAAATAGCACTTTTTACGTTGGGTCATTGCGAAGGTGGGTCTATAATGTCCCACTTCGGCTTTACTTCCGCTTTACGATGCAACGTCACGGTCTAAAAATAGCCTGCGTGCGGTACGCCATTGGTCTTTTATACCCAGATTCTCCAAATATTAGCCAGAAAAATTCCATTTCCACTTTCCTTTAAAATCGCTTGGCTCTAATATGAATTGGACATTCCTCTTGCAAAAGCACTTACTTTGTCTGATCAGTGACAAATGCGAGCTGTCGCGCAAGAGGATATAAAGTTCCTCACTGTGGGTGAGGTGGCAGATTATAAGTTTCTGCTGTCTCAATCAGTGATGAGACAAAATTCTCTCTTCTTGTTGATATGATACAGGGTTTCCCCTAGGATTTTTGGAGGCTGTGGTGGTGGGCTGCATCGGAGTTGGACAGCCTCACCATGTCGTGCCACGGCGAATTTTTTTTTCCATGTTTTTTTTACCCTCAAGAATAACCATAACAAAGCTATATTTAATATATTTCATTCGCCAGGCTAATGTTGTAGCTCTCAGCTACGGTACATGTATGTAAAATGCATAGCTGATTACAGCTACGTTGCCTTACGTAATAATACCAATTTTTTTTCTCGTAGCAATAGTATGACTTACATCTCGTAGTCCAGGGGTCGGCAAGCCAAAATGTTGAAAGAGCCATATTTGACCAGAAAAAGCAAACTGATACAGTATTTCTGGAGCCGCAAAAAATTAAAATCCTTGTATAAGCCTTATAATGAAAGCAACACCGGCTGTATGTATCGATATTAGCAATATGAGCCTACCGTCAAAATGACTAAGTTGGCTACAAATGCATAATTAGCTTTCATGATTAAATGTTTATTTTCCCTGCAGTGGAATGACGCACCACGTGACTACTCTGTTGTACAGTGTTCAAGTTTTTCATAACAATATTAATTGAAAGAATGTCTCATGTTTGTCCTCCTACAGAAACCATATTAAAACAAAAAATATATCTCCCTCTCCCATCTTTTTCCATTTTCAACAATCCTTGAAAAAGCTCCAGGGAGCCACTAGGGCAGCGCTAAATAGCTATTGGCGGGTTGCAGACCCCTGTCGTAGTCCTTTTTCCTTATATTTATCCCCAATACGTACTAGATTACCACAACAATAATAGTCCTTCTGTTAACGGACCCGTTTCAAGGAGTAAGGGGAAATTCTAATAGCCGTTTAAAGAGTTACTAGTTTCAATGAGAAGGTGTTTTTATTGTTGTTGGTGAGTGTCCCAGAGCTAGCGAAACTTGAAAGAAAACACATTTTTCAACGTTTCCTCAATCGAGATAGCGAATATCTGTCCGCTTAAACAGCCTGATAGCTCAGATATAAATATGCCTGCCCCTCTGCTATTGGGTGCGTTGTTGATGTTAGCGCGGTGGCGATCCAAATTACTGTAATGCCCCTGATATTGGGAAAGGGAGAGGAGTCGGTATTGGCTTCCCACTTTATTGTGGCAACAATAATAAGATAAAATATAACAAAATAACTGCTATCTCTTGCTATCTCGCCCTTTCTCCCATTCTTCCTACTCGCTTCCCTCCTACGTATCAGCTCCCCTGTCAGATTCTCTTAAGGGGGCCGCGCTTAGTTAAGAGACATTACAATACACAATGAATAGGTTGCCGCTGAACCCTTCACACTATGCTGCCGGTAGTGTGAAACGGCCTTAAAAAATTATTTTTTAAAAATATCTCATTTGCAAGGCGTGGCGGCTTTTATTCTGGTGTGGCGGGGCGCCACAATCTTGTATATGTAGGGAAAACACTGCTATATGACTTGAAGTTCAAATTGAGTAAAATTGATATCAGCAGACTACCTCACCTATTATAAATTTACAGCCACTGAAATAAGTATTTAGCACGTCGCCGTTTGTCCTCCCAAATATATTAGCAAAAGAGTTACTGAGTTATTGTCAGTAATGGCGTACACATGATGAACGTGACGGTCTTTTTCGACTTTGAGCTTATTTCAGCCGGTGTAACTGTTCAAAATGGTCTTTTCCTATTCAGCATTGTACTCTTTTTCTCTCACTGTAGTGCATCCTGCAGTCGTGATCAGGCAGAGGAAATCGTATCGGCGGAAAGATGGGGTCTTTCTCTACTTTGAGGACAATGCAGGTGTCATTGTTAATAATAAAGGAGAAATGAAAGGTGAGTTTAGTTTTAATTGAATTTAGTTATTTAGTACAGTGTTACCTCAGCATACGAAGTGTATTTGTTCCAGATTAGCTTTGAGAGTAATATGGCTTGCATTGCATGCTTTGTAATGTTGTAAGTGTGATTTCAAAGAAAATCATAGCCCAAAATTTCAGAATTGACTAAGGTTGTAACGATACATAGATTTGGATATCAATAGATATTTGGATATCATTGCATTCGAATGTCTGATATGTCAGCAACAAAATTGTCAAAAAAATGAATTGCTTAAGGCGGAATGTAAATATCGTGTGAAATATATATATTAAATCGATCAAAGGTCCTTGAATGGAATTGCGACACTGCAAAATCGTATTGCTGCCTAAATTGCCAACATCCCAAATTTGATCTTTTATACCCCGAGTATTGGCCAGAAAAATCCCGATTCCACTTTCCTCTAAAATCACTTGGCCCTACTATGAAATGGACATTCCTCTTGCAAAAGCACTTACGTTGTCTGATCAGTGACAAATGCGAGCTGTCGCGCAAGAGGATATAAAGTTCTTCACTGTGGGTGAGGTGGCAGATTATAACAGTATCTGCTGTCTCAATCAGTGATGAGACAAAATGTTTTGTGATGTCAGTGTTTGCAAATAGTAGGGTGGGAATTTGATGATGCCGTTTCCAATACATAGCTCACGATAGATTATCTAACGACATGGCGACAAAACAATTATCAGGGTCATCAAATCATTACACGATATTCTACATTACAACTAACAGAAAACAAGCTCTTTTCATCCTTCTGTTAATTTTTTTTCTTCATCACGAGTAGACGTCCAATGCATTTGAATTATGGCCATCAATGGCAGCCAATGAATTTTGAGGCATTTAAGTCATTTTTTATTGTTTTTCCGTTAATTCCTGATTGATTGATTTTTTTTATAGCATTTCCGGGTCAATTCCTGTTGATTTTTGGTTACGGACTAAAAATGAACAAGAAGTGACCTATAAAAGCCCTTAAATGGACAATAATAGAGTATTCGGTTTAAGAACATTTATTGTGTTACAGAATCAATTTTAGGAGATGTAAAGCAAAGGTTTGCTAAGATTGCACTTTCAAAAGAGCAATAAATTGAAATGCAAAATAAAATTCCAGAGTGTTTTCTTCAAACTATGCATAATTGCACTTTCATCTAAAAATAAAATACTTGAGTTTAGCCTCAAACGGTATAATAAAATGAATGAGGATCTTAGCACAACAAAAGGACTGGCTAACTTGGAGAGCAAAAGTCCGCTAGTTTAAATGCTAAAACTTTTTTTTTTTTATTTTTTTTTTTAAAAACAATGCACTTAACAAATATTTCACATATTCCCAGAAAAAAACGACTAAATATACGTATAAACTAAATTACAAATGCATTTAAAAAACATAATGGCTCAAACAAAAACTTACCTCATGTTGGTCCAAGCAGGGAGCAGCTGGATTCAGGCCATGTTAAATGAGTTATGTCATATTCACTGTTGCCAATGGATGACGGTGTATCCACCCAAATCATTAAAACTTAATCTAAACACTTTAAAAACAAACCATGACAACACCACTCAAACGAATACTCGAGGCAGCAAGACTTGATTCAAAGCTTTTTTCTTATCGAATTACTCGAGTTAATCGTTTAATCGTTGCAGCACTAGTTTTAACACTCGGTTCCATTTCACAAAGCAATGAAAGGTACAAACCTTTATACATGCCCTTATAAAGATTTTTTTTTTAAATAAATGTTGATCAGTTTCAATCTGATTGTGCTTAACAGTGCAATGAAATACAACAGCAAGAGACTTTAAAATGATAGCATAGAATTTTTGGACACAAATTCATTCCGAACAAAGTGACAGAAAAGGCTTCATATGAAATATGATCCTAAACAGTCTTTTCTCAGCTGTCTTGGTCCCGCCCACAAAAAAAATCTCCAAAGATGATGTCACACCCAGAATGAACTGCAGATTATTGCTAGCATGGTATCCATAGGCGCGCTATTTTCCTGTTGCTGTGGGACGTACCATACGTGTACTAGCTTGCGCAGCACTAGAAAGCAAGTCATGATCATCAATTCTGTTTGTAATGTCACAACCTGAAAAAGTGGGCATTCCCTGATGTATTGTATTGGACGGAATAATTATGAAATGGTTAAAGAAACAGCCAGATTTGATGGCTTGAGTGCTTTAATATGTAATTTTTACCTAAATGTAAGTAACATTACGCCTAAAAGCTGGACCAGCAGTAGTGATGAGTGAGGTTTTTTTTCTTATGTTACCAGGTTCTGCCATCACTGGCCCAGTAGCTAAGGAGTGTGCGGATCTGTGGCCCAGAATTGCCTCAAATGCTGGAAGCATTGCATAAGCTTCTTGACAGACACCCTTTGTTTACAATAAAAAATGTTCATATAGTCTTCCCTGTGTCATCATTTAAAATTGTCTAAACAACCGAAGCAGCTACTGAGACTCAAGGTTGTACTTTGTAAGGATTGTACACGTTTTCCAATTCTGTATCCAGAACCCAAAGAAGCATCTTTTGATTTAGCCATGAATGCTTTCATTGCCAAAGACGAACGTGTTGCAAACCTCAACCGTCCAACCACTTCCCCGGTTGTCTGATGTTCGAGCCAGTGAGTAGAAAATGGCGGGAGCTGCAGATGTGACATCACCGGGAAGCCACTGCTTGAATACTACGGCGGACTGCAAAGCGGTGTCTGTCAATATGTATATTTCCCAAGTTTTGTCTGAAATACACTTTATTTTAAAGATCCAAGAACTTGACAAAGCCTTTTTTTGACTGAATTTTTTTTCGCTAGTGTGATGAGAAGAGCAGTCATCCAATCACCAGCTGTATATTTTTGAGGGTTCCCGTCATGAAACATTGGATTTTTCCTGGATTGGTATATGGAGTAATCGTGTGATGCTTGAGTGTCCATGAAAACTGTTCATCCAATCACAAGTTTAATCTAAATGCTGATCTGATTAAATTTCCATGTTATGTAGCCACTCTTTTCATGCACACCCATTGGATTATAAATCGACAATGGGGTGTATACATAATGTGTTTTATGCCAATTAGGTTTTTAATCCTAATGTGTCCATGTAAACGTAGCCAATGTGAAGACTGAGAGACAATTACTAGCCTCGCAATAGCTGAACAATTGATGTATGCCAGACGGATTTTGTATCGGTTGAGTGGCTTGCAATCGGAACGGTCATATTTCCTGTCCTAACGAACACATCAGTTGAATCGTTTTTTATTTTAACTTCAAGAAGATGAAACGACATAGCTTGTCATTAGATTAGACCTACATTGAGCTTAATTGATGTATTTTCTTACATGTACTTACTACAGTGCCTTGCAAAAGTATTCGGCCCCCTTGAACCTTGCAACCTTTCGCCTCATTTCAGGCTTCAAACATAAAGATATAAAATTTTAATTTTTTGTCAAGAATGAACAAGTGGGACACAATCGTGAAGTGGAACAAAATTTATTGGATAATTTAAACTTTTTTAACAAAAAACTGAAAAGGGGGGCGTGCAATATTATTCGGCCCCCTTGCGTTAATACTTTGTAGCGCCACCTTTTGCTCCAATTATAGCTGCAAGTCGCTTGGGGTATGTTTCTATCAGTTTTGCACATCAAGAGACTGACATTCTTGCCCATTCTTCCTTACAAAACAGCTCGAGCTCAGTGAGGTTGGATGGAGAGTGTTTGTGAACAGCAGTCTTCAGCTCTTTCCACAGATTCTTGATTGGATTCAGGTCTGGACTTTGACTTGGCCATTCTAACACCTGGATACGTTTATTTTTGAACGATTCCATTGTAGATTTGGCTTTATGTTATGGATCATTGTCCTGTTGGAAGATAAATCTCCGTCCCAGTCTCAGGTCTTGTGCAGATATCAACAGGTTTTCTTCCAGAATGTTCCTGTATTTGGCTGCATCCATCTTCCCGTCAATTTTAACCATCTTCCCTGTCCCTGCTGAAGAAAAGCAGGCCCAAACCATGATGCTGCCACCACCATGTTTGACAGTGGGGATGGTGTGTTCAGGGTGATGAGCTGTGTTGCTTTTACGCCAAACATATCGTTTTGCATTGGGGCCAAAAAGTTCCAATTTTGGTTTCATCTGACCAGAGCACCTTCTTCCACGTTTGGTGTGTCTCCCAGGTGGCTTGTGGCAAACTTTAAACGAGACTTTTTATGGATATCTTTGAGAAATGGCTTTCTTCTTGCCACTCTTCCATAAAGGCCAGATTTGTGCAGTGTACGACTGATTGTTGTCCTATGGACAGACTCTCCCACCTCAGCTGTAGATCTCTGCAGTTCATCCGGAGTGATCATGGGCCTCTTGGCTGCATCTCTGATGAGTTTTCTCCTTGTTTGAGAAGAAAGTTTGGAAGGACGGCCGGGTCTTGGTAGATTTGCAGTGGTCTGATGCTCCTTCCATTTCAATATGATGGCTTGCACAGTGCTCCTTGAGATGTTTAAAGCTTGGGAAATCTTTTTGTATCCAAATCCGGCTTTAAACTTCTCCACAACAGTATCTCGGATCTGCCTGGTGTGTTCCTTGGTTTTCATAATGCTCTCTGCACTTTAAACAGAACCCTGAGACTATCACAGAGCAGGTGCATTTATACGGGGACTTGATTACACACAGGTGGATTCTATTTATCATCATCGGTCATTTAGGACAACATTGGATCATTCAGAGATCCTCACTGAACTTCTGGAGTGAGTTTGCTGCACTGAAAGTAAAGGGGCCGAATAATATTGCATGCCCCACTTTTCAGTTTTTTATTTGTTAAAAAAGTTTAAATTATCCAATAAATGTTGTTCCACTTCACGATTGTGTCTCACTTGTTGATTCTTGACAAAAAAATTTAATTTCATATCTTTATGTTTGAAGCCTGAAATGTGGCGAAAGGTTGCAAGGTTCAAGGGGGCCGAATACTTTTGCAAGGCACTGTATATGCTGCTATCTTATTTTGTACACTTGAGAAATTATCGCAAGAACAATATGGCGGAAAACACTTAAGTGACTTAAAGTTCCTCTCTGAGACCCCCAATTTGGCCAACTTTCAAAATTGTCCGATATGCATGTGTCATATCATCATGCATCATTGGAAAGCTTAAAGCAGGGTTCACTAAATCCGGACCTCGGTGCCACTTTTCCTGTCGTGTTTTCCATGTCTCCCTCCTCCAACACACCTGAATCAAAATAATCAGGATCATCATTATCAGGCTTCTGGAGAGGTTGCTGATGACATAATCATTTGATTCAGGTGTGTTAGGGGAGAGAGACGTGGAAAAGTGGCACAGAGGTCCGGATTTAGTGAACCCTGGCTTAAAGTTCCAATTTTCTGAGGGAAGAACAATTTTGAACAGGAGGGCATTAAAAAAAAAAAAAAAAAAAAAAACCCCTATCTGGTGGAAAGAGCACAAATAAAGACGCCATGACTTTAACGAAATATCGCGTACTTACCTTGTTTCGATCCAAAAACTCCATGTAGCGTGTATCACTGAGTGTCAAGACACAGCTGTGAATGGCAACAGCTGGATTATGGGAATTTTTGGGCGAAAACATGGTAATATAACAAGGGTCGCGATGCAGAAATCGCAGACATCAAGGAGTGGTCGAGATTTTCTTTTTCATATATTTACCCTTTTAAACGCTTTTCTCAATTTTTCTTTGGATTGATTATCATCTAACATGTTGGAGAAAATGCGACAATAAAAAAAAAATACAATTAAGCGATAGTTATGAGGTAGATATCCATGACTTTAACAGACACCCATTTTTTTCATTGTGACGTAATTTGTTTGAAAATATGCGAGTGAATAATTTTTTACCCATTTTTTTCATTGTGACGTAATTTGTTTGAAAATATGCGAGTGAATAATTTTTTAAAGTTTTTTTTAACGAAATATTAGACATCAATTAATGATTCTAAGCTAAAAATGGCAGACATTTTGAATAATAAATATGATTAATTACCTTTGTTTTATGGCTGGGTTGCGCGACGTCTGTAAACGGGGTTTTCCAGGTACAAATTAAAAATAGTTTGGGGGCTTAATGCGCCATGAATCTGCTATGGCAGCATATAGACATATTGTTGTATCAAACAACAGCTCTTTTGTCTTAAAATACAGCTGTTTCTTTTAAAGAGGAGTGTTTGAGTAGAAACTGCTTTTTCAGTCTTGTCTGTGTTTTCCGCCCTATATACAGTGGGGCAAATAAGTATTTAGTCAACCACTAATTGTGCAAGTTCTCCCACTTGAAAATATTAGAGAGGCCTGTAATTGTCAACATGGGTAAACCTCAACCATGAGAGACAGAATGTGGAAAACAAAACAAAAAAAACAAAATCACATTGTATGATTTTTAAAGAATTTATTTTCAAATCATGGTGGAAAATAAATATTTGGTCAATACCAAAAATTCATCTCAATACTTTGCTATGTACCCTTTGTTGGCAATAACGGAGGCCAAACGTTTTCTGTAACTCTTCATAAGCTTTTCACACACTGTTGCTGGTTTTTTGGCCCATTCCTCCATGCAGATCTCCTCTAGAGCAGTGATGTTTTGGGGCTGTCGTTGGGCAACACGGACTTCAACTCCCTCCACAGATTTTCAATGTAGTTGAGATCTGGAGACTTGGCTAAGCCATTCCAGGACCTTGAAATGCTTTTTACGAAGCCACTCCTTTGTTGCCCTGGCTGTGTGTTTGGGATCATTGTCATGCTGAAAGACCCAGCCACGTCTCATCTTCAGTGCCCTTGCTGATGGAAGGAGATTTTCACTCAAAATCTCTCAATATATGGCCCCATTCATTCATTCCTTTACACAGATCAGTCGTTCCGGTCCCTTTGCAGAAAAACAGCCCCAAAGCATGATGTTTCCACCCCCATGCTTCACAGTGGGTATGGTGTCCTTCGGATGCAATTGAGTATTCTTTCTCCCCCAAACACGAGAACCTGTGTTTGTACCAAAAAGTTCTATTTTGGTTTCATCTGACCATAACACATTCTTCCAGTCCTCTTCTGGATCATCCAAATGCTCTCTGGGCGGCCTGGACGTGTACTTTCTTCAGAAGGGGGACACGTCTGGCAGTGCAGGATTTTAGTCCATGGCGGCGCATTGTGTTACTGATAGTAGCCTTTGTTACTGGGGTCCCAGCTCTCTGTAGGTCATTCACGAGGTCCCCCCGTGTGGTTCTGGGATTTTTACTCACCGTTCTTGTTATCATTTTGATGCCATAGGGTGAGATCTTGCATGGAGCCCCAGATCAAGGGAGATTATCAATGGTCTTCCATTTTCTGATAATTGCTCCCACAGTTGGTTTCTTTACACCAAGCGTTTTACCTATTGGAGATTCAGTCTTCCCAGCCTGGTGCAGGTCTGCAATTTTGTCTCTGGTGTCCTTCGACAGCTCTTTGGTCTTGGCCATAGTGGAGTTTGGAGTGTGACTGACTGTATTTTATACCGAAAATGAGTTAAAACAGGTGCCATTTATACAGGTAAAGAGTGGAGCCTCGTTAGACCTCGTTAGAAGAAGTTAGACTTCTTTGACAGCCAGACATCTTGCTTGTTTGTAGGTGACCAAATACTTATTTTCCACTCTAATTTGGAAATAAAAAGGGAAAAAAGGGAGGATACCAGAATACTCAAGAATAAACATTGGCCCAGCTTTCACACGCTCACGTGACGACCCCCCCCCCCCCCTCCCGCCGCCCCCTAACCGAACTTGTCAACGCTGACGAGTCTGGGTGGTGGTGGTGGTGGTGGGGGGGGGTTGGCCACACTAAAGGCCAGTTATGCTTCCGCGTCAGACCTGCGCCGTCAATGAAGACACGATTTACGACCCTGCGCCGTAGCCTGACGTGTGCCTATTGAATTTTCAAACCCTAGCAACACGTCGACGCATATGACGTGGTGGAAATTGACTGTGACTGGTCCGCTCAGGCTGTTGTTTCCGGTTCAGCGCGAAATCACCGCCATTGTAGAATAGAATCAAACATTATTTTTCTCCACGCAAAAATGGACCAAGCCGACGGGAGTATAATCGAAGAGCAAGTCTCGTCAAGACATCATAATGATTGCCAAATGGCAAGGTCGGCGATTGAATAAAAAAAATTGAAGAACCACCTAGTCGGCCAAAAACTGCCAGCTTTATATCACTTTATGTCGTATTTTTGGTTGGTGCACTTCATCATTTATTGTGTACATGTTTGCTGTGAGTCTGTGACTTATTTACGTGTCACACTTCAAGTATCTGAAGAATAAAGCACAGGTTTGGTCCCAAAAGAGTTGTTTTGATGTTTAATTTTCAACAACAGACATTTCACACACGATACATCATCACTGATTGAGAGTGCCTCGGTGTTTTTATGATAACGTTAACATCAAGGCTTCCAAACCAGTTTGGGAAGTTCCATAGATGCAAGAAATCTGCTACGGCTTCCCACTGGGTGGTTGTAGAACACGGCAAACAAATCGGGCTGGAGGGCTTTGCAGACCTCGGAGAAAACGCTGGACGCAGTGCTTGACGCCAGTTTGAAGCTAGGAGCCACAGCTAGCTGGTTCCACCCGAGGCTTGAACTCTCTATGCGGCATTAAAAGTTGGACAGACTGCCTCGAAACCGTCACCTGCGCCTCAACATTTGTAGGATCAACATTTATTCAATGTTGATGAGCTGAAGATCTACATTCAAGCATTCCATCTTGCATTGTTTATTTTTTCTCCGTTAAACTACACAAGAGGAAGTCAACAAGCATGCCCCAAAACCGTACAAACATAACGCCACACCCCTCTAGTGGCTTGGCGGTGAATTACAGAGCAACGCGTCACCTGGCCGGAGAACCATCGAATGTCGAATGACGCCGTAGTCGCTTCGCCGTCACTGCAATGCGGGAGAGTAACTCAGGCTTAAGCCATACGGTTGCTCATCGTCATATGCTATTGTTTAGCCACAGCTGGATTGATTACCTTATTACTATTCATCCTTCACACAGCCGCTGGAAACAGAAATGTCGTTTAATCCATCTGCAGGCGACCGGGAGATGATTGTTGATGATTTTACGAGACTGTGTGCGCTGGTCCTCATGGGAAACGCAGTCTTCCTTCAGACAAAACACGACCACTTTTGTCCACCGGAGTCGCCAAAATCGACCAAAACTGAAAAGTTACATAGTGTTTCTTTAAAGAATAAAAATCTTAAAAATAAGGTCCTCCTAAGAATCTCTCAAATATTGTTTAATTTGTTTAATTTCAATTCACATGATACAATGACAATTTTGTATTGTAACACACAGATTGGCATTATCTAGTCAAGGGGTTTGTTAGTAATTCCAATTGTTACATTCAGGTGATCTTATGTTTTGCCTGCTTCTTTTTAAGGCGTGTTTTAAGAGCTAGAAGATCAATATAGAGGATCTGATTCAGGACAGCCGATGCACAAAGTAGTCCGCCGTGTAAAGCTCCAGCCATGCCATTACAGAACACGTCCTGACCTGCAAACAAACACACACAGTGAGCTAGATAACAATATCTCTCATTTTGATACAGACTTGCACTTTCATTTTGGAATGCTTTAGATACCTGTTAAGTACAGGCCACTGATTGGTGTTTGTGGTCTGGTCCTTGCAACCGTTTCAGGGGTGAAGCGCTCCAAATTGTGTTCAGCACCATACATCTCACCTCTTGGTGCACCCAAATAGTGGACATTAGTCAGAGGGGTTGCAGCCTCAATCATAACGACCTAAAGATAAATATTTCAAATGTTACTCAAATATAAATATACTGCTGGCCAAAAGCATTGTCACTCCAGCAATTCTGTCAGATAATGCTCAATTTCTCCCAGAAAATGATTGCAATTACAAATGCGTTGGTAGTAATATCTTCATTTATTTTGCTCGCAATGAAAAAACACAAAAGAGAATGGGAAAAAAAAATTCAATCATTATCATTTTACACAAAACTCCAAAAAGGGGACGGACAAAAGTATTGGCACCTTTGAAAAATCATGTGATGCTTCTTTAATTTGTGTAATTAATAACACTTGTTACTTACCTGTGGCACATAGCAGGTGGTGGCAATAACTAAATCGCACTAGCAGCCAGTTAAAATGGATTAATGTTGACTCAACCTCTGCCCTGTGTCCTTCTGTGTACCGCATTGAAGACCAAAGAACTGTCTGAGGACTTGAGAAGCAAAATTGTGAGGAAGCATGGCCAATCTCAATGCTACAAGTCCATCTCCAAAGACCTGAATGTTCCTGTCTCTACCATGCGCAGTGTCATCAACATGTGTAAAGCCCATGGCAAAATCTCCCCAACCTCCCTAGATGTGGACGGAAAAGAAAAATTGACGAGAGATTTCAACGAAAGATTGTGCAGATGGTGGATAAAGAACCTCGACATCCAAAAAAGTTCAAGCTGTCCTGCAGTCCGAAAGTACAGCAGTGTCAATCCGTACTGTCCGTTGGCATCTGAATTAAAAGGGACTCTATAGTAGGATACCCAGGAAGACCCCACTTCTGACCCAGAGACCCAGAGAAATCCCCATCTAAACCTAGAAACCAAAATAACCCCCAAACTAAATCACTACAGTGGCAGGCAACTATTATGCCCAGAAATACATGGTTGGTGTTGCCGCTCTATCTAATGGACTAATACAGAGAGTTAGTACCTACAGTACGTGAGGTGGGAGACACAATGTATACCTGTAGGTGTATGCCTAAAGTCAATACCTCTGTGCTCTGTGCCAGCCTAAATAAAAAGAGATCATTAATAAACAAGTGGCAGAAAACAAACTTCACAAACAGAACCAAAGTCATAACATAACAGGCTTCAACAAACCAACACAACCAAATTGAGAGTTGCCACCGCCTTTCCTGAACAGAGCAAACAATTCAACTTATATAGTGGCAGGACAAACAGATGATTGGATGATTAACTAATGATGAAGTGGTTACAGCTGTGGAGGCCCTCTGTGATAACACAGGTGGAAACTACTGCAAAGGAAAAATACAGGTGAAAACCAACATAAACCAGTACAAAGTGAAAGGGAAAACAAACATTACTGAACAAAAGCATGAATTACTCCCCATCCGTAACAGTAAAATCCAAACAAGTTCAAGCTGTCCTGCAGTCCGAAGGTACGACAGTGTCAAACTGTACTATCCGTCGGCATCTGAATGAAACGGGACTCTATGGTAGGATACCCTGGAAGACCCCTCTTATGACCCAGAGACATAAACAAGCCTGGCTGGAGTTTGCCAAAACCTACCTAAGAAAGCCAAAAACGTTTTGAAAGAATGTTCTCTGGTCAGATGAGACAAACGTGGAGCTTTATGGGAAAAGAAATCAACATAAAGTTTACAGGGGAAAAAATGAGGCCTTTAAAGAAAAGAACACGGTCCCCACAGTCAAACATGGGGGAGGTTTCCTGATGTTTGGGGGTTGCTTAGTTGCCTCTGGCACTGGACTGCTTGACCATGTGCATGGCATTATGAAGTCTGAAGACTACCAACAAATTTTGCAACAAAATGTAGGACCCAGCTGGGTCTCCCTCAGAGGTCACGGGTTTTACAGCAGGACAATGACCCAAAACACACTTCAAAAAGCACTAGAAAATGGTTTGAGAGAAAGCACTGGAGACCTTTAAAGTGGCCAGCAATGAGCCCAGACCTGAATCCCATAGAACACCTGTGGAGAGATCAGAAAATGGCACCTTTCAAATCTCAGAGACCTGGAGCAGTTGGCCAAAGAAGAATGGTGTAAAATTCCAGCAGAGCATTGTAAGAAACTCAATGATGGATACCGGAAGCGGTTGTTCGCAGTTATTTTGTCTAAAGGTTGTCCTACCAAGTATTAGGCTGAGGGTGCCAATACTTTTGTCCGGCCCATTTTTGGAGTTCTGTGTAAAATGATAATGATTCAATTTTCCCCCCCATTCTCTTTTGTGTTTTTTCATTGCAAGCAAAATAATGAAGCTATTACTACCAAAGTATTTGTAATTGCAATCATTTTGGTGGAGATATTGAGCATTATCTGACAGAATTGCAGGGGGTGCCAATACTTTTGGCTAGCAGTGTACCTACTGTACAAAGATAAGCACATACCTTGTCTTCTAATTGGGGGAAGATGGTTAAGGCCCACTTTAGCAGCTCCTGAGACATTTGGTTTTTGAGATCCAGGTAGTCCTGTCCCCTCTTGCCAATCTTTGTCCCTTCCCATTCCTCAAACCACTCATAGCGAGCCATGGTTAACAACGTCATACAGGACTTTCCTAAATGGAGATAAAGTCATGGGAAGTATTTTCACAGAAATATTTTTATGGTCCCTTTGCACATGCACAAACGGTTTGGAGATTAAATCAATGGCAACATACACATTTCTGTGTGTTTTCAGGGTTTTTCCCCAAAGTAAAACTAATACTAGCAACCAATACTTTGCTACACTCCATCCCTCCGCATTATATATATTATGTATAGTATGTATAGTAGTATGTATAGTCCATGCGACTTATACTCCGGAGGGATCTGTATGCAAAATGATTAGGGAGACGACTCAACCAAAATGGCATGTTGGTTGCTGGTCTTGTCTCACTCATGAGAGAGTGGGAAACGTTTTACACTTTGATATTGTAAGCAGAAAAACAGACCTATACTCACATTTATAAAAAATGGCAATAAGTAATCAAATGTCATGCAGACTCACAGTGTTTTAACAAAACTGAAATGATCCATTTAGACTGGGAACGTTCGTTCATTCGAAATAGGGCTGCAGCTATCGATTATTTTAGTCGTCGATTATTCGATGAAATATTTAGTTTGAATAATCGAGTAATCGTATAAGGAAAATAAAAAATACCTGAGCTGAGCCTCACACGGTATATAAAAAAAAAGAAAAATAGGATCTATATACAACAAAAGAACAATTGGCTAACTTACATTGCAAAAGTCTGCCAGCTTAAATGCTATAAAATGCTAACACTTTTTTACAATGCTCTTAAATGGCTCACACACATATTCCCTCATAAAATGGCTAAATATACCTTTAAACTAAATTAGGAGTGCATTCAACAAAATCATTAACTCAAACAAACGCTTATATTGGTCTTAACAGGGAGCAGATGGATTCAGCCATGTGAAATGAGGTAGACTAGAGGGCTGTGTATCCACCCAATTCAATAAAAACAAATGCAAACACTTTTAAAACAAGCCATTACAACGCCACTTTAATTAAATGAATACTCGAAGCAGCAAAATTGAATTTGATTTTTAATTTTTTTTCTAATCGAATACTCGAGTTAATCGATTAATCGTTGCAGCACTAATTCGAAACCAGAGCATTCGCAGTCATTCTGTCGGATTATCGGGGCATTCCCAGGTCACTTCCTGTTCTGTAACTCAAAATAAACAGGAGGTGACCCATAAAGTACCCCAAAATCAACAGGACGTAACTGAAAATCAACAGGCAAATGACCTTAAATGGCCCAAAATTACCTCATTGTCTGGCATTGGCTGCCACTGACGGCCATAGACGTTCAATCCATTTGAAGCCGGAGGGTGGCAGCGAATGAACATTCATTCGCTGCCACCCTCCGGCTTCAAACGAATTGGACATCTATTAGTGATGAACTCATTCCAATTCACAGCAGAAGCTTGTTTTTCTGTTTATTTGTTGTTTGTAGAATATCCTAGAATGATTTCCTGACCAATGTATTGATAATCATTGTAACGCTGTATCGTCAGATCATCGTTATCGTGAGCTTTGTATCGCAAATCGTATCGTATCATGAGGTAACAAGAGGTTCCCACTCCTAATTACCTGGTTGTCGAATGTTGGATGTGGGGTCTTTGGCCGATGGAAAGGTGATGAACATCATTGGTATGTTCCCCAATACCTCCTCCTTCTTTAGAGAAGAGTATTTTTCCATTCTTCACACATAAGTCAAACACACACACACACACACACACACACCAGTATTATTAAAATACAAATTTATACAAAAAATAGACTTAAACATGTTAAATCTGCCAATAGTATCTTAAAAACTAGAAATGCATGGTTGGACAAAATCCTATTGCTAATTATTACTTTCTTTTTACATCGGCACCCTGACCAACCACACCAGCTTGACAATTTGGATAATCTAATGCTAATGCTAATACTGTATGCATTCATGAACAATTGTATTCAAAACAGATGCATATACACTACTAGACACAAGCTATTATTAGGGGGGAAGAGAGAGAGAGAGAGAGAGAGACCAGAGTTGAGCGCGAATAGCAAAAATCTGAAAATAACTGATGGCCATGATAATTGCACTGAAACTTTTTTTTCTTTGATATTTTTTCTTGCTTTGTTTTGTTTGTTTAAACATTCAAAAATCCAATATCGCTCTAATAAATGTCCAATAGACACTTAACATAGTTTTGTTCCCATAAACCAAACAAAAAACCGCTTTTGAAAATAAAGATACAGTATATATAATATATATGGCGGAAAACAGACAAGGCTGAAAAAGCAGTTTCTGCTCTTGCACCCCTCTTTAAAATAAACTGCTGTATTATAAGCCAAAAGAACTTTTGTGTTTGATAGAACAATATGTGTATATGCTACCATAGCAATTTCATGGCACATTAAGCCCCCGAACTATTTTTATTTTGTCCGTTTTACCCCGGAGAACCCCGTTTACAGACATCGCGCAACCGCTTTTGTTTCAGCAGCCATAAATTATATTTATTATTCGAAATGTCTATCATTTTCAGTGCAGAATCCTTAATTGATGTCTAATATTTTGTTGAAAAAAAAAAAGAATTTTATGAAATTATTCACCCGCATATTTAAAACTTCTAAACAAATTACGTCAATGAAAAAAATAGTGTCTGTAAATAGGTCACGGTTATCTACCTCATAAATATCATGATAATGTATTTTTTGTTACTGTAGCATTTTCCCCAATATTTTAGATGATAAATAATCAATCCAAACAAAGAAAAATTGCGGGGAAAAAAACATTTAAAAGGGTAAATATTTGAAAAAGAAAATCTCGACCACTCCTTCATGTCGGCGATTTCTGCATTGCAACTCTTGTTATATTACCGTGTTTCACCCATAAAATCCTGAAGAAGGCTGGCTGTGGCCATTCACAGCTGTGTCTTGACACTCAGTGATACATGCTACATGGAGTTTTTGGATCGAAACAAGGTAAATACGCGATAATATCTTGTTAAAATCATGGTGTCTTTAATTATGTCCTCTCATGCTCTCACCTCGAGTTCGGGTTTTGCTGTTAAAAAAAAAAAAAAAAAAAAAAAAAAAAAAAAAAAAAAAAACTAGAAAACTGAGATTTTAAGCTGTTCAATGATGTATTACACATGCATAGAGAACAATTCAGAAATATGGCCAAATTGGGGGTCTCAGAGCGGAACTTCAAGTCACCTGAGTGTTTTCCGCCATATATTTCTGAAATATATACATGGAGTGTTTTCTGCCATATATTTCTGAAATATATATTTAATATATATGTAAATATACAGTACACTATGTACATTATTAAAATTATATTTTTAAAAAATTAAGCTAATTAATTAAATAAAATCTAAATAATCTTAAAATGGTTGAAACCGAATACAGTGGGGCAAATAAGTATTTAGTCAGCCACCAATTGTGCAAATTCTCCGACTTGAAAACATTAGAGAGTCCTGTAATTGTCAAAATGGGTAAACCTCAACTATGAGAGACAGAATGTGGAAAAAAAACTGAAAATCACATTGTTTGATTTTTAAAGAATTTATTTGCAAATCATGGTGGAAAATAAGTATTTGGTCACCTATAAACAAGCAAGATTTCTGGCAGTCAAAGAGGTCTATCTTCTTCTAACGAGGCTCCACTCGTTACCTGTATTAATGGCACCTATTTTAACTCATTATCGGTATAAAAGACACCTGTCCACGACCTCAGTCAGTCACACTCCAAACTCCACTATGGCCAAGACCAAAGAGCTGTCGAAGGACACCAGACACAAAATTGTAGACCTGCACCAGGCTGGGAAGACTGAATCTGCAATAGGTAAAACACTTGGTGTAAAGAAATCAACTGTGGGCGCAATTATTAGAAAATAGAAGACATACAAGACCACTGATAACCTCCCTCAATCTGGGGCTCCATGCAAGATCTCACCCCGTGGCGTCAAAATGATAACAAGAACGGTGAGCAAAAATCCCAGAACCACACGGGGGGACCTCGTGAATGACCTACAGAGAGCTGGGACCACAGTGACAAAGGCTTCTATCAGTAACACAATGCGCTGCCAGGGACTCAAATCCTGCACTGTCAGACGTGTCCCCCTGTTGAAGCCAGTACATGTCCAGGCCCGTTATTCAGTTCGCTAGAGAGCATGTGGATGATCCAGAAGAGGACTGGGAGAATGTGTTATGGTCAGATGCAACCAAAATATAACATTTTGGTACAAACACAGGTTCTCGTGTTTGGAGGAGAATGAATACTTAATTGCATCCGAGGAACACCATACCCACTGTGAAGCATGGGGGTGGAAACATCATGCTTTGGGGCTGTTTTTCTGCAAAGGGACCAGGACGACTGATCTGTGTAAAGGAAAGAATGAATGGGGCCATGTATCGAGAGATTTTGAGTGAAAATCTCCTTCCATCAGCAAGGGCATTGAAGATGAGACGTGGCTGGGTCTTTCAGCATGACAATGATCCCAAACACACAGCCAGGGCAACAAAGGAGTGGCTTTGTAAGAAGCATTTGAAGGTCCTGGAGTGGCCAAGCCAGTCTCCAGATCTCAACCCCATAGAAAATATGTGGAGGGAGTTGAAAGCCCGTGTTGCCCAACGACAGCCCCAAAACATCACTGCTCTAGGGGAGATCTGCATGGAGGAATGGGGCAGAATACCAGCAACAGTGTGTGAAAAGCTTGTGAAGAGTTACAGAAAACGTTGGCCTCCGTTATTGCCAACAAAGGGTACATAACAAAGTATTGAGATGAACTGTTGGTATTGACCAAATACTTATTTTCCACCATGATTTGCAAATAAATTATTTATAAATCAAACAATGTGATTTCTGTTTTTTTTTTTTTTTTCCACATTCTGTCTCTCAAGGTTGAGGTTTACCCATGTTGACAATTACAGGCCTCTCTAACATTTTCAAGTGGGAGAACTTGCACAATTAGTGGTTGACTAAATACTTATTTGCCCCACTGTATCTAAAAAAGAATTCAGGGATTTAAGCATTTATTCACAATGCTCTGTTTACTTATGGCGGCCGCCACACTGACTGGCAGACTAGCTTCGTACTTCGACATATTTGCGTAAAATAAATGCTAACTGTGCGTTTTTTTGTTGTTGTTTTTTTTTTGCTTATAACCAAGAATGGAGACTGTTTTACATCCATATCTACAAAGAATTCAGGGATTTAAGCATTTATTCATAAGATTTTTTCACGGGAATAGCTCTGTTTACATATAGCAGCCATCACATTGACTGACAGACTTGCATTGTACTTCGACATACAGTATTTACTCAAATAAATGCTAACTGCATGTTTTTTTTTTGCTTTTCACTACAAATCGAGACTGTTTCACGTCCATATTTATAGAGAATTCAGGGATTTAAGCCTTTATTCACAAGAACTTTCAAAGAAAAAAGCTCTTTGTTTGTGATTCCACTTGGTCAGCTTAGCTTTGAGGGCCACGCCAACAATGCAGGCCCCCTATTAATCGGCCCCGCGCCCAGTGTCCCGTGTCCCGTCAATATCATTATTAAGTCTATGATTGCGGTAATCCTGACTGAACTGAAAAAGGAGAAGTTCAGTCTGATTTAACTTCAGGCAGTGAGACACAAAATGAAATGTGTGTTTTTGCACAGTACATGTAAACGTCTGGCCTCAACTGTATATATCTGTGTCAGTGCGTAGTCTTACTCTGAACAATTTTAATAAGTTGATAACCCTACTTATTGATTAAAATAACAGGACTCTCAGGAGCGGGTGGAAATCAATACAGAAATATTAAACTTACAGTGCATCCAAGTCATTATCTTTATACATCCAGAAGTTGGTCGAAACGATTCCCAGCTCTTCTTTGGTTCCATCCAGACCAACAAAGACCAAGAAGGAACCCATGCCATGGCGCACCATACTCAATAATGACTGGATCTCTACTCAGAAACAGCAGCAAATTTTAATAACCAACCACAAATAGTGGTTGACAGAGTCATATCAAGTAATGCATCACCTGATCTTTCTTGTATGTGCTGTGGCAAAAACTTTTGGAAAGTATTGAAGATTCCAGCATTGGAAATGACAACAGGAGCATGAATCTCAATCTCCTCTTGTCCTTTCAGCACTGTCACTCCTGTTACAAATGATTAATTACATGAAAATTGTAAAACAAACAAACAAAAATATGAATAGCGCATAGAAAATGCCATTTCTGGAGAAATGCTTTCATGCTGACTTTTTGGACCAAAGCTATGACATTTTGGTCAAATGTGCAAAATGTGAAATGTGTCAATTCATGTATTGTTATGTGAATGATGTGAAACATGTATTTCATAGTTGCAATGGGTTCTTTTCAGGTACGAGATTCAATGGGAGCCATTGATTTTGTGGGTTCTAGTCAGAAGTGAATAGTGTTGTAAGAGTAGTAAGTAGTAGTAAGATACAATATTCAATAACAGTAACTACATTTTTTGATATCAAGTTTGATCAATGTTCTTGCTTCTATGTGTCAGTGAGGCAAGACAGCTCGCTAGTTAGCCTCTGGCATAATTTTACCTTAAGATGATGGTTCTTAACTCTGGTAAAGGTACCTAACCAAGTTTCACATATGCATTCACAGAACCCTTTGGAATTTAGTAATAAAGCAAAAAAATTTTTTCAAATTCAAAACCGATATAGCCAAGCTAGGAAGCTAATACTGTAACTGAATTGCTGTTCAAATTTCTTAAAATTTGAAATTTACAACAAATATTTTGCCTTTTGCTGTTAATTTTCACATTGGAAAATGAATCTCATATAATTTCCGTTTTCTTTTTTTTTTGTTTTAATGTCTACATTTTCATTTTATTGCCAGATTCTTGCATCACATACTATTTTCATGGCGTGAAATGACGCATTAACGACGCATTAAAAAAAAAAACAAAATTTTATATATATATATATTTTTTCATCTGTGCAGTCCACACTCCTTGCAAGTCTGTTATACTTTGATTCTTCATACGCAAATGTTTAAATTAGGTAATATACTAATATAATATAAATTAGGTCACATTTGAACTGTCAACCTTCCACTGAGCAAACCTCTTTCTCCTCCCATTAGATAGCGGGCTAGCAGTTGAAAGAAATGGAATGATGCAAATAAATTGGGGGCAAACAGCCCAAAATATAGTCTAAAATTATACTTTGTCTTTAGTCACCCTACAAAAATAGGGTCCTGTGGAGTGTTGATTTTGGCAGCCCTTTTAATTTTTGCCTTAGTCTTTTGGACATTAATACTTATTAGTCTCAGTCATCTTTTAGGGATTTCAAAATGTGTTTGTCTTCGTCTAGTTTTAATCAACGTTTACTCTAAATGTTTTTGTCTGTAAAATTAAAAAAATTTTAGTCTGAAATGAATAAAGTTTCCTAACCATTTCAAGTGAACATTTACAGAGGAGCACACATTTTAGCATCTACAAGGACAATGCCAACATGGTGATAATACACACTTAGCAGTAAAACAGTACATTATTTTCAATTAATTATACCTACCTGGATTCCACGAATTGTATGTAAAAAGAAAAGTTGTCAGAGAATTTAAAGTGCCTGTGACAGCATAAAAACAATCTTAAATAGCATTATCATGTGAATTAAAATGATAATTTGAGACGATTCCACTATATACAACAACTTGGCAAAGCGCAGATGACGAGAAAGTAGTCTTTTAATCTGCCGTTTAGACCTTCCTGTCATTATAAAGCTCTAGCGTCCCCAACTGGACGATGACGTCGGAAGGGTCACAATTTCATCCGGTGTAGAAATTCAGCCCATTGAGGGGGAAGATTCAGAATGAGGAAAATACGACACTGCGGAGCAAAATGTCATGAATGTTTCAATCTCTCTACTCCAATATTTTTAGAGGATATTCTTATCTAAGTATTTTTCCCCAATAGCGCACCGCACGAATGCGTGACGTCGCATCGTAAAGCGGAACTAAAGCGGAAGTGGGACATTATAGACCCGCCCTCGCATAGAAACCATTATATTTCTGCTACTTTCCTCCGGTAATCTTTCAAAAACGAATATGCCAATCAAGCACTGCTGATATGGAACTTGCAGAAACGACTCTAGACATTATGACATATGAATGATGTTTTCTTCATACGTTTCCCGAAACCATAAACTCGGAGGAAAAAATGTTAAGAATGGATCAACTTGCGTGGACGTTTAATGACATCAAGGTAAAGCCATTCACATTTCATATGCAGTAAACATTTGGTTGAGTTGGCATGGTCCTTCAGAGGACAAAGAGGTAAGCCAGTTTGATATTTAACTTATTTTTTTAGCGTGTCATTTTGCCGTGCTGCTTCTGCCTGATAATGAATAACCTGAGAAGAATTAAAATGGTGTCTGACTGCCACTCTTACCTTTTCTGTTGTAAAAAAAACATTAGTAAGGGGAAGTGTAAATAAATTATATAATTAATATGTTATTAATGAAAAAATCTAAAGTGTTCGTTGGCTGTCACCGAGTAGCATTTGCAATCGCTACACAAAAATAGCAATGTAAGTTGCCCAAAAGAACGGTCAGAGACGTAAGACAACCATAGGAGGATATAATATATGATAGACAGGGTATATGGATGTAAAGGATAGATTGTTGAAACAGGAGAATGTCATTGTCAGTGGCGTAAGAAAAAGGTGTCGATAAAAAAGCTAATGCTATGCTTAGGTCGGCTTGGCTCTTTTTCAGCCGTCGACACTCAAGCCATCTCTTTAACTGAACATTTGTATGCTCTTCCACATCTTTACCAGTGAATTTGACACCAGGGACATCATTTTCGGACAGAATTGGTAGGCTTAGCTCAGTAAACATCTCCTTTGTACACTATTTCCATTAGTTTCCTATTTGGGACAAGCTCCCGTTTGTCCCCCCTTAGCAACATTAGCTAATGTCATGAATATTAATGAGCGGAAGTGACGTGTAGCGTGCGGTACGCCATTGCTAAATAAATGGTATGGTCATGACAAATAACAGTCTTGTACTAAATGGAATATGAAAAATGTAAAATGCTTTAATTCAGTCCGACAGGGCAAAATTACCCGCATAATGGTCAAAACTGGCAACTTCTTCCTCTCCCGAACAGTATTTTATGCCACCGGAGTTAGTCCGACTTTTGTCATTTCCCTGCTCCGGAGACGGAGGAAAGAGCGTCGTTCTGCTGCGGCCACGGCAGTGCTCATCGCAGGGAATGAACGCCGAGAATAGCCTATTCTCGGTGGACAAACCGGCCGACGTCCGAGCGGGAGGCTACTCGTGGCCAAGCCGAGGACAGCGCCTTTTCGGCCCGCACGTGAATATGACCGAGCGGGCTGGATCGGCCAGCCAAAACGGCTGAAGACTTTAAGAGGGCGCCCACCGTTAGCATTAGTCTAATGCTAACGCGAATGTGAATGCTATGCTAATGTTACGAGTTACATTTAGTGTGTGATGATCACTCAGCACAGACCTTTAGAGTGCGTATGACACTAAAAAGCATGTTTATTTCATATTTCAGGCGGTGTTTTATGCTCCTGAATGAAACGTACCGCTCGGATGAGTGTGGAAGCGGATGTTTTATATATTCAATTTTTGAATCCCGCGCCATAAAAATGAGTGATTTCCGCCTCCAGTCTTGGGTTTCGGACGAATGTGAATGTGACGTCACGCAGGTCAGCATCTCATAATACAGCATTGCTTTATAGCGCAGATGGACTACGGATTAAGCTTATTTTACGATTAATTTGTTTATTTTCTCGCATCATGCTGGCCAAACCGCTGCAGGCTTTTGTAACTAAACCAGGGAGAGGCTTGTGAGCCTTTTTGGGTTTCCAGTTCCCGTTCACCCCGAGATCCGCCATAACAAGTGTGTAACAACTGCGGGACCATTGGACTTGAGGAAGTGAGCAAACATCGTGTTTTGTATTATGTCAAACACTGTGAAATTGGCACACATTTTAATACGGAGGTGGCTTGCATTTTGTGGCTGACATGCTCCTTGTCCACAGAGAATGCCACTTGGCCGACGACCGGCGGCTTGTCGCACCCCCCCGTGTGTGCCTGTCTGTGAAATTTTATACCCCATGAGAAATTGCAACTTTGTCTTAAAAATGGCCGTGAATACAGCGATTACAAAGTAAACACTACAAACTTTCTTTAAATAAAGGAATATTTACTTACGGTTGATCATTGATGGACATGAACAAGAGAGAGAAAAGTTCTCCTCGACATTTACGTCTTCGCCGTGTTTTTAAGCATTAATTTACACCATATTCGTGTTGACCACGTCGCAGCTACGCGCTCCTCTGACGTCGCTGGTCTGTCCGGTGGTCATTTTCCAGTTGCTTCCCCAGCAAACCAGCTCCTTGCTTGCCGCCGAGCGGGTTGCCAGTCGGCGAAGACAATCGACAACCTCGCTGCTGCGTGACATGATCCTAGGTAGTTTCTAGTGTTTTTTCGCTTCGAAAGCCGAGAATAGACTTTGAAACATCACTCGGGTCGGGATAGCATGTCGGCTAGCTGTAACGCCTCCTGGTTTGTTTACGCTCTCCGAAGCCGGGGCAGGGAAATGACAAAAGCAGGACTAACTCCGGTGGCATAAAATATAGTTTGGGAGGTAAAGGAGTGGACAGTTTTGACCATTATGGAGCAGAGGTTGCGCTAGACTTTTTCGTTGTCTGTCATTTTGACTGACAGGGTCATAAAAATCCGGTCATAATCTATTTTTACCCGTCACTTAAATTTTTAAAATGATAATGATGACATATTCAATAGTATTTAGTTTTCATTCATTTTTAATTAATATTGTAACGCTTGCTTGGCGGCGAAAAATTAGACACGGAAGTCGTGGTATTTTTCTCCCTCTTTTTACTCTGCTTACCGCCAACAACGCCAACAAAACAACAACTCCACCCCCAAAGAAAAAGAGGCAACTATATAGACCCCAATCAGCAACGTCACACAATGATCTTAATTGTGGTTGTCAGCCCAAAATCTTCTAAATATATATTAAATGCATCTTACCAGATATAAAATGACTACTACATAGTCTGTGGTGATCGTTTGGTGCCCAGATTTCTTGTCGAATTACAGCAGTCCATCTCGCTCTCCTCTTCGGGTCTTTTTACCAGTCACTTAAATTTTTAAAAATTACTATATCTTGATGCACAATATAAAGTAACTAACATTAGTGCAGTCATGGATTACAGTAAGCGGGCCAGTGCTGTGTTTCCATATATATTTTTATTATATTATGTATATACAGGATATATATATATTTTTTCCCCCCCAAGTGGGACCTTCCATGATCCTAATACATTTAATAATAATAAAATATTATATAATTCCATTATGTATATATATATGTATATATATATGTATATATATTTTTTTAATGTATTATGATTACTAAATAAAAATGCACGTTGATACGACGCACATAAAGGCAACTTCAATTTTTAAAAAAAATCGTTAGAAAGTTGTATGGACTTACAATCCGCTAGCTTGTTGTTTCCTGTTGTCTTCCGAAATACACCTGGGTGACAGCGCGTTAAGTGTTCGTTCATAGCAGACGTGCTACCGTGGTATGCGAGCTCAACTTAGCAAAAAGAGTACACACAGTGGTGGCACCCTCCATATTTTCCTTGAAATAATTTCTGCTCTGGCTAGTCTGGTCCGCTTTTTTGGCTTTATGCCGCTTTCACTGTGTTACCAATTCTGCCCTTCTTAATAATTGGCGGTGTTTTCAACTGCCTGCCGCAGTGAGGAGTGAACCGGTGATTCACTTGATTCATTGTCATCCTTCATCCTCCACTGCACCAGTCCCTCTTTTTTCACCTCTTTTATCAACACCATCGTCGTTTTGGGGCTTTTTGAAGAAACTTCGGACACTCAGTTGCCTTGACATTTTTCCGAGTAAGGCCAACGACGTCATGCATCAAGAGAGACAATAGCTAATTAATATGCTCACTCGCCACCCTGTGGTCTGAGGTGTGAATTGCAACCTGTCAAAATGACAGATGGACTTCAGCTTTTTCTGTCACCGTTTTAAAAAACCGGTCAACGACGGAAAATATCCGGTTAACGCGACCCCTGTTATGGAGTAATTTTCCCATGTCGTACTGAATAAATGCATTTTTGATATTTCATATTCCATTTAGCACAAGACTGTTATTTGTCATGACCATATCATTTATTTAGCAATTGGGGAAAATACTTCGATAAAAAGAATATCCTATAAAAATATTGGAGTAGAGAGACTGAAACAATGACATTTTGCGGCTCTCTCCTCATCGCGTTTTCCCTGTTCTGAATAATTCCCCCTCCATGGGCTGAATAGTAAAACTGATGAGCCCATTCTCCCGCTGACGTCATCCACCTGTTGGGGACGCTAGAGCCCTATGACGTGGCTAACCGGCAGATTAAAAGACTAATTTCTCGTCACCTGCGCTTTGCCAAATTGTTGTATTTAGTCGAATTCTCTCAAAATATGATTCTAATTCACATAATAATGCTATTTGAGACTTTTTTTTTATCCTGTCGTAGGCACTGTAAAGGTTAAAGCAACGTTGCATACGCTCTCTTGCCAAGATAAGAAAACAAATGTTACCATATATTTATAAACAAGCATACATACAATGAGAAAGTGTCACACATTGTGAACATTCAGAGAGGAAAATAAGTATTTGAACACCCTGTGTGTCAATATTTGGTACGGTAGCCTTCGTTTACAATTACAGAGGTAAAAAAAAATCCTGTAACTTTTCACCAGGTTTGCACAGCCAGCAGCTGGGAAAAGTCCACCTCCACTCCACTTATTTAGGATAATAAGTGGAGTGGAGGTGGACTTTCTAAAGGCGACTAACAGGTCTTTGAGGTTCACAATTCTAGCTAAAAGTCTGATGTAGGTATGCCATAGGCACATCACTTCACCATTTTGGATGCTTTTGCAGCTTGTTGAACATATTTGTCTTCTCCTTTAAAGTTTTATGGCAGTTGGCGATCTCAGAACCATCAAATCAATCAATTAGGCAACGGGGCATTCGAGAGTTTGTCGGCTCATGCTCAACAGTTTCTAGGAGCGCTTTCACACCAGCACTATTTGGTCAGTTTTACACGGACCAGAGTTCTTTTTCCCCAGACAGTCCGCCTCAGTTTGTAAATGTGAACACGTCCCCGAACTCTAGTTCAGACCAAACAAACGAACTTTGGTCTGCTAAAAAATCGTGGGTCTCTGTCCGCTTTAAGCGCACCCTGCTTCACTTGTGAATGCAACTGGAGCAAGGTGCGCTTTTAATACTTTATGTGCAGTGTCACAGCGTGGTGCTATGATGCTCCAGGCTGGGATGCTACGCGCAGGGTATCTTTGGAAGCGGAAATACAGCGCACACGCTATTCAAAATCAACAATCATGGCCAAATTTTTTTGTGCTGCGCCAAGCAGTTGCATTTGATACACAGAATCGGGTTCCAATGTGGCGGTTGCGTTTTGCATGCTGTTACTGAATGGCTTGTGTGAGAGTGACACTGGCTGGGACAGGCAGAGACTCTCGGGGCGGCCGTTTCGTGAGTCTCACTCTCCTGTAAATGGCGACAATTTGACTGTCCAAAAAGTCACGAAAGTGAGAGCGATTATGCCTGTGTGAATAGGCAGGTACACCTTTCGTGGTTTGATTTTTCCCTATGCATTTTTTATATACTCCAGTTTGCTCTGCATAGAGTTGGGAGGGAGCGACCCCGCAGCTGGATGAGTGGCGACCTAATTTATGCTACATTAGGTGCTGCGTAGCAGCAATGCTGGACCATAGACTTCATAATGTATTGACGGGACACGTGGTGCGCGGCCGATTCATAGGGGGCCTTTCTCCGTCAAAGCTGACTGAGTTGAAACACAGACAAAGAGCTTTTTCCTTTGAAAATTATTGTAAATAAATGCTTAAATCCCTGAATTCTTCATAAATATGGCATTAAAACAGTCTTGATTCTTGGTTAAAAGCAAAAAAATGTGTAGGTACCATTTATTTTGAGTAAATTTTGCAAACTATTACTCTAGTCAGTAAGGAAATTAGCGCCCACCATATGTCAACACAGAGCTTTTTCCGTTGAAAATCCTTGCGAATAAATGCTTAAATCCCTGAATTCTTAATTGATATGGATGTAAAACAGTCTCGATTCTTGGTTAAAAGCAAAAAAAAAAAACGTGCAGGTAGCATTTGTTTTACGTAAATATTGCCAACTATGAGGCTAGTCAGTAAGGAAATTAGCGCCCGACATATGTAAACAAAGAGCTTTTTCCGTTGAAAATTCTTGTGAATAAATGCTTAAATCCGTAAATTCTTTATAGATATGGACGTAAAACAGTCTCGATTCTTGGTTAAAAGCAAAAAATCGGGCAGTTAGCAGTTATTTTAAGTAAATATTGCGAAGTATAATCCCATTGCTGTAGCGGCTTATTCCTCCCATTGATTTTTTTTCACGACGTTTCAAAATGCATGCATGGTACGAAAAATATAATAATTACCTTGAAGCCTCGAACAAATCACTCCTGAGACAATCCTTTCTGTTTGTATGCAGTACAGCTTTCGTACTTTTTCAACCTAAATCCGGCGTTACATCGCTGCATGTGACCGACTGCTAATAAATGAAGCGGAGTGTAGGACGGCCCCCTTCGGGAAGGCGTGACGCAGTTTGTGACGGAAGTGACCTATCAGTTATACTTATGAAGTCTATGGCTGCACGCTCCCTCTCTTCCCAGGAGGGAGGTATTTCCTCTTCTATTTTTCCAATCAGTGAGTGTGCATTTCGCCTGCGTGACGCTACTCGGAAAGTTCGGTTGGCGCAGTGTGAATGCTGAACCTTTTCAACAAGTCATTTGCAAGTGTTGTTGCAAGGTGCAAGTATTGTTCCAAGGTAGCTCTCCAACCTAGCTGGTCCTCTTGGTCTAACGTGAAAGCGCCTTACGACGCATGATTGGTCAATGGCTGTTTAAGAGGTGGAGTTTGCACAAAGTCAATTGATCGTATTGTGGAAAAAAAAAAAGTTTCAGACCTCTCTCACGAGCTATCATCAAGACACTGATGATAACTGTTATTAAATTTGCAATGTTAGTTTTTAGCAGGAAACACTGAATCGACACACAATTTTGCAAAAATGGGCCACCTAAATCATGTGGCTGGTCAGATCTCACCCCTGGACTTGAGTTCGAAACGTGTTTTAAAGGACACAAAAAGCATACATTCAGGAAAAATGTTTCTTACCGCGAGCTTTCCCTTGCTGGTTTAGTAGTATCCGCTGCACTGGCGCCCTGACCAAGACAGTACCCCCTGTCTTCTGAATGACAGGGATGATGTGAAAGGCAAATTCACTCGCACCTCCTCGAGGATAGTATGCGCCGCGTTTGTAGTGGTGAAGGAGGAGTGCATTGATGAGAAAGCTGGACTGATTAGGAGGCACACCTTCAAGAAAAGTAAAAACCGTAAAAAAGTTGTACAATGTGTGTGTTTGATATATTACTAGTAATAGTGCCTGTGTTTTAAACAATGCGAATGTCAGTACCATAGAAAAGGTAGGCAGATAAGGCCTTGAGGTCTTTATTTTCTGTGAGACGTGACATTAATTCAGAGTGGTTTGTGGTTGCTAGGCGGAACACGCTAGATATCAAATCTAATAGACCAGTCCGAACCAGGAAGTTGACCAGCCAATAAGGAATAATCTTCAAAGTGGCAACAAGTGGAGTCCGTTTTGATGCTAACTGCAAGAGAACAAACGCATATGTTTAAATGACTATACGTCTGGTCACATTTTGAATGAAACGTAAGCATTATTCGTTTGAGTATTGTTACGCTACCTTCATTAACCTAAAGAACTCATCAATAGCGTGCTCCTCCCCTGGGAACTGTTTCTTCAGGCTAGCTGCCATTTCAGTCTTCCCTGCATGCAAACGATACTCCCTAAGACAGAAACGATAAAAGGAGTTGAATGAGTGGTCATTAAAAGCCACAAACACACACAAAGAAAGAAAATATTGAAATCAGAGGTGGGTAAAGTAGCTAAAAATTTTACTGAGGTAAGACCAGCATTACTTCATAATACTACAGAAAGTAAAACAAAAGGTTTATTAAATCAAGTGTAAAAATATTTGGTGAAAACAATATTCAAGTAATAAGTGACTGCTTACAATGTCTGCTTTTTTTTTTTTTAAACAACGGTATATATTTTTTTGTCACAGCACAACATCACCTATGTGAACTGTCATTATTATAATATAACCCAGAGGTCACGGAACCGCGGACCTCGGTCCGGTTCCAGACCCCCAAGCCATCTGGACCGGATCTCAAGCTGTCACGACTAATACACATTGCAACAACAAAAATCATTTTTGTCTGCGGGTTTGCAGAGCGGAGATGGGCAACATCTCAAGCTGTCATGACTAATACACGTTGCAACAACAAAAATCATTCTTGTCTGCGGGTTTGCAGGGCGGAGATGGGCAACAAACAAAAACCTTAGCGTTGACGCGCGTGAGCCAGCCAATGGGAGTGAAGCATTTGAAAGTTATTTTTAGAACAGCATATCTCACACTCGCTTTCCAGACTCCCCGGAGTGACAGTCAAATACTGAGCCGAATTAAGTCGGAGGAAGAGGCGAAAAAGGTACGGCAAATGGCGTGCTCAAAACTACGCAAGATTGATGCAGAAAAAAGAGTGTTTAAGGAGGAGTGGACCAACACATTTTTGTCCATTTTACCTGGCGGCAGCACAAGACCGCTATGGCTCATCTGTTTAGAGACGGTAGTGCTTGTAAAGAGCAGCAATTTGAAAAGGCACTATGAGACGAAGCACGCAGCTTTTTTGCAAACTTCCCCTATGAACTCTGCCATCCGTTCTCAGAAAAATAGAGGAATTAAGGGCTCAATATGATCGCACCTCAAGGCTCATTGTTCATTCATTCACAGCACAGCAACGTGCAAATGAATGCTCCCTCAGAATAGCGTGGATATTGGGTCAAAACAAAAAGTCTTTCAGTGACGCACCGATTGTCAAAGATTGTATGGGTGCAGTTGCTGAAACTTTGCTTCATGGAAAGCAAAAAGAAGAGGTCTGTCAAAAAATAAAGCAAGTCCCCATGTCAGCATCCACAATTAAAAAAAAAAAAAAAAGTCTTGAACATGCTCTTACGTTGCTATTTAATGATTCAATTAAAGCACTTTTTTAGTTTTATGCACCTTTTATATATTATTTACATTTTTAAATGTTGTAATTATCAGCATGGCCACGTAGATACATTTGTATTTTTTGGGAAAAAAAAGAAGCATTAAAAATATTTCCGGACCCGAGATTGTTGTAATTTTTTAATTTCGGACCCAGAGGATTTTTAATTCATGACCCCTGCTATAACCTATTACATGACTATACTAAAAAAAAAAAAAAAAAAGTATACAAAAAATCCCCGATTACCGACTAAATTAATTTACAGAAATGAAACATCATCTGTCCAAAGAGCGTGAGTGCCTTCTAGTGGAGAAAACAGATTTCCACTACAATTAAAATGATCATACCTTCCGTTTTCTCAGGTCTATCGGTGTTGAAGGAGATTAGATAGCTTTTCTCGTAGGCACCGCCTATTGTTTGCATTATTCTAACACACTTAATATAATCAATCTGGGAATAGTATCTTTTCTTATATTTACCGTTCGACTGTTTGTATTACTCTAGCAAGCCCATGTATAAAATAAATAGCACTTATATCATAGTTCAAGGAAAACAAGAATAATATCTTATCATGGAAGCGCAATGTGTGCTTCATGCAACTGACTGAGCAAGATTGACGCTGACTAGCCCACCTCAGCACCACCAACCCTCGCAATCAGTTCTCCTAGACAATCCAGAAAAATGGCGGAACGCCCTGTCCCAACACAAGGAGCACCGGAGAACGCCCGATATCCAACTGATAACACGACTGCCAAGTGCCACTTGGACGCTGTGGCGAGCAAAATCTCCCACTCCGGTTGCCTAAGTAACGGTGACTCAGCAATTGTGACGCACGAAGAAAACAGTACAAAATATAATAGAAGATAATCCTAAAACAATGCCCAAACACACCCTTCTTCCTGCCCACAGCCCACCCTGCGACAGCCTTAAAAAAGACCGAATGTTTAACTAGTCATTGTCACTTTTCTCGGGAATCTTTTGTTCACTTGTGGTATGGTGACCCTGAATCCTCAGCTGGGTCCCTCTGTGCTGTATGATTGCTGTCGACCCAGAATAAATTGTCAACTTGTGCTTCGAAGCCTTTTACCAGCTTTCAAAATGGAGTCATTACAAGTGGTTAAGACTAAGGTGAACGCGCGGAGTTTGAATTTTTGGCCGGGATGTCATAGTCTCGCCGGCCCGGGTTGTTGGAGCTGCACCAGTGCGGGTCCGGCGGTTCGGCTGGCGTGATTCCGGCAGTCTGGCTAAAAGGTCAGATTCCTTCAATGTAAAATGAAAACAAGGAAAGAGTTTGAAAGCTGCGCTTTCGAGCAATGTCGACAGCAGTGCTCTATGTCAAATAGTTTTATTACGGCCCTTTAAAGCAACACTAGGTAGTTTTTCAATCTTTATAAAACATTTTAATAACATTTGTGATATGTAGTCTGACAACTGGTTGAATCACATCTCTTTTATATCTTAAGGGGGTCTGTATCGCTTTTACCGGCACTAATTAACTTTGAGAAGGGTGGCAGGAACCCTGCCACATGAAAAAAATACAAATATGCTGACTCCCCATTCATTATAAAGACGGAAGTTGATGCGAACGCTTTGGCAGAGCAGCAAAAGGACAAAAAGTTTTGTCTGAAAAGGAAACAAAAACCCGGCTTTCACTTGCTGGTGTGACGCCAACCAGCCAGCGCTAACGAGTTCGGGTGGGAGTGGGGTAACCACACTAAGCCACACAGTTGCTAACCGTCATATGCTATTGTTTAGCCACAACTGGATTCATTACCTTATTACTATACATCCTTCACACATCTGCAGGCGACTGAAATATTGACTTTGAGTGATTGATTGATTGATTGATTGATTGATTGATTGATTGATTGATTGATTGATGATTTTATGACACTTTGCAGGTGTTCTCTTGTCCTCATGGGAAACGCAGTCTTCCTTAGGGCAAAACACTACCGCTTTTGTCCACCAGCGTCGCTAAAATCGATCAAAAATGAACAATTACTAAGTGTTTCTTTTATGTGATTGAACCGGCGTGACTGGACGCTTGTGTGTGCTCATGTGACTGTATTTGTAACATCTGATTAGTATAATAGTCATGTGATTAATGTTGCGACCTTTCAGTGGTGAAACTGGTAGAGCCACTGTGGGCAAAAAATAAAGTGAAATGTAAAAGGAAAAATGTAAGGACTCTACACTGTGAATGCTAGTATACAACTTAATTAAACATGATAAGTAAACCAAACGCAATTTTTATCAACCTGTTGTGAATACAAATTTTCAGAACGTAAGTAGTAATTTGGGGCTGGAAAACATGCCTAACTTGATGTATCTCAGATAAGTCAAATTAGAAAAAAATAATGTTTTGTACCCAGTGTTCTTTGGGCATTCTTTCAGACATGCGCAGATCTGCCTAGTCTATTTCACACTTCTCTGACACCAAAACATTCACGCACATGTCCACGGTGAATCGTGCCATAAACCTTCAGCACCTTGACTTACTTTACATCGATTTGGTTAGTAAATAATTTACATTTTATAAACTGTTACGTTGCCTTGTTGTATATGGCAACATGACACTTTGTGACAGAGTAAAATATTGACGCGACTTTTATTTATCTATTCCACTGCAATGGATGATGGGTAGTTGTGGCAACCACGACTGAGAATAGTGATTGCTGTTGTTATCTCATGTGTGTTCTGTTCAATAAAGTGTGTTGTTTCGTAGGGTTGTGCGGTGTATAGGGCACAAGAACATCAAGTGATAAAAACAAAAAAGCTAGTTTCATTCTTATCCTCGTCGCTCGCTTCAAAATTACTTATCAAATCGATGTGAAGGTGTTGAAGAGAACTCTGGTTATATTATAAAAGGTTATACTACTGATTGATCATTTAAAACAAAACACTTACAAAACATTCATCAGCGTGTCAAAAGCCGTTGTCTCTTGTGTCTTAAATGCGCTGTTGAGCATTGTTGATTGTTGAGCATGAAATATTTTAATTCCTCTGAATTAATTAATTGAGAGTTCTCCATTTATTTGGGGGTAGGGTCATTACTGTTCGAAAATATGTTATTACTTAAATTATCATCTGCTATTTATATTCTAGAATTAATTCAAGTAAAAAAAAAATGATGTTCACCTGCATGTGATGAATGAGCTAACTTAAGCTAACTAAGGTATCACTTGAGTAATGGAAGGGCACAAAGAGTAAGTTATTGTAATCTAATTCATTCAAGTTATTTTGAGTACTGCAAACTTAAGTTAATTCGTTCCAGGACCTTGTTTGTAAGTCAAAATGGTCGTATGTCAAGCAGGATTTTTCCATAAGAATACATTAAAATTCCATTAATTTGTTCCACAGCCCGAAAACCTACATTAAATCCTTAATACAGTGTTATGAAAATGTATATGAACCTTTTGGAATTTCACACATTTCTGCATAAATCACCATCAAATGTCATCTGATCTTTGACAAAATCACACAGATGAAAATACAGTGTCTGCTTTAACTAAAATCAACCAAACATATATAGTTTTTCATATTTTAATGAGGATAGCATGCAAACAATGACAGAAGGGGGAAAAATAAGTAAGTGAACCCTCTGCCGAAGGAGACTTAAAGAGCAGTCGAAACCATTTTTTACCGAACATTTTAAGTCAGGTGTGTCCCCAATCAGTGATGAGTGGTTTAAAGCTGCCCTGCCCTCTATAAAACACACACCTGGTAACAAATGTCTTGGTGAGAAGCATTGTCTGATGTGCATCATGGCTCGGTCAAAAGAGCTGTCTGAAGACCTGCTATCAAGAATTGTTGATTTGCATAGGGCTGGGAAAGGATACAAAACCATCTCTAAAAGTCTAGATGTTCATCAATCGACAGTCAGAGAACTTGTCTGCAAATGGAGAGAGTTTGGCACTGTTGCTTCTCTCCCAAGAAGTGGCCGTTCACGAAAGATGACGCCAAAAGTTCAGCGCAGAATACTCAGAGAGGTAAAAATGAACCCTAAAGTGTCTGCTAAAGACTTACATAAATCACTGGCACAGTCCAACATCTCTGTGCACACATCAACTATGTGTAAAACTATGGCCAAGAATGGTGTTCATGGGAGGACTCCATGGAGAAAGCTGTTATTGTCTAAAAAAAAAAACATTTTTGCTCGTTCGCAACGAGGCACTTGGACACTCCACAGAAATTTTGGCAAAATATTATGTGGACTGATGAAACCAAAGTTTAATTGTTTGGAGTGACGCACAACGTCACGTGTGGATGAAAAATGAAAAAGCTCATCAACATCAACACCTCATCCCCACTATGAAGCATTGTGGAGGGAGCATCATGATTTGGGGCTGTTTTGCTTCCTCAGGGCCTGGACAACTTGCGATCATTAATGGAAGAATGACTTCAAAAGTTTATCAGGATGTTTTGCAGGAAAACCTGGGGCCGTCTGTCAGACAGTTGAAGCTACACAGAGGATGGATGCTGCAACAAGACAATGATCCAAAACACAGAAGTAAATCAACTTCAGAATGGTTTTAGAAGAACAAAACAAAATATTAAATGTGATGGTTCACTTACTTATCTTTCCCCCTTCTGTCATTGTTTGCATATTATCCCCATTAAAATATGAAAACCTATAAATGTTTGAGTGGTTTTAGTTAAAGCAGACACTGTTTTTTCATCTGTGTGATTTTGAGAAAGATCCGATCACATTTTATCATGATTTTATGCAGAAATGAAAGAAGTTCCAAAAGGTGCAGATACTTTTTCATACCACTGTAAATTACTATAATCCACTTATTAAGGTTAATTTGAGTCCCTAAATCTTGAAATAATTAAGTAAATTGCATCTGATTAATGTAAGTAACATAATTACATTTTCTAAGGCAGCAAGTTTGCCTTTTTTTTTTTTTTTTTAAGTAAAGTCAGCTTATCATATTTTACAGTGTAGTGCAGCCCAATGGAGTGGAGTAAGAAAGCGTTTCTTCCTCACAAATCTACTCAAGTAAAAGTAAAAAAGATAGCGTGTTTAAACTACAGTAGTTACATACACATTTTTCTCTAAAAGGTACTTACTTAAGTAATTGTAACGCGTTACTACCCACCTCTGATTAAAATAAATCAAGACCATACCTGTGTTTTCCAGGCTGGCCCACGAACAATGTATCAAAATGTTGCTCAAGACGAGTAAATTGCAGCTGGCCCTCTGTGATTTGGTCCAGAGCAACCTTAAGCAGGCTGTTCTCATGAAGCTGGCCAAGATAATGAATGCCTAGTGGAAACCATTAATATTTTCAAACACATTGTCACAACAATGCATACCTGAAATCAAGCTGGTGATAGGTAAAGCATAGCATAGCAATATAGCATTTTATCCTGAACAAAAATCAATGCTGCAAAATAGGCATTGGGGGGTCTTAAAGAAGCTCAAAACTAATTGGTCAATTGACTTAAGACGGTTGGAGAAGAAAAAAAAAAAAAACGGTGAATGGGCTTTTCCTTCTATAAACTGTTATCAATTAGTCATTTAATTAGAAGGTCTAGGGTTGATTTCATTTGGATGCTGTTCCTGTGAACAGAGGATGTTCTGTCATAGAAACTTTCAGTTGAGGTAAAACAGACCATCCGGAGGCAAAAAAAAAAAAAAAAAAAAGAAGAGAAAATAAAGAATCCAACAGAGAGATAGCAAAAAATGTTAGGAGTAGCCAAACAGTGCTTGGAAACTCGAAAGAGACAATAAGGGTGGATGATCACAGAATCATTTCCAAGTTGAAGGAACCCTGTCCCATAGCTCACATATTGAACCTTTCTGAGACATTGAATTTTTTTTTTTTTGTTTTTTTTGTTACCTTTAAGGCATCATGAAACAAAAAGCTTAAAACATTTCATTCTATGTGTAAAGAATCAATTTTATGATTATCACTGTCTAAATGACTGGGAAAAATATTGGGCATTTTCAAAATATTTAAATTTTTTCATTATATCCATGTTTGTGTGCACAGGGGAGTGTGTCTGCGCGCGTGTGTATTAGCGATGGAACGATTAACAAAATTCAAAATTCCTATCTTTGTTTGTGATCAAGATTCTTGTTTAAGTACGCATTGACTTTTTAAAAATTACATTGTGGTTGTATATTTTGGTTAAAAGCTAGTTATTTTAATTATATTTAAAGTTAATTCCTCTTTTTTCCCAATATATCAGATACAGGCTTGACATTGACATGACAGGCTTAAAGGTGCTATGAAATGCTACAAGAATTGACTTTAAAATTAGGCCTGTAACAGACCATATTTTTGACCCAAATCAATCAAAAGTAACAGAAATAGCTTAATGATGATAGATAGATCCTGATTAGTCTTTCTTTCTCAGCAGCCTTCACCCCGCCCTCTAAAAAAATCTCCGAACAGAAGATGATGTCACACCCAGAATGAGCTGCAGATTTCTGCTAGCGTGCTATTTTTAGGTTTTCTATTGTGTTTTTGCTATATGACCATTCTGTCATGTTTATCCAAATAGCTTCCAAATGAAAACGTTTCGTGTCCTGTTGAAAGGAAATAGTCATGTCTGGGAACCACTAGAAGAACATAGAGATTCAAACTGTAAGGAGCAGAATTACTTACCAACATCAAACTCAAATCCCTTATTTTGGAAGGTGTGAGTACAGCCACCAGCCTGATCGTGTTGTTCCAAAACAAGAACCCTCTTTCCAGCCTTAGACAACACGGCTGCTGCTGTCAAACCACCCACACCGCTGCCAATAACCACAGCATCCAGAGCATGGGGAACTCGATCCATGCGGAATCCTGTAGGGTTCACAATGTGTAAAATGTTGTTTTTAATGTTTTTAAGCTGTTTACAAAAATACACACAGTACAGTGGTACCTCTACTTATGAAATATAGATCTCACTGTGCAAAATAAGGCGTCATTATAATCTGTTGGGCATTAATACATTTATTTGTTTTCCATGTCGCTGATTCACCGGGAAGCAACCGGCAGGATGATCAACAGTCTGTACAATCTGCTTTTACGTGACAAAAATAAGGTACGACGTCATTAGACGTCTCGGTAAAGGCAAATGTTTTCGTGTGAAAATAATCAAACTGCTGTGTTTACCTGTTTTCCCCTTATCATACGTAAAGCAAACGGCAGCTCTTGATGCTAACTATCTGCATAATAATATTGGAATAAGTTGGATCACACAATAGTATACCATGAAGATCTGCAAACAGTTTTTGACATCAAACACTCTCCTGCTCTCGTCACTAGAGCAGGGGAGTGCTGTCAGTAGCGAACTTGAAGCATGAATGCTACTCGACTCATCCCGTCTTTCCTGGTTATTTTGCTTTTGCTGTTCTTCACATTAATGTTCCATTTGGGTTCAAATTGGAAGGGCAGAACCAATGACATGTTACGTCACCGCGCTGCGACGTCAACAACAATGGCGACCTACTAGTTAAAATAATTTTACAAATTTTATTAAAACGAAAATATTAAGAGGGGTTTTAATATCACATTATTATAACTCGTACTAACATTTATCTTTTAAGAACTACTGTATTTTTGTTCATTTATGTTAGGCTTTCCTTATAATTTAAAAAAGTCTACATTTGTGTGATCTTAAAAATATATTCCAATTTCACTGTGCATAATGTAAGTCAATTGTGCTTATTTTTGTTAATGTATGGTACTTATATCATTATTACTTCTTTTTTTTATATAAAGTAAAAGTTTACATTATCTTAAATTTTAATTTACATCCTATCTTCTTAAGTAGTTTAAATTGAGGTTTTGCATTTAGATGTGAGGAAATGAGGAAAAATAAAAATCAAGAGATGGAGGTTGGCATAACTGGTGTTTTTGTTAACTGTTGTTTTGCAAATCATTGAAAAATAACACTTTATTAAAAAAATATATATACTGTATATATTTGGAATGAAAATCAGTTTCTCATGTAGTATGCCTTGTGGCAGTATGTGTAATGCAGAAGCCTAATGCATGTGTAACACCATTTTGAGTGTGTGTTATAGGTATAATGATGCCAAAAGCAGTTTTCTTTGCATTTCTGTAGCGTTAGGATTGTTTGAAACCCCCCAAAAAATGTAAAGAATTCTGGCTTCGTGGCAACCTTTATGTCATGGAGTTCCGGCAAGAAATTCTAGCCACTTTCACCCGTTTCTACCGTATAAACACTTGACAAAATGAAAGAAAGGATTAAACGTCTTATTGGTTAAACTGGTAGAGCCACTAAGAGCATCTCTGGCAAAAATAAAAATCCAATCTAATATGTAGAATAAAGAGGAAGAATGTAACGATTCCAGTGTAGCTCAAAGTAGTGGAGTATGAATAGCGTTCCCTCTTGTTCTTCTTAAATTCTTCTTCTTCCTAAATCTAATGGTAAAAGTACTCTTAAAGGTCAAAGACGTGTTTTTTTTTGGTTACAACTACCAAATGAATGACGATTCTTATAAAACTTGATCAGTTTATTAATATATAAAATGATAACATTTCAGTTGAACCTTAAAAAAAATCTAATACATACCTATTTAATATTCCAAGGTTGCTTTCAAATATCAAACAGTGAGCAACCATTCTGCTACCTTTGATCATTAAGTCATGTTAATATGATGAATCTGGTGTATTTGCGTCTAAGATAAATATAAGAACAGAAAATATAAAGACGTCAGAAATGATAGCTCTTACCTCTCTTGAGCCTTTCATCCCGCTTTTTTTCATCGTTCACAAAGGGTCCTGGGGGCCTAAGGCACGTCTCGCTAAAAACCTTGTAGCGTTGCCAAATGCTCAGGTATATGATAACAAAAACAAAAATCAAACTGCTCAAGACATAAAACAGCCACCACCACATTACAGCGGAGAATTCTGCGCACGGCAGAGCACTTAAAATCACAAGCCCAGAAAGAATAGAAGGTTGAAAAGAGAGCAGTGATGAGGCAGACGAGTGACTATATAGTATGAAGTCAAATATTCAGAAAGTGTGAATAAGACATTTGTTCATCTGAAGTATGGGGAAAAGGGACGAGATGCCTATTAAGAATAAGGGAAGTTATTACACGAAGTAGCTGCTGACATTTTCATAATGATAGTATGACTAAGAACATTCTCCCCACTATGGACATAAGACTCCTATCAAACAGAGAACTAGCTGATCTTCGCTTCATTAGGGTGAAATCACTGAAATTGGTAAAACCATAAGTGGAGTACTCAAGTACCTTTGGGCATTTTGTTCCCTGCAAAACTAATAAACCGACTCAAGCTTGATTCATGTGAACAAAGATGCTTTCTATGTTGAGCTACAGGTCAGTTAGTGCTGCATTGTTCAAGTACCACGTGACTCTTTTTCAAACTGCATGAGCGGAGGTGGGTAATAACCAGTGTTGTTCATCTTACTTTAAAAAATTAGTTACCGTTACAAATTACGTCTTCCAAAAATTAACTGAATTAATAACTCAGTTACCTCATTGTACGAGTCATTAGTTACGCTGCAAAGTAACTTGTTACTTTTTATATTCTACATGTTAGGTTTTGTGTTTGTTTCCTCCTATGTGACATGTCCCTGTGATTGCACATTGATTTCACCTGTCATGCCTGTTCATTGTGTATCCTCCAATCTGTCCCTCCCGTGTCACCCACCTGTTCCTCATTGTCTTGTTACTCCTTGTCTGTGTGTATATAATAAGGGTGTAACGGTACATGTATTTGTATTGAACCGTTTCAGTACGTGGTGCTCGGTTCCGAACGAGTTTCTGACGTAATGTAACCCTTACTTTTCGAGGCTGTGAGTCGATCGGGTTACAGTTTCTTTGTGTAGATAATATTTACTCCGTCTTCTCTACTATAATGAGGACCAACACGGTAGGACAGTATAACCCAGAAACGTCAACGGCGCAACAACGTGGCCGCCGCGCGAACGCAGTGAAACGAGGGTGTCAATCAGCCAATGCACACCAGTCGCAGTGCGGCCGCGTGTTAGACGTGTCCCAGAAGCGGCTCAACATGACACACGCGACATGAACGGCAGAGTTTATTATTTGACGCGAGACGCGACCCTCCTGCGTCAATACTACTACCGGTAGCTACGATCGGGCAGACCGGAAGTCACTCGTGTAAAAATAGGTGGATCCGGTCGATTGTTAAACTAAGGGGCAGTTTACATGGCGACTCTGCGACACAAAGACGCAATGACTGAGTAGCGGACTCGGAATCCTGCCTCCAAAGTGGAAGAATCCGATTGCGGGGGGTTGAGGGGGGCTTCCTCAGCATGCATATCAAAGGCTCCTGCGGCGCGAAAACCGCGCCGTTAACGTCAGCACTCGTACACGTCACATTGGGCGTGCGCAGCGGTACTACTAAACATTAAAAACAGCAAATATGGCGGAATGTTGGCTTTAATTTATTGTTTTAATAATATCTTTAAATTAAATATGTTGAACGTTTCAATTTTTTGCCTTTTTGCGCAAAAGAAAAATGACATTGCTTCGAGTGGGCGGGCATATTTTTTTCTGGGCTGAGGGAGCTTGGTAGGGTCAAAGTGCATCATTCTCTGTCGCCCTGTAAATCTGCACTGCCCCCTAGGGCCTGGCATGAATACTACATCGTTTTCATGCGGAATTGCGACATTGTTCAAATGGAGACGCAAAACCAAATGCAAATTTGAAATTTTTTGTATTCTCGGAGAGTCACCATGTAAACGGCCCCTAATATGCAATCGTAACCCACTTTTTGAGTCCATCTCTCGATCTCTTGAGTGGTAGATCGGGGCACAGTTGACTTGTCTTTGTTGATTTACTGCTGTTTTCTCTGCTATAATAATAACCAACACTGCCCCTTGTTCAGTACAAAACCCTCCTACCACAACAAAACAAGTAGGAACTAATATTCACATAGGAACTAAAGTTATACGACATAAAATATACAATATAAATGATTACTACATCACATTTGTAAAATATATACACATAATAAAATAAATAATAGCCCATTTAAATAAATTGAAATGAGCTAAAACACCTGTAATTAAATAATAAGAATAATACACACATCCTGCTTACACAATTAAATGTATTAATTTCTATGTGGCGCATTAACTTGAGAAAATCCACCAATAAAGCTTTTGAAAACCGTTCATAAGAAAGAAAAAAAAAAAATGATTCATTGAGGCATTTCATTTGTAAAATACATGTTAAAATCGTTGTCATTGAGATTGCTTTTCTCTTTAGCACAGGACTTATTTTTTCTTCTTTCTTTCAGAAAGTAAGCTGACTAATACGCGGGGTCTGAAAGGCAAATTGTTGTTGGATTATCTTTAAATACCCACTACTTTTTGAGCAGAATTCTAGCTTTGTATAGGCTAATGTTCCTATTGCTGAAAGCACAAAAAGGTGTGTAATAAACAACTAGCACATTTATATTTTGCATTTTGTTTTCTTACTGTACCGAAAACGAACCGAACCGTGACCTCAAAACCGAGGTACGAATCGAACCGAGATTTCTGTGTACCGTTACACTCCTAGTATATAAGCTCCCAGTTTTTGTTGAGTCTTTGTCGCAACATTGTCCATGTGCACGTCAGCATCCGTTCTTGTCAGTCTTCTCCGTCCAAACCTTGTGTTCTTCGTTGTAAGTTTTTGATACCAGGCCTTTTGTTAGTAAGTACACTGCTGGCCAAAAGTATTGGCACCCCTGCAATTCTGTCAGATAATGCTCAATTTCTCCCAGAAAATGATTGCAATTACAAATACTTTAGTAGTGTCATGGCCTCAACCCCTGCTGCAGCATTGCCTAATTGCCTTCAATTATCCCCACCTGTCCTCAATTCACCTACTCACAGCCCAGCCAATAGCACTGCTGCATTCAGCAATCTACCTGTGTATTTAAAGCCCAGATTTTCATTTCCACTCTGTCAGACCGTCTGCGAAGCCTGCCTGTTACCTGCCTGCCTAGCTCTCTGAATCTGACTCTCCTTGCCGAATCTGAACCTGCCTTACTACTGCCTTCTCTCCTGCCCTGGTAACTCGACCTGCCTTTTGCTTTTGGAAACCTGACTTCTGCCTAGCCCTTGTCTGTACTGCTGCCATCTTTTCACCTGCCCTGCTGGTCCTGTCAATAAATTGTTGAAAACGTGACGCATTTGTGGTCCTCCTCTGTCGGGTCCGTGACAGTACGGTCTGACCAGCAAGGACCCAGCGCACAACACTCCCAGCATGAACGACAGCAACCCGACAACCCCGACCGCCATGCAGCGCCTGGAACACACAGAAGGCGAGATGAAGCGGATGGCGGGGGAAATCTCATCATTAATTCAGCTTGGTCATCAGAGGCAACAACAGGCTCACCAGCAACACGAACTCCTAACCCAGGTCATACAGCAGCTCACCAACCTAGCCACACCTCCTATTCCAGCTCCTGATTCTTCCGCCACGCCAACCGCACCCATGCCTGCACAATTTCTTCAGAACCCCATAGCCCCCGAACCGCAGATTGGAAACCCAGAACGCTTTGATGGTGATCAAACCCAGGTGCGTGCTTTCCTGACTAGCTGCCGGCTCCAATTTTCCCTCCAACCCAGGACCTTCGCCACTGAGGGGGCCAAGGTGGCCTATGCCATTACACATCTGACGGGCCGCGCTCGGCTTTGGGGAACTGCAGAGTTTGACCGGCAAACTCCAGCCTGCACTTCCTTTAATGCCTTTGCTGAAGAGATGTTAAAGGTATTCGACATGGGCGCATCAACGACTGAGGCGAGCGGGGGCCTGATGTCCATCCGTCAGGGGAACCGGACAGTGGCAGACTACTCAATTGACTTTCGCACCCTGGCAAGGCGCAGTTCATGGAACATGGCCGCTCTGGTGGACGCCTTCTATAACAGCCTGGCAGACTATGTGAAGGACGGACTCGTTTCGCACGACCAGCCAAAGACTCTAGATGAGGCCATCGACCTTGCTGTTCGGGTGGACCATCGCATTCAGACCCGCCGACAAGAGAAAGGAAGCTCCACCCTGTCATCTGCCTGCACTCCGAGAGAGTCTGCCGCCCGGCCACGCTTGTCCGCCACTCCCCACAGCCAGATCGATCTACCAGAGCCCATGGAGTCGGTCGGCCGTGCCTCCCTATCTGCCGCCGAGCGCCAACGTCGCCTCTCGCCCAACCTCTGCCTGTATTGTGGAGGCGATGGTCATTGTGTTTCCACCTGCCCAGTAAAAGCCAGAGCTCATCGGACATAGGAGGCGTCCGATTGAGCTCGATGACCACCCAAGCCTCCACGCACCGTAAGCCTCTTTTTCAAGTACGTCTTCTTCTCCCTGAGACCACCTCTGGACGGTCACCCCCTCGGCACAGTCACCAACATCACAAACCCTGTCGCTATGATCCTGTCAGGAAACCATCATGAGTTGATTCGTTTTCACCTGCTCAGTTCACCAGGCCAACCCCTTATCCTAGGGTACCCATGGCTCCGCCAGCATAACCCCCACCTCGACTGGACGACCGGAACAATCAAAGAATGGGGAAAAGACTGCCACCGAACCTGTCTGCGCTCTGCCATACTGCCCTCCAGTTCTGGTTCCCACAGTTCTGCCCCTGACCTCTCTAATGTGCCGAAGTGCTACCATGGACTCCGGGAGGTCTTCAACGAAGCCAAGGCCACTTCTCTGCCTCCTCACCGTCCCTATGACTGTGCGATCGACCTCCTTCCGGGGACTGCCCCACCGAAGGGCAGTCTTTACTCTCTGTCCGCCCCTGAAAGAAAAGCCATGGATAATTACATCACTAACTCTCTGGCAGCTGGAATTATTCGTCCATCATCATCTCCTGCCGGTGCCGGGTTCTTCTTTGTGGGGAAAAAGGATGGTTCGCTCCGCCCCTGCATCGACTGTAGGAGATTAAACGACATCACCATTAAAAACCGCTGTCCTCTTCCTCTGCTCACCTCTGCCTTCGAGTTGCTCCAAGGGGCCACCATCTTCACCAAACTAGACCTCAGAAATGCTTACCATCTGGTGCGCATAAGGGAGGGAGACGAATGGAAGACTGCCTTCAACACCCCAACAGGCCATTATGAGTACCTGGTCATGCCGTTCGGACTCACCAACGCTCCGGCAGTATTCCAAGCTCTTGTAAACGATGTCTTGCGAGATATGCTAAACAAGTTTGTCTTCGTTTACCTGGATGACATTTTGATCTTCTCCCGAACTCCGTCTGAACACACCCGCCATGTCCAACTAGTCCTCAGTCGCCTCTTGGAGAACTCTCTGTACGTCAAGGCTGAAAAATGCGAATTTCATGCTCAGTCCATGGCTTTCCTGGGGTACACCGTGGCCGCGGGAAGCATCCAAATGGACCCAGCCAAAGTCTCGGCGGTGACCTCATGGCCTTTGCCAGAAAACAGGAAGAAACTTCAGCAGTTCCTTGGCTTCGCGAATTTCTACCGCAAGTTTATCCGCAATTACAGCAGTGTTGCCTCCCCCCTCACCGCCCTGACCAGCTCCAAACAGCCATTTATCTGGAATTCAGCAGCAGATAAAGCTTTTGGTATCCTTAAGTCACGCTTCTCTTCTGCCCCCATCCTCCGAACGCCGGACCCAGACCGGCAGTTCATTGTGGAAGTGGACGCCTCTGATGTGGGAGTCGGCGCTGTGCTCTCTCAACGAGCAGCAGAGGATGGCAAACTCCATCCCTGTGCGTTCTTCTCTCGCAGATTGTCCCTTTCTGAGGAGAACTACGACATAGGCAACCGTGAGCTGCTCGCTGTCAAGCTTGCTCTGGAGGAGTGGCGCCACTGGCTGGAGGGGTCAACAGTTCCATTCTTGGTCTGGACCGATCATAAGAACCTAGAGTACATCCGTTCCGCCAAACGACTGAACTCCAGACAAGCCCGATGGGCTCTTTTCTTCACCCGGTTCAATTTCACGTTGTCTTACCGTCCTGGGTCACGCAACACTAAACCTGATGCCCTCTCCCGCCAGTTTCAGAAGGACAGTGGACCCACCAAAGAACCTGCTTCCATACTGCCTGGTCCCTGTGTGGTCGCTGCCCTAACCTGGGAGGTTGAACAGCGAGTACTTGAGGCCCTTCACAACCAGCCCGGGCCCAGTGCATGTCCTGCAGACCGCCTCTTTGTCCCAGAGAACCTGAGATCAGAGGTCATACAGTGGGGACACAACTCCCGTCTTGCTTGCCATCCTGGATCCACACGCACCTGCAATTTGCTCTCCCAACGCTTCTGGTGGCCGTCCCTGAGAAGGGATGTACAAGACTTTGTCCGCGCCTGTCCCACCTGTAACCGAAGCAAGTCATCCAACCAGCCCCCTGCCGGCCTACTGCAGCCCCTGCCTGTACCCTCTCGGCCTTGGTCACATGTGTCACTGGATTTCGTTACTAGGCTGCCTCCATCTGGCGGCATGACAGTCATCCTCACCATTGTAGACCGTTTCAGCAAGATGGCACACTTCATCCCTCTTCCTAAACTACCATCAGCCAAGGAGACCGCCCAGGTGGTCTTAGACAACGCTTTCCATATTCATGGGCTACCCAGGGACGTCGTCTCAGACCGAGGCCCGCAATTCACTTCCACCTTCTGGAAGGAATTCTGCCATCTGCTGGGAGCCACGGTCAGCCTCTCCTCGGGATTTCACCCCCAGTCCAATGGCCAGTCGGAGAGGATTAACCAGGAGCTTGAGAAGTCACTTCGGTGCATGGCAGCATCCAACCCCCGGTCCTGGGCAAAACAACTGACATGGGTAGAATACGCTCATAACTCCCTTAGTTGCTCCTCCACGGGCATGTCCCCCTTCCAGTGTGTGTATGGCTGTCAACCTCCGCTGTTTTCCATACAAGAGGAAAGGATTACCTGTCCCTCAGCCTTTGCCTATGCCCGACGATGCCGCTGTACCTGGTCACGAGGTCGTGCCACACTCCTACGGTCTGTCACAAGTTATTCCACCGGAGCCAACCGCCGAAGGACTCCTGCACCCGTCTATCGAGTGGGTCAGAAGGTGTGGCTCTCAGCCAAGGACCTGTCACTCAAGGTGGAGTCACGCAAGTTGGCTCCTCGGTTCATTGGTCCGTTCCCCATCCAAAAGATCCTCAGCCCGACCGCCATTCGGCTCCAACTGCCTGCATCCATGCGGATACACCCAACATTCCACGTCTCCAGAGTAAAGCCGGTTCACGAGAGCCCATTGGTCCCAGTTGCACCACCACCTCCTCCTCCACGCCTCATCACCGGTGGTCCGGTGTACACTGTTCGGCGGCTACTCAAGTCCAGACGTAGAGGCAGAGGAATCCAGTACCTGGTTGACTGGGAGGGTTACGGTCCGGAGGAACGATCCTGGGTACCTGCTGGACGGATTGTAGACCATACACTCATCACTGACTTCCATCGTCGGAATCCTGACCAGCCCTCCATACAGCGGGGTCGCCCTAGGGGCAATCGTCGGGTTACCCATCCGACACCCGACCCAGCACCTGACCTGGACTCTGACCAGTCGGAGGAGTTTTGACCCTCCGCCTGCTCCCCATCCGCCCGCCCTGGGTGATGGTTCCCTTTGGAGGACTTCTGGGGCCGTCCCTTGAGGGGGGGGTTCTGTCATGGCCTCAACCCCTGCTGCAGCATTGCCTAATTGCCTTCAATTATCCCCACCTGTCCTCAATTCACCTACTCACAACCCAGCCAATAGCACTGCTGCATTCAGCAATCTACCTGTGTATTTAAAGCCCAGATTTTCATTTCCACTCTGTCAGACCGTCTGCGAAGCCTGCCTGTTACCTGCCTGCCTAGCTCTCTGAATCTGACTCTCCTTGCCGAATCTGAACCTGCCTGACTGCTGCCTTCTCTCCTGCCCTAGTAACTCGACCTGCCTTTTGCTTTTGGAAACCTGACTTCTGCCTAGCCCTTGTCTGTACTGCTGCCATCTTTTCACCTGCCCTGCTGGTCCTGTCAATAAATTGTTGAAAACGTGACGCATTTGTGGTCCTCCTCTGTCGGGTCCGTGACAAGTAGTAATATCTTCATTGATTTTGCTTGCAATGAAAAAACACAGTGACCCCCCCCCCCCCACCCCATTCTCTATCATTTTACACAAAACTCCAAAAATGAGCTGGACAAAAGTATTGGCACTCTTTGAAAAATCATGTGATGCTTCTTTAATTTGTGTAATTAACAGCACCTGGTACTCACCTGTGGCACATAACGGGTGATGGCAATAACTAAATCACACTTTCAGCCAGTTAAAATGGATTAAAGTTGACTCAACCTCTGTCCTGTGTCCTTGTGTGTACCACATTGAGCATAGAGAAAAGAAGAGCAAAGAACTGTCTGAGGACTTGAGAAGCAAAATTTTGAGGAAGCATGGGCAATCTCAAGGCTACAAGTCTCCAAAAACCTGAATGTTCCTGTGTCCACCGTGCAAAGTGTCATCAATAAGTACAAAGCCCATGGCACTGTGGCTAACCTCCCTAGATGTGTATGTAAAAGTAAAATTGACGAGAGATTTCAACGAAACATTGTATGGATGGTGGGTAAAGAACCTCGATGTTACGACTACCCCTGGTGGTCAGGGGCCGCGAGCGTAACATAAGACGGCAGGTGTGTAAGGAGGCAGTGACAAATCAAAAAAGCAAATTAAAAGAGTTTATTTAACAGAAAATAAGGCAATGGACAGAGCACATAAACATTTACCCAACCCCCTGCACTATGCAGCAAACACCAAATAAAAGTTCCGAAAATCCCAAACTAAACCTACAACCCAAAATAACTTCCAAACTAAATCACTACAGTGGCAGGCACCTATTGTGCCCCAAAATACAGTACATGGGTGGTGTTGCCGTTCTATCTAATGGACTAATACAGAGAGTTAGTACCTTCGTGTGGTGGGAGACAATGAATACCTGCAGGTGTATACCTAAAGTCCCTAACCTCTGTGCCAGCCTAACGAAAAAGACAAAAGAGATCATTTATAAAAAAGTGGCAGAAAACAAACTTCACAAACAGAAGATAACAGGCTTCAACAAACAACACAACCAAATTGAGAGCTGCCACCGCCTCCCCTGAACAGAGCAAACAATTCAACTTACTGTATATAGTGGCAGGACGAACAGATGATTGAATGATTAACTAATGATGAAGTGGTTCCAGCTGTGGAGGCCCTCTGTGATCACACAGGTGGAAACTACTGCAAAGGAAAAATACAGGTGAAAACCAACATAAACCAGTACAAAGTGAAAGGGAAAATAAACATACCTGAAAAAAAAAGCATGAATTACTCCCCATCCGTAACACTCTCTCCCTAAAATTTCAACTTCCAGTTGATAAACAGGCCTATCCGGAATAGGCCGTCCATCTCATGCAAGTGAATTTCAGAAAGCCACAGAGAAGTAACAAAACCGGCATCTACCTAAACCAAAGACGCGAAAAAAATAATACCCCGGACTACTCCATGGACTAGAGCTAGGTTTCGCCAGACCATGCTCGAGAAGGTACTGAGCCTCCCGTCTCATGGCTGCCCTCTTCACTGCATCAACCCAATATGGATGCTGTTTTATGGGTCGTGCATCTCCGACATCAATGTCGTGCTTTAAGATGTTCGTTTGGGATGGAACGATCTCCAAACAACACTGTTTTTAAAAATCAAGCACTCCAAATCCTTCTACTGGTCAGCGCTCAGATCAGTCATCAGACTCGACAAATTGTTTAACATTTTCGTGTTAGACAACCGAGGAGTTGCAACTGGAGCCTACGGGTGTCCAACCCGTTGTCATCACACTCCGTTAAGGACCCCTCAGAACAGGGAACAGTCACAGCAACTGCAGCCACTAAAGGCCCACTCCCAGTACTGGAATGGTTATGATACGGTTTGAGCATGTTAACATGGCATATGCGTTTTTTCGCTTACGGTCGGGAGTCTTGATGGCGTAATAGGTTTCACTGAGCTTTTTCTCCACAGTATATGGACCTGAAAACCGAGCAGACAATGATGAACCTGGAACAGGTAACAAGACCAGTACCTGGTCACCCGGCCCAAAAGAACGACAAACGGCGGTCTTATCATACCGTTTTTTCATGTTGCTCTGCATTCCCGACAACTCTCTTTGGCCAAACTACATGCACTGTGTAGCCACTCACGAAACCGGCTCACATAACTGAGGATGTTTCTCTTCTTTGGCAGTCCCGCACCTAGGATTTCATCTTTTAAAACCTTTAAAGGCCCTCGTACAGTGTGGCCAAATACGAACTCTGCTGGACTGAAACCTAGGGATTCTTGTACAGTCTCTCTGACTGCAAAGAGAGCTAAAGGGACAGCATCATCCCAGTCCCTACTGTTATCAAAACAGTACTTCCGCAAGATTGATTTTAATGTGCCGTGCCATCGCTCCAACGCTCCCTGTGACTCCGGGTGATATGCACTAGATGTTCGATGTGTGATAGACAATGTTTTTAACACCTGCTCGAAAATACCAGAAAGGAAATTAGTACCCTGATCAGTTTGTACCAATTTCGGCAGCCCAAAAGTAGAAAAGAACTTGATCAGAGCCTTGACTACAGACTGCGATGTTATTTTTCTGAGTGGTATTGGTTCAGGATATCTTGTCGCACACTAGGGCTGTCAAAATTATCGCGTTAACGGGCGGTAATTAATTTTTAAAATGAATAACGTTAAAATATTTGACGCATTTAGCGCACATGCCCCGCTCAAACAGATTAAAATGACAGCACAGTGAAATGTCCACTTGTTACTCGTGTTTTGTCGCCCTCTGCTGGTGCTTGGGTGCGACTGATTTTATGGGTTTCAGCACCATTAGAATTGTGTAATAATTGACATTTTTTGATTGAAAATTTTATTAAAACGAAAACATTAAGAGGGGTTTTAATATAAAATTTATATAACTTGTACTAACATTTATCTTTTACGAAATACAAGTCTTTCTATCCATAGATCGCTTTAACAGAATGTTAATGCCATCTTGTTGATTTATTGTCATAATAAACAAATACTGTACTTATGTACCGTATGCTAAAGGTATATATCCGTCTTGTGTCTTATCTTTCCATTCCAACAATAATTTACAGAAAAAAAAAGGCATATTTTATAGATAGTTTGAATTGACATTAATTTTTAAGTTGCAATTAACTCGAATAAAAATTTTAATCGTTTGACCGCCCTACGCGACACACATCATAGTGAGTCAATATTGATTACCTCTCTTTGTCTTAGGTAGCAGGCCGACGCAATCGACAAGAATGTGGTGTATAAGGGGTCCGGTTTAAGTACCTGATTTGGCTTCCCCACCAATTGGCACGTGTGGCATGTACGGCAATATTGCAAAACATCCTTCTTCAAACCTGGCCAGAAAAAAAATGTCCCAATACACGATCATATGTTTTTGTTACTCCCAAATGCCCCGCCCATGCATTTTCGTGAGCTAGTGATAAAACTGCATGGCGGTAACATACAGGGGTAACTACTTGAACAACGCTAAAATCGGTGTCCAAACGAGACTTCCATCTTCTTAACAGCAACCAGTCTTCAATGAAATACTTTGCCTCTTTGTTCTTGAAGTCATGTGGGTGCTGAACAGCCTCAAAACATTTGTCCCAACTGGTATCAGATTTCTGAGCAGCAATAAGGTCATTGCGAGTCATAGCTAAAGCAATAGCATCAAATGCCGATCCATTTGACCCAGACTCTGTAGTCGCACTCTTCTCAGGGTCAACTAAGCCGTCTGTGAAAAAGGTGTTCGATAAATCGACTACATTACCCAGCTTTTTCGATTGTGCACGAGTGACGACGCATACCGGGAACACGTCAGGGTAACCCTATACCAATTCATCCGGTAGCGACGCATCAGGTTTCTGCACAACTTCCAACACAGGCGCGACTTTTCCACCTGCAATGTCGTTCCCAAACAAAAAAGTGACACCTGGCATCAGCAGCGATGGGCGGACACCAACCGAAATTGTGCCTGCCAAGAGATCACAATACAAGTTTATCCAATGTAAAGATACAGTGAGGTATTCCAAGTCAATTCCCTCGGACCACTACACTCGAGCCACACGAAGACTCTTCATTAAAAGGCAATACAACACCCAAGATAAAAGATTGTGCTGCTCCGGTGTCACGGAGGATGCGAACTGAGCACTTTTCGCCTGAGCCTACAGAAACATAACCGTCAAGCATAAAAGGTTCTTAAGAGGAAAGCCCACCTTAGTTTACTCGAACTGGTTCAGCAGGCACAGTGCATAATCCATTCGGGGAAGATTCAGCCTTTCGGTCTATTTTTCCGCTCTAGACAGTTGGCAATTAAATTATCATTTTTATGACAAAGAAAACAGCGACGTTCCGCCAAGGTAGGTGGCGACGCCCGTCCTGACTGAGACCGGCTTTTAAAACTCAATTTACTCTTGTCCCGTTTCTCAACGTAATCACATACTCATCTACCAGCACAGCTGCCTCGGACACATTAGTGACTTTCTGTTCATTTAAATAAGTGGCCAACCGATCCGATAGACTATTCTTAAAATCCTCCATCAAAATTAAATCAAAGAGATTTAAAATCTGCAACTTCACTCGCCTTCAACCAACGATTGAAAAAAAGAGTGCTTTTCACTAGCAAACTCAAATGTTTTTTCCGGGGCTTTTCAGTGAATCCGAAAACGCTGTCTGTATGCTTCAGGAACAAGGCTATACGAACGCAAGACAGTCTCTTTTAACGTAGCATAAGTCACGCTATCCCTCAGAGGCATTTTATTCACGTCGCGAGCTTTACCAGTCAACTTGCTCTGCAGCAAGGGCACCCACGCCTCCAGAGGCCATTTAAAAGCCGTGGCTATTCTTTCGACGGTCTCAAAATACTCGTCCGCCTCCGACTCACGGGATTCGGGGACGAGACCAATTTGTCGACTAGCGTCAAATGGCTTATGTGAAGAATCATCACCCTGAGTTGCGACAAAATTAGCTCCTAACGTTACATCAAGCCTTTTACTCTCTACCTCCAATTCCTTTAATTGGACAGCATTTCTAGCCTCAAGCTCTAATTTATACATGGCCTGCTGATATTTGTACTCGAACTCGCGGTCCCTCTCCTCCTTCTCAAGCTTCAAGCGAGCTAAGCGAACCCTTAACCGAGGGGACGAACTGGCTCCATTTAAAGAGGACCTACAGCTAGTGGGAGGAACCGCACTCCCCACAACCCGAAAAACTGGAGGAATTTCCTCCCGAGAATCCGACAGACCCCCTACCCCCACAACGTACACGCCCTCCTTGACCAGCAAACCAACGACCGACACTTTGAGCTTAGCCCAAGTCTTAGACATTGAGAGCTCAACTCCAAAATGCGCACCGATCGCACACATAATCGGCCTTTTAGATTGGTCCAACAGCCCCACGGTGGGACCAACCAGGAAATCTTTAACACTAAAACCCGTGGCTATTGTCTACCAGGGCGCGCAACGAAGCACCCCCCCAATTTTTTTTTTTTTTTTTTTTTTTAAATTCTCTTTCTTTAGCACCAAAACGCAAACAAAACCTGCAATCCGACCACCACTGCACACCAACAAAACAGCCATCTCCGCGGAACCACAAAGCTCCCGGACCCCTGGTGTAAGGAGTACCCCTGGTGGTCAGGGGCCGCGAGCGTAACATAAGACGGCAGGTGTGAAAGGAGGAGGCAGTGACAAATCAAAATCGCAAATTAAAAGTTTATTAAACAGAAAATAAGGCAATGGTCACAGAGCACACAAACATTCACCCAACCCCCTGCACTATTCAGCAAACACCAAATAAAAGTTCCAAAAATCCCCATCTAAACCTAGAAACCAAAATAACCCCCAAACTAAATCACTACAGTGGCAGGCAACTATTATGCCCAGAAATACATGGTTGGTGTTGCCGCTCTATCTAATGGACTAATACAGAGAGTTAGTACCTACAGTACGTGAGGTGGGAGACACAATGTATACCTGTAGGTGTATGCCTAAAGTCAATACCTCTGTGGTCTGTGCCAGCCTAAATAAAAAGAGATCATTAATAAACAAGTGGCAGAAAACAAACTTCACAAACAGAACCAAAGTCATAACATAACAGGCTTCAACAAACCAACACAACCAAATTGAGAGTTGCCACCGCCTTTCCTGAACAGAGCAAACAATTCAACTTATATAGTGGCAGGACAAACAGATGATTGGATGATTAACTAATGATGAAGTGGTTACAGCTGTGGAGGCCCTCTGTGATAACACAGGTGGAAACTACTGCAAAGGAAAAATACAGGTGAAAACCAACATAAACCAGTACAAAGTGAAAGGGAAAACAAACATTACTGAACAAAAGCATGAATTACTCCCCATCCGTAACAGTAAAATCCAAACAAGTTCAAGCTGTCCTGCAGTCCGAAGGTACGACAGTGTCAAACTGTACTATCCATCGGCATCTGAATGAAACGGGACTCTATGGTAGGATACCCTGGAAGACCCCTCTTATGACCCAGAGACATAAACAAGCCAGGCTGGAGTTCGCCAAAACTTACTTAAGAAATCTAAAATCGTTTTGAGAGAATGTTTGGTCAGATGAGACAAAGATAGAGCTTTTTTGGAAAAGGCATCAACATAGAGTTTAAAGGGAAAAAAACAAGGCCTTCAAAGAAAAGAACATGGTCTCCACTGTCAAACATGGTGGAAGTTCTCTGATGTTTTGGGGTTGCTTTGCTTCCTCTGGCACTGGACTGCTTGACCGTGTGCATGCCATTATGAAGTCTGAAGACTACCAACAAATTTTGCAGCATAATGTAGGGCCCGGTGTGAGAAAGCTGGGTCTCCCTCAGAGGTCATGGGTCTTCCAGCGGGACAATGACCCAAAACACACTTCAAAAAGCATTAGAAAATGGTTTCAGAGAAAGCACTGGAGATTTCAAAAGTGGCCAGACCTGAATCCCATAGAACACCTGTAGAAAGATTTGAAAATTGCAGTTTGGAGAAGGCACCCTTCAAATCTCAGAGACCTGGAGAAGTTGGCCAAAAGAAGAATGGTCTAAAATTCCAGCAGAGCATTGTAAGAAACGCATTGATGGATAATGGAAGCGGTTGTTCACAGTCATTTTGTCTAAAGGTTGTGCTACCAAGTATACTAGGCTGAGGGTGCCGATACTTTTGTCCGTCCCATTTTTGGCGTTTTGTGTAAAATAATAATCATTAAAAAAAAAAATCATTCTCTTTTGTGTTTTTCATTGCAAGCAAAATAAATGAAGATATTACTTCCAAAACATTTGTAATCACAATTATTTTCTGGGAGAAATTGAGCATTATCTGACAGAATTGCAGGGGTGCCAATACTATTGGCCAGCACTGTTTATGCACACATATATATTGTACTAGTATATGATGTTATTCTACCAGAGGTGGCCAGTATCACAATAAGATAATTAAAGTAAAAGACTTCATTTATCATTTTAGGAAGGCATTTCATTAAGACCCGGGCAATTTTGCACATGAAAAAAAAAATCCCAAATTGTTCTATTTGAAGCAATAAATAGGATAGGAGGTTTAAGTTTCGTTTTGCAGATATATATATATATATATATATATATATATATATATATATATATATATATATATATATATATATATATATATATATATATATATATATATATATAGTGTATCATCAGTATTATTATTTAACCTGAACTAACTTTAACCGAGAAATTGAGAGAAAAAAATAAACACGATCCACACTCCATACCAGTTGGTGGCGTTAATGCACCGAAAAGTTATTTGCCAACCAACATTAAGACAGGTAGAGGAAGAAGAAAGTAGAGGAAGTCGTTGTTTCTCATAAATGTGTGTCACTGCGTTTTGTCCATGAACATAAACGATGATTCGATTATTAGAAACAATATTTTTTTTCTATTTCATATCACACATTCCTATTACGTTATTCATCGACTTGCAACCTATTCTACCAGCACAGCTGTATCCCCAAACTGTAAGTAATGGTTTTGCACGACGTTGAACTTGGCTCCACTGTCTCGACTTTTCACCTATGGACTGCAAATAATTCCAATTTAAACTACTGCAGTTTCGCTACATTTCCTGTAGGTGACAATGTTTGCATGTGTATTGGCTGCGTTCACACACCTACAGATTAAAATACTGTAATGTAGTTATTCTGCCTCACATTTCTTGCCTGTTCCACATTATATCCTTTCCCTGCTTTTGTATGAAACTGTTTATGAAAGATTCTGATAGGGAAACAGTGATTTGTCTTCAATGTGTACAACACTGGCTCTTACCTTCAGTGTAACAAATTGATATTCACTCTTAATTGGTACAAAATATGTCGTGGAATTTCTCGTCTGTTCTACACTCTCCACTATGCAAGCCTTTAATTGACATCCAAATTGAAAAATGTATAATTTTGAATTCAAAGTAGCCTACTGTCCAAGATTTGCAATTTTCAATGAATGATGCAAACTTGTTTTACCCCACAATGAGAGTAATGTATATGGAGGTAGATTTGTGTCTTTATTATTCAATCAAAAGAAAAGTTGCTTCGATCAAATAAAAAGTTGCTTCAATCAAAATATATGTTTTCAATCGAAGAAAACGTCACTTCAATCAAAAAAAAATGTGTTTGAATGCAAAAATAAATTTGAAACTCAAAAAAATATATTTGAAGACTATTTTTCTTTGATTGAATTTTATTTTTTTGATTAAAGTCAAGTTTTTTTTGATTGAAACACCATTTTTGATTGAAGTCATGTAATTTTGCGTTTGGACCACATTCTGGCTAGGACATTTGTGTCTTTATTATTCAATCAAAAAATAAATTGCTTCAAACAAACAAAAAAATATTTTCAAAAGAAAAATCACTTCAATCAATTTAAAAAAAAAAAAAATCAATCGTAGAAAAAAAGGTTTGAATGTGAAAAAATATTTGAGACTCAGAAATTCGCATTTGAACACTTTATTTTTCATTCAAACTGTTTTCTTTCATTGAAGCAATCCTTTTTGTGTTTGAGCCATATTAGGGGTAGGACATTTGTGTCAAAATCATTCAATCGCAATAAAAGTTGCTTTAATCAAAAAACTATTTTTAATCAAAGAAAAAAATCATTTGCAAAAACTTTTTTTTTTTTAAATACATTTTTTATTTGAAATATATATATATTTTTATTTAAGTGTCACTTTTTTTGAAAAGCAAAAAGTTTTAAACTTTTTTTTTTTTTTTTCAAAGTGGAAAAAGTTTTGAAGGCACTTTTTTTCGATTCAATCATTTTGACACAAAGATTCAACTTCAACGCTAGTTCCGGTGTGTTTGATTGGCAGGTGGCTACGCAAATGACATAAAAGTATGAAGCAAGCATAATGGCCACCAGGGCTCCATCCAGCCATCGGAGTCTGTTGGAGTCTAAGCCGAATATAGGGCACCGGTACGGGCGTGTGACATCGGCATTTCACCGGAGTACGGTGCCCTGTTGCTTAATGTGATTTAACACGGCGAACTTCACCCGCTGCCCTGACGTGACGGTTGGCAATTGGTTCCAACCGGAGTGTCCGCGACGCGCCGGTACGGGAGTGGTCGGCAAGTGGCCCGACACTAGCCTGCCCAGTAAGCGAGTGGACTACCGGCGAGTCGCCGGCGTCCACGCCGGCAGCCTCATCGCTTCAGCTTTGAATGAGTGCCGTGTCATTCGCGGGGCATCCACTCGACAGCCGGCCTTCGCGCCTGGGGGGTGATATCGGGGTCCGACCAGTGTGCCACGACAGGGCACCGTACCGTTGCGGGTACTCCTTCTTCGATTGAAAATATATATTTTGATTGAAGCAACTTTTTATTTGATCGAAGCAACTTTTTTTTTGATTGAATTATAAAGACACAAATCTACCTCCATAAATGTAGAGGTCTTTGCATTTCACACAAGCCATTTCTGCCTCCAAGGTAGATGTCACTAAACTATCCTCCCTAACTCCGGTGTCCAATTTTTTTGTGGACAATTTAGAAACACGTGTAGTTTTTATTTTATCTGTTGATTTTACATACCGTATTTTCCGCACTATAAGGGGAAAAATACACAGGCGACGAGCTAGACGAAATGCGAAAGTCATCGCTCTTGAGCTGAAAGCCAACACACGGGTTGCGATGCGACTAATGGCAAGCGACAGCGACACGCATCGCCCTGTGTATGTTCGTCATCCCCAGTCTATTATTGGATTGGCTATGAATTTGGAGGGCATTTCAAAATTTACGGTCTTTTCTGAGCACCAACAACTTCCCATATTGCTGCTTTATTATTTATGTAACGGAAATCATGCCGAGAAGTATCATAAAGTATGTGCTGATCGCATGTACACTGCTAAAATGACACACTCCTCCATTTTGACGGTTTTTTTTTTCTTGTAATGACAAGCAATGTTATACAATTATTGAAACTTGTAAAGAACAGCAAACGTACATGAGATACAAAAGAAAAATACAATATCCATGTTGATAGTTTTTTTTTCCCCACTTGTGTGTGCACATGTTTAAATTTACATACAGTGCTGCCCAAAAGTATTGCACCCCTGCAATTCTGTCAGATTATGCTCAATTTCTCCCAGAAAATGATTGCAATTACAAATGCTTTGGTAGTAATATCTTCATTTATTTTGCTTGCAATGAAAAAACACCAAGGAGAATGAAAAAATTTTTTTTTAAATCATAAGGGTGTAACGGTACATGTATTTGTATTGAACCGTTTCGGTACGTGGTGCTCGGTTTGGAACGGACGCATACCGAACGAATATCTGACGTAATGTAACCCTTACTTTTCGAGGCTGTCAGTCGATCGGGTTACAGTTTCTTTGTGTAGATAATATATTTACTCCGTCTTCTCTACTATAATGAGGACCAACACGGTAGGACAGTATAACCCAGAAACGTCAACTGCGCGACAACGTGGCCGCCGCGAGAACGCAGTGAACTCGACGCACGTGAAAAGAATGGCAGAGTTTATTATTTGACGCGAGACGCGACCCTCCTGCGTCAATACTACTACCGGTAGCTAGGATCGGGCAGACCAGAAGTCACTCGTGTAAAAATACGGTGGATCCGATTTTCAATGGTCGATTTTCAAACTAATATGCATTTGTATCCCACTTTTTGAGTCCATCAGATCTCTTGAGTGGTAGATCAGGGCACAGTTGACTTGTCTTTGTTGATTTACTGCTGTCTTCTTCAATATAATAATAACCAACACGGCCCGTGTTCAATACAAAACCCTCCTACCACAACAAAACAAGTAGGAACTAATATTCACATAGGAACTCAAGTTATACAATATACAATGTAAATGAATACTACATCACATTTGTAAAATATAAACACATAATAAAATAAATAATAGCCCATTTAAATAAAATAAGTTGAAATGAGCTAAAACACCTGTAATTAAATAATAAGAATAATACACAGATCCCGCTTACACAATTAAATATATTAATTTCTGTGTGGCGCTTTAACTTGAGAAAATCCACCAATAAAGCTTTTGAAAACCGTTCATAAGAAAGAAAAAAAAAAGATTCATTGAGGCATTTCATTTGTAAAATACATGTTAAAATCTTTGTCATTGGGATTGCTTTACTCTTTAGCACAGGACTTCTTTTTTCTTCTTTCTTTCAGAAAGAAAGCTGACCGATATGCGGGGTCTGAAAGGCAAATTGTTGTTGGATTATCTTTAAATACCCGCTACTTTTTGAGCAGAATTCTAGCTTTGTATAGGCTAATGTTCCTATTGTTGAAAGCACAAAGGTGTGTAATAAACAACTAGCACATTTATATTTTGCATTTTGTTTTCTTACTGTACCAAAAATGAACCGAACCGTGACCTCAAAACCGAATTTTGTGTACCGTTACACCCCTATTAAATCATTATCATTTTACACAAAACTCCAAAAATGGGCTGGAGAAAAGTATTGGCACCCTCAACCTGATACTTGGTAGCACAACCTCTGGACAAAATAACTCCGAACAACCACTTCCGGTATCCATCAATGAGTTTCTTACAATGCTCTGCTGGAATTTTAGACCTTCTTTGGCCAACTGCTCCAGGTTTCTGAGATTTGAAGGGTGCCTTCTCCAAACTGCCATTTTCAGATCTCTCCACAGGTGTTCAATGGCAGTGTCTCCCAACCAGGGGTGCGCATACCCCTAGAGCAGTACTTCTCAAATGGTGGGGCGCGCCCCCCCAGGGGGGCGCAGAGCGATGCCAGGGGGGGGCGTGAGTGACCTCGGGGAACATGCTTTTTTTTTTTTTTGCCGTACTAGAATAAAGTGTACTTGCACATCCACTCCGTGGGTGGCAGTGGCGCTCTCATTTTCAAAGTGCGTGCAGTATTTTTGAAGTAAGCAAGAGCACACGGAAGAGACTCATGCAGAGCTGGACTCACGCAGCGACCCACTGTCTTCTTCGGTTCTCACGTGTCCGGCCGAGAAGTGCCGTTTTCGGCTTGGGATCGTCACGACCACCGCCCTCACCTACGGTTCTCCCTCGGCCGCCGAGAATGCGCTTTTTTCGGGCCGTTTGCCTTTGACTTTTAATATAGTGGGAAATGAGGAAAGACCACTGTTTACTGAGTCTAAAAATGATTATAGCGGAGAAGCCAAATCAGGTAAGACGCCACTTAAAGACATTAGACCTCAATCTCATTGATAAGCCGCTTGATTGTTTTTCAGCGAAAATGTGCCGAATATTGCCAATTGTCACAGTCGTCCCGCTTTGTCAGTGTTATATCAGTAAACCAGTGAGCACTGTGGTGAATCAGCGAAAATAAAAACTTTCCTTCTGTCCAAAGACTTTTTCCCCCCCTTCTATTCAGTTTTGGGTTTTTTTCGGTCAAATTTTTTGGCATGATGTCCTGAAGAGTAAATGTTTCTAATCAATTTGAATTTGTTATTATTTACTGATTTTATTACATTTTATTTTTCAGTATCAAATGGTCAAAAATGTACCTTGAGTGTATTTTTACAGTTTGGATGTGACTTTTTTTTTTTTTTTTTTTTTAACTTCAGGCAAATTGATGCGCGTTAAGTCTTTTCTGTTACAAGCAACACAACGTTAAAAAAGTTATACTTTATTATAAGTTGATCTATGTTACTTTTTTTCTTTAATAGAAAAAAAAGGACACAATGTTAGGCTGAGGCGTACTTATAATAGTAATATAGACGAATGATACTATTTACAGTGGCGGCAGAGAGTTGGGGGGGGGGGGGCGCGAAACATTTACGTCTTCCTTGGGGGGCGTAACAGAAAATAATTGAGAAGCACTGCCCTAGAGGTACGTGAACAGTTAGGAATTTATTTCCAAGATGTTTCTAGAGGTGCACGATAATTATCGGACCTGATAATAGGAATTATGACATCATCCCAATAAATCCGATAATATTATATACAGTATTATCGGGCCTATTAATGATATTTTTGGCACGGTGTCGGATTGGGATGTGTGCGTTTTTTTCCCACTACTGTTTTGCTTGTATGCAAAGTTTTGTTACTGTTCTAGAAGGGTGTATATTTCCTTCACTGAGTTATAAACCTTACTATGGCAATTAGCAAATGTTTGCATTTTACAGTGTTATGTTCTTGAGAGGCCTTTTGGTTATTGAAAGGTTTGCTGTTCTATAATTGCCAGGAAAAGAAAGTTGTTTCATGGACCAAGACCACAGAAGTCTCCTCTCCTGTTGCACCAAATGTTTTATCTGCTGACAAAGCACAATACTTGTTGGGTTTATGTTTGTTTTAGATCGGTGCTCATTGTTCAGGGGAACACATCGTCAATGATATTGACTGATTGATTGTGATTGACTCAAATTATATTTATTTGAAAAAATTAATATGGGCACTTTATTTGAAGTCAAAACTGTTCTTGTCTTTGTTTTGCTCATTATAATAATGTTAATGTCATCATGAAAATTCTGGTTCGGTCAAAGGCAAATCTGTGCTGAATCAACCATTAGTATTTTTGACCTACAGGTGTTGAATAACTCAGGTTAATATACAATGAAAAATTATATATGTATTATCGGTAATTGTATTGGCCTTGAGGAGCAGGAAGTTATCGATATCGGTTCCAAAAAATTGATATCGTGCACCCCTAGATGTTTCATTCTGTCGTAAGTCCGTCAGTAAAATCAGAAAGCAGGTCTTGGACAAGCAGTCCAGTGCCAGAGGTAGCAAAGCAATCCCAAAACATCAGGGAACCTCCGCCATGTTTGACTGTGGGGACCGTGTTCTTTTCTTTGAAGGCCTTGTTTTTCCCCTGTAAACTCTGTTGATGCCTTTTCGCAAAAAGCTCTACTTTTGTCTCATCTGACCAGAGAACATTCTTCCAAAATGTTTTTGTCTTTCTCAGGTAAGTTTTGGCAAACTCCAGCCTGGCTTTATTTATGTCTCTGGGTCAGAAGTGGGGTCTTCCTGGGTATCCTACCATAGAGTCCCTTTTCATCCAGACGCTGACGGATGGTACGGGTTGACACTGTTGTACCCTCAGACTACAGGACAGCTTGAACTTGTTTGGATGTTAGTCGAGGTTCTTTATCCACCTTCCGCACAATCTTTTGTTCAAATCTCTCGTCAATTTTTCTTTTCCGTCCATATCTAGGGAGGTTAGCCACAGTGCCATGGGCTTTACACCCATGGCACTGATAACACTGCGCACGGTAGACATGAGAACATTCAGGTCTTTGGAGATGAACTTGTAGCCTTGAGATTGCCCGGGCTTCCTCACAGTTTTGCTTCTCAAGTCCTCAGACAGTTCTTGGTTTTCTTTCTTTTCTCCATGCTCAACGTGGTACACGCAAAGACACAGGACAGAGGTTGAGTCAACTTTAATCCATTTTACCTGGCTGCAAGTCTGACTATGTTATTGTCATCTGTTATGTGCAGGTGATGTTAATTACACAAATTAAAGAAGCATCACGTGATTTTTCAAAGGGTGCCAATACTTTTTTCTGGCCCATTTTTGTTTTGTTTTGTGTTAAATGATAATGATTTAAATTTTTTTCCATTCTGTTTTGTGTTTTTTCATTTCAAGCAAAATCAATGAAGATATTACTACCAAAGCATTTGTAATTGCAATCATTTTCTGGGAGAAATTGAGCATTATCTGACAGAATTGCAGGGGTGCCAATAGTTTTGGCCAGCAGTGTGTACACTGTATACAGTCTGTGCACGCACACACACAGAAACACATTTGCTTTGTACTATTTAGAGTCAATCAAAATGATTGATTTTGTAAAAAAACATCGGCCAGGAAAGTTCCAAAGCTAGACTCTTTGAGTTTGAAAACAAATTATTCCAATTTTCCCAATGCTTTTTTGTTAACGGGTATAATTTAAAAGCTTGGTCAACTTCTTTTTTGTTGTCTTCCATTTGGACGCAAATCATTGATTTTATCCAAAGTGACATGGCCGTGAAAATGCCATTGCTTGATGCTTTGAGCCAAATTTATTCAGTCTTGTGCCAATGGGATTTTTCCATAATGGTCATCATTTGCCAACTTTAGCGTCACTCACCATGACTTTGCTTTGTAAAATTGAGCCAAAACCATTTTAGTCCTTTTGATTCATTGGTTTAAATGTCTTCTGTCCTCTAGCTAAAAGACCTACTCAAGTGGTATGCAAATGAGTTTAAAGACCCACTGCTGCTGCACCCTCCGGAGTGGTTCAAGTCTTTCATCGTTTGTGAGGGTTTGCTGCAAATGCCGTTCTTCCCGATTGCAGCATATGCTTTCCTCAAAGGTCAGTTTAACAAAACCATCTCCTCGCACACAAATGTTAACTTAAGGTGCATTAAAAACACCCCCCCCCCAAAAAAAAAAAAACAAAAACAAACACAAACAATATGGCTTGATATTTCAGGTGAGCTAACTTTCTTCATTTTTAATTTGTGGTTAAATTTGGCAAACAAGCATGCAAAGAAGAAAAAATGTTCAAAATATACACAGGATGGAAAAATCAAAGTACAATTAAGAGCCATTTTTAGTTGAAGAAAGTAAAGGAATTAGCTTTGGTGAAGTGATATAGGCAATTGTGACAGTTCAGAGTAACATCAGTACTTTGGCCAGCAATGTTTATTTGTGCGTATATATAGACAAGTTTCCTGAGCAAAATATGGGCGGCACCATCTTGGACAATGTCTGCCTCAAACTTTTGGTTCAGAAAAAACAACATGAATTAAGTTAAAGTAAGCAGTGTTTTGAAAAAGGTAAAACTGCAAAATTAAAGCAGAGGAACTCATGGAATCTCCAGAAATGGATTCAGCACGACGTCGATGTGTCACTTTGTTGATCATACGTGGACAAAACTATAACAACGTGTCAGCCTGTGTTAACGTGAGGTATAGATTGATACGCCGGCCACTTGTGTGACCAAAATGAGATGAAATTACACATATTACATTTGTCAAATGCAGAAGGGCTGACACTCATTTTGTAATTACAAGGGAATTCTACAAGGTATGTACATATTAGAGGTGTGCATCGGTACTGCCCTCACGATTCGATTCGATTACGATTCGGAGGGCCACGATTCGATTCGATTCGATTAAGAGGGTCACGATTCGATTCGGTTCGATTTGGCAATGCATTGCGATGCCTTAAAGCCTGGGATGCATTAAAATTGTAAAGCAAAGCATATTTTTTGTGAATCATGAGGCAACACAAGCGGTCAGACATTAAACAACTTTTTATTGGCTCTTGTGTCACTCCTGGTTGAAGTCAAATGAAAATACTTTTCGATATATATTTCTTTTAAAAAAACAAAAAACAGATCACAGCATTTAATTGGTGATTTGAATGAGACCAGGGCTTTCTCTTTTTTTTTACACACAGTAGCAGCCTTTCACACAGTGCAACATCTGAACTCCTGTGCAAAATCAGTAATAACAGTCACTGTATTTTAGTCACAACAACCCATCGATAAAAATATTCAAGTAAATATTAAAGAAAGCGACAAAGAAGATATTGTAGTGCAGCAGCATCTTTATCGCAATATCAATCCAGGGATCAGTTCAGTTGCAAACAAAACATCCAACTAAATTGCAATGTAGAACAAAAGTAAAATGTAGGCCTAGCCCACTATATATGTGCAATCAACTTAGAAATGCAATTAGTAAGTACCACATAACAATAAAAAATAATGAATTAAAATGAAGTGCAGCAGCATTTTAGCAGCCATAACAATCTGTTTCAACATGAGGAAATATCATTTTTTTGCAATTGAGAGAGCAGAGAGATAGTATTCAATTCAATTCAATTTTATTTGTATAGCCCTCAATCACAACAGAGGTCTCAAAGGGCTTTACAGAGGCAATATGATACACAATTAGAAAAGAAGCAACAAAGATGAATAGATACAGTTCAAGTCCTGGGTATCCCCTATCCTAAGACCCTCCATGCCGGCAAGGAAAAACTCCAAAAACTCCAGAGTCAATTGGGAGAAAAATGAGAAACCTTGGGGAGTACCACAGTCAGGAGAGATCCACTCCCAGGACGGATAGACAGGAATCCCAGAACGGCTAATGGGAATTAGCAAGCGAAATTATAATCCGTAAAAATACAGTGGAGTAAAGGATAGAGGTGTGCAAAATTTCCGATTCTTAGATTATTCGCGATTCGGCCGTGGAAGATTCGAGAACGATTCACAAACATCCAAATTCCGATTATTGAAATATGCCAAGTAAAGCGGAAGTACAACACACTCAGCGCGCCGCGCGGGCTTCGGGACGGAACGGAGCGGGAGTAGCTAAACATTATGCTTCTCATTAACCGGCCCCTCGGGTAATGCCAACGCTCAACTCACGGCTCTAGCTCAACTCATGCCACGAGATAAAAAAACACAACAACATACCTGCCTGCTGCCGAAAAGCTGCTACAAGTACAGCTAAGCTACATAATGTTACGGTAGATATCATTTATATAGGACTAGATGGATTGTAGACTCAGTAGCGGTAGCAGCACATCTGCAAAAAGCTAGATGCGGGCGTTAGTAAACGGCCGCCATCTTAAAGCAGTAAACTTCCCTGCAATGCTGTTGTAGCGAACCTTCCAAGCAAACCTAATTAACTTTTTATCTAAAATACTCCTAAATCGGTAAAATACTGACTTGAATCTATCTTTAAAATAGTTTTAAAACTTTCACATGTCAAAAGTAGACAAAAGGGAAATTATGGAATAACGGGAGCAATTTTAACAACTTTAACGGTTGATTCACAACATTAAATTAATTGAATGTAGTTTAAAGCTGCTGATACAGAATGGGGACTGGAGTTTTTTTATTTAATGTTGTTTTTGTATATTTGTTTACTGCTATATGTTAACTTGATACTGAAATAGTAGTTTGGTTTCGCCTGAGAGTATTTTTGAACAATTTTGGAACTAATGTACAAAACTTTATTTAAAAAAAAAAAAAAAAAAAAATTTTTAAAGGGAGGGGGGTGCATCAATAATCGTTTTATAATCGAATCGGAGCCTCTGAATCGTAATCGTAATCGAATCGTTAGGTGCCCAAAGATTCCCAGCTCTAGTAAAGGAGCAAGAAGAGGTCCCTCTGGTCAGATGAGACGGGGGTAGCAGCGAGCACGTCAATCCAGCCAGGGGTCCGGACAGTCAGGAGGCTGCAGCTGAAAAATAGCCCCTCCCCAGAGGGGAGGGGGGAAAGGGGACACCAGGTGACTAGTGATGAAGAGACTAGACAACTAGATATTAACATTGGAAAATAGAAATAAAGTAAGACAAGTGGTAGGTAGAGTAAGAAAAGGAGATAGAACTCAGCGGCTGTACTGCCCCCAGCATTATAGCTTCTAGTGCAGCTTAGACTAAACTGTGAGTCTACTCCGACTTCAACTAGCCTAACCATAAGCTTTGTCGAATAGGAACGTTTTTAATCTAATCTTAAATGTGCAGACTGTCTCGGCTTCTTTAATACTAGCTGGAAGCTGATTCCATAAAACAGGGGCTTGGTGGCTAAAGGCTCTAGCTCCGACAGTACTTTTATAAACCCTGGGAACTACCAGTAGACCTGCATTCTGAGATCGGAGTGTTCTGTTAGGGCGGTATGGAACGAGAGCATCGGTGAGATAAGATGGCCCCAACCCATTAATGGTCTTAAATGTAAGAAGGAGTATTTTAAATTTAATTCTAAACTCGACTGGAAGCCAGTGAAGTGCCTGGAGCACAGGGGTGATGTGCTCTCTTCTATTGGTTCCTGTTAAAAGTCTTGCTGCTGCGTTTTGGACTAGCTGAAGACCTTTTAGAGAGCTTTTAGGACAAGCTGCAAGTAGGGAGTTACAGTAATCCAATCTCGATGTAACGAACGCGTGAATTAATTTTTCTGCATTGCTTTTAGATAAAATATTTCTAATTTTGGCAATGTTGCGCAGGTGAAAGAAAGCCGTTCTACAGGTTTGTTTAATGTGTGCTTTAAACGATAAGTCAGGGTCAAATAAAACTCCTAGGTTTTTAACTGTGGCGCTGGAGGCTACACTTACATTGTCCAGAGTGACTATCTGGGCAGATAAAGAGTCTCTAACACTTTTCGGGCCTATTATAAGGACTTCTGTCTTTTCAGGGTTAAGTAGAAGATAGTTAGTGCTCATCCAGGTATTTATATCTCGGACGCAGGCGCTTAGTTTTTCTACTTGCCTGACCTGCTCAGGTTTAATTGATAAATACAGTTGTGTGTCGTCAGCGTAACAATGAAAGTTAATGCTATGTTTTCTGATGATATTACCTAGAGGAAGCATATACAGCGTAAACAAGATGGGCCCGAGGACAGATCCTTGCGGCACACCATAACTAACTCTAGAGTACGATGATGATTGCTGGTTTACATTGACAAACTGGTACCCATTAGATAAATATGATTTAAACCAGCATAGGGCTGCTCCTCTAATGCCTATGTCACATTCTAATCTCTGCAATAAGATATTATGGTCGATTGTGTCAAAGGCTGCGCTCAGGTCCAGCAGAACCAGGATCGAGACTAATCCAACGTCAGCGGCAAGTAACAAGTCATTAGTTACTTTAACTAATGCGGTTTCAGTGCTATGATGAGCTCGAAAGCCAGACTGGAACTGTTCAAATAAACTATTGTCCTGTAGGTGCTGACAGAGCTGTTTAATTACCACTCTTTCAAGGACTTTGGAGAGAAATGGTAAGTTAGAAATAGGTCTATAATTGGCCAAAATATCAGGATCAAGGATAGTAGAGGTTAGATGGGGCCTAAAAAATCCAGCCCGACCCGACACGGCCCGCTGGTATTGAAGCCCGACCCGGCTTGGAGTGACGCGAAAAAAAAAAAAAAAAAAACGCAGCAGCAGCAATTTATTTTCATTTCTTCGAGATGGCAGAAAAAAACGCATGTTTCTTAATGTTTAAATAGTCTACATATTTTTGTGATCATTATAGAAGCAACGCGTTAACGAAATAACGCTGGGAAAGTTTAATATTTAAAAAAAAAAAACATCCGATTTTGCAAACACACAGAGGAGAGGATTCAAAAGGATCACATTTGTGTTGCCTTTGTGTGCATAAAAAAGTGTCTTTCGTAACAAATTCTCAGTTGGCAGAAAAAAAACCGCAAGTTTTCTTAATGTTTAAATAGTCTACATATTTTTGTGATAATTATAAAATCATTTACACAACGAAATAACGTTGGGAAAGTTTAATATAAAAAAAAAAAAAAAAAACGAGTTTGCAGACACACAGAGGAGAGGATTCAAAAGGATCACATTTGTGTTGCCTTTGTGTGCATAAATAAGTCTTTCGTAACGAATTCTCAGTTGGCAGAAAAAAAACACAAGTTTTCTTAATGTTTAAATAGTCTACATATTTTTGTGATAATTATAAAATCCTTTACACAACGAAATAACGTTGGGAAAGTTTAATATATAAAAAAAAAAAAAACGAGTTTGCAGACACGCAGAGGAGAGGATTTAAAAGGATCACATTTGTGTTGCCTTTGTGTGCATAAATAAAAGTGTCTTTCGTAACGAATCGCAAGCGCCACAGCGGAGGAGAAGAAGAAAAAGCGGGCGGCGCCACTGCTTCATGTGAGTGCACAAGCAAATGCACAATACGGAGAGCCTGCTCTCGGTTTTATCCCATTAAAAAAAATTTTTTTTATAATTAGTCCGGCGCGGGGCGGGCCGACCCGACCCGAACGTGAATGCTTGACATTTTGGGCCCGACCCATTCGGGTTCGGGCACAAGATCTAACCTCTAAGAGATAGGACATAACATAACAATGGCTGAAGCGGAGAAAGAGGGAGCAAGAAAGATTCTTGATGCACCTAAGACATTGAAAGCTGACATCTGGAGACATTTTGGCTTCTATGAGGTTGGTGGGAAACTTGACCAGAGTTATGCAGTGTGTAAAAAATGAAACATGACAATAATAATACAAATGGGGAAACCAAATCCATTGCATCACCGGAATTGCGCAGGGAAGATTTTTGAACGTACTTATATATTTTAAAATGCGCTGAATCGATTCGGCTTGTTGCCCGCATCGAATCGAATCGTCCATGCCCCGCATCGGGATGCATCGCCGCATCGACTATTGTTGACACCACTAGTACATATCATATAAATAAAAATAGTATGTCATTGTTTTTTTATTGCAGCCATTGATCGCAAGAAAACATTTGGACAACATGATTCCATTTCTTGTTTTATTTAAAACGATCGGTGCATGTGCAAAACAGGTTAATAAATCACAATTTATAAAATGATTACAAAAAATATTAACGAAAGTTAAGCATACGAGGAATGTGTTATCAGACAGCAGAGCTTAAGGGAGCCAAACTTTCACCCGACATTACGAGACCCTCAGCGGCATTCATAAGGGCTTTCTCCCGCTGTCCTCGGTAGCTTCAACAGCGTATCTTAAAGTTGCTGCAGATAAAAAGTTCATAGTTGGATTGCGGGATCGAACTCTGACGGTCCGCTTTGAGACAAGCCTCCAGCCCCTGCCTCTTGGCCGCCCCCGGGAGTCATAGTAGCGGTCCATAATCAATGTAGAATGCACGTAGTCACGGTATACAGTGCCCTCCATAATTATTGGCACCCCTGAAAAAGATGTGTTTTTTAGCTTCTAATAATTTTTTTTAATCCAAATAATATGGGACCTTAATGGGAAAAAAAGCGAAAAATCCAACCTTCAATACAAGTGCATTCATTCAGTGGGGAAAAAATCCCACATAAAGAAAAAAATATTTGACATCTAATAATGTGTGTCACAATTATTAGCACCCCTGGTGTTAATACTTTGTACAACCCCTTTTTGCCAACAAAACAAGGTCTGGGGACTGAGATGGCCATGGGAGGAGCTTGATTTTGTGGCTAGTGAACCATTTCTGTGTAGATTTGGCCATATGTTTAGGGTCATTGTCTTGCTGAAAGACCCAGTGACGACCCATCTACAGCTTTCGGGCAGAGGGCAACAGATTCTGATTTAAAATGTCCTGGTATTTCAAAGCATTCATGATGCCATGCACCCTAACAAGGTTCCCAGGGCCTTTGGAAGCGAAACAGCCCCACAGCATCACTGACCCACCCCCATACTTCACAGTGGGTATGAGGTGCCTTTCAGCATGCGCATCTTTCTTGGCACGCCAGACCCACTTAGAGTGTTTGTTGCCAAAAAGCTCAATCTTGGTCTCACACAAAAAAACACACGGTCCGAGGCTTCAACTGGGACCGTGTGCTTTGGTCAGATGAAATAAAGAAAAGTATCGCATGTCCTTGGGATTATTGCATGCGCTCATCACGATGGAGATGTTTAAACTAGAGATGCACGATAATATCGGTCACCGATAATTATCGGCCGATAATGGCAATTATGACGTCACACAGATAATCCAGATAAAACGAAATTCAACCGATAATGCAATTCGATAATTATATACTTGATTTAGCCTCCAAATGTGCGCAATCAACAGTTTTGTCCAATTCTGCTAGTTTTAAGGAGGTGTTTTTGCAGTGTAGTAATGTGATATATGTTAGGAATGGCTTACTTTTAAAGGCATTTTTGTGCAACTTGGGTGTTTACTCTCTAAAAAATTTTTGCCAAAAGCTTACCATTACACAACGTCATTGCAATTGTTTAGTTGTTGGAATTTACTACTTGTTCACATTTGATGTGGAAAAAAATAGCACTAAATTACATTTTTGTACAGTAACATTTGATCTTTGTATACTTTAAAATTTTACTTACATATTTGAATAGAATTATCGGCGTGACATTATCGGGTGGAAGGGGCAGGAAATGATCAGTTATCGATATCGGTTGAAAAATGTATTATCGTGCATCACTAGTTTAAACGATATATCGTTCAGGCTTATTGTCTTCCCATATGTTGTAACGATAGAATTGACCCTACCATTATTAAGTGACTTATTTTCATTATGTTCAGACTTACATTTACCCCTTTTTTACTTGCGCCTCCCCCCACAGTCTCACAGTACAGAATTATGTTACATGTCAACATGCCCTCCTCCGCCCGCTTCGAAGAGGAGGGATATTAGAAGTTTTTTTTGGGTCAGCAGCCCCTGCAAGTATTGTAAAAAGTCATTGTTGCGAAGGTGGGAAACGCACCACTAATTTTGCTACTGAAAGTCTGACCTGCATCAGAGTTAGCTTTTTCATTACAATAAACTGAACTTGCTAACCTGAGTTGGAAGCTGGTTTTGGAGAAGTGTCTGCCTGTGTTTTCTACTATGTTAACGTTAATTAAACTGTGAAATATATAGTGAACTCTTCTCCTCAGTTTTCATTTTTATTTTATTTATGTGGTATTAAAGCGGCCCAAAGGATCTTTCATTTTTTGTTGAGTTTGGCTGTGCTTGTGGACAAAAGCAGTACTGTTTTACCTGAAGGAAGGCTCCATTTGTATTTATTTTTGTTATTCCATGACTAAGAAGTTTTTTTGCTATGTTCAATTTATTTAGACAGGCAATTTTGAGTGGTAATAAGAAAAATGTTTATTTTCTTGCATTCCTGAATACTTAAGAGATAATTAACAAGTTTGTATTTCTTGTGTATGTTAATAGAATTTGTGTTCAAATAACGCAATTTAAATTAGCTAATATATCCAGACATTTATTCTGGAATTTTTCAAAATGTTTCTTTGGTAGTTTTTGAAAACAAAGGTTTGAATCGAACAGTGTATCACCTGAACCAATATGTATGCACTGAAAAACCCACATCCTTAAAACAAAACAAAAAAACAAAAACAACAACAAAAAATAATAATTTCACTTATTTCTAGTAGATTTACACTGAAAACAAAGGAATTTATCTGCCAGTGCTTCAAATAGCTAGCTAAAAATAAGCTTAACAGACTTATTTTAAGCAAAAGGTTTGTAGACTTAATCTAAAGAAAAACTTTTTTGTCAGAAATGTTCTTAATTCAAGAATAGATATTGTTCAAAACATTATTTGAAAGCATTTTTTCTTGATATAGGTGAAAAATTACAGCCTTTTAGATATGTAGGCTTAATAAGAACAAATGGTAACATTTGCTAAAATTAAGTGGAAGAATCTGACGCGTTAATCTGTTAACTAGCCTTTGAAACTCAAAACAAGATGAAGAAAATTATTGGACTAGATTTAAGAAAAGACTAAGACGTTACAAAATTTGCACGTTGAAAGTTAGTATAAGTCAATACAGATTTATATTGCATTAATCATTTAGCCTATCAATTAATTAGGTTCTTATTGGTGAGAAATGTAGCCCTGACCGCCGTTCACCCATCTGTTTGGTCTTATTAATGTCCTGTCCCCAGCAAAAACTGTAGATGCAGGTTATGCTGTTATATCGTCCCTACCAATATTGAGACCAAACCTATGCCCTTGGATTAAATGATTGTTTAATTAATCGCCCGATTACTGTATTATAAAAAAAATCGTTTGTTACAGCCGTATCACTAACAAAAAAACCGGAGACGATGCTACCAAAAAAATATGTGTTTGTGTGTCTGCTGCGTTAGTGCCGGTTGGGACGTGGGCCTTTGGGCCTGTGCACGTCATCATACTGCGACTACCAAATTGAAACGTCATCAACAATAGGCCAATAAGAAAGCCGAATTGCATTGCTGAAGCATGATGGGAAACATCATGACCAATAGGGAAGCAGGATCTTGTGGCGCAACATTTAAAAGCAGGAAGTACTGTACATAGGTGTCTTTTTAATTTTTGCCTTTCGTTTCCTGAAATTTCTTACATAATACAGGCAATATTTTCCCGGTTAGGCGTGTCGTAACCTGAATTCCATTTGTAGACACGTTCGTAAGTAGAGGTACCACTGTACATAGACTCCATAATGTATTGGCGGGGCGTGGGGTAGATTCATAGGGGGCCTATCTCTGTCAAAGCTGACCGATTGGAAACACTAAGTGCTTTTTCCGTTGAAAATTCTTGTTAATAAATGCTTAAATCCCTGAATTCTTTTTAGATATTGACGTAAAACAGTCTCGATTCTTAGTTAAAAGCAAAAAAAACCAAAAACGTGCAGTTAGCATTTATTTTACGTAAATATCGCAAACTATGATGCTAGTCAGTAAGCAAATTAGCGGCTGCCAAATGTAAACAAAGCTTTTTCCGTTTAAAATTCTTGTGAATAAATTCTTAAATCCCTGTATTCTTTATAGATATGGACGTAAAACAGTCTCGATTGTTCGTTAAAACAAAAAACAAAAAAACCCCAAAAAACGGGCAGTTACTATTTATTTTACGTAAATATGTCAAATGTGCTTCTAGTTAAGTCACTGTGCCGGCCCCCTTAGTACAACAAAGGGCTTCTTGCATTGAAATTTTTTGTGAAGAAATGCTTTACTCCCTGAATTCTTTATAGGTATGGATGTGAAACAGTCTCGATTCTTGGTTAAAAGAATAAAAAAAACTGGCAGTTAGCATTTATTTTACGTAAATATGTCGAATGTGCTGCTAGTTAAGTCACTGTTGCGGCCCGCCGTAGTACAACAAAGGGCTTTTTAGGTTGAAAATTCTTATGAATAAATGCTTAAATCCCTGAATTCTTTATAGATATGGACGTAAAATCGCCTCGATTCTTTGTTAAAAGCAAAAAACAGGCAGTTAGCAGTTATTTTACGTAAATGTTGCGAAGTATAATGCCAATGTAGCGGCTAATTTCTCCCATTGATTTTTTCCCGTTTTAAAATACATGCATGGTATGAAAAATATAATAATTACCTTGAATCCTCGAACAAATTACTTCTGAGACAATCCTTCCTGTTTGTATGCAGTACAGCTTTTGTACTTTTTCAACCTAAATCTGGCGTTAAATCGCTGCATGTGACCGACTGCTTATAAATGAAGCGTCATGTAGAACGGTGAATGTGTCATGTCGATACATTATGAAGTCTATGCGCTGTATATCATGTCGTGTTTAAAAAATGAATAAAAAGGAAGCTTTTCAACTTGGCCCATGCAGCCGTTGATTTTTCTGAAAGGTGCCCACAGGGAGAAAAGGTTCGACACCACAGTTTTAAGCTATAGATAACCCTAACGGTGACAAATCTTGTGTGGGTTTAAAGAAGGCAAGTGACTGTCAAAGGGAGGAAATGCAGCTCACAGTGGCTGCACCACAACATCAAACGTATAAGTTTTTAATTAAGCTATACTTAAACCGATGAATAAACCCGTGTACTGACTAACAATAAGTATTTCTTCACCACCAGCATTCTTTGAGGTCATATTTTACTTTAGCATGTTTTCACAAACTAACATTGACACTGAATACTAAAATTCAGCATGCAAACGTGCTGAAGTGCAAAGAAATTGCTCATCAACACTAGCTGTGGTCTGGCCTTGCAAATAAATTTTTTTTACAGACAAATACTGTCCAAATATCTTGGTAAGAGACTGGTTTATTGGGTCATCTGGAGCTGCTGATTCTCTTTTGATGAAAAATGACAAACAAATACCCTGTTCCACAGAAATTTGAAAGATATAAGGACAAAATCATTAGTTTTGATCTAAAGTTGTCCTCTTTTCCAGGGGGCTGTCACTGGATAAGGACTCCAGCCATCATTTATTCTACGCATGTTGCCACCACGTTGATCCCAATTCTTTCTCACATCTTCTTCCACAACTACCCTACTGAAAGCTCCGGAGGACCAGTGACACAGCAGGAACGTTGGACGCTTGCATTCATTTATGCTCCGTACTTGTTTGTCCCTGTCATGCTACTCTTCACCATGCTGCTGTCAACCACATACAACCCCCCCAGCAATATGCAAAATATACCGCCTAACAAAATTAAGAAGAAAAAATAGTGTTGCCTGGGTTCCAAAATTTGGTGAAGAAAGTGAGTTGTGAATTAATCACTGAATTCCACTCTCCAGAAAATTCCTTAGAACAAGACATGAGCTCTTGTTTCTGAATCATGGCGAATGAACTTTTAAGTAGTAATAATACAGTGCCTTGCAAAAGTATTCGGCCCCCTTGAACCTTGCAACCTTTCGCCACATTTCAGGCTTCAAACATAAAGATATAAAATTTTAATTTTTTGTCAAGAATCAACAACAAGTGGGACACAATCGTGAAGTGGAACAAAATTTATTGGATAATTTAAACTTTTTTAACAAATAAAAAACTGAAAAGTGGGGCGTGCAATATTATTCGGCCCCCTTGCGTTAATACTTTGTAGCGCCACCTTTTGCTCCAATCACAGCTGCAAGTCGTTTGGGGTATGTTTCTATCAGTTTTGCACATTGAGAGACTGACATTCTTGCCCATTCTTCCTTGCAAAACAGCTCGAGCTCAGTGAGGTTGGATGGAGAATGTTTGTGAACAGCAGTCTTCAGCTCTTTCCACAGATTCTCGATTGGATTCAGGTCTGGACTTTGACTTGGCCATTCCAACACCTGGATATGTTTATTTTTGAACCATTCCATTGTAGATTTGGCTTTATGTTTTGGATCATTGTCCTGTTGGAAGATAAATCTCCGTCCCAGTCTCAGGTCTTGTGCAGATACCAACAGGTTTTATTCCAGAATGTTCCTCTATTTGGCTGCATCCATCTTCCCGTCAATTTTAACCATCTTCCCTGTCCCTGCTGAAGAAAAGCAGGCCCAAACCATGATGCTGCCACCACCATGTTTGACAGTGGGGATGGTGTGTTCAGGGTGATGAGCTGTGTTGCTTTTACGCCAAACATATCGTTTTGCATTGTGGCCAAAAAGTTCAATTTTGGTTTCATCTGACCAGAGCACCTTCTTCCACATGTTTGGTGTGTCTCCCAGGTGGCTTGTGGCAAACTTTAAACGAGACTTTTTATCAGGTATGAAAATCTCTCACCTTTCGGCGAAATTCGCCGTTTTGAAGTCAAAAAGGATGACCTACGTGAATCGTGTAGATCCGAGGAGAAAAATTTTAAGGGGGGGGGGGGTCGTTTGTAGGCATGTGCCAGTTACCTTCACGGATTACCATGCTATGAAAACGTCGCGGTTACAAAACCACTAACATTTTCCGTCATACAGTAGTACGTATTCGTTATTTTTCATGTGTCGAAAATGCAGCCAGAATTGGCTTGGCGCGGCAGCGCTTCCCCTGTTTGATGCTGCGTGTGTCAGTGACGCTATTCCAGCAAACCCAAAAACAAGCACTCCAAACGCAAGGCGTAAATTCTTCAATTTATTGATCCCTCAAATCGTGGTAACTGAAATATACCAAATGAATACATTTAAAACGTTGTACACTCGTATTTTTCCACATGTGAGTAGCTTCAACAGTTTAGCTTCATGAAAAAGTTCGTCAAAAACAAAACACACATTTTCCTTTCAAATTCAATACACAAAGTTACCAAAAACTTACAAAGACGAATGATAGGCAAGGCTTAGCTAGGACAGCAACTTCATTGAAGGTAATCACAGCCGCTGAGAGAGAAACAAGTTTGTATGCGGGGAGGGAAAAAAAAAAAGAGCGTCAAAGATCGCTAATTGCGACAGATGATCTTGTACTAAGCATAAATTCACATTCGCTGGAGGAGGTAAAGTATCACTCCCAATTGTTTTTAGATGAATGCATTTGCCAGCATATTGAATTTAGTGAGTAATGGTTTTCGTTTGCAACCCATCAAAAATTGCTACCTTGCGGTTTTGCGCATGCGCGTAACGTTAAAAATGGCCGCGAATGCGGCGATTCCAAAGTAAACACTACAATCTTTCTTTAAAGAAAGGAATATTTGCTTAAGTTTGATCATGTAAAGACATGTACAAAAGTTCTCAGACACATCCTACCATGTTAGCTGCACACAGTAACTGCACGCCGCGCTCTCACTGTTAACAACTTTGCCGCGTCGTTAAGTATTCATTTACGCCATTTTCGTGTTGCACATGTATGTTTATGATGTATCTAGTTTAGTTAGCACTTTGGATAACATTGAGAGTCCAATTGAATGTAAAAGAGGGGTTTTTCAGCGCCACAAAAGCTTTGGGAGCAAAATTTTATAAGGGAGCAAATTTTGACAGAACACCGTTCGTTGCAGCTTGCGTTGAACACTGCCGGTGTTCTGTCAAAATTTGCTCCCTTATAAAATTTTGCTCCCAAAGCTTTTGTGGCGCTGAAAAACCCCTCTTTTACATTCAATTGGACTCTCAATGTTATCCAAAGTGCTAACTAAACTAGATACATCATAAACATACATGTGCAACACGAAAATGGCGTAAATTAATACTTAACGACGCGGCAAAGTTGTTAACAGTGAGAGCGCGGCGTGCAGTTACTGTGTGCAGCTAACATGGTAGGATGTATCTGAGAACTTTTGTACATGTCTTTACATGATCAAACTTAAGTAAATATTCCTTTCTTTAAAGAGAGTTTGTAGTGTTTACTTAGGAATTACCGCATTCGCGGCCATTTTTAACGTTACGCGCATGCGCAAAACCCGCAAGGTAGCAATTTTTGATGGGTTGCAAATTTTGTCAGAACACCGGAGCGTCCGGTGAAAAAATAGCTCCCGTTAAGGTAGCGTCAAGCTTGTGTATTTAACGGTAATATAAAAGCAGTGTTGTCAATAACGCGGTATCGTAATGCGTAACTAATCTGATTACTTTCTTTCAGTAAAAAACAATCTAACGCGTTCATTTTTCTAAATCAGTAATCTGAGTAAAATTGCTTTCCTTGATGCCTGTGCGTTACTATTTTGTTATTGCCCCATAATGTGTGTAGAATGAAGAATACTGTAGTCATGGGAGTGACATCACATGTCACATTTTTTAATCGGGGATGGAACAAAAAGGGTCACTTGTATTACCATGATGCGTGAGCGCTGGGAGTTTGCGGCCAAAACAACATAGCCTTGCTACCTCGCCAGGATGCAATGAAATAGGCAGGAGATATACTACAAACGGCTGTATTTGCACACTGGAAACACAGCCATTACTTCACATTTTTGTCCAGTAAAGATAAGAAAAATATCTCCGTGCGCTGCGAACTTTGCGCTGGCTCAAAAAGACTGTCGACCGCTATAAGCATCCAATTCAAGCACCACTTGGAATTACAGCACAACAGGTAACACGACAGCCAGGACTTTTTGATACTGCTCGTGCTCAGTCCTCGGTTCAAGCTCAGTTGTTGTTGAGGGTTTTGAAAGCTTAGGTTTAAAGAAATTCTAAATATCCATCTTGCCTCCTCAGCTGTAGTTTTGGCTAAGCAATGCAAACGGCTGTCTCTAAGGTTCTATAGTCACATGATCTGTTCGAAAAATGATTTGGACCCAATATGAAATACTTTGAAGAATTCCTGTTCATTTTATTCATTTTTGTTTGTTTTATTGCTCTAAAATACTTTGAAGGATTCCTGTTCGTTTTATTGCTCTAAAATTTTTATAGACAACATTTTAATGGCCATATTCAATGGTCTTTATTCTAAAGGGGAAGTTCAGAATTTTTTACATTAGGCTTAATCTTTGAGTTAGCCGGGGTTTAATTAGTAGTTGGAAATGATTTGAACAAATTCTGTGCAGTTTGACAGTTATTTGTTAGTTTCAGGGCTCCGGAGTGGCTAAGCTAGCGCGAGTCAATGGTGGTTAAAATCAACTCCTTCAACTAATTAAACCCCCGTTAACTCGAATATTAAGCCTTATGTGAAAAATTAAAATGGTCAAATTCGCCACATGTAGGACGTTTTGCCGACGGCGGACATTTTGGCAGAACACCGGAACATATTTCCTCACCTTTCTCACCTTTTTAACCCCTGACCCATTTTCATGCCTGTTTTATGGATATCTTTGAGAAATGGCTTTCTTCTTGCCACTCTTCCATAAAGGCCAGATTTGTGCAGTGTACGACTGATTGTTGTCCTATGGACACTCTACCACCTCAGCTGTAGATCTCTGCAGTTCATCCAGAGTGATCATGGGCCTCTTGGCTGCATCTCTGATCAGTTTTCTCCTTGTTTGAGAAGAAAGTTTGGAAGGACGGCCAGGTCTTGGTAGATTTGCAGTGGTCTGAAGCTCCTTCCATTTCAATATGATGGCTTGCACATTGCTCCTTGAGATGATTAAAGCTTGGGAAATCTTTTTGTATCCAAATCTGGCTTTAAACTTCTCCACAACAGTACTCGGACCTGCCTGGTGTGTTCCTTGGTTTTCATAATGCTCTCTGCACTTTAAACAGAACCCTGAGACTATCACAGAGCAGGTGCATTTATACGGAGACTTGATTACACACAGGTGGATTCTATTTATCATCATCGGTCATTTAGGACAACATTGGATCATTCAGAGATCCTCAGTGAACTTCTGGAGTGAGTTTGCTGCACTGAAAGTAAAGGGGCCGAATAATATTGCACGCCCCACTTTTCAGTTTTTTATTTGTTAAAAAAGTTTAAATTATCCAATAAATGTTGTTCCACTTCACGATTGTGTCCCACTTGTTGTTGATTCTTGACAAAAAAATTAAATTTCATATCTTTATGTTTGAAGCCTGAAATGTGGCGAAAGGTTGCAAGATTCAAGGGGGCCGAATACTTTTGCAAAGCACTGTACATTCATTCATCAATCTTTATATATTGATTTTGAAAGTTTTTATACTAAGAAGTAAATGAACTAATAAAAGAAGTACATGAGTGGCTCAGATTTTAAATAGGAGCTTTATTTTAACAGTGATAGAAATAATATAAATGCAATTTCTGGAGAAATTGCGTAGGGAATCTTTGCTGTCATGTCTAACTTCCTATACAATAGATTTTCTGGAACCTCCTATTCATTTCTTGGCTTTGTTGGCTGCCATTCACGGCAGCAGACGTCCAATCCATGTTGACTGGGATGGGGCGAATGAGTGTCCACGTTGGATTATTTGTCAGCAGAGGTGGGTAGTAACACGTTACATTTACTCCGTTACATTTACTTGTGTAACGTTTTGAGAAAAATGTATTTCTAAGAGTAGTACACAATTTTTTACTTTAACTTGAGTAGATTTGTGAAGAAGAAATGCTACTCTAACTCCGCTACAATTTGGGCTACAGACTCAAGGTTGCCGCCCTGTTGAATCACGTGGCATCTTTAAGGCACAGTAAAAAATTAGGTGTTTGACGTAGAGCACTGCTCTCAACATGATTGGAAAGTCCAGATTTTAATGTTTTTTTTTTACACCGATTGACCACGGAAATCCTGATCCTTTAAATTTCATAATAGGAGATATGTTTCATTACTAGAAGGCACTCATGCTTTCAAAATCATTGAATTCCAGCGAGGGAAAAAAATTCCTAAATTAAAACATCATTCGTTCAAAGAGCATGATTTTTTTTTTTTTAAATTCTTTGGCTTAACATGGTTATGTAATAGGTTATAGCACAGTATAATAACAATTCATGTAGATAAATGCTTAAAAAAAAGTATTTAAAAAATCTAACAGTGTAAGCAGTTACTCACAATGTTACTCATTAAGGCAAGGCAAGGCAAATTTATTTATATAGCACAATTCAACACAAGGCAATTCAAAGTGCTTTACATCACTGAATATTCTTTTCACCAAGTATCTTTTTTTACTTGGACTTGAGTACATATTTGGATGACTTTTCCATGAGTGCGGCACTGTGGCAGAGTGGTTAGCACGTCCACCTCGCAGTTCTGAGATCAAGGGTTCATTCTTTTGTGGAGTTTGAAAGTTCTCCCCATGCCTGTGTGGGTTTTCACTGGGTACTCCAGTTTCCTCCCACATTCCAAAAACATGCACGGTAGGCTGATTGAACACTTTAAATTTTCCATAGGTATGAGTGTGTGCGTAAATGGTTGGTTTTCTCCTTGTGCCCGGTGATTGGCTGCCATCCGATTCAGGGTGTACACCACCTAATGCCCATAGTTACTTGGGATTGACTGCAGCTTGCCCGCGATCCTCGTGAGGATAAGCGGCTTGAAAAATGAATGGAGAAAAAAAAAGATTTTACTTGAGTAATATTATTTTGTAACACTACTCTTACTTGAGTAAAATTTTTAGCTACTCTACCCACCACTGGTTGTTAGTGGCAGATAATGAGTGCCCAAAACTAAAATATCAAGTAAATTGTCAATTATTTTGGTGATATTCTTTTGCTATTTTTCTTTTGTGTGTGTGTGTGTATGTGTGTCTGTGCAGTTTTTCATTCTTTTGTTATTATTATTATTACTAATTTTTTGTGTGGTTGTCGGGTTTTTGAGTTCTGTAGAGTTAGGGGCCCTTCCAGGTAACTTTCTGTTGATTTCGTAAAAACTCAAAACCCAGAAAAAACAAAAATTGTGTGTGTGTGTGTGTGTGTGTGTGTGTGTGTGTGTGTGTGTGTGTGTGTGTGTGTGTGTGTGTGTGTGTAAGAGGGGGGGGACTGCACAACTGCAAAAAATAACAAAAATGCGAGGAATTTTTTTTTTAAACCGCAAAAAACAGCAAAAAAACAACGAAAAATAAAACCCGAATCCCTCTCATCAAAGCAAAAAAAAAAAAAAAAAAAACTATGCAAACAATAAAAAAACTATGGAAAACTTAGTCTTTATAGGACAATCATAGGCAGCCATTTATGGTGATACTAGACGTTCAATCCATTTTGACTGGGGGAGGGCAAATAAAAATTCATTTTGTTTGGGAAGTCAAAATGGATTGGACGTCGAGCACCGTCAATGGCACTGAAACATAAGTAAAAAAGAAAGTGACGTGAATGCCCCAAAATACCATAATTTTCGGACTATAAGATGCTACTTTTTTGCTTTATTTTGAACCCTACGGCTTATAGTCCAGTGCGGCTTATTTGTTGGTTTATTTGGGTTAATAGGTAACACTTTGTTTGACAGTGACTGTCATAATTATGCCATGACACTATCATAGGCATTACTGAATGCGTATGACATATGTCATATGACCAATTATGTCACTAACTCCATATATGTCCAGCTTTGATCTTTTACATCCATTCAAAAGTGAGATAATGGTGTTTCTTATGGCGCCACTGTAATATAAAGTGTTACCCAATACCACAAGTAGCAATTAATGAAACTACTGGAACAGTAACTGAAGAAATAATTAGCACAGAACATGAATTTTGGTTATTTAAATCTCTAGCGCAGCAATGCAGGCTAGGAGGCATGTTGGACAACAACAGAACAGAGGTTCACTATCCCCTCCAAGGGAGCAGTGATTGCCAAATGAACATACCTGTGAAGTTGTTCGCTTACGGCGTAATTTGTATAAGTGAGCACTGATTTATAAATGTGTACGTTCAAAATCTGTACGTTTTTCGTGCATTACGTGTTTTTTTTTCCGTTCGGATTTTGTCACCGTTTCGGCAACGAGACAATGTGCGTTACTACGTTGGTTGAATGATGTGAAAAAAGTCAGAGACAATGAGAGAGAAAGGTGTATAATGCTATTGCAAACACGATGCTAGGCTAGGTGGCTCCAATATTTCCTGACTGTAGCCGACAGCCAATCAACGCCTAGATATCGCATGCATATAGAACTACATGCGAAATAACAGACTTGGTGGCATTAGTGAACAGCCGCCATTTTAGAGCAGTGCACTTCTCAGAAAGGCTCTGTTGTAGTGAAGCTTCCTAGCGAACCGAAGTAACTTTTTATCTCAAATACTCTTAAATCGGCAAAATCTTGACTTGAATCTGTCTTTAAATGATGAAACAGTTTTAAAACTTTCACATCGAAATGAAATAATAAGACTTCCAAACATAGCAAAGGTTACAATGTTTTTTGTTGTTGTTTTTTTTTTTCAAAAAAAAAAAAAAAAAAAAGGGAAAAAAAACATGAAAGGTAACACCAGTTATTTGCCAAGTAATTAATTACTCTTACATTCAGCTAACTGAGTTACTCACGCAGTTACTTTTTCGGAGAAGTAATTTGTAACTAATTAATTACTTTTTAAAAGTAAGATTAACAACACTGGTCATAAAGATGAAGTCTGCAGAATGAAAAGTGATGAAAGAGGAGATTATGTTCTGCCAATTTGTTGCCGAACACAATTTGCCCGCTACTATTGCTGATCACTTCTCAGAATTAGCAAAAGAACGAGTTAATTTTATTAATTGACCTTTTTAATTTATAATTGGAAACACTAACGGACTACCTTCAAGTCAAACTGAATTGCAGGTTGAAGTGCAGCCATCAAGACATGATACAAATTCCCAAAAGTGCTACATCCAATTATAACAAAATTCACTTTTAATTTTAGTAATCATAATATAGCTGAAGATATTGATTACACCAGGTTAGCACTCTTTGTAAGATTGCCAACGGCCTCAGATTGACAGGTATGAATGAAGCTTCTTGAAGCAATGTTGGTGGTTCATTTGGTTTTATGACAGTTGTATGCTGTCTCTGTCAAATAAAGTGTTACCGGTTAATATCTTTCGGTGTAAATAACCCATAATATCAGGGATGAAAGTGGCTAGAATTTCTTGCCACTCCCGACGTGAAGGTCGCCATGGAGCAAGAAATTTTTTTAATTTAATTTTTTTTTTTCATTTTTTGGAGGGTGGGTCAAACCTCTTAAACTACTGAAATGCAAAGAAAACTGTTGTAGCACAGTTATTTCTTTAACACATACAAAAACAGATTTTAATTCAAAATTTTATTTTTTCAATGATTTGCAAAATAAAAGTTAACAAAAACAGCACCTCCATCTCCTAATTTTTATTTTCCCTCATTTCTTCACATACTAAATGCCAAATCTCAATTTTAACTACTTAAGAACAGGATTTATTCAAATTGAAGGTAATGTAAATATTAACTTTTTTTTTTTTTTTTTTAAATAATAAACATAAGTCACATACATTCAGACAAATAAGTACAAATAACTTATATTATGCAGAGTGAAATGGAATTTATTTTGAAGCTCATGCAAATTTTGACTTTTTTAAATCATAAGGAAATGAATAAGTGTATGTAAGTGTACATTGACAGCTATGTTCTGAACCTCCCCATCAGAGTAAATAAATATGATAACTAAGCCTCCTCAACTCTTTGGTTGCGCATAAAGATTTGATCCATTTTATGTTGGTTATGTTGCATTGCCCATTTTTTTTTTGTCGCATCAATTCAAGAAGCTTTTTTTTTTTGCTGTTCCAGAAAACATGCACATTTGAACCAATCAGACCTAACCATCTCTGCTGATCACATGTCAGTATGTCAGCCAATTGAACGGATAAATGAGTCCAGGCGTTTTGCTTTGCTGCGTGCATTCACACATTGAGGTGACTCATCATCGTCAGACTCCGATAACTGCAGCAGCTGGGGAAACCTCCATGCTGTCCGTGGAATAAAATCAATAATAAATATTGGTGGAAACGGATTACGCTACACAAGCACTTTATTATGCTTGTTGTTAACACTTGTGTATGTAAATCTGATGTTGGTAGATTGTTTTCTTCTTGGAGCTGAAATGTATGTGTGGCAGCTTAGCATTTTTAAAATTTTATTTTTACATAGCGTTTTGACAGTTGCTGTCATATTTTCGGACTCAAAGCACCGTGTACCGGAACAGCATTCCGGCCCTGGATCTTATACCGGAACAGCATTGCGGCCCTGAATCTTATACCGGAACTCCGTTCTGGCCCTGAATCTTACCGGAACTGCGTTCCTGACCGTCATGTTGCACTTTCACCCAGACACGGCGCTCCGCATACGCATAACACGCACTGCGCGTAGGGCACCAACTGCCTGAAGGGGCACCAAAAAAAAATCAAGTTTGTAAAAAATCCTAAAAAATGCTAATTGTAATGATAACAACAACATATAGTATTTAAAATATAACTTTGTAAAGCCTGATAAATGCAAGTAATACAAATATAAGTAACATATGCTCATTATTTACACAAAAAAAGAATCTCCTGTGCGGCCCTCTCGTCAGTCTACCTTTTGTGCCCCCCCCCCCCCCCAAAAATTCCCTAGTGGTTTGCTCCATTATGCTTCAGTCGCAAATTTGGCAGAAGTTTATTCTTGAAAGGAAATGTCATCGAAAAGACAACAAGAGTCGGGGGCGGAAAAAAGGAAGAGGAAAAAGCAGCGAGATGATACCCGCGCATCACTTGCAGGTAAGGTTTTTTGTTTTGTTTTTTTTAACAATTGTCTATTTATTATCAGCTACGTTTACATGACTACAATAATCTGATAACTGGGAATAACCAGGTAATGACAATATTGAGATTTGACGCATTTACGTGCACTTCAGTGATGTGATAATCAGGAAAAACCTGGTTTACATGTTAAGTCAATAGTTCGATTTCTTTCCAAGTATATGACGTAAAACTCTTGGTCTCCGCATAGGCCTTCCTCCATGTCTACCAAAAACCCATGCTTGCTTGAAGTTGTCCCACTGAACCTCTTCAAATGCGAGTGTGGCGATTGCGTTACACAAGCTCGCTAACTGCAGAGTAGGCCCATAGGCTGAGAGCGAATCAGTTTGGCGTCCCTAAGGCCTCTCTAGTGACACCCATTTTTCCATTTGTGCACATGCTCAGAGATGTAAAATAGCGGTGTTTATCAGATAAAGGATAGCGGATCATGCTCTTTACATGACCACTTGAATAATCTGGTAACTCCAGAAATCGGGTTATGATCGGTTTATTAGTGTGCACAACCAAAAAAAAAAAAAAACTCCAAAACGCTGTGGTGGTGGGTTGGGGGGGGGGGGTTGCGGCACCACAAAGCATTATGCCTAGGGCACCAAAATAGCTAGCGCCGGCCCTGCTTTCACCCCTGCATAATACAGTGAGGACAGCTGCGGTTTATAGTCCAGTGCGGCTTATCTATGAACAAATACCGTTTTGTGCCAAATTTGTTGGGTGGCTGCTTATAGTCAAGTGCGCCTTGTAGTGCGAAAATTACAGTAATTAAAAGTGACGGAAGATATACAGCAGGAATGTATCCCCACGCAATTTGCATCGTCTAGTTATATTTGTCTAAAAAAAAAAAAAAAAAAGGGCCTTTATTTGTATCAAGGGGAATGTAATCAATAAAACACAATAAATAATGAAAGAAACTGAGAAATACAAGATTGGTGTCATTTTTTTACATGGCTGGAGAGGGAGGGACGGGGGGAGGGAGAGGGAGAAAGCAAGAGCGATAGAGGGGGAGAGAGTAGAGAGAGTCATCGGATGGTGGCCAACCGTCTTGTTTTCCTCAGAACATCGAGAGCAGGTACGACAAACGTGTCAATTTGTACTCAGCTGCTTTTTCGTAATATGCTGTCTATCGCGCTTCTTGCGGCTGCCTCTTTGCCAACTGTGATTCAGCGTTGGTATGACTGCGCAATCCTCTTAAATGTGCTTCGTATTTCTCTGTAGGAAATTAGCAGGTTCTTTGTTCCGAACGCGTTTGTGCGCGTGCGCCCGCCCGAAGTGAAGGGGGAGTGAATGTCTGTGTCGAGGTTTGGAGCGAGTCAAATGTGTGCTTTGTAATAAGGTTCTCGTTTTATGGTTGATTTCAGTTCATATGACACATGCGAGTGTGTTTGAGCCAGCGGATGTTGATGTTCCCGTGGTCAAACAGCGTACCCTAAAATTAGCACACTCGCGTGATCCAAGCATTACGGTAAATGCATTCAAAACATCCCGGACGATCGTAGTGGCAATATGACGAGGTCTCGTCTATCAAAACTACTAATTCGGGCGAGCGGAGGGGGGGGGGGGGGGAAGGGCAGTATTCTCACTTTAAAAGTTAAGTCAGAATTCTGACTTTAAATCACAAGTCATAATCACACAGATGAAAATACAGTGTCTGCTGTAACTAAAACCACCCAATCATTTATAGGTTTTCATATTTTGATTAGGATAGCATGCAAACAATGACAGAAGGGGGAAAATAAGTAAGTAATCCCTCTGCAGAAGGACACCTAAGGAGCAATTGAAACCAATTTTTACCGAACATTTTCAGTCGGGTGTGTGCCCAATCACTGATGAGTGGTTTAAAGCTGCCGTGCGCACTATAAAACACACACCGGGTAAGAGTTGTCTTGATGCGAAGCATTGTCTGATGTGCATCATGTCTCAGTCAAAAGAGACCTACCAATCAAGGAATATTGATTTGTATAAAGCTGGGAAAGGATATAAAACCATCTCTAAGTGTCCGGATGTTCATCAATCGACAGTCAGAGAAGTTGTCTACAAATGGAGAGTTTGGCACTGTTGTTTCTCTCCCAAAGAGTGGCCATCCACCAAAGATGATGCCAAGAGTTAGCGCAGAATACACAGAGAGGTAAAAAAGAACCCTAGAGTGTCTGCTTAAGATTTACAGAAATCACTGGCACAGTCCAATATATCTGTTCACACATCAACTATATGTAAAACAATGGCCGACAATGGTGTTCATGCGAGGACTCCATGGAGGAAGCCACTGCTGTTGAAAAAAAAAAAACCTTGCTGCTCGTTTAATGTTCGCAAAAAGGCACTTGGACACTCCACAGAAGTTTTGGCAAAATATTTTGTGGACTGATGAAACCAAAGTTGAATTGTTTGGGAGTAACACACAACGTCATGTGTGGAGGAAAAATGGAACAGCTCACCAACATTAACACCTCATCCCCACCGTGAAGCATGATGGAGGGAGCATCATAATTTGGGGCTGTTTTCTGCCTCAGGGCCTGGACAACTGGCAATCATTAATGGAGGAATGAATTCAAAAGTTTATCAGTTTATCTGTGTTGCAGGACAACCTGAGGCTGTCTGGCAGACAGTTGAAGCAAAAAAGAGGATGGATGCTGCAACAAGACAATGATCCAAAACACAGAAGTAAATCAACTTCAGAGTGGTTTCAGAAGAACAAAATACACGTTCTGGTATGGCCAAGTCAAAGTCCAGATTTGAACCCCATTGAGATGTTGTGGTATGTCCTAAAGACAGCAATTCATGCCAGACATCCCAGGAATCTGACTGATCTACAACAGTTTTGTAGAGAAGAATGGGCCAAGTTTAGTCCTGATCGATGTGCCAGACTGATCTGCAGTTACAGGAAGCGTCTGGTTGAAGTTATTGCTGCCAAAGGGTGGGGGGGGGGGGGGGGGGTACAACATATACATATACACATACTATCCTCATTAAAATATGAAAACCTATAAATGTTTGGGTGGTTTTAGTTAAAGCAGACACTGTATTTTCATCTGTGTGATTTTGACAAAGATCAGATCACATTTGATTTGGGATTTTATGCAGAAATGTGAGAAATTCCAAAAGGTTCAAGATCCTTTTTCATACCACTGTATTAAGGATTTAGTGTAGGTTGAAGGGCTGTGGAACAAATTAATGGAATTTCAGTGTATTCTTATGGAAAAATCCTGCTCGACATACGACCATTTTGACTTACAAACAAGGTCCTGGAACGAATTAACTTCATATGTAGAGGCACCACTGTTTACTGTAGGTCGCCTCGGTCGGCCTGAGAGCTGAGCATGGTGCCAGGAGGTTCATCACTGTATTGTCATCCACCCTTGCTGGAAAACGACCATAAGGGATCGATCACACCAAGTTGCCTCTATTAGGCGCTATTTTGAAACAGTAAAATCCAAAATTATTCTTCGTCTGCAAGTCAGTATTTCACTGTGGCTCTCTGGCCGAACTCTGGCGACCCTGGGAACATGCCCAATGTTTTGAAGTCCAAACTAGGGGCTGGGCAGGGCCATAATTAATTGTGAGCTTTAAAAAATTGACCCGTCAAATGGGGTTTGCGTTAACTAACAGCATTAATTTATACCTTTTTATTTTTTATATTTTTTTTTATGTGTTTTGTCTGCCAACTTTATTTTTCTGTTGTTCTGGCTTTATACATTGTTTACTTAATTATTGTGCATTTCCAAGTGCAAAACAAATGTTTGCGGTGTACACAGGTGGGGTGGGGGACCCAGGGATTCCTTGCTTGGAGCCCTTAGCAACGCCACTGCCCACTGCCTTACCTTTACTGTATCATTGACTAAATCTTTCCCAAATAATGTCTTTTCAGTGCCCGAGCTATTGGAAACAATGAGTGACAATACTGCAAGTTCTACCACAGCCAATGACTTAGACCTCATCTATCTCAAAGGCATTATGGAGAGTCCTTTGGTACGCTACACACTTACATACCTGTGTGTGTTTCCTTGCCTCATTTATGCATATCTGAAAAATGTTGTGTATTTGTGTCGAAGGAGCAAGAAGAAGGCCAAAAGGAATTACATCTGTCCCCAGTGCGGGAGAACAATATGGAGCTATTGCAGGAAATTCTCAGAGATCTCGACCCTTTCACTCAGAACTCCAATTCAGCTGCCGAGCTCTGTCACTTACTGACACAGCCACATTTTCAGGTGTGGTGTGGATTCTGTTGAAAGTTACTACCTATTACTCAAGTAAAAGTAGTTATAAAAAAAAAACTCAAGTACAAGTAAGAAAAGCACAGTGCTGGGCAAAAGTTTTGGCACCCCTGCAATTCTGTCAGATAATGCTCAATTTCTCCTACAAAATGATTGCAATTACAAATTCTTTGGTCGTAATACTGTATTTTTATTCATTTTGCTTCCAATGAAAACACACAAAAGAGAATGAAAAACAAATTAAATCATTATTCTTTTACACAAAAACTCCCTACATTATGCTGCAAAAATTGTTGCTAGTCTTCAGACTTCATAATGCCATGCACACGGTCAAACAGTCCAGTGCCAGAGGCAGCAAAGCAATCCCAAAACATCAGGGAACCTCCGCCATGTTTGACTGTGGGGACCGTGTTGTTATTGATGCCTTTTCCCAAAAAGCTATGCTTTTACTCATCTGATCAGAGAACATTCTTCCAAAACGTTTCAGACTTTCTCAGGTAAGTTTTGGCAAACTCCAGCCTAGCTTTTTATGTCTCTGGGTCAGAAGTGGGGTCTTCCTGGGTATCCTACCATAGAGTCCCTTTTCATTCAGACGCCGGCAGATAGTACGGGTTGACACTGATGTACGCTCGGACTGCAGGACAGCTTGAACTTGTTTAAATTAGTCCAGGTTCTTTATTCACCATTCGCACAATCTTTGGTTGAAATCTCTCGTCAATTTTTCTTTTACGTCCAAATTTAGGGAGGTTAGCCACAGGTGCCATGGGCTTTACACTTATTGATGACACTGCGCACGGTAGACACAGGAACATTCAGGTCTTAGGAAATGGGCTTGTAGCCTTGAAATTGCCCACGCTTTCTCAAAATTTTGCTTCTCAAGTCCTCAGAAAGTTCTTTGGTCTTCTTTTTCTCCGTGCTAAATGTGGTACACACAAGGATACAGGACATGTTGAGTCAACTTTAATCCATTTTAACTGGCTGCAAGTGTGATTTTGTTATTGCCACCACCTGTTATCTGTCACAGGTAAGTAAGAGGTGCTGTTAATTACGCAAATTAGGGAAGCATAACATGATTTTTCAATTGGTGCCAATACTTTTGTCCGGCCTATCACTGTGTTTTTTGTAAAATGATCATGATTTTTTTCCCTCCATTCTCTGTTGTGTTTTTTCATTGCAAGCAAAATAAATGAAGATATTACTACCAAAGCATTTGTAATTGCAATCATTTTCTGGGAGAAATTGAGCAATATCTAACAGAATTGCCGGGGTGCCTATACTTTTGGCGAGCAGTGTACATCTATAACGGAGTTATGTGATTGAGATCACTCATTGGTGAATCTGGTAGAGCCACTGATGGCATCTCTGGCAAAAATATAGTGAAATCTAATCTGTAGAAGAGGAGAAATGTAACTACTCCATTATAGGCCAAAGTAGCCTGGTAAAACTAAGATGTACAATTTCCTCAAAAACTTACTGAAGTGAATGTTCCCCACATCTGAATATGAGCAATACATGAGAATATGCCAAACAAATTCAAGTTGGTAAATTGTGGTTTAATAATGAATACATTGTAAATAAGAACTGTATTTTGACTAACACTCTGTATATGTGATGTTGTCAGTCTTTACTAGAGACTCATGATTCAGTTGCAGCCCAGGGGATCGCAAGCACCCCCGGCAGCCCATGCCAATTTATGACAGATAACCATGATCAAGATATAGAGATGAACAACTACCAGCCCCCACCTGAAGCAATCCGCATGGTGGGCATACGCAAAGTAGAAGGAGAACATCTGGTATGTGACGAATATACTCCCCCCCCCCCCCCCCCCCCCCATTGACAAGTATGTTATTGTTTACTGTGGTTTAAGTTGTTTTTTCATTTTAAAAATATAAGGTGCCTGATTCAGATTCCATATTGTAAGTTCCCTAAAAAACATGATTAGCCATATTTAAATAGCCAGTGATATATATGACCAGCTATATTGAAAATACAGTGGTACCTCGAGAAAAATTCATTTTACAAAAAGTTTTTCGAAGTTTTCATCTCTTCATATTACAAAAAATATTCAGCCTAATGCATACTATAGAAGATTTCCATTTTGCACTCCCAGAGAATTTAAAAGTCGAACCAGAAACGCGCCTGGACTTTCCTGGCTAAGAAGATGCTGCTCAGTCTAAGCTAGACAGGGGGTTTAACTCGGATGGAAAAGGATGATGCCAAAAGTCCGTCGGTTTTGATGTGTTTATTGAGATGTTAAGCTGTTTAAAGATGAACGATGAAGGGAAGAAAGCAGTGGATACGAAGATTCTGAAATTAGACAGTTTAATACTTTGTGTAAAGAAAATATCTAGTGAAGGGATCAGCTATTGTGGACGACATGAGGTATTGGCAAAATCATTACCGTAATGTTTGGACTATAACCCGCCAAATTTGACACAAAAATGGCATTTGTTCATAGATAAGCCGCACTGGACTATAAGCCGCAGCTGCCCTCACTGTATTATGTGATATTTACACAGTGGTGAAAGTGGTTAGAATTTTTTGCCGGAACTCCCCGACGTGAAGGTCGCCACGGAGCCAGAAATTTGATTTGATTTATGTATTTATTTTTCGAGGGGGCGGGTCAAAACTACTGAAATGCAAAGAAAACTGTTTTAGTCAGTTATTAATAGTTATAAAAGTTATAACATATACAAAAACTGATTTTCATTCAAAATTGTACTTTTTTCAATGATTTGCAAAATAAAAGTGAACAAAAACAGCTATCCATCTCCTAATTTTTATATTCCCTCATTTCCTCACGTACTAAATGCCAAATCTCAATTTTAACTACTTAAGACCATAGGATATATATTAAAATTGAAGATAATGTAAACATTTACTTTTTGTTGTGTGTTTTTTTTTAAATAAAGATATAAAAACATACATTCAGAAAAATAAGTACAAAAGACTTATATTATGCAGAGTGAAATGGAATATATTTTGAAGATTGCGCAAACATTGACTTTTTTAAATCATGAGGAAATGAATAAGTAGCCTAACATAAATGAACAAATATAAGTCCAAAGTGCACATTGACAGCTGAGATGTTCTGAACCTCCCCATCAGAGTAAATAAAACTAATTATGATAAGCCTCCTTAACTCTTTCTTTGCTCTTGAAGATTTGATCCATTTTCTGTTGCACTGCTTTTTTTTTTTTTTTTTTTTTTTTTTTTTTTTTTTTTTTTTTTTTGCTGTTTCAGAAGACATGCACATTTGAACCAATCAGAGCTAACTATTTCTGGTGATCACATGTCAGTATTTCATTCAATTGAACGGATAAATGAGTCCAGGCGTTTTGCTTTGCTGCGTGCAGTCGCACATTGACATGACTCGTCATCGTCAGACTCAGATAACTGCAGTAGCTGGGGAAACCTCCATGCCATCCGTGGAATAAATACCGTATTGGCCCGAATATAAGATGGCCCTGATTATAAAACGACCCCCTCTTTTGCAAGACTCAAATTTGAAAAAATACTTTTTGAACACCAAATTAATTTTTATACAGAAAATAATTACAGTACATCCGAAACAAATCATTATAACAATATATTTGAGAGAAAAAGCATGTTATTTTGCCTCATTCAAATCTTAATATCTAAACATTTAAATATGTAAACCAAAGTGCAATCACATTCGTAAATGAATGGCTTGTTTTTTTTTAAATGTAAATAAACCAATCTATTGTGATAAAACAGCAAAATTGCAATAACTGCATTAACCATCAAAGTGAAGTCTAACTGTAACTGTAGTCTTGAAAAAAATCTGAATAAGGAAAAACATTGCAATAAAAAATTGCAAACTGGTTAAACTTGAGAGAAGTTGAGATCTGTCATGACAGAACATCGCTTCAATGATATCTGGCGCCATCTAGCGTCATGAATGGGTATAGTGTCTAGACCGCTAATACAAGACAACCCCCTCTTCTTCACTCTTATTCAATGCAAAAAACACCGTCTTATATTCAGGCCAATACGGTAATAAATATTGGTGGAATGGATTACGCTACACGAGCACTTTATTATGCTTGTTGTTCACACTTGTGTATGTAAATCTGATGTTGGTAGATTGTTTTCTTCTTGGAGATGAAATGCATGTGTGGCAGCTTTGTACTTTTTTTTTTTTTTTTACATAGCGTTATGACAGTTGCCATCATACTTTCGGAATCAAAGCACCGTATACCGGAACAGCGTTCCGGCCCTGAATCTTATACCGGAACTGCGCTCCTGACCGTTCCCGCCCACTTTCACCCCTGTATTTACACCAAAAGATATTAACCGGTAACACCTTATTTGTCAGTGGCATCATAAGATGCCATAAGACTAAATGAACCACCATGAAGCTTAGAACTAGGGCTGTCAAACGATTACATTTTTTAATCGAGTTAATCACAGCTTAAAAATTAATTAATCGTAATTAATCACAATTCAAACCATCTCTAAAATAGGTCATATTTTTCTGTAAATGATTGTTGGAGTGGAATGATAAGACACAAGACGGATGTACACATACGACATATTGTACATAAGTACTGTATTTGTTTGTTATAACAATAATCCACAAAATGGCATTAAAATTATTAACATTCTTTCTGTTAAAGGGATCCACGGATAGAAAGACTTGTAGTACTTAAAAGATAAATGTTAGTACAAGTTATAGTAATTTTATATTTAAACCCCTTTAATGTTTTAATAACATTTGTAAAATTTTAAATAAAAAAATAAACTAGTAGCTCGCCATTGTTGACGTCGCCGAGCGGGACGTCACATGGGTCCCTGCCGTTCTTCCACAGTGTCTTTAACTACGAAAGGTAGTGATTGAAATACACCACAAGGTGTCAATGGCGAGTTTTAAATTACTTTGAAATCAAGCCAATGAGTGTGTTTTGTCCCTCGACTGACGCCGTAGTTCCCTGTTTACTGGTCCATCACGGTCATTTGAGTGCTGGCTTCACAACGTACGAGACCTCTGATAGTTTGTATATTGTGACTAAATTCAGTGTATTTGTTGAACTAAACGTAATGTTTGAATAGAGTTTGACCAAAGTCTGAGTTTTATGTGTATTTTGCATAGCTATTTTGATTGGGAATGCCAGTTCTCTGCACTGTTGTTTTACTGTGTGAGAATAGGGCCTCATTAATATTCAGTTCAATTCAATCCAACGAGGACGTCCATCCAGCCACGGGTCCGGATAATCAAAAGGCTGCGACTGAAAAAAAATAGCTCCTCCCCAGATGGGAGGTGGGAAAGGGGACACCGGGTGACTAGTGATGAAGAGACTAGTCATAATACAGATTGAAGCGCTTTTCTTTTTGTGAACGTTATTTTTTTGAGAGATAGAAATATTATTTTTGTTGTGCTTTTCACTAAATGATACTTATGTTTGTTGTGAAGGAGTTGCCGAAGCTTATGCCAATAAACTGCGCGGTCCAATGAACGCCTGTGTCCACTGGCCTTTCTATGCCTCTTATTATGTGCAAAAAACGGTGTCATTGTAATCTGTTTGAGGCAATGCATGAGTGGGTCATTCCGCGGATGCATTGTGTCAAATATTTTAACGTGATTAATTAAAAAAATCCCCGTTAACGCAATAAATTTGACAGCACTACTTAGAACCAGTTGGCTACAAAGCTTCATTGCTTCAAGAAGCTTCATTTGGCCATCACTGCTTCCTTGGAGGAGACAGTCAACCTCTGCTGCCACCTCCTGTCGTCCAACATGCCTCCTAGCATGCATTGCAGCGCTACGGATGAAAATAACAATCAAAACTCATGTTCTGTGCTAATTATTTCTTCAGTTACTGTTCCAATTGTTTCAATAATTGCTAGTTTTTGTATTTGGTAGCACTTTATTTGACAGTGGTGCCATAAGACTGTCATAAGATCATCTTAATTATGACATGACACTGCCATGAGCATTAATTAATGCTTATGACATGCCATTTTGTCTGATCCGCCAAATTATCTTACTTTTGAATTGATGTAAAAGTTCTAAGCTGAACATAAATGGAGTTAGTGACATACAGTGGGGAGAACAAGTATTTGATACACTGCCAGTGGGAAAGCAGTGTATCAAATACTTGTTCTCCCCACTGTAATTTGCCGGATGACACTTAATGAAATCTGTCATAAGCATTCATTAATGCCCATGACAGTGTGATGTCATAATTATGATGGTCTTATGGCAGTATTATGACACCGCTGTCAAATAAAGTGTTACCGATTAACCAAAATAAATTTAAAAAATATGTCGCGCTGAGCTATAAGATGCAGAATTCAAAATGAGGGAAAAAAGTAGCGGCCTATAGTCTGGAAATTACAGTACAGTGGTACCTCTACATACGAAGTTAATTCGTTCCAGGACCTTGTTTGTTTGTCGAATTGGTCGTATGTCACGCAGGATTTTCCAATAAGAATACATTATAATTCTATTAATTCGTTCCACAGCCCAAAAACCTACACTAAATCCTTAATAAATACTGCTGTTACGATTGCAAATAGCAATTAAAAAGAGCAAAACAAATAAATTATGACTAAAAATCGGAATAGTAATATAATAGAAGTAATAATAATAATAATAATACCTGTATAATGTAACGAATTGTGTTCTAATATGGTGGACATTTTTTGTTGTACCTGAACGGGGCTGACGTGACGAGAGATAGAGTGTGGTTTCTATTTTACTTCCTATTTTAATATTTTGATGCTGGCGTTTCTGTTAATGGAATAAATGATTAGAAACCTGACGAAGCTGACAATTTCTTTGGTGATGTTACCACAACAATAATTGCCACCCAAACTTATAAAGACTGGCGAACGGAGGAGGACCGTCATAGACAGTAGGCGTCTACGGTTGTATTGTTGAGCGAGCCATATCACGGATGCGCACCTCACGCTCGTATTTTTCTATCATATCTATCTTTATGTCAATGGTAATGGTAAGCATCACCTTTTTCCCCTTTTTCACCACCTGCACTAACATTGTTGGACCCCATGTTGATTTCTCACAAGAAAATCTGCCAGGCGTCCGTCTTGCGGGAAAATAAAGAAACTGCGGTGCTGTCACAGATCGTCGTATGTAGAGCATGTCGTCGGATGTAGAAACAAATGGCGAGTCAAATTTTACGTCGGATGTCGTAAAGATTGTGTGTCGAAGCGATCATATGTCAAGGTACCACTGAATATTCCATTGTAGTGTGGCTGTCGACTTGGACACACTGGTCATTATGATGAAGCAGTACAGGTGTACAGCTGTGACACCGTTTTGCTTAATGAGATATTTAACTGAGATAGAAATGCTTTAGTTATATGAATCCTAAAGAGGCCACTATTCATTTCAGGGTGTGACATTCAAGGTAGAGGGAGGTGAACTGGTGATAGCACGCATTCTCCATGGAGGGATGATAGCTCAGCAAGGATTGCTGCATATCGGTGACATCATCAAAGAGGTGAGTTTAACCATTCTATTACAGTTGCTAACCCAAGCACCGCTCTATTTGTTTTTCATTGTTGCACAAGAAAACAGCGACTTTTCCTATGTCAATGAGTAGGGGAGATTACAATAGCCATGTAAACTAAATTTCCACACAAACGCACATCGAGATATTAGAAAGATTAAGTTTAGCAAGGAGAGGTGTGAGAGACATTTTTAGAGTGTCCCAGAGCTCATCAAGGTTTCCTCGGCTGTGATATGTGTCTATCCGTCCGCCGTCGGATCAGAGGCACCACATACAGCAGGCACTTAAAGGCACACCATTAAAGGCAAAGATGCCTCCGAAAAATCAGCTGGGAGGACAGACACATCAACACCGGTGTCTTGGAGGAAGCAAATATTCCCACCATCACTGCCACAGTTGCCCCAAATTAGTTGATATGGACTGGCCTTGTCCGAATGCCTTACTCTCACCTCCCAAAACAAGTCCTCTACTAGCAACTTGCTGAAGGGAAGCTGGCTCCTGGAGGCCAGAAGAAGAAGTTTAAGACCAACATCAAAACAAACCTAAAGAAGTGACATAAGAGCCTGGGAAGACATGGCAGCAAGCAGGTCGACCTGGAGAACGCTGACCTCCATCGTGCTGCACAAGAAAAACGCAGACTATGAATGACCGCCGATGATGATAATGGTATCCGTCCGCCGAAACAGCCTGATGGCACTGATATCAGTACACCTGCCCCTCTGATATTGGATGCATTGTAGACGTCAGGGTGGCAAGGCTGTGAAAATAGAACAAGTTTCTATTTTGGGCCCAATACCTCAGCGAGAATTCACTCAAGACTTTCGCCAAGAAGTCCCCTCCCACATACAGAATGAATGGGTTGCCGCTCACCCTTTCATACTGGGCTGCCGCTAGTTTGAAACAGCCTTAGTATTACGCTCTTGAACGTGTCACACACAGCATGATAAATCCTTATCTGACACACCGAATGGCTGACGGCTTTAATGACATGTTTGAAAATTGAAAAGATCAGATACTCTCTCTATTATTCTAATGGGAGATTCCTACGTGCCTGGGGACCTTTTTTAAACATGTGTTAGTCCTCTTAAGCCCTTGGCATTCCACAATCTGACATATCTTTATTGTATTGATACTTACTATCCAAAACAATTACTAAAACTCAATGTGCAATGGTCATGAAGCTCACTGGCAGTGACAGGGATTATTTTCATGGTTTATTTTTGGTTTATTTTGGTTATTTTTTATTTTATTTTATATTTTTTTTCCTATTTTTATTATCATTACTTCTCTATTGTATGTGTGTTGGATGTCAGTCCCACTTCTCATCCCATTTTGTGTTTTTTTTTCTAACTGGAAACCAACACACTACTATTGTGAAAAATAAAGAGATTTTGATTTTAAAAAATAAATAAATAAATAAATAAATAAATACAAATATTATTATTATGTACACAGGTCACGCTGTCTGTAGGTCTGTTATACTTCTTCATACCAAGTGCCAGTCAACCTTCCACTGAGCAAACCGATCTCTCCTCCCATTAGCAGTGTTGTCACAGATTACTTGAAAAAGTAATTTAATTACTGATTACGCCTCAAAAAAGTAATCTAGTTACTTTACTGATTACTTCATTATCAAAGTAACTAAGTTAATTAAAACGTAATTTAGCTGTTACTTTTTACCAATTTTTCTCACTTTAAGAATGACAACAGAAACATGTTATCGCATGGAATTGACTTACCGATAATTGAATTTAAAGTGGGATATCAGAATTTTTGACATAAGGATTAGTCTTGCAGTTAGAGGTTTAATTATTCGATGGAGTTGATTTCAACCACTGTTGACTCGCACTACCTTAGCCACTTCGGAGCCCTGAAACTAACAAATAAGTGACAAACTGCATGGAATTTGTTGAAATCAACTCCACCGACTAATTAAACCTTAAACTCGAAGATTAAGCCTTATGTCAAAAAATCTGAACTTCGGGTTGAGGTTTAGGGTCAACAGCATATTAGTGCCACTGTAAAACAATGCAAATTGACTGCACAATTATCAACAACACAATATGAATTGCACAGCGCAATAACCACAAAGGTGGGAGCGGGCGCGGATGGGTGTCTACATCCCGGAATACGCTGTACACACACGCGGTCAATATGGCCACAAAACTTGGTGGCAACTATGCACTTTACACTCAATTGGACTGACAACAAATCCCAAAGATGCAAAACGAACACGTCAACTCACGGCATAAATGTGCAACACGAATATCATATACACAATGCTTGCCAACTTGGAGCGATTACTGCCAGCCGTTGCAACGAAAGCTACAAAACGGCCGCGCATGTAGGGGGTCCAAGCTATCGCTGATCGCTGTAGCGGACCCTAACATTGGCAACAAAATAAAAAAGATGGACAATGGGTTCTCTTCCTTGGCTCTCCGATTCCTTAGCAATGTAATTTCATTATATTTTCCTTTAACTTAGCTATTTCCGATGTTTGTTTACCGCTTTTCGTCTTACTGCGAAGAGAGAGGAAGTGACGATCAGCCCTCCTTGATATTTACGTCATCAGCCATCGTGCTGTGACCTGGGAACTTAACGCCTGATTTCACGCACAGTGCTTCCCAGGAAAGTCCCGGACATTATACTAAGATGCGACCCGTCAAATAATATCTCCGTGCATAATAATAATAGCATAATCTCCGTGTCAATCAGACCTGGGACACACATAAGGGCTACGTGATCAAATCCCCTGATTTTCCCGGTATTTTGGCGTGTGTGAAAGGGGCTTAAGAAATTAAATGTATAAAAATAATTTTATTCATATGCATTACTTATCGAATTGTAGAAATGAAATGCTTACACTCTTTATAATGGTTGCTAACACGCACACTCTTTTCCTGTTTTCTAATTATTTTTAGCTTTGCTTCATTTACGATCATTCTTTTCTTTTTCTCATTACTACCTTTGCTTGCCATTTTCCTGGGGGACATGGTTAATGTTCACTTGTAAGCACAAATGATTTGGAAGCAATTCGATACAAAATTCAAACTAAATTCTAAAATTCACCAGCGACAACAAGGGTGAGCGGCAGGTGGGCAGATGGGGGATTCTGTTGAAGCAATAAAGCAAGAGAGTGTTGCTACCTAGTGGGATGCATAGGCACTCGTACACGCTAAGCGAGAGAGAGGCTTTTCTAGCACTTGTATAGTGAAAATTGCTCGCATAATGAGAGTCATTTTCTCCCGTGATGATGCTCGTATCATGAAAACTAGTAAGGCCAGGTGCTTGTATCATTAGGGTCCACGCTACACGTGTTGTTGTTGGAACTGCTTTACTGGTGTTTCTAAGAAATAACATTTATCCTGTTCCTGAGTCAAGAATATTCAGAGCAATTCTCACCATAATGGATGAGAAACTATAAATTGAACGTCCACAATCCATTACCACACCAATCGAGTTTCATTAAAGGATAATACAACTTGAATTTTGCTTTGTTTGTCTGCATAGCTAAAGACAATCCAAAAAACTTGACTCTAAGTAAAACATCTTGCATTCATCTATTTATCTTTTCTTTTATTGTTTCCTCTTGATTAATGTATGAATTATTCATTACTGACATCTGTACATTTCTGTCGTTGAATGTTTAGAGCTAATTGTACATGGTTATCAAATTCTAAACGGCAGGTCAATGGACGAGACGTGGGGCAAGACCCGAGGGTGCTACAGAAGGAGCTGCAGGCAGCCAGTGGAAGTGTGGTTCTTAAGATACTACCTAGTTACCATGAAAGTCTAATTCCAAGACAGGTAAGACAGCCCTAAACCAAACTGAAAAGTGGTCAACACAATAATCCTTTGGCTGCCATCGACGACAATTGACGTCCAATACATTCTTACTGGGCTTTTACTCCAGTTCAAACGAATGATGAGGACTCTGGCAAAATATGCCGTGATGGTCTGTAAATGTTGATGACAGTGGCTTTTCTTTTAGACATCCACCATGTCATTTGTGTCATCACATGTACTGTCCATACATTTTTTTTAAAAAATCGTCTTTAATGCTTCTCTTGGTGGTAGGTCTACCACGAAAAAATGCTTTCCTCAAGTGTGTGCTTTGGTAAGACGGGCAAACAATTCTAATACGGTACTCCAAATATTATGTCATTCAAATGAACCACCGTTTTTCGATTTTAATGTGTGAGAGCTTGTTACAAGAGAAAACTGTCAGGTTATTGATAATGTCCGGAGCTTCATTGCCACCAAAACTGTTTCGATTGTCATCAGTCACGTGACAGTTTTCGCTTGTGTGCTTGAGATCTCCCCCTCATTTAAAGTCACCATGCGGGGTTTATAGACCCCACTCAAATGACGTCACAACCACGCCTCCGCGCCATATTGTCCGTCAGGTCGTCGTGTTTACGCATTACCGCTATGTAAATTCCTCCTATTATGGCGTGTTTTTCTGCTCGTTAACATTAATAATCATAATGGTGAAGGCGTGTGTGGCGGTTGGTTGCAGTAACAGAGAAGATAGACGGAGAGACTTGAAATTCTGCCGTATTCCGAGAGACCCGGAGAGGAGAGCGAGATGGACTGCTGCAATTCGACGAGAAAACTGGGCACCAAACGATCATCACAGATTATGTAGTAGTCATTTTATATCTGGTAAAATGCATTTAATATATATTTAGAGGGTTTTGGGCTGAAAACCACAATTAAGATAATTGCGAGGCTAATCGCCGAAAACAGACAGTTTCAAATTCAAGATGCTTATTTCTTCCACCATCATTACATTTTGAATAATATTTAGCTGGTACCAAGTGAAAGAAGCTGGCCTCATATACAGATCATCAGTTAAAAAGGTGTGTCCAAACCTTTTGCAAAGGGGGCCAGATTTGGTGTGGTAAAAATGCGGGGGGCTACCTTGGCTGATTTACATAGAACAATATATTTAAACAAATTTTAGCAAGCCCTTCTGTGTGTCACATTTGCTTTATTATTATTTTTTAATTCATAATTTCAACAGTCTTGTCTTTGTGGCGTTCTCTTTCGACACTCGGGCTCTTGCGAAATACTGCTGCTGTGAAATTAAACTAGCTTCAAGTTGCTATAATTTCTCGCTATGTATCTTCCCTGTAATGTTGTCGTTCATGTCAACGTGTCTTGTTCGGTGATACCATTATCGCGTCACATCGAACTCTTTGAAAACAGCGACTGTCTCTTTGCAAATGAGGCAGACACAGTTGTTGCGTGTTTTATTGAAGAAATAGTCCAATATCCACCTATCCTTGAAGCGTCGGCCATCGCAGTCAACTTTTTTTTATTGATTGTCGCCATTTTAGAAAATTGGAAGTAAAGGGTCACATGGGGTAATGTTGCTTAGAGTGCTGCTCTTAAAGTTTTTCAAACTTTCGTGAGAAAAGGCTGATTTTATGTGGACAAGATAGTTGTAGATATCAGGGTAGCAGATGTCAGGTGGAGACGGCGAAGACAGCGGGTCGAAAAATATCGATTTAGGCATCAAATATGGATCTGGTGAATGGATAGACTGAAGCTTTTCCACATAACGCCTTTTATGCAACGCATTCAATGAGTTTACATCGTCTGAAAGCACCGGGGCTTCCATGAATTGCACTATAAATTGCACGACAAATTGAAACTATTGATATTACGGATAAACAATGACGGACAATATGGCGGCCGGATACAGCGACACGTCATTCTGTGACGTTGGTGAGTAGGGTCTATTAGAATGAGACATCCGGTATTCTTTGCCCGCGTCTAAAAACAAGGCATTGCAACAACAAAAAGTCGTAATCATCTTTTTATATGTACGACTTCCAAAGAAGTTGGGACGTTGCAGACATCATTTATAAAAATAGAATACAATGATTTGGGATGCCGTCAAGCTGAAGAAGGAGGCCTATCGGGCCTTTTTGGCCTGTGGGACTCCGGAGGCAGCTGACAAGTACCGGCTGGCCAAGCGGACTGCGGCTTTGGCGGTCGCCGAGGCAAAAACCCGGACATGGGAGGAGTTCGGCGAGGCCATGGAAAACGACTTCCGGAAGGCTTCGAGGAAATTCTGGTCCACCATCCGGCGCCTGAGGAGGGGAAAGCAGTGCACCATTAACACTGTGTTTAGTGAAGATGGTGTGCTGCTGACCTCGACTCGGGACGTCGTGAGCCGGTGGGGAGAATACTTCGAGGCCCTCCTCAATTCCACCGACACGCCTTCCTTTGAGGAAGCAGAGTCTGGGGACTCTGAGGTGGGCTCTTCGATCTCTGGGGTTGAAGTCACTGAGGCGGTTGGAAAGCTCCTCGGTGGCAATGCTCCGGGGGTAGATGAGATCCACCCGGAGTTCCTAAAGGCTCTGGATGTTGTAGGGGTGTCGTGGCTGACACGTCTCTACAACATCGCGTGGACATCGGGGACAGTGCCTCTGGATTGGCAGACCGGGGTGGTGGTCCCCCTTTTTAAGAAGGGGGACCGGAGGGTGTGTTCCAATTATAGAGGGATCACACTCCTCAGCCTCCCTGGTAAAGTCTATTCAGGGGTGCTGGAGAGGAGAGTCCGCCGAGAAGTCGAATCTCGGATTCAGGAGGAGCAGGAGTGGTTTTCGTCCCGGCCGTGGAACAGTGGACCAGCTCTACACCCTTGGCAGGGTCCTCAAGGGTGCATGGGAGTTCGCCCAATCAGTCTACATGTGTTTTGTGGATCTGGAGAAGGCGTTCGACCGTGTGCCTCGGGGAGTCCTGTGGGGGGTGCTCCGGGAGTATGGGGTACCGAGCCCCTTGGTAAGGGCTGTTCGGTCCCTGTACGACCGGTGTCAGAGTTTGGTCCGCATTGCCGGCAGTAAGTCGAATTCGTTCCCAGTGAGGGTTGGACTCCGCCAAGGCTGCCCTTTGTCACCGATTTTGTTGATAATTTTTATGGACAGAATTTCTAGGCGCAGCCGAAGCGTTGAGGGGGTCCAGTTTGGTGACCTCAGCATTGAATCTCTGCTTTTTGCAGATGATTTAGTGCCGTTGGCTTCATCAAGCCGTGACCTCCAACTCTCACTGGAGCGGTTCGCAGCTGAGTGTGAAGCGGTTGGGATGAAGATCAGCACCTCCAAATCCGAGACCATGGTCCTCAGTCGGAAAAGGGTGGAGTGCCCTGTCCGGGTTGGGGATGAGATCCGGCCCCAAGTGGAGGAGTTCAAGTATCTTGGGGTCTTGTTCACGAGTGACGGTAGGAGGGAGCGGGAGATCGACAGGCGAATCGGTGCAGCGTCTGCAGTAATGCGGACTCTGCACCGGTCCGTAGTGGTGAAGAAGGAGCTGAGCCGAAAGGCAAAGCTCTCGATTTACCAGTCGATCTACGTTCCTACCCTCACCTATAGTCACGAGCTTTGGGTCGTGACCGAAAGAACAAGATCCCGGATACAAGCGGCCGAAATTAGTTACCTCCGCAGGGTGTCCGGGCTCTCCCTTAGAGATAGGGTGAGAAGCTCGGTCATCCGGGAGGGACTCGGCGTCGAGCCGCTACTCCTCCGCGTAGAGAGGAGCCAGCTGAGGTGGCTCGGGCATCTGGTTCGGATACCTCCCGGACACCTCCCTGCAGAGGTGTTCCGGGCATGTCCCACCGGCAGGAGGCCCCGGGGACGACCCAGGACACGCTGGAGAGACTATGTCTCTCGGCTGGCCTGGGAACGCCTTGGGATCCCGCCGGAGGAGCTGGTTGAAGTGGCTGGGGAGAGGGAAGTCTGGGCTTCCCTGTTAAAGCTGCTGCCCCCGCGACCCGACCCCGGAACAAGCGGAAGATAATGGATGGATGGATGGATGGATGATTTGCAAATCATGTTCAACCTATATTTTCATTGAAAACACCACAAATATAAGAGATTTGATGTTCAAACTAATAAACTTGATTGTTTTTAGAAAGTAATCATCATTGTCATTGTTGACGAAAACAACACTGTGGCGGTGGAGCTTTTGCGAAAGGACAATTGGATAAAAATTTAGGAATTTCATCATCAACGGTCCATTATAGAATTCCAGGGTTTACTTGGGACAAACAATGAAGTTATCCATCTAACTACATATGACATTAATTATTGTTCCTTACATGTGATTTGTTTTAGATGTTCTTTAAGTGCCACTATGACTATAACCCAGCCAGTGACAATCTGATCCCCTGCAAGGAGGCTGGCTTAAGGTTTAAGGCAGGAGACATCCTTCAGATCGTGAACCAGGATGATGCAAACTGGTGGCAGGTGAAGTACAAAAACTATTTTTGTAGACCGTCATACAGTAGGAAGAGTACACTTTAAAGGCTCAATCATACTGCACGCGTAAAGGCTTAATTTCAACACATTCAGAACAGCTCCTATCAAATACACACCCTTTGTAAGTGACTACACAGCCTGCATTTGCTTTGCATGTTTGTTGCGCCACTGCATCAGCATTCGCAAACCTTCTGCATCACTTTGATGGAATCTGACCTTTTAGCCAGATTGCAGGAATCATGCCAGCCGAACTGCCGGACCCTCGCTGTTGCAGCTCCAACGACCCGGGCCGGCGAAAATCCGACAACCTGGCCAAAAGGCCAAACTCTGTGTGTTCACCTTAGTCTTAACCCCTTGTACTGACTCCATTTTGAAAGCTGTAAAAAGGCTTCGAAACACAAGTTGACAATCGTCAGTGATCAAACGGCAAGGCAAAACAGCAACAGGCCCAAGCGAGGAGGCAGACTCATTCCAGGGTAGCTATATCACAAGTCAACAAAATGTTCCTGACAACAATTTGTTATACATTCAGTCTTTCTGAAGGCTCTCGCGGGGCGGGCTGTGGGCAGGAAGAGGGGTGTGTTTGGGTCTTTTTCTGTTGCAGATTTGGGCGGTCAAGTTCGTGCGTCACAGTTGCTGAGTCACTGTTACTGAGGCAACCGGAGTGGGAGATTTTGACCGCCTGAGAGTCTTATCAGTCGTGTTGTCAGTTGGATATCGGGCCGGTGTTCCTTATAGGACAGGGCGACTTGCCTTTTGTTCTGGACAGTCCTGAAGAGCTGATTGCGGGATTTGGTGTTGCAGACGTGAGCTTGTAGATGTCTTGCCTATCACCTGGTAGTCAGGGTCAATCTTGCTCAGTCAGCTGCATGACGCTCGCGTTGGGCTTCCGTGGTCATGTATCTCTTATGCCCTATGACAAATATATTCTGCTTGTTTTCCTTAAACTATGATATAAATGCTATTTATTTTATATTGGGTATGTTAGAGTAATACAAACAGTCAATCAGTAAATACGAGAAAAGATACTATTCCTTAAACTTCTACAGAGTTTTAAAAATACAATTAAAAAAAAGTCTTAAATAAGGTATTGACAGCAGCAGAAGTGAGACATTCATTTATCAGTAGCGCCAGATGCTAACGCGCCAGGTCATGATCTGACTCGCGGTCACGGATTCAGACCACAAATCATCTTGAAAATAATGAATATAATATTGTTCTTATATGTACTTGACATGTGAGAAAACATTTGGGAAGCATAGTATGAGTATTTCTTTTTTCACCAAGTATCTCCGCCCCCCCAAAGCAATTTGGCGGCCCCTCGACTCGATATTGCTCTAGGCAACCGCATGGCTTGCGGATATATACATATGTTGCTAATGAGCGAGTGTTCTTTCCTAGTGTAATTCCATATTGTGTCCTGTGCATAATTTAACATCTGTACAAAAGTTTGAATGAATGCATTACTATAATAATAATAATAATGATTGTTTTTAATATACACTGTTCTACATTATCTTCTTTTTGTTTTTTGTGAGACTTTTTCATTTTTACGCTCAGTGCATACTTTATTATATTGTTTCTACGTAGTTTCTACGTAGTTTTATTTTTCAAAATCTGTACTGCATTTGTATATTTAAAATTCTGTGTATGCATCCTACTATATCTTTGTGGTTCAGGCAAGTCACGTGGAGGGTGGAACTGCAGGACTGATTCCCAGTCAAATGCTGGAAGAGAAGAGAAAAGCATTTGTCAAGAGAGACGTGGCGCTGGTTCCACCAGCAGGTAACCAATGAAAGAAGTAATGAATTAACGACATTTCCATAGATCAGTTGTCCCCAGACTATGGCACGCTGGCTGGTTCCATACTTTACACTCTATTTTATAGGCGTATCTGACTTTTTAAATTCTCACTATTCTGTTATACTAGTTTCAAGGGCTGTAACGGTACACAAAAATATCAGTTCGGTACGTTCCTCGGTTTTGAGGTCACGGTTCGGTTCATTTTCGGTACAGTAAGAAAACAAAATGCAAAATATAAATTTGCTAGTTGTTTATTACACGCCTTTGCGCTTTCAACAATAGGAACATTAGGCTATAAAAAGCTAGAATTCTGCTCAAAAAGTAGCGGGTATTTAAAGATAATCCAACAACAATTTGCCTTTCAGACCCCGCGTATTGGTCAGCTTTTTTTCTGAAAGAAAGAAGAAAAAACAAGTCCTGTGCTAAAGAGAAAAGCAATCCCAATGACAAAGATTTTAACGTGTATTTTACAAATGTAATGCCTCAACGAATCATTTTTTTTTCTTATGAACAGTTTTCAAAAGCTTTATTGGTGGATTTTCTCAAGTTAAAGCGCCACGCAGAAATTAATAAGTTTAATTGTGTAAGCAGGATGTGTGTATAATTCTTATTTTTTAATTACAGGTGTTTTAGCTCATTTCGATTAATTTTATTTGAATGGGCTATTATTTATTTTATTATGTGTTTATATTTTACAAATGTGATGTAGTATTCATTTATATCGTATATTTTATGTTGTATAACTTTAGTTCCTATGTGAATATTAGTTCGTACTTGTTTTGTTGTGGTAGGAGGGTTTTGTATTGAACACGGGGCCGTATTGGTTATTATTATAGAAGAGAAGACAGCAGTAAATCACCAAAGACAAGTCAACTGTGCCCCGATCTACCACTCAAGAGATCTGATGGACTCAATAATTATAATCAATAAAATCCGGATAATCAAAGTCTTAACATAGACTTCTCTATCAGTTGACGGGACAGCTCCTACAGACATTGCGCCATGGCTTCCCGTAGAGGACCGGGCCAGGCAGAGCATCGTGGCAGCTTTCACTGTGATAAACTCAAACGCACACTGTGTTCTAATGCCAGATTTAGGTGGAAGCAGGACGGAAGTTTTAGTACATACAACCAGGCAGGAGTGTCTCAATAGTGATTTGGTCAAGGATTCAAGGTAATTATTATGTAATATAGCACCATTCATGCACTTTGAAACCTTGTGGAAAAAAACGAATGGAAAAAATAGCTTTACTTTAGCTTGAATAGTATACAGTATATGTAGTTGTTGTTTTTTTTTAAAGCCCGAATAGTAATTTTTGACTTTATCTTATTAATATGACATAAAATATGCATGTTTGGACAGTTATTTCTTATTTAGCGGTATTTAAAGGGTTAATTCCGATTTACGCTGTAATTCAGGTTACATCACCAGCCTAGGAACAGAACTCGTTCGTAACCCAGGGACTAACTGTGTTTGTTTTATGAATGAGAGTTTTGGATTAACATACAGTGTAAATTGTAGAATATCCTAGAATGTTTCCCTTACTTGCGTATCGATAATTGTTATCCGCAACCTCGGCGTACGTGAGCGACTTGAGTTCTCGCCATGACGCCATTTCCTCGTTATTCGCGGTGGTAGAGGCGAGCCGTAATATGCAGAGTTGAGGAAGTATGAATCTAATCTAAAATGGATGGAAGCTGGTTTATTTAACAGGTGGTTGGACCCTGGTGAAAATAACAACAGCGCGCAGTGACAAGTAGGGATGTGACAATCACTGAAAGGGAGTTGCTACTTCAATCTCATTGTACTATCTATTCTATTCAAGTCTAGTCTACAGTGGAATGAAAAAGTATCTGAACCTTTTGGAATTTCTCACATTTCTGCATAAAATCACCATGAAATGTGATCTGATCTTTGTCAAAATCTCAGAGATGAAAAAAACAGTGTCTGCTTTAACTAAAACCACCCAAACATTTATAGGTTTTCATATTTTAATGAGGATAGCATGCAAATAATGACAGAAGGGGGGAAAATGAGTAAGTGACCCCTCTGCCGAAGGAGACTTAAAGGGCAATTGAAACCAATTTTTACCAAATAATTTAAGCCAGGTGTGTGCCCAATCACTGATCAGTGGTTTAAAGCTGCCCTGCCCAAGATAAAACACACACCTGGTAAGAACTGTCTTGATGAGAGAAGCATTGTCTGATGTGCATCATGGCTCCGTCAAAAGAGCTGTCTGAATACCTGCGATCAAGGATTGTTGATATGTGTAAAGCTGGGAAAGGATACAAAACCATCTCTAAAAGCCTGGATGTTCATCAGTCGACAATCAGAGAAGTTGTCTACAAATGGAGAGAGTTTGGCTCTTTTGCTTCTCTCCAAATGAGTGGCTGTCCACCAAAGATGACGCCAAGAGTTCAGCGCAGAATACTCAGAAAGGTAAAAAAAGAACACTTGAGTGCCTTCTAAGACTTACAGAAATCACTGGCACAGTACAATATCCCTGTGCACACATCAACTATAGCTAAAACTATGGCCAAGAATGGTCTTCATTGGAGGACTCCATGGAAGAAGCCACTGCTCTCTAAAAGAATCATTGTTGCTCGTTTAATGTTCACATAAAGAAACTTGCACACTCCACAGAAGGTCCGACAAAATATTTTGTGGACTGATGAAACCAAGTTGAATTGTTTGGAGTAACACACAACATCATGTGAGGAGGAAAATTGGAACAGCTCACCAACATCAACACCTCATCCCCACCGTGAAGCATGGTAGAGGGAGCATCATGATTTGGAGCTGTTTTTCTGCCTCAGGGCCTGAACAACTTGCAATCATTAATGGAAGAATGAATTCAAAAGTTTATCAGAATGTTTTGCAGGAAAACCTGAGGTCGTCTCGCAGACAACTGAAGCTAAAAAGAGCATGGATGCTGCAACAAGACAATGATCCAAAAAACAGAAGTAAATCAACTTCAGAATGGTTTCAGAAGATCAAAATACACGTTTTTGAGTGGCCAAAGCAAAGTCCAGACTTGAACCCCATTGAGATGCTGTGGCATGACCTAAAGACAGCGATTTATGCCAGACATCCCAGGAATCTGACAACTACAGCCGTTTTGTAGAGAAGAATGGGCCAAGATTAGTCCTGATCGATGTGCCAGACTGATCTGCAGCTAAAGGAAGCGTCTGGTTGGAGTTATTGCTGCCAAAGGGGGGGGGGGCAAAATACTAAACATGATGGTTCACTTACCATATTTTTCGGACTATAAGTCGCACCTGAGTATACGTCGCACCAGCCATAAAATGCCCAACGAAGAGGAAAAAAACACATAAGTCGCATCGGAGTAGAAGACAAGTAGAGAACAACAAGCTGAATAAGTATACAGTATGATAATGTTACATGATGCATGGACAACGAAATGCGAACAAGGCCGGTATGTTAACGTAACAGAGTTATTAAGAGTTACTCAGATAACTATACCATAAAGAACATGCTAACAAGTTTACCAAACCATCAGTGTCACTCCAAAACACCAAAATAACATGTGAAATTGTATAATAATGTGTTAATATTTTCACACATAAATTGCTCCAGAGTATAAGTCGCACCCCCAGCCAAATTATGGAAAAAAAACTGCGACTTATAGTTTCCTGAGCGAAACATGGGCGGCGCCATCTTGGACAATGTCTGCCTTCAACCCCCGGTTGAGTAAAAGCTACATGAATTACGATTGAAGTAAGCAGTGTTTTGACAAAGGTAAAACTGCAAAATTAAAACAGAGGAACTCACGTAATCTCCATAAATTGATTCAGCACGACGTTGATGAGACGTAGACGAGATTGTATGATTGTTCTTATCACTTTGTTAATCATTCGTGGACAAAATTATAGCAACCTGAGAGTCTGTGTTGACGTGAGGTATAGATTGATACGGCGGCCACTTGAGTGACCAATATGAGATGAAAGGAAAGACTACAATGTATGTGTAACCGGTGTGTCAGCGCTGCCCCGCGTTCCGCTCCCACCTCTGACCAGGCCGGGACGCGAACCCGCCCGCCACGATGCTTCCACTTGGCAGGTAGGGACGCTAACCACTGTGGCAATAAAGCTCGAGCCGACGGCACAGCTATCAGTGTCCCCACATAAAGGAATCGGCAGGGAGGTTTCCACGCTCTACAACGGACCTGCGTGTACCCGTTACATACAGTGCCTTGCAAAAGTATTCGGCCCCCTTGAATCTTGCAACCTTTCGCCACATTTCAGGCTTCAAACATAAAGATATGAAATTTATTTTTTTTGTCAAGAATCGACAACAAGTGGGACACAATCGTGAAGTGGAACATTTATTAGATAATTTAAACTTTTTTAACAAATAAAAAACTGAAAAGTGGGGCGTGCAATATTATTCGGCCCCTTTCAGTGCAGCAAACTCACTCCAGAAGTTCAGTGAAGATCTCTGAATGATCCAATGTTGTCCTAAATGACCGATGATGATAAATAGAATCCACGTGTGTGTAATCAAGTCTCCGTATAAATGCACCTGCTCTGTGATAGTCTCAGGGTTCTGTTTAAAGTGCAGAGAGCATTATAAAAACCAAGGAACACACCAGGCAGGTCCGAGATACTGTTGTGGAGAAGTTTAAAGCCGGATTTGGATACAAAAAGATTTCCCAAGCTTTAAACATCTCAAGGAGCACTGTGCAAGCCATCATATTGAAATGGAAGGAGCATCAGACCACTGCAAATCTACCAAGACCCGGCCGTCCTTCCAAACTTTCTTCTCAAACAAGGAGAAAACTGATCAGAGATGCAGCCAAGAGGCCCATGATCACTCTGGATGAACTGCAGAGATCTACAGCTGAGGTGGGAGAGTCTGTCCATAGGACAACAATCAGTCGTACACTGCACAAATCTGGCCTTTATGGAAGAGTGGCAAGAAGAAAGCCATTTCTCAAAGATATCCATAAAAAGTCTCGTTTAAAGTTTGCCACAAGCCACCTGGGAGACACACCAAACATGTGGAAGAAGGTGCTCTGGTCAGATGAAACCAAAATTGAACTTTTTGGCCACAATGCAAAACGATATGTTTGGCGTAAAAGCAACACAGCTCATCACCCTGAACACACCATCCCCACTGTCAAACATGGTGGTGGCAGCATCATGGTTTGGGCCTGCTTTTCTTCAGCAGGGACAGGGAAGATGGTTAAAATTGACGGGAAGATGGATGCAACCAAATACAGGAACATTCTGGAAGAAAACCTGTTGGTATCTGCACAAGACCTGAGACTGGGACGGAGATTTATCTTCCATCAGGACAATGATCCAAAACATAAAGCCAAATCTACAATGGAATGGTTCAAAAATAAACGTATCCAGATGTTAGAATGGCCAAGTCAAAGTCCAGACCTGAATCCAATCGAGAATCTGTGGAAAGAGCTGAAGACTGCTGTTCAAAAACACTCTCCATCCGACCTCACTGAGCTCGAGCTGTTTTGCAAGGTAGAATGGGCAAGAATGTCAGTCTCTCGATGTGCAAAACTGATAGAAACATACCCCAAGCAACTTGCAGCTGTAATTGGAGCAAAAGGTGGCGCTACAAAGTATTAACGCAAGGGGACCGAATAATATTGCACGCCCCACTTTTCAGTTTTTTATTTGTTAAAAAAGTTTAAATTATCCAATAAATTTTGTTCCACTTCACGATTGTGTCCCACTTGTTGTTGATTCTTGACAAAAAATTAAAATTGTATATCTTTATGTTTGAAGCCTGAAATGTGGCGAAAGGTTGCAAGGTTCAAGGGGGCCGAATACTTTTGCAAGGCACTGTATGTACATTTAGTAAAAAATAGTATGTCACTGTTTTTTATTGCAGCTTATGATCGCAATAAAAACATTTGGACAGCATGATTCCATTTCTTGTTTTATTTAAAACGATTGGTGCATGTGCAAAACAGGTAAATAAATCACAATTTATAAACTGATGAGAAAAATATTCACGATGGTTAAGCATACGAGGAATATGTTATCGGACAGTGAAGCTTAAGGGAGCCTCGGTAATTCCAGCTCCAATAGCATATCTTAAAGAGGCTGCAGTTAAAAAATTCGTTGTTGGATCACGGTGAACCATTGTCTGTCCCAGCCCCTGCCTCTTGGCCGTCCCCAGGAGGCGAGCCGTCCATCATCAAAGTAGAACGCACGTAGTCTTGATATGTGTCCATCAACGTATAGTCAAGTTGTCTTCCCTTGCCTAACAGCGTTCTCAAGCTGTATACAAAAACAAAAAAATGTAACACTTGGATTTATGCGGTGCCATCCAACCCGTACTGATTAGCAACAGGCTAGCAGCATCAGTAGTTGTAGTTAAAATTATTAAACTTCATTATTACAATCATCATCATAATATCAATAGCAAAGGCAACAAGTTGTTTCATGCGCCAGATTTTAGGTTTTGTATTTTTGGAGCACATACCTTTCATTAGACAGCGTCACACACAAAAGGCCATGACCCGCGGGACAGCCTGCAGTTTGGATGTCTCCATCCCTCCGGTAGTACAAGCACCCACGGTTTGTGGTACGGAGCACTGAGGCACTGGCTTGGTTCTACAGCCGCCTTCATGAAGACAAAATTCCCGTGCTCCTGAAAGAGGAAATATCCAACTTTGTGGGTGTGCAACTAGTACTGGAATGCCTCGGAGCGCCTGATGGCGTTTCCATCGACTGCTATGAAATGTGAGAATTCCAAGAGGTTCAGAAACTTTTTCATACCACTGTATGTATTTTTCCTTATGTTCAGGGCAACATAAGTAAAAGGGTCTTATCTTACCACTCTCTCCCCTACAGGTTATTTTTGTGGGCTCCTTGTTCATGTTGACAAAAGCTATTACCATTAATAAAATTATAATAAATCAATATAAAGCTAATCAGTATGATTGACATCGGAATTATGATAGGGAGATCTCGATCATTTATGATCATTATCCGATGTAAAAGCAAAAAACTGATCGTAACATCCCTATTTTTAATTTTTGTTTTTTAAACTTTTTTTTTCGACAGGAAATTTGTGCACGGGTGTTGGTGTGAAAAGAAAGAAAAAGATGATGTATGTGACGACAAAAAATGCAGGTACCGAAAAAGCTTTCATTTGCAAATGTATGAATGTCTCCATGATCAATAATACTTGCTTTTTTATCTCAGACTTTGATAGACATGAGATACTGCTCTACGAGGAGGTGGCCAAGGTCCCTCCTTTCAAGCGGAAAACTCTGATTTTGGTTGGTGCCCAAGGTGTCGGAAGACGCAGACTGAAGAACATGCTTCTACTGAAGGATCCCCATCTATTTGGAACCACTATTCCTTGTAAAAATTTGTCACTTTACAATCATTATGAAAAATACTGTAATAACTTTTCTAGGGATGTACCGAAAGGAAAATTCTTGGCCGAAAACGAATATTGGAAACACGTTGTCGAAAACCGAACGACCGAAAAATACATCTATACAGTGCTGGCCAAAAGTATTGGCACCCCTAAAATCCTGTCATATAATGTTCAATTTCTCCCCAAAAATGATTGCAAGTACTAATGCTTTGATAGTAATCTCTTCATTTATTTTGCTTGCTTGCAATGGAAAAAAACAAAAGAGAATGAAAAAAAAAAAAAAAAAATTATCATTTCAAACAAAACTCCAAAAATGGGGGTGGACAAAAGTATTGGCAACCTTTGATAAATCATGTGCTGCTTCTCTAATTTGTGTAATTACTATAGTTTAGTAGTTACTTACCTGTGGCACATAACAGGTGGTGGCAATAACTAAATCACACTTGCAGACAGTTAAAACGGATTAAAGTTGACTCAACTTCTGTCCTGTGTCCTTGTGTGTACGACATTGAGCATGGAGAAAAGATAGAAGACCAAAGAACTGTCTGAGGACTTGCGAAGCAAAATTGTGATGAAGCATGGGCAATCTCAAGGCCATTTCCAAAGATCTGAATGTTCCTGTTTCTACCATGCGCAGTGTCATCAATAAGCAGTGTTGTTAATAACGGCGTTAGAATATAACAGCGTTACTAAAGGCTTTATTTTTTTCAGTAGTGAGTAATCAAATTAATTACTTTTCTCATCTTGGCAACGCCGTTACCGTTACTGAGGATGGAAAGGTGTGCTTTACTATGCGCTGCTATATCGGTTGAATGACGCGATAAAAGTCTGAGGGAGACGGACTCGCCGAGACGGCAGAGCAGAGCAGGAGTGGGGAGAAGGCAAAAAAAGTTGTGACGCCAAGCAAACGCTATACTAGGTGGCTCCGATAATACCTGACTGTAGCAGATACCCTACAAACTACGCCCACATGAAATGGTAGATATGGTAGACATGGTAGATACTGTATATTAGAACTAGATGAGAAATGACAGACACGGGGGCGTTAGCAACATGTACAGTATAGGAACTTGATGCGTTAGTAAACAGCCGCCATCTTAAAGCAGTAGACTTCTTTGGAAGGCTCTGTTGTAGAGAACCTTCCTAGCGAACCTAAGTAACTTTTTATCTAAAATACCCCTAAATCGGCAAAATCTTGACTTGAATCTATCTTTAAATGATGAAACAGTTTTAAAACTTCCACATGTCAAAAGTAGACGGAAGGGAACTAATGCAATAATGGGAGCAATTTTAACAACTTTTAACGGTTGATTCAGGGTAAAGGGTAAATTGGGGTGAAAAATCGGGCTAGGGCCAATTGTCCCCAAAACCTTTTACACTTCACATAGTGTGACCTAAGTCTTTTTTTTTTTTTTTTTTTTTGAGGGAAAAAAAAAACAAGACATGAAAATTATCACCCGTTACTTTGCCAAGTCACTAATTACTCTTACATTCAGGTAACTGAGTTACTAACGCAATTACCTTTTGGGAGAAGCAATTTGTAACTATAATGAATTACTTTTTAAAAGTAAGATTAACAACACTGTCAATAAGTGTAAAGCCCATGGCACTGTGGCTAACCTCCCTAGATGTGGACAGAAAAGAAAAATTGACGAGAGATTTCAAAGAAAGATTGTTGCGATGCTGGATAAAGAACCTCGACTAACATCCAAACAAGTTCAAGCTGTCCTGCAGTCCGAGGGTACAACAGTGTCAACTTGTACTATCCGTCGGCGTCTGAATGAAAAGGACTCGATGGTAGGATACCCCGAGAGACACCACTTCGGACCCAGAGACATAAAAAAGCCAGTCTGAAGTTTGCCAAAACTTACCTGGGAAAACCCAAAACGTTTTGGAAGACTGTTTGTCTGGTCAGATGAGACAAAAGTAGAGCTTTTTGGGAAAAGGCATCAACATAGAGTTTACAGGAAAAAAACAAGGCCTTCAAAGAAAATAATACAGTCCCCACAGTCAATTATGGTGGAGGTTCCCTAATGTTTTGGGGTTGCTTTGCTGCCTCTGGCACTGGACTAATTATCATTGTGCATGGCATTATGAACCCTGAAGACTAACAACAAATTTCGCAGCATAATGTAGGGCCCAGTGTGAGAAAACTGGGTCATGGGTCTTCCAGCAGGACAATGACCCAAAACACTAGTGGCGCCACCAGGGGGTGGTCACGGCCACCCCTATAAATTGGTTGGCCACCCCACTGGCCACCCTGCTTGCCAGTACATCGTTAGATTGTTGTAGCATCAGTTATGCATTTAATCCCAAATGAATGCATTTATTTTGTTTTGCTAAATGTAGGGCTGTCAAATTTATCGCGTTAACGGGCGGTAATTTTTTTAAATTAATCACGTGAAAATATCGCAATTAACGCATTCGCGGTACAACTCATTCACGCATTGCTGCAAACAGCCTACAATAGCGCCGTTTTACTTATATACAGAGATAGGAGGCAGTGTCAAGTGAGTGGAGTAGATACAAGCATTTATTGGGGCCGTGCTTTTAATTGGCTAAAGCTTTGTCATCTCTCCCGCAGCATTTATAAATATTGTGGGAAGCGACGTGGGGAAGAATGAGAGGAGTTGATCTTTTTCTTAATACCCTGTAGTGTACCCAACGCAGAGAAGATATAGCATTTGCAGCCACCACACACAGTCATGGTTGAACGCAGCTTTTGGGGAAGGAGCAGGATTGACAACAGTCATAAAAAAAGATAAAATGGGTTGAGGATAAGCCTAGGAATGCTCGGTTTTCTCTCTGCTCCAAATGAGCAATATTGTATGATTGTTTACACAGCTAGGAGTCGGGGCAAACTTACCGTATGTGTGTATGTGCGTCATTTGTAGTCATTTCTTTTAATGCTCCTGCGCATGCGGGTATTATCACTGTATATTATCAGATGTAAATTAATCCTAAAATTTGAAACAAGTGTGGGCAAGTGTCTTTATATCCCTATTAGAAAAATACTCGTGATGAAAACTTTTCTGCATTCTGCTGTGTGTTTATGTGCAGATACCTCCAGAAAGCCCAAAAAAGGGGAATTCGAGAGCCGGATGTATGCCTTTACAAGCCGTAGCAAGATGGAGGCCGACATAAAAAATGGATTTTATCTCGAATATGGAGAATATGATGGCAATTTGTATGGAATCAAGATTGAATCCATACATGAGGTTGTGGAAGCAGGGCGAATTTGCATTCTGGATGCCCACCCTCAGGTACATACAAATGGACACTAAACCTATAATAGAGTCCTCCAAAAGATACACAACCAATTCTAATCAAAGGTGATTGGTTAAAAAAAAAAAAAAAAGACAATGTGTAGGAATCAGTGCTTCATGGGAAAAAAAGGAAGCATTTGGCAACCGTTTGCATGTCTGAGGTCTAAAGTATTTAATACACATCTGGATAAAATATATTCTGATGTCTATGTCCATTTATCTGTCTGTCAGTCAAAGAGGTCAACCGATATAGGATTTTAAAATACCGATGCCAACACCAATATTTAAAAAAAAAAATTCAGCCGATTTTTTTTTTTTCTCAAAGCAATTGGGGCTACATGTGGGAACGGAGCTAGCTACGGTAATTAGCTAGCTATGATGGGAAAATGACCGCACTGTCATGGTGTTCAATAAATTAATTTAGACAAGGCTCCTTTGTGTAATATCTAGTGAAGAATTACGTTTGCCTGAACTAAGTTCTACTTAGCTAACATCCAGGCTAAGTAGATCTTCGCTTGTATGCCAATCACAGCAAATGCACTGTTTCTTACAATTTTGGCAACTTTGTCACATTGTGTCAGGCAAACCACTTTGATGACAAACCCGGTTCATTCTACCGTAAGACATCATTGCTGATAAAGGCTCTGAAGAAAAGGCAACTGGCTTACCTTTATATATGGCTATCCTTAAATGGGGCATTTCCAGTGGAATTCGTTTCAGGTGATACGCTGTCATCCCGGTCAACCACGAACACAACTATTTTATGACCATAACTCCCGTTCAGCCATAATTCAATTACTTTTCAATCATATTTCCTGTTTATTTTCAAAAATTTCAATGTCAACCATACTGATGATTTTGATGAAAAATCAACATTTATTCAATCTCGATCTGCTATCTGGGAAGGTATTTGGTGAAAAGAATACACCAGTAATGAGTAACATTGAGAGTAACTGCTTATGATTTTTGAGGTTTTTTTTTTTAACGACATTTTTAAAAAAAAATCTATACGAACTATTATATACATTGAAGAAGAAGCAGACTATAACCTATTACATAACCACATTAAGCCAAAGAAATGAAAAAAATATATACATATCAATTCCGGTGAGGAAAAATATAACGACTATGTAGCCCAAGTAGTGGAGTAAGAGTAGTGTTTCTTTTTCACAAATTTACTCAAGTAAAAGTAAAACGTACTGTATTGCTTAGTAAAACTACACTTAGGAGTACATTTTCCACAAGAAGTTACTCATGTAGATGGCTTTCGTGTATTGTTGTGTTGAATTGTTGCTATGTCTCATTGGTGAAACTGGTAGAGCAACTGTAGCTATTTCTGGCAAAATGAGGTAAAATCTAAGTAGAACGACGAGGGAAAATGTAAGGACTCTAGTGTAGCCCAAATTAGGGGAGTAAGAGTAGTGTTTTGTTCTTATCACAAATCTGCTCAAGTAAAAGTAAAAAGTATGGCGTGTTAAAACTACTCTGAGAAGTTAATTTCTTCTTTTTGTTACTGAGTAAATGGAACGCATTACTACTTATCCCTGCTTTTCTCCATAAGGACTCACTGTGGCATCAATAGAAACATTGAATTCCTTTGCAAATACAGTACATAGACACACAACACAAAAACATTTATTTAAAGTCTTTGTAAAATCTTGGCTTGAAATTCCCAGTTAAGGGAATTAGGCAAAATGGATTTTCTTTATGTGTAATTATGCATTGTTAATACGTGTTTCTCTTGTAGTCCCTCAAAGTGCTGAGAACATCAGAGTTTTTGCCGTATGTGGTGTTCCTTCAATCGCCAGACTTTGAGGCTCTCAAGGCAATGAATAACTCTGCTGTAGAGGCAGGGGTTTCTACAAAGGTACTTTCGGTAAGAATATTTTCTGTGCATTTATAGACATTGATTAGTCTTAATCTATAATCAAATAGGTTGGAAGGTGGGTGCTAAGGGTGGGAACCTCTAGGTAGCTCACGATGCGATATAATTTTCGATAAAAGCCTCACATTAACGATGATCTTATGATATGGCCAAAACAACAACCATAGATACATGGGCCAGAAAATAATTCTAGGATATTCTCTGAAACGACTAATAAACAGAAAAACAAGCTATTTTCATCCCTCTGCTGTGAATTGGAATGGGTCCATCACTAGTCGACGTCTAATCCGTTTGAAGTAGGAGGGAGATATTGGAGATCAGGAGGCCATTGAAAAAGACCTCTAGACGACATTATAAAAATTCTGGTCCAACATCCAATCAGTGCTTGAACATTTGAGTCATATGAAACTTTATAAAATATCATATATATATATATATATATATATATATATATATATATATATATATATATATATATATATATATATATGATATATTAAGAGTGTGACAATATCTCGATACAGCGATATATCGCCATATTTTGCAACCTGATCGGTTATTGATATGCTCCCGCCAAGTATCGATACTTTTATTTAACATATTGGCCATACAATGGAGTATGGATGCTGTAAACTGCTCAATGTTTGTTGAGCAATTCGTTGGCGGTCCACTAGGGGCGCTCGGGAGTGTCGGTGAAGGTAAGGTGCGCTCAAGTCGTCTAGAGAAGAAGAGAGGAAGCTCCAAGTGGGCTGAAAAAATAAAAAAGCTCCGTGAGAACGGTGGAGGAAAAAATGAGAAAAATATTGCTACAAATCACACATGGGGACACACTTTAGATTTTACGCCAACAAGAAAGGAAGTAAGGTGAAGAAGGACTTTGCTGTATGCAAGAATTGTCTAACAAAAATAAGGTTCACTGGGAGCTGGTGACGAAGTGCACACCGGATTTCTTCACTGTTTCGCATTCATCACTTGAGGTAAGAAAGTTTTGCAATGTAATTGATTTTTAATTTACATGTATTATTTTGATGACATTTGGTTTTGAATGATATAAAATCAACCAGGACCCTAAACTGGATGAAAATGAATATCGAACAAGCCCACATGAATTTACCGATTTATTTGATATTATTTGAGAACCACTTTCCATCGAGTTTACTACACAAACTGTTATTACTGTCATTTTGATACAATAAGCTATAAAAATGGTTTGAATAGGTTCCAAGATATATAAAGTGATGTGCATGATAATTAATGTTGCCTACATATTAAAAATAGGTAATTATTGCATTTTAAATTTCTATACATTCAATTCATATTTTTTTTTAATTCAATACTTCCAACACACACAAAAAATCAGGATTTCAACTCAAAAGCTATGAAGTAGCTAATATTTTTTGTTTTATTTTGGTGTTTTTAAGGTGAGGAAGACTGTGACTGAGCAAGTCTGACATCTTAAATGCTGAAGCAGATAGTGGAAGTGCTCAAACCAAGCAACAAAGGTCATATACGAAGAAAAGACCCACCAATTTTATCATTGCCCCACTCCAAGCTCAACTGCTGACACCTACAGCACTTTTTTTTTTTTTTAAGATTTAAAACTTTAAAAAATTAAGGGTGCCATTCATCATGATCTCTCCAGGCGATATCAGTGGTTGTGGTTTGTTTCCTCTATATGTGCAGGTGCACAATTTGCAGTAGATTTAGATTTTACAGCAAGGTTGCACAGAAAAGGTGTCACTGTTTAATAAATGACTTAAACAGTATTTTTTTCTATTTTGAAATATTTTTTTTTCCGTTTCAACAGTTGTATCGTAGAATGTCATGTATCCAATTTCTGACCAATATATCGATAATCGCTGTATCGTGATATCGTGAGATAATCGTTATCGCGAGCCTTGTATCGCGAATCGTATCGTATCGTGAAGTGCCCTGAGGTTCCCCCTCCTAATATATATATATACATATATATACATGTATATATATATATATATATATATACTGTATATATATATATACTGTATATATATATATATATATATATATATATATATATATATATATAATAGGGCTGCAACTAACGATTATTTTTATAATCGATAAATCAGATAATTAAATGATTAATTGATTCATCAGATAAATGTCTTTTTTCTCAGTTACCTTTACAATTGAACTTGAAGTTGTTTTAGGCAAGGCAAGGCAAATTTATTTATATAGCACAATTCAACACAAGGCAGTTCAATCATAAAAATCACATTTAAATCAACACAACGTAAAAACCAGGACAAAAGGTCGCATTTAATCACAGAATGAAAAATAAATAAATGAAAATAAAACAAAAATAAAAATAAAACAAAAACTACTACTACTAATAATAATTGAAATCAGCAATGGAGATAAGCACAAGAGGAATAGAAAGCAGGTAGATTGAAATATATAGACAGTTATGGATATGCAGTGCTAAACAAAAGCGTTTTTAGCCCTGATTTAAAAGAGCTAACAGTTTGAGCATACTTCAGACGCTCGGGTAACTTGTTCCAGAGGTGAGGAGCATAATAACTAAATGCTGCCTCACACTGCTTGGTTCTTGTTCTTGGAACATGCAGAAGACCGGTTCCAGACGACCTTAGGGGTCTAGATGTCTCATAGGAATCTAACAAGTCAAGCATGTATTTTGGTCCAAGGCCATTAAGTGTTTTGTAGACGAGCAGTAGTATTTTATAGTCTATCCTTTGACTCACTGGAAGCCAGTGTAGCGATTTCAAAACAGGTGTAATGTGGTCCAGCTTCCTTGTATTTGTGAGGACTCTGGCTGCAGCATTCTGTACTAGCTGCAGCTTCCTGACTGATTTTTTATCGAGACCTGTAAATATACCGTTGCAATAGTCCAATCTGCTGAAAATGAATGCATGCATAAGTTTTTCCATGTCTTGTTGAGTCAGAAGCCCCTTAATTCTGGTTATATTTTTTAGGTGGTAATAAGCGGATTTAGTGACGGACTTTAGATGGCTATCAAATTTTAGGTCTGAGGCAATAATTACGCCAAGGTTTCTGACTTGATTTGTAGCTGTAAGTGACATTGTGCTAAGTTGGCTGCTTATCTTTGACCTTTCCTTTTTTGGCCCAAAAATGATCACCTCTGTCTTCTCCACATTTAACTGGAGAAAATTCTGGCACATCCTAACGGCTAACGGAAGCATATAGATGTTAAATAAGAGTGGTCCAAGAATTGACCCTTGAGGGACTCCACATTTGAATTTGGTTCGTTCTGACTGATAGTTTCCGATTGACACAAAGAAATCCCTATCTTGTAAATAGGATGTGTTTTAAGCAGGTTATAAGTAACAATGAAGACAAAATGGATTGTTTCCTTGAAAAATAATATTTTATGACAGTTTCCTGCCTTAATTTTACTATTTTAAGTACATACAACTTGTGAAAGTTTTTTATAAAAGGTTCTGAGTATCAAACATATATTTTCTCAATAAACAAATCAAACCATAGTCCTGTTTATTCAAATAAAAGTGCTGCTGATTGACATTTATTTTCTTTAAACAAACTAAACAATCGAATAAGGAGGAGGCATGACTGAGACTGAAATGAATCAGTTTTCTTTATCAAACAGTTGTTCATAAATACAATCCAAATTCAGAGCACACTCTCGTAAGACAATTTACAGTTTGAAAGGGAGTTTGTGTTGAATGGAGACTGTTATATGAATGGGTTTTTTGTGTGTGTGGTTTCTTCATAAAAAGAAATTAGACAAAATTAATACCTCGTAAAAAAAATAAAAAATAAATCATAACATTGGTATGAAATTTGGTTGTTTGGTCTTTTTTATATGTTTAAAATACTGTACGGACACACACAAGAAATGTTTACTATCATATAGTTTTCACTCTTAGTCGAACCGTATCGTTCTTAAACTATCGAATCGTATCGAATCGCTCGGCCTTAAAAATGTATCATTTTTTAATCGAATCGTAACCTCTGTATCTAGATACATATCGAATCGGCTTCATGCCAGAGATTCCCAACCTTAGTTAAAAGGCTCACTCTATCAAGTCAGCAACGCGATGCGTTCAGGTACACCACGCAAACACATTTGCCACATTAGAACCAGGTTTGTTACATTATTACTGGTATTATTATTATTATTATTATTATTGCTATTGTTATATTATTATTCCGATTTATTATTTATTATTATATATTACTTATTCATAATTTATTCGTTTTGCTCTTTGTAATTGATAGTTGCAATAGTAACATCAGTATTTATTGAGAATTTAGTGTAGGTTTTCGGGCTGTGAAACGAGTTAGTGGAATTATAATGTATTCTTATGGAAAAATCCTGCTCAACATACGACCATTTCGACTTACAAACAAGGTCCTGGAACGAATTAACTTCGTATGTAGAGGTACCACTGTATGCTTCTCCAAAACAATACAAACAGACACTTCAGACATAATTTGCGTAATCGTTAACTAGCTCAGCACTTCGTGCTAAGTTGTAACGTCTCATCAACAAAGAATACAAACAATACAATTGGCTTCATTTACTCATCTCTGATGAGTCTCAATTCTGCTCTCACTGCTTGAGCTGTACAGACGCACATTCTGAGCTCCTGAAGGGCACGCTCCTATCTTGACTGATAAGCGCTCAGGCCTCAGACCAGCCTGAAAAATACGTCTCAAGTATGGCTCGGAAGGCCCTGAAACCTGAGGATCTGGATGAAGTAAAATCCTCCATCCAGAAAATAGAGGCCTCTTTAGCCTCTCTGACCAGCCTGGAGGCGTCTCTGAACGTGATTCAAAGCCAGAATCGGCAAGTCATGAAAGAATTACAGCTGATGCGCGCTGAAAACGAGAAGCTCAAACAAGTGATTGAGGAAAAGGAGGCACGCATCAAAAGGTTGGAAATTCTGGCTGATGATCTTGACCAAGGAAGACGCGCAAGTGATCTCATCATCTCTGGATAACAACTGACACCCAGATCATATGCCGAGGCCGCTGGCCCACCTGTGGCTCAGCAGGCAATTGACAAGCTACAAGAATATGGAATAAAAGTGGACCCTAAGGACATCCGTCACTGCTTTCTGCTCCCAGCTGGGGGGAGAGGACCGGCGACGGTGGTCGTGAAGTTGGCGGACCACAAGAGCAAGGTTGCCCTGCTTGACCAGCGCCACCGCCTGAAAGGAACGAAGATTTTTCTGAATGACAACCAAACTCGCCGAAATGCTCAAATAGCGAAAAAAGCACGTAAGCTCAAAAAAGAGGGGAAAATTACCAGCACCTGGGTCTCTGATTGCAAAATCCTTGTCAAGTCGCAAGACATGAAGATAAGAGTCGTGAGAAGCTTTGAAGAGCTGACCTCATTCGAAAATTAATGATGACACCTATCACCACCTTTCTGGATGACCAGATTGATGAGTTCCATGATGACCCAATTGATAATCTTGATCCTGACTTCAACTTTTACAATAACATGTCGAACAACTGTAAGTTCTACACAACTGAACAGTACAACAATTCTATGGATGCGGACGGTAAGCTAAAACTAATCCACTTCAACGCCAGGAGTCTATACAAAAATTTTGAAAACATTGACGAATATCTACAGAGCTTCAATAACAAGTTTGATGTTATCGCCGTCTCTGAAACCTAGCTCAATGTCAACAAAGGAGCTGACTTTAAATTGCACGGATACAACATTGCCCAAATGAATCGGACATCTAAGGGAGGAGGGGGTGTTGCCATATTTATAAAAAATGTGCTTAAGTTTGAAATCCTACATGACATGTCAACCAGGATTGAAGATCTAATGGAATGTATCACAATCAAGTTAAGTATTCCAAACTGCAAAAGCATTATTATTTGCTGTGTCTATCGTGCACCTGACTCAAACGTCCAGCTTTTTACTCAGCATATGGAAAAGATACTGTTTAAAACGAATAATAAACATGTTTTTTTGCTGTGGGGACACTAATCTGGATATTTTGAACCCCCCCAAAAAATCCGCATATAGATGACTTTGTTGCCTCCATGTATTCTCAAGGCCTACGGCCTCTGATTACGCAACCAACACGAATAACGACACACAGTGCGACACTCATTGATAATATATTTACAAACATTCTAAATCAGTCTCATAGTGGCTTGCTAATCTGTGATATCACTGACCATCTGCCTATCTTTACAAACTACACTCTACGCAACTACTGTGTAAACCCGACAAAGGCAGTGTACAAAAGAATAAGAACTGATCAAAACATTGAAAGCATGAAAAGAGAACTCTCAAGTCAAGACTGGAATGATGTTTACAATGCAACTAATGTGAATGCTGCTTATGGGTGCTTTATGAATACAATTCAACACATCTACGATAAGCACTGCCCAATTAAGTTGATTCCCACAAAGCAAAGAATGCAAAACAAACCTTGGATGACCAAAACGCTTATCAACGCTTGCAAAAAGAAAGCAACTCTGTATAAGGAGTTCATCTCCAAAAGGACAGGCCCCGCTGAGGAAAAATTTAAGAAATTTAGAAATAAACTTAACTCCATTCTGCGAGCTTGTAAAAAACAATACTATTGTAAATTACTGGAAGACAACAAAACCTACACGTGTAGACTGTGGAAAATACTAAACGGGATGATAAAAAAAAATAGGGAGTCGGGGAAATCTTACCCGGAATTCTTTTATGGAGATAACAGTGAGCTGAGGAACAAAAAAGAGATTGCAAATAAATTTAATGAATTCTTTGTGACGGTTGGGCCTACACTGGCTGAAAACATTCCCTCTATAACTACTCATATGCGCCCTGACCCTATACTAAAATCCATGTTTTTGGAGCCAATTCAGGTCGCCGAGGTTAAGAGTCTAATTATGCAGTGCGCCAACAAAGATTCCACTGACCTACACGAAATTGACATGAAGCTCATTAAAAACATTCATAATGAAATACTACTCCCCAAAACTCACATTTTCAATACATCTTTTGAGACAGGAATCTTCCCTGATGAAATGAAAATTGCTAAAGTTATCCCAATCTTCAAAGGCGGGAACCCACATGAGTTCAACAACTAAAGACCTATCTCTATCCTGCCTCAACTATCAAAAATTCTTGGAAAACTCTTCAACAGCATCCATCCATCCATCCATTATCTTCCGCTTAGTCCGGGGTCGGATCGCGGGGGCAGCAGCTTTAGCAGGGAAGCCCAGACTTCCCTCTCCCCAGCCACTTCAGCCAGCTCCTCCGGCGGGATTCCAAGGCGTTCCCAGGCCAGCCGAGCGACATAGTCTCTCCAGCGTGTCCTGGGTCGACCCCGGGGCCTCCTCCTCTTCAACAGCAGACTGGATAAATACATAACAAAACATAATTTATTACATGATAGCCAATACGGGTTTAGAAAGAACCACTCCACTGTACAGGCCCTAGCAGAGTCTGTAGGACTCATCACAGATGCTGTTGACCAAAAAGAATACTCAGTGGGCATTTTCCTGGACCTAAAAAAAGCCTTTGATACTGTTAACCACAATATCCTACTGGACAAACTAGAGAGACTTGGAATAAGAGGCATCGTTCTAAACTGGGTAAGTAGCTACCTGGACAATCGATCGCAATATGTGACATATGATGGGTGCAGATCAACTACACGTCAAATCACATGCGGCGTACCCCAAGGCTCTGTCCTGGGACCGAAGCTATTCATCCTATACATAAATGACTTATATAAAGCATCTAAGCTATTTAAAATGGTACTTTTTGCGGACGACACCAACATCTTTTGTTCTGGAAAGGACTTAAACAGTCTACCTATACAAATAAACGCAGAACTAGCAAAATTGCAAGAATGGTTTGATGCAAATAAGTTATCCCTAAATCTCGAAAAAACCAAATACATGCTATTTGGCAGAAAAGGCCGGAACGAGAACCTAAACATACAAATAAACAATGTTGCGATACAAAGAGTACAACAGCACAAAGTCTTAGGTATTGTTCTAGATCACCGTCTAACTTGGAAGCCTCATGTGGAGCAGTTGCGCAACAAGCTCGCTAGGAGCATCTCCATTCTCTTTAGAGCTCAAAATATGCTAGATGCGAGGGCTCTCCAAACCCTTTACTGCGCGCTCGTTCTGCCGCACCTCAGCTACTGCTTGGAGATCTGGGGACACACATATGCAACACATCTTTGTCCACTCTTTATCCTTAAAAAAAGCCATTAGAATAATTCATAAAGCACCTTTCAGAGCACAAACAAATGAACTTTTCATCAAGTCCAAGCTATTAAAATTTCATGACTTGGTTAACTTCAAAACTGCTCAAATGATGTACAAGGCCCACGCAAACAGTCTCCCGACTAACCTACAAGCATTGTTCCAACTAAGGGAAACCTCTTACGACTTGAGAGGAAACAGATTGTTTTCCTATCAGGCTACTAGGACAACATTGAAATCGTTCTCGATTACAAACACTGGGGCTCGCCTATGGAATACATGTGGTGCAGCGCTTACGAATATAAATTCATTGAGTTACTTCAAAAAAATGTACAAAGAAAACATAATAAAACATTACATTGACCAAAATCAGTCATAACTGCACAGCGCACAAACATCACAGATGTGTTGTTCTCACAGCAAAGGATGACAAAATGTCAGGGTCAGAGAATAAGACATAACAATGCTCTAAAGATATGCCCTCCAGCAAAAATCACGTTACTGAACTGCCACTGCAACGAGAGTGCCGGGTCAGACCTGCTGTTAAATGGAGCTTGTGGACTGGGCACTCAGCTCTCTGGACAAAATATTTTCTACGATGAGACCTACACCAAGCCAACGGCCATGTCCGGCCAACACCTTCACGTCTGGTTATGTGGAGGATGCCTGGGGAAAATGGAGACCATTATGCTTAACGTCTCTCCAGATTGAGGACGTCGAGGACCTCTTTATCTTCGGTTCCCTAATGGTGCTCGCCTTCCTGTTGCTTCTTGGTGCCCTCTGGGTTCACCGATTCTCGATGAGAATGAAGAGTCAACTCAACGAGGCAATGGAGGTTGCTCGTAACAACGGCGACAAATTGTCACAGGTGACGAAGGAACAAGCAGCGTTAAGTGATGCCACCGCTCAAACGGTCCCAAAAATCATCACGGAGCTCCGGGATAACGAAAGGCTCGCTCGAGGAAACCGGGCAAGGGAGGATGATGACTAATCTTCTGAAGCGGATACAGCAGACGCGAGCCTCCATGACTCCCCCGGCCTTCCCTCCCTACACCTACTTGGACATCAACTGATACAATGAACCCACTCAAATTGACAATATGTGAAATTCCATGGCAATCAATGACTTTTGAACGATATGTGAAGAAAAAGAAAAAAACGAAGGAAAAAAAAAAAAAGAAGATTTTAACTGGACCTTAACACAAATATGCTGTCTGTGCATCCCTGGCTGTTGGGGGACGGGTATCGATAAGCATTTGCTTTTCCCGTCTTTCCTTTGTCTGTCATCGTCTTTCTTTCGGGCAAAATTCCACACTCTGAATCTGTCATTGATTTTGATGATGATGACAATGACAATAAATTCATTCATTCATGGAGGCACACTGGATCTAACAACACAAAAGACAATCTAATTCTCAACACTTACTAAAGTTAGTCATTCAGCAACCCAACCTGAGTGTAGCAGTGAACGCTCTCTCTCTTGCTCTAATCACTGGTATGCGCGCAGCCTCACATTACACACAAACAAAGACCTAAATGAGACTGCTCATAGCTGCCAGCTAAAATCGATTTTAAAATTCGTTGGCAACTAATTAATTAATCAATCCATTTTAATCGATTAGTTGTTGCAGGCTTAATATGATATAAATATAAAATAATAAAAACAGCTAATAAATAAAACACATAATGCCAGGTCTAACAGATTGCACAATCTCATTTCCCTGAGCAAAATCTAGGCCTAATATTACAACTGCTCTGTTCTAGCATTTTAGAGGTGTTGTTCATGCCCTACTTATTTTTGCTTCAAATATTTCTAAAAAGGTGGAATAATGGAAAAATGGACATTAAGACATACAAAGGCCAACTAAATGGCGAGATACATTTTAATTATGTTTTCTCAATGACAGGATGAAGATTTGCAGAGAACATGTGAAGAGAGCGATAAGATCGAGGCGGCTTACGGTCATTACTTTGACTTAACCATCTTAAACAACAACCTGGAGGAGACCTACTGCGAAGTCAAGGCTGCGCTGGAAACAGTGTCTAAAACCCACCAATGGGTTCCCGTCACCTGGGTTTTCTAGAACAGAACGCAAGTTCTGGCGAAGAAGGACACTGAAAAAACTGTTGCTTTCAAGTGTTTCATCACCTTAGTCAATAGTGATTTTGTATACAATCATTTTTTTGTATACCAATTCATTCTTCACAAAATTTTGCCAAACTGCAGTTGCCTATGTGTGTGTGTGTTTTTTTTTATATTATTATTAAAAAAAAAAAAAAGAAAAGAAAAAACATCTTGTGAACAGTAATGTTGCTGCTTTATTTATTTATTTTTCTTTTCTTTTTACAATTTTGATATTAAGATATTCAGCTCCTGGTGTTGAAGGGAACTTCCAACCATTCTATTTTTCACTAATAAATTCATTTTACGTATTGTTTTGTTCCAGACTCACAATGTTTATTGTCCAGTTACACCAGCCATTACACTGTACGATTTCATTCTTCCGCTTATCCTCACAAGTGTCGAGGGGGGACTGGAGTAGGCTCTTTACATATGTATACATATACACACTAGTCCTTCTCAAAAAGTTAGCATATTGTGATAAAGTTCATTATTTTCTGCAATGTACTGATAAACATTAGACTTTCATATATTTAAGATTCACTACACACAACTGAAGTAGTTCAAGCCTTTTATTGTTTTAATATTGATGATTTTGGCAAAAAAAAAAAAAAAAAAAAAAGTCAAGAAAAAACAAAAATCCCTATCTCAAAAAATTAGCATATCATGAAAAGGTACTCTAAAGAAGCTACTAACCTAATCATCTGAATCCACAAATTAACTCAAAACCCCTGTGAAAGATTCCTGAGGCTCCTAAAAACTCCCAGTCTGGTTCATTACTCAAAACCGCAATCATGGGCAGGACCTAACTGCTGTCCAGAAGGGCATCATTGACGCCCTCAAGCAAGAGGCTAAGACACAGAAAGAAATTTCTGAGAGAATAGGCTGTTCCCAGAGTGCTGTATCAAGGCACCTCAGTGGGAAGGAAAAAGTGTGGCAGGAAACGCTGCACAACCAGATGAGGTGACCGCAACCTGAGAAAGATTGTGGAGAAGGGCCGATTCCAGACCTTGGGGGACCTGCAGAAACAGTGGAAGTAGAAACATCCATAGCCACCGTGCACAGGCATGTGCTGGAGCCACTTTTGAACCTGAAACAGCGGCAGAAGCGTCCGACCTGGGCTACAGAGAAGCAGCACTGGACTGTTGCTCAGTGGTCCAAAGTACTTTTTTCAGATGAAAGCAAATTTTGCATGTCATTTGGAAATCAAGGTGCCAGAGTTTGGAGGAAGACTGGGGAGAAGGAAATGCCAAAATGCCTGAAGTCCAGTGTCAAGTACCCACAGTCAGTGATGGTCTGGGGTGCCATGTTAGCTGCTGGTGTTGGTCGACTGTGTTTTATCAAGGGCAGGGTCAATGCAGCTAGCTTCCATCTGCTGAAAAGCTTTATGGAGATGAAGATATCATTTTTCATCACGACCTGGCACCTGCTCACAGTGCCAAAACCACTGGTAAATGGTTTACTGACCATGGCATTATCGTGCTCACTTGGCCCGCCAACTCTCCTGACCTGAACCCCATAGAGAATCTGTGGGATATTGTGAAGAGGAAGTTGAGGGACACCAGACCCAACACTGTGGATAGATTAAGGCCGCTATCGAAGCATCCTGGGCCTCCATAACACCTCAGCAGTGCCGCAGGCCGATTGCAGTCATTTCTGCAAAAGGATTTCAGACCAAGTATTGAGTGCATAGCTGATATAATTAATTGAAGGTTGACTTTTTTTTTTTTTTTGATTAAAGACTTTTTTTTTTTTAAATTAAAAAAGTTTTTGTATTGGTCGGATGAAATATGCTAATTTTTTGAGATAGGGATTGAGATAATGTTTGTTTTCTTGACTTTTTTGCCAAAATCATCAATATTAAAACAATAAAAGGCTTGAACTACTTCATTTGTGTGTAATGAATCTAAAATATATGAATGTAATGTTTATCAGTACATTACAGAATATAATGAACTTTATCACAATATGCTAATTTTTTGAGAAGGACTAGTACACGGCGGAAAACACAGACAAGGCTGAAAATGCAGTTTCTGCTCTTGCACCCCTCTTTAAAATAAACTGCTGTATTTTAAGCCAAAAGAACTGCTGTGTTTGATAGAACAATATGTCTATATGCCGCCATAGCAGATTCATGGCGCATGAAGTCCCCAAACTATTTTTTATTTGTCCGTTTTACCCTGGAACCCCCCCATTTACAGACGTCGCGCAACCGCTTTTGTTTCAACCTAGCAATAAAATGAAGGTAAGTCATTGTATTTATTCATGAAATGTCTGTCATTTTTAGCTTAGAATCATTAATTGATATCTAATATTTAGTTAAAAAAAAAAAAACTATTTAAAAAATGATTTACTCGCATATTTTAAACTTTTAAACAAATTAAGTCACAATGAAAAACGGATATTTTTTTTTTGTACCGTCGCAATTTCCCCAATATTTCATTTGATAAATAATCCAAACAAAGAAAAATTGAAAAAAAAAAAAAAAAAAAAAAAAAAAACGATTAAAAGGCTAAATACATGAAAAAAAAAAAATCTTGACCACTCCTCTATGTCTGCGATTTCTGCATCGCAACCCTTGTTCACCATGTTTCACCCATAAAATCCACCAAAAATCCGGCTTCGGCCATTCACACCTGTGTCTTGACACTCGATGATACATGCTACATTTATCATAGTTTTTGGATCGAAACAAGGTAAGTATGCAATAATATCTCATTAAAATCATGGCGACTTTAATTATGGTCTTGCGTGCTCTCACCTTCAGTTAGGGTTTTGGTGTTTAAAAAAAAAAAAAAAATTAAATGCCCTCCTGTTCAAAATTTTTCTTCCCGACAGAAAATTGAGATTTTAAGCTTTCCACTGATGGATCACACATGCATATAGGACAATTTTGAAATTTGGCCAAATTGGGGGTCTCAGAGCGGAACTTCAAGTCACCTGAGTGTTTTCTGCCATATACAGTATATATAGGGTGCTAGTTTGTTCCCCAATATACATTAAGCATTCACAAAAGTTGGACAAATACGCATTAAACTTATTTTTTATGTGTATTGTCAATTGCCGTCTATTATAAATTCAAGGGGACAAGCTCCTAAATTGTATATTTTAAAAATATATATATATATTTACTTCTGATAAAAGATTGTAATAGAATTTTGTTACACTGCTGGTCAAAAGTAAGTATTAGCACCCCTGCAATTCTGTCAGATAATGCTCAATTTCTCCCAGAAAATGATTGCAATTACAAATGCTTTGGTAGTAATATCGTCATAGATTTTGCCTGCAATGAAGAAGCACAAAAGAGAATTGGGGGGGGGGGAAATATCATTATCATTTTACACAAAACTCCAAAAATGGGCCAGAAAAAAGTATTTGCACCCTCTGCCTAATACTTGGTAGCACAACCTTTAGAAAAAATAACCGCTTCCGTTATCCATCAGTGAGTTTCTTCCAATGTTCTCCTGGAATTTTAGACCATTCTTCTTCGGCCAACTGCTCCAGGTCTCAGAGATTTGAAGGGTACCATTTTCAGATCTCTCCACAGGTTTTCTATTGGATTCAGGTCTGGAGTCATTGCTGGCCACTTTGGACGTCTCCAGTGCTTTCTCTCAAACCGTTTTCTATTGCTTTTTGAAGTGTGTTTTGGGTCATTGTCCTGCTGGAAGACCCATGATCTCTGAGGGAGACCCAGCTTTCCCACACTGGGCCCTACATCATGGTGCAAAATTTGTTTCTTCAGACTTCATAATGCCATGCACACGGTCAAGCAGAACAGTGCCAGAGGTAGCAAAGCAACCCCAAAACACCAGAGAACCTCCACCATGTTTGACTGTGGGGACCATGTTCTTTACTTTGAAGGCCTCGTTTTTTCCCCCTGTTAACTCTATGCTGAGAGGAGGGTCTGTCGGGAAGTCAAATCTCGGATTCAGGAGGAGCAGTGTGGTTTTCGTCCCGACCGTGGAACAGTGGACCAGCTCTACACCCTTGGCAGGATCTTTGAGGGTGCATGGGAGTTCACTCAACCAGTCTACATGTGTTTTGTGGATTTGGAGAAGGCGTTCGACCGTGTGTCAAGGGAGTCCTGTGGAGGGTGCTTCGGGAGTACGGAGTACCGAGCCCCTTGGTAAGCGCTGTTCGGTCCCTGTACGACCGGTGTCTGGTCCGCATTGCCGGCAGTAAGTCGAATTCGTTCCCAGTGAGGGTTGGACTCCGCCAAGGCTGCCCTTTGTCACCGATTCTGTTCATAATTTTTATGGACAGAATTTCTAGGCGCAGCCAAAGCGTTGAGGGTGTCCGTTTTGGTGGCCTCAGCATTACATCTCTGCTTTTTGCAGATGATGTGGTGCTGCTAGCTTCATCAAGCCGTGACCTCCAACTCTCACTGGAGCGGTTCGCTGCCGAGTGTGAAGCGGTTGGGATGAAGATTAGCAACTCCAAATCTGAGACCAAGGTCCTCAGCCGGAGGATAAGGGTGGCGTGCCCTCTCCGGGTCGGTGATGAGATCCTGCCCCAAGTGGAGGAGTTCAAGTATCTTGGGGTCTTGTTCATGAGTGAGGGTAGGAGGGAGCGGGAGATTGACAGGCAGATCGGTGCAGCGTCTGCAGTGATGCAGACTCTGCATCGGTCCGTTGTGGTGAAGAAGGAGCTGAGCCAAAAGGCGAAGCTCTCGATTTACCGGTCCATCTACATTCCTACCCTCACCTATGGTCACGAGCTGTGGGTCGTGACCGAAAGAACAAGATCCCGGATACAAGTGGCCGAAATGAGTTTCCTCCGCAGGGTGACCGGGCTCTCCCTTAGAGATAGGGTGAGAAGTCCGGTCATCCGGGAGGGACTCGGTGTCGAGTCGCTACTCCTCTGCGTTGAGAGCAGCCAGTTGAGGTGGCTCAGGCATCTGGTTCGGATGCCTCCTGGACGCCTCCCAGGAGAGGTGTTTCGGGCATGTCCCACCGGCGGGAGGCCCCGGGGACGACCCAGGACGCACTGGAGAGACTATGTCTCTCGGCTGGCCTAGGAACGCCTTGGGATCCCGCCGGAGGAGCTGGTTGAAGTGGCTGGGGAGAGGGAAGTCTGGGCTTCCCTGTTAAAGTTGCTGCCCCCGCGACCTGACCCCGGCTTAAGCGATGGATGGATGGATGGATGGATGGATGGATGGATGGATGGATGGATGGATGGATGGATGGATGGATGGATGGATGGATGGATGGATGGATGGATGGATGGATGGATGGATGGATGGATGGATGGATGGATGGATGGATGGATGGATGGATGGATGGATGGATGGATGGATGGAAGGAAGGAAGGAAGGAACTCTATGTTGATGCCTTTTCCCAAAAGCTCTATTATTGTCTCATCTGACCAGAGAACATTCTTCCAAAAACATTTTTGGCTTTCTCAGGTAAGTTTTGGCAAACTCCAGCCTGGCTTTTTTTATGTCTCTGGGTCAGAAGTGGGGTATTCCTGGGTATCCTACCATAGAGTCCCTTTTCATTCAGACGCCGACGGATAGTACGTGTTGACACTGTTGTACCCTCGGACTGCAGGACACCGTGAACTTGTTTGGATGTTAGTCGAGGTTCTTCTTCCACCATCCGCACAATCTTTTGTTGAAATCTCTCGTCAATTTTTGTTTTCCGTACACATCTAGGGAGGTTAGCCACAGTGCCATGGGCTTTACACTCATTGATAACACTGTGCACGGTAGACACAGGAACATTCAGGTCTTTGGAGATGGACTTGCAGCTTTGAGATTGCCCATGCTTCCTCACAAGTTTGCTTCTCAAGTCCTCAGACAGTTCTTTGGTCTTCTTTCTTTTCTCCATGCTCAATGTGGTACACACAAGGACACAGGTTGAGTCAACTTTAATCCATTTTAACTGGCTGCAAGTCTGATTTAGTTATTGCCACCACCTGTTACGGGCCACAGGTAAGTAACAGGTGCTGTTAATTACCGTAATTTCCGGACTATTGAGCGCACCTGATTACAAGCCTCACCCAGTACATTTTTAAAGAAAAAAAAAAATTGTACATACATAAGCCTCTCCTGTTTATAAGCCGGATGTGCCCACATAGTATCATGAGATATTTATAAAGAAATACAGTTTGAGTTTTAATAACATACTTTAACAAATCGTGTTGGTGACTTACGGGAGTAAGCGAGGTGCAGAAGAGCGAGAGATGTGCCTTCCTGTTGTTGTTGTGGGATGTGTGCATCGGCTGCTACAGACAGCAGTCAGGTGTTGTTCCACGAGTTTCCAAAATAAAGAATTGCAACCAAACTAAGCGGGTGACTCTTTGTCAACGTTACAATACCTTAACTTTTTTTTCCAAACAGCGGCAGCAACACGGCACTTGGCTGACTCCTCAAGCTCACTCGTGAGCGTGTGTCGTCGTCTTCGTCGCGCAGCAGACCGGCTTTTCGAAACCCGTTGGTGATGGTGGATTTTTTTACACTGCTCCACGCTATCAGACTTGTGCAAAAGTGGCTCTTCGCGTGCGGGCAGTTTTGGTAAACAATCTCTCGCCACTGGTCATCCAAGCCTTCAATTCAACTTAGCATGTCATATCCGTTTCTTCTAGCATTTTCCATGATGCGGGTCTGCTAGTTTTACTAATGCACAAAGATGAGGGTCTGCTACTTTTATTTGTGGACAAACCACATAGTTAAAATACGGGTAAGATTGAAAACTAGCGTCTTCCTCGACATATACAGTATATTCCACGTGTCTTACGCTTACATTTGACCCTCGAGCACTCCTGGCGGTCGTTAGAAAAATTGATAAATTGGCCGCATCGTTGCATACGCCGCAGGATTCAAAATGAGGGAAAAAAGTAGCGGCTTGTGGTCCGGAAATTACGGTACACAAATTAGAGATGCATCACATGATTTATCAAAGGGTGCCAATACTTTTGACCGACCAGTTTTTGGGGTTTTGTGTAAAATGATAATGATTAGATTTTTTCCCCATTCTCTTTTGCGTTTTTTCATTGCAAGCAAAAATAATAAAGATATTTCTACCAAAGCATTTGTAATTGCAATCATTTTCTAGGAGAAATTGAGCAATATCTGACAGAATTCCAGGGGTGCCAATACGTTTGGCCAGCAGTGTATGCCCTCAGTGTGTTTCATTTAAATTCAGTCCATAAAATAACTATGTAGGAAAAAAAATCCATACAATTGTCATGATTTTATTGTCCTGGATATACACACACCCACAAAAAATACTTCAGAATTTTGTGTTTAAAGATATAAATACCTAAACTTGAGCACGAATGCATAAATATGGTTACAAATCTTTTACATATGGACACGTGTAAACACGAGCACAAATCTTTTTGACAGCTATCTTCCTACATCGTCTCTAAGCGTGTGAATCACTCAAAAAACAATTCAAATCATAGACTTTCTGAATCGGGGATGATTAATCAAAAGTAGTACACGATTTGAGCCGATTCGGTTCAAGTGAAAATTTATCCCCAGCGACTTTGTTATTGAGAAAGAAATAGATAAACATATGCTATAGTTTGAGTAGAAATGCTCCTTCAATATCAATTTAGTATTTTATCGAGATGAGGAAACCCTAAAGTGAACATGAAGCACTGCGACCTAACTACAGGTATAGGCTACATGGGGAAGCTTTAAATCATTTTTAGACACAGTAAACAGACTGGTCTTTCCTCATCTTCGACAGTAATAAAAGTCAAAGCCAAAGGCTACATACGCTTTGTCGTATTTCCTCGTCTTAGCTCTTCATACCACAAGTGCTCTTTGCTTTGTGCTCATGTTTGGTTAAAAAAAATACCGCACACACTCAGTTTAGGGTTTAGGTCACATAGGGTTTCAGGCTTAAAGGCATCGGGAGGGACGTTTCTATGCACCGCGCACAACGGACACGCATGCGCCCCTCGAAACCTTCACTGTATCTGGGTCTCGGCACCGATGAAACCTGTCTGCATGGAGCCACGCCACATGACGCGACCCCCCCCCCCCGCCTCGTCCAGGTCAGGACTCGTACCCACGTCGCAGGATGCGTCCAGCACAGCAGGCAAGTGCGCTGACCACTAAGCCAAAAGCTCAAGCTAGCTGCTTTAGCTGCCAGCGCACATTCCTGAAGGCATCGGGAGGTAGGTTTCACGCGGGTACGAGACCTGACCTGGACGAGGAAGACAGATCGCATGGTTGTATAGCCAGTCTTGTGCTGACGCCTGGCAATATAAGACTTTTGCGTTGTGTTTTCTTGTACGGACGAATGATGACACGAGAAGGCCGCTCTGTTGCCAGCTGGAAGGAGTTTTATTTAGTCACAGCCATCTGATGGAAAATAAAAAATGAATACAGCGACCTCTCTGGCTGAAGCTCTCGTACGCACCTGTCTCTCTGCAGTCTTGGTAACAACTCCAAAAATACATTTTTCTGTGCACAGCTTCAAAACAAATACAATATACAGCAAACATAACTTTCCCCCTTCCCAACTGTCAAGTTATTTTAGATTTTTTTTTATAAACATGAACATTTGAACCGTTACATCAATAGAAATACACACAATACAAATTAAACAAGGGAGCACACATACATGATGGAAGCCCTCATGCGCACCTTCAAAAGGAAAAATGTGGCAGGACGCATAAATATAAACTGCTTCGTCGGCTTAAATGTCTTAAAAAGAACTTTGCACTCGCTGTACCCATGTTCCATGAAACACAAAAAACACTCTAAATAGGCTCTGCTATATTGAAAAGCGAGCACAACTTTCTTATTTTGCGCTTTTTCACCCAAAGTACTAAACACAAACAAAGGAGCATCTTCACATCACATCGTACCTGTCTCACTGCAGTCTCGGTAATAACTGAAGAGGCCGCGAGAACATGAGAAAGTGACATCACGACGAAGTTAAAGGTCATGGGAATGAAATGAATAAAAAGCACTCCCCTATATAAACTATGGAGGACCAGGAGTGCAAAAATTCAATAAATAAATACACAATTAAATGAATAAATAAAAGTGTCATTAAAATGCTTCTATTTCAATGTTTATTTATTTATTTCAATTTATATTCATTTATTTCAATTAATATTTATTTATTTCAATTTTTATTTATTTATTTCAATTTATATTTATTCCAAAATGTATTTCGATTTTTATTTATTTCAATTTTTATTCATTTATTTCAACTTTTATTTATTTATTTCAATTTTTATTTATTTATTTCATAATTTATTTATTTATTTCAACATTTATTTATTTCACTTTTTATTTATTTCATTCTTGCACTCTTGTTCCTCCAGAGGTGCAACCATGAAATAATTTTATCTGTCACGTTTGCTTGTCAAAGTTTCTAACGTCTGATTGGTTGCTCAGCAAAGCAAGACTTAACTAGTCGATCTCAGATAATAGCTTGACTCCTGAGGCTTGGCTATAATTGCTCCCTCAAAATCACAAAGACGAAGAAGATTAGTAGCGTGGTCAGTGTAGTGGTAGTAGGCCTTGACGCATTTCGCATGTACAAGCAAAACATTACATATTGTAATAGCCCCGAATGGGGAAATAGAAAGGAGAGGACTGAATGATGGCTTTCTTCACTTTATTGTGGCAACAGTTAAATAACAAAAACAAAAATAACAGCGGACTGCTGTTACACGCGACCGCCAACTTCGCTCTCACGCCGCACTCTCTCCCTTGCTTCCCGCTACATCATTACTCTGCAGTCCTATGACCCCTTCAAGGGTCTGCACAAAGTTACGGACATTACAATATGTCCACAAAGTGCCCAGAGCTGCAGCAAATTTAATCGAGGAAGCTCTGATGAGGACTCCACCAGCAGCCCATGGTGAAGTCCAATCTGTGGCTTCTACATCGCGTGGGCCAGCGCCTTTAAGCGGGCAGACGTCTGCTACTGGATACTCTAGTATACCTCAGAAGTGGAAAGGTCCTTGGATATCGCCCAGATTTTTTTAAATCAATTTTTGAAATAAGGCTAAATGACAGAAATAACTAGCAGTTTTCTAAGTAGTTTTACTATGAATTCCGAGATCATTTTTATATCATAATGATTTAGTTTGGGTCTAGGGGTGCTCCAATGTCTCTCTGAAGTGGACCTGTTCTCTAATAGGTCCCCGTTTTTTTCATATATTCAATAAAGGGACTTCCACTCTGAAGCCACCGCGCGCTCTGAAGCCACCTCATTGCATTCTGAAGCCAGCGCATTGCATTACCGTAATGTACATAATGCAAACAATAATCCAAATGAGGGGCGGCTGGCTTGACTTCGTTTTTACGAGTGGAGGCTGGCTTGACCGCAGTATCGAAAACTCTTTGATCAACATCTTGATCTGACAGAGCCGAGATGATGCCAAGAACATTAATTAATCGCTCTGTTTTATAGGACACGTACTCAGGGTCCAAATGTCCTGCTTCAATTTGTTCTGAGAAATCTAACATGTCCCGAGAGAGCTCATGCAAAATCTCAGATAACGCCGCCATGTTGGGAAGAAATAGGACGAAGCAATCGCTTATTACTCAATCAACTCAAACCCCGCCTAGTTCAAGCCCGCCCACCGAGTCTGATGAGCCAATGACAGATAAAATTATTTCATGCGGCCACACGGGGAACAAGAGTGCAAGAATGAAATAAATAAAAAGTGAAATAAATAAATGTTGAAATAAATAAATAAAATTATATATAAATAAATCTTGAAATAAATGAATAAAAATTGAAATAAATAAATAAATAATAAAAACTGAAACAGATAAATAAAAATCGAAATGAATGTTGAAATAAATATGAATTGCAATAAACTAAAAATCGAAATAAAGGTTTAAATAAATAAAAAAATTGAAATAAATATAAATTGAAATAAATATAAATGGAAATAAATAAATAAAAATTGAAATAAATAAATAAAAATTGAAATAAATAAATAAAAATTGAAATAAATGAATATAAATTGAAATAAATAAAAAATGGAAATAAATATTGAAATAAATAAATAAATATTGAAATACAAGCATTTTAATGACACTTTTAATTATTTATTCAATTGTGTATTTATTTATTTAACTTTTGCACTCCTGGTCCTCCATAATAAACACTCACAAATGCGAACACACTGGATTACTATGAATTTAAAAATACTATTTTGAAAAAACGAACTTTGGTGAAAATTACTTTTAACCGTTTTACACATCGGTTACAGTTGGTTTAAAGTTTTGGTCTAAAAATAGACCAACTGGGCACAAAACCACCCAATTGGGAACACTGGAGGCAATAAGGCGCACACGGGTGTTGTGGGTGCCACTGAAGGTCACACCCAGCGTGCCCTGTCTAGGAGGACCAGAAAAACAAGAAGTCACTGGGACGGGAGGAAACGAGGCGACAACAAGGCAGCGTAAATTTTCTCTTGAACTGAAATGAAAATCATGAACAAAGAAAAGAGTAGCAAGTTCGTTCGCTTAAAAGGTTGTTTAGAATTTGCTCCTTAGGTAAGTTAGCCTACTGTTTCATTTATTCTATCAGGTGCGTAACGGGAAGCACAAAAATATCACTTAAGCGCCAAGTACATTTTGTTTCCACTGAAATGTCTTTTAGCTTAAAATATCCAATTAAATTTTGAATGAGACGGAATTTTCGACGCTTGTTTACTGACATTGAAGTTTTTCGTCTTTCAAAAAAGACATGGGTGCTTAAAAAGGCTTGGCAACGTCTTGTGGTATGTAGAAGTGCAACTCGCCTCAATGATGCTTGGAATGCATTTCCTCATTGCCAGCTATTATCTGATTGTTTGCAATCTGGCCTCTTTGAAAATTTAGACAGAATCAGGCATGTATTGTCTTCAACTAGGTCAGGTATGTTTAACATCAAAACAAGTTATTTAGTGCCACAATGTAGCTAACTAAGCAACAAGGGAGTTCCAACATGAATTATTACGATTGACCTGACGTCCATGCTTTGTTTCGCGTCACTCGAATGGATTAAGAGTTCAAGTTACAATAAGTTGTCGTCCGTAGATACCCAAGCGACAGTCATCTCGCTCACGCGTTTACGAGGTGTAAGGATGCCTCTGGACACCAACCGTAAGGAGCAGCTGTTGAAAACGCTGATGGAGCTGGGGGAGGACGACTTCCAATCCTTTAAGTTCTACACAGACCTACCTCTAAGCGTATGTGAAAACTCCAGCCGGGTGTACATTGCTGTTGAGCTGGTGAAGAAGCATGGGGAGAACGTTCTGGAGGAGACGGTCAAGATTCTGGAGAGGATCGGTAACAATAACTTGGCTGAGATTTTGCGTCACAACATTCTGGAAATAACAGGTTAGTACCCAAAATAGCTTCTGTGAAAGTCAACCGTGAGACGAGGAACTCTTAGTTGTCTGTTCCACACACAAGAGTAAAAGAAACCCTTGGTCAGTATTGATAAAACTCAGGGTGAGACTCATTTTGTATAAGCTCTATTCTGAAATATGCCTCCAGGTGCACGTTGTACTCATGAAGACGATTGGAGCTACAATGGGGCAAATAAGTGGTGTGGGTGACTGGAAAAACTTGGCATTAAATTGGATACATCAAGTGGAACGCGAAAATTGGCGTCTACTTCTCCACAGAAAAACGCGCGCTCACACACAGACGCACACACACATATGGTGGAGCAAATAAGTATTTAGTTCTCCTACTTGAAAAGATTAGAGAGACCTGTAATTGTCAACATGGGTAAACCTCAACCATGAGAGACACAATGTGGGAAAAAAACAGAAAACCACATTGTTTGATTTTTAAAGAATTTATTTACAAATTAGAGTGGAAAATAAGTATTGGTCACCGACAAACAAGCATGATTGCTGGCTGTAAATGAGGTCTAACTTCTTCTAACGAGGTCTAACGAGGCTCCACTCATTACCTGTTTTAATGGCACCTCTTTTAACTCATTATCGGTATAAAAGACACCTGTCCACAACCTCAGTCAGTCACACTCCAAACTCCACTATGACCAAGACCAAAGAGGAGAAGGACACCAGAGACAAAATTGTAGACCTGCACCAGGCTGGGAAGACTGAATCTGCAATAGGTAAAACGCTTGGTGTAAAGAAATCGACTGTGGGAGCAATTGTTAGAAAATGGAAGACATACAAGACCACTGATAAGCTCCCTCGATATGGGGCTCCATGCAAGATCTCACCCCGTGGCGTCAAAATGATAATAAGAACGGTGAGCAAAAATCCCAGAACCACACGGGGGACCTAGTTAATGACCTACAGAGAGCTGGGACCACAGTAACAAAGGCTACTATCAGTAACACAATGCGCTGCCGGGGACTCAAATCCTGCACTGCCAGACGTGTCCCCCTGCTGAAGCCAGTGCACGTTCAAGCCCATCTGCAGTTCGCTAAAGAGCATTTGGAGGATCCAGAAGAGGACTGGGAGAATGTGTTATGGTCAGATGAAACCAAAATAGAACTTTTTGGTAGAAACACAGGTTTTTGTGTTTGGAGGAGAAAGAATACTGAATTGCATCCGAAGAACACTATACCCACTGTGAAGCATGGGGGTGGAAACATCAGACTGATCTGTGCAAAGCAAAGTATGAATGGGGCCATGTATCGAGAGATTTTGAGTGAAAATCTTCTTCCATCACCAAGGGCATTGAAGATGAGACGAGGCTGGGTCTTTCAGCATGACAATTATCCCAAACGCACAGCCAGGCAACAAAGGAGTGGCTTCGTAAGAAGCATTTCAAGGTCCTGGAGTGGCCTAGCCAGTCTCCAGATCTCAACCCCATACAAAATCTGTAGAGTTGAAAGTCCGTGTTGCCCAACGACAGCCCAAAAACATCACTGCCCTAGAGGAGCTCTGCATGGAGGAATGGGCCAAAATACCAGCAACAGTGTGTGAAAAGCTTGTGAAGAATTACAGAAAACCTTTGGCCTCAGTTATTGCCAACAAAGGGTATATAACAAAGTATTGAGATGAACTTTTGGTATTGACCAAATACTTATTTTCCAACATGATTTGCAAATAAATTCTTTAAAAATCAAACAATGTGGTTTTCTGTTTTTTTCCCCACATTCTGTCTCTCATGGTTGAGGTTTACCCATCTCAACTATTACAGGCCTCTCTAATATTTTTAAGTGGGAGAACTTGCCCAATTAGTGGTTGACTAAATACTTATTTGCCCCACTGTATATCAGTTTTGATAAAAGTCAAAGCCATTTGGTAAGTTCGTTTGTCTTGTAAAGTAACAAGTTGAGGTCCTGACAAATTTCATGTGTTTTATCTCTTAAGCTCATATTTCACAAAAGGCAGGTAGACTATTAATTAATGAAGATGTTTCATTAAACGGTTCTTTTCTGTCTGGGTGTGGCGCTGCCCTATTCATATCTCTGGTGGCTGTGTTGCTGAGGCGGTTGCTTTTTTTCCATAACAGGTCAATGCTGCTTTCTTGCAGGACCAGTCTTCTCCGTCCACGATGATGACGATAAGCTTGCCAGATTGAAGGGGGAGCTGCAAGACAACCTGCGGCGTTTATACAACTTTGCTTCTGAGGGCAACAACGAGCGCTGGCGGCAGCAGCCTCTGACAGATGTCTACACGGAGCTGGACATCACCTATGGGGCAGACATCAGCCCCGACGAGCGGCACGAGGTCCTTCAGATGGAGACGTGCACCGCGGCCAAGGAGTCTATTCTGCTTTGCGACATCTTCAAAAGCCCTGACGGAAAGCAGCGACCGATACGCATGCTGCTTACCATCGGGTTCGCGGGAATTGGAAAAACCTTCCTAGTTCGAAAGTTTGTGTGGGACTGGGCCAACGGGAATGCCAATCAGGACGTGCACTTCATATTTCCCTTCACTTTCCGCGAGTTGAACATGGACAAAGGAAGGAGCTTCACGTTGGCCGAGCTCATCCGACTCTACGTGTGCGAGAACAGGCACATGAGCGAGGAATCGCTGAACAAAATATTTGCCGACCTGCAGACGTCCGGGAAGCGGGACTACGAAAGCAGTAGTATCAAGATCCTGTTTGTACTGGACGGACTGGACGAGTGCAACTTCAAAATGGACTTGAAGAACCACACCAAAGTGGACGTGGATATCGAGAAGGCTTACCCGCTGGAGGTGCTACTGGCGCACCTCGTCAAAGGGAACTTGCTTCCTTGCGCCCGGGTTTGGATTACCACGCGGCCCGCGTCGGCCCACGATATCCCCTCCGACCTCATCGACAGCCGAACAGAGGTGAGAGGATTCAGCGATTCCCGGAGGCTGGAGTACTTCATGAAAAGGTTCCCAAATAAGGAGAGCATCATTGAGCACATTCGGAAATCTCGCACCATCTTCATCATGTGCCACATTCCCATCTTCTGCTGGCTCATCGCCACAGTTCTTCAGGATCATTTGGACAAAGGAAAGGAGGGAGAGCTTCCCACAACGCTGACTGACATGTACTCAGCGTTTGCAGGTCACCACCTGGAAAACTCCAAGGAGAGAAATACAACAGAGTACATCCTTTACGTGAAAGCCCTGGCAAAGCTGGCCTTTCACCACACCATGAATATGTGTCAGATCTTCTACGAGAAGGATCTGGCAGACAGCGGCTTTGATTACGGCCAAGCTGCAAAACACTCTGGTTTATTCACAGAGGTGTTTAGGGAGGTCCCTCCGCTCAGGAGAAGCAAACAAAAGATGTTTCAGTTCATTCATCTGACCATCCAGGAGTATCTGGCCGCACTATACGTGATGATGAGCCTCTTCCACGACAACAAGAACGTACTGAATGATTCAAGATGGAAAAAAATAAACCAGAAGGCAATCACTGAGGTCCACAAGTCAGCTCTCCAGAAAGCCTCGAAGAGTGGAGGAAACCTGGACCTGTTCCTCCGCTTCCTCTTTGGCCTTTCCTTGCCGTGCAACCAGCAACTAGTTGGGGAACTGCTGAAGGCTCCTCAGGACTGTGAGCAAAGTAAGTCAAAGACAGTCGAGTTGATCAAGAAAACAATCAAACGGAACACTCCAGAGAAAAACGTCAACTTGTTCTACTGCCTAAACGAGCTGAAGGACGACTCCTTGCTGAAAAAGATCCAGGAGGAACTAGATTCAGGACGTCTCTCCTGCCGTCAAATGTCAAATGACATGTGGTCAGCCCTGGCCTTTTTCTTACTGACAGATGATGAAACCACAAAGTCCTTTGATCTTCGCAGCTACTCCCCATCGCCGTTGGGGCTCGAGAAGCTGCTGTTGGTGGTCAAGGCTTCTCAAACATCCGAGTAGGTGCTCTAAAGTCTACGTGAAGTCTGAAAATTCCAAAAGCTCAATGGCAAATCCAAGAACAAGTGCGCAAAACACAAACAAAACAACTACAAATCAGAAAACAATCATAAAACACAAAAAGGGCAAGCAAATTTATTTATACAGCACAATTCAACACAAGGCAATTCAAAGTGCTTTACATCACATGAAGATCATAAAACTCACATGAAAATCAATAGAAGGTAAAAACAAAGACAATCGAAATAGGAAATAAAATCATACATAAAAATCGCATTTAATCACGAATAGAATAAAAAAATAAATAAAACAAATACTAATACTACTGCTAATAATTGAAATCAGCAATGTAGATAAGCACAAGAGGAAGCAAATAAATTGAAATATATAGACAGTTATGGATATGCAGTGCTAAACAAAAGCGTTTTTAGCCCTGATTTAACGGAGCTAACAGTTTGAGCTTACTTCAGACCTTCAGGTAACTTGTTCCAAAGGTGAGGAGCATAATAACTAAATGCTGCTCACCCTGCTTGGTTCTTGTTCTTGGAACATACAGGAGACCAGGTCCAGACGACCTTAGAGGTCTAGATATTTCATAGGAATCTAACTAATCAAGCATGTATTTTGGTCCAAGACCATTAAGTGTTTTGTAGACCAGCAGTAGTATTTTATAGTCTATCCTTTGACTCACTGGAAGCCAGTGTAACGATTTCAAAACCGGTGTTATGTGGTCCAGTTTCCTTGTATTTGTGAGGACTCTGGCTGCAGCATTCTGTACTAGCTGCAGCTTCCCGACTGATTTTTGATTTTTGCAATAGTCCAATCGTTTTCCAAAAGTTTTTCCATGTCTTGTTGAGTCAGAGGCCCCCTTAATTCTGGCTACATTTTTTTAGGTGGTAATAAGCAGATTTAATGACAGACTTTAGATGGCAATCAAATTTTAGGTCTGAGGCAATAATTACGCCAAGGTTTCTGACTTGATTCGTAGCTGTAAGTGACATTGTGCTAAGGGGCCTGCTTATCTTTGACCTTTCCTTTTTTGGCCCAAAAATGATCACCTCTGTCTTAAAAATGTAGAGGAATAATACTTGCTGATTTTCAACGGCTCATAACTGAAGAACGGAGAACAGTAGAAAAATTTTTCATGATGAAACACTGGAGTTTAATTGTTCTTTTTTGGGGTTTGTGCAGCCATCAAACACAATATTCTGTGGTGCTTGACTAAAATTTTTGTAAATGAACAAAAGGCAATGGCTTCTGAAAATTGGCTTGGAGTGAATGAGTTGAAACACAGAAAATGGTTGGCATTGGTGCAAAAGATGAGATTCCAGAGGCCTATTCATTCCCCGCGTCTATTGCTACTTTTGAATTGTTGATGACTATGTGTTATTAATTGCAAGGATTTCATGACATTACTCGAGATGAACAGTTTTCATTGCTGCTCAGCCCTAATTTCAATGTATATAATGCTCCAGCTGAGTCATTGACATCAGTAAAGACGGTAAGAAATCGTTTATTTATGCGAACAAACAAAAAGCTGGGTTACCTAAAATTCGTCCTAAAAAAGTGTCAAATCCAAAATCTTGAAAAATCTCAAATGTGTCAAAACTCAAGTTCATTCCAATTTATAATCTTGAAAGAAAAAAAAAGACAACGATTAACTTCGTCGTCATACGATACGAACATCCTTGTGTACGACATCCAAAACAAGGACTGCGTCCTGTCCAGCACAAGAGACGTTTTTGACATTACAATGAGAAAATAAAATGCATTATATTTTTGGGGTTTGTAATTTGCTCTTTATTTTTTATTGTCTTTTTTTGCATCTTGAAATAAAATATTATTATTACTCAAAGCACCATACTAAAATCAGCAGGTGTTAGGTTTGGCTTGCTCTCACAACTTCCTCCTGCTTGTGTGCTCCAGTCTAGGCAGTTGTCATCTGAACAAACGCAGTTGTCAACTGCTGGCTTCAGTTCTCAGCGCTCCATCCAACCTGAGGCATCTGTACCTGACATTCAACAACGATTTGTCGGACGAGGGGGTCAAGATCCTCTCAAACGGACTGGCCAGTCCACACTGCATCTTAAAAGTCCTAAAGTAAGGGCCTCCTCCAGTTCGTAATCTTCCGTGGAGCCGGTACACTAATCAAAAGAATCACTGCTGCTATCAGCAGCAACTCCAAGATATTATGTATAAAGAATTTTTTTTTTTTTTAACCGTCAAGTTTACATAATTTTTAATGCCTCGAACATTTAGTATAATGCTTTTTAAGGATTGAATTTTCACAAAATCCATATAATGACTTTTAATGCTTTTTAATGACCCACATCAACCCTGTATTAGTCAAGGAAAAGGCATACACGATGTTACTTTCAGCAAACCTTCACCACTTTTACCAGGTTCCCTTCTTGACTTCAGGCAATTATCTCATTTGTTGCAGGCTAAGACAATGCAGGATCACAAAGCGAGGATGTGTTTCATTGGCCGAGGCTCTCAAGTTAAACCCCTCCCATCTTCAAGAGCTGGACCTGAGCTCGAACAATCTGTCGGATGAAGGGGTTGAGATCCTCTCGAAAGGACTGACCAGCCCACACTGCATCTTAAAAGTCCTCGAGTAAGGAGCTCCTCCAGTTCATAATCTTCCATGAATCCGGTCGACTAATCATAAGAGTCACTGCTTTTTTTTTTTTTTTTTAATCAGCAGCTCTAATAAATTATGTAAAAAAAAAATAAATGTCATGTTTACATAATTTTTAATGCCTCGAACATTTAGTTTAATGCTTTTTAAGGTCTGAATTTTCACAAAATCCATTTAATGACATTTAATGCTTTTCAATGATCCGCATCAACCCTATGTTAGTCAAAGAAAAGGCAAACACGATGTGACTTTCATCATAACCTTCATCACTTTAACCAAGTCCCTTCTTGACTTAAGGGACTTATCTCATTTGTTGCAGCCTGACAAACTGCAGCATCACTCAGCGAGGATGCATTTCATTGTCTGAGGCACTCAAGGTAACCCCCTCCCATCTTCAAGAGCTGGACCTGACCTTGAACAATCTGTCAGATGAAGGGGTTGAGATCCTCTCGAAAGGACTGGCCAGCCCAGACTGCACCTTAAAAGTACTCAAGTAAGAAGCTCCTCCAGTTCATAATCTTCCATGGATCCGGTCGACTAATCATAAGAGTCACTGCTTTTTTTAATCAGCAGCTCTAATAAATTATGTTTAAAAAAAACAAACAAATTGTCAAGTCTACATAATTTTTAATGCCTCGAATATTTAGTTTAATGCTTTTTAAGGTCTGAACTTTCAAAAAATCCATTTCATGACTTTTAATGCTTTTTAATGACCTGCATCAACCCTGTATTAGTCAAGGAGAAGGCATACACGATGTGACTTTCAGCAGAACCTTCATCACTTTAACCAGGTCCCTTCTTGATTTAAGGTACTTATCTCATTTGTTGCAGCCTGACAAAGTGCAGCATCACTCAGCGAGGATGCATTTCATTGGCTGAGGCACTCAAGGTAACCCCCTCCCATCTTCAAGAGCTGGACCTCACCTGGAACAATCTATCGGATGAAGGGGTTGAGATCCTCTCGAAAGGACTGGCCAGCCCACACTGCATCTTAAAAGTCCTCAGGTAAGGAGCTCCTCCAGTTTGTAATCTTCCATGGATCCGTTCGACCATTAAAAAGAGGCACTGCTGCTATCAAGTCTCAAAAATTAAATCTCAAAAAAAAAAAAAAGTTGTTTTTTAACCGTCAAGTTAACATAATTTTCAATGCCTCATTTAGTTTAATGCTTTTTAATGCCTGAATTATCACAAAATCCATTTAATACTTTTAATGCTTTTTAATGACACGCATTGACCCTGTATTAGTCAAGGAAAAGGCAGACACGATGTTACTTTCAGCAGAACCTTTATCACTTTAACCAGGTTCCCGTCTTGACTTGAGGCAATTATCTCATTTGTTGCAGCCTGTCAGGGTGCGGGATCACGAAGCGAGGGTGCATTTCACTGGCCGAGGCTCTCAAGTTAAATCCATCACATCTACAAAAGCTGGACTTCTGGGGCAATCAAATAGAAGAAGGAAAAAGGGTCTTATTGGACATCAAAGAGAATCCCAGCTATAGCCTGAAGACGTTGAAGTAAGATCCAAACAATGTTGCTTCTCAGGGTGCGAATTCACGTTCAATTCTTTTTCTTTGTGTCTTTCTTCAGCTTTAACTGGTGGATCTTAGAACTATTTTCATCTAGGACATCCACATAGTCATTCCAAATGTTCATTGTTAGAAGACGTTGAGTCCATTTGGTCTCCTTCAGATTTAGTTCAGTCCCATGTACTCTCCGATGATTGCAAGAGCAACCCGTGTCGGCGCCATGGGTAAAGCGGCCTCGCTCACCGAATTCGAGGAGGTCGGCGTCGGGATCTATGCAGTGACGCCGCTACTGGGAGATGGAATTCAAGTGGACGTTCTACGACGATGCCACTCAACTGCTGGCAGTTGTTTTCATCATACGCGGAGATTAAGGAGGGGCCGGGGCCATAGCCCCCTGGTGGCCGAACATGTCAATCCATGTAATTGACTTTCCAATACTTTGTGTAAGAATTTAAAATGGACTTGCAGGTAAAATGCTGTCCATAAAAGTTGTAAAGCAATAAAACAAACAACAAAAATGAATGAAATTAACAAAAAAAATTATTTTCATAATGGGTAAAAATTAATTTTCAAACAGATCATTTGACTCGCACCTTAGAGACGGTCATTTGCTTTGCGTAGCCAAAACCACCTCAGGATAGAAGAAATTTCTTTCAAACCTAAGCTTTCAAAAGCGACAAACACTACTGAGCGAGAACCAAGGATTGAAGATGTGGACCATTGAACGCCGGAGAGCACCGCCAAAATGGTGAGCGGAGTTTCTGTTTGCCCCATTAAAGATGCTAATTGTACAACAGAGCGACCACCGAGCATACCATATTCAATGGACAACTTCCTTGGCCAGAAGCATAACTGTCCTAAGCAGCCTGATTTAGAATTTTAGAAACGCTAATTTTCAATGTATGATTATAAATATTCCTAGCCGGAATATTGAGTCAAATGGATGTAGTCTCCTGTTTTGCCTACCGCCATTTTCAAACCCACCACGATGAGGATTCGTTTCGGAAGGGTGTGGGTGACTGGAAAAACTTGGGATTAAATCGGATATCTCCGAGGAATGCGAAAATTGGTGTCTACTTCTCCACAGAAAAATGCCCGCTCACACACAGATGCACACACACATAGCTGGGATGCCTGTATTGATGAGCATGGGCTAAGCTACTAACCGAGCATATACAGTATCTTGTAAGTTAATTACTGACACCGCGTCTCGGGGTCATCAACATGCTTTGCCCCCCCTGCCACTCCGCCTATGGTTTTCATCCATTTGTACAGGCAGGGGCCGTCGAAAAGGATTCAACCATGTATTGTTTTTAAATTGAAATATCTTATTCAATATATATTGAAACTAGAAACTGCAATTTCTGGAAAAATTGCAATGAGAGCTTTTCTGTGATGGATACTGATCTAAGACACGCCCAGTTGATTCTGGAGTGTTGATATGAGGTTATTTTCCTGGAATGCTGTATTGGGTTTACGCCAAATATGTCCTCTGTTTTGGCGTCCAAATAATTCAAATTTAGATTCATCAGTACAAATAACATTATTCTAGAAGTCCTGGTCTTTGTCTACATTCCCTCTGGCAAACTTCAGTCTGGTCTTCATGTTCTTCTTGGAGAGCAACGGTTTCCCTCTTGCACACCTACCATCAAGGTTAAAGTGTGTACGAAAGGAGAAAAAAGTCTTGAATAGCATTATTATGTGAATTAGGATCATATTTTGAGACGATTCCACGATATACAACAATTTAGCAAAGCTCAAATGACGAGACATTAGTCTTTTAATCTGCCAGTTAGCCACGCCTACCATTATAGGGCTCTAGCGTCCCCAACAGGTGGATGACGTCAGCGGGAGAATGGGCTCATCGGTTGTACTATTTAGCCCATTGAGGGGTAATTGTTCAGAACGAGGAAAACGCGACGAAGAGAGCCGCAAAATGTAATTGTTTCAATCTCTCTACTCTAATATTTTACGGGATATTCTTTTTATCCAAGTATTTTCCCCAATAGCTAAATAAATGGCATGGTCATGACAAATAACAGTCTTGTGCTAAATGGAATATGAAATAATAAAAAATGCATTTATTCAGGACGACATGGCAAAATTACTCCATAATGGTCAAAACTGTCGACTTCACCTTTACTGTCGCACCCTCCCAAACAATATTTTATGCCACCTAAGTCTGGCTTATGTCATTTCCCTTCCCCGGCTTCAGAGAATGTAAACAAACCAAGAGGCGTGACAGCTTGCCGACATGCTAACCCAAACCGAGTGATGTTTTAAAGTCTTCGAAGCGGAAAATCACACAGAACTAGCCCGGATCATTTCACATGACGACTGGGTTGTCGATTGTCTTTGCTGATCGGCAACCCGCCCGGCAGCGAACAGGTTAGAGCTCGTCGTTCCCCTGCTGAGGGCAGAGGGCTCGTTTGCGGGGAAGCTTCTTGACAATGAACGCCGGACAAACCGGCCGACGTCGGAGGAGCGTGTAGCTGCCAAATGGTTAACACGAATATGGCAAAATAATGCTTTATTACACGGCAAAGACGTAAACAGCGAAAGAGTCATAGGAGAGCGGCTGCAGTTGTTGTGCAGCTAACATGACAGAATGTGTATGAGGAGAGCTTTTTACATGTCCATCCATGATCAAACGGAAGTAGTCCCTTATATAAAGAAAGTTTGTAATGTTTACTTTGCAAACGCTGTATTCGTATTTGTATATTGTTAACACAAAGTGATCTGGTGGAAAATTTGACAGCGGGCACATGAAGAGGGCAATAAGCCGAGTATAGTACTCTCCCGGCGGGGGGATGTGCGACAAGCCGCCGGTCATCGGACGAGTGGACAAGGAGCATCTCGGCTACAAAATGCAAGCCACCTACGTATTAAAATAATCCCAGTATTTCACATAATACAAAACACGATTTTTACTCACTTCCTCGTAAATCCAATTGTTGTTGTTGTTTTTTTTTTACATTTTATTGTAAAATGCATCAATTTTGTGCACTTTGAGAGAAAAATGAAGCGGCTATGAAGAACTACACATTGCATTATTATACATTTTAACTTGCGTACTCACTGAGAAATTAACAGCACAGTCCAGGTCTCAATGTAGAACCAGAAAAGGCAGGAGACTGCCTGAAGCACAAAGAAAACATGGTATGATTTATGATAAATCACAATGAAAAGAGGCTGTAATTACACATTTTAACTTGAATACTCACTGAGAAATGAACAGAACACTCTCAGGATCTTTATGTAGAACCAGAAAAAGGCAGGAGACTATATTTCTTCTGAATTAATATCGCTGCTGCGTGTGCATACGTTGTTTTACAGCTAAAATATTTTTTCTTAGGAGAGGGATAGTAGGACTAGCATACTGTAACTTGACACGATTGCAAACGGGGACGTGGACTAGCTGGCACTAACCTTTTAATTGCCATTTATTTCATTTAAAATGTAGCTACCTGGTGGATAACAATTGCCAATATACCTAGCAAGTAACCCTCTTCATCCCTACTTACTTGCCCTGCGCTTGTCTGGGGAATTTCTAGTTAACAGCCAGGTGCATTGCTGCCACCTGTCGGATTGGATGCGAACTGTAGATAATCATAATCATAGGGGGGATAAAAACAATGATGTACGGCGGCCGCCGGCCGTCCAGAGCACCGGCCGTTCTGTGATCCTCCAGAAGCTACAGATTACCAGTCCGCCCCTGCTTCTACCGTACACGTGACAGCGCCCTCTTTCTCAACTCGAGACTAGAGCCGGAAGTCACTCATTTTCATGGCGCGGGATTCAAAAATTGAATACATAAAACGATCTCTTCCACACACACCAAAGCGATCCATTTCATTCAGGAGCATAAAACACCACGTGAAATCTGAAATAAACATGCTTTTTCGTGTAAAACGCACTTTAAAGCAGATGCCGTTTTTTCATCTGTGTGATTTTGACAAAGATCAGGTCACATTTGATGGTGTTATTTTGCAGAAATGTGAGAAATTCCAAAAGGTTCAGATACTTTTTCATACGACTGTAATTTTCAAGTGAATGCAATACGCTTCCATTGAATGTAATATAAGCATTTAATGGGGGAAAAAAATTCTAATTAGTGCATAAAAAGCTTCAAATGTTATTGCATCACGTACTTGGTAGAAAATGTCTTTTAACAAAACAAAACAAAGTTATACTACCTATCTCATCGTTTTTCATCTGCAGGGTCCTCCATTGCCACTTCCATTAGCAAGACAAGGAGACAGTCATTTCGGAGCGTGTGGGTGGGGGGATTCGTACGTATTATCTCTGGTCTCTTCGTTTAACACCATCACCACCATTATCCGTAGAATTTCAGTATTCCGCAAATGCCATTGATCGTCACAGCCGCATCAGTACCGTTTGATTACAGTACCATCCAGTTGTGCAGTCAATTTGATTGCAAAACGCATGCGTGGACATTTCGACCAGCAACATCAAGGATTTCGACGCGTGATTTCCAAGCAGGTCAAACAATCGATGGATATTGCTCTTCGATTCGGCCAAGGCGACGAGGTAATGTGCTTGAAATATATGAGTAAAAGGGGCAAATGTGAAGCGACAATGGGAGGCAGTGTACATTTTAATAAAACGTTAGCTGCATTTGCTGGTGACGTGAATCCCTTAAAATGGGCTTCGGGCTGTTTTTACGGTTATCAATCTGCATTCCGATCGGACGTCGAGTGAAGGACCTCTAAAAAAACATAAGAACCATTTTGAAAATTTAAATTGATTATTTAAACCCAGAATTTTACAGATTTGTGTTCCTAACTCATAGGCATGTTCAACATTGTGCTTTTCATGGTAATGTTTATATTTGATTTGATCAAAAATGATAATACAATATCATGTTATTATTAGCGCTCAGTGTTGCATCTTACCATATAAACATCAATAACCAATGCTGCACAGTTACGTTTGATAATAATAATAAATAAATAAAAAACACACAACCCATTCCAGATATTTAAACTCCTGTGTACAACGATCAAGGTTGCATATTTGTTTACTGGTGTACACGTACCTTCCAGCGTGGATTTTCTCCCGCATACCCCAAAAACGTGCAAGGTAGGCTGATTGAACGCTCCAAAATTGACATGAGCGTGAGCGCGAATGTTAGTTTGTCTCATTGCGCTCTGTGATTGGCTGCAATCAATTCAGGTTGCCCATAGTTATCTGGGATAAACTCCAGCACCCTCAACTCATTGCCCCCCATCAGTGGCGTCGTTAGGTCTCTTTTAGGGGGGCTTCAGCCCCCTTAAAATAGTCTCAAGACCCCCTAAATAATTTGGTGTTGTTTTATTTAACCAAAGGGGGGAAAAAAAATACAAAAACAAGCTGACATACAGTATACTCTATGAAGATGCCAGAATCTTAGTATAAAACATAATCATATAACCTATCATTATGAACTTAAATATGATCGTAAATCTGTCAGTTTCCCCTCACTTCATAGAGTTAGGTAGAGAGCCCCTTCAGTGCGTCGTTAGCCAATCCATTCCACTTGTTCAGATAGAGAACACCCACATCACTGAAAAACCACTCCGCGTTTTCCCTGACCTTGCTTACAGTCGTACCCGGCTGGCGTTAGAGTATAACAGCGTTTTTATTTTATTTTTTTCAGTAGTAAGTAATCTAATTACATACTTTTTCCATGTTTGCAACCCATTACTGAGGATGTGAAGGGGCATGTCTCTATTATTTGGTTGAATGAAACGCGAATTGTCTGATTATGACAGCTGTCTGGTAAGGGTGTAACGGTACATGTATTTGTATTGAACCGTTTCGGTACGTGGTGCTCGGTTCGGAACGGAGGCGTACCGAACGAGTTTCTGACGTAATGTAACCCTTACTTTTCGAGGCTGTGAGTCGATCGGGTTACAGTTTCTTTGTGTAGATTATATTTACTCCGTCTTCTCTACTACATGAGGACCAACACGGTAGGACAGTATATAACCCAGAAACATCAATGGTGCGACAACGTGGCCGCCGCAAGAACGCAGCGAAACGCGGCCGTTAAAGTCGATCAGCCAATGCACACCAGTCGCAGCGCGGCCGCGTGTTAGACGCATCCCAGAAGCGGCTCAACGCGTCGTACGCGAAAAGAACGGCAGAGTTTATATTTGACGCGAGACGCGACCCTCCTGCGTCAATACTACTACCAGTAGCTAGGATCTGGCAAACCGGAAGTCACTTGTGTAAAAATACGTTGGATCCGGTCGATTTTCAAACTAATATGCAATCGTAACCTACTTTTTGACTCCATCAGATCTCTTGAGTGGTAGATCGGGGCACAGTTGACTTGTCTTTGTTGATTTACTGCTGTCTTCTCTGCTATAATAATAACCAACACGGCCCCGTGTTCAATACAAAACCCTCCTACCACAACAAAACAAGTAGGAACTAATATTCGCATAGGAACTAACTAAAGTTATAAAATATACAATATAAATGAATACTACATCACATTTGTAAAATATAAACACATAATAAAATAAATAATAGCCCATTTATATAACTGTAATTAAATAATAAGAATAACACACAGATCCTGCTTACACAATTAAATTTATTAATTTCTGTGTGGCGCTTTAACTTGAGAAAATCCACCAATAAAGCTTTTGAAAACCGTTTATAAGAAGAAAAAAAAAAGATTCATTGAGGCATTTCATTTGTAAAATAAATGTTAAAATCTTTGTCATTTGTCATGGGATTTCTTTTCTCTTTAGCACAGGACTTCTTTTTTCTCTTTTTTCAGAAAGAAAGCTGACCAATACCCGGGGTCTGAAAGGCAAATTGTTGTTGGATTATCTTTAAATACCCGCTAGTTTTTGACCAGAATTCTAGCTTTGTATAGGCTAATGTTCCTATTGTTGAAAGCACAAAGGTGTGTAATAAATAACTAGTACATTTATATTTTGCATTTGGTTTTCTTACTGTACCGAAAATGAACCGAACCGTGACCTCAAAACCGAGGTACGTACTGAACTGAGATTTTCGTGTACCGTTACACCCCTACTGTCTGGATAGAGCAAAGCGGGAGGGGTGGTGACGCCCTTGCAAACGTGATGATGATGATGTTGATAGTTGGCTGGAGCGTTGACATAGCATTAGCCTTCTCGTTAGCATTAGCATTTAGCAGTGTGAGCGTCATCTTAAACTTTTTTTTTTTTTTTTTTTTACAAACCGTTTGTGGCGTTCAGGTGAGTACAATTAATCAAAAATAGTGTGCTGTTTTCCTGCTGAGTGTGCACTATCATTGCCAAGTTAGTGTTGCCTTGTAGACGCTACAATATAACAATAATAATAATAATCTACATATTCATTATTATTAATATCAAAAATTGTCACTTGCCCTAAACTTTTCTTGAATGACGTATCCATGAACCTTGTGTGATATTTTTTTAATCAAAAGAACTATAGCAAAGGCAGGACATTCAGAGCCTCACCTGCATTAAAAAATATATATATATATTTACTAGCTAGTTAGTCTGAAATGCATCGTAAAGGTCTTAGTTGTTTATAGAGTGAAGTGTGCGCTCTTTTTACCAGTATCTTTGGGGTGACTTCCTCCTGGAGTATCAGCTGTGTTTCTCACTTCACGCATTGAACAGTGCAATAGCTGAGCTCATTCATATATGATTATCATCAGTGGATATTCATATCATGTAATACACTAATAATATTCACTCCGGCGGCATGGTGGCTGAGTGGTTAGCACGTCCGCCTCACAGTTCTGAGATCAAGGGTTCAATCCCGGGCTTCGGCCTTCCTGTGTGGAGTTTGCATGTTCTCCCCGTGCCTGTGTGGGTTTCCTCGGGGAACTCCGGTTTCCTCCCACATCCCAAAAACATGCATGGTAGGCTGATTGAACACCCTAAATTGTCCGTAGGTACGGGTGTGTGCGTGAATGGTTGTATGTCTCCTCGTGCCCTGCGATTGGCTGGCAACCAGTTCAGGGGTGTCCCCTGCCTACTGCCCATAGTTTGCTGGGATGGGCTCCAGCACCTCCGCGACCCTTGTGAGGAATAAGCGGCATGGATAATGAATGAATGAATATTCACTCCACACCCTTTATTGACCTGTCAGAGCAGAGTGATATACCAATTTGACACCTTTAGAAACAGACAGCATTCTTTGATGCTTCCATCTACCAATTAACTTGCAATTGTAGCCATTTTTTCCTGTTGTCCTACTGCCTTAAAAATAGACTGAAACAACAACAACAATAAGAAGAAATTAATTTTGTTAGCTGTTTTTGTTAGCTGTTTTTGTTAGCGGTTTGTGAAGTTTTGTACTTTTTCCGCTATGTCCGCTTACAACTTGTGCATCTCCTGGGTGGTAGGTCCCCCGTGTTCTTAAAACCTAGTGACGCCCCTACCTCCCATTGACAGCGACAGATGTAGAATTCATTTATACTGGCCATATGCGAGATTGGTGACCAAAAATGGTACTACAAGCAGGTCCAAAATATTGACGCGCACATCCCTGCACCCTTTGGGTTGCCAGATAGGCATTTTGTAATGTACTTTTTGGTGAAATTGCGCCTGGTCTGCGTTCTGTATCATAAATGTCTGGAGGAACAAATGAGACAGAATGAAATACAGGTAGTCCCCGGGTTACGACGTATGCCATTTACGGGATTTTGACTTTACCACGCCAGAGTCTCGTTCACCATTTTGTAATTTTGTTTGTTTTTTAATAATGTAGACTTTTGTTTTGTGATGCATGCTTTTATTATGGCGCAGGAAGCGTAGAGCAGGTAGTACTTCGGCACCGTAGAAGAACCTGTTTGCGCACATAAACAACAGTCCACACATACACACGAAGAAGCTAGTCACCCAGCCGAGTGAGAGAGAAGGCAAAGATTACAGCTGGAAGCCTGTGCTCAAATGTGTTGCTTGTGGAGTATCCACAGAGGAAACACCTTTTGTACTGTTAATTGTGAGTTTTAGTTGGAGCGAATTTATGTGATTGTTTTTGATGATGTGCGAACGCTAACTGATGGATGCTAATTGTTTGTGTTGATTGTTATTGCTCAGCAGCTAGTTATAAAAGCAAATTATTGTTATTAAAGATGAAACTGCCTTAATTTCATTTTTGTTTTAGTTTCATTCTGCAAGTGTTGATGTCATTAGCAGCTGAGTAAAGTCAGCAAACCAAACGGACGTCTGACATCGTCATTTCGGAGCTTAGCTAGCTGTCAAGCAAGGACTTAGCGCCAATGTCTTGGCGTGGACAAAATGACGTATAATAAATGTTATTGCATGATTATTTTGAGATTTTTGAGGGTATTTAGGTGTACGTAAAGGGTTATTTCCGATTTACGCGGAAAATCGGGTTACGTTGCAACATTAGGAACGGAATGGAACTACTCAAGGTGACCTGGGGACTACCTGTATATAAATGCATCTTTAAATGATAAATACTTAAATGTGTCATCAGTTAGTTAAAATGAAGATTAAATACCCTATTTTCCACACTATTAGCCGCACCTTCAATGAATGGCCTATTTTAAAACTGTTTTCATATACAGGTAGTCCCTGGGTTACGAACGAGTTCAATTCCAATGCTAGTAACGTTTCCGCGTGAATTAGAATTAACCCTTTAAGTATCCCTAAATACCTCCCAGATCTCAAAACTACTTTGTTTAAAAGCAGTGTATTGTATTTTGTTCACTGATGGAGGATACACTGCCTTTTAGTGGCAGCGTTGGGTCTGGCGGGAATCTTGCCTTTTATTGACTGGGAGCAGACTCGTCTGACATGGCTATAAGGACAGCTGCACTCTGGTTTGACCAACATAAGGCTGTAAACTGTTTCAGCTAATGTACAGTGGGGCAAATAAGTATTTAGTCAATCACCAATGATGCAAGTTCTCCTACTTGAAAAGATGAGAGAGACCTGTAATTTTCAACATGGGTAAACCTCAACCATGAGAGACAGAATGCAGAAAAAAAAAAACAGAAAATCACATTGTTTGATTTTTAAATAATTTATTTCCAAATTAGAGTGGAAAATAAGTATTTGGTCACCTACAAACAAGCAAGATTTCTGGCTGTCAAAGAGGTCTAACTTCTTCTAACGAGGTCGAACGAGGCTCCACTCGTTACCTGTATTAATGGCACCTGTTTTAACTCATTATCGGTATAAAAGACACCTGTCCACAATCTCAGTCAGTCACACTCCAAACTCCACTATGGCCAAGACCAAAGAGCTGTCGAAGGACACCAGAGACAAAACTGTAGACCTGCACCAGGCTGGGAAGACTGAATCTGCAATGGGTAAAACGGTTGGTGTAAAGAAATCAACTGTGGGAGCAATTATTAGAAAATGGAGGACATACAAGACCACTGATAATCTCCCTCAATCTGGGGCTCCATGCAAGATCTCACCCCGTGGCGTCATAATGACAACAAGAACGGTGAGCAAAAATTCCAGAACCACACGGGTGACCAAGAGAATGACCTACAGAGAGCTGGGACCACAGTAACAAAGGCTACTATCAGTAACACAGTGCACTAGTGACGGGATCAGTCGTTCACTTGAGTAAACGAATCCATTCCGGATCGTTCAGTAAAAAGATTTGTTCAAACAAATCGTTCAACGAATCGTTCGCCCCCCTCATCTCCCTCCCCGCCCAAATGAATCGTTCGGTTAGTGAACGGGAAGTGACGTTGCCGAACAAATCACCAAAGACCGCTTCGCAGTATAACTGAACGGGAAGTGACATTCTTGGTCCCTCCCTCTCTCTTGCACACGGGCTCCTCATTGACCGCTCGTCGTAGTTTCAGTAATGAGTGACAGGCAATATCATTCTGCTTTCACAAACAGCCTCGTCTCCCTCCCGCTGCTGCAAAAGCGAGGGAGAACTTCTGCGTCGTCTGTCCTAGTTCTATGGGCTCAAAGTCATGGCTCGTGCTTGCATTTCGATTGAGGACACGGTTAAACATTTTCTTTTTGTGGGGGGAGCGGGGGGTTGGGGTCGGGGGCGCACAGACTTTCTTTAGCATGTTCTTGATCACATTTACAATGCTGGTGCTACCAGCCAACGCAGCATGCTTTCTGTCACCAAAATAAAAATAAATCGAAAGTTTAATTTCTAAATATGGAACGACCAACACATCATATTTACCTCTCGCTCTGTTGTATTTTTGTTTTTATGCTCATCACTATTATTTTTAGTCACTATTGTTAAAACTATAAGTGTAAATAGCTAGTTGTCGAATGTGTTGCTCTGAAATAAAGACAATACTACATTTTGATATTTGACAGTTTAATTGCAAATCAGTATTAAGATGATCGTATTGAATTTTTGCACTGGTATTAATAAATAAAATAATCCGGTCAACTCCCCTGTCGTCCCCGCATCTCAGATCGTCAAATGCTGACGAGAAATGATTGCTTGTTCTTTACGATGTCGCCTTTCTACCCTCATTAGTCTGTTAAGAAAAATGTAGACATATTGCGACATCTCCCGTGTCCGCATGCGTTGTTTTGGGGCGCTTGAGTAGCGCATGATGGACGGATTGACATAATTTGTCAAACCAACCGACACGCTCTGACACGAAAAAATAAAATAAAACACTCGGAAAAAATTGACATGTATATACAGTTTCATTGCAAATCAGTATTATGGTGATCGTATTGAATTTTTGCACTGGTATTAATAAATAAAATAATCCGGTCAGCTCCCCTGTCGTCCCCGCATCTCAGATCGTCAAATGCTGACGAGAAATAATTGTTTGCTCTTTACGATATCGCCTTTCTACTCTCATTAGTCTGTTAAGAAAAATGTAGACATATTGCGACATCTCCCGTGTCCATGTGCATTGTTTTGGGGCGCTTCAGTAGCACATGATGGACGGATTGACATAATTTGTCAAACCAACCAACACCTGACAGGAAAAAAAATAAATAAAACACTTGGAAAAAATGGACATGTATATACCGTTTCATTGCAAATCAGTATTATGGTGATCATACTAAATATTCATTTTTTCTGTGCACATATGAGGTAAATATCGCTGCCATGAAGCCTCCATATAGTGACAGTTCTTTGCCCCCTTCATTGCCGTCACGCGACCGCAGCTCAGCTTTTGCTTGCCTCGTAGCTACCCGTGTTTTAAATTACTGTAAATTTGATAGTATGTCGTAATAGGTAGTCGCGAGTCTGTTGAGAAAAGTAGTACACTAAACCATGCTCGCTAGATTTGTGTGGTGTTTTTGTCTTTTTGAGCTGCATTTGATAGGCTCCACGTTAACAAATATGTGACAAAGTCCTTTCCTTTCATTTTTTGATTCGTTCACCGCATAGTCATTACTGGAAAGTCAAGTTAGCAGCAAGCTAGGTCAGGAACGGGAGGACCGAGTCACTGAACGGGAAGTGACAAAACTCAGTCTTGCCCCCCTGCCTGCACGCTGGCTGCTCATTGGCCACACGTGGAAGTGAGTGACATACGCCCTGATTCTGTTTCCGGTCCCTGCCCGCGATGAGGCTGGCGTCTAATTGGTCATGTGCGATGTCAAAAGACGCTGCCGCTTGCTCAACGCCCTCCCACGCAGTGAACAAGCACCAACTTCATAGAACGAATCAGTGCAGATGGTGATTAGTTCGGTCTCGTTCACCCAAACAATTCGTTCAAAAAGAACGAATCGTTCGCGACCGATACAACACTACAATGCACCGCCAGGGACTCAAATCCTGCACTGCCAGACGTGTCCCCCTGCTGAAGAAAGTACACGTCCAGGCCCGTCTGCGGTTTGCTAGAGAGCATTTGGATAATCCAGAAGAGGACTGGGAGAATGTGTTATGGTCAGATGAAACCAAAATAGAACTTTTTAGTAGAAACACAGGTTCTCGTGTTTGGAGGAGAAAGAATACTGAATTGCATCCGAAGAACACCATACCCACTGTGAAGCATGGTCGTGGAAACATCATGCTTTGGGGCTGTTTTTCTGCAAAGGGACCAGGACGACTGATCTGTGTAAAGGAAAGAATAATTGGGGCCATGTATTGAGAGATTTAGGACGACTGATCTGTGTAAAGGAAAGAATAATTGGGGCCATGTATCGAGAGATTTTGAGTGAAAATCTCCTGGCATCAGCAAGGGCATTGAAGATGAGACGTGGCTGGGTCTTTCAGCATGACAATGATCCCAAACACACAGTCAGAGCAACAAAGGAGTGGCTTCGTAAGAAGCATTTCAAAGTCCTGGAGTGGCCTAGCCAGTCTCCAAATCTCAACCCCATAGAAAATCTGTGGAGGGAGTTGAAAGTCTGTGTTGCCCAACGACAGTGTCAAAATATCACTGCTCTAGAGGAGATCTGCATGGAGGAATGGGCCAAAAATACCAGCAACAGTGTGTGAAAAGCTTGTGAAGAGTTACAGAAAACGTTTGGCCTCCGTTATTGCCAACAAAGGGTACATAACAAAGTATTGAGATGAACTTTTGATATTGACCTAATATTTATTTTCCACCATGATTTGCAAATAGATTCTTTAAAAACCAATGTATTTTCTTTTTTTTTTTTCTTTCTCCACGTTCTGTCTCTCATGGTTGAGGTTTACCCATGTTGACGATTACAGGCCTCTCTAACATTTTCAAGTGGGAGAACTTGCACAATTAGTGGTTGACTAAATACTTATTTGCCCCACTGTATGTTTGTGTTTGTATTTGTAATTAAGTTCAGAGCTATAGTTTGTGGGTTTATAAATATGTTAGTATTTGTAGCATTTAAGCTAGCAGACTTTTGTTAGGCAAATTAGGCAAATTTAATCTACTAATTTTACATATTGATTAGACTAGTTGGACGTTTGAACACCAATTGTTTTGTGTCAAGTGTTTTATTTTATTTCGTTAAAATGTGTTTCGTTTCGAACATAAGTGTATATATGTGTGTTACAGCTTTATAAATTGTCAAAAGTGAAGGAAGAAAAAGCTTCAAAACCCACAATTGCCTTGTTTTCTGTCTCAAGGTGAACAACTTCACATTTACATGTCATATTAATAAAATAAAGTAAAATATAAGATAGTGTGAGTACTGGACACAAAATGGTGGACGAGACTTCAACATTGTAAAGTCAAAATCACGTAAGTCGAGTATGTCGTAAGCCAGGGACTACCTGTAAAGGGTGCACCGCTTTATTAATTAAGGGGCAGTAGTAGTTGTGGATGGGGTTGCGTTATGCATCCACTAGATGGACCTGCGCTAAGGGGAATGTCATACCATGATTAGCCAATGTTGATCTATATAAGATCGAATATATCTATATAAGAAGAAAATACGGTAAACAAAAATGTCATTAAAATAACAGTTCATTTAATGCAAAAAAAAATATATATTATTTCACAAATTTAATAAATTATCTCATGGACATGTGTCTTAGAACTTTATGAATTAATTCTATCTGTCAAACACACCATCAAAGTCAGTCATTTCGATATATTGTCACATCCATACTACATTCCAGACCTGGGTCCCATCAAAAATGTTTTGCGTATTATGAAGAGTAAAATACTACAATGTGGTGTGGTTTCCCATTGTAGCGGGAGCTTTCAGGGGCAATAACCTCCATACTGGGGTAGCAGAGCTCAGCAACAACATCTGAATCCTCATTCCGGAAGAGTGCAGTCCTTGGAACAGCTAAGATTCTATGCAGAACTCTCAAAATCCCAGGCTGCTGACAAAGGACCTTGAGAATGACACAGATACTGTACCACCCCATGAGGGTGACAGGAATATACGTAATTTATTAAAAACTCTCTATTTACTCTATTTTTATTTGTCCTTTTTTCAGACTAGAGAGGAAAATCTGGACCTTCCTATTATTTTGTGCACGCAACCTTATCCAGAAAACTACGCACATAAGGAATATGAAGAGTGTGAAATGGAAAAATGTGTTGGAAATGTCAACGACTCTGATTTCTTGGATCCTCTTTTGCAAAAACGGTGAGTTCATCCATAACATCAGAAATGAACAACCAATAGTATTAAAGCATTCCCCTGTGATTTCTATAGGAATGACTTTTTCTAGTTGTATACAAAATCATGTTTAATAGTCCAACTGTTCAATTAGAATAGAATAGAATAGAATAGAATAGAATAGAATAGAATAGAATAGAATAGAATAGAATAGAATAGAATAGAATAGAATAGAATAGAATAGAATAGAATAGAATAGGTCTTTATTGTCATTGTCAACAACAGAACATTGTGAACAACGAAATTGGACGTGGCACTCCAGTATAAACATATGTATTTGATAAATAAAATAAATAAATATAAAATATATGCTCTAGAGCTATAAGTGCATAATTATAGCTTACTTAGAATGAAAAATGTACATGATGGAAATAGTGCAATGCTGCCCTAATTTTAGCAGCGTCACTTGTGCAAAGAATAGAATATGAATTAAAAAAAAAAAAATTCTATAAATAGAAAAGTGGTTCAAGTAATGTGCAGGTTCAAGTTAAAATGTTTTAAAAAGTGTTTCTTAGGAGTTCATAGTTTTTCTGTGTTTAAAGAGCATACGACACCAGAAAAAAAGTCTTAAATGGCATTATTATGTGAATTAGAATCATATTTTGAGACGATTCGACTATATACAACAATTTAGCAAAGCGCAGATGACGAGAAATTAGTCTTTTAATCTGCCGGTTAGCCACGCCTACAATTATAGGGCTTTAGCGTCCCCAACAGGTGGATGACGTCAGCGGTAGACTAGGCTCATCGGTTTTACTATTCAGCCCATTGAGGGGGAATTGTTCAGAACGAGGAAAACGAGACGAAGAGAGCTGCAAAATGTCATTGTTTCAGTCTCTCTACTCCCAATATTTTTACAGGATATTCTTTTTATCCAAGTATTTTCCCCAATAGCTATATAAATGGCTTGAGAAGGACCAGTCAGCCCGTCGAGGGGGAACTATTCACAATGAGGAAAACGCGACGAAGAGAGCGGCAAAATGTCATTGTTTCTGTCTCTTTACTTCAATATTTTTACAGGATATTCTTTTTACCCAAGTACTTTCCCCAATTGCTAAATAAATGGCATGGTCATGACAAATAACTTGTGCTAAATGGAATATAAAATAATAAAAATCCATTTATTCAAGACGACATGGCAAAATTACTCCATAATGGTCAAAACAGTCGACTTTACCTTTACTGTCACACCTGCCGAACGATATTTTATGACACCTACATCGGACATATCTCATTTCTCTTCCCCGGCTTCGGAGAATGTAAACAGACCAGAAGGAGTGACAGCTAGCCGACATGCTAACCCGAACCGAGGGATGTTTCAAAGTCTTCGAAGTGGAAAATCACACATAACTAGCCTGGATTATTTGACATGACGACCCGGTTGTCGAGTTTCTTTGCGGATCGGCAAACCGCCCGGCGGAGAGCAATTTACAGTTCGTTCCCTGGAGGAGGGTGGCTGGAATTGTTGTGTAGCTAACGTGCTAACAGCTAACTGCTAATGAGCGTGAGGATAGCTTTTTACATGCCTATCAATGATCAAACGTAAGTAGTCCTTTATTTAAAGGAATTTTATAGTGTTTACTTTGTAATCACTGTATTCGTATTTGACATAATACAAAACAAGATGTTTACTCACTTCCTTGTAAGTCCAATGGTCCCACAGTAAATATCCACGGTGAATGGGAACCTTTTGAAACTCCAAAAAGGCACATACGCCTCTCCCGCATACAGAATGATTTTTCTGCAGCCGTTTGGCTGGCGTGATGCAAAAAATAAAAGTATTAATCCGCAAAATCAGCTGAATCCTTCGTCCTCATACACAACAGTACACTGTAGCGTGAAGAGGACGTCTTCTACCGTACACGTCACAGCGCCCTCCTCCTCAATGCGAGACCGAAGCCGGAAGTCACTCATTTTCCTGGCGCGGTATTCAAAAAACTAAATAAATATAGCGATCGCTTCCACACACATCCAAGCGGTCCATATCATTCAGGAGCATAAAATACCGCGTGTATTATGAAATAAACATGCTTTTTCGTGTCACAAGCACTTTAAGGTAGTAAGGGGCCTGGGAAAGAAGCTGTCTCTCAGCCTGTTAGTCCTTGTTTTGCGGGACCTGTAGCATCTGCCGGAGGGCAGCAGGTCAAAGAGGTGGTCGCCGGGATGAGAAGTAATCATGTTTAATAATTAATTCATTAATAATGATTAATTAATAATGTTAACAGCTTTTCTGTGGTAGCGGGTGCAGGCGATGTCCTCAAGACTGGGCAGAGGGCATGATGATGTTCTTCTGGGCTGTGTTGATGACTCTATGTAGGGCTCTCCGGTCTGCTGCTGTGCACCCAGCATACCACATCGTGATGCAGTATGTCAGTATACTTTCCACAGTGGCTCAATAGAAGGACTCCAGCAGCTTCTGTTCCAGGTGGTTTCTCTTGAGCTCTCTCAAGAAGTGGAGTCGCTGCTGGGCCTTTCCTATCACTGCTTTGGTGTTGGCAGACCAGGAGAGGTCATCAGAAATGTGCACCCCCAGGAGTTTGAAAGTATTTACTCTCTCTACACAGTCCCCATTGATGGTGAGCGGTGCTGGTGCTGTGCCTTTCTTCCTGAAGTCCAGTATGACTTCCTTGGTTTTTTTGGTGTTCAAAATGAGGTTGTTCTCCAAACATCACACTGCCAATTTCTCAACCTCCTCTCTGTACACCGTCTCATCCTCTCCAGAGATAAGGCCGACCAAGGTGGTGTCATCGGCGAACTTAACGATTTTATTGGAGAGGTGGGTCGGTGAGCAGTCAGAGGTGTAGAGAGTGAAAAGCAGAGGACTCAGTACACATCTTTGGGGGGAGCGGGTGCTCAGTGTTAGAGTGGAAGTGATGTGGTGGCCGAATTTCACAAGCTGTGGGCGGTTTGAGAGAAAGTCCATGATCAAGTGGCAGATGGCAGAAGAGAGCCCCAGGTGAGACAGTTTCTCCACGAGAATTCCTGAGATAATGGGATTGAAAGCCGAGCTAAAGTCCAAAAAGAGCATTCTGACATAGCTCCCCTGGTGCTCAAGGTGGATCAACGTGTTGGAGAGTGCAATATTTATGGCGTCATCAGTGGATCAGTTTGCCCTATAAGCAAACTGCTGAGGGTCCAGTGCTGGGGAAAGGAAGTCCTTGATGTACTGAGCCACCAACCTGTCAAAGCACTTCATGACCACAGGCGTGAGTGCAACAGGCCTGTAGTCATTAAGGCTATCCACTGCTGACTTCTTGGGGATCGGGATGATGGCGAAGGTCTTGAGGTAGGGTGGAACGGTGGCCTGTGACAGGGACTGATTGAATAGTGCGGTGAAGACTCCTGTCAGCTGGTCAGCACAGTCCCTGAGTACCCTCCCTGGTACTCCGTCTGGACCAGTCGGCTTCCTTGGGTTCACCGATCTCAGCACACATCTTACTTGATGTTCCTGAAGTATCAGTGTACTGTTTCTGGGTACTGGCGGTTGTGATGTGACTGCTGGGGGCCTTCCAGCCTCAAAGCCGGCAAAAAAGTGATGTAAGTCCTCTGCCAGAGAGGCATTAGCCCCAACAGTCACCAAGTAATTTCCTCTACAGTTTGTTATTTGCTGTAGTCCCTGCCAGATCCTCCTCGGGCCGTTGTCAGCGAGGTATTCCTCAATCCCCCTTTTGTAGGCGCCTTGGCAGCCCTAATGCTTTTCTTCAGGTCAGCCCTGGTGGTGCTATAAAGGGCCTTGTCTCCTGACCTGAAAGCGTTGTTGCGGTGCCTGAGGAGAGTACGGACTTCACTGGACATCCATGGTTTTTGGTTCGGAAAGACCCTAATTTTTTGGGGTAATTAATGGTAATATTGCCTTCATGTATTTTTTTGTCTAATTGAAGTACAATGTCTTTAAATATATTTATTTGTGCTGCACTCCAAACCCTGGTTTATTGGCTTATCACTCGGAGGTTTAATTTCTGTGAACAGGAATGATTGTATCTCTATATTTTTTTCTGCGCAGAAGTCACTATAAACAAATGTTTATTGTAGATTGTTAGTTCTCTCTCTTTCTAAAATATAATAAAGGGAGTCCTCTGGTTATGATGTCATTGACCTACCACGTTTGGATTTACAATGCCAGCACCTCGTTCACCATCAAGTCCTCTGCACCATAGTTTCTGCTTAGCTATCGTATAGTGCTTGTCTGTGTTTGGGTGCCAGCCTCTTTGCCTTTTTCGCCCTTATTGTTACATTATTAACATTGCTTAGCTTCGTTGTTATCCTAACATTGTTTTAAGTGGTTCGATGAGGCATTTTGGCAAAACAAAGGGGACCTTTCTCAACTTCATGTGGCACGGTACCACCTACTGGCTAAGTGTATAATCATAATTGTCTACGTGTGATTCGTTGATTTTTGTTGTGTGTGTATCTTTTGGGAAGGAATTAATTTACAAAATATTGTCTGACCAAATCCTCTATGCACATAGTTTATGTAGGAGATTTGTCCTCCCCCCTAAAGAAAATCTGGGTCTGTGGCTACCTCTATGTGAGTGACTTCCGGTAAAAAATTCGAACCACTTTCACCCCTGGTTACAGTACTTGTATTTTTGCTGTCGGTGCCAAAAAAAAAACCATTAAAAACTTTTAAGTCTTCATCCACCTCTTAGCAGTACAGCATCTTTTGATGAAATTTCATATTTAACAGTGAAATCAGACTGATGCGGAAATTTGGGTTACACCGCGAGCGTAGGAACACAACTTGTTCAAAACTCAAGGACTCCCTGTCTCTGTTTTCCCATAAACAATTGAGTGCACATTCTTTGAGACTGGTGATTCAGTAAGTTTTTGCCAGGGTTTGTATGCTGTGCTGTTAAACCACCCATCTTTCAAACCTAGTTTTTCAAACTTGTGCCTCTCTCTTCCCCCAGGGAGGAAAAATTTGAAGACTATGGGGAAAGGAAAGATGTGGATTACTCCCCAAACAGCCCAAGCCCTGATAATGACCCCAAGGTCAATTGCTTTTCAAATTTAGAAACCTCCCTTCCATCAAGGTTGGTGCTTCAAATGAAAACACATATTCGCAAGAACGGGTTTTTGAGCAATAAAGACATGTGATTCCGTGTATAGGGTTCAACTCACTTGTGTCAGTGATTAATCAGTTACACTTACATTTGGATTGAAAGAAAAACATCAAGCAAAGAATTTCCACATCACTAAATGCATAATTAACTAGAAAATGCAATTTTGGGAGATTTTGTGATGATAACTTTGCTGTGATGGTTGGTATATCGGGTTACTTCTTTTTTATTTTGAGGCATCTCGGACTTCCTGTAGATATCTGGTAATTTCCTGTTGATTTGGTGGCATTTCAGGGTCCCTTCCGGTTCATATCCGGTCACTTCCTGTTGATTAAGGGGCTTTTCAGGGTCACTTCCTGTTCATATCGGGTCACTTGGGTTGGGAATCAATAGGAGTGAAAGGAGGTTTTTTGCTGTTGAAATGAATGGCAGGCGGTTAATGCCATTGGAAACGAATGGGAAAATTTGCTCATTAGAAATGAATTGGTATGTTTTTGGCAGATTTTGCCCATTACAAATGTATGGCATATTTCTTGGCAAATTTTGGCCAAACCCTATATTTTTAAGCATAATCTGAATAGAACTTTATGTGTACTGATTTTTTTAATACATAAATGATGTGATTTGGACAAAAACTGTAGGACAAGTAGCATTTTGAAATTTCACCTTTAAAAAAAAAAAAAAAAAAAGATTTTCGGCAAACGGTCAAACGAGGTACAGCCAGTGTTGCATGAGATTTCCTGTTGTTTTGGTGTATGAACGGTGTCGGTTGGTGAAACGGTTTTGGCTGGGCGGCTCGCCGACAAAAAGCCATTAAAAAAAGGGAATATTATAGATGGTTGCTTTGCATTGCATGCAAAGTTACCATCAAATATTCAATTAGCCTATATTAATGCATGTAAATGGATTGGGTTAATGCTGTTTCATTGGGGTTAATTCAATTAAATTACTAGTGGATGATGATGACACAGTTCGTTCACCAAAATGACTGGAATTCTCATGTGGCGTGGGCTCTCTTCTGTTTGACATCCTAAAATTGACTGTTCATCCAGCAGTTTTTGTCCAACTCACGTCATATATAATTTTTTTTTTTAATTAGGCTCAGTTTTTGCTTAAAATGTACATTTTGGCCAAAATTTGCCCAAAAACTTAACCATTCATTTCTAACGACCTAAATTTCCCATTAATTTCCAATGGCTTCATTCAATAGCACAAAAATGTCCCTTCATTTCTATTTATTGCCAACCCAAGTGACCCAATATCAACAGGAAGTTACTCCGATACGCCCCCTAATCAATAGGAAGTGACCCTGAATTGCCCCAAAATTAACAGGAAGTGACCCGATATAGAAAGGACAACAAATATACATAACAAAATTCAGGATGCACAGGGGCACCAAAGTTCTCCAGTTTTTGCAAAAAAACCTACAGTTTGGCCAAATTTTGCCCAAAAAACTTACCCATTCATTTCTAATGGTCAATATTCCCCATTCATTTTCAATGGCTTCATTCAACTCAAAAATTTCCATTCATTCCTATTTATTTTCCACCCAAGTGACCCTATATATCAACAGGAAGTGACCCTGAATTGCCCTCAAATACATGAAGTGACCCTGAAATATCCCACTATCAACAGGAAGTGACCTGATATATAGAGGACATTATATATACATAAAAGAATTCAGGACGCTAAGGGGCACAAAAGTTCTCCAGAGTTTTTGCAAAAAAAAAACAACATACAGTTCGGCCAAAGTTTGCCAAAAAACTTACCCATTCATTTCTAATGGCCAACATTTCCCATTCATTTCCAATGACTTTATTCAATATCACAAACATTTCCATTCATTCCTATTTATTTCCAACCCAAGTGACCCATATAAACAGGAAGTTCCCCTGATAGGCCCCCAAACCAACAAGAAGTGACCCTGGAATACCTCAAAATCCAAAGGAAGTGAACCTTAAACTCCCCAAAATCAACAGGGAGTGACCCAAGGAGATTTTCACTCAAAATCTCTCGATACATTGCCCCATTCATTCTTTCCTTTACACAGATCAGTCGTCCTGGTCCCTTTGCAGAAAAACAGCCCCAAAGCATGATGTTTCCACCCTCATGCTTCACAGTGGGTATGGTGTTCTTCGGATGCAATTCAGTATTCTTTTTCCTCCAAATACGAGAACCTGTGTTTCTACCAAGAAGTTCTATTTTGGTTTCATCTGACCATAACACATTCTTCCAGTCCTCTTCTGGATCATCCAAATGCTCTCTAGCAAACCGCAGACGGGCCTGGACGTGTACTTTCTTCAGCAGGGGGACACGTCTGGGTCCCTGGCGGCGCATTGTGTTACTGATAGTAGCCTTTGTTACTGTGGTTCCAGCTCTCTGTACGTCATTCACTAGGTCCCCCTGTGCGGTTCTGGGATTTTTGCTCACCGTTCTTGTTATCATTTTGACGCCACGGGGTGAGGAGGAAGTTGAAAGTCCGTGTTGCCCAACAACAGCCCCAAAACATCACTGCTCTAGTGGATATCTGCATGGAGGAATGGGCCCAAATACCAGCAACAGTGTGTGAAAAGCTTGTGAAGAGTTACGGAAATCGTATGGCCTCCGTTATCGCCAACAAAGGGTACATAACAAATTATTGAGATGAACTTCTTCTCCGTGAGCCGTCACCTTATCGTGGTGGAGGAGTTTGAGTGCCCTAATGACCCTAGGAGCTATGCTGTTGGGGGCTTTTGCCCCGGTAGTGTTTCAGATGACAGATTGGTCCTAGGCGAAGGGTCAGACAAAGAACGGTTCAAAAGACCCTGATGGACGATAAAAACAGGAGTACGTGTACCCGGCCCGGAGGAGTACCGGGCCTCCGCCCTGGAGCCAGGCCTGGGGTTGGGGCCCGTGTGCGAGCGCCTGGTGGTCGGGCCTTCGCCCATGGGGCCCGGCCAGGCACAGCCCGAACCGGATACATGGGCTCGTCGTTCCGTGGACCCACCACCCACAGGTTGAATCCACAGGGTCCGGTGCTATGTGGATCTGGTAGCAGACCAAGGCAGGGACCTTGGCGGTCTGATCCCCGGTTGTGGAAATTGGCATTTGGAACATGGGACGTCACCTCTCTGGCGGGGAAGGAGCGGGAGCTTGTTGAAGAGGTTGAGCGATTCCGGCTATATATAGTCGGCCTCACCTCAACACATAGCTCTGGCTCTGGAACCCAGGTCCTCGATAGGGGTTGGACACTCTCCTTTTTTGGAGTTGCTCCGGGGGCTAGGCGGAAGGCTGGGGTCTTTTGATAGCCCCATGGCTTTCTGCCTCTGTGTTGGAGTTTACCCCAGTGGACGAAAGGGTCGCTTCCCTGCGCCTTAGGGTTGGGGAACGGGTTCTCACTATTATCAGTGCATATGCACCGAATGGTAGTGTAGATTACCCGCCCTTTTTGGAGTCCCTTGGAAGGGTACTGGTAAGTGCCCCGAGAGGGGACCCCATTGTCCTACTGGGGGACTTCAACGCCCACGTGGGCAGTGACAGTGTGACCTGGAGAGGAGTGGTTGGGAGGAACGGCCTGCCTGATCTGAACCCAAGTGGTGTTCAGTTTTTGGACTTCTGTGCTACATACAGTTTGGCCATAACGAACACCATGTTCGAACATAAGGATGTTCATCGGTGCACATGGCACCAGGACACCTTAGGCCGCCGGTTGATGATCGATTTTGTAGTCGTATCATCAGACCTGCGGCCTTATGTTCTGGACACTCGGGTAAAGAGAGGAGCAGAGCTGTCAACTGACCACCACCTGGTTGTGAGTTGGATCAGATGGCAGGGGAAGAAGCCACGCAGGCCTAAACGAATGGTGAGGGTCTGCTGGGAACGCTTGGCGGAGGAACCTGTCAGACTGATTTTCAACTCGCACCTCCGGCAGAGCTTCGACCGTGTTTCGGGGGCAGTGAGGGACATTGAGTCTGAATGGGCTTTGTTTCGCTCTGCCATTGTCGAGGCGGCTGCTGAGAGCTGTGGCCGCAAGGTAGCTGGGACCAGTCGTGGTGGTAACCCTCGAACCAGATGGTGGACACCGGAGGTGAGGGGGGCCATTAAGCTAAAGAAGGAGGCCTACAGGGCATGGTTGGCCTGGGGGTCTCCTGAGACAGCTGACTGGTACCGGCGGGCCAAGCGGAGTGCAGCTTTGGCAGTCGCCGAGGCAAAAACTCGGTGAGGCTATGGAGGAAGACTATCGATCGGCTCCAAAAAGGTTCTGGCAAACCGTCCGACGCCTCGGGGGGGAAGGCGGCATCTTGCCCACACTGTTTACGGTGGGGGCGGGGAGCTACTAACTTCAACTGAGGATATAGTCGGCCGGTGGAAGGAATACTTTGAGGACCTCCTTAATCCGACTAACTCGCATTCCATGGAGGAAACAGAGCCGAGAGACCTGGGGTTGGTCGGGTCAATCACTGGGGCAGAAGTCGCCGAGGTAGTGAAATTACTACACGTCGGCGGAGCTCCAGGGATTGATGAAGTCCGCCCTGGGTATCTCAAGGCTTTGGATGTTGCAGGGCTGTCTTGGTTGACGTGCCTGTGCAACACTGCGTTGTCATCGGGGGCAGTGCCTTTGGAATGGCAAACAGGGGTGGTGGTCCCTATCTTTAAGAAAGGTGACCGGAGGGTGTGTTCCAACCATCGGGGGATCACACTCCTCAGCCTTCCCGGGAAAGTCTACACCAGGGTACTGGAAAGGAGGGTCCGGTCGATAGTTGAACCTCAGATCGAGGAGGAACAATGTGGTTTTCGTCCTGGCCGTGGAACCACGGACCAGCTCTTTACCCTCGCGAGGGTGCTTGAGGGGGAATGGGACTTCGCCAATTCAGTCCACATGTGTTTTGTGGATTTGGAGAAGGCTTATGACCGTGTCCCCAGGGGCACCCTGTGGGGGGTACTCCGGGAGTATGGGGTGGATGGCCCTCTGCTAGGGGCGATCCAGTCCCTCTACCACAGGGGTATGAGTCTGGTCCGTGTGGCCGGCAATAAGTCGGACCTGTTCCCGGTGAGGGTTGGACTCTGCCAGGGCTGCCCTTTGTCACCGGTTCTGTTCGTGACTTTCATGGACAGAGTTTCTAGGCGCAGCTGGGTGGTGGAGAGGATCGAGTTCGGTGGTGGAAGGATCTCATCTCTGCTTTTTGTGGATGGTGTGGTCCTTCTGGCTCCATCAAACAGCGACCTCCAGCTGTCGTTGGAACAGTTCGTAGCCGAGTGTGAAGCGGCTGGGATGAGAATCAGCATCTCCAAGTCTGAGGCCATGGTTCTCAGCCGGAAAAGGGTGGATTGCTCGCTCCAGGTCGGGGGTGAGTTCCTGCCCCAGGTGGAGAAGTATCTCAGGATCTTGTTCACGAGTGAGGGTAGGTCGGAACGTGAGATTGACAGGCGAATTGGGGCAGCGTCAGCAGTGTTGCGGGCGCTTAACCAGTCTGTCGTGGTGAAGAGGGAGCTGAGCTGAAAGGCGAAGCTCTCGATTTACCGGTCAATCTACGTTCCTACCCTCACCTATGGCCATGAACTTTGGGTAATGACCGAAATAAGGTGGTTTGGACATCTGGTTAGGATGCCCCCTGGACGCCTCCCTCGGGAGGTGTTTCAGGCATGTCCAACTTGGGGGAGACCCAGGGCCGACCCAGGACACGCTGGAGGGATTATATCTCTCGGCTGGCCTGGGAACGCCTTGGGATTCTCCCAGACGAGCTGGTGGAAGTGGCTGGGGAGAGGGCTGTCTGGGCCTCTTTGCTGAGGCTGCTGCCCCCGCGACCCTGATTCGGATAAGCGGGAGACGACGACGAGATGAACTTTTGGTATTGACCAAATACTTATTTTCCAACATGATTTGCAAATAAATTCTTTAAAAATCAAACAATGTGATTTTCTGGCTTTTTTTCCCACATTCTGTCTCTCATGGTTGAGGTTTACCCATGTTGACAATTACAGGCCTCTCTAATATTTTCAAGTGGGAGAACTTGCCCAATTAGTGGTTGACTAAATACTTATTTGCTCCACTGTACTTCTGTGTTTTGGATCACTGTCTAGTTGCAGCATCCATCCTCTTTTTAGCCTCAGGTTTTCCTGCAAAACATCCTGATAAACCTTTGAATTCATTCTTCCTCTAATGATTGCAAGTTATCCAGGCCCTGAACAAGCCCCAAATCATGATGCTCCCTACACCATGCTTCACGGTGGGGATGAGGTGTTCCATTTTTCCTCCACACATGACGTTGTGTGTTACTTCCAAACAATTCAACTTTGGTTTCATCAAACCACAAAATATTTAGCTAAAATGTCTGGGGAGTGTTCAAGTGCCTTTTTGTGAACATTAAACGCGCAACCATGTTTTTTTTTATACAGCAGTGGCGCAGTGGCTTCCTCTGTGGAGTTTAACTACGAACATCATTCTTGGCCTTAGTTTTACGTATAGTTGATGTCTGCACAGAGATTATTGGACTGTGCCAGTGATTTCTGTAAGTCTTTAGCAGACACTCTAGGTTTCTTTTTTACCTCTCTGAGTATTCTGCGCTGGACTCTTTGCGTCATCTTCGGTGGACGGCCACTCGTTGGGAGAGAAGCAACAGTGCCAAACTCTCTCCATTTGTAGACAACTTGTCTGACTGTCGATTGATGAACATCCAGACTTTTAGAGATGGTTTTATATCCTTTCCCAGCTTTAAACAAATCAACAAACCTTGATCGCAGGTCTTCAGACAGCTCTTTTGACCGAGCATAATGCACATCAGACAATGCTTCTCATCAAGACAATTCTTACCAAGGTGTGTGTTTTATAATGGACAGGGTAGCTTTAAATCACTCATCAGTGATTGAGCACACACCTGACTTAAATTGTTTGGTAAAAATTGGTTTCCTCAGGCAGAGGGTTCACTTACTTATTTTTCTCCCCTTCTTTGTTTGCATGCTATCCTCATTAAAATATGAAAACCTTTAAATGTTTAGGTGGTTTTAGTTCAAGTAGACACTGTTTTTTTCATCTGTGTGATTTTGAAAAAGATCAGATCACATTTGATGGTGATTTTATGCAGAAATGTGAGAAATTACAAAAAGTTCAGATGCTTTTTCATACCACCGTACCAGCATTTCAGGAAAAAAAAAACAACAAGAATTTTCATAGCTTTTCTAGATCCCTTCAGGCATTAATATGTTATTAAAAAATGTCAAGTGCGTGCGCAAGGACACACCCCTCTCTGTGGTTGATACGCCCATCTTAGCGCAGACCGGTCAACCAAATTCCCAGCCTCGAGTGAATGTGTATTTGCACCTTTAGCACTCTTAATGATGTGTTCACACTGTGGATAATTTCATATCTTTCGCAGTGGAGGACATGCAACTCGGAAAATTCAGCAGCTGTATACTAGTGAACTACTGGATATCAACTGTTCTCAGTGCTGCAAGAAAGTGAACCTGCTAAATGATTTGGATGCTCGCCTTCGAAACATCAAGGCGAGCAGGTTAAGTATATGCACACATACAGTACCGACACATACAAGCACTTATCCAAGGTTAAGCCTGAGCTTTGCATTTCCTAAATTGTTATTTACAACACTTACATTGCTAAGTGATGACTAATTCAATATTTTTATCTTAGATTGCTCCAGCGTGATTGTTGAAGCTCATGTTAGCAAAAATACTATTTCCCTTTAACAGGCACACACACACACACACGCACGCACGCACGCACGCACGCACGCACGCACACACACACACACACACACACACACACACACGTACCATACACCCGGGTAAACACATTTGTGTGAATGACTTTTTGTGCATGACATTGTAAAGTGTCAGCTATTAATTGAATTAAACCCGCATTATATCTTTTCTTGTGTTTCAGCCCCAACAGAAATATATCCAGCACGGCATTCGGACAGTGAGTTATCTGGCCAATCCATTTTTTTTCACTGTACTTTACAACAATTACACATTTGTTTGACAAAGGAGCGGTAAGATACATTTTTAACCATGGCAAAACTGGCCCATTGAAAAATGGGGATAACACATCACAGATCTTGACAAAATAAATATTCAAGTTAAAACCGTCATTGTTCCTAGCTTGTAATTAAAATTAATAATTAAAGGGAATTCACAGTAAAATGACATGTTGGTTCTATATGTTAGCAACTCATCTATTATATACAACCTCTGAAAATAGTTTGCAGTTTCATATAATATTAAAAAACAGAATTTCTATGTAAATCGCCGTTGTTTATGTCGCAATGTGGTGACTTAATACGGTGCGGCGGCCTGTAGCGATGAGTACTCAGCCCATAAAGTTCGAGGCAAGGGAAAATGAAAAAAAACTGAAGACAAAAGCGAAAATCGAACTGAAAATGTGGACAACATGCAGGAGGAATCTTTAGTTGGTCACGTTCGATGGTCTATCTGTGGTAGATGTTCACCGATTTCAACGCTGACGTAAAAGCGCCAAAAGGGTCGCGTCGAGCTGCCCCGCGGGTGAGCCCCAGTCAACCAGTCTGACAGAGCTCTATTTTAGGCTTATTTTGCCCAAAACGAAATTGATTATGGGCACTTTTGTACGGGGGCCCTGAAGTGCAAAACACAACAGCAAATTTAAAAAAAAAAAAAAAAAAAAAAGGGCAAGTTTAAAGACACAAAAGCAGAGAAAAAAAACAAACCGGCCAATTAAAAACACAATGGCAAATAAAAAAAAAAAACGCACTGGCAAAAACAGTGGCAAACCAGAAAGGACAACGGCAAATTCAAAAACAATGACAAATAACATAACACATTGGCTAATCAAAAACAAAATTACATTAAAGCAGGGGTCCCCACACCTTTTCCTGTGAGGGCCACATAACTTTTCCCTTCTCTGATGAGGGGCCGGGTCAGTTTGTAACAGAAAAAGTGTGACGATTGCAGGAGTGCCTAAATGTAAAAATGTATTGTTTTTCAGAAAGCCACATTCAGATAACCCTTTCTGGATTCCTCACGGAACAAAAGTAAATAAAATAAAAATAATAATATAATATAATATAATCGCTAGTCCCCTGCTCTCGTGATGAGAGTAGGAGAGTGTTTGATGTCAAAAACTCTTGGCAGATCTTCACTGTAAACTATTGTGTGATCCAACTTATTCCAATATTATTTTGGAGATAGCATTCAGAGCTGCCGTGTGCTTTCCATATGATTATGGTATACAGTGAAACACAGCAGTTTATTTTTCTGATAGCCTGTGCATAAAAGCACACGAAAGGTTTGCTGCAGCTTGCCTCTACCGAAACGTCTAAGGGGCTCCGTGACCGAGAGAATGCTGCCTTACCTTATTTTTGTCACGTAAAAGCAGATGTCCAGATTATTGATTATCCTGCCGGTTATCTCAGATTTATCATTGTTAATCAGATGTCGCTCTTGAAGCTTGCTTCTTGGTGGTAAGTAAAACGGAAAACAAACAAATGTAATAAACTAAGTTTACTGATTGCTGCATTGAGAGCTAAGAGGCAGAGAAAGGTGAATGGACACAGGCGTTCAGATTCATAGCTCGGACCGCGCCGTTTATTGGCATAAGCTTCAGCAACTACTCCTTTACAATATAACATAAGTATAATATTGTGAACATACAACAAAAATAATATTCATCTCTCTCAAAAAGAAAAGTGCTCCATTCTATTAATGAGGCCCTAATCTCACACGGTTAAACAACAATTCAAAGAGTTCACAAATTCACAATCAAGATAGATATCCAAAATACACATAAAACTTACTCAGACTTTGGTCAAACTCTATTTAAACATTTTAGCAACTCGTTTAGCTCAACAAATACACTGAATGGCAATATTTAGTCACAATATGCAAAATATGATGCTGGGAGCCATTATCAGGAGTCTTGTATGTTGTGAAGACAACATACAAATGAGGCACAAGGCACAGTGGACCCACCGTAAAAAGTATGGCGTCAGTGAAGGGACAAAACACACTCATTGGCTTGATCTGTAATTGATTTAAAACTCATCATTGACACCTTGTGGTATATTTAAATCACTACCTTACATAGTTAAAGAGCAACACTGTGGAAGTCAGGCAGGGTACCCATGTGACGTCACTGCCCTGCGACGTCAACAACAATGGCGAGCGACTAGTTTATTGTTCATTTAAAATTTTACAAATGTTATTATAACCAAAACATTAAGTTTTACATTAACGGGTTTTGATATAAATTATTATAACTCGTACTAACATTTATCGTTTAAGAACTGCATGTCTTTTTATACGTGGTACCCTTTAAAGAACCGGAAAAGGTGGGTACCAGTGGAAAAGTACAGGCATCGCTGATTGGACGAATCTACCAGAAAGTGTAAGTACTGATGAACTAAGAAGTTATTCCGCTTGTAGAGTAGTATTTGAAATTGAGCAAGACCAAAGTCAAAAAGTTGAATAAACATACTGATCACGCCCACACACAGCTAAGTAGTCTATGTCATTCAGGAGTATAAAATACAGTGCAATATGAACCAGCATATGTTGATATCAAATGAAGAAATGTTTGCACACAACAAGAAATTCAAAAAGATTTTTGTTTTCTTGTCCTCATTGTAGCCAACTGTTCCAAGCCAACCACAATGCGCTGGATTCAAGTCAAGAGAGCAGCACGGAGGATTTATTCACAGAAAGTATTGACTCTTGTGATCTCAACATTACAGAGAAGGTACTCAGTTTTACTAAATGCTCTTCTCTAAAATTATTTTTACAGTCTTTGTTTTCTTTAGAATTACAGTATATGTATAATTGATTTGCTAATGTTCTCCAATCTATGGTGACAATGATGACCTGTCCTTTCTCATGAACGTTAAACTTGAAGCAGTTTTGGAAGTATCATACACATTAAGCATTGGATGCAGGTACATTCGTATTTTTATCTTTTCATGCCCATTTATAAACTGGCACGCCAGATTGATTGTTTCTTATACAGTATATGTTCTATATATCAATCTGGGAAAGATGCAATCGAGACCGGTTTCATGGGAGGAACCTTCCAAAATATATGACTACCTATTGGACGATGGCACTTCTCGTCATATTCGCGAAAAAAACATTTCCCCTTTAAAAAACAAAACCTTTAGAGATGTTCTTTGGTCTTCTTTAAATGAGGAAATTTAGTGTATATCAGACAAAACTTGGGAAATTGTCCTATCTCCAAAATCAATTTCTGTCAAGAAAAGCTTTTTGTGATGTTAATTCTTTCTTCGTTTAGTGAGGAAATCACATGTATTTTCAACAAAATTTCAGGAATTGAACTATCTACAACAGGGGTGTCCAAACTTTTTGCAAAGGGGGCCAGATTTGGTGTGGTAAAAATGTGGGGGGCCGACCTTGGCTGACGTCCTTTACATAGAACAATATATTTAAGCAAATTTTAGTAAGCCATTCTGTGTGTCACATTTGCTTTATTATTTTTCTTAATTAATAATTTCAACAATCTCCCAACTAGCCTTTGTGACGTTCTCTTTCGACTCTCGGGCACTTGCGAAATACTGCTGCTGTGAAATTAAACTAGCTTCAAGTTTCTTCAATTTCTCGCTACGTATCTTCCCTGTAATCTTGTCGTAGGCCCTACATGTCAGCGTGTCTTGTTTGGTAATATCGCCTCACATTGAACTCTTAAAAAAAAGCGACTGTCTCTTTGCAAATGAGGCAGACACAGTTGTTGCATATTTTAGTGAAAAAATAGTCCAATTTCCACCTATCCTTGAAGCTTTGGTTGTCGCAGTCAAGTTTCTTTTTTTTGTGGATTGTCGCCATTTAGAAAATTGGGAGTAAAGGGTTGCTTAGAGTGCTGCTGCCTTTTAGTGGTTAAATGAGGAGCAACATTTAGTGTGTAAGCTACTTCATATCCTGGTAGCAGTACTGCTGACCAATTTATTAAGTCTGTGTGTGGGCCAGACGTTATTGATTTTATGACAGAGGCTGGGGGCCAGATGAAATTTGACCACGGGCCGCATTTGGCCCCCGGGCCGGATTTTGGACATGTCTGATCTACAAGAACTGCCTTGCAGTCAGATATTGTATTCAAGCAGATAGTTGCTTCCTTGTCACGTCTGCAGTTCCCGCCTCTTTCTCCTGATTGGCTCGAACACCAGATCAAGTGGTTGGACAGTTGAGGTTTTTAACATCATACTGCATGATGAATCATTGAATCAGGGAGTACTGTCTTGCTTGCAAGACTAGGTCATTTAGGGAGTCCAAAATATAAAAAAAAAAATTTTATATACCGTAATTTTCGGACTTTAAGACGCTACTTTTTTCTTTCATTTTGAACCCTGCGGCTTATAGTCCAGTGCGGCTTATTTGTGGATTTATTTTGGTTAATAGTTAACACTTTATTTGACAGTGGCGTCATAAGACCGTTATAATTATGACATGACACTATCGTGGGCATTACTGAATGCTTATGACAGATGTCATTAAGTGTCATCCTGCAAATTATGTCACTAACTCCTGAACTAAATTTATGTCCAGCTCGGACCTTTTACATTCATTCAAAAGTAAGATAATTTGCCAAATCACGCTCAATGACATCTGTTATAAGCATTCATTAAAGCACATGACAGTCTCATGTCATAATTATGATTGCCTACTGAAAGTCTTATGTCGCCACTGTCAAATAAAGTGTTACCAAATACCATAACTAGCAAATAATTAAATTACTGGAACATCAACTGAAGAAATAATTAGCACAGAACATGAATTTTGATTGTTATTTACATCTGTAGCACTGCAATGTATGCTAGGAGGCATGTTGGACAACAAAAGTGTATACAGCAGGTGGCATGAGAGGTTGACTGTCTCCCCCAAGGGAGCAGTGATGGCCAAATGAAGCTTTATGTAGCAATGAATCTTTGCAGCTTCATGGCGGTTGATTTGGTCTCATGACAGTAGTATGATGCTGCGTTCAAATAGTTTTCCCGGTTAATATCTTTTGGTGTAAATATCCCATAATACCGTGAGGACAGCTGCGGCTTATAGTCCAGCGCGGCTTATCTGTGAACAAATGCCGTTTTCGTGTCAAATTTGGTGGGTGGCGGCTTATAGTGAGGTGCGCTTTATAGTGCGAAAATTACAGTAATCTCTTTTGTCATTGTATTTGTATTTTTTTGACATCAGGGGTTGGGACCTTTTTTTTTTTTTTTTTTTTAACCTGTCCTGTTCAGCTGCTTAGAAGCACAATAGGAATCTGAATGTCCTTATGTTCTGAACAGTTTTAATGTATCACATTGATTTATTCATTACGAGAACGCAGCGAACAGGAAGAGGTTAAAAGAAGGAGACAGAAGAGGGGAAGAACAAACAACAACAACAAGATACAACTATTTTAAACAACTATGCAACCTTTGAACATAGTGGTTCTATCGTTAGCTAATTATATTTACCCATGGACACCATGTAGGAGGCCTGGTAACCAAGGAGAAAGAGGAGGGGAAGATAATCAAAGGGGACATGATTAGGTGGGAGTGTCGTGTGCACAAATGAGAAAAGTGAGGTGTGGAACCCAGTATTAAGTGAATCTCATGTAAATGTGGATATGTTGCCATCCTATTCTATGCTACCTGATCGCTAACCCTGGCACTGACAATCTCTCTCCATGTGTGGGTTTAATTGCACCGAGTCCTGCGTGAACCCACTCAATGTGTGAAAGCCTTGCAGAAAATTGGAAGTGCTGAGCGGGGGCCGCCTCAAGACCCTGACACAGCCCCAGCCAACTGGGGGAAGCGAGCGCAGCCCACTCTGCCACCACAGCTCTGGCGAAGGGGCCCCCACCATCCCTCTGGCACCCGGGGCGGTCGCCCAGACCATCTGCGCCGACATTAACCGGCCCTCGGGAAGGGAATGTGGGGACGTGCCCCCGCCCCACCTCCGACCGCCCACCTGGACCCACAGCCACCACCGCAACCCCCCACAGCGGAACCCCCACGGCCCACTAGACCCGGGGCAGGCCAGACTCTCACCAGGAGGGAGCAACAGCCCGCCTTGAGGAGGCCCAAGGAGGATGCCCTGGTAAAAAAGAGAAAGGCGGAAGCAGGAGAGTGCCGAAAGGCCGCCGCAGGGCTGCGCGGGACTGGAGCCCCGACTCCCACCACCCCTGCAACCGACAGCCCAGACAAAGAGGGTGCCCCGCCCTGAGAGTCCTGCCATATGGAAAAGTGTGGTACCCACCTACTGCCCTATTCCTGACCAGGCAGCCACTACCCAGCACCGCGATGTGATTGTGTGGGCAGGGAAGAGCAGTGAATGCATTAAAATAGGGGAGCCCAGCTGAGAGTGTAGTGGGACCGCCACGTGGAACTACTTCCCTGCCGCACACCCCACCGCCCCTCATCATAACTCCCCCCCTGGAGTATGATGTACAGTTTGTAGTGCGTTAAAAGACGTGCTGGGGTTGGGAACTTTTCAGCCATATCTGGCTCTTTTGACATGCGCAGCTGGCTTGAAAATTAATCGCACGACATCGCGGGGCGTGGCCTGTGACGCATGTCACCATTCGACACAAAATTATATTGACTTTGCATTGCATCCACTCACGCGATAAGAATGCAGCACAAGGAACATGAATTTTTTTTTTACAGGCTGAAGGCCTGTCAAGTCGAGGCTCATGTTGGTGTTGTTGTTCTTGGGGGGTGCACACTATGATTTACAACCTATTCCTCCCTTATTCATGGACTGATCACAATTAACTTTGGTAGGTATAGTCTAGGGAAGTATACGCTTTAATCCTTTGAGACCTATTTTTGATGTTTTGTATCAGGGCTGATTCATTAATTGCGGACTTATTTTGATACGTTTTTTGGAAGTCAATACATATGTGCCTATTTCATGTAATATGTATGTGTCTTTCAGGTAAGTTATCTTGAGAAGAAAGTGACAGAACTGGAGAGCGACAGTTTGATGAATGGGGAACTCAAGTCTAAACTCAAACTGGAAAATACACAACTTGTCCATCGGTAGGTTGAGTAACACATTGTACAAATTTCCTGGAAATGCTTAGACCTTATCCCAATTTCGAGAGAGTTTTCAGGTGCCTACATATATATTCAAGTCATATTCAATCTTTGCTGCTTTGCATAAGATTCCTGACAAATCAGTGATTAGATAGCAAGGTTTTTGACCTTGAATTTATAGTTCATCAGAACTTGGAGCTTAATGCCCTTTGTCCCCCTGCATAAAATATTTTTAGAACATTTTTTGTATGTGTTTATCCCAGTGTACATGAACTAGAGGAGCAGATGAAGGATGTCGAGGCGAGGGCAGATCAGAATCTGGAGGAAGAGACGAAGAGACACAGTGAAGTTTACTGCAAGATGGAGAGGGACAGAAACACTGAGATAGATTTACTTTGTACCAGGTAAAATTGTTAACGAATTGCTAATGTTTGAAACCGGGGCTCACTTTGATTAACATTAATGACATAAGGCCTGATATACAGTTGTGTTCAAAATTATTCAACCCCCACAGTAGATAAGTTTTTTTGCAAGTTTGAAATTTATTTCTCATCTTGTTTATGATCACATTAAATAATGACATGTCAAATAGACAAATACAAGCAATATAACAAAAATATTTTTGGGAATATTCCAAATTATGGCCTTTCTGTGATTACTTCATTGACAAAATTATTCAACCAATAAGATATGTATACCTTTAGTACTTAGTACATCCTTTGCAACAATTTCCTTTACAATCCTTTAGACGTAAAGCATACCTTGACACAAGTTCCTTGCAGCGATCTTCAGTTATCTTTGCCCGTTCCCATTCTCGGTGGACAAACCGGCCGACGTCGTAGCACGTGGCCCAAGCTGAGGATAGCGCTCTCTCGACGGGCACACGAAGAGGGCCAAGAGGGGTGGAAGTCTCTACACAATCGTGTCTTCTCGGTGGACAGGGAGCAGTGTCACCCACAAAATGCAAGCCACCTCCTTATTAAAATGTGTGCCATGAACCTAATATTTGACATCATATAAAATACGTAGCTTACTCACTTCCTCGTCCTTCCAATGATCGCTCCATTGTCATACTTGTTTTGCCCATTCTTCGCGGTGAACAGAAACTTTTTGAAACCCAGAAAGGCTCACACCACTCTCCCTGGTGTAGCAACAAAAGACGGCAGCACTTTGGCCGGCGTGATGCCAAAAATAAATGAATTAATCTGCAAAACCAGCTAGATCCGCAGTCCTTTTGCATACAATAGTTAACTGTTCCGTGTGTCAGGGAGTGCGGGCGGGCAAGGTGGACCCAAGCGCAGGGAAATTGAGGCGAAGCAGATAACGGTGCAAAAATGATTTAATTAAAGCCAACTAAAAACAAAGTACAAAACAAAGGCTGTGGTAATCAAAAGATAGCACTGAGGCAAACAAAAGTATCACTAACAAAAGACTGCTTTTCAAAACTTACACGGAACACGAGGGCTTGGAATAATGCTGACCAGACCATGGACGTGGACATTGACGTAGACAGGCTTTGACAATGACGCAACAAGGAGTGAAAAGAAAATGGGAGGTTATTTACACACACGTAGACAAGGGGTAACGAGACAACAAGGAACAGGTGAGCACAGGAGGATACACTGGGAGAAGGCACATCAGGTGAAATCAATGGGCAATCACAGGGACAAGTCACACTAGGAGAAAACAAACACAAAACCTAACAGTACCCCCCCACCCACCCCCAAGGGACGGATCCCAGACGTCCCCTAGAAAACACAAAGACCTAAACATGGCCGGCAAAAAGAGGGCCCGGAGGAGGGAGCAACGTCAGCCCATCAGAGTTAGTCAGGCGGGCGACCTGGTCGCCAGACATGGGCCGACCGTACGGGTCGATCGGGAGGGCGCCCGGGGCGCCAGACGTTGGGTGACCGCACGGGCAGATCAGGCGGGCGTCCCAGACGAGGTAGTGCTCGGTCGTCCATGCCGCCATGTCGTGGCAGGAAGCGGGGAGCAGCATCGTCGGGGCGAGGGTCAGGAACTAAGTCGTCGTGCGGACCAGGAACAAAGTCGGAGTCGTCGTGCGGACCAGGAACAGAGTCGGAGTCGTTGTGCGGGCCAGGAACAGAGCCGGAGTCTGCGTGCGGACCAGGAACAGAGCTGGAGTCGTCAGGCGGACCAGGAACAGAGTCGGAGTCGTCGGGCGGACCAGGAACAGAGTCGGGGTCGTCGTGCAGACCAGGAACAGAGCCGGAGTCGTCGTGCGGACCAGGAACAAAGCCGGAGTCGTCGTGCGGACCAGGAACAGAGTCGGGGTCGTCGGGCGGACCAGGAACAGAGTCGGGGTCGTCGGGCGGACCAGGAACAGAGTCGCAGGTGTCTGCTGGCGGTACTGCAGCGGAGTCGCAGGCGTCTGCTGGCGGGAAAGCAGCGGAGTCGTAGGAGTCTGCTGGCGGGACAGCAGCGGAGTCGCAGGAGAAAACAGGAGCGGTCGGCGCGGGCACTTGACTGCGGGGAGTCGGCGTGGGAGGCACAAGACTGCGGGGAGTCGGCGCGGGAGGCACTTGACTGCGAGGAGTCGGCGCGGGAGGCACTTGACTGCGGGGAGTCGGTGCGGGAGGCACTTGACTGCGGGGAGTCGGCGCGGGAGGCACTTTACTGCGGGACGTCGGCGCGGGAGGCACTTGACTGCGGGGCGTCGGCGCGGGAGGCACTTGACTGCGGGGCGTCGGCGCGGGAGGCACTTGACTGCGGGGAGTCGGCGCGGGAGGCACTTGACTGCGGGGAGTCGGCGCGGGAGGCACTTGACTGCGGGGAGTCGGCGCGGGAGGCACTTGACTGCGGGGAGACGGCGCGTGAGGAACTTGACTGCGGGGAGACGGCGCGGGAGGCACTTGACTGCGGGGAGACGGCGCGGGAGGCACTTGACTGTGGGCAGCCGGCTCGGGCACCGGAACGGAGGCCAGACGGCGAGGCGCCGGGACGGGGACTTGGCGACGAGGCGCCGGGACGGGCACCTCGGGCAGCTTAGACATCGCCGCAGGAGACCGAGACGTTGGCGCGGGAGGCCGGGACGTCGGCACCGCAGCATGCCGTTGGCGTTGACGACCACGCCGAGGCTTCTGGCGAGTGCCTTCAGGTGGCAGAACAGCCTCATTAGGCTGCAATGACCCTGGGCGACCCCGCAGACCACCCCGGGGGGGTCCCCGATAGATGGCCCAAAGGGACCCCAGGTAGGAGTCTCTGGCCAGGAGCTCCGAACGGGACACAGAGGTAGTGGGGTAGAAAGAAAAACGATCAGAGGAAACAGAGGCTGTGAAATCAAAATCAAAAAAGTTGGAATCAGAATACAGGAGATCATATAAATTATGATCCTCCTCAAAATCAGAAAAATCAGAGTCCAACAAAATGTGCTGTGGTCGGGTTCGGGTTGATGGCCGTGGGCGTGCCTGCCGAAAATGAATTTTTCCCGCTGGGTCCACAATTGGTTGCGTCATTCTGTCAGGGAGTGCGGGCGGGCAAGGCAGACCCAAGCGCAGGGAAATTGAGGCGAAGCAGATAATGGTGCAAAAATGATTTAATTAAAGCCAACTAAAAACAAAGTACAAAACAAAGGCTGTGGTAATCAAAAGATAGCACTGAGGCAAACAAAAGTATCACTAACAAAAGACTGCTTTTCAAAACTTACATGGAACACGAGGGCTTGGAATAATGCTGACCAGACCATGGACGTGGACATTGACGTAGACAGGCTTTGACAATGACGCAACAAGGAGTAAAAAGAAAATGGGAGCTTATATACACACACGCAGACAGACCAGGGGTAACGAGACAACAAGGAACAAGTGAGCACAGGAGGATACACTGGGAGAAGGCACATCAGGTGAAATCAATAGGCAATCACAGGGACAAGTCACACTGAGAAAACAAACACAAAACCTAACACCGTGAAGATGATGTGTTCTGTTAACGTGACATTCGCCTTCTTCCTCAATCCGAGACTGTGGCCGGAAGTCTCTCATTTTCGTAGCATGGGATTTAAAAAAAAAAAGGAATAAATATATCAATTGCTTCTGCACTCATCCAAGTGGTCAATTTCATTCAGGAGCATAAAAAAACGTGTGTAATATGAAATAAACATGCTTTTTTGTGTCAAGGGACTTTTAAATACCACGATCACTTAATGCGCAACAGGTGCGTCTCATAACCCTGCCCATCCAGCTCAATCAGATGCTGGAATGAAAAAAGAACAACTGAGAACACAAACATGACAACTTTCTGTTGATTTTGAGTCACTTGAGTCACTATTCATTTTGGGAGATTCCAGGGTCACTCCCTGTTCATTAACCCAAAATTAATAGAAACTGACCCGGAAATGCACCAAAATCAACAGAAAGCAACCGGAAATTAACAGCAAACACTGAAATGCCCCCCAAATAACTCATTAGTTTGGGCCATAGACATCAGATATGTTTGAAATGGGAGGGATGGCACCTCCCAGTTCAAACGGATTGGAAGTCTACTCGTGATAAACTCATTTCAATTCACAGTGGAAAAGAGCTTGTTTTTCTGTTTATTATTTGTATTGTAGAATACAGTAGAATGAATTCTTGACCCATGTATGGATAATTGTTGTATCGCCACATCCTGGGATAATCGTTGTCGTGAGCCTTGTATGGCAAAACATATTTTATCGTGAGCTACCCAGAGGTTCCCATCCTTAGTATCGATAACCTTTTGGGATACAAAGTGTCGCGATATATCACCATTTCGATATACTGTCCCACCATTCATCGGTGTACGGTAACGGATGTATCGCAAATCGTATTGTATCGTGAGCTACACCGAGGTTCCTATCCCTAGATATCAGTGTGTTGGACATGAGTATTGTACAGTAACAGAAATTTGTACAGCGGGCAAGCAAATAGAATGAATAAACAGAAGCTATGACATTAGGATAAATGTGAGGCATCTTAAAGTGCCTGTGACACGAAAAAGCATGTTTATTTCATAATACATGCTGTATTTTATGCTCCTGAATGATATGGACCGCTTGAATGTGTGTGGAAGCGATCGCTATATTTATTTAGTTTTTTGAATCCCGCGCCAGGAAAATGAGTGACTTCCGGCTTCGGTCTTGCATTGAGGAGGAGGGCGCTGTGACGTGTACAGTAGAAGACGTCCTCTTCACTATACAGCGTACTGTTGTGTATGGGGACGAAGGATTCAGCTGATTTTGCGGATTAATATGTTTATTTTTCGCATCACGCCAGCCAAACGGCTGCAGAAAAATCATTCTGTATGAGGGAGAGGCGTATGCGTCTTTTTGGAGTTTCAAAAGGTTCCCATTCACCGTGGATATTTACTGAGGGACCATTGGACTTACGAGGAAGTGAGTAAACATCTTGTTTTGTATTATGTCAAATACGAATACAGCGATTACAAAGTAAACACTACAAACTTCCTTTAAATGAAGGACTACTTACGTTTGATCATTGATAGGCATGTAAAAAGCTGTCCTAATGGTCATTAGCAGCAGCACGTTAGTGGCACAATAACTCCAGCCACCCTCCTCCGGGGAACGAACTGTAAATTGCTCTCCGCCGGGCGGTTTGCCGATCCGCGTCGACAATAGACAACCGGGTCGTCATGTCAAATAATCCAGGATAGTTATGTGTGATTTTCCGCTTTGAAGACTTTGAAACATCACTCGGTTCGGGTTAGCATGTCGGCTAGCTGTCACGCCTTCTGGTTTGTTTACATTCTCCGAAGCCGGGGAAGGCATATGTTCGATTTAGGTGTCATAAAATATAGTTCGGGAGGTGCGACAGTAAAGGTGATGTCGACAGTTTTGACCATTATGGAGTAATTTTGCCATGTCGTCCTGAATAAATGCATTTTTATTATTTCATATTCCATTCAGCACAAGACTGTTATTTGTCATGACCATGCCATTTATTTGGCAATTGGGGAAAATACTTGGATAAAAAGAATATCCTGTAAAAATATTGAAGTAAAGAGACAGAAACAATGACATTTTGCCGCTCTCTTCGTCGCGTTTTCCTCATTGTGAATAGTTCCCCCTCGACGGGCTGACTGGTCCTTCTCAAGCCATTTATATAGCTATTGGGGAAAAATACTTGGATAAAAAGAATATCCTGTAAAAATATTGAAGTAAAGAGACAGAAACGATGACATTTTGCAGCTCTCTTCGTCGCGTTTTCCTCGTTGTGAATAGTTCCCCCTCGATGGGCTGACTGGTCCTTCTCAAGCCGTTTATATAGCTATTGGGGAAAAATACTTGGATAAAAAGAATATCCTGTAAAAATATTGGAGTAGAGAGACTGAAACAATGACATTTTGTGGCTTTCTTCGTCGCGTTTTCCTCGTTCTGAATAATTCCCCCTCAATGGGCTGAATAGTAAAACCGATGAGCCCAGTCTACCGCTGATGTCATCCACCTGTTGGGGACGCTAAAGCCCTATAATGGTGGGCGTGGCTAACCGGCAAATTAAAAGACTAATTTCTAGTCATCTGCGCTTTGCTAAATTGTTGTATATAGTCGAATCGTCTCAAAATATGATTCTAATTCACATAATAATACCGTTTAAGACTTTTTTTCACGTGTCGTATGCTCTTTAAATTTTCTATTTTTATATTTATTGATGTCAGTTCCTCATACGTAAAAACAAATCCCTGTAATATGACGTACTGGCCTGTATTTGATTTATTTTTATGTTCATAGAATACAGCAGTTGGAGGAAGAAAATGGAGAAATGAAGACGAATGTGTATCGACTCAAGTCTCAGGCAGAGAAACTGGACCAGGTGAGTAGAAGGGGAGATCGGAGCATGTTGTCATACTTTTTACATTCTTACATATTTCCTAAAAAACAACATATCAAGTAGAAAAAAAATATGTACCAGGTGAAAGACCGAAGTCTCAGATGTATATGTTGTACTAATTTCATTTCCTTATTTGATGTCACTGCCGTTATAAGCAATTTAGTAGAAATTTCCACCATGTGACAAGCTGTCCCACCTCTTGTCGGACTCCAATAACTCCAATATTGACAGCTAGAAGAAAAGCTCTGACAAAGACTCCAAACAAGGTTGACAATTTATTCCAAGTCTAGCGTAATCCAAAACAGAAGGGAAAAAGCAAAAAATGACCAACAGAGGAAGACTGGGCCCAGGGTCAGCAACCAATACACTGCGTTGAAGTTCTCCCTGCCTGGTCACTTAATGGCGGCTCCCTTGGCTGTCTTATCACTGCTGTTGGGTGAAGGAGTTTGACCTTTTAGCCAGATTGCCGGAAACACGCCAGCCGAACCGCCGGACCTGCGCTGGAGCATCTCCAACGACATGGGCCGGCGAAATCCCTACAATCCGGCCAAAAGGTTAAACCCCGCGCGTTCACCTTAGTCTTAACCCCATGTACTGACTCAATTTTGAAAGCATGAAAAAGGCTTCGAAACACAAGTTGACAATTTATTCAGGTCGACAGCAATCAAACGGCAACGCAAACAGCAAATAGGTCCCCGACCGAGAGGCAATTCTGGATCCAGGGTCAGCAAAACAACAAGCACATCAGAATGTCCCTGAGAAGTGACAGTTGTTAGCTAATTGTTCAGTCTTTGTGAAGTCTGCGGTATGGTGGGCCGGACGAAGGGTGTGCCTGGGTGTTGTTTAGGAATTCTTCTGTTGCAGATTTGGGCAGTCAAGTTTGTGCGTCACCGTTCATTGCTGGGTCATGGTTACTGAGGCAATTGAGATGGGAGGCGAGCCTTGCCGTCTGAGAGGCACCGTGCTATCAAACTTAGAGTTGTTTTTGTTATCAGGTGTTGTGGTAGTACAGGACATCCCGCCATTTGTTCTGGACTGTCCTGAAGAGCTGATTGCGGGATTTGGTGTTTCAGACGCGGGCTTATTCAGGTGGATGTCTTGTCTATCACCTGGTAGTCAGTCGTCAATCTTGCTCAGTCACCTGCAGGACACACGCGTTGGGCTTCCGTGGTCAAAAGGCGTCCTTATCCTCATGTTGTCTTGCCACTGGAAGTTCTAATCATTCCAAGTGCAACATTTCAAAATATCAAATATATTCTGCTTGTTTTTTCTTAAACCATGATAAAAATGCTGTTTATTTTGTATTGGGTGTGTTAGAGGAATACAAACAGTCAAACAGTAAATACGAGAAAAGATACTATTCCCTTCATGGGTCATGTCACCGAACTGCTTTCTTCTGATCAGACACTCAGATACACACACACACTCTGTGCTCTCTCAGGCACTCATATTTTAAAAGGCTTTTGTTTGTTGATTACATTATGGTTTTAATACTTTTATTTTATTAAATACTGAAGTAACACAAGCAATAAAAGCAGATATGTTTAGGCGTGATTCATGTTTAGTAGGTTAGCAAAAATACTATTTCCCTTTAACATCGGTGCGACATGTCCACGTGCAGTTTGCCTTCACAATTGAACGTAATCCTATGCATTGTGATGGAAATGTCGGATGTGTCGCTATGGCTGCTATTGGCTAGCACGCTACAGGCTTGCGTTTCCTCTGCCTTTCACGGCCCATTCCGGCTGTCATTTTTTTCTACTGCTTAAATTTCTAATACTTAAATTACTGGACAAATGTATCATCCACCTATTGATTTGGACAGTTATCTTATTTGTTATTATTTAGGAGAAGCAAAAGAAGATGGACAAGCTAGAGGACACAAGCCTGAGGCTAAAAGACGAGATGGATCTATATAGGAAGGTAATTGACAAACTGTGGCATAACCGCCGTGAGTTTAATAAGGAAAAGGAGGCTATGCAAGAGGTAAGCTCTCCATCTATTGGAAAATTTGCCTATGAGCATTTCAGGTATTTAACCTCATTTTAACTTCCTCTTCAGCTGATCGATGATCTACGCAGAGAACTGGACTACTTGCATTTGTTTAGGATGGAAGTGGAGCATCCCGGAAAGGGAAAGGGCCCTTATGAGCACAATACAAAGCCTAGAGAGGTGGAAATGGAACAAGAAGTCAAAAAATTGAAACAGGTTCCTACATAAGCTGACTTTGCACTTTCATATCCAGTGTTGGTAATCTTACATTAAAAAAGTAATTTTTCAATATCAATTAGGACATCACTTAAAGACATTAAACCCCAATCACACTGATAACACGCTTAATTTTTTTCAACAACACGTTCCGAATATTGCCACCAATTGTCCTGCTTTGTCAGTGTTACATCAGTAAACTAGCGAGCACTGTTAGCATCACATAAGGTGGCATACCAAGTTGCTCAGTGCAAAATAACCTCACAACATAGCAAAGGAGCTGCTGCCTGAAGTCAAAATAAAAACTGTCCCTCTATCCAATGACACTGTTGTTTATGGTCTATTAATTTTTTGTTTTTTTCCGTCAAATTGTTTGGCAATATTGTCCTAATGAGTTTGAATTTAATCAATTTGAATTTATTATTATTTACTGATTTTATTAAATTTTATTTTTCAGTATTAAATGGTCAAAAAATGTACCTTGAGTGTATTTTTACAGTTTAGATGTGACTTCTTATTATATTTTTTAATTCAGGCAAAGTGATGCGCTTTAAGTCTTTTCTGTTACGACCAAAACAATGTTAATAAATTTATACTTTGTTTTAAGTTTATCTATAGACAAGTTTCCTGATCGAGACATGGGCGGCGCCGTCTTTGACAATTTCGGCTCCGAACTTCCTTTTTAGACAGATCAACATGAAGTGCGGTTGAAGAAAGCAGTGTGTTGACAAAGTTAAAACTGCAAAATCAAACCAGAGGAACCGACGGAATATCCAAAAATGGATTCAGCACGACGTAGATGAGACTTTGATACTTTCTGTGCTGTGAACTCCTGGAAGCGCCTATAAAAAAAAATATATATATATATATGGTTGGAAGTGGAATGTTTTGATCAGCGACCAGCTAGTAGCTACAATGTGCCAGTGTGGATCTACCTCGCCATACGCCTTAAATCCAAATCAGCAGCAGACAATAAGTTAAGGATGTGCTTTAAACCTAAAGAGCCATGAAAAGATTGTACGTTTGTTCTTATCACTTCATTGATCATTTGTTGACAACATTATGACATGACTGATATGCAGAGAGACCAAAATGAGGCGAAATTACAAATAATATTACAGTTGCCGAATGCAGAAGGGCTGACATGGATTCTGTTGTTACAAGGAAATACTAAAAGGTATGTACAGTGGGGCAAATAAGTATTTAGTCAACCACCAATTGCGCAAGTTCTCCTACTTGAAAAGATTAGAGAGGCCTGTAATTGTCAACATGGGTAAACCTCAACCATGGGAGACAGAATGTGGAAAAAAAAAAAACAGAAAATCACAGTGTTTGGTTTTTAAAGCATTTATTTCCAAATTAGAGTGGAAAATAAGTATTTGGTCACCTACAAACAAGCAAGATTTCTGGCTGTCAAAGAGGTCTAACTTCTTCTAACGAGGTCGAACGAGGCTCCACTCATTACCTGTATTAATGGCACCTGTTTTAACTCATTATCGGTCTAAAAGACACCTGTCCACAATCTCAGTCAGTCACACTCCAAACTCCACTATGGCCAAGACCAAAGAGCTGTCGAAGGACACCAGAGACAAAATTGTAGACCTGCACCAGGCTGGGAAGACTGAATCTGCAATAGGTAAAACGGTTGGTGTACAGAAGTCAACTGTGGGAGCAATTGTTAGAAAATGGAAGACATACAAGACCACTGATAATCTCCCTCGATCTGGGGCTCCATGCAAGATCTCACCCCGTGGCGTCAAAATGATAACAAGAACGGTGAGCAAAAATCTCAAAACCACACAGGGGGACCAAGTGAATGACCTACAGAGAGCTGGGACCACAGTAACAAAGGCTACTATCAGTAACACAATGCGCCGCCAAGGACTCAAATCCTGCACTGCCGGACATGTCCCCCTGCTGAAGCCAGTACACGTCCAGGCCCGTCTGCGGTTTGCTAGAGAGCATTTGGATGATCCAGAAGAGGACTGGGAGAATGTGTTATGGTCAGATGAAACCAAAATAGAACTTTTTAGTAGAAACACAGGTTCTCGTGTTTGGAGGAGAAAGAATACTGAATTGCATCCGAAGAACACCATACCCACTGTGAAGCATGGGGGTGGAAACATCATGCTTTGGGGCTGTTTTTCTGCACAGGGACCAGGACAACTGATCTGTGTAAAGGAAAGAATGAATGGGGCCATGTATCGAAAGATTTTGAGTGAAAATTTCCTTCCATCAGCAAGGCCATTGGAGATGAGACGTGGCTGGATCTTTCAGCATCACAATGATCCCAAACACACAGCCAGGGCAACAAAGGAGTGGCTTCGTAAGAAGCATTTCAAGGTCCTGGAGTGGCCTAGCCGGTCTCCAGATCTAAACCCCATACAAAATCTGTGGAGTTGAAAGTCCGTGTTGCCCAACGACAGCCCCAAAACATCACTGCTCTAGAGGAGATCTGCATGGAGGAATGGGCCAAAATACCAGCAACAGTGTGTGAAAAGCTTGTGAAGAGTTACAGATTGGCCTCCGTTATTGCCAACAAAGGGTACATAACAAAGTATTGAGATGAACTTTTGGTATTGACCAAATACTTATTTTCCACCATGATTTGCAAATAAATTCTTTAAAAATCAAACAATGGGATTTTCTGTTTTTTTTTTTCACATTCTGTCTCTCATGGGGGAGGTTTACCCATGTTGACAGTTACAGGCCTCTCTAATATTTTCAAGTGGGAGAACTAGCACAATTAGTGATTGACTAAATACTTATTTGCCCCACTGTATATATAAACATAAATAGTATGTCATTCTTTTTTATTGCAGATAATGATCGCAGTAAAACTTTTGGACAACATGATTCCATCTCTTGTTTTATTTAAAAGGATTTGTGCGTGTGCAATACAGTTCAATAAATCACAATTTATAAAATTATTAGAAAAATATTAATGAGCATAGGTGGAGCATAAGTCGAGCTTTCCATCATCAAAGCAGAACGTACGTAGTCTCGATATGTCCAACGTACAGTACAGTGTTGTTGTGAGGCATATCAAGTTGTCTTCCCCTACCTAACAGCGATTTGAACCTGTAAAAAAACTTGTAACACTTAAATTCATGCGTTTATATAATTGTGCCATCCTACACGTACTGATTAGCAACAGGCTAGCAGCAGATAGCATGTGTTGTAGTAGTAGTTGTAGTAGATAATATTAAACGTCATCATAATTACAATCATCATCGTGATAACAATATCAAGGACAACAAGTCGTTTCATGCGCAAGATTTTAGTTTTAGTATTTTTTGAGCACCGGACAAATGAAAATGCACGGATAGGGAGAACATACCTTCTATAACACCAGCGAAAACATACATAAACACCCGGCTTTGTGGTGACACGGGCTTGGTTCCACATCTGCCTTCATGAACATGTTGTCCTCCCATTGTCTTTTTTAAAGGATTTTAATGAGTGATGCCACTCCAGCTCTACTGTTGTTGTGGTAAGAGAAAGTGTAAAATGGAAGTCATGAGGAGAAACACGGAAGTAAAGCAGAAGTACCTCAGAAACTTGTCTAAATTACCTTTTTTTTTTTTTTTTTTTTTAAATTTATAAAAAGGACACAATGTTATGCAGAGGTGTACATGTAATATTAATAATTTTATTGACAAATGATACTATTTACAGTGGCAGCAGAGAGTTAGGGGGCGCAAAAGGTTTACGTCTTCCTGGGGGGGTCGTAACAGAAAATAATTGAGAAGCACTGCACTAGATAAAGTTGCGCTAAAGGGAATGTCATGCCATGATTAACTAATAATGATCCATATATAAGGCACATCGGATTAATAGGCGCACTGTTGGCTTTTGGGAAAATTGAAGACTTTTAGTTGCGCCTTCGAGTGCAGAAAATACGGTAACTTTAAGTACACATACTTTTAGTACAAATACATGTATTGTAGTACAGGTACGTGTGCTCAAGGAGTTCACTTGCAATTTTTGAATCGACAAGTGGTATTTACCATAATTACGACACCAGCTGAAGGCAGCATAAACATACAGTATAACAACAATTTTGTTTTAACTAGAATATTCTCTGACAGGAACTCTCATTTGTGTCATTCCACAGGAGAACCACAAATTGCGAGATCAGAATGATGACTTGAATGCTCAAATTCTAAGTCTAAGTTTGTATGAGGCAAAGAGCCTGTTTTCCTCCCACTCAAAGGTCCAGTGTTTGGCTGCTGAGATTGACAATGCATCAAGAGATGAGGTTTGTTAGCTTTCTTCCTTTACGCGATTGCCGTCATATTGATTCTATTGTTGTCGTTATTCTTTTTCAGCTGGTTGACGCTTTGAAAGGACAGGAGGAGAACAACCTGCGTTTGAGGAAATACATGGACAAAATAATTTTGGCCATTCTTGACCATAACCCCTCAATTCTGGAGATCAAATGTTAAACACAATTCAATCGAAAATATCACAATGTTAAATGGATAAATATCAATAGAGGTACAGTCTGTGTTCATGAACAGTGTTGGGAGTTAAGGTTTACAAAGTATCAAATTACTGTAATATTGTTAATTATTTGAGTATGACCAAATATTACCCACTACATCAAAAAACTAGCGGGATGACTATACTGAACCGTAAGAACATGATTATTTATGTTATTCGAGCCAGCTGTTCTTTGCACCAATGTTGTTGTCGTTGTTGGTCTTCTTCTTTGTCTTCAGATTCTCTCGATGTATTCCGGCAAGCTTTGCATAGTGCAATGCTGCCCCTTCTGTTCAATTTACATAAACACAAATGTTGTTCCTCGATGGGGAAAATGCCACATACTTCAGACTAAACTGTCTCTTTCTTCCGTCTTGCTGTTTGTTTGATGCTCCACTTATTTTCGTTTTAGTTAAAGGACTTAAAGTGCCTGTGACAGCATAAAACAATGTGATCAGCATGGATAGTAAGCGCTGGTTGGTTGAAACGCACATGTTTTCTGGGACATAAAAAAAAGAAAAGAACAAGCTTGTTGAAGTAATGCGATACAAAAAAGGCCAATGCAACGGAAAATTGATCAAATCTTTAAAGTGCCTGTGACAACATTTAAAAAAATCTTAAATAGCATTATTATGTGAATTAGACTCATATTTTGAGACGATTCGACCATATACAACAATTTGGCAAAGCTCAGATGATGAAAAATTAGTCTTTTAATCTGCCGTTCAGACCCGTCTGTCATTATAGCGCTCTAGCGTCCCAGCAGGATGATGACGTCGGCAGGGTCATGATTTCATCTGATTTAGAGACAGAGGAAAACAAAACATAAACATAAGCATAAACAAAACAGGAGGCGTGACAGCTAGCCGACATGCTAACCCCAAATGAGCAGTTTTTCCAAGTCTTGTTCTCACCCTTCGGACTTTTGTCACACATGGTGGTGAGGTTGATTGTCTTCACTGATCAGCCAGCCCATGGCGGTGAGCAAGTTTCGGCTCGTTGTTCCCTTGCTGCGGGCAGGAGTGCTCGTTGCCAGGGATGCAGCTAGAAAATGAACGCCGGACACACCGGCTGACGTCGGAGCGGGGGTCTGCTCGTGGCCAAGCCGAGGAAAGTCCATTCTCAGCGGGCAGGCCTTAATCGGCCAGCTACGATGGTGTGCGACAAGCCGCCGGTCTTAGATCTTAGATAGGATATTTTTGGATTTGTAATGTGAGCAGACCATTTGCATTCATGGTGCAAAATTAAATGAACAATAAATGATTGAAAAATAATGATTATATTAAGTCCACGACCGCATATACCAGTATCGGTTTGATATCGATATCAGATTTTTGGAGTTGGACAATATTGGGATATTGGTCATTATATATGCTGTATATACATATATAACTTGCGTGAAGTTGCCTCCCCCCCATCAGACTTTACTGCAAAATGGACCAAATGGGGTGCCATTCATCTGTGCTACATTTGCGCTAGTTGTTGGGACACCCTCTGTTATTGAGAGGATTGGTATGCTCTGTCAGCCGCGACGGAGGGGCTGTAATGGACGTCATAACTCAAAATTAATATCTCAATATATATGAAAATTTTCACAGCACAAACGATTGACATCATTTTTAGCCATTTTTAATCAAAAAGGGGGGAGGGTGGCTGGTTGACCTCAGATTGATCTTTAAAAGAATTGTTAATATCTCAAAAACGATAGCAGCACAAACGAAAATATCTTCATCACAAACAAGCACAAACCTAACACAAACGAATGACATAATTTTTCTATAAATTTGCGTCTGATGGGGGGCCAACTGAATGGAGGTACACATATACTATATGACTCTTTGTTAGGGCTAAACGATATTTGAAAAAATTGGCATTGCAACATTTTGGGGCTTTGCGATAAACTGCAATATTAAAACGAGAAGAATTTTCAGTAGATGAGCTCTGTTTGGGAAGACTTTGGTTGACTCACTATGACCACATTGTATACATTAGATGTCCTGATCTGATCACGTAATCGGAAATCAGGCCGATTTCGGCATTTTTCAGGGCATCGGAATCGGGTGAAAAGGATCAGGTTTTATGTTTTCCTGCTTCATGTTTATATAGCCTCTCACCCGCCCTCCTGTTAAGCAGTGCAACCGAGCTGTTTTTCTTGGTCACCAGTGCAGCTGGCATTTGGTACTTAAAATAGTGATTGACAGGTTTGTCGCTTTGATCTCGGTAACTCTACGATCAAAGGCATAAATGTGTTAATCATCGTTAAGATTGATACACAGTTTGAAGTGTGCTGTGGAAACTCATTCATTGTTTAAGCTGTTATCGGCAGTATGAGCGTCAAGGCAAAAAAAACAACATCTTTCTATCGGATTGGGACTCGGTGACACGGACTCCGGTGCAAAAATACGCAATCGGGACATCCCCAGTATTCATTCACTACCATTTAATCCAGGCTAAGTGGGTTTATCTGTGAATAATGAAGATTGGTGTATCTAAAAGGGATACAGGAAGCCATGTATCTGCACATTTGCTTCTTTTATGTATAAAAAAAAAAAGATTTGCATTCAAGAAAATGAAAAAAACAAAACAATGGCACGTCCTCAGACGATTGCACAAGCACACATTTCAATGGCTATGTTAAAACGATATAGTAGTCCTTCTCAAAAAATTAGCATATTGTGATACAGTTCATTATTTTCTGTAATGTACTGATAAACATTAGACTTTCATATATTTTAGATTCGTTACACACAACTAAAGTAGTTCACGCCTTTTATTGTTTTAATATTGATGATTTTGGAGAAAAGTCAAGAAAAAACAAAAGTCCCTATGTCGAAAAATTTACATATCATGAAAAGGTACTCTAAAGAAGCTACTAACCTAATCATCTGAATCAACGAATTAACTCAAAATCCCTGCAAAAGATTCCTGAGGCTTTTAAAAACTCCCAGCCTGGTTCATTACTCAAAACCGCAATCATGGGCAAGAATGCCGACCTGACTGCTGTCCAGAAGGCCATCATTGACACCCTCAAACAAGAGGCTAAGACAAAGAAAGACATTTCTGCGCGATTAGGCTGTTCCCAGAGTGCTGTATCAAGGCACCTCAGTGTGAAGTCTGTGGGAAGGAAAAAGTGTGGCAGGAAATGCTGCACAACCAGAACAGGTGACCGCACCCTGAGAAAGATTGTGGAGAAGGACCGATTCCTGACCTTGGGGGACCTGCAGAAACCTGGAAATGGGCTACAGGTGCCGCATTCCCCAGGTCAAGCCACTTTTGAACCTGAAACAGCGGCAGAAGCGCCTGACCTGGGCTACAGAGAAGCAGCACTGGACTGTTGCTCAGTGGTCCAAAGTAATTTTTTCAGTCCAGTGTCAAGTACCCAGTGTCATTGATGGTCTGGGGTGCCATGTCAGCTGCTGGTGTTGGTCTACTGTGTTTTATCAAGGGCATGGTCAATGCAGCTAGCTATCAGGACATTTTGGAGCACTTTATGCTTCCATCTGCTGAAAAGCCTTATTGAGGGGAAAATTTCATTTTTCAGCACGACCTGGCACCTGCTCACAGTGCCAAAACCACTGGTAAATGGTTTACTGACCATGGCATTACTGTGCTCAATTGGCCTGCCAACTCTCCTGACCTGAACCCCATCGGGAATCTGTGGGATATTGTGAAGAGGAAGTTGAGAGACACCAGACCCAACACTGTGGATAGATTAAGGCAGCTATCGAAGCATCCTGGGCCTCCATAACACCTCAGCAGTGCTACAGGCTGATTGCCTCCATGCCACGCCGCATTGAAGCAGTCATTTCTGCAAAAGGATTCCCGACCAAGTATTGAGTGCATAGCTGATATAATTAATTGAAGGTTGACTTTTTTTGTATTAAAAAAACACTTTTTTGTAATAGTCAGATGAAATATGTTAATTTTTTGAGATGGGGATTTTTGGTTTATCTTGACTTTTTTGCCAAAATCATCAATATTAAAACAATAAAAGGCTTGACCTACTTCAGTTTTGTGTAATGAATCTAAAATATATGAAAGTGTAATGTTTATCAGTACATTACAGAAAATAATGAACTTTATCACAATATGCTAATTTTTTGAGAAGGACTAGTATTATGCAGGCCTATTATACTGTATGTGATTATCAGACAACTGTAGTTAATACATGCCGTGTAAAAAATTGCTACAACACAGTGGATTGATGACATAGAGTGTGCCAACCAATAAGTATTATGTTGTTTTGATCAAAACATTTTACCAAAGTCTGCTTTGACCAATGACAAATGATGTGTTGCCATTGAAGAGTTGTTAACTATGACGTTAGAACGAAACAAGGTTTTAGCTGGCGTTGTTGGCCCACAGCGAGGGATCTGTGTGAGTCTTGATAATTGATTTTTGAATATTCTGACAAGATTAAATCATTTAATTAGTCAAGCGTATTATCAGTTATTTCATTATTAATTAGCTGTTGAATTAGCGTGGAGAAAAAAAAAGTGATAGGGACTTTAAGGTTGTATTATTTCAGTGAATTTCTCCGCGAGAGCTTCCAAAGAAGGACAATGACTATAAGCTATATTTATCTAATTATGTTTCAAACTTTGAAGGTAAATAGGTAACTATGCATGCTGATATTGAACATACATTACCTTTGTGCAGTGCTTCTCGAATAGAGAGTTGCAAATCCCTGGGGGTTGTGTTGTGATGCATGGGCTGTAAACATGGGGGGGGAAGTGGACCTAACTACCCAGAGCCCAAGGAAGAAGGGAGCGGAGCATGAAAATAATTTTTTGAAAATGTTATTTAATATTTTTGTTGCCCAATTTCAATAGTTATAGATCTGTGAGTCTTTGATTGATTTTTGAATACCTTATTACCAGATTCAATCAGTTAATTGGGTGGGAAAAAATGGTGACACTGGGACTTTAAGTTAAATTGAATTATTTTATGACTAAAGATGGACATATAAATACAGTATACTAAATATGCTGTAAATGTTAATATAAATATGAATGATATTTATTTTAGTTTATTTTTAAATTAATCTATTTGTTAAATTGTTGAATAGAATAATGTGTATTATTCACTTGTAAGTTATTTGTATGTGTAACAATCACTTGAGTAGTAACAAAGACTTATCAGTAGCTCATTGGAACAGGTAACTTGTTCAAACATAAGAGTGAAGCGGCAGAGTGAAGTGAAAGGGGGAAATGAGAAGAAAAAGACACCAAAGTGGACGCACATTTATTTGGACCTTCGGGATATGAACCCTATCACTATTTTAGAGAGTGATTCAACAGATTAACAGGTTGGAATTCTAACAAACAATTCAATTTCTACACTGCGCAATGCTCTTTTATTTTCATGACCACAAAAACGTGTATTAGTGGCGTTCCTAGCCATGGTCCCCTGGGTGACGATATGCATTAGCAACCCACCCCTAATCCACCCCCGCACACAAACACACACACACACACAAAAAAAAAACAATTGCAAAAAACAGCAACAGATGACCCACAAAATACAGCGCATGAAGTGTATTTTTAACAACCCAACAACCAAAACACAGTATTTGCTAAGAATGTTACCGTGGTATGAAAAAGAATCTGAACCTTTTGGAATTTCTCACATTTCTGCATAAAATCACCATCAAATGTGGTAAGAATTGTCTTGATGAGAAGCATTGTCTGATGTGCATCATGGCTCAGATCTTTCTGAAGACTGCGATCAAGGATTGTTGATTTGTATAAAGCTGGGAAAAGGATGCAAAACCATCTCTAAAAGTCTGGATGTTCATCAATCGACAGTCGGAAAAGTTGCTTTTCTCCCACGGAGTGGCGGTCCACCAAAGGTGACGCCAAGAGTTCACCGTAGAATACTCAGAGAGCTAAAAAAGAACCCTAGAGTGTCTGCTTAAGAATTACAGAACTCACTGGAACACTCCAATATCTCTGTGCACACATCAATTATATGTAAAACTATGGCGAGAAACATTGTTGCTTGTTTAATGTTCACAAAAAGGCACTTGGACACTCCACAGAAGTTTTGGCAAAATATTTTGTGGACTGATGAAACCAAAGTTGGATTGTTTGGGAGTAACACACAATGTCGTGTGTAGAGGAAAAATGGAACAGCTCATCAACACCTCATTCCCACCGTGGTGGTGGCAGCATGGTGGAGGGAGTACCATGATTTGGGGCTGTTTTGCTACCTGAGGGCCTGGACACCTTGTAATCATTAATGGGAAATTGAATTCAAATGTTTATCAGGATGTTTTGCAGGAAAACCTGAGGCCGTCTGTCAGATAGTTGAAGCTAAAAAGGGGATGTATGTTGAAACAAGACGATCCAAAATACAGAAGTAAATCAACTTCAGAATGGTTTCAGAAGAGCAAAATACGCGTTCTGGAGTGGCCACCTTCTGTCATTGTTTGTATACTATCCTCATTAAAATATGACACCTATAAATGTTTGGGTGGTTTTAGTTAAAGCAGGCACTGTTTTTCCATCTGTGTGATTTTGACGAAGATCAGATCACATTTGATAGTGATTTTGCGCAGAAATGTGAGAAATTCCAAAAGGTTCAGATACTTTTTCATACCACTTTATTGCTATCACAGTTGAAAGTGCACAACAATAAATATGTGCAAGAGAATATTAAAATCACAAACATGAATAAAATATTGTAGAAATAATAAAGAAAATATGGAAAATTCTACTTGTGAGTTGTTGGCTCAGACGTGTTGACCAGTACAGGGGCTCCGGTGAGGGAGCATAGGAGATTAACTCAAATACTTTTTTTTTTTTTTTTTGCTCATGTGCAGGTGTGCATACATGTACACACATTTAGTATCTGGTGAATAACATACAGACATATAGTCATCATTCACAAACCTCTTAATGTGTTTAGTTTATTAAACATTGCACCACATCATTTTAACTAAAAACCAACTGCAGTGAACATTTGCACACTATCGTTTAAACCACTACATTCATTGCTCCCATTAGTTATTTTGATATGATGCCAACAGTTGTAGCCATTAGAAAACAATCTAACGACTAGAAAATTACGAGTGTAAACAATCGAGAGAAAAAAAAAAGACACAATAACATTAAAAAAAAAAACAATTATTTCTCCACGTGGCATAGTGAGGAATGTTCACGATCTACAGGCCTGTCTCAGATAATTAGAATATTGTGATAAAGTTCTTTACTTTCTGTAATGCAATTAAAAAAACAAAAATGTCATACATTCTGGATTCATTACACATCAACTGAACTATTTCAAGCCTTTTATTATTTTAATATTGCTGAATTTGGCTTACAGCTTAAGAAAACTTAAAAATCCTATCTCAAAATATTAGAATATCATGAAAAAGTATACAAGTAGGCTATTCAACTAATCACCTGAATCATCTAATTAACTCGAAACACCTGCGAGGGTTTCCTGAGCCTTAAAAACACTCAGCTTGGTTCAGTAAACTAAATCACAAGTATGGGGAAGACTGCTGATCTGACTGCTGTCCAGAGGACCATCATTGATACCCTCCATCAGGAGGGTAAGACACAAAAAGAAATTTCTCAAAGAGCAGGCTGTTCACAGAGTGCAGTTTCAAAGCATATCCACAAAAAGTCTGTTGGAAGGGAAAAATGTGGCCGGAAACGCTGCACAACCAAGAGAGATGACCGCAGCCTTAACAAAATTGTGAAGAAGAGCCGCTTCCAGAATTTGGGGGAGCTTCAAAGACAGTGGGCTGAAGCTGGAGTCCAGGTATCAAAAGCCACAGTTCACAGACGTGTCCGGGAAATGGGCTACAATAGCCGTATTCCCATGGTCAAGCCACTTCTGAACTCAAGACAACGGAAGAAGCGTCTGACTTGGGCTATGGAGAAGAAGCACTGGACAGTTGCAGAGTGGTCCAAAGTCCTCTTTTCAGACGAAAGCAAGTTTTGCATTTCATTTGGAAGTCAAGGCGCCAGAGTCTGGAGAAAGGCTGGAGAGGAGCAAAATCCAAGTTGCTTGAAATCCAGTGTGAAGTTCCCACAGTCAGCAATGGTTTGGGGAGCCATGTCAGCTGCTGGTGTTGGTCCACTGTGTTTCATCAAGTCCAGAGTAAATGCAACTGTGTACCAAGAGATTTTAGAGCACTACATGCTTCCATCTGCTGAAAAGCTCTATGGAGATGAGGATTTCATTTTCCAGCATGATCTGGCACCTGCCCACAGTGCCAAAACCACCAGTAACTGGTGCACTGACCATGGCATCACTGTCCTTGATTGGCCTGCTAATTCCCCTGACCTGAACCCCATCGAGAATTTGTGGGGTATAGTTAAGAAGAAGATGAAAGACACCAGACCTACAAATGCAAATGAGCTGAAGGCCGCTATCGAAGCATCCTGGGCATCAATAACACCTCAGCAATGCCACAGGCTGATTGCCTCCATGCCACGCCAGATTGATGCAGTAATCCGTGCAAAAGGATTCCCAACCAAGTACTGAGTGCATCAATGGACATTTTCAAATGTTTGATTTAGTTTTGCTGTTATAAAATTATTTTTTTACTTGGTCTGAGGAAGTATTCTAATTTTTTGATATAGGATTTTTGAGGTTTCTTAAGCTGTAAGCCAAAATCAGCAATATTCAAATAATAAAAGGCTTGAAATAGTTCAGTTGATGTGTAATGAATCCAGAATGTATGACATTTTTGTTTTTTTAATTGCATTACAGAGAGTAAAGAACTTTATCACAATATTCTAATTTCCTGAGACAGTCCTGTATATGCAGTGCCTTTAAAGTGCCTATGACGGCAAAAAGCATTTTTATTTCATATTTCATGCAGTATTTTATGCTCCTGGATGAAATGGACCGCGTGCAGCAATGAGTGACTTCCGGCTCCAGTCTCTGGTTGAGGAAAAATGCGAATGTGACGTCACCCAGGTCACCATCTCACAACACAGCCATTGCTTTATAGCATGCAGATGGACTGCGGATTCAGCTGATTTTGCGGATTAATTAGTTTATTTTTCGCATCATGTCAGCCCAATGTGCTGCAGGCTTTTGTTGCTGCACCTGGGAGAGTAGTGTGAGGCGTTTTGGTTTTCAAAAAGATTCTTGTTCACCGCGATGGGCAAAACAAGTCCAACAACCAAGGAACCATTGGACGGACAAGGAAGTAAGTAAGCTTTGTGTTTTTTATTATGTCAAATATTGGGATCATGGCAAATGTTTTGTTTTGTTTCCATTTTCGGCGTTTTCTTTTCCCTTCCCGGCGACGAGCACTGCCTGCCCGCCCCCGTGGGCTGGCCGATCAGTGAAGACAATTAACCCAGCCGCCGTATGTGACATGAGTTGGGGTAGTTTTGTGTGATTTGTCATTTTCGACATTTCCCCTTCTGTCCCCGGCGACGAGCACTGCCTGCCCGCCTCAGAAAAAACAGGAAACGCCGATCGGTTCGGGTTAGCATGTTGGTTAGCTGTCTCACCTTCTGCTTTGTTTAAACTCTTTCTAGCCTGACTAACTCCGGGTATAAAAACATAAGCCGTCAGTTTCGGGGAAAAAAAAAGTGCTGCTCTAAACAAAAAGTATATTAATTAAACAGCTAAACTATTAAACAACTTGAATTCTTAACAGAAAGAATACAAATATTCAATTAAAAGAAGTATTATTTGCACATTAAGAATCAAAGTCAACCCTAGGTGAGTGACACCGTTAACTGATACTTCCCACCTCACGCCACGCTGTTGCAGGCATATTATGATCATATTTATTTTTTGTGCCCCTGCCATATTTCTTGTCCAGGCCCAGATATGATTTGTTCCGCCACTGCCCAACTTTACAGTGGTATGAAAAAGTATCTGAATCTGTTGGAATTTCTCACATTTATGCATAAAATCACCATCAAATGTGATCTTATCATTGTCAAAATCACACAGATGAAAAAACAGTGTCTGCTTTAACTAACACCAACCAAAAATGTATAGGTTTTCATATTTTAAAGAGGATAGCATGCAAACAATGACAGAAGGGGGAAAATAAGTACGTGAACCCTCTGCCCAAGGAGACTTAAAGAGCTATTGAAACCAATTTTAACCAAACAATTCAAGTCAGGTGTGTACCCAATCCCTGATGAGTGGTTTAAAGCTGCCCTGCCAACTATAAAACTCACACCTGGTAAGAACTGTCTTGATGAGAAGCATTTTCTGATGCATCATGGCTCGGTCAAAATAGCTGTCTGAAGTCATGCGATAAAGGATTGTTGATTTGTATACAGCTGGGAAAGGATACAAATCTATCCCTAAAAGTCTGAATGTTCATCAATCGACAGTCAGAGAAGTTGTCTACAAATGGAGAGTGTTTGGAACTGTTGCTTCTCTCCCTAGGAGTGGCCGTCCACCAAGGATGACACCAAGAGTTCAGCGCAGCATACTCAGAGAGGTAAAAAAAGAACCCTTGAGTGTCTCCTAAAGACTTACAGAAATCACTGGCACAGTCCAATAGCTCTATGCACACATCTACTATATGTAAAAATATGGCCAAGAATGGTGTTCATGGTAGGACTTCATGGAGGAAGCAACTGCTGTCTAAACAAACATTGTTGCTTGTTTAAATTTCGCAAAAAGGCACTAGGACACTCAAAATAAGTTTTGGCAAAATATTATGTGGACTGATGAAACCAAAGTTGAATTGTTTGGGAGTAACACACAACATCATGTGTGGAGGAAAAATAGAACAGCTCACGAACATCAACACCTCATCCCACAGTGAAGCATGTAGAGGGAGCATCATGATTTGGGGCTGTTTTGCTGCTTCAGGGCCTGGACAACATGTAATCATTAATGGTAGAATGAATTCAAAAGTTTATCATGGTGTTTGGCGAGAAAACCTGAGGCCGTCTGTCAGACAAGTGAAGCTAGAAAGAGGATGGATGCTGCAACAAGACTGATCCAAAACACAGAAGTAAATCAGAATGGTTTCAGAAGAACAAAATACACGTTCAGGAGTGGCCAAGTCAAAGTCCAGATTCGAACCCCTTTGAGATGCTGTGGCATGACCTAAAGACAGCGATTCATGCCAGACATCCCAGGAATCTGACTGAAATCATCATGTAGAAACGAATGGGCCAAGATTAGTCCTAATCGATGTGCCAGACGGATCTGCAGCTACAGGAAGCGTCTGGTTGAAGTTAATGGTGCCAAAGGGGTGGCCACAAAATATTAAATGTGATGGTTTACCTTATTTTCCCCCTCCTGTCATTGTTTGCGCGCTATTCTCATTAAAATTTGAAAACCTATAAATGTTTGGGTGGTATTTAGTTAAAGCAGGCACTGTTTTTTCATCTGTGTGATTTTGACAAAGATCAGATCACATTTGATGGGGATTTTATGCAGAAATGTGAAAAATTCCAAAAGGTTCAGATTTTTATTTATTTTTTTATACCACTGTAAGTGTGTGTGTGAATGATTTTTTTTTTTGGTCTTCTTGTGCTTTGTGATTGGCTAGCAACCAATAGCCTACAGACTGTACACCGCCTACTGCCAGTTGATTTCTAGGATCAGCGTTGCTATTTGGGCTTGGGTCGGTAAAATTTGGGCTACTTTGGACAAAATTCTGCAGTTTTGGGAGGAACCGTCTTGATTAATTAAACAACTATAATATTGTACAGTACTCCAATTCCCAGATTTTTGTATTCACATTTTATTACTTAATTCTTTTTTTTTTTTTTTTTTTTTTACGGTATTACTTTAATTTATTATATTTTCACCATATCCTCAACACTGTGTGCTTTAGGGTGGTCCAGATTAGTTACTGAACGAGCATTTTATCACCTCATGGCGTATGAGCTATAATCTCTACGTCATTTCATCACATAACTTTAAAATGCGTTAGATGCACAGTATTTATTTCTTTATTTTTTAATTTTTAATGTTTTTTATTTTGTTGTATATTCTAGTGTATTTGAAATAATTTCTACGTGACAGTTGGATTTGCTTCTGTTTTTGATACAAATGTAAATGAAAATACCTTTACTATAATGCACTTTGAATCTAATTTGGAAGGTATTGTCAGTGATTTCTATTGATAACACATATTTGTGATGTTCAATACTGCATAAATACATGGTTATTTATTAATTTGTCTGTTTATTGAAACAAAAATACAATTGTTTTAATCGTTTCTAAGAAGAACTGCATTTCCCATGATGCGTATCGGCGAGATAGATTCTACAACATTCATATAGTCATGATGTGTTCTAACCTTTGAAATGAAATGTTGGTTTTGTTCCTAGGGGGCGCTACACACATTTACGCATATTTGAATTTTTTTTTTTTTTTTTTACGTTTTATTTTTACGTTTTCACCAGTGTTCACCTGGCTGTTGAGTTTGGTGAGTTTTGACGCATTCTGAGGGGGTCAAAGTAGGGCTCAAAGCGTCGGTGGGAAAAAGAATGACTGCGAGGGGGCGCTACATAGTGTATTTGTCTTTACACGCACCTGTCTTGACCTGCCTGCCGATTTTGGTGCCTTTTGAAGCATTCTAAGGGGGTCAAATTGAGCTCAAATAGGCTGCGGAACAAAGAATAACTATAATAATAATAATCAAACCGATGAACCACAATAGGTTACCTAAAAAAAACATTGTCACCTGCATGTCCATACTGTTCAGTTATGGATGTGTTCTAAGTCAAATAAAATCAAATCAACTTTTATTTGTTTAGACCGAATCAAAACAACAGTTATCTCATGGAGAAAACAAAACATGCTTTATGGTGCAGTAGCCCTACGCTGGATTTCGACCAACTTGAGCATTGTAGCTTTTTTTTTTTTTTTTTGCCCCCAGGTAAGGCTAATGCCCACCCACACCTGCCATCCTGGTAACACCACTGGAAACATCTTATCATTAATGGGAGGTTGTCATTTTGCCTTTCTTTATTCATTTTTTTTTTTTTTTTTTTTTTTTTTAACTGGGCGCGTTTTACGGTTTGATTGGGCTAGAGATTGTTTTTCCCATCATTCAACCGTGGCTGCGATATTCTCCAGCCCCCCGGCGAACCTTGCGAGGATAAGCGGCATGGAAGATGGATTAAAAATAAAAATTTAAAATCAACTATCCTCCAGCCAACGATCCATGCATCTCGGACACACGTTTCCGTCATTTACTCCAGTCCAGCAGATGGCAGTAGTGAGGCGTATTCGCACACTTGTCCACCGCCAAAATGCTTATTCCAAAGAAGAAATATTTTTCATTGCAGAAGAACCTGACAAAGCAGCTTCGCTTCTAATTTACAAATTACAAAGACCCTTAAAACCAACAATGTATGCGAGGAGTAATACCGGCAGCTCACATGGAGATTTCCCTGACAGAAATGGAGTGAATTATGTGTCATCGACAGAGTCTTTCGGCCATTGCTCTCAATTGTTCTGGAAAAAGGATCCACACGACGTAAGAAATCCCACTGTATTAAATGTTAGCATATGAACTAGACCAACAGTTAATGAGATGATCCAAATAGATCTGGAATATTAATACATTTCAATTGCGAGTTTCACGCCAATCTGAATGTATTCATCGTTTTGCTAGTGCGGGCATCATCTCCAGCGTTCTGCTAAGACACCGAGTGGCTTGTGGCCTAGTTTGACTACTTGTTATCATTTAAGTTTATTTTAGTATTGGTCACGGTTAAGGGACAGAAAAACACGCATTTCAAAAGCGCATGACCTGCCCCAGGTAATTATATTTGTAAGGTACTGCGTTCAATAAGCGGAATGTGGTTGCGAATGTTGTGCTATTGCTAACCATCAATACAGATGTTATTGATAGCTGTAAAGCCAATGTGTCGTTCAGAATATGCGTTTTCCTAGAGCTAAACCAATGCAAAAATGTTTCGCTCCCAAACTGCGATGCATTAGATTTTTGTTTAAGCGTCCTTTGCACGTGACATGCCTGCAACATTGTGTGCTCACAATAAACAAAACCTGGCAGATCCACCGAAACGAGCGGAAGGAAGGAGTCCGACTGGGGTCTTTGAAAACATTTTTTTCCACCTACTGATTCGCAATAGTTCATTGATGGTCGTATATGATATTGGGGGGAAAAAAACTTTTTGGGAGTTTGCGATATACCAAGGTGATTCAAAAAGAGTGTGCCAAAATCATTACGCATTTATTCATTTTAAAATCATTGAAATACTGACTTTTTAATTAATTTAATCTATTAATTAAAATCAATCGATTATTTACTAATGTAATAAGAATGAAGTCTTTTTAACATGTAAGTAATTTTAACAAATTAAAAGTCATGTCGGCTTAATGTTGTCCGTGCCTCTGGTAGTGGTCACATTGAGCACTTGTAAAGCATGAAATAAAAACTTCAATTTATATACAGGGTGTCGATAAAGTCTCTTTACCATTTCAAAAATGTATTAAAAATGCAATTAATTAGATATTTTATTCAGATTTGTTGTATTGTATTCAGTGTTTATTGATATTTTTTTTTTACCTCTTTTATTACACTTCTACATGGGCACCATTAGTTGCACAAAAAACATCAAGATGGTAGTCGAATTTTTTGCCATGTTCGCTGTAGCATAGCCTCATCAATTGTGGCAATGTCCCTTATCTTTGTTCGATAAACGATATCTTTAACATAGCCCCATAGAAAGAAGTCCAGGGGAGCGATAGCTGGTGAATGTGGCGGCCAAGGAATTGGCCCATCCCTTCCAATCCATCGGTCTGGAAATGTTTGATTGAGGAACCCACGAACATGCAGCTCCCAATGTGGTGTTGCACCATCGTGCTGAAAAATGATGGTTGGTTGAAGGTCATTCAGTTGTGGTGCCACATATTTAGTTAAAAGGTCAAGGTAAACATTTGCAGAAATTGATGTCTTGATGAAGAAAAACACACAAATGGGAGTGTAATAAAAAACTTTAATAAAGACTGAATACAATAGAACAAATCTGAATAAAATATGTAATCAATTGCATTTTTAATACATTTTTGAAATGGTAAAGAAACTTTATGGACACCCTGTACAATACAGTGGTACCTCTACATACGAAGTTAATTTGTTCCCGGACCTTGTTTGTAAGTCGAAATGGTCGTATGTCGAGCAGGATTTCCCCATAAGAATACATTATAATTCCAAAAATTCGTTCCACAGCCCAAAAACCTCCACTAAATCCTCAAGAAATACTGCTGGTACTATTACAAATGGCAGTTTCACTTAGCAAAACAAATAAATTATAAATAAAAATCGGAATGATAAGATAATAATAATTCCTGTAATAATGTAACGAATCGGGTTCTACTGTGGTGAGCGTTTTTTGCTGTACCTGAACGCACCGCACGGCTGACATGACATAGACGGAAAGCTTGCTTTCACTTTTAATATTTTCTTGAGAACACCGTCAACTGCGGGCGACAGTAGGCGTTGCACAAGTTGATGGAATAAATGATTAGAAACCTGACGAAGCTGCCGATTTCTTTGGTGATGTTACCACAATAAGAATTGTCACCTTAACTTATAAAGACTGGCGAACGGTGGTCGAAGGAGGACCGTGGAAATGTATTGCGCCAGTTCACGAATGCGCACCCCACACTCTTATTTTTCTATAATTTGCATCATCATTTCAATGGTAAGTGTCACCTTTTTCCTTGTTTCACCACCTGTACCAACCTTTTTTGAAACCTGTGTTAATTTCTCTCACAAGAAAATCCGCCGTACGTTTGTCCGTGGTGCTGTCATGTCGTCGTACTTCGAGCATGTCGTCAGATATAGAAACAAATGGCGAGTCAAATTTTACGTCGGATGTTGAAAAGATCGTGTGTCGAAGCGATCGTATGTCGAGGTACCACTGTACTTGTATCCAGCTATAAAGTTGTGTGAATTTTCTGATTCTTGGATTATTCGCGATTTGGTTGCTGAAGATTCGAGAACGATTCACAAACATTCATATTCCAATTATTTAAATATGCTAGGTTAAGCGGAACTAAAACACAGCGCGTTCTTCAGGATGCAATGAGAAACGGACTAAGAGTAAACATCCACATTCCAAACTTCATGCTGCTAGATTAAAAAACGCCGACAGCCACTACAAAAACCGCACAATTGCTAAAAACTTCGCCCACATAATGCTACAGTAGATATTACACGTATATAGAACAAGATGCGAAATGACACTCGGCCGCGTTAGCTAAGGATGCAACAATACTCGGTTTTATATTGAACCGTTCGATACACCCTCTTCGATTCAATACGCAAAAACATTTCGATCCAAATGAAAAGCCGTCAAAATGTGTTTCCCAAATTTATTTTTGTCGTCTCTCTCGCTAAAATGTCTACTGCACCTTTTCCTTGAAAAAACAAACTCTGCCGCTAGCAGCCTCCCTCCTCCACTCCTCCCCCAAATTTCATGGAAGGTGGGAGCTGTGGCGCACGCGGATCCCTGCTCATGAGGAAAGACAGAAACTTGTGGAGGTGGCTTGCCGGCTTCAATATCGTACAGATCCGTTGTTTGGCAGCATTTTGGGTGAGCTGATATGCTATCCTCACTCGTACATATTAAAGAGAGACTGTCTTTTGGGATACGTACAACAAAGACTGCCAATATACAGTATTGTTGCCGACTTAGCTGCTACAAATAACCTCGCTATGACAACAGACAAGTTAAGACTGTGGGTCACAGAGACCTAACTCACGGTTACATGATGAACAATGAGTGGCAAAGTAAGAGCGCTGTACTTCAAACTTGTCATGTTTGTGAAAGTCGATTGTCAAGTGCTGGGCGCGCAGTAATGAGCAAACGTAAATCGTGCGCACACAGTAGAGATCATCAAATAGCAACCTAGGTGTGCTACGTTAGATCACATGCCATGCATGAGCCCAGAGTGATCATGGGACACGTAGTCCATATATTACATCGATGAATTAAGAACCGCCATGACTGAATGGAAGTTCAGTGACTATAGATAATGCTGCAAATATTGTTATTTTGGTACGTAACATAGATGGACTCGGACCACAAATAGGATGTTTTTTCTCATGTGGTAAACATACCTGCTAAGAGAGTGATAGCAAACAACAGTGTGCCCCGCCTCACTTTACAAACGGTAAAGATTGTTTCCAGCACTTTTATACAAAATTTCTTCAGATCAGTAAGAAGTAAGCACATAAATATTATGCACTATAATGCATGTTTATATGATGGCATTATTTTTGCTTGTTAGCCAAAATGAAGAAAAAAAACCTTGTATTTTTTGTTTCAGAGCATTAAATATATTAAATTGAATCGAAAATCGTGTCCCTCGCATCGAAAATCGGACCGAATCGTGTGTCGATGAGCATCCCGTCGACAGTTAATGAAGGGTTAAAAAAATATGTGCGTGAAAAGTTTAGAAGCACAAAGCCAAAAAAACGCACCAGAGTGGCCAAAACATTGACTTATTTCAACTAAACAAAGGAGGGTACACTGTTGTGTCCTGTCTCTTCAATGCCAAGCTTGTGTACATGGCGTGGGCAGTGAATGAACACCTAAAGCGCAGTCACCCAGTTGTAATTTTGGAAGACGACAGGAGACAACAAGCTGGTAGATCGTAAGTCCATCCAACTAACTAAGACTGAGACTCCAGTTCCTTTCACAGATTTTTATTGGTCATCAATATGCCATAGAATTAAAGTTCAGACATATAAAATAAGGAAACACATCTACTAGTACAGTGGTACCTCTACATACGATCGCTTCGACACACGAACTTTTCGACATCCGACGTAAAATTTGACTCGCCATTTGTTTCTACATCCGACGACATGCGAAATACGAAATACGACGACAATGGCAGCACCGCAGACGAATGCATGGCGGATTTTCTTGTGTGACAAATCAACACAGGTTTCAGAAAAGGTTGGTACAGGTGGTGAAACAAGGAAAAAGTTGACGCTTACCTTCTAAATGAAGATGCAAATGACAGAAAAATATGAGCGTAGGGTGGGCATCAGTGAAATGGCTCAACAATACATCTCCACGGTCCTCCTCCGACCATCGTTCGCCAGTCTTTATAAGTTAAGCTGACAATTCTTATTGTGGTAACATCTCCAGAGAAATCGCCAGCTTCGCCACGTTTTCATCATTTCTTTCACAACTTATTCAACACAAAACGCCTGCTGTCTGCCGCAATTGACGATGTTCTCAAGAAAGCATTGAAAGCGAAAGTAAACTATCACCCGCTCCCCTCCCTCTTTGTCACGTCAGCGCCGCGGTGCCTTCAGGTACAGAAAAAAACGTCCGCCTTATTAGAACCCGTTTCGTTACACTATTACAGGAATTATTATTATTATTATATTATTAATCCGATTTTTATTTATTATTTATTTGTTTTGCTATATGTAATTGCCATTTTAATAGTACCAGCAGTATTTTTTAAGGATTTAGTGCAGGTTTTTGGGCTGTGGAACGAATTAATAGAATTATAATGTATTCCTATGGGAAAATCCTGCTCGACATACGACCATTTCGACTTACAAACAAGCTCCTGGAACGGATTAACTTCGTATGTAGAGGTACCACTGTATATTAAACACTGTAAACGTTAGCATTGCTACATTGAGGCTAATGGGGAAAAAAAGATAACCTACTTTAGCCTATTATCAAACATCGGCAGTCTTCTCCAAAACGCAAACTTGCGGTTAAAACTAGAGCTGTCCCGACTAGTCGACATGGTCGACGTCATCGATGACGTAAATCCGTCTACGAGCACAACATCCCGTCGACGGCTAATGAAGGGTTAAAAAATGTTTGAATGTTGCACGCTTGGTATGCAAGCGGGGAAAGCGGCACAAAGCCAAAAAAGCGCACCAGAGTCCAAGACATTGACTTATTTTTAAAGAAACAAAGGAGGGTAGGTACACCGTTGTGTCCTGTCTCCTCAATGCCAAGCTTGGCTGCACGTCGGCTGTGAATGATAATGACAGGACATTGTAAGTCCGTCTAACTAACTAATGACATGTTTTATTGAAGTTGCTAAGCCTGTCGCGATATGCAATAAGTCCATTTATCGCATGGTAAATAAAAATGAGGGCGGTCATTTTCACGGTTGCGTTTTATCGCTGCGCGCGCGTGCGTGCGTACATTTGTGCGTGCGTGCTGATGGTTTCTCTCATCAACACGCTGTAGTATTAAAGTTCAGACATACAAAATAAGAAAACACATCTATATTAAACACTATATACTAGAGGTGTGCAAAATTTCCGATTCTTAGATTATTCGCGATTCGGCCGTGGAAGATTCGAGAACGATTCACAAACATCCAAATTCCCATTATTGAAATATGCCAAGTAAAGCGGAAGTACAACACATTTAGCACGCCGCACGGTCAATGAGCAACGGAGCGAGAGTAGCTAAACATCATGCTTCTCATTACCCGGCCCCTCGGGTAATGCCAATGCTCAACTCACGGCTCTAGCTCAACTCATGCCACGAGATAAAAAAACACAACAACGTACCTGAAGCTGCTACAAAAGAACGTCATCCACATAATGTTACGGTAGATATCATTTATATAAGACTAGATGCACTACGGTAGCGGTAGCGTTTGCAGCACATCTACAAAAAGCTAGATGCAGACGTAGTAAACGGCCGCCATCTTAAAGCAGTACACTTCTCTGCAAGGCTGTTGTAGCGAACCTTCCAAGCAAACCTAATTAACTTTTTATCTAAAATACTCCTAAATCGGTAAAATATTGACTTGAATCTATCTTTAAAATAGTTTTAAAACTTTCACATGTCGAAAGTTGACAAAAGGGAAATTATGGATTAACGGGAGCAATTTTAACAACTTTAACGGTTGATTCACAACATTAAATTAATTGAATGTAGTTTAAAGCTGCTGATACAGAATGGGGACTGGAGTTTTTTATTTACTGTTATTTTTGTATATTTGTTTACTGCTATATGTTAACTTGATACTGAAATAGTAGTTTGGTTTAGCCTGAGAGTATTTTTGAACAATTTTGGAACAAATGTACAAAATATTTAAAAAAAAAAAAAAAAAGGGGGGGGGGTGCATCAATAATCGTTTTAGAATTGAATCGGACCATCTGAATCGTAATCGTAATCGAATCGTTAGGTGCCCAAAGATTCCCAGCTCTACTATATACAGTGGGGAGAACAAGTATTTGATACACTGCCACTGGGTTTTCCCATTGGCAGTGTATCAAATACTTGTTCTCCCCACTGTACGTTAGCATCGCTACTTTGAGGTGAATGGGGAAAAAAGACGAACTACTTTAGCCGGCTATAAAACAGGCAGCCTTCTCCAAAACTTGCAGTTAAAAGGTGACACTTCAAACATGAAAAATCGCTGGTTAACAGCATTTGCAAAAGGAAAAAAAATCTATTACTGACAACAAATGCAATGACAAAAAGTGTTTTTTTGCGGAGTGTAAAGCTTAAATTAGCGGTTTAGCGAACGTAATTCCGGTGAACATTTCAAAATAAAAGCATGTAATGTTCGTCATATACGTAAATAACGATTTCTGGCGTTAATCCCACATACTTCAGATTCTACACTAAGAATACCTATAAAATGACACCCTTTTTGAAAATTCAGATTGGCAATGAATAATTATTATAATACTATTATATATAGTACTACAGCATACTATAATATTAATGCTAGGTATTTTTCAAAGAATTGTTTTGAATCATTTTGTAAAGGTGAAGTCAGTGTTCTGAATCTGTTTACATTCCATTCTTTTGCACAAGTTAATTCTATCAGCATTCGAACTCATTGTTTATTTGTGATTTATAATTGTTATTTATCTGTTTATTTGTACTTTAATCAAGAATTTAAGTGTTCCAAAATGTTTTTGTGAATTGACAAGCGTAAAAAAAAAATTCATTGCTAAATTAGTTTAAAAAAAAAAAATTAAAAATTATAAAATCTCTTACTGACACCACATGAAATGACGAAAAGTGCTTTTTTTTTTTTTGCGTCGTGTCAAGCTTGCGGTTAAGCAAACGTACTTCCGGGGAACATTTCAAAATAAAAACACTTCATGTTCGTCATATAAATAACGATTTTTGGAGTTCATCCCACATACCGTAATTTCCCGAATATAAGGTGCACCCATGTATAATGCGCACCCCAAATTTACTTGTAAAATCTAGGGGAAATTATTGTACCCGTTTATAACGCGCACCCTAACTTTAGCACTAATAAATAGAAGAATACAAGAAAACAAAGCTCGTGTACAGATACAGAAATGTCATTTTACTGACTGGTGAAACACAGTACAAACATAGCACATTGGTAGTTTAAAACATTACCATAGACTGACAATATTTACGGTATAATACTATTTGACAACTTCTCCAACTTACCAGAATCTAGGAGAAAACAAAACAGATGTGACTTTTCTTTTAAAGGCTGCTGTATAACTTGCTCATTTCATCATGATGAATTAATGCTTCTTCCATGGATTGATACGGTAAAATGAAAGTGAGAACGTAAGTCGGAAATCCGTGAAAGCTCATCGCTGTCGACACGACAGTAACAATAGGAACTATTGTTATTTGGGTTTGGGTTTCCCGAGGGACAGATATAGTTGACGGACACAGGAAGTCTGTGTGCTTATGTTTGTTATGGTCCGAGTTGCGGAGCTACAATAAACGTTGACTTAAATGAGTTCAAGAAACTAAATTCTGTGCTTTATGAAGAGTGAAAAAAGCAGAATTTAACACAGACGAAATCATTCGGCCGATTAGAGTGAAGTATACCTACCTTAGCCATACATGAGCAGCAGCATCAAAAAATTCAGAGTCGTTCCCTTATAAAATCCCGATTATTTTCTATTTAAGTGTAACACAACTTAAAATGGCTATAAAAGTTTCAGATTTTACACGAGGTGCACAAAAATCACCAAAGGCAGAGATAATCACCTATAATTTCAGGATCCATAGCAATATTTTACATATAAGTTTTTGACCAAAATAGCAACTTAACTTGCATTAAATTAACAAAAAAAATTAAACAGCTAATAAATCACTGAATTTAACATCAGAAACTTAATACTTGAGCAAAACATGGAGAATCAATCATAAATAATATGTAGATAGATAATAAATTCTAAAGGCAGTCACAACTTATTATAGAATAGAATAGCCCTTTATTATCATTATGCACTATATACTGTAAGTGAATGAGGCTAGCGGCCGCCTGGCGTAAAAGGAGCTTTTTTTGGCGAAAATTCTTGGGAAAAAATATTTAAATCCCTGTATTCTTCATAGATATGGACGTAAACCAGTCTCGTTTCTTGGTTAAAAGCAAAGAAACCGTACAGTTAGCATTTATTTTACATATATTGATGAAGTACCATGCTACTATGTTAGAGAATGAGGCTAGCGGCCGCTTGGTGTAGAAGGAGCATTTCTGGTGAAAATTCTTGTGAATAAATGCTTAAATCCCCAAATTCTTCATAGATATGGACGTAAAGCAGTCTCGATTCTTGGGTAAAAGTAAACTATGAGGCTAGTCCGTTACGAAAATTAGCCGCCTCCATGTGTAAACGAAGAAAATTCCTGCGAATAAATGCTTCATCACGCATGCATGGTACGAAAAATAGAATATTTACCTTAAATCCTCGAACAAATCACTCCTGAGACAATCCTTCCTGTTTGTATGCAGTACAACTTTCGTAGTTAAATCCAATCGTAAGTAAATCCAAGCTTAAATCCGACATGAGCGTGTGCCATCTTCGGCTGTTACTAAATGAAGCTCGTCGCGCAAAGAATGACGAAGTGACACGTCAATAGTGATGATGTCTATGACAGCATATAAGCAACTCCCAATTAGAGCCAAAAGTTCCAATATAGACTTGAAATGTTCAAGTGACTCACATTTTAATGAGTATCTTTCTGTTAACAGAGACGAGGAAAATTAATCAACTGAAACGGTTTGAAAAAAATGACAATTTAAAATTAATTATCTTGCAAACCTGATTAAATGACAAAAGTTATGAAACATAACAAGTCATCTTTAACAAATTTCAATACTTTGTTACAGTCGAGTTCGACCATCAACTGGTGTGATCAGCTCCCTTCGTCGTCAACTGCGCTCTCAAGCTCAAGTCTCTCTTCAGCCTCCCTCTCGGGTTCCAGTCTGTCCTTAGAATCGAGAGCACCAGTACCAGCAACATCTGCATCAGATGACATGGATTCAGATGAGAGGCCATATGTCTGTGACTTGTGCAGCTGTGCCTATAAGCATGCCAGCTCCTTGCTCAATCACAAGCTCACTCATAAGACTGGAGACTTCAGGTAGAGACTCAAAACTCTTTTTGGAACTATGAATAACATTCTGCTGTCAAGGTATTTTTGCTACCGCTGCCACAAACGATTGAGTAGAACAGTGATAGGTGAAGGCGACGGAAGTGGATTGGAGGGAGGGGTGTGTACGAGTCGTACCGTAATTTTTGCATTATAAGGCGCACCTGACTATAAGCCGCGGCCCACCAAATTTGGCACGAAAACGGCATTTGTTCATTGATAAACCGCACTGGACTGTAACCCGCAGCTGTCCTCACTGTATTATGGGATATCTACACCAAAAGATATTAACCCAGTAACACTTTATTTGACAGCCATAAAACCAAATGAACCACCAAACCAGCTTTGAACCAATTGGCTGCAAAGCTTCATTGCTTCAAGAAGCTTAATTTGGCCATCACTGCTCCCTTAGGGGAGACAGTCAATCTCTGCTGCCACCTGCTGTCAAAACTGTTGTTGCCCACCATGCCTCCTAGCATGCATTGCCGTGCTACAGATGTAAAGAACAATCAAAATTCATGTCCTGTACTAGGTATTTCTTACTTACTGTTCCAGTTGTTTCATTAACTGCTAGTTATGGTATTTGGTAGCACTTTATTTGACAGTGGCGCCATAAGAGTGTCATTAGACAGTCATAATTATGACATGACACTGTCATGAGCATTAATGAATGCTTATAACATGTCGTTTTATGTTATCTGGCAAATTATCTTACATTTGAATGGATGTAAATGATCCAAGCTGGACATAAATGGAGTTAGTGACATAATTTGCCGGATGACACTCAATGACATCTGTCATAAGCATTCAGTAATGCCCATGATAGTGTCATATCACGGGCTTATGACAGTCTTATGACGACTCTGTTAAATTAAGTGTGACCTATTAACCCAAATAAATCAACAAATAGATGCACTGGACTATAAGCTGCAGGATTCAAAATTAAATGAAAAAATTCCGGCTTATAGTCCGAAAATTATGGTAGATGAGCGCGTACGTAGATAAAATAAGAGTCGCAGGCCCTACGACTGGCCTTGGAAAGAGCGATCAAGAGTAGCAGATAAGGCCAGCTGTGTGGCTCTCACCGGAGAAGAATGAATTATTTAGTGTGTCCAAAATACAGTTGGTTCTCTGTCAAAATCACGCTCATCAAAGCAAAGGTCAGACCTCAGTTCCCCCAAGTCCTTGCCGACAGCAGCAGTCTGCCTCCCCGGACTGAACCGTGTCCTCACGGAATAAGTTTTCAATCCAGTCCTTTAAACCCTTGAAGAGCACCTTTTGATCCGTGGTCAATTTGTCAGTTTCCTTGAAATTTGCTGATACAGCAGGGGACCTAGCAAGCCAAGCAGAAGAATCCCCGACTGCCAAACAGCCAAGATATCCTCGATGTCTTCCAAGGATAGGACTGTGAGACAGGCGGGCTTCCAGTGGTCCCATGAGTGCCTCGCGTAGCCCGACGCAAATGTCCCATTCGGGCAGGACGGCTCTCCTGGGGCTCTGTGTCTTGTCGAAAAAAATCTTGTCAGTTGCGCTGAGGCACAAACTAATAAAATCCATGTATTTCGTGTGAGAGTCCGGCAAACAGGAAAAAATGCAAAAAAAGCAGACAGACTGGACCGACAAAAGATAGAAGGAGCAGGGATGAAAGACGTCCGCCCCTGTCGAAGGCAAGAGGAAATTTGGATTGGTAGTCTTAGGGCTGCAGCTATCGAATATTTTAGTAATCGAGTAATCGACTGAAAATCCTATCGATTAATCGAGTAATCGGATAAAACATATTTTTTAGGTAAAGAGCAATTATAAATATACATGAGAAAAAGACATTTAATCTATTATTGAACCATTTTCAGTCAATCAATGTCTTTATTTTCGATGTACATTGTTGAAAACAGCCAACAATTGCCTCTCAGATGTGACTAGAATAAAAAATAAAGACCAATTCACTTCTTTCTCTCCAAAAACTTTTAGATCTTATAAAAAAAAAATATATTTCTGACCTAAAAATGCCATTACGCTTGATAACACACATCACTTAAATGTTAGGTGTTTTTCCAATGTGTTTCAATTGAATTTCCATTTATGTCAAGCCATTTTTAAGTTCTAGTTAAGTTTTAAGTTAGTCTAAACTGTAAGTCCTGATATGACTGAGTTTTTGCAGTGTTCAAAATAAATGTATTGTACAGGCGAAATTCGCCGTTTTGAAGTCAAAAAGGGCGACCTACGTGAATTGCGTAGATCCGAGGAGAAATTATTTTTGGGGGGGCGGGTCGGGAGATTTAATTTAATTATTATTATTATCATCATGTGATTAACTTAGTACGGAAACTGAGCAATTCAGAAATCGGTCCTTTAAAACAGTGACACTTGGACAGTCAGCAAATCCTTCCAGATGCTTCGCTGACGAGAACCAATCATCGGGCCAAACTGCGTTCCATTATTCCAATCGCGGGCTCTTTACGTGTACAGGGAGTGCTAGGAGAGCCTTTGGTTGCATTGCAAAGCTGCAAAAACAAAAAGCAGGCCTTATCCACACCGGGGCAGACCAGGGGGCAGACCAGAGCGCAGCATACACACTTGCCCGTATTTGCCAGCAGACTGAATTTGGTGAGTAAGGGTTTCAATCGTTTTCATATTTTGCGATATAATAAAGTGACTGCTATTCGTTGCAGCTTGCGTTGAACACTGCTAGAGCTAGGCAAATCTCCCGTGAAAAAATAGCTCCCATTAAATTGGCGTCAAGCTTGTGTATTTAGCGGTAATATAAACGAAAAAACGCACTGTTGAGCCAAATTAGTGGCCTGCTCTCGGATGGAGGGGGGTGCCTCGCATCGCTCCCGTCGTCCGCCTGACACGCGGTATTTTCGGCTTGGACTTGAGATGACGGCCGGTGTCCACCGGCCCGACGAGTGGCGGGAATGATTCTTGCGTCTTAAAGCTTTTTAGAAATACAGTGATCCCTCGTTTATCGCGGTTAATGGGGACCAGAACCCGCCGCAATAAGTGAAAACCGCGAAGTAGCGCCCCCCCCCCTCCATTTTTTTGTGCGTGTTAAATGTTTTTATTCAGATTTTACATTGGGGAAAAAAGATACACATATACGTTTTTTTTTTTTTTCACTTTTTTTCCCCCAAAGTATCATTTATAAATGGTTTTTAAGCACTTCAAAATGTAAGAATTACATGTTTTGAACATGTTACTGCCCCACCGAATTATTTTTAAACAACAACAAAGTAGGAAGAAAATGGTTGGCTTTATTAAATGCTTTATAGTGAGTCTACTCAAACCCTCTGAGGCTGCTCACTTTGTTAAACGATGATGGACACATGTGCAAACTTTTTCTATGATAGAATTTTTTTTAAGTGAGTTTTTGTTGTTGTTGTTTTTGTTTGAAGCAGCTTATTTTTTGTTTGAATAATAATAAAGACACAAATGTCCTAGCCAAAATGTGGCCCAAACGCAAAACAACATTACTTCAATGTGAAAAGATGATTCAATCAAGAAAAATAGTTTTCAAATGCTTTTTTGGTCTCAAATTTTTTTCAATCATAAACAATTTTTTTTATTGAAGTGACTTTTTTGGGATTAAAAATATTTATTATGATTGAAGTAACATTGTTTTTGATTGAAGCAACTTTTTTTTGCATTGAATAATAAAGACACAAATCCACCTCCATAGTTATTGAGAGAGAAAGAAATTAAGAAAGCTTTAAAAATAAAAGCCACCGGGGAGTCTGATTTTTTTTTTTTTTTTTAATTTATTTAAACAAGATTTATATTTCATTATATAGATAGGTCTTGTAAGGAAAGGAGATTGAAGAATAAAAAAAGTGTTGAATGAATCTGCTAAAGGCAGTGGATACCTCATCAGCTGGGTGAATAGCACACTTGGTAAGAATAAGTTTGCAAGGATAGTCGGGTGTAAAATACAATTATAAACACAATTACAATGTTATTTTTCTATAGGATTTTATGCCGTTGCTTTAATAATAGGTGCTAGAGTTGTTAAGTATAATGGATAATAATGAAATAATAGTTTTGAGAAAACTGAGCTGTTGGTGGCTCAGTGACCATCTGATGTGGTTTGTTCTCAGATGAACAAGTTGAGGAAGGAAGTTTTGATGCAGAGGTTGAAGGAAGAAAAGAGGCAGACAGACTGAGTGACAGCCAGAAAGTGTTGATGACAGTGTTGATTTCTATTCACTGTTGCCCCCTCCTAATTAAAGTATGTCACAGTTGCAGCCAATTATTACCTAAAGCTGGTTAGAATTGAAGTTATGTTGTTTTAAGTTGTATTACAGTGGGGAGAACCAGTATTTGATACACTGCCAATGGGTTTTCCCATTGGCAGTGTATCAAATACTGGTTCTCCCCACTGTAAGTACCTGTTCATGTGCCCCTTTTGATCGACGAGTACCCGCCCCTCCAACGGTCTCTGCACGGCCCTGCTGAAACACAGTGTGGGTCGACAGAGCTCAATATTTTGTTGGGTTGTACAGTGTACCGGAACATATTTCCTACACACCCTTCTCACCTTTTTAACCCCTGACCCATTTTCATGCCTGATTGTAACATATCAGGTTATAATATGGCAGGGATATTTGCATGCGTTCCTGAATGCACCGCGTGACGTGCGGGGGTGAGGGAGGTGCGGGAGAGCGAGAGACGTGCCTTCCTGTTGTTGTCGTTCCACAAGTTCCCAAAAAAGAAATAATTGCAACCTAACAAAGCGGGTGACTCTTTGTCAACGTTACAGTATGATACCTGCTCAATTGGAGCACATTAGGGGCCAGTGCTACTTGGTGTTTTATCCAGTAATGACTACTGAGCTAAAATTGACAGTTAGCTTTATCATATTTTCATTTTACACCCTCATCACTCTACAGCGCTATGTTTCACAGATTAAATAAAGCCTGTATGTAGGACACGTTAGCCACGCATCGACAGTGGTCTTAATAGAAACCTAGCCCTCCGTAGGGCTAACGTTACGTACGTGAGCGAGTGACAGTAACGTTAATCTTATTTATTAGCGCTGAGAAGTGTACTGCTTTAAGATGGCGGCTGTTTACTAACACTGCTGACTCTGTCATTTCGCATCTAGTTCAACATACATGTGATATCTATGAGACGCATCAGATGCTACCTGCTACCACTGCATCATGCAGCCTAGTTTTTAGCAACGACGGCGTAGTTGGTAGCCGCTGTCGGCTGCAGAAAGGTTTTTTATAACTTTTTTTACTGCTTCTTCCTCTACCCACGTGACATCAGCACGTTGTCTCGCATTAAAAGTAGTCCAGGCAAAACGTGATGCTTAGAGCTTGCAAAATTAAACGATTCCTCGAGGTGAATAAAATTACTCTGATCAGTTTTTAAACTCGAGTTACTCGAGTTGCTCGAGTATTCGTTTCAGCTCTAGAAGTCTAGCACTGTCAATGGCACTGAAACCAGAGCAATTAAAGTCAGTGTTTTGTGGGCATTTACAGGTCCCTTCCATTCATTTTAAGGCATTTACGGGTTAATTCCTGTTGATTTCGAGTCAATTTATATGGGTACATTCTGGAGTCAATTGCTGTTCAGTAACCCACAATCAACAGGGTGTAAATGCCCCAAAATAAATGGGAAGTGAACGAAAATCAAAATGAACTCACTGCCTGGCATCTGCTGCCACTGACAGCCATAGATGTCAAATCCATTTGAACTGGGAGGGGTGGTTGCAAATATGCGCTGCCACCACTAGTGATAAACACATTCCTTTTCACAGCAGAAGGATGAAAAGAGCTTGTTTTTCTGTAATGATTTCCTGGCCCTTGTATCGCTAATTGTTGTATTGCCATTTTGCGAGATCGTTATCGTGAGCCTTGAATTCACGTATCGTATCGTGAGCTACCCAAAAGTTCCCACCCCTAGTATTGACAGCAATGGACCTCAAACAAGCGTAACAGAGATAAGTGACCAATAAAATGAAGTTTTTAACTTATTCACTGCCAATCCGAATAAAAGTATCAATGTAAACATACCTAGTGTGATTAAGACCGGCCAACACTCATATCTCTAATGTTCAATATTTTTTCTTTCAATATTACAGATGTGACTTTTGCAGCAAGCCTTACACGAACTACATGTCTCTGCGTAACCACATGCGAATCCATGGTCAGAAACGCTACATGTGCGATCGCTGTGGAAAAGCCTTTCGTTTGGCGCGGTATCTTCGCAATCACCAGAGGATCCATGATGATGGGCCAAACCGTTTTGACTGTCCCTCCTGTTCCAAGAGTTACAGGACAATGCTGGAGCTGGCTCAACACCGCTGTAGTGCTGCAACATCTAGCCAGGTGGGTCAGTGTAAGATGATGTTATAGGAGGCACTCTACTCAGTTTGCAATGTTTTGAACTGTTTCATGCATAATATCGAAATGGAAGTGTGCCCTTGGTTGAAATGTGTTATTCTATTTGACTGTAGGTTAAACAAACTGGAAGTTAAATCAACGTGCAGACGCTAAGATTTGAAATTCTGCAAAGTGTGATATACTATTGTCTCTACAGTTGTGTTCAAAATCATTCAACCCCCACAGTAATGTGTTTTTGGAAGTTTGACATTTATTTTCCATCTTGTTTATAATCACATTAAATAATAACATGCAAAATAACTGAAATAACAAAAATATTTTTGGGAATATTCCAATGTATGGTGTTTCTGTGATTACTTCATTGACAAAATTATTCAACCCCTTAGGTATATATAACTTTAGTATTTTGTACAACATCCTTTGCAACAATAACATCCTTTACACGTGAAGCATACCTTGACATAAGTTTCTTGGAGTGATCCACAGGTATCTTTAAGCCTGTCACAATATGCAATAATTCCATTTATCGCGCGATAAATAAAAATGAAGGCGGTAATTTTTCCGCTGCGATTTATCGCCTCGTGTGCACGTGCGTGCGCGTGTGCGGCAGACGTGCTGTTAAAAGTTCGGATTCCTCGTTACAAACTGCGCAGAATGCATCTTCGTTCCAGGTCCGGCAAAAACTAGCGCCGGAGCCAGTCGTTCCCATTATATCCTATTGTTCAACGTATACCGGCCAAAAAGTCGTATACCAGCCGCGTCAGTGCTCCGGAGTGACTGTGGACCATCTACGGCGCGCCGGTGTTGTTGACGTGTGGGCGCTCCCGTCAGGAGTGACATTTCACGCGGGGCGGCTATTTTTCGGCACAACGTCGGATATTTACAATGAAGTCCGCAAAAACATTGTTACCGACTTGGCTGCTACGAACAACCTCGCTTTGACAACGAACAGCTGAATGAAATTCAGAGCGCTGTGCTTCAAACTCGTCCTGTTTATGAAAGTCGATTGTCAAATGCTGTTGTTGTGTAGTAATGAACAGACGTGACTTCAGCGGCGCTTGCTCATTTTATAATGCGCGCACACACTAGATATTATGAAATGGCAAACTAGATGTGCATGTTCCATGCCATTGGCTACGTGAGCCCAGAGTGATTATGGGACACGTAGGCTATATACTACATCGATGAATTCTAAACTGTCATGACTGAATGGAAGTTAAGAATGCCAAATCAATCCATACCAGTGACTATAGATAATGTTGCAAATATTGTTAATTCAGTACGTGACAGATGGATTCGGACCACAAATAGTATGTCTTGCTCATGTAGTAAACCTAGCTGCTAAGAGAGCTGTAGCAATCAACAGTGTGCCCTGCCTCACTTTACAAACAGTAAAGATTGTTCTCAGCACTTTTATACAAAAATTTTTCAGATCAGTAAGAAGTAAGCACATAAATATTATGCACTAAAATGCATGTTTATATGATGGCAATTTAATTTTTGCTTGTTAGCAAAAAAAACAACAACAAAAACAACGAAACAAAAAATATATATTTTTTTTTTTTTACAGAGCATTAAATGTATTGAATCGGATCGAAAATTGTGTCCCCCGTATCAAAAATCGTACCGAACCGTGATTTAACTGTATCGTTTCATCCCTATGGAACACCATTGCAGAAGCTATGACGGGAAAAGTTTTCATTTGCCTAAATGCTTAAGTTAGTAAGTGCAATTTTTTATTTTTTAAACACATTTTATTTACTCTGTGTTTCTCTGCGGTATCAATATTGTTGTTTTTTATTTAAGAGGCATGGTCTATTGTTTTTAGTTGTGATTTCTTAAAAAGTATTTTTGAATTTAAGAGTAAGTATTTATCGCGTTTAAATGGGTGTACTTGATCTATTAATATATACTGTATTCTCACTGTGTTATTGTAAATTGGTTAAAAAAAATGGGGGGGGGGGGGGGGGCGCAATAATATCGCATATCGCAATAATTTATGAGAATAATTATCGCACACTAAAATTTGTTATCGCGACAGGCCTAGGTATCTTTGCCCATTCCTCTTGGGCAAAGGCCTCCAGTTCATTAACATTTTTGGGCTTGCGTGCTGCAACTGCCTTCTTCAAGTACCACCAGAGATTTTCAATGGGATTTAAGTCTGGGAATTGCGATGGCCACTCCAGAACCTCTCAGCACTTCTTTTACAACCAAGATGTGGTAGATGTTGAGGTATGCTTAGGATCATTGTCTTGTGGGACGGTCCAACCTCAGCAATGACTGCATGAAATTGGCACCCAAGATCTCCTGGTATTGAATTGAATTCATGATACATTGCACACACTGAAGATTCCCTGTACCTGAAAAAGAAAAACAACCCCAGAGCATGACTGACTCCCCACCGTGCTTCACAGTAGATAGGGTGTTCTTTTCTTTATAGCCATCATTCTTTCTCCTCCACACGTACCGTTGATCCATTGGCCCAAAAAGTTTGTTTGGTCTCATCACTCCAGAGAATAGTATCCCAAAACCTTTTTGGTTTGTCCACATGGTTTTTGGCATACTTATTGTGCTTTGGAGTCAGCAGGGGGGTGCGCCCGGGAGTTCTTTCATGGAAGCCATCATTTCGCAGTGTGCGTCTTATTGTCTGGGATGAAACCTGAATACCTTCCCATGACATCTCCTGTCGTAGTTTCTCAAATGTCACCCTATCTCCACCTATCGCTTCAGGTATTGCACAGCTGTTGCAGACAGTAACGTCTTTCTACCACTGCCAGGTAGTGTTTCCACAGTGCTTTTAGCCTTAAACTTATGAACTATTCTCCCAATTGTGTCCCTTGAAATGTTTAGTCCTTTTGTTATCTTTTTATATCCATATCCTTGCTTATGAAGTGAAATGACCCCCTCTCTGAACTTTTTTGACCAAGAAGAACCATGTGTCACAGTCCTTTTAAATTTGCTTAATTGCTGCACATTAGGGTTCTGTTCACATCTACAGATGTTTTCATCAGCTGTTTGAAACACCTGATGGAAACATTTGTTCCTAAAAGTGGTGGACTTGGAGGTTTGAATAATGTCAATGAGGTAATGACAGAAAGGCTATTATTAATTGGAATATTCCCCAAAATGTTTTTGTTGTTTCAGTTGTATTTGTCTATTTGACGATTTGATATGTTGTAATTATAAACAAGATGAAAAATGAATGTCAAACATGCAAAAACATCCACTGTGGGGGTTGAATAATTTCGAACGCAACTGTACATACGAATTTAATTCGTTTCAGGACCTGGTTTGTAAGTCGAAATGGTCATAGGTCGAGCGGGATTTTCCCATATGATAGTATTATAATTCGATTAATTCATCCCACAGCCCAAAAACCTGTGCTAAACCCTTAAAAAATACTGCAGGTACAATTACTGATAGCAATTACAAATATAAAACCAAATGAATTATAAATACTTATTAGAATAGTCATAATAATAATACAATATTAATAATAACTAATCGGGTTCTAATGTGGCAGTTGTGTTTTGCATGCTGTTCCTGAACGCACCGTTTGACTGATATGACAGTGACAGAGGTGCAGAAGAGTGGGAAGTTTCTGCTATGCTTTTCATGTTCTGTTGTTTGTGGCGGGGACGGGGGACCGGTGAGCCGTGTTGTCCAGCCAGTTCACTCACATGCGCACCACGCTCATAATTTTCTATCATTTTCTTGCTGTTTTCAATGGTAAATTTAACTTTTTTCCCTTTTTTTCACAACCTGCTCTAACCGTCTTGGGACCCAGGTTGATTTCTCTCACAAGAACATCCGCATTGCGGGAAAACAATGAAATTGCGACCCTGTCATAAATCGACGTATTTCAAGCATGTCGTCATACAGTATGTCGAGACAAATGGCGAGTCAAATTTTACGTCGGATGTTGAAAGGATCATATGTCGAGGTACCACTGTATTACAAATTTACTATTATTACTTTTTTTATTAATTGGCCTTTTAAAGGCACAAACGGCGACATGACACATCAGGCAATGGCAGGAGAAGTTAGCTCATCTTTTAGCACTCCGTGTTTACTATGAGCTCGAGTAGTCGTGACAACTAGAGATGTTCGGATACCATTTTTTTCATCCCGATACAGATTCTGATACTTCTGTGAGTATCGGCTGATACCAAGTACCGATACCACCTCTTTAAATTTAATTCTGACAAATCTTGCATTTTGAAATTTTACTGGTGGGAGCGTCGATCGTAAAATATCACCAAAAAGCTGACATGTTGTTGCTGCTGATGTGCCACAATAGCGTGCTACTGCGCATGCGTCGCAAGTGTCAATGCCTGCTGTGGCGCAGCGGACTTACAGGTATCAGAGCCTGCCCTTCTGAGCTCGCAAGTACCGAGTACAGTGAATGCGGCCGTATCCGCGTTACTCCCGATGTTTGTATCGGAATCGGAACATCATAAGTCAGAACGTCAGTAGAATGAGACAAACAAACTAGTTACACTTTAAGCGTCACTAGGAGGTGGCAAAACATTACAAATAAAGACAGGAAATCAGAGGACATGATGGCAAATTTAATCAGTGTCCGCGGTGTCTTAAAGTCTTAAAAAAAAGTCTTAAATCCCAAAATTCGAATGTTAGGCCTTGAAATATCTAAAATTCTTCTAAAATCTCATAAAAAGTCTTAAATACAATTTTGAAAGGTCTTAAAAATCTATTGATGTCACTTTAGTACTTCTCTACTACTACCACTACTAGTACTTAGTGCTCATTTGAATCACAGTGTGAAAGCACTGGGAATAAATTCATATACTTTGCAAATAAGTCTGAGCCTCCAGTTTTCCTTGAAATCTTTTGTAATGATTTTTTTTTTTTTTTTTTTTTGCCAGTATCGATGCAAAATTGTTGTTTTTATTCATTTTGGTCTTAATAAGTCTTTAAAAGTCTTAAAATTAGCTTGTTGAATCCTGCTGAGACCCTGTTATCATGTTTTTAGTAGCGCTTGGAACTAATTAGGCGATATATGTGTAAAACCAGATTCATTATACGAACAAATCGGAATACAAAAGCCAATCCGGGATGAATTAATTTCATATGTAGAGGTACCACCGTATATGTAAGTGTAAATATCGCGGCCGATATGCAGGGGTCCACAATATAAATGGCCCGGTGGCCCGGACGTACAGGTACTTTTAAAACTGTCAGGTCCACCAGAATGCCAACCACTGGCATGGTTGGGCCAGTAAAAATAATGCGTCGATTTAAAAAAAAAAAAAAAAAAATCTTATTTCGCATGAATTTCCAGTGGCTCTGTGTTTTGATGACGTTATGCTATCCCGATCAAAGACAACCTTACAGTCGATGCAGCCAGCCGTTGCTCTCCGTGGGGGTGTAAACACACCCTGTTCATTCCCTCGGTCCCGCGTGAACGTGCGCAAACTGATTATTGCTGATGATTGTCACTATCTCATTACCTACCTTAGGTTATACTACACGATTACATGTTTCTGAAACCCCCAGCACCCGGCCAAGCACCGGGAGAAAAAAAGTCAAGAAAGAGAAAGTCACCGGAGGAGTTGAGGGAAAGCAAAATCCGATATGAAATGAAAAGGGAGAGAAGGTTTCAGCCGCAGTTTAGGGTGTGCAGATCAATGCCCACATATGCAGGCAAGTAAGTTAAAGAAAAGCTAACGAGTATGAAACCTATGGTATAAACGTAACATTATGATAATTCATCCGCGTGCCTATGGAGAAAATATTGTCATAACGACGGTCTTGCTTGAAAACAGTTAGCCATAATATCCTTACTCATCTCCTCGATTTCTAAATTGTTGCCACGACAACAGAGACTTGGGGAGCAGGGATTTAAGGGGGAAGACAGGAAAGCTTTGCCGAGGCAGTGGGCCCAGTCTCCCCCTGGAGAGCCCAAGACAAAATGTTGGCTATACTGGAGTGATTATGGAATGTTTATGGATATGATTATCGAAATGGAATAGGATTATTTGCATTAGATTCATGTTTTTGTGTTCTTCAAGCAAATTGTTCTTTTTCGTGATGATTGGGATCAATAACTGACCAGAGGGCCAGTGGCTAATTTCCCTCATTGTCTACCCAATGATTTGTCTCCACCACAATAAGGTGAAAACTTACATCCAACCAAATTTCTGACAATTTTTCTCGTCTTTCCTCCCTTCTTCCTTTTAGTCTAGCAATCGTCGTGCAAATTTCTCTGCCACTCCTCGGCGTCAGCAGCGGCAACATCAGCAGAACAATGGCGCTCCCATAATGCAATCGCAGCACGTAGGACTGAATCAACAGGAACCTCTACCCTCCCACTGCGTTTCTCCTATATCCCAGGGAGGTGGCGTGGGCAACCAGTCTGTCCCTGACCCCCACCAGGTAGGGAGAACACGACAGGTTTCTTGTGCGTGGTTTTCACTATGGACAAATTCGTACGGTAGTTTTGACTTTGTTAATGTCAACAGGGCCGGTCTAGCACTGTGTCGTCCCAGAGCAGCCAGCCAAATATGAGGAGCTCAACCTCCTCTAAACACATCTCCTCTTCCAGCACTACAGCAACATCCTCCTACTCTCTTCTCCAGCCACTGGTGCCTGAGGTAAAGGAGATGAACTTGGGATACACTAGGCTGAGCGCCAATCTCATGGTAGGAGAGAAAACCACCGTCTGTGATATGCTCATTAGCAGCTTTTCAATGTCTTGCCTACTAAACATTTATTGAATTTGAATGGGTGGTTTATCAGGATATATTGTCACTAGAATCAAATCGAATCAAATAAAAACACCTTTATTGTCGTTGTACAGAGTATAACAAAATATAAAGCTTCGCCATAATGTGCACCACATGAAACAAATGCAAAAGTGCAATGAGGCTAATGTAAAACACATGTTACCGTGTACACCGATTGGGAATAAAGTGAATAAGTGACTAGCAGCAAGTAGTGAATTTGTGGTAATACAACAGAGCTTCACAGTGCACATGACATTAAGGGTTGCAGCTATCAATTTATTTAGGAACAGTAATCGATTAATCTCTTAATTAGTTAGTTCAACTAATCGATTAATCGGATTACGGACATTTAATGCATTGCAGAATAAATTTTAGGATATATAAAACTAATAAACAAGTGTTTGCGTTAACATTTTTTTGGCATGCAAAGAATACACTTTCATAAGAGCATTAAATGCGAATACAAAATAAAATTGGTGAGATTCAAACAATGCAAAATTGCACTTTCATTTCACAAGAGCAATAAGTGCATTTAAAAATAAATTAAAATATCCAAGTTTAGCCTCAAACAATATAAAAATGAGTAAGTACAACTGGCTAACTTGCATAGCAAAAATTCACCGGCTTAAATGCTATTAAATGCTAACGTTTGCTATTAACAAAACGTTCAAACGCATATTCCCAAAAAAAACAAAAAAAAAACTGTCAAATATACTTCTAAACTAAATAACCGAGGCAAAAACAAACATATTAGCTCAAACAAAAACATACCTTATGTTGGTCTTAAAAGGGAGCCACTGGGTTCAGCCACGTTAGACGAGTTATGGCATATTAAATGTTGCCACCAGAGGGCAGTGAAGCCACAAACACTTTCAAAACAAACCATTACAACGCCACTCTAATTAAACGAATCATCGAAGCAGCAAAATTTGGTTCAAAGCTTTTTATTCTAATCAAATTACTTGAGTTAATCGATTTATCGTTGCAGCACTAGTGGCATTTTACAGTACTCAAAGAGGCAGATGGCTGACCTGTTATGATAGTGCAAATGACAGTTTGTGCATAGATACTGATGTAACATTGCAAAAAATGCTATAATGTAACTGTTCAAATATCGCATATACTGTACCCGGAATGAGACTGAATTCTGAGAACGTACTATTTGGTGAGATACATACACTGCTGGCCACCCTGCAATTCTGTCAGATAATGCTCAATTTCTCCCAGAAAATGATTGCAATTACAAATGCTTTTGTAGTAATATCTTCATTTATTTATTTTGCTTCCAATGAAAAAACACAAAAGAGAATGGAAATCTTTTTTAAATCTTTACCATTTTACACAAAACTCCAAAAATGGGCCGGACAAAAGTATTGGCACCCTTTGAAAAATCATGATGCTTCTCTAATTTGTGTCATTAACAGCACCTGTTACTTACCTGTGGCGCGTACCAGGTGGTGGCAATAACTAAATCACACTTGCAGCCAGTTAAAATGGATTAAAGTTGACTCAACCCCAGTCCTGTGTCCTTGTGTGTGTACACATAGAGCATGGACAAAAGAAAGAAGACCAAAGAACTGTCTGAGGACTTGAGAAGCAACATTGTGAGGAAACCTGGGCAATCTCAAGGTTACAAGTCCCTCTCCAAAGACCTGAATGTTCCTGTGTCTACCGTGTGCTGTGTCATAAATAAGTGTAAAGCGCATGGTACTGTGGCGAACCTCCCTAACATGTGTGGACGGAAAAGAAAACTTGACGAGAGATTTCAACGAAAGATTGGGCGGATGGTGGCTAAAGTACCTCGACTAACATCCAAACAAGTTCAAGCTCTCCTGCAGTCCGAGGGTACAACAGTTTTAACCCGTACTATCCCTCAGCGTCTGAATGAAAAGGGACTCTCTGGGAGAATACCCAGGAAGACCCCACTTCTGACCCAGAGACATAAAAAAGCCAAGCCGGAGTTCGCCAAAAACTTACCTGAGAAAGCCAAAAATGTTTTGGAAGAATGTTCTCTGGTCAGATCAGACAAAAATAGAGCTTTGTGAGGAAAATGCATCAACATAGAGTTTACAGGGGGGAAAAATGAGGCCTTCAGAGAAAAGAACAGGGTCCCCACAGTCGAACATGGCATAGGTTCCCTAATGTTTTGTAGTTGCTTAGCTGCCTCTGGCACTGGACTGCTTGACCGTGTGCATGGCATTATGAAGTCTGAAGACTACCACCAAATTTTGCAGCATCAAGTAGGGCCCAGTGTGAAAAAGCTGGGTCTCCTTCAGAGGTCATGGGTCTTCCAGCAGGACATTGACCCAAAACATTAGAAAAGCACTAGAAAATGGTTTGAAACAAAGCACTGGAGACTTCTAAAGTTCAGACCTGAATCCCATAGAACACCTGAGGAGAGATTTGAAAATGACAGTTTGGAGAAGGCACCATTCAAATCTCAGAGGAGCAGTTGCCCAAAGAAGAATGGTCTAAAATTCCTGCATAGCATTGTAAGAAACTCATTGATGGATACGGAAGCAGTTGTTCGCAGGTATTTTGTCTAAAGGTTGTGCTAAGTAATAGGCTGAGGGTGCCAATACTTTTTTTCGGCCCATTTTTGGAGTTGTGTGTAAAATGATGATTTAAATTGTTGTTTTCATTCTCTTTTGTGTTTTTTCATTGCAAGCAAAATAAAATAAAAATATTACTACCAAAGCATTTGTAATTGCATTTTCTGGGAGAAATTGAGCATTATCCGACAGAATTGCATGGGTGCCAATACTCTTGGCCAGCAGTGTATTATTATTCCGATTAGTATTTATAATTTATTTATTTTGCTATGTGTAATTGTACCTGCAGTATTTGTTAAGGATTAGGTGTCGGTTTGGAATGAATTAATCGAATTACTGTAGGGCAAATAAGTATTTAGTCAACCGCTAATTGTGCAAGTTCTCCCACTTGAAAATATTAGGGAGGCCTGTAATTGTCAACATGGGTAAACCTCAACCATGAGAGACAGAATGTGGAAAAAAAACAGGAAATCACTTTGTTTGATTTTTAAAGAATTTCTTTGCAAATCATGGTGGAAAATAAGTATTTAGGCAATACCAAAAGTTTATCTCAATACTTTATTTACCCTTTGTTGGCAATAAGGGAGGCCAAACGTTTTCTCTCTCTTCACAAGCTTTTCACACACTGTTGCTGGCATTTTGGCCCATTCTTCCATGCAGATCTCCTCTAGAGCAGTGATGTTTGGGGGCTGTCGTTGGGCAACACGGACTTTCAACTCCCTCCACAGATTTTCTATGGGGTCGAGATCTGGAGACTGGCTAGGCCACTCCAGGACCTTGAAATGCTTCTTACAAAGCCACTCCTTTGTTGCCCTGGCTGTGTGTTTGGGATCATTGTCATGCTGAAAGACCCAGCCTCGTCTCATCTTCAATTCCCTTGCTGATGGAATGATATTTTCAGTCAATCTTTTGATACATGGCCCTATTCATTATTTCCTTTACACAGATCTGTCGTCCTAGTCCCGTTGCAGAAAAACGGCCTCAAAGCATGATGTTTCCACCCCCATATTTCAGAGTGGGTATGATGTTCTTCGGATGCAATTCAGTATTCTTTCTCCTCCAAACACGAGAACCTGTGTTTCTACCAAAAAAATGTATTTTGGTTTCATCTGACCATAGCACATTCTCCCAGTCCTTTTCTGGATCATCCAAATGCTGTCTAGCGAACCACAGACGGGGCTGGACGTGTACTGGCTTCAGCAGGGGGACACGTCTGGCAGTGCAGGATTTGATTCCCTGGCGGCGCATTGTGTTACTGATAGTCGCCTTTGTTACTGTGGTCCCAGCTCTCTGTAGGTCATTCACTTGGTCCCCCTGTGTGGTTCTGAGATTTTTGCTCACCGTTCTTATCATTTTGATGCCACGGGGTGAGATCTTGCATGGAGCCCCAGATCGAGGGATATTATCAGTGGTCTTGTATGTCTTCCATTTTCTAATAATTGCTCCCACAGTTGAATTCTTTACACCAAGCGTTTTACCTATTGCAGATTGTCTTCCCAGCCAGGTGCAGGTCTGCAATTTTTTTTCTGGTGTCCTTCGACAGCTCTTTGGTCTTGGCCATAGGGGAGTTTGGAGTGTGACTGACTGAGATTGTGGACAGGTGTCTTTTATAACGATATTAAGTTAAAACAGATGCCATTAATACAGGTAACGAGTGGACCCTCGTTAGAAGAAGTTAGACCTCTTTGACAGCCAGGAATCTTGCTTGTTTGTAGGTGACCAAATACTTATTTTCCACTCTAATTTGGAAATAAATTCTTTAAAAATCAAACAATGTGATTTTCTGGTTTTTTTTTCCACATTCTGTCTCTGATGGTTGAGGTTTACCCATGTTGACAACTACAGGCCTCTCTAATCTTTTCAAGTAGGAGAACTTGCACAATTGCTGGTTGACTAAATACTTATTTGCCCCACTTTATAATGTATTCTTATGGGAAAACCCCACTCCACATATGATCATTTCGACATACAAACAAGTTCCTGGAACTATATAAATAAAAAAAATAAATAAATAAACATTTGAAATAATCATCAACCAAAACTAAAGTATGACTAAGACTTATACTAAAATTAAAAAGGGTTGCCAAAAACACTGAGTTATTATCGCAATGAGCTTTTTAAAACAGTGTTGTCCAAGTACTAACTCACTCTTTCAATCTCTTTCCTCATGCCCATTTCCTTCTTTCCACTACTGTTCTTTTTATGTCCTTCGTCACGATGTTGCCATTTTCTATCAAAGCCGAAGCACCAGGACACTTTCTCGCTGACCCAGCAGCGGCCCCTCACTTCCATCAACCCCATTGGCCACTCCCTCCATCCAAACGGAACAACAACAACACTCAAGCCTTCGCCCGTGCCACGTACCATCCAGTCTATGCCCTGGGAGCAGCGCTCACTCTACAATCAATAAAATTTTGGGAACTAGCGTCACACCTCATTGCTCATTCGAAACAACCCTCACTCTCCTTCTACGTTCCGACTCCAGGATTGAAGATTAAGGACGTCATACAGCCGTTTGGATGCCAGAATGAGCTCCTTTTGGAACATGCGTTTAGGTATGGAAAAACTGAAACCCTTCATTCTGAACTAGTTGAGATAATCACCGAGTAGTTAGGATTCCCCTTCTAATTCCCCCGTCATCTACTGGCCATACATCAATATGTCTGTCATTTAATTCAAACTGAACCTCGTCTCCTTATTTCCCCATGGATGCTTGCTTACCCCAGTTGTATTACTAAATGAGTTTTCATGGAAATATTCCTTTTCAAGTCCAATCTAATTTCAATACCAAGCAGGTTAACAAGTAGTTTGCCATTTGACTTCCCGCAATTGGAAAAAATGTGACTAAATCCTCTTTTCACTCCACATAACCTGATGCCACAATGTATATTCTGCATATCAAGACTCCTTAATGAAGTACATATTCCCTTTACCCTTCCCCATGGATAAATAATGAGAAAGAACTACTGGTTCAAATATACCTTCCAGGCCAATAGTTAATCAAATGGTAAATTTATTTCAAGATGCCCACATTATAATAACGTGTATGGTTCGTACCTGTAACCCAAAAGAGGGGTTTTACCTTTAATTTAATAGCACTGTAAGACAACTTTATACTTGTTTCACTTCTATATTAAATTTTGTACTTTTCCAGCCCCTCAACAAAACTAGTATGTTGTTGTGACTGTGCACTTCAGCTGGTTTGTGTCCACTTTACAATTGCATTTGGAAATAAATACTTTGTCTGTAGCTCAGGACCCACACACTGCCCCAAAAAAGTTATTACTTTTAGAAAAAGTTTCATTTAGCAGCTACAGTGGTATGACAAAGAATGCGAACCTTTTGGAATTTCTCACATTTCTGCATAAAATCACCTTCAAATATGATCTTATCTTTGTCAAAATCACACAGATGAAAATAAAGTGTCTGCTTTAACTAAAACCACCCAAAAATTTATAGGTTTTCATATTTCAATGAGGATCGCATGCAAACAATGACAGAAGGGGGAAAAATAAGTAAGTGAATCCTCTGCCTAAGGAGACTTGAAGAGCAATTGAAACCAATTTTTACCAAACATAACTTCGGGTGTGTGCCCAATCACTAATGAGTGGTTTAAAGCTGCCCTGCCCACCATAAAACACACATCTGGTAAGAATTTTCTTGATGAGAAGCATTGTCTGATGTGCATCATGGCTCAATCAAAAGAGCTGTCTGAGGACCTGCGATCAAGGATTGTTGATTTACATAAAGCTGGGAAAGGATACAAAATCATCTCTAAAAGTCTGGATGTTCATCAATCCACAGTCAGAGAAGTTGTCTACAAATCGAGAGAGTTTTGTCACTGATGATTCTCTCCCAAGGACTGGCCATCCACTAAATATGACGCCAAGAGTTCAGCGCAGAATGCTCAGAGGTAAAAAAGAACCCTAGAGTGTCTGCTGAAGACTTACAGAAATCACTGGCACAATCCAATATCTCTGTGCACACATCAACATATGTAAAACTATGGCCAAGAATGGTGTTCATGGGAAGACTCCACAGAGGAAGCCACTGTTGTCCAAAAAAAAAAAAAACATTGTTGCTCATTTAATGTTCGCAAAAAAGGCACTTGGACACTCCACAGAAGTTTTTGCAAAATATTTTGTGGACTGATGAAACCAAAGTAGAATTGTTTGGGAGTCACACACAATGTCGTGTCTGCAGAAAAAATGGAACAGCTCACCAACATCAACACGTCATCCCCATCGTGAAGCTTGGTGGAGGGAGCATCATGATTTGGGGCTGTTTTGCTGACTCAGGGCCTGGACAACATACATTCATTAATGGAAGAATGAATTCAAAAGTTTATCCGGATTTTTTTGCAGGAAAACCTGAGGCCATCTCTTAGACAGTTGTTGCAGAATCCATTCTCTTTTTAGCTTCAAGACAATGAACACAGAAGTAACTCAACTTCAGAATGTTTTCAGAAGAACAAAATACACGTTCTGGAGTGGCCAAGTCAAAGTCCAGATTTGAGATGCTTTGGCATGACCTAAAGACAGATATTTATGCCAGACATCCCAAGAATCTGACTGAACTACAACAGTTTTGTAGAGAAGAATGGGCCAAGATTAGCCCTGATCGATGTGCCAGACTGATCTGCAGCTACAGGAAGCGTGTGGTTGAAGTTATTGCTGCCAAAGGGGGGCACAAAATATTAAATGTGATGGTTCACTTACTTATTCCCCCCCCCCCCCCCCCCCCGTCATTGTTTGCATGCTATCCTCATAAAAATATGAAAACCTATAAATGTTTGGGTGGTGTTAGTTAAAGCAGACACCGTTTTTTCATCTGTGTGATTTTGACAAAGATCAGATCACATTTTATGGTGATTTTATGCAGAAATGTGAGAAACTCTAAAAGGTTCAGATACTTTTTCACACCACTGTTGCATGCTGAATATTTCCAGGTATTTGGATGTGACGGCCATGAGATCCAGGTCAGTTGATAAAGGTGGACTTTGTATGTAGCTGTTATATTTCTGTTTAAATATCCTAAATCCTACTGACATCACATTCTTGTTTTCCTTTTAAAAGTTATTTGTATTTTTTTATTCATAACATCGTTGATGTTTTCTCTTCTTGTTAAGTGTCTTGAGTATTTAGAAAAGTACTATACAAATAAAATGTTTTATCACTACTACTTTTGGTTTTCTGCAGTGCATATTGTGGTTTTAGTTTTATGTCAACATTGAGCATGCGCAAATGTGTAGTGTTGTTTTTGGAGGAGATTCCTCAGTTACTGTTTACCATTCAAGCAGCGTAATGGGAGTGTTTAGAATGTCAGATGTGGGCCAAAAAAGTAGCAGACAAAACTGTTTTTAAATCGACCTTTCGCAAGAGCGCCGTCCCGGCTTAGCTACCATTGCTAAGTCGACAAGCTTTGTCACTCCAACGGCACAAGCCGTTACAGGCAGACCGGTGTTGAAAGTAATTTATTTTGGAGCAATACCAGTGCAACCACCTCCATTTTGAGGCAAAATAGTATACAAAATAGGGTTATATTGAAATTGTTGAGAAAATGTCATAAGCTAGCAAGGCAAAAGAATACAGGTTCAACACTTTGAGCAAAGCAAAGGGTTGGGATACTAAGGTGTCCGTTCTCAAAATGATACATGAAAAAAAAAAAAATTCAAGGCGCTTATTAAGACACTGCGTTTACTTAAAACAAGGAAGCATCACTTTAATGATAGCACACTCATAGAACAGCCTGCGAACGAAGACATGAAGTTAACTAACGAGCTAAAACGGCTGTACGTATAGCATTACAGCGATGACATCCTAATAAGATATAGTAGCCGTGAGCAGTAAGGACAACTTTGATGAATGTTCTTGCCTCTATTAAAGCAGGTGTGCTAGCTAGTGTTTGCTACCCACAAGGCCGCGCGTTCTGGAGCCTTTGAGGAAAAACTGTGCCACACACAAAAACTTCAATGAATGAGGCTCACGTTTCAGAATCTGTTTCCAACACATCTCACATTTTACAATCCAGTGGGCGTTTAACCATTAAAGCCATTGGCCAAAGAGGAGCACACTTAAAGTTGTCTGTGGCTTCCGCTAATTTAATTATCAAAGGCTTGGGGAGAATAAGAAGGGACATGCACCAAATGGTGTGTGTTAAAACTAACCAGTACATGAATGAATAATTGCTATGAATGAGAATACATAAAAGGCTACAAAATGAATACAAGTGAACATACACAAATAAATGTAATTAGATGACACTAGTTAGCCTAATCTTACCCAGGGGTGAAAGTAGGCCGGAACAGCGTTCCGGTAAGAGATTTGGCGCCAGAACTTTGATCCCGAAAATATAACAGCAATGATCAAAACCCCAGCCTATCATGTCTTTTGGTGGCTGCACTTCATGGCACTTCAGCTCATAATACAGTTTAACTTAAAGGTAGTTCATTAGTGTGTCCAATTATAAATGAAAAAGCTCAACTGATAAAATGAACTTACCGATGCAATCTTTGAGTCCGGGAACATTTCTTTTGCTAATTCTGAGAAGTGATCAGCAATAGTTGCGGGCAAATTTTGTTCGCCAACAAATTGGCAGAATAAAATCTCCGCTTTCGTCACTTTTCATTCTGCGGACTTCATCTTTATGACCAGTGTTGTTAATGTACTTTAAAAAAGTAATTAATTACAGTTACAAATTACCTCTCCCAAAAAGTAATTGAGTTAGTTACTCAGTTACCTGAATGTAAGAGTAATTAGTTACTTGGCAAAGTAACTGGTGTTACTTTTCATGGTGTTACTTTTCAGTTATTTGTTAGTTTCAGGGCTCTGGGGTGGCTAAGTGTCAAAGGTGCCAAATGATATAAGGTGTGTCCAAACATATGGCCTGTACTCTATGTATGTAAAAAAAAAAATATATATATATATATATATACAGTGCCTTGCAAAAGTATTCGGCCCCCTTGAACCTTGCAACCTTTCGTCACATTTCAGGCTTCAAACATAAAGATATAAAATTTTAATTTTTTGTCAAGAATCAACAGCAAGTGGGACACAATCGTGAAGTGGAACAAAATTTATTGGATAATTTAAACTTTTTTAACAAATAAAAAACTGAAAAGTGGGGCGTGCAATATTATTCGGCCCCCTTGCGTTAATACTTTGTAGCGCCACCTTTTGCTCCAATTACAGCTGCAAGTCACTTGGGGTATGTTTCTATCAGTTTTGCACATCGAGAGACTGACATTCTTGCCCATTCTTCCTTGCAAAACAGCTCGAGCTCAGTGAGGTTGGATGGAGAGTGTTTATGAACAGCAGTCTTCAGCTCTTTCCACAGACTCTCGATTGGATTCAGGTCTGGACTTTGACTTGGCCATTCTAACACCTGGATACATTTATTTTTGACCCATTCCATTGTAGATTTGGCTTTATGTTTTGGATCATTGTCGTGTTGGAAGATAAATCTCCGTCCCAGTCTCAGGTCTTGTGCAGAAACCAACAGGTTTTCTTCCAGAATGCTCCTGTATTTGGCTGCATCCATATTCCCGTCAATTTTAAACATCTTCCCTGTCCCTGCTGAAGAAAAGCAGGCCCAAACCATGATGCTGCCACCACCATGTTTGACAGTGGGGATGGTGTGTTCAGGGTGATGAGCTGTGTTACTTTTACGCCAAACATATCGTTTTGGATTGTGGCCAAAAAGTTTAATTTTGGTTTCATTTGACCAGAGCACCTTCTTCCACATGTTTGGTGTGTCTCCCAGGTGGCTTGTGGCAAACTTTAAACGAGACTTTTTATGGATATCTTTGAGAAATGGCTTTCTTCTTGCCACTCTTCCATAAAGGCCAGATTTGTGCAGTGTACGACTGATTGTTGTCCTATGGACAGACTCTCCCACCTCAGCTGTAGATCTCTGCAGTTCATCCAGAGTGATCATGGGCCTCTTGGCTGCATCTCTGATCAGTTTTCTCCTTGTTTGAGAAGAAAGTTTGGAAGGACGGCTGGGTCTTGGTAGATTTGCAGTGGTCTGATGCTCCTTCCATTTCAATATGATGGCTTGCACAGTGCTCCTTGAGATGTTTAAAGCTTGGGAAATCTTTTTGTATCCAAATCCGGCTTTAAACTTCTCCACAACAGTATCTCGGACCTGCCTGGTGTGTTCCTTGGTTTTCATAATGCTCTCTGCACTTTAAACAGAACCCTGAGACTATCACAGAGCAGGTGCATTTATACGGAGACTTGATTACACACAGGTGGATTCTATTTATCCTCATCGGTCATTTAGGACAACATTGGATCATTCAGAGATCCTCACTGAACTTCTGGAGTGAGTTTGCTGCACTGAAAGTAAAGGGGCCGAATAATATTGCACGCCCCACTTTTCAGTTTTATATTTGTTAAAAAAGTTTAAATTATCCAATAAATGTTGTTCCACTTCACGATTGTGTCCCACTTGTTGTTGATTCTTGACAAAAAAATTCAATTTTATATCTTTATGTTTGAAGCCTGAAATGTGGCAAAAGGTTGCAAGATTCAAGGGGGCCGAATACTTTTGCAAGGCACTGTATATATGTATATGTATATTTATGGCGGAAAACACTCAGGTGACTTGAAGTTCCGCTCGCAGACCTCCAATTTGGCCAAATTTCAAAATTGTCCTATTTGCATGTGTGATACATCATTGGAAAGCTTAAAATCTAAATTTTCTGGGGAAAGAAAAAATTTGAACAGGAGGGCATTTAAAAAAAAAAAAAAAAAAAATTTAAACAGCAAAACCCTAACTAGAGGGCAAAAGCACGCGAGAGCAGAATTAAAGACGCCACGATTTTAACGAGATATTATCGCGTACTTAAATTGTTTCGATCCAAAAACTCCATGTAGCATGTATCAGCGAGTGTCAAGACACAGCTGTGAATGGCCACAGCCGGATTTTGGGGGGATTTTATCGGTGAAACATGGTGATATACAGTAACAAGGGTCGCGATGCAGAAACCGCAGACAACAAGGAGTAGTTGAGATTTTCTTTTTCATATTGTTACCCTTATATATATATATAGTTTATTTTTCAATTTTTCTTTGTTTGGACCGATTATTTATCATCTAACATATCGGAGAAAATGCATGAGTAACAAAAAAAATACAATTAAGCGATAGTTATGAGGTAGCTATCCGTGACTTTTTTACAGACGCCAAATTTTTCATTGTGACGTAGTTTGTTTAAAACTTCAGAATATGCGAGTGAATAATTTTTTAAAGTCGTTTTGTTTTTTTAAACCAAATTTTAGACATCAATTAATGATTCAAAGCTAAAAATGACAGACATTTTGAATAATAAATACAATTACTTACCTTTGATGGTCCACTCCTCTGTTTGTTTGCTGTGGCTTGCTCTGCCCTCGGAATTTGATCCGCCGGACAGTTGCCAGACTCAATCGCTGGAGCAGCAATGAGCCTGGTATTCCAGGCAATAATTACTTACCCTCTTTTATGGCAAGGTTGAAACAAAAGCGGTTGCGCAACGTCTGTAAACGGGGGTTTTCAGGGTAAAACGGACAAATTAAAAATAGTTCCGGGGCTTAGTGCACCATGAATCTGCTATGGCAGCATATAGACATGTTGTTCTATCAAACACAACAGTTCTTTTGTCTTAAAATAGAGCAGTTTATTTTAAGAGGGATGCAAGAGCAGAAACTGCTTTTTCAGTCTTGTCTGTGTTTTCTGCCCTATAAATTTATATATATATATATATATATATATATATATATATATATATATATATATACATACAGTGATACCTCAGCTCACGAACATAATTGGTTCCCAGAAAGTGTGTGTAAGGCGAAAAGTTAGTCTTCCGAACATTTATTTCCCATAAGAAACAATTAAAATGAGAATTATCCGTTCCCAGGTCCCCATAAAACATAATTTTCTACTAAATAAGCCTTAAAACTACACAAAAATATACCTTATTTTATGTATAATAAATGTGCTATTGTATTGTAATTAAAGAAATAAACTGTACTGTATAATAAAGTCGTTTTATTTACCTTTGTGATGGTAGTTGATGGCTTGATGGAATGGAGTGGGAGGAGGAGGGAGGGAGGGAGTTACTGTTTGGAAGGAGAGTCACCTTCCTTAAGGACTGTAGGTAACTCTTTTTCGGTCCCATAATAGCAAAAGTACACTCAATATGGTCCAAAATGTCTATCAAACACAAACTACATCCGCACTCAACGAAAGGGAGGGGACGAACTGGGACGCCGTGAGCGTGCGTCAGCTTCTCGTGGCGCTGTTCGACCGCGTGGTTTGGTTCGTCCGCCGAAAACTAGTTCGTCAGCAGAGACTATATGCTCGCGAATTTAATGTTCTTGAGGCGAAAAGTTCGTGAGCTTAAGCGTTCGTCAGCGGAGGTTTTACTGTATATTCAAAAACAAAACCTGATGCTACCACCCACATGCTTCTCAGTAGGGATGGTGTTTTTGGGATGGAATTCCTCATTCTTCTTCCTCCAAAGACTATCAGTGGAATTAAGACCAAAAAGTTCAATTTTGATCTCATATGACCTCATGATTTTCTCCCATGACTCTTCTGGATCGTCCAGATTGTCATTCGAAAACAAAACCTGAAAGCTGGGGAACCTTCCGTTCCTTGCATGATTTTAAACCATGACTTCTTAGTGTATTCTCAACAGTAACCTTTGAAATGGTAGTCCCAGCATCGTTCCGGTCATTGACCAGATCTTCCAGTGTAGTTCTTGGCTTATTCCTCACCATTCTTAGGATCATTGAGACCCTACAAGGTAGATATTGCATGGAGCCCCAGTCCTAGGGAGATTGACAGTCATGTTTGGCTTCTTCACTTTTCTAATAATTGCTGCACCAGTGGATCTTATATCACCAAGCTGCTTTGCAATTGCCTCATAACCATTTCCAGTCTTGTGGAGGTCTACAATTGTGTCTCTGGTGTCTTTGGATAGCTCTTTGGTGTTGACCATGTTAGTAATTGGAGTGTTCCTGATTGTATTGGGTGGACAGGTGTTTATATGCAGCTAACTGCCTCAAACAGGTCAAAAAGTCAGACTTGAAAAGTCTACCTCCACTCATTCATTGAACTTTTTAAAGGCGACGAACAGGTCTTTGAGGCTCACAATTATTGCTAATAGAGTGGTGTTCAAATACTTACAGTATTTGTAACAGTATAATACAAATAAATAATTTAAAAAATCACTGCGATTGGCTGGCTACTAATTCAAGGTACACCCCGCCTACTTCCCGGAATGAGTTGGGATAGACTGTAGCACCCCCATGACCCTCGTGAGGAAAAGCGGCATGGAAAATGAATGAGTGTCAAAAAATCATACACTGTGATATCTGGATTTTTTTTTTCTTTAGATTGTTTCTCACAGTGGTCAAGCACCTACAATGAAAATTTCAAACCCACCCATCATTTTTAAGTGGGAGAACTTTGTAGGGTGTTCAAATACTTATTTTCCTCACTCTATATGTTTATATATATTCATATTGTAAATTAATTTTATTGCTGACACTGCGTTCAGGGTTACCAGAATGTTTTTCCACCCCTCCCACAAAAGTCAAACGTCTACGGTTACAAACTAACCATGAAATGTATGTAAAGGCTCGTTACAAACTGGAGAAGTGCTTGGCTGTCTCGTTACCTGTAGGTTTAGCTTCGAGCGAGCTGTAATGTGCTGTACTGATTCCATGCGGTGTCTTGAATTCGATGTGGAGTTTTTAGCTGAGTGGTCGACTGTTTTTGAGCCACTGAGTTTGTAACGCACAGAGATATTTTGCCATCTTTACCAGACAAAAATGTGAAGTCATGGCTGTTTTTCCAGTGAGCAAATGCAGCCGTATGTGGTATCCTGCATCTTTCATTGTTCGCTTTGTGACGAGGTACAGTAGGTAGGCTATGTTGTTTTGGCCGTAGACTCTCAACGCTTACACAGCATGTTAATACACGTGACCCGTTTTTTTTGTCTGTGATGAGAGATCATTACATGTAATGTCACTTTCAGAATCAAAATATTTTCTATTCGAAATGCTCTTCGTACATGACTACAATAGTATTCATTCTACAATCATGAACATAAAGTAACGCACAGACACTAAGGAAACTATGATCAGATTACTGGAAAAATGAACGTGTTAGTGACAACACTGACTCTAACTATGAACATATTGGGCCCCCTCAAATTACACAAAAAACATTGAATTCCAATGAGAAAAATCTACAGAAAACATCACTTGTCCAGAAAGTGCCATCAAATGAAGAAAACATATTTCCTACTGTGTAATTAAAACGATCACATCTCTGGTTGTCCGTGGTCATTAAAAGCCAAATAAACTGAGAGCTTGAAATCTGCTTTCGGGTAACGTTGACAGCAGCACTCTATTTCAAATAGTTTGATTTTACAGCACTTTAAAGACGCCATGTGATTTAGAAGGCTGGCATAATAGAACTTCCAACTGCAAGCGTGTATAGTCCTATGACTGCGTTACGGCCTTTTGCGTATGTAGAAAACACACATACAGTACATACTTTATTTTACATAAAATTGTTAGTACATCTTTGTTTAAAAAAACAAGACATAAGTGTACATGAAAATAAGGCATTGCATTTGGTTTGTGGTCCAACAGAGTTCTGAGTATGGCTTTGTGTATGTGTATGTGCATATACAAACAATAAAATATACTTATGGTACCCTTCATTTAGTATTTTTGCACAATTAAAACCAACAAGAACAAACAATTTCCCTTAACTCACTCACTTGCTGCGTTTCAATCGTGGTTTAAATGAGCCCTCGCTCACTTGCCCTAGCCACCGTCCCCCAGGGGAATCCCCGCCACCATCTTAAGGGCCGTTCCAATTCCCAAAACAGTGAAGTGAACTTGGTGAGATGGACCCTCAGAGGGCTCAGTGATTGAGTGAAAAACGATGGTCACTCCGGAGCTTCCTGTATCCCACAATGCATTGCAATAATGCATGGAAAATATGTCTATGTGGTGTTGATAATGAAGCTTAAACACCGTTGGCTGCTGTATATATACCACCGAAGAAGAAGAAAATGAATTAAGCTGCCAGCACGGTGTTTGACTGTTATACCAAACTGCCTTTCGAATTGTAAAATTCATCATTGTTGTTAAAAAATAAAAAAAATTAGACTGTATGTGGCAGTTATGGCAGAACGTATGGAATCACAATAGTGCCAAAATAAATAAAAAAAAAACATGAACAAATAAATAATTATAAAGACAAATAAATGAATAAATAATAATAAAATAACTTTTTTATTGAGTTTCACTTTTGCCATAAAAAAAAGGGGGAACATTTTTTTTTTCCATTGATGTTTCTATTTCGCTTATCTTTTCTATTTTGCTTTTGACGACAGGAATGGTCTGTCAATCAAATGGCACTGGGAGGCACTGAAACTAAACTTCAAATAGGTGAAATGCATTTAAACAACAAATTTGTCTACCAATTATAAAGAATTGCCCGAATAAAATTTGATACAAAACTAATAATTTGATAATTCCCAGGTACCGACGTATTGCCATCAAGCGCAGAATACGTCGCTGGTTTATTGCCATGAGTCGCCGTGCATTTTGTGTGATGTAGAATAATGGTACGACCAGGGGGTGGCCAGGCCTGGCCATGGCTCCCCCCCAATGAATTTGTTGGCCACCCCACGCACCAGTATAATGTTAGATTGTAGTAGCTGCGGAACTCAAAATGTTGACTGGACTTTTATGGACTATGCACATTAGCACAATATAATAGTGTACAAAATACAATATAACATAATCGACAAAAGTATATCAGTAGGTGTGTCCTTAAGTCAATCTGACAGTTTTCTACTAGCCTGTTTATTACTACAACATAGTAAAAACCTGAAATTATGGCTTTTATTTTTTGGTGTGCCACCTCAAGGTTTTAAGTGGCCCCATTTGGCCACCCCTATGAAGAATTTCTGGTGGTGCCACTGATTTGGAATTGGAGTATAGCGCTACTCGTAAACTTTGTGTTCGTTTCATGATTTTCTTGCCTGTGAGTGAACGAGGGCCGGTGTGTTCCATTTACGTCTTTTGCTCCCCCTCCGCTCACTTTGCCTCCGCCCTCCAAGTGGCCTCCGTGTGACGTCATAGCAAGAGCTTAGGGCAAGTGAGCGAGGGCAACCCAAACCGTGATTGGAACGCAGCCACTGCCATTGACTGAGCTTCGATGGCTGGCATTGGATGATCATGTTTCAGTGCAATTGAAGGCGATAAACATCCCATCCAATTTTACTGGTGTGCTGCTAGAACTCAGTCAAATGTATTAGACGTTGATCATCGTGTCAATGGCAGTCAATAATTTAATTAATGAAATAATATTGAATTCGTTACAACAGTAGAAGGGTTTTTGATCTGTTGTATTGTAAATTGTTAAAATAATGTTAAAATTACTGTTTGGTCAGGTAAAAAAAAAAAAAAAAAAAAAAGTCATTTGAAGAAAATATCTGTGTCATCGTCAGTTAAGGTCTTCGACACCAGTAACATTTTGGCGCAAACTGCAGCTCCAGCTGTAATTTGACGGTGCCTTTTCCACTCTGCATTTTTGACCATTTTCTTTGTATACTTTATTTTTGTGTTAATAAACACTACACACTGTAAAGTCTCCAAACCGCCAGTCTCTCTAGTGAACATAGCCCTTCAAGATCAAAACAATTTGATTACAACACTAATGGGTAGATAAATGTTGAAATGGGCTTGACATCGCGACATCTGTTATTTGAGGATGGACCATTTGATCTGCTCCTTGGCCGACTGCAAGACCTGGAAGAATTACACAAAATATCAAATGTGATGGTTCACTTACTCATTTTCCCCCCTTCTGTCATTGTTTGAATACTATCTACATTAAAATATAAAAACTATAAATGTTTGGGTGATTTTAGTTGAAGCAGACACTGTTGTTTCATTTGTGTGATGTTGACAAATATCAAATTTGATGGTGATTTTATGCAGAAATGTGAGAAATTCCAAAAGGTTCAGATGCTTTTTCATACCACTGTTCAGTTCAGAAATTACCTCTCCCCAAAAGTAATTGCGTTAGTAATTCAGTTACCTCATTGTAAGAGTAATTAGTTACTCGGCAAAGTAACTGACGTCACTTTCACATTATTACATTATAGAACATCTTTCTCGTCAAAGATATTTATATTACCTGATTGAAGAACAAAAACTATACACAATATTTTAGAACAATTGATATTTATTTGGATCAAAAATATTAGTCTGTTCAGAAACCACAAATTTAAACTGACCATTAACTAGTGCAAATCTCTGAAATTGTATGTTAGGCCTACTGCACAATAAGCAGAACACCTTGAATATTCCATAAAGTAACAATATCAAATACTGAAAATAATTCAAGTACAAGAATCAATACCTAAACACGTGAACTTGGGTAAAGGGACTCATTCTTGCTTTTAATTACAATGAGCGAGAAGTAGTGCCGGTGTTCTGTCGATTTGGTCTCTCCTGCGAATTGATATCCGAAGCGCCACTAAGCGTGCGCATGGCAACTACACCCCACAAGGGTCATCACAGGTCAAATGTCCGTCGACTTGGTCTACCATTATGACTACGACGTCGTTGCTGCAAGTAATATTTTTAAAGTATATTTATTTTATAGTGCCTTTTGACCACTAAGCCGCTTAAAAATGATAACTAAAGTAGAATATGATTTAACTTATAAGCCTGAAATACACTATACTTAAGCTACTGCAATATTATTTACAGGACGTTATATGCCTGATTAACTGTCCCACCGATACCCATAATCTTATTAGCCTTTCGACAGTAGAAGCATCTAATATAAACGTGTCAAAACGTAAGGTTTTTGGACAGGACAGCTTGCATCGATAATCCCCGCCGTTTAGTTAGACTGTTGTCAACAACTGGGAGTTTACTTCTACGAGGGAGCGCAAATCGACAGAACACTGGTACTCAGCAGGGCATGATTCGCCTACCTAGCTACGGTAATCATCATCGCATTTGCACGGCGTGACCACCCCCTTCCCTCCTCCCGCTTTGCTCTATATCGAGGCAGGAGTCAACTAATGTGTGACAAAATCAACTATCGACAACTCGCGCTTCATTTAACCAAATTGTAGTAACATGCCCCTTTACATCATCAGTAACAATAATTGCGTTTTAAAGATGGGAAAAGGAATTAATTGGATTATTTACTAATGAAAAGAATAACGCAGTTAGAAACGCCGTTATACTCTAACGCCGTTAGTAACAACACCTGCTCAACAACTTTCGGCATGTCTGGCGGAGAAAGGTAGCTTCTGTAGTTGCTACCATGTTTGTGTGGTTCAGAAAGCAGTTTTACGACTGAAAATCTGAACGATGTTGAAAACTGCAACGTCAGGATCACATTTATGAGAAATTTAAGACTATTACCATCAGTACTGTAAGTGTAATTGGGTTTGTGTTTGTTTTACCTGAGCTACACTTTGTTCAGATAATGAAGTTTCATCAACCTGGAGAAAAAAAAAAAAAAAAAATAATAATAATAATTAGAAAAACAGTGACTGACAGAATAAAATACACACAAGCAAATACAAAGTGGATTCCACAAAAGCTGGGACACTATACATACAGGAAGGATTTAGTATTATATTAGGTATTGATGGTTTTTGTCTCCAAGGGAAAGTAACCTACTTTGCTGGCCAAAAGTACTGGCACCCCTGCAATTCCGTCAGATAATGCTCAATTCCTCTCAGAAAATGATTGCAATTACAAATGCTTTGGTAGTAATATCTTCATTTATTTTGCTTGCAATGAAAAAACACAAGAGAGAATGAAAAAAAGATAATTTTCATTTTACACAAAACTAAAATATGGGCCGGACAAAAAGTATTGGCACTCTTTGAAAAATCATGTGATGCTTCTGTAATTTGTGAAATTAACAGCACCTGTTACTTAATACAGGTGGCACATAACAGGTGGTGGCAATAACTAAATCACACTTGCAGTCAGTTAAAATGGATTAAAGTTGACTCAACCTCTGTCCTGTGTCCTTGTGTGTACCACATTGAGCATGGAGAAAAGAAAGAAGACCAAAGAACTGTCTGAGGACTTGAGAAGCAAAATTGTGAGGAAACATAGGGAATCTCAAGGCTACAAGTTCGTCTCAAAAAGACCGGAATGTTCCTGTGTCTACTCTGTGCAGTGTCATCAATAAGTGTAGAGACCATGGCACTGTGGCTAGCCTCCCAAGATATGGACAGAAACGAAAAATTGACGAGAGATTTTAACGAAAGATTGTGCGGATGGTGGATAATGATCCTCAACTAACACCCAAACAAGTTTAAGATGTCCTGCAGTCTGAGGGTACAACAGTGTCAAACCGTACTATCCGTCAGCGTCTAATTGAAAAGGGACTCTATGGTAGGATACCCAGGAAGAACCCACTTCTGACCCAGAGACATAAAAAAGCCAGGCTGGAGTTTGCCAAAACTTACCTAAGAACCAAGCCAAAAACGTTTTGGAAGAATGTTCTCTAGTCAGATAAGACAAAAGGCATCAACATAGAGTTTACAGGGGGGAAAAAAACAAGGCCTTCAAAGAAAAGGGCACAGTCCCCACAGTCAAACATGGCAAAGGTTCCCTGATGTTTTGGGGTTGCTTGGCTGCCTTTGGCACTGGACTGCTTGACCGTGTGCATGGCATTATGAAGTCTGAAGACTAACAACATATTTTGCAGCATAATGTAGGGCCCAGTGTGAGAAAGCTGGGTCTCCCTCAGTAGTCATGGGTCTTACAGCAGGACAATGACCCAAAACACACTTCAAAAAGCACTAGAAAATGGTTTGAGAGAAAGCACTGGAGACTTCTAAAGTGGCCAGACCTGAATCTCATAGAACACCTGTGGAGAGATCTGAAAATGGCACCCTTTCAAATCTCAGTGACCTGGAGCAGTTGGCCAAAGAAGAATGGTCTAAAATTCCAGCAGAGCATTGTAAGAAACTCATTGATGGATACCGGAAGCGGTTGTTCGCAGTTATTTTGTCTAAAGGTTGTGCTACAAAGTATTAGGCTGAGGGTGCCAATACTTTTGTCCAGCCCATTTTTGGAGTTTCATTTAAAATGATAATAATACTTTTTTTTCATTCTCTTTTGTGTTTTTGCATTGCAGGTAAAATAAATGAAGATATTTTTATATTTTAACAATTTCTATTTTTTATTTTTACTTTGGTCTGCCTCAATTGTCTGCGTTTGCATCCTTTTATTCTGTCTTGTGTTCATAACACTTGTAAAGCTCTAAAGGTATTCTGTAAGATGTAGTCATATAAAGTAAATTATTGAGATCTTCCACCTAATACCATTCTTTGTATTGCTAGGTGAATAAACAACAACTTGTATACAGGTATGCTGTGTACTAATACAATAAAATGAAATAAGTATCATTTCTTATTATCATAACACTGCAAGAGATGTTTAGAATGAGCGAGAAAGAATAGCATACGATTACATTCATTGAGAAAAGGGAAGTTATCTGATTAAGAGAAACTGATAACTGACTTAAGATTTTTTTTGGGGGGGGCGTGATAATTAGTTTATTCATTGCATGTTTACATGTTCATTTGATTTCAATCATTTGGTTCTAAATCTGGACTCAGATAGTGCTAAAAACGATACTAGTATCCCTGTTTAAAGATTGAAGCGACAAATTGCATTACAAGATGCTGTATAACTCTATTATTGTCCCTCCCCCAATAATAATTCTCTAAAATTTTACTGTTTATTGTCCCCCCCCCAACTTTGAAAATGGATCTCCGTCCCGTTTATATATACAGTGCCTTGCAAAAGTATTCGGCCCCCTTGAATCTTGCAACCTTTCGCCACATTTCAGGCTTCAAACATAAAGATATGAAATTTAATTTTTTTGTCAAGAATCAGCAACAAGTGGGACACAATCGTGAAGTGGAACAACATTTATTGGATAATTTAAACTTTTTTAACAAATAAAAAACTGAAAAGTGGGGCGTGCAATATTATTCGGCCCCTTTACTTTCAGTGCAGCAAACTCACTCCAGAAGTTCAGTGAGGATCTCTGAATGATCCAATGTTGTCCTAAATGACCGATGATGATAAATAGAATCCACCTGTGTGTAATCAAGTCTCCGTATAAATGCACCTGCTCTGTGATAGTCTCAGGGTTCTGTTTAAAGTGCAGAGAGCATTATGAAAACCAAGGAACACACCAGGCAGGTCCGAGATACTGTTGTGGAGAAGTTTAAAGCCGGATTTGGATACAAAAAGATTTCCCAAGCTTTAAACATCTCAAGGAGCACTGTGCAAGCCATCATATTGAAATGGAAGAAGCATCAGACCACTGCAAATCTACCAAGACCCGGCCGTCCTTCCAAACTTTCTTCTCAAACAAGGAGAAAACTGATCAGAGATGAAGCCAAGAGGCCCATGATCACTCTGGATGAACTGCAGAGATCTACAGTTGAGGTGGGAGAGTCTGTCCATAGGACAACAATCAGTCGTACACCGCACAAATCTGGCCTTTATGGAAGAGTGGCAAGAAGAAAGCCATTTCTCAAAGATATCCATAAAAAGTCTCGTTTAAAGTTTGCCACAAGCCACCTGGGAGACACACCAAACATGTGGAAGAAGGCGCTCTTGTCAGATGAAACCAAAATTGAACTTTTTGGCCACAATGCAAAACGATATGTTGGCGTAAAAGCAACACAGCTCATCACCCTGAACACATCATCCCCACTGTCAAACATGGTGGTGGCAGCATCATGGTTTGGGCCTGCTTTTCTTCAGCAGGGACAGGGAAGATGGTTAAAATTGACGGGAAGATGGATGCAGCCAAATACAGGAACATTCTGGAAGAAAACCTGTTGGTATCTGCACAAGACCTGAGACTGGGACGGAGATTTATCTTCCAACAGGACAATGATCTAAAACATAAAGCCAAATCTACAATGGAATGGTTCAAAAATAAACGTATCCAGGTGTTAGAATGGCCAAGTCAAAGTCCAGACCTGAATCCAATCGAGAATCTGTGGAAAGAGCTGAAGACTGCTGTTCACAAACACTCTCCATCCAACCTCACTGAGCTCGAGCTGTTTTGCAAGGAAGAATGGGCAAGAATGTCAGTCTCTCGATGTGCAAAACTCATAGAAACATACCCCAAGCGACTTGCAGCTGTAATTGGAGCAAAAGGTGGCGCTACAAAGTATTAACGCAAGGGGGCCGAATAATATTGCACGCCCCACTTTTCAGTTTTTTATTTGTTAAAAAAGTTTAAATTATCCAATAAATTTTGTTCCACTTCACGATTGTGTCCCACTTGTTGTTGATTCTTGACAAAAAATTAAAATTTTATATCTTTATGTTTGAAGCCTGAAATGTGGCGAAAGGTTGCAAGGTTCAAGGGGGCCGAATACTTTTGCAAGGCACTGTATTTACAGTACATGGGTCTGCTGACATAATGGCCCTGTAATGGATACCATAAATACGACGTGGCCCGTTACAGAATGAATGAAGGACATTATTAAAAAAAAAAAAAAGAACCTTTCAGCACTTGTTAGTCATGGCACTCGCTGACCTTGCATCCATTCTTTATCTTCACTGGACTATCTCACCCTTTTTTTTCTTTTCTACAGCAGCTGGCTCTTGTCTGTTTGTGTCTGGAGGTTGCCAGTGATGTGATCAAATAGGACAAAACCATAAGCGGGCTCTGACACAAGCTGGTGCCAACCAGAGCAGACAGGGAGAAGAGAGGTTCAAGAATTTAGGAAAGGAGACAATGAGCAAAGCTAGTGGATGGTTAAAGGGAAAGCCAAGGTTTAACATCAGTGGTCTTAATGTCAAAAATATGTGCAAATCACAAATTTCTTAGAACTATGATAATGGAGAAAACTGTTTATATAGATGTCACATTTGTCTTAAAATGGCTGCGTTCACGAGCTGTGTCATTTTCTGTGTACAGTGGTATGAAAAAGTATCTGAACCCTTTGGAATTTCTCACATTTCTGCATAAAATCACCGTCAATTGTGATCTGATTTTGTCAAAATCACACAGATGAAAAAAAAACAGCGTCTGCTTCATCTAAAACCACCCAAACATGTATAGGTCCTCATATTTTAATGACGATAGTATGAAAACAATGACAGAAGGGGGAAAATAAGTTAGTGAACCATCACATTTAATATTTTGTTTTTATGACACAGCTCATGAACAGAGCCATTTTAAGACAAATGTGACATCAGCAACAGTATACCGATGAGGGGTGAGACAATATATTGAAATGGTGATATACCGCACCATTTTGTTCTGGCTTTAGCTCCGATCACATCAATCTTCTACTTCCTAGAAATATTGATTATATTGACATTTTTCTCCATTATTACACATCATAAAAATAAAATTCTTATATTTTTAAATTTTTCAAACGAGATTCTTTCTGCTGGGATGCGCTTAATCAAAGCTTTTCTTTCCCTTTGAGAAAAGGCCAATGATAAGAATGGAAATTCCAGGGCAAAAACTTACCCTGTAATTGACCTTTTGAAGGACTTGTTGGACATCACTCTCCAAGATCACGCTATCAGGAGAATACATGTCAATAACTATATATATGTACATATTTTACATATACATTTTAGACTATTATGAAAACAATACTCACCCCCCATCAACGATTTCATCAACAATGAGAAAGGCTCCTTCCATGTTTTCGAGGAGACACCTAAGCTCCACATTTTTTCTGGAGGGAAATACAAAGAATTGATTCATTACAATTCATGTCCATGAAAGGACTGGCACAAATTATTATTCTGATAGTCGAGAACTCAATTATATTTGCGATTAATCAATTAAGCATTTCATATACAGTGGTACCTCGACATACGATCGCTTCAACACACGATCTTTTTGACATCCGACGTGAAATTTGACTCGCCGTTTGTTTCTACATCTGACGACATGCTCAAAATACGATGCCATTACAACACCGCAGACAGACGCACGGCTGATTTTCTTGTGAGAGAAATCAACACAGGTTTCAAAAAGGTTGGTACAGGTGGTCAAACATTACCATTGAAATGAAGGTGCAAATTATAGAAAAATATGAGAGTGGGGTGCGCATCCGTGAACTGGCTCAACAATACATCTCCACGGTCTTCCTATGACCACCGTTCGCGAGTCTTTGTAAGTTACGTTGACAATTATTATGGTGGTAACATTGCCAAAGAAATCGCCAACTTCGTCAGGTTTTTATCATTTATTTCAGAACTGCAGAGAACCGCAGCTTGTTCTCAACAAAACATTAAAAAGAGAAAGTAAAATTTCAACCGCACCTGTCCCTCTCTCTGTCACGTCAGCAACACGGTGCGTTCAGGTACAGCACGCAAAACAATTCCACCCCATTAGAACCCGATATGTTACATTATTACCGGATTATTATTACTACTTTATTATTCCGGTTTTATTAATAATCTATTTGTTTTGCTATATTTATCTATTAAAGATTTAGTGTAGGTTTTCAGGATGTGGAATGAATTAATGGAATTATAATGTATTCTTATGGGAATATCCTGCTTGACATACGACCATTTAGACTTACAAACACGGTCCTGGAACGAATTAACGTCGTATGTAGAGGTACCACATACGACATATATATTATATATACTGTATATAATATATATATATATTAGGGTTGGGAATCTCTGGCATGAAGCCGATTCAATATATATCTAGATACACAGGTTACGATTCGATTAAAAAATGATACATTTTTAAGGCAGAGCGATTCGATATAGTTTAAGAACGATACGATAGTAAACATTTGTTGTTTGTTCTTACAGTATTTTAAACGGATAAAAAACACCAAATCACTACAAGCAAAATTAAACAACAAAAGTTCATACCAATGTATGTTTATTTTTGAGACATGAAAAAAAAAAAATAAGGCCAACTAGATGACCATCATTTTGTTGGCTGGGATTGATATTAAAATAAAACTCCAGTGACGGACAACAATAAAGTGCGGTAGTTCAATCTCTGTATTTCCTGGTGTTTTGAACACAAGAGGTAGGTAATTTAAGTGCAACATTTCAACATAAACATCTTACAAACTAAAATTATATGCAGGAGCTCTAGAAAAAAAGAATTAAACCTGCTAGTGTTATCATAATAAATAAATAATAAATAAAGCATAATGCTATTATTCTTTACCTCTGGTATAATTGGGGGAATAAAAACATGGCATTTTAGCCAGATAGGTCAATAATCATTATTTTAACCTTATACACAGCAAAGTCATTCACTTATGCCTGTGCTTCCACATTTTTATTCCTCATCACGGTCCATATCTTTTTTGAAGGGCAGATTTTTCTTGAGGAAGATCAACTGATCCACACGTTCATGTTTAAGTAGACTGCGTTTCGTGGAAACAATATCTCCAGCAGGTCGTGTCATTGTAGTGGGTTATTTTTCAGGGTTAAAAACGATCTCTGTCCCATACAAATCTGGCTGCCGTCTTCACTTCAAAGTCCGACGTGCGTTGAAAATCAATCGCTGTCATTCGTAACTTTGACTCTGGTGTCCTTCGACAGCTCTTTGGTCTTGGCCATGGTGGAGTTTGGAGTGTGACTGACTGAGAGTGTGGACAGGTGTCTTTTATAGGTGTTTTTATACCGATAGTGAGTTAAAACAGGTGCCACTAATACAGGTAACGAGTGGAGCCTCGTAAGACCTCGTTAGATGAAATTAGACCTCTTTGACAGCCAGAAATCTTGCTTGTTTGTAGGTGACCAAATACTTATTTTCTACTCTAATTTGGAAATAAATTCTTTAAAAATCAAACAATGCGATTTTCTGTTTTTTTTTTCCACATTGTGTCTGTCATGATTTAAGTTTACCCATGTTGACAATTACAGGCCTATCTAATCTTTTCAAGTAGGAGAACTTACGCACAATTGGTGGTTGACTAAATACTTATTTGCCCCAATGTATATACACATATACATACAGTATATACATACAGGGGTACCTCGACATATGATACTTTTGACATACGAAGTAAAATTTGACTCATCCGTCTCGACATATGACGACATGCTTTACGACAGTGTCGCAATTTCATTGTTTTCCCGCAAGACGGCAGCACATCGGATTGTGTTGTGAGACAAATCATCATGGGTCCAAAGAGGGTTAGTGCGAGTGGTACTAGTGGTGAAAAACGTAAGAGGATGATGCTTACGACTGAAATGAGGAAGAAATCATAGAAAAATATGAGCGTGGTAAGAGAACACGGCTCAACGTATTCTCCTCTAAATCCATACCTGCTGTGTCCTCTGACCACCAGTCTCTAAGTTAAAGTGACAATAAAAACGTTTTTTTTTATTTCTGATTTGTTTATAATTTATTTATTTTGCTATGTATAATTGTCCCAGCAGTATTTATTCAGGATTTATCATAGGTTTTTGGGCTGGGGAACGAATTAATTGAATTATAATGTATTTTTGTGGGGAAATCTGTCTCGGCATACAACCATTTGGACATATAAACCAGGTGCTGGAACGAAAAAAATAGAGGAACACTTTTCAATCAGAGTTTAGCAACCTATTAGTCAAACTTCGGGGATATTGATCTGGTCAGTTAAGTAGCAGAAGAGTTTAGTAATCAGTTTTAGCTGCTGTTTTGTTAATTAGAAAAAAATTAACAACAGGTGCATCAGAGGGGCAACAATGAGACAGCCCCCCCCAAAAAGGAAGAGTTTTCCAGGTTGAAGCCACTGATACTTTATCCCCCTCCTCATCTCTTTTGGCGGATTTTTTTACTGACTGACTTTCTACAATTGGCTAGGGGTGCAACTTATCCTCAAAATGGATTTACAGTAGTGTGAAAAAATTAGGGCACCCCATTAGATATTCAGTTCTTGATGAAAAAATGTTTACATATCAATGCCTGATCTTGTTTTTCCTTTATCTCTGGAATAGAAAGTGATTTAATAGCGGGTAAACAACAACAATTAACATTGTTTTACACATTAAACCAAATATATCAACAAAAATGCATATTGCAACAGAGGAAAAAGTTGGGACACCCTACCACCTAATAGCTAGTGTTACCCCTTTTTAGCTGAAATAACTTCAGTGAAACACTTTTTGTTGCCATCTACCAGTCTTTGACATCGGTCTAAAGAAAGTTTGCTCCACTCCTCAATGCAGAATACTTTCAGCTGTGAGATGTTTGAGGGGTTTCTTGCATGTACAGCCCACAAGTCACCCCACAGCATCTCAATGGGATTAAGATCTGGGCTTTGACTCGGCCATTCCAGGACTCTCCATTTCTTTTCAGCCAGTCCTTGGTGGATTTACTAGTATGTTTTGGGCCATTGTCATGTTGCAGGGTCCAGTTTTGCTTCAGCTTTAAAATTTTCACAGATGATCTCACATGATCCTCAAGCTCCCTCTGATAGACAATGAATTCTATGATGGAGAGCTGGCCAGGTCCAGCTGTAGCAAAGCATCCCCAAACAGTGACACTTCCACCTCCTTGCTTCACAGTTGGTATGAGGTTTCTTTTCATGGAATGCTGTATTGGGTTTACGCCAAACATGTCCTGTTCTTCTGGTGTCCAAATAATTCAATCTTAGATTCATCTGTCCAAGGAACATTATTCCAGAAGTCCTGGTCTTTGTCTACATTCACTCTGGCAAACTTCAGTCTGGCCTTCATGTTCTTCTTGGAGAGCAAAGGTTTTCTCCTTCCACACCTCTCATGAATGTTAAATTGGTGTAGTCTCTTTCTGATTGTAGAGGCATACACTTTCACATCAACAGTAACGAGAACCTGGTGTAGGTCCCTTGATGACATTTCAGGGTTTTTGGAGACTTCTTTTAGCATCTTGCGGTCTGCTCTCGGAGTGAACTTGCTTGGACGGCCAGACCTGGGCATGTTGGCAGTTGTTTTGAAAGTCCTCCACTTGTAGAGTATTTTCTGGACAGTGGAATGGCGGATTTTATATTCTTTTGAAATCTTTTGAAATCCCGTACCAGACTCATAAGCGTTTACAATCTTCTTTCTGAAGGCCTCAGACAGCTCCTTTGATATCACCATGCTATTTTCTCTCACTTCAACAGTCAGTCACAGCTGAAAGTATTCAGCATTGAGGAGAGCGGCAAACTTTATTCAGACCAATGTCAAAGACTGGTAGATGGCTACAAAAAGTGTCTCACTAAAGTTATTTCAGCCAAAGGGGGTAACACTACCTATTAGGTTGTGGGTGTCTTTTTCCTCTTTTTCCTCAGTTGGACTATCCATTTTTCTTGATATGTTTGGTTTAATGAGTAAAACAATGTTAATAGTTGCTGTTTACCCGTCATTAAATCGCTTTTTCCCCCCTAGAGATAAAGAAAAACAAGATCAGACATTGGTATTAGGGCTGGGCGATATGGCCTTAAACATGTATCACGATAAATTGAGCAGATTTATCTCGATAACGATAAATGACGATAAATTCGCCCAAGCGGACTGTTATATAATTTGAAAATCTGAATCAATGCATGAAATACAGATTAACTATTTCTTGTTTATTTATTTACCAGCATTCAATTTGATATACTGTATTTAACAATTGTACATGCAGTCTAAACATTAAATCTATAAAAATTAGGGCTGTCAAAATTATCGCGTTAACTGGCGTTAATTAATTTTTTTAATTAATCACGTTAAAATATTTGACGCAATTAACGCACTTGCCCAGCTCAGACATATTTAAATGTCACTAGAGTGAAAGGCCCACCTGTTAATTGTGTTTTGCGGAGTTTTGCTGCCCTCTGCTGGCGTTTGGGTGCGACTGATTTTATAGTGTAAGTAATTATTGCCATCAACAATGGCGGGCTACTAGTTTATTTTTTGATTGAAAATTTAACAAATTTTATTAAAACGAAAACATTAAGAGGGGTTTTAATATAAAATTTCTATAACTGATTTAGAACTGATTTATTGTTATAATAAACAAATACAGTCCTTATGTACCGCATGTTGAAAATATATATCCATCTTGCGTCTTATCTTTCCATTCCAACAATAATTTAGAGAAAAATATGGCATATTATATAGATGGTTTGAATTGCGATTAATTACGATTAATTAATTTTTAAGCTGTAATTAACTCGATTAAAAATTTTAATCGTTTGACAACCCTAATAAAAATGTATTGTAAGCAATAAGAATTCAAGTATGAACATTTATAACAGCGTGTATGACTTGAACAATGTACATTGTCAAAATCAATATGCCTGTGCAAACATGTAATTGTAACACAAATGACTTGCAGCTTGAACAGTACACTTCAAAAAGACAACTTATTGTTAATGGCTGCTGTGATATAATTATTAAATACAAGTGTTTACTTTATGGTTTAAGGGTTTTTTTCCCCCCCAGTGCATTTTTTCATAAATGCACGCACAATAAAAATAGCTGGGGCCATTTCTCGGTCATTATAAGTTTCGCCATTGGATTGTACTTTATGCAGAATTCTTTACCATTACAAAAGCTATCAGAGGAATCACACACACAGACAGATACAAAATAACGCCACATAGTAATTGCTAGATGCAGTCCGTGCCCAATCCACTCATTAAGTTCAGCCGTTTTGACAAGGTTAGAGCCTCTATCCGACTCCATAACGTTAATTTGTAGCGTTAGCCGCTAGCTAGCGTTAGCCTGGCTACCAGTAGAAAGCACTGAAAGCACCATCTCCGGAAATCGTGAGAACAAAGGAGGACAGCGGGTGAAAGCCCGTCTGGATGCCACCAAGAGTCTACTAAATGTCGGTTGAAAGTTTGGTGAACCTCCCTTAAGCCACACTCCATCACGTTTTGCTTGTAGCGTTAGCTGCTAGCGTTAGCTTACCGGGCTTTTGTTTGATTGGCTTCCTGATGATCACGTGACTCCCTACGTAAGCACATTCACTGCTTTCTTAAAGGGGAATGAACATAGACGAACAACACAGAATCAAAGCGGGATGAAAAGACTATTTTCTTGTTTTATTAATTTACCGAATTTACCGACATGGTCAAAATTACGTCGGTCATCGTTAAGAATTTCGGGGACGGTAAATTTTCGGTTTACCGCCCTGCTCTAATTGGTATGTGAACATTTTTTAATAAAGAACTGAATATTTAATGGGGTGTCCTAATTTTTTCACTTGACTGTATATACGGTGGGCCCTCATAACATGAGCAAAATCCGTTTCACGAACAAGCTCGTAATGTGAAATGTGCTCGTATCATGAATTTGTTTTCTGTTCTTTTGAATTTTATTTTATACTACGTACTTGGATGTACTTGGATGTAAATTTCCACTTAAGATTGAAATCCAACCTAAGCAGAAATTCCAAAACGGAATTTATTTGTAACACGTATGTATGTATGTATGTATGTATGTATGTGTGTGTGTGTGTATGCAAGTTGTGCTCACTTGAGTCAGCAAGTTTATAATAGGCCCCAGGACCAAGAGAGACACTTTTATACAGTCTAACATTTAACCAAGTGTTTAATATGTGGTTGAATTACCTCAGAACTTGGCTAAGGCAGTCATACATGCAGTTGAGAACAGACATCAGCATCAGCTAGAGAAAAAGAAATAATGATCACTTTTGAGTTTTCATGAATTAATTCATTTTCCAATGAGTTATAAAAGTTATTATACTATATATACATTTTACCCTCTTATAATTTACCTCCCATTTGGTCATAAGCCCAGTTTTTTTTCCCCAAAATGTTTGCCATTAAAATATGTTAGAGGCTATTGCGCTCATTGTATGTATTTTTATTTGAAATCTATGTGCCTTTTAAAATCACGTTGAATCAATTTCAACTTAACAAAAGTAGTCCTGTAGGTGATTACAGAGAAACAAAGAAAAGCACAGTTGTTAAGTGTCACCTGCTCATGTCCAGGGGTGGGTAGAATGGCCAACAATTTCACTCAAAATTCAAAATAATATTACTCAAGTAAAAGTGAAAGTAGTCATCCAAAAATATGTACTCAAGTACAAGTAAAAAAGTATTCGGTGAAATATGTACTCAAGTAATGAGTAATTGCTTACAATGTCTGTCATTCTCTGCCACCCTTCCAGTTGAAATTGATTGGTTGTCTAGCAATGATAAACTCATTCCAATTCACAGCAGAAGAATAAAATAACTTGTTCTTCTGTTTATTAGTAGCTTTGTAGAATATCGGTGAATAATTTCCAGACCAATATAACCGGGCGTTCCAAAACGTTTGACCCCATTTCGTAGGCCAAGAATTTTGACAATTTTCGTTGGAATGACCTCAAATTTTCACAGCTTGTGTAGAAACTTTTCAGGTTTTTGTGTGTAACGGTTGGCACTTCTATCTTTTCAGGTTAAGAAATGCCGTTCACTTCAAAAGAAAAGGCATTTTGCGTGTTAGAGTATGCTCGTCACCGAAGACAGTGCGGCTTGCCTTCTTCACAAATTTTGCAAAGAAAGTACCAACTAAACGACAAAACGGAATTAAAGCTGCACTGGAAACTGTTACCGAAGACATGCTACAGCGAGTTTGGCACGAGCTCGAATACCGACTCCACGTGTGCAGAGTCACAGGCGGCACTCATATTGAACATTTATGAAAATCTGTCATAAAACCAACAAATATTTGTACGTTTCTTTGTAAATTTAACCAATAAAAATTACAACCTTCAACATAAAGTGTAATTAGTTTCAAGTAGTTTCCGGGATATGGGCATTTAGAATGGGGTCAACCATTTTGGAACACCCTTTATATCACCATATTGTAAGATCATCGCAAATCACAAAGAGGTCCCCACCCCTAATATTGTATATACAGCACAGTGATCCCTAATTTATCACTTTTAATAGGGACAAGAAAGTGAAAAACTACGATGTAATGTTACACCTCCCACCCTTAACCAATATTCCCTCTAATTTTTCATGTGTCTGAGCAGACACACAAGCTCCCTGAGCACACTGAGGACCATTGTGAGCAACATCAGATGTGTACGCTGTGGCCACACACCAGTATCACACCTGTTCAACACCTTGGATCGTAGCAAATTATATGGCTTATTAAAAGAATGAAATTAAAGCAGCAATTTGTAATTGTTTACTTTTAATATAATGGATTTGGACCACTGAAAATGAAAATTACAAAAATGACATTGTTCATAAGATGTGTACTATGTTATATGTGAGAGTACTGCTATAACCATAGGGAGAGTCCTGCTTTGGCCTGGAAAAGGTCCAATTGTGGCATAGGTGAGTTAATAAATTAAACATAATGAACAACCACAATGGGAGTATATCAAACTCCCATATTAAAACTGTTCAGACAATAAGAACGCTCAAGATTCCTATTCTCCTTGCTTAAGCAGCTATACAGGACAGGTAAAAAAAAAAAAAAAAAGAAAAAATTTCACTCAGTTTCACCGCTTGTTCTTCTATTTGCACATACTGTACTTTGTACTCTGACAGCCATTCCATCTTAAACGAACCGCATTTCTTTTTTACTTTGGCTTGAAGAGTGTAGTATTGCTGCCCGTTCCTTTCGCCATGATAAGGGGTTAGCATTTGCATCTCTACTCCGCTGCACTGTTGTTGACTAGCTAACCTGCAAGGCACGTATGGGCTGTGTCGCGTAAGTGAACTGTGTCACAATTTTGTTGGTCTAATTAACTCAAATATATCGGTTCTAAAATTAGATACTAATTAATACTGTTGTGCTTGCAAAAATTGGCAGTGGAATATTGCTGCCGTCAATCAGCACAGGAGTAACTCACTTTTCACTCTTTCTTTTTCTCCGCACCCACCCAGGTCATGCACCTCACAACTGTAAACAATTGTGGTGTAGTAACCCACCAATGGGTGTGTCGCATTGCCATATCGAACACACCAATAAGAGCAATGCGCTGGCCAGAGCCGTATAGACCCTAATCACATGACGTGACAACGACGCCTCCGCGCCATATTGTCCGTCTACTCGTCTTGTTGATGCATTACCGCTACGTAAATTCCTCCTATTATGGCGTGTTTTTCTGCTCGTTAACATTAATAATCAAAATGGTGAAGGCGTGTGTGGGCAGTTGGTTGCAATAACAGAGAAGATAGACGGAGAGACTTCAAGTTCTACCGTATTCCGAGAGACCCGGAGAGGAGAGCGTGATGGACTGCTGCAATTCGACGAGAAAACTGGGCTCCAAACGATTACTACGGATTATGTAGTAGTCATTTTATATCTGATAAGATGCATTTAATATATATTTAGAGGGTTTGGGGCTGACAACCACAATTAAGATCATTGCGAGGCTAATCGCCGACAACATACAGTTTCAAATTCAAGATGCTTATTTCTTCCACCATCATTACATTTTGAATAATATTTAGCTGGTAAAAGGTGAAAGAAGCTGGCCTCGTCTACGGATCATCAGTTGAACAGGTGTGTCCAAATCTTTTGCAAAGGGGGCCAGATTTGGTGTGGTAAAAATGCGGGGGGCTACCTTGGCTGATTTACATAGAACAATATATTTAAACAAATTTTTGCAAGCCCTTCTGTGTGTCACATTTGCTTTATAATTTTTTTAAATTCATAATTTCAACAGTCTCGTCTTTGTGGCTTTCTCTTTCGACACTCGGACTCTTGCGAAATACTGCTGCTGTGAAATTAAACTAGCTTCAAGTTGCTATAATTTCTCGCTGCGTATCTTCCCTGTAATGTTGTCGTACATGTCAGCGTGTCTTGTTTAGTAATATTGCGTCACATCGAACTCTTTGAAAACAGCGACTGTCTCTTTGCAAATGAGGCAGACACAGTTGTTGCGTGTTTTATTGAAGAAATAGTCCAATATCCACCTATCCTTGAAGCGTCGGCCATCGCAGTCAACTTTTTTTTTTTTTTTGATTGTCGCCATTTTAGAAATCACACAGGGTAATGTTGCTTAGAGTGCTGCTCTTAAAGTTTTTCAAACTTTCGTGAGAATAGGCTGATTTTGTGTGGACAAGATAGTTGAAGATATCAGGGTAGCAGATGTCAGGCAGAGAGGGCGAAGACAGCGGGTCAAAAAATATCGATTTAGGCATCAAATATGGATCTGGCGAATGGATAGACTGAAGCTTTTCCACATAACGCCTTTGAGTTCACAGCGTCTGAAAGCACTGGGGCTTCCATGAATTGCTCTATAAACTGAACGACTAATTGAAACCATTGAGAATAGGGCTAAACAGAGACGGACAATATGGCGGCCGGATACAGCGACACGTCATTCTGTGACGTTGGTGAGTAGGGTCTATAAAGAGAGTCGTGACACTCCCATAGGGATCCATTATACGATTTTACTTCCGGGTTTTCCGGGAAGTGGAGCCTTGCGTAGTTTCATACATGGCTTCGACGAAGGCGGACCGCATTCATACAAATGGCTTGCTGTCAAGTATATGTGCATGGCGTAATTATACATATATTTTATCTTGATGACAAGCGATTTTCTCCTACTTTTTAAGCTGACTCTGCTAACAGGCAATGTATCGCCGGGGATACATTCATTAAGTCGCTACCTCTTTTAAACTGTCATGTCTTTCAGAGGCCCTTTGTGACGTTCACACTCATCTATATTTGTGAGTATTAGTAGACGATTGGCTTTCCCGTCCTGATTAGCTCGATTTTGTAAGCTTTGAACTAAGGTATCACCCTCATGGAAGAGTGCCAAGTCAATGCATGGCAACCTGTATTCTGTACACCAAAAATGTTGGACATTATTATATTTTAGAGATCTGTATAGATTGAAAAGTGATGTCAACAAACAATAAAGACAATTTTTTTTCATAGAAAACTAATTTTATATTTTTAGGTCACATTTTCATGATCTGCTTCTGCTGGGGACTGCTGCTGGTGCCTGCTGGCTGTGGCCACGAAGCCCATTCTCAAATAGCAAAAAAACCTATCCAAAAAGCCTTTTATTTCATGTTTTGACAGCTAACCATTACCATCCATTTTTTCTGCTGCTCTTGTTCTTTGGGGAAACCATGCTGCACAACCAACCATCGCATGCCACTGATCTATAAAATGTAAGGTGTAAACTATGAACCATGCCACCAATTTAACCAATTTTTCAATAAAAAATTATGCTCTTCATCAAAGGGTAATAGGTTATTGTTATAGATTACACCATGTTAAAGAAAATAAAACAAAATTTTGCCTGTTTTGTAATCATTTTATTTGTGCTGCTTGGGTCCAAACTAAATGAAAAATGCCTCTAAAAAGGTACAGGTTTGGTTTTGCTCAAATTAGAGGCTATATTCAAAATTTGAGTAAAGCGGGAAATATTTGTTAAACGTAATTTCTTTGTGTTTCAGGTCAAACAGTCTATAAAATAAGGAATGTGTACACACACAGACACACATACTAGTGTATATATATATATATATATATACATATACAGTGCCTTGCAAAAGTATTCGGCCCCCTTGAATCTTGCAACCTTTCGCCACATTTCAGGCTTCAAACATAAAGATATGAAATTTAATTTTTTTGTCAAGAATCAACAACAAGTGGGACACAATCGTGAAGTGGAACAACCTTTATTGGATAATTTAAACTTTTTTAACAAATAAAAAACTGAAAAGTGGGGCGTGCAATATTATTCGGCCCCTTTACTTTCAGTGCAGCAAACTCACTCCAGAAGTTCAGTGAGTATCTCTGAATGATCCAATGTTGTCGTAAATGACCGATGATGATAAATAGAATCCACCTGTGTGTAATCAAGTCTCCGTATAAATGCACCTGCTCTGTAATAGTCTCAGGGTTCTGTTTAAAGTGCAGAGAGCATTATGAAAACCAAGGAACACACCAGGCAGGTCCGAGATACTGTTGTGGAGAAGTTTAAAGCCGGATTTGGATACAAAAAGATTTCCCAAGCTTTAAACATCTCAAGGAGCACTGTGCAAGCCATCATATTGAAATGGAAGGAGCTTCAGACCACTGCAAATCTACCAAGACCCGGCCGTCCTTCCAAACTTTCTTCTCAAACAAGGAGAAAACTGATCAGAGATGCAGCCAAGAGGCCCATGATCACTCTGGATGAACTGCAGAGATCTACAGCTGAGGTGGGAGAGTCTGTCCATAGGACAACAATCAGTCGTACACTGCACAAATCTGGCCTTTATGGAAGAGTGGCAAGAAGAAAGCCATTTCTCAAAGATATCCATAAAAAGTCTCGTTTAAAGTTTGCCACAAGCCACCTGGGAGACACACCAAACATGTGGAAAAAGGTGCTCTGGTCAGATGAAACCAAAATTGAACTTTTTGGCCACAATGCAAAACGATATGTTTGGCGTAAAAGCAACACAGCTCATCCCCCTGAACACACCATCCCCACTGTCAAACATGGTGGTGGCAGCATCATGGTTTGGGCCTGCTTTTCTTCAGCAGGGACAGGGAAGATGGTTAAAATTGACGGGAAGATGGATGCAGCCAAATACAGCAACATTCTGGAAGAAAACCTGTTGGTATCTGCACAAGACTTGAGACTGGGACGGAGATTTATCTTCCAACAGGACAATGATCCAAAACATAAAGCCAAATCTACAATGGAATGGTTCAAAAATAAACATATCCAGGTGTTAGAATGGCCAAGTCAAAGTCCAGACCTGAATCCAATCGAGAATCTGTGGAAAGAGCTGAAGACTGCTGTTCACAAACACTCTCCATCCAACCTCACTGAGCTCGAGCTGTTTTGCAAGAAAGAATGGGCAAGAATGTCAGTCTCTCGATGTGCAAAACTGATAGAAACATACCCCAAGCGACTTGCAGCTGTAATTGGAGCAAAAGGTGACGCTACAAAGTATTAACGCAAGGGGGCCAAATAATATTGCACGCCCCACTTTTCAGTTTTTTATTTGTTAAAAAAGTTTAAATTGTCCAATAAATGTTGTTCCACTTCACGATTGTGTCCCACTTGTTGTTGATTCTTGACAAAAAATTTAAATTTTATATCTTTATGTTTGAAGCCTGAAATGTGGCGAAAGGTTGCAAGGTTCTAGGGGGCTAAATACTTTTGCAAGGCACTGTATATTAGGGCTGTCAAAATTATTGCGTTAACGCGCGGTAATTAATTTTTTAAATTAATCCCGTTAAAAAATTTTACGCAATTAACGCACATGTCCCGCTCAGACAGTATTCTGCCTTTTGGTAAGTTTTACAGCAAGGCTTTTTGTGCTGTCTAACAGCGAACTCTCGTGGACGCTTTGCGACATGGTTTATTGTTTTCTTGCCAGTTCAATATGGTTGCACGACGTCTCGGGCTGACGCCTACGTTGTAATGTTGTGCTTATATGATCCTTGGAAAAGATTTGTCCGTAAGTATGGTTGTTGTAAAGAATGTACATATTATGTAAGTGAGCGAAATGTTATATTTTTTGCATGAGACGCTTTTTGTTTATGTTTAGTGAACCTGTATAGCGTGCTAAGTTAACGTTGTTGCTAATGCAATGCTTGTGTACTTTTTTTTTGTAGTTTTAAGACGGTCTAAAGAGGACAATGGGTTGAGGCCATTTTATTAATAAATCAGATGAAAAAGGAAGAAGTCTGATTATTAAGGCGTCGTTCACTAGCTGTCTAGCTTTGGAAAAAGTAGACGCTTCGGAGTGAGGACAGCATAGACAGATTTAAATGACAGTAGAGTGAAATGCCCACTACAGTCCTTATGTACCGTATGTTGAATGTATATATCCATCTTGTGTCTTATCTTTCCATTCCAACAATTTATTTTACAGAATATATATATAATTTACAGAAAAATATGGCATATTTTATAGATGGTTTGAATTGCGATTAATTATGATTAATTAATTTTTAAGCTGTAATTAACTCGATTAAAAAAATTTAATCGTTTGACAGCCCTAATATATATATATATATATATATATATATATATATATATATATATATATATATATATATATATATATATATATATATATATACATACACAGTGGGGAGAACAAGTATTTGATACACTGCCAATGGGAAAACCCATTGGCAGTGTATCAAATACTTGTACTGTATGTAATGCTGTATATTTATATAAGCATTAGAAAGTACACCAGTAAAGATAAGTGGAAAATAGAATTTAAAAGTCGTGACCTCAAACTTTTTGGGAAACAAAAGTGTTTTTATATGTCAATGCGACGAGATTGGCTTCCACAATGTGCACAACTTTATTTAGCTCTCCCCAACTTGAATTTTTTTTTTTTTTTTTTTAATTTCAAGCTCAAAAGTTTGTCCAAGTTTGTGTCAGTGGCTGTTCTCTTATTTTGATTGCACATCTGAGCAATGGTTTGGTCAGATGACAGATGGTAAAGAAAGAAATTAAAACTGTATAATTTTTTAAAGTAATCTCTGAATATAACATTTAAACTTTGACGGCAGTAACAATAATACAGTATGAATTGTGCTTAGCAAATCTATGCCAGTTCTGAATGGCATGCTTCACCTTAAAATTGCATTCTCCGGGTATCTTGTCAGGTTGCACGATGGATGATTGGCTAGCAGGTCTGCCTAACAGTGCTGAGATCATACGGTCCAGCCTTCCTGTGTGGAATTGATGCAGTCTACCTTGGCTTTTGTGAGTTGTCACCCAGCACAACCGTTTCTCAAATTACTCTAGATATTCCCAGGATGCGAATGTGATGGAATTTGTGCCCTTCAATATATCCATAATGGATGGGTGGGCATTTTCTGAACGCAGATGAGGGTGGAATAGACGTAACCCACCTCATTTTCCTGACAGCTTCCGACCACATAGAGGAAAAGGTCTATGCTGTTCTTATAGACTATGGTCATTCCCTCCAGGAAAGCAATTTCATCTAGAGAAAGAAAGAAAGACAGACTGAGAAAATAGTGAAAAATTTTAAAAAATCACCTTGCAAAATATATGCAGTGGTACCTCTACTTACGAATATTTTTACATACAGAATTTTACACGCCTCAACGGGAAAATATTGCCTCTTGCTGCGAGAGAAATTTCAGTATACGAAAGGGAAAAAAATACAGTATGGCTGGTACTCCCAGTTTACTGAACGTAACATACTTATAGCTGCTCTGCGATTGGCTATTGCCAAGCATTCCTGGCATCCAATTGGCTAAGAGGGACCTCTACTGTGTGTGTGTGTGTGTGTGTGTGTGTGTGTGTGTGTGTGTGTGTGTGTGTGTGTGTGTGTGTGTGTGTGTGTGTGTGCGCGTGTATGTGTGTGCGTGTGTGTGTGTGTATCCATACCTGTCAACCCAAGGCCTTTGGCAATCTTACAAATAGTGACGTATGCCCTTACAAATTGGTGAGTAATCTTACAACATTTTTTACAGTGTGCAATTTGAAACAAAAATAAAACTGAATTTTTAAAATAATATGAATTTATTGGTAATATTGTCACATATAACCAGGTGCAATCAAAGAACAATCAATATCTTCAGTTACATCATGATTACTAAAATTTAACAGTGACTTTTGTTAAAACTGTTTCATCATTTAAAGATAGATCCGAGTCAAGATTTTGCCGATTTAGGAGTATTTTAGATAACAAGTTACTTCGGTTCGCTAGGAAGGTTCAGTACAACAGAGCCTTTATGAGAAGTCTACTGCTTTAAGATGGCGGCTGTTTACTAACGCTGCTGAGTCTGTCATTTCGCAGCTAGTTCTATATGCATGTGATATCTAATGTAGCATCAAGTGGGCGTAGATTGTAGGCTATCGGCTACAGTCAGGAAATATTGGAGCCACCTAGCCTAGCTTCCCGTTTGCAACAGTGTCACAACACTATTCCCTCCTTCCCACTCCCCTCTCCGTTTATCTGACTTTTCTCGCGTCATTCAACCAACATAGTAACGCATAGTAACGCACATTGTCTCATTGCTGAAACGGTGACAAAATCCGAACAGAGAAAAAAAACGTAATGCACGAAAAACGTACAGATTTTGAACGTACGGCGTATACATTTAAAAATCAGTACTCACTTGTACAAATTATGCCGAAACCGTACAACTTGACAGGTATGTGTATCCCGCCCAACGTCCTCTTCATATGCCCCTCATATTCCGCAAGCTTTACATGAGTGTATTAACTTTTATTCTTTACTCTATTCTTGGTTCTTTACATTATGCACAACTCTGATTTTATGTTTATTGCACAATAATCTTATTGTAACATGTATTTGTTCCATGTTTTGATGCATTTCTATGCATTATAAAAGATTTATGTCTGAATTTTGGGGAGATTAGGGAATTTAAATGGAAAAGGCGTCTCTACTCACAGAATTTTCAAGTTACAAAACTACTTCCAGAACCAATTAATTTTGTAAGTAGCGGTACCACTGTATAGTATACACAGGCGTGAGAGAGCTGACCTCCTCTCTTTGACCTTGACCTCATGACCCCAACATTTATTTACCTCTTCGATTTTATATGATAAACATCACGCAAGTTTGACCATAAATCCCTTTAATCATTCTTGAGTTATCTTAAACACAAACTTGCAGACCAAGAAAGGTCACAGAGGTCGAAAAATTATTTTGCGATAATTTGATAACGGATTTTAAATCAAATTTGCAGAGTAGGAATTTGGCTGCTTAGGCGGAGGTCTGCTCTCAGGGTGCTGTTATGCAATGCTATAGACAAGTTTCCGAGGTACTTCCGCTTTACTTCCGCATTTGTGCTCGTGACTTCTGTTTCACACTTTCTCCATCCAAAACAACAGTGGAGCTGGACTAAAATTACTCATCAAAATCCTTCAAAAAAGACAATTTGGAAATACCATCTGCCATCATCACGGCATGGGAGGACAACATGTTCATGGAGGCAGATGTGGAACCAACCAACCAACACCAACCAAGCCCGTGCCAACACCAACACCGGGTGTTAATGTAGCCATGTTGCCGCTGGTGTTATGGAAGGTATGTTCTTCCTATGCCTGCATTTTCATGTGTCTGGTGCTCAAAAAATACTAACGCTAAAATCTTGTCCATGAAACAAATTGTTGTCTTTGATATTGTTATGATGATGATGATGATTGTAATTATGATGATGTTCAATATTATTTACTACAACTACTGTAGTGTTGTGGCTGCAACACATGCTATCTGCTGCTAGCCTGTTGCTAATCAGTACGTGTAGGATGGCATCATTATGTAAACGCATAAATGTAAGTGTTACAAGTTTTTTGTTTTTTTTTACAGGTGGAAAACTGTTAGGCAAGGGAAGATTTGATGTGCCTCACAACAACACTTACTGTACATCGATGCACATATATCGAGACTAAAGTACTTGCGTTCTATTTTGATGAGGGAAGGCCCGACTTATGCTCCACCTTTGTAAATATTTTTTTTTAAATAATTTGAATGACAGAAGAATGACATACTATTTTTGTTCATATGTACATACCTTGTAGTATTTCCTTGTAACAACAAAATCCGTGTCGGCCCTTCTGCATTCGGCAACTGTAATATTATTTGTAATTTCACCTCATTTTGGTCACTCAAGTGGCAGGCGTATGAATCTACACCTTACGTCAACACAGGCTGACAACACAGGTTGTTATAATTTTGTCCATGAATGATCAACGAAGTGATAACAACAAACATACAGTACAATCTTTTAGGTATGTCGTTAGGTTTAAAGCACATACTTAGTTTATTGCCTGCAGCTGGTTTCGATTTAAGGCGTAAGGCGAGGTAGATCCAGACTGGCGCTTCGAAACTGGAAGCTGTTCAAAACATTCCACTTCCAACCATATATAGAGGCACTTCCAGGAGTTCACGCACAGCACAGAAAGTCTCGGAGTCTCATCTACGTCATTCTGAATCCATTTTGTGGGTTCCTGTGGTTTGATTTTGCAGTTTTAACTTTGTCAACACACTGCTTACTTCAATCGCACATGTTGTTCAGTCTAAACCGGACGTTCCGAGCAAAAATTATCAAAGATGGCGCTGCCCATGTTTCGCTCAGGAAACTTGTCTATACAGTAAACAAATGCCTTTAAGGTGATAGCAGACCATATTTTGGACACAATCCATCCAAAAAGAAAGTTACAGAAAAGGCTTAATAATGAAATTAGATCCAAATTAGTCTTCCTTTCTCAACTGCCTTGGCCCCGCCCACTAAACATTTTCTAAACAGAAAATTTACCACCCAGACTGAGCAGCAGATGTTTGCAGTCTGCTAGCATACTATCTATAGGCTTGTTGCCGTGTGAGCATTCTGTCATTCTGTCAACATGTACTAGCTAGCACAGTGCTAGAAAGCTAGAAATTATCATCAATTCTGGTTGTGATGTCACCACCAGAAATACTGGGAAAAAAAAGTGGGTGTGCATTTTTTGGGGTGGAAAAGCTATTAAATTTGTTTTTAAAAAAAAAAAAAAAAAAACAGCCAAATTTGAGTTTCTACATGTAAATTTACATTAGTCAATTTAAATTTTTTGACATGGTCACTATTTCATAGCACCTTTAACCCTGAAATTACACATCAACCAATTTAACTTAATGTACAATGAAATTAAAACAACAATATCTCCAATTTTCGGTGGTCTATATGTGCCAAATAAATACTGTAAGAAAGGTTGAAATCTGTGCTCTTGAGTCTTGCTGACAGCAGCGCTCAATGTCAAATAAAGTTTTTTTTCCCCGACACTTTAAAGAAGCCTCATGATTCAACAGGCCGGTGTGATCATTGGACATCCGACTGCACATTTTTAGGGTACTATCATGAAATGTGACACAGCCTGACCCAACTGACACGTAACACCCGGTGGAAAAATGGCTTTAGAGCACACACACACACAGACACACACACAAAAAAAAAAAACACTATGAAAGATAACACACTGTAGATAAACCTACTGTCAGCTTTGTAGGTCTTGTTGAAAATGTTCTTCTCGAAGTTCCTTTGCTCCTTGGTGGTGGGATACAGCTCAGGGTCATAGTACTGTAAAATAGGTTTAGAGCATTTTTCTTTTAATTTCTGCATTGGCTCATTTTGTTACTGTTTTTAAATAATACATTTCAAAGAAGTAAGGGTAAGCTGTTTCTGTTTGAGTCTATGAATACTTGTGGTGAAATTTAAAGTGCCTCTGACACAAAAAAAGCATGTTTATTTTATATTAAACACTTTATTTTATGCTCCTGAATGAAATGGACCGCTTGGATCTGTGTGGAAGCGATCGATATATTTACCGTGATTTTCAGACTATAAGCCGCTACTTTTCCCCCCTCATTTTGAATCCTGCGGATTATAGTCCAGTGCGGCTTATTTGTTGATTTATTTGGGTTAATAGGTAACACTTTGGTTGACAGCGGTATCATAAGACTGCCATAAGGCTGTCATAATTATGGCATGCCATTATCATAGACATTAATGAATGCTTATGACGGATGTCTTTAAGTGTCATCCGGCAAATTATGTAACTAACTCCATTTATGTCCAGCTCGGATCTTTTACATCCATTCAAAAGGGAGATAATTTGTCAGATGACACAAAATGGCATCTGTCATAAGCATTCATTAATGCTCATGGCAGTGTCATGTCATAATTATGATAGTGTTATGACAGTCTTATGGTACCACTGTCATATAAAGTCTTACAAAATACCATAATTGGCGATTAATGAAACAGTTAGAACAGTAATTGAAGAAATAATTAGCACACTACATGAAATTTGATTGTTATTTACATTTGTAGCACTGCAATGCATGCTAGGAGGCATGTTGGACGACAACAATGTTGACCGCAGGTGGCAGGAGAAGTTGACTGTCTCCCCAAAGAGAACAGTGATGGCCAAATGAAGCTTCTTGAAACCATAAAGTTTTACAGCCAATTGGTTCAAAGCTTCGTGGTGGTTCATTTGGTCTTATGACAGTCTTATGATCCCGCTGTCAAATAAAGTGTTACCGGTTAATATCTTTTGGTGTAAATATCCCATAATACAGTGAGGACAGCTGCAGCTTATAGTCCGGTGCGTCTTATCCATGAACAAATGCTGTTTTGGTGGGTGGCAGCTTACAGTCAGGTGCGCCTTATCATGCGAAAATTACGGTATTCAATTTTTTGACTCCCGCACTACGAAAATGATGACTTCCAGCCACAGTCTCGAATTGAGAAAGAAGGCAATTGTGACGTCAGTGGACTAACCATCTTCACAATACAGTCATTAGTATCGTATGCAGAAGGACTGGGGATTCAGCTGATTTTGCAGATTAATTTGTTTATTTTTTGTGTCGCGCCAGCCCAATGGGCTTCACCAGGGAGATTGGTGTGAAGTTTTTGGGATTTCTAAAACATCCTGCTCACCATGAGTAACGGGCAATACAAGTGAGACAATGGAACAACCACTGGATGGATGCATGAGTAAGCTACGTGTTTTACGTTATGTCAAATACTGGGATCATGGTAAACATTTTAATAAGGACGTGGCTTGCATTTTGTGGTTTGACAATGCTCCCTGTCCACCTACAAGGCCACTCGGCCAACCACCGGCGGCTTGTCGCACAGCATGGTTGCTGGCCGATAAAAGCGTGCCTCGGCTTGGACCCGGGAAGCACCCCGCTCTCGTCTCGATTGTGTCCATTTTCGTGTTGCACGTGTATGTTTATGATGTAACTTGTTTATTTAGCACCCTTGGATAACACTGAGAGTTCAACTGAATGTAAAATAGGGCCTATTCACCGCCACAAAGCTTTGGGAGCAAAATATAACAGTGCAAAATTTGACAGAACACTGGCGAGGAGCAGGGCCTGCCTGCTCCTCGCCGGTGTTCTGTCAAACACTGTCAAACACCGGCTCGTCATAGCCGAAACTTGCTCGCCACCGGGGGCTGGCCGTTCGGTGAAGACAATCAACCCCACTGCCGTGTGTGACATGAGTCAGGGTAGTTTTTTGTGATTTTTCATTTTCGAAAGGCGAGAAAAAGACTTGGAAAAGCCACGCGGTTCAGGTGAGCATGTCGCCTAGCTGTCACACTTCCTGTTTTTTTTTTTATGCTCTTCCTCCATCTCCGAAGCCTGAGCAGGGAAATGACAAAAGCCAGACTAACTACGGTGGCATAAAAAAGTGTTTTTGGGAGGTTTAAGAAGTCGACAAGTTTTGACCATTATGCAGTAGTTTTGCCGTTGTACTGAATAAAAGAATTTTTAATATTTTATATTCCATTTAGCACAAGACTGTTATTTGTCATGACGATACCATTTATTTAGCAATTGGGGAAAAATACTTAGATAAAAGAAATATCATGTAAAAATATTGGAGAACAGAGATGAAAACAATGATGACATTTACTCTGCCAATGTAATCACCCAGCTGGGGACGCTAGAGTGCTATAATGACAGGCGGGGCTAAACGGCAGATTAAAAGACTAATTTCTCGTCATCTGCGCTTTGCCATATTGTTGTATATAGTCAAATCGTCTCAAAATATGATTTTAATTCACATAATAATGCTATTTAAGACTTTTTTTTAATCCTGTCACAGGAAATTTAATATTGTTCCAGGTGGTGCTGTGGGGGAGGAGTCACCAGTAAATATGTTGCCTGGGACACCAATTTGGACAGGCACAACCCTGGAAGTTCATCGAATTGTATTTATTGATGTGTGAAGTTGATCAGTTTGATTAGCCTGTATTACTTCGCAGTTTTTTTTTTTTTTTCAGTCTGCACTATCACCTTGAGAAAAAATTGAAAAAGTGTCAAATGGATCATTTATGTATGACTGTCAGCTATTTTTTTTGTAGGGTGGTTTGTTGGGGTTGTGTGTGGGCTGTTTATGTGTATGTTGACGTGTTGTTCATAAACACTGAAAACCTGTCCATTTAAGTCTATGATTCTATGAGTCTATGAATATGATGGTGCTTGCACTGCAAAAACACATCTACTTAAAACAAGTTAAATTCCCTTGTTTACAGTGTAAATCTACTAGAAATAAGTGTGCTTCAGGTAAATTTTATAAATAGTGGTCGCAAATAAGCCCAACAGACTTATTTTAAGCAATAAATAGCTGATTACAGCTACATTACCCCTACTTAATAATGCGACAGTTTTTCCTTGTAGCAATAGTACGACTTATATCTCTTCTTTATTTGGTCCTAATATGCACTACATTACCACAACAATAATAGTCCTTATGTTACCGGACCCTCGTCCATTGACAACTTAAATCTTTACTAAATACTTTAAAATACTCAACCTAAATCTAGTCATCATCTAAAGCGTGTAAAGGAACAATTTGTATTTGACGTGGTACTTAATAGCACTTAAATAATGAGCAATAGATATTCATTTAGACATATTGTTAAATTTTTCAAATTATAAATTAGAATGAATCTCATTTGCAAAGCGTGGCGGCTTTTATTTTGGTGTTGTGGTGCGCCACAATCTTTATTTGTAGGGGAAACCCTGCGTAATATTTACTTAAAGTAACTGAAATAATATGATGTATTCATCTGTTAACTATTCTATAACACTCAAAACAAGACACAAAATTTTTTTTACTCATTGTTTCAATGAGTTCAGACTAGGGCTAGAGCAAAAAAAAACATTTCCTGATTTGAAAATATAAGATAAATACACTTCAAAAAGTGTTAGTAATACTGCATTCGATAGTTTCCACTCTGTACATTCGTCATAACTTTCCCAGAAGTGAACAATGATAAATTCATCTATTTTGTCTTTTTTTCCTGTATTGTCTGACACTGAGTAAAAAAAAAAAAAAAATGTATTCGCCGCCTGACTGCATGCACCGAACCGTGATACCTATACCGTAATTACACTTTAGTAATGATATACAAAAATTAGCCTGAGTTACAGGGGTATGAAAAAGTATCTGAACCTTTTGGGATTTCTCACATTTCTGCATAAAATCACGATCAAATGTGATCTGATATTTGTCAAAATCACACAGATGAAAAAATAGTGTCTGCTTTAACTAAAACCACTCAAACATTTTTATATTCTAATGAGGATAGTATGCAAACAATGACAGAAAAAATAAGTAAGTGAACCATCACATTTAATATTTTGTGGCCCCCCTTTGGCAGCAATAACTTTAACCAGACGCTTCCTGTAGCTGCAGATCAGTCTGGCACATTGATCAGGACTAATCTTGGCCCATTCTTCTCTACAAAACTGCTCTAGCTAAGTCAGATTCCTGAGATGGTTGGCATGAATCGCTGTCTTTAGGTCATGCCACAGCATCTCAATGGGGTTCGAGTCTGGACTTTGACTTGGCCATTGCAGAACGTGTATTTTATTCTTCTGAAACTATTCTGAAGTTGATTTACTTCTGTATTTTGGAGCACTGTCTTATTGCAGCATCCATCCTCTTTTTAGCTTCAACTGTCTGACAGACAGCCTTGGGTTTTCCTGCAAAACATCCTGATAAACTTTGGAATTCATTCCACCATTCATTATTGCAGGTTGTCCAGGCCCCAAGGTAGCAAAACAGCCCCAAATCATGATGCTCACTCCACCATGCTTCACGGTGGGGATGAGGTGTCGATGTTGGTAAGTTGTTCATTTTTCCTCCACACATGAAGTTATGTTATGTGTTATTTTACCAAAACATCTGTGGAGTGCCATTTTGCGAACATTAAATGAGCAACACTGTTTTTTAGACAGCAGTGGCTTCCTCCATGGAGTCCTCCCATGAACACCATTCTTGACCATAGTTTTACATATAGTTGATGTGTGCACAGAGATATTGGACTGTGCCAGGGATATCTGTAAGTCTTGAGCAGACACTCCAGGGTTCTTTTTTTTAACCTATCTGAGTATTCTGCGCTGAACTCTTGGCGTCATCTTTGGTGGACGGCCACTCCTTGGGAGAGATGCAACAGTGCCAAACTCTTTCCATTTGTAGACACCTTCTCTGACTGTCGATTGATTAACATCCAGACTTTTAGAGATGATTTTGTATTCTTGCCCGGCTTTATACAAATCAACAATCTTTGATCGCAGGTCTTCAGATGATGCACATCAGACAATTCTTCTCATCAAGACATTTCTTACCAGGTGTGTGTTTTATAGTTGGCAGGACAGCTTTAAACCACTCATCAGTAATTGGGCAAACACCTGATTTTAAAATGTTTGGTAAAAATTGGTTTCAATTGCTCTTTAAGTCTCCTTAGGCAGAGTGTTCACTTACTGGTTTTTCCCTCTTCTGTCATTGTTTGCATGCTATACTCATTGAAATACAAAAACCTAGAAATGTTTGGGTGGTTTTAGTTAAAGCAGATACTGTATTTTCATCTGTGTGATTTTGACAAAGATCAGCTCACATTTGATGGTGATTTTACGCAGAAATGTGAGAAATTCCAAAAGGTTCAGATACTTTTTCATACCACTGTATCACCTTATTTTCATTATCTTTAATAGGGTATTAAGATTACCTTTGACAGGAGTCTGTTGCCATCATTGTCAAGTATGAAAACTGCTTTCACTGTGTAGAGGGAAGGTTCCTGCAAAGAAGCAGGATGTATACGTTTCACTTTGCAAATGGGTTCATCAAAACATGTCTTCAGTACAGCTGCTGTTTGTGCCATTTTCACATCTTAAAAAAAAATAAAAGCAGCATGACAATGTACGATCTGGTTACTAGGCGTGCACCATTCACAATTTCTTTTTTTTGCTGTTGTTCCATGTTCAGTCCAAATCCAGATGTGGATGTAATAATCTTTCATCTGTCCTTTTTCAGAGGAGTTTTATAGACCCGGGACAAAGTTCTGTTATGCACTGACTAGCACAGATTCACAGTCAGAGTGTATCACAGAACTTAGACCAGACACTTCAAACTTATTTGCAGCTTGTATTAAGTTTATCCTAAGAGGAATGAGCATGGAGATAACCATAAAATGAGGATGATGTTTCTCCCTTTCTTTATCATGTGTAGCACCTCGTGCGTAAAAGAGCAACAAATATAAAATGATTACTTCCATCACTGATATATATGGCACATTGTCATGCTAACATTTTCACACAGGATTTACACAGACATATCGCAGGAGGCAGGACTGGAGGTAGCAGAATATAATAGAATACAGTTATCTCGTGCTACTTGGCGCTTCACCTTTTGTGGATTCAGTGCATCGTGGGGTTTTAAAAAAAATCATCAAAAAATATGCATTGTTTCATGTTCAGGTGCGAAAATGTTTTGCAGCAAGATATAAATGACTCAGGGACTTTGTACAAACCCACAGGCACACATAATGGGTAATGAGTAGGGATGTCCCGATCAAATGACGTGATTGGAAATCGGACCGATCACGCCATTTTTCAGAGGATTGGAATCGGGTGAAAAGGATCAGGTTTTTAATTTTAAAAAATTGATTTATTTTTCTTCTTCATGCTCGTACAGCCTCTTACCCTCCTTCCCTGTTGCTTTTCTTGCTTACTAGTACAGCTGGAGTTTGGTCCTTAAAGTTAACGATGATTGACAGGTTTCTGGATCTGGCAAGAAAAAGGCTTGGTAGCTCTACGTTCCAGGGCACAGTTCACAGTTTCAGCAGTGTGAGCGTCAAATCGTAAGTGAATTAGAGTTGACTCACTCATTGAAGCAATTGATAAAGACAAGTATTTTTCTTCGTTATTCGTAAAAATAAGCATGGGTTTTCTCCAGGTTCCTGCCACATCCCAATAACAATGAATGGTATGCTGATTAAACACTCCAAATTGTCCGTCGGTGTAGGTGTGTGGGTGGATCCTTGTGTGTCTATATGTGCCCTGTGACAGGCTGGCAACCTGTAAAGGGTTTATCCCGCCTTCTTCCTCATAATGTTAATTTTTGCCAATATCGTTCAGGCCCAATTTATATATATTTTTTACTTTGGGCAGAAGTGCAGAATATGAAATAGGTGAGAAACCCAATGCCATTTTTGTTCTCTGCCAATTAGAGCCCATCGAAAGTGTTTATTTGATCCAAAATGACTGTCATCTTGTCCTTCAAAGCGCATGTTAGCAAATCTGAAGCCAAATTATTCATTGCCGAAAAGATTTTTTGTAATGCGTGTCATTTTAAAGCTATTCTTAGAATAGAATCTGAAGTATATGAGATTAACTACAGAAATCTAAATTATACATGTTGAACACGACGTGCTATTGTTTTGAAATGTTTACCGGAAGTATGTTCGCTAAGCCACTAACAGTAAGCTTAACACTCCGTTTAAAAAAAAGAAAAAAAGTGCACTTCTCTTTTTGTCATGCAAGTGGTGTCAGCAATAGATTTTTTTTTTTTTTTTGCATTGTTTGCAAATGCGGCGAGTTTTCATGTTTGAAGTGTCACATTTTAACCGCAATTTTGCGTTTTGGAGAAGACTGCCAATGTTTTATAGCAGGCTAAAGTGGTTGGTACATAGTCTTTTTTTTCATTAGCCCCAATGTAGCAATGCTAATGTTTTACAATGTTTAATATAGATGTGTTTCCTTTTATTGTATGTCTGAACCCTAATAGCGTACCGCACGAATGCTATTTTTAGACCGCAAGGCTGCATGACGTCACCGTAAACCGGTCCTTGTGACGGCTCTGGCCGTTTAATTATTGTTTTTTAAGACTCTTTCAGTCAGCTGATCGTCGACTCTGCCAGCTGGCTGCTTCCCCTCCCACTGTGACGAAAGCTGATTGACGCCGAACTGACCGACGACGTCGCCGCCGTTGATTGGCCACGAAAAAGGCCGCCAAGCTTGAAAAGTCAGACGCTGTCAACTGACAGCTGAGGTCCCATTTGACAGCATTCGTGGCGCGGTCCTCCTTGCCAGCTGTTTGCTCGCCATCCACTCTCGTGTGCTTTGAGCGCTAGTTTGACACACTTCCGCTTTTTCGGTGAGGTCTTTTGTGTTTTGCCACTATTGGATCATTTTTGTTCACCACTGTATATTAGAGCAGGGGTCCCCAACCTATTCCACTAAGGCACACTGTGGGTGCAGGATTTCATTCTTACCAAACAAGATGACAACACTTTTTCCCCAATCTGGTGTTTTACAAGTGCAATCAGTTGATTGCAGTCAGGTGTGGCTTGTTTTAACAGAAGCCTCATTGGTTCAACTGTCTCTGCTGGATCGGCTGGAACAAAAACCAGGACCCACAGTGTGCCTTGAGGACTGGGTTGAAAACCCCTGCATTAGAGCACTGAAGCAGTTGGGGTAAGCTGCCATTTCTGTTCAACCCGTTTTCTCCTGTTTTGTTTAGTGTAAGAAACTAGGTTAGTGGCTGTCTTTTCTTTTTTCTTTTTCACGATCAGAGTTTAGTGAACAGGTGGGGTTTAAGTGTAGAATGCTTTTGTTTGTTGTTTTGGCCTGGGCTAACCCTGAAGCCACGCTTCATCCACATTTTGTATATATTGTTCATTGCGAGTTTGACTGTGCAAATAAATTTGTGCCACTTGTAAACTTGTGTGGCTCGTTTTATGCTACGCCCTTAGCGAGCCATCCGTCCATGGGACGTAACAGTCCTAGAGATGACAATCTTGATCCATAGTCTGCCTGAAGAAGGTACGCCATTTTGATATTTTTACTTATTGTTTAGCTTGGCGTTTTACCGTGCTGCTTCTGTCTGACAATGAATGACCTGAAAATTTTTTAAATTTTACTTATACATCACAACAGTCATGAAGCCCTATTTTTCTAAAATACGGATATTTAAATAAATTAGCCATATTTGGCCTTGGTCTTTTTGTAGTAGGCCTGTTCATGACTACATGTAGTCCCTAGATTTAACAGCTTTACCTTTTCTGTTGTAAAGAAACAAGCTTAGTAATGAAAAAATTAAAACTTTTCGTTGGATGTCACTGAGTAGCATTTGCGATCGCTACACAAAAATAGCATTGTAAATTAACCCCAAGAACGGTCAGAGACGAAAGACAACCAGAGGATATAATATCTATGAAAGACAGGGCATATGGTGGTAAAGGATAGCTTGTTAAAAGGAGAATGTCATCGTCAGTGTCATAAGGCAATGCACACAAGAAAAAGGTGTCGATAAGAAGGCTACCTCTGGATCAGGTTGGCTCTCTATCCCGTCTTTTTCAGCTCTCGACAATCAAGCCATCTCTTTAACTGAAAATTTGTATGTTCTTCCACATCTTTACCAGTGAATTTGGCACCACGGACATCATTTTCAGACAGAATTGGTAGGGTCAGCTCAGTAAACATCTCTTTCGTACACTATTTACATTCATCTAGCATGAGGGACAAACGTGAGTTTGACCCCCCTTGCGACAGTTGCTAAGGTCATGATTATTAATGAGCAAAGGTAATGTGTCACGTGCGGTACGCTATTCTATGGTGTGTTGATGACCAATAAACATCTGTGAAAGGAACTGGGTCTCATGCAATCAATATGCACGCATGCCGAGTGCATTCAGCACACGCAAACACACGCATGCACAAATATATGCATGTGGCGATAAATCGCAGCGGGGAAAATTACCGCCCTCATTTTTATTTACCGTGCGATTTATTGCATATCGCGACGAGTTTACTCATGGTTTGCTTTTTTTTCCTCGTACACATGCGTTGCTTGGATCAAGGTGTACCTCACATGCCCAACAGGTTTAGAAAAATGAATCTATCACATATATTTATCCATAGACTTCCCTATAAGTTGACGAGACAACTCCCACTAACATTCCCCAAAGCCTTCCCGTTGGGGGCCGGCCCAAACAGCTGAGTTAGCTTTGACTACAATAAAGTCAAACACACGCTCCGTTCACGCCTGATTTAGGTGGAAACAGGACAAATTTTTTTACAGCATATAAGCAGGAAGGATTGTCTCAAAGAGTGATTTGGTCGAGGATTCAAGGTAATTGTTATATAAAAGAGCCCCACGCATGCACTTCCAACTTAAAAAGGTTTACAACGGTTGCCATGTTGTATCCATACAGTGGCATAAATTTACATTCAAATTATCAGGTAATTTTCGACTAACTGCCTGTTTTTGGGCAAAAAAAAGTCATTTAGACTTTTCTTTGCCCATACAATACAAAATTCGCCTTTTACGTGTTTTATTTTATGTAACTTTTCAATCTAAAAATGACGAGGGCCAAGACGTGCCTCCGTGCTGAGGCAATAGTAACATCGGAATTCAACCAAAATAAGTTGTGATTGTATATAGAAAAATGCTAATTCTGCCTTTTAGAGTAAAATCAAGATGATTCTGCAGGCTTTCCTCAAGTATTAAGTTTCTAATGTGAAAATTGAGTATCTGCTGAACACTTGCACTAAATAGAAAAAAATTTAGGTTGCTATTTTGGCCAAAAACTTATAAATGTTAAATATTGCTATTGATCCTGAAAATATAGGTGATTATCTCTGCATTTGGTGATTTTTGTGCACTAGCGTAAAATTTGAGAATTTTATAGCCATTTTAAGATTTGCTATACTTGTATGGAAAATAATTCATCGGGATTTTACTAGGAAACGACTTTGAATTTTTTAATGTCGTTGCTCATGGAGACTCATATATGCCTAAGGGGGGTGCCTGTTTTGGTTGTAGGTCGCCAGCGGCTTTGATTTTTTTTTACTTTTAAGTTTTTGAAAATAGGCCCCCTACGGATCGGCCCTGAACCCGTCAACTGATAGTGAAGTCTATGATCTATCTATCACGTGAATCTATTATACATGCCGTCAACACTCAAGAGAAAGTGACGTTAGTAGTTCGCACATGCGCAGTCGCAAGCCGTTGTGATCCAGTAGCCCGTCGTGATCAGGTAGTGATACACCCCCATATAGCAGACCGACACTGAATAAACGTTGATTTTCCATCAAATTCATTAGTATGGTTGACATCGAAATTTTCGACATCATGTGATGTTGAAACAATATTGTTCTAGTATGTCAGGTGATGGTTGGGTTAAGATTGTTTTATAGTTGATGAACTAACGTTGACAAATAGTTGATTTATGATTGACCGGAAAATATGATTGAATTATCGATATGCGGGCGTTTTGGTCAAAAACATAACATTGATTCAGCGTTGTTCCAATATTATAGATAATCGAAATGACGTTTAGGTTTTGAAAGGATTTCAATGTTGAATCAACATTAATTGAGGGTGCAAAAATGACGTGGATTCAACGATATAAGATCGAAAGCGGAATGTTAATCCAACATCTTTTCAACGTCGGTCTGCTATCTGAGTCTGCGTAAAATGAGGGAATAAGAATTACAATGGAATAGTATTTTTTGGGGGGGGGGTGACCAGAATGGTTACCATCAGGAATGAGTCCATCAGTGACAGCACATGTGGGACGATTTGGAGATAAAGTCAAGAGTTGATTGTCACGATTTTTAAAAATATATATTTTTGTTATTATATTGAATTAGAGAGAGCAAGCGTGAAAGCGCGAAAGGGAGAGAGTGAGAGCGAGAGAAACAGTGGACGTGGCACCTACACTGCTCAACACGTCAATTGTACACAAGCAGTCAATGAAGTGGCTTATTGTCATAAGTAACACTGCCACGAACATCAACGCGTATTGGCTGTGTGTTTATTCTTAACAAGGAAGTTAAAGCTTTGAATACGATATCGGGTCACCCACAATGGTGTAAAGGAGTACAACACACCGTCACATAAGTTGTTGATAGGGATGTATTGGCAGTAGCAACGCTCTTATGTGCGCAAAGAATTAAGCAACACAAAAATGAAATATCTATCCCATTAAATAGAAAAAACACCCAGGGGGAAAAAATACTATCTATATATATATACACTGTAACTCAATATAAGCCGTATATTGCCTGCCAACCACAGCTGCCATGAGGAAATAAACAAGACACAACACCGCAATAGCATGAAAATTATGACTAACAGTCCTAGGTGAAAGTAAAAGACGTTTTTTGACGTCCTTTAAACGCCGGAGAAGCTCACCAGAGACGTGGAATCCATTGCCAAAGCACTCTTTCGTTCGATATGTTGACGTGGACACATCTGAGCTGTCACACCGCCTAGCATAGGGCTATTCCAGTCTATTTTTCCCCCTGGTAGAGCCGCCCTGGCTCGATCACGCTGCAGCCAACCAAATACAACCATATGCGCACAGAGTTCAACAGAGGGCGCTCAACACTATCTATCTATCTATCTATCTATCTATCTATCTATCTATCTATCTATCTATCTATCTATCTATCTATCTATCTATCTATCTATCTATCTATCTATCTATCTATCTATCTATCTATCTATCTATCTATCTATCTATCTATCTATCTATCTATCTATCTATCTATCTATCTATCTATCTATCTATCTATCTATCTATCTGTCTATCTATCTATCTATCTATCTATACAGTATGTATACATACTGTATATGCATACAAGTATGTATGTAGGAATGTATGGATGTATTGGATCAGGCTAGATGTCTTAAGATGGAGTCTGCTGTGTAACTTACGGCGGCCATCTTGTAACAGAAGACTTCTCTGGCAGTCTTGATTGTAGGGGACCTGAGGTGAGTGATTTACTGAACCGATATACTTCAACAAGCAGTCAACAACAACAACGACAAACAGTCCGATTCATAACAAACCGTATTATAGTGGCGATAATCTGATGTTGAAATCCACACACACACAAAAAAAGGTACGCAGTAAACTTACTGCACTTTTGACATTGAGTAAGTTGAAATTTATATGCCCACACTGGCTCTCAGCCAAAATATATTGGGGAGACTGGGGCAATGTGAGACATTTTTACATTTCTTCTCCTCCAAGCAAGCTAAAACAACAAAGCAGTAAAGTTTACATATTTCCTATTAATTTAGAATGTTTCTTAGCAGTGAACATTATCTGAATGTACTCAGGATTAATAGTATTGAAAATATAACTAATTTTTAATAATTGGCATTGTGTCGTACTTTACCCAATTTTAAGTGCAAACTGAGACAGACTAGAAAAGTGAACAGGCTAAAGTGAACCAATGAGGAGTAAGCTGATTCAGTTACTTTTTCCATCTTAATATCAAAAATAATAATTCCTATCATATATAATCATAATATCCTATCATATATAATATATCATATAATCCTAACAGGTCTTCGTTTCATTTCGGCTTTTCCGTTCAGGGGTTGCCACAGCGAATCACTTGACTCCATCTAACCCTGTACTCTGCATATTCTGCTCTTACACCAACTACCTTCACGTCCTCTTACATAAACCTCCTCTTTGGTGGTCGTCTAGACCACCAAAGAGGAGGTCCTTTTGCCAATATACTTACTATGTCTCCTCTGGACGCGCCCAAACCACCTCAGTCTGGCCTCTTTGACTTCTTAAAGTTTCTCTAACATGTTCTGTCCCTCTGATATTCTCATTCCTGAGCCTATCCATCCTGATCTTTCCCAAAGACAGCTTCAGCATCTTCATCTCATCCACCTCCAGCTCTGCCTCCTGTGTTTTTCCTCAGTGGCGCTGTCTCCAGACTAAACAACATCGCTGGTCTCACCACAGTTGCACTCAGAGACTCTGTCTTGCTACGGCTAACCTTCATTCCCCTCCTTTCCAGGGCACCTCCACACTTTTAGTTTCTCCTCCACCTGTTTCCCGTTCTCACTATAGATCACAATGTCATCTGCAAACATCATAGTCCACTGAGATTCCAGTCTAACCTCTTCTGTCATCCTGTCCATTACCATAGTGTACAAAAAGGGGCTCAGAGCTGATCCCTGATGTTGTCCCACCTCCACTTTGAGCTCGACAAATCAGAATGAATGTCAGAATAGTAACAGCGTCCTCGAGTTTGGTCGATTGAACACAATTTTTAAACACCTGTACGCAACTCAAGATCTACTACACGAAAATAGAATATCATACATCATAACTAGGGGTGTAACGGTACACAAAAATCTCGGTTCCGTACGTACCTCGGTTTTGAGGTCACGGTTCGGTTCATTTTCGGTCCAGTAAGAAAACAAAATGCAAAATATAAATGTGCTAGTTGTTTATTACACACCTTTGTACTTTCAATAATAGGAACATTAGCCTATACAAAGCTAGAATTATGCTCAAAAAGTAGCGGGTATTTAAAGATAATCCATCAACAATTTGCCCTTCAGACCCCGCGTATTGGTCAGCTTTCTTTCTGAAAGAAGAAAAAAGAAGAACTGTGCTAAAGAGAAAAGCAATCCCAATGACAAAGATTTTACCATGTATTTTACAAATGAAATGCCTCAATGAATCATTTTTTCCCCTTATGAACGGTTTTCAAAAGCTTTATTGGTGGATTTTCTCAAGTTAAAGCGCCACACAGAAATTAATAAATTTAATTGTGTAAGCAGGATCTGTGTATTATTCTTATTATTTAATCACAGGTGTTTTAGCTCATTTCAATTTATTTTATTTAAATGGGCTATTATTTATTTTATTATGTGTTTATATTTTACAAATGTGATGAAGTATTCATTTATATTGTATATTTTATGTTGTATAACTTTAGAATATTAGTTCCTACTTGTTTTGTTGTGGCAGGAGGGTTTTGTATTGAACACGGGGCCGGGTTGGTTGTTATTATAGCAGAGAAGACAGCAGTAAATCAACAAAGACGAGTCAACTGTGCCCCGATCTACCACTCAAGAGATCTGATGGACTCAAAAAGTGGGTTACGATTGCATATTAGTTTGAAAATCGACCGGATCCACCGTATTTTTACACGAGTGACTTCCGGTCTGCCCGATCCTAGCTACCGGTAGTAGTATTGACGCAGGAGGGTTGCGTCTCGCGTCAAATAATTAACTCTGCCGTTCTTTTCGCGTGCGTCGTGGTGAGCCGCTTCTGGGACGCGTCTAACACGCGGCCGCACAACGGCTGGTGTGCATTGGCCGATTGACTTTAACGCCCGCGTTTCACTGCGTTCTCGCGGCGGCCACGTTGTCGCGCCGTTGACATTTCTGGGTTATACTGTCCTACCGTGTTGGTCCTCATTATAGTACAGAAGACGGAGTAAATATAATCTACACAAAGAAATTGTAACCCGATCGACTCACAGCCTCAAAAAATAAGGGTTACATTACGTCAGAAACTCATTCGGTACACCTCCGTTCTGAACCGAGCACCACGTACCGAAATGGTTCAATACAAATACATGTACCGTTACACCTTTAATCATAACATAATATGAAAAAATTACCCATGGCCATATCTGTTTTCTGGATCACTCCTTTCATCTTCAGAACTCTCTTCATCGGATATCAATCTCCTTAGAGCTGCCTACAACAATTTTCTTTTAGGTTTTCTTTTTCGGGTTGGTCTTTTCGATGCAACTTTGACTTTTCCCAACCAATTTCTGATTAGGACCATGTGGCATATCTGAGTCAGCTGACCAGGCTTATCCAGGTGGACCATGTGCAGTGGATAGATCAGTGAATTGTCTGAAGCGAGTTGTTAATCTGCAGGTGGATCATCTGCATGGGTGGGCCATTCAAATCTTCTGCAGCCTGTCTGACACCATGGATGGTGCAAATACTTTATCAGAGAAAATTCAGTTGATCTAAAAATTAAGATGTGATGTTGTGTTGTGTCACTGCTGACATGAAGGAGTGAAGTGAGACATCTCACTTTACCCCACATCATTTGCCTCATTTTCCCCATCGCCACAATTTTGTTTAAAAAAAAAAAAAAAAAAAACTGCCCTAGCAACACAGGCTAATCTTAAGCTAGCATCACCACATGGTTGTATATGTTGTTAGTTCATCAACATGTGTAATAAAATATTTTCAACCTAAATCAATTTGCTTTGGCACAACAGATAATTAATAAGTTGACGGAAAGAAAATTTACTTTTACATGCAAAAAATATATTTTTTGTGGAAAAAACATGTTTACCACAGGAGGAGGAGGATGAAGGTGAATTGGTAGGGCTTGAAAACATGATAACAAATGCTTCCTCACATTACTCCAGTCCCCCCTGCGTATAAGGGGTGGTACTTGATCAAAAATATTTATTTAATTAGAGGCATTATAATTACTTAAGTTTGATTCATCGAATTTTAATCGTGTAGCAATGTTTGTCCCATTTTTTAAATCAATGACTTGAATATGTAATCAATTGTGTTTCAATACAAACCAATTAAGAAACTATTAACTGGACAAAAACCTAAAAAAAATGTGAAGTTGAAGCCATATTAAGACATTTAAATGGTTGAAAAAACAAACCGGGCATAAAGTGAACACCAAGTAAACTTACCAAAAATAATTTTGTTCTTTTGTTGGTCCACAACCTTTTTTCCCACCATGAAAGATTGTCATGTTAAAAGATCTTAACATAATTTTTTTTAACAAGTTGGCTAATAGTGTACTGTTCTTGGTAAATTATGTAAAGACAAGCACATTCAAGGGTAGACTGGCATACGGGAATACCGGGAATTTCCCCGATGGACCGGTGGGCCTATGGTCAAATGAGTGGACCCTAAAACTGGCGCACCCGCATAATCCAAGCATTACTGTAAAGGCAGCGAGCAGCAAGGCAGTTGACTCGTGTTGTTCCCAACTCATGAAAACACTCCCAACACTCTAAATTATATAACGCCACCACTGTCGTCATTTAAAAATGAAATACAGTGGGGCAAATAAGTATTTAGTCAACTACTAATTGTGCAAGTTCTCCCACTTGAAAATATTAGAGAGGCCTGTAATTGTCAACGTGGTTAGACCTCAACCATGAGATACAGAATGTGGGGGGAAAAAAAACAGCTAATCACATTGTTTGATTTTTAAATAATTTATTTGCAAATCATGGTGGATAATAAGTATTTGGTCTATACCAAAAGTTCATCTCAATACTTTGTTATGTACCCTTTGTTGGCAATAACGGAGGCCGAACATTTTCTGTAACTCTTCACAAGCTTTTCACACACTGTTACTGGTATTTTGGCCCATTCCTACATGCAGATCTCCTCTAGAGCAGTTATGTTTTGGGGCTGTCGTTGGGCAACATGGACTTTCAACTCCCTCCTCACCCCATGGCGTCAAAATGATAACAAGAACAGGGAGCAAAAATCCCAGAACCACACGGGGGGGACCTTGTGAATGACTTACAGAGAGCTGGGACCACAGTAACAAAGGCTGCTATCAGTAACACAATGCGCCGCCAGGGACTCAAATCCTGCACTGCCAGACGTGTCCCCCTGCTGAACAAAGTACACGTCCAGGCCTGTCTGCGGTTCACGAGAGAGCATTTGGATGATCCAGAAGAGGACTGAGAGAATGTGTAATGGTCAGATGAAACCAAAATAGAACTTTTTGGTAGAAACACAGGTTCTCTTGTTTGGAGGAAAAAGAATACTGAATTGCACCATACCCACTGTGAAGCAGGGGGGTGGAAACATCATGCTTTGGGGCTGTTTTACTGCAAAGGGACCAGGACGACTGATCTGTGTAAAGGAAAAAATGAATGGGGCCATGTATCGAGAGAATTTGAGTGAAAATCTCCTTCCATCAGCAAGGGCATTGAAGATGAGAGGTGGCTGGGTCTTTCAGCATGACAATGATCCCAAACACACAGCCAGGGCAACAAAGGAGTGGCTTCGTAAGAAGCATTTCAAGGTCCTGGAGTGACCTAGCCAGTCTCCAGGTCTCAACCCCATAGAAAATCTGCGGAGGGAGTTGAAAGTCCGTATTGCCCAACGACAGCCCCAAAAAATCACTGCTCTAGAGGAGATCTGCATAGAGGAATGGGCCAAAATACCAGCAACAGTGTGTGAAAAGCTTGTGAAGAGTTACAGAAAATGTTTGGCCTCCGTTATTGCCACTATAGGATACATAACAAAGTATTGAGATGAACTTTTAGAATTGACCAAATACTTATTTCCACCATGATTTGCATATAAATTCTTTAAAAATCAAACAATGTGATTTTCTGTTTTTTTTCCCCACATTCTGTCTCTCATAGTTGAGGTTTACCCATGTTGACAATTACAGGCCTCTCTAATATTTTCAAGTGGGAGAACTTGCACATTTAGTGGTCGACTAATTACTTATTTGCCCCACTGTATGTGGTACTGTGAGTCCATAATTTTGAATAGTTCCTGGCCAAGGTTGGTGAATAGTGGACCTCTCTGACTATTTCTAGACTCAAAACCAAGGGTGTAGGTTTCCATAGGGACGGGAGGGACATAACACTACTAACTTTTCAGGATGCTCAGATTGTCCCCACCAACTTTTAAGCAACCATATTTTCATTATATAATGATTTTAATTACATAGGTACTTTAGATTGTCTTTCCAAATGTTGTAAGAATAGAATTGACCCGACCATTAGTTAGTGAATCATTTTCATTAAGTTTAGATTTACATATACCCTTTTCACATGTCGAATGTGCTCGTCCATTTTTTCCTCAAACGCATGCTTAGTTGGCTCATGGCTTGACTACCCCCCACCCACTCGCACTCACAGCCCTGACAAATATAAAACATTCCCCCTTCCTCCGTCTTTTTTCGGCCAGCAGCAGCAACTGCAAGTAATGTAAAAAGACTTTGATGTTGTGGTGGGGGAAACACCACTAATTTTGCTTCTGAAAGTCCGACCTGCATCTGAGTTAGCATCACATTAAACTGTGTGAATTTGCTAACCTACAAAACTTGAGTAGGAAGCTCCATAGAGGTGTCCTTCTGTATATTTTTTCTACTGTTATTAAACTGTGAGAAATGTAGTGAACCAAAGTTTACCTCTTTGTCCACAATTTTCATTTTTATTTTATGTGGTCTTAAAGCAGTTCAAAGGAGCTTTCATTTTTTGTTGAGTTTTGCTGTGCTTGTGGACAAAAGCAGTAGTGTTTTACCTGAAAAAAGGCTCCATTTTTATTTTTAATGTTGAGTGGTCTTAGGACAAATGTAAATTTTTTTGCATTCCGCTATTGTTAAGAGATTATTCACAATTTTGTATTTGTTGTGAATATTGGTATAATTTATGTTTAAATATTGCAATTTAATTTGCTAATAAAATCCAGGCATTCATTCTGGAAGTTTTCAAAAATTTCTTTAGTAGTTTTTGAAAACAAAGGTTTGCATCAAACGGTGTATCACCTGAGCCAATACACTGAAAGTTAGTATAAATCAATACAGATTTATTTTGCACGGATCTTTTAGCCAATCAAGTAATTAGGTTTATATTCGTAACCCGCGTTCACCCACTGTGTTTGGTCTTATTAATAAAAGTGTTAATGCCGGTTATGCTGTTATATCGTCCCAACCAATGTTGAGACCAAACCAACGCCCTTGCTCAAAAACATGCATTTTTACTGTACCAACATTTAGAAAAATTTAATTAAATGTCCTGAATGTGGACTTTGATCTGGTTACCGTTCTCATTTTAGTGATACTGTAAATCCACAATTCTGAATAAATTCTGGCCAAGATTAGTGAATATTAGAAGTGGAACTCTCTGTGTAGCTGGCTGGCTTTCAACATCGTCCATGAAGTGGGCCCGTCTCTTAATGACTCCCAGGCCACTCCGCCCCATGCAGTCCGTCCATGTGCACATTATATTAACATAAACTCTCAATAAAAAAACAATCTGTACTGCATCTTTTTATTATATACAGTGCTGAGCAGAAGCATTTGCACAGAAGAAGGACCTTCAACATATAGAGTTCAAAATACTGCACATATGGCATATTACTCAATCCAAATGCACAAAATGGGGTGATCCCAATCAGGTAAACGTACAAGCTGCAACAAAGATACTTCAGATACATACTTCATGCTCTTTGGCAATGTAAACCAGTGCAAGAGTTATGGTCACAGGTAACAAAGAAACTCTTTTCATATTGAACTGCAGGATTCCATTGTCTCCAATTCTTTGTCTGCTTAGCGATCTCAATACAGTGGATATCTCAAACCATCAAGCCTGTACACTAATAGCAAGTTCAACGATAGCCAAAAAAACAATACTGTTGAATTGGAAAAACAAACAAAACATTATCATGAACCAAAATGGCAGTTTGGAGAAAGCACCATTCAAATCTAAGCGACCTGGAGCAGTAGGCCATAAAAGAATGGTCTAAAATTCCAGCAGGTTATTGGAAGGAACTCATTGATGGATACCGGAAGCGGTTGTTCGCAGTTATTTTGTCTAAAGGTTGTGCTACCAAGTACTAGGCTGAGGGTGCCAATACTTTTGTCCGGCCCATTTTTGGAGTTTTGTGTAAAATAACCAACCCCCCACCCCCCCCAATTCTCTTTTGGTTTTTTTTCATTGCAAGCAAAATAAATGAAGATATTACTACCAAAGCATTTGTAATTGCAATCATTTTCTGGGAGAAATTTAGCATTATCTGACAGAATTGCTGGGGTGCCAATATTTTTGGCCAGCACTGTACATTGATGTGCAGTGTGGCAGATATAAAACACAAAATACACAGTTAAGAAAATTAAAAACTTTATTGTTCAACAGTTTAAAGTGGATCAGCCAATAATCGTGAAATTGCAAGGTACATGCATATTAACTATACTAAGTGAATGAATAAAGAAAACAGGACAAAATGAATCACAATTGACAGTTTGGAAATAATACTGATTTACAGCATAGATTTGCAAAAAAAAAAAAAAAAACTTTCAAGAACAAAAACACAGAACCCACCTTCTGTCTTTTACTGTAAATAGTTTGAGTTCATTCTAAACCTTGTACATTTAAAAACTGCAACTAACATCAACTCATTGATTGGGTATTAAAAGTCAATGAATTCTTAAAGCCCCAATGGCATGTTCTACACGATACTTTTGTACATTTTACTCAAATTGATGTCGCCAGGTAATTGTAGAGGTATTCGTACTACATTATAGAAAACCTTTTAAATGCGCATATATTTTGCAATCCTTTACTGATGAAAGATGGGTCGAGTGCGTGTCCAACCCTATGAATTATAGCAATAACAATGTTTTATAAATAGGTAAAAAGCACAGACATCGAATTGAATGGTTTAGCTTTTTCTGACTGCATTTTCTGTTATTTGTCTTTCCTGAAATGGCTTAAAAATAAATGGCACTTCAAATGCGGGGCCTACAAAAAAATCTATTTAATAATTCGGTCAGGAATTAGCCATAACTGACTTTTCGTAAAGGTTTATCCAGCTCATATATTGATGCAAACCTGCGCAAAACTAAATCAAATTCACAAATTGATCAACACGCAACACAGTGACATTTGCAAAGTTTCAGTAGTTTCCTTAATTGTAAAATGACATTTGATGGCAAACTTTTAAGTCTCATGGAGAAACAATTGAAAGGCCGGAGTTGGAACTGAAATATGGCCTGCTATCATTTTAAAGTCATTTGGTGCAGTATTTCAGCACCTTGAAGCCTCATAAAAACCATCAATGTCATCCCTCTTGTCAATTATCATTCACGACCAACGATGTAGAAACAATGATGTTTATGATGTTCCAATACTCATTACTATAGAGTAGAAACAACCATTTTTTTAATGATGAAAGATGAGAATTTAGCCTTTTCTCAATTCTGTGCTCATGTAGCCATAGAAGACAATGTTCTGTGGTGATCGAAAGACTGGTATGACATGTCTGGGAGTGAACGAGTTTAGCCACAAATGTTTGCGAACAATACATTGGAAAAGCAGATTAAGCTTAAAACTTAATGAGGAGGCTGACAAAGTGTTGATTTTAAGATTAATGGGAGAGAACGTAACACAACTCTTGCACCTCAATTCAAATGTGCCCTTTGCGACAACAGTTTGGCAAATAAAACCCTGGCATGTTCATAAGTTTCTTGCTTGTAACAAAACAAACAGTAAAAACTGTCTTACAATAAGTTTTATATCTAACTGAGCTGATACTTTTTGAAGGATTTGATCTTATTTTAAGTGTGTTAAGATGTTTTTACTAGAACATTCTTGGCAAGTTGATTTTTTGCAGTGTATTGAATATCAGTGTTTGGGACTTTGCTTAAAGAAATATGTAAGCATACTTTATCTTAAAACAGGTCAATGAAATAGTTTAAAATAGCCTTTTGTGTAAGAACCAACTACGGTCGCATATCTTGGCGCAAGCAAAAGCAACTTCTCCAACAAATATGATTGTACCACTACTGTACTGGCTGACGTATATAGTAGAGTTCGTCTAGAAGACGTAATCGCAAATAGCTTGCTAAATGTACAATTGTCAATGACAAAGATAATCGCTAAAGACGAGTTGTGGCGTACAAGGACAGGGCAGAGTAGCAGGTGGCAATAGAGAAAACAGAATTATTTGGGCCCCCTAATTGTTTGCTTTGTTGAATTGCTCAACTTTCACGGCTATTGCAAAACACTGTCTGCCTTTTACATTTTCACTATTTCAGTAAAGACACCAAATTGCTTGCTAGACTCCAGTCAACATGGACTATTGAGTAAGACCTACAAAACAAAACAGACATAAAACCACTGTGGCTTAACTTATGGCAAGAAAGTAGAATCGTTTCAGACAAATTCATGGTTGACACTTTTAAAAATTTGATATAACTGATGTTTGCATCCTCACGTCACAGGAAATCCTACACCCACCACCACCCACACACAAAGAAACATAACCCTCTCCTCAAACCCCCTTTCCACTTTATAAGTGTATGTTACAGTAAACTAAGCTCTACATGTGTATGTACTGGAATTCCATTTCAACCCTGCACCTCCTCTTCCTCGTCCACTTATCTAGTCCTTTTTCTCTTCTTCCTTCTTCTCCTCTTCCTCTGTGGGATAAGAGTGCCAGGTGAGGCGCTCCTCGTAGAAAGAGATGACCACCTGGGGACAGGAGACATTGGCTTCTTTGGCTGGGACAAGATCTGCCTCATCAGAGTTCTTCCTGTTGGGGTACGAAATGAAAAGGCAATAAGATTTTAGTGGACAATTAATTGCACCGAATGAAACCAACTAGGGCTGAAACTAACGATTTTATAATCAATTAATAGGACGATTAATTCAATGATTAACTGATTAAATGTCACTTTTCTCAATTACAGTCACAAGTTTTTTTTTAGGCATGTTGTAAGTAAAAATGAAGACAAAAAGGAGGACTACCGTAATTTCCCGAATATAACGCGCACTCAATCAACTTGTAAAACCATGGTGCGCATTATAAACGGGTACATGGATGGAGACAGAAATATATATTACATATAAATATATATAAACCGATTTTTTTTAATTGACACGGTCACGTTGTGTTGAAGAAACGTATGTGGCGACCCATTGCCGACCATTATCTATTCTATATTCTATCTATTATTCTATTCGAATAATTTTCTCCATCTTGTTTTGAGTGTTAAAGACCAGTAAACAGATTAATGGGTCAGATTATTCAATTTACTTAAATGTTACTATTTGTTCTTATTAAGCCCATACATCTAAAGGTTGGTCATTTTTCACCAAAATCAAGTGGAAAAATGCTTTCAAATAATGTTCAGGGTCCCTCCAGGATTGATAAATCTAAATTCAAGACTTTTAAGACCTTTTTTAATGCCATTTCAACTGAAAATTAATACTTTTCTCGCACCCATTATTTAGATCATATTGAATCATAATAAATAAAGCACTGAACATCAAATTTAATAGAGGTGTGCAAAATTTCCGATTCTTAGATTATTCGTGATTCGGCCGAAGAAGATTCGAGAACGATTCACAAACATCCAAATTCCGATTATTGAAATATGCCAAGTAAAGCGGAAGTACAACACACTCAGCGCGCCGCGCGTTTTTCAGGGCGCAATGAGGAAGAACGCAGCGAGAGTAGCTAAACATCATGCTTCTCATTACCCATTACGGCTCTAGCTCAACTCATGCCACGAGATAAAAAAACACAACAACATACCTGACTGCTGCCGAAAAGCTGCTACAAAGTACGTCATCCACATAATGTTACGGTAGATATCATTTATATAGGACTAGATGCATTAGAGATTTGGTAGCGTTGGCAGCACATCTACAAAAAGATAGAAGCGGGCGTTAGTAAACGGCCGCCATCTTAAAGCAGTACACTTCCCTGCAAGGCTGTTGTAGCGAACCTTCCAAGCAAACCTAATTAACTTTTTATCTAAAATACTCCTAAATCGGTAAAATATTGACTTGAATCTATCTTTAAAATAGTTTTAAAACTTTCACATGTCGAAAGTAGACAAAAGGGAAATTATGGAATAACGGGAGCAATTTTAACAACTTTAATGGTTGATTCACAACATTAAATTAATTGAATGTAGTTTAAAGCTGCTGTTACAGAATGGGGACTGGAGTTTTTTATTTACTGTTATTTTTGTTTACTGCTATATTACTTGATACTGAAATAGTAGTTTGGTTTAGCCTGAGAGTATTCTTGAACAATTTTGGAACTAATGTACAAAACATTTAATTTAAAAAAAAAAAAAAAAAAAAAAAAAGGAGGGTGGGGGTGCATCAATAATCGTTTTATAATCGAATCGGAGCCTCTGAATCGTAATCGAATCGTTAGGTGCCCAAAGATTCCCAGCTCTAAAATTTAACCTCAATTACTAAGTGTGTTTGACAAAAGAATGCGCATATATTGAAGATACAATTAAAACACATTTAAAGTAACATTATAAAGTGTCAGAATTTTTTAAACACACACACGCGCTCACAATAATTATGGACAAAAAGAGGAGGAGGACAGGACTCAGACCAGCCATCTTCTGTAACTGGCTAGCCGCTAGTGCACCTGCCAAGACCCCAGTGAACATCGCTAACTCTCGAGTTAAAACGGCGGAATTCACATTCATTCGAAAGGCAAACCGAAATGTTTAAGCAGGTCCACTGCCTTCGCATGACCCATAAACTGCAACCTATAGTATCTGGATGTAACTTGAGCCCCTATCACATACTCCAAAACAACGGGAATATCGCGGGACTTAACCGTGCAGCAGTTGAAAACAATTTCCCGTGTCGACTGACATGGGAAGCAGTGTGCGTGAAAGCAGGCGTTAAATTCCCGGGTCACAGCAGATGGTTGATGACTTAAATATCATAGCGGCGGCCGATGTAACTTCCTCCCTCTTCGCAGTAAGAGGAAAAGCGGTAAACAAACATCGCAATTACAAACATAGCAAGCTGGAAACAGCTAAATTAAACTGAAAACATGACCAAAATTAAAATGTCAATTATTACGTCGGGCCGGGCCAGGGTTCTTTCTCGCTAACTTTTTGAAATAACTATATATTAACGATGTATGAATGATAAACTAAGGACTACTTGTTATAAAATGAATAATTTGGATAAAAAAAAGAGGGCACTGTATGGTCATTGCAGAGCCAGAGCGTGCCTATACGCCCTTTTTAATCGTCCCCTCTGCGAGTCCGCAAAACCGCATCAGTTTATTTATATTTAACAAACTTTTCCAGCGTTATTTCGTTGTGTAAATTTATAATGCTCATAAAAATATGTAGTCTATTTAAACATTAAGAAAATGTGTTTTTTTTCTGCCAACTGAGAATTCGTTATAAAAGACAGGCTTTTATGCAGACATCGTCACAAATGTTATCACACAAAACACGGGTTATACCCGCGGACCAGTTTGGGTCGGGCTGGACTTTTTAGGCCCGATTTTACCTCTATCTTAAAATCTTGATGAGCTTAAATTGGCTGCAGTTACGAAGTCGGGAAAAACACGATTTGAGCAAAATTATGTTTGACAAACATTTCCAGCGTTATTTCATTGTGTAAATAAATTTATAATGATCATACAAATATGCAGTCTATCTAAACATTATGAAAATGTGCGTTTTTTTCTGCCAACTGAAAATTCGTTACAAAAGACAGTTAAGACATCGGGAACGCTCCCTCTGGAACAAAACGCAATATGACCAACATTGTGATAGCCGATGCCGACCAAAAATGACGTAATATCCGAAACAGATCACCGATGGACTCATTTGAAGTATATGAATGGTGGTCTGTTTTGGTGTTCAGAATCCACAATACTTCTGCCTGCAGGGTTTTCGTTCCACCGACAAACGGACGCATTCCCGATGCAGAGGTGGATGGATTCTCCGTTTTGCCAGTTGTGGTGGTTTGGCGCGCACGAGTTGCATTTCGATTTGGAGTGCAGTGCATCGTAAAAATTCTATGCGTCATCTTCGTTATGGATTAAAAATTTAAAAAAAAAAAAAAAAAAAAAAAAAAAAAAAAAACTTCGTCACGGATATAATTTAGGTTGCACGGAGTGTTCTTGAAAATTAATACCGCGGTGAAAAAAATTCCAGACTTACAAAAGCTAATTTGATACTTTTAATACCTTTAATAATCAGGCATGAAAATGGGTCAGGGGTTAAAAAGGTGAGAAGGGTGTGGAGGAAATACGTTCCAGTACACTGTACACCCCAACAAAATATTGAGCTCTGTCGACCCACACTGTGTTTCAGCAGGGCCGTGCAGAGACCGGTGGAGGGGCGGGTGCTCGTAGATCAAAAGGGGCACATGAACAAGTATTTAATACACCTTAAAACAACATAACTTCAATTTTAACCAGCTTTAGATAATAATTGGCTGCGACTGTGACATACTTTAATTGGGAGGGGGCAACAGTGAATAGAAATCAAAACTGTCATCAACACTTTCTGGCTGTGACTCAGTCAGTCTGCCTATTTTCTTCCTTCAACCTCTGCATCAAAACTTACTTCCTCAACTTGTTCATCTGAGAACAAACCACATCAGATGGTCACTGAGCCACCAACAGCAGTTTTCTTAAAACTATTATTTCATTATTATCCATACTTAACAACTCTAGCACCTAATGATTAATAAAGCAATGACATAAAATCTTATAGAAAAATAACATTGTAATTGTGTTTATAATTGTATTTAATACCCGACTATCCTTGCAAACTTGTTTTTACCAGGTCTGCTATTCACCCAGCTGATGAGGTATCCACTGCCTTTAGCAGCCTCATCTAACTCCTTTTTTTATGCCTCAATCTCCCTTCCCTACGAGGCATGTCTATGTAATGAAATGTAAATATTTAAAAAAAACAAAAAAACAGACTCCCCGGTGGCTTTTAGTTTTAAAGCTTTCTTATATTCTTTCTCTCTCAATAACGATGGAGGTAGATTTGTGTTTTTATTATTCAATCAAAAAACAAAGTCACTTCTATCAAAAACAAAGTTGCTTTAATCAAAATACAGTATATACTTTTAATCCCCAAAAAGTCACTTCAATAAAAAAAATTGTTTTTGATTGCAAAAATAAATTTGAGACAAAAAAAAGCATTTGAAAACTATTTTTCTTGATTGAAACAAATTTTTCCATTGAAGTAATGTTGTTTTGCGTTTGGGCCACATTTTGGCTAGGACATTTGTGTCTTTATTATTCAATCAAATAAGTTGCTTCAAACAAAAAACTTTGCACATGTGTCAATCACTGTTTACCAAAGCCTGAGAGGGTTTGAGTAGACTCACTATGAAGCATTTAATAAAGCCAAGCATTTTCTTACTAATTTATTCTTGTTTAAAAATAATTCGGTGGGGCAGTAACATGTTTAAAACTTATCATAATTCTTACATTTTGAAGTGCTTGAAAACCATATATAAATGATACTTTGGTGAAAAAAGTGAAAAAAACATGTCTTATATATATGTATCTTTTTTCCAAAGTAAAATCTGAATAAATGCATTGAACACGCACAAAAAATGGGGTTCTACTTCGCAGTTTTCACTTATTACGGCGGGTTCTGGTCCCCATTAACCGCGAAAAACGAGGGATCCCTGTATTTCTGAAAAGCTTTAAGAAGCAGGACTCATTCCCACCACTCGTCAGGCCGGTGTTGTGCCGACACCGGCCGTCAGCTCAAGTCTCAGCCGAAAATAACGCGTCTCAGGCGGACGACGGGAGGGAGCATGCCGCTTAATCGGTTCTTGTCTCGTGACGTTTCTGGCGCAATGCATTGTGGGTTTTCATGTATTGCAGAACAACAACAAGCCCGCGACGTGATCCTTTGCTAGGCATCCATTCTGCGTGGTAATCGTTGAAAACGGTACACTCGTGTTGTGTGAAAGACTGCCATTCTAGGTCCCATGATAGAAACGAATGCAAAAAGGATGGGATAGTTTTTTTTTTTTTGGCATTCCCGCCTGGAAGAGAAGATATCGAACTCAGATGAGTTGACCAAGAGGCTTCGAATGGTTGCAGCAGTGAGAAGAAAGGCCATCACTTTTTATTCATCAATTGAAAACATGTCGGTCTGTTCCCTACATTTCCATAAAGGTAAGTAACTGGAAGTGTTAATGTTCTTCGGATGCTGATACTGACTGCATTTAAACGCTTATGGCGTGTGGTTGTGTTGTTTACTTTGGTTTACCACGCTAGTGTCTAAGAGAGGCTAACTGTAGCCCTACTGGCTAACTGTGCATAAGCAACAGGCGTTCACCGTATGGTACTAGTACACAAAAAACAGTTCAAAGGTAACAAAATAAGGGTAGTAATGAAGATGTAACAGCACACAATGAATGATTATAAGTATGGGATATGTGTTAGAAAAAAATGCGATATTTACCTCCCGCTTAGGCTACTGATATGCTTGACCAAGCACTTTGTGGAGGAGACTACAGATCTACTAAATCACCAGAAGAATCTTCTGCTTGTTTGTTATGCCTAATGATCAGTTAAACTTAATTTGTTTTTTTTTTTAAAGTGTTGCATACAAATCAGTGCCATATGAGGGCAGGTCCCACCAGTTTAGACACACAACAAAGCTTTAAAATCCATTTTAAGTTACTAATGTTAACCTGTTGTATGACTGATACGACTTTTATAATTTCAGGAAAACCAGCATATGAAATAAATGAGGCAGACCCTGACTGGGCACCATCCTTACGCCTGGGACACACATGTGTTCAGCCCACCAACGTGGACCGCTCTTCTAGGCGAAGTAGGCGTGAGAAATTGAGGATGGAGGAAGACGTTGGTGAGCTACAGGAGGAGCCGTCAGCGCCCTTTAGATGCTCCTTCTGACCTTAATGCGCCTGCGTTTGGACCTGCCTACACTACACATTGCACACATATTCCATGTTTCCCGTAAGACTGTGTATTGAGTGTTCAGTGGCATGGTGCCCTTTTTACATGCTAACTTGAGACGAGCAATTGTTTGGCCCAACAGAGAAACACTCTATAAAATAATGCCTCACGAGTTTGTTGAGTCCTTCAGACGCAGAGTTGCAGTGATTATTGAGTTTTTTTTTTATTTTTTACAGAGAAACCATCAAATCTTAAGGCGCGTGCGCAAATGTTTTCTAGTTACAAGCATAACTACACCATGAAATACCTAACTGGAATCACAACAAAGGGGGGAATTTGTTTGATGTCAAAAGGTTGGGGTGGTCGCACAAGTGACAAACATATCACCTTCAACAGTGCTTTTTTAAATAACCTTTTGCCCAGGGACATTGTCTTGACTGACAGAGGCTTTTATATTCAAGAACATGTGGGTATGTTATGTGCAGAGGTCAAACTCCCTGCGTTCACAAAAGGTCGCTGTCAGTTAGCTGGTAGAGATGTGGAGGAGACTAGGAAGATAGCACATTTGAGGATCCATGTTGAACGGGTAATTGGTAATCTTTGCCAGAAGTATAAGATCCAACAGGAACTATACCTATTAACTTGGTTCTGCCATGTGACGGCAAAGATTGCACATTGTTGGATAAGATTGTTTATGTATGCGGTGCCCTTACAAACCTTTGCCCAACTGTTGTGTAGTTTGTACTGTTATACCATTTACTATGCTAACCGTTTCAGCCTTCCAAACTTAGTTGTTATTGATATTTTGTATTTTGTTGTGACTTGATTGTATTTAATAAAACATATTAAGTCATCTTGAATCCTATTCTTTGTAAGTACAGCATGTGTCAATACTGTATTATATATATATACACACGCATAATAATGTTTATACAAAGGACGACAGTTAACTACTTTGGCCAGGTACTTTTAATGTTGCCAAAGTGTCAGTTAAAACAAATCACAAACTACCAACCACCACTCACTTAAGTGGAGCACAGAGAGCAGAACCAACACATGTCTTTATCTGTTTCATGCGGTGTACACCAACACAGATTAAATAATAATGGGGCAGATCTCATAAATTATCACACGCAACCATGTCATCTTTGGTCTCCAGACCACAGCAGAGGCACCATAACTGACGTCATAACTGACAAATACCGATCTCTCGCTTCCTTTTCAAGCTTCTCCACATAAGGAGTCTTGTCGTTCTTCTGGCTTTTTCCCATTTTGATGTGACATTCGCGTGGCTGCTTACCCGCAAAATTGTCAACAAAACAAACCTGACCGGGGCGGATGTAGTCCAGGACAGGTCACTGAGATACACGAAAGATGGCGGCTCAGGTGGTCGTGATGACGTAGGTGACAACAACCGATTTGACTCAACAGTGTGTTTCTTCGTTTATATTACCGCTAAATACACAAGCTTGACGCCAATTTAACGGGAGCTATATTTTTTTCATGGGAGATTTGGCTAGCTCTGGCAGTGTTCAACGCAAGCTGCAACGAATGGCAGTAACTTTTTTATATCGCAAAATGTGAAAACGATTGAAACCATTACTCACCAAATTCAATCTGCTGGCAAATACAGGCAAGTGTGTATGCTGCGCTCTGGTCTGCCCCGGTGTGGATAAGGCCTGCTTTTTGTTTTCGCAGCTTTGCAATGCAACCAAAGGCTCTCCGAGCGCTCCATGTTCACGTAAGGAGTGCGCGCGTTTGGAATAATGGAACGCTGCTTGGGCCGATGATTGGTTCTCGTCAGCGAAGCATCTAGAATGATTTGCTGACTGTCCAAGTGTCTCTTTTTTAAAGAACCGATTTCTTAAGTGATCACATGATGATAATAATAATAATAATTAAATAAAACCTCCTGACACCCCCCCCCAAAAGAATTTCTCCTCGGATCTACGCAATTCACGTAGGTCGCCCTTTTTGACTTCAAAACGGCGAATTTCGCCGAAAGGTGAGAGATTTTCATGCCTGAATAATGGAAAACTAAATTCAATGCTTTTTTAATACTTTTAATAACCCGCGGGTACCCTGATGTTTTGAACAATATCACTTATTGAATTAAGAACATTTATGACGAAAAAAAGATTAAATATACTCACTTTTTGCTTAAAATAAGTGTGTTTAGCTATCTGAAAATAAAATCTTTTTTTTTCTAATTTCAAAAATTTTCAAGGATTTTAAGGACGTGTACGAACCCTATCTTAAATTACAGGACAGCGCAGACAGTAATTGGGCGTTTAGGATTTGAAGAAAAAGGACATACCATTTCATCAGGAACATCAGCTCGCCACTTGAATCGGTTGCACCAATAATTCTTTCTGGCTGTAGACCTCTCCCAAAACCTCGGACTTTCTCACCCTAGAGACAAGGAAAGCAAATTAAATCAAATATTGAGATTCATACTTGTGTCCAGATCTATAACGACTTCACAATTTGATGGGACACATTCATGTACTAGTCCTTCTCAAAAAATTAGCATATTGTGATAGTTCATTATTTTCTGTAATGTATTGATAAACATTAGACTTTCATATATTTTAGATTCATTACACACAACTGAAGTAGGTCAAGCCTTTCATTGTTTTAATATTGAGGATTTTGAAAAAAAAAAAAAAAAGTCAAGAAAAACCAAAAATCTCCATCTAAAAAAATTAGCATATCATGAAAAGGTACTCTAAAGAAGCTACTAACCTAATCACCTGAATAACGAATGAACTCAAAACCTCTGCGAAAGATTCCTGAGGCTTTTAAAAACTCCCAGCCTGGTTCACTACTCAAAACTGCTATCATGGGCAAGACTGCAGACCTGACTGCTGTCCAGAAGGCCATCATTGACACCCTCAAGCAAGAGGCTTACACACAAAAAGAAATTTCTGAGCGAATAGGCTGTTCCCAGAGTGCTGTATCAAGGCACCTCAGTGGGAAGGAAAAAATGTGGCAGGAAACGCTGTACAACCAGAAGAGGTGATCGCACCCTGAGAAAGATTGTGGAGAAGGGCCTATTCCAGACCTTGGGGGACCTGCAGAAACAGTGGACCGAGTCTGGAGTAGAAACAGCCAGAGCCACCGTGCACAGGTGTGTGCTGGAAATGGGCTACAGGTGCCGCATTCCCCAGGTCAAGCCACTTTTGAACCTGAAACTGCGGCAAAAGCGCCTGACCCGGGCTACAGAGAAGCTGCACTGGACTGTTGCTCAAATTTTGCATGTCGTTCGGAAATCAAGGTGCCAGAGTTTGGAGGAAGACTGGGAAGAAGGAAATGCCAAAATGCCTGAAGTCCAGTGTCAAGTACCCACAATCAGTGATGGTCTGGGGTGCCATGTCAGCTGCTGGTGTTGGTCTATTGTGTTTTATCAAGGGCAGGGTCAATGCAGCTAGCTATCAGGAGATTTTGGAGCACTTCATGCGTCCATCTGTTGATAAGCTTTATGGAGACGAAGATTTCATTTTTCGGCACGACCTGGCATCTGCTCACGGTGCCAAAACCACTGGTTTACTGACCATGGCATTACTGCGCTCAACTGGCCTGCCAATTCTTCTGACCCTAACCCCACAGAGAATCTGTGGGATATTGTGAAGAGGAAGTTGAGAGACACCAGACCCAATCCTGTGGATGAGCTTAATGCCGCTATCGAAGCATCCTGGGCCTCCATAACACCTCAGCAGTGCCACAGGCTGATTGCCTCCATGCCACTCCACATTGAAGCAGTCATTTCTGCAAATGGTTTCCCGACCAAGTATTGAGTGCATAGCTGATATTATTAATTGAAGGTTGACTATATTTGTATTAAAAAACACTTTTTTGTATTGGTCTGATGAAATATGCTATTTTTTTTAATATAATGATTTTGTTTTTTTCTAGACTTTTTTTTTTTGCCAAAATCATCAATATTAAAACAATAAAAGGCTTGAACAACTTCAGTTGTGTGTAGGCATGTGCCGGTTACCGGTTTCAAGGTTTACCGTGGTATGAAAACGTCACGGTTTCAAAACCACTAAAATTTTACGTCATACCGTAGTACGGTATTCGCTATTTTACAAGTCTCAAAAATGCAGCCAGAAGTATCTTGGAGCGGCAGCGCTCACCCCTCCCTCTCCGGTTGTTGATGTGTGTGTGTCAGTGACGCTATTCTGCTAAACACCAAAAAAGAAACACTCCAAACAAAAGGCGTACTTTTCTTGAATTTATGGAGGTCTCAAATCATGGTAACTGAAATATACAGTTTTAAAACGTTGTACAATAGTATTTTACACGTGTGAGTAGGGGTGGGCGATATGGCCTTAAACACGTATCACGATAAATGGAGCAGATTTACCTCGATAACGATAAATGACGATAAAGTCGCCCAAGCGGACTGTTATATAATTTGAAAATCTAAATCAATGCATGAAATACAGATTAACAGTTTCTTGTTGATTTAGTTACCAGCATTCAATTTGATATATTGAACAATCCCCCACCCAGTGCATTTTTTAATAAATGCAGGCATACATGAACCCCCAAACAGACAGACAGACACACATTAAAGCTATATTGATCTTCTGCAAATGAAACACTTAAGATTTTATGATAGCAATAATGACACAGAATTAAGCACATACAGAAAAATAGCTGTATTCTCGGTAATACTAGTTTTTACCGTTGGATTGTGCTTAATGCTGAATGCTTTTCAATCACAAAAGCTATCAGAGAAATCACACACAGTCAGATACAAAATAACGCGACATAGTAATTGCTAGATGCAGTCCGTGCCCAATCCACTCATTAAGTTCAGCCGTTTTGACAAGGTTAGAGCCGCTATCCGACTCCATCACGTTCATTTGTAGCGTTAGCCGCTAGCGGCCGCTAGCGTTAGGCGCTAGCGTTAGCCGCTAGCTGCCACTAGCGTTAGGCGCTAGCGTTAGCCGCTAGCTGCCGCTAGCGTTAGGCGCTAGCGTTAGCCGCTAGCGGCTGCTAGCGTTAGGCGCTAGCGTTACCCTGTGGCCTGGCTACCAGTAGAAAGCACTGAAAGCACCATCTCCGGAAATCGTGAGAACAAGGGGGGACAGCGGGTGAAAGCCCGCCTGGATGCCACCAAGAGTCTATTAAATGTCAGGTGAACGTTTGGCGAACCTCCCTTAAGCCACACTCCATCACGTTTTGCTTGTAGCATTAGCTGCTAGCGTTAGCTTACCGGGCTTCTGTTTGATTGGCTTCCTGATGATCACGTGACTCCCTACGTGAGTACATTCACTGCTTTCTTAAAGGGGAATGAACATAGGCGAACAACACAGAGTCAAAGCGGGATGAAAAGACTATTTTCTTCTTTTATTGATTCACCGAATTTACCGACATGTTCAAAATCACGTCGGTCATCGTGAAGAATTTCGGTGACGGTAAATTTTCGGTTTACTGCCCAGCTCTACGTGTGAGTAGCTTCATTAGCACAAACACAACAGAATGTGAGGAAGTCATCCATGAAAAAGTTCGCCAAAAACAAAACCCACATTTTCCTTTCAAATACAAATTAACTAAACACTTACAAAGACGAATGTTAGCCTAGTCTTAGCTGGGAGAGCAACTTCGTCGAGGTTATAAATCTCACGGCCACTGAAGAAACAAGCTTGAATGAAGGAAAAGGGATAACATCAAAGATCGCTAATTGCGACAGATCTTGCCCTAAGCACAAATGTACGCTCGCTGGACAAGGGGAGGTCTCACTCCCAGTGTTTTTAGATGAAACCTTTACACAACATTCACATTTTCACTAACTTATCCATTTTTAACCTATTAACTTATGAATTCTGCGTCTTTTTAACACAAAGGCATGACATGTAGACCAGAGTTGACACAGTGGCTGAAAATGGCGAAACTTCACTTGAGCTTTGGCCCCCTTCTCAAAAAAAAAGTACTTCTAAATAAAATTGAAAAATATTGACTGTGTTTTTACTTTTTTATAGCAACTAATTTAGTTCTTGCTCCAATCTTGAGCAACCTGAGCTGTGGCTGTGGGTAGTCTATAAGTTCTATTTATTTTAATTGTATCTAAAATATTTTTTGTTTATTTATTTAACATAATATTCATGTTCCAATTAGAGCTGGGCGGTAAACCGAAAATTTACCGTCACCGAAATTCTTCACGATGACCGACGTAATTTTGACCATGTCGGTAAATTCGGTAAATTAATAAAACAAGAAAATAGTCTTTTCATCCCGCTTTGACTCTGTGTTGTTCGTCTATGTTCATTCCCCTTTAAGAAAGCAGTGAATGTACTTACGTAGGAAGTCACGTGATCATCAGGAAGCCAATCAAACAGAAGCCCGGTAAGCTAACGCTAGCAGCTAATGCTACAAGCAAAACGTGATGGAGTGTGGCTTAAGGGAGGTTCGCCAAACTTTCACCCGACATTTAATAGACTCTTGGTGGCATCCAGGCGGGCTTTCACCCGCTGTCCTCCCTTGTTCTCACGATTTCCGGAGAGGGTGCTTTCAGTGCTTTCTACTGGTAGCCAGGCCACAGGCTAACGCTAGCAGCTAACGCTAGCGGCCGCTAGCGGCTAAGGCTGCAAATGAACGTGATTGAGTCGGATAGCGGCTCTAACCTTGTCGAAACGGCTGAACTTAATAAGTGGATTGGGCACGGACTGCATCTAGCAATTACTATGTTGCGTTATTTTGTATCTGACTGTGTGATTTCTCTGATAGCTTTTGTGATGGTAAAGCATTCAGCATAAAGCAGAATCCAACGGTGAAACTTCTAATATGACCGAGAAATGGCCCCAGCTATTTTTCTGTATGTGCTTAATTCTGTGTCATTATTGCTATCATAAAATCTTAAGTGTTTCATTTGCAGAAGATCAATATAGCTTTAATGTGTGTCTGTCTGTCTGTTTGGGGGTTCATGTATGCGTGTATTTATTAAAAAATGCACTGGGGGAAAAAAAAACCCTGAAACCATAAAGTAAACACTTGTAATGAATAATTATGTCACAGCAGCCATTCACAATAAATTGTCTTTTTGAAGTGTAGCTACTGTTCAAGCTGCAAGTCATTTGTGTTACAATGACATGTTTGCACAGGCATATTGATTTTGACAATGTACATTGTTCAAGCCATACACGCTGTTATAAATGCTCATACTTGAATTCTTATTGTTTACAATACATTTTTATAAACGTAATGTCTAGACTGCATGTACGATTGTTAAATATATCAAATTGAATGCTGGTAACTTAACAAGAAAATCTGTATTTCATGCATTGATTAAGATTTTCAAATTATATAACAGTCCGCTTGGGCGACTTTATCGTCATTTATCGTTATCGAGGTAAATCTGCTCCATTTATCGTGATACGTGTTTAAGGCCATATCGCCCACCCCTAGTTCCAATTTGCAAATATTTTCAGAAAAATAAAAAAATCCCGGAATTAAAAAAATATATATATTACTTTTTTTTAAAACCCATACCTCTCAAAATAACACATTTTGGAGCTATAATTGCAATACCGTGATACCGTAAAACTTTTAACAGTAACTAAGCTGCAAAAACAATCCTGCACATGTTGGCCATTGTTTTATAACAAGATGAGTTCATTTTCACTTTCAATAAATAGTTTTAACAAATCTGAAAACAGTACAATAGAAAGCCTCTATTGTCATTGTATGTAAAGCTTCGGCATAATGTGCACCTCATAAAACGGACGCAAAAGTAAAATACAGCTAATATGAAAACACTAGCTACAATGTACAGAGATTGGGAATGAAGTGAGTAGGTAACAAGCAACAAGTGGTGATTTAGTGTTAATGCGTATATATGACAATTTACTGTAAAGTTGTACCTCGATATACGGACACATCGACATACAATTTTTTCGACATACGACGTAAAATTTGGCTCCTCATTTGAGAAATGATTTACAACAGCGTCGCAATTTCATTGTTTTCCCGCAAGATTGAAAATGGCTCCGAAATGGTACCATTCATTTATGCTGTGTTGTAAAAAGTTTCGTTTGTGCTTTGGCATGTGCCGATATCCGGTTTCAAGCTATACCGTTGTATGAAAACGTCACGGTTTCAAAATCGCCAAAATTTTTCATCACACCGTCCCTAAGGTATTAGGTATTATTTTATAATTGTTTATGGCTCATAAATGCAGGGAGAAATCCCTCACTTGCAGCTGCAAGGCTCCAACCTCCCCCACTGGTTGTTGCTTAGTGTCAGTGAGTCAGCAGTGCTACATGATGGCTGGAGGAGGTGAAACTCCTGAACTTTTATCTCCCCATCGAAGAAAATGAAATCGCTGGTATAGAAAATACTTTGGCTAGAAAAGTTACAGATGGCCGCGGCTTAGAGAGAGTTGGAGGGCCAACTGACATGTAAAACATGTTTGCGGAGGTCAGATGGCCGCGGCTTAGAGAGTTGGAGGGCCAACTGACATGTAAAACATGTTTGCGGAGGTTGGCAAAGAGTGTTATTTTCCATATTTGGCATTTGAAATTCTTCAACTTTAGCTGGTTATGACACTTTCAAAAAAATGTAACAATTTTGGGGGGTTCATGGCATCATCCTTTGATGATGTACGAATAAAAATAAGTGCAACAAGGCTTGTTTGAACGTTTTTTTTTTTTTAGTTTATAAATACTCATAGAAAAATCAATTCATAATTTCACAAAAAAATGCTTAGAGTTTATAGAGTTAATAACTTTTTGGGCACATGCCTGTACCTGGCCTCTTTCTTACCTCATCCTTCTTCCTCTTGCTCCCTCGCTCCTCTGATCCTACTGCATCACCTTTTCTTTTGCCCTCCTTCTTTTTGTCTTCCTTCTCTTTGTACTTTCGCATGAATTCGGCAATGAGGTCAGGGCAGTCCAAATTGTCTTCTGGCTCCCATGTATTGTCCTCACTGAACAGAAGAAGCACAAAAAAAAAAACCCCACTGTTAATCCAAGTAAAAGCTTCATTTTAAAGTTTCTATGAAATAGCGACAATGTCAAAAAATGAAAATGACTGCAATTATTTAATTTTACAAGTAGAAAACGAGTTTGGCTCGAAATGTGGAAACTTTTTTTCGCTACCATTTCATAGCTATTCCACCCAAAAACAATATGTCAGTAATGTCCACTTTTTTCAGCCATTCTGGTTGTGACATCACAACCAGAACCAGAATTGATGATCATGTCTAGCTTTCTGGTGCTGTGCTAGCTAGTACATGTTGACAGAATGACAGAACAGTCACATGGCAAAAGAGAATATAAAGTCTATGGATAGCATGCTGGCAGACAGCAAAAATCTGTAGCTCATTTGGGTGTGACATCACCTATTGTTTGGAGATTTTTAGTGGGTGGGGCCAAGGCAGCTGAGAAAGGAAGACTAATTAAGGTCTAATTTTGAACCAAGCCTTTTCTGTCACTTATTTGGAGGGATTTGTATCCAAAATATGGTCTGCTATCATCTTGCCATCACTTGCTATATATAGTATTTTATGCCACCTTTAACTTGCTTTCTACTGTTGTTTTTTTAAAAACAGGCACAAGTGTGCTACAGCACAAGTCTGTGGCAAACAGAGCGCATGCCCTCTACTGGCTGCCTCGTAACCTACATAACATTAGCAACAATTAGATAGTAATTACCGGTAGCCCTGATTGGAGGTAAGTAGCAACATGTAACATTTTCTCTGTTACATTTAATTTATAAGAGGAAAAATGTATTCCCAAGAGTAGTTTTACCACACAATACTTTTTACTAGATTACTAGAATTAGATTTGTTAAGAAACGCTACCCTTACTTGGACTACTCTAGTTGTTCCATTTACCCTCTAGATCAGTGGTTCGGTGAGTAAGTCTAAGAGGGGTTAAGGTTAAGAAGAGCAGAGCCCTATTTTCAACGTTGATTAAATCTAGGAAAAGTGGCTTTTTAGACTGGGTTTTGGACTGGTTTTCTCCCAATTTACATTTCTTTTAACTGCTTATCCTCGAACTGATGGGAGGAGGAACTGGTTTGCTCTGTGGAGGGTTGCTCGCACTTAGTATGAGGGATTACAACAGATCAATGGGCAGCGTGGTTTCAAATTTTGACCTGTTTATAAAATGTACTGTCAAAATGAGAAAATTTTTTGAACAGGAATTTGCTCATTAGCTTTCTAGCTTGGCTACATTCGTTTTTGATTTGAATTAAAAAAAAAAAAAAAAAAAAAAAAAAAAAAAACACAATACCGTATTGACCCGAATATAAGACTGTTTTTTGCATTGAGATAAGACTGAAAAAGGTCTTATATTCGGGGTCTAGACATTATACCCATTCACAACGCTAGATGGCGCCAGATATCATTGAAGCGAATGCTGAACTTGAGGAGTAATGTTCTGCCATGACAGATCTTAGCTACTCTCAAGTTTAACCAGTTTGCATTATTTTATTGCAATGTTTTTCCTTTTTCAGATTTGTTTCAAGACTACAGTTAGACCTCACTTTGATGGTTAATGCAGTTATTGCAATTTTGTTGTTTTATCACAATAGATTGGTTTATTTACATTTAAAAAAACAGAAGCCATTCATTTACGAATGTGATTGCACATTAGTTTACATATTTAAATGTTCAGATATTAAGATTTGAATGAGGCAAAATAACATGCCTTTTCTCTCTAATATATTGTTATAATCATTTGTTTCAGATGTATTGTAGTTATTTCCTGTACAAAAATTAATTCGGCGTTCAAAAAGTCTTTTTTTCAAACTTGTGTCTTGAAAAAGAGGGGGTCGTCTTATAATCAGGGCCATCTTATATTCGGGCCAATACGGTAATTCCGAAGGGTTCGGTAAATCCACATGTGAAGCTTTTGGTATCTTTAGCAAGGTTAAGAACCACTGCTATAGATTCTACATATTAGATGAGAGACAGCGAGAACGAATAGTAATATTTGGTTAGTGGCATTTTTTTTTTTTTTTTGGTATGTGGCTTTTTTTTTTTTTGGTATGCGGCAAAATGGATTTTTGTATATGGCATTTTTGCAGGCGATGCACGGCCAATTTTCCATTCATTTTAAATGACAAAAAAACGTTTGGCTGTGATTTTTGACCATACACTTACAATTACAGCGCATTGACATTCAACTGGCACCCAAGTAAGGCTATGCAGAATTTTGCAACGTGCCCAAAAAATGCCACATGGCAAAATCCATTTTGCCACATACCCCCCCCCCCAAAAAAAGCCAAATGGCAAAATCCACTTTGCCACATGCCAAATATAACCTTTAATTATCAGCCCTGCTGTATTAGATTTTACTTTATTTTTGCAAGAGATAGCCCTTTATTTTTGCCGGAGATGCGGACACTGGGTGTACCGGTTTCAACAATGAGACGTTGCAACAACAATGACTCCATTATGCCAATCAGACGTCACGATACAGTAGTGCTGCGATGATTAATCGATCAACTCGAGAAATTAAAAAAAAGATTCAAATTAAATTTTTCTGCTTCAAGTATTCGTTTAAATAAAGTGGCATTGTAATGGTTTGTTTTGAAAGTGTTTGCATTTAGGTTTACTGATTTGGGTGGATACACCGCTGTCGAGTGGCAACAGTGAATATAACTCATTTCACATCCCTGAACCCAGCTGGTCCCTGTTAAGTTTTTGTCTGAGTTAATGTTTTTTTTAAAGCATTTGTAATTTAGTTTATAGGCATATTTAACCGATTTTTGTGGGAATGTGTTTGGACCATTTGTTAAGAGCATTGGATTTTCTTGTTGTTGTTGTTTTTTTAGCATTGTATAGCATTTAAGCTAGTGGAGTTTTGCCATGCAAGTTAGCCAGTTGTTCTTTTGTTGTACTTAGATTCTCATTTTTTTTTTTATGCTGTTTGAGGCTCATCTCGGGTATTTTATTTTTTATGTTCCTTATCCTATTGCTCGATTATTCGAACTAACTAATTCATCGATTAATCGACTACTAAAATAATCGATAGCTGCAGCCCTACAGCAGTCATACGACCAAACACAAGTTTACAGTCGGAGGTCCCATGATTACACTGGCCTGTTCAATTACGTGATGTCTTTAAAGTGCCTTAAAAACTATTTGAAAAGAGTGCTGCAGCTCACATTCGAAGGAGCGGAATTCAATGGGTAGGATAGCCAAAAAAATATTACTTAAGAGTAGCATTACTTCACAATATCACTGAAATTCTGCATCCCCAAAATTTACTCAAGTACATGTAAAAAAAGATTAATACTAATTTTAATAGGACTTCAAGTGTCAGATTGTTTAAAACATTTTTTTCCACTCTCGGCACTAATACATGAGCGTATTAGGCCAAAAACAACCCCCCCCCCCCCACCTCTGGCTGTGATTCAGAAATATTGTTTTAAAAATCAGGACCTGAGGCTTCATACTGTCCCATGCTACATAGTTAACAAGCTTCGAAACAAACGGTTCTTGAAAAGTAGGACTTCAAAGTTAAAATACCAGAAGAGCAAGAACTACAACAAATACATGAACAGCGACCTCAACGACCTTCCGCCTGTAAAAACACAAGAGTCAATGTTTCACATATTTGTTCTTCTTTGATTATGATAATGGACTCACTTTGAGAAACCCTTCCATTTCAGCAGAAACTCCACTTTGCCCTTCACAATTCTACGATCCAAAACCTTTTCCACCACATATTCTTCTTCTTCTTCCTCCTCTGGTGGTGGTGCAGTGGCTTCTGTTGGTGCCGTTGGAGTTTCGGCCACAACTACTGGCTGCTGCTGCTGCTGCTGCTCCTCCTCCTCTGCATTGTCCTTCTTTGCTGCTATGGTTGCCATCTCGACGTGCAACGACAAACGCTGGTGCCAGACAAACATGAAAAAAGGGGGGGGAAAGTTCAGCGCACAGGTTCTATTAAGAGTTAGTTTTGTATATATGTAAAACAAATTCCATTTCCTGGGTGCAAAAAAATGATGTATCTCCCTTTTATATAATATTTCACCAAGTCATATTGAAATGGATTTATGTTGAAAAAGTACGAAAGCTGTAGCACATACAAACAGGAAGGATTGTTTCAGGAGAGATTTGTTCGTGGTTTCAAGGTAATTATTATATTTTTTCGTACCATGCATGCAATCCTACACGTTGAGAAAAAAAATCAATGGGAGAAATTAGCCGCTACTGCATTGGCATCATAGTTCGTAATATTTACGTAAAATAAATGCTAACTTTTTTTTTCTTTTAACCAAGAATGGAGACTGTTTTATTTCCATATCTATAAAGAATTAGGGGATTTAAGCATTTTTCACAAGAATTTTCACCGGAAAAGCTCTGTTTACATAAGGCCGCCGCTAGCTACATTCACTAACAGACTAGCATTGTACTTAGACATATTTACCTAAAATAAATGCCAACTGCACTTTTTTTTTTGCTTTTAACCAAGAATCAAGACTGTTTTACACCCATATCTATAAAGAATTAGGGGATTTAAGCATTTATTCACAAGAATTTTCACTGGAAAAGCTCTGTTTACATAAGGCGGCCGCTAGCTACATTCACTAGCAGACTAGCATTGTACTTTGATATATTTACGTAAATAATAACTACAGTTTTTTGTTGTTGTTGCTCTTAACCAAGAATCGAGACTGTTTTACGTCCTTATCGATAAAGAATTCAGGGATCTGAGCATTTATTCACAAGAATTTTCAACGAAAATGTCTGATTCCACTTGGTCAGCTTTGACTGCCTCGCCAACAATGCAGGCCCCCTATTTATCAGCCCCGCGCGCCGTCAATACTTTATGAAGTCTACGAATGGAACAAACATAGGAACCATTTAATGTGTTACCTAGAGGTGTGACAATATACAGGTAGTCCCCGGGTTATGGTTAGAGCCAGGCGGTTTACCGAAAATTTACCGTTACTGAAATGGTTCACGATGGCCAACGTAAGGCCATATCACCTAGCCCTAGTTACGATGTACCGGACTTGTGTGATTTCCACTTTATGACTCCGGAGTCTCGTCCAACATTCTCTTTTTTTTTTAGGCGTGTAAACTGTACCTTATTGTACGCCACAGTATTTTATTTTTTACTTTATTTATTAATTTTTTTTTTTACTTTATTTATTAATATGACCGTTCTGCCCTTTGGAGAAATGTATATGTGATTAAAATGTTGTATTTTGTTTTGTGATGCATTCTTTTATTTTGGCGCAGAAGACGGAGCACATGTAGTATTTTCGCACGCAAGTAAGAGCGCATGTACACACAAATAACATATTTGCAGTCTTCCCAGTGTTGGGGGCAGAGTGGACTTGGTTGGGGGTAACGCTGCTATGATTAGTCGATTAATTCAAATTATTCAATTAGTAAAAAACTTCGAATATATTTTAGCTACTTCGATGATTTGTTTAATTAGTGCCATTATAATAGTTTCTTTTGAAAGTGTTTGCATTTAGTTTTGGGTGGATAAACTGCTTGCCCTTTAGCGGCAACCGTGAATATGACATAACGCTTCAGGCCAGCCAAGCGACAGTCTCTCCAGCGTTTCCTGGGTCGACCCCGGGGCCTCCCGCCGGTATATTAATATCTCGTTCAAGTCATGGCGTCTGTAATTCTGCTCTCGCGTGCTCTCACCTCCAGATAGGGTTTTGCTGTTTAAAAAAAAAAAAAAAAAAAAATTTTTTAAATGCCCTCCTGTTCCACCAGAAAATTGAGATTTTAAGCTTTCCAATGATGTATCACACATGCATATTGGACAATTTTGAAAGTTGCCAAATTGGGGGTCTCGGAGCGGAACTTCAAGTCACCTGAGTGTTTTCCGCCATATATATTTAAAAAAACAAAAAACTAAATCGTAAGCAGTTATTCACAATGTTACTCATTACTCGAGTATTTTTTTTCTCAAAATACTTTTTTACAAGTTCTTGAGAACATTTTTGGTTGACTACTTTTACAGTGCCCTCCATAACTATTGGATTTATAATAATTATGTGTTTTTTAGCTTCTAATAATTTTGTTTCTTTCTTCTAAATAATATGGGACCTTAATGGAAAAAAAGAGAAACATCCAACCTTCAACACAAGTGCATTTATTCAATGGGGAAAAAATCCCACATAAAGAAATATTTATTTGACATCAAATAATGTGTGTCACAATTATTAGCACCCCTGCTGTTAATACTTTGTACAACCCCCTTTTGCCAACAAAACAGCACCTAATCTTCTCCTTTAATGTTTCACAAGATGGGAAAAGACAGAAAGAGGGATCTTCAGCCATTCCTTTTTGCAGAATCTCTCTAAATCATCCAAAGACCTGGGTCTTCTCCTTTGTACTCTCCTCTTCAGCTCACCCCACAGGTTTTCAATGGGGTTGAGGTCTGGGGACTGAGATGGCCATGGGAAGAGCTTGATTTTGTGTCTGGTGAACCATTTCTGTGTAGATTTGGCCATATGTTTAGGGTCATTGTCTTGCTGAAAGACCCAGTGACGACCCATCTTCAGCTTTCGGGCAGAGGGCAACAGATTTTGATTTAAAATGTCCTGGTATTTCAAAGCATTCACAGTGGGTATAAGGTGCTTTTCAGCATGCGCATCTTTCGTGGCACGCCAGACCCACTTAGAGTGTTTGTTGCCAAAAAGCTCAATCTTGGTCTCATCTGACCAAAGCACACGGTCGCAGTTGAAGCCCCAATACCGCTTGGCGAACTCCAGACGTCTGCGTTCATGATTGTGAGTGATGAAAGGTTTTCTCTGTGCATGCCTCCCAAACAGCTTGTTGGCGTGTAGACAGCACCTCATACCCACTGTGAAGTATGGGGGTGGGTCAGTGATGCTGTGGGGCTGTTTTGCTTCCAAAGGCCCTGGGAACCTTGTTAGGGTGCATGGCATCATGAATGCTTTGAAATGCCAGGACATTGTAAATCAAGATCTGTTGCCCTCTGCACGAAATCTGAAGATGGGTCGTCACTGGGTCTTTCAGCAAGACAATGACCCTAAACATATGGCCAAATCTACACAGAAATGGTTCACAAGACACAAAATCAAGCTCCTCCCATGGCCATGTCAGTCCCCAGACCTCAACCCCATTGAAAACCTGTGGGGTGAGCTGAAGAGGAGAGTACAGAGGGGAGGACCCAGGTCTCTGGATGATTTAGAGAGATTCTGCAAAGAGGACTGGCTGAAGATCCCTCTTTCTGTCTTTTCCCATCTTGTGAAACATTATAGGAGAAGATTAGGTGCTGTTTTGTTGGCAAAAGGGTGTTGTACAAAGTATTAACACCAGGGGTGCTATTAATTGTGACACACATTATTTGATGTCAAATCATTATTTCTTTATGTGGGATTTTTCCCCCACTGAATAAATGCACTTGTATTGAAGGTTGGATTTTTCTCTTTTTTCCATTAAGGCCCCATATTTAGAAAAAAAAATATTAGAAGCTAAAAAAAAACACATAATTGTTATGAAACCAATAATTACGGAGGGCACTGTACTTGAGTTATTATTTTGAAGTAACGCTAGTTTTACTTGAGTAAAAGATTTGGCTACTCTACCCACCTCTGGTAGTAAGGGTCATCTTTCGCAGAGCACGTGAAAGCAGTACAAAACGGTTTTGCCCACCCAACAAACCACATTTTGTGTCCGTTTTTCCCACAACAACAAAACACATGAACACGACAAACCATATTGCAAGAAGACAACCTTTGACCTTTTAAAATGGCGGGCAGCGAACAAGGAGTTGTGCATGAAAAGAATGGTAAAACTTAAGTTCTTTAAGTAGATCTATTGGTAATTTGCCTGTTTTCGCGCCTAAATAATAATGTCGTGTACACAGTTATAAAATTCGTATTTTCCAACCAAGTGCTTGCTACAGTGTTCTGTTGCGAACAAAATCTTACCCTTTTCGATGGTAGTAGATAGGTTTCATTCATGATTTTAAGCTACAAACCATAGCTTACCGTTTGCATTTTGATGCATTCTCTCCTTGAAGTAGATTAATTAATATGTCTAAAACAGTTTTCCCACGCAACAAACCAAAATAAAGTCCGTGTCTGCTATTATTTTTTTTACTACGACAACAAAAGCACATAAACAGGATGTACTCGTTATTACCAATTAGCGAGTGGTAGGATTCATCTTTCCCAGACCATGTGAAGACAGCATAAGTCAATGGTAAAGTGGAATGCGTGTTTGGTTTATGAATCCAAACACCGATAATATTTAAGAAATAGTATCGGGTTTTTTAACAGTATGTTTTTATCCTAAGAACACACAAAACGCATTACAAGCCAGGCGCAACCAGGAACTGCCAGGAACAACATGGCGATGGCGTGTATTTTTTTTTTTTTTTTTTAAATCAGCAGGCTACCAAAAGACTTACCGTTAGAAATCTTGCGTTAGCTTCTTGCAGGGTCAATGAAACCACGATAATTTCGGATCTGTTTTAAGTTAATAAGTGTTCGGGCAATAATATTTGTGGCAAAATAATACTCAATGTTCATTAGTGTTTGGGCTCTTTGTCCACCAAAGGCTATATGCTAAATAATACAATAGCTACTGCAGCACAGCTTCAGCAATCACCGCGTCTCCGACTACCCGCCAACAGTACAACCCATAGATAACTAACATCTAGAGCGCTAGATGTGTATTAAGCACGATGAGCTATCGGGTGGCCGTCATCACCTATCGGCCATTTTGTGTCAGTGCCATTCGACCAGCAACAGTCAATGGAGCTCAAGTTTTTGCAACGGCCAATCCGAATCATGGCCACGTTAACGCGATTTCTTATAAATCGTTTGAAACCGAGTTAAGACTATTTTTTGTGGAGAAAAATCACTCACACAGCCAGCCAGTTCGTAAAAATGGCCGCCGGTTACTAACACCGCAAACTCACTATTTGCATCTAGCTTTCTATAAGTTAAATCTATGGTACAACCGGACGTGACGTTCAAAGCAAAGGGTTATGGGTAACGATGGCATCGTGATTTTATTATTTTTTTAAATTCAGGCAATCTAATTTTGGCAATCTTGGGGAAGCAACACGACGAAAATAAGTTAGAATAAACATAGGGCAAAATCGCCACAGAGCTCTGTAGCATAATTTCCTTGTTCACAAAACTTCATACAAGAATAGATCCTTTCAAAATCCTTAACACAACAAAGGAAGGTACTTGTGTTCCTCAATTTAGCACTGTGAACATGGTACTTTCCTAATAATATAATATTGACAATATCTGATTGGCTCCAACACCCCTGTGGCCCTCGTGAGGATAAGCGGCTGGAAAATGAATGAATGAATGAAATAGAAGGGTTTAACCCAGGGGTCTCAAACCGGTCCTCAAAGGGCCGCAGTGGGTACTGGATTTCATTCCAACCAAACGAGAACAATCCCTTTTCACCAATCTGGTGTCTAACAAGTGTAATCAGTTAATTGCAGTCAGGTGCTGCTTACTTTAGCAGAAACCTCATTGGTTGAACTGTCTGTTTTGGATCTGTTGGAACAAAGACCAGGACCCACTGCGGCCCTTGGTGGAATCGGTTTGAGACCCCTGGTTTAACCCATCCATATAGAAAAGAACAGGACATAATTGAAATTTTGGAATGTCATCCATTTTAAGTGATAACCAGTTTTTAACATACGTCTAGAAGCATTGTGAACCGCAACAAAGAAAAAAAAAAGTTCCACTGTTTCATCTTCATCTTCGCTAAAGGAACATATACAGTAGGTCAGGGTTCACTAAATCCAGATCTCGGTGCCACTTTTCCTGTCGTGTTTTCCATGTCTCCCTCCTCCAACACACCAGAATCAAAATTATCATCATTATCAGGCTTCTGGAGAGGTTGCTGATGACATAATCATTTGATTCAGGTTTGTTAGGGGAGAGAGACGTGGAAAACACGACATGAATTAGTGAACCCCATAGGCCATCTCAAATTGAATTCTTTTCTTTTGATACTCTCCAACTGGATATATTTTATTTATTATTCTGAAATGAGTCCGTTTATATTTAGAATAAGCTTTGTTCATTGTGTTGGAATGTGCACAATTTAAATCTTGCCAGATTATTTGTCTTGTAAAAATATGAAATATTCTACATTTAAAAACATTACCAATAAACATGTCATCTTACTTTTTTGTGTTTTTATCAAAAAGCATACAATTTTCAAAAAATTTTGTAATACTGATGGGGCATCATTATATGTACTAAAAAACGAATCCATCCATCCATCCATCCATCCATCCATCCATCCATCCATCCATCCATCCATCCATCCATCCATCCATCCATCCATCCATCCATCCATCCATCCATCCATCCATCCATCCATCCATCCATCCATCCATCCATCCATCATCTTCCGCTTAGTCCGGGGTCAGGTCGCAGGGGCAGCAGGTTTAGCAGGGAAGCCCTGACTTCCCTCTCCCCAGCCACTTCAGCCAGCTCCTCTGGCGGGATTCAAAGGCGTTCCCAGGCCAGCCGAGCGATGTAGTCTCTCCAGCGTGTCCTGGGTCGACCTCGGGGCCTCCCGCCGGTGGGACATGCCCTGAACACCTCTTCAGGGAGGCGTCCAGGTGGCATCTGAACCAGATGCCCGAGCCACCTCAACTGGCTCCTCTCAACGTGGAGGAGTAGCAGCTCGACACCAAGCCCCTCCCGGATGACCGGGTTTCTCACCCTATCTCTAAGGGAGAGCCCGGACACCCTCAAGAGGAAACTCATTTCGGCCGCTTGTATCCGAGATCTTGTTCTTTCAATCACGACCCACAGCTCGTGACCATAGGTGAGGGTAGGAACGCAGATCGACCGGCAAATCGAGATTGTTTTCGTTCTTTTACAAATAGCCTATGTTCAGGCATAAAAATTTCTCACCTTTCGGCGAAATGTGCCGTTTTGAAGTCAAAAAGTGAATTGTGTAGATCCGAGGAGAAAATTTTTAAGGGAGTGTGAGCGGGAGGGATTTTTTTTTTTTTTTATGTCGGACGCTTGGTATGCAAGCGGGGAAAGCGGCACAAATCCAAAAAAGCTCACCAGAGTGGCCAAAACATTGACTTATTTGAACGAAACAAAGGAGGACCACTTTTGTGTCCTGTCTTTTCAATGCCAAGGTTGGCTGCACGTCGGCCGTGAATGAACACCTAAAGCGTCGTCACCCAGTTGTAAATTTGGAAGACAACAGGAGAAAATTACAAGCTGGCAGATTGTAAATCCATCTAACGCACTAACGACATGTTTTATCGAAGTTGCTAAGCCTGTCACGATATGCAATGAGTCCATTTATCGCACGTTAAATAAAAATGAGGGCGGTAATTTTCACGGCTGTGTCTTATAGCCGCGTGCGTGTGCGTGCATACATTTGTGCGTGCGTACTGATGGCATATGAGACAACAGTTCCTTTCACAGATGTTTAAAAGTCATCAACACGCCGCAGAATTAAAGTTTAGACATACAAAATGAGGAAACACATCAATATTAAACACTGTAAACGTTAGCATTGCTACATTGAGGCTAATAGGGAAAAATGACAACCTACTTTAGCCTGCTATAAAACATTGTGTTCTCCAAAACACAAACTTGCGGTTAAAAGGAGACACTTCAAACATGAAAAATCACTGGTTAACAGCATTTGCAAATGAAAAAAAAAAAAAAAAAGAAAAAAAAATTGATTACTGACACCACATGCAATGAAAAAAAAGAGCTTTTTTGGCGGCGAGTACAGCTTACGGTTAGCGCTTTAGCGAACGTACTTCCGGTGAACATTTAAAAAATAAAAGCACGTCATATTCGTCATATAAATAACGATTTCTGGAGTCAATCTCACATATTCCAGAACTCATATTCTACACTAAGAATAGCTTTAAAATGACACCCTTTATGAAAAATCTTATTGGCAATGAATAATTATTATACTACTATTGTATCTAGTAGTATACTATGATACTATAATATTAGACTATAGTATAATATTATACCTACTTATTTTGGTATTTTGGTTGAATACTCTGTTGGAACAATTTGGTTTAAGTTTGTCCTTGACCATTTAATGCACAACATGGGTCAAAAGTGACCCAGCTGAATTGTTATTTTTCACATCTCTGCAACAAATTAATTTCAGCGTTCAGTATTCCTTAGTTGACTTGTTTTTCACCCTTATACAGTCTTAATTAATTTTTTCCTGTCTTAGGTTTTTTAATGAAAACACATTTTGATTCACTACCCGGTGAATGCACAACATGGATCAAAAATGACCCATTTCCATTTATGGCTAAGTGTTAAGAAGAGATATCTTTGAAATACATTTTGTTCATCAATAAAAAGGCCAAGTATGGATCTTGATTTTGTTCAGCACAAATAATTCTTATGTCTTTCTTACATAATGAGCAACCACAGCTTTTTTATTTTTCCATCTAATCAGACACATAGGTCAGAAACAACCTTCACACACATTCCCTGTGTTGTACAACATTTTCTTCTTTGCCCACACAAGACATGTACCGTAGTCCCCCCCCCAATTGTTCTCAAGTCATCTATTTATAGCATTTGTGATGACAATTGTGAAGTACCTTTACATTGCCGAATATTTGATCAAGATGATAGCAAGTCCGTAGTTTTGCGTAGGGACGTATCACTACCAACTTTTCAGGATGCTCAAACTGTCCCTACCAACTTTTAAGCAATCTTATTTGCATTATATAATGAGTTCAGTTAAATAGGTCATTTAGATTGTCTTCCCATATGTTGTAAGGATAGAATTCATCCAACCATTATTAAGTGAATTATTTTCCTTATGTTCAGACTTACATTTATCCCTTGTCACTTGCTGAATGGGTTAGGGTCTTAGATAGTACAGTTAGCTGTCTCCTTTCTTTTATAAAGAAACCACACACATAGACCCATACATACTGGTATAACCGCTTTTTATAACCGCAACACAAACTCCCATTCAAACTGTAAATTGTGATACAAGATTGTGCTTTGAAATTGGATTTGGATTGTATTCATCAGCAAATGATAAAGAAAACAAATTTATTAAGTCTGACTCCTCCTTATTCTATTTTGCTCTTTAGTTTAATATAAAGGAAAAAAAAAGAACAAGAAAAATGTCAATCAGCAGCACTTTTTAAAAATTTGAATCAACAGGACTTATGTCTGATTTGTGAACTGAGAAATTCTTTTAATGTTTTCTACTCAAAACCTTTATTAAAAAAGTTTAGAGGTTGTATATACTTAAAACAATTGTAGACTTCGGTTAAGTCAGGAAGTTGTAATCAATTATTATTTTTGAAAGAAAAAGTCAGTCATTTGGTCTTCAGTTACTTTCAACACGCCTATAACAACTTCAAGTTAAATTGCGAAGGTAACTGAAAAAAGTGACATGTATCCGATCAATCGTTGAATTAATCATCCGATTAATCGATTAAAAAAAAATAATCATTAGTTGCAGCCCTAAGCTCTCAACATTGAACATACGTATGGTATGTCTATGTGAGTTGTATTTTTATGTACAGTTGTACCTTGAGATATGAAAGCTTTGGTACACAAAAAATTCATTTTTTCAAGTTTTTTCCCACTTCATTTCAGAGGTCGACAATTTAAATGGCCCAGTGGCCCGGACCTACTTTTAAAACCGTCAGGGCCACCGGTGTGCTCTCACCACTGGCCCAATGCGGCCAGTAAAAAAAAATGCGTCGATTAAAAAAATACAAATCTGACTTCAATTCATTCCCAGTGGTTTCTACTTCTGTGCTTTGATGATGTTACGCTACCCCGATCAACGACAACCTTTACAGTCTATGCAGCAGTCAATGCTCTCCGTGGGGCGTAAACACACCTCGTTCACTCGCTCCCACGTGAACGCGCGCAAGTAGATTACTGCTGCTGGTTGATTGTTAGTATCTCAGTACCCACCTAACGTTATACTACAAGAAGACATGTTTCTGAACCCCCCAGCACCTGGCCAAGCACCAGGGAAAAAAGACCACTCAAGAAAGAGAAAGTCACCCGAGGAATTGAAGGAAAGCGAAATCCAATATGGAAAAAAAAAAGGGAGCGAAAGTTTCAGCACCAGTGGCGAGACCGCTGGAATTGGCTCGGCTACGATGAGACAAAACAACAAGGTTTACTGTGAGGTGTACAGATCAATGCCCACATAGGCAGACAAGTAAGTTTGAGAAAATAACGAGTATGAAACATTTGGTATGAACATAACGTGATAATTCATCTATGTGACGACGGAGAAAATAATATCGTCATTACAATGGTTTAGCTTGAAAATCATTAACCATAATTGCCTTAGTCGTCTCTTTTACTTCTAAATTGTTGCCGCGACGACGGAGCCAGGGGAGACTCCCAGAGGGCGGTAAGGGGAAGACATGACAGCTTCGCTTAGGCATGTGGCTCTCTCTGGAGCTTCCAAAAAAAAAAAAAGAAAAAATGTTTTTTGGATGTGTTTATTTCCCGAAAACATTAAAATACAGTCATGTGAAAAAATTAGGACATCCCATTAAATATTCAGTTCTTTATTAAGAAATGTTCCCATATCAATGTCTGATCTTGTTTTTCTGTGTCTCTGGAAAAGAAAATGATTGAATTGCAGGCAAACAACAAAAAAATAACATTGTTTTACTCATTAAACTAAATTTATCAATAAAAATGCATATTCTAACTGAGGAAAAAGTTAAGACACCCTTCCACCTAATAGCTAGTGCTACCCCTTTTGGCTGAAATAACTTCACTCCAATCCTCAACGCGGAATACTTTCAGCTGTGAGATGTTTGAGGGGTTTCTTGAAAGTACAGCCCATTTCAAGCCACCCCACAGCATCTCAATGGTATTAAGATTTGGGCTTTGACCTGACCATTCCAGGACTCTTTCCTTTTCAGCCAGTCCTTGGTGGATTTACCGGTATGTTTTGGGTCATTGTCAATGTTGCAGGGTCCAGTTTCGCTAATTTTTTTCACAGATGATCTCACATGTTCCTCAAGCGCGCTCTGATACACGATAGAATTCATGATTCCAGATCAACGCGGAGAAATCCAAGGAGCTGTTGGTGGATTTCGGCAGGCGCCGGCACTCTCCACCTGCACCAGTGAATATCCAGGGAACGGATGTTGAGAGAGTCTCAACTTACAAGTACCTGGGTGTTCATCTGAACAATAAACTGGTCTGGAGTGACAACATCGACGCTCTCTATAGAAAGGGTCAAAGCAGACTCTTCCTACTTAGGAGGCTGAGGTCCTTTGGCGTTCAGGGGGCACTCCTAAGGAATTTTTATGACTCGGTGGTTGCATCGGTCATATTCAAGGGAGTGGTCTCCTGGGCAGGCGGCATCTCGGCCCGGGACAAAAAGAGGCTGGACAAATTGGTGAGTATGGCCGGCTCTGTCCTGGGCTGCTCCCTGGACTCGGTGGACTCAGTGGGGGACAGGAGGATGATGGCAAAGCTGTCATTAATGATGCACAACCCGTCCCACCACCTCCGGGGCACCCTTACAGCACTCCACAGCTCCTTTAGTAATAGACTTTTACACCCTCGCTGTGCAAAGGAGAGATTCCGCCGCTCCTTCCTGCCTGCCGCTATCAGGCTGTTTAATAAGAACACTAGATAGTCTCTACAAACTGCCGGTTATTGGTGCAATTGTGCCGTTCAGCACTTTTGATTATACTGTGCAATATTTAACATTCCACTACTGTATTTTTTATTGCTTCCAATTCTGTACTTTATATTTGCACTGCTGCACTGCCACCTATTTTTTCCCTCTGTACTATGTACAGACTATTAATGTGTTTTCGAATGTTGACTGCTAATGTTATACATTAACGGCCACATCATGCTGTCCTCTGAGCTACCTATATCTTTGCTGCTGTAACACCGAGAATTTCCCCATGGTGGGATCAATAAAGGTCCTCTTATCTTATCTTATCTTAGAATTCATGGTGGCCAGGTCCTGCTGTAGCAAAGCACCCCTAAACCATGACACTTCCACCTCCATGCTTCACAGTTGGTATTCTTTTCCTGGATTTTCTCTTTTCTGGTGTGCAAATAATTCAATTTTAGATTCACCTGTCCGAAGAACAATATTCCAGAAGTCCTGCTCTTTGTCTACATTCACTCTGGCAAACTTCAGTCCGGCCTTCATGTTCTTCTTGGGGAGCAAAGGTTTCCTCCTTGCACACCTCCCATGAAGGTTAAACTTGTGAAGTCTCTTTCTGATTGTAGAGGCATGCACTTTCACATCAAGAGTAGCAAGCTGTAGCCAGCTGTAGGTCACTTGATGACATTTTAGGGTTTTTGGAGACTTCTTTTAGCGACTCAGTCGATTTCTTTACACCAAGCGTTTTACTTATTACAGATTCAGTCTACCTAGCCTGGTGCAGGTCTACAATTTTGTCTCTGGTGTCCTTTGACAGCTCTTTGGTCTTGGGTATAGTGGAGCTTGGAGTGTGACTGACTGAGATTGTGGACAGGTGTCTTTTATACCAATAATGAGTTAAAGCAAGTGCCATTAATACAGGTAACGAGTGGAGCCTCGTTAGACCTCGTTAGAAGAAGTTAGACCTCATTGACAGCCAGAAATCTTGCTTGTATGTAGGTGACCAAATACTTATTTTCCACTCTAATCTGGAAATAAATTCTTTAAAAATCAAACAATGTGATTTTCTGTCCCCCCCCCCCCCCCCCCCCCCACATTCTGTCTCTCATGGTTGAGGTTTACCCATGTTGACAATTACAGGCCTCTGTAATCTTTTCAAGTAGGAGAACTTGCACAATTTGTGGTTGACTAAATACTTATTTGCCCCATTGTAAATGCTGACGTCACACACCAGTTTGCTACAAGCCGACGTTAAAAAAACGACGTTAAAAAAAATAAGAATTATCAACATCATTTTAGCTCGAAAACTACCTGGTTATGTGACCTATGGACTCAAAATCTGTCTAGGATGACAGCACTCCACTGACTGCACGAGTAAGGCCTCACCTCTTTTTTGTACATTATAAATTACAGTAGATGATCATGGAGTTGGAATAGGATTATTTCAAATATATTCATGTTTTTGCCCCTTTTTGCAAACTTTTAATTATTTCTACCGCAAAAAAAAAATGTTAATCATGTAATTCATACAAATTGTTCTTTTTTTTATGATTATTGGGATCAATATATGATGCGTTAACCCGGGCCAGTGGCAGTGGGTATGACACTGGGGCCATTAACTTCAAAAGCCACTGGCCCGAATTTCTCTTATTGTCAACCCTGCATATTAGGATAATTATTCATCATAAGAAAGATAATATGATATACTGTATATAACAGATCATTCCTGCAGCAATGCAATAATGTAACTACGTTTGACTATGAATACTGTATAAACAAACAAAACATACACACCACAATGTGCAACACAATGCTCATGTGTATGAAACAAAATGAGAATATAACTATGAAGTGATGCCTTATCAAGACACAAACAGGTAGATAAAACGTCTACAAAGCAATGGCTGCTGAACTTCGTTCGTCTTTTTTCACTTCGTGTTTGCTACTATGAGCTCGAGCAGTCATGTTGTAATGGCTGTATAATGAGCTGGAACCTAAAAAAAACAGTCACACTTAAGCGCCACTAAGGGGCGACAAAGCATTACAAATAAAGAAAGGCTATCAGAGGACATGACAGCAATTTTTTTGTGGTATTTTAGTCGAGTTTGAAACAAATTAGGCGATTTACATGTAAAACATGATCCACTATACGAAAAAAAGGGGGGAAAAAATCATGATATGAAAGCCACAATTAATTTAGTATCTTGAGGTACTACTGAATGTATTTTGAATGATAATGGGAAAAAAAAAAAAAAAGAATCCATAGTATGGATGTTGGATTTACTGATGAGATGGCTTTAGCAATACTACAGGAAGGTCAAAACAGGGATGATGAGGAGCAATGTTTCCTCTACATTTGTTCATGTGTCTGAACAGACTCGCAAGCTCCTTGAGCACACTGCGGACCACGGTGGGCAACATCAGATGTGTAAACTGAAGCCACACACCAGTATCACGCCTTTTTATAACCTTGGATCATTGCAAGTTACATGGCTTATTAAAACAATGAAACTACAGCAGCAATTTTCGTTAGTTTACTTTAAATATAATTGATTTGGCCCACTTAAAATGAAAAAATGTAATATTCGTTGTCCATGACATGTGTTTTATGTTATGTGTTGGAGTCCTGCTTTGGTCTGGGTAAGGTCCAGTTGTATCATGGGTGAGTTAATCAATACTGTAAAACACAATGTGTTTGTGTTTGTGTAAAACACAAACACAATTGAACACAAATTGGCACATAAAACAATTTTGTTGGTCTAATTAACTACATTATAACCGGGGGTGCACATAATTTTTTTGCCCAGGTTCTCAGAGGAGGACCTGGAGATGTGACTTGGTCCTCATTGAGCTTGAGAGCCGACCCGCCTGATGCGATAAAATTATGACAAACTTTACTTAGAGCCAATTACCTTTAATTAATTATATAAACAATTAACGCTTGATTAACATCAACTGGCACAACAAAATTGCCATTACTTTGAAGTGAAATGTAAAGAAATAAACATAAAAGCACTAATTCAAAATAAAGGGCATTCATATGCGGCTCTCACATTAACTCCAAGCCTTTGTAAAAGTGGGATGTCCTCCTCATAAGAGCTCATTGAACGTGCATGTTTAGCTTCGTGAAATGCGAGCAAAAACACGTTTGTCAGCGCATGGCGCTGTTCTACAATAACTTTATTCCGCCACTTGTCCATAGGGCGAGTGGGGTCCTATCTGACATCGATAGTTTGCTTAACTGCCACATGCTCTGTTTTTTTCGTGCTTTTCAAAGTTTGAATGGCTAAAATTCTTTGACCCTACATAAAATGCGCTGCTCTTATTAGCGACATTGGGATTCTCACGGCAAATGTTGCACCACATTTCCATGCGAGCATCATTTGCTTCTAGCCATGTTACCTCCTGCAGCCACTTTTCAGCAAAAGTCCTTTTTTTCGGTAGCTCCGGTGATGTCTCTGTCGTCTGTCTGTCTTTTGACGGGGTTGGGGATCACGGAAATAATTACTCAGTGGGGCCGAGAGAAAGTGATTTTCTCGTGTCCGCCGCAAATATAGTGGTCAGCCATTGGTACGCAAAAGCGTATGGAAGCTGTTGAGGGCCAGCGCGTTTGTCTATGTCCGGTCCGCATGCGGACCACTTATGTGCACCCCTGATTATAACAATTCTAAAATTAGATATGAATTAATACTGTAGCGCCTGCAAAGATTGGCAATGGAATGTTGCTTCAGGAAATAAGCACAGGAGATAAACTCACTTTTCACCACCAGTCAAGTTTTGTCCCAATCTATTTTAGTTCCAATCTAGGTTTGCATAAGGACGGTAGGGATATAACACTACCAACTTTTCAGGATGCTCAAATTCTCCCCACCAACTTTTGAGCAACCTTATTTGTATTATATAATGACTTCAACTATATAGGTATTTTAGACTGTCTTCCCATGTTGTAAGGATAGAATTAACCCGCAAATTTGACTGGCTGACGACCCCCCCCCCCAACCCCCCCACATGCATTCACAGCCGGTGTTCTGTCACATTTTTCACCCATTATAATATTTTGCACCCAAAGCTTTTGTGGTGGTGAATAAGCACTCTTTTACATTCACTTGGACTCTCAATGTTATCCAAAGGTGCTAAATGAACAAGTTACATCGTAAACATAAACGTGCAACATGAATATGGCAGAAATAAATGCTTAAAGACACGGGGAAGACGTTAACGGTGAGAGAGCGGCATGCAGTTGGGTTGTGTGCAGCCACATGGCAGGATGTGTCTGAGGAGAACTTTTCTACGTGTTTTATTTTATGTAACACTTTACTCTAAAAACGACGAGGGCCAGATAACCGGCCAAGATGTGCTGAGGCAATAGTGACATCAGAATTCAACCTAAATAAGTTGTGATTGTATAAAGAAAAATGCTAAATTTACTTTTGTTGAGTAAAATTAAATGATTCTGCATTCTTTCAAGTATTAAGTTTGTAGTGTGAAAACTGAGTGATTTATTAGCTGTCGAAAACTTCTGTCAAAATTGCACTAAACTAAAAAAAAAAATCAAGTCGCTATTTCAGGCAAAAACTTATGCTGAAAATATAGGTGATTATCTCTGCACTTGATGATTTTCTTGCATCTAGCGTAAAATCTGAAAATTTTACAGCTATTTTAAGTTTTGTTATACTTATATGAAAAATAGTTAATTGGGATTTTATTAGGGAACAACTTTGAATTTCTGATGCCACTGCTCATGGAGACTCATATATGCCTAAGGAAGGTGTTTTTTTTGTTGTTGTTTTAGGCCGCTAGCGGCTTCGGGTTCGGGTTTGAAAATATTTGAATTTGAAGTTTTTGAAAAATAGGCCCCCCTATGGAGCAGCCTAGTGCTCGTTTCCGGTCAACTGATAGTGAAGTCAATGGCCAAAATGACAAATAGACATGTTGCAAATATTAAAAATAGAATTGGGTCTCCGTCACTGCCCAAGTCATTTTTTATTTATTCATTTTACATACCCCTTAATTATTTGAAACAAATGGTCCGTGAAGTATTATGCAATTATATATTAAATCATTCTTAGAAGAAAGGGTCATTTTTAACCCAAGTGTGTGATTATAACTTTTTTTTTTTACTTGTATAAAAAAAAAAAAAAAAAATTGAAGCAACAAGAAAATATGCTATCTTTGCCTCGTTCATTGGGCCCACACGCTAAACAACATTGTAGTGTCATGCCAAATGTGTCATACATGACAGTATGTGTGGGGAAGCTTGGCACAGCTCCACTCGAGAACGTGTTGCGGAGATATTATGATCCAATTCAGCTGCTGGTCATGAAAATTTGTTTCATCTGTCTCCATTAATCGAATGCATCTCCAATGTATCCAAAATATGTTCTGTTTCTAAACTTGACATGACTTATTTGACATTCAGAACGAGTTTTTATTTATTTATTTTTGCTCTATCAGTAGATGATATCGTAATTCTGACCGCGTTAGTGGTAGCCACTTTAGTTTACATAGCCTACAGACTTGTGGCAACATTGACGAAGAATTTTTTTTTTCTTTATACATTCACGCACCTAGGAGGGAAAACCCCTATTGAAGAGGGTTCTTCAAAAAAGGAGGCGCTTCTGAGCTGTGCAGCCACGCCCATATTCAAAGCCAAAATGAATTTTCTAATTGGGCCAATTTGACCAAGTGTGCCAAATTTCGTGGCTCTATAAGCCTCTTAAGTCCCTGAAGAAATCTACTTTCTTTTATTTATTTATTTATTTAAACCTGTCCCGTTCAGCTGTTTGACATGGAGAATGGAAGTCTAAGGCTACGTTCATACTACAGGTCTTAATGCACGAATCCGATTTTTTCGTGTTTTTCCGACTCGAATGAGGCATTAACTTGACGGTCTGAACGTGACAAGTCGCATAGAACTGGACCATTTCAAATCCGATCTGGGTCACTTTCGTATGTGGTTCAAATCCGATCTGGGCCACATTTTTCCAGACTGTTGCGGCGGTCTGTACTGTCCACTCTCCCAAATCGGATTTCATGCAGCAATTACGTCATCAAATAGCGAGAGAGACGCTTACCGTAGCGGTGCGGCTGTGCGTTATTAGCGCCTAGCTTGCAGTGAAGACGGCTTTTGGGGAAGGGCTGGGCTTGACAACAGTCATAAAAAATAAAAATGGGTTGAGGATAAACCTGAGAATGCTCAGTTTTCTCTTTGCTCCAAGTGAGCAATATTTCAACATTGCCTACACGGCCGAGAGTCGGGGCAAACTGCGCATATGTGTGTGTGACATGCAGGGACAGTGCGTGCATGCTATCGATCCATACAAACTTTGAATATAAGCCTAAACGGGGATTATTTATGTCTGTTATTTGTGTCCTCCTTTTGAAAAGCAAAATATGATATCCCTGGAATGACGGATGACGTGTGTCATTTGTTTTGATGCTTCTGCGCATGCGGGTCTTCATGCTCAGCGCGTGTCGGACTCCGAATTAGTGCGCATGCGTAATACTTGAACGGTCTCAATGGACAAAGTCAGTCTGAACGGGCACGCCAAAAAAACGGATATGACAAAAAATCGGATTCGTGCATTAAGACCTGTAGTATGAACGTAGCCTAAGTGTCTGGCTGGTCTGAACAGTTTTAATGTTTCACACACTGACGAAGAATTGATCTCGTAATTGAAAATCAACTTTTGAAATTGGAAAAATATTGCCGAAAAACCTTTTCCTGTAATGTTGCTGTCAATCTTTAATGCAATATTAGGGCCTTTAATGAAAAATTGAATTGGAATTCTTACACATTGCTCCTTTAATACATTCATCCTTAAATATGGGAAGGATGGAACCTCCAAATTAAAATATTGAAATTCAGTGAGTCTGCATTTGAAATCATCTTTCACAAGTGTCAGGTTTTGTCTGTATCTTTTTTTTTTTCATGTGGGATAAAAGCTTCAGTGGATCACACGAAATGGTTTATGAATTGCTTCCCACTGACCTCGTCTTGAACTATGTGTGTGAGCGCGATGACCTGAGGCTGAACCCAGCTGACGTCAAAGGTCAGGGTTGAAAACGGGGTCATTAACTCGAAGCAAAGGTGAGGTGAAGGCCAGGTCACTCTATGCTTTACACCCCTTGTTGCATAAACACACAAGCCACTTTGTTCAAAAAAGTCCCCTTTTGTCTGCGTGTACCTATCAAGTCAATTCAAGTTTACTTGTAGCCCTATATCATCAACAAACAGTGAAGAAATAAAATATCAAAGAAATAATGAATGTGATCATACATAAACGTTCATTGCTGTTGTGTTGCTGTGCTTGGCTTATTTGTTCGGTGACTGTGACCTTTGACTGTTATCTCGATTAGGCATGGAATGGAACGGCAGCTTCTTTCCTGCAGCAATAATCAATCGTCTGTCCGATATATGGGCTTTTTCCCAACATTGGCCATCGGCTGGTTAACAAAGAAAAAAAGCCGATAAAAAATGATTTTGATCGGTTTCATATGAGTGGGAAACTGTGGCCACCACAGACTGACGGTAGAACCCCAAAAGGACCCCATAGCAGCTTGAAGGCAGGCTGCTACAGGAAGCTTCAAGCTTACTTGTTTAGTAAATATTGTAAGATTTTTTTATATTGCATGAGAGAATATGCAATGTTGCTTTAGCTTTTTAAAGTGTTTACTGAGTGATCCTTACACTCAAAATTTAACTTGTAACATTAGCGTTAGCATTAGCTTTAGCATGGCGAGATTCCTCTTAAACTCTCACTCTCACTTGTTTACATCTTGTCGTGATGTTCTGGTGCGTTTAATTATTTGAAAATAACGTACTGTTCTTGCTGAGTGTGTATAATCATGAAAAGAAGTGCTGCGTTTGTTGGTTTGGTAGCACTAGACTGGGGGACAGCAACCTGCGGCTCTAGAGCAGCATGCGGCTCTTTAGCGCTGCCCGAGTTGCTCCCTGGAACTTTTAAAAAATGTTTGAAAATAGAACAAATTGGGGAAGAGGAAATATATTTTTTAGTTTTATTATGGTTAACCATAAATGTGCTATGGTTTCTGTAGGAGCAAACAGATGACACAAACATTACTCTAATTCATTAATATTGGAATGAAGTTAAACTTGAGGGGGCATTAAACTAGCGATTAGTCGTGTCTATTCTCTATAGGATTCACTGCAGAGGAAAACAACATTTACCGTATTTTCCGCACTATAAAGCGCACCTTCAATGAATGACCTATTTATAAACCGTTTGAATGTGTAGGACGCACCACATCATAAGGCGCAATAGTAGTAGTAGTAGTCGTGGTTGGCGTTGTGTTATACATCCACAAGATGGAACTCAGCTAAATGGAATGTCATGCCATGATTAACTAATATGGATCCATATATAAGCACATCGCAGTATAAGGCCCACCTTCAATGAATAGCCTATTTTAAAACCGTTTTCATGTATACGGCGCACTGCATTATAAGGCGCAATAGTAGTAGTAGTGGTGTTTGGCGTTGGATTACGCATCCACAATATGGAGCTGAGCTGAGTGGAATTTCATGCCATGATTACCTAATATTGATCCATATATAAGGCACATTGGAGTAGAAGGCACACCTTCAATGAATGGCCTACTTTAAAACAGTTTTCATGTATAGGGCGCACCACATTATAAGGCGCAATTTTAGTTGTAGTCGTGGTTGGCGTTGCGTTATGCATCCACAAGCTGGAACTCAGCTAAACGGAATGTCATGCCATGATTATTTAATATGGATCCATATATAAGGCACATCGCAGTATAAGGCCCACCTTCAATGAATAGCCTATTTTAAAACTGTTTTCATGTATACGGCGCACTGCATTATAAGGTGCAATAGTAGTAGTAGTGGTGTTTGGCGTTGGATTACGCATCCACAATATGGAGTTGAGCTGAGTGGAATTTCATGCCATGATTACCTAATACTGATCCATATATAAGGCACATTGGAGTAGAAGGCACACCTTCAATGAATGGCCTATTTTAAAACAGTTTTCATATATAGGGCGCACCACATTATAAGGCGCAATTTTAGTTGTAGTCGTGGTTGGCGTTGCGTTATGCATCCACAAGATGGAACTCAGCTAAACGGAATGTCATGCCATGATTCACTAATATTGATCCTTATATAAGGCACGTCGCATGATAAGGTGCATCTTCAATGAATAGCCTGTTTTAAAACAGTTTTCATGTATAGGGCGCCCTGCATATAAGGTGCAATAGTAGTTAGAGTAGTGGTTGGCGTTGCGTTATCCATCCACAAGATGGAGCTAAGCATAGACTTCATAATGATATTGATGGGACATGGGGCGCGGGGCCGATAAATATGGAGCCTGCAATGTTAACGTGGCCGTCAAAGCTGACTGACCGGAATCCCAAACAGCTGTTTTCATTGAAAATTATGGTGAATAAATGCTTAAATCCCTGAATTCTTTATAGATATGGACGTAAAACAGTCTTGATTCTTGCTTAAAAGCAAAAAAAGTGCAGTTAGCATTTATTTTACGTAAATATGTAGAAGTAATATGCTAGTCTGTTAGTCAATGTGCAGCCGCCAAATGTAAACAGAGCTTTTCCGGTGAAAATTCTTGTGAATAAATGTTTAAATCCCTAAGTGTTTTGTATGTACAGCTTTCGTACTTTTTCAACCTAAATCCAGCATTGGATCACTTAATGTGTTGACTAACGGCGACCGACTGGTCACAGTCACTGGGTTGGCAGCGCCTTGCATGGCAGCAGCACCATTGGTGTGTAAATATGTGCGTGAAAGGGTAAATGTGTGCTAATGTAAAGCGCTTTGGCCATGGCAACCATGTAGATAAATTTGCAATATAAGTACTATCAATTTCCCATTTCTGTGCCCCTGTCCTATCCTTGATTCAAGTAAGTTGTTTTGATGCCAGTCTGTTTGCCTTAGAGTTTTTGGAACCCCTTGTATTTTTTTTTTAATACTTTGTTTTTTTCTTTAATTAAACACGCTATTCATTAGCTGGATGCTATTTGTCCGGCCTTTATAATAAAAAATGGGCCGTGGTTCAGTTTATGTGACGCAACTCAGCCCCATAGTTGTCACAAGTGGTCTGTGATTGGCCAAAAGTGGCTTCAGTTAAAAACGTCCTATATCATTGGTTTAAAAAAAATGTAAACAAGGCTTGTGTGGCTATCTGACAACCTAATTTCCTTGCCGAGATTTTACAACAATGCTAGCAAACATGCTAAAAGGGTGAACAACTTAACATTGAATGGACGAAAGAGCACGATTTCAATGCCAAAAGTAGTCAAGACTTGCTCCCCGGTTTCCTGCACGCTTTGCCGGTGTGACGTGGACGTGAGTAGGACGTCACGCTGAGAGCGCGAAACATAAAAGAATGAGATGAGCAGCAGGTGCTTCGACATTGAAAACATTTTTTCCAGAACCCTCATCGCTTCCGGATAACAAAATAACTGCAGTTGAACTTTGTAAAGTTCTTCTTATAAAAGGTTTACTTCTTTTGAGCAGTTCAATGCTACATTGTGTTTAAGAATTTTGTTACAAATGTTCCCTGTTAATACCGTTTTGAGCCAATGGAAAGGTAAAAATAAAAAACTCAATAAAATCGAAAATAATAAGTACTCGCTGCTTTTAACTGATATGCGCATGCATGCGCAAGCGCACTGAGCATTGGCGGAACATTTCGCCGTGTAGGTTATATTGGCAGAACACAGTTTCAAAATAAGATTTGTTCTTGGGCACGGTGCAATTTGAAAACACATTACTGTAAACTAATGTAAAATTTTGTACTTTTTAGTTACACAAATATGATCTATAAACTGTGTAAAACTATATTGGTAATGAAAATATATCGCAAGCGCTTCGGTCTCCTTGGTCTGTCAGCCTCTCCGGACCGCAGCTGCTGCCGCTACCCTCCTGTCGGCGGGGTTGGCGGCGGGGCCTCTTCGGGCCCATGGGCCTTGGTTGAGGCTTGTTGAACCTTGCTGGTAGGGTGGACTCCGGCGCTTGGCGTAGCACCGGTTCGGGGTGCGGAGTGGGTGCTCGGGCGTCAGTGGGGGAGGGGTGGGCAGATGCGGGGGCGCCGGGGGTTGTCTGGGTTAGGGGTTGATCGGGGCCCTGGCACTTCTCCCGCCCTGCGGCCGGTGGTTCTGGTGGGGGAACTCCAGCTAAGGGAGGTGGGACAGGCGTCTGGATAGAAATTCCATGCAGCAGTCCCAGTGCTCTTCTATTTTAATGCATACGTTACACTACCCTCCCCACACAATACCATCACGGTGCTGGGTAATGGCTGCTAGCCGGGGACCCGGCAGCCACAGTAATAGGGTGGTAGGTGGGTCCCACACTTTTTCTTTATGGCGTGGCTCCCGTGGCATTGCCTCCCCTCTGCCTGCACTGCTGGCCGCGTGAGTGGCGGGGTCAGGGCTCCAATCTTCCGTCGCCCCGCGGCGGCTCCTCGGCATTTTCCTGCTTCCGCCTTCCCCTCTCTTCTCTGCCTGGGTATCCGCCCTACGTGCCGTCCCGGGTCGCTGGCTGGACGGCGGTGTATTGGCTGGGTGTCGCCTGCTCCGACGGGGGACCCTGCCCTGGGCTTGGTGGGCCGTTGGGGCTCCCAAGGCATGCCGGTTGGGGGGCTGTGGCTCGTAGGGGATGGGGGTGGTGGTGCGTTCCCTCTTCCCATCGGTTGAGGTGGGCGTGGGTGACCCGGGGGACCCAGACATTTAGACTTCCATTATCCATGTCAAACAGCTGAACAGGACAGGTTTTCCCATTAAAAAAAAAAAAAAAAAAAAAATACACCGCAAGTCTGATATATTATTATTATTATAATTTTAAAAAATATATATGTCCTCCATTTTAACCTTATGGAAGTGGTCACTCTAACTCAGCCTAGCTTTGCTAGCATAATAGCGAACATGACTTAATTTGGATACTTGATTTGAAATCTATCGCTTTACAAATAAACCTTTTGAAATGATTTAATTGATTTCTTTGATGTATAGCTTTAACAGAGTGGGCACGTTATGATCAATCGCACTGAATGTACATCATAACACTGCCAAATCTTTTTTTTTTTTTTTTTAATTTAAAAAAAAAAATGCTTACAACAGTTGAATTTCCCACCACTGGTTTGACATCACAGAGTGATGTCAGTAATAAATGGGGAATCTTCTTTAAGGGATACAATACACAATTTAGCAGAGTGGACAGTGACACTGGGGATGAACAGAACCCCACCTTTAAAAACATTAAAAAAAAAAATTGTTAAATAATATTTTTTAATTTAAAAAGGCATGATTAAAGATAGTTTATTCAGGGCAATTAAATAATTTTGGATTTTTTTCCCTATTTATATTAGTTATTTTCTAGACTGAATTTTTATTGAAGCACACTGGGGACAAAGCAAAATTCCATGATAATCTATTACCAGTAATAAATAAAATAAATGAATAAATAAAGAAAAAAAAAAAAGAAGAAAAAAAAAAGAAAAGAATTTATACGTATGTAACCTTGAATTTATAATAGACGGCAATTGATAATTTGAGAATTTTTTTAAATGAGTATTTTATATATATGAGTATTATCTATAATACATATATATAATATGAGTATTTTATATATATATATATATATATATATATATATATATATACATGTGTGTGTGTGTGTGTGGGTGTGTGTGTGTGTGTTACACCCCCTAATGTACCCTTACACCCCTAATGTGTGTATATATATATATATATATATTTTTTATATTTGACGCTTTAAAATAAACTGCTGTATTTTAAGCCCGAAGAACCGTTGTGTTTGATAGAACAATATGTCTATATACTGCCATAGCAGCGCATTCAGCCCCCACACTATTTTTAATTTATCTGTTTTACCCTGGAGACCCCCGTCTACAAATATTTTACATCATAAATAATTGATCCAAAAAAAAAAAACCTTTAAAAGGGTGAATATTTGAAAATTTGCCGGAGTTTTTGAATTGAAATAAGGTTAGTACGCGATAATATCTCGTTAAAATCATGGTGTCTAAAATTATGCTCTCACCTCGAGTTAGGGTTTAGGGGTTTCATTTTTTTTTTAATGGCCTCCTGTTCAAAATTAAAATTTTAAGCTTTCCAATGATGTATACATGCACATAGCAAAATTTTCAAATTTGGGCAAACTGGGGGTCTCAGAGCAGAACTTCATGTCACCTGAGCATTTTTCACTCTCTCTCTCTCTCTCTCTCTCTCTCTCTCTCTCTCTCTCTCTCTCTCTCTCTCTCTCTCTCTCTCTCTATATATATATATATATAAATATACACAGTTGTGGTCAAAAATTTACATACACTTGTGAAGAACATAATGTGTAGCAGCCCCTCGGAATGACGACGTGAGATCGACTGATGTGCAAGGTTTCTTTATTTTCCAAACGTCCTTACGACACCGTGAAACTAAAATTTAATACAAAACAATTAACATTTCACAGTGATCAAACATCGAAAATTTACAACACAAAAATAAGGTACCTCGCTGCGCTCTCCGAGGCGTGCAACAATCAAACAACACGGAAGTCGCTCCAAGACCAGTGAGCAGACATCAGCTGGTCAAATCAAATTACCACAGTTCGTGTTAGTTAGATGTTAAAAGCAAAGCATGGATACGAGTTCTCAAAAAGGAAGTGATCTTACCGGCTCCTGCATTGCCAAGACGCACCTGTCTGCTGATTTACAACCGGATGTTACGTTGTTTAAATACGCGCAGCATTGGTCTAAACAATTCATTAACAATTTACAAAATAGAAAAGATCATTAACAATATAATCAAATACACATAATATTGGCCTTTTACACTCCCACCAATCATTCATACTACTGAACTTTGAATGATTCCAAACAACAAAATGAATGAGGATCCGATACCAATTTTCAAGAAGCAGCCCCAAATTTTGTACTGGTGTTTCTACAACTAAAGGGTTCATTTTTGAAAGGGACTTTTCCGAGGCATTTATTTATTCCTTTAACATTTCACGCTTGACAATTCTGGAGTAGAGGCAGGCTAATAACAGTCCATATCTTCGGTTCTCTTTTCGATTGCTCTGAACAATAAACTGTCCAAGATGATCCCTCCTACAATATGTGGATGGGGTGGGTGCTCCGACGCGCTGTCCCGGAAGTCCTGCCATTTGCCGATTTCCAACTGGACGTCTCAATGTCCTATGCCACACAGATTTGTGAATTAATCGTGCAACCAGTTTGCTGCAGCCGATATTCCAGAAGCCAACAGGCAACATGCCTTCTTGAATGAGTGGATTCAATTTGAATAGTGGGCTAGAAGATGGAAGACCTTTCCCCTTTTCCAACAGGGTAATTCCTTTGCCAAATGCTCGTTGTTGTACAAGCCCCACCACTACTCTAGTTGCCTCTTCCCGCTTTTTGACGGTCACTGCATTGGCACGACATTTTTGCCTTATGAAAAGTGTCATAATCCCTTCCTCCCACCGTGGGTATGGATCTTCAAGAAGGACTTCAGGTGCTGGCTCCGCGTCACGCTTTTTGATTACAACAGTCCTAAAAGCCTTGTGATGCCCATAGTAGTATGGATTGACCTTGAGTCTTTTCTTTTGATGTTGCATACAAATGATTTCCACTCTTTTATTGTTGGGCAATGAGGGAGAACTAGAGCCTTTGAACGGAAGGAGCATTTTGAGACTATCATCGCCTTCACTGAGAAGCTGGATAAAACTTGCATCTTCTTGAAGGTCACATTTATTCTCAGAGTTTCTCTTGTTAAAATCTGATTTAAAAATCTTTGAAACATCTGAGGCCATTGGAACTGTCAGCTCCCTCACAGTGACACGATTGACATAGCTGTGACTTCCCAGTCTTTCAAGATGGTTTGCAGCTCCTATTATGCTCCAGCCCAACTCTGTCCTTTGCGCGAATGGCTCATAATCGCTGCCTCGAATTACTTCCAGTGGGGCCAGCGCTGAGGGACAGTCATATCCAATTAATAAACCAACATCACAATCTTGAAGTGTTGGCAACTTACTAGCAAGATGTTTAAGATGTGGCCATTGCAAAGCAGTGGTTCTTGTTGGAATGCAAGACATATCAACAGGAATGAAACTGCGCGTGTACGTTTGCTGTAACTGTAAATAATTTTTATGATAATAACTCCTAACACGCAGACCAGACACACCTTGATTGGATATTAGAGTGTCCAAGGCGGTCATTGTGCTCAGCCTCAGCTGCAATGGTCAAGTTGTAACATCCAGCTCCTTGACAAGACTTTCCAAAACAAAGGTTGAATCACTCTGGGTGTCAAGAAGCGCATAGGTGAGTATTTCCTTTTGCGGTTCCTTCTCAGATGACAAAAATACTGGAACAATACTGGAAGTAGCAGAGGCCTTGCGAACTAGGGCATGAGACATAGCAGTGTGAACCTCCTGATCGGTTCCTCCGTCCACGGAGCTTGGAGTTCCAGTCATTCTAGTCTCCACTCGCCTCTCGTTCGCTTCATGTATACTGGTAGGATGGCGATGACCACATTCGCCACAGATGTGTTTTGTTCGACAGTCCTTTGTCATGTGATCTTTTCCCAGACAACTAAAACAAAGACGATGTTGATATATAATTGCCCTTCTATCTTTCAGTGACTTGGAGCCGAAGACTGGACATTTGGCTATACCGTGACGATCGTTCTCACAAATAAAACATGGGAGCCTTGGCTTTTGGGCAACAGGACCTTCTAATGAATCATCATTAACCAGAGTGTTGATATTAAAGGCCTTGGCCCTTCTAGGGAATTTTTCGTCATATGCTGTTGAAGCAAGCAACCAGGGTGAAGCAATAGGATTACAGGCTATACGTGCCTCCTTCTGTAAGAAATCCACAAAATGTTGAAAGGTGGGGTAGTCTCCAGATGCATCAAGTTCGTCCACTACTATTCTGCTCCAGTTATGCACTATCCAATCTGGCAACTTTTTTAGGAGTTTATGATTTTCTTCACTGTCATTCAAAATGGACAAACCTCTCACATGAAGCATGGCTTCTGCACAAGCTTTTAAGAAGTCAGCAAAATCTCTTAGTGCGAAACAATCACTTGGCCCTATCTTAGGCCACTTCGCAAGTTTATCTCGAAATGCTTTCTGTACTACAAATGGATTGCCATATCTGTCTTTTAAAACAGACCACGCCGCTACATAAGCATCTTCTGAACACCGGTAGAAGAACCCTTCTACGGCTTTACGTGCCTCTCCTGTCAAGTAATTTTTCAGATAAAGCATTTTTTCGCTAGCAGAGATAGGTTGTTTTTCAATTAGTGTTGTGAATGCCATTTTAAAATCAATAAACTTCAATGGATCACCAGAAAATATAGTTGGCTCAGGAACAGGCAGCCGATTTAAAGTGAGAGAACTTGCAATAGCTTCCGCTAAGTTGCCTGTGGAGTTCTGAGAAAGATCTGGCAACCGGGGTGGTGCGGCAGAAGTGGAGCTTTTTCCATTTAAAATTGTAACGGGTGCTATTCCGGCAGTAGGGACTGGTATGTTTTGTTCAGCATCTATACCGCCTCCCATTTGGTTGTTGTACACCGTTACACGAGCTGCAGCCACATTAACTTCCATTTGTGCTTGAGGCATTTTTAACTTTGCCTTCTCCTCCTCCAATGCAACTTCAACATCCGCTTGTCTTTGCTTTATTTGACCCATCATTTGAGACTCGTGCAATTTCCAGTCACTTTCAAGTTTGCAGAGTTTCGTTTGTTGGGCCTGGATTTCCTGCATTGATTTTACTTGTTCCAACATAGCTGCCAAATCCGCTTCGGCATCCGCTCTTTTACTTGAGACTTTAGAGGTGACTGAAGAATTTTCCAAGTGCTCCGAGATGACACTTTCTGTGCTTGTACCACCAAACACTGACCCGTAGTCATCATGATTTAAAATCATTCGCACCCTTTCCTTTTCAACTTCAGCTTTAAAAGTCTCTTTTGGATCCACTTCAAGTCTTTTACTCACAATATCACTTATTTCCGTTGTGAGTGTGGCACAAGCATCCATTTTCTGCACAATGTTTTCCGTATTTAAAGAATTGCGTTGAAGAGGCTCATAATTTTGACTGACATGATCATACTGACTTTGAATTTGTTTATTTATTTCTTCTAAATTTGCTACACCGCAGAATTTCTTCAGCCTTGACCTACATTGTCTAGCTACCTCCTTCCAGGATTGATAGGCATTTAAAAAGGCCTTTAGGTGCCTTTTAGAAATTTCCTCCCGCATTTGTTTCCCTTTCTCTGTGAGCTGCCGTTCACGTGCAGGTCTATTTGGAGCTCCCTCTTGACTATTACTGGCATTTTCATTCATATTTTCCTCATCCATTTTGTTTTACAGGTAGCTACAGGTATATTTGCGTTTTTTTTCTTAATTAAATTTTGTTTTGTGTTTTTGTTTTTAAAGCCAAAAAAGGCCACACTATGCAATAAATATCAGTGTCAATCTACTCCAAAAATAAAATATTTTAACAACGTGAACCTTTAAATTTACTGCGTAAACCGCAGCGAGGCGCTCCACAAAGTTTAAAGGTTTCAGCCACAACTTTACTTATTAAATGTTTTAGTTGTGTTTTTACGGACATTTAAACTAAAATAACCAATTCAAATCCGCTTAAACATGACATGCAACAACTTCATATTTCTTGAAACAGTCGGGTGAATGGTTCGTTTCGTTTTGGTGACTCGTGGTGTCTCACTGCACCGGTAAGCTCCGCTGCGTGATCGCTGTCAATGTCCGATCTTGCCTGAATACACGTGGATCAGTGACAGGCTGGCGAACTCCGATGACAGCGGCATGGGGCCGATGACAGCCCCATGGCTCATGGCTCTCTTGAGTTTCCAGTTATTTCTACAACTCTGATTTTTCTCTGATAGAGTGATTGGGACAGATACTTCTTTGTCACAAAAAACATTCATGAAGTTTGCTTCTTTTATGACTTTATTATGGGTGAACAGAAAAAAAGTGATCAAATCTGCTAGGTCAAAAATATACATACAGCAGCGCTAATATTTGGTAACATGTCCCTTGGCCATTTTCACTTCAATTAGGCGCTTTTGGTAGCCATCCACAAGCTTCTGGCAAGCTTCTGGTTGAATCTTTGACCACTCCTCTTGACAGAATTGGTGCAGTTCAGTTAAATTTGATGGCTTTCTGACATGGACTTGTTTCTTCAGCATTGTCCACAAGTTCTCAAAGGGGTTTAAGTCAGGACTTTGGGAAGGCCATTCGAAAACCTTAATTCTAGCCTAATTTAGCCATTCCATTACCAGTTTCGATGTGTGTTTGGGGTCATTGTCCTTTTGGAACACCCAACTGCGCCCAAGACCCAATCTTCGGACTGATGACGTTAGGTTATCTTGAAGAATTTGAAGGTAGTCCTCCTTCTTCATTATCCCATTTACTCTCTGTAAAGCACCAGTTCCATTGGCAGCAAACAGCCCCACAGCATAATACTACCACCACCGTGCTTGACGGTAGGCATGGTGTACTTGGGGTTAAAGGCCTCACCTTTTCTCCTCCAAACATATTGCTGGGCATTGTGGCCAAACAGCTCGATTTTTGTTTCGTCTGACCACAGAACTTTCCTCCAGAAGGTCTTATCTTTGTCCATGTGATCAGCAGCAAACTTCAGTCGAGCCTTAAGGTGCCGCTTTTGGAGCAAGGGCTTCCTTCTTGCACGGCAGCCTCTCAGTCCATGGAGATACAAAACACGCCTGACTGAGGACACTGACACCTGTGTTCCAGCGAACTAATTCTTGGCAGATCTGCTTTTTGGTGATTCTCGGTTGAATCTTCACCCTCCTGACCAGTTTTCTCTCGGCAGCAGGTGATAGCTTGCGTTTTCTTCCTGATCGAGGCAGTGACAAAACAGTGCCATGCACTTTATACTTACAAACAATTGTTTGCACTGTTGCTCTTGGGACCTGCAGCTGCTTTGAAATGGCTCCAAGTGACTTTCCTGACTAGTTCAAGTCAATGATTTGCTTTTTCAGATCCATGTATGTATATTTTTGACCCAGCAGATTTGATCACTTTTTCTGTTAACCCATAATAAAGTCATAAAAGAACCAAACTTCATGAATGTTTTTTGTGACAAAGAAGTATCTGTTCCAATCACTCTATCGGAGAAAAATCAGAGTTGTAGAAATAACTGGAAACTCAAGAGAGCCATTCAAAGCGTGATATGTTTTTTATTAGAAAAGAGTACTCACTCTGGCCATTTCGAGCTTGGCTGCTCCCCTCCTTTGCTTTGCCTGGGGTGGTGGGGTGGTCTCATCAGTGCCAGTCATCATCCTCTTTCTTGATATTTCGGGACATTTAAGTGGCTGCGCGTGTATGGTGGGCACCTCATCTGCTTTCAGCAGCAATTTCTTAGCACAACCTGATTTCATTTGTCCATAGTTCGAATAGCTTTTAGGTGTAAAATGCGCACCACACAAAACCGTACCGGAGGCTGGGCCTGCAAAATCAGCCCTCTTCGCACGGACGAACTTTACTCATTGTCTGCGTAGTCCAGCTCTTTTTCTCGCGTTCGGGAACTCATGGGTACTACATTGCGACAAATGGCTATTTGTACACTACATAGCACGACAGGTTTGAACCATTTTAGTGATTTTTTAATAAAACAAGAACGCAACTCTCTCGTCGATAAACAACCTGCCTCGACCTTTTGTTTCCTGGCTGTGACGTCACAGCCCCATTCGGCTATTATTATTGTTATTATTATTTTTTTATTAACTGTTAGGGCCTGTGCTCCTCCTTCCTAAGCCCTGGCCCACCTCTGGCAGGTGTGAGTGTTTTTATTCTGATTACAGTGTGGACGTCAGACGGGTGGAGCGGCCACAGGTGATGGCGATGATAATCAGCCGTCTTTAAAAGCAGTGGACGCCGCCACTTCGTCGCCCGATCAACGTGTCTGTTTGCTAAGTCAGTTGTATCTCGCATTCTTCTCTTATTGCTCTGATCACCGGCTCACGACATTTTTGCTCTCGTCCCAGGTCCTGTTTTTTGCGCGCCCCTTGTCGGATTTCATGCCTGCCTTCCTTCCCGAGCTTCATCACCTCACGCCCACTCGACGACCCCGATCATCGAGTTCCATTGCTTTTGTGTTGGCCACAATAAAACATTTTGGTTTATTGCCACACCGTGCCTGTGTCTGCATAAAGATCCCCTCCATTGCGAGAATCCTAACAGTTTGATCGGGCCACGATGGATCTCGCAGACAATCCTTCCGGCTCTCCCAGGTCACTCCGGGACCATTACCAAGCCATTGACTTCCTCTTCCATAAGGTAACGGCCATTTCCCACTCACTCCGGGCCATACAAGCACAACTAGCCCCACATTTGCCCCTCACGGTCTTCCCACGACCACCCCCGCTTCCTGTCTGGGCCACGGACGCGGTGTCAACAACATCGCCCCCTGCTGAACGGACGGTGCCAATGCAGTTTGGCCACACCAGGCTGTCGCAGGAGGAGCGTGCACGCAGGTATTTTGCACAATTATGTATTTACTGTGGTCAAGGTGGGCACTTTATCTGCAGCTGCCCGCTGCGTCGGGGCTCACCAAGAAAGGGGGGACTACTCGTGAGCCACATATCCCATCATTCCTCACGCCGGCTCCAGCTCACAGCCACACTCACCTGGAAGGAACAGTCCCGCACCGTGACCGCCCTTGTGGATTGTGGTTTTGACGAGAACTTCATGGATCGTGGCCTCGTGGACCAATTGGGGTTGGTTACGCACCCGCTTCCTGCCCCTTTGAAAACCACTGCACTCGATGGGCGTCTCCTGTTCAGTGTGAGTCATAAAACCGACGCCGTTGACGTCCTTCTGTCTGGAAACCACAGGGATGTGAGCTCCTTTCTAGTCTTCCAGAGTCCCGGCACACCATTGGTCCTCGGCCTGCCTTGGCTAAAGACACACAACCCTGCCATAGACTGGACACACCCCAAGCTAACGGCGTGGAGCGACTTCTGCCATAAAAACTGTCTCAAATCCGCTTTAGTGCCTGCCCGTCCTTTCCAGAGCGTGGGAAAACCTGACCTGTCCGCAGTACCAAAATGTTACCACGACCTGGGGCAGGTATTTGATGAAGACCGTGCAGCATCGCTCCCGCCGCACCGCCCTTATGATTGTGCAATCGACCTCCTTCCTGGTGCGACTCTTCCCAAAGGTCGCCTTTTTAACATCTCTCTACCAGAAAGGGAGGCAATGAAAAAATACATTACAGAGTCCTTGGCAACTGGGGCCATTCGCCCGTCGTCTTCCCCTGTAGGTGCGGGTTTCTTTTTCATAGGTAAAAAAGACGGCGGCCTGAGACCCTGCATAGACTTCCGAGGCCTGAACGAGTTAACTGTCAAGAACAGGTACCCTCTTCCACTTCTTGATTCTGCGTTCACCCCCCTCCAAGGTGCTACTATTTTCACAAAACTCGGCCTACGTAGCACCTATCACCTTGTCCGTATTAGCGAGGGGGACGAGTGGAAGACAGCCTTTAATACACCCCTGGGCCATTATGAGTACTTGGTAATGCCGTTCGGACTCACAAACGCTCCAGCGGTTTTCCAGAACCTTATTAATGACGTCCTGGGAGACATGATTAACAGATTTGTGGTAGTCTACTTGGATGACATTCTTGTGTTCTCCGGCACACCTCAAGAGCACGAGAACCACGTCCGTCAAGTGCTCCAGCGGCTCCTCGAGAACAGACTGTACGTCAAGGCAGAAAAGTGCGAGTTTCATGTTCCGGAGACTACGTTTCTTGGTTATGTCGTAGGTCAGGGGGAGCTACGCATGGACCCGGCAAAAGTCACGGTGGTTCTGAACTGGCCTCGCCCCTCTGATCGGAAGCAGCTTCAGCGGTCTCTCGGGTTTGCCAATTTTTACCGCCGCTTCATCCGTAATTACAGCCGGATCGCGGCTCCACTCACTGCCCTCACTTCCACCGCCAACCCGTTTCGTTGGTCCAACGCCGCAGACTCCGCTTTCAGCAACCTCAAAAGCCGTTTCACCTCTGCCCCGGTGCTAGTCCATCCCAACCAGTCACTGCAGTTCATCGTGGAGGTCGACGCCTCAGAGATTGGCGTGGGCGCTGTGCTGTCCCAACGCCGGCCCGCTGACGGCAAGATCCATCCACGTGCGTTTTTCTCCCGCAGGCTTTCTCCCGCTGAACGCAATTATAGCATCGGGGACAGAGAACTGTTAGCGGTGAAACTGGCCTTGGAAGAATGGCGCCACCTCCTGGAAGGGACATCCCAACCCTTCGTTGTGCTCACCGACCACAAAAACCTGGAGTACCTCAAGTCCGCCCGGAGACTGAATCCACGACAAGCCAGGTGGGCCATGTTTTTCTGCCGCTTTAACTTCACGCTGTCATACATTCCAGGTTCCAAAAACGTCAAGCCAGACGCTCTGTCACGCCAGTTCCAGACTACCGAACCCAAGGAGGAACCCTCTCACATTCTTCCACCAACCTGCTTCCTCGCTTCAATGGAGTGGGAGATCGAGCGGAAGGTGAAGGATTCCCATGATGAACACCCAGACCCCCGAGCTGGCCCACAACCCGACCTGTTTGTACCCCAGGCTCTCCGTTCCCAGGTGCTGGAGTGGGCTCACTCCTCCCGGCTGTTCTGCCACCCCGGCATACGTAGAACCATGGCTGTGCTGCGCCAGCGATTCTGGTGGCCGTCCATGTCAGAGGACACCAGATCCTTTGTTCTGGCATGTACAGTATGTGCGCGCAGCAAAACTACCACCAAGCCCAGCTCTGGACTCCTCCGCCCGTTACCCATCCCAAGCCGCCCTTGGTCACACATAGCACTGGATTTCGTCACCAGTCTACCTCCGTCCAAGGGCCACACAGTGATACTCACAGTCGTGGACAGGTTCTCCAAAGCCGCCCATTTCATCCCGCTTCGCAAGCTCCCGTCAGCCACAGAAACCACAACACTGCTCACTGACCATGTATTCCGTTTGCATGGCATTCCGGCTGATATCGTCTCCGACCGTGGACCCCAATTCACCTCACAAGTTTGGAAGGCCTTCTGTGCGGCCCTGGGTGTGGGCGTGAGCCTCTCCTCTGGTTACCACCCACAGACCAATGGCCAGTGCGAGCGGACCAACCAACAGCTCGAAGTGGCCCTCCGTTGCACCACTCAGGCTCACCCCAGCACCTGGAGTGATCAACTACCCTGGGTCGAATATGCGCACAATTCCCTGCCAAATGCCTCCTCGGGTATGTCACCATTCTTGTGTTCCTTGGGTTACCAACCCCCATTATTCCCCTCACAGGAACATGAAATCGCCGTCCCGTCTGTCCAAGGCCACATAGATCGTTGTCTCAGGGTCTGGGAGCAGGCGCGCTCCGCACTCCTCCGCGCCTCCGAGAAGTCCTGTGCCCAGGCTGACCGCCATCGTACACCTGTACCCAGCTACGCCGTCGGCCAAAAAGTGTGGCTCTCTTCAAAGTCCCTGCCGCTAAAAACTGAGTCGGTTAAGTTATCCCCTCGGTTCGTTGGCCCCCTTGAGATCACCAAGGTAGTGAATCCTAATGCTGTGCGCCTTAAGCTCCCTGCCAATCTCAGAGTCCACCCTACCTTCCACGTCTCCCAAGTCAAGCCAGTTTCTACGAGCCCCTTGGCTCCCCCCGTTTAGCAGCCTCCACCTCCTCTCTCGATCGATGGAGGTCCTGCCTACCGTGTAGAGCGGCTTCTCGACGTCCGCCGTCGTGGCCGTGGGCTCCAGTATCTGGTGGACTGGGAGGGTTATGGCCCGGAAGAGCGGTCCTGGGTTCCAGCCCAGTGGGTGTTGTCCCGCGAGCTCATCCGTGATTTCCACCGCGCCCATCCTGGGCGTCTTCGTCGGGCGCCAGGTGGCGCCCGTAGGAGGGGGGGTCCTGTTAGGGCCTGTGCTCCTCCTTCCTAAGCCCTGGCCCACCTCTGGCAGGTGTGAGTGTTTTTATTCTGATTACAGTGTGGACGTCAGACGGGTGGAGCGGCCACAGGTGATGGCGATGATAATCAGCCCTCTTTAAAAGCAGTGGACGCCGCCACTTCGTCGCCCGATCAACGTGTCTGTTTGCTAAGTCAGTTGTATCTTGCATTCTTCTCTTATTGCTCTGATCACCGGCTCACGACATTTTTGCTCTCGTCTCAGGTCCTGTTTTTTGCGCGCCCCTTGTCGGATTTCATGCCTGCCTTCCTTCCCGAGCTTCATCACCTCACGCCCACTCGACGACCCCGATCATCGAGTTCCACTGCTTTTGTGTTGGCCACAATAAAACATTTTGGTTTATTGCCACACCGTGCCTGTGTCTGCATAAAGATCCCCTCCATTCTGAGAATCCTAACATTAACTTTATTAATATTTGTTATCTAGCCACATAACGGTTCTATTGATATTTCACAGCCCCTTAGTATTATAATTCTCTTTAAGTGCAGGGATAATGTAACTCACTATGCGAAATCAACAGTTTTCAACAGCGGCCTCCCCTAAAACTTGACGGCAAATATCCTCGGTCGCAGGCATAATGAGTTCTTCTCCAATCATGAAAGGTTTCTTGGCTTTAGCAATACCATTGGCCACGAGGAATGATGCTCTCAGCGCATTCACTTTTGTTTGCCTCATTTGCTAGGTTTTAGCTACATATTATGTGGAATGGATTTGGTTGTAGACTCCTCTTCTGGCCTTTTCCCATAAAAAAAGCTGTCCAAAGATGTCACCGCTCGCAGCACACAGCCATCAGCAGCTAACGTTACTGTTTACATTGACTGATGCTGGGCTGCTATAGGCAAACACCTCAGTAATGACGGCCAACCACTAGACTGCGACGTACACAAATCTCCACTCAGATTAATCAATAGAGTAGACAGGCACATTGATTTGTCAATTGTGAATTGTATAACCCTGTTTTCTCCACTAGAGGGCACTCATGCTCTTTGGACGAATATTGCTTCATTTCTGTATTTTTTCTTCTCTCGTTTTTTGTTGTTGTATTCCTATGTTTAAATGTGGTTATGTAATATGTTATAGTATAGTATAATAACAAAAGTTCACATTGATAACTTTGTGCTGAGGAAAAAAAATTACGTTACTCACAATGTTACTCATTACTTGAATATTCTTTTCAACAATGACTTTTTTACTTGTACTTGAGTACATTTTTTGGATTACTACTTTTACTTGAGCAATATTATTTTGAAGTAACGCCACACTTAATTGACTACAATTTTTGGCTACTCTACCCACCTTTGACTGTTGGCCGTAGCCGATGCCAACAATACAATAGCCTTTGTGCTCCCGGAAACTTGTCCACACGTCTCGCTTGTTTAGGTACAGCATTTAAAACACAACACGCCACATATGGACTGTGTTTCCATACTCAACAATTGCAACGGTTTTCCAAACGATTTTTAGTGGAAAATAGTGAATATTAAATTTTGTAGATACATATGAAATCCATGCAGGGGGTAATTTGTGCTGGATCCTGCCGGAACAAGATCCGGCACCTTTCGATTTTGGCCTCCCTATGTTCCTGAACTTATTTAGGCTGATCCAGCATCTTTCATGTATTGAAAGCAATAATTATATAATATCGTTTTTAAAAAATGAATTGGGGGGAAAGAAGGAGAGGAGTCGTTGATGGCTTTCTCCACCGTGTCTCTTAAAGGGACCGTACATAGCTATGGACATTACAGTATAAAATAAAATAATAATATGCATACATTCATTTACGGAACAAATCCCAAGAGTTGCATGTTGTTTATAAAAATGCAACGTCATTTGAAGAGTCGGAGATATGTTGTTGCACTGAAAAGCTGGACCAACAAATCATGCCCCTGACATAAAAAAACAACAACTGGGGAGCAAGCTGCCAGGATCAAACAGTATTTCAACATGTCAAAAAGACAGTTGCATTTACTGTCTTTTTTCAAAAAGAAGGACGATGGTTCAAAACGAGTCAGAAAAGCAACACGGACAGCCAGCCAAACCAGGGCAGGAGGCTGCTACCGTCGCAGCAGCTGTTCAGGTTCGGCGCAGTGGGGGCCAGCTACAGCGCCAGCAGTCAGCCAGGTGGACTACCAACAGCCGGAACGACAGGCCAGTACCCTTATGGGTCATTCAGGTTTTGGCCTGCACAATTTGTAAGGTGGTGGGAACTTTGGTGCCAGAGAAGACTGGGGGATGAAACTCGCAAAAGAATAGGTTTGTTTTATTTATTGTAATCTCTAATTTTTTTTATTTTTATATTTTTTATGTTTGACAAGTTAGACTCTACGTTACTGTAAATCCCACCTGTGGTTATGTGGGCAATTGCCCATGCTGTGCAGAGTATAGCCTAAATAATTGTAAATTGTTGTCACAATATTTATACCATGGATATTATCTGAAATTGAGGCTTGTAAGTTCCACAGCATGGCAAGTGGGCATTTGTGTGTTGTTTTCCACACCATTTTCTGCGTATGATCTGGGACCTGTGCCCGTCTTGTCATCCCTGCGCTGTTATATGTACTTTAGTTCTGGCACATTATGATTTACAAAAAAAAAAAGCACTGAATCCAATTAAACTTCATTTCACAATATTACGAACATTGTGTGTTTCACTCACCTCCGTGAAGTTGGCCCCCCATCAGATGCAAATTTATAGAGAAATGATGTCATTCGTTTGTGCTCGATTTGTGCTCGTTTGTGCTGAAATTTTTTTCGTTTGTGCTTCAATCATTTTTGAGATATTAACAATTCTTATATAGGTTAATCTGAGGTCAATTTGCCTCCCCATTTTGATTAGAAATGGGTAAAAAAGGTGTCAATCATTTATGCTACGTTTGTGCTGTAAAATATTTTGTTTGAGCTGCTATTATTTTTGAGATATTGAGATATTAATTTCGAGTGATGACATCAATCGCAGCAGCTCTGTCTGATGAAGCATACCAACTCTTTCACTAATAGAAGGGTGTCCCAAGAACTTGCACAAAAATAGCACAAACGAATGGCACCCCTTTGGGTCCATTTTGCAGTAAATGGTTCATTTGGGGTAGTTGGGACACCCCTCTGTTATTGAGAGAGTTGGTACGCTTCGTCAACCGCGACGGAGTTTCTGCAATTGACGTCATCCCTTGAAATTACCGTAATTTTCTGACTATAAGCCGCTACTTTTTTCCCTACTTTTGAATCCTGCAGTTATAATCCAGTGCGGCTTATTTGTCTATTTATTTGGGTTAATAGGCAACACTCAATTTGACAGCGGCATCATAAGACTGCCATAAGACCATCATAATTATGACATGACACTAACATGGGCATTAATGAATGCTTATGACCGATGTCATCGAGTGTCTTCCGGCAAATGATGTCACTAACTCCATTCATGTCCAGATCGGATCTTTTACATCCACTCAAAAGTTTCACTCAAATTTGCCGAATGACACAAAATGACATCTGTCATAATTATTCATTAATACTCATGGTGGTGTAATTTCATAATTATAATGGTGTTAACAAATGCCATAACTAGCAATGAATGAAACAACTGGAAAAGTAACTGAAGAAATAATTAGCACAGTACATGAAGCTTTTCAGCCAACTGGTTCAAAGCTTCATAGCGGTTCATTTGGTCTTATGACAGTCTTATGATGCCGCTGTCAAATAAAGTGTTACTGGTTAATATCTTTTGGTGTAAGTATGCGGTAATACAGTGAGGACAGCTGCGGTTTATAGTATAGTGCGGCTTATCTATAATAAAATGCTGTTTTTGTGTCAAATTTGGTGGGTGGCGGCTCACAGTCAGGTGCGCCCTATAGTCCGAAAATTACGGTAATATCTCAAAAAAGATATTACAAAACATTTTACAGCACAAACGTAGCACAAACGAATGGCACCATTTCGGCACCATTACTCGAAATATCTCAAATCTCAATATCGCTAAAACGATAGTAGCACAAACAACATTTTTTACAGCACAAACCAGCACGAACGATTGACACAATTTTTTTTTTAAGACCATTTTTAATTAAAATGGAGGGGGGGGGGGGGTCTGGTAGACCTCACATTGTTCTACAGTGATAGCCAAAAGTATTGGCACCCCTGCAATTCTGTCAGAGAATGCTCAATTTCTCTCAGAAAATGCTTTGGTAGTATAATCTTCATTTATTAATATAAATATTACGTAATAATAATATAATATAATGATAAAACACAAAAGAGAATGAAAAAAACAATTAAATCATTATCATTTTACACAAAACTCCAAAAATGGGCCGGACAAAAGTATTGGCACCCTCAGCCTAATACTTTGGTAGCACAACCTTTAGACAAAGTAGCTGTGAACAACCGCTTCTGATTGAAATGAATGAGTTTCTTACAATGCTCCCGGTCTCTGAGATTTGAAGGGTGCCATTTTCAGATCCCTCCACAGGTTTTCTATGGGATTCAGGTGTGGAGTCATTGCTGGCCACTTTAGAATTCTCCAGTGCTTTCTCTCAAACCATTTTTCCAGTTAGGGTTAGGGTTGGGTTTTTTCAGTTTGTTTTGGGTCATTGTCCTGCTGGAAACCCATGACCTCTGAGGGAGACCCAGCTTTCTCACACTGGGCCTTATATTATGCTGCAAAATTTGTTGGTAGTCTTCAGACTTCATAATGCCATGGACACGGTCAAACAGTCAAGTGCCAGAGGTAGCCAAACATCCCAAAAACATCAGGGAACCTCCACCATGTTTGACTGTGGGGACCATGTTCGTTTCTTTGAAGGCCTTTTTTTTTATTTTCCTGTAAATTCTATGTTGATGCCTTTTTCCAAAAATCTCTACTTTTGTCTCATCTGACCAGAGACATTCTTCGTAAATGTTTTTGGCTTTCTCAGGTAAGTTTTGGCAAATTCCAGCCTGGCTTTTTTTATGTCTCTGGGTCAGAAGAGGGGTCTTCCTGGGTGTCCTACCATAGAGTTCCTTTTCATTCAGACGCCGACAGATAGTACTGGTTGACACTGTCGTACCTTCGGACTGCAGGACAGCTTGAACTTGTTTGAATGTTAGTCGAGGTTCTTTATCCACCATCCGCTCAATCTTTCATTGAAATCGCTCGTCAATTTTTCTTTTCCGTCCACATCTAGGGAGGTTAGCGCCAGTGCCATGGGCTTTACACTTATTGATGACACTGCGCACGGTAGACACAATAACATTCAGGGCTTTGGAGATTGACTTGTAGCCATGCTTCCTCACAATTTTGCTTCTTAAGTCCTCAGACATTTCTTTGGTCTTCTTTCTTTTCTCCATGCTCAATGTGGTACACACAAGAACACAGGACAGAGGTTGAGTCAACTTTAATCCATTTTAACTGGCTGCAAGTTTGATTTAGTTATTGCCACCACCTGTTATGTGGCATGGGCAGTGTTGTTTATAACGGCGTTAGAATACAACAGCGTTACTAACGGCGTTATGTTGTTTTCAGTAATATGGTAATCTAATTAATTACTTTTCTCATCTTGGCAACGCCGTTACCATTACTGAGGCAGGAAAGGTGTGCGTTACTATGCGTTACTAAGTTGGTTGAATAAAAAAAGTCTGAGAGAGACAGACTCACGGAGACGAGAGAGCAGAGCAGGAGTGGGGAAGACGCCAGTGCAAACGCGATGCTAGGTAGCTCCAATAATACCCGACTGTAGCCATAGCCTACAAACTACGCCCACATGATACGGTAGATATCACATATTATAGAACTAGATGCAAATGACAGACACGGCTGCATTGGCAACATGTTTTAAGGACTACATGCGTTAGTAAACAGCCGCCATCTTAAAGCAGTAGATCTCTCAGGAAGGCTCTGATGTAGAGATCCTTCCTAGCAAACCTAAGTAACTTTTTTTTTTAATAATCTAAAATACTCCTAAATAGGCAAAATCTTGACTTAAAATCTATCTTTAAACGATGAAACAGTTTTAAAACTTACACATGTTGAAAGTAGACAGAAGGGAAATAATGCAATAACGGGAGCAATTTTAACAACTTTATTGGTTGATTCACAACTTTAAATGACTTCCACACATACTGTAGCAAAGGTTACTATCTAGTAATCGCAATACCCTTGTGTCTAGTTAAGTGGAGGGTAAAGAATTGGGCTAGGGTCAATTGTCCCCAAAACCCTTTAAACTTCACATTGTGTAACCTGTTTTTTTAATTTATTTTTTATTTTTTTATTTTTTTTTGAGAAAAAAAACATGAAAATTATCACTAGTTACTATCCCAAGGAACTAATTACCCTTACATTCAGGTAACTGAGTTACTAACGCAATTACTTTTTGAGAGAAGTAATTTGTAACTGTAATTAATTACTTTTTTATGTTTCAGATAAGTTTTATTCAATTTTTTAATGTACATATACAAATGAAAGATCACAAAATAATCATAAAAGTGAACAGAGGGCTAAAATGAAAACAAACAAACAAACAAACAAACAAAAAAACAAAAAACAAAAAAAACACAAAACAGCCCACCCACCCACCCACAACCCCAACTGTCCTGAATGGTTTTATTATATAGGCAAACCCTATATAACAATGATGAGGTATTAGCAGTGCATCACAGAGTCAAGGCTGTCGTATTTATATTCATACTGTATATGTTTTTCTCATGGCTTTGTTTGAGTGTTGTGGAAATAAGTCAAAAAAGGGTCCCACGTCTTATGAAACTTTCCCCTTGACTTATTCATAGCGAGGCGCAACATTTCTAATTTGAGACAGGACATTAGATCTCGAAGCCACTGGTCAAGAGTGGGAAGGGCGGTCCCCTTCCATTTTAGTAAAATTGCACGTCTAGCTAAGAGCAGGGCAAAACTGACCAAACAGTGTTCTGTAGTAGACAAGTGACCATCATCTTCACCAAAAATACCAAACAGCGCGAGGATAGGGTTGATGCCAATATTCTTGTTCAGTACCGTGGACAGAGTTTGGAAAACGTCGTGCCAGAATTTCTGCAATTTGGGGCACAGCCAGTACATATGAATCAATGTAGCATCCCCTAATTTGCATTTATCGCAGGTGGAGGATATGTTCGGGTAAAAACTGGACAGCTTAGCTTTTGATATATGAGCTCTGTGCACTACTTTAAACTGGAGGAGGCAGTGCCTAGCACAGATTGATGCCTTATGTATTGTTGAGAGTATGGAATCCCACAGTTTGTCAGGGAGGTGCCCTACGTCCTGTTCCCAAGCTGCCCTTATCTTATCAGTTGCTGATCCCATTGACAATGAAATATAATTATACAGCTTTGACAGCGCCCCTTTGGGGACTGGATCAAAGGAAAGAAAGCAGTCAATAGGATTAATACTGGGTGCTAAAGGGAATTCGGGCACATTCGAGCGCACCTAATGCCTGACTTGCAGGTAACGAAAAAAATGCGTTTTGGGCAGATTATATTTCTCGGTCAGTTGAGTAAATGAAACAAAATTTCCATCTTCAAACATATCGGCAAAGGATTTGATTCCCTTATCATGCCATATTCGGAAGTTATAGTCAAAGGAAGAGGGAGTGAAAAGGTGGTTAGAGGCAATAGGACTCAAAAGAGAGAATAAACTATAGTTAAAGGATCTCCTGAACTGGACCCATATCCGAAGGGTATGACGTATCACTGGGTTAAGAGAGGTTGGTATATGACAGTCAGGTGGTGCAGCAAGAAGTGCGGGAAGAGAGATGTTTTCACAGGAGTCTAGCTCCAGAGATGTCCAACCCGGACCATCCAGTTGGAGAAAAAAGTGAGTCCAGAAGGCAATATACCGAATATTTGCCGCCCAGTAGTAGTGGCGAAAGTCTGGGAACCCCATACCTCCATCCTTCCTGGGTCTCTGTAGTATGGCTTTACTGACCCGAGGCCTTTTGCCTTGCCATATGTAAGAGGAAATAACGGAATCTAAAGAGACAAAAAAGGATTTAGGAATAAGTACTGGTACATTCTGGAATAAATATGTAAATTTTAGAAGTATGTTCATTTTTATTGAATTTATGCGTCCGGCAAGCGTTAATGTTAAGGGAGACCACTGTGATAATGATGTTCTAACCTGATCTAACAGAACAGTAAAATTATCTTTTAGTAGATTCCTAAATTGCCGTGTAACGACCACTCCTAGATACGAAAACTTTCCCTCTTCAATCTGGAACGGGGTGCTGCTATGGTCCAAGTCCGACGCTTCTCTATTAACTGGGAATAATTGACTCTTAGATATATTAATCTTATATCCGGACACTGAGCTAAATTGCTCCAGCAATGAAAGAGCAGCTGGAAGAGAGGTATTGGGATCGGACACATACAGGAGAAGATCATCTGCATACAGGGACACCCGATGCTCCCTACCCCCTCTCCAAATACCCGAAATATCCTGATTATTCCGAAGTGCAATTGCAAGTGGTTCGATTGCCAAGTCAAAAAGGATGGGGCTTAGTGGGCATCCCTGGCGGGTTCCACGACCCAATGCAAAGAGCTGAGAAGTTATATTATTTGTTTGAACTCTTGCCATGGGAGAAGCGTATAGCAATTTTATCATTGCAACAAGTATTGGACCGAGTCCAAACTTTTTCAGGACCTTAAACAAATACTTCCACTCAACCCGGTCAAACGCCTTTTCGGCATCAAGTGAAACTACACATTCAGGAGTATTACTCGGGCTTGAGTATAAGATATTAAATAGCCGCCGAGTATTAAAGAAGGAGTGTCGATTTTTAATGAAGCCAGTCTGATCCTTCGCTATTATTAAAGGAGCAACTTCCTCTAACCGGTGTGCCATTGCTTTGGCAAAAATTTTTGCATCTGTATTCAACAAAGAGATTGGCCTGTATGAGGCACAGAGAGTGGGATCCTTGCCCTTTTTTGCAATTAGAGTTATACGAGCCTCATTCATAGACTGGGGGAGTGAACCAAGCCTAAGGGATTCAGAGAAGACCGTGACAAGGTGTGGCGAAAGTAGTGCTGAAAATGTCTTATAGAAATCCGACGATAGGCCATCAGGACCCGGCGTCTTCGCAGATTGCATGGATGCGATAGCCCGGGTTATCTCCACCTGGGACACAGGACCCTCCATTTTCCCCTGTAATGTTGGTGGAACTGTTGGGATAGGCAAGGGATCAAGAAAGGCCGCAATAGTAGCATCATCATCATCATTCTTGTCAAATTGCGAGGTATACAGCTGTGAGTAAAAACTTTTAAATGTATCATTTATTTCAGTGGGATCAAGAGTAATATCGCCATTGTCTGTTTGAATGCGTGTTATAAATTGTTTAACTTTTTGGCCTTTTAGTTGATTAGCTAGTAATTTCCCAGTCTTTTCACTGTTCTCGTAGTACACACTTTTACTTTTTAACAGAAGGTTTTCTGTTTGGTATGTGGTGAGGAGGTCAAGCTTTGTTTTCAATTCTACACGTTGGTTAAATAGCTCAGGGGTTTGATCACGAGCGTACTGACGATCAATCTCCTGAATTTTTGATATCAAATTTGATTGGTCCTTTTGCGACTGTCTCTTCAGACTTGCAGTAAATGCAATAATTTGCCCTCTTATATATGCTTTAAAAGTGTCCCAGACCAGAAGCGAGGATACACCAGGTATGCAGTTCATTTCAAAGAAAAGGATAATATGTTCTTTTATGTAATTGACGAACTGAGGGTTTGAAAGTAAAACAGGGTTGAAACGCCAGTGCCTCATAGGTCGGGGAACATTGGGAAATGACATCGACACCACAATAGGGGCGTGGTCAGATATGACAATACTTTGGTACGTGCAGGAGTTGACCAGAGGGATAAGTCTGCTATCAATGAAAAAATAATCGATTCTTGTGTAAGTGTGATGGACACTGGAAAAAAAAGAGAATTGTTTTTCTGTAGGGTTAAGAAACCGCCATATATCCGAAATCCCGAATTCAGTGATGAATGACCGAATGCGCGATGCGGATCTACTTACTACTCCTGATCTGCTAGAGGAGCGGTCAAGACTCGGGTCCAGCCAGCAATTGAAGTCCCCCCCAGCACTAAGTGATGTGTATCTAACCCATTAAGTAGGGGGAAAAAATTGTCAAAAAAGCAGACATCATCGGTGTTCGGAGCGTAAACATTAGCAAGTATAATTTTTGTATTAAAAAGTTTCCCGGTAACGATTATGAATCTCCCATTTGGGTCAGCTGTGACATTGTCTGGTTCGAAATGTATATGTTTGGCAACCAATATAGAGACCCCCCTTGCCTTGGCCTCAAATGCAGAGTGAAAGTGCTGCCCTGGCCAGCCCACCATAAGCCTGGGGTGCTCAGAAGCCCGTATATGTGTCTCTTGTAAGAAGACAATGTCCGGTTTAAACTGCTTTAAATGATTAAATACCTTCTTTCTTTTAATTGGATGATTTAGGCCCTTGACATTCCAGCTTACAACATTAAGATCCCCATTCATGTATCATCCGATCTACAGAGTATGTTGGTACTGACATAGCATTATGTAAACCCTTTATGATAGCACTGCCACATTCTCTCAAAGAAAATAGCCCTTAGAGTGCCTAAATTTAAGCAAGAAGAACTGCTTCTCCCTCCCCATTTCCCAGCCCGTTTAAAGAAATAAGAAAACACAAAAAAATAAAATGAAATAAACTTCCAAAAAACCTTTTTACAGAAAGCAACAGTAAGTTGCAAGCTCTCCCTAACTTTCCCTATACTGTACATATACTTCCTATCCACCTAATCTCAGTCCTGCTCCCATATATGTAACAGTACCCCTACATTAGTAGTCCCCACATAACCAATTATTCTGCCCAGCATTAAAGGCTGAGGGGGAAATGAGTGATAAAAAATTAATAGAAATACAAGCATCAGCCTAGCTGTTAGCATCACAGCATATAAATCATCCGTCCAGTAGTCAACGCGAAAACATGGGCAAAATAACTAGAATAAATTATCAGTCAGTTGTGCTGTGCCAATATGAGAGAAAAAAAAGGGAGGAAAAAAAGGAGGAAGCAAACAAAAACGACCACAGTCGACACTGTGGCTATCAACGTTAGCTCCTTATGCTAATGCAACCTCTGGAGGTAGTCAATTGTCAACAAGATCAACTGGAATGATAACGTTACCACTACTCTCCAGCCGAGTGTCCTGCCGCATCGTCACGGTGTGCTTTCAAGAAGATTGTGGCGTCCTCCACAGAGGTGAAGAACTTTTTCTTCCCGTCCTTGGTGGAGATCCGTAGCCTGGCTGGATACAGGAGCGCTGGTTTGTAGCCTTGTTGATAAAGCCTCGACATCACTTCCCTGTAGGCCCGGCGTTGTTCCACCACTTCAGGACAATAGTCGTCGTAGATGGCGACCGGTGTTCGACGGTAGGAAAGCTTGCCTCTCCTGTTTCGGGCTTCCCGTATGATCAGTGCCTTCGTCTGGTAGTGGTGGACGCGTGCTATCACCGCTCTGGGCTTGGATCCCAGAGCTGGCTTGGCTACCAGAAGTCTGTGAGCTCGGTCGAGCTCCGGGGCATCGAAGAGAACCTCTTCGCCAAAGATTTCCTTCAATAGCTCAGAAAAAAACACCGCGGGCTGCGTACCTTCAATTGATTCGGGGACGCCAACTATACGTAGATTATTGCGGCGGCTACGTGACTCGAGGTCGATTGTTCTTGCTCTTAGCTTGTTGTAGCTGTCATCCATAGCCGCGCACTTGGCTTCAAGCGCCGCCATTCTGTCGGTGAGCTCGTCAGTATTCGCCTCAAGTGAGGCGATGCGGTGCCCGTGATCAATAATCGTCGCCTGCACGACGTCCAATTTTGCCTCCAGTGGTGCGATGGCAGATTTAAACTCTGCAGAAAGTGCAGTCTTATGCTCTTCGAGTAGTTTGGTCAGAGCCTCCATTCCGTCCTCGGATACGGCTTGAGCCGATATGTCACCCTTCTTTCGGGTCGCTTTTGTTGCCATATTTTAAATCTTTTAGGCTGGTATCAGCAAACAGTCAGGGAATTGTCCGGTTTTACCTAAAAAAAGTGTAGATGAGGCTCAAGAAAAGAAAATCTGGAACGGTGGATGGGAGCTCGCAAAAACCGCGTCTACTCCATGCGCAACCCGGAAGTACCCTAAGGAGACTTAAACAGCAATTGAAACCAATTTTTACCGAACAATTTTCTTAATTACTTTTTAAAAGTAAAATTAACAACACTGGCCACGGGTAAGTAACAGGTGCTGTTAATTACACAAATTAGAGAAGCATCTCATGATTTTCAAAGGGTGCCAATACTTTTGTCCGGCCCATTTTTGGAGGTTTGTGTAAAATGATCATGATTTAATAAAAATAAATAAATAAAATAAATAAAAATAAAATAATAAATAATTGTTAATACCTAAAAAATGATAGCAAATTTTCTTCAGCACAAACGAGCACAAAGGAATGGCATCATTTTTCTCTAAATTTGCATCTGATGGGGGGGGGGGGGGGGCATCACGGAGGTGTTGCAATAACATTTAATATTGTGTTAAAATTTAATTTTAAATTTAATCACATGTATGTGTATTACCCCCCCCCCCCACACACACACACACACACAAGACATGCACACACCCCCACTTCAATATTAGTCAGGGTTTTATTTAACTATTAAGGTTATTAGCTGTGTTTTATAAAGAAAACAGGTATGCAGACAGGTATGGATGCACTTTATTTCAGCATGATTTAATCTACATTATGAAGATTGAAAATCCACCATTTCCTTTTTATTCCGGAGCCACATTTCCATGAAGGATGGGAAAAAATGAAAGAACACAGAGTAGAAAGAGCCGCTGTGTGGGGGAGAAGAGAGAAAATGAAGGGAATAGTTATGAGAAGACAAGGGAGGAAGAGATGACAGTATAATGATAGCGGAATGGATGATGGAGAGTGAATGAGAAAAGGAGGCTGAGGGAGGGGTAAAGAAAGCAGATGGATGACGCTATTGGACAGTATTTCATGTCCAACTGTGCAGCCTGCCACTTTGTTCACAGCAGGGGTTTGCATGTGTGCCTGCCTGCTCATTCACAAGGGTGTCTTTGCATTTCTGTTGCAAATAGTGTGCGTGTGTAAGGGCAAGCATTTGTGTTTATGTTAAATTCTAATGTGTTTTTGGGTGTGTGCTCATGTCTGCATATGCAGGCCTACTGTGAGATTAATTCAGGCCAATTAATTGGGTTGAGATTGAAAATGAGATGAGGACACAGTTGAGCTCATCGCTGTTCTCTCCAGTCTTTCACTGCTTGTCGTTTGTTTTTCCCTCCTTCCTTCCCTTCTTGCTGGTCTCATTTTCTCATGCTGATGTGATTTTACTGTATTCTTTTAGACCAGTGCTCCTCTATTATTTTCTGTTATCCCCTCCCCCCAGGAAGACGTAAACGTTTTGCGCCCCCCCAACTCTCGAATGACTATAAGTACACCTCTGCATAACATTGTGTCCTTGTTAAATTAAAGAAAAAAAGTAATATAGATCAACTTAGAATTAGGTATAACATTTATTAATAGCGTTTTGTTTGTAACAGAAAAGTCTTTCAAGAATTTAAAAAGGGCAAAAAAAGTACCGAGGTTGCATGCCCAACTAACACAACTGCTAACTGCAACTAACGATTTTTTTTTTTTTTTTTTTTTAATAAATCGATTAATTGGAGGATTAATTAAACAATTAATCGACTAATTGGGTAAATGTGACTTTTTTCAGATAGCTTCACAATTTGAAGTTGTTTTAGGAATGTTGTAAGTAACAATGGAGAAAAACTGGATGACTATTTGCTTAAAAAAATGACATTTTATGACAGCTTCCTGACTTCACTGTAGTCTACAACTGTACTGTTTTAAGTACAAAAGACTTGTTAAAGTTTTTAAGAAAGGTTAGTATAGTTTATAGCAGGGGTTTTCAACCCAGTCCTCAAGGCACACTGTGGGTCCTGGTTTTTGTTCCAGCCGATCCAGCAGAGACAGTTGAACCAATGAGGCTTCTGCTAAAACAAGCCACACCTGACTGCAATCAACTGATTGCACTTGTAAAACACCAGATTGGGGAAAAAGTGTTGTCATCTTGTTTGGTAAGAATGAAATCCTGCACCCACAGTGTGCCTTAGTGGAATAGGTTGGGAACCCCTGGTTTATAGTATAGTATAAGTATAAAACATAGAGAAAATTCTGTACACAAGACAAACGTCCTGTTCATCCAAATTAAATGCTGATGTCAGGTACGAGACGGAGGAACCAGTTGTGTATCGCAGACACAGGATTTTATTGATGTTGACAGGCAAAGAAAACAATCAGATCAAGCGATAATGGATAGTTGGCATGCAAACATATGCTGGAATGTTGACGACCTGACACTGAGTGCTATGTGTTCGTGCCTTATATACTGTTCTCAGCTGTTCTTTGTGACATATTAAAGAGTACACAGTCTTTGTGATGGAAGCTTTGTGATGCATGAGTTTGATGCAATTTGCTGGTACATTGGTACATGACAGCTGATTGACAGTTTTTTTTGTTGTTGTGGGCAAAGCGTTGAAATAAATTGTTTCATTGACTTATTTATTTTCTTTCAACAAACTAAACAACAAATTTGAATATGGAGGAGGCAGACTGTAAACATTTTTTTTTTTTTAAATCAAACAGTTCTTCATAAATATAATCCAAAATCCAAATTCAAAGCACACTCTCTTGTCTGACAATTTAGTTTCAATTGTAGTTTGTGTTGAAAAGAGACTCTTAAACTGTTATATGAATGAGTTCATGTGTGTGGTGAAGGAAATAGTACCTTTTCTCGTAGGCACCGTCTAACTGTTTGCATTACTCTAACACACTTAATATAATCAGTCAGGAAATAGTATCATTTCTCGTATATACTGTTTGACTGTTTGTAATACTGTAACACACCCAATATAAAATAGCACTTATACCATAGTTTAAGGAAAACAGGCAGAAAATAGGGCATAAGAACTAAACAACGCCTTCTTATCACGGAAGCCCAGCGCGTGCTGACGCACCAACATTGCAATCAGTTCTCCCGGACAGTCCAGAAAAAATGAAGGAACGCCCTGCCACGACACAATGAAAACCCTCACCCGATATCCAACTAATAACACGGCTGACAAGACTCCAAGAGCCCCTTTGGGATTGAGGTGGCAAAATCCACAACCCTCGCTGCCCGGACAACAGTAACTCTCGAATCCTCCTGTCCAATCCACAAACAGACAATAATCTCAAACACACCCTTCTTCCTGACCACGGCCCGCCCCAGGAGAGCCTTCCATAGACTGAATGTTTAACTAAGCATTTTTTCTCTGGAACCTTTTGTTGACTTCTGATATGGTGATCTTGGAACGAGCGTGCCTCCCCGCCTGAGTGTTTCTGTTTCGCCTTGCCGTTTTGATCTCTGCCGACCTGAATAAATTGTCAACTTGTTTTCGGTGAGCCTTCTTTAAACCTTTCAAAATGGAGTCAGTACAAAGGGTTAAGAATAAGGTGAACGAGCGGAGTTTGCCCTTCTGGCTGGATTGCCGGGCTCCCGCCAGCCTGGGTCGTTGGAGCTGCGCTAGCACGGGTCCGGTGGTTCGGCTGGCGTGATTCCGGCGGTCTGGCTGGAAGGTCAGATTCCTTCAATTGTTTCTTGATAAAAAGAAATGATACAACTTTACTGTCTAACAATAACTCAAGTGATAATATGCTTCTCCAAAACACAATACAAACAGACATTTCAGACACGGATTAGCATAATCGCTAACTAGCTTAGCGCTCCGTGCTAAGTTGTAACGTCTCATCAACAAAGAATACACACAATACAAATGGCTTCATTTACTCATCTCTGACTGAGGCGTACTGGATCTGACAACACGAGAGACAATCTAAATCTTGGCACTTCATCATATTACTGATTCAGCAAACCAACCTGAGTGTATTAGTGAACTCTCTCCCTCTTGCTCTAACCGATGCCGACCGCGCAGCCTCACATTACACTCAAACAAGGACCAAAGGACCACTTTTGCAAATGACTGCAATTCGAAAACTGTCGATACATTCAATGTCCCTGTACAGTGCCTTCCAAAAGTATTCGGCCCCCTTGAGCCTTGCAACCTTTCGCCACATTTCAGGCTTCAAACATGAAGATATAAAATTTTAATTTTTTGTCAAGAATCAACAACAAGTGGGAAACAATCGTGAAGTGGAACAAAATTTATTGGATAATTTAAACTTTTTTAACAAATAAAAAACTGAAAAGTGGGGCGTGCAATATTATTCGGCCCCCTTGCGTTAATACTTTGTAGCGCCACCTTTTGCTCCAATTACAGCTGCAAGTCGCTTGGGGTATGTTTCTATGAGTTTTGCACATCGAGAGACTGACATTCTTGCCCATTCTTCCTTGCAAAACAGCTCGAGCTCAGTGAGGTTGGATGGAGAGTGTTTGTGAACAGCAGTCTTCAGCTCTTTCCACAGATTCTCGATTGGATTCAGGTCTGGACTTTGACTTGGCCATTCTAACACCTGGATACGTTTATTTTTGAATCATTCCATTGTAGATTTGGCTTTATGTTTTGGATCATTGTCCTGTTGGAAGATAAATCTCCGTCCCAGTCTCAGGTCTTATGCAGATACCAGCAGGTTTTCTTCCAGAATGTTCCTGTATTTGGCTGCATCCATCTTCCCGTCAATTTTAACCATCTTCCCTGTCCTTGCTGAAGAAAGCAGGCCCAAACCATGATGCTGCCAACACCATGTTTGACAGTGGGGATGGTGTGTTCAGGGTGATGAGCTGTGTTGCTTTTACGCCAAACATATCGTTTTGCATTGTGGCCAAAAAGTTCAATTTTGGTTTCATCTGACCAGAGCACCTTCTTCCACATGTTTGGTGTGTCTCCCAGGTGGCTTGTGGCAAACTTTAAACGAGACTTTTTATGGATATCTTTGAGAAATGGCTTTCTTCTTGCCACTCTTCCATAAAGGCCAGATTTATGCAGTGTACGACTGATTGTTGTCCTATGGACAGACTCTCCCACCTCAGCTGTAGATCTCTGCAGTTCATCCAGAGTGATCATGGGCCTCTTGGCTGCATCTCTGATCAGTTTTCTCCTTGTTTGAGAAGAAAGTTTGGAAGGACGGCCGGGTCTTGGTAGATTTGCTGTGGTCTGATGCTCCTTCCATTTCAATATGATGGCTTGCACAGTGCTCCTTGAGATGTTTAAAGCTTGGGAAATCTTTTTGTATCCAAATCCGGCTTTAAACTTCTCCACAACAGTATCTCGGACCTGCCTGGTGTGTTCCTTGGTTTTCATAATGCTCTCTGCACTTTAAACAGAACCCTGAGACTATCACAGAGCAGGTGCATTTATACGGAGACTTATTGTACGCCCCACTTTTCAGTTTTTTATTTGTTAAAAAAGTTTAAATTATCCAATAAATTTTGTTCCACTTCACGATTGTGTCCCACTTGTTGTTGATTCTTGACAAAAAATTAAAATTTTATATCTTTATGTTTGAAGCCTGAAATGTGGCAAAAGGTTGCAAGGTTCAAGGGGGCCGAATACTTTTGCAAGGCACTGTATCATCATCGGTCATTTAGGACAACATTGGATCATTCAGAGATCCTCACTGAACTTCTGGAGTGAGTTTGCTGCACTGAAAGTAAAGGGGCCGAATAATATTGCACGCCCCACTTTTCAGTTTTTTATTTGTTAAAAAAGTTTAAATTATCCAATAAATGTTGTTCCACTTCACGATTGTGTCCCACTTGTTGATGATTCTTGACAAAAAAATTATATTTTATATCTTTATGTTTGAAGCCTGAAATGTGGCGAAAGGTTGCAAGATTCAAGGGGGCCGAATACTTTTGCAAGGCACTGTATATATATATATATATATATATATATATATATATATATATATATATATATATACATATATATATATACTGTATATATACAGTGGGGAGAACAAGTATTTGATACATAGTCAATGGGAAAACCCATTGGCAGTGTATCAAATACTTGTTCTCCACACTGTATATACACATATATATATATACATATATATACACACATATATATATATATATATATATATATATATATATATATATATATATATATATATATATATATGTATATATTCACTCACCGGCCACTTTATTAGGTACACCATGCTAGTAACGGGTTGGACCCCCTTTTGCCTTCAGAACTGCCTCAATTCTTCATGGCATAGATTCAGCAAGGTGCTGGAAGCATTCCTCAGAGAGTTTGGTCCATATTGACATGATGGCATCACACAGTTGGTTCAGATTTGTCGGCTGCACATCCATGATGCGAATTTCCCGTTCCACCACATCCCAAAGATGCTCTATTGGATTGAGATCTGGTGACTGTGGAGGCCATTTGAGTACAGTGAACTCATTGTCATGTTCAAGAAACCAGTCTGAGATGATTCCAGCTTTATGACATGGCGCATTATCCTGCTGAAAGTAGCTATCAGAAGTTGGGTACATTGTGGTCATAAAGGGATGGACATGGTCAGCAACAATACTCAGGTAGGCTGTGGCGTTCCAACGATGCTCATTTGGTACCAAGGGGCCCAAAGAGTGCCAAGAAAATATTCCCCACACCATTGGACCACCACCACCAGCCTGAACCGTTGATACAAGGCAGGATGGATCCATGCTTTCATGTTGTTGACGCCCAATTCTGACCCTACCATCCGAATGAAATCGAGAGTCATCAGACCAGGCAACGTTTTTCCAATCTTCTATTGTCCAATTTCGATGAGCTTGTGCAAATTGTAGCCTCAGTTTCCTGTTCTTAGCTTAAAGGAGTGGCACCCGGCGTGGTCTTCCGCTGCTGTAGCCCATCTGCCTCAAAGTTCGACGTACTGTGCGTTCAGAGATGCTCTTCTGCCTACCTTGGTTGTAACGGGTGGTTATATGAGTCACTGTTGCCTTTCTATCAGCTCGAACCAGTCCGGCCATTGTCCTCTGACCTCTGGCATCAACAAGGCGTTTCTGCCCACAGAACTGCCGCTCACGGGATATTTTTTCTTATTCGGACCATTCTCTGTAAACCCTAGTTGTGCGTGAAAATCCCAGTAGATCAGCAGTTTCTGAAATACTCAGACCAGCCCTTCTGGCACCAACAACCATGCCACGTTCAAAGTCACTCAAATCACCTTTCTTCCCCATACTGATGCTCGTTTTGAACTGCAGGAGATTGTCTTAAACCAGACATGTCCAAAGTCCGGCCCGGGGGCCAAATGCGGATCGTGGTCAAATTTCATCCGGCCCCCAGCCTCTGTCATAAAATTAATAAAGTCTGGCCCGCACACAGACTTAATAAATTGGCCGGCAGTACTGCTACCAGCATATGAAGTAGCTTACACACTAAATTCTGCTCCTCATTTACCCATTAAAAGGCAGCAGCACTCTAAGCAACATTACCCCATGTGACCCTTTACTCCCAATTTTCTAAAATGGCGACAATTAACAAAAAAAAAAAGAAAGTTGACTGCGACGGCCGACGCGTCAAGGATATGTGGAAATTGGACTATTTCTTCATTAAAATACGCAACAACTGCGTCTGCCTCATTTGCAAAAAGACGGTCGCTGTTTTTAAAGAGTTCAATGTGAGGCGATACTAGCAAACAAGACACGCTGACACGTCAGGGTTTCCCCTACATATTAAGTATTGTGGCGCACCGCCACAACAAAATAAAAGCCGCCACGCCGTGCAAAAGAGATGTTTTATTTTTTTTAATTTCTTTTTTTTTAAGGCGGTTTCAAACTAACGGCAGCCTAATGTGAAGGATGCAGCGGCAACCTATCCATTGTGTATTGTAATGGCCGTAACTATACAAAGCCACCTTAAAAAGTGACGATCGGACGGGAAGCTGTGACGTAGAGGGAAGCGAGAAGGAGATAGTGGTCGCATGTCACGGAAGCCAGCCGTTATTTTGTTATTATTTTTCTTTATTATCTTTGCTACAATAAAATGGCTAAGCTAATACAGACTCCTGTCCTTCTTCCCCCCATCCGGGGAATTACTGTACTTTGGATCCGACTTTTCGGCGAAAGTGAGCGGTGGACGGCCGTCTTGGACGGAAAGGCGAGTTTGAATGAATTTGCGCCGAGCGGTGGGTCAGAGTGCCGCCGCACTAATGTGTCAACAACGCATTCAATAGCAGAAAATGCAGTGCTGTTACAGCGGACGGATATATGCAATCACGGCTGACGAAACCTTGATAAATGAGCTTTTTTCCCCGTTTCACGAGCTCCGGGACACTCGAAAAATGTCTCTCATACCTCTCCTTGCTAAGCTAAATGGTACCTCGATGTGTGTTTGTGTGGAAAAGTAGTTCACGAACAACAACAACAAAAACTATTCTCACCGAAACTAGTAAAACTCTTTACACGGCAGTTAGAATTTCCCCCTACACCTTGAAATGGCTCTATTACAAGGACGTAGGTTTGGTCTCAATATTGGTGGGGACGCTATAACAGCATAAACTGCATGTACACTTTTTGCTGGGAACACGACATTAATAAAACCAAACTGATTAGGTGAACTGGGGTCAGGGCTTAATTTCTCACCAATATGAACCTAATTAATTGATAGGCTAAATGATCAATGCAAAAATAAATCTGTATTGACTTGTACTAACTTTCACACTGCAAATTTATAACGTTTCAATCTGATGATTTTTCTTAAATCCATTCAAATAATTTTTCCATCTTGTGTTAAAGACTATTTAACAGATTAATGGGTCAGATTATTAAATTTACTTTAGGTAAATATTACCATTTGTTCTTATTAGGCCATACTGTCAAGGACGCGGGCAGGCAGGCAGGTTGTGTGGACCCAATTGCAGGGAAACAAAAGCGGCAAGGCAGGTGAACTCAAAAAACGTTTAATGATATCTAACAAAAACACAAAGTACAACTGAAAGCACTGAGGATCAAAAGGGCAAGATTCAAACACAACTTACTTAAATCGGAGGGACTGGTACACGAGGGCTTGGCTCGGACTTGAAATTGACATAGACCTAGACACAGACAATGACGCAACAAGGAGTGAACAGAAAATGGGAGCTTATATACACACACGCAGACAATGGGTAACGAGACAACAAGGAACAGGTGAGCACAGGAGGATAGACTAGGAGAAGGCACATCAGGTGAAATCAATGGGCAATCACAGGGACAAGTCACACTAGGAGAAAACAAACACAAAACACATACATCTGAAGGTTGGTCATTTTTCACCAAAATCGAGGGGGAAAATGATTTCAAATAATGTTTTAAACAATACCACTTTAAAGAAGTGAACTCACTATATAATGCAAATAAGGTTGCCTAAAAGTTGGTGTGGACAATTTGAGCATCCTGAAAAGTTCCTAATGTTATGTTCCTAACGTCCCTATGCAAACTTACGCCATTGGTCCATTAACAGAACTAGTATTGTTGTGTTAATGTAGTACAGTAAGGACTACGAGATGTAAGTAGTACTATTGCTACGAGAAAAAAAAGTCATATTACAACATAGGGTAATGTAGCTGTAATCAGCTACGCATTTTACGTACAATTACCGTAGCTGAGAGCTACGACACTAGCCTGGCTAATGCAATATTTCAAATAGATCTTTGGTATGGTTCTTCTTGGGTAACAAAATGTGGAAAAAAAAAAAAGTTATGATGCAATTTTGCTGTGGCACGACATGGTGAGGCGGTCCGACTCCGATGCAGCCCACCACCGCAGCTTAAAAAAATCCTACGGGAAACCCTGCACGTATGACAAGAATACAGGGAATATGCGTAGCGAGAAATTGAAGCAACTTGAAGCTAGTTTAATTTCACAGCAGCAGTATTTTGCAAGAGCCCGAGAGTCGAAAGAGAACGCCACCAAGGCTAGTTGCGAGATTTTTGAAATTATTAGTTAAAAATAATAATAAAGCAAATGTGACACACAGAATGGCTTGCTAAAGTTTGCTCAAATATATTGTTCTACATAAAGGACGTCAGCCGAGGCCGGCCCCCCACATTTTTACCACAACAAATCTGGCCCCCATTGCAAAAAGTTTGGACACCCCAGTCTTAAACCATGTCTACATGCCTAAATGCACTGAGTTGCCACGATGTGATTAGCTGATTAGAAATAAGTGTTAGCGAGCAGCAGGTGAGTATATATATGCACTTACCGGCCACTTTATTAGGTATACCTGTCCAACTGCCTGGCCACTGGAAGAGATGCAGGCTATCGACGTCAAGACAAGGAAGCTCCGTACAAAGCACGGAGGGTTTCACCCTAAGTCCAGCATCCTGAGGCTCTACACAATGCGGAAAAAGGGAGAACAAGGACTAGTGAGCATCAGAGCCACTATCCAGGAAGAAACTACATCCCTCCAAGAGTACATCATGAAAATGCCCCCCAGTGATGACTTGCTCGGTGAATGCCTCAGGCAACAGAAGCCCAGTAAGGAGGAGGTACCTGAGGAGGACGGAGGCACTGATCATGGCAGCACAAGAACAGGCCCTAAACACAAGATCAATCGTGCCCGGGGTCTTTCACACCAGGCAGGACCCCAGGTGCAGGCTACGCAAAGAGGCCACTGAGACAGTCCAGCACATCACAGCAGGGTGCAAGATGCTGGCAGGCAAGGCATACATGGAATGACATAACCAGGTAGCAGGCATAGGGTACAGGAACATCTGTGTCGAATACGGACTGGAGATCCCAGAGTTAAGGTGGGCGACACCTCCAAAGCTGGTCGAGAACAACCGAGCCAAGATCCTGTGGGACTTCCAGATCCAGACAGACATACTGGTGATGGCCAGCCTGACATAGTGGTGATGGATAAACATCAGAAGACAGCAGCAATGATAGATGTAGCAATCACTGCAATCAGTCAAGCAGTGACTTCAAAACGTGGTTATGACATTGAATAAAGCACTTACCATACAAATTTGCCGTCTGCTGATGTGTCGTGACTCCTGCGTGCTCTTCTGTTTAGTTGCCTTTCAGGTGCGCGCTGACAGTGACGTTGCATGTCAACCGTTAAATTTCAGCGCGCGTCCGGTCTGCATGGTTCACCTCGGAACAGTGCCTAACATATCATTTGGACTGTCATTGTGCTGATCTGGGCCATATCTGAAGCACTGATGTTAAGTGGGAGTTTGAGCGCTTCCGGTCTGCATGGTCCGCCCCGGAACAGTGCGTAACCTATCATTTGGACTGTCATTGTGCTGATCCGGGCCGCATGTGGTGCACTGACGTTAACCCTTTAACACCTAAGCCTATTTTGGCCGAATTTGCATGCATTTGATGTTGCTTTTATATTTCAAAGAAAAAAATGTTCACAATGGCCAAGTTGGGTCCCTTTTTTAAGGACACCTTGAACTTCATGTCCAAACTGTTGTTTTCTTCACTGACCAATTATAATCCACATTTTGGACCCAAAAAGACAAAAAAATCCCAAAATATTTTTTCAAAATTTGTAATGTTAATGTTCCATTGACAACCAGACATGCTCGACCAACTGTTTTGAAGCTCGATAATATTTATTCTACTTGTTAGGATAAACATTCAATAGAAAAAAATAAGATAGAATAGTTTTTTGTTTGACAGTTCAACACAAACAGCAAGTATGGTCATAGGCGTTTTTGGCCTTTACACATACCATGGTCAAAACGGGTTACATACAGTGCAAAATAGTGGAAAAAAAAAAAAAATATATATATATATATATATATTTATCATCTAACACAAAAAGGGTTTGGAGGATATCTCTTTGTGAAGTTAGGTATTATACCCATCACCTTATCTAAAGTATATACGTACATGCAATCAAGCTTCTCGAACACTCATCTTTATAAAAATTGAAAAGATTATAGTGAAGAAAAAAAAAATATAACATTGAAAAAAAAGTAGTTCAAAAATATTGACAAGTAGTTCAGTTCAATTCAAATTTTTCTGGCATACGACCCAATAAAGTTTTAAACTCAATAAAGCTTCTGCATGAACAGGTCACGGAGCTGCGTCACACACAACGTCACACAGCCTACTCTTTCGCCGTTTGCGCGCTGCTGTCAGCCTGTCACTTCTACTCGCCGAGACGCAGACTCATCCCAGGAAAACAACGACAAATACGGCTCATCTTCTTCCTTGAGTTAATGAAATCATGCATTAGCTTGCGCTAAATTTAGTTTTAGATTCATTCTGCACGTTTCAAAGTCGCTCGCTCAATTCAATCGGCCGTTGCTTGCTTCGGATGTCTCCTTTTCCTTAGTTGGCGCCTCACTCGGAAATGTATTAAAAATGTCCACATTCGGTTCGTTCTTCTTGATATCACAACGGCTCTTGGGATATGTATGTAGTCTTTTGTGCTGCTTTCGGTTTTGAAAAAGGACAAGAAATGATGGAAATATGGAGATAGATACATGGTCCATGCATCGTTTTAATGCATATTTATGAGTGCAATAAAACTATAAAACTCAAATGACACTATCTCCCGTTTTTCTTGGTCGATTGACTTCAAATAAAAACTGGTGTGGACATCAACTTCGGTACTTTCAAATGAGACCAACCAGCGGCATGTGGGTGACGTAATTACAGCGTGACGAAGCTTCAAAGACGACATGCGTAAACGCGTCGCTGCCGACACGTTCGGTGTTAAAGGGTTAAGCGGGTGTGGTTGCTATGCGGATCTGGCAAGCTGAGACCGAATATGGCTTGCAATCGCCTGCTATCGGGGTAGTGTGAAAGCGCCTTTAGTCAAAACATGGTGTGTTGGACCCCTTCTTACAATTATCTGACTCCTAGAACCCTTGATTAATTGGAAGAAATATTTTAACAACGACTTTCCAGAAACATTGACAATTTATTCCAAGTCACGAATAGTCAAAACAATGCAAGGCAACTGACAAGACAACCATCGACATAGGAAAGCTTGGCCCAGGGTACAACTCCAGCAGCATGCACGAAGGCATCCGGGAATTGATGAAGCTTTGATGAAATGGTTCAGTCTTATACAGGTAGTCAAGATGCGGGAAGCCTCAACTTTGCTGCCTTCTCGCCCGCCTTGTTGCTCCTTGCCGTCCTAGCAGGCCTTATTGTGCTGAATCCTGTGAATTCGCCATCTGCACGAAGTTAGCTCGCACTCAGACTTTGGTATCTGAATTTGTTGGCTTTTATTATGTATTCATGCAATAAATTCAGTAATGTCTAATTATGACTATTGATTAGCATATTAGTAAAAATACTATTTCCCTTCAAATCCAAATGACGGCATGTCATGATTGATATTTAGGGTGAACTGTGCTGGAATAATCTACCAAATCTACCAATTATTGTTTTTACATAATTAGAAATTATAGTGACCATGAGGAAGCACTGTGATGATGATCCCTGGAGGGTGTGTGTGTGTTGTGGTGGTGCTGGAAGGGTTAGAGAGGGCAAAGTACTATTGAGGGCAAATAACAGGTAGCTAGATCAAAGGTTAGATACTGGACAGAGGAGATAGATGGACAAAAATATGCCTCCCCAATAACACATTGAGAATGGAAGCGCTGTCATTGATGCTGATTTACAGCATGTTAAATGCAAATCTTTATAATTAACACACACTAAACAAACCATCCCACACACACACAGCAAGCTGCCACAAATTATCTTGCGCCGCATCTCATCTTAGACTGATATAGAGCAGGGGAAATAGATAGCTGGAAGGCCAGAAGGAAGAAAAGGCACCATTTTACAGCTGATTAATTTTTTCAATTTCATCGAGAGACCACCGTAACCTACTTCAATTAAAACACCACTCTAGAGACAGTTTCTCTCTTGCCCTCTCAGTTTGTGCGTTTGTGTGTGTAGGTGTGCATCTGTTCGTGTATGTGTACGCACGCAGAGCTCTGATGGTTGCATTTTATTGAGCGGAAAATTGAATCAAATTGTTGTTGCAAACAGCCTCTTCGCCGCCTTTTCTTTTACATTGCAATGTCTCCTGTTTCTTTGCTACAACATTCCCCACTTCTTAAAAGGGATTTTCCATGACCAAGATTGCACTGTTGACCAGTGCTTCAATATGACGTTATGTCCACAGTAAAATGTTATTTAATGCTGCACGGTTCAAGGGTTCGTAAAAAAACAATTAAACAAGGCATAGTAAACTTCTGCCCTGATTTGCTTTTTTTGTCTAGCTTCTTATAAATTCCTAATGAATATTATTCATATGATTCTCCAGCTCTGGTGACATGTTGATCACAAAAAATGGCTCCCAAAGCAAGCTTTTAAAGTGAACAACAGTTGCTGGCTGATTGACAGCCACTTTTTTCCTCTTACCACATTACACTTTTTTAATTGCAGGGGCAATTATGGAAGATAAACGCACACACTCACCCACACGCACACACGCAACCACATGTACTGTACATGAGTAAATAGTAGAAGAAGACTTAAAGTCTGCAACAGAAAAACCTGCTCAAGTGCCTTACTTTCGCGACATTTTGGACTGTCATATGGTCGCCACTTCCAGGAGAGCAAGACTCACGAAACGGCCGCTCCGAGAGGCTCCTCCTATCTCGGCCAATCACTCTCACATGGTCCGTTCAGGAATAGCATGCAAAACACAACCGCTACATTAGAACCTGCTTCTGTTTATCAAATGCAACTGCTTAGCACAGCACAACAACATTTGGCCATTTATAATTGTTTGCAATCTTGCCATCATTGATTTTGAATAGCGTGCACGCTGTACTTCCACTTCCAAGGATGTGCAAAAGTGGACCGAGACCCACGATTTCTTTTTTTGTAACCTGTCCTGTTCAAATGCTTGAGACGGAGAATGGAAATCTGAGTGTCCGATTGGTCTTAACAGTTTTAATGTACCACATGGGAGTATGGCATAGTCCCATTGTGATCATTCAATGTACCTGACTGTTCTCCCTGTATTTTTTTTAAACACCAGGAGATCAGTCTGGGACCCAACTCCTCATTGGTCTCTCGAGGCCGAACGGAAGTAACTGTGCAATCAGATTAGTTTATTTGCGTGACTTGTTTTTAACAATCAACGTCACTCTTGCGCGTCGGAAGTCGTCTCCACAACACAGATGGCAAACAGGAGAGCTGAGAATATGTTCCAATTTGCGGTAAATTCAGTTTTAAATGACCAAAAACACTTCGAGGCGCTAAAACCAACAGTCTGTCTCGCGCTGACCATGTTGAATAAATTTGTCCGTTCTTCGCTCTCCTCGTATGCTTGCTTCCTCATGCTAGAGTTTCTTGTCACTTTACCAACGTCACGTCCGTCCGTCGTAATTGGTCCACTTCGCAATCTGTTTGCTGTGGCTTGCTCCGCCCTGTAAATTTGATCCACGGAACGGTTGCCAGACTCTATCGCTGGAACAGCGGTGAGTCTGGAGTTCCAGGCATGGGGTTATGGGGGAACAGAAGAAAAGAGAGAGAGAGACTGAAGAAGCACAAACAACAACAAAAAATACATTGAACGCCTACACTAACTACAAATATGTTGGTGCTATCATTAGCTAATTGCATTTCCAGTTGACACCATATGGGGGGCCTGATGACCAAGGAGAGAGAGGAGAGGGTGGGGGGCAGTCAGAAAGATAAGTGATTGGGAGGGGTGGAGTGTACACAAATCTGCCACGTGGCTTAGAAACGGTATTTGTGTGAATCCCTTGTGAGTGTATGTTGGCATCATACTCGATGCTATTTGATCGCTAATCCTGACACCGAATTTTTCTACTTGAGTGTGTCTAATTGAACCTAGACATGCGTGACTCCCATCAGATGTGATAGTCTTGCAGACAAGTGCCTCCCCAGGGCCAGGCCCTTCCCCAGCCAATCAGGGGGTGGGCGGCCGCCGTAGGGGCCGCTGTCATCCCATGGGATCCAGGGTGGTCCCTGGGCCATCCGCGCTTCCATCAATAGGCCTTCAGGGATGGGATAACCGCTGTGGCCCCCTAACCGGCACGGCACACCGCGAGACCCCCAATGGCCCACCAAGCCCAGGGCAGGGCAGGATCCCCTACCCTTCGGCAGCCAGCCAGTGATCCGCGTCGGAGCACAGGGTGGATACCCAGGCAGAAAAGAGAGGCGAAAGCAGGAAAATGCTGAAAAGCTGCCGCGGGGTGGCGCGAGATCAGAGCCCCAACCTCCCCGACCCCGCCTGCCCAGTCAGAGTGGAGGCCATGACCCGGGTGCCACGCCATAGCGAAAAAGTGTGGGACCCTCATACCACCCTATTACTGTGGCTACCAGGTCCCCAACTGGCAGCCATTATTAGGCACCGTGATGGGATTACGTGGGGAAGGTAGTGAAGTGTATACATTAAAATAGGAGAACCTGGCTAAGGGCAATGGGACCGCCGCATGGAGGTTCTACCCAGCCGCCCGTCCCACCGCCCCTCGCCGGAGCTCCCCCGTGGAGTATGATGTATGTGGTGTGTTAAAAGAGGTGCGGAAATGGCGGGGCCTGCAGTGAGAAGGCAACCGTGATGTCACTCCCCCATCCATCACACAACCTCGGTGTGTGATGCATTAAAATCAATGAGGATCCGGCCCTGGACTGTATGGCCCAGTTCCGACTCTCCCCAGAGAACCACGATTTTTGAGCGGACCACAGTTCGTTTGTCTGGTCAGAACTAGAGTTCGGATGTGTGTTTACATTTACAAAACGAAGCAGACTATCTGTGAAAATCTGTTTAAAACTGACCAAATAGCGCTAATGAGAAAGCGCCAAAGCGTCTTGACGCAGTGGGCACCTTGTAGACTAGGAACGCCACTGGGATTAACTGCATTACTGTATTTTAATCAGGACCAATGTGAATGCAGCAAATGTCCACGTGCAAAACATTGCTATGGAGGACCAAAGCTGCCAAAATTAAAAATAAAAGTAATTAAAAATAAATCAATAAAAGGCAAAATATAAACGACTATAAATACAAAATAAAAAATAGGATACAAAAATAAAAAATAAATACAAAAAATATATGGAAATAAATAGCTACTTAAATAAAAGTAGAAATAAAAATGAATATATATACAAAAATAAGAAATTACATTAAAAATGTAAGAATAAATACAAAAATAAATGTGGAAATAAATACAAAAATAAATATATTGACTGAAATAAATGTCAATCAATAAATAAAAGCGCTTTGCCTTATATTTACTTATTTCATTGTCAGCACGACTGTGCAAGTGGAAATGCTATTCAAATGAGGAGGCGTTCCTACAGGTGCAATGGGTTGAATTATTCGCTTATTGGTTGATCGACATTCTGAACTCTACTAGCCATGCCTGCCACCAAAGACGTGACTTTACAGTTAGCAGTGATTTAGCCGACCTACATGGTGTGAAGTGAGAGAATATCCACCGTTGAATGTCAGAGCATGTTATAAGGTGAGTTTGTATGTTTGTGGCATTTTTTAAAATGAAAACTTGGTTATTCGTATGGCATGCTGCACTCTCTATACTGTATATCTGACTACCACGGGTATCAAAGCTATTTGTAACTGCTCCAGTGTAGCTTAGCAGAAGTTACAACTAAGTTCTCATGAAAGCAAACGATATTTCTGCTCACCATGTAACGTTGTTTTTAGAGTTTCTGACCTGAATAATTCCACTGACATCGCAACGTTGGATGCTGGATGATTACAGAGATCCCAGGATCTCCTCAAAATCCTGGGTTCAAAATGATGCAAGGACAAAGGTTCAAAGTAAGTGAATTTCATTAACTAATTTGACTTGGACTATAGTTTTCACTCATTCAAATGAAGTGTCAAGAGGAAATATTTGTTTAAAAAAAATAACAAACAAGCCGAATCATGATTTTGCCATGAGGGTTAAACCATTTTGTTAATTCAAGTCCTGTTTAAACACTAGAAATTACTTTTTCAGCTTTTATGCAATGCAACTTTTTAAATTGCAACTTGGTTTTCTGATTTTTCATGGAGGACTTCGTGTGCAAGAATCCATGCGACGTCTGGATCCACACTACAACTACAAACTCTTCGGCGTAGAAGATATTCTGTGCCAGCCCCCAACAGTCAAAGGCATATCTATGGCAACCATAAACTCATAAATTAAGGCTCTATGTTGGGGAACTAGGAAGGAAGTACAAAAATAAATTAAGACCATATTTTTTTCACCCATTTTGGAAAGGTAAACCCGTATATAATATAGAACATTTTAAATTAAGTTTAAATATTTCATGCTTTTATTTTTTATTACGCGCTAGGAATCAATTTTGATTGGGAGTGCTTTCGCTGCCAGCCTCTCCCAGTCAAAATGGATTGGGTGTCAAGCGCTGTCAATGGCAGCCAATGAGTTAAATGTTGATGTTTATGGCTTGCAAAAAAAAAAAAGAAACCCTCAATTTTAATGTCTCAAAATAAAAATAAAAATTTAAAACATTTTTTGGGCCTTGCAACACATCTTCTGTTATTGCAGAAATGTTGGTATAGTTTTAGTTGACACTTCTGGGAGATGATTGGATGAAATTTCACCCATCGAAATCAAATCTTGAGGTTTGGCATGCCCTCTTTGCTTGTTGGCTCTTTGAAAATGGTTGTACAAGTGCAACTTCAAAAAGGATCATGTAAAGTGCATGTTTCTCACACATAACATTAAAAATAACCAATAAAAGCATGAAATATCCCCCGACCAAAAAATTACACTTTGTTCTGGTACTTGAGTAAAAATGAGCTTAGATATTTTTTTTTTTTGCCCAGCAGAAAAAAATGCACGACTGAACGGGTTAATTCTAATGTCAAAATTTCAGAACTTCCACTTTAAGGTTATGTGTAAAACGACAAAAAGTAACAACTGAGTGTCACCCTTTCCATTTTGCAGTCTTGTCCATTGTCCTCAAACACCCCCCCCCCTTCTTAATAGAATTATATAAATAAACACTTTCGCAGTCTAGGCACATACAGGTTAAGCTAATCAATAAATTTGCCATATAGGATGTGTGCATATTTCAGGACAGTTTAGTTCAACTTTACATTACATATTTGGAGTTTTATGTGATGGTCCACATGGTCATCACCCCATGTAGGTGTCAGTCCCTGAAGTGCAGCTGCAACAAGCCTCGACTCCTGAAGAAATTCAGCAGATGTCAGAATTTTCTAATTTATTGAATGTCTACAGCGAGACTATCCATCCTGCATCAGATATTTGGACTTGTTTGAAATGACAGCATAGCATGTTGGTTGTGGTTGATGTGACTTTACCTCACCAATGTGCAGAAATAATTGCAGATTGTTTTTATGCAAAGTAACATTTTATTGATGACCAGTGTAATACAATACAAATAATAAACAGGCAATTGATCTACAAAAAAGGACTTCCAGCACAACTAACTCATTCATCAATGCAAAAAAACAAAACAAACAAAAAAACCTGTCCGCTGGACACCAACATGAGCCACTCAAGGTCAGTAACTTTCTCCCCTAAAAATGGCCAGCTGCTCACCATCGGCATCCCCTGAAATGTAAATTGTCTTTGGGGAGCTTTAGGGTAAAAAAGCACGTAGATGAGTGAGGACGAGAGATGTCTGTTATTGTTGAGGAACGACACCCCAACCTTCCTCGGAAGTATCTAGAAGAAAATAGATAACACAAGGCAAAATGGTATTTAAAAAAAAAAAAAAGCTACGGAAGCATTAAACGAGACATCAGCCGGTGCAGTCTACCTGAGCCCTTAAGAGCGTAAACACGAACTTGAATGTGTAAAATTCGCTTCACTAATTTGCGCTAACGCTAAACTGTTCCTTGTGAGTTTAATATTGTTAGCAAATTTATCCGTTTCCCACCTTGCCTCCCCTTCCTGAGACTGATGGGAGGTATTAGCTTATTAAAAATGATATAGATTCAACATACCTCAACTGGACTTAAGTAAAAAGTTAAAAAAAAAAACCACCAAATTAAGTAAAAAGTTAAAAAACACACCAAATTACCAATTTAATACGTACCTTGTCCTCATCCAACCGATTGCCAGCTTCCCGTTCCCGTAGCGGCTTGGACGCCGACCTTCTCGTCGACTCCCATTATTTTACGAAGCTATCAACAAGCAGCCAGGCAGGCCAGCAGGCAAAGTCGATCGAGAGGATCGCTGCACCAGCGTGTCGATCGACCAATGGGTGAATAGTTCAACACATGTAGGACCGCCCCCTCATTTTAATAGTATTTCCACTTGCGCGTTCGTGCTGACAATGAAATAAGTAAATATAAGGCAAAGCGCTTTTATTTATTGATTGACATTTATTTCAATCAATATATTTAGTTTTGCATTTTTTTCCACATTTATTTTTGTATTCTTACATTTTTAATATAATTTCTTATTTTTGTATATATATTCATTTTTATTTCTACTTTATTTCCATATTTATTTTTGCATTGATATTTAATTTTTGTACGCTATTTCTTATTTTTGTATTTATATTCGTTTTTATTTTTATTTTTATTAATTGATTTATTTTTATTTTTTTTAATTTTGGCAGCTTTGGTCCTCCATACATTGCTACCCACAGGCGAAATAACGCAACTGCAGGCTTTTAAAGTGGATTGGAGAGAGAAATACTAGTAGATGGGAGCGCGACGGAGGCAGTTGATTAAAAAAAAAAAAAAAAAAAAAAACTGTTGGAGTTTGAGTTTTCAACTTTTAATGGTGGCGTCCAATCATAGTATATACTATGCCCAATGAGTGGAACAAAAATTGCCGATCCCGCCATATTTTGCTTCATGGCTGATTAGCTAAAAAACAACAAACAAAAAAACCCAGAAAAAGGATTTCCCATCGAAACGAAAAAGTTACTTATTGAAAAGAGGAAGTTACTCATTCAAACGGGAAATTGTAAAGAAATATTTTTTCCTGATATCCCTTTGGGGGCTCCAAACTTATTTGGTATAAATATATGGCGGAAAACACAGACAAGACTGAAAAAGCAGTTTCTGCTCCTGCACTCCTCTTTAAAATAAACTGCCTCATTTAAAGCCAAAACAACTGTTGTGTTTGATAGAACAATATGTCATATGCTGCCATAGCAGAGTCATGGTGCATTAAGCTCCCGAACTGTTTTTAATTTGCCTGTTTTACCCTGGAAACCCCCGTTTACATACGTCGTGCAACCGTTTTTGTTTCAACCCAGCCATGAAAACAAGGTAAGTAATTATATTTATTATTCAAAATGTCTGTCATATTTAGCTTAGAATCATTAGTTGATGTCTAATATTTAAAAAAAATAAACGACTTCAAAAAAATTATTCACTCGCATTTTTTAAACTTTTAAACAAATTACGTCACAATGAAAAAAATGGCGTCTGTAAAAAAGTCACGGATATCTACCTCATAACTATCTCTAAATTGTATTTTTTTTGTTAGTGTCACATTTTCCCCAATATGTTAGATGAAAAATAATTGATCCAAACAAAGAAAAATGGAAAAAAAAAAAAAAAAAAAACATTGAAAAGGGTAAATATATGAAAAGAAAATCTCAACCACTCCTTGATGTCTGCGATTTCTGCATTGCGACCCTTGTTATATTTCCATGTTTCACCCATAAAATCCCCTCAAAATCCAGCTGTGGCCATTCACAGCTGTGTCTTGGCACTCAGTGATACATGCGACATGGAGTTTTTGGATCGAAACAGGGTAAGTACGCGATAATACCTCGTTAAAGTCATGGCGTCTGTAATTCTGCTGTCACGTGCTCTCACCTCCATATAGGGTTTTGCTGTTTAAAAAACATAAAAAAAAAAAAAAAAGCCCTCCTGTCCAAAAATTTTCTTCCCCCAGAAAATCGAGATTTTAAGCTTTCCAATGATGTATCACACATGCATATCGGACAATTTTGAAATTTGGCCAAATTGGGGGTCTCAGAGCAGAACTTCAAGTCACCTGAATGTTTTCCGCCATATGTATTTTTAGAAAGTATGTTTTCAAGCATTGTTATTTATTTTTATATTTGGTCTGAGGAAAAATTACTCAGCAATGGTAGGTTTTTCATTGTGTATGTGGATCATTTAAAATTTGAAAAGTTGGATGTAAAATGTATTCATTTATTGAAAGGCCTAATATGATTGTCATTGTAAGAACATATATTCAATGCACATAATTTCAGAAGATGAGTATTTCATAACACATTTTATGACAAAAATGCACAAAAATCAATAGGGAGTCACTTTCATTTCCCACAGCCTCTTGTCCACCACTTGAGGGCACTCTGACACAGCGCATCACTGCACTTAGGGAGTACAATTACTAAGTACTTCTTCCTAATTCAGTCTTCTGTGCTTTTATCTTAAGTTTCTTTGAATTTGCTGACTGTTGGGTGATGAATGGATTGATAACCAACAGTTTATTTTCAGGATTCTGAAGTTGATTCCATTTAAGTTCCGTACTCAGACCTAAGACAGAAGTCTTGAGGGAAAAAGATACTGTACATGTGGAACAACTAAAGCACAAATTAAGGCCTATTGTGTGAGTGAGATACAGTAATATTGCATCCACCAATACAGTAAAGTTCAACCTTCCTGACCGACAGCCAAAAATCCCACATATTTTCAAATGTGATCCCATGCGCGCATGGATGACAGTGGCGAGAATGTCCAGAACTCCCTGACATAAAATTCGCCGCAGAGCCAGAATTTTTATTACATATTTTTTTGGGTCAAACCTCCTAAAACCACAGAAATGCAAAGAAAACTGCTTTTGGCGGTTATAAATACCTATAACACAAAATAAAACTCAACAGGTGACACACATTCATTAGGCTACTGCATTACACTTGCTGTAAGAAGGCATACGTGACAAACTTATTTTTATTCAAAATTGTATTTTTTCAATGATGTGCAAGATAACAGTTAACAAAAACCCCATGCAGTAACCCCAACCTCCATCTCTTTTTTTATTTGCCCTCATTTCCTCACACTAAATTCAAAACCTCAATTTTAACTACTTAAGAACACAGGATGTAGAGTACATTAAAATTGAAGATAATGTAAATCTTGACTTATATATTATTAAAAAAAACGGTAACATACATGAACAAATATAAGTACAAATGACTTACATAACGCACATTGATATGGAATGTATTTTGAAGATAACGTAAACATTGATCTTTTGAAATTATAAAGAAAGCCTAACATTAAAGCAAAAAGTCCAAAGTGCACATTAATTGTATTGCCAAATGTATCACATTTAAGACAAGCATTTCTGGACCTCATTGCAGTAAAAAAAATGTTTAAAACCTTATTGTGTTCAATCTCAGGATCCACCTAAAATATTGTATGTTTGTTCTTATTACTTTGTTAATCATTCGTGGACAAAATTCTAACAATCTGTGCAGCATGTGTTATTATGAGTTGTAGATTGATACACCGGCCACTTGAGTAACTAAAATGAGGCTAAATTACAAATAATATTACAGTTTCCGAATGCAGAAGGGCTTTTTTGTTGTTACAAGGAAATACTACAAGGTACAACGGGGCAAATAAGTATTTAGTCAACCACTAATTGGGCAAGTTCTCCCACTTGAAAATATTAGAGAGGCCTGTAATTGTCAACATGGGTAAACCTCAACCATGAGAGACAGAATGTGGAAAAAAAACAGAAAATCACATTGTTTGATTTTTAAAGAATTTATTTGCAAATCATGGTGGAAAATAAGTATTTGGTCAATACCAAAAGTTCATCTCAATACTTGTTATGTACCCTTTGTTGGCAATAACGGAGGCCAAACGTTTTCTGTAACTCTTCAAAAAAATTTTCACACACTGTTGCTGGTATTTTGGCCCATTCCTCCATTCAGATCTCCTCTAGAGCAGTAATTTTTTGGGGCTGTCGTTGGGCAACACGGACTTTCAACTCCCTCCTCACCATACCCACTGTGAAGCATGGGGGTGGAAACATCATGCTTTTGGGGTTGTTTTTCTGCAAAGGGACCAGGACGACTGATCTGTGTAAAGGAAAGAATGAATGGGGCCATGTATCGAGAGATTTTGAGTGAAAATCTCCTTCCATCAGCAAGGGCATTGAAGATGAGACGTGGCTGGGTCTTTCAGCATGACAATGATCCCAAACACACAGCCAGGGCAACAAAGGAGTGGCTTCGTAAGAAGCATTTCAAAGTCCTGGAGTGGCCTAGCCAGTGTTGTCCGTGTTGCCCAACGACAGCCCCAAAACATCACTGCTCTAGAGGAGATCTGCATGAAGGAATGGGCCAAAATACCAGCAACAGTGTGTGAAAAGTTTGTGAAGAGTTACAGAAAACGTTTGGCCTCCGTTATTGTCAACAAAGGGTACATAACAAAATAGTGAGATGAACTTTTGGTATTGACCAAATACTTATTTCCCACCATGATTTGCAGATAAATTCTTTAAAAATCAAACAATCTGATTTTCTGTTTTTTTTTCCCCCACATTCTGTCTCTCATGGTTGAGGTCTACCCATGTTGACAATTGCAGGCCTCTCTAATATTTTCAAGTGGGAGAATTTGCACAATTAGTGGTTGACTAAATACTTATTTGCCCCACTGTATTATTCACCTTGTTGGATCATTATGGTATTATGAGCTCATCACACATGTACAAATAAATACAAATCGTTTTTATATCAGATATTGTCATTGTCAAAGGGCATGTACAGTAAGTTGTTGTGAGGCACATCAAGATGTCTTTCCTTGCCTAGCAGCGTTTTCCACCTGTAAAGAAACAAAAAAAAAAAATGTATAACACTTGCATTTAGAGGAAAGAGCCCGTGTATGACTTGTAGTAGATCAGTGTTTGTTTTCCATTTCTTTATCATTGAATAACTACATTTAGCAAAGCTAATGATGTTTCAGCTGTGACGCAACACACGGAATTGTAGTTAAATTGAACATAATTAGGGCCCGAGCACCAACTGGCGTGAGAGCCCTATTGTAATACACCGGTTTATTTTTTTTCTTCTTCATGGCAGATGAAAATGGACAATTTGGAGGCCTGAGTATGCTCGAAAACTCACCAAAATGTGCACATACATGCAACTTCGCGTAAATTTCTACTTTACGAAAAAATGTAACAAAATGGCACAGAGGCGCCTCCTTGAATTTTTAAAAAAGGCCTCTCCTATTAGGTTTTTTCAACGTAGAGCGATTAAATTTGGGGAGTGCGCCAAACTGCTCCAAAAAGTCTCTTGCACCCATCTTCAAAACCCAACAGGAAATCGGGTATTTTGGATTGAATGTGAAATTTTTATCGAATTACAGGGTGCACATTCGAGACCTTGGCACTTACAGAGTTAGTTGGATCCTCCTAAATATTGGTAAGACTGTTCATGAGACGTATAAGATCTTAAGTTTCCAAAATGGTGAGTTTTCATTCATGGGTCTGACCTGGGTGGAGTTCCAAAGTCAGCCATCTTTGGGCAAAACGACACATTCAGTAAATGACTAATAACTCCTTGACCCAAGGTTGAATCTTTTTCATAACTAGCATGTATGTGAGGTACCTCAGCCTTTTTTCATGGACTTAGACAGTTTACAGATTCACGAAATTTGCCACATTTGGTCAAATTGGCCCAATTAGATGATTCATTTTGGTTTTGAATAAGGGCATGGCTGCACAGCTCAGTAGCGCCTCCTTTTTTGTAGGACCCTCTTCAATAGGGTTTTTTTCTCCAAGGTGTGTGAAGGCATTTATAATTCCCCCCAAAAGAGGCGAGTTTTGAGCAAATTAGGTTGTCATGAGATGATGAGAGGGCAGCGATCTACCACCACCCTGACCTGCATCCCGTCTGAGTTTCGTCAAACTGCGAGGGCCCGTTCAGTCCTGCTTGCTATGGGGTGATACTGTCTTGGTTCCACATCTGTCTTCATGAACACAAAATTCCTGTATTCATGTACAGTATTAGGTCACATTCAACTTTGTTGATGTGAAGGCACTGGATGCCTTGGAGCTTTTCAGGTCCCTGATTGTGTTTCTATCCACTGCCATTACATCAATAAAATACAAAAATATTTTGGTTGTGGCGACTCTTAGTCATTTCTTCATGTTGTCCTCGCAGGTCATGATGGTGGCAGATGGAGGCAGCATTTTCAAATTGTCTTTTTGAGGGATTTTGATGAGTAATGCCACTCAAGCTTCATTGTTGTTTTGGTTAGAGAACGTGTAAAATGGAAGTCGTGAGCAGAAATGCTAACGTACCTCGAAAACTTGTCCACACAAATTAATTTTTAAAAATTCTCGTTAGTGTAAGCGCTTCTGGAAAAAAAAAAAAAGAAAAAGTTTAAAAATTTTAATTTAATGATGTGTAAGGACTAAAGATACACGATAATATCGGTTACCGATAATTATCGGCCGATAATGGCCATTATGACGTCACACAGATAATCCAGATAAAAAAAAATTCATCCGATAATGCAATCCGATAATTATATACTTAATTCAGCCTCCAAATGTGCGCAACCGAAGAATTCAGCATCGCTGCCTCCTCAACCCCTCCCCTCTCTGACCCCCTGAGGGAGGAGGGGTTGAGGAGGCGGAGTTACACAACAAAAGCAGTTTGAGATAGCTGTCACTGGCGTGGCTGTATTTGTGTAAAAAAAACGACGCTCTCGCCATCTTCAAAACATGCACTGTGACTGCAGAAGTTTCACAAGGTGGGAAAAAAAAAAAAAAAAGTCCTCATTCAGCCAAAAGTGGGTGGTAAACTCCATCTAATGCTAAACACCGGCACGAAACCGATAGTCGACAAGTAGCCGTCTTCCGACGGACCCCGCTGCTCTGGCCAGTCCTTGCAGGCCGCCGCCACGTCGCCCTAGGCGGGGCGGGTTTCTCGAGCGTTCCCCCACGCCATGCGGGACGCGAGGAGCCAGGCCCCAAATATGCCGCGGCGAGCCGGCCGGGGCGGGTGGATATCCGTTACGAACGTATCTGCCGCCGCCACTCCGGTTCCTCTCATAGAGCCAGACAGAGTCCTGGCGCGGGTGCCAATTTGGCGGCCGGACGGACTGAAGGGCACAGGCGGGAGGATTATTATTTTTCCAGCTACGCTGCCGTTATTCTCAGTTTAACAAAACTCAGGCACACGCACGGGGATGCGAGGCTGCGAGCTCCAACTCTGGCCTAATAATACTGCCGTGTATCAACTGAGCTGCCATAAAGCAAGTGTCGTGACTGCCGCAAATGTAAACAAAGCGCTGTACAATGGATACATGACATCTCCCTCTTTTGAGGTAATCATTTTCACAGTGTGCAACGAAGCATATAACATTAGCAATCACTTTTCAAATTATTTAACTTATTTGTCTGCTCGGTTACAGTCACAGTAGATAATTAAAACTTATTGGCACTCATTAACACTTCTCAATTTAAAAATTGCTTTCAAATAATGTTTTGAACCATACCTATTCTTGAATAAAGAACATTTCTGACAAACGTTTTGACAAAGTTTTTTTAGGATGAAGTATAATTTATTGCTTAAAATAAGGCTGGTAAGCTTATTTTCAGCCAGCTATTTTTCTTCCAAGAAATCTGAGTGAAATACACTTGAAGCGCTGGCCGATAATTTCACTTATTTCCAATAGATTCACACTTAAAATTGACTAGTTTTAAGGAGGTGTGTTTTCACAGTGTAGTAATGTTAAATATGTTAGGAATGGCTTACTTTCAAAAGCATTTTTGTGCAACTTAGGTATTTACTCTGTACGTAATAGTTGCCAAAAGTTTACCATTACACAATGTAAGACAATCTGTCATTTTTTAGATGTTGAATTTACTACTTTTGATGTTGAAAAAAGAGCAATAAATTATATTTTTGCACAGTAATATTTTCTCTTGTGTATACTTTAAAAATTTTCATAAATCTTTTAATCGAAGAAAAAAAAAAAAAAAAAAAATCTTTTAATAGAATTATCGGCTTGACATTATCGGTTATCGGTTGGAATGAGGAGGAAATTATCGGTTATCGGTATCGGTTGAAAAATGCATTATCGTGCATCACTAGTAAGGACCCCGTAAAGCTTTCAAATTAAAAGAAAATATTTCTGGGGTCAGGCATTATAAAATGGAAGATGTTCTGAACATCCCCATCAGAGCAAATAAAATAAAATAGAAAAATAAAATAAAATAAAATGAGCCTCTTTAATTCTTTTCTTTCTCTTAAAAGGCTGATCAATTTTCCGTTGCATTACCATTTTTTATCGCATTAACCCTTGAGAGTCGAAGGACGCGCCGGCGCGTCCTCAGCGCACGTCGTCTTTGAAGCACCCTCGCGTTTTAATTACGTCACCCACATGCCGTTGGTTGGTCTCGTTTTAAAGTGCGGAAGTTGCGGTTTACTCTCGTTGTTATTTGAAGTCAATCGACCAACTAAAACGTGAGATATTGTCATTTAAGTTTTATAGTTTTGTTGTCCTCTCAAAAAAACATTAAAACGCTGCATGGATCATTTGTTTATGTCTATATTTCCATCATTTCTTGTCCTTTTTCAAAACGGAAGCTCCATGAAAAAAACACAAATCAAACGAACCCTTTCGAAGTCACAGTGGAAGCACAAAATGCGTTTTTTTTTTAATAAATATAACTGCCGCGCGAGGTTCCACCGAACGAGAGGGAGGAGTGTTCTGAAGCAGCGAGGGGGCGAGCGACGGCCGTTTGAATCAAGCAAGCGACTTTGTGTGACTTTGAGGATGAACGGAAAACTAAATTTAGCGCAAGCAATTGTGCTTTTTGATCAACTTGAGGAAGAGGGTGGTCCAAATTCGTCATCATCGTCTTCTTCGGAAGAGTCCTCGAGTGAAGATAGTGACGGATTTGAACACGTGGGTGACGCCATCGACGAGCAGAGGTAAGCCAACTCACTTTTTTTTTTTTTTTTTTTTCCAATGCTGTAAAAGTTTCTTTTGATATTGCAAGACAAAGTTAATTTTGATGCAATATAAGTGCGTGTTTGTGTATGTAATAATAAAATGTGCATATCAGATCAAAGTATAATTTGTGGTCTTCTTTCTATATGAAGATTAGGGATGTAGCACATATTCAGCTACGGTATTCTTTCTATTGTCATACATATAGATTTCCATTATTATTTATTGCTGTATATATTTTTATTTTATACTTTATTATTTTCATAAATACTGACTTTTTTTTCATGTACATTTATAGTGACAATGAAAGTAAAGTGAAATGAAAATGGAAGGGTGGAAAGAGGACCGACACCCCATGGAAGTGTGGGCTGTGATGTAGCCCTGTGTCTAATTCCAGGACGAAACTGCTTTTCGGAGTGGCATGCCTGAAAAAAATTTAACTTGTTTATTGTAAATATTCTTGAAAATACTTTTTCCCCCAATGTTATATATATATATTTTTTTTTTTCCCACAATCAGTCTTCTCAATTTGTGTATATAAATGTGTGTTCAAGAAGCTTGATTGTGTGTACATAGTTTTCATCAGGTGATGGGCCGCAATACCTAAACTCATAAAGAGATGGCCTCTAAACACTTTTTGTGTTAGATGGTATATTTTTTCACTGTTCTTCACTGTTTGGTCTGCTGTATATAACCTGTTTTGACTAGAGCATGTATAAATGCAAAAGACGCCTATGGCTATACCTGTTGTTTATGTTGAATTGTCAAATAAAAGACTATTTATTCTAAATTTTTTTGGTTGAATGTTCATCCTAACATGTTGAATAAATATTACAAAGTTTCAAAACGGTTCGTTACGCATGTTTGGTTGTCAATTGGACATCAATATTAAAAATTTTGACAAAACGATTTTGGAATTTTTGGTCTTTTTGGGCCCAAAATTATGATTTATAATTGGTCAGTGAAGGAAACAACAGTTTGGACATGAAGTTCAAGGTGTCACAAAAAAAGGGACCAAACCAGGCCATCGTAAACAATTCTGTCTTTGAAATATAAAGGCAACTTCAAGGGCATGCAAAATCAGACAAAATAGGCCCAGACCTTAAAGGGTTAATTCAACACACATTTGCATTTGAACCATTCAGAGCTAACTATCCATCGTAATCACATGTCAGTATGTGAGCCAATTAAACGGACAACTGGAAACCAGGCAGGGTGGTTTGCATGCCCATATCGACGCGAGTCGACTGTCTCGTCGGACTCTGATACAGATGCTGGGAGAGCTCCGTGGAATAAATAAATAATAAATATCGTATACGACGCTACACAAGCAATTTATTAGACCTGTTGTTAACACTTGTGTAATTAAATCTGACATTAGTAGGTTGTTTTTGTCCTGTTTTTAATTTTAACATGGAGATTTGACAGTTGCCTTCATATTTTTGGGATCAAAGCACCGTTCGCCCCTGAATTTTATACCGGAATGGTGTTCCGGACCGTTCCGGCCCACTTTTACCTCTGCACGAGAGCCATACAGTGTTTGTGTGTGTGTGTTTGTCCTTTGTTGTACCTGAAGATACGGAATTACCATATTGGCCCGAATATACTGTAAGATGGTGTTTTTTGCATTGAAATAAGACGGGGGGTCATCTTATATTCCCGGTCTAGACGTTATACCCATTCACGACGCTGGATGGCGCCAGATATCATTGAAGCGATGTTCTGTCATGACAGCTCAGCTATTCTCAAGTTTAACCAGTTTGTATTATTTTATTGCAATGTTTTTCCTCATTCAGATTTGTTTCAAGACTACAGTTACAGTTAGACTTCACTTTGATGGTTAATGCAGTTATTGCAGTTTTGTTGTTTTATCACATTAGATCACATTTAAAAAACCAGAAACCATTCATTTACTTACATTTAAAAAACCAGAAGCCATTCATTTACGAATGTGATTGAACTTTAGTTTACATATTTAAATGTTCAGATATTAAGATTTGAATGAGGCAAAATAACATGCTTTTTCTCTCAAATATATTGTTATAATCATTTGTTTCGGATGTACTGTAATTATTTTCTGTATAAAAATAAATTTGGTGTTTAAAAAAAGTCTTTTTTCGAACTTGACTCTTGAAAAAGAGGGGGTCGTCTTATAATCAGGGCCTTCTTATATTCGGGCCAATACGGTAATACATTAAGGAGCGTTTGACCCCTTAAATGCTTAGATAGTCTGTTCATAAAAGTTATGAACAGTGTCGGTGACATAGGGCACCCAAGAGCCAGCTTCTACAGCCGGGGATCGGATTGCTATGGACCCATCCTTTGGCTGCCACCCAACTGCCTGCGCTCCCTGCATCTTTTGCCAACAAGTGGCTCGCGCATGGGAAGGGGAACCCACGTCGTCTCTTCGGGCCGTGCAGGGTGCAGGCCTAGCCACCGGCTAGCCTCGCCATCTCCAGGCCTGGCTCCCGAGAAGGCCCCCGGTGACCTGCATTTGGACAAGGGAAAAGGTTGCTCATTTGTATTATTCAGTATAAGAGGTCTTTTTAGCCATTCTTTGTCTGGTGCCTGGCCGACAATCGTCTTTTAAAATGGAAAAATCTTGGCTTAACAGTTGAGAACGGTGTTAGAACTATTTCCAAAAAATATGTTTCTTTATATGTGCTAGAAGATGAAGTTTGTCAGTTTTTTACTCTAAACTGCCTCGTAATGGAGTCGGGGGTGTGCTTGAATCTATGGTAAATTGTAGGCATTAACCAGCTTGCGTGTGTGTGGAGACTAGGCGAAGGCTAAGTGAAACAGTGGTGCTGCCACACAAATGTGCATGGGCGTGCACAGGCGCGTGTTTGCCCAGAGTGCTCAACCTGAACCCTCTCTATTGAAGGGAAGAAAAAGGGCTTTTTGGGGCAATCCATAGACTTCATAATGATATTGACGGGACACGGGGTGCGGGGCGTGGGGCCGATTAATAGGGGGCCTGCATTGTTAGCGTCGCCAACAAAGCTGACCGAGTGAGTGAAATCACCCAATAAAGAGCTTTTTTCGATGAAAATTCTTGTGAATAAATGCTTAAATCCCTGAATTCTTTATAGATATGGACGTAAATCTTGATTCTTGGTTAAAAGCAAAAAAAACAAAACAAAAAACGTGCAGTTAGCATTTATTTTACGTAGGGTGTAACGGTACACAAAAATCTCAGTTCGGTACGTACTTCGGTTTTGAGGTCACGGTTCGGTTCATTTTCGGTACAGTAAGAAAACAAAATGCAAAATATAAATGTGCTAGTTATTTATTACGCACTTTTGTGCTTTCAACAATAGGAACATTAGCCTATACAAAGCTAGAATTCTGCTCAAAAAGTAGCGGGTATTTAAAGATAGTCAAACAACAATTTGCCTTTCAGACCCCGCGTATTGGTCAGCTTTCTTTCTGAAAGAAAGAAGAAAAAAGAAGTCCCGTGCTAAAGAGAAAAGCAATCCCAATGACAAAGATTTACAACTTACAACAAAGACCTTTTACGTTGAAAATTCTTGTGAAAAAACGAAAAATAGAATAATTACTTTGAATCCTCAAACAAATCACTCATGAGATAATCCTTCCTGTTTGTATGTGGTACAGCTTTCATACTTTTTCAACCTAAATCCGGCGTTGGATCGCTGCATGTGTCGCTGCGACTGACTGCGAATAACTGAAGCAGATTGTGGGCTGGCCCCCTTGAAGGCATGAAGTCTATGGGCAGTCTCAGTTAAAATGTTAGGGCTATGTGTACTCATCTGGGCATTGGTGGACCAAATCTTCCATATTGCGCCTATAAATTGTTGTTCTAGTTCTTTGGTCCGTGCTTTACAATGTCTTTTTTTATCAAATGAATAACTTCATAATTTAAATAGCTGAATTTTCTTAATTTCCTGTTCAAATGTATAGGAAGTGCATGAGAGTCATGTTGAGTCATCGCTCCCGTGATGCTTCAAGAAACCACGCAGATATCCACTTAGGCATGCTGTGATTAGTCGGTGGTTTCACACAAGACTCATTGGAGTTTCCTCATTACATTGCCAATAATACACATTATATCACACATGTACTGCACATACTGACAGATGGTCTAATATATTTAATGAAAGTTTGGACATTTAATCAATTAAGTTGAGCTTCATAAAGCTCCAGACATCACGTGACTGTTCCCTTTGCGTTTGCTTACACAGACATGCTGGAAGTTGAGCAATGCAATTGATTGAAGCATCTAAAAGAATTGAAAGCAACAAATTGTAGCCATTAAGGTAAACATTGCCATACATATAAATGGTAAATGGACATACAGTACTTATATAGAGCATTTATCTACATGTTTTTACCCTGCCCAAAGCACTTTACATTAGCACACATATACCCTTTTGTGCGTGCGTGTGTGCATATAGCCTAGGCTTATCTTCTATTTTGGTTTCATGTTTTTATATATGACTCCTCTTTAGTCAGTGCCTCACCAATCATAAACCGGGCAATGGCGGTTCTTGGCATGGTTGGGTTGGGCGGTCGCCTGGGGCGGCAAATTGCTAGAAGCTCATGCACGCGAGGTCCACGCGAGTGATTGTCTACTTTTATAGTTGGCGCCACATAGTGTTTCAATGATGGCCCGTACAGACCGCAGTTACTGTCTGTACGCAACGCCACAAGGAGAAGGAGGTGAGGTCAGTGATTAGATCAGTTCACAGTGTCACTTACCTACTGTATGGTTGACTTTGATTCTTAATGTGCAAATAATCTTATCTGTTTTTTACTTCACTATTTGACCTAGTGCATGATGTATATGGCAGAAAACACAGAACAGGCTGAAAAAGCAGTTTCTGCTCTCACACCCCTCTATAAAATAAACTGCTGTATTTTATGCCAAAAGAACTGTTGTTTCTGATAGAACATAATGTCTATATGCTGACATAGCAGATTCATGGCGCATTAAGTCCCCAAGCTATTTATAATTTGTCCGTTTTACCCTGAAAACCCCCGTTTACAGACATCGCGCAACCGCTTTTTTTTCAACCCAGCCATGAAAAGAAGTTACCAGTAATTATATTTATTATTCAAAATGTCTGTCATTTTTAGCTTAGAATCATTAATTGATGTCTAATATTTCGTTAAAAAAAAAAAAAAAAAAAAAAAAAAAAAAAGACTTTAAAAAATGATTTACTCGCGTATTTTAAACTTTTAAACAAATTACGTCACAATGAAAAAATCTGCGTCTGTACGGATATCTACCTCATACCTATTGCTTAATTGTACTTTTTTCGTTGCTGTCGCATTTTCCTCAAATAATTAGAAAATAATTACATGATAAATAATCGATCCAAACAAAGAAAAATTGAAAAAAAAAAAGAAGTTTAAAAGGGTATATATATGAAAAGGAAAATCTCGATTAAATATATGAAAAGGAAAATCTCGATTACTCCTTGACGTCTGCGATTTCTGCATCACGACGCTTGTTATATTACCATGTTTCACCCATAGTACCCGAAAAAATCCAGCTGTGGCCATTCACACCTGTGTCTTGACACTCGGTGATACATGCTACATGGAGTTTTTGGATCGAAACAAGGTAAGTACGTGATAATATGTCATTAAAATCATGGCGTCTTTAATTCTGCTCTCGCTTGCTCTCACCTTTTTATCAAAATGCCCTCCTGTTGAAACGTTTTCTTCCCCCAGGAAATTGACATTTTAAGCTTTCCAATTATGTATTACACGTGCAAATCGGACAATTTTGAAATTTGGACAAATTGGGGGTCTCAGAGCGGAACTTCAAGTCACCTAAGTATTTTCCGCCATTTGTATTCTTTCGTTAAGAATTCTTCAAGCTGTTTATTAAACAGGTTTCTGATGTACTGTACATCCGCTTTACTTCCGCATTTCTGCTCGCAACTTCCGCTTTAGAATTTCTCCATCCAAAACAAGAGTGGAGCTAGAGTAACATTACTTATCAAAACCCTTAAAAAAGACAATTTGGAAATACCGCATCCATCTGCCATCATCATGATCAATCAATCAATCAATCAATCAAATTTATTTATATAGCCCTGTACAAAAACCCGAAAGGCCCTCAAAGTGCTTTACAACAAAACATGGCTCAAGATAAATAAAAGGCAGGAAAATATTATACAATGACATTTAAAAAATAAAGTAAAACAAAGAGCGCATCACAATAAAAGTCCAGCAAGTAAAACAATAAAACCGATAAAATCGAAAAACATTAAAAAAAAGTCCTTAAGCTAACAAAACCAGGCTATCCTAATCTTTGTAAAAGGCGAGTCTAAAAAGGTGCGTTTTTAGCCGAGACTTAAAAAGACCTACATCCGTGGTGGTGCGGATTTCGGAGGGAAGGCTGTTCCACAGCCTGGGGGCAGCAACCGCAAAGGATCGGTCTCCCCACTGTTTGAGTTTTGACCTCGGAACATCTAAAAAAAGCTGGCCGGTTGAGCGAAGAGTTCTGCCAGAGTTACGAAAAGTTAAAATTTCCGATAGATATGATGGAGCCTGGCCATAAATAGAATTAAAAACAAACAGTAAAAGTTTGAAATCAATTCTAAAATGGACTGGAAGCCAGTGGAGTGATGATAGCACGGGGGTAATATGCTCACGTCTAGGTGTACCTGTTAAAAATCGAGCAGCAGCATTTTGAACAAGTTGCAGCCGAGAAATCGAGGACTTGGGTAGGCCAACATAAAGTGCATTGCAGTAGTCCAGCCTTGAACTTATAAAAGCGTGAATTGCTTTTTCAAGGTCGTGGCGACTAAGAAAAGGCTTCACTTTGGCTAAGAGACGGAGCTGGAAAAAACTTGCTCTTACAACAGAACTAATCTGCTTTTCAAAGTTAAGCCTGCTATCGAATATCACTCCGAGATTTTTAACGTGCGTCTTAAAGATGTCAGCCGGAGCACCAGAGTTGGGCTCAAGGGCTTTCATCATGGAAGGTGTGCCAAAAGTAATAAATTCAGTTTTGCTCTCGTTAAGGTGTAAAAAGTTTTGTGCAAGCCACTGCTTCACATCAGATATGCACTCCATCAATTTAGCAAGAGCAGTTTTTTTGTTAGGTCTCAGGGGCAGATAAAGCTGCAGGTCATCAGCATAAAAATGAAAAGTGATATTATGTTTTTTTATAATTGATCCTAAAGGTAGGAGATAAAGCGCAAAAAGAACAGGCCCTAAAATAGAGCCTTGCGGTACCCCGCAAGACAGAGAAGATTGTGAGGAGGAAAATTCCCCAATCATTACCGAGAATGTTCTATGTTGTAAATACGATTTAAACCATTTTAAAGCGTTACCACGGATACCTATGAAATGTTCTAAACGAGATACAAGGACTGAATGGTCAACTGTATCGAATGCTATGATAAGGGGGACAACATGTTCATGAAGGCAGATGTGGAACCAAGCTCGTGCCACCACAAAGACTGGGTGTTTTTGTGCCATGTTGCTGCTGCCTAATGGAAGGTATGTTCTTCCTATCCCTGCATTTTCATGTGCCTGGTGCTCAAAAAATACTAAAGCTAAAATTTTGCCAATGAAATGACTTGTTGCCTTTGATACTGTTATTACGATGATGATTGTAATTATGATGATTTTTAATATTATTTACTATAACTACTGTACTGCTGTTGCTGCTAGCCAGTTGCTAATCAGAACATGTGGGATGGCACAATTATGTCAACACATCAACGGCATAGGTTCGCGTAGTGACGGTAGGGACAAAACACTACCAACTTTTCAGGATGCACAAATTGTCCCCACCAACATTTAAGCAACTAACTGTCCGTTAGATATAATTCCAGCTGGGCTTCTAAAGGAAGTCTTTAGTTGCCTCGGACCAAGTCTGCTGGCTCTTATAAATAACTCTCTCAGTACCGGTTCTGTCCCAGCTGCCTTCAAACAGGCTGTAGTCAGACCCCTTCTTAAAAAAACCCATCTCGACTCCTCCGTGCTGTCCAATTTTAGACCCGTCTCCCACTTGTCTTTCCTTTCTAAAGTTTTAGAAAAAGTTGTTTTTATTCAATTGCAAACATTTCTAGAGACAAACTCCACCCTTGACAAGTTTCAATCAGGCTTCAGGTCCAGACATAGCACTGAGTCAGCACTGTTAAAAGTGCACAACGACATTGCCCTTTCTGTAGATAATGGAAACCCAGCAATCCTTGTTTTACTAGATCTCACAGCAGCATTTGATACAGTCGACCACACAGTCCTTGTATCTCGTCTAGAACACTTTATAGGTATCCGTGGTAAAGCTCTACAGTGGTTTAAATCGTACCTGGAACATAGGACCTTCTCAGTAATGATTGGGGAATTTTCCTCCTCACAAACCTCTCTGTCTTGTGGGGTGCCACAAGGCTCCATTTTAGGGCCTGTTCTCTTTGCACTTTATCTCCTACCTTTAGGATCAGTTATAAAAAAACATAATATCTCTTTTCATTTTTATGCTGATGACCTGCAGCTCTATCTCCCCCTGAGACCCAACGAACAAACTGCTCTCACTAAATTAATGGAGTGCATATCCGATGTGAAGCAGTGGCTAGCGCAAAACCTTTTACATCTTAACGAAAGCAAAACTGAATATATTACTTTTGGCACACCTTCTATGTTAAATGCCCTTGAGCCCAACCCTGGCACTCTGGCTCCCTTTTTTAAAACACATGTTAAAAATCTCGGAGTGATATTCGATTGCAGGCTCAACTTTGAAAAACAGATTAGTTCTGTTGTAAGAGCAAGTTTTTTCCAGCTCCGTCTCCTGGCCAAAGTGAAGCTTTTTCTTACTCGCCACGACTTGGAAAAAGCAATTCACGCTTTTATAAGCTCAAGGCTGGATTACTGCAACGCTCTTTATGTTGGTCTTCCCAAATCCTCAGTTTCTCGTCTCCAACTTGTTCAAAATGCTGCTGCTCGATTTTTAACAGATACACCTAGACGTGAACATATTACCCCCGTGCTATCATCGCTCCACTGGCTTCCAGTCCATTTTAGAATTGATTTGAAACTTTTACTGTTTGTTTTTAATTCTATTAATGGCCAGGCTCCTTCTTACTTATCAGAAATTTTAACCATCCGTAACTCTGGCACGAGTCTTCGCTCTACCGGCCAACTTCATTTGCAAGTCCCAAGGTCCAAACTCAAACAGTGGGGAGACCGATCTTTTGCGGTTGCTGCACCCAGGTTATGGAATAGTCTTCCCCCGGAAATCCGCACCACTACAAATTTGGGCCTTTTTAAATCTCGTTTAAAGACACACCTTTTTAGACTCGCCTTTCCCCAAGATTAGTTTAGCCTGGTTTTATTTCTTTAGGGTTTTAATGTTTTCGAATTTTATCTGTTTTATTGTTTTGTTTGCTGTCTGACTAATCGTGATGCGATGGTTCGTTTTTTTTTCTTTTCTTTTCTTCCTAATGTCATTGTATAACACTTTCCTGCCTTTTATTTACTATGTGCCATGTTTGTCTTTGTTGTAAAGCACTTTGGGGACCTTTCGGGTTTTGTAAAGGGCTATATAAATAAATTTGATTTTGATTTTTTTTTTTAACCCGTTTTGCATTATATAATGTGTTCAGTTATATAAGTCATTTAGATTGTCTTCCTATATGTTGTAACGATAGAATTCACCCTACCATTATTAAATTAATATCTTCATTATTTTCAGACTTACATTTACCCCCATATCACTTGCTGAATGAACCAGTCCATGTTTTTTTCCTCAAACACACGTTTGATTGGCTGATGACTTGACTACCCCCCATGCTTACTCTCGCAGTACAGAATTACGTTACATGTCCACATGCCGCCTCCTCCGCCCGCTTCAAAGAGGAGGGATATTAGAAGTTTTTTTTCGGCCAGCAGTCGCTGTAAGTAATGTGAAGAGTCATTGTTGCGAAGGTGCGAAACGGTGGGCACCACTAATTTTGCTTCTGAAAGTCCGACCTGCATCACAGTTTAGCATTACCATTACATTAAACTGTGAACTTGCTAACCTGAGTAGAAAGCTGCTTCAGGAGAAGTGTCCTCCTGTATGTGTATTCTACTACGTTAACATTAATTAAACTGAGAAATATAATAAACTTGTAGTGAACCAAGTTTTCATTTTATTTTGCTTAAGTGGTCTTAAAGCAACCCAAAGGAGCTTTCATTTTTTGGAGTTTGGCTGTGCTTGTGGACAAAAGTAGTGTTTTTCCTGAAAAAACAGTTTGCTGAAGACATGTCAACAAAGCACATGGATTACTGCAACCATGTCCTATGGTCTGATGAGACAGGCGGGCTTTCTTGTGTACCGTCTTCAGAAGAGGATTCCCTCTGGGGTGACAGCCATGCACACCAGTTTGATGTAGAGTGCGGCGTATGGTCTGAGCACTAACAGGCTGACCCCCAACTCTTTAATCTCTTCAGCAATGCTGACAGCACTCCTGTAGTGAGTCACATGACATTTTGGAGGGAAAATGACAAGCAGTACTCAATTTGGACATTTAGGGATGTACGTAGTTTCTAAAGGGTGTACTCACTTTTGTTACCAGGGGTTTGGGTATTAATGGCAATATTTTGAGATATTTTGAGGGGAAAAGAAATAAACTCTATTATATAAGCTGCACACGGACTACTATTTATTGTGTCAAAGTGTCATTTTGTCAGTGTTGTCCCATGAAAAGATATACTTAAATATCTGCAGAAATGCGAGGGGTGTACTCACTTTTGTGATACACTGTATGTATAGGCGCTTCCAGGAGTTCATGCACAGCACAGAAAGTCTCGCAGTCTCAGCTACATCGTGCTGAATCCATTTTTGGAGATTTCGTGGCGTCCTCTGGTTTGATTTAGCAGTTTTAACTTTATCAACACACGATTACTTCAACCGCAATTCATGTTCTTCTTTCTAAACCAGAAGTTCGGAGCAGAAATTTTCCAAGATGGTGCCACCCATGTTTCGCTCAGGAAACTTGTCTATAGTTTCGATGTTTAATTCATCCACTTTTTATTTCGAGTGGCACTTATATTTTGGAAACTGTTATTTCCGGTTCTGCGTTTCCCAGTTAATTTGTCGTCAATGAAAATGTGAGTGCCTTGAAAGTGAATTAAAGGCGCCTCACATAGATCGTGAACATTGCCCACAATGCTAGGTGGAGGAACTGTTGTGTTGTATGCACTTTTGTGTCTGTTTTTTATTTGATCGTTGACACTGGTAATTTCATAGTTGTTAGCTTGATTTTTTATCGGCTACGACTTTTAGCATCATGTCAAAATAATTAATGTGAGCAGTGGGCTGAAGGGAGATAGCGTGCAAATGTTCACTGTAGTTGGTTCATAGTTAAAATGCTGTGATTTAATGTTTAGTAAGCTATATACGTACATTAAGAGGTCTTTGAATGTTGATCATGTATGTGTACATTCTTCACCAGATACTAAATGTGTGTACAATGTATACACATCTGCACATGAGCCCAAAACGGTATTTGATTTGATCTCCTGTGCTCTCTAACTGGAGCCCCTGTAGTGGTCAACACATTTGAGACAACTAATCACAAGTAGAATCTTCCATATTTTCATAATTATTTCTACAATATTTTATTCATGTTCGAGATGATAATATTCTCTTGCAGATATTTCTTGTTGTGCACCTTCAACTGGTTTGAGAGCATTAATAAATGCAACATTCTTAGCAAATACTGTGTTTTGGTTATTCGGTTGTGCTAAGTATACTTCATGCGCTGTATTTTGTGAGTCAACTGTTGTTGTTTTTTTCGTGTGATTGTTTTTTTTTTTTTTTAAGGGGGGGGCCACTGCATAAATCTCACCGCACATCATTGATGTATACAATATGTCTGATTATTTTATGTCTCTGACTTCAGTTCATTTCCATCTCAATATAGGCACCGTATAAACAGCACGTTAGTGGCATGATTGGATTGTGTGTGTGCTTTTGGCTATGTTGGTGCCCATGCGTGTGTGGTCATGTCACTCCCTCATCACCTTTTCAACCTCCCTGCAGAGAATAGGGCAAAACTAGGATGAGTGCATGTGCGTGCACCTGCATGTTTGTGTGTGCATGCGAGGCTTCCGCTCCCTCTGTTGAGGATGAAGGATGGAGGAACGGAGGTGAAGGAGAGGTGAGAGGGAGGAGGTCAACCTGCGGTCAAATTCAAATGCCTCCTTGTGCTTCCTCCCTCTCTTTGTGATCTTTTCTTTTCCTACACACTATCTAATCATGCAGTAAGTCCGTGCTGCAACGTATATTCACTTTATTACATGACTTGTCTTTTTTTTAAAAGTATTTAACCCTGACCACATACAGTATTTCTTGGTCTGTGAATTCAAAATAAGGATAAAAAATGTATGTAAATTTTACTTTGTAATCTGAAGATGTTATTTGTTTCAAGTCCACTAATGCAGAGGTCACCCCGAAGTGCAATGCAGAATGTGACCCTGGACTGTGATGGATAAGAAATTAGCGTGAACTTTGAACCATTCTATCCCATTTTGCTACTGTTGGGCTCTTCCTTCACCAGTGCACTCTTCTCTTCTGTCATTTTGGCTCTGTTTACATCGCATGCTGAAATGACAATATTCAGATTTTTCGCCTTTATCCGACTCGAGCGAGATGCAAATTCTTGATGGTCATATTGGGATGAATCGCATGGAAGCGGAAAATTTCAGGCCCGATCGAGGCCATTTCTGTATGTGGTTTTAAATCTGATCGGGGGCAACATTTTTTTTTAGAATTTTCAAGTCTTCCCAATCAGAATTCACAAAGTAATCACATCAGAGGGAATGACAGTGAGAGAGTAGATAATGGGAGGTGTGCAGTGGACAGACAGCCAAGTCAAGGCTACTTAACGTTAACGAATTGCTTGACCTCAGTCGTAAAATTATTATTATTATTATTATCATTTTTAAAGGCCTTGGATGATACTGAGAATGTCCGTTTTTTTCTTTCGGTGCGTGTATATGTCCTGTCGTTCAAAAATTGAGCAACGCCTTCAAATGGGCTCATTTGTGTGCACTTGGCGAAGTGAAGTAGCTAGGCTAACCTGCTAGCTCCCAAATCCTCATAGAGCTGTGTACATTCCTGCTACGCGTAGTGGACCGACATACACGCGGACACCGGTGTTTCAACATAGGTAAAAATTCAATTTAATAAAGTCACAAAACAAACAGTTTAACAAAATATCTTGGGCCCAACATAACAGAGGCCAACATAACAAAAGGCTTCAACCAAACTGACCTGACCTCTAGACACATCTGTGTGGCTGTTTAAATCAGGGCGGACTCCACTAACCACCACCTGAAGGAGGTATGACAAATTAACCAAACATTTTCAACTTAATACAACAACAACAGATGGAAAATATACATATATTCAAACAATAACTAATGTACATTTAAACGAACAGTGAAAACTTTACTCCAAACAATCATAATTAAATCAACTTAACTCCTTCAGAATGGTAGGTGCCAGATCTTCGACAGCTGTGGTCATTAACTCAAATTGGCAAATAAAATCTAATCGGCATTCAGACAAATATTAACTAAAGTGTGCACCCATTAGAAAATACATGTCCAAAAAAATATTACATAAATAATTAAATCTTGAAACACTAAATTGTGGTGGTAGTGGTAGCCACCACACTACGCATTGCAGTGAAATGACATGAGTGTTATGTAGAGCGACCACTTTCATTAGGTCAAAATGGAGGACATATTAAAAATAAATAAATAAATAAGACTTGCGATGTTTTCATCAACAATAAAGTTTTGCATGATTTATAGATGATATCTGTGTAACTAAATAGTGAAAAATACTAATTAAAGCTCAAACTTTTTTGGGAAAATTTATTTGGTTTACAGGACCGTGTTTTCAAATTGCAACATGCCCAAGAACAAATGTTTTTTTTTACACGGTGCCAAAATATCCTACTTGGTGAAACGTCCTACCAATGACCAGTTAGATGCAGCGAAATGATTTTCGTAGTTATTGAGTCGTTTTTCTACCTTTCCATTGACTCATTATACTTTTGGAGTGTGTTTTCTTAAGGATTGTGTTTTCTTGTGGTAGCCTTAAAGCAGAGTGTTTATCTGCCGACCACATTAGTCACAATGTGTATTTAAACCACCATTATTTGATATTATTACATTTAAATATTTTCTTCAGTTTCAGATTCAGAGTTTATTTGTCATTGTCAAGATAACAAATTCTTCCTGTATGCAGCTAAACAAAACAAGCTGAAAGTGCACGATAGTACTTAGGGTGTCAAATTTGTGATTGGTGGACGTTTCGCCTGCTTAGGATATTTTGGCATAACAATGTTATAAACAAGGACTATTTGGAACAAACCAAATTTTTACAAAATAGAAATTTTTATGTTAAACAATGTGAGCCATAGACTTCATAGTTACTTTGACAGGTCACATCCGTCAGACACTGCGCCACGCCTTCAAGTAGGGGGCCTGCCCACACAAAACATCAGGAAGAGTTATTCTCAAACACACGCACGCAGCGATCTAACGCCGGATTTAGGTTGAAAAAGTACGAAAGCTATACCGCATACAAACAGGAAGAATTGTCCAAGGAGTGATTTGTTCGAGGATTCAAGGTAATTATTATATTTTTTCTACAATGCATGCATTTTGAAACGTGAAAAAAATCAATGGGAGAAATTAAAAACGGCATTGGCATCAATATTTACGTAAAATACTAAATGCTAAGTGCCCGTTTTTATTTTTTATTATTATTATTTTTTTTGCTTTTAACCAAGAATCGAGACTGTTTTGCATCCATACGTCCATATCTATAAAGAATTCAGGGATTTAACCATTAATTCACAAGAATTTTCAACAGAAAAAGCTCTTTGTTTTCATAAGGCCGCAGCTACAATTGCTTTCTGACTAGCATCATAGTTTGCAATATTCACGTAAAATAAATGCTTTCTGCAGTTTTTTTTTTTTTTTTAATTTTGCTTTTAACCAGGAATCGAGACTGTTTTACGTCCATATCTATAAAGAATTCAGGGATTTAAGCATTTATTTACATAAATTTTCTATGGAAAAAGCTCTTTGTTTTCATGAGGCCGCAGCTACAAGTGCTTTCTGACTAGCATCATAGTTTGCAATATTCAAGTAAAATAAATGCTAACTGCACGTTTTTTTTAATTCTTTTTTTTGCTTTTAACCAGGAATCGAGACTGTTTTATGTCCATATCTATTAAAAAAAAAATTCAGGGATTTAAGCATTTATTCACAAGAATTTTCAATGGAAAAAGCTTTTTGTTTTCATAAGGCGGCCGCTACATTTGCTTACTGACTAGCATCATAGTTTGCAATATTCACGTAAAATAAATGCTAATTGCATTTTTTTTTTTTTTTTTTTTTTTGCTTTTAACCAGGAATCGAGACTGTTTTACGTCCATATCTATAAAGAATTCAGGGATTTTAGCATTTATTCACAAGAATTTTCAATGGAGAAAGCTCTTTGTTTTCAGAAGGCTGCAGCAACATTTGCTTACTGACTAGCATCATAGTTCGTAATATTTACGTAAAATAAATGATAACTGTACGTTATTTTTGCTTATTTATAAAGTATACAGGGATTTAAGCATTTATTTACACAAATTTTCAATGGAAAAAGCTCTTTGTTTTCATAAACGGCCGCTACATTTGCTTACTGACTAGCATCATAGTTCGAAATATTTATGTAAAATAAATGTTAAATGCACGTTTTTTTGCTTTTAACCAAGAATCGAGACTGTTTTACATCCTTATCTATAAAGAATTCAGGGATTTAACCATTAGAATTTTCAATGGAAAAAGTTCTTTGTCTGTGATTCCACTCAGTCAGCTTTGACGGCCACACCAACAATGCAGGCCCCATATTATTCAGCCCCACACCCCGTGTCCCGTCAATATATTATGAAGTCTATGTGTGAGCATGTAACACCTACAGTAAATATAAGAAATGATACTATTCCCTGATTAATTATATTACGTGTGTTCGAGTAATGCAAACAGTTAGACGGTGCCTACGAGAAACGTTACCATTTTTTCCATTTCCCCCTCATGAGCTCGGATAAGGTGATTCACTTTACTGTGTTCAAGGGCATGGAGTGAAGTCTGCCTAAACTATAGTTAGATGAATGTGTTAGACTAATGCAAACAATTATATGGTGTGTGCGAGAACGGTACCTATTCCCTTCAATCCCCCTCACGAGCCCCGACAGGGGATCGTAAAAACATGGATGTGGCCTTAGAACTTAGCTTTAGCAAGTGGTGGAAAAAAGTTAGCATTTGATGAACAGATTAAACAGGGATGGGCGAAATTTGCAAGTCCCCCTCAGGACTCCTGTTAAATACTCTTTAAAATAATTTACTACCACTTCAAAGGATTAATCCTTGGTTGTCTCTGGTCTCGTGGCTATAGGCATCAGCTCTTTGTACAGGTGTATTGAGAACGATTTTTTTCATGATCAATTAGACAGGCTACCAATCAAGTTAGTCCTGCCGCTAGGAAAATGAGATATACATTGAGTTAAATTTGGCCCTATAGATAAGAATAAAGTTAGTCTTTAGTTGGGAAAAAATGAGAAACACACTGAGCTAAATTTGGTCCAGTAAATAAAAACCTTTACATTAGGAAAAAGTGAGAAATGCACTGACTTAAATTTGGCCAAGAATGTTAAAATTTAAGTCCCCCTTGTCAACTTCCGTAACGTTAAGGTCAAGCACCACCTGTAGTAAGAGGGAACTGTGCGCAGTCCTGAACAAAAAGGGAGCAACAGAGTACAGTGAGTCAAAAACCTCTGAATAAGGAGGAAAAAACAACATCACTGACAAACTGCTACATCTAAAAACATAGTACAGCAAAAAAACATTCCCCCGTTGACTAGAGAATGGTAAAAAAGCGTACAGTACAAAAGCGGAATGTTGCAATACAGAAAAACTTGGACACAATGAAACTCGAAATAAACATCTTCACCCCTTACCAGTTGTTGAAAATGATGGACACAGACGCCTGAAGGAAAACTTTATTCCACCCCAATTAAAGAAAAACTATATTCTACCCCAGTTAAATAAACTTTATTCCACCCCATTTACCAAAAAATGAATTAATATTCTAATTAAAAAATATATATACATAAAAATAATACATTTATATTCTCCATCCCAAATGACAAAAAATGGAGGCTAAAGATTAAAAAAAAAACTGGGACTTAAAAATGGCACAAATCTACCGAGTACTATGATTTAGAACCTAACGAAAAAAAATAGTCTTTGAACAAAAATCACGAGAACAAAAATCTATTGTGATTGTGGAAATATAAAACAACCCAGTGATCTTATATGACATGTTTAGAGGAATTACAAAACCCAAATGTGACTGCAAAAGATCGAAAAAATGTGACGGAAAAAACTAGGATATAAACAATGTGTATTCCCACCACTTACCAACAAAATCAGGGGCACATCTCCACATCACATTCCTAACAGCAACATCCTCATGTGAAATCAATAAGAGGGGAAAAAAGGAAAGAACATCAAAACCTTTTAGTGAAAAATAATATAAAAAAGGACAAATAAACAAAAACACTATAGCGATAGGGACCATGACACTAAACCTATTTATTTCCCTAATCGATTATCGCATCCTAGGATATGGGTCAAAAGGGAAAGGGAGAGGGTTAGATGATACCTGTCAACAAAACTTCATTAAGGCAATCCATTAAATGTATTGAAATCAATTTATCATTCATATTGTAAATTCAAAATATCTAAAGAGCATGAAAAACTACTATAATAACTAGTACTACTTATTTATTCCCTTATAATTAAAAAAATGTCAAAGTCTGCTTTACCATAAGACTCATTTGTACTTATTTTTGTTATTGTATGTAACTAATATCGGTATTAGTTCAAAAATAAGCAAATGTTCAAATTATCTTCAATTTTATTGTACATCCAATGTTCTTAATTTACAGTATGTTCTAAAGTAGTTAGAATTGAGATTTTGAGGAAATTAGGTTAAATAAAAATAATGGGGGTTGAAGTTATTGGTGTTTTTGTTAACTGTGATGTTGCACACCATTGAAAAATACAATTTTGAACAAAAAGCAGTTTCTCGTGTATGCATTGTTACAGTATGTGTAATGCAGTAGCCTAATGCATGTGTAAAACTATTGTATGCTATGGATATCACTGCGGTGACTTTTATGTCAGGGAGTTACAGCAAGAAATTCTGGCCACTTTCACCCCTGGCTATGATGTCTCTGGGTAGCCAGAAAGCACCTTGATATTTTTTTAGACCAACTATTTTCTCCAAATGAGTTTTGCCCATAGGTGGGTTATTTTTGTGCTTGTGGGCATACATTAGCATTTGTATATAAGCCATTTTCACCCACTTTCCCTGGTTACACATTTGGTGTCACTAGCCCCACCAAAGACGAAACACTCACACGCATGGACACTCCTACCCACACAAAGCAAATGTGTTCAGAAGTGAACAAAAATTGAACCCTTGAACTGTATTTAACCCGCTATTCCGTCATTTGTCTGTCTGTCCTTAATTTGGCCTTTATTCAGTCTTCGCAAATGGGTTAGCGGACAGCAGAGTCGATCAAAGTTTTTGAAACACTGTGCAGCTTCATTGGTATTGATTAATGCAGTTTGATTCAGACTTCTAAAATGACACTTTTGCTCAAATTATTTAGTTGCAAACATTTCTCCTCCATCAAGTTCGTCTATACGAATACTATGGTGATGTGCTACATACAATAGGCCTACTAATCCATCCATCCATCCATCCATCCATCCATCCATCCATCCATCCATCCATCCATCCATCCATCCATCCATCCATCCATCCATTATCCAAGGTCGGGTCGCCGGGACAGCAGCTTTAGCAGTGAGCAGTGTCATCAATAAGCAGGGGTGCAAATAATTTCCCCCCCCTGGTTCTCAGAGGAGGACCTGGAGATGTGACTTGGTCCTCGTTGAGCTTGAGAGCCGACCCGCCTGATGCGATAAAATTATGACAAGCTTTACTTAGAGCCAATTACCTTTAATTAATTATATTAACAATTAATGCTCGATTAACATCAACTGGCACAACAAAATTGCCATTACTTCGAAGTGAAATGTAAAGAAATAAACATAAAAGCACCAATTCAAAATAAAGGGCATTATGCGGCTCCCACATTAACTCCAAGCCTTTGTAAAAGTGGGATGCCCTCCTCCTCATAAGAGCTCATTGAACGTACATGTTTAGCTCTGTGAAATGCGAGCAAAAACACGTTTGTCAGTGCATAGCGCTGTGCAGGGCGAGTGGGGTGCTGTCTGACATCGATAGTTTGCTTAAGTGCCACATGCTCTGTTTTTTTCGTGCTTTTCAAAGTTTGGATGGCTGAAATTCTTTGACCCTACTACATAAAATGCGCTGCTTTTATTAGCGACATTGGAATTCTCACGGCAAATTTTGTACCACATTTTCGTGCAAGCATCATTTGTTTCTAGCCATGGTACCTACCTCCTGCAGCCATTTTTCAGCAAATGTCCTTTTTTTCGGTAGCTCCGGTGACGTCGCTCTCGTCTGTCTGTCTTTTGACGGGGGTGGGGGAACACGGAAATAATTACCGGTACTCAGTGGGGCCTGCCTCTTTGACATTTTGAGAAGTGGTTTTCTCGTGTCCGCCGCAAATACAGTGGTCAGCCATCGGTACGCAAAAGCGTATGGAATCCGTTGAGGGCCCGCGCATTTTTCTACATCCAGTACGCATGCGCGCATGCGGACCACTTATGTGCACCCCTGTCAATAAGTGTAAAGCCCATGGCACTTTGGCTAATCTCCCTAGAAGTGGACGGAAGATAGTGCGGATGGTGGATAAAGAACCTTGACTAACATCCAAACAAGTTCAAGCTGTCCTGCAGTCCGAGGGTACAACAGTGTCAACCCGTACTATCCGTTGGCATCTGAAATAAAAGGGACTCTATGGTAGGATACCCAGGAAGACCCCACTTCTGACCCAGAGACATAAGCCAGGCTTGAGTTTGCCAAAACTTACCTGAGAAAGCCAAAAACGTTTTGGATGGATGTTCTCTGGTCAGATGAGACAAAAGTAGAGTTTTTTGGAAAAAGGCATCAACATAGAGTTTACAGGAAAAAAAACAAGGCCTTCAAAGAATAGAACACGGTCCCCACAGTCAAACATGGCGGAGGTTCCCTGATGTTTTGGGGTTGCTTTGCTTCCCCTGGCACTGGTCTGCTTTACCGTGTGCATGGCATTATAAAGTCTGATGACTAACAACAAATTTTGCAGCATAATGTAGGGCTGAGTGTGAGAAAGCTGGGTCTCCCTCAGAGGTCATGGGTCTTCCAGTAGGACAATGACAGCAGGACAAAGATATTCATTTCATTCATATTCATTCAATCATTTTCTGCGAGAAATTGTTCATTATCCGACAGAATTGCAGGGGTGCCAATACTTTGGCCAGCAGTGTATACCAAAGTGCGAATTTCAGTGAATTTCTGTCATATGGGGATGTGAAGTGATAAGTTGTGGTTACGCGACAGCTGGAGTTGTAGTCCTCATGTCTACTTCCATGAAATTTAGTCTACTTCTGGGTCGTCCTCTTGCATCAGTCCTGTGGCTCCCTGGGTCGTCCTCTTGCATCAGTTCTGTGGCTCCTTCTTCTTCTTTTATCTTTTTTATTTATCTATTTATTTATTTTTTATTAATAATGATGAATTTTATAAATTGAAAGGCAATTTGGTATAACATTCAAACAACATACAGTAGTACACATTCATAAAGGTTTAAGGCACAATGAAGCATCATCACTAAAAAAAAAACAATTATACATATTAAATATTGAAAAATAAAAATAAAGAAAAAAAACAATTATACATATTAAATATTGAAAAACAATAATAAAGAAAAATAATAAAAATAAATCAAATAAAAAATATATTTAAATCCTTATGACAGAACTCCAGCAGTCAATAAGGACACCATGATCACTATCTTCTCGCGGTCGTATTGCAAGCTATTTGCATTCGTATTGTGGCAACTGTGGATTGTGTAGAGGCAGTTTGCATTCGTGTGTTTTTATTTTGCATTTGTGCTTCGAGCTACTTGCATTCGTGTTATGGCAATTGGGGTTTGTGCTTTTGCCAATTTGCAGTCGTGCCTTGGCAATTGAAGATCATGTTATGACAGCTTGCATTTGTGCTTTTTTTCTTTTTGGAAAGTGTTTGGACTTTGAATTTCGCCTGACACTTCTTGGCCACCGTACAAAGCCCATGGGCTGTGTGGTGTGCCGAAAAAGTAAACGGGGGGAAAAAAAGGAATACGGTATTATATGTGGGGAGATTTACCACGATTACAGAGTTTAAACGTAATCATATAAATAAATATATATATATATATATTTAGAAATGTACATGTTTTAATAAACAGTGTGCATTAATACCTGGGTGCTTTTTAAAATGTTATTCTAATAATAACAATTTATGTTCATTTCTCTCTCTCTTTTTTTTTTACAAAAGGAAGAATTACTGTATAAATGAATGATTTACATTTTATTTAGGTAAAGCAAAGGTAAATCATATCAATAAATGTATTAATGAATTACCTTCATTTTATACTAAAATACTACCCTTTATTGTTTGTATGGCTATAAAACCTTTGAGTAACAAGCTAAATATTTAGTTCTAGATAAATTGGACGGCAATATAAGAGAGCAGAAATGATCATGTATAATACATTAATTTTTCATTTAAAAAAAAAAACAAGAACAAAAAACAAGAATATTAATTTACAGCCAATATTCTTAATTTGACAGTTGTATTATTATTATTTATTAAAAAACAAAAAAAAAAAAACAAAAAACAAAAAAAAAACCCACTAGTGTAATCATTTAGAGTAATTGACCATAAAATTAAGATTATTTTCATTGTGTAATTTTCCCCTGTCAACTGATGTACCAAGTATAAATCCGAATGAAAATAATTCAAATGTGTTTTTCGGATTTTACCTGTTTTATTTTGTTGTATTTGCTGTAATGAGTTTTAGCGTGATGCATTGTTTTTTCCCCTTCAATTTTAATGTAACGTATTCTCCTGCCTTTTATGTATTATATGTACTATATTGCGCTTTGCTGTAAAGCACTTTGAGGACCTCTAAGATTTTATAAAAGGGCTATATATATATATATAAATTTGAAATTACTTTTTCAATACAGTACGATTATTAGAATCATAATTTAAACCAATTTTCCATATAAAACATAGGTTTATAATATGTATCACAATATGTATGAACTAAAAAAATAAATAAATTGGACAGAATCATTTCAAAACGAGAGAGAAATCATTTCAATAGCATTAACAGAACAATTATCCTTATTGTAATTGTTTTACTGAATATGAATGTCAGTTGAAATGATGAAACATACGTAAGTCATTGCTTTTCTATGTATTTTGCAATACAATTGCAAAGACAATAGCATCATATTTCATTTTCATATACTTGTATCCTTTTATGGTCACCCACCAAGAAGCAGGCACAAAAGCAGGATTTCCATGTAGTGAACTTCTGAACTAAACTTGAACTGGTAACCGGGTCATCAAGTGTCAATGGGTCTTTGAGGGGCCTCTCACTAGTTTCAAATATGCACCCTGTCTAAATACCAGAAACAAAGGAAAAGCTGGGAACTCCTTGTTGAAAGTGGGAAACTGACACCAGGGGGCACTGTTTGGACACATTTGGAGCTATTGTAGGGCAGTGTGTGTTCCCATGAGCGAGATTGTGTGCGTTTAGAAATTTAGATTTGTGGTTATTACATTTTCCCAACAATCTATAAAGATTCATGACTGTAAATATATCTTTTATCTTTGGATTCAAATACAGTAATGATTGTTTTCCCATTTACTACAATCTTTTGTTTGGTTCTTCACATGATATATTTTTCAAGTTCAATCCAAAATAGAAAAAACAAAAAACAAACAAAAATAGTTAGTGCAACACAAGCGTTGTTGTCATGTCACATTTTACGTACATTTTGCTACCCAAGCGAATTGTGTACACTGGAGACATGAAACGAAAGTGTCAATTAACAATGAGAGAAAAAGAAAACAAACAAAAGTAACATGTAACACAGGCGACAATTTAAAAAGCAGTGGAGTAAAAAGCTGTAAAATGTAGTGAAGTAAAAGTGCAAAGTACCACCTCATATATATGTACTCAAGTAAGGTACAGATACACGAAAAGTACTTTTACATCATTACATTCCTCTACTGAACTGGGACCCCCCCAAAAAGGCACAAAAAGGTACAAATTTGCGCATTTTGTAAATATTGTATTACTTTATTTAAAGGGTGTGTGCCTGCCACTGTTTATGGTGCACCAGAAACGGGTTATTAAAGGTTCTCCCCCATGCATTAAAACCCTATTTAAAGTGCACTTTATTTGATTTTCATACTGTTTGAGTATTAGTTTTGTTGCGGTATGCATGCTGGGTCATACATTAGCGTACTAGCCAGAGGTGGGCAGTAACGCGCTACCATACTATTTGACAGAGAGTAATGCCCTCAACATTACCCAATAGCACTGATCTCAACCTCTCTCCCAATTTTTATTTAGCACCGATCGACCAAGGAAAACTGGAGATAATGATGGTTTTAATTTCTTGGTAGGTAATAGGTTTTCTCCACCAGAGGGCACTCATGCCCATTGGATAGGTGATGATTTATTTTTGTAGATTTTTCTAGTTGGAATTCGATGAATTTTGTGTAATTTTTTGTCCAATATCGTCATGTGGTAGATAGTTCAGTTTAATAATAACAGTTCATATGGATGATGTTGTGCTGGGGAAAAAATACTCGTTAAAAAAAAATATCATAAACATTGTAAGCAGAGCTGGGTAGTAACGCGTTACATTTACTCCGTTACAGAGACTTGAGTAACTTTTTGTGAAAAATGTACTCATAGTTTACTTTTAACCAAGATTCGAGACCGTTTTATGTCCATATTTACAAAGAATTCAGGGATTTAAGCCTTTATTCACAAGAATTTTCGCCACAAAAGCTCTGTTTATGCAAGGGTGCCGCTAGCCTCATTCGCTAACATACTGTAGTAGCATTGTGCTTCGTCAATATATGTAAAATAAATGCTAACTGCAGGGATTCCTTGCTTTTAACCAATAATTGAGACTGTTTTACGTCCATATCTATGAAGAATTCAGGGATTTAAGCATTTATTCACAAGACTTCTCGCCAGTACAGCTCCTTTAACACCAGGCGGCCGCTAGCCTAATTCGCTAACATAGTAGCATTGTACTTCGTCAAAACACGTAAAATAAACACTAACTGCACGGTTTCTTTGCTTTTAACCAACAATTGAGACTGTTTTAAGTCCATATCTATGAAGAATTCGGTGATTTAAGCATTTATTCACAAAAAATTTCGCCAGAAAAGCTCCTGTTACGCTAGGCGGCCGCTAGCCTCATTCGCTAACAGTATACAGTGTATAATGATAATAAAGGGCTATTGTATTCTATAATAAGTTGTGATTGAATACAGAATTTATCAATAATTTATTTACATATTATTTATAATTGATTCTGCATGTTTTCCTTAAGTATTAAGTTTCTGATGTTACATTGAGTGACTTATTAGGCTCGAGCGTTTACGTCACAGCAGCACGGGATCGTGCGAGATTTGCGACAACGCATCCATTGCGGAAGCACGTCTGCATCACGAGACATTTAAACTTAACGGCAAATACAATTCAACTACGAGTGCCAAAGATGGAAAAATGTAAGGAAAACTTGCCATTTCGAAACGGAGACAAACTTGTTACCACGGCAAAGGACAGATATGTGAGCAAATTTAAGGATGTGAACAATGTTGACCCTCACGAGCAAGCCGAACACAAATGGAATAAAGATGTCGACAAGCTTCCACCACTACGCGAAATGGACATCACGCTGTATTTAGTGTTTGGTATATGTTACTACACTCATCAGCAATTCCGAAAATACAAATCGCTACAAAGCTACGAACAGTTTTGCTGTGGATGGGTGCAGGATCTTCACTTTATGGCCATAGCAAACGGCAACACCATCTTTCTAGCAAAGGTAGGCAATGTGTGTTTGCATTAGTCTGTGACCACGGATGTACAAATCTTTTGCTGCATAAAATGTAGCCTGTGTACAAATTCTTTGCCACTCTCTCACGTCAAAATATTACAGCTTTTTCATTTAGCAACGACAGGAATGATGTCTTATCAAGACAATGCACATGTATGCATGCTAGTTGTTTAGCTGTAGCAATAGCTAACAACAGGGCGACTTAGGGCGTAAAGTTACTGAAATTTGCGTAAACAAACGAAATTAACTTACCGGAGTGGACGTGCATAGAGCAAACTCAGTGTGTAACTGGAGAATCAAACGTTATGCCCTTCCTTCTGATCGAGGCCACCCATGCCATTCTTCGACGTTTGGTAAGTTCAGATATGAGCTTTCCCTTGCCTTTTCTCCATGTAGGGATCCGGAAGAAACTCAATGGTGTTCCGTCGAGCTGTACATTCTCCTTTCTATTCGATCGGTTGTTGCAATTCTTTACCGCACAATAATTTCCAACCATTTTTAAAGAGCGACCTGTGTTGAAATGCCTCAGTTTATGTTTCTCGCTTCCACAATGGCGATAGCGGCGGAAACCTCGCGAGTGCCACGTCATACGCTCGAGCCTAATTAGATGTTGAAAACTTGTAGTAAATAAAAAAAAAAGTTGCTATTTTGGTCAAAAACCAAATATATGATATGTTAAATATTGCTATTGATCCTAAAAATATATGTGATTATCTCTGCATTTGGTGATTTTGTGCATCTAGTATAAAATCTGAGACTTTTATAGCCATTTTAAATTGTGCTATACTTATATAAAAATAGAATTAATCGGGATTTTATAAGGGAACGACTTTGAATTTTTTGATGCCGCTGCTCATGGAGACTCATATAAGGCTAAGGCAGGTGCCTGTTTTGGTTTTAGGTCGGTAGCAGCCTTGGTTTTGTAAATATTTAAATTTAAATCACACAAAAATACACACGGTCCAAGGCTTCAACTGGGACAGTGTGCTTTGGTCAGATGAGACCAAGATTGAGCTTTTTGGCAACAAACACTCTAAGTGGGTCTGGCGTGCCACGAAAGATGCGCATGCTGAAAAGCACCTCATACCCACTGTGAAGTATGAGGAGGGGGTCAGTGATGCTGTGGGGCTGTTTCGCTTCCAAAGGCCCTGGAAACCTTGTTAGGGTGCATGGCATCATGAATGCTTTGGAATACCAGGACATTTTAAATCAAAATCTGTTGCCCTCTGCCCGAAAGCTGAAGATGGGTCGTCACTGGGTCTTTCAGCAAGACAATGACCCTAAACATATGGCCAAATCTACACAGAAATGGTTCACCAGACACAAAATCAAGCTCCTGCCATGGCCATGTCAGTCCCCAGACCTTGTTTAGTTGGCAAAAGGGGATTTCCAAAGTATTAACACCAGGGGTGCTAATAATTGTGACACACATTATTTGATGTCAAATTATTTTTTCTTTATGTGGGATTTTTTCCCCACTGAATGAATGCGCTTGTATTGAAGGTTGGATTTTTCTCTTTTTTTCCATTAAGGTCCCATATTATTTGAATTAAAAAATATATATATATTAGAAGCTAAAAAACACATCTTTTTCAGGGGTGCCAATAATTATGGAGGGCACTGTATGTCTGCATTTTCATGTGTCCGGTGCTCAAAAAATACCAAAGCTAAAATCTTGCTCATGAAATGACTTGTTGCCTTTGTTTTTGTTACTTCGATGATGATTGTAATTATGATGATTTTTAGTATTATTTAATACAACTACTGTATCTGCTGCTAGCCTGTTCCTATTCAGTACGTGTAGAATGGCACAATTATGTCAAAGCTAAATGCAAGTGTTACAGGTTTTTTGTTTATTTACAGTTGGAAAACACTGTTAGACAAAGGGTACACTTACTGTACGTTGATGGACATATATCAAGACTACAACGTTCTACCCGGGGGTGGTCAAGAGGCTGGGGCTGGTGGCTCGCCTCGCGGCAGACCATCAGCTCGATCCCGGGATCCAAATACGAGCTTTTTAATTCCAGCAACTTTAACGCTATAGGAGCTGGAATTACCGAGGACAGGGGGAGAAAGCCCGTCTGGATGCCGCCGACAGTCTGCGTAATGTTGGGTGGAAGTTCGGTCAGGCTCTCAAGCCGCTCCAGAGCGCTGCTGTTTGATAGCACATTCTCGCTTGCTATTTTTCTAATAATTTTAAAAATTGTGATTTATTGACCTGTTTTGCACATGAAACAATCGTTTTAAATTAAACAAGAAATGCAATCAGGTTTTCCAAATGTTTATTATTGCGATCAACATCTGTAATAAAAAAGAATGACGTACAAATTTTGTTTATATGTACAGTACATACCTTGTAGTATTTCCTTGTAACAAAAAAATCCTTGTCAACCCTTCTGCATTCGGCAAATGTAATATAATTTTTAATTTCACCTCATTTTGGTCACTCTGCGTATCAATCTACACCTCACGTTAACACAGACTGACAGGTTGTTAAAATTTTGTCCACGAATGATCAACGAAGTGATAAGAACAATCATACAATCTCATCTACGTCTCATCTACGTCGTGCTGAATCCATTTCTGGAGATTCTGTGGGTAAGCCGCACACAGACTCTTTTTCATTGTGTCAAAGTGTCATTTTGTCAGTGTTGTCCCATTAAAAGATATACTTAAATATCTGCAGAAATGCGAGGGGTGTACTCACTTTTGTGATACACTGTATGTATAGGCGCTTCCAGGAGTTCATGCACAGCACAGAAAGTCTCGCAGTCTCATCTACATCGTGCTGAATCCATTTTTGGAGACTCTGGTTTGATTTTGCATTTTTAACTTTGTCAACTCAATTTTTACTTCAACCGCAATTCATGTTGTTCTTTCTAAACCTGAAGTTTCGAGCAGACATTTGCCAAGATAGCACCGCCCATATTTCGCTCAGGAAACTTGTCTATAGAACAGAATAATAAGAACAGTTCATTTAAATAACTTTTTTTTTTTCGCCGCGCATTCTTTAAAAAATGATGGCCAATGTATATATATATATATATACATATATGAGATATATATATATATATATACTTCATATAATCAGTATATTATATATATATATATATATATATATATATATATATATATATATTTATTATACATTATACGGCCACCACCTGGTGACATTATTGACATCACGCTTAATCTTACAGTCTTGGGATTTAGTTAGTCGGTGGAGTTGATTTCAACAAAATCCATGCAGTTAGTCAGTTATTTCTTAGTTTCAGGGCTCCGGAGTGGCTAAGCTAGCGCGAGTCAATGATAGTTGAAAAAAACTCCATCGACTACTTAAACCTCCGCTAACTCAAAGATCAAGCTTTATCTGAAAAATTCTGATCTTCCCCTTTAAATTCAATTATCAGAAAGTCAATTACATGCGATGACATTTTTCTGTTGTCATTCATATGTTGAGGTGGCAATTGGTAAAAAGTAACTGATAAATCAGTTTTGAAGTAACTTAGTTACTTTGATAATAAAGTAATCAGTAAAGTAACTAGATTACTTTTTTGAGACGTAATCAGTAATTAAATTACTTTTTCAAGTAATCTGTGACAACACTGTTTTTTGAGAGAGTTGGTACACTTTGTCAGCCACGACAGAGGTGCTGCGATTGACGTAATCACTCGAAATTAATATCTCAATTTCTCAGAAACGATATCAACACAAACACAATTTTTTACAGCACAAACAAGCACAAACGGAGCACAAATGATTGACATCATTTTTAATCAAAATGGGGAGCTGGTTGACCTCAGATTGACTTATAAAAGAATTGTTATTATCTCAAAAATAATAGAGACACAAAAAAAAATTCTGTGCAAACCTAACACAAATGAATTACATCATTTTTTCTATAAATTTGCGTCTGATGGGGGCAAACGTCACGGCGGATGTGACTCATAACAATGTGAACAAAGAGTTCAAGCAACGAACGTGGAGTCGAGGAGGATCAAAGATCAAAGGATGAGGAAGGCCCCTCTGATGACAGCCCAGGGGGAAGCAGAAAAAAGATGTATGCAGATGAAAAAGTGAATACTGCAACGCAGTGTTAGTAACCTCAGAGTGAACAAGATTGGACAACAGGGAGCAAGCAGGGATAAAGAACAGGATAGCATATTTTTATTTGATCCTATAATGATCCATTTACATGTCACAAACAATTTACTCTCGGTCAGGCTTTAACAAGTTCGTTATCATATACTGTAATAAAGTAAATACATTCATTCATCATCTGCACAGCTTCTTCTAATGTGGGTTGCGGAGCCTAAATCAGCATTAGAAAACAGTTGTACTTTAGTTTGTCTTGTAATTGCAAAATAACATTCCTTTATTACTTCATACATAAATTCACTTGTTACTGGTTGAGGAACTTGAGGACCTGTGAAATCGTTACTCAAATAATTGTGATTCTTTAAAAAAAAAAAAAAAAATTGTTGTGGTTCCTTTTCTTGGTCTTGGGAACACTATGAAGTCCTCCTCCTCCGCCATTATTTAATTGAGTCTTGAGACATGGTAGCTACTGTATGTGGCAATGGCCAGCATCGATTGATTTTAAAAACTTTTTTTGTGTGTGTCAGGGCTGATCATGTGTATGATACATGTGTATATATACACACACACATATATATATATATATATATATATGTGTGTGTGTGTGTAATATGATATATTATTCTTACCGTGGGTTCCCAGTTAACCAGTAGAGGGCAGGCATGTGCTTCGTTTTTGTAAACGTTAACTGTTACTAGCACCAGAGGTAAAAGTGGGTTACTCGCCGGAACTCCCTGACATAAAGGTCAGATTTTTTTTTTGACGGGGGTGTCAATCCTCTCAAAACCAGCGAAATGCAAAGAAAGCTACTTTCGGCCCAGTTATATGTACAGTATAACATGCAATAAAACAAAACATAACTTAAGAACATAATATGTACATTAAAATTGAAAATAATAAATATTGACTCATCTTTTAAATGTGTATTACTTACATTTTTATAATTTAACAAAAATAAGTACAAATGACTCTTACATTATACACATTGAAATGGAATATAATTTAAATGTAATGCAAACATCCACTTTTTTAAATTATAAGAAAATAAATACAGTAAGTAACCTAAAATAAATGAACAAAATAAGTCCAAATGTGCACATTAACATGGATGGTGTTCTAAACCTCCCCATTAGGGCAAATAAAATAAAATAAAATAAAATAAAATATCTACCCATTGATTTTCTGTTGCATTTTCCTTTTTTTTTTTTTTTTTTTTTTCTTTTCTTTTCTTTTAATTGCATTTATTCAACAGGTTTTCATTACCTGTCACTAAAACCTCTCTGGTTTTTTGTTGTTGTTGTTGTTCCAGAAAACACATACAGTGGGGAGAACAAGTATTTGATACACCTCCAATGGGTTTTCCCATTGTGAGTGTATCAAATACTTGTTCTCCCCACTGTATATTGTATTTGAACCAATCAGAGCTATCTATCAATGCTGATCACATGTCATTGTCTCAGCCAATTGAATGGACAGCTAAGCAGATTGACGCGACTCGTCAGAGTCAGATGATAATTAATAATAATTATCAGTTGAAATGGAATACGCTACACAGGCACTTTATTAGGCTTGTTGCCAACACTTATGTATGTAAATCTGAAGTTAGTACCGTAATTTTAGGACTATAAGCCGCTACTTTTTTGTTTCATTTTGAATCCTGTGGCTTTTAGTCCAGTGCTGCTTATTTGTTGATTTATTTGGGTAAACAGGCAACACATCCCTCCTAGCATGCATTGCAGTGCTACAGATGTAAATAACAATCAAAATTCATGTTCTCTACCAATTATTTATTCAGTTACTGTTCCAGTTGTTTCATTAATTGCTTGCTATGGTATTTAGTAACACTTTATTTGACAGCGGCGTCATAAGACTGTCATAAGACCGTCATAATTATGACATGACACTATCATGGGCATTACTGAATGCTTATGACAGATGTCATTAAGTGTCATCCTGCAAATTATATCACTAACTCCATTTATGACAGATGACATTAAGCGTCATCCGGCAATGCAAATTATCCCGCTAACAAGTGAAATAGCAATTAATGAAACAACTGGAACAGTAACTGAAGACATAATTAGCACAGAACATGAATTTTGATTGTTATTTACATCTGTAGTGCTGCAATTCATGCTAGGAGACATGTTGGACAACAACAATGTTGACAGCAGGTGGCATAAGAGGTTGACTATCTCCCCCTAGGAAGCAGTGATGGCCAAATGAAGTTTCTTGAAGCAATGAAGCTTTGAAGCCAATTGATTCAAAGTTTCATGGTGGTTATTTCGGTCTTATGACAGTCGTATGACAAAAGCCCGCCCGTCTCATCAGGCCATAGGACATGGTTCCAGATCTCCATGTGCTTTGTTGACATGTTTTCAGCAATCTGTTTGCGGGCTTTCTTGTGTCCCGTCTTCGGAAGAGGCTTCCTCCTAGGGTGACAGCCATGCGCACACCAATTTGATGTAGAGTGTGGCATATGGTCTGAGCACTAACAGGCTAACCCCCCCCCCCCCCCCACCTCTTCAATCACTGCAGCAATGCTGACAGCACTCGAGGACGAGTCACATGACATTTTGGAGGAAATATGACAAGCAGTACTCAATTTGGACATTTAGGGATGTATGTAGTTTCTAAGGGGTGTTCTCATGTTTATTGCCAGGGGTTTGGCTATATTTTGAGTTATTTTGAGAGGAAAATAAATTAACTCTATTATACAAGCTGCACACAGACTACTTTTCATTGTGTCAAAGTGTCATTTTGTCAGTGTTGTCCCATGAAAAAATATACTTAAATACCTGCAGAAATGCGAGGGGTTGAGTCACTTTTGTGATACACTATGCCTTGTCTGTACACAATGAAACAAGCAGCGCTAGACTAAGTATTTTGCACAAAAAACTGGCTTTTGCAGGTAATCCATGTTGTTTTGCTACTGGTGTAACATGTTGTGAGGATTGAACCAGTAGCTTTGAGAATTTCAGTTCCGATCTAAGAAACGTAACAAAGCAATTAAGAAAAACTGTTTTAAATAAGTAAATACATTTTTAAAAAATTCAAAGTCATTTGAAGCAACATGTTGTTTAGAGTAAGCAATAAGCAAGGAGATTTTTTTTTCTTTTTTAAAAAAAGAAAAAAAGCTTAAATAACTCATTTAAAACATTTTTGAACTCAATTAAATCTTATCACATTTTTTTAGATTAAATTTATTTATTTGTTGCTTAGATGAATCAAAAACATACAGTGCCTTGCAAAAGTATTCGGCCCCCTTGAATCTTGCAACCTTTCGCCACATTTCAGGCTTCAAACATAAAGATATGAAATTTAATTTTTTTGTCAAGAATCAACAACAAGTGGGACACAATCGTGAAGTGGAACAACATTTATTGGATAATTTAAACTTTTTTAACAAATAAAAAACTGAAAAGTGGGGCGTGCAATATTATTCGGCCCCCTTGCGTTAATACTTTGTAGCGCCACCTTTTGCTCCAATTACAGCTGCAAGTCGCTTGGGGTATGTTTCTATCAGTTTTGCACATCGAGAGACTGACATTCTTGCCCATTCTTCCTTGCAAAACAGCTCGAGCTCAGTGAGGTTGGATGGAGAGTGTTTGTGAACAGCAGTCTTCAGCTCTTTCCACAGATTCTCGATTGGATTCAGGTCTGGACTTTGACTTGGCCATTCTAACACCTGGACACTTTTATTTTTGAACCATTCCATTGTAGATTTGGCTTTATGTTTTGGATCATTGTCCTGTTGGAAGATAAATCTCCGTCCCAGTCTCAGGTCTTGTGCAGATACCAACAGGTTTTCTTCCAGAATGTTCCTGTATTAGGCTGCATCCATCTTCCCGTCAATTTTAACCATCTTCCCTGTCCCTGCTGAAGAAAAGCAGGCCCAAACCATGATGCTGCCACCACCATGTTTGACAGTGGGGATGGTGTGTTCAGGGTGATGAGCTGTGTTGCTTTTACGCCAAACATATCGTTTTGCATTGTGGCCAAAAAGTTCAATTTTGGTTTCATCTGACCAGAGCACCTTCTTCCACATGTTTGGTGTGTCTCCCAGGTGGCTTGTGGCAAACTTTAAACAAGACTTTTTATGGATATCTTTGAGAAATGGCTTTCTTCTTGCCACTCTTCCATAAAGGCCAGATTTGTGCAGTGTACGACTGATTGTTGTCCTATGGACAGACTCTCCCACCTCAGCTGTAGATCTCTGCAGTTCATCCAGAGTGATCATGGGCCTCTTGGCTGCATCTCTGATCAGTTTTCTCCTTGTTTAAGAAGAAAGTTTGGAAGGACGGCCGGGTCTTGGTAGATTTGCAGTGGTTTGATGCTCCTTCCATTTCAATATGATGGCTTGCACAGTGCTCCTTGAGATGTTTAAAGCTTGGGAAATCTTTTTGTATCCAAATCCGGCTTTAAACTTCTCCACAACAGTATCTCGGACCTGCCTGGTGTGTTCCTTGGTTTTCATAATGCTCTCTGCACTTTAAACAGAACCCTGAGAAAATTTTATATCTTTATGTTTGAAGCCTGAAATGTGGCGAAAGGTTGCAAGGTTCAAGGGGGCCGAATACTTTTGCAAGGCACTGTATATCCTTAGTAGGTCGTTAATTAATTTTTTAAATTCATCACGTTAAAATACTTGACGCAATTAATGCATGCACTGAATGACCCACTCACGCATTGCCTCAAAGAGATTACAATGACGCCGTTTATGGACATTAAGAGTGAAGAGAATGCCACCGGCCGCTTGGGGGCAGCGCCGTTCCATACTTATGTTATTCCCTCTATATTAGGCTTGTGCGTATGACGTAGCACTCGCGAGGGTTCTGCCCCTATCGCCATTTTGGAAGCAGGAAGTTCGGTGTCAGAACCCCGGGAAACATAAACAGTGAGGCATTTTGACACAGATTGTTCTTTAAAAATGGTTGGAAATTATTGTGCGGTAAAGAATTGCAACAACCGATCGAACCGAGGAGAATGTACAGCTCGACGGAACTCCAATGAGTGTCTTCCGGATCCCTACATGGAGAAAAGGCGAGGGAGGGAAATGTCATATATGAACTTACCAAACGTCGAAGAATGGCATGATAACGCGTGATTCTCCAGTTACACAGTTTGCTCTGTTCACTTCTACTAAATTTTGGTAACTTTGCCCTAAGTTGGGTTGTTGTTTGCTATAGCTACAGCTAAACAACTAGCATGCATATATGTGCATTGTCTTCATAAGACAATTCCTGTCGTTTCTAAATGAATAAACTGTAATATGTTGACGTGATGTTGTGCAATAACTTTTTCTTTTCAAATACATAATGGCTTGCAGTAGGCCAACTGAGAAACATTGAGCAAGGTAGGGAGGTGGGAGCATTAGTAGTTGTGAGACGTTTATGCTGTTGCATTGTGCTATTTGTGCTCCACGCATATTTCTGTAAGTTTTATTTCAGTTAGTGGCAATTATGTGTCTCTTGTTGTATTTTGGGTAAGATATGTACAGAGATATATATGTTATAAAGGTGAGTGGACACAGGCGTTCTTTGGACCGCGCCGTTTATTGGCATAAGCTTCGGCAACTCCTTCACAACAAACATAAGGATCATTTAGTGAAAGTACAACAAAAATAATATTACTATCTCTCTCAAAAACAAACAAAAAAAAATGTTCACAAAAAGAAAAGCACTTCAGTCTGTAGTAATGAGGCCCTATTCTCACACAGTTAAACAACAATGCAAAGTGAACTGGCATTCCCAATCAAAATAGCTATGCAAAATACACATAAAACTTACTCAGACTTTGGTCACTCTGTTGTTATTATTGTTATTTTTATTCTTATTCTTATTATTATATTAACTCTACTTTTGATTGAAAATTTTACAAATTTTATAAAAACGAAAACATGAAGAGGGGTTTTAATATAAAATTACTATAACTTGTAACTATAACGTTTATCTTTTAAGAACTACAAGTCTTTCTATCCGTGGATCACTTTAACAGAAAGAATATTAATAATGCCATTTGTGGATTTATTGTTATAATAAACAAATACAGTACTTAGGTTCAGTATGTTGTTAGCACATATCCGTCTTTTGTCTTATCTTTCCATTCCAATAATAATTTACAGAAAAATATGGCATATTTTAGAGATGGTTTGAATTACGATTAATTACGATTAATTCATTTTTAAGCTGTGATTAACTCGATTAAAAATTTGAATCGTTTGACAGCCCTAATACTTTGTAATAATGTATATTGCTTTATTTCAATTGTTTATCCAACCAACTAAGGACATTGAGAACATGTTCACCTGTACAATGTCATCCTGGGAGCATTTAGGGTTCAATCTCTTGCCAAGGACACTTCATCAGTGGACATCCCTTATTCAAGTTTTTGAGGTATTCGGCCCAGCAACTCACAACATTTTAAGTCAAAGCCAGCAGCGCCCCATTCCAGCTTTATCAGGTCCTTCTAAAAAAATTAGCATATTGTGATAAAATTCATTATTTTCTGTAGTGTACTGATAATCATTACATATATTTCATATATTTTAGATTCATTACACACAACTGAAGTAGTTCAAGCCTTTTATTGTTTTAATATTGATGATTTTGGCAAAAATGTCAAGAAACACCAAAAATCCCTATCTAAAAAAATTAGCATATTTCATCCGACCAATACAAAAAAGTGTTTTTGATACAAAAAAAGTCAACCTTCAATTAATTATATCGGCAATGCACTCAATACTTGGTCGGGAATCCTTTTGCAGAAATGACTGCTTCATTGCGGCGTGGCATGGAGGCAATCAGCCTGTGGCACTGCCCAGGTGTTATGGAGGCCCAGGATGCTTCGATAGCGGCCTTAAGCTCATCCACAGGGTTGGGTCTGGTGTCTCTTAACTTCCTCTTCACAATATCCCAGTAAACCATTTACCAGTACCATTTACCAACCATCTAAAAAAACTAGCATATCATGAAAAGGTACTCTAAAGAAGCCACTAACCTAATCATCTGAATCAACGAATTAACTCAAAACACCTGCGAAAGATTCCTGAGGCTTTTAAAAACTCCCAGCCTGGTTCATTACTCAAAACCGCCATCATGGGCAAGACTGCCGATCTGACTGCTGTCCAGAAGGCCATCATTGACAACCTCAAGCAAGAGGCTAAGACACAAAAAGAAATTTCTGAGCGAATAGGCTGTTCCCAGAGTGCTGTATCAAGGCACCTCAGTGGGAAGGAAAAAGTGTGGCAGGAAACGCTGTACAAGCAGAAGAGGTGATCGCACCCTGAGAAAGATCGTGGAGAAGGGCCGATTCCAGACCTTGGGGGACCATCAGAAACAGTGGACTGAGTCTGGAGTAGAAACATCCAGAGCCACTGTGCACAGGCGTGTGCTGGAAATGGGCTACAAGTGCCGCATCCCCCAGGTCAAGCCACTTTTGAACCTGAAACAGCGGCAGAAGCGCCTGACCTGGGCTACAGAGAAGCAGCACTGGACTGTTGCTCAGTGGTCCAAAGTACTGTTTTCAGAAGAAAACAAATTTTGCATGTCATTCGGAAATCAAGGTGCCAGAGTTTGGAGGAAGACTGGGGAGAATGAAATGCCAAAATGCCTGAAGTCCAGTGTCAAGTACCCACAGTCAGTGATGGTCTGGGGTGCCATGTCAGCTGCTGGTGTTAGTCTACTGTGTTTTATCAAGGGCAGGGCAGATTTTGGAGCACTTCCTCCTTCCATCTGCTGAAAAGCTTTACGGAGATGAAGATTTCATTTTTCAGCACGACCTGGCACCTGCTCAAAGTGCCAAAACCACTGGTAAATAGTTTACTGACCATGGCTTTACTGTGCTCAATTGGCCTGCAAACTCTCCCGTCCTAAACCCCATAGAGAATCTATGGGATTGTGTGAAGAGGAAGTATAAAGACACCAGACCCAACACTGTGGATGAGCTTAAGGCCGCTATCGAAGCATCCTGGGCCTCCGTCACACCTCTGCAGTGCCACAGGCTGATAGCCTCCATGCCACGCCGCATTGAAGCAGTCATTTCTGCAAAAGGATTCCCGACCAAGTATTGAGTGCATAGCTGATATAATTGGTTGAAGGTTGATTTTTTTTTTTTTTGTCGTAAAAAACACTTTTTTGTATTGGTTGGATGAAATATGCAAATTTTTTGAGATGGGGATTTTTGTTCTTTCTTGACTTTTTTGCCAAAATCATCAATATTAAAACAATAAAAGGCTTGAACTACTTCAGTTGTGTGTAATGAATCTAAACTATATGAAAGTCTAATGTTTTTCACTGCATTACAGAAAATAATGAACTTTATCACAATATGCTATTTTTTTGAGAAGGACATGTACAGTGTTGGTGGTTCACCTCCCGAGATGCCTGATGTTGGACCAAAATTCCTTCAAAGCCATCCGGAAGTCAATCTCCATGGCATAATTAATCAACCACCTGACGGCTTTCTTTTCTAATTATTATCACCTAATTTAATTTTTTTAACTGAGCTTGTAACACTATGAATTTTTTTTTTAACTCCGATTAGAGAATAACAAAGGCTGTTCGGGAGTTATGTGTCTTTAACTTTAAAGAAGATGATTATTGTAAGAAGACAGTTATTGGAAGTTATTTAATATCCAGAGGGCTTTTTTGAGCTTTTTGAGCTACTGGTAGCCTGTGATAAAACATTGTCTAATTTTGATCTATAAGACTGCCCATATGGAAAAGAAATAGAAAAAAAATGTAAGAATTGACATCAATTCCAGTAATAAATATTTAGTCTCATACCAGTGTTGTTTTTGTCAACAGTGACAATAATGGAAATAATTTGTCGAAGTACAATTTACAAATTATGAGGAACAAGTACGTCGGGGGGCCATGGTGGTGAAGGAGCGAGAGATGACATTCTCTCTGATTTGAACCGATTGATTTCCTTAAAATTATTTTATGGATAATACATAATATTTAAGCAATTACAGTACTGGTAATCCCTTGCTACTTTGCGGTTTGACTATCGCAGATACACGACTGCGTGGGCTGAATTTATTAAAATGGTGAAAAGCGGTGAAAAAAGCCCTCTTTTATATTCAGTTGGACTCTCAATGTTATCCAATGGTGCTAAAAAACTATTCACATCATAAACATACACGTGCAACATGAACCTGCCTAAATTAATGCTTAACGACACGGCGAAGTCATTAAGTGAGAGAGCTGAATGCAGTTGTTGTGTGCAGCTAACATGGCAAACGTAATTTAATATTCATTCTTTTAAAGAAAGTTTGTGTGTACTTTGGAATCGCTGCATTCGCAGTCATTTTTAATGTTACGCGCATGCCAAATTTGTCAGAACACCGGCAATGTGCTGCAGAAAAATACAGCAAATATGAAATAACATTTGTTTTTAGCCCTGACGTGTTAAGTGCAGGGAAAATACTACTCACCCGTTGAATCAGTGGGAGGCCTGAGCTTGTTTCGTTGCGACGAGATGGTCCCGAGATGGGAGAGTGAGAGAAGCCCGCTTCACAAAGATACGATGTTGGAAATTGTAGCACAGTTTTCAGTGATCTCCTAGCGATGTCAGGATATTCCGAAATGACTTTAATCCAGAGCCTCGGTAGAGTTGTTGTCTCAAATGTACATTTTAGGTCGCCGTGATTTGCAATCTCTACAAGCTGATATTCCTGTTGCACAGTCATGCTCGAATCACTCGGTTTATTCACATACGGGTCACGAATCCACTTCTTCGCAGTTCGTGGGTCTTTAGTGATATGGAAGTAGCATAGATTTTGTTTTCTTCGAGGTTGTAGGCTCATCTTCTGGCTCGTCAGGTTCCCTTTTCCCCTCAAAAAATGTATCCAAAGACGTCTGTTTTTCAGTCATTCAAGTGTGGGGGCTAATTATTTCCGGGAAGAAATGTGATGGGCGATGACCTACGTCCTACGTTATTATCAAGGCCAAGCGCACATAGATATACAAAACAAGATGGAGTGCTAACAGTCCATTCAATGCATAGCTATGACGACCTCCAATCCTGTAGTTGTATATCTAGAGTAGACAGGGATATTGTTGTGTTAAGCGGCACAGGCCAAAGTCAATTAGCCAGAAAGCAGCCCTTAATAAATTATTCATTATTTCTGCGTGGCCCGGTACCAAATGCGCACAGACCGGTCGCTGGGGACCCCTGCATTAAAATATGATACACAAATTTTTATTTTGCCGAGTGTGAACAATAAAACAAGCGTAAAATAGAAAAAAAAAAAAACATTTCAATTTATAACAGACAAAGAAATTGGTGCACTTAGATGGAATAGGTGCGCTATATGATGCTAAAAAATATGTAAATAGATCCTGCAAAAACAGTGATCCCACTTTGTGGAAATTCACCTTACGTGGCTGGTCTTGGATCCATCTATTGTGATTAATGAGGTATAACTGCAGGGGCGTCACTAGACCTAAAACAATACTGGGGCACTGGCGAGTGAGCAAAACATTTTTTTTAATCACTTATCTATCGTAAAAAAGTCTGAAATAGCGCTTTAAGCTATATATAATCAAACCAAAATACAAGTTTCTGTAAGTTTCAGCCATCGGTATTCAAAATCAAAATTGAGACATTCTTTGATCCTGGACATAATTTTTACCCCAATTCAACTTTGTCTGATGAGAAGTGACAATTTTGCAGTAACACGAATGTTAGAAGTTTGCATTTCATGTGTCAAAACAGTAATAGTAATAGCAATAATTAGTCATCTGTCCTTTTCCATGTAATTTGTCTAAGGACTGTTGTTTTTTATATCAGTGTATGATGTATGTGCCATTGCACCTATCGTGTTTCTATAATACAGTACTTGCGAGATTTTAGTTTCACTGATGGTTTTCCTGACTCATGTAAGTTTGATTTTACACATATCTACTAAGGACATTGTATGTGCAATTCCTGTCAACTATTTTCCTTTTAAGTTCCCATAATATACAATTTTCATATTGTACAAATTTACTAAGGATCGTATATGTGGTTTGAGTGTCACATCCTTTGCATAAAAGTTCCATATAAATCATATGAACTTTATAAATTTTAGATATATCTTTTCCAAATGGGTGAAAGTTGCAGAGTTGGAGATTTTTTTCCCCAATGATACTGATTTTAGTCTTAAAACTTTCAATAGCTTGTGTGTCTAAAGGACAGGAGGAAACTCTTTGCCCCTGAGGCCTATTGGTGAGCTGTCTCATCAATAACTACATATTGACAGGTGAAAAAAAATAGACACAGAGGCAGCACACCCCCACAGTGTGACGCCTTTCAAAGCCCATATGAGTGAGGTTTCATTTTGAGGAAATGAGTCCTGTTTCTTCAGCTCTGTCCCTGAGCAGGTGGTCAGTCCAGTCTGGTCTGCCTTACTCGCTTGTCAATCACTCCTATACACAGTAACAGCTTTCGGGTGATCTGTGCTTGCAGAGAGATAAAAAAAAGGACATATGTATGGTGGCCGAGAGGTGTCAGGCGAAAAGTCCAAACACTTTGCAAATAGAAAAAAAGCACGAACCCAATGGCGTACCACAAGCAACAGGTCACTTTTGCTCATTAATATTCATGACGTTAGTAATTGTGGCTAGGCGTGTCAACCTCCCGTTTGTCCCCAATAGTAAATGAATGGAAATATTGTACGAACGAGATGTTTACTGATCTAAACCTTCCAATTCTGTCCGAAAATGATGTACCTGGTGCCAAATTCACTAGTAAAGATGTGGAAGAACATACAAATATTCAGTTAAAGAGATGGCTTGAGTGTCGAGTGTTGAAAAAGATGTGAAAAGGAGCCGAGCCCACCTAAGCTTAGCCTTAGCTTTTTTAATGACACCACTTTCTTACGCCACTGACAATGACATTCCCCTGTTTCAATAATCTATCCTTTACCATCATATGCCCTGTCTTTCTTATATAATATATCCTCTGGTTGTCTTACGTCTATGACCGTTCTTGGAGTAGCGATTGCAAATGCTACTCGGTGACAGCCAACGAACACTAAGTTTTTTCATTAATATCAAATCTTAATTGTATAATTTATGTACACTTCCCCCTTAGTAAAGTTGTTTTTTTTTTTTACAACAGAAAAGGTAACAGTGGCAGTCAGATACCATTGTATTTTTTTCCAGGTCATTCATTGTCAGACAGAAGCAGCACGCCAAAATGCCATGCTAAAAAAAAAAAAAAATTAAAATGGCTTATCTCTTTGTCATCTGAAGGACCATTGCCCCGAACAAAATGTTTACTGCATATGAAATGTGAATGGCTTCAGCTTGCTGGCGTTAGACTGGTGTTTTGGACATACGTGAGAGTTAATCCATTCTTCCCATTTTTTCCATTTTACTTTATTATATAAGCTGCACACAGACTACTTTTCATATTGTCAAAGTGTCATTTTGTCAGTGTTGTCCCATGAAAAGATATACAGTGATCCCTCGTTTTTCGCGATTAGTGGGGACCAGAACCCACCGCGATAAGTGAAAAACCGCGAAGTAGCGACCCCAATTTTTTTTTTCTTTTATAAATTAAAGCCTGTCCTGTTCAGCTGCTTAAATACAGGAAAATTTTATTTTATGTATATTACATTATTTATATATTTTTTGTGTATACAGTACACTAATTAGAAAAGTAAATGCAATCTTAATGTACAATAACATGCATAAGATGAATAAAATGTACTCACCACACTGATGATCTTGATAAATGAAGAAAAAACTCCAGAACAATGGATATGAAGGTAAAGATGATTTATTGAGAAGCTTGAAAGTCACACGATCTTTTTGGGCCTTAAAGCCTCGCCTCTTCACTTCTTCCTTGAAAAGGAACGTCCTGGATGGCATCCTCTTCCAAAAAAGGCCAGTTTCGTCCATGTTAAACACCTGCTCCGGGAGATAGCCACCCTCCTCAATTAATTTGGGAAATTGTCCTCAACGTAACGAACAGCTGCGTCATGGTCCGCCGAGGAGGCCTCCCCATGCAATGTTAACGCTGCGAAGTCCAAAGCTCTTTTTGAATTTTTCGAATCAGCCCTTGCTGGCAACAAAACCACAATTTTCTTCACTTGAAGCACTTGTACTAGGCTGTGGTTCATCTTCGTGGTACCGCCACCTTCATTCAACTCTCCTTCAGTAATGAGGCTATCATACAGCGCTTTGGCTTTTGCCCGAATTATATTTGTGTCGAGACTCACCTTCCTTTCCCAACAGTCTGATATCCACACTGTTAGTACATTTTCCATTTTTACAATCGTCTTGTTGCGAGGAGTCACGACTCGCTTAGTGTCCCTGCAAAACGACATTGAGGCACATTCGGATTTTCGCCTCGTCTTTTTTTATGTAATGAACGGTTGATTCGTTTAGTCCGTAATGGCGTGCAACAGACACATAGCTGTGGCCAACTTAAAGCATGTCCAGTAATTGAACTTTCTCGTGCACTGTCATCATTTTTCTTTTCTTCTTGGGTTTGCTAGAGGATTGAGCTGGGGGAGGACACTTTGGAGCCATTTTTCTTCGATTGCAGCAAGGTTAAACATCTCGGCCAATCAGCTTGCGATATTCCCGAGTGATGCTGGCCAGCGAATCAGAGCGGTGGAATATGAGTTGGGTTGGCTCTCCTTGCCTTCTGTTAGGGAACGGGCAGATTTTACACCATATTTTCTCCATTATTTTAATTTTTTATGCATGTATATATATTTTTTTGTGACTGAAAAAAAATCTGCGATAGACTGAAACCGCGAAATTCGAAGCGAGAAGTAGCGAGGGATCACTGTACTTAAATATCTGCAGAAATGCAAGGGGTGCACTAATTTTTGTGATACACTGTACTTACAATAATATTAATAACATGTTGTATTTATATATCGCTCTCTTGTTGGACTATCCGAGCACTTTTACATCGCATTGTTCTGTCACTCCACACATTTGTCCACACTATGGACCCTTCCGACCACGAGTTCTCAGAGGCAAGTATCTTGCCCAAGGATACATCATCAGGAGCTGGAATCGAATCCCCGATCCTTCAATCAGTGGACGACCTGCTGAACCACCTGCTCCACCGTCAACTCATCTACAATTGCAAAGACCTCATACACATCAGCACCAATGGTCGCTATTTCCTGTTTTACTGTTTTGATATACAATAGTAAATTTCAAAGAAATAATGCTATACCGTTTCTGTGTCAATGTATGAACATTTGTGGTAAGATTAGCTGTTGTTGCTGGAGTGTGTAGGTGTGTGTGTGGTTGGCCGCCAGCAAATAATTTGTCTAGAGCACCAAATTGGTCCTGTGTATTTCTCTTACCATTTAAAAACAGGACTATTTTGCAAACCTAATAAACTTCCCATTAGAAACAGTCAATTAAGAGGTTGCAACCCCCCTCTAAAATATATATAAAAAAAGAGGGGATTGAAATACTTTCGCAAGTCACTTTAAGTATCTTCTCAAAACAAACATTTTTACAATGCTGTTGCCTTATGAAACTGGTGAATTCAAATTATCTGGTCAACATCCTTTGCTTAGCTTTAAGATGACATCAATCAGATGCTTCCCATTTTATACTATTTGTTGGAGACACCACCACCTCTTTCTTCGCACTCATCTGACTTGTATTGTTCTTATATCCTGTCACTTCCTTAGCAGACCCCCATGTATTGTAATCTCCTCCTCCTCCATCTCAGATAACCCCAACCCTGGTGATGACAGGTTGACCTCTCACGCTCTCCTCCTCTGCTCTCGTATTTCCAACCATGCCGCCCTGCAGACAAGATGTGGCGTCACCTGTGCCCGTCCTTTCCACAACCTCTAACTCCTTGACCTGCATGTGCATACTAACACACACACACCCTGGGTTACAAGCTAAGTCAGGTGTAGTAAAGAGGTCTGTCAAGCATCTTTAGCCCCAACACTAACATGACCTGAGCAGGGTTCTAAAAAGTCAGAGGAACATGACCCCAGGATCATTGCTATCTCTATAAGCGCTCCTCCAAATACCCAATCACACTTCACATATGCACACAAACACAGTCAGAGGGTGGCAGAAATGCCGTCATGGCAGGATGTCAGGCCATACATGACTTCATAGCTTTGCATTTTGATTAATAGCATAGACAAAACATTTACTCTAGTAAGAGTAGTGTTACTTCAAAATAATATTACTCCAGTAAAAATAAAATTAGTCATCCCAAAAATGTACTCAAGTACAAGTAAAAAGGTTTTTGGTCTAAAGAATACTGCTGTAATGAGTAACATTGTGAGTAACTGCTTACGATGTTTGAATTTTTTTTCAAGCAATGGTTTTCTCAGCACAAAGTTATATGTACTCTTATATTATACTGTACAGTGGTACCTCGATATACGATCACTTCAACACGATCTTTTCGACATCCGACGTAAAATTTGACTTGCCATTTGTTTCTGGCTCAACAATACAGCCGTGGAATGTCGAAGATTTCCACGGTACTCCTCCGACCACCGTTCGCCAGTCTTTATAAGTTAAGGTGACAATTATTATTGTGGTAATATCGCCAAAGAAATCCCCAGCTTTGACAGGATTTTATCATTTATTTCAGGACTTGTTTAACACAACACGGTTACTATCCGCCGCAGTTGACGGTGTTCATATTAAAACATAAAAGTGAAAGTAAACTCTCGACCGCACCCCTCCCTCTTGCTGTCACGTCAGCAACGCAGTGCGTTCAGGTACAGCACGCGAAACACGTCCACCACGTTAGAACCCGTTTCGTTACATCATTACAGGAATGATCATTTTATTATTCTGTTTTTGTATTAATAATTTATTTGTTTTGCTATGTGTAATTGCCATTTGTAATAGTACCAGCAGTATTTATTAGGGATTTAGTGTAGGTTATTGGGCGGTGGAATAAATTAATGGAATTATTATATATTCTTATGGGATCATCTTGTTCGACATACGGCCATTTTGACTTACAATCAAGGTCCTAGAACAAATCATCTTCATATGTAGAGGTACCACTGTACTATTACCTATTACATAACCACATTAAGCCAAAGAAATACAAAAATATTATTGAATTCAGACGAGAGAAAAAAATAAAAATAAATGAAGCATCATTAGTCCTAAGAGCATGAGTGCCTTCTAATGGAGAAAACATTTCCTATTATGAAATCAAAAGGATAATATTTCCGGTTTTCCGTGGTGAGTCGGTGCCAAATAAAAACTGGGAGAGACTTTAAAATCATGCTTCCGAGTCATGTTGACAGCAGTGCTCGATGTCAAATGCTAAATTTTTTACAGTGCTTTAAAGAAGCCACTTGATTGAACAATGCCGGTGTGATCATTGAACGGCAAGCTTGAGTTTGATTGGTGTAATGGAATCATGCCATTATTGTAGCGACATCTCATTGGTGAAAACTGGTAGAGCCATTGTTGGCATCATCTCTGGCAAAAAAAGTAAAATCTAATATGTAGACTAAAGAGGAAAAATGTAATGACTAGTGCAGTCCAAAGTAGCGGAGTAAGAGTAGCATTTCTTCTTCACAAATCTACACAAGTAAAAGTAAAAATATGACTTAGTAAAACTCACAAAAAGGTACTCAAGTAAATGTAACGGAATAAATGTAACACGTTACTACCGACCTCTGCTTACAATGTCTGATTTTGTTTATGTTTTTTTTTTTCAGCACAACATCATCCATAGGAACCATTCTTAATAAACTATCTATTACATGATAAGGCCAAAAAATTACACAAAATCATTGAATTCTGACTAGAAAAATCTACAAAAATGAATCATCACCCTCCAAAGAGCATGAGTGCCCTCTGGTGGAAAAAACATATTTCCTACCAAATGATCATATTTCCAGTTTTCCTTGGTCTTGTCAGGACGAGACGACGAGGCGGACTCAGCTGCGGAGTTCAGGAAAAAACTTTTATTTGTCAAACAAAGGTTCTTCCGCTTGTACGCGGGGATGAGGAAATGATCGAACAAAAAGCGCTCCAAATGGAGAAAAAAAAAACAAGATGATCATGACCAAAAAAATCAAACAAAAAGAGCTCCAAACGGAGGAAAAATACAAGACAAGTATGATCAAAAATATCAAACATAAAGTGCTCCAATCGGAGGAAAAATCGACTGTGATCACTATGAAACAAGCTGTATATTTTTATACCTGTCCACACTTACGTTGGAGGTGCGTTTAAGGCCCCCCCGCTTCCGCAAGGTACGCCTGCGGGAGCAGCCTCATATGTTACGTCATCGCCCGCGAAGTTTACCACTGAACCCGAAGCTCATTACTCGCCGGTGGCAGATTTCGAAATTACTACACCTTGTCGACTGTCAGTATTTTGTGATCACTGTTTTTTTCATGAACGGAATTGAACGCATCATGCAGGATAGAGAGTCAGGGAGAGCACGCTCGGCTTTTAGGAGCAGTCCCTGAGTTGTGATTGAAATAAATCTTTAGAAAATAACGAATGCCTGACATGTTACCTGGGATGTTACAATCGATGCTCAGTTGCGCCCACATCACTTGGAAAATAACAAATAAAATCATATGGTGTGGCGCTGCATATATTTCCAGGAAGTCGCAACCAGGAGTGATTTTGCATAACAGTGGCGATCCTGGAAGTGGCGACAGTTTTGATAGGCAAAAATGTCATGGAAAAAAACTAATCGCGCACTTTTTTGACCTGGGGTACCATGCAGGTCACTTTTCAGGGTTTAATTTTCCTCTACGCATTTTTATATAGTGATGTTCGGTCGGCATTGAGTTGGGAAGGGCCAGCCCCTCAGCTGGCTGTTCGGAGACAATGCGGGAGACGAGCTTTGTAAAATACGCTCATCTCTGTGTCATTCGCTATGGAAGGACCACAAATGGGCACTGAATATAAGAATATTAATATGATATAAGGTATGAAATATCTTCGCAGTGACTAAATGGAAAAATCAATCCACATTAAGCCACAGTATGACGTAGTGGATAAGGGGAAGTGCCCAAACGTTGGTTTCCCGCCAAAAAAGCTTTTAGTTTTTTTGCTCCTCTTTTAACAAGGAAATTTAGTGTATTTCAGACTAAACTTTTACCTATAGATTTACCTATATACAAAAATGACTTTGCATTCCTCCATTGAATTTAAGCAGATAGTCACTTCCTGGTCACGTCTGAAACTCACGCCTATTTCCCCTTATTGGCTCAGCATCAGAAAGTGACCAAGCCACGTGAAGCCACAGCATGACATATTGGTTTGTGGAAGAGCAAAAATATCGTTTCCCGTCTAACAAAGGTTTTCGTGAGGTACTTTGCTTTCCTTTTAAGGAGGAAAATTATTGTATTTCAGGGCTGAACGATATTGGAAAAACTGACATTGCGACTTTTTGGGAGTTTGCATTATATACGGTAGTAATCCAATCGTTTTTCGCGGTTAATGGGGATCAGTTGGATTTGCCCCCTCAAAAATAAATAATAAATTAATAAATAAAAGCTTGAAGTAAACAGTATTTATTTACATGTATTTACGTACTGTATAGTTCACATATACTGTAAAGCAGTGGTCCCCAACTTTTTTTTTGCACCACGGCCTGGTTTAATGTGGACCTTTTTTTCAAGGACCGGCAATGTGTTCCAGAAAATTACAGTAAATATAAAATAACACGACGGGGTTAAAAACAAACATTAAGTGCAGGGAAAATATAACTCACCATACGCTGAATCAACCACTTTTTTTTTTCAACAGTGGCCTCTCCTCAAACTTGACGGCAAGTATCCTTGGTCGCGGGCATCATGAGTTCTTCTCCAATCGTGAAAGGTTTCTTGGTTTTAGCAATACAGTTTGCTACAAGGTATGATTCTCTCAGTGCATTCTATTTTGTTGCCTCGTTTGCTAGCTTTTAGTCACATATTATGCAGAATGGACTTGGTTGTACGCTCTTCTGGCTCAACATATGACCTTTTCCCCGTAAAGAAACTGTCCAAAGACGTCGCCACTCCCAGCATTCAGCCAACAGTAGCTAACGGTACTGTTTACATTGACTGACGCTGGGCTGCTATAGGTGTGCAAACACCCCAGTAATGGCGGCCAACCACTAGATGGTGACGCACACAAATCTTTAATCTCATTTTTCCCAGTCCTGCCAATTCGCCAAGGCTAATGTTCCAGAGTACCGTAGCCTGAAAAAAAAAAAAAACACTCTTTCGTGGTGACATAATTAATAACAATGATAAAACGCGCTTGTGCTCAAGTCTATCAGAGTGTACAGCATGTGCGAGGGTAGAACTGCAGTCACAAAATGGCTCCACTAGTAAGCAGTGTCATTGTGCTTAAACATTTTCTCCATCTTGCATTTTGTGGGTTACAATGCTCATAAGATGCACAATGCTAATAAGACTTGGAAAAGCTGCTCGGTTTAGGTTAGTATGTTGGCTAGCTGTCACGCCTCCAGTTTTGTTTACGCTCTTTCCTCATCGCCAAAGCCGGGGCAGGGAAATGACAAAAATCGGACTAACACCGGTGGCATAAAATACCGTTTGGAAGAGGAAGAAGTTGGCACAAGACTATTATTTGTCATGACCATACCATTTATTTAGTAATTGGGGAAAAATACCTAGATAAAAAGAATATCCTGTAAAAATATGAGTAGAGAGATTGAAACAATCATGACATTTTGCTGCGCTCTTTGGAATTTTGCTTGTTCTCAATCTTCCCCCTCAATAGCTGAATTCTAAATCAGATGAAATCATTACCCTGCCAACGTCATCATCCAACTGGGGATGCTAGAGCGCTATAATGACAGGCGGGGCTAAACGGCAGACTAAAAGACTAATTTCTCGTCATCTGCACTTTGCCAAATTGTTGTATATAGTCGAATAGTCTCAAAATATGATTCTAATTCACATAATAATGTTATTTAAAACTTTTTTATGCTGTCAAAGGCACTTTAAAGTATATCCACATCCCTAAAGTGTCTCTTTCCCAAAAAGTATTTTTCAGTATTGGAGCAATATTATGAGCATTGTGCAGATTTAAAGTACAGTATACTGATGTTGGGAATGGTGCCTATTTTCAGGAGAAATGATCAGGATAAGATTGGTCATCACAAATATAAGAGAATGCACTTTCATTTCCATTGGCAGAGTAATTTAATTTGGGTTCACTTCTTCATAAAGAATGTCAGTTAACCTGTTTCCCAAGTGTTGCAATGAGTCAAATAAGAACTATTCATTCATCTCTGAGGATGATGGAAATGGAACATTTAACTATACAGTGACCTGCCAACTACAAAAATAAGTACAAAACATGGAATTATTAGTCCTCAAGCGTGACTAAAGAGAATGAATTTCTCTCTAGGGACTCATATCGTTTTCTTCTTCTAAAATGATTGATTGCCTCCAAATCTAGCAACCCTACATTTCAAACCAACAACTCAAAAGGAAAGAGCTCAGTCATGGTTGTATTCCACCATAAAATTGAAATAATTCTTCTCACCTTACCACCCCAGGTCTTGTAATGGGTTTGTTTCTCCCCATACGACTTTCAACTGTGTTTGTCTGGTCAAACTATTGCTGATGAATGGAATCTTTTGTTCATGACCTCATTGTCTGGCCATCATGAGGTAAAACAATCATGACGAAATTGGTCCCTGACACTAACTTGACCAGACCATTCATTTTTATTTAAATGTCTTTGATATTTTTTGTATTCTTTAATCACACTTTTTAAGGTGCTTACGTCTCAGTAACTAAATTGTTTCTACTATATTCACGTATCCAGAAAATAACTGTAAGGTTGGTTCGGTGTTCGCAAATTAATTACTCAGCGCCATCTTCACTGACAAGAACTTCATCATACAGCACACTAATGCCACTTGGCTGATGATTTGTGACAAAGGGAATCAAATACCTGTATCCAACCTGTCTGTAATTTACCAAAATAAAAATGGAATTGCTCTAGCTGATTTTTGAGAGTAGCAGTGAAAAAGTATCTGAACCTTTTGGATTTTCTCACATTTCTACATAAAATCTTGATCAAAAGTGATCTGATCTTTGTCAAAATCACATAGATGTAAAAACAGTGTCTGCTTTAACTAAAATCACCCAAACATTTATATGTTTTCATATTTTAATTATGATAGCATGCAAACAATGAGAGAAGGAAGAGTAAGGAAGTGAACCCTCTTCCTAAGGAGTTTTAAAGAGCAATTGAAACCCATTTTTACCAAACAATTTAAGTCAGGTGTGTGCCCAATCATTGATGAGTGGTTTAAAGCTGCCCTGCCCACTATAAAACACAACCCTGGTAAGAATTGTCTTGATGAGAAGCATTGTCTAATTTGCATAATGGCTCAGTCAAAAGAGCTGTTGGAAGGGCTGCGATCAAGGATTGTTGATTTGTATAAAGCTGGGAAAGGATACAAAACCATCTCTAAAAGTCTGGATGTTAATCAATCGACAGTCAGAGAAGTTGTCTACAAATGGAGAGTTTGCCACTGTTGCTTCTCTCCAAAGGAGTGGCGGTGCGCCAAAGATGAGACCAAGAGTTCAACCGCAGAATACTCAGAGAGGTAAAAAAGAACCCTAGAGTTTCTGCTTAAGACTTACAGAAATCACTGGTACAGTCCAGTATCTCTGTGCCACATTAACCATACGTAAAACTATGGCCAAGAATGGTGTTCATGGGAGGACTCCACAGAGGAAGCCCCTGCTGTCTAAAAAACATTCTTGCTCGTTTAATGTTCACAAAAAAGGCACTTGGACACTCCACAAAGTCAAATTTTTTGGGAGTTACACACAACGTCATCTGTGGAGGAAAAATTAACCAGTTCACAAACATCAACACCTCATTCCCACCCTGGAGCATGGTGGAGGGAGCATCATGCTTTGGGGCTGTTTCGCTTCCTCAGGGCCTGGACAACTTGCAATCATAAATTGAAGAATGAATTCAAAACTTTTTAAGGATGTTTAGCAGGAAAACCTAAGGCCGTCTGTCAGACAATTGAAGCTAAAAAGAGGATGGATGCTGCAACAAGACAATGATCCAAAACACAGAAATAAGTCAACTTCGGAATGGTTTCAGAAGAACAAAATACATGTTCTGGAGTGGCCAAGTCGAAGTCCAGACTTGAACCCAATTGAGATGCTGTGGGATGACTTAAAGACAGTCATTCATGCCAGACATCCGAGGAATCTGACTGAACTACAGCATTTTTGGCAAGAAGAAAGGGCCAAGATTAGTCCTGATTTATGTGCCAGACTGATCTGCAGCTACAGGAAGCGTCTGATTGAAGTTATTGCTGCCAAGGGGGGCATAAAATATTAAAAGTGATGTTTTACTTACTTATTTTTGCCTCTTCTGTCCTTATTTGCAAACTATCCTCATTAAAATATGAAAACCTATAAAAGTTGAATGGTTTTAGTCAAAGCAGGCAGTTTTTGCATCTGTGTGATTTTGACAAAGATCAGATCATATTTGATGGTGATTTTATGCAGAAATGTGAGAAATTCCAAAAGGTTCAGATATTTTTTTATACCACTATAGTCAAATAAAAATACATAAATTCATAATGATTAAGATACGCAAGAAGTTAGATATAAAGGAATTATGAATTGTTTTAACAAAGATAATTACTTTTGAGGGGGTTATTTTTTAAAATGTCTGACCTGGGGTTAGACGACAATGTTATTTCTCTTGTTCTTAGTAAGAGTATTCAGCAACTCCAAAAACTTGAAAATATTTACATTAACTCAAAGATAAATATATAAAATAATGCATGTTTTGAACATAAAGTAATAGGGATGTCCCGATTCAATCACGTGATCGGAAATCAGTCCGATCACGCCATTTTTACAAACAAAAAATAGATTTATGTTTTTCTGCTTCATCATATAGCGCCACTGCCTGTCACCCACCTCCTGCTAAGCACAGCAGCCAAACTGTCGTGCTTGTGTTTGGTACTTAAAGTTAACAATGATTGACAGGTTTGCAGCTTTGATATTGCCAGAGAATCATGGTAGCTCTCCGATCAAAGGCAAAAATCTGTTAATCATCGTTAAACTTGCATAAGTGTACTGTGGCAACTCATTGTGTAAGTGACAAGCTGTTCCCATCAGCGTGAGTGTCGAAGCGTGAGTGAAATTGGGTGGACTCAATCAATGAAGCATTTAATAGAAATATTTTTCTATCCTATTATGAACATTGTGGTGCTATCGTTATCTAATTATATTTACCCATGCACACAATGTGTGTGTGTGTGTGGGGTGGGGTGGGGTGTGGGGGGCTAATAAGCGAGGAGAAATGGGAGGGAAGGTAAGTCGAAAGGAGATGTGAGTAAGCGGGGTACCCAGTATAAAGTAAATCCCCTGTAAGTATGGATATGTTGACATCCTGTCATATACTACCCGATCACTAATCCTGGCCGGGTTCCCTTTAATGTATTAAAAAAACATGACCTGAGGTGGCCCTGCATATTTTTTCTGACATTTAAGTTTAATTTCTTAAACCAAATAAATCATCAAACAAACAAAATAAGACTTTAGTTTAGAATATGGACTTTCAAGAGGTAAAATGGCACGTTGTCATATGTTTATTTATTTAAATTTATTTTAAAAATTCCGCATAAAATTGTCATTATTTACAAAGTGACGAAGTGATGACTGAGATAGAATGCGCCCAGTCTCCACAAGTGGTATTTCAAACCAATAAAAAGACCGTAATAAAGACTGTGAGCAAGAGTGTGTTTACATGTTTACATATCCCAGATGCTCTCTAAAGATTGACAGGTAAGCGAACCACCCGGAAAGCAAACCTACATTCATCACTGTAGCACAACGCGTGTGTGCGTGGTGGTGCGCGGACCCAAGGGTGTGGAGTGTTTGTGTTTGTGTGCGTGTGTGAGACTGAATGGGTCAACCAGAGGCCACACCAGGATTAGAATGAGAGGCATATCGACCAACGTACAGTACATGCTACTTAATTCACAATATATCAGGTATATTAAATGTTTTGGTTTGCTAACCATCAGAAAGAACAACTTTTTTTTTTAAATCATCCGGTAACACTTTACAATAAGGGTCCCTTAATTAACATTAGTTAATGCATTTTTACACAATAAATAATGTTTAAGTAACATGACAATAATTCATTTAATCCCTTATCCAACATTTATTAATATATTAATTAACATGAGTTAATGCATTAAGTTAATGCATCAGTTAATGCATTTTAATACAATAACTAATTTTTAAGTAACATGACAATAATTCATTTAATCCCTTATCCAACATTTATTAATATATTAATTAACAAAGTTAATGCATCAGTTAATGCATTTTAAGACATTAACTAATGTTTAAATAACATTACAATAATTCATATAATCCCTTATTTAACATTTGGTAATATATCAGTTAGGGTTTAGGTTTTAGGGTTAGGGTTTGTTAACTTAAGCATTTATAATTTCCTAGTCAAGGGACACATGTGCTACCCTTTACAAAAAGGGTCCAAAAATTTCAAATTCAGTAATGGTTAATCAAGGTTAAGTAATACTTATGAGGTATGCTCACGTGAAATAATACAATATTTAAGGTCAGGTTATAATATATAATATATAAGATACATTACTTAACATTAATTCACATATACATTAGTGCATTAATGTATACTAGTATTAGTAAGTGATTATGTTATTTTAAAATGAGAAACATTGCTTTTTGAGTCGTTCGGTGCTGCTAACCTAACCTCAAGTATGGTAATAATTCATGTGACCGTACCTCATAAGTATTACTTAACCTTAATTAACCATTACTTAATGTTTTTTGGACCCTATAGTAAAGTGTAGCACATGAGTCCCTTAACTAAGAAATGATAAATGCTTGAGTACCTGCCCTCCCAATTAACCTTTATTAACCATTACTGAATATTTTTCGGACCCTTATTGTAAACTGTAGCACATTCAAAATTCACTCAAGACTTTCCGCAGCGTCCAAAACGACTGCCGCCGCTCACTGTCGCCAAGAAGTCCGCTCCCACAGTACACAATGAATGGGTTCCCGCTGAACACACTAGGCTGGCGCTAGTCTGAAGTGGCATTAACAAACCTTATATAATACAGCAGTATGAAAAAGTATCTCAACCTTTTGGAATTTCTCACACTTCTGCATAAAATCCCCATCTAATGTGAGCCGATTTTTGTCAAAATCACACAGATGGAAAAACAGTGCCTGCTTTAACTAAAACCACCCAAAATATTTATAGGTTTTTATATTTTAATGAGGATAGTATGCACCCAATGACAGAAGGGGGAAACCTAAGTAAGTGAACCATCATCACCGCCCCCCCCCCCCCCCCCCCCCCAGCAGCAATAACTTCAACCAGATTCTTCCTTTAGCTGCAGATCAGTCTGGCACATAGATCACGACTAATCTTGGCCCATTCTTCTGTACAAAACTGCTGTAGTTCAGTCAGATTCCTGGGATGTCTGGCATGAATCGCTGTCTTTAGGCCATGCCACAGCATTTCAATAGGGCTCAAGTCTGGACTTTGACTTGGCCACTCAAGAACGTGTATTTTGTTCTTCTGAAACCATTCTGAAGTTGATTTATTTCTGTGTTTTGGATCACTGTCTTGTTGCGGCATCCATCATCTTTTTAGCTTCAACTTTTTGCAAAACAGCCTTAGGTTTTCCTGCAAAACTTTGAACTCATTCTTCTATTAATGAATGTAAGTTGTCCAGGCCCTGAGGCAGCAAACAACCCCAAATCATGATGCTCCCTCTACCATACTTCACGGTGGGGATGAGGTGTTGATGTTGATGAGCTGTTCCATTTTTCCTCCACAGTTGACGTCTTGTGTTACTCCCAAACAATTCAACTATGGTTACATCAGTCCACAAAATATTTTGCCAAAACTTCTGTGGAGTGTCCAAGTGCCATTGTGCGAACATTAAATGAGCAACAATGTTTTTTTTTCCTCCAATGAACACCATTCTTGGCCATAGTTTTACATATAGTTGATGTGTGCACAGAGATATTGGACTGTGCAGCGATTTCTGTAAGTCTTTAGCAGACAGTGGAGGGTTCTTTTTTACCTCTCTGAATATTCTGCGCTGAACTCTTGCCGTCATCTTTGGTGGACGACTCTTTCATTTGAAGACAACTTCTCTGACTGTCGACTGATCAACATCCAGACATTTGGAGATGGTTTTGTATCCATTCCCTGCTTTATTCAAATCAACAATCCTTGATCGCAGGTCTTCAGACAGCTCTTTTGACCGAACCATGACGCACATTAGACAATGCTTCTTATCAAGACATTTCTTAACAGGTGTAAGTTTTATAGTGGGCAGGGCAGCTTTAAACCACTCATCAGTGATTGGGCACACACCTGACTTAATGTTTGGTAAAAATTGGTTTCATTTGCTCTTTAAGTGTCCTTAGGGAGACGGTTTACTTATTTTTCAACCCTTCTGTCATTGTTTGCATGCTGTCCTCATTAAAATATGAAAACCTTTAAATGTTTGGGTGATAGTTAAAGGAGACACTGCATTTTCATCTGTGTGATTTTGACAAAGATCAGATCACATTTGATGGTGATATTATGCAGAAATGTGAGAAATTCCAAAAGGTTCAGATACTTTTTCATACCACTGTATATATAATAATGATAATAATAATAATAATATAATAAATTAGTTTTTGAGACTCACACACTCCTTATCAGGGAGAACTGGTTTGTTATGCATATTTCACAGACTAATTGCACACAATTCAAACAACTGTTTATTTTATTTTCTGTGATCACTACATGGGAATTACATATAACACCCATATCTATTGTTGTAATGTTTTTATCACTTCCCCAACAAAATGGTCGCCATCATGGTGGTCAATCAGACCACTTTTCCTGTAAAATGCTATTCCAAGATTGTAATTGATTAAATAAACAAAATTCAGTTTATGGAAGGCAAATGACAAAAATGTTTTGAACTTTGAAAGGCAGATATAGTTGAGGTAGCTTGAAATATTATTTAGTATATATATATATATATATATATATATATATATATATATATATATATATTTTTTTTTTATAGTAGTAGCATCATTAATGTCACTGTAAAAAAAAAAAAAAGGCTAAAAAATAAGGGCCTCGTAATTGTTGATCATGATAAATAGGTCACCAACGACTTTTCCAGCACTCAGCCCCGAATTACATGAATTGTCCTTTTTTCCAACAGTTTTTTTTTTTGTCGTCAATTAAGGCAAACTTTATTTAATCTCTGAATCCAACAAGTTGAATCACTCATGCATGTAATAATTCAGTATCAGAAAAAAGAGCGTTTCAAATCTATAGGATTCTATTTGGATGTTTCTCCTCTATTTCATCTGGCTTTTCAGATAATTGTCTCTTTGCAAACTTTCAGCCAAGACATCCCTGGTTTTGTTGCATCTACTCAGAGTCTGGGGAGGTCTCTGGTGAGGTAGACACAGAAGAGTTGTCCGTTTCCTCCAAGTCCTTTTTGAACGAACCTGAGGAAGAGGGGCGCACCGGAGTCGACGTTCCTTCTTTCTCGCGCTTTTTCTGCTTCATGCGCCTGTTCTGGAACCAAATCTTTACCTGGGTCTCATTGAGCTCGAGTGTGGCGGCAATTTCCACTCGCCGTGCCCGAGTCAGGTATTTGCTGAAGTGGAACTCTTTCTCCAATTCCGTGAGCTGCCGTGTTGTGAAATTGGTGCGCATGTTCGCGCCAGCGAGGCCGAAGTCGGACGCAACAACTGGGAAAAAAATAAATAAAAACGTAAAATAAATAAATAAAAAAGATGAATGAATCTGCGCAATGCACATGTATACCAGAGCATCTAATAGGCTCTCTGTTCGTCTCGTATTTGATTTGTGGGTGTGTGTTTGTGTTTGTATGCATGGGGGCGGGGTTTGCGCACATAATAATTAATAATTTTATCCAATATGAAACTGAAATGATGGGATAATGTTGATCTAAATAATGCCGGATTTACATAAACATTATCACTCAAGAATGTTTTGTTCATGAAAATGTCAAGCCGGACGAAATAAAAAATAAAATGAAATGTGTAAAAGGCATATAAAATGTTCACACATAAAACAGGAAATATAATTGAAAATTGTCACATTTTCGTGGCTTGAGGTTTTTTTTTCAATTTGTGTTCAATATTCCTTAAACATGTTTCATTGAGGTCCTTAATTAATTTATTTATTTAAAAAAAAAAAAAAAAAAAAAAGTCACGTACTCGCGCACCCACACACCTGTTTTAGGTGGATTCCGCTTCACCTTCATCCAGTCAAATGTTTGTCCGGGTCCGGCTTGCTGATTCTCTTCATCCTCCCTTTCTCTCCCAGGTATCTCTCCATAACCTCCCCCGTGCGATAGTCCAAGGTAACCCGTTGCGTCGAGACCCGAGCTAACCTGAGGCGGGTAATGAGAACCGACCAGGGCGCCTTGAGAGCCACAATAGGCTGCAGGCAGGGTCCCATAGCTTGGTCCAAAGGTGGGGGGTGAGGTAGAAAATGCTGACTGATGATAGTAAGTCGATGTAACTGGATCGTCCATGAAATACTGAGGATGGATGTTGTTGGCAGGGCCTGTCGTTGTCATGTAGTCAGCATTTGCGGTGCAGGCCTGCTCCAAATAGGCTCCGTTATTGACAGTACTTCCGTTATAAAAGGTAGACAATAATCCACTTTGACTGTCGTTAAGGTGAGGATAGTAGCCATTGTGCGTCTGTGGATGCTCGTGATGAGGGGGTTGCGAGTGATGCTGTATCGGTTCTGTTGGCTCACTGCGTCCTCCGCCGTCAGAGCTCGAATGCAAGCTTTCTTCCACATTGTAACTCAGCCTGGAAGCTCTCGATACGGGGATGGGATTTTGGGGAGCGGAGTGGCCCGGGTGGCTATTGTCGTTGGCCAGCTTCAAACTTTGATGCTGATCCAAAGGGTGGTGATGCAAATGCTGATTGTATCCTGATTTCGGTCGAGCATATGATCGATTGCTGACTGAATATTGCAAAAATGAGTTCATATTCGAGGTTTCCATGCAGACTATAGGTGGTAAAGATTCGGGGGAAAAAATAACAATAAAATAACAATTAAATCTAGCCAAAAATGAAAAATAACTATAAACAAAAGCAACACTCTTGACGAAAATCATGAAAATAATGTACAAAACTCGAAAAAAATATATAGGGAAAAGAAATAAGACTCTGCTTCCCACAAACGGAATCAGAGATAAATAAATCTTCTCTGCTATAAGTGTTTATGTTATATGATATTTATGGAGAAGGAAGGCCTTTACGATCGCAGGAAATATTGAGACTCGATGACGAAAACAACACAACGGAACAGAAATTGTAGCGTCACCTCTTCGTGCACCAAAGTTAAAGTCCCTCTTCATCCATCCTGTAATTTATTTTCGTTCCATACGCGGCTTTCTTCGTTTGCGTCTCGCCTGTTTTTGCCGTCACTTCTTTTCTTACCCCTGTCGGGTCACATGGCTTGTCGTCACGTCGCCTAGGGTGACCAAAGGCCCAGAAGTTTGTTGGCCGAATAAGGGATCCAGTATATATGCGTGCGTGTGAGCGTGAAAGAGAGCATAAGGAGCAGAGAGGACTGGCGTGCGCGCGTTTGTATTAGCGCACGCGCCTCATCCATCACTCGCAGTGACATTAGTACGACAAAGAGACTTCAATCAAACCGACCCATCAATCTGATATCAGCACGAATCTGTCAGAGCAAAGAGAAGGTGTGAGAATAAAAGAGGAGCTGGCCTGCTGCTCTCGGGCATCTTCATCGGGAGAAACAAAGCTCTTAAAAATAAAATTAAATTAAATAAACCACACGTAAAGCAACGATAATGCAGTTGTATGTATGTAGATAGATAGATAGATAGATAGATAGATAGATAGATAGATAGATAGATAGATAGATAGATAGATAGATAGATAGATAGATAGATAGATAGATAGATAGATAGATAGATAGATAGATAGATATTGAAAAATGATATAGATTTAAGATTTTTGTATTGTTGTTGTATCGAATAATAAAAATGGAGAGCATACAGTATACTTATTAACTTATTTATACATACATGTATATATATACAGATGGACGAATTAGAAAAACGATGTAAATGGAACTTTTGTATTGTTGTTTTATCAAATAATAAAAATGTAGTGCAGATGCTTAAAAACTTACTAAAATCAGATTGTCTCAACTCAAACTCTATTTCAAAATCAATGCAATAGCCTTTTTTCTTAACCAACACATAAATCTCTCATCAATATTACCCCTGCTTTTCCCCCCATGTGAGCACTAATTGTTTAAAAGTCTGCATAGATTACATGAGGTTTCATAAAAAGATGATCATATATACCTTTTGGGATACGAGCATATTGAACAGAGCCATGTTTGGGTGAAGATTTCACCGTGGGTTTGCAAATTAGATGATTTTGCCAATCTGTTATAGCAATGAGGTTAAAGGAGACACCAGGCCTTCTGTTAACCAACTACTTTTTGTCAAGCAGGACAGAAAGAAAGGACATTATCATAATGATTCTGTGTAATTGCATGAAATTAGACAATCATTGCAGGGATGAATTCATTTTTTTTCATGAGACTGTGTAGGATGCTAAATATGCCTCATTAATGTGAGTTTGATCTTTATTCCAAGTTTTATAGGACCATACGATGCAGCATATATCTAAAAGGGCCAGCTTGCTCTAAGTTAAATCAAATTTTTGGTTTGAATAATTTATTTTCACTGTCAATAATTTGTAAGAAAAAGATGCCTTCAAGACTTAATCCTCAAGACAGAGCTTAATCCTCTCTCTGGCTTCTCTCCAAGTCATGACGTGTTGTGTGGGTGGCTAACAAGGATTGCAGTTAATGATCACATAGTGAATGAAAGGACGAGAAGCAAAGTAAGTGGGCAGGAAGAATGCAGGAACAGACGGGTACAAGATGAAGATTAAATGACACCCACATGACTGTTTGGTTGGTAAAGTGACTACAAGGCGCAACGAGAGTGAGGTGAAAAGGTTAGGTTTGTGTCTTATTTTGAAAGCAATGAATTGACATGACATTAAAACTAAATATTACTTCACAATTTTCGCTTAGCATGAACAGAAAAGTACTGAGTCAAAGGAGAAAAAGGCCACAATGCAAGTGAAAACATATCACAAATGTAAAACCAGAGATGGGCAGTTACGCACCAGTGGTGGATGAAGTACAAACTTTTTAAACATTTTTTCTTACGTAAGTAAAAGCACAGATACAGGTGCAAAAAATTACTTTTAGTAAAAATGCAAGTATCTAAGAAAAAAAAAGTAAAACTACAAAAGTACTTCCTTTAAAATTTACTTTATATAGCGTACCGCACAAATGCTATTTATAGACCGTGACATCGCCATCATAACGCGGAAGTGGGACATTATGGACACGCCCTCACATACAAACCATGTTATTTCTGCTTGTTTTCTCTGGTAAAATAGCTTTCAAAAAAGAACATGCCGATCAAACACTGCTGCTATGGAACTTGTAGAAACGACTCTGAAAATTATGACATATGCAGGATGTTTTCTTCATACGTTTCTCAAAACCAAAAACTCGGAGGAAAAAATGTGAAAAATGGATCAACTTGCGCGGACGTCCAAAGACAAGTCTAACGACAGCAAGGTGAAGCCATTCACATTTCATATGCAGTAAACATTTTGTTGGGGGCTATGGTCCTTCAAAGGATTAAGAGGTAAGCCATTTTTATATTTGTATTTATTTTTTAGTGTGGCATTTTGCCGTGTTGCTTATTTCTGACAATGAATGACCTGAAAAAAATGAAAATGGTATCTGACTGCCACTGTTACATTTTCTGTTGTTAAAAAAAAAAAAAAACTTTAGTAAGTGGGAAGTGTAAATAAATTATAGAATTAGGATAAGTTTGTTTAGATTAAGACTATTGTTATTGTTATTAATGAAAAAATTAAAAGTGTTCGTTGGCTGTCACGGAGTAGCATTTGCGATCGCCACACAAAAATGGCAATGTAATTTGCCCCCAAGAACGGTCAGAGACATAAGACAACCAGAGGATATAATATATAAGAAAGACAGGGCAAATGGTGGTAAAGGATAAACTGTTGAATCAGGTGAATGTCATTGTCAGTGGCATAAGACAGTGCACACAAGAAAAAGGTGTCGATAAAAAAGCTACCTCTGGATCAGGTCGGCTCTTTTTCCTGTCTTTTTCAGCCTTCGACACTCAAGCCATCTCCTTAACTGAACATTTGCATGTTCTTCCATATCTTTACCAGTGAATTTGGCAACAGGGACATCATTTTCAAACAGAATTGGTAGGTTTAGCTCAGTAAACATCTCGTTCGTACACTATTTTCATTCATTTACTATTGGGGACAAACGGGAGTTTGACCCGCCTAACCTAAATTGCTAACGTCATGAATATTAATGAGCAAAAGTGACGTGTTGCTTGCGGTACGCCACTCAAAAGTAAAAGTATTTTCTCACCATATCAGGTGCATACTGCCACCTACTGTACAAGAGTGTGCAGCACCCATCTGAAGGCGCACTGCTACACTGTTGTTGTTTTTTTTGGTCAATATCTTGTTCACCTGCTCATCTTGCTTGTACTCGTGTTGCCGCCTCTAGTGCTCAGTTAGGGTATAGTTTCACAGGGCTTATCGATTGCGCCGGAGCAGGGGTGTCAAACCGATTCCACAAAGGGCCTCCGTGGGTCCTGGTCTTTGTTCCAACAGATCCAGTACAGACATTTCAACCAATGAGGTTTCTGCTAAAACAAGCAGCAACTGACTGCAATCAATGGTAAGACACAAACAGTGGTTGTTAGTAATGCGTTACAATGTACTCTGTTAAATTTAATTGAGTAACATTTTGAGAAAAATGTACTTCTAAGAGTAATTTCACTTAGCCATACTTTTTACTTTTACCTGAGTGGATTTGTGAGGAAAAAACATTACTCTTACTCTGCCACTTTGGGCTACACAAGAGTCGTTACTTTTTCCTATTTATTCTACATATTAGATTTAATTTTTTTTTTTTTTTTGCCAGCGTCGCCAATGCCAAGAGTAGCGCTACTAATTTCATCAATGAGATGTCGCAACAATAATCACTTGAACTTGACTCAATTACACCAATCAGACGCAAGCTTGCTGTTCTATGATCATGCCAGTCTATTCAATCATGTGGCGTCTTTAAAGCACCGTAAAAAATTAAGTATTTGACATAGAGCGCTGCCCTTAATATGACTAGAAAGTGCGGATTTAAAGTTCTCTCCCAGTTTTTATTTGGCACCGATTGACCACGGAAGACCGGAGATATGATCCTCTTAATTTTCATATTTGTATTTCTATGAAGCAACTACTGTATTCACTTATCAAACTAGGAACTATTTTGTCCTCTAGAGGGCACTCATGCTTTTTGGATGAATACGGTTTCATTTCTGTCATTTTTTTTTTTCTCTTGGCGGAATTCAATGATTTTTTTTTTCTTTAATTTGTATTTCTTGGGTTAATGTGGTTATGTTAATGGGTTATTGCACAGCATTATTAAAACAAAAGTTCATATAGATAACTTTGTGCTGAGAAAAAAAAATACCATTGTTAAAAAAAAATTCTAAGCAGCTACTCACAATGTTACTCATTACTTGAGTATTCTTTTCACTAACTACTTTTTTAAATTTGCACTTGAGTACATTTTTTGGATGACTACTTTTACTGTTACCTGATGGGTTTGAACAAAAACCCGCACCCACTGCGGCCCTTTGAGGACCGGTCTGACACATGTGCGCCGGAGGCATGAAAACGAAACTATCAATTCACAATGAGAACAAAAAACAAACAAACAAACAAACAAAAGTACCGTGTAATGCAGGCAACAATTTGAAAATGAGTGGCGTAAAAGGTACAGATACATGCTGTAGAATGTAGTGAGGTAAAAGTAAAAAGTACAACTTTATATTTGTACTTACGTAAAGTACAGATACACAATAATGTATAATGTAATGTAAATCTTTATTTTAGGTTTTAATGGCCAAAATAGAGCAGGTTGAGGCAGAGTGACGAACGTGAACCTGTCTGGCTGCTTGGCGTGACCGATTATGATCGTTTTCTAAGAGGTTTGCATGAAAATAAAGAAATCATTCCCGACGAACCTAATGACAAGTTTCCTGAGCGAAATATGGGCGGCGCCATCTTGGAAAACGTCTGCTCTGTACTTCCGGTTTAGAAAGAACAACAAGAATTGCGGTTGAAGTACCGTATTTTTCGAACTATAAAGGCCAAGTTAGGCTTCCGCGTCAGACCTGCGCCGTCAAGGAAGACCCGATTTACGACCCTGCGCCGTAGCCTCTCTGGGTCCTTCTTTTCTTTTCTGACTTCGCGTAGCGTCAACACTTTTGACGTGGTGGAAATAGACTATGATTGGTCCGCTCAGACTGTTGTTTCTGGTTCAGTGCGAAATTACCACCATTCTCAAACATTATTTTTCTACATGCAAAAATGGACCAAGCCGATGAGAGCATCAACGAAGAGCAAGTACGACAACTTCTACAATGTCTCGTCAAGACATTGTGAAGATTGCCAAATGGCAAGCAATTCGTGGGAGGAGATTGCTGAAAATACGGGGCTGGAGGTCAGTCAGTGATTGAATAAAAACAAATGGAAGAACCACCGAGAAAACTACAGTATGTGTGTGTTCGGAATCAAATGGCCACACAAATCGGTGACCCAGTCGACCAAAAACTGCCAGCTTGTTATCACTTTGTCGTATTTTTGGTCGGTGCACTTTATCATTATTTATTGTGTACATATGTTTGCTGTGAGTCTGTGACTTATTTACGTGTAACACTTCAAGTATATGAAGAATAAAGCACAGGTTTGGAGTCAAATGAGTTGTTTTGATGTTTAATTTTCAACAACAGACAGTTCACACACGATACATTATCACTGATTGAAAGTGCCTCGGTGCTTTTATGATAACGTTAACATTAAAGATACACGATAATATCGGTCACCGATAATTATTGGCCGATAATGGCAATTATGACGTCACACAGATAATCCAGATAATAAAAAAATTCAACCGATAATGCAATCCGATAATTATATACTTGATTTTGCCTCCAAATGTGCGCAACCAAAGAATTCAGCACACCGCCTCCTCAACCCCTCCCCTCTCTGAAGCCCCTGAGGGAGGAGGGGTTGAGGAGGCGTAGTTACAAGACAAGAAGTAGTTGAATATTATGGCGGCTGTTACTAAAAAAACGACGCTCTCGCCATCTGCGAAACATGTACCGTATAAGTTCCACGAGGCAGAAAGAACGCGTCCTCATTCAAAACCACTAACCCAGCAGCCATTTAAAAATGCATCATAAAGAATTTTGGAACAAATACGAGGCTGCTGCTAGCAGGAATGCTAAAGCTATTGTAAACACTAAGTTAAACTACAGGGCTTGTGACGATACAAAGTCGGGCTGTTTGGGAATGCAGCCCAAGGTGGGTGGTAAATTCGCATCTAAGGCTAAACACCGGCATTACTGGAGACCGATAGTCGGCAAGTAGTAGCCGTCTTCCGACGGAGCCCGCCGCTCTGGCCAGTCCGGCAGGCCATAGGCGGGGCGGGCCGAGCCCGGTTCCCCGGCCTCTGGACCTCCGGCGAACACCCCGGTTTCTCGAGTGTTCCCCCACGGCGTGCGAGCAGAGCCAGGACCCGAATACGCCGCGGCGAACCGGCCGGGGCGGGCGGATTATCCGGTACCAATGTAGCTGCCGCCGCCGCCGAGACAAGACACGTGTTTTTTTTTTTTACCTTAACGACCCGAGAACCAAAGCCCTGGATAAAAGAAATAATGCAGTTTATACGAGCACCATTCTTCATGAAAAAGTGATGTCCGGTAAGCAAGCTTATCATGACGGCACAGTGGTTACATGATAATTTAAACATGGAGAAAACGAAGTCAGCCAGTCAATAATGCATTCAGAATGTGAAATGACGAGCGGTCAGATGACTTTGTAACGCTGCCTTTATTTTCGGCTTAATAAAACTCAGGCACAAAACAACACGCACGCGGATGCGAGCTCCAACTCCGTCCAAATAGTACTGCCGTGTAGCAGTTTAGCTGCTGTAACGCAAATGTCGTGAAAGCCGCAAATGTAAACAAAGCGCTGCAGAATGGGTACATGACATCTCGCTCTTTTGAGGTAATCATTTTCACAGTGTGCAACAAAGCATATATCATTAGCAATCACTTTTCAAATTATTTAACTTATTTGTCTGCTCAATTACAGTCCCAGTAGATAATCAAATTCTTAAATCAATATTCTGTAGCCACAAATATTATTCAAAATCTTTCCTTCTTCAAGTTTTTTTTTTTTTAGGATTAAGTATAATAATGTATTGCTTAAAACAAGGCTGTTAAGATTATTTTCAGCTAGCTATTTTTCTTCCAAGAAATCTGAGAGAAATACACTTGAAGCGATCGCAGATAATTTCACTTATTGCCAATAGATTTACACTTAAAACTGACTAGTTTTAAGGAGGTGTGTTTTGCAGCGGATTAATGTTATATATGTTAGGAATGGCTTACTTTTAAACGCATTTTTGTGTAACTTAGGTATTTACTCTGTAATTGTTGCCAAAGGTTTACCATTACACAATGTCAGACAATCTGTCATTATTTAGATGTTTGAATTGACGACTTGTTCATACCTTATGTTGAAAAAAAGAGCAATAAATTATATTTTTGCACAGTAATATTTTCTTTTGTGTATACTTTAAAATTTTACATAAATCTTTCAATAGAATTATCGGCTTGACATTATCGGTTATCGGTTGGAATGAGGAGGAAATTATCGGTTATCGGTATCGGTTGAAAAATGCATTATCGTGCATCACTAGTTAACATCAATGCTTTCAATGCAGTTTGGGAAATTCCATAGACGCCAAAAATCTGCTATGGCTTCCCACTGGCCGGTTGTAGGACACGGCAAACAAATCGGGCTGGAGGGCTTTGTAGACCTCGGACAAAACACTGGATGCAGTGCTCGACGCCAGGTTGAAGCTAGCCGCTACAGCTAGCTGGTTTCCACCCGAGGCTAGAACTCTCTATGCAGCATCAAAAGTTGACAGACCGCCTCGAAACCGTCTTCTGCGTCGCCTGCGCCTCAACATTTGTATGATCAACATTTATTCAATGTTGATGAGCTGAAGTTCCACATTCAAGCGTTCCATCTTGCATTGTTTATTTTTTCTCTGTTAAACTAGACAAAAGGAAGTCAACAAGCATACCCCAAAACCGTACAAACATGACGCCACACCCCTCTAGTGGCTTGGCGGTGAATTACAGAGCAACGCGTCACCTGGCCGGAGAACCATCGAATGTCAGATAACGTCATAGTCGCTGTGCCGTCACCGCAACACGGGAGCATAACTCAGGCTTATGTCGCACTAGCCAAAAAATGCGCAATAAAGAGAAAGAAAAAAAAAACCTAAGTCACACCGGAGTATAAGTCGCATTTTGGGGGGAAATTTTCTTGATAAAATCCAACACATAGAACAGATATATATATGTCATATTGAAAGGCAATTTAAAATAAAAAAAACCAATATAGAACAACATGCTGAACAAGTGTACAGTATGAGTGATAATGTTACATGATGTATGAACAAAGAAATGCGAACGTGGCCGGTATGTTAACGTAACATAGCTATTAAGTGTTATTCAGATAACTATAGCAAAAAGAATATACTAACAAGTTTACTAAACCATCAGTGTCCCACTAAAATAACATGTGAAATGATATAATAATGTGTTAATAATTTCACACATAAGTCGCTCCAGAGTATAAGTCGCACCCCTTGCCACACTATGAAAAAAACTGCAACGTATAGTCCGAAAAATATGGTAAGCAGTGTGTTGACAAAGTTAACACTGCAAAATCAAGTCAGAGGAACCCACGGAATCTCCAAAAATGGATTCAGCACGACGTAGATGAGACGTAGGTGAGATTGTATGACTGTCCTTATCACTTTGTTGATCATTCGTGGACAATATTATGACAACCTGTCAGCCTGTGTTGACATGAGGTATACTGCACATTGATACGCCGGCAACTTGAGTGACCAAAATGAGGTGAAATTACATATTATATTACATTTGCAGAATGCAGAAGGGCTGGCATGGATTTTGTTGTTACAAGGAAATACTACAAGGTATATAGATATAAACAGAAATACTATGTCATTCTTTTTTATTGCAGATATTGCTCGCAATAAAACATTTGGAGAACATGATTCACTTTCTTGTTTTATTTTAAAAAATCGGTCCATGTGCAAAACAGGTCAATATATCACAATTTATAAAATTATCAGACAAATATTAACGAAGGTTGAACATACGAAGACAGCAGAGCTTAAGGGAGCTTCTTCAAACTTTCACTCAACATTACAGAGACCCTCGGCAGCATCCAGATGGGCTTTCTCCTGTTGTCCTCAATAATTCCAGCTCCAATAGTGTATCTTTAGTTGCTGCAGTTAAAAAGGTCTAAGTTGGATCTCAGGATCGAGCTTACGGCCCGCCGCGAAACGAGCCACCGTCTCCTGCCCCAGCCTCTCGGCCGCCCCGGGGCGAACGCACATTGTCTTGATATATGTCCATTAATGTACAGTACGTGCTGTTGCGAGGCACATCAACTTATCTTCCCTTGCCTAACAATGTTTTCCACCTGCAAACAAACAAACAAAAAACTTGTAACACTTGCATTCATGCGTTGACATAATTGTGCCATCTACACTTACTGATTAGCAACAGGCTTGCAGCCACAGAAGTACAGTAGTAGTATTAAAAAATACTAAAAATCATCATAAATACAATCGTCATTGTAATACCAATATCAAAGGCAACAAGACGTTTCATGCGCAAGATTTTAGTTTTAGTATTTTTTGAGCACCGGACACATGAAAATCGAGGGATAGAAAGAACATGCCTTTCGTACCACCTGCGGCAATATGGCTACAAAAACACCCGGTTTTTGTGGTGGCGCGAGCTTGGTTCCACATCTGCCTTCATGAACATATTGTCCTCTCCTGTCGTCATGATGGAAGATGGATGCGGTATTTCCAAATTGTCTTTTTTAAGGGATTTCGATGAGTAATGTTAACAACTCCCTTGCTGGTTTGGATAGAGAAATTCTAAAACGGAAGTTGTTAGCAGACATAAGGAAGTAAAGCGGAAGTACATCAGAAACATGTCTATATTATTTTACTGCTGTGTTCTGCTTTTGACTCTAAAAGTACTGTAATTTTCGGACTACTAGGCGCACCTGAATATAAACCGCCACCCACCAGATTTGACACGAAAACAGCATTCATTCATAAATAAACTGGTTATAAGCTGCAGCTGTCCTCACTGTATTAAGGAATATTTTCCACCAAAAGATGTTAACTGGTAATGGATGTAAAAGATCCGAGCTGGACATACCATTCAAAAATGAGATCATTTGTCGGATGACACTAAATGACATCTGTCATAAGCATTCATTAATTTTAATAACCATGACAGTGTCATTTCATAATTATGACGGTCTTATGGCGCCATTGTCAAATAAAGTGGTACGAATTACCCCAAATAAATCAACAAACAAGCCGCAGTGGACTATAAGCCACAGGATTCAAAATGTGGGGAAAAAAAGTAGTGGCTTATAGTTTGAAAATTACTGTAAATCTGTCTGTCAGCATCCAGCTGCACTCAAAAAATGAAACATTGTATTTATGCAAGAACCTTATTCCAAGTGGTTTCACACAACTGCTTTAAGTAACTATTAAGTTATGTAGTTAAATGAAAAATGCCTCAATGATTTAATTAAGACTTAGTCATGAGTCAAGAATCCGCATTGGACAAGGTGTCAAGAGTAAAGAATCTGCATTGGACAAGGTGATGACGCTGGAACTTTTGTTTGGTGCTGTTCCAGTGAGATTTACAAAGATGTTAGTTTACATTTTCCAAGATGACAATGCATCATGCCACGGAGCTAAAACTGTTAAAACATTTATTGGAGAAAGACTCATCCAGTCAATGTCATGGCCTGCAAATAGCCCAGATCTCAACCCTATTGATAACCTGTGGTGATAATTGAAAAAAATGGTCCACAGCAAGGCTCCGACCTGCAAGGATGATCTGGCAACTGCAATCAAAGAGAGTTGGCATCAAATTGATCAAGTCCATGCCTCAGAGACTGCAAGCTGTCATAAAATCCAGAGGTGGTGCTACTAAATACTAGAGATGTGTTTTGATTGTTATTTGTACATTTAATATTTGTTTGTTTCTCCTGATTCCTTATTTCTTTCTTCAGAATGGGGTGACTCCATATGTAGAGTGGGGCAAATACGTATTTAGTCAACCACTAATTGTGGAAGTTCTCACACTTGAAAATATTAGAGAGGCCTGTAATTGTCAACATGGGTAAACCTCAACCATGGGAGACAGAATGTGGAAGAACCCCCCCCCCCCCCCCCCAGAAAATCACATTGTTTGATTTTTTTTAGAATTTATTTGCAAATCATGGTGGAAAATAAGTATTTGGTCAATACCAAAAGTTCATCTCAATACTTTGTTATGTACCCTTTGTTGGCAATAACGGAGGCCAAACATTTTCTGTAAATCTTCACAAGCTTTTCACACACCGTTACTGGTATTTTGGCCCATTCCTCCACTCAGATCTCTTCTAGAGCAGTGATGTTTTGGGGCTGTCGTTGGGCAACACGGACTTTCAACTCCCTCCACAGATTTTCTATGGGGTTGAGATCTATAGACTGGCTCGGCCACTCCAGGGTCTTGAAATGCTTCTTACGAAGCCACTCCTTTGTTGCCTTGGCTGTGTGTTTGGGATCATTGTCATGCTGAAAGACCCATCTTCAATGCCCTTGCTGATGGAAGGAGATTTTCACTCGAAATCTCTCGATACGTGGCCCCATTCATTCTTTCCTTTACACAGATCAGTCATCCTGGTCCCTTTGCAGAAAAACAGCCCCAAAGCATGATGTTTCCACCCCCATGCTTTACAGTGGGTATGGTGTTCTTCGGATGCAATTCAGTATTCTTTCTCCTCCAAACACGAGAAACTTTCTACCAAAAAGTTCTATTTTGGTTTCATCTGACCATTACACATTCTCCCAGTCCTTTTCTGGATCATCCAAATGCTCTCTGGCCAACCGGAGATGGGCCTGGACGTGTACTTTCTTTAGCAGGGGGACATGTCTGGCAGTGCAGGATTTGAGTCCCTGGCATTGTGTTACTGAGAGTAGCCTTTGTTACTGTGGTCCCAGCTCTCTGTAGGTCATTTACTAGGTCCCCCTGTGTGGTTCTGGGACTTTTGCTCACCGTTCTTGTTATCATTTTGACGCCACGGGGTGAGATCTTGCATGGAGCCCCAGATCGAGGGAGATTATCAGTGGTCTTGTATGTCTTCCATTTTCTAATAATTGCTCCCACCGTTGATTTCTTTACACCAAGCGTTTTACCTGTTGCAGATTCAGTCTTCCCATCCTGGTGCAGGTCTACAATTTTCGACAGCTGTTTGGTCTTAGCCATAGAGGAGTTTGGAGTGTGACTGAATGAGGTTGTGGACAGGTGTCTTTTTTACCGATAATGATATAAAACATGCCATTAATACAGATAACGAGTGGAGTCTCGTTAGAAGAAGTTAAACTTCTTTGACAGCCAGAAATCTTGCTTGTTTGTAGGTGACCAAAGACTTATTTTCCACTCTAATTTGGATTTTTTTTTTTTAATCAAACAATGTGATTTTCATTTTTTTTCCACATTTTGTCTCTCACGGTTGAGGTTTACCCATGTTGACAATTACAGGTCTCTCTAATCTTTTCAAGTAGGAGAACAATTGGTGGTTGACTAAATACTTATTTGCCCCACTGTTTTTCTCTGCGCTTGCTCTATAAAATTAACATTTACTGACCACCACAATGTTTTTCATTCATTTATTTTAGTGTTTCTGAATGCTAAAGAGTTGCACTTTTGAAGTAATTGAAGTAAGCTTTTTAAAGCTTTTTATCTGAGTTTGTTCAACATGATAGAATATCTGAGTGAGTGCTCATCCCAGACTGGTGATGCCATACTTTTTGCTAGGGGTTGTATGTAAAGCAATGCTTTTTCATAAGTGTTTTAATTGACTCTCTTACATGATAAATAAAACAATGGACTCAGTAATGTGTCAAAACAAAACTAATGTGTATATACAATGAAAAACACCTATTTAAAAGTTCAAAATGGCATTTTTTGAGTGTGTTTTCTTCCATCAATGGGAGAACCCTAACCCTGAAACAGCGACAGAAGCGCCTGACCTGGGCTACAGAGAAGCAGCACTGGACTGTTGCCCAGTGGTCAAAAATACTCTTTTCTGATGGAAGCAAATTTTCCATGTCATTTGGAAATCAAGGTGCCAGAGTTTGGAGGAAGACTGGGGAGAATGAAATGCCAAAATGCCTGAAGTCCAGTGTCAAGTACCCACAGTCAGTGATGGTCTGGCATGCCATGTCAGCTGCTAGTGTTGGTCTACTGTGTTTTATCAAGGGCAAGGCCGATGCACCTAGCTATCAGGAGATTTTGGAGCACTTCATGCTTCCATCTGCTGAAAAGCTTTATGGAGATGAAGATTTCATTTTTCAGCATGACCTGGCACCTGCTCACAGTGCCAAAACCACTGGTAAATGGTTTACTGACCATGGCATTACTGTGCCCAATTGGCCAGCCAACTCTCCTGACTTGAACCCCATAGAGAATCTGTGGGATATTGTGAAGAGGAATTTGAGAGACACCAGACCCAACTCTGTGGATGAGCTTAAGGCCGCTATCGAAGCATTCTGGGCCTCCATAAAACCTCAGCAGTGCCACAGGCTCATTGCCTCCATGCCACGCCGCACTGAAGCAGTCATTTCTGCAAAAGGATTCCCGGCTAAGTATTGAGTGCATAGCTGATATAATTAATTGAAGATTGACTTTTTTTGTATTAAACAACACTTTTTGTATTGGTCGGATGAAATATGCAAATTTTTTTTGATAGGGTTTTTTGGTTTTTTTCTTGACTTTTTTGCTAAAATCATCAATATTAAAACAATAAAAGGCTTGAACTACTTCAGTTGTGTGTAATGAATCTAAAATATATGAAAGTCTAATGTTTATCAGTACATTACAGAAAATAATGAACTTAATCAAAATATGCTAATTTTTTTAGAAGGACTAGTATATATGTTCAGACTTCCTACCTGAGATTTTGAATAACAGAGTGGAGAATAATGAAGACCACAATGTCCAAACAGGTCACTACGCAGATGAACAGGAGGGAACTGAACAACAAAATCTCCCACAAGCATCTGCTTTTGAAGACCATCATCACTGGTAAAAAAAAAATGAATTTAAGAATTTTATATTACTGTATTTATTTTATATTTTTTAATCTTATTTATCAATGTAACTTCATTTTCCTCCTTTCAGTCCTTTTACTATGGTCACGCGCTGTGGGTCGTTACCGAAAAAACAAGATCCCGGATGCAAGTGGCCGAAATGAATTTCCTCTCTCTTAGAGATAGGGTAAGAAGCTCGGTCATCCGGGAGGGACTCAGGGTCGAGGCGCTACTCCTCCACGTTCAGAGGAGTCAGCTGAGGTTACTCAGGCATCTGGATCCGATGCCTCCTGGACGCCTCCCTGGAGAGATGTTTCCGACATATCCCACTGGCGGAAGACCCCTGGACGACCCAGGACACGCTGCAGAGACTGTCTGGAGGGGATAAAATAAGGAGTACAGCATGTAATGCATCAGGCTTTACTCATGCTTCAGGAAAGACCAAAAGGTTACAGGAAGAAGGGGACTACCAGACTCCATATGAGACAGACTACCCTTAATCCTCCCCTCTGCACCTCCTAAACCTTAACACCATGCAGTACCATGAAACCCCCTCCCTAACCCAGTGTCGAGCACGACTACCGTTCACGAGGACTGAGCATGCGGCCCAGCCGGAGGTATCTCGCTCCTAGCGATGGGTTACATGTACTCCGTTACATTTCCTTGAGTAACCTTTTGGAAAAATGTACTTCTTATACCCCTTTCCCACTGGCCAAAAAACCTGTGTCAACCTGCTAACAATCGGCTTTTGGTGGCAGTGGGAAAGGTGCAGCGACCCGCTTCGACCCGTGTCAATCAACCCGCCAAGCGACCCACGTTAAAATCACCTCGGCTCTGATCGTCATGCAGTGTGAAAGCAAAACCCCGGGTCAACAGTCAACACCCTAATCTACGTGGTGACGTAGGCTAGTACGTGATGCGTCATAACAAAAAACATGTGTTCTAGTCCAGATCCACATACGGCGAACAGTCGGTGTAGCAGCATTAGCAATAGCCATAATAGATTAAACAAAGGCTCTTCTCCTCCTTCTGTGACGTACATGACTCCTCGCCTACGTTGCCTCAGCACAAGCACAGTGTTGATCCTTTGCTGCATTTCGACTATTTTGCGGGCAGTAAAAAGCATGAAAACAGGGAACACAAACGGAAAGGAGGCTTCCATGTTGCTTTGCATTGCTTACTTCCTTGAACTGAATGAATTCGGTCGCACTTGTCGAAGCGCATCTTAGCGTGGTGACGTCATGAACCTTACGCACGGCTGAGGAGGGGTGGGGGGTTAGATGGGTGGAAAAAAAAAAGACACAGCTTTTTTCGTCAATGGGAAAGTTGCCAAATGCCAATTGCTAGTGGGATGCATCAGCTTGGAAAAACGCGCGTTGACCCACTAGTTTCAGTGGGAAAGGGGCATTAGAGTAGTTTTACCACACAATACTTTTTACTATTAGCTGAGTAGATTTGTGAAGAAGAAACACTACTCTTACTCCGCTACATTGGGCTACACTAGAGTTGTTACATTTTCCCTCTTTATTCTACATATTGACTTTATTTTTGCCAGAGATGCCGACAGAGAGCTACCAGTTTCACCGATGAGATGTCGCAACAAACATATGACTCCATTATACCATTCAGGGTAACGATGTTTTTTCTCCACGAGAGTGTACACATGCTCTTTGGATGGGTCACAGTGTTCTAGTCTAAATTTGACAATATTTGTGTCTTCTTTTTGGCATAACACGGTCATCTAACTCTGCAGGGATCCCCAACATTCGGGCCAGGGACTGGTACCAGTCTGTGCCGCATTTGCTACCGGGCCGCAGAGAAATAAAAAAATAATTTGTTAACGACCGCAATCTGGCCTGTTCCTCTTGACTAATCTGGGTAGAGATTTGTGTATGGCGCCCTCTAGTGGTTGGCCGCCATTACTGGGGTGTTTATACACCCATAGCAGCCCAGTGTCAGTCAATGTAAACAGTAACGTTAGTTGCTGTTTGCTGTGTGCTTTGAATATACAGGTAATTAGGGTACAGAGTGAAACACAGCAATTTGATTATTTTTGCAGATAACCCGTGCATAATAGCACACGAAAACGTTGATGCAGTTTGCCTCTATGGAGAAGTCTAATGGCGTCTAATGACGTCTTACCTTATTTTTGTCACGTAAAAGCGATGTCCAGATTGATGATCATCCTGCCGGTGTTCAGTGTTGTCAGATTCATCAGACTTATCAGATGTTGCTCCTGAAGCTTTCGTGGCGGTAAATAAGCGACACGGAAAACGAAAGAATAAATGTATTAAACTTAGTTTGTTTGCTGGCTATTCATATCATTTTCTGCCCAACAGATTATAATGACGCTTTATTTTGCACATTGAGATATAAGAAGACTGTCGTGTACTTTATTTGTGTTTAAAGCACGTGAGGCACATTGTGAGCAAACGTGATTCTCTTTTTATTCAACTCCACACTGGTGCTGCGTTAAGGCGTTCAATCTTTTGCAACATTACCGAACACAAGGACCACGTTATTTTTTTCTACATCGGTAGTATGTAGTAAATTGTTTATCATATGGAGGACCAAAGCTGCCAAAATTAAAAATATGAAATATAAAAATAAATCAATCAATAAAAAGCTAAATAAAAACAAATATAAATACAAAAATAAGAAATAAGATACAAAAAATAAATATAAATACAAAAATAAATATGGAAATAAATAGCTAATTAAATAAAAGTATATAAAAAAAAAAGGATATGTATATACAAAAATAAGAAATTACATTAAAAATTTTAAGAATAAATACAAAAATAAATATATTGATTGAAATAAATGTCAATCAATAAATAAAAGTGCTTTCCCTTATATTTACTTATTTCATTGTCAGCACGAACATGCAAATGGAAATGTTATTCAAATGAGGGGGCGGTCCTACATATGTTGAACTATTCACTCATTGGTCGAGCGACACGCCAGTGCAGCGATCCTCTCGATCGACTATGTCTGCCGACCTGCCTGCCTGCTGCTTGCTTCGTAAAATAAGGGGAGTCGACGAGAAGGTCGGCGTCTGAGCGGCCACGGGAAGCTGGCAATCGGTCACATGAGGATAAGGTACGTATTAAACTGGTAATTTGGTGTGTTTTTTAACTTTTTACATAAGTCCAGTTGAGCTATGTTGAATCTATATCATTTTCCATAAGCTAATAACTCGCATCAGTCTCTGGAAGTGGTGGCAAGGCGGGACGCGGATAAATTTGCTAACATTATTAAACTCACAAGGAATAGTTTAGCGTTCGCGCAAATTAGTGAAGCGAAATTTACACATTCAAGTTCGTGTGGTTTACACTCGCAAGGGCTCAGGTAGACTGTTTGCACCGACTGGTGTCTCGTTAAATGCTTTCGTAGCTATTCTTTTATACCATTTTGCCTTTGTGTTGTCATCTATTTTCTTCTAGGTACTGTACATCCGAAAAGCTTAAACCTCTCAAATGATGGACAGGTTGGGGTGTCGTTCCTCAACGATAACAGACATCTCTCTTCCTCACTCATCTACGTGCTTTTTTACTCCCCGAAGACACAATAATTTACATTTTAGCGAATGCTGATGGTGAGCAGTTGGCCAGTATTAGGGGAAAAGGTTACTTACCTTAAGTGGCTCATGTTGGTGTCCAGCATTGCATTGTTGAATGAGTTATTTGTGTTGGAAGTCCTTTTTCTTTTTTTCTTTTTTTACATCAATTGCCTGTTCATTATTTGTATTGCATTACAGTGGTCATCAATGAATTGTTACTTTGCAGAAAAACAATCATTGCCTTAATTATTTCTTCACATTGCTGAGGTACTGTCACATCAACCACAACCAACATGCCATGCTACCATTTCAAACAAGTTCAAATATTTGATGCTGGATGGATACTGTCTCGCTGTAGACCAGACATGTCCAAAGTGCGGCCCGGGGGCCAAATGCGGCCCGTGGTCAAATTTCATCCAGCCCCCAGCCTCTGTTATAAGATCAATATTGCCTGGCCCGCACACAGACTTAATAAATTTGTCAGCAGTACTGCTACCAGCATACAAAGTAGCCTACACACTAAATGCTGCTCCTCATTTACCCACTTAAAAGCAGCAGCACTCTAAGCAACATTACCCTGTGTGATCCTTGACTTCCAATTTTCTAAAATGGCGACAATCAACAAAAAAAAAAAGTTGACTGCGACGGCTGCTGCTTCAAGGATAGGTGGAAATTGGACTATTTCTTCAATAAAATATGCAACAACTGTGTCTGCCTCATTTGCAAAGACACAGTCGCTGTTTTTAAAGACTTCAATGTGAGGCGATATTACCAAACAAGACACGCTAACATGTACGACAAGATTACAGTGAAGATATGCAGCGAGAAATTAAAGCAACTTTGAAGCTAGTTTAATTTCACAGCAGCAGTATTTCGCAAGAGCCCGAGAGTCGAAAGAGAATGCTAGTTGCGAGATTGTTGAAATTATTCATTTAAAAAATATAATAAAACAAATGTGACACACAGAATGGCTTGCTAAAATTTGCTTAAATGTATTGTTCTGCGTAAAGGACGTCAGCCAAGGTCGGTCCCCCACATTTTTACCAGACCAAATCTGGCCCCCTTGGCAAAAAGTTTGGACACCCCTGCTGTAGACTTTCAATACATCAGAATTCTGAAATCAATTCTGGCAGCTGCTGAATTTCTTCAGGAGTCAAGGCGTGTTGCAGCTGCACTTCAGGGAATGACACCTACATGGAGGTGATGACCATGTGGACCATCACATAAAACACCAAATATGTAATTAAAGGTTTAACCAACTAGTCCGAAAATATAACTAAACATGCACACATCCTATATGGCAAATTTAGTTATTGATCAGCCTAACCTGTATGTGCCTAGACTGAAAGTATACTTATATCATTTTATTAAGAAGGGAAAACATGGTTGAGGACAATGGACAAGACTGCAAAATGGAAAGGGTGACACTCAATTGTTACTTTTAGGTCATTTTAGTGAAAGTTCTGAATTTTTGACATTAGGCTTAACCTATTAAAAAAAAATGTAACCTTATTATTACTCAAACACCAGAACAAAGTGCAATTTTTAGTCGGGGATTTTTTCATGGTTTTATTGGTTTTTGATTGGAAATGTGCACCTTACATTATTCTTTTTGAAGTTGCACTGGTTCAGCAATTTTCATTTGATTTGATTTGAATGGGTAAAGTTTCATCCAATCATCTACTCTCCTGCTGCTTCGCTACTGTGCAGACGTCTCTCTGCTTTGCTCCTGCTTCTCAAGCTTCAATCATCTTTTTAATCATTTTTAATCACCTCTAAATTACTTAGCAAGTCTTGGAATTTTCTTTTAATCTTGTTTATATTTAAGCAAAGGCTTTTTGAGCATTTTTGAGCCTTTTAAAGTGCTTTTTGTCATTACTAGAACACAAGTCTGCCCTATCGCGACTGGAACTGAGGAATTCGGCTAACGGAAGCTAATTAGCAGCAACATGCCTCCCCTGTCAATGGATGATTACCACAAACTGCTCCAGAAGATATCAGTACTGGAAACAAAAACCTACCGGCTTGAAGTGAATATGGAGGTAAATGGACAGCTCGGGAATGAAACCACTCTGCCGATTTCCCAAAACAGCGAGTGGGAGCGGACCCACAGAATGCAAACAAACACCATCGAGACTCAACGGGACCCTGGCAGAACGATGCTAATGCATGTGCTAGCAGGCTACAGAGAAAGCGACCCAATGGGCCCCGCACTCTGATAGTGGGCGACTTTGCTGTGAATGGGATGAAACACTTTTGTAGCAACAATACCAGAGTATGTTGTTTTAACAAAGCTACGGTGTCTGATATCTCAGGGAAAATCCTGAGCATTGCTGCTCAGCATCCAACAGTCACCACTCTGATAATACACACAGGAGCCATCGATATTGCGAAGCAAAAATCAGAGCTTTTAAAGCAAGACTTCACTGAACTGATAAACAAAGTCGGAACTTTAAATACTGAGGTTTTTTTCAGTGGACCCAAAACCGTGCCCAGGCTGGGGGATGAAAGTTTCAGCAGAGTGATGATGCTCAACAAATGGCTCAAAGCAACATGCGCTGGACAATCGATGTACTTCATTGACAATTTCAACATATTTTCAGGGCGCAGGCATCTCTTTAAGAACGATGGCCTTCACCTAAATAAGTCAGGAGTGCGGTTACTAAGCAGCAGCATGTTTTATCTCTTGAGGCACAGACAGTCTGCTTATCTCGAGGAAAGGAGGCAAGCTGTCCCTAAACATCTGATAAACATGGAGGCTGGGATGAGTGCTGAATCAGACAGTGTGCACGCAGGATCAAAGTCTCCTCCAAAAATGGAGCCTACAGTCGCTGAAGGGGAAATGACTAAGCCAGCCCTGCCAGGCTGTGACCAACCCTCCTCTGCTAAGGCTCCACTGCCTCAACGGGAGGAGACCCTGGTAGCAGGTGATCAACCCCTTTCAGACGAGACCCAAGAAGCGGCTCCATCAGCTCAACAGGAGGAGAACCACCCGACCGTGCAATCCTCTGCTGACGAGGCTCCATCCAGCCCCAAATCCTCACACTCCAGGACACCACCACGCCGCCGACTCCAGGCTAAGGCCCCATCCAGCCCCAAATCCTCACACTCCAAGATGCCACCACGCCGCCGACTCCAGGATAAGGTCCCATCCAGCCCCAAATCCTCACACTCCAAGACGCCACCACGCCGCCGACTCCAGGATAAGGCCCCGTCCAGCCCCAAATCCTCACACTCCAAGACGCCACCACACCGCCGACTCCAGGATAAGGCCCCATCCAGCACCAAATCCTCACACTCCAAGACGCCACCACTCCGCCGACTCAGTCAGGCTAAGGCCTCATCAAGGCCTAAATCCCCACAGTCCCGGAAGCCACCCCGCCGACGACTTAATTAGGATGGAATAATGAGTCAACCTGATTGGGACTCCATGGATCTAGATAGCAAGGTTAACCAGTCTCTTGATCTCCTCAAGTTCATGTCTTCGCTTCCACCCTGTGCCTGTCACACCCGACAGGTGCCAGGGGAAGATGGCAACAAACCAACCAGCCTCCCCTGGAATTCTCTCTGGGCAAAGCCAAAGCACTACAACTCTGGAACTACACGGTATTATCCTTCTATGGAGGAAGCCATGTTTGCGACACCAATATGATGTGCACCGGGTCCAGGCTGTGACAACATTACAAAGACTGTTCTGTCCCAGCAAAAGCCGGGGCCCTATGGAGTACAGTATGTATGCTCAACAATCCCAGTGGTGATAAACAACAAAAAAAGGGCTAGACTGGTGAGAAATAAAAAACGTTCAATCAACTCTGCCAACCTGTTAAGCATAGTATGTCATTCCCAAAACTCACCAGTGAATCCAGTCTGGCATCTCCAATTGGCTCTGCTAAATATCAGATCTTTAGCTGGCAAATCTTTCTTAATTAATGATTTTATCAGCAAACATAACCTAGACATGATGTTCCTAACAGAAACTTGGTTAGATCAAGATAAGAGTTGAACAGTTCTGATTGAGGCAACCCCCACAAACTTCAATTTCTTTAGTGCGCCAAGAACCCATAAGAAAGGAGGTGGGGTTGCCAGTCTGATCGGGGACAGTTTTCAATGCACGAATATTTTATGTGGTCAGTTTGATTCCTTTGAATATATTGTCATTCAGCTAAAAAGCCCTTGCAGAGCTGCCTTGGTAACAATTTACAGACCACCGAAGTATAACACAATGTTTTTTGATGAGTTTACCAAAATACTGTCTTCTGTCTGCATGGACTTTGATTGTGTTGTTTTAGTGGGTGACTTTAACATTCATGTTGATAATCCTGAAGACGGATGTGCTAGAGAGCTTTTAAATATTTTGGATACATTTGGTTTATCTCAGCATGTCACAGTTCCAACACATAACAGAGGGCACATACTGGACTTAATAATATCCAAAGGTCTTAACATCTCTGAGGTCACAGTAAATGATGTTGCTCTGTCTGATCACTACTGCATTATGTTTAAAATGACCACCCCTGTCCATCCTCTGAAAAGGGAAACCGAGGTGATTAGGAAGCGTTACATAAGTGATAACACATGTGCGTTATTCACACAGGCCTATGCCTCGTCATTAACCCCTACAATAGCTCCAGTGGAAGAACTTGTAAATAGTTTCAGTTCCAGTGTGATTACTGTAATGGACACTATTGCCCCGATTAAGACAAAAACTTTGTCAAGAAAGAAGAGGTCACCCTGGAGAAATGCCATACTAGCTATAAAACAAAAGCAAGTTTGTAGACGAGCAGAACGCAGATGGCGAAAAAACAAACTCCTAGTTTTTTATGATATCTACAAAGAGAGTCTTCGCAAATACAACCAGGAACTGAAAAATGCTAGACAGTCATATTTTTCAAAGATCATTAGTAGAAACACCAACAATACTCGCACACTATTTTCTGTTGTTGACAAACTGACAAACCCACAAGCGTCATTACCTCAGGAATTGGCATCTGAGGTGTCCTGTAATAATTTCGCAGCATTCTTTACACACAAAGTACTAAAGATTAGACAGACTGTGTGCAACTCCAGATTAACAAAACACTAAACGCCTCCCAAAATGTCCCCCACGTCAATCTTCGACAGTTTAGCCTCTTGGACTATGCCACTTTAACAGAAATTGTGTCGAAATTAAAGCCCACAACATGCTGCCTTGACATCCTTCCTTCAAACTTTTTCAAAACTGTTTTTCATTGCATAGCCCCAGACATACTTCAGATTATAAATACTTCCCTCCAAACAGGAGAGTTTCCTCAGACTTTAAAAACTGCAGTGATAAAAACTCTCCTAAAAAAAACCTAATCTGGATGCCTCAACCATTAGTAATTACAGGCCAATATCAAATCTGACATTCCTGGGGAAAATTATCGAAAGGGTTGTGTTTGAACAGATCCAGACTTTTCTGATGCAAAACGATCTTTTTAACTCATTTCAGTCTGGATTTCGGCCACAACACAGCACCGAGACCGTGCTTATCAAAGTCCTAAATGATATTCGTCGGAATACCGATGCAGGCAAATAATCTGTTCTGCTACTATTGGATCTCAGCGCCGCATTTGACACGGTTGATCACAACATACTACTCAGCAGATTGGAAAAGTGGGTAGGGCTTACTGACACTATTCTTCAGTGGTTCACATCCTATTTACATGATAGGGATTTCTTTGTGTCAGTCGGAAACTATCAGTCAGAACAAACCAAATTCACGTGTGGAGTCCCTCAAGGGTCAATTCTTGGACCACTCTTATTTAACATCTATATGCTTCCGTTAGCTCAGATAATGGAACAGTATGACATCTCATATCACGCCTATGCAGATGACACACAACTGTACATTTCTGTGTCCCCACATGATTATAGTCCCTTAGTCTCCCTGAGTAAATGCATTCATCAAATCAATGAATGGATGTGCCAGAATTTTCTCCAGTTAAATGTGGAAAAAACAGAGGTGATCATTTTTGGGCCAAAAAAGGAAAGGTCAAAGATAAGCAGCCAACTTAGCACAATGTCACTTACAGCTACAAATCAAGTCAGAAACCTTGGCGTAATTATTGACTCAGACCTAAAATTTGATAGCCATCTAAAGTCCGTCACTAAATCCGCTTATTACCACCTAAAAAATATAACCAGAATTAAGGGGCTTCTGACTCAACAAGACATGGAAAAACTTGTGCATGCATTCATTTTCAGCAGATTGGACTACTGCAACGGTATATTTACAGGTCTTGATAAAAAATCAGTCAGGAAGCTGCAGCTAGTACAGAATGCTGCAGCCAGAGTCCTCACAAATACAAGGAAGCTGGACCACATTACACCGGTTTTGAAATCGCTACACTGGCTTCCAGTGAGTCAAAGGATAGACTATAAAATACTACTGCTCGTCTACAAAACACTTAATGGCCTTGGACCAAAATACATGCTTGACTTGTTAGATTTCTATGAGACATCTAGACCCCTAAGGTCGTCTGGAACCGGTCTTCTCCATGTTCCAAGAACAAGAACCAAGCAGGGTGAGGCAGCATTTAGTTATTGTGCTCCTCACCTCTGGAACAAGTTACCCGAACGTCTGAAGTATGCTCAAACTGTTAGCTCCTTTAAATCAGGGCTAAAAACACTTTTGTTTAGCACTGCATATCCATAACTGTCTATATAATTCAATCTATCTGCTTTCTATTCCTCTTGTGCTTATCTCCATTGCTGATTTCAATTATTTTTATTAGTAGTAGTTTTTGTTTTATTTTTATTTATTTTTATTCTGTGATTAAATGCGATCTTTTGTCTTGGTTTTTACGTTGTGTTGATTTAAATGTGATTTTTATGGTCTTCATGTGATGTAAAGCACTTTGAATTGCCTTGTGTTGAATTGTGCTATATAAATAAATTTGCCTTGCCTTGCCTTGCCTTACCAGAAGTGGCAACAAAAACTAAACCAAAATTCCTGCATTAACAGACGATGCCTTGCAGGGCCAAGATTTTTTTTTTTTTTCTGAGACATTATTTTTGTATATATTTTGTATGTATATAGTATATATAATTTGAGGGTTTCTTATTTTTGCAAGCCATAAATATCAACATTTAACTCATTGGCTGCAATTGACAGCATTTCACACACAATCCATTTTGACTGGGAGAGGCTGGCAGTGAATGCACTCCCAATCAAGATGAATTAGATTCCTAGCGCGTTATAAAAAATAAAAGCATGAAATATTTAAATTAAATTTAAAATGGTATATATTACATATGGGTTTATCTTTGCAAAATGGGTGAAAAAAATACGGTCTTAATTTATTTTTGATCTTCCTTCCTAGTTCCCCAACATAGAGCCTAACTTATGAGTTTATGGTTGCCATCGATACGCCTTAAACTGTTGGGGGACACAGAATATCTTCTTTGCCAAAAAGTTTGTAGTTGTACTGTGTGGAATGCAATTCTGCAATCCCTGTGGATCCACACGTCGCATGGATTCTTGCCACGAAGTCCTCCATGAAAAAATCAGGAAAAACAAGTTGCAATTTTAAATGTCGCATTACATAGAAGATGAAGTAATTTCTAATGATTAAACAGGACTTAAATAGACAAAACGGTTTAACACTCATGGCCAATTCATGATTTGGCTTGTGTGGTATTAGTATTATTATTATTTTTTTTTTAGCACAAATATTTCCTCTTAACACTTCATTTAAATGAATGGTAACTATAGTCCAAGTCAAATTAGTTCATGACATTCACTTACTTTGAATATCGTTTGCTTTCATGAGAACTTAGTTGTAACTTCTGCTAAGCTACACTTGGGCTGTTACAAATTGCTTTGATACCCGTGGCAGTCAGATATAAAGAGAGTGCAGCATGCCATACGAATAACCACGTTTTCATTTTAAAATACGCCACTGTCATACAAACTCACCTTATACCATGCTCTGACATTCGACGGATATTCTCTCACCCACACCAAGTAGGTTGGCTATTTGGCTGTCAGACCCCACCAACAAGCAAGTCTCCACGTCTTGGCTGGCAGGCATGGCTAGTAGATTTCAGCACTCGAATGTCGATCAACCAATAAGCGAATAGTTCAACCCATGGCCCCCATAGGAACGCCTCCTCATTTGAAAAACATTTCCACTTGCATGTTCGTTCTGACAATGAAATAAGTAAAGAGCAAAGCACTTTTATTTAGTGATTGACATTCATTTCAATCAATATATATTTTTTTGTATTTATTTCCACATTGATTTTTGTATTTATTCTTACATTTTAATGTAATTTCTAATTTTTGTATATATATTCATTTTTATTTCTCCTTTTATTTAATTAGCTATTTATTTCCGTATTTTATATCTTATTTCTTATTTTGTATTTATAATCTTTTATATTTTGCTTTTTTAAAATTTGTTATTAATTATTTTTCTTTTTAATTTTGGCAGCTTTGGTCCTCCATATTATGAATCAATTAATCAATCAGTAACTCAATTCCACAGATGAAAACCAACAACGGGCCGCGGAAGCGAGACTGTTTTTTTAATAAAAAAAATAAATAATTTTTTTAAAAAAAAAATCACATTTTTGACGTTTTTTAATTTCACCGATATAAGAGTGTAACTGTATACAAACTTTATCTTTCAAATGCTGTGAGAAAAAAAGCCTTTTTGTTTTTCCTGTTGTACTGAACCCACAATGAACCGTGATCAGTGTTGTTAATAACGGCGTTACAATATAACGGCGTTACTGACGGCGTTATTTTTTTCAGTAGTGGGTCATCTAATTAATTACTTTTCTCGTCTTGGCAACGCCGTTACCGTTACTGAGGACGGAAAGGCATGCGTTACTATGCGTTACTATATTGGTCGAAAAGTCTGAGGGAGACGGACTCACCGAGACGACAGAGCGGGGAGGAGGCAAGAAAGTTGTGACGCCGAGCAAACGCGATGCTAGGTAGCTCCAATAATACATGTTGTAGCCGATAGCCAACAAACTACGCCCGCATGTTATGGTAGATATGGTAGACATGGTAGATATCACATGTACTGTATATAGATATAACTAGATGCAAAATGACAGACATGGCACTAGATGCGTTCGTAGACAGCCGCCATCTTAAAGCAGTAGGCTTTTTAGGACGGCTCTGTTGTAGAGAACCTTCCTAGCGAATCTAAGTAACTTTTTATCTAAAATACTTCTAAATTGGCAAAATCTTGACTTGAATCTATCTTTAAATGATGAAACAGTTTTAAAACTTTCATATGTCGAAAGTAGAGAGAAGGGAACTAATGCAATAATGGGAGCAATTTTAACAACTTTTTAACAGTTAATTCAGGGTAAAGGGTAAATTAGGGTAAAGAATTGGGCTCGGGCCAATTGTACCAAAAACCTCCACAAAAAACTTCACATAGTGTGGCCAATGTTTTTTTTTTTTTAGGGAAAAAAAAAAAAGTAATTATCACCAATTACTTTGCCAAGTAACTAATTACTCTTGCATTCAGGTAATTGAGTTACTAACGCAATTACTTTTTGGGAGAAGTAATTTGTAACTATAATTAATTACTTTTTTTCAGTAAGATTAACAACACTGACCGTGATCCCCGTATCGAGGTACGTACTGAACCGTGACTTGTGTGTATCATCACAACCCTTATATATAATATATATATATATATATATATATATATATATATATATATATATGTATATATGTATTTCAATTTGCAGGTAAGGCTCTGAATCTCCTGCCTTTGCTCTTTGTTTTGATTAAAAAACATTACACAAGGTTCATAGATACGTCTTTCAAGGTTCATTCGAAGTGACTATTTTTGGAAATCAAAAAAATATATATATACAATGTATCACAAAAGTGAGTACACCCCTCGCTTTTCTGCAGATATTTAACCCTTTATTGCCAAACGTATCACATTTGATACACCTAAAATTTCATGATTCTGAGACTAATTCAGAATTTTGACAATTCTTTTTGAAAAAAAAGAAGATGGATGCAAGTCAACACATGCATCTGTAGGTTCCATGAAAAAAACAAACAGGATTTAGCAAGGGTTATAGATATCAGAGCGCTTATTACACATATTCATTTTAACTTTTCTTTTTACAAATTTGAAAAAAAGGTTTCACTAGGACCTTATTTTTCCAAATTTTGGGATTCTCTGATAATTGCTTCATGTTGCAGGTATTTAAGGGTTAAGTATATCTTTTCATGTGTCAACACTAGCCACGTTTACATGCTGACTTTTATTCATACCTATTCAGATCATTCCGAATGGAAATTTCAGATCAGCTGTTTACATGTCACTTCATCTATTCCGATCCAGCGTTTACATGTGTCTGCCTTTATTCCGAAAGGACGTTTGACAACTGCCGTCTGACATGTGCAGATTAATCAAAACAAAGCGTCACGTTGCAAAACGTGGAGATCAATCGTCAGAGTGCTGCTGTTTTAACTTTAACCCACTTGTTGTGTTTGTGGGGTCGTATCCGCTTCTGCTGTTTTGCTCTTTTGCCTTGTTGTAGCCGGTTGTCAGCGTTTTCCACCATTTCTAATCTGGTCAACGCTCCGGTCTATTCCGGCTTCGTGTTCCTCGTTTTACGCCCGTCTAAGCGAGCAATTATATTCAATTCTTTTAACGTTTGAATTAAATACAATCTTTCCGCCGGACTCCAATTAGGTGCGCTGTGCTTGGAAGCCATGTTGCAAGTGACGTTATTTACGTCACCACGTCAGTACGGAGCATGTGCAGAAAGAACGCAACCAGACACCATTCTGCTTCCCTGTTTACATGATATAATTTTACTTCTAATCGGTTTGGGAAAAGGAATATTCCACCCCTGTGAATCGGAATGAAATTCCATTCGGTTTGGGCCTGTTCATTCCAAATGAGGTGTTTATATGGAACACATTTATTCGGTTTGAACATCTAAACCAATTGTAATTGGAATATTTGGCTCCATGTAAACGTGGCAAGTGACAAAATGAAACTTTGACACAATGAAAAGTAGTCTGTGTGCAGCTTATATAATACAGTTAATTTATTTTCCCCTCAAAATAACTCAAAATATAGCCATTAATATCCAAGCCCCTGGCAACAAAAGTGAGTACACCCGATGAAAAAATGCACATCCCTAAATGTCCAAATTGAGTACTTCTTGTCATTTTCCCTCCAAAATGTCATGTGACTCGTTACAGGAGTGCTGTCAGCATTGCTGCAGAAATTTAAGAGGTGGGGGGTCAGCCTGTTAGTGCTCAGACCATAGGCCGTACTCTACTTCAAATTGGTGTGCATGTCTGTCACCACAGGGGGAAGCTTCTTCTGAAGACGGAACACAAGAAAGCCCGCCCGTCTCATCAGACCATAGGACATGGTTCCAGTAATCCATGTGCTTTGTTGACATGTCGTCGCAAACTGTTTGCGGGCCTTCGGGCTAACCGTTAGCATTTTGACGCCACGGGGTCTTGCATGGAGCCCCAGATCGAGGGAGATTATCAATGGTCTTGTATGTCTTCCATTTTCTAATAATTGCTCCCACAGTTGATATATTTACACCAAGCGTTTTACCTATTGCAGATTCAGTCTTCCCAGCCTGGTGCAGTTCTACAATTTTGTCTCTGGTGTCCTTCGACAGTCTGGCCATAGTGGAGTTTGGAGTGTGACTGACTGAGGTCGTGGACAGGTGTCTTTTATACTGATAATGAGTTAAAACAGGTTCCATTAATACAGGGAACGAGTGGAGCCTCGTTAGACCTCATTAGAAGAAGTTAGACCTCTTTGACACCCAGAAATCTTGCTTGTTTGTAGGTGACCAAATACTTATTTTCCACTATAATTTGGAAATAAATTCTTTATAAAATCAAACAATGTGATTTTCAGTTTTTTTTTTTCTCCACATTCTGTCTCTCATGGTTGAGGTTTATCCATGTTGACAATTACAGGCCTCTCTAATCTTTTCAAGTAGCAGAACTTGCACAATTGGTGGTTGACTAAATACTTGTTTGCCCCACTGTATATTACATTGTGCAAAGTACTTTAATTTGCTTGTTTGTAAAATATACATTTCTTTTAACTCTTGCTCATTTGTTTCTTTTGTTAATTTGTTTCCTGAAATATAAATTTGTTTTATGCATTGAAGAAATGTTTTACAATTAGTAATATTGTTTTACTCTTCTCAGCAACCGACTTTATTTGAATATTTATTTATTTATTTATTTATTTATTTATCTGCAAAAATCTCCCCATATTTGAGTATTGAATTTTTTCTCTTGATACTGCAGAGGATAAAATTACATTTTTCAATTACTTTGTCACTCCTGTTAAGTGGTTAATCTGTCACACCTGAGTTGTGCAGTAGTACACACCTAGACTGAAATCATAACAGCGACTGAGATAAAAAAGATAAAAGTATGCTACATATTACAGGGTGGCAGCCCGCTAACAGACCGTGACAGCTACAAGAGCAAGATTATTGAAACACATGCAACCGAATTCTCCCCGTCTCTCTCTCTGCAACTCTCTCCCTCCCTGGAACTCTGAGTTGCTCTCTGGAACTTGTGCTCAGTGTTGCCAGATTGGGTGGGTTTCCCGCCCAATTGGGCCACTGTAAAAGACTCAGGGGAGAATAAAAATGCATTGTGCGGGTTGATATAGTTTGGGCTACTTTCAAAAAAGATTAGGGTTAGTAAATTGACTTGTGGAAGGGAAATGTCTTATTTTGATCAGAAGGTTGTAATCTGGGCTGGTTTTTATTAAACTTGGCGGGTTTTATGCTGTGATATAGCTGGAAACTGTCTTTCCCATCATGCAACCCCGGTCGTGCTCTCTGTGTCTGCAGGGTTTCCAAAGGTTTCTTATTGATTGACTCTTATTGTACTGATGATATACTCTTTTTTCTTTTTAAATTAAAAAGAATATTTATCGCTCGCTCACTCTCTCCCCCACTCACACATGCACACATGGAAATGTTTGGCAGGTGAGATTTTGATGTATACACAATCAAAGATTTTTAGTTTAAATAATCCACTTTGGGTTTCAACCCAAATTGCTGGGTCAAAAGAAGATCAACTAATACTTATTAGCATAGGTGTGAATTTAGTCAGTCCTGTTTTTGACCCAAGGAAAGGACTTAACTGTTTTAGATGCCATTAAAATCAAAAACAGGTTTAGCGGATGATGTGTGTAAGTCTGAGGCAGCGAGTTCAGCCGGAGTGCCACGTGTCAGCCGCTAGTGTCTTTTCTCTGTCTGCCCTGTAAACCGAGCGTCAAAGCGTTCCCCCCAGGAACACAACATCCCCCACTTTAGTTCCGTGGGTGAATTATGTACTAGTATAGGATTTAGTGATCGCTACACAGGCCCCCCCGAATTCACCCTCATAGGACGCCAGGCGTAACATGACCGAACACGACGATCGGGTGGATGTCCGGGATGCCCAGGCGTGGGACAACCGACCTGAATGAATGAGTGGACATACAGGACAAAGACGAGTAGCGCGTTGTGCAGTACCACCCAGTCGAGGCTGAGGAAGAGGGTGACAGGCGTGGCAGTCTGAGTTGCCCAGCCGAAGCAGGGGACGAGGGCGACTGGTGGAACGAACTAAGCAGACCAGTTGAACAGGAGCAAAGGAATCGCCGAAACCAGAGGAGAAGCGATGTCCTCGTCGTCTAGAGGCGGCGAAATTGGAGAGACCGCGTCGAAAACGTTCATAGGCAGAGGCAGAGGAATGACACCGGAGACTCACGGAGTCGCAGGCACTGGAGCGACGGTAGTGGCGTAGGCATCCACAAACGCCGACACAGAAGCGACGTCAGTGGTGGCCAGTGACGCTGGCACATGATTGACGTCATCTTGAGCCTTGTATACATGTTCCCATTGGCAGAAAAGCAATAATGCGTTGAGCCTTGATTGGCGCCGAGTACCCGGGCGCAGACACAACGTGGTAGAAGTGCGTGGTATCATCGGAATTACCACAGAGGCCGAACAGCGCCTCCACGCACGTGAACCACAAATCTGCATCAGACTCACAAAACGTCGACAACTCGAGAAAGCCAGTGTCCGCCATTTCGTTCAATGTTCTTACTTAGCCTCGGAGACTTCGGAGGGGCAGACATCAGGGTCACCACTGTAGTGGATGATGTGTGTGAGTTGGAGGCAGCGAGTTGAGCCGGTGTGGGTTGAGCCGCTCGTGGCTCTTATCTGTCTGGCCAGGATACCGCACCTCAAACAGCTGCATTTAACTGGAGACTGCTGTGTCATCTTAAAAAACAGTTAGGTTAAAATTTGTTCTGTTTAGGATCATCCATCCATCCATCCATCCCTCCATCCATCCATCCATCCATCCATCCATCCATCCATCCATCCATCCATCCATCCATCCATCCATCCATCCATCCATCCATCCATCCATCCATCCATCCATCCATCCTTCCGTCACTCCCTGTTAGCCTTGGAGGCAATACGTCCTGTCTGATTCACCGATTCATCATAGAGTACTGTCTCGCCAACCTCAAGTGTCTAACCACTTCATTACCATCTGATGACCAAGCCAATCAGGAGCGAGAGGCAGGAGCTACAGACATGCCTAGTGGGTACAGGTTTTCCTTCCAACTACTGAAGAGGACCCATTTTATTGTCCTACACAAGTAATCAGTTGATTGCAGTCAGGTGTGGCTTATTTTAACAAAAACCTCATTGGTCAAACTGTCTGTGCGTTTTCAGTAGTAACATAAACCAGGACCCACTTGGCCCTTTGTAGAATCAGTTTGACACTTGTGCTATTGATGCTTCAAAAAGAAGATGGGATTCAGGATACCAATAGACTTATGACAGTTGAATAAGGCCATCATTCCAGACAAGTACCCGTTGCCCAGAGTACAGGAGTTCACGGCCTTTTGTCGTGGCTCATGACACTTGTGCTATTGATGCTTCAAAAAGAAGACGGGATTCAGGATATCCATAGACCTATGACAGGTGAACAAGGCCATTATTCCAGACAAGTACCCGTTGCCCAGAGTAGAGGAGTTCACAGCCTTTTGTCATGGCTCAAAGGTTTTTTCAAAGCTCGATCTGTGGCAGGTCAACATTTGGACACACTCGGGGGCCTTCAGATACATACAGTACGCATGCCATTTGGTTTGAGCTCAACACCCAGCTGCTTTTAGAAATTCTAAACATCATTGCTGGGTTTACAAAAACGGCAGTCTACTTAGACGACATAGTGGTCCCCACAGCAGACCAGGCCACTCATGATGCCCATTTGAGGCCATGGGGAAATGTCATGTCACCCTGAATGCAGACAAATGCCTGTTAGCAGCAGAGGCTACAGACTTCCTTAGGTGCGGCCTGAATTGTGCCCATGTTGTCCAGTGCTTAGGCAGTGCAACGTATTCCAGAGGTCCTAGAATGGTTCTTTGTATGAGGTTGCTTAATTTCTGGGGATGATCGCTTCTTGCATGTGTTTTCTAGCCCACTACAACAGCATCCATGTGCCACTTACTGAGTGTGAATGAGCCATGGGTGTGGTCTTCACAATGCTCTGCTGCATTCTCTGCTCTGAAGGACCGGCTAACATCCCCTCTGGTTTTGGCATATTTTGATATTAACTGCCCAACTCTCCTGACTGATATTAACAGCCCAACTCTCCTGACCTATGAGGCATCTATGGCAACAGTTGTTGCTGTCCTTTCCCAGCTGCAGGGTGGAGAAGAAAGATCAATTGCCTTTACATCTTGTGCTATTTCTGAGACGGAGCAATGCTACTCAGTTGGCGAACGTGAAGACCATCAAGCCTTAACTAAAGTGCTAGCCATACCTGGCATATGACACAAGCCGCTACGACTCCACCGCTGGGCCGATCGCCTCTGGCAGTACGACTACGATCTTGCATTTACCTCAGTAAGAGACAATGTTGTAGCTGATTTCCTTTCTTGTTCTATGCCAGCCCAAAAGCCTTCTGTCCAACCATACTTGTCTAGAGTGGTGAATGGTAAAAGGTGTAGTAAAGGGTGTGTTCCAATCATAGTGGGATCACACTCTTCAGCCTCCCTGGGAAGGTCTTTTCAGGGGTACTGGAGTGGAGCGTCTGTCAGATAGTCAAATCTCGGATTCAGGAGGAGCTTTATGGTTTTCGTTCTGGCTGCAGAACAGTGGATAAGCTCTATACGCTCAGCAGGGTTTTTTGGGCTCATAGGAGTTTGTCCAACCAGTCTGCATGTGGTTTCAGAGAAGGCGTTCAACTGTGCCCTCTGCGAAGTCTTGTAGGGCAGTGCTCTGGGAGTGTGGGATACCAGAACACCAGATACAGGGGGTCCAGTCCCTCTATGACTTGTGTCTGAGCTTGGTCTAAGCAGCCATTTCCAGTAAGGATCAGACTCCGGCACGGCTGCCCTATGTCATTAATACTGTTCATAACTTTTATGGACCGAATATCTAGACGCAGCAGAAGCATTGAGAGGGGTCTGGTTTGGTGGCCTCAGTATTACATCTCTGCTTTTAGCAGATGATGTAGTTCTGTTGGCATCATTAGGCCAAGATCTTATACTCTCACTGGAGCGCTTCGCAACTGAATGTGAAGCGGTCTGAATGTATCTCCAAATCGAAGACCATGGTCTTGAGTCGGGAAAACATGATCAAGTGAGGGAACAATAGAGCAGGAGATCGAAAGGGGTAATGGTGCGGCGTCTGAAGTGATGTGGACTCAGTCTGCTGACCCGAAAGGCGAAGCTCCATATTTACCAGTCGATCTACGTTCCAACCTTCAACTTGCCTATGGTCTAGAGCTGTGGGTCGTGACCGAAAGAACAATATCCCAGATATAAGCGGCTGAAATGAGTTTCTTCTGCAGGGTGTCCGGGCTTGCCCTTAGAGATAGGGTGAGAGGCTTTGTCATCCAGAAGGGCCGCGGAGTATAGCTGCTGCTCCTCCGCATTGAGAGGATCCAGGTAAGATGGGAGGAGGCCGGGGGGCCGACCCAGGACACTCTGGGTAGACTTAGGGAGGTTTTCCCAGACCAGCCAGCCAGGGAAGGCCTTGGGATCCTCCCGGAAGAACTGGATGAAGTGGTTTGGTAGAGGGAAGTCTGGGCCCCTCGACTGAAGCAGCTGCCCCACCGACCAAGCTTGAATACGAGAGAGAAAATGGATGGATGGATGGATGGATGGATGGATGGATGGATGGATGGATCAATGGCTCAATCTAGGGTGGCTTAATGTTCCCCGCTTGGGAGGAGCTCACACCTTCACATCTAGTGGAATCAGCTAAGGTGACTCATTTGCATCCTGGTCACTTTGCTCCAGATGTGTTCTGGATATAATTGGCTGTTGCTATCCTCAAGTATAAGCCCACTCTCATGGTGGGCCTTTGGGGCTGTGGGGCTCCAGTGCAGAAGTGAGAGTGGGAGGGGGGAGGGGTGTACGGGCTGATGTGTGATAGTGTGGGCGTGCGCTTTCTCGTCCTATTCGCAAAGGCTGGTTGGGAGCAACTCGAATGGGCTGGGGGACTGCCATGTGGCACGGATGGTGCTCCATCAGCTATGACTGCTGGGCAGGGGGCACTCTGAGCTTATTGTTTGTAGAATGGGGAAGGCAGCTTCAGGCCCGTCCGATGGCTCCAGCGCAACAGTTTCATTCTCCGTATGACTTATACACACGTTAAAGTGGGTTTACGTACATACTAGGGCTAGGTGCCACTAGACATACAGTATAGTGGTACAGTATATAAAACTGTGTTGCTGGTGACGGTGCCAGAATCACAGCGCTAAAAGTAGGATGTCAACTAAATAGTATTCACAGGTAACTTGCCCTAATAGTGGGTTCCTCTCTTCCCATTACTTACATGCCTTGCACACTGACCTTACCTGATCACAGTTATCTGATCCCTCTTCCCTCTTCACAAGATCCTTCAGTGTTACTAGGCATCCCCTCCCCATATGGTGTCCCCTTGGTAAGAGTAGTCATATCAATACAACCTTAGGTCCACAACATTAGGTCTCATATATATTTACAGCTGTTTTTTATATCACTATTCCACTGTATTTTAAAAAAGGAAGACTTAGGACATGCCGGATAGACACTATCTTTCTTTTAGTTGACCGAGAAACCTTTCTGGATCTTCTCAGAAAAGCGAATAAGCGCGTTTGAACTGAAAGTGTGGGTACAGTGTTTTTTTCGGCGACAATGACGATAACAAAAATATTTCATGGCGAACAATTTCTTTCATGACGATGACGTGTCGATGCCGAGCTAAAACGTGGCTTGGGAGACTAGAACAAAACGTGACGGATGCTAGTTTTCATCTGACGAGACGACGACGAGATAAAAATCCAACATCGTTTTTGTTATATATTTACAATGCGTGACATTTTCATATTTACATGGAGTACGTCGGCTTGCATCATGGCAGTGTTTGGGTCGTGTCACTCACGTGAGATGTGCTGCGCCACTCCGTCTATGTGTTTAGTATGTGTCTCAAGCTAGGCTGCGTTCCATCTTGCTTGTTTGGAAACACATTGAGATCTGTTTTCATATCTTGGCAAGAGAGAACATGGAATCTTGTTATAGCCTTTAAAGGTCTGTGCTGAGTCAGACGCTAAATGTAAATCCTAGCGTTAGCGTAGCATTCGCATTAGCTTCAGAATAGTGAACATCCTCCATCTAAAACATTGGCCAGTCTAAAGCAGAGCCACTTGGCTTTTCTGGTCTGTAAGTCTAGAGCAGGCATGTCCAAAGTCCGGCCCGGGGGCCAAATGCGGCCCGTGGTACAATTTCATCCGGCCCGCAACCTCTGTCATAAAATCCATAACGTCTGGCCCGCACAGACTTAATAAATTGAGCAGCATATGAAGTAGCTTACACTAAATTCTGTTCCTCATTTACAGTACCTACTAGAGGGCAGCAGCACTCTGAGTGACATCACTGCGTGTGACGCTTTACCCCCAATTTTCTAAAATGGCGACAATAAACAAAAAAAGGAAAGTTGACTGTGATGGCCGGCACTTCAAGGGTAGGTGGAAATTGGACTATTTCTTCACTGAAATACGCGTGTCTGCCTCATTTGCCAGGAGACAGTGGCTGTTTTTATAGAGTTCAATGTCAAGCGACATTACCAAACGAGACACGCTGGCATGTACGACAAGACTGCAGGGAAGGAACGCTACGAGAAATTGAAGCAACTTGAAGCTAGTTTGTTTAACAAAAAAAAAAAAAGTGAATATTCCACTACATGTTTCAAATGAATCAAAACACATGCTTAAGACTGTTGAAATTATAATAAAAAAGCAAATGTGAAACAGAATGGGTTGCTAAAATTTGTTCAAATACATTGTTGTTTTACATAAAGAACCTCAGCCAAGGTCGGCCCCCCACATTTTTGCCACACCAAATCTGGCCCCCTTTGCAAAAAGTTTGGACACCCCTGGTCTAGAGGATGTAAAACGTCCTGAAAACGTTTAAATTTACAGTTCGTGGCTTCTAGATGGGTTTAACTGAAAATAATTATAAATAAATAAATACATTTCCTGCTGGGTGTATATTATCGTCACGTTGTCCTTGTAGATGCAACAATATGTGCTCGTCTGTTTATTTTAATTTGAAATTGTTGGAAACCTTTATGTAAGTACAGTATATGCAAATTATATGTTACCAAATTATTGAATATATTTAAATATGCAGTACTTTTGTGCTAGATGGGTTGTTGTAAATTGTGCACAATCACAGATATGTTGGCATAAGTATTGGCGTTGGAAGAAGGAAAATTCTGCAAATTTAATTGTGCATTGTGTTTAAACATAGACCGTTTTTGTTCTTAAGTGCATAAACAATATAGCACTTGTAGTTCTCAATGTTGTTTATTGTGCTTTCTTGTTTTCCTCATGCCATGTATTCCTATTCAAAACATACATCAATAAATCAGCCTACAATTAACTGGCCATACTTATATAACGCTGCGTTACTCTTTTAATTATTAATTTGTTACATTAGAATGCTCATTAGAACATTGAGTTACCCTACTGTATATTTTAAAACTACTGTAATAATTGTAATTATGTTGTTGGAGTGGTAGAAGTAGTAGCTTACTAGTATTAAGCCATTCCTTCTCAAATAATGAGCCCATTCCGCCCACCCCCCATAGGAGTTGCAAAGCGATGCCTTGGAGGTAACCAAACGAGCACGCAGCAAAGAGCAGGAGATATGATGAGCAAAGATGAGGAAATATGATGAAATGTATTTAGCGTTTGGCTTCACTTTGTATACTGGAGGAGACGAGGAAAGACCAGTATGTTTTCTGTGTCTAAAAATGTTGGCAGCGGACAGCATGAAGCCTAATCAATTAAGACGTCACGTAAAAACATTAGACCCCAAACACATTGATAAGTCGCTTGATTTTCTTCAGCGAAAACGTGTCGAATGTTCATAACTACCGTCCAGCTTTGTGACTGGTACGTCAGTAAACCAGTGAGCACAGTTAGCATCATATAAGGTGGCATATCAAGTTGTTCAGTGCTTGATAACTCAAAACCATGGTAAAGGAGCTGTTACTGCCTGCAGCAAAAATAAAAACTGTCTCTCTGTCCAATTACAGTGTCGTTTTTGTTCAATTAATTGTTTTTTCGGTCAAATTGTTTGGCATGTTGTACTCTAAATTAATATTGCTCATCAATTTAATTTTATTATCATCTATTGCTTTTATTTATTTATTTATTATTTTTTAAAATCAGGATCAAATGGTCCAAAAGTGTACATTTGTGTATGTTTACAGTTTGGATGTGGCTTTTTTTTTTTTTTTATATTTGCGATAAATTGATGCACTTTGTCTTTTCTGTTACCAACAAAATAAAGTTAGACTTTAATGTAAGTTGATCTATAATACTTTTTTTCTTCAATCTTAACAAGAACAGAATGTTATGCAGAGGTGAACTTCTAATTTTAGGGACACATGATGCTATTTAACACTGGCGGCTAAGATTTGTGGGGGGGGGGGTGAAATGTTTATGTCATGGGGGGGGGGGGGGGTGTAACAATAATAATAATAATAATGAATTAAAAAAATAATAATGAGAAGCACTGTATCACTGTATTAAGCCAATCTGGTAAAAATGACAAATATGCGATTTTCTCCTCTTTCTCTATCTTTCCCCCAACTCAGCTCTCTCTCTCTCTCTCTCTCTCTCTCTCTCTCTCTCTCTCTCTCTCTCTCTCTCTCTCTCTCTCTCTCTCTCTCTCTCTCTCTCTCTCTCTCTCTCTCTCTCTCTCTCTCTCTCTCTCTCTCTCTCTTTCTCTCTCTCTCTCTACTCCACCCCCCACTCCTCCTCCTCACCGTGTGCACACACATACGCACGCACGCGCACACAGCTTGTCCTGTAATGGCTGCCATGGCTTATTGTTTGCATCCTGCTTTGTCTGCAGCGCCATTTTAACTCTGCAGGAGGAGGGGCAGCAGGCAAGTTAGCATAACATTAAAATCTCAAGGCTGCAAAATGTTACCACCATGTGGTATCAACGCATTTAAACATTTAAAATTTCGATGCAACCTATATCATTATTTCTATGACTATTTAAATAGTCCTACTACTAAATATCATTAAACAATAAAGAACCCAGCAAAGCATAAAGTTCTCATGATTTGTAGCGTGTTCCGAATGTTCTGCATTAAAAAATTAATTATTTGGCGCACCAATCATACCCAGCATAATGTAGTGTAAGAAATAGGGCAAACAGTTTCGTTGCCTTTGATTGTCCTTCCTTTAATCTGCTCTGGAAAATTGGCAAAGTAGCCCACGACGTGTGAAGTGAGAAAACAAACAAACACACACACACACACACACACACACACACACACACACACACACACACACACACACACACACACAAAAACATGTAGTGTAAATGCACTTTTACAATTATTATTAATTGAAATAATAGTGATATTAATAATGATAATTATTAAATTTATTTAATTAATTATTGTTATCGGTAGTAGTCGTAATAGTACCAGTGGTGGTATAATCATATTCATAAAAATAATGCGAAAGTTGTCAAAGTATTGCACTTTTAAGCGTTACAAATTGTATAAATTAGCCAGCATTGCACAATTGTCTCCTGTTTGAATAAAAAGCACCTCAGAAATCATTTTAAAAACAAAATCAAAAGCCGCTAATATATATGTATTTAAATTTTATTATCATATTAGTAATCCACTATGAAAATATACAATAAATAATTTCCATCTCACTATTAAAGAATTTCAATAAATATGGTTTAAAACGTGAATCAACAACACGGCTTCACTCCTGATGCCGTGACAGCAAGAGATGTTTTTTTCCCCTCCATTTCATTTCAATAATTAGGATTTTCAAAAAGCAGTCCAGTGAGTTCCTGAGAAATTCGGATTAAAAAAAAAATCTAATAGCTACGAAATATTTTATTGTTCGTTCACATTCCTGAAACGCGGGGACAGGAGAAAAATAGTAATTTATGAATTAAAACAAAGAAAACGGGAACGTCATCCCTCGCCTATATGCTCCGTATAGTATGTGCCGTGTCGAAAACAGCGTGGCAAAAGGTTGAAAATATAGGTTGGAAGTCTGCAATTTCTTTCTGAATCCATTCAGGAATATTGTTGTGTTTTCCTCAACAATATTTCTGCAGAGAGACCTCGGAAAATATGTTAATTATTATTAAAACTCAAAAGTTGAGATGCTGAAGGTCCATGGTACACAGTGTGCTTGTGAACAAGTCGAAGTCCTCTTCCGAAAAATCCACCGGGCTGTCCAGAGAACTCTGAAGGCTGGGTGACATGCAGACCTCCCCGGCAAAGAAGGTCAGGTCAGGGAGCTCGGAGGTGGCCGAGGAGGAGGAGGGGATAGACGAGTTTGGCTGCTCGCAGAAAGGTGGATCAGATACTACGACTGTGCTGGTCTCGCTCGTGCAATCACTCGAGTTTTTAGTAGTAGACGGCTCCGGGGAGTGGTATTTGGCAGCAGAATCACAGGAAGCAGAAGCATTCGACAGAGTTGGCAGGTCCGGGTAACTCGATAGGCCTCCCTCCTCGAGCGTGGGATGCGCATTGTCCCCGCTGTCATGGGCGTGGGCGGCGGAATCAGCGGCCGAAGATGGATTACTGCTCCCCGCCTCGCCTTCCGATAACTCCCCGGTGCCAGATGCCTCGAGCGGCTGGCTTGAGTATGGTGATGAAGCATCCGCGCCTTCGAGCGGCTCGATACAACTCGGCTCGCCGGATTCCTGGCATCCTGCTCCACCTTCGCCACCACCATCTCGGTGGTGCGTTGTCTGCCGCTTGTGTTTCATCCGCCGGTTCTGGAACCAAACTTTAACCTGCCGCTCGGTCAAATCCAAAAGCGCCGCAATCTCTACCCTTCTGGGTCGGCAAAGATACTTGTTAAAATGAAACTCCTTCTCCAGCTCCAGCAGCTGCGTGTTGGTGTAAGCGGTGCGAAGCCGACGGGACCCCGCTCCTCCGGCGTCCAGGCACGCCTGATTTGGATCTGAATGAGACGATTAATAAAGAACACGGATTATTAAAATGTGTGATGAATGTATTAATTTTGTCATTCTTTTTATGCTATACTGCAGGTTTAAATATACGGACCATTTTGCAAGCTTCAAAATAATTAAGGCTGTGAACCTCCGGCTCGTCAATTTAAAATAAAACACTGAAATATATCGTAAAACGCGTCCCTGATTTTAAGCACTAAATTAAACAACCAGAAATTCCGACAGAGAGACAGAAAGCCCAAAATAACGGGGAAACTTATGCACTAAAATGCTTCGCTTCAAATTATAATTTTTAAAATGCTTCACCGCATGAAGTGCGCCCGTATAGGGACTGCATTTTTTGTGGAATCAGAGAAACTTAATATTAGATCAAGACATTGGGAATAGTAAGGAAAGAAAAGTGAAAATTGTCGTCTGTTAAAAGAGACCAAACCCATTAAATCAAAGGCGCGGAATCGTTCAAGAAAAAGAAAAAAATAGTGTGAGCGCTTGCATGCGATGTGCCTGCGTGTCGATAGGAAACAAATATTAATTGGATACATTCTTATATGAAATTTAATTTGAAGCCGAACAACATAAACGATTTAAGGCGGTTCTAATTTTACACTTGTGTGTATAATTGCACCCAACCCCCACCCACATGTTTTGACGCTATGCGTCACCATAATATAGGTATTCAATATAGCTATACCTTGAGCACAAATGGATTCTATGTGAAAGCACAACAAATGAAAATTTTAATTACGCAAATTGAGTAATAATATGAATAACTGATGTATATAGAAAACCTCATTAAGGCTTACGCATGTGTTATATTTAAACCATATTTGTTAGCATGTGTGATAGATAGATAGATATATGTAAAGTGCATCTCACCCTTAATGTAGCTATTTTAAGAACGATGTATGACAGCGTAAAGCATGCGGTGCACAGCATAATGCAGTGGTTAAAATGGCTCCCCTGTTGATACATCACCGCATTGCACAAGGCACACATAGACAACAGTGAATTTGAGACAATGCCATCTTAGGTGGCATGCATGTATGCAATGGTTTATGTGGAGATAAACGGTGAGCGATCGGTTTTAACACTTGGAACTCATCTTTCACGGCTCCAACATAAACAGACACATCCCGGCAAATACTACCGACCTGTGGGTGACTCAATGCCCGCCGAAGCGTACCCGGAGGCTGTCGGCGTCGGAGATGACGCAGCGGCCGGGATGGTGGAACCAGCAGCACTGCTAGTACTGCAGCCGGTTTTGATGCATTTTTTAGATGACTTCTTCTCCTTCATCCAGGGGAATTCATGAGCCAGCGGTCCTGCGGTAGAGGATGCGTTTGGGGCGGGGGCCTGGCCAGGCGGGCAAGCCTGCTGGGTAAGTCGGTGGTGCGTCTGGGGGCCATCGCTATTAGAGGTTCCCCGGTTCCGTTGGTTCGTTGATGCTGATCTTGGATGGTTGGCTGTGCAAGGGCTGAGGCTGGGGATGGTGTTCTCGAAGGGAGGCGGAATTACTGTCGACTCCTTGATTGATGAAGTTTGAAATGACTCCAGGACGGTAGGGAAGGACGTCAGGCACTCTGCTAGCGACGGTTGGCTGTTAATAAAACCGATCTCTCGTTCGAATTCAAAATTCATAGCTCCTTCAAACAGATATCACTGTCAAACGACGAGCCCTGCGAAAAATCCCTTCCTCAAAATAAAAAGCAAAACACGCGCACACACGTACACGCACGCACACAATCATGCAGGCACCTAAAGCAGTGAAACAGCTTGAAATTAAATCAAAATAAAAATGGCACGGGCACACAAGCTCCAGCGGCAATAGCGTCAATTCGTGTGGGAATATGATAATTGTGTATATTGGTGATATTACTAGCGTATGTGGACCTGGGTAGGCTAAAGTGAAGAACTATGGGGTGAAAATGCAGCCAATTCCTGGTCACGTGACCCGAAAGAACCAATAAAAAGCCTAGGCCTGGCGGCGGCGGTGACTGTGGGAAGCTGCATAATTATTTTGTATAAATGTGGTGAACGGGGCTATACCACAAAACACTGCCATTGTTTTGTCACACCGGGGGTGTATTCAGTGGCAAGAAAAAGCCTAAAGGCTACCGGTGGCCATGTGGACAGTGTAGGCGACGTGTCGGTGGATCTCAGGATTGGGTGCAAACAATAGAACATCGCTGGAACATTTATTTTTTTTTTTTCTTGTAGCCAATGACGGTTGACGATCGCCAACATCGCTTTCAAAATTGCTCCATTAAAAATACTATCATAAACACCCAGACCATTATTGAGAAAGAAAGAGAGGATGAAATAGAATTACCCTGCACGGGGATATATTGGAGATGGATATGATTTCTGCATAAACAGTAGTGTGTCTTAATTGTTTTTAATCTGTGTAAAAGGTGGGAATTGTTTATGTCAAGAATTTTGTTTGTGATGTTGTTATTATAATCATTTATCGTCTTTTCCAGAGCATAACATCAAAAGCTCAACAAATCCTTCAGATAATCCATATAGTGAGATAAAGTCTCTCTCTTTCGCTCTCTCTCTTCTCTCTCTCTCGCTCACTGTGAGCCGCGTGTAAAAAATGTTTGGTGTGTTTACAGAGGGAGAGTTCACAGCGAGGTCGGTTTGCAATTGCAGTTAGAGTGCATGCACCCTGTTCGGTCTAAGAAAACATTAATGCGAAAATCCGCATTTGCTTTAATTGCAAGAGGGTGGTGCCATTGAACCACTGGGACGCAAATTGTGACAGTTTATAAAAATTAGGTAGTCAAAAACTTGCAAGAGATATTTCAGAAGGGCCCAGGGAACTCCGGGTGGGTGGCGGTGATCAATCTTCTTTTGACTGCAAGGAGTCTGACGCAGCCCCTGTTTCCCCCTTAATAACATGCAAAGCTCCTATCCACTCCACCTATTTTCTTGTAAAGATTCACTGCGAATTTGTCGTGCTTAGGTTATATCGTAATATTACATAAACTATAACCCACGAGGGCCACCTCCAAATTTGGTTTTGCTCCTACTATAGAGTTGTCTTCGCCACTTATGAGGGTTTTAAAGAAAGGGCAGAAATGCATGTGGGAGTGAGGGCAATTGAGCGAAGCCTGCAATGAATAGGCCGGCTGGATTTTGATACAACGTAGAAATGTTTTTTTAAGAACTAGATTTTCATTTCAGTTTCTCTTTTTGTGTTGCGTTGTTCAGTTTCTTATTTGAAACGCTGTATTTGTAACATGGAATATGTTTTTTGTTTTGTTTAATTCAACAGTTATTCTGTAATATACATGTATTGCAGAATACATTTTTATCCATACAACGTGTTATAAATAAATATAAGTAAATGAATAATGCACATCTGAGAAAACCTGCATAATGAAACTGTTATTTGGTTATTAAATAACACACTTTAACGTACTGTATACCGTACGTACTATATGTAGTAGATTTATTTGTGTTTGTATTAAAAAGCTATTGGCACATTGGTCGATAATAAAACAATCAGTGTTTCTAACCTATCCGGGTTCGCACATTAGAGGCTCAGCCTGGCTCCATTTTAAGTAATGGCTGCATAGCTGGAGCCAAGTTCCCTGTCTGTTTTTATGAGGCAATAAATTTACAACCGATCTCTGCTTATTGGTGTTTTTATTGTCTGTTAGTCCAAGGAAAATGTAATCGGAAGTACGGCCGTTATTTATTGGACGTTGTGATTTACGTCTCAAGAAGTTTCACACAAATTGGAGGTGAGTCAGAGAGAGGGAAAGAACTTCAACCGGGGTGAAGCTTCAAACCACAAGATGACATCATGCTGTTTTTAAGAATCAGGAGAAAGCTTCAAGGAAACCGTTAGAGTAAATCATTTGCTCGGAGAACAGGAGGCATACTTGTGAAATTGCATGAGAGCATTGTCCATAGGCGGAGTTTGCCTTTTTTTTTGGGGGGGGGGGGGGGGGGGCGTTTCGGGGTCATCAACATGTTTTATGTTGATTATGTATGTTTTTATATCATTTTATATATATATATATATATATATATATATCATGCAATTATATATATATGTATGTATGTGTAAATATATATATATTGAGCCTGCCCGTCTCATCAAACCATATATATATAGGACATGGTTTCAGTAATCCAAAACTGTTTGCGGGCTTTCTTGTGTATCGTCTTAAGAAGATGCTTCCTCCTGGGGTGACAGCCATGCACACCAATTTGATGTTGAGTGCAGCGTATAGTCTGAGCACTAACAGGCTGACCCCCCAACTCTTCAATCCCTGCAGCAATGCTGACAGCACTTCTGTAATGAGTCACATGACATTTTGGAGGGGAAATGACAAGCATTACTCAATTTGGACATAGGATGTATGTTTTTTCATAGGGATGTACTCACTTTTGTTGCCAGGGGTTTAGATATTAATGGCTATATTTTGAGTTATTTTGAGGGGAAAATAAATGAACTCTATTACATAAACTGCACACAGACACTACTTTTCATTGTGTCAAAGTGTCATTTTGTCAGTGTTGTCCGATGAAAAGATATACTTAAATATCTGCAGAAATGCGAGGGGTGTACTAACTTTTGTGACACACTGTACGTCATCAGCCCGAGCATCCATTGTGCGCATAAAACATGGCGCCCTCTGTAGGTCAAAACATATACTAAAGTTTTAAATCAATAGCAATATTCTATGTGTTGCTAATAAAATATTTTAGCAAAAGAGAACTGTGGCTGTATAAAGCTTACAAGTCTTTAAGTCCAAGGTTTCCTTTAAACGCTACTTTAATCAAGCGAATAATATACAAATAAATTACAAAATACTCACACACGGGCTCAAATGCATTGATATGCATTGATACTTGATATGACGCGGGCCATCAATGGAAAGCAACTTCGGAATGAGCGTGTTAGCGGCGATGAAACAGATTTGTTTTATTTCCTTTTTTAATAATTATTTAATAATAGTTTCTTTTATACCTTAAAATACTTCCAAAGAGCAGACATGTTGGCTGTGAGCCAGTAGTGTTTTGATGACATCATCACAAGTGGACTAAGGTTCTTCACACTTTTCGGTGGTACACTTTCCACCTTTAACCTAAAAAAACGAAAATGCAATTTTAGCTATTTTCAGCAGAAAGTTTTCGGCACCGAATTTTCGGTCACAGCTCTAATATACAGTGGTATGAAAACGTATCTGAACCTTTTGGAATTTCTCACATTTCTGCATAAAATCACCATCAAATGTGATCTGATCTTTGTCAAAATCACACAGATGCAAATACAGTGTCTGCTTTAACTAAAACCACCCAAACGTTTGTAGGTTGTTATATTTTAATGAGGATAGCATGAAAACAATGACAGAAGGAGGAAACATTAGTACAGTAAATGAACCCTATGCCCAAGGAGACTTAAAGAGCAATTGAAAGCAATTTTTACCAAACATTTTAAGTGAGGTGTGTGCCCAATCACTGATGAGTGGTTTAAAGCTGTCCTGCACACTATGAAACACACATCTGGTAAGAATTGTCTTGATGAAAAGCATTGTCTGAAGCCAAAAGTTCAGCGCAGAATACTCAGAGAGGTAAGAAGAAAAAAAAGAACCATCTAGAGCAGGGGTCCCCAAACTACGGCCCGCGGGCCGGATACGGCCCGCAGCCACATTTGGTCCGGCCCCCTGAACAAAAAAAAAAAAAAAATTGTAAAAAAAAAAAAAAAAAAATATATATATATATATATATATATATATATATTTTTTTTTTCAATAGAGTTATTCATGTCCTGGCTTTTTTCTGTGAAGAACTGAGCAATGGTTATTTGGTTATTATCTGTTTAATTAATACAGTATTATTATATTATATTATATTACATGATATTATATTATATTATATTATATTATATTATATTATATTATATTATATTATATTATATTATATTATATTCAGGGGTGCACATAAGTGGTCCGCACATGCGTACTGGACGTAGACAAACGCGCTGGCTCTCAACGGCTTCCATACGCTTTTGCATACCGATGGCTGACTACTCTATTTGCGGCGGACACGAGAAAATAACTTCTCAAAATGTCGATGAGGCAGGCCACACTGAGTAATTACTTCCGTGTTCCCCCACCCCCGTCAAAAGACAGACAGACGACAGAGACGTCACCGGAGCTACCGAAAAAAAGGACTTTTGCTGAAAAGTGGCTACAGGAGGTACCATGGCTAGAAGCGAATGATGCTCGCACGGAAATGCGGTACAAAATGTGCCGTGAGAATCCCAATGTCGCCGATTAGAGCAACGCATTTTATGTAGGGTCAAAGAATTTCAGCCATCCAAACTTTGAAAAGCACGAAAAAAACAGAGAGCATGTGGCAATTAAGCAAACTATCGATGTCAAACAGGACCCCACTCGCCCTATGGACATGTGGCGGAATAGGGCGGAATAAAGGTAATGAACAGCGACATGCACTGACAAACGTGTTTTTGCTCGCATTTTACAAAGCTAAACAGGCACGTTCAATGAGGTCTTATGAGGAGGACATCCCACTTTTAAAAAGGCTTGGAGTTAATGTGGGAGCCGCATAATGCCCTTTATTTTGAATTGGTGCTTTTATGTTTATTTCTTTACATTTCACTTCAAAGTAATGGCAATTTTGTTGTGCCAGTTGATGTTAATCAAGCATTAACTGTTAATATAATTAATCAAAGTTAATTGGCTTTAAGTAAAGCTTGTCATAAATTTATCGCATCAGGTGGGTCGGCTCTCAAGCTCAATGAGGACCAAGTCACATCTCCAGGTCCTCCTCTGAGAACCTGGGCAAAAAAATTATGTGCACCCCTGATTATTATATTATATTATATTATATTATATTATATTATATTATATTATATTATATTATATTATATTATATTATATTATATTATATTATATTATATTATATTATATTATATTAAGGGCTGTCAAAGTTATCGCGTTAACGGGCGGTAATTAATTTTTTTCATTAATCACGTTAAAATATTTGACGCAATTAACGCATATGCCCCGCTCAAACAGATTAAAATGACAGCAGTGTCATGTCCACTTGTTACTTGTGTTTTTTGTCTCCCTCTGCTGGCGCTTGGGTGCGACTGATTTTATGCACCATGAGCATTGTGTAATTCTTGACATCAACAATGGTGAGCTACTAGTTAATTTTTTTGATTGAAAATTTTACCAATTTTATTAAAACGAAAACATTAAGAGGGGTTTTAACATAAAATTTCTATAATTTGTACTAAAATCTATCTTTTAAGAACTACAAGTCTTTCTATCCAGGGATTGCTTTGACAGAATATTAATGTTAATGCCATCTTGTTGATTTATTGTTATAATAAACAAATACAGTACTTATGTACAGTATGTTGAAGGTATATATCCGTCTTTGTCTTATCTTTCCATTCCAACAATAATTTACAGAAAAATAAGGCATATTTTAGAGATGTTTGAATTGCGATTAATTACGATTAATTTTTAAGCTGTGATTAACTCGCTTAAAAATTTTAATCGTTTGACAGCCCTAATTATATTATATTATATCATACTATATTATATTATATCATTTTTATTTTATTTACTTTGGTTCCGTGAAGAATCCAGAAAGGGTTATTTGATTGTGGCTTTCTGAAAAACAATACATTTTTACATTTAGGCACTCCTGCAATCGTCACACTTTTTCTGTTACAAACTGACCCCGGCCCCTCATCAGAGAAGAGAAGGGTTATGTGGCCCTCACAGGAAAAAGTTTGGGGACCCCTGACTTAAACACAATACGCGTTCTGGAGTGGCCAAGTCAAAGTCCAGACTTGAACCCCATTGAGATACTGTGGCATGACCGAAAGACAGCGATTCATGCCAGACATCCCAGGAATATGACTGAACTGCAGCAGTTTTGTGAAGAAGAATGGTGCCAATATTAGTCCTGATCGATTTGCCAGACTGATCTGCAGCTACAGGAAGCGTCTGGTTGAAGTTATTGATGCCAAACAGGGGGGCACAAAATATTAAATGTGATGGTTCACTGACTTATTTTCCCCCCTCCTGTCATTGTTTGCATGCTATCATCATTAAAATATGAAAACCTATAAATATTTGGCTTGTTTTAGTTAAAATAGACACTTTATTTTCATCTGTGTGATTTTGACAAAGATCAGATCACCTTTTGATGGTGATTTTTTGCAGAAATGTGAACATTTCCAAAAGGTTCAGATACTTTTTCATACCACTGTATATGTTACGGATGTAGCGAAAGCAAAATTCTTGGCCGAAACCAAAAACCGAATATTGGAAAACACCTAGCCGAAAAACTGAAACTGAGAGGCCGAAAAATGCACATGAATAAAATTAATTTTGTATTTCATTTTCAAAAATGTTTTCAAAATTATGTTTTATTATGTTCCAATGAATGCCCTTTGCCTTGGCATTAGTTCTACAACCCCGGAGGCTCGAGAAATTTAGTTGAAAGGGGACAATTCTGAAATCTCATGGGCAGGAGCAGATCCACAAGGGGTGTAACAATTAGTTGATGTGGATCAAAACTATATCAATTAGTTAAACACAAATAAATGTAATTCAATCAAAATGCAAAATAATTTTAATTAAAGTATTCCGTTTTGTTAAAAATGTTTTCTCTAATGAAAAAAAACGGATGTTTCATCAACAAAATTACCATACGCATAAAAACTACTTTGTACTTTTTAAAATTTCTTTATGTAAATTGGAACTGATTGTGTCCAAGACAGATGTATTAAAGAGTTGATTATAGGAACGTGAAATATTTTTCACCCCGCAAAAAGTTCCTGCCCCACTCCATAAATATTTTTCTAGATCCGGCCGTGCCCATGGAAGGGTGCGTTCCCAGCAGCAGTGAGTGCTATTGTTGTCATAGCATTCTGTTTGGTGGACGTAGACACACGTCACAGCCTAAGAAACCTATATAAATGCGCTTTTTGGGGGATACTCGAAAAATGAATCTCACGCCTCCATCTGCTAAGCTAAATGAGATCTCGATATACAGTGGGGCAAATAAGTATTTAGTCAACCACCAATTGTGCAATTTTTCCTACTTGAAAAGATGAGAGAGGCCTGTAATTGCCAACATGGGTAAACCTCAACCATGAGAGACAGAATGTGGGGGGAAAAAAAACAGAAAATCCAAATCCAAATTAGAGTTGAAAATAAGTATTTGGTCACCTACAAACAAGCAAGATTTCTGTCTGTCAAAGAGGTCTAACTTCTAACGAGGTCTAATGAGGTCTAACGAGGCTCCACTCGTTACCTGTATTAATGGCACCTGTTTTAACTCATTATCGGTATAAAAGACACCTGTCCACAATATCAGTCAGCACACTCCAAACTCCACTATGGCCAAGACCAAAGAGCTGTCAAAGGACACCACAGACAAAATTGTAGACCTGCACCAGGCTGGGAAGACTGAATCTGCAATAGGTAAAACACTTGGTGTAAAGAAATCAACTGTGGGAGCAATTATTAGAAAATGGAAGACAAACAAGACCACTGATAATCTCCCTCGATCTGGGGCTCCATGCAAGATATCACCCCGTGGCATCAAAATGATAAGAACGGTGAGCAAAAATCCTAGAACAACACAGGGGGACCTAGTGAATGACCTACAGAGAGCTGGGACCACAGTAGCAAAGGCTACTATCAGTAACACAATGCGCTTCCAGGGACTCAAATCCTGCACTGCCAGACGTGTCCCCCTGCTGAAGAAAGTACACGTCCAGGCCCGTCTGCGGTTCGCTAGAGAGCATTTGGATGATCCAGAAGAGAACTGGGAGAATGTGTTATGGTCACATGAAACCAAAATAGAACTTTTTGGTAGAAACACAGGTTTCGTGTTTGGTGGAGAAAGAATACTGAATTGCATCAAGTGGGAGAACTTGCACAATTAGTGGTTGACTAAATACTTATTTGCCCCACTGTACGTTTGGAACGTGTGGAACTGTAGTTCAAAACAATGACAGAAAACGATTTAGTTCTCACAGAAACTAGAAATATATAAATAAGACTCTGTGTTTTCTTGTGCAAGTAGTGGAATTGAGGGAGAGCCAGGCAAGTGGGCCAAGCTTTAGCGGCGACGAAGCCGAGCGAAGTCGCTCCCAACCGGATTAAACGTTAACTAGCAGAGGGGGTGTGGAAGTCGTGGAAAAAATGTGACAAAAAGAGGAAGTGGTCATGTCATGTATCAGTAATGTACTAAACCACAGCAAATGCACATTTTATGCATTTAAATACTATTTGTATACTGTTCGCTTGATTTAACTACAAACTACACACACACTGGCTCAAATGCACTGTACTCAATGTGACACGGGACATCAATGGAAAGCAACTTCAGAACGAGTGTGTAGTAGCGATGAAGAAAACTAATTTCCTTCATGTAACAATTTATATTTTTTTGATACCTCATAACGCTTCCAAACTGCTGACATTTTGGCTGTGAGCCAGTAGTTTTGCTTCTCGCCGTGTTTTGATGATATCATCACAAGAGGAGGTTCTTCTCACTTTTCGGTGGTAACTTTTTGGTCTTTTTGTGTTTTTTTGTGTGGCAGGGTTCCTACTATCCTCCTTGAAATTGTTTAGTGCAAGTAGAAGTGATATAGACCCTCTAGGGCTGTGGCAGAGGTGTCATTCAACTTGCAAATATGTATAATCACAAAAGTTGTGTTTAATGAAGGTTGAAAGGTTTTAAAGCATTGCTATAATGACAGTAATGTTACAGTCCAACCTAACTACATTTTTACATTGCATTACATTGCAAGTTGTGCTCTGCTCTTCAAATTAACAGTTTGTAGTTTATGTTTGTGTGACATTCATTATTTTAAAGCTTCCGTATGTTATGTTTATGTCATTTCAGTTTTACAAACTACGTGCTCTTGTCAAGCAAATTGAGACAACGGTAAAGCTCATTCAATAATTTTTATAAGTTTGAAAAATCGATACTTATATATGAATTGAGCATTTGTCTTTTTGTGTGTGTGTGTTCGTTCCCTATGCAATGAACTCCAAAACAGCGAGACAAATTTGGACGAAATTTTACACAATTACTTTATGTGTCCGAGAGTGATTTTAGATGGGTTTAATCCCTGTAGGCCTCCATTTAGTATGGAAGATTAATTTGAAACTCCAAAAAATAGCATAGAAAATCCGTGATTGTGGAGGTGACAGCGCCGTTTTTTGGGCAAACGACGCGTCTCATGCAATTGCAATGTCACAGTTGGTTTTCAAACTTTGCCGTTTCATTGAAATGTGCTGCAATCATATGTTCTGTCTTTGAGTACTCCACAGCAAGATGGATTAAAAAAGAAAAACGTACACTTCTCAGGAATATTATTAAGGGATTCATTTTGGCTGGATATTCATACGGTAGCGACTTTTATTTATTATGTGTTATGCCCGCAATGGTTCATGGGTAGTTGTTTTGTTCAGGTATTTTCTGTTCAATAAAAAGCTCTGTCTCTTGGGGCCGTGCAGTGTTTGGGGCACAAGAGCGGCAAGAGTGTGAAACATAAAACTGTCTCTCATTCTTCCTCATTTCACTCGCCACAATGCTGTACACAGTGATGGAAAAGTGATTGCACATTAACCCATTAATGGTGTCCTTTTACTATTACTACTTTACAGCTGCATCTCTAAAGAAAGTATGTCTTATCTGCCATTCGTTGTTTTGCGTACACAAACCCAAGCAACCCCGGGCCATACTGGTAGTTTACTCAATTTTTTTATAAATTTGGCACTTTAAATTAAATGGTTCAATGTTCAAGAACCGTTTAAGCACCAGAACCTTTTAAAAAGAACCGGGTTGTAACCGTTAGTGGATAAAACCCAGGTGCTACCCAACCCTACTTTTAATAAACCAAGGGAACCTCCCCTTGCACTGGTATCTTACACAAGAAATCCATGTGCTCGAAACTCACCTTTATTTTTTTTAGTGGAACATCTTTTGTGTTGTGGGCATGACTGACTGAGAAGTTTTTGTATATCCTGAGATGAGAAATACATTCACACACCTAGGTGAAAAAAAAACTGTTGAAGTGGGTTGAAAAGGAGGGACTACTGAGCTGTGCAGCCACGCCATTATTCAAAACCAAAATGAATCTTCGAATTGGGCCAATTTTACCAAGTGTACCAAATTTCATGGCTCTATAAGATGTCTAAGTCCCAAAAGAGATCTACCTCCGTTAAATGGCGAACAAAATGTCGTCATGGCAACTGACAGAGACATGTGGGCATGGGCCTTAAAATATAGTATTAGGAATGGTCTTGTAATTACACTGACCAACCTGAATGGAGCTGGACATGCATAAGTAAAATTTATAACTTTCTGTTGCCACTAGTTGGTGCTGTAGGGTCGATGTAAATGACCCCTACAAAACCTTTCAGGGTATGACTTTCATCAAACACGGGAAGTTTGGCACATATATGTTGTATATCTGCCAAGTCATGACTGTTCAAAATTTGTGGTGAGACAAAATGGTGACGGTCATTTTCACTTTCCTGTTTGGACCTCTCTGCTTCAACAAAACCTCCATATATTTCTTCTGGCACCTGAACATGTGTCTTAAGGCTCCTCTGATGCAGGTTTGAGGTTAATTATTTTTTTTCCTTTGGAGGAGGAGGCTGTCTAGTAAAAAGGGTGTTTCCTATACCCAGCAGGGGGCGCCATGCCTAATGGATAATATTTCAATGCAGTCTTGTTCAGGCTGGGATACCTCTCATACATGCCTGATATGAAAAACACTGAACCTTGGATCAGGGAGTTACAGTATTAGTCATTTACTGATTTTGGCGTGTTGCCAAAAAAAAAAGGCCGACATTGGCACCTTGCCCAGGAAAGGCCTGTGAATAAAAACTCACCATTTTAATAACTTTAATCTGATATGTGTCATGAACAGTCTCACCAATTTTGAGGAGGATCCAACTACGTAACTTCCTAGGCACCATTGTCTCAAATGTGCACCCTGTAAATAGACTAAAATTGCATATACTTTTTTCACTGTTGGATTTGGGATATGGATGCAAGAGACTTTTTGGTGCGGTTTTCCACAGGATATCGACTCCCCAATTTTCGTCGCTCTATTGGAAATAAATAATAGGAGAGGCCTTTTTATAAAAAAATCTAGGAGGCGATGTTGAGCCAATTTGTTACAGTTTTTCGTAAGGTCATAAAACTATCAATAATTCGGCAATTTTTGGAGTGCCTTTTAATAGGTGACTGGATGCTATACAAGGAGAAATTTCAGTAACTGGTACCAACTCTTGCCTCTGAATGACTTCTGCATAGGTACTAGCATTCATCATTAAAGTTTATATCTGACCTGATTCTAGATATTCACTGCATTTTTATAGAATTTTGTGATTTTATTAATGTGATTTGCTCTTCTTTCTTCTGAGAGAATGTTAAAACAGTCACTCAAGCTCTAAATAAAGTAACATTTTATTAAGGAATTGTAGGACAGACAGATCTATAAACAATCAAATAAAAAGTTGCTAAAGAGCAAAAAAGAAGTCATTGTTTTTCAAAAAGTATTGTTTTTTTCCCCCCTTAGGTAGTACATTGTCAAAATTCTACAGTATGCATGGATGGATTACCAATTCCCGCCCATTTCCTGTAGGAATCTAAAAAGTAATTATTTCCTATCAAAATACAAGAACTAAAAATGAAACTCCCATACAATCGACAAAGAAGAAACATTGTTTTTTCTTTCGTAACAGGTAAATGCTAGAAAATTACATTTCCCCTCAATATAAATACATGACAGATAAATAATGATAACGCAAGGAGTGTTTTTTTCCCCTCAAACTGGCTATAACAAATAAATATTTATATGAATGTTCATTTCAACTCACATTTGGAAAGACCCTTTGATTGAGGGCACTTCCTTGAAAATAACATTTGATTAGATTTTTTTTTTCTTTTTTCTCTGTAGCCTTTAAAATGTAAACTCTAAGTGCAACAATGATGCCCAGATGCAAAACGTATTTTTGTAAATCGTACTTTTAAAAAACATTTGAGAATATTTCTAGAACATCAAGGAGTTTTAAGCGCGCCTGGCACACTTAATGTGAGTTAATTATCTTTACAAAGGTTTCCTAATGTTTTGCGTATTCTCTCAAACTCCTTTTACAGATGCCTCAAACAAATAAACCCAATATTTTAAAAAAATGTGCACACAATTCTGGGACAAACATTTTTGTTCAAATATGCTGTATACCCTGTATCCATTTAAAAAGTAGAGCTATGCAAAGAAACAACAACAACAACAACAAAAATACATATAAAACAATTGATGCCCACCTATTTATGCAAACCTTTCCATTAGTTAAAAAGGGGGGGGGGCACTAACATAAATAAATAACATTCTCAACTCTATACCCTGTATCAACGATGTGCGAAAATAAGGTATTAAACAAATGTTTTGACAATGTCAGCAGCTGGTGTTACCTGACGGCACATTCCTTAATAATAGGAAACTACTGTAGCTTATGTAGCTTAGCATTGCTGTGTGTGGAAAGGATAGCATGCTAGAGTTTTTAGCAGCATTGCGTGTGTGTGTGTGTGTGTGTGTGTGTGTCTGTCTGTCTGTCTTTACCCGATCGTAACAGGCTACCGGATCATGACGGATTGCTACTGCACATGCGCAAACCAACGCAATTTTGCACGAGTAATGACGGCAGATATAGATACAGTGTGTACTGTACGTACATGGTAGATTAAAACAAAAACAAAAAAACAAAAAAAAAACCAAACAAAAAAAACATTCTTCTTGCTATGTTTTTGAGGCGGGGGGTGATAAATTAAAAAAAAAAAAAAAAAAACATCCAGTGATTATGCCGTATATAAAAGTAAACACAATGCCTTCAAATGTTGAAACCGTTTGTGTAGAACATAAACTATACAGTGGTACCTCTACTTACAAAATTAATTGGTTATGGAAGTAGTTTCGTCACCTGAATATTCTGTAATTAGGGACGCGTTGTCCATGTAAATGCCCTAATCCATTCCAAGCCCCCCAAAGTTTAGACATAAATCTTTTACAATGCATAAAAATGCATCAAAACGTGGAACAAATACATGCTGAAGCCATGGTACATTTTAACAATAATGCTGTTTCTTATCAAAGACTGACTCAAAAGGCTATAGCTATCTGAAAAACCTTGTAAACTGCTGGCCAAAAGTATTGACACCCCTCCAATTCTGTCAGATAATGCTCTCTCCCAGCATTCTCTCAAATTTCTCCCAGAAAATGATTTCAGTTACAATTGCTTTGGTGGTAAAATCTTAATTTATTTTGCTTGCAATGAAAAAACACAAAAGAGAATGAAAAAAAAAATAATAATAATCGTTATCATTTTACACAAAACTCCAAAAAATGGGCCGGGCAAAAGTATTGGCACCTTCAGCCTAATACTTGATAGCACAACTTTTACACAAAATAACTGCAAACAACCGCTTCCGGTATCCATCAATGAGTTTCTTACAATGCTCTGCTGGAATTTTAGACCATTCTTCTTTGGCCAACTGCTCCAGGTCTCTGAGATTTGAAGGGTGCCTTCTCCAAACTGCCATTTTCAGATCTCTCCACAGGTGTTCTATGAGATCCAGATCTGGACTCATTGCTGGCCACTTTAGAAGTCTCCAGTGCTTTCTCTCAAACCATTTTCTAGTGCTTTTTGAAGTGTGTTTTGGGTCATTGTCCTGCTGAAAGACCCATCACCTCTGACGCAGACCCAGCTTTTTCAAAATGGGCCATACATTATGCTGTAAAATTTGTTGGTAGTCTTCAGACCTCATAATGCCACGCACACGGTCAAGCATACAGTGCCTGAGGCAGCGAAGCAACCCCAAAACATCAGGGAACCTCCGCCATGTTTGACTGTGGGGACCGTGTTCTCTTCTTTAAAGGCCTTGATTTTTTCCTGTGAACTCTATGTTAATGTTTCCAAAAAGCTCTACTTTTGTCTAATCTGACCAGAGAACATTCTTTTTTTTTGGCAAACTCCAGCCTGGCTTTTTTATCTCTCTGGGTCAGAAGTGAGGTCTTCCTGGGTATCCTACCATAGAGTCCCTTTAATTTAGACGCCGATAGATAGTACGGGTTGACACTTTTGTACCCTGGGACTGCAGGACAGCTTGAACTTGTTTGGATGTCGGCCGGGGTTCTTCATCCACCATCCGCAAAATCTTTCGTTGAAATCTCTTGTCAATTTTTTCTTTTCCGTCTACATCTAGGGAGGTTAGCCACATTGCCATGGGCTTTACACTTATTGATCATACTGCGCACGGCAGACACAGGAACATTCAGGTCTTTGCAGATGGACTTGTAACCTTGAGATTGCCCATGCTTCCTCACAATTTTGCTTCTCACGTCCTTAGGCAGTTCTTTGGTCTTCTTTCTTTTCTACATGCTCAATGTGGTAAACACAAGGACACAGGACAGAGGTTGAGCCAACTTTAATCCATTTTAACTGGCTGCAAGTGTGATTTACTTATTGCCACCACCTGTTATGTGCCACAGGTAAATAACAGCTGCTGTTAATTACGCAAATTAGAGAAGCATCACATGATTTTTCAAAGGGTTCCAATACTTTTGTCCGTCCCATTTTTGAGTTTTGTGTAAAATGATAATGATTCCCCCCCCATTCTCTTTCATGTTTTTTCATTACAAGCAAAATAAATGAAGATATTCCTCCCAAACCATTTGTAATTGCAATCATTTCATGGGAGAAATTGAGCATTATCTGACAGAATTGCAGGGGTACCAATACTTTTGGCCAGCAGTGTATAAATCACCCTAGGGACATTGAGGAAAGTAAAAAAACTTCTTTTGATTAATAGCGGATTGCAAGCAACTTTCAGGTGCATATCGCCATCTAGTTTACAAGAATATGTTGCACCCATGCCTTCACCTTTACGATCTATAAACTTAATGTCTTTCAAGAATTTAAACGAGGGGTGCCCAAACTATTCCACATAGGGCCGCAGTGGGTGCTGGATTTAATTCCTACAAAACCCACAGCGGCCCTTGAGGACAGGTTTGGACACCCATTATTTAAACAGTGCAGTTTCAACAGTCTTCCTCTCCTCTAGTCCCAAGTAAACCCTTCAGAGACCATTCTGACCCCCCAGCCCCCAAAAAGAAGGGAAAATGTATATTTGAATCTAAAACATACATATCTATATGTCCCGTCATCCCTTGAGAGAATATGGCTGATTTGCGCATGTGCAGTAGCAATCTGGTAGCCCCTCACGATTGGGTAGTGACAGTGTCATTCTAAGGGATCTATGTTAGCCTTGGAGCATTTCAAACTTTGGAGTGGAGTTTGTGTTGCAGATATATAAGGAGAATCGTACAAAAAGTGTTACCACCATTGGAAGGCATGTGCTGTTGTAATATATGGAACACAATGGGATAGTGATTAAATCTGGATCTACACAGATATTCACGGCAGAAGGCGAAAAGAGACAGAGGATCACAAATCAGTGTTTTTATGCACTTACTGTAGAGGCGAACTCCAACTCTTCTGCCTTCTCTTAGAAAGCTCTACATACTCCTTCCGAATGACAATAACAGGCCTGACGGAATGACAATCAGCAATTACCTCAGTAAATCTCTATTAGATGTTCCACTATTTCATCTGGGAGACCTGTTTGTACATGGGTCCAATACAGTAGACCGTCATGTTCCGAGCACCTCACCTTACCAATTTTTCACTATATGAGCAATGTCACAAGAGAAAATGAGTCTCATTATGTGAGCAAATTTTCACTCTGCCAGTGCTCCTCAAATAGTAGGGCGCGGAGCGACCCCGGGGGTGGCACATGTGACCTCGGCGAACATACTTTTATGTAGTACTAGAATAAAGTGTAAATGCACATGCAAACAAGAATGCGCAGCAAAGAGCAGGAGATATGAAGAGCTAAGATGAGGAAATATGACGAAGCGCATGTAACGTTTGGCTACACTTTAATGCAGCGGGATAGGAGGAAAGACCAGTATGTTTACTGTGTCTAAAAATGTTGGCAGCAAACATCAGGAGGCCAAATCAATTAAGACAGAAAATAATTGAGAAACACTGCACCATATGAAACAATCCAGAGAAGCCTTTCTCTCGCTTGGCGTGTCCAAGTGCCCTTGGATCCCGCCAGGAGGCATGCGAGCATTCTCTTTTGCTTCGTCTCCCCAGGTGCCTCGGTGTCCCGCTACGTGGCATACGAGCATCTCATGTCAACGGAATCCCCCTTCTGCCCACCTGCCACTCATCCTCATTTTCTCTGGTTATAGAATTTTGCATCGAAGTGCTTTTGAATCATTTGTGCTTACAAGTCAACATTAACCATGTACCACAGTATACTTGCACCCAAAATTTTGTTTTGTTCATGTTATGTTATTAATTCCTTTAATCTTATGGTATACTGTATGTACATACATACATAAATACATCCATCCATCCATACATACATTTTCTCCCGCTTATCTGAGATCGGGTAGCGGAGGCAACAGCTTCAGCAGGGAAGCCCACACTTCCCTCTCCCCAGCCACTTCAACCAGCTCTTCTTGGGGGATCGCAAGGCATTCCAAGGCCAGCCGGAAGACATAGTCTCCCCAGCGCGTCCTGGGGCGGCCCCGCGGCTTCCTCCCAGTGGGACGTGCCTGGAACACCTCACTAGGAAGGCTGAGTTCAGATGCCCAAGGCATCTCATCTGGCTCCTCTCGATGCGGAGGAGCAACGGCTCCACTCCGAGCCCCTCCTGGATGACCGAGCTTCTCACCTTATTTCTAAGGGAGAGCCCGGACACCCTATGGAGGAAACTCATTTCGGCCTCTTGTATCTAGGATCTTGTTCTTTTGGTCAGGACCCACAGCTCGTGACCATAGGTGAGGGAAGGAACGTAGATTGACCGGTAAACAGAGAGCTTCGCCTTTTGGCTCAGTTCCCTCTTCACCACGACGGATCGGTGGAGAGTCTGTGTCACTGCAGATGCGGCACCGATCCACCTGTCGATCTCCCGTTCCATTTTTCTGTCACTCGTGAACAAGACCCCGAGATACTTGAACTCCTCCACTTGGGAAAGTACCCCATCCCTGACCTGGAGAGGGTATTCTTTTTCCCAACTGAGGACCATGATCTCGATTTGGAGGTGCGGATTCTCATCCAGACCGCTTCACATTTGACAGCGAACCATTCCAGTTAGTAGAAGGTCACGGCTCGATGAAGCCAAAAACACTACATCATCTGCAAAAAGCAGAGATGTAATATTGAGGCCACCAAACCAGATCCTCTCAATGCCTCGGCTGTGCCTAGATATTCTGTCCATAAAAGGGCTGTGCCTAGATATTCTGTCCATAAAGGTTATGAACAGAACCTGTGACATAGGGCAGCCTTGGCGGAGTCCAACCCTCACTAGAAACGGATCCGACTAACAACCAACGGATCAAACTCTGACACCGGTCATACAAGGACCAGACCCCCATATCAGGGATTCCGATACCCCATACTCCCGGAGCACCTCCCACAGAACTCCCCGGGGGACACGGTCGAACGCCTTCTCCAAAACCACTGTATGTATGGCTGCTTTTTCTCTCTTTCATCGTGTTCAGCTGGCTCGCACTTTCAATACATTGCTAGAAGACTTTGGTGGGTGGTAAGTGCTTGCATTTTAGTAACATTGTTTTTTATACGTTCAGTTTATTTTTTCAAATCAGTTAGCCTTAAAATGATGCCTTGAATTGGTACTTAGGCGTAATATGTGGGGTCGTGCAAAGTGTCGCAAGCATTAAGTGGAAATTCATTTATGTTTTATGGAGAAAATCTATTCATGTTACGAGAACATTTCAAGCTTTGTCGTGGTGTGCTCGAATCATGACGGTCTACTGTATTTGAATGGGATCTCAGTCTCAGTTATTAAAAAGAATAACTATATATTATACACTTTTTTCACAATAATTTTCTTAAATGGATGGAGATTGGTTTACTTTAAAACTGACTTTTGTCATTTGAAAGCTTTCATAATAAGTTTTCTAAGCTATATAATTAAGCCAAACGTCTCACAAGTTGGCCAATACAACACATACTATACTTATTTGTTCTTAATTTCTGTATTCACCCATTTCATGGATAACTCATTATCTTTGGGATCATGAGTAAGTTGAGCTTAATCCTATCTGAGTTTGGGCAAAGGCCTAGCTAACACCTAAGATTTGTCAGCAATCATTTGCAGGAACATAGAACGAAAATTCATACTTTCAATTATTAATTATTATTCAATTAACCAACCAAGTTTGTTATTTGAATATGGGAGGAGGCCAGAGAACTCAGAGAAAATTCATGAGCACACTATTAAAACATGTAAACTCCACAGAAAGACGTTAAAATTGATTTACACAGCTCTCCTAATTATGAGGCAGAAACTATATTCTTTTCTCAGTGTAATGTACATTGACATTTTGCAGATAGCAATGGGTAAACTGTACGGCCAAAAAATTGATTCCTCTCCAAGAAGGCAGTAAAACATAAACGACTGAACTGCTTCTCTCTGTCTCTTTTCTATATCTAATGCCGTCCCTTTTTCTACAGGTGAATCCCTTAGTGTTAGTTAGGCCTGTTTAATGAGTCACATTACTTGCTCTGTGTGGTCTTCCTTCTTTTTCTTCCCAGTGCTACAGGTGAGTGAGCTTGGGTGCATCTTGGATTCTGCCCTGAGTCGGAGTATGGTGCACTGAGAGCTCTGTATATGTTGCATGAGTAGGTGGGTCACAGGTGCCAGGAGGTACAGTTCCACTCACATGGTGCTGGTTAGTGGCTGACATGGGGCCTGCGCCAGTATATTCCATGGTTTGGTGATGGGAATGTGTAGGGCCAAGGTGATTTAGGCCATACATGGAGGGCCCAGAACCAGTTAGTGGTTCCTGGACATAGCTGCCACTCCCCACATATACTGGACTAGCCTGCATGTTAGTGGGAGTTCCAAAGCTGGTACTGTTGGCCTGTACAAGGCCGTGGTGAGGATGTGGCTCACTGTAGTCTTGATCTTGATGACTATACTTCTGTTGTGGGGGACAGCCCTTCATAGGGAGAGTAGAGTAGGTAGTGGACATGGAATAGGAGACTCCTTGGTGGGATTTCCCAAATGATGGAGGAGACGGGGCATCATACGATGACACTCCTGCCCCACCTCCCACAACCATTTGGTGCATTGAGTTGAGATAAGTGGCGGAGGATTGCATGGGCAGAGGCGGTGAACTGGTCGGGGATGGCCCTCCTGAACTGGAACTTAATCCCTTGGACTTCTGGTCCTTTTTGTACTTCATCCTTCGGTTCTGGAACCAGATCTTGATCTGGCGCTCAGACAGGTTGAGCAGATTGGCCATCTCTACACGTCGTGGACGGCACAGGTAACGATTGAAGTGGAACTCCTTCTCCAGTTCAACGAGTTGTCCGCTGGTGTAGGCTGTACGCGCTCGCTTTGAGGATGCTGATGACCCACCAGTAGGACTCTTCTCCCCACCGCTACCACTCTCACCTCCACCTGATGCTGCTGAGAGAAGAAGTGATCAAAGGAAGTTTAATAGGATAATAATAGCGGTATCCAAATAAAAAACTAGTGAATTTTAAAAGCAACAGCATGCGAGCATATTAATGATGATATGACATGTCATCCAACCTGAGTTGGGTATTAATTCTGTAAAATCTTTTTATTTATTTTTAAAAAAAAATGTTTTCTTTCTAAAGGCTTGGATTATGTTTGAAGATCGTCACTGTCGTTATATCCCACTTATCCGAATTTGGCTTGCCGGGGCAGGAGCCTCAGCAAAGGAGCCCAAACAGTCCTCTCCCCAGCCACTTCCACTAGCTCGATTGGAGAATCCCAAGGTGTTCCCAGGCCGACCGAGAGATATAATTCCTCCAGCGGTCCTGGGTCGGACCTAGGGTTTCCCCCAGTCGGACATGCCTAAAATTCCTCCTGATGGAGGCGTCCAGCAGACATCCTGATCAGGTGCCTGAACCACCTCAATTGGCTCCTCGACATGGAGGAGCAATGGCTCTACTCCAAATTCCTCCTGGATGATCGAGCTCCTCAATCTATCTCTAAGGCTGAGCCCGGCCACTGTGCGAAGGAAACCCATTTCAGCCGCTTGTATCCGTAATCGTGTTCTTTCAGTCATTACCCAAAGTTCATGGCCATTGGAGAGGGTATGAACGTAGATTGTCCTGTAAATCGAGAGCTTCGCCATCCTGCTCAGCTCCATCTTCACCAAGACAGACCGGCTGAGTGGCCGCAATACTGCAGAAGCCATCCCAATCCGCCTATTGATCTCACGCTTTGACCTACCCTCACTCGTGAACAAGATCCCGAGCTACTTGAACTCCTCCACCTGGGGCAGGCAGTCACCTCTGACCTGGAGCGAGCAATCCTCCCTTTTACGGCTGAGAACCATGGCCTCATACTTGGAGGTGCTGATCCTCATCCCAGAGGCTTCACACTCGGCTGTGAACCACCCCAGCGAGAACAGAAGGCCGCTGTGCGATGGAGCCAAGAGGACCACATCATCTACAAAAAGCAGAGACGAAATCCTCCCACCACCGAACTCGACCTCCTACACGACACGGCTGCGCCTAGAAATTCTGCCCATAAAAGTCACGAACAGAAGTGGTGACAGAGGGCAGCCCTGGCAGAGTACAACCCTCACCGAGATCAGGTCTGACTTGTTGCCAGCCAATTGTTTAAAAAAATAACAATCAGATATTGTAAGCAGTTACTCATTGCTTGAGTAATTTCTTAACCGAATATCCTTTTTTACTTGTACTTGAGTAAATTTTTGAGATGTCTACTACTACTTTTACTTGTGGAATATTATTTTCAAGAAACGCTACTCTTACTTGAGTCCGAATTTTGGCTGCTCTAACTACCTCTGCTGATTGCTTAAGACAAGTGAAGGGTTGCTGTAAAGATTTTTGCACGTTCACTTTCCGGAATTTAGGAATTACAAGATGCACAAGACACCCCACTTCAAGTTGCAATTTCTCAGAGATGGAAGTCATTGATTGATATGTCATTGGGTAGCTGAGACTGTACTCTTTTTCATTATTCTAAAAACTCAAGTTTTCAAAAACAAGTCACTGTGACTCCATTTTGTTCTGCAGGTCTATACTTGAGTATTTTAACTCAGTACTAACAAATTAGTAGTACTATTTTCTTTTAGTGCAGTATTTTAATCTATAAAATCACAGTACTATTACTTGGTTACAAATTATAATGCTAACTTAATCATTTAAAGTACTTTCTACTTTTACATTAGCATTTTAATTACAAGATAACAATATGCATACTTGGTTTTACATTTTGGCGGCTCAACCAACCTCTGCATCTGACATGCAGAAATATCCATTGATCCATTTTCAACACCGCTTACCCTGCTCAGGGTTGCAGGCTGCTTTAGCATATCCCAATTGACATCAGCAGAAAGGCACGACCTCAGTCAGTCGCAGGACAAAAATCACACCATGACTAAGTGGTAACCAAACCTACTCTTCCTGTACATAAGTCAGATGAGTGCACAAGTACACCTTCAGTGATATTGTGTGCTGAAATTGAAATCCTGCATTCATTGGTGAAGAGACCGTGCAGACAGAGCCTAGTATCCCCTGATATTAGTTGTCAGCACTTAATAACAGTGGCAGTTATTAAGAGACAAGTAGCCTTTTACTGGTCATAGGCAGCTAAATTACATCTTGGCCATAAAGACAAACCCCCTGCAGCAACAACAGCTGCAGCTGATAGAATATGAGCAAAAATCACGTAAAGGCAGCATTAAATTCAAATTTTGTCAATACAATACTGTTATGTCCTCTGGTCTTATGTTGACTACTTTTTGGGTTTAATTTCTTTCTAAGATTGTACATTGTTCATCCGTCCACAGGATGTCGCTATTCTAACTCAGAATCTTAAGTTTTTCTTTGGTATTGCTGTTTGCGCTCGGCTTCCCCTAGTGGCGACTTGCTGTAAGCAGCAGGCAGAAAGAACTTTTTATTTCAGTTGGAAAAGAGGCCTTGAGGTGTTAAGACGTTGCACACCTCCTCTGCACCATACATCGTTGGGAACCCTTGACAAAACAAAATCTGTAAGTTTGTACGTTTTAACAGTGGGTTAGATGTAATTTTGGTGTGTCTATTCTGTTATTTTGTTGTTATTTATGTGGCGCGAACCCACACGTTTTTGTGCTAAGCTAAAGTAGCCACTTCATTTCATTTGCTCATAATGGAGCCAGTTTTCTGTTATTTACATAAACATGTTATTGTATAGAACCTTTTATTTTGTGTATAACATTGGTGTTTTATGTATGTTTCAGTTTTACCACACACACACACGCACACACGTTGACACAAAGAAATAAATGAGAGGAAGGAGTTCGGGCCTCCAAGTTTCTTTGTCGGTTTAGCTCGCTGCCAAAGTCGAGTAGCCATACGCTCGGCTGAGGGCAGAAGAGTAAAAAGATTTTCAACACATCAAGCACCCAAGATGTCTCAACAAGAAGTTTCACCACCTATCAGCCAAGTGGTCACCAGGTCGGAGGCCAGTCATTCTCATTCTTCACGCCGGTCCAGAACGAGTCAAGCTGCTGCACAAGCACGAGCAGACGCCGAAGCTGCCTACGCCAGAGCACGGTACGCCAAACGCCAAATCGACATGGAGGTCGAGAAGGCACGCATCGAGGCAACACTACACGCTCTGAAGACGGAAGGTGAAGCAGAAGCAGCGCTCGCCGCAGCTAAAGTTTGGGAGGCGACTTTCGAAGAAGAGGAGCGCGCCAAAGTCGACCTCAGCGAGCAAGGGGTATTTTCCAAGACACCCCCCTCCATCAGGCGTGCACAAGAGTATGTGCATGCTCACTTTGACGACCAGCGTGTGCAAGCAGATGGCACACAAACGCCAAACACTGAGCACCTGGTTAGGCACAATGACTCTCAACAACCAGAAAATAGCCCAAAATCAGCTGGTGCTTTTCCACATGTGCGTCACATCGACATCGCTGACGAAGAGCATCTCCAATCTCATCGTGGGAGAACGGACATCTCACACCAGCCTACACCTTCAGCAACCCCACAAAGTGAACTGTCCAATTTAGCAGCCTATCTAGCACGGCGTGATCTGCTGACATCGGGGTTCAAGGTTTTCGACAACCGGCCAGAGTCCTACCTGTCCTGGAAGTCCATGTTCTGCAACGCGACGGAAGGCCTCAATCTCAAGCCCAGCGAAGAGCTCGACCTTCTCACCAAGTGGCTCGGCGGGGAGTCTCTTCAACACGCTCAGAGGATCAGGGCGGTCCACGTGAGTAATCCACAGGCAGGTCTCCAACGTCTGTGGCAGCGGCTAGACAAGACTTATGGCTCTCCAGAGGTAATTGAATCCTCACTCTTCCAACGGTTGCAGACTTTTCCAAGAATCTCCAACAAAGACACTCACTTACTGCAGGAGCTTGCTGATCTTCTGTTAGAGCTATCGTATGCCAAAAGTGAAAGTTATTTGCCGGGTCTTAGCTTTCTCGACACACCAAGGGGCATAAACCCGATAGTTGAAAAACTCCCATATGGACTCCAGGAGTCATGGGTTACACAAGGTACCAAATACAAAAGGGAAAACGGTGCAGTCTATCCACCTTTTTCGTATTTTGTGCGGTTCGTAAATGACTACGCTGAAATGAGAACAGACCCTAGCTTTATGTTACAGTGTTCAAACGTAATAAATCCAAGGGTTGATAAGACATCAGTAAGACGAGACAAATACAGAGTTCCATTGGCGGTGAATAAAATAGAGATCAGTCCGGCTAAATTGACAGCACTCGATCCAGACAAACAATGTCCTATCCACCAAAAACCACATTCACTCGTCAAATGCAGGGGGTTTAGAATGAAAACACTAGACGAAAGAAAGAACATTCTCAAAGAGCACGCCATTTGTTTTAAATGTTGTGCGTCCACAAATCACAGGGCTCGAGACTGTAAAGCTATTATCCAATGCTCAGAATGTGATAGCGATGCTCATGTGTCTGCCATGCATGTCGGTCCACCTCCATGGACACCTCAAGACTTTAATCCCCCAACCCAGAGTCACGGCGGGGAGTCTGAGGGCCCAAATCCTGTGAACACAGCCAGTTGCACAGAAGTATGTGGGCAAGGCGTAAAAGGAAAATCATGCTCAAAGATCTGTTTAGTTAATGTATATCGCCGAACTTCTCCAGAAAAGAAAAAGAGGGTATATGCCATGTTGGATGATCAGAGCAATTCATCCTTAGCCAGATCTGCGTTTTTTGACATGTTTAATGTGCAAGGTACCATATTCCCATACACCATGAGAACATGTGCAGGTTTATCAGAGACACAAGGTCGTAAAGCTGATGGCTTTGTTGTAGAAGATGTAGATGGTAAGGTCTCCATGATGCTGCCTACAATAACAGAATGTGATCAGATTCCAGATAATAGAGACGAAATTCCCAGCCCTGAGGTAGCAGCAGCTCACCCTCATTTGCGATCAATCGCTTCACAGATTCCTCCTCTCGACCCATCGGCAGACATTCTTCTGCTCCTGGGAAGGGACATCATTCAGGCTCATAAAGTTCGTGGTCAGGTAAATGGGCCAAACAATGCACCTCATGCCCAGCGTCTCGATTTAGGATGGGTTGTCATAGGTGATGTCTGTCTCTCTGGAGCTCATAAACCCACATTGAACTCATTTAAGACGAACGTTCTAAACAGTGGACGTCCCACGTTCCTCAGTCCTTGCGAAAACACAATCGTTATCAAAGAGAAATACACCAAAAACGATCCACTAAACACACAAGCGGAACTAGGACAACATATTTTCCAACAAACAACAAATGACGACAAAGTTGCACTTTCGGCAGAAGATGCGTTGTTCCTAGACATTATGCACAACAACTTTGCTAAAGATGAGGCGAATAACTGGGTAGCTCCACTTCCATTCCGCTCACCTAGGCGGCGCCTACCTGACAATCGGGAGCAGGCCTACAATCGTTTAATGTCGCTCCGCAAAACGCTGAGAAGAAAACCTGAAATGAGAGCGCATTACGCTGAGTTTATGGAGAAAATATTCAGCAAGGGCCATGCCGAACCAGCGCCCGCACTGGCGCCAGATCAAGAGTGCTGGTATCTCCCTAGTTTTGGCGTTTACCACCCGCAAAAGCCAGAAAAAATTAGGGTAGTCTTTGATTCGAGTGCTCAACTTGACAATGTTTCTCTCAATGACGTGCTCCTCAAGGGACCAGATCTTAACAACACTCTCGTAGGAGTTCTGATGCGGTTTAGGTCCGACCCATACGCCGTTATGGCAGATGTGGAGCATATGTTTCACAACTTTATAGTACGAGAAGACCACCGTAACTACCTTCGTTTCTTGTGGTTCCAAAATCATGACCTTGATGGAAAAGTGCAAGAATTTAGGATGACTGTCCATGTGTTTGGTAATTGTCCTTCCCCATCAGTCGCCATCTTTGGACTGAAAAGAACAGCCATAGAAGGAGAAATGGAATTTGGCAGTGACGCAAAAGAATTCATTGAACGGCACTTCTATGTAGATGATGGGCTAAAGTCATTCTCTTCCATAGAGCAGGCCATTGATGTTCTTAGTAGGGCACAGAAGATGCTGGCTCAGTGTAACATACGCCTGCACAAAATCTCATCCAATTGTCCTCTCATAACAGGAGCCTTTCCAACCGAAGATCGTGCTGTAGGCATGCAAGGTCTTGACATTGGGCAGACTACCCCACCAATGCAGCGCAGTTTGGGCTTAGGATGGGAGCTGTTGACTGACCAATTCAAGTTCCAAGTAAGAGTAAATGAAAGGCCGTTCACAAAAAGGGGAGTTCTGTCAGTTATCAACAGTGTGTTCGACCCACTTGGTTTTGCTATTCCAGTAATCGTAGGGGGTAGAACCATACTCAGAGACATTTCCACAAATGTTTCAGAGTGGGACACTGAACTGCCAAAAGACAAATTAGAACAGTGGCAAAAGTGGAAAAGTTCCCTCGGACACCTACAACATCTTGAAATTCCCAGAATGTACACTTCAATACCGCTGTCTGCAGCCCAAAGAATAGAGATTGACGTTTTTTGTGATGCTTCCACAAAAGCCGTAGGTGCGGTAGCATACCTCAAACTCACAAATGAGGACGGACACAGCGAAGTGGGATTCCTCCTCGGCAAAGCACGTTTAGCTCCTAAACCAGACATCACCATACCCCGACTTGAACTCTGTGCAGCAGTCCTGGCCGTGGAAGTAGCAGAGTTGGTTCTAGAGGAGCTGGATGTCACAGTCGATCAGGTGAATCTTTACACAGACTCAAAGGTAGTGCTTGGGTACATCTCAAACACCAAGAGACGCTTTCACGTTTATGTGCACAACAGAGTCGAACGCATCAGGCGCTTTGCACAAACTCACCAGTGGCATTACGTGCCCACACACTTAAATCCGGCAGACCATGCCACACGAGCGTTGCCCGCTGAGCAGCTCTCCAGCTCCACCTGGCTCAGAGGCCCAGCTTTCCTCTCCAGGTTGGACCAAAGTCAAGTTCGAAGTCAAACCTTCGATCTCATAGACCCAGAGACTGACTGTGAGTTGCGTCCTGAGGTAACAACTTGCACTACCACCCTATCAAAAGGCCAGTTTAATAGTGCCAGATTTGAAAGGTTTTCAAGTTGGAAGGTGCTGCAAAAGGCTATTGCCAAACTCCAACATATAGCTCAATCATTCAAGAACAACTCTGAGGTTTCCTGTCGTGGCTGGCACAACTGCAACAAACATTTAACTGAAAAGTCACTGCAACTAGCCAAGACCACGATCATTCGCACCGTTCAAAGAGAGGTCTTCGCAGAAGATATTGGATGCATTGAAAAAGGCACAGCTTTAAAAAACTCAAGTCCACTCAGCAAACTGAATCCATTTGTTGACACGCAAGGGCTCCTTAAAGTTGGAGGCCGACTAAAGAAAGCACAGTTGTCTGCAGAAGAAACCAATCCCATACTAATCCCTGGAAAGCACCATCTTGCTCAGCTCATAATAAGACACTTTCACGAAAAATTATGTCACCAGGGAAGGCATTTCACGGAGGGAGCAGTCAGAGCAGGGGGCTTTTGGATTGTGGGAGGAAAAAGAGCAGTAAGCAGTGTGATTTTCAAGTGCATCACATGCCGCAAATTAAGGGGCAGGCAACCTGAACAGATCATGGCTGAGCTACCTGAAGACAGGCTGTCCACGGACCCTCCTTTCACAAATGTAGGCCTTGATGTGTTCGGTCCCTGGTCCGTTACAGTGAGAAAAACGCGTGGTGCTAATGCAGATGCTAAAAGATGGGCAGTCATATTCACCTGCATGAGTACACGTGCAATTCATATTGAAGTGATTGAGTCAATGGACACATCGTCGTTCATTAATGCACTGCGTCGTTTCTTTGCCATCCGAGGTGGTGCCAAACTCTTGAGATCTGATTGTGGGACAAATTTTGTGAGTGCCTGCAAAGAGCTCCAAATAGACAAACTAGGCTGTCACAATGACAAAATAGGCACATTCTTGAAAGACAGTGCGTGCAAATGGCAGTTTAATCCTCCACATGCATCCCATATGGCTGGTTCCTGGGAACGCATGATCGGCGTCACCCGAAAAATCCTCAATGCAATGCTCCTTGAACATCCATATGGGAAGCTCACACATGAAGTACTCGTAACATTGTTAGCTGAAGTTACCGCAATTGTAAATGCCCGTCCGCTAACAGCCGTTTCTACAGATCCCGAAAACCCAGTCATTCTTACTCCTGCGATGCTACTCACGCAAAAGGTTGGCACACCACCGATTCCACCAGGGCAGTTTCAGACCAGTGACCTATTCAAAGCCCAATGGAAGCGCGTGCAGTACTTAGCTAATGTTTTCTGGAGTCGTTGGCAGAAAGAATACATCGCAGGCTTGCAGGTTCGTCGCAAGTGGAAAATAAAAAAGCCGAACCTTCAAATGGGCGACGTTGTTTTAATGAGGGAGTCTCTGGAACATAGGAATAATTGGCCACTCGGACTGATCACAAAATCTTTCCCAAGTGAGGACGGTAATGTCAGAAAAGTTGAGGTTAAGATTTGCCGAAACGGCGAGAATAGGTTTTACATTCGCCCAATTCGTGAAGTTGTGCTTTTGATGTCTAAGGATAGCATGTAAAACGAGTTGTTGTTTTGTATCGTTCATTAGTTAAGGGCTGACATCTTGCAGATGTCAGGCGGGGAGTGTTATGTCCTCTGGTCTTATGTTGACTACTTTTTGGGTTTAATTTCTTTCTAAGATTGTACATTGTTCATCCGTCCACAGGATGTCGCTATTCTAACTCAGAATCTTAAGTTTTTCTTTGGTATTGCTGTTTGCGCTCGGCTTCCCCTAGTGGCGACTTGCTGTAAGCAGCAGGCAGAAAGAACTTTTTATTTCAGTTGGAAAAGAGGCCTTGAGGTGTTAAGACGTTGCACACCTCCTCTGCACCATACATCGTTGGGAACCCTTGACAAAACAAAATCTGTAAGTTTGTACGTTTTAACAGTGGGTTAGATGTAATTTTGGTGTGTCTATTCTGTTATTTTGTTGTTATTTATGTGGCGCGAACCCACACGTTTTTGTGCTAAGCTAAAGTAGCCACTTCATTTCATTTGCTCATAATGGAGCCAGTTTTCTGTTATTTACATAAACATGTTATTGTATAGAACCTTTTATTTTGTGTATAACATTGGTGTTTTATGTATGTTTCAGTTTTACCACACACACACACGCACACACGTTGACACAAAGAAATAAATGAGAGGAAGGAGTTCGGGCCTCCAAGTTTCTTTGTCGGTTTAGCTCGCTGCCAAAGTCGAGTAGCCATACGCTCGGCTGAGGGCAGAAGAAATACTGATATAATGATCGTGCTGAATGTTGGAGAGGGACGTATTTTAGGAATATGTTGATTGACATAATGATAGGGTTATCAATTCATATACATTTACACTTATACTCACACTTATAGTATGCTTTGCAGTTTTGGTAAATGATAATGCTGCAAGTTAATCCAATAATAGCAGCGTTAACACAACCCCCCTTTGACGGCTTCAATTTTTTTTAAACATGCGATTAATTATGGCCTTGTCCACTGTCCGTAGTTTGGACTTTGGACAAGACATTGCGTGCGCCCCATTGGGCGTCTGAGTTGGGCCAGGGAGCCAACATGAAGTACTAGTTTTCAGACAAAACTTAGTTTTGGATTTTAATGGCAAAAATGGGGCGTGTTAAGGTGACGTATCGAGCCGGAAACCACCTGGCAACTTGGCATGATCCATTATGATAATTTTTGAGCATGTTTGATGAAAATACAGCTTCTAGCACCTTGTGCAGCTCTCGAGCCGCACGGGACGAACAATATGCGGGCAAAAGCACACAGAGTAACGGGCTGAAATCACCGTGTCAGATGAAGCATAATTTTGGCTTTTTAGCCCAAAATGTGGCACACTTAGGCACTTGTGGCATTTATTGTCATTTATTTAGTGGCACTGTGCAGATAAACTGTTAATTAACATTTGGAGTGAAAGAATGTGAACGTTTTCGAGCACCATAAGAACCTTCTGCATAAAGGCTCCAGGCGAACCGCGTTTTTTCGCGCCGTCACCATTTTCGGGCACAAATACACTGAGGATTAGGGTAAAATCCAAGTTCTCAGGCAAAAAGTAACTTTGGTGTTTTAACCCAAAATGTGGCGGTCTGTGGCAGAGGTTGCACTAGACTTTTTCGTTGTCTGTCATTTTGACTGACAGGGTCATAAAAATCCGGTCATAATCTATATTTACCCGTCACTTAAATTTTTAAAATGATAATAATGACATATTCAATAGTATTTAGTTTTCATTTATTTTTAATTAATATTCTGTCCGAACAAGCTTAACAGAGAATCCACACCGTGCCATCACACATCAAGCAGATGAATATGCAACTTTTTCTCTGCAGTGACAAAAACAGCTGACTGTGGCCCCAGTATGTAGGCTACATATGGAACAATGAAATTAACAGTTCACCTGCTGTGGCCTGAACGCAGTCTCACACCTTCCTCCTGGTGCGCATGGACTTGAATTGCGTGCCCGCTTGTGCATAATCAAATGTCTCAAGAAGAAACTTTTTTGAAGAAACTTCGGACACTCAGTTGCCTTGACATTTTTCAGAGTAAGGCCAACGACGTCATGAATCAAGAGAGACAATATCTAATTAATATGCTCACTCGCCACCCTGTGGTCTGTGTGTGAATTGCAACCTGTCAAAATGACAGATGGACTTCAGTTTTTTTCCGTCACCGTTTTAATAAACCGGTCAACGACGGAAACTATTCGGTTAACAATTCCAACATACCTAGGTTATGAATTGTCTTCTAGGGAAGTATTTCTTTTTTTTTTTTTTTTTTTTCTCTGTGTGTGTGTGTGGGTGGGCGTGTGTGTGTGTGTGTGTGTGTGTGTATATATATATATATCGAGTTATTGTACATTATTATATTTTTGTATGAGAACAGTGTAAAAAAACTGCAACTCACCCTTCTGCTCATCTGATAATGATCTGATAATGTTTCTTGTGATTGTCTTAATGTATGCAGGCTCCTGACTATAAGCTTTTAGTAGCTTCTTAAGGAGACCTGACTCACACATAATCTTGGCTCAGCACTGAGATATGATGTACACTTTGTAAATATGAATGTGTGTGTGAATAAATTGAAATTGAAAATTGAAATTGAAATTAACGCGACCCCTGGTCTGTGGTGAACTGACTGGCGCAAACCCTTGTAAAACACACAGATGAACCATATGAATGCTTTGGAAGACAAGCATGATATATTTCACTGACGTCTACATGTAAGCTATACAGAAATATAAAGTATGTAAAACAAAGATATGTAAAATAAAAACATTCATGGACGAAAAAATTGTCACCCTTGGAATTTTTCCAGAAAATACACAGTTTCTCCCAGACATTAACGCAACTACAAATGTTTTTTTAGTATGAATGTGTTAATTTTTTGGATTTGAATATGGAAATATGGAGACTATCAAAATGTTTTGGGACGGAATGTAAGGTGTAGTGTCAGAAAACTGGGTCGGCGTCAGAGGTTGTGAATATTCCAACAAGACATTGACCCAAAATATGCATAAAATATCACCAAGAAATGGTTGGTGACCAGGGCCCAGTGCCAGAAACAAGAATGAGGCCTACAAAGAAAAGAACACAGTGCTTATCGTCAAACATGGTGGAGGTTCAGTGATGTTTTGGGGTTGTTTTCCTGCGTCTGGCACTGGGTGCCTTGACAGTGTGCGAGGAGTCATGAAATATGGAGACCATCAACATTTTTTTGGCCCGAGTGTAAGGTGTAGTGTCAGAAAACTGGGTCTACGTCAGAGGTCATGGGTGTTCCAACAGGACAATGGCCCCAAACATTACTCAAATAGCACAAAGAAATGGTTGGAGACAAAGCGCTGGAGAATTCTGAGGTGGCCATCGATGAGTCCTGATCTAAATCACATTGAACACTATGGAGAGATCTCAAAAAGGCTGTCGCAAGAAGGCACCCTTCAAATCTGATAGACCTGGAACAGTTCGTAAAAGAAAAGTGGTCCAAAATTCCATCTGAGGGGTGCACAAAACTTGTTGATGGTTATAGGAAGTGATTGCTTTCTCCTATTTCTTCCAAATGATGTGCAACTAAATATTGAGGGGAGGGTGCCAAAAATTTAGTCCAGCCTATTTTTGTCTAAAATTGTGACAATTTTGAATTTTTTCATCAGCTGTTTTGTGTTTTTCCAATGCACATCCAAGAAATAAACACATTCATATTAAAAACATTTGTAATTACATTAATTTCTGTGAGAAATGTTGTATTTTGGGCAAAAATACCAGGGGTGTCAATAATTTCGTCAATGAATGTAGATGGTATATTATGATAAGTAGTAGTAGTAGTAGTAGTACATAGTATATTAGTATCTAAAATGAAATTGAAACGCAAGACTTGAACCCTTGGTCTCAGAATTTTTTTCTTCGTGCCGGCTTTTTATTTGAAGTTATTTGGGGAAAATGAATGTTTATCTTTACAAGTTAAAGTTGCCCAACTCTTGTTTTTAATGAGGCTTCAATTTGAATGATGTAAAATAAGCTCTTTGGTCAACTTCTGTGCCAATAGGTGTATTTAAAACTTAAAATATACAGTATAAATATTTTTGCATTAAAAAAAAATTAAAACAAAATGTGACGAATCGTGAGTTAACTATGGACTGAATGCATGCATCTTTTAATCGCTTGACGACACTAGAATTAAAATTTGATACAATAACGGGACCCAAAAAAAAATCAATGATTTTTTTTTTTTTTAACCATAAAAAGTTTCAGTTAACGAAGAGTTAAGGCCGTTGTACACGAGCAGCAGCCTAGTGTGAATGGTTCAGCGGCAATCCATTCATTGTGTATGTGGGAGGGGATTTCTCGGTGAAAGTGAGCTGCGACCGTTATGGACGGAGCGTAGAGTCTTAAGTTAATTTTTGCAGAGGGGCAAGGCCCAAAATAAAAATTCTTTCTATTTTCACAGCACTTCCACGCTAACATTAACAACGCATCCAATAGCAGAGGGGCAGGCGTACTTATATCTGTGCTATCAGGCTTTTTCGGCAGAGGGATACACACAGTGCACGGCTGACGAACCCTTGATAAATGGGCTTTTTAAAAGTTTCGCAGGTCCTGGCACACTCGATAAATGACTCTCACACCTATGCTACACATTACAGTAACGGTCCAAAAAGTGTATTTGATTATAATGTTGACTTTTGTTTTGTGATGATATGAGATATTTGGTGCAGGAAGCGTAGAGCATGTGGTACTTCCACACTCGAGGAAGAGCGTATGTACACACGAAGAAGAACGTATTCGCGCACACAAAGAATAGTGCACGCGCACACACGAGGAAGAGCGCATTTGCTCCCACGAAGAAGTCCCCCCGAAGTTTACCCCGAGTGAGAGAGAGGGGAAAGATGACAGCTTAGCTCGCTGTCTAGCTAGGACTTTGCTCCAACGTCTTGGCAAGGACATTACAATGATGTATAATACATGTTTTTGGATAGTTATTTTGAAATTTAGGGTGTATTTAGGGGTACTTAAAGATTTAATTACGATTTACACGGATATTTGTTTACATCGCCTGCGTAGGAACTCGTTCGTAACTCGGGGACTACCTCCACACCTATTAAGACAGGAGTGGACAAATGTGCTTACATTACTTAATTCTAATTTAAGCCTCAAAGGAAAGAATAGATGGGCAACTATACTTTTGTAAAGATAAATTAACCATGGGCAACTATACTTTTGTGAAGATAAATTAACCATCAACCCCCACCCACCCACCAATAAAAAAAAATAAGGGTGCTATGTTGGTTGAGTGATTAGCACATCTGCCTCACGGATCTAATATAAATTTAAATGTGAAAGATGAGATAAAATGATTGAACTCACCAAAACGCCTGTCTCCCAAAGCACTTATTTCATCACAAAATCCAGTTTTCCATTCCACAAGAAGATTTCAAGGACTGTTTGTACAGTTCATCTGTGCATTTCAGCTCAATAAGACAACAAATGCCACAATTGGCAACGCCGCCGGGGGATTTGCGCAAGTCAATCCACCGTAGAGTGTCACATTTTGGACTATAAAGCCAAAGCTACGTTTCGCCAGAGAACGGGAATTTCACCCTGATTCTCTGTGCAGTTGTACCTGAAAACAATGTGCCACGAGAGTGCCTAAGAGTCCAGAGCTATATTTTCATCCAAACATGCTCGGAAACGACCATAATGGGTTGACCCAAGCGACCAGGCAGGTTCATGCTAGTCACCCTGCTTCAACATGTCCTATTTTGGGCAATAAAAAAATATATATAAGTTTTGACTGTCAACCAGGATTTTACCCCGAATCCCTAGGCAAGCGTGGCCAAGAATGGTGTGTATCTGTTGGCCACAAGGGCGGCGCACATTGCCTGGAGTTCCAAACTACAGGAGGGTTGGAAGGGCCATAATTAATCACGTGTTAAAAACACTAACGACTTGAAAGGGAATTTTCGTCAACGCCATTGTTAACATTGTTATCCAACAGCACTACTGTACTTACTGTATATGTATAAAGGGCGTAGAGTTGCATGGGTACAGTAGGGACATAATACTACCAATTTTTCAGAATGCTAAAATGTCGCCACCAACTTTTAGGCAAACTTGTTTGCATTTTATAATGAGTTCAGTGATATACAGTGCCTTGCAAAAGTATTCGGCACCCTTGAATCTCGCAACCTTTCGCCACATTTCAGGCTTCAAACATAAAGATATGAAATTTAATTTTTTTGTCAAGAATCAACAACAAGTGGGACACAATCGTGAAGTGGAACAACATTAATTGGATAATTTAAACTTTTTTAACAAATAAAAAACTGAAAAGTGGGGCGTGCAATATTATTCGGCCCCTTTACTTTCAGTGCAGCAAACTCACTCCAGAAGTTCAGTGAGGATCTCTGAATGATCCAATGTTGTCCTAAATGACCGATGATGATAAACAGAATCCACCTGTGTGTAATCAAGTCTCCGTATAAATGCACCTGCTCTGTGATAGTCTCAGGGTTCTGTTTAAAGTGCAGAGAGCATTATGAAAACCAAGGAACACACCAGGCAGGTCCGAGATACTGTTGTGGAGAAGTTTAAAGCCGGATTTGGATACAAAAAGATTTCCCAAGCTTTAAACATCTCAAGGAGCACTGTGCAAGCCATCATATTGAAATGGAAGGAGCATCAGACCACTGCAAATCTACCAAGACCCGGCCGTCCTTCCAAACTTTCTTCTCAAACAAGGAGAAAACTGATCAGAGATGCAGCCAAGAGGCCCATGATCACTCTGGATGAACTGCAGAGATCTACAGCTGAGGTGGGAGAGTCTGTCCATAGGACAACAATCAGTCGTACACTGCACAAATCTGGCCTTTATGGAAGAGTGGCAAGAAGAAAGCCATTTCTCAAAGATATCCATAAAAAGTCTTGTTTAAAGTTTGCCACAAGCCACCTGGGAGACACACCAAACATGTGGAAGAAGGTGCTCTGGTCAGATGAAACCAAAATGGAACTTTTTGGCCACAATGCAAAACGATATGTTTGGCGTAAAAGCAACACAGCTCATCACCCTGAACACACCATCCCCACTGTCAAACATGGTGGTGGCAGCATCATGGTTTGGGCCTGCTTTTCTTCAGCAGTGACAGGGAAGATGGTTAAAATTGACGGGAAGATGGATGCAGCCAAATACAGGAACATTCTGGAAGAAAACCTGTTGGTATCTGCACAAGACCTGAGACTGGGACGGAGATTTATCTTCCAACAGGACAATGATCCAAAACATAAAGCCAAATATACAATGGAATGGTTCAAAAATAAACGTATCCAGGTGTTAGAATGGCCAAGTCGAAGTCCAGACCTGAATCCAATCGAGAATCTGTGGAAAGAGCTGAAGACTGCTGTTCACAAACACTCTCCATCCAACCTCACTGAGCTCGAGCTGTTTTGTAAGGAAGAATGGGCAAGAATGTCAGTCTCTCGATGTGCAAAACTGATAGAAACATACCCCAAGCGACTTGCAGCTGTAATTGGAGCAAAACTTGGCGCTACAAAGTATTAACGCAAGGGGGCCGAATAATATTGCACGCCCCACTTTTCAGTTTTTTATTTGTTAAAAAAGTTTAAATTATCCAATGAATTTTGTTCCACTTCACGATTGTGTCCCACTTGTTGTTGATTCTTGACAAAAAATTAAAATTTTATATCTTTATGTTTGAAGCCTGAAATGTGGCGAAAGGTTGCAAGGTTCAAGGGGGCCGAATACTTTTGCAAGGCACTGTAGGTAATTTAGATTTGCTCCCCATATGTTGTAAGAATAGAATTGACCCTACCATTATTAAGTGACTTATTATTTACCCATTTTTACTAACTGAATGTGCTGGTCCATTTTTTTCCACCTCAAACGCACATTTGATTGGCTGATGACTTGAACCCCACCCTCCCACAACCCAGACAGAAATACATGTCAACAACATACCGCCTCCTCCACCTCTGCCAAAGAGGCAGGATATTAGTTTTTTTTTTTTTTTTTTTTTTCCGGCCAGCATCAGCCGCCACTGTAAGTAATGTAGAAATACACCAATATTGTGGTGGTGGGGAACACACCACTAATTTTGCTACTGAAAGTCCTACCTACATCAGCATTAGCAAGTTTACACAGTTTAATGTTATGCTAACCAGCAAAACTCGAGTAGGGAGCTGCTTAGAGAGAAGTGGCCTCCTGTATGTGTTTTCCACCGTTAACGTTAATTAAACTGTGAGAAATGTAGTGAACCGAGGTTTGCCTCCTTCTCACAAATTTTCATTTTTATTGTATTTATGTGGTCTTTAAGCAGCCCAAAGGAGCTTTCATTTTTGTTGAGTTTGTCTGTGCTTGTTGACAAAAGCAGTAGTGTTTTACATAAAGGAAGGCTCAATTTTTTATTCATTTTTGTTATTCCCTGCTTAAGAAGATTTTGTTTTACTTATATGTACTTTATATATTTAGACAGAGTAGTCTTAAGAAAAATGTTCATTTTTTGCACTCATGTATATTTTAATATAGTTTAAGTTATGGTCAAATATTGCAATTTAAATTTGCTAATAAAATCCAGACATTTATTTAGGAAGTTTTCATAAGGTTTCAATCGAACGGTGTATCACCTGAACCAATACACATTAAAGTTACAGATTTATTTTGCATTGATCATTTAGCCTATCAATTAGTTAGGTTCATATTTGTGAGAAATATAGCCCTGATCCCCGTTTACCCAATGTGTTGGTATTATTAATATCTCGTCCCCAGCAAAAAGTGTACATGCAGGTTATGCTGTTATATCGTCCCTACCAATTTTGAGACCAAACCTACATCCTTGTTATATACAGTGGTATGAAAACCTATCTGAACCTTTTGGAATTCCTCATATTTCTGCATAAAATCACCATCAAATATGAGCTGATCTTTGTCAAAATCACACAGATGAAAAAACAGGGTCTGTTTGAACTAAAACCACCCAAACATTTATAGGTTTTCATGTTTTAATGAGGATAATGTGCAAACAATGACAGAATGGGGGAAAATAAGCAAGTGAACCATCACATTTAATATTTTGTGGCCTTCCCTTTGCCAGCAATAACTTCAACCAGACACTGTCTGTAGCTGCAGCTCAGTCTGGCACATCGATCAGTACTAATCTTGGCCCATTCACCTCTACCAAACTGCTGTAGTTCAGTCAGATTCCTGGGATGTCTGGCATGAATCACTGTCTTTAGGTCATGCCACAGCATCTCAATGGGGTTCAAGTCTGGACTCGGCCACTCCAGAACGTGTGTTTTGTTCTTCTGAAACCATTCTGAAGTTGATTTATTTCTGCGTTTTGGATCATTGTCTTCTTGCAGCATCCATCCTCTTTCTAGCTTCAACTGTCTGACAGTGGGCCTCAGGTTTTCCTGCAAAACATCCTGATATATATTTTTTTAAATCAATCAGATCAAGTCACGTGAATTTTCACACAGCTAGAAGCACGGGCCGTGGAGGGGGGGTGGCAGTAATATCACACTCTTGTTTAGGTATGAGCCCAAAAAGTAAAGCTAATCACATTTATAAATCCTTTGAAAGTCTAGCACTATCAATTATAGACGCTAACTGGAAGAACCAAAAACCAATTCTTTTCATAGTGGTTTACCGTCCCCCTGGTCCCTACTCACAGTTTTTGTTAGATTTCTCTGACTTTTTATCTAGTACTTTGCTAAGCTGGGATAGAATTATAATTGTAGGGGATTTTAATATACATGTTGACGATGAAGGTGACTCCCTTGGTAAGGCCTTTAATGACCTACTAGATGGGACTGGCTTCATTCAAAATGTAAATAAACCAACTCATAGTCACAAGCACACCCTGGACTTGAATTTAACATACGGTACAGAGATTAGTGACCTTAGTGTCCATCCCCACAACCCCGTACTGTCTGATCATTTTCTAATTACCTTTCAGTTTGTGCTTCAAGATAATCCGCCACTAGTGACCAGAACTCAGATGAAAAGGACATTAGGTGATCACTCTGTTTCAGAGTATAAACAGATAATTCAGCCTATATTTGCCTCCATGACATCTAATTATGAAGGAATGATGCCCGGCCTTGCTGTTAATGACGAGTTTGTTGATCGTGTTCTGTTTACGTTTCGTACCACCCTCGATGTCGTCGCTCCCTCCAAATTAAAGTTTGTCAAGCCGAGACGAGCCTCTCCCTGGTATAATGCTGAAACACGCTCTCTTAAAAAATCGACACGCAAATTAGAAAGACTTTGGCGCCGTTCCAACACAGAGCACACCCTCTCTGCCTGGAAACGCAGCTTAGTGACATATAAGCAGGCCTTGCGTACGGCTACAAGCAGATATTACTCATCCTTAATAGAGGAAAACAAAAATAATCCTAGGTTTCTGTTCAGCACTGTAGCAAGGCTGACAAACAGTCACACCTCAATAGAACCTTATATACCAACCACCCTTAGCTGTGATGACTTCCTAAAATTTTTTAACAATAAAATCGCAACTATTAGAAATAAAATAAATGAATCACTTCCAGTTATTAGGTCTGATAAAGTGCAGACAAAGAATTCGGAATCTCCTATAAAACCCACTAAAATATTAAATAACTTTACCACTGTAGACCAAATTGATTTAATTTCAATTATAATGTCCTCCAAACCATCAACGTGCCTCCTCGACCCAATCCCAACCAAACTTTTTAAAGAGACCCTGCCTCTAACTATTGACACTATCTTAAATATAATAAATACCTCATTAGTTACTGGCTACGTGCCGCAGTCCTTTAAATATGCAGTTATTAAACCGCTCTTGAAAAAACCTACTCTTGATCCTGATATTTTGGCCAATTATAGACCTATTTCTAACTTACCATTTCTCTCCAAAGTCCTTGAAAGAGTGGTAATTAAACAGCTCTGTCAGCACCTACAGGACAATAGTTTATTTGAACAGTTCCAGTCTGGCTTTCGAGCTCATCATAGCACTGAAACCGCATTAGTTAAAGTAACTAATGACTTGTTACTTGCCGCTGACGTTGGATTAGTCTCGATCCTGGTTCTGCTGGACCTGAGCGCAGCCTTTGACACAATCGACCATAATATCTTATTGCAGAGATTAGAATGTGACATAGGCATTAGAGGAGCAGCCCTATGCTGGTTTAAATCATATTTATCTAATAGGTACCAGTTCGTCAATGTAAACCAGCAATCATCATCGTACTCTAGAGTTAGTTATGGTGTGCCGCAAGGATCTGTCCTCGGGCCCATCTTGTTTACGCTGTATATGCTTCCTCTAGGTAATATCATCAGAAAACATAGCATTAACTTTCACTGTTACGCTGACGACACACAACTGTATTTATCAATTAAACCTGAGCAGGTCAGGCAAGTAGAAAAACTAAGCGCCTGCGTCCGAGATATAAATACCTGGATGAGCACTAACTATCTTCTACTTAACCCTGAAAAGACAGAAGTCCTTATAATAGGCCCGAAAAGTGTTAGAGACTCTTTATCTGCCCAGATAGTCACTCTGGACAATGTAAGTGTAGCCTCCAGCGCCACAGTTAAAAACCTAGGAGTTTTATTTGACCCTGACTTATCGTTTAAAGCACACATTAAACAAACCTGTAGAACGGCTTTCTTTCACCTGCGCAACATTGCCAAAATTAGAAATATTTTATCTAAAAGTGATGCAGAAAAATTAATTCATGCGTTCGTTACATCGAGATTGTATTACTGTAACTCCCTACTTGCAGCTTGTCCTAAAAACTCTCTAAAAGGTCTTCAGCTAGTCCAAAACGCAGCAGCAAGACTTTTAACAGGAACCAATAGAAGAGAGCACATCACCCCTGTGCTCCAGGCACTTCACTGGCTTCCAGTCGAGTTTAGAATTAAATTTAAAATACTCCTTCTTACATTTAAGACCATTAATGGGTTGGGGCCATCTTATCTCACCGATGCTCTCGTCCCATACCGCCCCAACAGAACACTCCGATCTCAGAATGCAGGTCTACTGGTAGTTCCCACGGTTTATAAAAGTACTGTCGGAGCTAGAGCCTTTAGCCACCAAGCCCCTGTTTTATGGAATCAGCTTCCAGCTAGTATTAAAGAAGCCGAGACAGTCTGCACATTTAAGATTAGATTAAAAACGTTCCTATTCGACAAAGCTTATGGTTAGGCTAGTTGAAGTCGGAGTAGACTCACAGTTTAGTTTAAGCTGCACTAGAAGCTATAATGCTGGGGGCAGTACAGCCGCTGAGTTCTATCTCCTTTTCTTACTCTACCTACTACTTGTCTTACTTTATTTCTATTTTCCATTGTTAATATCTAGTTGTCTAGTCTCTTCATCACTAGTCACCCGGTGTCCCCTTTCCCCCCTCCCCTCTGGGGAGGGGCTATTTTTCAGCTGCAGCCTCCTGACTATCCGGACCCCTGGCTGGATTGACGTCCTCGCTGCTACCCCCGTCTCATCTGACCAGAGGGACCTCTTCTTGCTCCTTTACTCCACTGTATTTTTACGGACTACAATTTCGCTTGCTAATTCCCATTAGCCGTTCTGGGGTTCCTGTCTATCCGTCCTGGGAGTGGATCTCTCCTGACTGTGGTACTCCCCAAGGTTTCTCATTTTTCTCCCAATTGACTCTGGAGTTTTTGGAGTTTTTCCTTGCCGGCATGGAGGGTCTTAGGATAGGGGATACCCAGGACTTGAACTGTATCTATTCATCTTTGTTGCTTCATTTCTAATTGTGTATCATATTGCCTCTGTAAAGCCCTTTGAGACCTCTGTTGTGATTGTGGGCTATACAAATAAAATTGAATTGAATTGAATTGAATTTAATCATTCTTCTATTAATGATTGCAAGTTGTCCATGCCCTGAGGCAGTAAAACAGCCCCAAATCTTGATGCTCCCTACACCATGCTTCACGGTGAGGATGAGGTGTTGATGTTGGTGAGCTGTTCCTTTTTTCCTCCACACATGACGTTGTGTGTTACTCCCAAACAATTCAACTTTGTTTTCATCAGTCCACAAAGTATTTTGCGAAAACAAGTTCCAAGTTCCTTTTTGTGAACATTAAATGAGCAACAATGTTTTTTTTTTTTTTTTTAAGACAGCAGTGGCTTCCTCTGTGGAGTCCTCCCATGAAAACCATTCTTGGCCATAGTTTTACATTTAGTTGACGTGTGCACAGAGATATTGGACTGTGCCAGTGATTTCTATAAGTCTTTAGCAGACACTCTAGGGTTCGTTTTACCTCTCTGAGTATTCTGCGCATTTCTTACCAGGTGTGTATTTTTTAGTGGGCAGGGCAGCTTTAAACCACTCATCAGTGATTGGGCACACACCTGACTTAAAATGTTTGTTAAAAGTTGGTTTCAATAGCTCTTTATGTCTCCTTAGGCAGGGGTTCAATTACTTATTTTCCCCCTTCTGTCATTGTTGTTGTTTTTTCATCTGTGTGATTTTGACAAAGATCGGATCACATTTGATGGGGATTTTATGCAGAAATGTGAGAAATTCCAAAAGGTTCAGGCACTTTTTCATACCACTGTATGGATATATATATACACTTCTTTTCCTTTCAGCTTTTCTCTTCAGGGGTCACCACAGTGAATCAGTGTCTCCGTTTAACCCTGCCCTCTGCATATTTTGCTCTCACACCAATAACCATCATGCCCTCTTTAACTACATCCATAAACCTCCTCTTTGGTCGTCCTCTAGACCTCCTGTCTGGCATATACAGTATATAGACATATACAGTATACCGTGTAATAAGTAGACTGGCTTGTTGACTGTATCTTTGTATTTGAATCAGACAGATTCTAACAATGACATTCATAAGTCATAAAAAAAAAAAAAAAACACTTGATTGGGGGCCAGCAGTTATATCATTAAGTAAAGTATTTAATGTAGTGTGTAATTAGTTTGGTAGCTATTTTGGAACAATTAAGAGTTTTGTTATCATAATTACGATTGCTTTATCGAAACAAAATGTGCAGGTGTGAAAAGAAGTAAAGATCAGTAGGCAAAGTAAACTCCTGGTAGCTAAATACTTTTCGAAGATCGTAACGTTTGATGAAAGGCACACTGAATGAGATGATGGTATTTCATTCTTGAGTTGTTTCTCTGATGGAGAGGAAATGATAAAAAGATGGATAAACACACCGTTGCTCGAGTTGTTGCTAGGTGAAGAGTTTTTCTGCTTGGTTGCCTGGCGAGACTCTTTCATCCAGGGAAAGATCTGCTTGGCCAAAGTTGGATTGGAGGGCAGGGAAGAGGAGGTGGAGGAAGAGGAGGATGATGTAGAGGAGGAGGAATTTGATGACCTATTGTGGCCTGATTTGGGGGTTGAGGAGGCTCCGGCATTGCCCCCTGGCTGCGGAACTACAGTATTACCATTGCTTGGATCGGGAGCCAATGGCGGGGACACTTGAGAGCCAATGTGGCAATCGGGAGGCAGGGTGGGCCTCATGCAGCTGCCATTTGGCTCCTTGTTTTTGGCTAGCTGTTGCTCCGGCTGGTGCCCACTGCTACCACCCAATGACTGCAAAGAGCAGGCAGATCGGTGGTAAGAGTCGACATCCAGTTGGGTCGCTGACTGGAAGGTTGGCTGATGATGAGACCCCGGGACTTCATAGCCCCCAAAGCCGTTGACAGGGGCAGTTGCTGCTCCCTGCACCTGATAGGACGCATATCCACCAAAAAGTGTTGAATTGTCGTAGTAAGTTGTCTTCTGCATGTCTGGGAAATGTGGAAAAGTCTTCTTTAGCTCCGGCCCTTGTTGAGAACCACTGCTGGAAGACCATTTGGCACCAGGGGTCACGTGACAGTGTCTCTCCAACGGCCCCTTGCAATTTGACCTAAAAGGTTAAGAAAAGCAGAAACAAGAAATGAGATAGATAAATCCATCTTCTGCCACTGAAAGGCGCCATGACATGAATAGAAACCAGCGCTTTTCTTCCCTCAACCCCCCCTCCCTCTGAGCCAAGCACAGGCTGCAGATGCTCTTGTGGTGGGGGCATAAGGAGGGCAGACCTCTTTCTTTACACACATGCGAGAGCATGAGCACACACACACGTAAAAGAAAGTCACACAAACACATATACTGTATATACTAGGCTGAGACCAAATGTTAAAATAGGTTGACATTAATGCATCAACAGTGCTTGAAAGGAATTGGGCATATGAAATAACTTTGAACGAACAATATTAGCATGAATATGAAAACCAAAAATTCTACAATTATGTATTAAATATAGATGAATAAATCAAGCGTCACACCATATATTAAGCTAATTATTTGCTAAAAAGAATTATTTAATTGCATTACTCTAATTCGAGTAGTTCCGTGTTGTTATTTTATTAGATATCATAGGAGCTTTTGATGTTTTACATAATGGCTGTGAAATTTTGTATAATGTCAGAGGCAAATTAGTCACTATGTAGCCGATGTTCTAACCTGACTAATTAAGGCAGCCTATTTGTGTCAGTGTAGTATTTGATTCTGTTTTTACCTAGGCTAGGTTTTAAAGGCTTTCATTGTCACATTTTCACATTACATACTATAAATGTATTCACAAAACATGTTTAACACATTAAATTATTTTTTAACTAAATTTGTAATGGACGTCCAATTATAATATACAGTATATATACAGGTATATTATTATTATTTTTGTATGGATAGCTTGATAACTACAAAGACACTAGTTTCGTAAGTATGACTATTAGATTGACACGAAGGGGGGGAAAAAACGGTAAATAGGCAGATAGATAAACAGGTAGACAGGTAGGTAGGCAGGTAGGTAGGTAGGTAGGTAGGTAGGTAGGTAGGTAGGTAGGTAGGTAGGTAGGTAGGTAGGTAGGTAGGTAGATTTGAACTTTTTAAATGAGGACCTCATCACAGAATAATACACTACTAAACATACAAAATACACTACTATTTTTTTTTTTAAACAGACATTTTAATGAATTTTAAAAATCTTGCCGGACGACCTAGCATAGGATGTAAAAAGTGGACATGTCCGGGCAAAAGAGGACTTTTGGTCACCCTAATCTATAAGCCGCATACTGTTGTTTTGTCAGACAAATTAAGCTTCACACAACAAGGAAGAACATTAAATATGTCATCGCAAAAACCAGAAAACATGGCGACCACCGTGTATTATTTTATATTGTTGACCAAAACAATTTTATCACTACTATACATGTTTAGACTATTCTAACACCATATACAGTGGTACCTTCACTTACGAATGTCTCTACATACAGAATTTTCAGGTTAATAAATGCTCAACTGGAAAATATTCCCTTTTGTTACAAAAGAAAATTCAGGATACGAAAGGCAAAAATACAGTATGGCTGGTACTCGAGGCTCCAACAGTTTACTGAACAAAACATACTTATAGCTGCTTTGCCATTGGCTATTGCCTAGCATTCCTGTCATCCAGTTGGCTAAGAGGGACCTCTACTGTATTTGTATGTGTGTATTGCAGTGTCCTCTTCATTCGCCCCTTGTGTTCCGACAGCTTTACATGAATTGATTAACTTTTATTCTTTACTCTATTGTTGTTGTTGTTGTTTTTTTTTTTACATTATACACAACTCTGATTTTATGTTTATTGTGCAATAATCCCATTGTAAGATGTATTTGTTACATGCTTTGACACATTTTTATGCATTACAAAAGAATTATGTCTGAATTTTGGGGAGTTTGGAACGGATTAGGGCATTTACATGGAAAACACGTCTCTACTTATAGAACATACAAGTTACGCAACTACTTCCGGAACCAATTGATTTCGTAAGTAGAGGTATCACTGTATATTTTCACATTGCAAATTAAGCGTTTTTCATGAAAAATATAGAGGTATTAACAGTAATGTTTTATGGATAAATATTTATAAATGAAAAAGATAAAAGATACACGAGAACTAATCGTTAGAAATAGTATCATACATTTTACATTATCCTAATGTTTGTTTTTTATCGAAGATTTTTTTTTTCATCGACGATGACACAGTCCAGCCTCTCTCTCGCTCTCAGCACGTCACACATGTCAGCCATTTATCTTCCGCTAGACAAGCTGGAATCCTAATTATTTACTCTGAGGAATAGTCGCAAGCGCAGAGGGAGGAGGAAAAAAGGAAGGGAGCGAGTAAGGGTAGGAGGACTATGTTATTAAATCATAGCAGTTTCACCATTAAAAAGGGGCACATATTCTCTGCCCCTGATTTGTATGAGCTTCAGCTTAATACAAACACACACGTTCTTAGACGTCACCCTGAATAATACACTCGTATAGCGACACATGCAGGCACCCAAACAAAAACAAGGGAGAGAGAAAGGGAGGGAAGTCGGCCTTGGTGTCCAGTGACTGCTTCATCCTGTAATATAAAATTACAAATGGCGCCTGCCATGAAGTAGCATGCAAACCGGGAGGAAGAAAGCCAATATATTATTTAGGAGAAAAATATATAACACGTAAATTTGATACGAAAATGTTAAATTCTTGCACTAGATAATAATGTGATGTGGTTTAAGTTATTTGCATGTTATTAAACAATTCAAAATACACATTTCGGAGGGTAACACTAACAATAAACAAATGAAGAAGCATCTAACCCATAGAGAGATATTGTATAGATACGGTCGGGTCTTTTTTTTTCTTTTGTGTTATCTTATATCCATCCCATCAATGTGAAGAAAAACGAATAAAAAAAATCCCACACACGGGGCGGGAGCGAGTGCATAATGAAAAAGAAATATATAGCATGCAAAATTGGGTGGGAGGTTGGGGAGCGTATAGCCATAAGACAGTACAGTGAACTCTCGTTGAACCGACATCATACGGAGCATAAATAACCGAGACAGCCCAAAACGGGACTATGCGAAAAAACATATTTCTGCTTTGTTATTAGAGCTTGTGCATTGGCGTCCGGCCTGCCCGCTGTTGGGGCACGCTTACCTTTATTAGCACCGGCAGTCCCGGTAAAATCCCGAAAAGACTCAGCAAGATCGCATCACAGATTAGTCATCAGTAAGACATTTCATTAATCATGCGAAATAATGAAATGAATGAAGAATCCTGGCGTTTCCCGGTTCTCCTTTTTTCTGCATGCGCAATCCTTTCTTATGTTTTCTCTCCTTGCAGCCGCCGACACCGCCACCACAACACCATCCCCTGGCGCCAGCGGCCGCGGAGGGCGGCAAGCCGGACGCCGTGTGACATGAACGGTGAGCGGATGCTCGACTTGAAAAAAAAAAATGCAGGACTTCGGCGCTGGAAAGGGGGTCGCTGCACAGACGGGTTTTACGGACAGGGACTGATAGCCTATCTAACGAAAGGCTATAGCTAACGTATAAGCTGAACAAGCTTTACCGGGAGCCCGCCTGCTGCCTGCTCGAGTCCCCCGCCCCCCTCTCCACTCCACTCCAGTACCAGCGCTGCCTGCCTGCTTCCACCACTGCTGGTGGATAACAATGGCCAAAAACGTCGTCCCTTTCTCAGACTAAGAAACACAGTCAGCTAGCTCCAAAGGAACACACCCGAAGCAAAATACCAGAGCGTTCATGATTCAGCTGTCATGATTTTTCGTTTTCATTGGATTTCCTTTCTCCGTTCTGTCCCTGGACATCCTGAACGTCTCACTGCATACATCTGATCTGTTCCAGCTTCACCGACGCTTCCAAGAAAACAATTGCACCTTAACCCACACATGCAGAAAAAAAGCTGAATCAGATTGAGGGTGCTTTTCTACGTTTTCTACGTATTGTCTTGGTTATTATCCGGTTATAAACAATGCATGTGGTCTCACCCATCATTTAAATCAGCTTCGCTCAATAATGTTAATTCCCCTATAGTTGCGAGTTTAACATTAACTCATTTACCACATTTAGACCTCACGTTAACTCTAGACCTCGTTACCATACACCACGTCAACATACAAAACCTATAGGATCCACTGCAAAAACAATTTGCAGCTAATGTTTTTAGTTACTGCATGCCTGTCTAAATATATATAAACAAATGTTCAGTGGTAAAGTTGGTTCGCTCTTAAACAGACGAGGGGCTTTAATCTAACGGTTTTTAAAAATATATATATATCTTTGGCAACTACAAATTGTTGGCCTACAGAGGAATGAAATATTAGTTGTACTGTATAGTCCATGCAACTTCCAAGTCGCAGCCGTTATTTGGCTGTTACATTGTTTAGATTCCATCGTTGTGATTAAATAATAATAATAACAATAAAAACAGGCGTGAAAATAATCAATTAATGCTGCAGTTATGCTTACGCCACTGCGTGGATAACAATTGCACTTCTTCGCAATGGTAACAGTCGTTTTTGTTAGTCATGGAAAGTGAATTCTGGTGGTTGTACACGAGAGAAAATAAAATTGCATTTCGAGTAAGCCACTAAAAACTACAGCATGCAGGGAAGAGTTTTTAATTTAGTTTGTGTAACCCTCAAATGTTTTCTTACGCATGCCGTCTTTTTGTTTAGGCAGTGTGGTTTAGCATAACCATAACCATAGCTAAAACTTTTTTTTCTTCACACGTGTAATTTTTGTTCTCTCTCTGTCTGTGTGTGTCTCTCTCTCTCTCTCTCTCTCTCTCTCTCTCTCTCTCTCTCTCTCTCTCTCTCTCTCTCTCTCTCTCTCTCTCTCTCTCTCTCTCTCTCTCTCTCTCTCTCTCCCTCTCTCTCTCTCTCTCTCTCTCTCTCTCTCTCTCTCTCTCTCTCTCTCTTTCTCTCTCTCTCAACCAATATTTCACAATGGGACCAACATTAAAGCATGATTAAAATGTCAAATGACAAAATAACAAATAATAAATCCATACACGCAATGTCCAAATTAAAGCAACAAATCATCCAAATGCATGTAAATGAACAGAAATAAATTTGGGGGAAAGAAAAAAAGAAGAAACGCATTACGTACATTGAATCTAATCTCATTATGGAATTGGCAATTTGTATTTAGGTTTAGCAGTCACGTGATATGGAGTGCAGACGTTTTTTTTCTTTCTTTCAAATGTCTTTTTATTGGTTTTGCAAAAATACAGAACAACCCCCCTCCCCAAACTAAAAAATAAAAAAAATAAAATAAAATAAAAGTTCACTCTAAGTTATCGAACACAACTAACCATAAAGTCTAATTGTAAACGTCCTAAGAGCCATAGAAAGTTCTACAGTGCCATCACTCCCAACACATAATGGTTACAGAATCAAAATAGAATACAATACAGTCAACTGTCCCACCAAATAGGAGCAGCATGGAAAGCGATCGTACCGTTGCCCATCCACCATAGCTAAATTAACAATATAACAATAACAATACAACATTGCATATGTCATTCCTGCACTTGTGTAGCGGTGTTGTCAAAGAATGAAAGAAAAGGTCCGCATGTACAATAAAATTTCTTTTAAGAACCGCGAAGAATATATCTGATTTTCTTGAGCCTAAAGTTCATCAGCCCATCCCTTATCCAATGCAGACGTTCAGAGTGCAGGCGTTTTTATTGTTGAGTTGTTCTGATAGTGGTACCTCGACATTCATTCACTTCGACACACGATCTTTTCGACATCCGACGTAAAAGTTGACTCGCCATTTGTCTCTACATCCGACGACATGCTCAAAATACGAAGATTTATGACTGTGCCGCAGTTTCTTTGTTTTCCCACAAGAGGGACGCATGGCGGATTTTCTTATGAGAGAACTCAACATGAGTTCCAAGAATATTAGAGCAGGTGGTGAAAAAAGGAAAAAGGTGAGGCCTACCATTTAAATGAAGATGCAAATGATAGAAGAATATCAGCGTGGTGTGCCATGCATGTACTGGCTCGAGAATACGGCCGTACAATATCTACGATCTCAACGGTTCTCCTCCGACCTGCGTTTGCCAGTCTTTATAAGTTAAGGTGAAAATTATTATTGTTACATCGCCAAAAAATCGCCAGCTTTGTCAGGTTTTTAATAATTTATTTCAGAACTTGTGCAACACAACATGCCGCTGTAGCTGAACAAAGTGAAAGCAAAATGTCCTCTCTCACTCTATCAAGTGAGCCAAGTGGTGCGTTCAGGTACACCACGCAAAACCCTTCTGCCACATTAGAACCGGATTCGTTACATAATAATAATTTTTAATTCAAAATGTATTTGTTTTACTCTGTGTAATTGCTATTTGCAATAGTACCAGCAGCATCTATTAAGGATTTAGTGTAGGTTTTCGGGCTGTGTAATGAATTAATAGAATTATAATGTATTCTTATGGGAAAATCCTGCTTGACATACGACCATAACGACTTACAAACAAGGTCCTGAAATGAAGTAACTTCGTATGTAGAGGTACCACTGTAATCATTTATTTGCAATCGTTGTTTTAAAACAACAGAAAATAACTAGGTTTACAAGAACCCTTTTTCTCTTGCTATTTTGGAAGGAGTGCATCTCATTACATTTGTGTTAACTATATCAATTCATCCATCAATCCAATGTTTATTACTGTTTACATGCAGGGATCTGAAGCCATAAGCTAACAAGGGGGGGGGGGCAAACATAATCACAAGGGATGTAAAGATAAGACCGCTTCACACTGACATTCTGAATGGGAACTCAAGTGACGACAGCTGCACGCATAGCCAGGCAAACCACACATTAATTAATGAGGACAGGTCGTTCCTGCCATATCCCTTGATTGCACATAAAAGCAACTTGCGGCTACAAATAAAGACATAAAAATATGATATCTGGAGGAGCAAAGGAAAGAATATTCGACATTTCAATTTGCTTTTCTAGCTTTTCAGAATGCATTTAATGCATTAATGCAATTAATGGTCAGCATGCAAGTTCCCTTTTCCACTCCTCCATAATATTTAGGACGCTTTAATTGCGTGAGCTTTAGGAGCTCTCTCTCTTTCTGTCTCTCTCTCTCCTTTGGCTCTCTCTGTCCCTCGCTTTTTTGGAACGTGCTTAAATGCAGGCAACGTGTGAGCTCGTGTAGGTGGAAGAAGGTGGGAGTCGAAAATGTGCAAGTCTGCAACGTTTACATCCAAGAAAGCTTTGTGTCATTTGAAGGATTTGCTGAGACCACGTTACTCATTAACCAAACTTAGATTCAGCATTTTTAAAAATCCACACCGTGAAACCTTGCGGGGGAGAGATGTGCCCCCACAGTGGACTTACTTGACCGCTGTTATAAATGCACGCCACTAATCGCAAAAGAATGCCGCTTGATTTTTCTTTTTCTTGGATAATTCACAATGTTTTGTGAGTCTTCGATCCAACGGACGGCAAAAGGATTTTTTTTCTCTCACGGACCTCACACAAGGCGACACATCGTAATTTGACTAACGCTTTAGTGTATTGCAAAACCTTTGTGAGTACTATTGTTAAAAGACACCGCACACATTTAACTTTTTAGCACAATAATGTTTTGGTGTTTTTTTTTTTGGGGGGGGGGGGGCTGTATATATCTCATTGCTAAAAAGTCTCTCTGAATTAGTTATTGCTGATTACCATGATTTATGTAAGGTTTGGACACACCTTCTCATTCGTGCATTTATTTATTTGCATGACTATTTACATTGTAAATTTTCACTAGAGGTAATAAACTATGAATGAAGATGTGCGGAATTATGTACTTAAGCAAAAAAGGTAAAATAACTAAAAATATGTATAATATTTCGGTATCTTAAAGCAGCCAACCTTTGCTCTGAGTTCTATTTGCACACTCCTTCTCTTAGGCAAGGCAAGGCAAGGCAAGGCAAATTTATTGATATAGCACAATTCAACACAAGGCAATTCAAAGTGCTTTACATCACATGAAGATCATAAAAATCACATTTAAATCAACACAACGTAAAAACGAAGACAAAAGATCGCATTTAATCACAGAATAAAAATAAATAAATAAAATAAAAACAAAACAAAAACTACTACTAATAATAATAATTGAAATCAGCAATGGAGATAAAAACAAGAGGAATAGAAAGCAGGTAGATTGAAATATATAGACAGTTATAGATATGCAGTGCTAAACAAAAGCGTTTTTAGCCCTGATTTAAAAGAGCTAACAGTTTGAGCATACTTCAGACGTTCGGGTAACTTGTTCCAGAGGTGAGGAGCATAATAACTAAATGCTGCCTCACCCTGCTTGGTTCTTGTTCTTGGAACATGCAGAAGACCGGTTCCAGACCACCTTAGGGGTCTAGATGTCTCATAGGACTCTAACAAGTCAAGCATGTATTTTGGTCCAAGGCCATTAAGTGTTTTGTAGACGAGCAGTAGTATTTTATAGTCTATCCTTTGACTTACTGGAAGCCAGTGTAGCGATTTCAAAACTGGTGTAATGTGGTCCAGCTTCCTTGTATTTGTGAGGACTCTGGCTGCAGCATTCTGTACCAGCTGCAACTTCCTGACTGATTTTTTATCAAGACCTGTAAATATACCGTTGCAATAGTCCAATCTGCTGAAAATGAATGCATGCATAAGTTTTTCCATGTCTTGTTGAGTCAGAAGCCCCTTAATTCTGGTTATATTTTTTAGGTGGTAATAAGCGGATTTAGTGACGGACTTTAGATGGCTATCAAATTTTAGGTCTGAGTCAATAATTACGCCAAGGTTTCTGACTTGATTTGTAGCTGTAAGTGACATTGTGCTAAGTTGGCTGCTTATCTTTGACCTTTCCTTTTTTGGCCCAAAAATGATCACCTCTGTCTTCTGCACATTTAACTGGAGACAATTCTGGCACATCCATTCATTGATTTGATGAATGCATTTGCTCAGGGTGACTAAGGGACTATAATCATGTGGGGACACAGAAATGTACAGTTGTGTGTCATCTGCATAGGCGTGATAGGAGATGTCATACTGTTCCATTATCTGAGCTAACGGAAGCATATAGATGTTAAATAAGAGTGGTCCAAGAATTGACCCTTGAGGGACTCCACATGTGAATTTGGTTCGTTCTGACTGATGGTTTCCGATTGACACAAAGAAATCCCTATCATGTAAATAGGATGTGAACCACTGAAGAATAGTGTCAGTAAGCCCTACCCACTGTTCCAATCTGCTAAGTAGTATGTTGTGATCAACCGTGTCAAATGCGGCGCTGAGATCCAATAGTAGCAGAACAGATGATTTGCCTGCATCGGTATTCCGACGAATATCATTTAGGACTTTGATAAGCACCGTCTCGGTGCTGTGTTGTGGTCGAAATCCAGACTGAAATGAGTTAAAAAGATTGTTTTGCATCATATAATTCTGGATCTGTTCGAATACAACCCTTTCGATAATTTTCCCCAGGAATGTCAGATTTGATATTGGCCTGTAATTACTAATGGTTGAGGCATCCAGATTAGGTTTTTTTAGGAGAGGTTTTATTACTGCAGTTTTTAAAGTCTGAGGAAACTCTCCTGTTTGGAGAGAAGTATTTATAATCTGAAGTATGTCTGGGGCTATGCAATGAAAAACAGTTTTGAAAAAGTTTGAAAGAAGGATGTCAAGGCAGCATGTTGTGGGCTTTAATTTCGACACAATTTCTGTTAAAGTGGCATAGTCCAAGAGGCTAAACTGTCTAAGATTGACGTGGGGGACATTTTGGGAGGCATTTAGTGTAACATTTGTTAATCTGGAGTTGCACACAGTCTGTCTAATCTTTAGTACTTTGTGTGTAAAGAATGCTGCGAAATTATTACAGGACACCTCAGATGCCAATTCCTGAAGTATTGATGCTTGTGGGTTTGTCAGTTAATGGATGAGTTTCTAGCAGGAGTCACCTAAAATGTTTTTTGTCTTTATGTATGCCTTTCAGGGTTGATTAGTGGAATGTATTGCTTTTCAATGGGGTTGGGACCTTCATTTGTGTGGCATTGAATGAGGTGTGTTCGAACTTTTGCAACCTTTGGCCTGTATTATATATAACATACATACAGTATGTATATACTAGTGCTGTCAAACGATTAAAAAAATTAATCTAGTTAATCATATGTCAACTGTGTGATTAATCATGATTAATCACATTTCCTTCGGGATGAATAAAGTTGCTCTTCAGGAAAAAAAATCTAGGAAAATACTATAATTGACCTAAAATTTGTTTAAAAATGAAATGTATGATGTGTGAATGAATTAATACTTAACCAAATAGAGTTTTACAATTTTATTTAACAACTCAGCTCGTATAAAATAAAAAATAAAATAAATTGTCTGTATTAGACAACAAAGAGTTTTAACAGATTAAAGTGCCTCAGACTAACAATGTGGCTCAAGTACCGTTTGGCATATTACCCAAAACTAACTGCAAATTTAAACAGCTGACAAGCACAATACAGTAACAATAGCTAGTGTTTCAAAATGTATAAACAACTTGTCTGTTAAATTGAACATTTCACACAAATAAATGCAGCATTTGCAGTTTTACACCAAATGGCCTGAAAGCTGTGTGAGATATTAAAAAAAAAAAAAAAATTGTCAATTTTCACACACTTAACTGAAAAACATTACACTAAACTGTGTAAAGGTGTTTAGAAACACTGCTTAAGTTAGCCATACTCTTTATTTTTTTTAACCAACTGTTCAGGCAAACTAGCTTGTTGACGTTTTCAGATAACAGAGCAGACCTTTTCTTTTAAACAATGTGCCCTGTCAAAGAAAGCACTCTCTGGCAAGGAACGGTTGTGGCAGGTGTGACCAGATACTTTTTTTGCAAGGTGGGCCAGATTACTGTGGGCAACATTGTGTGCAGACCACCACTGTAGTGGACATGAGTCCATGCTGGCACTGCCTTGTACCTGTCTAGTGGTTTGTCATTGGTTGTTGTTGTTTGTTGTCAATGGATTTTCAAGGCCCCCGTCTTCGACTTTGTTGATGGGTCTACACTCTACAGTCTCTGGCTACCCATGTAGCGATAGCAGAAGTCAATCTACTTGTTGTCTTTTTGTTGGCACGTCCGAGTCCGCACTCTGCCAGTGTAGCTTGATAACTGCGGCTTGTTCCCGCAGTGTTAGCGTCATTGCTAACACTAGCGAAGATATGCTTTGCCCGAAGGTGGTACTTTAGGATGGTTGAGCTTCGATCGAAGGACAGTTAATTACATCAGTATGCGCACACAACTTTGGTTTTATCCAGATTTCCATTAGGCAGGTTTTTAAAATGGAATTTGGTCATCATCCTCACTCATCGTGGCTGGCTGCATTTTGTCCTGCATTGCCGCTACGGGAGGCAATGGTGGCCAAACTTAGTGTGAGCGGTAAATTGTGTTTTTTTTTTTTTTTTTAATGCGTTAATATTTCCAGATTAATCATTGTCGTTAACGCGTTATTGTTGACAGGCCTGGTATATGTGTATATATGTATGTATATATACATATATGTGTATATATATGTATATATGTATATATATATATATATATATATATATATATATATATATATATATATATATATATATATATATATATATATATATATATATATATATGTATGTATGTATGTATGTATTGGAAATTTCACATAAAATATGAAACCAACTATGTTATTGAGACATTTCATTTAAACTGACATATCTTAAGCAATTCCTGCATGATCATAATTTTGCTGATTAAGATTTTCAGCTTATTGAAACTACAAACTTTTAGGACTTTCTGATTTTCTAAGCGAATACGTATATGCGATGTAAAAAGAATTTTAAAAAAAACATTTAAAAAAATAAAAAAAAGTTATAGATGTGACAGAAAAATACTAAAAAAAAAGTGATGACAGAAAAACATGGTGAAATGGAAAACAAAATATGCAAGTTAAAATGGCTGTGATATTTTTTACACAAAAACTGAATATAACTTTATTTTACAGTAAAAATGTGTTAAGCGAACCAAAATTTGTTTTATAGCTTTGACAAAATACTCTACTTCACATGTACAAAAAGAGTAGAACAATAAATGGATAATTCAGTAAAATTTACAACATGATAGTGGTAAAATAACATTTTTCATTTTGTTTTGTCAAGTGCTTTTATTTGTAAAGAAAGGATATCGATGTCTGGATGTTCTCATGCTTTTTTATCACAAAAAAATAAAGATTTTGGAACATTAAAATTTTAATTGGTCCGTTAATGACTTTTCAATCGATATCCCGATATGTCCAACTCCAAAAATCTGATACCAATATATGTGGTCGCGCACTTAAGTTGTTGTTGCTAATTGTATTGTGATGTCCCACTGAATGCTTTGGTAATGATAAATGTAACAACTTCCAGTTTTCCAAACAAAATAAACATTCTGTGAAAACTAGGAGAACCATGTCAACTGAAGTTATAGAAAATAAATGTCCCATATAAATAACATGAATTGAAATTAGCCAAAATGTCCATACTGTAATTAAATAAAAGGAATTCATTTCATTTACAAATTGTATTTTGTTCCTTTCTTTTTTCCTGAAATACAAGAAAAATAACTTATTTTACGCGCAGCGTCCGTTTGGCATGGCTGCCAGTACAAAGACGTCTCATGAGTCTTCTTCGCTCTTAAATACGAAGCATCCCTTCCTATGTGCGCCAAGCAGTGAACGTTGCTCCCTGTTGGTTGAAACTCATCATCACGCCATTCTTTGAGGATGAGACATCTATACAGTATGTATATTTTGATCAACAGAAACACATTTCAATAAAAAAGAAAGGACACACTTCAAATATAAGGTGAACCACATAACCACACTAAAACACTAAAACAATTATTTTGAATTTAACTGTGTGCCACACAGGCAATCAGTGGATATGCCAATGCAAAGATGCATTTTTTCTGGGCTTTTGCACATATTTGTGTATTTTATTACTTTTCTAATTTTGTTAGTAACTATTTATTTCTGGCTATGCAGTAGTTATATGCAATGAGTTTCTAATTCATTATTTTGCAATAATTTATTGTTCATTTGATTTTCGCACCATGAATGCAAATGGTCTGTTTACATAACAAATCCCAAGCATCTTAGCTTGCAGGCTTCAGATGGTGAATATGCATAACTGCTGTGCTAAGCTGTGACCAGACTAATTAATACAACGGCAGAAGCCTTCTACATTCACTTTGAAGGCAACATACATATTGACCTGTAACTGATAATGAAACACTGATGTCGGTACTATCCAATATCCCTTTATCTATATTAAAATGTAAATAAACACCAAACATCTTTTGAAATGTGTTGTTTTCTTTTTTTTCTTTTTCTTAAGAACAATGTTGTTTTTCAGTACTTCTTTGAACAATTAACAGTGAATGAATGTATAAATTACTGCTACAGCATCTTCATGCTAATTCAACAGAAAAGGTTTGTTCAAGTTCAAAATTTAAATGTGTTAGTAACTAAATTATACCAGTTAAAACTGTGTGTGTGGCCTCATGAAGTCTTGCGAACTCATGATAGAGAACAGAAACCCAATGTTGTCAAATGAACAAGTATTCTGGCCTTAAAGACTAGCCATGACTTTCATATTCCGGCCACAGCAAAACAACTTGAGCAGATTCATTTTCACCCAGAAGTGGAATTTATTGATTTTGACTATTGTATTAATTACATGAAACTGAAGTGATGCCTTCCCCATGTTTAAAAATGGTCCACCAAGATTGATTGTCCGTCGAGATTAGATATTGAAAATAAAAAAGATCGGGAAAATTCGCTGTTCCCATTCTGTCTGTAGTTACACACTTTCAAGCTGCCCTAAAAGACATAAATCAAATGTAAGGCTCTCCTGAACTTCATAATACCAGCACCACTATGCAACCACTTCTGCAAGTCACAAACACAACTTTAAATTATTTATTGTTTCTGCCCATTCATCCACAACACAGTTTGCCTGTCATCCATCCTCATCGTCACAGCGTGTCCACATACTTAGCTTCTCAGGTTCGCTGCATATTTGGAGCCACAAAGCAAGCAGTGTGAGTGAACTAGTCAGAGGTGGTGTAGAAAATACTCTACTAGCTAAGCAAGCTGGCATGTAAATTGAGACAAAGGAAGGAGGCTGCCTCCATAGTTGCAAAACAGCTGGTGAGGCAATATTGAGGCAATATAGTTGACCAAGTGCATGCATGCCCGATTAAATAAAACTTTATGATATCCTGACTATTATCAACCTTTGTGGACAATTTTGTCTCAGTGAATTTGCCGATGGGCACTCATTGTTATTGTTTATTTTTTGTAAACCACAGACTTCATAATCATATTGACGGATCACAGAGCACGGGGCCGATTAATAGGGGGCCTGCATTGTTAGCGTGGCCGTGAAAACTGACCGAGTGGAATCACAGACAAAGAGCATTTTTCGTTGAAAATTTTTGTGAATAAATGCTTAAAGCCCTGGATTCTTTAAAGATATGTACGCAAAACAGTCTAGATTCTTGGTTAAAAGCAAAAAAAAAAACATGCAGTTAGCATTTATTTTCTGTAAATATGTCCAAGTACGATGCTAGTCTGTAAGTCAATGTGCCGCTATATGTAAACAGAGCTTTTCCGCTGAAAATTCTTGTGAATAAATGCTTAAATTCCCAAACTCTTTATAGATATGAAAGTAAAACAGTTTCAAATCTTTCTTAAAAGAGCAAAAAACCAGGCAGTTCGCATTTCTTTTTTGTAAATATGTCAAAGAATGATGCTAGTCTGTTAGCCATTGTGACAGCCTCCTTGCCTCCTTATCACAACAAAGAGCTTTTTACGTTGAAAATTCTTGTGAATAAATGCTTAAATCCCAGAATTCTTCATAGATATGAACGTAAAACAGTCTCGATTCCTGGTTAAAAGCAAAAAACTGGGCAGTTAGCATTTATTTTATGTGAATATGTCGAATGTGATGCTGGTCTTTTAGCCAAAGGGGTACCGCCATATCACGATAAAGAGCTTTTTACGATGAAAATTCTTGTGAATAAATGCTTAAATCCCTGAATTCTTTATAGATATGGCCGTAAAACAGTCTCGATTCTTGGTTAAAAGCAAAAAACCGGGCAGTTAGCATTTATTTTACGTGAATATTGCGAAGTAGGACGCCAATGCTGTAGCGGCTCATTTCTCCCATTCCCAAAAAATCGGACAGTTAGCATTTATTTTACGTAAGTACAGTATGTTGAAGAATGATGCTAGTCTGTTAGTCAATGTGGCGGCAGCCATATGTAAACATAGCTTTTCCGGTGAAAATTCTTGTGAATAAATGCTTAAATCCCTGAATTCTTTATAGACATGAACGTTAAAACAGTCAAGATTTTTTGTTAAAAGAGCAAAAAACCAACAATCCTTCCTGTTTGTATGCGGTACAGCTTTCTTACTTTTTCAACCTAAATCCGGCGTTGGATCCCTGCATGTGTTGACTAACTGCGACCGACTGCGAATAACAGAAGCAGAGTGTAGGAGGGCCCTCTACTTGAAGGTGTGGCGCACTGAAGGTCGAATCTGACCCGTCAATACAATTATGAAGTCTATGAGTATAGTATAGACAGTATTAATATTGTCTTGAAATGTCATGTGAATTAAGAGTTTGCATAGGGACGGTAAGGACATAGCACTGCCAACTTTCCAGGATGCGCAAATTGTCCCTACCAAATTTTAAGCAACCTTATTTGCATTATATAATGACTTCAGTTAAATAGGTCATTTAGATTTTTTCCCATATGTTGTAAGGATATAATTGAGCCTACAATTATTAAATGAATTATCTTTATTATGTTCAGACTTGCATTTACCCCTTTTCACTTGCTGAATGTGCCTACCTATTAGTGCATTTATTTATTAATTAAAATGTATTTATTTTCTACATTATTTATTTGAAAATCTTTTTATTTGCAGCCTATAAAGACATTTTTTCAGATAATCATACATTAATCATAATGGGGGTAAAAAAAATAATTAATCCCAATTTATATTTTTTCCATCATTGCTAAACCCACTGATGCACTTTAAAGATGAAAAAAGGAGGAAGAAGATGAAAGAGAAAACCAATTAAAGCAATGTATTACTCTTGTGGTGAAGGACAATATTGGCTAACATGTAGTGAGGTGGGTAGTAACCCGTTTACATTTACATGAGTAACTTTTTGAAAAATTGTACTTCTAAGAGTAGTTCTACTAAGCCAGACATTTTACTTTTACTTGATTGGAGTTGTGACGAAAAAAACCGCTACTCTTACTCCGCTACTTTGGGCTACACAAAAGTCGTAACATTTTTCCTCTTTATTCTACGTCTTACAGATATATTTTTTAGGCGATATCAAGAGTAGCTCTACCAATTTCACCAGAGACGTCGTAACAATAATCACATGACTTCATTACACCAATCTGATGCAAGCTTGCCATCCTATGATCACACCAGCCTGTTCAATCACGTGGTGTCTTTAAAGCACCATAAAAAATGAAGTTTTTGACATAGAGTGCTGCCCTCAACATGAATCGAAAGCATGAAGTTAAACCTCTCTCCCAGTTTTTGTTTGGAACTGATTAAACCACAGAAAACTGGAGATATTGTCTTTTTAATTTCATAATAGTAACTTGAACGAAGTATTCACTATTCAAACTAGGAACTATTTTCTCAGCTAGAGGGCACTCATGGTCTTTGGACGAATAATTCTTAATTTCTGTCTTTTGTTTTTCTCGCCGGAATTCATAATTTTTTTTTTTTTTTCTGTAATGGGTTATTGTACAGTATCATTATAACAACAGTTCATATAGATAAGTTTGTGCTGAGAGAAAAAAAATACCATTGTTTAAAAAAAAATGTTAATCATTACTTGAGTATTCTTTTCACTGGATACTGCTAAACAGCACAGACACTCGAAGGCGAAGGACGCATGTATTATAAAAAAAATAATAATAAAAAAAAAACTTGTAATCATTACGAAATCTTAATGTCAAAAACTGATATTTGATATTTTCTGCGTCCTTTATGGTATACTGGGAACGGGTTTCAACAAGCTTCGGCTTCTCCCGTCAGCCCTTTTCTTTTCGGGTTGAATTAATTGCAAACACATATAAATGCTGTATGTTTGTTTGGATTTGTCATGCCTGAAGGGAAAATAAATTTAAAAAAAAAAAAAAAAAAAAAAAAAAAAACTTTTTCATTTGTACTTGAGTACATTTTTGGATGACTACTTTTACTTTTATCCAAGTCATATTAAAGGTAATTTAATATACTGTATAATTTAATATATAAGGTAATTGGTATATTTTTCGTACCATGCATGCATTTTGAAACGTGAAAAAAATCAATGGGAGAAATTAGCCGCTACAGCATTGACATCCTACTTCGCAATATTTACATAAACTAAATGCTAACTGCCTGTTTTTTTTTTGTTTTTTTTTTGCTTTTAGCCAAGAATTGAGACTGTTTTACATCCATATCTATAAAGAATTCAGGGATTTAAGCATTTATTCACAAGAATTGTAATCGTAAAAAGCCCTTTATTGTGATAAGGCGGCGCCACGTTGGCTTAAAGACTAGTGTCACATTCGACATATTTATGTAAAATAAATGCTAACTGCCCAGTTTTTTGCTTTTAACCAAGAATTGAGACTGTTTTACATTCATATCTATAAATAAACAGGGATTCAAGCATTTATTCACAATAATTTTCAACGTAAAACGCTCTTTGTCTGTGTTTCCACTCGGTCGGCTTTAACAGACATGGGCCCAAAATAAATCTCCCCGACGCCCCATGTCCCGTCAACGTATTATGAAGTCTATGCCTAGGCAACATCCTTACTTCTACTCCCACATACGTATAAAAAGTATGTTGAAAATAGGGCTTGGCAGCCCATTCTGCCTATGGGCGGCTCAGTAATCAGGTGTTTAACAGTCACGCACTAACAGTGGCTACAAAAATGATGGTCTTTAAGGCAATAGTCCTGTCAACACTCTTATATACATGTGAAACGTGGACCCTCTACAGGACTGAAATTAAAAGCCTAGAATGCTTCCAGCAGTACAAGGTGAGACAAATTTTAAAAATACTATGGGAGAGCCACACCACCAACATAGATGTCCTAAAAGAAGCCTCAGTAACCAGTGTTGAAGCCACCATTATCTACCACCGTCTCCGCTGGGCAGGTCACGTCCAGAGAATGGATTCAAACCGGCTTCCCAAAACAATGCTGTACAGCAAGCTCCAAAATGGCACTAGGCCACGAGGAGCCCCAAAGATGTGCTACAAAGACCAGTTGAAGCAAACCCTGGCATGGACCAATATCGACCCCTCGTCGTGGGAGCAAACTGCCATGGACCGCAAAACATGGAGGGGAACTATTCACCAAGGCATCGTGGTTTTCGGAGTAAAACGAACAGAAAACGAAGAGGCAAAATGGAGAAGAAAAGAGAGACAACAACAACCCCGTCCTCCACCTACCTTTCCTTGTGGACAATGCCAGCGAATATTCTACCCTAGAGTAGGTCTCTCAAGTCATATGAGACATAAACATCCCACACGAAAATAGGCTAATAAACGACTGAAACTAATACTGGCGCATGAGTTTGAAGACGCCGCCGACAGTTAAAAGCATGTATGTTTAAATAGCATGCAGTGGTGGATGAAGTACTCAGGTTTGTATTTAAAGTGCCTGTGACACAATAAAAAAAAAAAAAGCATTATTATTGAAATTAAAATCAAATTTTGAGATGATTTGACTATACACAACAATTTGGCAAAGCGCAGATGACATGAAATGAGTCTTTAAACCTGCCATTTAGCTCCTCCTGTCATTATAACGCTCTGGCGCCTCCATCTGGGTGATGATGTCAGCAAAAGAGTGATTTCAACGGATTTACCCTTGAGCCCAAAGGAGGAGGAAGCGTTCTTTAGCGATTCTGGTCCATATTTAAAACGCGTGCCATCATCCCAGTGTTTGAAATGATATAAAATACGTAGCTTATTCACTTTCTCGTCCGTCCAATTTTAGCTTCATTGTCATACTTGTTTTGCCCATTCTTTGCAGTGAACAGGATCTTTCTGAAACCCAGAAAGGCTCACACCCCACTCCCTGGTGTAGCAACAAAAGCCTGCAGCACATTGGGCTAGTGTGAAGCGAAAAATAAAAGAATTAATCTGCAAAATCAGATGAATCCGCAGTCCTTCTCATACAACAGTATGGCTGTATAGTGAAGATGATTTCACTCGTTAATGTCATATCCACCTTCTTCTTCAATCCGAGACTATGGCCGGAAGTGTCTCATTTACACTCACTTTCACTCTCACTTTATATATATATTTATATTTATATTACATTTTTGCATTGGGAGAAAACACCATTAGAGAGATCTGAGTCAATATCAAAAAAGAACCACAAAATTTGTTAAATGCTCAGTTTGATTCAAATCTGTGCAGAATGGAAAAAGCAAGCAATAAAATTGACTGCACTGTAAACAAAAGCTTAACAAGCTCAAAACCTCAAAAACTTAGTTTAATGGCAGATTGCAATCAACTGTTTGGTGCATACTGCCATATTATACAAGGGTGTTGTGGTTTTTATTGGTATATATCTTGTTCACCTGCCTAATCTTGCTTGTACTCGTGTCGCATCCTCTATTGCTCCGTTACGGTAGCACGGGGCTTGTCAATTGCGCGGGAGGCACGAAAATGTAAGTATCAATTCACAATGTGAAAAAAAGAAAACTAAGAAAAATAATGTGTAACGCAGGTGACAATTTGGAAAGAAGTAGAGTAAAAAAACAGATACCTGCTGTAAAATGTAGTGAAGTAAAAGTAAAAAGTACCACTTCATATTTGTACTCAAAAAGTACAGATACACACAAAATTGTACTTAAGTACAGTAACATTCCACCATTGAAGAAATGTAATATCGTGACATCTCACAATTATGAAGATGCCAACATGATTTTTTTTGTTATAATACCTTCAGTTTTCATCACCAACAAATATAATGTTCAATTGTAACACTAAACACTTAATCTGTGTCATCAACATATTATGACTCAGAAGTTCTGAATTTTATATCTATTACTTTTCAGTAATACAAATATAATGCATACTGAATCATTTAGGCTCATTTGGGATTCAGTAAAACACATCTACAACTCTCGAGTGAGGCCTAATGGTTTTGCGGTACACTATTAAGTATCTTACACAACAACTTAGACGAAGCCATCAGTTTACCGCCATGTCAAACTCTTTGTCCTTAAGGCAGGACACAACCCCAGAGTGCTCACCCCTTGGTCACCAACAACCCTGGGCCGGATATTCATGCCATCAGCGCCTTCCATTGATGGGGAGTTAATCTTCATCAGAGATGCTAATCTTTAACCTCAAACTCAAAGAAAGCCCTGACATCACTGGTGACAGAGGCAAAGAGATGTTGAAAGATAGAAACAGAATGTGCGTGTTGATGATTTAAGAAGGTTGGCTGTGGGAGTTGAATAGCATTCATACTTCCAGGATTTGTTAAGTCCGATTCACAAATCATGCCACCAACAGACTGGCAATATTGAGATGTGAGAGAAAATTAATGCTGTGTAATTTACAAAAAGTAAAAACACGTAGGGTTTGTGGAAAACATCTTTCGAAATTCAGCACACTTCAGAGCTATGCCAACAGACACAACTACAGTGGTATGAAAAAGTATCTGAACCTTTTGGAATTTTTCACATTTCGGTAAAAATCACCATCAAATGTGATCTGATCTTTGTCAAAATCACACAGATGAAAATACAGCATTTGCTTTGACGAAAACCACTCAAACATTTATAGGTTTTCATTTTTTAATGAGGATAGCATGCAAACAATGACAGAAGGGGGGAAAATAAATAAGTCAACCATCATACTATCCTCATTAAAATATGGAAACCTATAAATGCTTGAGTGGTTTTAGTTAAAGCAGACACTTTTTTTTATCTTTGTGATTTTGACTAAGATCAGATCACATTTGATGGTGTTCTTTTGCAGAAATGTGAGAAATTCCAAAAGGTTCAAATACTTTTTCATACCACAAACTTACCACTAACGAGTTACCGCATAGTTTGATGCATTGTGTGTGTGTGTGTGTGGGGGGGGGGGGGGGGGGGGGGACACTGTTAAGTACAGCTGTATAATATAATGTCAATGAAATCAACCCACTCACTGATCTTTCTTCTGAGGAAACACATCTACCATGCACTCGCTATAATTAATATTAATACAATATGATTTTCAACACGTTTCGAAAAGCGCTCTAAATTATTTATATAATTACTTATATGACAAAAAAAATACACCCACACAAAAACAACACAAACAGTCACAAACACACACATACGAAAAAAATGGACCCACCTATCAAGAGAGTAACAGCTGGCGAAAGATTGGCTTGTATGTACTATAGATCATAATGTGTAGACATAATGTAAGTCTTCGACTACAGAATTAAAGTACAGTGCCTTGCAAAAGTATTCGGCCCCCTTGAACCTTGCAACCTTTCGCCACATTTCAGGCTTCAAACATAAAGATATAAAATTTTAATTTTTTTTCAAGAATCAACAACAAGTGGGACACAATCGTGAAGTGGAACAAAATTTATTGGATAATTTAAACTTTTTTAACAAATAAAAAACTGAAAAGTGGGGCGTGCAATATTATTCGGCCCCCTTACGTTAATACTTTGTAGCGCCACCTTTTGCTCCAATTACAGCTGCAAGTCGCTTGGGGTATGTTTCTATCAGTTTTGCACATCGAGAGACTGACATTCTTGCCCATTCTTCCTTGCAAAACAGCTCGAGCTCAGTGAGGTTGGATGGAGAGTGTTTGTGAACAGCAGTCTTCAGCTCTTTCCACAGATTCTCGATTGGATTCAGGTCTGGACTTTGACCTGGCCATTCTAACACCTGGATACGTTTATTTTTGAACCATTCCATTGTAGAATTGGCTTTATGTTTTGGATCATTGTCCTGTTGGAAGATAAATCTCCGTCCCAGTCTCAGGTCTTGTGCAGATACCAACAGGTTTTCTTCCAGAATGTTCCTGTATTTGGCTGCATCCATCTTCCCGTCAATTTTAACCATCTTCCCTGTCCCTGCTGAAGAAAAGCAGGCCCAAACCATGATGCTGCCACCACCATGTTTGACAGTGGGGATGGTGTGTTCAGGGTGATGAGATGTGTTGCTTTTACGCCAAACATATCGTTTTGCATTGTGGCCAAAAAGTTAAATTTTGGTTTCATCTGACCAGAGCACCTTCTTCCACATGTTTGGTGTGTCTCCCAGGTGGCTTGTGGCAAACTTTAAACGAGACTTTTTATGGATATCTTTGAGAAATGGCTTTCTTCTTGCCACTCTTCCATAAAGGCCAGATTTGTGCAGTGTACGACTGATTGTTGTCCTATGGACAGACTCTCCCACCTCAGCTGTAGATCTCTGCAGTTCATCCAGAGTGATCATGGGCCTCTTGGCTGCATCTCTGATCAGTTTTCTCCTTGTTTGAGAAGAAAGTTTGGAAGGACGGCCGGGTCTTGGTAGATTTGCAGTGGTCTGATGCTCCTTCCATTTCAATATGATGGCTTGCACAGTGCTCCTTGAGATGTTTAAAGCTTGGGAAATCTTTTTGTATCCAAATCCAGCTTTAAACTTCTCCACAACAGTATCTCGGACCTGCCTGGTGTGTTCCTTGGTTTTCATAATGCTCTCTGCACTTTAAACAGAACCCTGAGACTATCACAGAGCAGGTGCATTTATACGGAGACTTGATTACACACAGGTGGATTCTATATATCATCATCAGTCATTTAGGACAACATTGGATCATTCAGAGATCCTCACTGAACTTGAGTGAGTTTGCTGCACTGAAAGTAAAGGGGCCGAATAATATTGCACGCCCCACTTTTCAGTTTTTTATTTGTTAAAAAAGTTTAAATTATCCAGTAAATGTTGTTCCACTTCACGATTGTGTCCCACTTGTTGTTGATTCTTGACAAAAAAATTAAATTTCATATCTTTATGTTTGAAGCCTGAAATGTGGCGAAAGGTTGCAAGATTCAAGGGGGCCGAATACTTTTGTAAGGCACTGTATATTGTAACACTGTGTCACACTTGCAAACTTTGGTCAAACCTGTGAGCTCTTAACATGTGGAGGCACACTGCTGAAATTTGAAGATGCACTAAAAAAAAAATGAAATAGTATTAATGCAAGAGCCTTATTTCAAGTGGTTTCACACAACTGCTTTAAGTAACTCTTAAGTTATGTAGTTAAATGAAAAATGCCTAAATGATTGAAGTAATACTGTACTTAGTAAACTACTTTAACAAGTTAAGCAAATCGTATTCAAACCTTGTACATGCAAAATGTGTAACCACCTGTTGTTTTCTTACAATAGGAGTGTTAATTTTAAATAGTCATTGTGATGTTGTTAATATTCTGGATGAGTCGGGGAGTTCAGAATTAACTGGCAATTGTACCCTACTGTTGCGCTCGTGAGAAGTAGCAAACGGACTTTGCATTCCTTAAATAAGCACAGAAGTCACCCCCCCCCACCACCACCACCTCTTCAATCTCTGCAGCAATGCGGACAGCACTCCTGTCACATGTCACATGATATTTTGGAGGGAAAATGACAAGCAGTACTCAATTTGGACATTTAGGGATGTACGTACAGTAGTTTCTAAGGGGTGTACTCACGTTTGTTACCAGGGGTTTAGATATTAATGGCTATATTTTGAGTTATAGTGAGGGGAAAATAAATTAACTCTATTATATTAGGTGCACACAGACTACTTTTCATTGTGTCAGAGTGTCATTCTGTCAGTGCTGTCCCATGAAAAGATATATTTAAATATCTGCAGAAATGTGAGGGGTGTACTCACTTTTGTGATACAATGTACATTTAAGTCTGCCAGGGGTGTCTATGTTCAACTCACTTAATTGACACGGTGCCAAAAGCAATCAACACCGCTACTGTTAAAACAACACCCAAATCAACACCATCGACTCAAAAGTAGTTTGCACCAAAAAATCAACCCCACAAATTTTGCTGTGCATAGACTTCATAATGGTATTGACAGATCAGATCGGTTATGCACTGTGCCTCGCATTCAAGTAGGGGGCTGCCCACATCAAGAGTAGTTATTCACAAACACAAGCAAGCAGCGATGAAACACCTGATTTCTGATTAAAAAAGAAAAAAAAGTACGAAAGCTGTACCACATACAAACAGGAAGGATTGTCTCAGGAGCGATGTGTTCGAGGATTCAAGGTAATTATTATATTTTTCGTCCCACCCATGCATTTTGAAACATGAAAAAAATCAATGGGAGAAATTAGTCGTTACTGCATTGGCATCATAGTTTCCAATATTTACGTAAAATAAATGCTAACTGCACGTTTTTTTTTTTTTTTCTTTTAACCAATAATTGGGACTGTTTTACGTCCATATCTCTAAAGAATTCAGGAATTTAACCCTTTAACACCCAAGCCTATTTTGGCCGAATTTGCATGCATTTAATGTTGCCTTTATATTTAAAAGAAAAAATTGTTCACTATGGCCAAGTTGGGTCCCTTTTTTAAGGACACCTTGAACTTCATGTCCAAACTGTTGTTTTATTCACTGACCAATTGTAATCCACATTTTGGACTCAAAAAGACAATAAAATCCCAAAATAATTTTTCAAAATTTGTAATGTTGATGTGCCATTGACAACCAAACATGCTCGACCAACCATTTTGGAGCTAGATAATATTTATACAACTTGTTAGGATAAACATTCAATAGAAAAAAATAAGATTGAATAGTTTTATGTTTGACAATTCAACACAAACAGCAAGTATGGTCAGAAGCGTTTTTGGCCTTTACACATACTATGGTCAAAACAGGTTATATATAGTGCAAAATAGTGAGAAAAAAAATAATATACCGTATATCATCTAACACCAAAGGGTATGGAGGATATCTCTTTGTGGAGTTAGATATTATACCCATCACCTTATCTAAAATATATACGTACATGCAATCAAGCTTCTCGAACACTCATCTTTATAAAAATGGAAAAGATTATAGTGAAGAAAAAATATATATAACAATGAAAAAAAGTATTATCAAAAATATTGACAAGAAGTTCAGTTCAATTCAAAATTTTCTGGCATACGACCCAATAAAGTTTTTTTTTTTTTTTGCGCACTCAATAAAGCTTCTGCATGAACAGGTCACGGAGGCGGAGCTGTGTCACACACAACGTCACACAGCCTACTCTTTCGCCGTTTGTGCGCTGTTGACACGTCTACACGCCGAGGCGCCGACTCATCCCAGGAAAACAACGACAAATATGGCTCATCTTCTTCCTTGAGTTAATGAAATAATGCATTAGCTTGCGCTAAATTTAATTTTAGATTCATTCTGCACGTTTCAAAGTCGCTCGCACAAACCAACCGGCCGTTGCTCTCTTCGAATGCCTCCTTTTCCTTAGTTGGCGCCTCGCTCGGAAATTTATTTAAAATGTCCACATTCGGTTCGCCCTTCTTGACATCACAACGGCTCTTGGGATATGTAGTCTTTTGTGCTGCTTTCGGTTTTGAAAAAGGACAAGAAATGATGGAAATATGGCGATAGATACATGGTCCATGCAGCGTTTTAATGCATATTTATGAGTGCAATAAAACTATAAAACTCAAATGGCATTATGTCCCGTTTTTCTTGGTCGATTGACTTCAAATAAAAACTGGTGTGGACATCAACTTCCGCACTTTCAAATGAGACCAACCAGTGGCACATGGGTGACGTAATTACAGCGTGACGAAGCTTCAAAGACGACATGCTTAAACACGTCGCTGCCGACACGTTCGGTGTTAAAGGGTTAAGCATTTATTCACAAGAATTTTCACTGGAAAAGCTCTGTTTACATAAAGCGGCTGCTAGCTACATTCACTAACAGACTATCATTATGCTTCGACATATTAACGTAAAATAAATGCTAACGACACAGGTTTTTTTTTTTTGCTTTTAACCAAGAATCGAGACTGTTTTATGCCCATATCTATAAAGAATTCGGGGATTTAAGCATTTATTCACAAGAATTTTCAACAAAAAAAGCTCTTTGTCTGTGATTCCACTCGGTCAGCTTTGACAGCATTGCCAACAATGTAGGCCCCCTATTTATTGGCTCCACGCCTTGTGTCCCGTCAACACATTATGAAGTCTATGTGCTGTATACTTCAACAGCAGAGGGATAAAAATCATATAATTTGTGGAGTCACGTTACATATATATTAATCAATGCTTTTTCATAAGTGTTTTAATTGACTCTCTTACATGATAAATACAACAATTGGTTCAGTCATTTGTAAAAACAAAGCTAATATGCATATACAGTGTAAAAAACTATTTAAAATTTAATTTGATTTCATTTAATCACGTTACATATATGTAAGGCAAGTCTTTTTCATAAGTGTTTTAATATACTCTCTTACATAATATAAATCAACGATGGATTCAGTAATGTGTAAAAACACAAAATTAATGTGTATATACAATGAAAAACACCTATTTAAAATTTGAAATAGTGCATGCGCCTTTTTTTAGCGTGGGGAGAAGGAGAAAAAGAGTGAGGTGCAAATGGAGAGTAAACAATCTTTTATACACGGTGCTAAATCGTGCATGATATAGATCTTTCCTCTTCTATTTACCTGGCTACCATGTTCCATTCCTTTGCACTCTCTGTTGTTCTCTCTTACAATCGCCTCGCTTTGTCTCTCTCTCAACCTCTTTTTTTGTTGAATCAAGAGAGAGAGAGAGAGAGAGAGAGAGAGAGAGAGAGAGAGAGAGAGAGAGAGAGAGAGAGACAGAGAGAGAGACAGAGACAGAGAGACAGAGAGAGAGAAAGAGAGAAAGAGAGAGAGACAGAGAGAGAAATGGCGACGAGGTTGCACTTTACCTATCTAGTCCTTAGATGGAACCAAGTTTTGGACCTGGGGACGCCCCACGGACGTCGATGAGAGCACGCTGTCGCGCAGCACATATATTGTCAGCGCGTAGGACGGACTGGGATACATCGGAAATACACATGCGAGCAGAACATTGACTGACCAAATACGCACTCGCGCGGTACAACTTACCGACACTGTCTTATTTTGGATCTCCTTTTGGTGAGGTGAACATTTCCAGGGATCAAAGCCCAAACACGTTTTGGGAAAAAGGGGCAAAGTGATCTCTAGCTTGGGTGGATTGTCAGTGCGCATTTCAAGGTGAACGACGATCGCTGGCATTGCTATTAATCTCGATCTTGCACAGGCACATGTGGTCTGCTAAATCTGATCCCCTTTTTCTGTTCCCTTAAAAAAAGCGCAGGCGCTCTGTCTGTGCAATCTTCCTGCACTGCGTTGCAGCATATAGCCTATACGTCGCTTTTAATATTCTTAGAACAATGTTTACACCAATATATATCCCGAGTCTGCCAAATAAAACAATTACATCCAGCGTAATTTAAAAACTTGAATAAATTTTTAAACAGGAAAATTATTTACGTTCTTCGTCCTTATAGTCTTACATTTATCTAATATACAAGGCCGATCAGGGGGGAAAAAAGAGTTCACGATCGCAACTACCCCATAATTCTGGTCTGCAACATGTTCTTTTGTCAATATCGTCATCTTACTGACCATTGCATGTCATAAAGTTCCTACTAACCTTCGTCTGTCCCTTTACATTTCTCTTGGTTTGGACCTTTGTTCAAACTTTGCGTGAAGCTTTCCTGAACTAAGCTGCTGCAGGAGCCAAGAGATGCCAAAGCAATCAGGAAGAAGGAGGGGAGGGGGTTCTGGTTCTTGTCCCTGTCCAATGGGGCAGTCTGGTTGAGGTGGGCCAAGGGGGTCAGTGAGGTTCGTTTTGACCTGCCTGTCTATCTCGCCTGCACCCGGCCCAGATGTTGGTTATTACATGGCGTCAAACTGTGAGCAATCAGTATAGCGAAGGAGGTGGAGAGGGAGTTAGCAGGGATGTCTACACTTTTATTTTAACGTGTTTCTTAAATAACAATAATTAAGTTTATACAAAAAAACATGCAACTAAGGCGAGGCAAAAATATATATATTAGAGGGAGGAAAAAACAATCTGAAATTCATGGCAAAAACAATCTTACATGGACTCCTAAATAAAACTATACAACCCAACGTTAACAACAACCTTGCGTATACATACTACTTTAACACAACCGTAAAGAAAACTACACACCTGAATGAGTTATTCTATTCATGTTTTTTAAAGTATAATTTTGAACGCTGCAGGCGCAGTGACTGAATCCACTGGTAAAATACAAAGGGTGAAATCAAAACGGAAACATGCATACGCTTGGTTTTGTTGGTCGTCTGTCACTGCATGTCGTGTGCGTGTTATCTTCCCACGCGCTCAGACTCGCCCCGACGGCTATAGAAAAAAAGGAGAGGGTGGCAAAAAAACAAAAACAAAAACAAAAAAAGACACAGCCAAAGGCAGACATACACGCCTAAAAAAACTACAAATAATACAAATTTTTAACAAATATTACAAACTGTTAGATTACTTGACGCTCAAAAGAATATTTACGAAGCCTTATTGTAATCTGACTTATCTACTAGTATGTCTGTTTTAAAGAGAGCCCCCCCCCCTTCCCTCATGGCTTTTAATTACGTTCTTTAATACCATTGTATTTTTTTTCATGTTCAACAACCATTTTCATATGTTATAGCTTCGCTTATATCAGCAGGACTCGTATTTAGAGAAACAGCGAGAGCCTAAGTGGTATTTGCCATGTGGCAAAATTGATTATGCCATGTGGCATTTTTTGGGCCATGTGGCACTTTATTTTTGCCATGGGACATTTTTCCCATGTGGCATAATTAATTTTGCCACGTGGCATTTTATGCCATGTGTCAAAATGGATTTTGCCATGTGGCATTTGTTTGGCCATGTGGCAAAATGGATTTTTGCCATGTGACATTTTTTGCCATGTGGCAGATTTAATTTTGCCATGTGGCATTTTTTCCCATGTGGCAAAATTGATTTTCCCATGTGGCATTTTTTTGCCATGGGGCAAAATGGATTTTGCCATGTGGCATTTTTTTTTTATGTGGCATTTTTTTGGGGGGTAGATGGCATTTTTGCAGGCTATGCACGTCCAAATTTTTCATTCATTTTAAATGGCAGAAAAACGCGTGGCTGTGATTTTTGACTATACACTTACCATTACAGCGCATTGACATTCAACTGCCACCCAAGTAAGGCTATGCCATTGACGGCTATCATCCTCCACATTTTCCATTCATTTTAAATGGCAGAAAAACACATTTTGGCTAAATCAGTTTTGCCACATGGCAAAAAAAAACGGCACATAGCAAAATCCATTTTGCCACCTGGAAAAAAATGACTCATGTCAAAATCCATTTTGTCACATGGCAAAAAAAAAGTTGCCACATGGCGATAACCACTTTTTGTTCCTCACCCTGCTGCATTTTATTGAACAGATGAACATTATTTTGTTATTATTTATATTATTACTGTTTAAATAATGTTATTATGTATTTCAATATATCATTTAAAATCATGTGTTTTGAGGGTTAAAATATGCTTTAATTTCCAGACAGTTTAACGGAGCCGACAAACAATACACATTATTTTATAGTTTGGGCAGATGACGTGCAATAATACAATATTTTCTATCAAAATGTATAAGTATAAAGGTAAGTTTGGCCATTTTTTTAATGAGGTTTAGAGAATTACAAAATATCAGACCATTTAACCACAGCATTTTGCGATTTCATCTCATGCCGTTTTCGTTATTCATATTTTCACGGCAGCCTGCCACGAATAAGCAGCAACTACAGAAATGATTTGTGGATACGGGGAGTTGTGAAAGGTGATAAGGCGTGCGAGATTTGATAACCCCTTAGTTGTTTGGTTATAATGGGTGTCAGGCATGTCGCGATGTAGTTTCTTCAAATATTTAAACTATTTCATGTGGATTTGGGGCTATCTTTCCAGACCAGCACACTTAATGGGAGGCACATGCTTACGGATAAGATAAGACAAAAGAGCTGCAGCCAAATATGTGCAGAGTGAAATTTGTCATGCATGCACGCTTGATTTTTAGAATGTATGATTGTGATATTTTTGGTTGTTTTTGTTGCTTGAACTGATTCAAATTTCGTATTACACAACAACCAACCTTAAGCCAAATTACATATAGGATAACATATAGAACGAAATTTTCTCTCTTAAAAATAGATCATTGGCATGCAAACACATCCTCATTTACATCAATATGCAATATGTGACAGGAAATTGCGGGTCAACTTTCCATTGATTAATGGAGCTGAACGGAATGCAATATATACTTTCGTAAAGCATTGTTGTTCGTGTATAATGCATTATTATTATTGTATTTTGTGCTTAATGTGCCTAATTAATTTTGTCATTATTATGCATTCATTAATTGCTGTAAAATCCTAATAATAAAACAAAGTGATGCAGCCTGCTGTCTTTTTTATTCTGCAGCCATGGGGAGAATTAATAAGAATAAATACGATCATGTGTTTTGCTACGGACGTTTAAGAAGAGTTTGAGTGAGGGTGGAATGCTTGAGCAAAAGCAGAGACACTGAATACCGACATGAATAATGGATGCAGCCTCATCACTGTGCAGCCTTTTTTACAAAAAAAAAAAAAAAAAAAAAAAAAAAAAAGCAGTCCGAGAGTAAACAATTTAAGAGCGGACGTGAAGAAAACCCTTATAAAAGACTCCAGTGTTGGGTTTGGACTAAAAACAACGCTACCTACTGTATGTCTCGAATAAATCTAACGTTATTTTTTATGCGTGTATGATTTATAAAAACTCAAAGCGTGTAGTAACCTTGACTCACTCACTCACAGCTCCCACTGAAATACTCATGGCGATGTATGCCATCCGGGGATTCCACTGTTTGTCAAATTTAACCTATTTTTTAGTTAATTGCTCACCGACGAAATTCAACAGCAGAAGCTTCTGCTCTTAAGGTAAAGAAAAAAAAACATTTGCGGTAAAAGGTGGAGATTTTGTGGAAATGCGTGTGGTGTGTGTTTGTTTGTATCTGAAGGCATGGAGGAAAATTAAAGTATATGCACAACGAGGGGGAGAATGTGATCCCAGAGAAGAGTCATTCTCCTCCTCGTCTCCAGCGTACCATCGCTCCATCTGCCATCATATCCCTCCACACCGTCTTTTCACGATGTATCGCGTGCAATGCCATAAACAACATCACTCCCTCACAAACGCACAATGGCAGGCGCGGCCGCACGCTGACACCCAGCTTCACTATAAATCAAGAGAAGTAGCTGGCTTCTGGCTGACAGCGAGAAAAAAACAGAGGAAGAGAGAGAGAGCGATAGGCTGCAAGGGAGAGAGGGGGATTGACAGAGGGAGGAATGCAGAGGTATACAGGAAGTGAAGGGAAGAAGATGAAGAAGAATATTCAAGTGTTTCTTAAGATATAAACAGCAATCGGCTAGCATTGATTGCATACTCAATTTAAAAGATTAAATGGCTTGTGATTTGATGATTATGGGTGAGGGGAAATATGTGACCAACACGACAGTAACATGCACGATGACAAAAAAACAGCATACTATTGTTATGGGGGGATATTTACCAAAGTGTTTTTAAAAAGCCTAAGAGCCACTGAGTTGGAGGCAGGCGAGGGCAATGCAGCGTCGAAGGATCGTGGTTTCTCCCCCACGCAAGTCCTCTTTCTTCCACAATACTCACGTTGTGTCCACAACAACCCGCAAGACGCACACCCGTCTAAATTTGTTATATTGCAGCCCCCATCTCGCTTTTCTCTATCTTTCCCCCAACTCAGCTCTCTCTCTCTCTCTCTCTCTCTCTCTCTCTTGCTCTCTCTCTCGCTCTCTCCCTCTCTCTCTCTCTCTCTCTCTCTCTCTCTACTCTCCTTTCCCGCTCTCCCCATCTTTTCTTGTGGGAGTGGGGGTGTTCCCCCCCTTTTTTTTTTGTTTCAAAGGATATTTAATTTTCCATGACATTATTGCGGGACACTTTTTCTCGTGCTATATCTGACAGATAAATATAGATTCTAAAACCTCACCAAATGTAATGTACTGGGTAAGGGAGTTGAGGTGCATACGCTTGAGTTTCTGGCGACCAGTCGATACTTTTAAGCTACTTTGCATGAAAATGAATATACAAGAAATAATGGGAACACTTGTGATCCTATATCACCGTTGGGCAAAGAAACGGGCAGCCAAAGGGGGTAACTCTTATTCACTGCTCTTAAAAATGACCACACGCTTTGTTCTTACTTCACCATTCTTTCATTTGCAGTCCGCATGAGTCAGGAAGAGGAATTCTTGAATTGCTTTCAGTACAATTTCAAAATACCTGTTTAGTATAATATTATTTGTTTTGGAGGTTGCTTTGTTCAGTTTTGTCTGTTTTACACATTGTGATGTAACAAAACATTTCTTTTTCATCAGCACTGCTTAATGCGGAAATGTCGAATATATATATATATATTTAAATACGTGTCTTTTCATTTAAGTAAAACGAAAATATGTTTTATGAAAATATATGTATCAAAAAACGATATATTTTTCGATATTCATTATTTAAACCTATTTACCGATATATATATATATATATATATATATATATATATATATATATATATATATATATATATATATATATATATATATATATATATATATATATATATATATATATATATACACACATAAATGTATATATGGCGGAAAACAGACAAGACTGAAAAAGCAGTTTCTGCTCTTGCACTCCTCTTTAAAAGAAACTGCTGTATTTTAAGCCAAAAGAACTGTTGTGTTTGATAGAACAATATATCTATATGCTGCCATAGCAGATTCATGGCGCATTAATCCCCCGAACTATTTCTAATTTGTCTGTTTTACCCTGGAAACCCCCGTTTACAGACGTTGCGCAACCGCTTTTGTTTCAACCAGCCATAAAACGATGGTAATTAAGTATATTCATTATTCAAAATATCTGTCATTTTTAGCTTAGAATCATTAATTGATGTCTAATATTTCGTTTAAAAAAACGACTTTAAAAATTATTCACTAGCATATTTCAAACTTTTGAACACATGACGTCACAATGGAAAAAAATGCATAGTATCTGTAAAAAAGTCACGGATATCTACCTCATAACTATTGATTAACTGTATTTACTGTCACATTTTCGCCGATATGTTCAGATGATAAATAATCTATCCAAACAAAGAAAAATTGGAGGGGAAAAAAAATAAAAAATAAATAAAGTTTAAAAAGGTAAATATGAAATAGAAAATCTCGACCACTCCTTGATGTCTGCGATTTCTGCATCACGACCCTTGTTATATTACCATGGTTCACCCATAAAATCCCCCAAAAATCCTGCTGTGGCCATTCACAGCTGTGTCTTGGCACTCAGTGATACATGCTACATGGAGTTCTTGGATCAAAACATGGTAAATAACAGCTAGTTAAAATCATGGCTTCTTTAATTATGCTCTATTATGCTCTCACCTCCAGTTAGGGTTTTGTTGTTTATTTTTTTAAATCCCCTTCTGTTATATATATATATGCATGTATGTACTGTATGTCACAGTTGCTATAAAAGACGCCATTAACAGTTCAGATGCAATCAAACGCAGGTATATTTCACTCGTAAATCAGCAGTGTACGGGCAATGGGTGTTCAACAAAATAATGGAGAATGACAAAGAAACAACAGGGAGATTTAAAAAAAAAAAAAAAAAAAAATCCCGTCGCGTGGCCATGCATGGCCGCAACAAAAGAGGGGGGAATAAGTTTGCCCTCTTGTGTCCGGCTGGTTCCACAGTTCTAATGCATGCAAAAAAAGAACTTGGAAAAACAAGCAAATCTTGCAACTAAGGAAGAAAATTGTCAAGGTCCAACAAGAGGGGCTACCGAGCCCACCATAAACGAAACAAAAAAGAGCGACCAAAAATGTCACAGTGTTAAATAATAAATGTGTAGAGTACAGTTAGAACAAATTTTCATTGAGGAGAAGAAATATTTGAATTCATTTTATAATAAAATGTGCTGTTAAAAAAAAAAATCTAGGTATCTTTCATATTGATCATTTAATTAAAATACGTAGAAAAAGCAATGTGGCACTATTCTGCTCTGCCCACATCAAGATTCAAATCAAACATTTGCAATGATGATGATGCCGTCTGTAATTATGGCTATAAATTACAGCTCTCAGAGCTTGAAAAACAGCTAAGATAAGAATGCAGAAGAGGAACCTGGGCGGACTGACAACGTTTATACGAATTAGCTCTGCAAATGTGCGACGCATCCGCAATCAAAAATCGAAACCACACAACATCAATCCTTAAAAAACAGAATCTCCTAAAACCATGCTGATTTTCTTAAAGAATGCCAAAAAGTAACAATATAGCGTTGTTCTTTGTCTATTCATAATGTTATTTTACATAATGTTAATTTAGTCGCTTTTCCAAATGCATACTCATTCGTTTTGTATTCAATTAAAAAATATTAAAATATTGTCGGTTGCTTTTTCACGTTTTTTATTAGAGTTTTGTTGGTTGACAATAAGAGTAACATGTATTTGGTTTTGATACATGTCACGTGTTAACCACTAAAGAAGAACAAGCGTCAGTCATAGAAGCCATCAGAATCATGCGGCCTTTACGTGAAGGATTAGGACAGGCTCAGTCTTCCTTCTCATTAACCATTAATCTGTATTTTAGGATAGTGAAAAACTGAAAATGTCTTTTTATTCTAATGACGTAGGACTATAAAGTGAATTGTCACATAAAACGCTTATTGGATATATATTGAAATAACCAATGTTGTATTATGATGATGATCATGGTCATTGTTAGGAGTAGCAGTAGCAGTAGTAGTATTTGTAGTACATATACTCTTCAATAGAAAGAGAACGCAACAATACATAATTCCGTACAATAGTACGCGCGTATATATTATTATTATTATTATTATTATTATTATTACATACACAGACATATATCATAAAGCAAGAGACAGTGCTAACTGAGACAGGCGGATTGATTTACAATCAATTACAATTGATTTACTCTGACATCTTGATTTTTTTTTAAAACTGCCGCCTGTAAATCTGACTTAAATCACATCTTTCTGAACTATATATTACAGAGTGCCACCCATGAGCTCTTCCCCTGGCCAGTTTTTTATATATGGTGCAACTGCAAAGAACAAGATGGGAAAAAATGAGGGAGAGACCAATTGTTTCCCCACAATGATCGTTGTCAAATTGAGAGTCACGATACGTTGTAATTATTTAGCTCACTTTAACAGGCAGATGTAAATGTTCATTTTCTAATGAAATACAAATTCAACTGTTAACCAAATTGTTCCATCGCTGCTGATTTAATGAAATTTTATAGGGCCCTTGTGAATGACTTAAAGTATCCGTGATGACTGGATTACAATATGAACACACATTGATCAGTTCACATCGAATTTAGCATTCATCCCAGTACTTGCAATGAAGTCCACTATTTTCTCTAAACTGCTCGTTGTAACTCTGATTTAGAGCTGGTGGTTAGGTACACTATCGCCTGGTCACTTTTTATCGCAGGGCACATATACACACAATTATGCACTTTACGTGGACTCTTAAGTCTTCAACTAACCATGCACATACATTTTTTCCCTTTTCCTTCACAAATTGTTTGTAATCTAAAAAGAACATCGATAATTCCAACATAAGAAGACTGGATCTGGGACTCAAACTGAGAACTTCAGAACTCTGAGGAATGGAGAATATTTTATCACACTTTTTCATTCAGAAAATAATAACTATATTTTAAATTCACACACTTTTTTAAAAATTGTGCTGCTAGTATTCTGGTTATAGTTATTGGCACATATATGACTGATGGTAGCTCGTTGTTAATATATTTCTACATAAAGATGTGGATCAAAACCATGACTAATCACAACAAATAAAGACTCTAATTCAATACAGTGCCTCAGTTACAGTTGCAATTAATTTCCATTTGATTAGCAATGCTAAGAATCATCTGGGCCTGTTCAATTATTTGTATTCATTTGAAAAAAAAAAAAAAGAACTGATTAGTTGTGTACAAATGCAAATCATAACGTTATCATTATTTTATTTATGTGTGTATTTATTTTGTCAAAATGGTCTTGATTACCACCAAGAATAATTACCCAGTGGCACACACACATATAACTCATAAACCATTCAGACAAACAATGATAGTGAAAAAAATTGGAGAACACTTTTGCAAGCATCAGAAGGCACAACACACAATTTAACACTGAATTTGTTGTCACATTGTAACACCTCAAGGAAACAATATACTAAACAACAATCCGATATAAAAACATTTGAAAAATGTGTCATAGCCTATACTGCTCAAAACAATGGCTTTTTCGAACTATAGTGTATTTATCACATGGCTTTCTTCATTTCCCTTAAGCATTATGAATAAAGTGGTATGAAAAAATATCTGAACCTTTTGGAATTTCTCACATTTCTGCATAAAAGCACAATCAAATGTGATCTGATCTTTGTCAAAATCACACAGATGAAAAAATAGTGTCTTCTTTAACTAAAACCACCCACACATTTATATGTTTTAATATTTTAATATGGATAGTATGCAAACAATGACAGAAGGGCGAAAATAAGTAAGTGAACAATCACATTTAATATTTTGTGCCCCCCCCCCCCCCCCTTTGTCAGCAATAACTTCAACCAAACGCTTCCTGTAGCTATAGAGCAGTCTGGCGCATCGAGCAGGACTGTTCTTGCCCCATTCTTCTCTAAAAAAGGGCTGTAGTTAAGTCAGATTGCTGGGATGTCTGGCATGAATCGTTGTCTTTCGGTCATGCCACAGCATCTCACTGGGGTTCAAGTGTGGACTTTCACTTGGCCACTCCAGAACGTGTATTTTGTTCCTCTGGAACCATTGAGAAGTTGATTTACTTCTGTGTTTTGGATCATTGCCTTGTTGCAGCATCCACCCTCTTTTTAGCTTCAACTATATGACAGACAGCCTCAGGTTTTTCTGCAAAACATCCTGATAAACTTTTGAATTCATTCTTGCATTAATGATTGCAAGTTGTTCAGGCCCTGAGGCAGCAAAACAGCCCCGAATCATGATGCTTCCTCCACCATGCTTCTCGGCGGCAATGAGGTGTTGATTTTTGAGAGCTGTTCCATTTTTCCTCCACACATGACATTGTGTGTTACTTCCAAACAATTCAACTTAGGTTTTATCAGTCCACAAAATATTTTTGCCAAAACTTCTGTGGAGTGTCCAAGTGCCTAATTGCGAACATTGAACAAGCAACAATGTTTTTTTTAGACAGCAGTGGCTTGCTCCGTCGTTTCCTCCCATGAACACTATTCTTGGCCATAGTTTTACATCTAGTTGATCTGTGCACAGCAATATTGGACTGTGCCAGTGATTCCCTGAATTCCCTATTCAGGCTCTCTTTTATTGGACACACTTTCTGACATCACAGTATTGCTGCTCTCAAATAGACCATGCTTGTATTCGTGGACCCTCCACTTCACTTAAATTTACTATTGCCCCACCCAGTGGTGCAACTACATTTTGAGCAGGAATTTTCCTCACATGAACGCGAGCCGACAGGGTGCGCCCTCATGAGGAATCACTCCCGGTCTCAGTCAAAATTAATAACCCCCCCCCCCCCCCGTTTGTTTGTTGGTTTGTTTGTTTGTTTGTTTGTTTGTTTTGAATTTCATTTTTATGTTTTTATGTTTTATTTTTGTTTTATGTTTGTGTGTAATGTGAGGATGCGCGCCGGCCAGTGATTGGAGCAACAGAGAGAGAGTTCACTGCAACTATTCACTGTTGGGTTGCTGAATCAATAATATTACGAAGTGTTGAGAGTTAGATTGTCTTATGTGTTGTTAGGTACAGTGTGCCTCTGTCAGAGGTAAGTAAATGAAGCCAACGAAGCCAACTGTATTGTTTGTATTCTTTTGTTACGACTTAGCACAGAGCGCTAAACTATTTAGCGATGATGCTAATCTGTGTCTTAAGTGTCTGTTTTTATTGTGTTTTGGAGAAACATATTAGCACTCGTGATATTTATACTAGGACTGCCAAACGATTCAAATTTTTAATCGAGTTAATCACAGCTTAAAAATGAATTAATTGTAATTAATTGCAATTCAAACCATCTCTAAAATATGCCATATTTTTCTGTAAATTATTGTTGGAATGGAAAGATAAGGCAAAAGACGGATATATACATTCAACATATACTGTACATAAGTACTGTACAGTATTTGTTTATTTTAAAAATAAATTCACAAGATGGCATTAACATTATTAACATTCTTTCTGTTAAAGGAATCCAGGAATAGAGAGACTTGTAGTTCTTAAAAGATAAATGTTAATCCAATTTATAGTCATTTTATATTAAAACCCCTCTTAATGTTTTCGTTTTAATAAAATTTGTGAAATTTTCAAACAAAAAATAAACTTGTAGCTCGCCATTGTTGATATCATCGAGCGGTGACGTCACATGGGCTCCCTGCTGTTCTTCCACAGTGTCTTTAACTACGTAAGGTAGTGATTGAAATACACCGCAAGGTGTCAATGGCGAGTTTTAAATTACTTAGAAATTAAGCCAATGAGTGTGTTTTGTTCCTCGACTGACACCATAGTTCCCCGTTTACTGGGTCCATCTATTCCATTGTACTTCACGGTCATTTGAGTGCTGGCTTCACAACGTAGGAGACCTCTGATTGTTTGTATATTGTGACAAAATATTTTGCATTCTTGTTTAACTGTGTGAGAATAGGGCCTCATTAGTACAGATTGAAGCGCTTTTCTTTTTGTGAACATTATTTTTTTTTGAGAGATAGGAATATTATTGTTGTTGTGTTTTCCCTAAATGATTCTTATGTTTGTTGTGAAGGAGTTGCCGAAGCTTATGCAAACAAACTGCGTAGTCCAATGAATGCCTGTGTCCACTCGCCTTTCTCTGCCTCTTAGCTCTCAATGTGCAAAAAACGGCATCATTTTAATCTGTTTGAGGCAATGCATGAGCGGGTCATTATATATTTTAACGTGATTATTTAAAAACATTAATTACCGCCCGTTAACGCGATAAATTTGACAGCACTAATTTATACGATAAGTTATTTAACTGATCGTCTGATTAATTGATTATAAAAATAATTGTTAGTTTCAGCCCTATCAGTAACATACTAAAAAAGCAGCAAAGATGCCTAAAAAAAAGTGTATGTGTGTCTGCTGGGTTAGGGCCAGTTAAGATGTGGGGGGGCATTTTCATTTCGCATACCCAAATAAGAACGGGTAGTTGTAGTAGTTAATAGTAGTTCTTGCAGTTAGTAAGCACCACCCAAAACACCCAGCAACGCTCTTTTACTTCCTCCCACCATATGAATGGGATTGTATGTATGCATTGCCTGCGCTTGTTTGAAAAGGGTTAAACAATACATCGGAGTAATTTGACTGGCTACAACATAAAGTAGGACTGCAACAAAATTAATTTGTTGTTTTGAGCAATTTTTACATTAGACACCTGCGTGTGCTATCCCTATGTGCCCTGTTGAGGATGATGTTTTGGCTGTGCACGCTTTGGCCTAGGGGCAATGTGGTGCATGCATGCAAATAACACATCAATGCCATTAATAAAGTGCCTGTGACAGCAAAAAGCATGTTAATTTAATATAATACTCTGTATTTTATGCTTCTGAGTGAAATGGACCGCTTGGATGTGTGTGGAAGTGATCGTTTTATTTATTCAATGTTTTGAAAATGATTTGAAATTGAGTGACTTTAGGCTCCAGTCTCGGATTGTGTACGAATGCGAATGTGACGTCACCCTGGTCAGCATCTCACAATACAGCATTGCTTTATAGCATTCAAATGGACTGCGGATTCAGCTGATTTTGTGGATTAATTCATTCAATTTTTGCATCACGCCAGCCAAATGTGCTGCAGGGTTTTGTTGCTGCACCAGGGAGAGGCGTGTGAGCCTTTTTGGGTTTCAAAGAGTTCCCGTTCACCCAGAGATTGACCAAAACAATTCCGACAACTGTGGGACCATTGGACTTACGAGGAAGTGAGTAAACATCGTGTTTGTATTTAGTCAAATACTGGGATCATGGCACACATTTTAGTACAGAGGTGGCTTGCATTTTGTGGCTGACAATGCTCCTTGTCCACCAAGAATGCCACTCGGTCGACGACCGGCGGCTTGTCGCAAACCCCGCTCGGTCCTCTTCGCGTGTCCGCCGGGAGAGCGCTATACTCAATTTACAGGATGCTTGTGCGGTTCTCCATATCGTCCAGACTTCCAGCCCCCTATGCCCTCTTCATGTGCCCGGCAATACACCACTATCCTCGGGTTGGGCCCAGCCAGCTACGTGCTCCACCGAAGTGGCCCGTTTCTCCGGCGGTCATTCTCTAGCTGCTTCCCCTGCAAACGAGCTCTCCTGCCTGCAGCAGGGGAACGACGAGCTGTAGCTTGCTCGCCGCCAGAGGGGTTGCCGATCGGTGAAGACGATTGACAACCCCGCTGTGTGATATGATCCGGAGTAGTTTTGTATGATTTTTCACTTAGAAAGGCGATACAATAAGACTTTGAAATGCCGCTCGTTTCGAGTTAACATGTCGGCTAGCTGTCATGCCTCCTGGTTTGTTGATGCTATTTGAAGCCGGGGCAGGGAAATGACAAAAGCCGGACTAACTCTGGTGGCATAAAATATCGTTCGGGAGGAGTCAGAAGTTGACAGTTTTGACCATTATGGAGTAATTTTGCCATGTCGTAGTGAATAAATGCATTTTGAATATTTCATATTCCATTTAGCACAAGATCATTATTTTCATGATCATCCCATTTATTTAGCAAATGGGGAAAAATACTTAAAAGGATATCCTGTTAAAATATTGGAGTAGAGAGACTGAAATAATGACATTTTGCTGCTCTCTCCACATTTTTCTCGTTCTGAATAATTCCCCTTCAATGGGCTGAACTCTAAATCAGATGAAATTGTGACGCTGCTGACGTCATCCTCCAGCTGGGGATGCTAGAGTGCTATAAAGACAGGCAGATTGAAAGACTAATTTCTCGTCATCTGCGCTTTGCCAAATTGTTGTATATAGTCGAATCGTCAAAAATATGATTCTAATGTACTATTCACAATAATGCTATTTAAGATTTTTTTATGCTGTCACAGGCACTCTAATCACAATTCATCACTGTGAGAGCTCTTGGGTGTTCTTGAGCACTTTTAAATAAAGTATTGGATTAAAAAAAAAAAAAAAAATTTGATTAATTTGGGGAAACCATCAACCAATTAATCGATTATCGAAAGATTAGTTTGTTGCACAAGGAGAATATAGAATTTCAATAACTAATAATATAACAGGCATAGAAACAAATCAATTAAACTTTCCATTTGAATGGATCAAAGAATTGTGGTTGTTTTTCCAAATTGCTCTTCTGTCCTAACAGAAAAAGCAACAGCAGCGATCATGACCATCTTCTGCAGCATCTGCAGCACTTTCCATGACCCCCTGTATGCTCCTAGCCCTCATCATAAGAATAAATGTGTTGGCCAACACAGCGGCAATGGGTTTGTTGGGCTAAATGGTGCTGGTGATTTGTCTATAGCAATTATCCAATTAGCGTACCGTGGTCCGAATTCTTGGCCAATGTACAGGGTGTGTTTGAGATTAGTCTATGATGACCAAGCACTCTAACCTCCGTGAAGTTGGCCCCACATCACAAGCAAATTTATATAAAAATGATGTCAAATGTTTGTGGTACGTTAGTGCTCATTTGAGCAGTAAAAAGTTTCGTTTGTGCTTCTATCAGTACACGACAGTCCTCTTATATCTCATTGTGCAAAATATGGCGTCATTACAATCTGTGTTTAAAAAATGTGTTCATTCGTTTTCCGTGTTGCTTATTCACCGGGAAGCAAGCTTCGGCAGCAACACCTGATAGATTGAAAACACCAGCAGGATGATGATCAATGTGGACAGCGCTTTTACGTGACAAAAATAAGGTATGCCGTCATTAGACATCTCAGTGGAGACAAACTGCATCAATGTTTTCGTGTGATGCAAAAAATAATCACACCGCTGTGTTTCACTGTATACCCTTAACACATGTAAAGCACACGGCATCTCTGGATGCTAACTATCTCCATTATAATATTGGGATAAGTTGGATCACACACTAATTTACCGTGGTGATATGCAAACATTTTTTGACATCACTCTTCTGCTCCGTCACTAGAGCAGGAGTGTAATTGCTGTCACTAACGAACTTGACACATGTCGGCTACTCAACTCATCCCGTCTTTCCTGTTTATTTTGCTTTTGCTGCTCATTTTGTGAAACATCGACAGGACTGTACTTCTCTTTAATATTCCGCTCGGGTTCGAATTGAAAGTGCAGAACCGACAACATGTTTATGTAGTTAAAGAGTGACCCCGTGGAAGTCCGGCAGCGCACCCATGTGACGTGACCGCCTTGCGACGTCAACAACAATGGCGACCTACGAGTTAAAATAAGTTTACAAATTAAGAGGGTTTTAATATCAAATTAGTATAACTCGTACTACCATTTATCTTTTAAGAATTACATCTCTTTGTATCCGTGGTTCCGTTTAAGATATTTACAATTCTTTTTTTTATAGCTCAATCTGAGGTCAGCCAGCACCCCATTTTGATTAAAAATGGCTGAAAAGGGTGTCAAAAATGTATGTTTCGTTTCTGCAGTAAACACTTTCGTTTGTGCTGCTATCATTTTTTAGATACAGGTAGACCCCGGGTTATGAACGACTTCCGGTCCTACGCTGGCGACGTAAACCGAATTTCCGCATGAATCAGAATTAACCCTTTAAGTACCCCAGAATAACCATCCAAAAAGTCCAAAAGTATTGTATTTCGTTAAATGATGGAGGATACATTGCCCTCAGGTGGCAGCTTTGTGACATATGACTCTAGTCTTACATGGATAATGTACAGCTGCGCTCTGGTTTGGCCCACATTAACCTGTAAATTGTTTCAGCTAATATATGTTTGTGTATGCATTTATCATAAAGTTTACAGCTACAGTTTGTGAAGTTATGTGTGAGCGATTTTTACGAGAATTGTAAATACGTTAGCATTCATAGCATTTAAGCTAGTGGACTTTATTTAGGCAAATTAAGTTAATTTAATGTACTAAATTTGCATATTGATCAGATTAGATGGACGTTTGAACAACAATTGTTTTCTGTCAAGTGTTTTATTGTTAAAATGCGTGTCGTTTTGAACGTAATTGTACATACAAAGGTATGAAAAAGTATTTTAACCTTTTGGAATTTCTAATATTTCAGCATAAAATTACCATGAAATGTGATCTGATCTTTGTCAAAATCAAACAGATGAAAAAACAGTGTCTGCTTTAACGAAAACCACCCAAACATTTATGGGTTTTCATATTTTAATGAGGATTGTATGCAAACAATGACAGAAGGGGGGGGGCAAGTAAGTGAATGATTACATTTAATAATCTATGGCCCCTCCTTTGGCAGCAAATACTTCAACCAGACGCTTTTTGTAGTTGCTGATCAGTCTGGCACATCGATCAGGACTAATGGTAAATGGTGTTATACTTGTATAGCGCTTTTCCACCTTTCAAGGTGCTCAAAGCGCTTTACACTACATCACCACCTACTGGTGACGCAGCACCAGGAGCAATGTGGGGTTCAGTATCTTGCTCAAGGATACTTAGGCCAGTTCATCAGGGCAGAGAATCGAACCCACAAGACAAGACAATTCTTACCAGGTGTTTGTTTTATAGTGGGCACGGCAGCTTTAAACCACTCATCAATGATGGGGCACACACCTGACTTAAATTGTTTAGTAAATTTTGGTTTCAATAGAGGGTTCACTTACTTATGTTTCCTCCTTCTGTCATTGTTTGCATGCTATCCTCATCAAAATAGCACAATTGGCTTGTTTGATGTCTGTAAATCTGAACAACTTCACATTTAGTGAGGACAGAACACATCATATTAATAAAGTAAATTAAAAATAAGATACTGTGAGGTACAATATGGTACTGTTTATGTGAAGAAGAAGAAAAAAAAAGAATGCAGACAAAATGGCGGACAAGACTCCGGCGTCGTAAATTCAAGATTGCGTAAGTCGAGTATGTCGTAATCCGGGGACTACCTGTATTCAGATATTAATTTCGAGTGATGACGTCAAGCAGTCCCCCATTTATTGCAAAATCGACCCCAATTGCTACCATTTGTTTATGCTATGTTTGTGCTTTGAAATTTTTCGTGATTGCTGCCACCGTTTTATAGATATTGAGATAATAATTTCGAATGATGACGTCAATCGCAGTCCCTGCGTCGCGGCTGATGGAGCATACCAACTCTCTCAATAACAGAAGGGTGTCCTAACAACTTGTGCAAATGTAGCACAAACAAATGGCGCCCCTTTGGGTCCAGGTTGCAGTAAATGGGAGGCTACGAGTCATGTCATCATTCGAAATTCATATGTCAAGCCTGCATTCTAATCTAGTTATTTTTCCACTGAGGTTTAATATTATTTAAATAGGCTAAATGCTATTGTTTTTTTAATTGATTAATTTATATTTTCAAGACCAGTCAGAAGAAGCCCAGAATGTTTTCCAGTTTCATAACCTTTAAAGTGCTTCTCTGCTGCCAAAATGTTATTGATGACCATGAGCATCTGTGGTTAAAATAGAATTTTAAATGAAAAGCATTGGGCAATGTGAAAATGAAAAAAAAAAAAAACATAATTAAGTGATGCTACATTGTTATTCTAATTTATTTATTTATTTATCTATTTGACTGAAGGCGATTTTCCACCTTCCTTAAGCCTCTGTTATCGATGGAGCTGAGGTGCTACTTGACCCAGAAAGAAATCAATCCGACTACAAATAAAAAGAAAAGAGAACAAGCTCTGGTCTGTGTCAATGAAACAGAAGCTAGGACTTGGTTTCATTGCTGAGAGGAAAATTGCATTACCTACTAGAATTGTGCCAAAAAACAATTCGACCGATATCCATTCATTAGGACAAGAGACAAGAAATATGTGCGTATCAATAGCAAGCTCCTCAATCGATGCAAAATGCAGAGCTAGATGATTGTAAAGCAGTGAATCGGCTATCTCAAGTCTTGTAATTGGTTTCTGAGGCTTTGCGTTTTATTCTCTTTTAAAACACACATAATAGTATTTTCAAAAACAATGTGTCCACTCAAAAAACAGGCATTCGCCAGGAGGGAGTATAGCGGCCTTACTCCAGTCTTGGACCAACTTCAAAATAAAAGCCTTATGAAATACGGCATCATCTTGCCCATGAATTACTGAGCTTTCAGCTAGCCAGTGTGTATCTTGGATCGTTACTGTAGCATGCTTACTTGCTGCTGAAACTGCACACTCTCTGATTTGCTTGATTTCTTTGTTTTGGTGATGTAGTTATCTACGAAGTTTTAAAACATGGCCCATCCTTCGAAAAAAAACAACAACTCTTTTGTCTGTCGTATAACATAACGTGCATACTTAACGTAAAATAAGGCAGTGTTTTACTGTTTTACTTGTAGGATGTCCTAGTACTGTTATTACTATTATTCAAGTCCTCTATGGAGTTTCCCCAGTTTAATAAATGTCAATGTCCAAAATATATAACTATGGTTCTTTTCTGGCTTCAGTTAATTGTTTAAGTTGACATAACTCATAACTAATATGTGTGTGTGCGCTCCCACGTCGAGGGGATACCATTTTTGATGGGGGTAACTACATTGGCAAGACACCGTTGATGGCTCTGTTGAACAATTAGCATCTTTAGTGGGGCAAATTGAAACTTCGCTCACCATTTTGGCGGTGTTCTCTGGCGTTTCACAGTCCACATTTTCAATCCTTAGTTCTTGCTCAGTAGTTGTTGTCACTTTTGAAAGCTTAGGTTTGAAAAAAATTACGTGTATGCCATCTTGCCTGGGGTGGTTTTGGCTAAGCAAAGCAAATGACTGTCTAAGGTGCGAGTCACATGATCTGTTTGAAATGTAATTTTGACCCATTATAAAAACTATAATTTTTTGTTCATTTCATTCATTTTTTTTCTGTTTTACTGCTTTCTAACGTTTATGATATTTAACCTGAAAATTCTTAAATATAAAATCATATATAGGGAAGTCAATTACATGTAATGACAGATTTCGGCCACCGGGTAGGCTAAACTCCGCATATGGTTTCGATGCATTTTTATGCATTAATAAAGATTTATGTCTGAATTTTGGGTGGGCTTACAATGGGTTAGGGCATTCAAATGGAAAACGCGTTTCTACACACAGAAATATCACGTGACGAAATTACTTCCAGAACCAATTCCTTTCGTAAGTAGAGGTACCACTGTATAGCCAATATTCAGACCTTCATCCTAATAGCATAATTGCCTGAATCAAATTTTAACATTTTCAGAAAAAACTGGGGGCATTTGTTTTTGGGGTTTTTTTTCAAACACGCTGATATTTTTATGACTAAGGGGCAAAACACACGGGAGGTGACCTCACTCATGCTCAATACATGCAAAATTTCGTCACACTTGATCCACTGAGAATGTGTTGAATGCGAGCGACGTCGCCCCCATGTGTTTTGCCCCTAAGGCAGAGAGTGTTTTTGAAAAGTTCTGATTGGCTTAGGACAGGGGTCAGCAACCCACGGCTCTAGAGTCACATGCGGCTCTTAAGCGCTGCCCTAGTGGCTCCCTAGAGCTTTTTGAAAAATGTTTGAAAACGGAAAATGATGCAGGAGGCAAATATGTATATTTTTATTTCTAATATGTTTTTGTTGGAGGACTAACATGACACAAACCCTCGAAATCATTAATATTGCAATGAAGTTAAACTTGAGGCGGCATCCTACAACAGAGTAGTCACATTCTCTATAGGATACACTGCAAGGATAATAAACATTTTCAGTATTTTCCGCACTATAAGGCACACCTGCAATGAATGGCCTATTTCATAACTGTTTTCCTTTATAGGGCACACTAAATTATAAGGCGCAGTAGTAGTAGTAGTAGTGGTTGGCATTGTGTTATGCATCCACAAGATGGAGCTGAGCTAAATGGAATGTCATTCCATGATTAACCAATACTGATCCATATATAAAGCACATCTGATCTGCCGGCTTTTGAGAAAAATTGAAGGCTTTCAGGTGCACCTTATCGTGCGGTAAATACAGTAATCATTAAAGCTCAATATGTATTGGTAGGCAACGTAGTCATTTTGATAGTAGGCTAATACAGATGAGATAGATACACAAAACATGTGTAGCTTTCATTATAAGATTAATACGAGGCTGTTAATTTTTTGAGGCTCCAGACATTTTTTTTTTTTTTTTTGCTCCAATACGGCTCTTTCAGCATTTTGGGTTGCCGACCCCTGGCTTTGGTGAAAAGCAGTGAGGCAGGATGATGCAGCAGTGATAGGAGAATAGCATTATACATAAATGTCAATTAGGCAAAAATATGAGTTCGGCAATTATGCTGTATAGGCTAACGATATTGCACATTTGTTACCAATACCCACCACCCAACCCCCCAACACATGCAAAGGATAGGTTAAAATTTTGCACTTTTGATACCGACCAAATATGACCATATGTACTGTATTTTATTTATTAAATAAAAAAATAAATTAAAAAAAAACAGCAGGCCAGTCTTTTTCAAGTTTTTGGAGGGGTGGGTGACAGTGATGACCTTATTTATTTTTTAAGAGTCTGATGTTTCTTAGAGGACCATGAAGAAACAATAGATTACCATTGCTCTGATAGGAAAATATTTAAGAATGTCTTTTTATTGGCTTCTTTTTTAATTGTCTTGATAAAGTGGCATTGAATTGTGGCATTGAATTTTATTGCTTTGTTTCCTTTTTCTTTTTTTCGAATCAAATCGTGACGCATCCAAATTAAACTGAATAATAACCAAACTGTTATTTACCTCAAGTCATCGTTTTAGCATGGAATCGAAACCCGTGTATCTAGATGCATTTTGAATCGGCCTCATTCCCAACCCTAGTTCCGACCCAGAGGCAGCACTGTTAGTTGTGGATTGATGGCCGTGTAGGAACAGCGGCCAGAATGGGTTCAAACAGAGGACACGTTTTTCTGACCGATGAGGTCGAGTGACTCTAAAGCAAGAGGCTGACTTGTGGTGATCCCCCTCCCTATGTTACCCGCCTTGACCTCGCAAGGGTTCTGCACCCTCAGCTCATTCAGACATTCCCAGACCTCCTGAGCCCACTGGCCCCTTAGTCATAACATGCTGAGTTTAGGACACTGTAAACCATGGCAGTCAGAGACAAATTGCCGTGGAACCCAATCACCTTTGGAAGGGTCAGATTCAGGTCACAGTTAAACGAATGGATTGATATATATCCAGTGGCACAGATATGCAGCTGATAAAAAATGAAAGGGCATTTTGCAGAAATAACAGCAGCTTAAACAAGAGGCTGTGCATCACTACAAATTAAAAATGAAAAAATAGGACAATTATACAAAAGTGTTTAAAAAAATAAGAAATTAAACAATAGTAAAAAGATAAATGAAAACAAATAGGACCACCAGGGTAGAGCTGACTTGGCGATCATGCTAATTTACTGAATTTTTTTTTATTTCTAAAAAATCATTTTTGGCATCATAGGCAAAAAAATTTGTTTATACAGTAGTATCAACAACTGTGCAAAGCAGATGGAGCTGACGAGCTAACTTTGGTCTGTTTGCTAACGGGTTCTGCCAGAAAGCGAGTCTGCAACTATAGTATTTGACGACTTGACTAAGCTGCTGGTTCCTCCCTATTATTTATCAATAAAAACTCAAACTCATCGAAGTATTGCATACATATTTTTCTTAGTTAATACTGTCAAAAGAAAAATACAGTAATTTCATGGCAGTCCTATGAAATGATAAACAAAGCAACTTTTCTTTCACTTGTATGAGAACAAAAATGATAACTCTTATTTAGGATTAGGTGAGGTGGGTAGTAACTAGTGATGGCAACTTGAAACTGAATCTTCAAACATGCTCCGAACAAAGAACGTATATTTAAATGACGTGTGACATGTGACGTATGAAACAGAAACTATTTCGTTTCTTCAATGAAACGCCCCTATCGGTTCATAATCCAATCAGGTGGGTCACAGACACTGGCTGTCTCGATTCTGACAGCTGACTGGCTGAAGCGATTTGAATTATAGCATCTCATTACTTTGTAACTGCACTCACAAATGTAAAATTTGTGGGTCGTTGTCGTCGTGGTTCGTGTGCGTTTTTGCAGTTGACTTGCTGAGAAATTATTTTTGTTTGATCATTAACGAGCAAGCTAGAAAGAGAAATGTGGGAACACTATAATCTGATCACTCCTGATAAGGTATGTGTGCTGTCTATAAACACGTAACATAAGTAATGTCATTTTAAAAAGTTACATAGATAACAAAATTAACGTTCAGTATCGATTCTCTGGACAGAGATGCTTCTGATACCAGGAGGTTAAGGAATGCCTCAGCAGATGCAAAAAAGGAGGTGAAGTGATACTTTACTGATCTACCACCATGCAGTGATGGATGAAGTACTCCTTTTTTTTTTTTTTTACTTCAGTAAAAGTACAGATACAGGTGCAAAAAAAATGCTTACCTAAGTAAAAGTACAAGTATCTAAGAAAAAAATTACTGAAGTAAAAGTACAAAAGTATTTGCTAGAAAATTTACAAGTAAAATGTAAAACTAAATTCTACCGATGCAAAAATGTAGTATACATTTACGTGTATATATCGGAACCTTTTGGAAATTCTCACATTTCTGCGTAAAATCACCATCAAATGTGATTTGATCTTTGTCACACTCACACAGATGAAGCAGTGTCTGCTTTTACTAAAACCACCCAAACATTTATAGGTTTTCATATTTTAATGAGGATAGTATGCAAACAATGAAAGAAGGGGGGAACATAAGTATGTGAACCATCACATTTAATATTTTGTGCCCCCCCCCCCCCCCCCCCTTTGGCAGCAATAACTTCAACCAGACGCTTCCTGTAGCTGCAGATCAGTCTGGCACATCAATCAGGACTAATCTTGACCCCCTCTTCCCAACAAAACTACTGTAGTTCAGTCAGATTCCTAGGATGTCTGGCATGAATCTCTGTCTTTAGGTAATGCCACAGCATCTCAATGGGGTTCAAGTCTGGACTTTGACTTGGCCACTCCTGAATGTGTATTTTATTCTTCTGAAACTATTCTGAAATTGATTGACTTCTGTGTTTTGGATCATTGTCTTGATGAAGCATTGATCCTCTTTTTAGCTTCATCTGTCTGACAGAGGGCCTCAGGTTTTCCTGCAAAACATCCTGATAAATGTTTGAATTTATTATTCCATTAATGATTGCAAGTTGTCCAGGCCCTGAGGCTGCTGAACAGCCCCAAATCATGATGCTCCCTCCACCATGCTTTACGGTGTGGATAAGGTGTTGATGTTGGTGAGCTGTTCCATTTTTCCTCCACACATGACATTGTGTGTTACTCCCAAACAATTGAACTTTGGTTTCATTAGTCCACAAAATATTTTGCCAAAACTTCTGTGGAGTGTCCAAGTGCCTTTTTGCGAACATTAAACGAGCAGCAATGTTTTTTTTTTTTTTTAGACAGCAGTGGCTTCCTCAGTGGAGTCCTCCCATGAACACCATTCTTGGCCATAGTTTTACATATAGTTGATGTGGGCATGTAAATATTGGAGCGTGTCAGTGATTTCTGCAAGTCTTTAGCAGACACTCCAGGGTTCTTTTTTTTACTTCTCTGAGTATTCTGCGCTAAACTCTTGACGTCATCTTTGGTGGACGGCCACTCCAAGGGAGAGAAACAACAGTGCCAAACGCTCCATTTGTAGACAACTTCTCTGACTGTCGGTTGATGAACATCAAGATAATTCTTACCAGGTGTGTGTTTTATAGTCGGCACGGCAGCTTTAAACCGCTCATCAGTGATTGGGCACAAACCCGACTCAAATTGTTTGTAAAAATTGGTTTCAATTGCTCTTTAAGTCTCAATGGGCAGAGGGTTCACTTATTTATTCCCCTCCCTCTTGTCATAGTTTGCATGCTATCCACATTAAAATATGAAAACCTATGAATGTTTGGGTGGTTTTAGTTAAAGCAGACACTGTATTTTCATCTGTGTAATTTTGATAAAGATCAGATCACATTTGATGGTGACTTTATGCAGAAATGTGAGAAATTCTAAATGGTTCAGATACTTTTTCATACCACTGTCCACGAAGAAGAACCTTTTTGCGTACACGAAGAAGAGCGCATTTGCTCCCAAAAAGAAGTTGCACACCCGACTGAGAGAGAAACAGGAGAAAGATTACAGTTTAAGCACTCTGTCTAGCTAGGACTTAGCTCCAAGGTCTTTGCGAGGACAGTACAATGACGTATAATTCATGGTTTTGAATAGACATTTTGGGATTTAGGTGGTATTTAGGGGTACTTATGGGGTTAATTCTAATTTACATGGTAATTCGGACAACGCCGCCAGCGTAGGAACGGAACTTGTTCATAACCTGTGGACTACCTGTATTTAAAAAATATATATATATTTTGATACCGTACCGTGATCCTCCTCACATCCTTAATAAATATATATACAGAGAGAGAGAGAGAGTAAGAAGGAGATATTTAGAAGTTAAGGAAGCAGACACATGACAGACAGAAGGAAATACATTAAGCGGCATCACAGGCTGTCATATTTACCACTCACACCCGAACACACACACACGCGCACCCTCACACCAAAAGTTCCATTAGTGAAAAACTAAAGCCCCCTTGGCCATTCCTCTGATCCCACCAAATTCTCAAAGGGCAATAAAGCCATCAAACACCTCTGGGCGGTCACTGAGCAAACAGCAGATGTTAAAAGCAAGAGCTGAAGTGTTAAAACGGAATCCGCAGGACTTACCTCACAAAGCACCTTGTCCAGAAAACTCTTGGCCATCTTCAAGCTTTCCTATCTTTGTCAACTTTCAAATGTAGAGGAAAACTGTTTTCCTTTCTCATACTCTCGAAGGGTGTAAAAATAGTCTGGGAATGAGTGGTTGGGAAAAGGTTCTCTTTTTTCAGTCTTAAGTGTGTGTTGGAGGAGGGGGTTGTCGTCTAAGACGTTTTCTTTCTTTTTTTCTTCTGTTCCTCAGCGGTTCTTTTGCCACTTGCATCGCCTGACAGAAGGGGCCTGTTGGAGGCTGCGAGATGACAATAGAAAAGAAGAGGGTTTAAGAAGAAGAAGTGATTAATGATTATTTCCTGTATAATTCTCACATTTTTCTTGTAGGAGCCGTCCCCTTGCTCCCGTTTCCACAATAAAGGTGGTGAACTTTTCACTGGGTGAGGGCATCCTCATTCAAATATGGCCTCATTTAAAAAAGCAACAGAAGGTCCGGCTGATATAGGAGGTCGATTGAAAAGCTAAAAGCTTTTAATTATGCGATAGTAACCGTAACACTGATCTATATTAAGACTGCATATAGGGCAAGATTGTGAAAAAATATTTTCACAATATGGGATACCATGTATTTTAAAAGGTAAAACTACAATTATAAGCTGCCCTGAGCAGCTTGTAGCCAAGCAACATGAAAAATATCTTTTAGCAAAGTACTATTGTCCAGTTGTCACATAACAAAGGTGTGTAGATGCAAGAGGAACCCCAAGTATACATACCCCAACCTAATTTGGTTGAACATTCTCTCTCTGAACATATGCGTGTAGTTTGATTTTGGCCTTTTTTTTTTTTTTTTTTTTTTTTACGGTGCAATAGGCTTTCATGGAAGAAAAATGGATAATAGATGAATGGGTTACGCAAGTCTCTTTGGCAAGGGGTCTGGGGAGAAATCAGCCAACATGTAATGGAGAATCTTCTCTGGGCCGAGGAATACGACTGGACCAATTTGGGGGGCACATTTTTTTAGTTTAAAGTTCACCGAGAGAACGCTATTTTCTCGCCCCACACCCTCTCGTGTTCTTTATTTTTCAATACCTGCTTTAAAGAAGAAAATGAAAATTAATACGAGAGCCGAGCCTTACAAAAGAAGTCATTCGTCTTGTTGATTATCTATTTGCTTGTCAGGGTTTGAGCTATGGAGCCGACCCTCTCCTTTTCTACATTATAGAAAAAAGGGGAGGGGAGTGTAAAACACTCATGCGTACGCGTATGGTGGGTAAACGAAAAAAAAAAACTGTTATGCAGAAATTCCCCATTAAAGCATTCAAAAACCACCAAATCCGTTTTTATTATCCTGAGCGAAATTGAAGGAGTGGGTCTTTCCCATTCCTCGTGTCCGTGTGTTGGACACTGCATGCCGTTAAATTAACGGGGGAAAAGGGGTGAAACAGTGATATGGTTTGTGATTTAAAACGAGATTACGGGACATAATGTACCAAGATCACTAGCGGCAAGGCCAAATTAATCATTGTGAGCCCCTGATTTCTCGAGACAACTCGCATTTTGTGTTTGCTGGTAATGCTGAAATCATGCGGGAAAATACATCATATACACATCTTCAAGCAAAACATTTGCTGAAAGGCAGATGTTCATTTTAAAACGAAAAGGAAATGATCAGGGAGCAAAGACCCAAATACACGTCTGAAAAGAAAATGTCTTGGGAAAACAATATGTTTCAATAATGTATTTATTTTGTATGCATTTTTTTTTTTACAAGATAGCAAGGTACAACAAGATACAAATAAAAAATGAGCAAAATTTTCGCGAGCTATTCACCCTTATTATTGTTGTTGTTTTTATTGTTGTTATGAATAATAATATTATGAACATCAACAATAGAATGATATGTTTGGAATTTCAATAAAATAACGTTTATTAAAAATAACACTTTTGGACAAACCATATAATATAAGTAAAAGGAAAAACAAGGGGTGTACGATTTTTGAGAGACAGCGAGAAAAAAAGTGGTATTTGCCATGTGGCAAAATGGATTTTGCCATGTGGCATATTTTTTGCCATCTAACTTTTTTTGCCATGTGGCAAAATTGATTTTGACATGTGGCAATTTTTGCCATGTGCTAAAATTGATTTTGCCATGTGACATTTTTTTTGCCATGTGGTAAAATGTATTTTGACATATGGCATTTTCTTGGTATGTTACAAAAGAGATTTTGGTCCGTGGCATTTTTTTGTGTGTGTGGCATGTTTTTGGGGTATGTGGCATTTTTGCAGGCCATGCACGTCCATGCCATTGACGGCTATGCACGTCCAAATTTTCAGTTCTTTTTAAATGGCAGAAAAACAAACAAACCAAAATCCACTTTGCCACATACCAAAATCAATGCCACATGTCAAAATACATTTTGCCACTTGGCAAAATCAATTTTGACACATTGCACAAAAAATGCCACGTGTTAAAATACATTTGGCCACATGCAAAAAAAAAAAAAAAAAAAAAAAAAACTGTGGCAAAATACCAACATTTATTTTGCCATATGGCATTTTTCCACCTGGAAAAAAATGCCACGTGGCAAAATACATTTTGCCACAAAGCAAAAAAATGTCTCATGGTAAAATACATTCTGCCACATGGCAAATGCCACTTAAAAATGCTATATGGCAAAATCCATTTTGCAACATAGCAAATATCACTTTGGTTCTCAGCCCTGCTGCAATTTTTACTGCATGTAACAAATTATTCAGTCATACAATAATGGTCTTCTTGTAACGTTTTAGGACTAAACAAGTTGAAATTACAGTAGTACCTCGACATACGATCAACACACATACTATCCTTATACATCCAACGTAAAATCTGACTTGTCATTTGTCTCGTCATATGACGAAATTATTGAAATACGACGATGTATGACATGGTCGCAAGTTCATTGTTTTCCCGCTACGCGAACACACGGTGGATTTTCTTGTGGGTGAAATCAACATTGGTCCCAAAAAGGTTAGTGCATGTAGTGAAAAAGAAAAAAGCTGAATCTTAACTTTGAAGTTAAGAAGGAAATGTTAGAAAAATATGAGCGTGGTGTGCTTGTGAGTGAACTGGCGAGACAACACGGCTCACCGTTTTTTTTTTTTTTTCCCCAAAGTTTCTTTGTTTTACATGTGTCTTATTGCATTTGTTAAATTAGTCCACATGCACCCACGTTTCCTCCCACCTCTGTTCGCCAGTTTGTATAAGTAAAGGTGACAATAAATGCGATTTTTAAAATTTCCATTTATTATTATTATTGCGATTTGTATTTATAATTCATTTGTTTTTGAAATGTGTAATTGGTATTAGTCATTGTACCTGCAGTATTTAGTATAGGTTTTTGGGCTGTGGAATGAATTAATCAAATTATAATGTGTTCTTATGGGAAAATCCTGCTCGAAATACGATCATTTGGATTTACAAACCAAGTCTTGGAACGAATTTAATTTGGATGTTGAGGTACCACTGTGTATTTAAAAATCACAAAAGAAAGCTTTTCATTACATAATAAGAATGCATGAAATTGTGCCTCTTTATTGAACGACATAAATAAAACTTGTAAAGCGCAGCTGAGGTAAAAATTTTTTTAAAAAGCTAAATTTGGAGTGCTTATTGTTGCATGAGTGATATAGTATTTTGATTTTAAGCATCGTTTTACCGAAAATAGATATTTAATTTATTCGTGAAGGATAAGCAAAAGTGCTCCCTCATTCTCGGTATCAAAGCATGCATCATAATTTTGCAGTCAGTCTACAGATATTTAACATTCAAATGAACATTCAAAAACCTCTGAAGAGAGAGCTACATGTGATTGTTTTACGAACAGCAAGTATTTTGTAATGAGGAAGGACAAAGCTTCTTTATATATTTTATTATATATATATTTACATAGCTTGATGGAAAGATTCAGTTCAGTTCAGTTGCGGTTCGGCAACAGGACCGTGCGAGTGGTTTGGCAAAATGACAGACATAACAGTACCTTGTTCAATCCATTTATCAATTGATCCAGCTGCCTTACAAAAATACATTTCTGTCGCGTTATAAAAAGGGGAATAATAGTCAAATTTGTTGTTTTGCTGTTGTGGATTTCAAACATAAGCATATAAAAAAACTGGGAATTTAATGTGGGACATGATTGTTTTGTATTTTAAACCCAATCGAAATCAGTGTTTTTATTATATTTTATGTCTCATGTGTAGCTCCACCGTCGATGTGGACTTAAACAGGCTTCACTGTCAGGAAAGGTTATACCAGTTCACATGCCGTTTTTAACTATACATTGTCGTTGCTTTGAAAGGCAGAAATGCAGGAGTTGGCTCGATTTTTGGTCAGGTGGAGGTTGCAGTGTAACATTGGGCGTTTGAGTGATTCCCAGACCGGACCTTGGTGTTGGGCAATTTATGATCCTTCTTCCATTTCATTCGCCGGTTCTGAAACCAGATTTTGATCTGGCGCTCTGACAGACACAATGTGTGCGCTATCTCCACCCTGCGCCTGCGCGTCAGGTATCGGTTGTAGTGGAACTCCTTCTCAAGCTCCAGAACTTGCTGGCAAGTGTACGCTGTCCGATAGCGCTTTGGCTCTCCGCCTTTGTAGTCTGAACTCTCTGTGAAGGACAATGTATTGTTTATATTGTTAAATCAATAACAATTTAAATGGTTAAAAACAACGAAGGGAAGCATGCAAACATGTGCGATATACGTGAGATTTAGGTCAACAATTATATTGATAATTAGGACTATATAGTTTCAATTTTAGTTTTGGAAAACACTCAGGTGACTTGAAGTTCCGCTCTGAGACCCCCAATCTGGCCAGATTTCAAAATTGTCCTGTATGCATGTGTCATCATTGGAAAGCTTAAAATCTAAATTTTCTTGGGGAATAAAAAAATTAAGCAGGAGGGCATTAAAAAAAAAAACTGCAAAACCCTAACTGGAGGTAAAAGCACGCGAGAGCATATAAAGACGCCATGATTTTAACGAAATATTATCGCGTACCTCTTTTCAACACGAAAACTCAATTTAACATGAATCATTGAGTGTCAAGACAAAACTGTGAATGGCCACAGCCGAATTTTGGAGGGATTTTATGGGTGAAACATGGTAATATAACAATGGTCGCGATGCAGAAATCGCAGACATCAAGAAGTGGTGGAGATGTTCATTTTCCTATATTTACCCTTTAAAACTTTTTTTTTTCATTTTTTCTTTGTTTGGAACGATTATTTATCATCTAAAATATTGGGGAAAATGCAACAGTAACGAAAAAAATATAATTAAGAGATAGTTATTAGGTAGATGTCTATGACTTATTTACAGACGCCAATTTTTTCATTGTGACGTAATTTGTTTAAAAGTTTAAAATATGTAAACGAATAATTTTTTAAAGCCGTTCTTTATTTTTTAAACAAAATATTAGATATTATATCAGTTAATGATTCTAAGCTAAAAATGACGGACGTTTCCAATTATAAATACGATTACTTACCTTATTTTTATGGCTAGGTTGAAACAAAAGTGGTTGCACGATGTCTGTAAACGGGGGGTTCCAGGGTAAAACGGACACATTAAAAATAGTTCGGGGGCTTAATGCGCTATGAATCTGCCATGGCAGCATATAGACATATTGTTCTATCAAACACAACAGTTCTTTTGGCTTAAAATACAGCAGTTTACTTTATAGAGGGGTGCAAGAGCAGAAACTGCTTTTTCTATAGAGGGGTGCAAGAGCAGAAACTGCTTTTTCAGCCTCGTCTGTTTTCCACCCTATATATATATATAGATTTTTTTTTTTTTTTTTTTTAATAATGCGCACGTGGTCACGTTGCTCTTTAATGCTCCCCAGCAAGCAGAATCTTCACTGACACATGCAGTGACTAAAAATGTTGTAATTTGATATCCGGCCAAATATTTTGAGGTTGAGAATTGTCAAAATGTCCGCAGACATAATGATTAATATTTCAATAGGACAAAAAAGCGATTAGTTACTCATTTATGGAACAATTGATTTCTATAGGTTCCGATGCCTGTCTGCAGGGTGCGATCATGATTGACCAAAAAGCTAAACGAGAACAATTTAAAATCAAAACACCTAAATCAACGCATGTACAATTCGCATATATGTACTTCAACAATTATAAAGACTGCCCTGGAATCGTCCATGTGGCGACATTATAAAACGGTCTTCGATAGGCCGTGTACAGGCAGCCGAGCAACGGAAACACTAAAGGATATAATAGATGGAGGTATTTGCGTTAGCATTAGTGTTTTACGACGGGCTCCATAAACAGGAATATTTCAGCTGCCATAAAACTTCCCCTCCCCTATAACATGAAGTGGGGAAAGAAGGCTCGACAGTGTGGAGCGCACAGTTTATACAAAACTACCACTTAAAATCAAATTACCACAGCATAAAACCTAACTTATGAGTTCAGTCTGGGTTGTCATAAAGCAAAGACTCGAGCCTGAGATCGGACATCGAAAAGGCACCTCGGCCTAGAGGTGTAATAAAAATTTATGGAGGGTGTAATTATGTTGGCCGTGCAAACAGACGCTCGTAAATCTCGAAGGACTAGTAGTCGAAATATAACCGAGAGGAAGCAGTAGATTGTGACCGCAGACACTAAGACTATATACGGCACGGACCTCGACAAGAGCACAAGGAGGAAGTTTGAATGCAACACTTACCAATGTTTACATGGACTTTCTTCATCCACGGATACACTGCGGGGCCTTTTTTAGTGTATGTAGGGGGAGAAGTGTGTTGGGCGTGAGACGGCGCCTCGCGCGACCGAGGCGGAGATGGGCTGGGTGTCACTGAGTCCCGGTCGTGCTCCGGGATTTGGTCGATTTTTACTCCTGTTTGGGGAATAACGAGGCCGCGAGGGGGCATCACCACCGAGGCTTGCTTCCCAGCCCGCTGACATTGGGTGTACTGTGGCTCCGCACGCTCCTGGTTAGGGTGCGTGTGGTGGTAGGTAGTAGAGTCTAGTTGGAATGCGGAAGGCTCATGCTTTTGGGAGCGGTGATATTCCGGAGAGTTGCTGTGTAGATAGTCGCTGTGTGAGTATTCCTCGCAGGGTGGGAATTTGGGGTCCACATAGTTGGAGTTGATCAAATAGGAGCTCATGACCATTAATGACGCACTTTATGTGCATTTGCACAAATATATGACTAAAATTTATATCTCATCCCTTTACTCGTCGGTCAATCCCGTCCAGCAGAACCCTCCTACTTTTCTGTCAACTGAAGAAAGTTCAGTGGCCACGTGACTACAGGGAGCCAAAACAGCCAATCGTTCGTCACCAGGAAATGAGATGCAGTGCATGCGGGCCACAGCAAGCGCACAGTTGTAAGGTCTCGTTTTGTGAAGTCAAAAACAGGTCTTCCAAATACTTTTATCTCTCCCTCCCGCTTCCCACCACTCACGTTTTGCCCTGCAAGGGCATAGGTTTGGTCTCAACTTTTTTGGGGAAGATAACCTGCATGCATACTTTTTGCTGGGGTCGGGACATTAATAAGACCAAACCAATCTGGTGGACGGGGCTCCATTTCTCACGAATATGAACCTAATTAATTGATAGGCTAAATGATCAATGCAAAATAAATCTGTATTGATTTGTACTAACTTTTACGTGTATTGGTTCAGGGGATAAACTGTTCGATTCATACTTTTCCCCCCAAAAAAACTGCTAAAGAAACATTTTTTTTTTAAAACTTCCAGAATGAATAAATTTTATTAACATACACACAAAAATACACAGTTGTTGATAATCTCTTAACTATCCAGGAATGCAAAAAATAAACATTTGTCGTAAAACCACTCAATATTGTCTGTCTAAATCAGTGGTCGGCATCCCACAGTGTTGAAAGAGCCAAATTGGAGCAAAAAAACAAAATTTGTCTGGAGCAGCAAAAAAAATGAAAGCCTTATATAAGCCTTATTGTGGTGGCTACCACTACCACCACAATTTAGTGTTTCACGATTTAGTTAATTATTTATGTGATATTTTTTGGACATGTATTTTCTAGGGGGGCACACTTTAGTTAATATTTTGTCTGAAAGCTTATTAGATTTTATTTGCCAATTTGAGGTAACGACCGCAGCTGTGTAAGATCTGGCACCTACCATTCTGAAGGGGGGTTATTTAAGCTGATTTAATTATGATTGTTTGGAGTAAAGTTTTCACTGTTTGTTTAAATGCACATTAGTTAATTATTGTTTGAATATATGTATATTTTCCATCTGTTGTTGTTTTAAGTTGACAATTTTTGGTTAATTTGTCCTTCAGGTGGTCATTAGTAGAGTCCACCCTGATTTCAGCGGCCACATAGATGTGTCTGGAGGTCAGTTTGGTTGAAACCTTTTGTTATGTTGAGCCCAAGATATTTTGTTAAACCGTTTCTTTTGTGACTTTTATTAAATTGGAATTTCACCTAAGTTGAAACACCATGCAGTGTCCTTGTGTATGTTTGGTCCACTACACTTATAATGCAGGCAACATGTATGTATGTATGTATCAATATTAGCTATATTAACCTAATATCAAAATGACTAAATTGGCTACAAATACAACCTTCATGATTACCGTGCTTTCCGCACTATAAGGCGCACCTGAAAGCCTTTAATTTTCTCAAAATCCGCCAATGTGCCTTACCTTATATACCTCACCAGAGGTTGCGCTAGACATTTTCGTTGTCTGTCATTTTGACTGACAGGGTCATAAAAATCCGGTCATAGTCTATTTTTACCCGTCACTTAAATTTTTTAAATGATAATGATGACATATTCAATAGTATTTAGTTTTCATTCATTTTTAATTAATATTGTAACACTTGCTTGGCGGCGAAAAATTAGACACGGAAGTCGTGGTATTTTTCTCCCTTTTTACTCTGCTTACCAACAACTCCGCCCCCAAAGAAAAAGAGGCAACGATATAGACCCCAATCACCAACGTCACACAATGATCTTAATTGTGGTTGTCAGCCCAAAATCTTCTAAATATATATTAAATGCATCTTACCAGATATAAAAAGACTACTACATAGTCTGTGGTGATCGTTTGGTGCCCAGACTTCTTGTCGAATTACAGCAGTCCATCTCGCTCTCATCTTCACCATTTTGATTATTAATATTAACGAGCAGAAAAACACGCCGTAATAGGAGGCATGTACGTAGCGGTAATGTGTAAATATGACGAGCTGACACACAATATGGCGGCTCCGGTCAGGGGGGCGGAGTTGTGACGTCATGTGATTGGGTGATTGGATGACGCGCTGGCACACCGGGTGCACCAATAAGAACCTCGCGTTGATGTGTCAATCACGGTGCCGCTGCCAGACCCCGGTGACGCTACAATATTCTGACAGAAGAGCCAACGACGTCATGCATTAAGAGAGACAATAGCTAATATGCTGACTCGCCACCCTGTGGTCTGGGGTGTGAATTGCAACCTGTCAAAATGACGGACGGATTTCAGTTTTTTCCGTCACCGTTTTAAAAAACCGGTCAACGACGGAAAATATCCGGTTAACGCGACCCCTGTACCTCACCCAATGTACCTTATATATGGATCAATATTAGTTAATCATGGCACGGCATTGCGTTTAGCTCAGCTCCATCTTGTGACGCATAACTCAACACCAACCACTACTACTAGTGCTACTACTGCGCCTAATAATACAGTGCGACCTACACATGAAACCAAATTTAAAATAGACCATTCACTGAAGATGCGCGCGTAAAATACGGTGAATGTTTATTTTTCCCTGCAGTGAATCCTATAGAGCACAGGTGTCAAACCGATTCCAGAAAGGGCCTAGTGGGTGCAGGTTTGCTTTCTAACCAATGAAAAGGACACCTTTTCACCAATTAGATCTTTTACATGTGTAATCAGTTAAACTTTGTCAGGTGCTGCTTGTTTCAGCAGGAAGTTCATGGTTAAACTCTCTGCGCGTTATCGGTTGGAACAAAATCCAGCACCCACTAGGCCCTTTCTGGAATCGGTTTGACACCTGTGCTATAGAGAATGACGCCCTGCGTGACTACTCTGTTGTATAGCTGCCTCAATTTTAACTTCATTACAATTTTAATGAATTAGAAGAATGTTTGTGTCATACTTTTCCTTCTACATTAACCTTATTAAAACTAAAGATATATTTCCCTGCCGCATATTTTTCCATTTTCAAACATTTTTGACAACGCTCCAGTAAGCCACTAAGGCAGCGCTAAGGAGCCGCATGTGGCTCTAGAGCCGCGGGTTTCTGACCCCCGGTCTAAATAAACATATATAACTGAAAAAAAAAAAACTTCTCAGGGTATAACAAAAATAAAGAAAAATATAGCCTACTTTCCGGTAAAACACGACTGCTTTTGTCCACAAGCACAGCTCAACACAACAAAAAACGATAACTTTATACGTTGACAATAATTAATGTATGATTATCTAGGGGGGGTGTCTGCATAGGCTCGAAATAATATTTTTAAATAAATAATGTAGAAAATACATTTTCATTTTAAATTCATTAAATTTTAAATAAATGCAAGTAATCAGCCAATCAAATATGCATTTGAGGGGGGAAAATGGACCTGCACATTCAGCAAGTGCAAAAGGGTAAATGTAAGATCTGAACATAATGAAAATAATTCACTTTATAAGGGGAGAGTCAATTCTATCCTTACAACCTATGGAAAGACAATCTACTTGACCTACAGAACTGAACTCATTATGTAATGCTAATAATGTTGCTGGAAAGTTGGTGGATACAATTTGAGCGTCTTGAAAAGTTAATTGTGTTCTATACAATCCATATGCAAACATACGCCCTTGCTTGAACTGTACCTCCCACCACAGCATGACTTGACGAAAGCAGAGAATAATTGTTGGCCACGGATAATTCTTTTATTCATTGCATCAAAATATTCTTTTAACTCTTCCCACATTAATTCAGTCTATGTTAGTAATTTCTAATGAGCCATAGGGAAAATGATAGTTGACAAAAAGAAAATCTACACTGTTTGTGATTCATACAAAATCCCACACAATCTGCTAATTTCATTTGCAGACCTTCGTTCCTTCTATATTGAACTATACAATACAGGGATGGTTTAATTTAACATAAACGCACGCACGCACACGCGCACACGCATGCCCCACCCACACACACGCTCTCTCATTAATTATAATAACTTCAATTTCACAAACGAGTCCAATCTGAGTGTACAGTAAATGATCAGTAATTAATAAAAACACATGCATACAAAGTATTCTAATACATATTGAGGGCATGCAAACTGTTCCAATGACTGCAAATGTTATTTTATGTTGGAACATAACGACCCCACACACCCACCCAACACCGCCCCCCCCCCCCCCCCCCCCACACACACACATACACAACAAATTCCCCAGATGAACAGACAGTGGACTGACTGCATCATTTTCCAACTGTCATTATAGAGACAGTGTTCAATTTTACTGTACATAGCCTTTGATAGAGTAAAGTGGTGTCTAACGGGAGGGGGCATGGGAGAATTTTTTTTCCCCCAGGACAAACATTGATTACTTTCACTTGAGGCCTAATTATCTGTGCCTAAAGGCCTCCTTTGGGGAATCATCTCAAACCCAAAAAGTTAGATCCCACAGTGTTGTCCATCGGTGCCGTAGTGTATAGATCTACTATATACTCCCCTAGAAGCGAATTTGTGATTGCTTTGAAGATTTTGACACAAATCCGGATCTACAGGGTAGATATAGAAGACAGTGTCTCTCAGATTTATGCAGCGTCAGGCGATAATTATTGCCCATGGGTTCAGTTTTACGACACTATAGTGTGCACTTTTTTTTGTACTGTACTGAACAGTCAAGAACCTTCATCGATTCTGCCCATGACAGCCTCTATCAAGCAGATCCTCGGGTGAAAGTATATGCATAGTTTTATTATTTACAAGTAGTTGCTTACCAGTATTATGATAAATTTTCCCCAGAACAGAACAACCACTAATCCACCTAACTAAGCGCAACGAATATATGCACTATAAAACACTTCCAACTTTTCAGGATGCTCAAATTGTCCCTACCAACTTTTAAGCAACCTTATTTGCGTTACATAATGACTTCAGTTATATAGTTCATTGGCACTGTCTTCCCATATGTTGTAATTGTTGTAATTGACCCAACCATTATTAAGTGAATTATTTTCATTATGTTCAGACTTACATGTACCTCTTTTCACTTGATGAATGTGCCGGTTCATTTCTTTCCCCCTCCGAAACACACATTTGATTGGCTGATGACTCCCCTACAGACACACACACATTATATATTAGAGATATTAGGGATAACAAAAGTTTTTTTTCAGCCAGCAGAAGCCTCTTTGAAAAATGTAAAAAGACGTCAATGTTGTGGAAGTGGGGAACACAGCACTAATTTTGCTACTAAAATTCCGACCTACATCTGTGTTAGCTTAACATTAAACTGTTTGAACTTGCTAACCTGCGAAACTCAAGTAGGAAGCTGCTTAGAGAGAAGTGTCCACCTGTATATGTTTTCTACTGTTAACGTTAAACTGTTAAAATTGTAGTGAACCGAGGTTTTCCCCCTTCTCTCCAATTTGAGTTTTTTTTGTTTTTGTTTTTTAATTTATGTGGTCTTAAAGCAGCTTACAAAGGAACTTTCATATTTTTGTTGAGTTTTTACCTGAAGGACAGCTCCATTTTTAGTTTTTTTTTGTCATTCCCTGACAAAGATCTTTTTTTTTTTTCAGTTAGATTGAATTTCTATATTTAGACAATGTTGAATAATTTAAAAACAAATGTTTTTTTTTTTTTTTATTCCTGGGTAGTTAAGAGATTATTATATTCATTGTGTATGTTGGTATAATTTAAATTATGTTCAAATAATGCAATTTAAATTTGCTCATAAAATTTTCTGGAAGTTTTCAAAATGTTTCTTTAGTAGTTTTTGAAAACAAAGGTTTGAATTGAATGGTGTAGGCCAGGGGTGTCCAAACTTTTTGCAAAGGGGGCCAGATTTGGCCCGGTAAAAATGTGGGGGGCCGACCTTGGCTGACGTCCTTTATGTAGAACAATATGTTTAAGCAAAATTTAGCAAGCCATTCAGTGTGTTACATCTGCTTCATTAATTTTTTTAATGAATAATTTCAACAATCTTGCAACTAGCCTTTGAGGCATTCTCTTTCGACTCTCGGGCTCTTGCGAAATACTACTGATGTGAAATTAAACTAACTTCAAGTTGCTTCAATTTCTTGCTGCGCATCTTCCCTGTAATCTTCTCGTACATGTCAGCGTGTCTTGTCTGGTAATATCGCCTCACATTGAAATCATTAAAAACAGCGACTGTCTCTGCAAATGAGGCAGACACAGTTGTTGCGTATTTTAGTGAAGAAATAGTCCAATTTCCAACTATCCTTGAAACGTCAGCCGTCACAGTCAGCTTTCTTTTTTTTGTTGATTGTCGCCATTTTAGAAAATGGAAGTAATGGGTAAAACGGAGTAATGTTGCTTACCCCTTAAATACCTGCAATGTGAAGCAATTCTCAGAGAATCCCAAAATTTGAAAAATAAGGTCCTAATGAAACCTTTTTTTCAAATTTGTGAAAAGAAAAGTCAAAATGAATATGTGTAATACGTACTCTAATATCTATAACCCATGCTAAATCATGTTTTTTTCTCATGGAACCTGCAGATGCATGTGTTGACTTGCATCCATCTTTTTTTTTTTTTTTTTTTTTTTCAAAAAAAAAAAAAAAATCAAACTTCTAAATTAGTCTCAAAATCATGAATATTTAGGTGTATCAAATGTGATACATATGGCGATAGAGGGCTAAAGTGCTGCTGCCTTTTAGTGGGTAAATGAGGAGAGCATTTTGTGTGTAAGCTACTTCATATGCTGGTTGCAGTACTGCTGACCAATGTAGCAAGTCTGTGTGCTGGCCAGACGTTATTGATTTTATGACTGGGCTGGGGGCCGGATGAAATTCGACCAAGGGCCGCATTTGGCCCCCGGGCCGGACTTTGGACATGTCTGGTGTAGGCTGAACCAATACACATAAAAGTTAGTAGAAGTCAATACAGATTTATTTTGCATTGATCATTATGAAAGTCCCATCCCCAGCAAAAAGTGTACCTGCAGGTTATGCCATTTCGTCGCTACCAACGTTGAGACCAAACCTACGCCCTTGATTGTATTCTATTCTATTCTATTCTATTCTATTCTATTCTATTCTATTCTATTCTATTCTATTCTATTCTATTCTATTCTATTCTAAACTGTTCCGTTCTGCTGTGATCTGTTTTGTCCTGCCATGTCCTGTCCTGTGGGTGCATTCACCTTGACCTACCGCCCTGCCATCACCACAGGTATCTATCAAGGTGTGTTGAGTGTGGGTGGGACACTTCCCATGCCTATTTCAAGTTTGTCAGCAGTTGTCTTTTGTTTAGGCTGCGTAGTTCACTTGGAGGTCAAGTTGCGATTCAATGCAGTCAGTAAAAAGAGGCATACTTGACGAGCTGAACTATTGCCTATCCAAATATTATATGAAAACAAAGAAAAGGTATATAAGCACCTTATACCAATACCATCATTAAGTCATTTAAATGTATGAAAGTAGTAGTGTGGTACGGTGGACTAGAATTTCATTTATTTGGTTTTCCATAAATGCTATGAAGTTGAAAAATATGTCTATATTATGTATAACTAAAAGCATTAAATATTTCCCTGTATTACTATTTTGGCATTTTAAACGGGATTTTATAATTATTATGTTTATTATTGTATTATTGTTATTATATGTAATAGTAGAAGTAGAAGGCCACAAAGCGTCATTTTTTGTCCACCCTCTCCCAAGAATAAAAAGAGACAGCAGCTAAAACTAGTTTTAAATTGAGCTGCAGTTATTTTTATTCAGACAAAAAAAAAAAAAAAATCAAGAAATGACACCTCTCCAAATTTGGGGCGTGTTTTTTTTGTTTTTGTTTTTTGTAGGGGCTCGCCCTGATTATTAATTTATACAAGCGTGGGAGCATGTTTTGTTCTAGATATATTGCATATAATTATATTTGCATTTAGCTACAAAGGCTTTTGCCCTCCCTCCTTTTTTTTAAAAAAACATCTAAAACGTTATTTTATTTTCAAGTCATAAACGGAGTAAAAAGTTTAACTGAATATATTACAGAGAAGGTCGCGTGGATGGGTCTTATTATTTGTCTCGTCTTGACAGTGACATGAAATATTATCCAGCTGAAAAAGAAGGGCAACTAAGAGGAATGCAGTTTTGCATCTTTGTGAAAAGTTTGAAAAATAAACCGTTTTGCCATTCCCAGTTCTATTCTTCGGCAGAATGCGCGGCTAATAAGAAAAATGACAAATTCTCAGGTCTGACCAAGAATTGGAGTAGTAGGGGGAAAGAAATATTCAGCTCATTTACAGTAGCTGCAACTACTGAGTTAAACGAATATGCACGTTTATAGTACCTATATTAACATATTACAAAAAGAAAATAGTCGCTGTGCATGCATCTAACTCGGTTGAATACCGAGCGAATTAATTCAAAACAAAGGGAACAGTTGATGCGGTTATGAAGCACGTGGTATCCTTTCTCACCACCTGCACCTGATACCCTTCACGCACGCGCATGCACGCTGATGACAGGAGGGATACCCCCACTCCCCACCTTCCCTTACAAGATTGTTTGTACTCACTCTTATGTGGCTATTATCCGCCTCCAGCTCCGCTTTTTTTTTGCCAATTTCCATCTTCTTCATGCGAAGCACTTTAAAAATCAGCATCCTTTTCGTTTTGGTGATCCGTAAAGGCAATTCCATTATTCTCATCGCGTTTTGGGGCGCCACTGGTTATTCGGAATCTCGCTGGAGGTGTCTATGAACGAGAAAAGAAGATGGAAAGTCGTTGTAATTTTCCATAGACTCAGCCCCTCAAACGCACAAGAAAAAGACTACCGGTATTCAGTATGGCCGACACTGCAGACTGTTGCTGTAAAAACAACCTTGAAAGTATCCTGGAACATTGCGACAGCACTCTCCATTGTATCAGCGATGCGATCACCATTAAACACCCGACAAAATTATGGCAGGTCCCTTGCAGTATTTCCATAATGCAAGCTGTTTGGTGCTCAGGGCTGCTGGGAGGACTGTGCTCTCCAAGGCATTGAGTGTCATTGTGCGTGCGCGTGTGTTTGTGCGCGCGCAGACTCAAAATTTCAAATTAATCTCGCAGTATGGTACACGCTTTGTTAAACGGACGAGGCGCGTCCCCTGTTCTCAACGTCCTAGTGTGACAACTGACCTCCCGTTCACCCCAAGCAAAAGCCCTTCCACTGCCCCACCTCTCTGCAGCCACCCCCATTCCCTCTTCCGCAGCCTTTCTTTCTGCCATTTATCCCATCTCTATCCCGCGCTCTGGCATTGTGATTTTCGCTCTAACCGTCATAGCAAATTGACATGAGAGTAATTAATTTGGAGAAAAATGGCCGATGGCAGTGGTGGAGGTTGGTTGGTCTTTATACCGCACTCTAAAACAGATTTTTCTTTTCTACGAATATCATTTGTCATTTCCTTTTGCTGTGAAACAATTAATGACGCACCATGACGCTTTATAACAATGAGTGTAAACATTTATTGCAAAATGTGTCGCATTAAATATACCACAAATTTAATATATGAGGACATTTTTTGCTTTCATTCACACTTTCACCTGACCATATTTCAGATATTTATACATGCCGGCTGCAAATCCATCCCGATTCAGTGCATTTTTATTACAAATACTTCGAATAAATATTTTGAATAAAAGCTCATTTTAAAAAATGCTTTAGCACATTTAACTTTTTTTTTTTTTTTTAGTCATTTGAAAATACTTTATTTTTAATCGAGAATATATTACTCATTCACAATATATTTTTCTTCTTTCATACAAAAAAATAAAAATAAAATAAAAATACAGTACACACTGTTTGAGATACATGACACTCATACAGTATTACAGTATCTGTATACAAAACTTGCCAGTGTTTAGATGTCCAGCAGCCAGGAGCTGCACCAATGGCAAAGGTTTCACATTGCTTAGTCAAATTGCCATTAAAAATGTGTTTTTTAAACACGTTTTGGTTATTGTAATTAAATAATCATAATTAACTCCCGCCCTCAATACAGTGTATGTACATATGTATATATATTTATATGTATGTATATGTATATGTGTATATATATACTGTATATACATGTATACCGATAGTTTGAATTATGCAACATTTGATCAAAATTATGCATGCTTGTGATGTTTTAGAAGGATATTATAAATGCATAATCACTTAGGTTACAGACTGTCAGGCGAGTGCTAAATCCAATCAGTGATGAACTCAGGATGAACCAAATGGAAAGATGCATGCATCTGTAATGTACAGTATAGTTTTTAGTTACATGCATATTTTTAAACATATAAATGGAAAAGCTGGCTCGGGTGGGCAAATGACAAAAAGCGTATTCATGATTCATCTTTTTTCACTTACTGCATGCAAATTGCCAACCATAAATTGCAACATAAAAATTGAATAGCTGGAGGATGCGTGAAGTTGCAGTCATTTTACTGAAGAGAAGGTGGAGAGTTTGAGAAGGTGGTGTTAACTCTTTTACAGTGACAATAATCTTAAAAAATGTGCATATAAACACCTGTAGTTAACAACTTTGAATATATGGCTACAACGGTGTACTGATAATGCACTTGTGGTCCAATTGTACTTTATTGAGCATAATGGTAAATGGTAAATGGTGTTATACTTATATAGCGCTTTTCCACCTTTCAAGGCGCTCAAAGCGCTTTACACTATCTCGCATATGTAATATGATATTTTTATTTATGAATATTTAAATAAAGACATAGTTGACAACAATTCAATTGACCAACATTCTTTGCTCTTTAATTACGTTTAAACTTCAAACAGTCCATATAGCATGTATGGTGATTGGTGATGTACATCATAAACTCACCTGTTCATTCTACATAACTCTTGTCCGGAGCTGGACCTTGTTTGAGTGCACAGCCACTGTTACCATAAGGTTTGAGGGGACAATACCCCCTATTGGATACTGTATATATATGGCGGAAAACACACACAAGGCTGAAAAAGCAGTTTCTGCACTTGCAACCGTCTTTAAAATAAACTGCTGTATTTTAAGCCAAAACAACTGTTGTGTTTGATAGAACAATGTGTCTATATGCGGCCATAGCAGATTCATGGCGCAAGAAGCCCCCGGACTATTTTTAATTTGTCCGTTTTACCCTGGAAACCCTCGTTTACAGATGTCACGCAACCTCTTTTGTTTCAACCTAGCCATAAAAAGAAGGTAAGTAATCATATTAATATTCGAAATGTCTGTCAGTTTTAGCTTAGAATCATTAATTAATGTCTAATATTTAGTTTAAAAAAACAAAAAACAAGTTTAACAAAATTATTCACTGGCATATTTTAAACTTTTAAACAAATGACGTTACAGTAAATTAATTGGCGTCTGTAAAAAAAGTCACGGATATCTATCTCATAACTATGGCTTACTTGTATTTTTTTCGTTACTGTTGCATTTTCCCCAATATTTTAGATGATAAATAATCAAACAAAGAAAACCCGGAAGAAAAAAAAAAAGTTTAAAAAGTTAAATATATGCAAATGAAAATCTCGATTACTCTTTGATGTCTGCGATTTCTGCATCGCGACCCTTGTTATATTACCACGTTTCACTCATAAAATCCCACTAAAATCCAGCTGTGGCCATTCACAGCTGTGTCTTGACACTCTGTGATACATGCTACATGGAGTTTTTGGATGGAAAAGAGGTAAGTACGCGATAACATCTCGTTAAAATCGTGGCGTCTTTAATTATGCTCTCGCTCGTCTCACCTCCAGTTAGGGTTTTGCTGTTTAAATGATTTTTTTAATGCCCTGCTGTTCAAAATTTTTCTTCCCCCAGAAAATTGAGATTTTAAGCTTTCCAATGATGTATCACACATGCAAGGACAATTTTGAAATTTGGCCAAATTGGGGGTCTCAGAGCAGAACTTCAAGTCACCTGAGTGTTTTCAGCCATATACATAAACATATATACTGATAGTTTAAAATATGCAACATTTGATCAAAACAATTCATGCTCGTGATGTTTTAGAATGGAATTGTATATGTAGGTATGATATGATACAATACGATATGATATATGATACGATACGATATGATACCAGCCAAGTAGTCCCAGACAGATCACCCCAAACATTAACATATACAGCATCTGTGGAAAAAAAAACCCTTACTCTAAGTAAAGATGGACTAGTACTACTAATACTAATAGTATTAAAAGAAAATAATACTAATAACAATAATAATCTATCATATTTTGGCTTACAGTATACTGGATGTATTTCAGATGAAAGCAGATGTCAGCAAAATTTCCAACTCCAACAATAAACCCCCGCCATGTAATCCAATACCTCTCCACATCCAACTAATCAATTTTACCACTCTTGTTTTATCTCACCCCCACAGGCTGTACATATAGCAGTTCAATGCTTTTGCTACAGGAAAGGAAGGTCATGTGTTCACCTCTCCTTTGCCTCCCGTCATCATTTCTCTCATCTCCTGCATGCATGGCTCTCTGCCGCCTTCACATTTTTGTGTTTGACATAAGGCTTGGATGAGAGTGTGAGGCGAGCCGAGGGCGGAACCCACGCACAACAGTAAACTTTTGACCCTTCAACTCCTTGAACCTTCTGCTGTGGGTTGTAGCTGACACCCAAGAAGGCTCCTCTGATATAGTTCTTTTCCTCGCGAGCAGGAAGGCAAGCAGAGAGAAATCATTACTTGCACAAGGTTTTACATTAAATACAATCGCGGTACGGGCAGACTGATGTCGATTTAAACAAGAGTCCCCGTGCCTCACATTTGAAAACAGAACTAAACCAAATATATACTATTTTACGGGGTTTCGGGATTGGCTCATTGTGTCCTCCCGGTCTCAAGCGGTCTCTGGTGGCGGCAGAGGGAGCTGCATTGTTTGCAGCGCATAATAAAATAACTATTGTCATTTATTCCATTTCATTTAATTTAATTTCATTTCATACTAAGCGGTAGATGATAGATATATGATGGAGAAAAAAATAGTTTTTTACAACCCAAGGTTCAAGACGTAGGTTTGCGAAGGGACGGTATAGGGCCATAACACTACCATCTTTTCAGCTATAATTGACCCCACCAACTTTTAAGCAACATTATTTGCATTATATAATGAGTTCAGTTATATAGGTCATGAATGAATGTGCTGGTCCACCCCCAACACCCCTCAAACGCATGTTTAATTGGCCAATGATTTCATTTGCAGCCTATGCAGACATTTCTTGTTCAGTTATGAATCATAATCGAGGTAAAAAGTTTGATTAATCCCGATTTTGATTTTGTCCCCATAATTACTCAATGCAGTGATCCACCTCAGAGATGAAAGACAACCAAAAAATGGAAAGTGCAGTGATCCCTCGTCTTTCGCAGTTAATTGGGAACGCCCCGCGGAACTAAAAAAAATCTGCGAAGTAGAGGCGGAACTTATTTACATTTTTTTTTTTAAAGGGGGTGTTTGTTAGTTTGGGGGGGAAAGAGATACATATAAGACATGCTTTTGCCAAAGTATAATTAAAAAAAATAATAATAATTATGAACCCAAAACAAGAACAACCAAAACTATATTTTTATAAGTGTTTTTTTAAGCACTGCAAATGTAATAATTATTATACAAAAGAGCTATATATAAAGGAAAGCAATGATTTGTACATGTATACATGAATATATCTTAAACATTTTAAATAAATTACTTACTTTATTCATTTTTCTTTACTGAAAAAAAATCTGCGATGGAATTAGTTTTTGCATTCCTGAATAGTTAAGAGATTATTATTTATTGTGTATGTTCATGATATAAATTATGTTCAATTATTGCAATTTATATTTGCCAATAAAATCCATTCATTTATTCTGTAAGTTTTAAAAATGTTTCTTTAGTAGTTTTTGAAAATAAAAGTTTGAATCGAACAGTGTATCATCTGAACCAATACATATGAAAGTTAGCATAAGTCAATTTTTTTTTTTTTTTTTTTTGCATTGATCATTTAGCCTGTCAAATAATAAGGTTCATATTTGTGAGGAATGTAGCCCCGACCCCCGTTCACCCAATCTGTTTCGTCTTATTAATGTCCCGTCCCCAACAAAAAGTGCATATGCAGGTTATGCTGTTAGATCGTCCTTACCAATGTTTAGACCAAACCTATACGCCCTTGTATTAATGCCCCCCCAATATATATATATATATATATATATATATATATATATATATATATATATGCAGGTTATGCTAAATCACCTCTACCAATGTTGAGACCAAACTTATGCCCTTGCCAAGGGCCCATAAAATATTTTATATACTCCAAAGCGTGAATGATGATTTTGCAATTCATTGCAATGCACATGACTGCAGTGATTCTAAACAGGATGTGAAGTGGCACAATTGTGCCCTGAGAGATTATTTGGGGTGCTGCGAGCAATGATTCAATTTTTCTTCATTTCCCGAAAATTTTAATTACCAATACATGTGGACGTGTGAATTGACAGTAAGTTCTCTTCTATGGCAGAACGTAATAATCATCTCCTGTTGTGCTTTTTAAAAAAAAGTCATTCCTTACATTAGCTTTCAATGAAACTTTTTTTTTTTTTTTTTGTAATTGATACATCTGGTTTGTAAATGAGAATATAAAGTACTGCATTATTGTTCTATCACCAGAAATTAATACGGACACACACTCCCGTCAAAAATATCCCATTCACAATTGTCGTCCAATGTGTGCCCTCCTTTTGTTTATCAAATCTGTGTGATATGTATCCAACTGGCAAAGGGGCGTCATTTGTTTGTCTGGTAAACTTCCTTTCCCTGTGACCTGGAAATTGGGAACATTCATGCACAAACAAAAGCAGCCAGTTGTTAGGGTATTTTCTTTCCTCCGTGTATAAGTGACAAACAAACACACGGGAGGGGGTTGATAGGCTTTTCCTCCCACGCCCGCGCATGAGCAGTGTGGCTGCAGCCTGTCTGATGACCTCGCAGTGACTTCTCTTGGTACATTATTCATGAGCTGTAATCAGTATGCAGAAGACGTTGTTGAAAATGAAAGTAATTCCAGGATAAGGAATGGAATATTTTAAAGCTTAGTGTGTGTGATTGCGTGATATTACTTAACGTACTTAAAATTCGTTCTACAGGTAATTAATGTGCAAAAAAAAAAAAAAAAGTGACAATGGATTTCAAACACCAGCATAAACATGCAAGATGACTGACCCTCAAGAAAAACAACTGCAACACTCGACCGACATTAAAACCGTTGAATCCTTGTAGATCATTTATGCACGTCTCTCAAAAGAAACAATACACTTCTTGAAATCTCAACAAAAGCTTTTCAGTGTCCAACTCCCAGACAAACACACACCTCTGCAATGCAAAGAAAAAAAGGGGGCAAGTTCTATTTTTTACTCACCCTAATCGTCATCACCAATGTGAAGCCCATGTTTGTTGCCTTGTGGCAGTGTGGACAGGCTCAAAGGAGCAAGACAGGCTATGCACATAACACACATAATGAGGAAAATCAGCTCTGCTGGGTGGAGCTGCCTGTGTACATACACTGAAACAAACACACACGCACACAGTGAAGACAAAAGAGCCAAGAGCTGCTCAAACAGTTTCCCATGCATGTCACGGCCATTTTCGCTTCAAAAAGTGTCAAGGGTTCATGTGCATATGTGTGTGGGGCTTTTGGGAGGGGTGGGGGTTACCTGTTGTAGATTTTTCCTGCATCGTCATCATCATCGAAAAGAGGAAGTTTGCACAAATTGAAAGGTGAAAAGGGGGAATTTTACCATCCTGTTTACCGAAGCGAGATTTCCTGTCAGACTGAGACTGCAATTCCTGACACAACCGCAGCTCTCCTTTATATTTTATGTCTGTCTATATGGGAATTCATGCTGTACTATAGTCGAGCCTCGGGTAACGCTGTGTGGCAGTGCCACGCGACAGGTATAGACAGGGAGGTCTTCCGTCGTCAGACATTGGTTGAAACACATAATCAATTTACACATAGTCTAAGGAAGATAATGTACTTTCATTCAATGAAAAAAATAAAAATCAATTTTATGATTGCTTCCATTGATTTTTGTGTGTGTGTGTGTGTGTGTGGGGGGGGGGTGAATTTCCTGTCGTATTTTTTTCGTCTTTCATATATCAAATAATTGACATTTATTTTTTTCTTTACTGTATAACAAATAGTCTTTTTCGCTGCAAAATGTGAACACGCGAAATTCTAATATTCTGAGACATGATCTACCATGTTCAACTTACCTTAACGTTACATGGAATGCGTTTACAACTCCATAGCACATGCAGGCTACACAATTGTAGTCAACTATAGCCTTGTATGTAAGTACAAGTTCACTCACGCACACAAAACATACTGCAGGCCCAATATTACTCCGTTTCGTTCAAATTTAATCATCACCTGCACGTATATGACGCATATATTTGCAGTCAATTTGCTCCACATAAAATCGCGCGGGCACATGATCGCAGGAGTCTCAACAACTGATATAGATTATGTGCAACATGTAACACAGATACTTTGTAATAAGACACCTCTGTATTATATAGCCAAGCGATTAACACATTGTCAGTGTACTCACTTTGCGCCATCTCTCTCGGATTTTTCCCAGCATCCACAGCAACCGTGAGCGAACCGCTGAACCTGTGTGCGGACTCGACCAGGAGCAGTGGCTATCCTGCGCTGTGCTCGCTTTCCGCTGTCCCTCCCTCTGCTATTCGGTCTCTGCTTTACTGACCCCTTTAGGATCCCGGAGAAGCAGTTAAACCGTCACTTGTTTTCTAGAATGTGAAATATATTGTACAATGTCAACTCCCCAAAACCATAAAACTAGCTTTATGGACCCCACGTGACTAGAGGACAGCCAGTGAGCGGTATCAGTCTGAGGCCACGCAGGCCTGAACTTTAACGATGCAACTGGAAGATAAAAAGCACTCATCTGTTTGCCATGTAAATATCAAAGTATGCGTTCATATTTGTGGTGACCTAAAGAAGATATTGTCTCTATTCGTGAGCGCATATAGAACGCAGGCAGGAATGGAAGTTGTGTACGGATGGGGTGAAAAGTAACAACCAGTTTGTACAACAATCCTGACCCGAAAGAAAAGGAGACTTAATATAATATAATGCATCAGTCGGTGAGTTTAAGGCTTTACTTTTTACTACCATACAGCAGATTAGATGAATTTAGCAGTGTTATGCCATGGAAGATTTTTGAAAAACTTATCTAATGCATTTTGTTCGGGCTGATGGGATTTGTATGCTGATATGGGCTTAGAGCTACTATGAAGAAATGCCTTTGGGGTCAAGCAATTCAAAATTTGTACCATGCATCCATTTTACAAGTGAATATCACGTGTTATTTGCAACTCTGCTTATCATCACATCACCTTATATGTTATTTGTGGATGGAAAATGTGATGTAACTTGAAGGGAATAGGTACCGTTATCGCACACACCATATAAATGTGTGAAACTACATCATGCTAAACAAAAATATAGCAGCTGTTTTGGTGCAAAGATGATGCTGACAGATTTTGTACAATCCTCAGCCTTCCAGATGTTCTTCTTGATGAATCAAGAACCTTCTATGAAATCAAATGCAATTTCTGTACATCAATTATTTTTGTCTATTGCCAGTTATATCGATATTGTATGGGGAAAAAAACTAGACAGATCCCAAATGTTTAATTTTGTTCTTTTAGACTGCATCATAATAAGAATGAAATAATATAAGCAGCTGAGTATGAAGCGCAATTATACACTACAAAAATTTGGCTAAACTGCATGTTTAATGTTTGTGCACATAAAAATCATAGCGTGCTAATAATGTAAAACAGTCCTATATTGAAAATACATTTTAATCAAACATACAGGTCCCACAATTTAGCTAATAAGGACAATAAGAAACACATAAGATTTGAATTGGTACAGACGACATTACATGAAAACATACTTGCACATAGTACACCCACGCTTGCAATGACAAAAACTCTAGAGCAGAATTCAAAGGCGTGCAAATGTGAGTTTAGGGAAGTACACTCGTTATGGCTACAGCTAAAAAAAAAATTAAATAAAATAACATGCTTAAAATTTGCACTAGGCAAGTTCAAGCAACTCGTATATATAAGAATGAGTTTCTTTTTCCTTTTTATGTTATGCCCCCCTTAAAGACGAATTCGTTTATAAGACACAAGAACACTGCACGTACCACATTCACGAATACATACATACTAAAAACACACAATGTAGACGAAATTAAAGTGCTGCGTGGTATACAGTACTGGGTAAAACAAGTCATATTTTAGCATTTTCAGAAAAATGGAAAGATTTCTTTTTCGCAAACATATTGATAGTTTGATGACTATAAGGTAGAGAATATTTTTGATCCGTTCTGATTATTTGTTGGAGTAACATTATGCAGAAAGCTCAGTTTGACCAAAAAAAAAAAAAAAAACTTCAGCAGTTAGAGTATACTGTATTTCTGATTACAGTATTGATTTTGGGGCTTCCTTGGTCTCCTTGCTCTCTTGGGATCTTTAGTCTTCTCTGAATTCGGAGTTTATATATATATATATATTTTTTTAAAAATCTTCACTTTTTATGAGCGGATGAATTGATTTGTAATAATAATGCTAATTCTTAAGGTTGGAAGGGTGCACTGGTAGTGACGATGTTTATGTTTTTCGGTTTGTTGTCCTTCTTCCACTTCATCCTTCGATTTTGGAACCATATCTTAATTTGGCGTTCGGTGAGGCAAAGCGTGTGCGCGATCTCAATCCGCCGCCTGCGTGTGAGATAGCGGTTGAAGTGAAACTCCTTCTCCAGCTCGAGTGTCTGGTAGCGGGTATACGCCGTCCGTGCACGTTTCCCGTCCGGGCCCGTCATATCTGAGGGTTTGGAGCGGACAAAACATGAGCGCCGTAGGAGAAGCAACACGCTGTGCGTGTCGCAATAAATAAATAAATAAATAAATAAATACATATTATTGAAATAAACAATTGAATAGATTGACACAATTAAGAAACTTAAAACTATACATAATAATGAATTGCATATGCTTTGCATTAAAAGATAAGGCCTTTTGTAATGTGTTTCAACGTCACCCCACTTCGTTGCGCGTGTGTATGTGGTGGTGGAGTCATTTTCCTATATTACCCACGCTCTTTCAATTGAAAGCAAAAACCTCAAAAGACTTGCTCGCTTGAATCTTTTTGTCCACCCGCGGCTTCTTCTTGTCTGCACTTCTCAATTGGTTTTACCGCCTGGATACCTTGACAGATTTATGGCACTTTCGTGGAATTTTCTAAACCAGAATGAAGGGGCATTGTTGGCCTCCCGAAGGCACAAAACAACAACTTCAGGATTAGTGTAATGATTTAAGTATCTGTAAATTAAAAAAAAAAATTAACAAAAAACGAGCCCCATTCGAATCAGAAACAATTAAGGCGCCACTAAATATGATAAAAACGCCACAGTTTGATTTTTTTTTTCCACAAGCAATATTCGATACATCTAAGGCGAGGTTTCCCCTAAATAAAATACTAAATCCTGCTCAGGTCCCAAGTGTCCAGCTAAACCCACAAATAATTTTGCAGCATGGAAAAATAGACAAGCTGTACCCATAATCGTTTTGCTTGAATAAAAGACAAGTTGTACCATGGCTAATGTGCAGTTTTCTCATCCAGGGAAATATCTGTGGAGGCTCACTAGCCAGGTTTGAGCTCCCCGCCTGGCCATCCACTTGCTTCTCGTGCACCGGTAGTGTGACGTGATCGCCCACGGTCCGGCTATCGTGTTGTTTTTCATCCACTCCTGTTGAGTTTTCGTTCATCTTCGCGAATCGCTGGGTGTCTCCGCGCGTTGAAGTGCGCGAGGTCGGGTTGAGGGACCTAAGAAGAACGCTTCCTGGTTGTGCCGAGTGGGGAGACGAGCTCCGGCTCCTCTGCTGACTGCCTCTGCAATTAGTTGACAAGAGGGAGGCTCTCACAGAGGCGACAGAACAGCTAGACGACTGCCTGAAACCCCTCTCACTGTCCAAGGGGCTAAAGCTCCGGGAGTCCTCGACGACCGAGCCGTCTACGAAGTGTCCGTTGTCGCTTGAGTTGTTGGTCTTCCCCTCTCCCCGGTTTGTGACTGTCAGGTCCATACCATTGTAGCCATAGCCGTAAGCGTCAGTCGCGTGGTGCATCGCGGCCGCGGAAGAAGCCCTATACGCCGCGTCGTTCAGTGTACCACTGTCCGGTCCATAATTTAGTTGATAGTCGGGGTCATTTGAAAACGAATTCACGAAGTAAGAGCTCATTTTGGTTGTTTCAGAGAGCTGCACGCTTGTAGTTAAATGTTAGGGGATCTTAATTTTGTTGGATTCCAGCGCGAGTACTTTCAACGATTTATGACGTACAGTATTGGTGAATTATGGCGATGCACTGTACTTGCTTTTTAGCTATGTACATGGAGTCCAAATATGGGGTGGGGTGGTGAGTGTATGTTTGAAAGAGTGGGTTGGGTAGGGCGGGATGGGGGGCAGAGAGCTGAAGGGAGCAGTCACGTGGTTTTGTTGACCCGTCGTAAATTCTCGCCGATGACTTTGGATAGGTAATTCATGTTGTGAGGGTTCTAATGATAAAGGCGTAGGCGGGGACGATTGCTCTCTCGCCCTCTCCGGTCTCACACACGCTTGCACACATATCTAGGCTACTGCTGATGTGCTCGGAGCACCACCTACCGCTATTACAATATATTGCAGGGATTAAATGAAAGGAATCATTAGTGTGTGTACGTACGTACAGTATGTATGTACCGTATGTATGTATTTATGTATGTATGTATATGAATAAATAAACGGCGGAAAACACTCAGGTGACTCTGAGACCCCCAATTTGGCCAATTTTCAAAATTGTCCTATTTGCATGTGTGATACATCATTGGAAAGCTTAAAATCTCAAGATGAAGAAAAAAATTTAACAGGAAGGCATTAAAAAAAAAAAAAAAAAAACTAAACCCTAACTCGAGGTAAGAGCATGAGAGCGCATAATTAAAGACGCCATGATTTTAACGACAAATTATTGCATACTTACCTTGTTTCGATCTCAACACTCCGTATAGACCCCACTCACCTACGTCACAAAATGACGAGTCGCTGTATCCGGCCGCCATATTTTACCTATTTTTTAGACCTATTCTCATTGTTTTCAATTAGTCGTGCAAGTTATAGAGCAATTCATGGAAGCCCCGGTGTTATCTGACGCTGTCAACTCATTGGATGCGTTGCATAAAAGGCGTTACATGGAAAAGCTTCAGTTTATCTATTCGCCAGATCCGTATTTGATGCCTAAATCGATGTTTTTCGACCCGTTGTCTTCGCCATCTTTGCCTGACCCTGATATTTACAACTATCTTGTCCACACATAATCAGCCTATTCTCACGAAAGTTCGAAAAACTTAAAGAGCTTGGAGGCTTATAAATGCTACGTTGCTGGTTGGGTGAAACAGGTCCTCGTACACGAAAATTCGGCAGGAATCTTGTGCTCGGAAGGTGAGTTACGAAATTTTCAACTCAAAATCTTTTGTTCTTGCTAACATCCACTGTCAAGTCTAATGTATTTCATGTCATTTGTCAATGGAGCTAGGGCTTTTAATGTTTATATGGTTTAGCGATAGCACTCTCACTACATACATATATAATATGTAATAAATATGAAGTGCGATAGCACTACTCCAGATTGTCCCTAGTTGAAATTATTTTTTGGCTTTTGACCTCAATAGTGAAATTGTAAATTAATTGTATGACAACTGTCTGATTATCCCCTTATAATTATATATTTTCAGGTAGTTCATTCACAACGTCTGAGTGTATGTTGTCGGCGATAAGCCTAGCAATGATCTTGATTGCGGTTGTCAGCCCAAAACCCTCTAAATATATATTAAATGCATCTTACCAGATATAAAATGACTACTACATAATCTGTGGTAGTCGTTTGGAGCCCAGTTTTCTCGTCGAATTGCAGCAGTCAATCTCGGTCTCCTCTCCGGGTCTCTCGGAATACGGTAAAACTTCAAGTCTCTCCGTCTATCTTCTCTGTTTTTGCAACCGGCCGCCACACACGACTTCACCATTTTGATTATTAATGTTAACGAGCAGAAAAACACGCCATAATAGGAGGAATTTACGAAGCGCTAATGCATTAACATGACGGGTATACGGACAACATGGCGCGGGGGCATGGCTGTGACGTCACGTGAGTAGGGTCTATAGCATGTATCACCGAGTGTCAAGACAGCTGTGAATGGCCACAGCCGGATTTGGGGGGGATTTTATGGGTGAAACATGGTAATATATTAAGGGTTGCAATGCAAAAATCACAGACATCAAGGAGTATTCGAGATTTTCGTTTTCAAATATTTACCCATTTCAACTTTTTTTTTTTTTTTTCCAATTTTTTATTTCTTTTTTTGGATAGATTATTTATCATTTAAAATATCGGGGAAAATGCGACAGTAACAAAAAAAATACAATTAAGCGATAGTTACGAGGTAGATATCCGTGACTTATTTACAGACACTATTTTTTTCATTGTGACTTAATTTGTTTAAAAGTTTAAAATATGTGAATGAATAACTTTATAACGTCGTTTTACTAAATATTAGAATATTAGACATCAATTAATAATTCTAAGGTAAAAATGAAAAACATTTCGAATAATAAATATAATTACTTACCTTCTTTCTTTTTATGGCTGGGTTGAAAAGAGGTTGTGCGGTCTGTAAACGGGGGTCTCCAGGGTAAAACGAACGACTTAAAAATCGTTATAGTATAGTTATGTACAGTTGTAGTTATTATATATGTAATATACTGTATGTATGTATGTATGTATGTATGTATGTATGTATGTATGTATGTATGTATTTATGTATGTATGTATGTGTGTGTATACATATATATATATACACTTATATATGCAGTGGGGAGAACAAGTATTTGTGTGTATATAGTATGTATATATACAAACACACAATCAAAACACGATGACAGCATAATGTTTTGCCGTTGTGTACACAAAGATTAAAGAAATTGTTAGCTTATATTTAATTGTTTCAATGTTTATATACTCAACAATTTTTATTTACTACTGGGAGTCGCTTAAGTCAATTTAATCGGATGCCTCCCCTCAGTCAGAAGGAAGGAGAGAATGTTTAACTTAATGTGCAACACCGACATTGGATGCAATATATTGATATGTGATTGATTTCCAATGTGCGAGGCAATTCCAACATATGAGGTGTATATCTTAACTAAATCTCTATTTGCACCCATATTTATGTTTCCTGACCATTAAATCTACCATACAAATATTGATAGGTTTAATGAATATACAAAATGTGTGTGTATGGAGAAAAAATAACATATGCTAGAAGTTCACTATGAAATATACTATTTTAAATAGAGACAAAGTTGCAGACTTACGTAATGAAACAGCCAACTAAAATAAAAGACAATTCAAAAGTCGTACGGCTTTCTCTTAGCAGCAAAATTCCAACAGCCCAGACCAAACCAATGAAAAGAAAACTAAATGTCGAATCAAATTTAACCAAATGTTTCCAGAAAATGTCGATTTTCTTTCTAATCTTATGCACGGTGAACACACGTCCTGTTAAATTTATAATATGCTCCTAAAATACTTGCACCGAATTTAATTATTTCCAGCGGTTGAAAATGGTATTTTGGAGGGTATTACGAGAGCCGTTGATCAGATGAACCCAACAAATCGTATCTATTCTGGGATTCAATCAATCACAATCTACATCAAAACGAAAATAATCCCGGAGTAAATTGAATCTTATTTGGGGGGGAGGTTGTTGTTGCAAACGCTTATGACTAATGTGCTAGATTCAGACATATGTTATTCCCTTTGTAAATTTGTAATGTTTAGCAGGTATTGCAAATTATTCCTACATCATTCTTGATAGGCGGAGGCCTTAAATGATCCTTATGCCCAAGTTACACCACAAATTACACACGCGTTCTTTGGTAGAAAATATTTAACCTTGTATACTGCTGTTAATCCTTAATTCTAACGAAAATATCCTTTAAAATGTGACTGGGATGGGCTACAAATTGATTATAATCCTCAGTTATAAGTTTTATTTTCATTTTGTTGCGTTAATATTGACATGAAACCAAAAACCAAAAAAAAGCGGAGGGCGGCCGAGCATTGATTAAACTCCAGTCTCCTCTCATTCGGGATGTAACGTACGCCGGTCAAGCAGAGGACAAGTAGGGTTCAAAGGTTCAAAAGGACATTGTCCACTTTGTCTGGGTGAAGTGTGCGTTTATGGGTGACGTGTCTGGCTGCTCGCCTCGAAGCCAGGTCAACTTTCCCCCATCGGCTATAGTTCATCAATTAGTTCAGACCACCAGCAGCAGAAACATAGCACCTCACGTGTCATCTGCCCAGGGCCTCAAAATGAATATTTATATACTATATATTTAATGTATGTATATGTGGTATATGAATAACTTTTTATTATCATTGATTGTATTTATACAAAAGCAACCTCACTTCACACTCGATTTACCTTCCCTTACGCTTTATTGGACATATAGGTAGTATTAGTAAGTACTTGACAAACATTTGTAATATGCAAATAAAGTAAAAGACAATAAAATGTACAACTTTTAAATGTACATACTGTATTCCCGAATATTTTAGGTAGTTTAAGGAATATCAACAATATGTTATGCCCTCACCTCTGCACCCCCGTTTGAAAAAGTAAAACTGAAGTTTTGCCATGACGCCCCCTGACAGTTTACACAAAAGAATGCTTATGCTCATTGTGGATTGGGATTTTGACCCATCTTATTTTTGTTATATACACCACACCTTACATCAAACAACATTTTTTTTTTTTTTTAGATTTTCTGTTTCCTCATTGTATATGGTTCTAAAATTTGAGTATACGTCTAGGCATAAAGAAATCAACAATAAGGTTCTATAATTAAAAATCAAGTGCCTATCAGAATTAAAATGACACACAATTTCTTGGAATGTAATACTGTATACAATGTATTTTTGAAACAACACATTTTCGCCACATCCGCTTACGTGTTTATTATTTTTTTAAACCATCAAAACGCGCTATGCCAGGAAAATAACGCCCGTAGACAACTACAGTACCATCTCAGGCATCTTCCCTTGTATTTATATGATAAAAAAGATGAGGGCTCCTCCTTTCTTCTTCCATTTTAAAACAATACATTACAATTTAACAAAGGTTGCAATCCCAGGGTTTCAAGTTCAAGAGCATTGGAGGAATGAATGGGTTTTGAGAACGAAGATGCATGAATTCATTAATGTCTTTTCCATCATCTTCCTTCTCGTTCATCAACGTCTTTTGTTCTTGTCTTTCTCACTCCGTCCGTTTGTCCTCGTCATCAACCCCGTTCACTGTGGACGAAGAAGAGGTGGGAGACGAGCTCATCAGTTTGTTCTCCTTCTTCCACTTCATTCTCCGATTCTGAAACCAGATTTTAATCTGGCGCTCCGTGAGGCAAAGCGCGTGCGCGATCTCGATCCGCCGCCTGCGTGTGAGGTAGCGATTGAAGTGGAACTCCTTCTCCAGTTCGAGTGTCTGGTAGCGGGTATAGGTTTGTCGCCCACGTCTACCGGGACTGCCAAATGCCCCTGAGATAGAAGGAGAAATGAAGAAACGGTTATTAGAACTTAAGATTGTTGGCCTGCACTGAAATGAATAACTGTTGGGTTTACTTGATAAAATCATTGTAATAATTTGCACTTACTTCAATTAAGTAAATTTTACTGCTTGTGAATTGAACTTAATATTGCAATAAGTAAAATGTACTTCATAAAAATAAGTGCAAATTGTTACATTGATTTTATGAAGTATATCCACCGGTTATTTTTTTCTGTGTGGGATCTATGTATTTCAATTTTGCATGTGTCAAATAAACAATTGCAAAACGTTTTAATAGCAGATCACGCACTGATTGCTTGGGCAGGATGAAAAAATAGGTCAAATTTACTATAGGGCACGTCAGATGATTAATTAAATATACAACATTGTTTTTGTAATGCTCTGCCATGAGTCAAGGTGGCGAATTGCTTTAAATGCGTGCTTTAAAAGAATTACAGGGTGTGTTGTTTCTGATTCATCTTCTCTTCTTTTTTTCCTGTCGTTTTTTTTTTTTTTTTTTTTTACTTTTTTTAAATACTTTTTTTTGTTTTTTTTTTTAAACCAAATTGCTTTTAGGGCCATGGTACATACTGTCCTCGCACATCAAAGATCACGATGCGTTATTTCTGATTCACCTTCTATTGTTTTTCTTTGTCCTTTTGTTTTTTTAAATTGTCAATTTTATTAAACCAAATTTTTTTTTGGCCATCGTTCACACATCTCACGGATATGTGCTGTGGACGACCTCAGAAGCTCAGCGTTATTGCATCATGTCAAATGTCACAACGTTTTGTATATTTTGAGGGTGATGTACATGCTTCTGTAAAACTCGAGTTTACCCACTGAATTAACAGTCAGTATATTAAAAGGGGGCACGCAGGTACAGTTTATTGAGTCTAGTAAACTTTATTTTTTAAATGTTTGTTCTAACGTATAATCATTGTTATTATTATTGTTATTATCATTATTATTATTGTTAGCACTGTAGTAGAAAAACAAAAAGGGAACATTTATCGCACGATTAAAGAAATAGCACTGCCACTTTTATCACTCTGATTTCTTTCTTGTTGTCTTCTCGGTAGTAGCTTCAGCCTGCGCTAACAGTTTCAGCCCCAACATACCAGTTTTACGATGGACAGTAAAATAGTGAGCAGTGACTGACGGGCCAACAAACGGGGATCATAAAACAAGTCGTGGGAGAGGAAGAGGAGGAGGAGAAGAAGGCGGGGGTAGAAGAGGAAAGAGAGAAACTTAAAGAGGAAACAAACGTCAGTTTTATGACAGGGATCATAAAATATGCAAGGAAGATGCTTTGGATATAGAGAAAATGTATATCTCACCGCTGCACGCGTTCATTCGCTGCATCCACGGATAAATGTGGGTTGACCCCGTTTGCTTGTCATCCATGGTGTCACCAAAGACCCCCTTGCCACTCAAACTCGCGCAGTCCGTCTTGTGACGCACGCCATCCTGCAGGGCGAGCGGATGTTCCTCCAGGCTGCAAGCGTAGTCCTTATCCCGGTAGAAGTTCGAGGCTGCCGCCGCCGCGGGCGTCGCGTAATCGCACGCACTTGCTGCGGTTGCGGCACCGACGCCAACCCCTGCCGCCGCCCGATGCCCCCCGTACGCTCCGTTAGTAGTGTGTTGGTAATAAGAAGAAGCCGGGTAGGTTTTCTCCAGAACGCCACCGCCGTTCGCGCTGTACGCCGCCGCCGCCGCCGCCGCCGCTGCAGCGGTGACGGCCGCGGCTCCCGGGTAATGTCTGAGCGGGTGATCAGAGGCGTATCCTGGGGAATAGAGAGGGATTTGACCTAAGAACGACTCCGCTGCCTGACCGCCTCCGCCCGTTCCCGATAGTGCAACGGGAAAAGAGGAGTTGACAAAATAGGAACTCATGAGGACAGTATGCTAAGAAAGTGGATAATAACACAGGAAAGGAACAGAGGGCAGGACTGGAGGGCGCGAAACAACAACAATGTGCACGCGGTTGGAGAAAAAAAAAAAGGAGGAGGAGAAGAAAGGGGGCTATCGGCTAACTGCTAACACTTCTCCCTCCAGTCCTTCATCTGCTTCCCCAGCCTGCACTTTATGATTTGTTGTGTTTTATAGCCGACAGTTCGACGGGCTGCTGCTATCACTTAGTTTATCGCAGATTGGGAGGAGGAGTGAGTTTGATGAGGGTTAGAGGGGACACGGGAGTCTGGGTGGTGTGAGACGGAGAGGGGGCATCGCGTTGTGCGTGATGTGTGCGTGTGCATGTGAAACGGTGTGGGTGAGGAGAGGTGGAGGCAAGCAGCACCATCTGACCACACCCTGACCAATGGGAAGGGGTTTTGCCTGCATTCGTTCACCCGTTTTCCTCATAACCACGAGGAGAGAACGGTGTATGTGTCGTGATTGCATGCGCTACAACGCGCGTGCATGTGTGTGTTTGTGTCTTTCCTATTTCCACTTTTCCAATCTCCCTTTCCCTCTCTTGCTAATTCTTTTCCAATCTACTTTTACAATCGTCATCTGGTTCCCGGTGACATTGCGCAATCAGCTCGGAGTCTTTCGCGCGTTAAATTGATTCTCTTTCTCCCAGTGTCTCCGTCTGTTGTGGGCCCCATAACAACCGGCGGCTCACAAACCCACTTATGCACAGCGAAAGCGAACTGCCGCCCCGAGGTGTGTGTGTGTGTGTGTGTGCGCGCTTGCGTGTGTGTGAGTGAATACTAAATGGGAATAATAAAACATATTCCTTGCACTCCGCAAATATAGCACATTAAAATGATTTCAGTGAAAATATATCACGCAAGCGTTCGCGTGTGACTTTGTGTGCATGTTGGTGATATGCAAAATGCAGCATGAACATTTAAGTATTGGCGCCTTGTAGCGACCAAGAAAGAAGAATTAAGCATCCTTCTTTTGGTTTTCTTTAACATCACAAAAAGAAACATTGTCGCGTGAACCTCTCATTTGGAACACACCACAGAAATGTCGCTGCTCAATTTTATTTATGTGTACTTTGAATTATTGTGTCGATTTGTAACACCGAACGGATGCAAAGAAGACCGCAGACAAGGGTCTGCAAGGAAATGCAACAATGTGAAAAACAAGTAACATTTGGTTCAGAAAAACATACATATACTTCAGCGATTGCCATAAACAACAACAGTGATACCTCGCTACTTCGCGCTTCAAACCTCGCGCCCTCAGTCCATTGAGGATTTTTTCAATTAAAAAAAAAAAAAAAAGAATGAATACAGTGATCTATTTAAAAATGGTACGATATATGCATGTACAAATTAGTGTTTTCATTTATATCCCATTTATATCATAATTGTTACATTTGCAGTGCTTTTCTACCTCATACATATTTTTATACTATTTAGATTTTATACTTTTATTCTTGCAAGCCACTTTCGAGATTTTTACTTGTACAATATTCAATGCCTTCACTGTCAACTGCTGCTACTTCGCTTCAATTGTTTGCACTGCCTGAGTATAGGACTACCTCATACATATTTTATATTGATTTAGATTTTATGCTTTATTCTTGCAAGCCACTTTCGAGATTTTTCTTTTTTTTTACTTGTCCTGTTCATTGTACAACCGTATAATGACAACATAGGGCTTTCTATTCTATTCTTTCTATTCAAAAACCACGTATCGAAATTTACATATACTGGTATGAGGGTTTTATATGTTTTTTTTTTTCTTTTCTTTTTTTTCCCCTTACTTTGGGAAAAAGGGGGCATCTATGTATCTCTTTACAATGCTGTTGAACCAGAATAAATACATAGAACACACATGAAAAAAAAAAAATGTTTTTTTTTTTTTTTTTTTGTAATGTAAATAAACTCGGTCTCTACTTCGCGGATTTTCGATTTTCGATTTTTTTTCTTTTTCCCATTATTCATTCATTTTCGAGGGGTCACTGTATTTTGTTTCCACCCATCATAGCCCATTGTTCCAACAAGAAAGCCATATAGTATGCTTGCGTTTAAACATGAATATTTTCACTATACGTGCTGAAATAAAGCAGCTTCAATCTGTTTCGTTCTCTTTGTCTCCAAAGTGCCCGGTTTGACAAAATGGGCATACCGCAGACAGTACGACTGACAAATAGAGACAAAGACTCTATTTTTACTTTTACTTCACAGTGTCCCACCCCCAACCATTCCTGTGTATCTTCATGCCTTCCTGCGGCTCTGCGAAGTAACACGAGTCAGAGCTGAGTGTCAGATAATAAGTTTAAACGTCGCTTTCTGTGCAAGCTCACATGTAGACAGATGGAGGAACTGTCTTTAACTTTTCATTTCCACTCCCACCCCTTTCTTGCTCCTCTGGTGAGCTTTCCCTCTCCTGTCTCCCTGCAATGGCCAGGGCGCTTCGCTTCCTCTCTGCTTTGTGAGAACGGGAAGCAGCACTATTGTGTCGAAGGTGACCACGGTTTAATTATTAATGACTACCATCGCTGCAGGGAGACAGCATATGCATGTGGGCTAGGCCTGTAAAACGGGAACGCACAACGGCAATGCTTTACTATACTGCACAGCCATAATGTAATTTTGGCTTTGACGGAGCAGTGTTAACGGTAACTTCTCAGCAGCGTGTGTGGTCACATTGCTGAGAGACATTTGCAGCCACTTGTGTAACAGCAAATCACTTTTCAAAGAGTAACCTTATATGCTATATTTTTTTTTTTTTATGTGAAATGGACCCTCCAATCCCAAAACGGGGGGTATGTCCATGCTTGATTACAAGAACATTGTACACTGTACTTGTGTGTGTGTGTTTTGAAATACATTTTGAGCATCCCTGTCCCATTCCAATGAAGTCATGCCATGAAAACAACCGCGCTGTCCAAATTGTCAATAGTTTTCAGCCTAAGGAAATGGCATTATCCCTAAAACCGTGTTTCTAAGTCTTTGTAAAACCTTTTCATGCGTCATTTTACATATAATTGGATATCAAATTATTATTAGATATTCTTCCAAACGCTGGACTTTCATTCGATATCGGTTGTCAATATGCTTGGAACCAATAAAATGTGTGTTAGGTAATTGAAGTTATTTAGGTTAAACATCTATACTTGCTTAGTGTGTATTAAAAATAGGTGTTTTGACATACACATGCTCAACGTTGGGTCCTTCAAGAAGCACGAATAAATAAAATAAAATATTGTCACGTTACGTATACGTATAGTACGAGTATAGTTTCATTGCTACATATGCAGGTATTGTCGTTGGCGTCATCCGGCAAATGTAATAATTGACTAATAATAAAGCGCTGACGGTGCACGAAAGCGACGTGAGTCACAGCATATATTCAGCATTGAGTTTAACAGAGAAAATTGGATACTTAAGAGTCACACTGAAATTTGTTGACGATGTTTATATATTTGTTTATATTTATGATTTTATACATACATTCATACATGCATACACATACATACATACACATTATATATATATATATATATATATATATATATATATATATATATATATATATATATATATATATATATGGGTTTGAGTATTGTATATGATATGAGTGTTTACTTATACTAATGATTAACCTTTTTTCAGTGATTGCCAACGTTTATTTATTTAATCGTAAATTACTAAATGGTATTCGTGCACGCATTCTTTTATAGTTTCTCATAAATTTAGGCATCACAACAAAAATACGACAAATATTTTTTTTAAAAAATCAAGACTAAACAACAACGGGAAAAAAAGCGTTGGAAGCCGATTTAGAGAAACTTATTACAATCAGAATAGAGTTAAAGAATTTTAATGACAAATGAATTCCGAAGAAGTCAAACTTTTGAGTGTTCTTTATGACTTTATTGCTCTTTTCACCAGGTTGCTATACGTGTGTGTGTGTGTGTGTGTGGGGGGGGGGGTTGTCCTTTGTGCAGCACAGCATTTGTTCATCTGCTGTTTGCTGCAGGCCTGTTTTTTAACTTGTCCCCATTCCTTGGATTTTACAAGGAGCCAATAAGAGTCATAAAGCAATAAAAATAGCAGCATCCGCGTGCACACTCACCCCCCCCCCCCCCCCCACACACACACACATTTTGGTGCTCATGCAGTAGCACTGAGCAATCCTAACACCACCGTTTCGACAGGCTATTACTATAACGATTATTGTCAAATAATTTACTCATATTGCATTTATTGTTGCTTTTACTTTGTTATCGAAAAACATTCAGAAGTGCATTCAAAATTGACCATCACCCGACGGATAGGATGGATGTAGAGTTTTTATTACATGACAGTTAATCTAACAGAACAGATTGAATTTTTCCTATCTTGATTTTGTTCTCTTAATATACGCCACAAATCTCTTACCGGCTAAAATACTGAATTAAGATCATTGTGAATTGTTTTATTTTCTACGTTTGATATTCACGTAGCTGAGTTTCCTCCATTTTTCCGCGTTCGCGCACTAGCGTGTGTACATTCTGACCAACCCCTGCAGCAGCAATGAATAACCAACTCATAGAAACTTACTGATTTAATTTCTCATGTACGGATCGTTTTAAGGGAGCGAAAGCTCGTCCTTCACTGCACCATGAGTCCGCGTTTCTGTCAGGATTTTCGACAAAAAGCACGTGATTTATATTCATTTATATTCATTTATAATTTATTTATAGAGTATTTTATTCATTTATTGTTCTTCTCAACTAACCAGCACATGGAATCAGGGGCGTCACTAGGTTTTTTAAAACAGTATACCAGTATACCCCAAATACTTTTAAATCACACATATTATATTTTGGGCACATATGTAACAAAAATGGCTGCAATTTCAAACCTTGAAAAATACTGAATTTGAATAACAACAATAATAATAATAATAATAATAATAATAATGAATTTAAGTAATATCTGGGTCAGGCTCACAAACATCCAAAAATTATTCATTACATACATATACATACATACATACATACATACATACATACATACATACATACATACACACATACATACATACATACATACATACATACATACATACATACATACAGTAACTTCATTGGAATAAATTCCACTATAATTAACCCGGAAAAAGCATACCTGTGAAGTAAAAAAACATTTTAGGTGACTCCTTGTTGAAGCTCATCAAGACAATATAGCAAGAGTGTGCGAAAAAGTAATCAGAGTAAAGGTTGGCTACTTTCAAGATACTAAAATATTATACATTTTTAGTTATTTCACCTTTTTTTATAAGTCCATAATCCCACACATGTTCATTCATAGTTATATTACCTTCAGTGAGAATTTACAATGTAAATAGTCATGAAAATCAAGAAAACGCGCTAATGAGAAGTTGTGTCCAAACTTTTATTATTACTAGTGTATTATTATGACTATCCACTGATGATAATCATACGTGAATGAGCTCAGCTCCTGTACTCATCTGCGTAATGTGAGAAACACAGCTGATGCTCCAGAAGGGAGTCACCCCAAAGATGATGGTAACAAGAGTGCACACTTAACTATTCAAGGACTTTCACAATGCATTTCAGGCTAACTAGCTAGGAGCAGCTAAGTAGCAGCGTTATTTTAGAGCTAGGATGTAACTTTTGACCGCAAAAACAACAAAAGTAAGAGACATGCGCAGAAACCAACTGCGGGGGAAAAAAGGTAGTACCGACTGCTAGCTAGGTCACAGGGAAAACGTGGACTGGGTTTTCAGCGATGTGGGCGTTTTCTTATACGAACAAGCGGAATGGATTGGATAGCGATGCACTGAAGGGACTCTCTACCTTACTCTATGAAGTATTTATGTTCATATTTAAGTTAATAATGACGGTCATATGGTTTTTGATATAAATTAATATTCTGCCATCTTCATAGTGAATATCTCAGCATTTTTGTAACATTATTTTTTTTTTAAGGAAAAAAAAGACCAAATTATTTAGGGGGGCTAAAGCCACCCTAAAACACCCCTAACAACGCCACTGACATGGAATGGATGCGTGTAAATTTCCATCGTTAGGCTATTACTATTTTAGATAATAATACAAATATTAAATAATATCAACAATAAAGTGTTTTTTTCCCTCCCCCACACCATGTATCTATAGTGACATGTGTGTGTGGGGTTGGTGTTGGCGAAGGGGGTATTCATTCCTCTCTGATGACTGACGTTTTGGGTTTTACTTATTAAAAAGTGACGCCTGATATATTGCACACTTGTAATAATTACCACGAAAACCCATTGGCATTGATCAAGGCTGTAAGGAAGCCAAGGATTCCGATTTGGCTTCGAAATTAATGTACAAAAAAGATTTTCCCCCCAATCCTCTGACGCTGACGGAGTCATTAATTACGCTTACGCTTGCATTTCGATGCATATTGAGGGCCCCACCCTAAGCGGCCCTTCACATCAACGCGTGAGCCTGTGCTAAGATTCACGCACGTTGGAGCTTTGGTTGGTTCTGTTAATCAAAACAGCGACCCTGACAAACACGGAGAAGCTCTTACACCCTACTTTTTCTTCATGACTCGCAATCCCGTAGTTGGGTGTACGCCTCATTCAACACACTGTAATAATAGCTAAACCTAACCTTGACAAGGCACCAATCAGTTTCGAGCTATGAGTTTACGTCAAACAAATAATGAAAGAAGGCCGCTATATCAGGACAAAAGGTGAGAGGATCGTCTCATCACCGCGATTCTTGTGCACGCACGCACACACAAACACAAACTCGACTCCTTCATTAGTTTCTTTCCACAGTAGGCAAAAAACCCAGAGGCATCGGTTTGTCAACAGATTATACATTATCGACCTCTCTCTCTCGCTCTCTCCCTCATAAACACTCACACACTCTACGATTCGGGTTACTAACCAACCTAACACAAAGGCAACACAAAGGCAACACCGCATAGCCTGCGTTCCTTTGCTCATCAGTGCCCAAGTAAGGCTTAGGCATTGGCACCATTAAGACACTAGATGGCACCAAAGCATCTTACAGGATAATCATAAACCACCCAGCAAAGTGAAAAGCTTTCTTGTGAGTGGCTGCCGAGGAAACAATCGCTCGTTGATTTGTTAAATTATTGATATCGGTTAATATAAGAAAACGGGATATCAATAGAATCAAGTCATATATAGTGCTCATCAAAAATGTGCATTCATTTAGAAAAGAAGGTCTTTTTCAATTAAAACAAGTGGGGTGTCCTGGGTGGATGATGGGCTAAATAGGAAAATACAAATTACAGTATAATCATAATTAATATAAAATGTAATATTTAATATTCGCTTCTATGAATTTCACCAGAGTATCATTTTTTCAACTTGGCCCTGATATGTGTTGCACATTCAGCATTTTGCAAAAAATGGAGGAATAAATTCTGGGGTAAAATCATTGCTGACGAGAAATGTCACTCACTTATTAAAGCCAACTAACGAAGAGTATCATTTTTGACAAATTCCACAAATTTTCAGGAAAAGGTCTTGGTTTAGTGTTATGTTTCTGTTGAAATTTTATCTGTTACAAAAACAACACAGCACTCTATCTGATGCACATGGCGGAAAACACAGACAAGGTTAAAAAAGCAGTTTCTGCTCTTGCACCCCTCTTTGAAATAAACTGTTGTATTTTAAGCCAAAACAACTGTTGTGTTTGATGGAAAAATATGTCCATATGGTGCCGTAGCAGATTCCTGGCGCCATTTAGCCCCGGAACTATTTTTAATTTGTCCGTTTTACCCTGGAAACCCCCATTTACAGATGTCGCACAACCGCTTTTGTTCCAACATAGCCATAAAAAGAAGGTAAGAAATCGTATTTATTATTTGGAATGTCTGTCATTTTTTGCTTAGAATCATTGATTGATGTCTAATATTGAGTTATAAAAAAACGACTTTAAAAAACTATTCACTCGCATATTTGAAACTTAGGTCATGAAAAAATGTACGTATCTAAAGAAGTCACAGATATCTACCTCACAACGATTACTTAATTGTATTTTTTTCTTTACTGTCGCATTAACCGCAATACTTTAGATGATAAATAATCGATCCAAACAAAGAAAAATAGAAAAAAAATTTAAAAGGTAAATATATGAAAAAGAAAATCTCGACCACTCCTTGATGTCTGCGATTTCTGCATCACGACCCTTGTTATATTACCATATTTCACCCATAAAATCCCCCCAAAATCCGGCTTTGGCCATTCACAGTTGTGTCTAAACACTCGGTGATACATGCTACATGGAGTTATTGGATCGAAACAAAGTAAGTACGCGATAATATCTCGTTAAAATCATTGCGTCTTTAATTATGCTCTCGTGTGCTCTCACCTCCAGTTAAGGTTTTGCTGTTTAATTTTTTTTAAAAATGCCCTCCTGTTCAAAATTTTTATTCCCCCAGAAAATTGAGATTTTAAGCTTTCCAATGATGTATTACACATGCATATATAGGACAATTTTGAAATTTGGCCAAATTGGGGGTCTCAGAGCGGAACTTCAAGTCACCCACTTCGGCCACATGTGAAAATTAAAAAACGTTATATTTACATTATTATTTATTCAAGTTTATAATTCAAAATTTATATGAAGAGAGATTATTGGGGTATGTTGATATACCGTCGGGGATATTATTGTTGGTTTGCAAATAACACAGAAATGCATCTATGATGAAAGATGCATAATTGATAACTCGCTGAGGGTTGTGCAGCTTTACATTTGATACAGTAAAAGACAACAGGCTGAAACTGGAATTATGTGTCCACGGGTTTGTGCGGGATGTGCGTATCCGTGTGTTTAGAGGGGTCTTGGGTATGGGTGGAGGGCAGTTCAGGAAAAAAAATACCAGCCACCTGCTGGGAGGAAATGGGAAGGGAAGCAACTCATAAAAGTAGGTTGGGCACCCTCATGCACGCGCGCGTGCGATGGAAAGACAAAGCGACGACCGCAGCTTGAAAATGACTCGACATGGATAGAAAAAGGCCAAAACAATGAGCTCACGTTTGAATGCACAATGTTATTGAAGAAACCAAAATCTGTTAATATACAGGACGCCAATCCTTTTCTAGGCTTGCAGTCACTCAACACATGGCGCACAAGACACGCGGCAGATTTGCTTCTAAAAACGACCTAGCCATGCAGTTGTACTTCTGTAAATAATCCCAGCAGTTACAATTAATCTAGAGAAAATGTATCACAACGCCGCATAGAGGAAGCCGTGGAAAGTAATTAAAGAAATCTCAAAATCGGGCAAAGCTATGCAGTTGTTTTGCTCATTTAATATGGCTGAAATCAACAGCGTGCATGCGGCACCCACGGCCGTGGGTCACACCAAGTGCTCTTACCTTTGGCGCTATATAGTCCGTCACGATTCCGAAACATTCGCAGTTGACTTGGGCGAGCATGTTAGCCCGGTACTGCAGGGAACCAGACAGTCGTAATGCATGCACACCGGATGCATGCTAATTGGAGGTGAGGAGCAGGATGAAATATGTTGTCAAAAAATGAAGTCAGTTTCATCTTCATCTTCGGCGTCTTAACTCACAAAAAAGACAACAATCGAGCAAGGCGATCATCGCGTGTTTTCAAGTCTCTCCGCTGTCATTACAGTAGAAGTCGGTGCGTCGTTTCAGAGCAAGACAGCAGCGCGGGACCACATGCACAGAAAGCGGAGCCATAGCACACAGGAGCAAGATCCGGAAGAGCAAGATGAGGAGGAGGAGGAGGGGTGTGTGGGTTAGCACGGGTTGGTGTCAACATCTCTTCACGGCTCCCAAGCACAGCCACGACGATCATTCTTATTCTCACCATGTAATCAAAGCAAGGTATAGGTTCGAGGTTCGGTACCGGCTTGCGGAGCCAGGCTCAGCAGAGGTGGCTGTTTCGGCCCGGAGAGCTGTGCCGCAGCAATATAGCCACTTGGGAAATCATAAAAAGTTCATGTTCACGTTAAGGGCGTCCACATGACCACTCAACTGGCCAATCCCCGGGCGCGGCCACTCATAAACTTGTATCACAAAGTTGTAAATTTTCATAAAACAACAAAGAATTAATAGCAATTCTGCGTGGATGTTGAGAGAGGGGATTTTGCTCGTCCTCTCTTCGACATTTTTGTTCTTGAAAGAGACGTTTCACCCTTTTCGGGGAAAAAAATGGGCTTTTTGTCAGTTAAAATTTTGATCAACACGCCAGAAATTCTGGATATGTCTTATTCATGAATTAATTGCGTTTATTGCAATCAAACTTCCTTGCAGACGACGACTTGAGCAATAGGTTCCCGCTTAGTCAGTTCGTATACCCGCATGAAGGTAAGCATCGTGTGTGAAACACATAAGGAGACCCATGAATTCAATTTCTTGAAGTAAAGATGCAAAAGGCCATTTAACAATGTATTTCTGTGTTTCAATATAATTAAAATTTCTTGGATTAAGGAAATAATTGTGTTAAAATTGAGTAGAGCGTTTGTTGTGTCGATTTGCAAGCATGCAGCTGATATGGGTCTACGTATAGTTTCGCATTGCGGCACTGCGTCACCATTTTAACGACCCACATAGGCCACTGTCTCATGCATGATGATTCGATGCCTTATCATAGGTATATTCTTTAGTATTGCATTATACATATCATATGTGATAGTTTGCTGGTTGAATCTTGTATACATATTCATTTTGAAAGGCACACGAAATAAAATAAAATCTATTATTATTATTACATAAATAAATTTAGAAACATTTTTTCCCTATTGTGCGGATTAAAGAAAAAAGCAACCTAACCTGAGCGAAATGAATAATCCGTGCTTCAATATGCACCCGTTTTTATATACGGTAATTCTTTTTCTTGTACAAAAAAGCAAATCACTATGTTTACAACAATACGAAAATTGTTGATACACCACTCTATTAAGATTATGAAAAACAACAGATGTTTGTTAAAATGTTGCATGTTCTGTATGGGCTGACCCAACCATCCAGAATAAAATATGTAGAAATACAAAGCCCAATCGGGGACTATTTTTAGCGTTCCAAAAGAAACGCATATGCCTGGATACGACAACAATAATACAGTACAACTGGATCCTTCCTACTTTCTTTGTTTCATCCTAACTTCAGGTTAATCTGCCTATATTAACGATTAAAACCATTTAAAAAATATATATGCATTATAGAATTTTGAATATATTTTCATCATTGCGTAATGCGACGTGACTCCTTCAAAGACCCATGGCTGACCTTTCGTATATTGTATCAAACGCATGCCACACTTCCTCTTGTAAAGGTCTTAGGTTAAAATTTAAACCCGTGGAAGCACAAAACAGAAGGCACAAACAGGCCGCTCGATACCATGTTCATTTGGTTTCTTTGTGCGAGTTCGGATTTTATTTGGGTTTCTGGCCCTTTGGTGGGTGCAATAAAGCCACCAAGACTTGCTGTAAACCCCCACGCTCCACAGCGTCTCCGCTTGTCGGCTAACCTGGAACTTCACACGAAGAGGGTTTGCTGAGCTAGATAGAGATTTTATTGACCAAGAAGGAAAAGGGCCCGTTTTTTTTCGGCGAGGAGACCGGCTTTGCCAGTGGTAGCGTTCATTGACAAGCACATTGCGATTTTGTTGACTTGTGTTTTATATACTACAGAGGCATTGTTCATCTGTTGGGAGCACTTAAAAACAAACACAATTTAACTTAAAGTGCTATGCGTAAATAAAATTGAACATAAAATAAATTCCAACCAAGTCCTGCCTTGGTGACATTTTTTTGCACATTCTGCATTAGTACAATACAGCTGATGAGATAAACTGTCTCACAAATACAATCATAGCCGTTAGATAATGATTTTTAAACACATAATAATGCAAGAGGACCACCTAGATGTTAGTCGTAATGCTAAAATTGGACTGTAGGGTATTCATACCCAGAAAATATAGCACATTCAATTCCACGCGTTGCGGACCCGAGCAAAGATTCTTACCTTTAGCCTTTCAATAGGGTGGCAGGAAGTGCATGGTAATACCATATACCGCGCCAATAATATTTCTTTATAAGGTATGCATGTTTTTTTTTTTTTTTTTTGCACAGTGCAACCTATTTGTGTCGTGTATTTTCTGCTCTTTGTTATGATTGTATGATTCACGTAAAATGAAGAACACGTCCCCGATGAGCATGTTTTTTTTTTTTTTTCATTTCCAAATTCACCAAAAAATAAATAACTGTTTTTCTTTTAAAATTGTTTGAGGCGGCTGGGGTGAAATTAGTTAAATTTGAATTGCACTCGGCTTATATGCTTACAAAATTGCTTAAAACTCTTGAAATGGACGTGGTCTAAAATATGTTGACACAACCGCATTATGCAAAATATTATTAACATTAACAAATAATAATAAACACAATTATTATTTTAAAAAAATCCCGACTTTCACTGTTATTACTCATTTAATACTAAAGTCCCGTTTGTTTTGTGAAATTGCACGAACGGGAATGTTACTCTATTACCAGTGCATGCATCATAGAAACAACCAAACCTGCAATATAGACCAACAGACGGGTTTCTAAGGAATGGGTCATTAAAAGTAAATAACAAACACTATGCGTTATAAAGAGCAAATGCGATGAAACCAGCGTTGTGAAAAAAGTATATGTACGTATGAATAAAAATGTTGGATTATGGTGCATGAAAGAAGCCCAGTGTGCATGAGTTTTGTCAAATTTCTGTCTTGGGATTTATTTTGATATTTACTGGCTATTTGAATTTGAGTGACCTAGTTATTATTTAAAAAGTGTCTGCGACTGACAACTCAATACTTCCAAGATATAAAGATATCTAGAGCAATAAATAAATAAATGAACGAAAACAAATAAATAATATTTCTTTCTTTCTTTCTTTAAATAAAGGTATCATTAACATATAACGTATTTGCCCAACAATAAAACCCATTATATCTCACTGTTTGGTGACTCACAGTAGGTTAAGTAAATGATTGCAAGAAAACTATTTTGACGCCATGCGAACTACTGAATATTGAACAGCAGGGCTTAACGTCATTTTGTTTTATTGTGCTTTTAGGTACACTGGAAGTGAAGCAGTAGATTGAATCATTGGAAATTGAAAAGCCAGTGATTCATTCGGAGGTAAAAATTTCAAATTAATTACCTAGAAATGTGAAATTGGGAATTTGAAAAAACTTATCTGCATGAAATATAAATATCATATACATACCAATTATAGAACTGTATGTATGCACTTTATATGTATATATATATTAGGGCTGTCAAAATTATCGCGTTAACGCGCGGTAATTAATTTTTTAAATTAATCACGTTAAAATATTTGACGCAATTAACGCACATGTCCCGCTCAGAAAGTATTCTGCCTTTTGGTAAGTTTTACAGCAAGACTTTTTGTGCTGTCGAACAGCGAACTCTTGTGGTCGCTTTGCGACATGGTTTATTGTTTTCTTTCCAGTTCATTATGGCTGCACGACGTCTCGGGCTGATAATATTGTGCTTATATGATCCTTGGACAAGATTTGTCCGTAAGTATGGTTGTTGTAAAGAATGTACATATTATGTTAGTAAGCGAAATGTTCTATTTTTTGTATGAGACGCTTTTTGTTTATGTTTAGTGAACCTGTATAGCGTGCTAAGCTAACGTTGTTGTTAATGCAATGCTTGTGTACTTTTTTTTTGTAGTTTTACGACGGTCTAAAGAGGACAATGGTTTGAGGCCATTTTATTAATAAATCAGATGAAAAAGGTAGAAGTCTAATTATTAAGGCGTCGTTCACTAGCTGTCTAGCTTTGGAAAAAGTAGACGCTTCAGAGTGAGGACAGCATAGACAGATTTACATGACAGTAGAGTGAAATGCCCATTACAGTCCTTTTGTACCGTATGTTGAATGTATATATCCATCTTGTGTCTTATCTTTCCATTCCAACAATTTATTTTACAGAATATATATATAATTTACTGAAAAATATGGCATATTTTATAGATGGTTTGAATTGCGATTAATTGCGATTAATTATGATTAATTAATTTTTAAGCTGTAATTAACTCGATTAAAAATTTTAATCGTTTGACAGCCCTAATATATATGTATACATACATATATATAAGCCAAGCTCTCCTATTTTAATGCATACATTGCACTACCCTCCCCTCACACCCCCATCACGGTGCTGGGTGATGGCTGCCAGTCGGGAACCTGGCAGCCACAGTAATAGGGTGGTAGGTGGGTCCCACACTTTTTCTATATGGCGTGGCTCCCGGGGTGTGGCCTCCCCTCTGCCTCGGCTGCCGGCCGCGGGAGTGGGTTGGGGGGTCGGGTCTCCGATCTTGCGTCGCCCCATGGCAGTCCCTGGGCGTTCTCCTGCCTCCGCCTTCCCCTCTCTTCTCTGGCTGGGCGTCCGCCCTGCGCTCCGTCGCGGGTCGCTGGCTGGGCGCCGGTGTATCAGCGGGGTGTCGCCTGCACCGGCGGGGGACCCTGCCTTGCCTGGGGTTTGGTGGGCCGCTGGGGGTCCCGTGGCGTGCCGTGCCGGTTGGGGGGCTGTGGCTCGTGGTCCGGGTGGGTGGGCGGGCGGGGGTGGGTGTAGGCGTGGGGTTGGTGATGCGTCCCCTCCTGCCATCCCTGAAGGCCGGTTGATGGGCGCGCGGGTGGCCCGGGGGACCACCCTGGGTCCCGGGGGGGGGGGTGACGGTGGCTCCTTTGCTGGGCGGTTGGAGGAGGGATGGGCTGCGCATGGATCCCCCCGCCCCCCCGCCCGCCCTCCCTCCCCGGGCTGGCTGGGTGTGGGCCGTGGCCCTGGGTTGGTGCCCGCGCGGTCTCTCCGCCCGTCTGCGTGGCTGTCGCGCGCCCGGTGGGGCTTGCGTGCTGCTGGATGTGGTAGGGCATGCTCGGGTTGGGGGTTCCGGTGCCGGGATTGGCGATGCGGCGGCGTAGGGTTGGTCGCCAACGGGCTTTCACTCATAAGAGATTCACACGATTACCGGGTTCTAGATCACAGAACTGATTTGTGTACACTCTACCCCTTTCAATCACTTAGTTTATAGTCTTATAGACACCCCCACCCCCATTCTCCTCTTTCACTGGCCAATAGGCCCCCACATGGTGTAAACCGGAAATACATCTCGCTGACGATAGCACCAGCATATTAGTAACTAGTTTAGATGTTCAATGTATTTCTTGTTGTTGTTTGTGTATGTGTTTCTTTTCTTTCTTCTCTTGTATTTCTTTTCTTCTGTCCCCCCATAATCCCTTCCTGTTCGCTGCTTTGTCATAATAAAAAGGTATTTTGAATGATCACAATGGGAGTATGTCAGACTCTCAATGTGAAACATTAAAACTGTTCAGAATCCGGGCACTTAGACTTCCATTCTCTGTGTCAAACAGCTGAACAGGACAGGTTTTTAAAAAAAAAAAAAAAAAAAAAAATATATATATATATATATATTTTACAGAATATATGTATAATTTACTGAAAAATATGGCATATTTTATAGATGGTTTGAATTGCGATTAATTGCGATTAATTATGATTAATTAATTTTTAAGCTGTAATTAACTCGATTAAAAATTTTAATCGTTTGACAGCCCTAATATATATGTATACATACATATATAGCGGAAAACACTCAGGTGACTTGAAGTTCCGCTCTGAGGCCCCCAATTTGGCCAAATTTCAAAATTGTCCTATATGCATGTGTAATACATCTTTGGAAAGGTTAAAATCTCAATTTTCTGGGGTAAGAAAAAATTTGAACAGTAGGGCATTTTGAAAAATAAATAAATAAACAGCAAAACCCTAACCAGAGGTGAGAGCACGCAAGAGCATAATTAAAGACGCCATGATTTTAACGAGATATTATCGCGTACTTACCTTGTTTCGGTCCAAAAACTCCATGCAGCATGTATCATTGAGTGTCAAGGCACAGATGTGAATGTGTGAATGGCCACAGCTGGATTTTTGGGGGATTTTAAGGGTGAAACATGGTAATATAACAAGAGTTGCCATGCAGAAATCGCAGACATCAAGGATGGTCGAGATGTTCTTTTTCATATATTTAGCCTTTTAAACGTTATTTTTTTTTCTCAATTTTTCTTTGTTTGCATCGATTATTTTTCATCGAACATATCAGGGAACCCCCCCCCCCCCCCCCCAAAAAAATAGAATTAAGCCATAGTTATGAGGTAGATATCCATGACTTATTTACAGACACCATTTTTTTCATTGTGACTTAATTTGTTTAAAAGTGAAATGTGAGTAAATAAATTTTAGAACTTTTTTTTTTTTTAAACGAAATATTAGACATCAATTAATGCTTCTAAGATAAAAATGACACACATTTTGAATAAGAAATATAATTAAATACCTTCTTTTTATGGCTAGGTTGGAACAAAAGCTGTTGCGCGACGTCTGTAAACAGGGGTTTCCAGGGTAAAACGGACAAATTAAAAATAGTTTGGGGCCTTAATGCACCATTAATCTGCTATTGCAGCATATAGACATATTGTTCTATCAAACACAGTTGTTCTTTTGGCTTAAAATACAACAGTTTTTCAGCCTTGTCTGTGTGTTTTGCCATATATATGTATGTATATATATATATATTCTGTATATATATATATATATATATATATATTAGGGCTGTCAAACGATTAAAATTTTTAATCGAGTTAATTACAGCTTAAAAATTAATTAATCGTAATTAATCGCAATTAATCGCAATTCAAACCATCTATAAAATATGCCATATTTTTCTGTAAATTATATATATATTCTGTAAAATAAATTGTTGGAATGGAAAGATAAGACACAAGATGGATATATATATATACATTCAACATACGGTACATAAGGACTGTAATGGGCATTTCACTCTACTGTCATTTAAATCTGTCTATGCTGTCTTCACTCCGAAGCGTCGACTTTTTCCAAAGCTAGACAGCTAGTGAACGACGCCTTAATAATTAGACTTCTTCCTTTTTCATCTGATTTATTAATAAAATGGCCTCAAACCATTGTCCTCTTTAGACCGTCGTAAAACTACAAAAAAAAAGTACACAAGCATTGCATTAGCAACAACGTTAGCTTAGCACGCTATACAGGTTACTAAAGATAAACAAAAAGCGTCTCATACAAAAAATATAACATTTCGCTTACTAACATAATATGTACATTCTTTACAACAACCATACTTAAGGACAAATCTTGTCCAAGGATCATATAAGCACAACATTATCAGCCCGAGACGTCGTGCAGCCATAATGAACTGGCAAGAAAACAAACCATGTCCCAAAGCGACCACAAGAGTTCGCTGTTGGACAGCATAAAAAGCCTTGCTGTAAATACTTTCTGAGCGGGACATGTGCGTTAATTGCGTCAAATATTTTAACGTGATTAATTTAAAAAATTAATTACCGCGCGTTAACGCGATAATTTTGACAGCCCTAATATATATATATATATATATATATATATATATATATATATATATATATATATATATATATATATATATATATATATATATATATATATATATATATATATATATATATATATATATATATGTTCTGTATATAGGTATATATAGTATATGTATAAGCAAAACCCCTCCAGTGTTGCTCACTTAATAACTTAATATAATCTTTCAAAAGTGTAGACCAAAATATTCCCACAGAATGTGAAAGACTGCCATTTTAGAAAAAGCTTGATTTCAGTTCCTTTTGAAGGTGGTCAACCAGTTCACGGGGTAAGTAATTCAAATAGGGTCAGGTTACTTAGTTGTTTTTTTTTCTTCATTAAATGACTATTTATAAAATACGTTTTGCGTGTACAGAACTTGGGTTATCTTTTTCTGATATTGACATTTGTTTTGTGATCGTGAACATTAGCGTAGAAAAACAACAACAAAAAAGCAGTATGTGTGTCCTTCAAAATTTGATCAGTTTTAATTGTTGGTTATAAATCGTTATATTTTGAGACACCTACAGATCATCATGATTTGATGATGTGCCACTTAATTTGCTGTAAATATGACTCAAATTTCTAACAGCTAACCAGTAAGATGTCGCACAAAACATTTTTTCTTTAAATAAACGCAATGAGAGTTCATACAGACTATACTTTACGCTTGTGCTATGTTTGTGTTGAGTTGAACAAAACAGTAAATATGAGTAATAACTAGGGAGCTGCAAATATCCCTCATATCACTCCGTTTCAGACGGTTTGGTCGGGTTGAAGCCGCCCGAGTTCTCCCCAGCCTGAATCTTAAACACAATACAAACTAATGAATATTCACCAAGTCCTAAATTGTTGTTTTATGGAGGTCACAGAGCTATAAAAGATCTCCCAGAGAGTGCACAAGAGAGGAGAGGTTGTATAAAAAAAAGAAAAAGACACGTAGTCCGACATATTTGAGCTACTGACAGTAACCGCTACGCAACCGAGGAGACGCTTGAAGAAAATGTTTAATGAAATGAAATGGTTGAACTATAGGGGCATTCTTCCACTCTACAGTATGCTCTCACAGACACTCTGTTCTCTCACTGTAGAGCCTTAATGCTATGTTGTGTTTTTAATATTTAAAGTGGAGAACTTGTTTTTGTTTTACAATTATTTAAAAGATTATGACAGTTGAATTCATTATTATTGTTATTATTATCATCATTATTTTAATTAAAAATGATACTGTATGTATTGGGTGCATCCGTAACCCAAAATTTGAAAAGTTATAGAGAGTGTTTTATAGTTCACAATATCATGCCTATTTTTTCTAAACTTATTAAGGCTGTTGATTGTAAACAATAAATTTCTGTATTTTAAGATATGATAGCTTAATCAAATAATGATAAAATATCGTCACCTTCTTAAAATAATGGCCGAACTAAATTTTTCACATGCTCGTAATAATGAGTATTGAGACATCAGATGAAAGCGTGAGCAATCTGTAATATTTTTTTTTGTTTTGCTTTTTTATAATGTGTTTTTAGCTAATGGCTTTATTTACAGCTTTGTCGGAAAGGCTCTAATTCTTAACTCATTAATAAGGTTATGAATGCTGCTTACAACCGCTAGAATGAGCGCATTCCCACTACAGTAACATTCATGAGAAAGAAATATGATGCTGTCAATTCAGGGTTACGCAAAATATGAATGTGTTAATGAACAATCGTTCATTGAATGCTTTCGTAGACAACACTGTTTGTTTTTATAATTATTTACTTAAAAATGTCCTGTTCCGCTGCTTAGACAATGAGAGTTGGAATGAATCTATGTGTCCCTATAGAATGAACAGTTATAATGTGCCACATGGGAAATTGGTGTACTCCTATTGTGGTTGTTTATATTGTGTTGTTTATATTCAGAGAAAGCTACTGGACAGAAAAGGAATTTGGGGGGAAGGAGAGAAAGTGAGAATAGACAGAAGAAGCACAAAAAAATGCTACCTAATACAAGTAGCATTGCTGCCTAATCTTAATGAGGGAGCACCATGTGGGGTATCTATACCTACTGACCGACTGAGATAAAATAGGGGCAAAAAAGCATGTGTCTGGTGAGTGCATAAATGGTTTTTGTGACCTGTAGTATTAGGACAAATCATCCGTGAGTATTAATCAGTATAGACCCTGTGATGTGTTCAGTAGCACCTACACCGACAAAAGGGGAATGTGCGCCTGATCTGGTGTCAGCTCGCCAGATTCACATAACAATAACGCCCACTGAACCTCAGTGTGCCAGATGCAGCCGGGATCATCAATCTGACAGTCCAAATGATAAGTTATGCATTGTTCCGGGGTAGATTGTGATGACCGGACGCGCTCAACGTCACAACAGCGAATCCAGCTTTCAGCTGACAAAGAATCTCGTAATCCTGATACTGAGCTAATTTTTGTTTTTTTCCCTAGATCCTGTACTGCTTGCCTGCCAGAACGCCTGCCTGCCTGTTCACCTGTTCTATCACCAAACTGTTCAGCAGATTGTTTGGACACTGCCACTCTGCCACTCCCTCTAATCATCAATAAACTCTTCCCCGATAGCAGGTGACTATGCGCCAGATCCGGGGTCAGTCGTTTCTTGACTGCTAAGCAAGTTATTCAATCGAGCATTAATAAAATGGCCGGTGTATTCAAGTGATCTGCCATGTCTGTGAGTTAAGGAATTCAAAATTTGTTGCACAACAACTTATGGAGGGAGAAAGCATTTACTCTGTGTTGCTGTAAATGTTTCAATACTAATATTTAAACTGAGCCCCTCCTCATGTTTGTGTATTTGTGTCACTACCTGAAACCAGGTGCCGCTGATCATCGTCAGCTGACTTAAACCGGTCCTTGGCCTCACATAATCGCCAGATCAACAAGTCACCGACGTGACTTTCAGCTATCAAAGAATCTTGTAATCCTGGTACTGAGCTCATTTTTGACCCGCCCCCTAGATCCTGTACAGCTTGCCTGCCAGAACGCCTGCCTGCCCGTTCATCTGTTTTATCATCAAACTGGCCATCGGATTCTTTGGACACTGTCTACCACTCCCTCTCATCGTATGGAGGTAGATTTGTGTCTTTATTATTCAATCCAAAAAAAAGTTGCTTCGATCAAATAAAAAGTTGCTTCAATCAAAATATATATTTTCAATTGAAGAAAACGTCACTTCAATCAAAAAAAAAATGTGTTTGAATGCAAAAATAAATTTGAAACTCAAAAAAATATATTTGAAAACTACTTTTCTTTGATTGAATTTTATTTTTTTGATTAAAGTCAAGTTTTTTTTGATTGAAACACCATTTTTGATTGAAGTCATGTAATTTTGCGTTTGGACCACATTTTGGCTAGGACATTTGTGTCTTTATTATTCAATCAAAAATAAATTGCTTCAAACAAAAAAATATATATTTTCAAAAGAAAAATCACTTCAATCAATTTAAAAAAAAAAAAACAATCGTAGAAAAAAAGGTTTGAATGTGAAAAAATATTTGAGACTCAGAAATTCGCATTTGAACACTTTATTTTTCATTCAAACTGTTTTCTTTGATTGAAGCAATCCTTTTTGTGTTTCAGCCATATCATGGGTAGGACATTTGTGTCAAAATCATTCAATCGCAATAAAAGTTGCTTTAATCAAAAAACTATTTTTAATCAAAGAAAAAAATCATTTGCAAAAACTTTTTTTTTTTTTTAAATATATTTTTTATTTGAAATATATATATATTTTTTTTATTGAAGTGTCACTTTTTTTGAAAAGCAAAAAGTTTTAAACTCTTTTTTTTCAAAGTGGAAAAAGTTTTGAGCACACTTTTTTTTTTTTTGAAGTGGAAAAAGTTTTGAAGGCACTTTTTTTCGATTGAATCATTTTGACACAAAGATTCAACTTCAACGCTAGTTCCAGTGTGTTTGATTGGCAGGTTGCTACGCCAATGACATATAAGTATGAAGCAAGCATAATGGCCACCAGGGCTCCATCCAGCCATCGGAGTCTGTTGGAGTCTAAGCCGAATATAGGACACCGGTACGGGCGTGTGACATCGGCATTTCACCGGAGTACCCGCAACGGTACGGTGCCCTGTCGTGGCACACTGGTCGGACCCCGATATCACCCCCCAGGCGCGGAGGCCGACTGTCGAGTGGACGGCCCGCGAATGACACGGCACTCATTCAAAGCTGAAGCGATGGGGCTGCCGGCGTGGACGCCGGCGACTCGCCGGTAGTCCACTCGCTTACTGGGCAGGCTAGTGTCGGGCCACTCGCCGACCACTCCCGTACCGGCGCGTCGCGGACACTCCGGTTGGTACCAATTGCCAACCGTCACGTCAGGGCAGCGGGTGAAGTTCGCCGTGTTAAATCACATTAAGCAACAGGGCACCGTACTCCGGTGAAATGCCGATGTCACACGCCTGTACCGGTGCCCTACTGTATATTCGGCTTAGACTCCAACAGACTCCGATGGCTGGATGGAGCCCTGGTGGCCATTATGCTTGCTTCATACTTTTATGCCATTGGCCCAATCAACTGCCAATCAAACACACCGGAACTAGCGTTGAAGTTGAATCTTTGTGTCAAAATGATTCAATCGAAAAAAAGTGCCTTCAAAACTTTTTCCACTTCAAAAAAAAAAAGTGTGTTCAAAACTTTTTCCACTTTGAAAAAAAAAAGAGTTTAAAACTTTTTGCTTTTCAAAAAAAGTGACACTTCAATAAAAAAAATATATATATTTCACATAAAAAATATATTAAAAAAAAAAAAAGTTTTTGCAAATGATTTTTTTCTTTGATTAAAAATAGTTTTTTGATTAAAGCAACTTTTATTGCGATTGAATGATTTTGACACAAATGTCCTACCCCTAATATGGCTGAAACACAAAAAGGATTGCTTCAATCAAAGAAAACAGTTTGAATGAAAAATAAAGTGTTCAAATGCGAATTTCTGAGTCTCAAATATTTTTTCAAATTCAAACCTTTTTTTCTACGATTGATCTTTAAAAAAAATTTGATTGAAGTGATTTTTCTTTTGAAAATATATATATTTTTGTTTGAAGCAATTTATTTTTTGATTGAATAATAAAGACACAAATGTCCTAGCCAAAATGTGGTCCAAACGCAAAATTACATGACTTCAATCAAAAATGGTGTTTCATTCAAAAAAAACTTGACTTTAATCAAAAGAATAAAATTCAATCAAAGAAAAAGTTTTCAAATATATTTTTTTGAGTTTCAAATTTATTTTTGCATTCAAACACATTTTTTTTAATTGAAGTGACGTTTTCTTCGATTGAAAATATATATTTTGATTGAAGCAACTTTTTATTTGATCGAAGCAACTTTTTTTTTTTGATTGAATAATAAAGACACAATTCTACCTCCATATCATCGTCAATGAATTAGGTCCCTGTTAATCCCGAACTTTAACAAATACAATATGTATAATTTTATATATAATACATTATATCTTAATATTTAATTTGTCAGTCTAAAAATGGGTCATCTTTAATGTGGAGTTGCTTGTTACTCTTGTTACCACTGCCAGTTTGCCTTTGTCTCTGCGCTTAGGTCCCCCGTTACCTCAGCACCTTAAAAAATACAATATGTTGTCTATAGTCAAAAAATGGGTCATCTTTAATATGTAGTTGCTTGTTCCAATTAAAATATTTTGTGAAAAAACAATTTTGTATGGTTATGTTGTTTTATGTTGCATTATTATTAGGGCTGTCAAAATTATTGCGTTAACGGGCGTTAATTAGTTTTTTTAAATTAATCACGTTAAAATATTTGACGCAATTAACGCATGCACTGAATGACCAGCTTGCACATTGCCTCAAACAGATTAAAATGAGGCCGTTTATGGACATTAAGAGTGAAGAGAATGCCACCGGCCGCTTGGGGGCAGCACCGTTCCATACTAATGTTATTTCTTCTAAACGTGGGAGAATTAGTAGTTGTGAGATGTTTATGCTGTATGCACAATGCAATGCAAATTGCTATTTGTGCTCCACACATACTTCGGTAAATTTTCTTTCTTTTAGTGGCAATTATGTGTTTCTTGTTATATTTTGGGTAAGATATGTACAGATATACAGTATATATTTTATAAAGGCGAGTGGACACAGGCGTTCTTTGGACCGCGTCGTTTATTGGCATAAGCTTCTCCTTCACAACAAACATAAGTATCGTTTAGTGAAAGCACAACAAAAAATAATATTCCTATCTCTCTCTCAAAAAAAAAATAATGTTCACAAAAAGAAAAGCACTTCAGTCTATAGTAATGAGGCCCTATTCTCACAGTTAAACAACAATGCAAAATGAACTGGCATTCCATATCAAAATAGCTATGCAAAATACATGTAAAACTTACTCAGACTTTGGTCACTCCATTCTTATTATTGTTATTTTTCTTATTATTATTATTATATGAACTCTACTTTTGATTGAAAATTTTACACATTTTATTAAAACGAAAACATGAAGAGGGGTTTTAATATTAACTACAAGTCTTTCTATCCGTGGATCACTTTAACACAAAGAATGTTAATAATGCCATTTGTGGATTTATTGTTACAATAAACAAATACAGTACTTATGTACAGTATTTTGTATGTATGTATCTGCCTTGTGTCTTATCTTTCCATTCTAACAATAATTTACAGAAAAATATGGCATATTTTATAGATGTTTGAATTGCGATTAATTACTATTAATTAATTTTTAAGCTGTAATTAACTCGATTAAAAATTGTAATCGTTTGACACCCCTAATTATTATGTCAGCATTAATAAATGGCATGAAAAAGAAGTGTCATTATTGCTTTAAATAGACATATTTAATTTGCAATATAAACGCATTACAGTATGATACAATGAACAAAATGGACTCCAAATTTAATACTAAAAATGGTCTTGATACAAATTTGGCCCAGAACTGGCCCAGATTGGGTAGCATGTGTGCCATATATTAATGTGCAGGAGGATTTACCTTCCAAACGTGATTGCAATTAAAAAAAAAAAAATAATAATAATAACTTTTACTATCTTAAAGATCATACGACAAGAGAAAAAAAAGTCTTAAATACCATTATTATGTGAATTAGAATCATATTTTGAGAAGATTCGACGATATACAACAATTTAGCAAAGCGCAGATGACAAGAAATTAGTCTTTTAATCTGCTGGTTAGCCACGCCTACCATTATAGGGCTCTAGCGTCCCCAACAGGTGGATGACGTCAGCGGGTGACTGGGCTCATTGGTTTTACTATTCAGCCCATTGAGGGGGAATTATTCAGAACGAGGAAAACGCGACGCAGAGAGCCGCAAAATGTCATTGTTTCAGTCTCTCTACTCCAATATTTTTACAGGATATTATTTATATCCAAGTATTTTTCCCCAATAGCTAAATAATGGCTTGAGAAGGACCAGTCAGCCCGTCGAGAGGGAACTATTCACAATGAGGAAAACGCGACGAAGAAAGCTGCAAAATCTCATTGTTTCTGCCTCTTTACTTCAATATTTTTACAGGATATTCTTTTTATCCAAGTATTTCCCCCAATTGCTAAATAAATGGCATGGTCATGACAAATAACAGTCTTGTGTTAAATGGAATATGAAATAATAAAAATGCACTTATTCAGGACGACATGGCAAAATTACTCCATAATGGTCAAAACTGTCGACTTCACCTTTACTGTCGCACCTCCCGAAACGATATTTTATGACACCTAAATCGTTTCATTTCCCTTCCCCGGCTTCGGAGAATGTAAACAAACCAAGAGGCGTGACAGCTAGCCGACATGCTAACCCGAAGCAAGTGATGTTTCAAAGTCTTCGAAGTGGAAAATCACACATAACTAGCCTGGATTATTTGACATGACGACTGGGTTGTCGATTGTCTTTGCGCATCGGCAAACCGCCCGGCGGAGAGCAATTTACAGTTCGTTTCCCGGAGGAGGGCGGCTGCAGTTGTTGTGCAGCTAACGTGCAGCTAATGTGCATGAGGAGAGCTTTTTATATGCCTATCAATGATCAAACGTAAGTAGTCCTTTATTTAAAGAAAGTTTGTAGTGTTTACTTTGTAGTCGCTGTATTCGTATTTGACATAATACAAAACAAGATGTTTACTTACTTTCTCGTTAGTCCAATGGTCCCACAGTAGTCGGGCTTGTTTTGGCCAATATCCACGGTGAATGGGAACCTTTTGAAACTCCAAAAAGGCGCACACGCCTCTCCCTCATAAAGCAAGATTTTTCTGCAGCCGTTTGGCTGGCGTGATGCAAAAAATAAGCGTATTAATCCGCAAAATCAGCTGAGTCCTTAGTACTCATACACAACAGTACGGCAGATTAGTGAAGAGGACGCCTTCACACGTACACGTCACAGCGCCCTCCTTCTCAATGCAAGACCGAAGTCCCTAATTTCATGGCGCGGGATTCAAAAAACCAAATAAATATAGCGATCGCTTCCACACACATCCAAGCGGTCCATATCATTCAGAAGCATAAAATACCGCTTGTATTATGAAATAAACATGCTTTTTCGTGTCACATGCACTTTAAGCATGAAACAGTTCAAAATATTGGAAACATAATACACTGCCTCTTTTAAGCTTTTCCAAGATGAATAACTGTCAAATGTAACTCGTGATGTCAATCGTCCCACATACTGTACTTGTCAGTCGTCTCGCATACTGTGCCTGTCCACCAAAGATGACGCCAAGAGTTCAACACAGAATACTCGGAGTGGTAAAAAAGAACGCTATAGTGTCTGCAAGACTTACAGAAATCACTGGGACAGTCCAATATCTCTGTGCAAACATCAACTATATGGAAAACTATGGCCAAGAATGGTGTTTATGGGAGGACTCCACGAAGGAAGCCACTGCTGTCTAAAAAAACATTGTTGCTCGTTTAATGTTCAAAAAAAGGCACTTGGACACTCCACAGAAGTTTTGGCAAAATATTTTGTTGACTGATGAAACCAAAGTTGAATTGTTTGGGGGTAACACACAACGTCATGTGTGGAAGAAAAATGGAACAGCTCACCAACATCAACACCTCATCCCCACCGTAAAACATGGTGGAGGGATCATTATGATTTGAAGCTGTTTTTCTGCCTCAGGGCCTGGACAACTTGCAGTCATAAATGGAAGAATGAATTCAAAAGTTTACCATGATGTTTTGATGGGAAACCTGAGGCTGTCTATCAGACAGTTGAAGCTACAAAAGAGGATTGAGGCTTCAACAAGACAATGATCCAAAACACAGAAATAAATCAACTTCAGAATGGTTTCAGAAGAAAAAAATACACGTTCTGGAGAGGCCAAGTCAAAGTCAAGACTTGAACCCCATTGAGTGGCTGTTGCATGACCTAAAGACAGCGATTCATGTCAGAAATCCCAGCAATCAGACTGAACTACAGCAGTTTGTAGTGAAGAATGGGCAAAGATTATTCCTGATCGACGTGCCAGACTGATCTGCAGCTACAGGAAGGATCTGGTTGAACTTATTGCTGCCAAAGGGTGGGGGGCACATAATATTAAATGTGAGGGTTCACTTACTTACTTTTCCCCCTTCTTTCATTGTTTGCACACTATCCTCATTAAAATATGAAAACCTATGAATGTTTGGGTTGTTGTAGTTAAAGCAGACACTGTTTTTTCATCTGTGTGATTTTGACAAAGATCAGATTACATTTGATGGTGATTTTATGCAGAAATGTGAGAAATTCCAAAAAGTTCAGATACTTTTTCATACCACTGTATGCCATGTTGCTTTAGCCTTTAAAGTGCCCAGAGCGGCAAAGGAAAAAGCATGTTTATTTCATATTTCTCACGGTATTTTATGCTACCGAATGAAATAAACCGCTTGGATGTGTGTGGAAGTGATCGATATATTTATCCAATTTTTTGAATCCCGTGCCATGAAATGAGTGACTTCAGGCCGGAAGTCTGGATTGAGGAAGAAGGCTATTCTTCTTCACAATACAGCATTACTATATTGTGCAAAAGGACTGCAGATTCAGTTGATTCTATGGATTAATTCATTTATTTTCGCATCACGCCAGCCAAATGTGCTGCAGGCTTTTGTTGCTGCACCAGGGAGAGTGGTGTGAGACTTTGTGGATTTCCAAAAGATTTTTTATCATAGCGATGGGCAAAACAAGTCTGACAATCAAGAGACCATTGCACGGGCAAAGAAGTGAGTAAGCTGCGTGTTTTATATTATGTCAAATACTGGGATCATGGCACACGTTTTAAAAAGGAGGTGGCTTGCATTTTGTGGGTGACAATGCTCCTTGTCCACCGAAAAAGCGGGAGTGGCCGCCTTCCACAGCCGACGACCGGCAGCATGTTGCACACCATGGTCACCGGCAGTGTTGTTAATCTTACTTTAAAAAAGTAATAAATTACAGTTACAAATTGCTTCTCCCAAAACGTATTTGTGTTAGTAACTCAGTTACCTGAATGTAAGAGTAATTAGTTTCTCGGCAAAGTACTGGTGATAATTTTAATGTTTTTTTTTTCTCAAAAAAAAAAAAAAAAAAAAAAAAAACAGGTCACACAATGTTTAAAGTTTAAAGGGGTTTTGGGACAATTGGCCCTAGCCCAATTCTTTACCCTAAACTTAACTAGACACAGGGGTATTGCAGATATTGCGATAACTAGATAGTAACCTTTGCTATGTGTGGAAGTCATTTAATGTTGTGAATCAACCTTTAAAGTTGTTAAAATGGCTCCCGTTATTGCATTAGTTCCCTTCTGTCTATTTTCGATATGTTTTAAAACTATTTTATCATTTACAGATAGATTTAAGTCAAGATTTTGCCGATATAGGAGCATTTTAGATAAAAAGTTACTTAGGTTCGCTAGGAAGTTTCTCTACAACAGAGCCTTCCTGAGAAGTCTACTGCTTTAAGATGGCGGCTGTTTACTAACGCATCTAGTTCTTTATTATACATGTTGCTAATGCCACCGTGTCTGTCATTTGCATCTAGTTCTGCATATATGTGATATCTACCGAAGCATCATGTGGGTGTAGTTTGTAGGCTATTGGCTACAGTCAGGTATTATTGGAGCCACCTAGCATAGTAGCATCGCGTATGCAACGGCGTCACACTCCCTTGCCTCCTCCCCACTCCTGTGCTGCTCTCTCGTCTCTGTGAGTTAGTCTTTTTCAGACTTTTCTTGCGTCAGTCAACCAACACCGTAACGCATAGTAACGCACGCCTTTCTCGCCTCATGAACGGTAACAGCGTTGCCAAGATGAGAAAAGTAATTAATTAGATTACTCACTACTGAAGGAAATAACACCGTTAATAACGCTGTTATATTCTAACGCCGTTATTAACAACCAGTGTTGTTAATTTTACTTTTAAAAAGTAATTAATTACAGTTACAAATTACTTCTCCCAAAAAGTAATTGCGTTAGTAACTCAGTTACCTGAATGTAAGAGTAATTAGTTACTTGGAAAAGTAACTAGTGGTAATTTTTTTTTTCCTCAAAAAAAAAACAAACAAAAAAAACCAAGTCACGCAATATGAAGTTTAAAGGGTTTGGGGGACAATTGGCCCTAGCCCAATTCTTTACCCTCCACTTAACTAGACACAAGGGTATTGCGATAACTAGATAGTAACCTTTGCTATGTGTGGAAGTCATTTCAAGTTGTGAATCAACCGTTAAAGTTGTTAAAATTGCTCCCGTTATTTCATTAGTTCCCTTCTGTCTACTTTAAACATGTGTAAGTTTTAAAACTGTTTCATCATTTAAAGATAGATTTAAGTTAAGATTTTGCCGATTTAGGAGCATTTTAGATAAAAAAAAAAAAAAGTTACTTAGGTTCGCTATGAAGGATCTCTACATCAGAACCTTCCTGAGAGGTCTACTGCTTTAAGATGGCGGCTGTTTACTAACGCATGTAGTCCTTAAAACATGTTGCCAATGCAGCTGTGTCTGTCAATTGCATCTAGTTCTATAATATGATATCTACCGTGTCATGTGGGCGTAGTTTGTCGGCAATGGCTACAGTCAGGTATTATTGGAGCCACCTAGCATCGCGGTTGCAACGGCGTCTTCCCCACTCCTGCTCTGCTCTCTCGTCTCCGTGAGTCCGTTTCTCTCAGACTTTTTTTATACAACCAACTTAGTAACGCATAGTAACGCACGCCTTTCCCGCCTCAGTAACGGTAACGGCGTTGCCAAGATAAGAAAAGTAATTAATTAGATTACTCATTACTGAAAAAAATAACGCCGTTAGTAACGCCGTTATATTCTAACGCCGTTATTAACAACACTGTTAACAACACTGGTCACCGGCCGGTGAGTGTCCACACTCAGGCAGCCACGCGCTCTTGTCTGTGGTTCTCGATTGTGTAGAGACTCCCACCCCTCTCGGCCCTCTTTGTGTGCCCGTCGAGAGAGCACTATCCTCGGTTTGGGCTCGGGAAGCCACCGTTTTTCACCGAAAACGCGCCATTGTCGCCGTTCAACGACAAGCCGAAACTTGCTCGCCGCTGGGGGATGGCCGATCGGTAAAGGCTATCACCCCCGCCGCCGTGTGTGTCATGAGTCGGGGTAGTTTTGTGTGATTTTTCATTTTCGAAAGGCGAGGAAGAGACTTGGAAGAGGCACTCGGTTCGGGTTAGCATGTAGCACAGCTCACATACTCTTTTGTTTACACTCTTTCCTTGTCTCCAACTCATCGCAGGGAAATGACAAGACCAGACTCATTCCGAGGGCATAAAATACCGTTTGGGAGATTTAAGAAGTCGGCAGTTTTGATTATTATGTAGTTACTTAGCCCTGTTGTACTGAATAAATGCAATTTTAATAGTTCATATTCCATTTAGCACAAGACTGTTATTTGTCATAATCATACAATTTATTTAGCAATTGGGGAAAATACTTAGATAAAAATAATATCCTGTAAAAATATTGGAGTCGAAAGATAAAAACATGATGACATTTTGCTGCTCCCTGTCGCATTTTCCTCATTCTGAATCTTCCTCCTCCATTGGGCTGAATTCTAAATCAACTGAAATTGTTACTCTGCCGACATCATCACCCAGATGGCGGCGCCAGAGCGCTATAATGACAGGACTAGCTAAACGGCAGATTTAAAGACTCATTTCTCATCGTCTGCGCTTTGCCAAATTGTTGTATGTAATCATCTCAAAATATGATTTTAATTCACATACTAATGTTATTTAAGATGTTTTTTATGGTGTCACAGGCACTTTAAAGGTCTGTGTTGAGTAATCATCACACTCTTAATATAACTTGTAGTGTTTGCGTAGCGTTCACGTTAGCATTATTTAGCGTGGTGAGTGTTGTTTTAAACTCTTGTAAAACTTTCATCTCTTTTTATTAATAGCCACTTCATCTTCGCTTCATCATTTCCACCCATTTTAATTATGCTAGCTTCCACAGATGACCTTTTTCAAGAAATCCCACCATCTGAATTTCATCACCTTAAGTGTCAATAAGAAGGATTTCATTGAAGCGTGCTATCTCTGGCAGAGAGTGTTCAGTCTTATCCAAAGTCAACATTTCTCAGCACACTGACAAAATTTCTTCAGGCGGTTTTCTGAAATAGCATTTGTCGTTCCCTCATCAGCAAATCTTGGACGAATTGCTCATTTTGTACTTAAAAAAGCAACATCAATGGGAGAATTGTTACTTGGCTGCTGGTTCCCGGGGGGAGCAAAGCTGGATGTTAACCACATTTCAGACGTGCCAAGTAACGCGTTACATTTACGCTGTTACATTTACTTGAGTTACTTTTCGACAAAAATGTACTTTTAAGAGTACAGTGGTATGAAAAATGATCTGAACCTTTTCGAATTTCTCACATTTCTGCATGAAATCACCATCAAATGTGATCTGATCTTTGTCAAAATCCCACAGATGAAAAAACTGTCTGCTTTAACTAAAACCACCCAAACATATATAGTTTTTCATATTTTAATGAGGACAGCATGCAAACAATGACAGACGGGGGAAAAAAGTAAGTGAACCATAACATACGTATATATTTTATTATATATTTATATTTTGTGGCCCCCGTCTGGCAGCAATAACTTCAACCAGACACTTCCTGTAGCTGCAGATCAGTCTGGCACATCGATCAGTCAGATTCCTAGGATGTTTAGCATGAATCGCTGTCTTTTGGGAAGTCTTAAGTTAAAGCAGTTTTTTTCACATCTGTGTGATTTTGAGAAAGATCAGATCACATTTGATCACATCCCCGTTTTTTTTTTTTTTTTTTTGGCACCAACAGATCATGGAAAACCAGTTATATAATAGTTTTCATTTCATGCTAGAAAATATGATTCCTCAAATAGAGGCCACTAATACTCTTCGGACAGGTGAGATTTCATATCTGGAGCTTTTCCTAATCACAATTTGATTATTTTTGTGTATTTTTTTAAATTGTAATGTAATAGGCCATAGTACATTATAACAATAAAAGTTCACATAGATGACGTCATGCTGAGGAAAAAAATACCCAATGGATCTATCGCAAAGCCACGCCCCAAGCTGTGTCAAATTCTCTCAATGACAGTGACCAAGTCAGCAAACGATTTATGGCTGATGGCGGGAGCTGAACTTTGCACTATCATAGCTGGCAATAGACCAGTTTTTTTTTTCTTAATGAAAGGTTTTTTTATTTTATTTTATTTTTTTATGAATTTCGTCTAGCAGCAGACAAATAAGAGTTGCAGTATGTAGTAGAGCGGTACGTCCATGGCATTAAACTTTAGAGAGGAAACCATTATTATAATCGAGGAGAAATAGTACCACTTGCAACTTAAAAACGAGAAACCCCAAAGACCGAATATCTATCTAGCTGTAACGTTTGTTACTTAGTATCGTTATGTCATGTGTTATGTCGGATTTTTTTCCCTAAGCTTTTGTGGGGATGGATTACATTCAGTTGGGTTCTCAAGATTGTTGTTGGAAGTTGGATTATCCAGAGGTGCTGAATAAACAACTTACAGTGTATCACAAAAGTGAGTACACCCTCGCATTTCTGCAGATATTTAAGTACATATATTTTCATGGGACATCACTGACAAAATGACTCTTTGACGCAATGAAAATTAGTCTGTGAGCAGCTTATATAAAACAGTTAATTTATTTTCCCCTTAAAATAACTCAAAATATAGCCATTAATATCTAAACCACTGACAGCAAAAGTGAGTACACACCTCAGACACTACGTCCATCCCCAAATGTCCAAATTGAGAACTGCTTGTCATTTTCTCTCCAAAATGTCATGTGACTCATTACAGGAGTGCTGTCAGCATTGCTGCAGAGATTGAAGAGGTGGGGGGGGGTCAGCCTGTTAGTGCTCAGACCATACGCTGCACTATACATCAAATTAGTGTGCATGGCTGTCACCCCAGGAGGAAGCCTCTTCTGAAGACTGTACACAAGAAAGGCCGCAAACAGTTTGCTGAAGACATGTCAACAAAGCACATTACTGGTACCATGTCCTATTGTCTAATGAGACGGGCGGGAAAAGATATACTTAAATATCTGCAGAAATGCGAGGGGTGTACTCACTTTTGTGATACACTGTACATAATAAACATACATATGCAACATGAATATGACATAAATAAATGCTAACGTTGAAAGACTGGCGTACATTTGAGTTGACCGCAGCCAAATGCTAGGTCTGTGTGTGAGGAGAACTTTCCTTCGTGTGCATCCGTGACTAAACATAAGTATATTTTCCTTTTCTTTATAGAAAGCTTGTGGTGTTTTCTTTGGACTTTTAGTGCTGGGGTCTTGACAGCTTAGATTAGTCACATTTTATTCAATTTGTGTAGTGACAGGCTAGTAAACAAGTAGGCAGTCAAATGTTTGCTAGCTAACGTTAATATTTAAGTCTACGTTTTTACGACCATACACTTCAAAATGATATTTACGGGACACGGGGCGCGGGGTGGATTAATAGGGGCCCTGCATTGTTGGCATGGCCGTCAAAGCTGACCGAGTGGAATCACAGACAAAGAGCTTTTTTCGTTGAAAATTCTTGTGAAAAATGCTTACGGTAAATCCCTGAATTCTTTATAGATATGGATGTAAAACTGTCTCGATTCTTGGTTAAAAGCAAAAAAAACGTGCAGTTAGCATTTATTTTACGTAAATATGTCGAGTAGAGTTGCCAGCTCCCTGAAAAAATTATAAGGGACATTTAATTATTTTTAATAATTATTCACAAAATTAAGAACTTGTGAAAGGGGGCCACAACATTTTCACAACACAATATAACACTATGAAAGGAATACCACGTTGTGCAGAAGTGGACTCTGGGTATTTACACTTTATCTTTCTGGGAGTCCAACAATGCCTCGTTAAGAAATGTTGCAATGAACCATGAAGCATTGCCAATTTGAAAATGCATCAAGGAGAAATAGACGAGAGTGTGTACAGTTCAGTATCCTAAATAGGACTATGTTGGTACCGTAGTGATGGAAAGCTAGTTTGTAAATGTGCTTCATGAAAACAACCACATATTTTCTCCAAATTTGTACTAATGTTCCAACGTACTGTACACTTTCAAACAATGGGTACAGCCTTGCATAATTAGAAATTACTGTCTCTTCTTGCTTTTATCACTGCTTTTGTTAAAATATAGGGAAAGGATTTTATGCTTCAACCCATCCTTGGTTTTTGTTTGATCCTTCCATATGGGAACAATCCCCGTGCAAGTGTTTGGTATGATGATGATTGAGAGCAGTATAAATCTGCGACTATACAGACTTGTCGCGACATAATTGGAGGAGGGTGCCATAAATAAAAATGTGTTTGAATAGGGAGATAGAATGAGGATTGTGGTGTGTGTGTCTGTGTGGGGTGGGTGTTAGGGGATATTCTCTTCAAAGAGACTTGAACTTTTATCAGTCTGTGCTATGACAGAAAATATAATTGTGGCTTTTAAAATACCTTTTTATTTCTGTGCACTTTTTCAATGTGTCGCACAGCCCACACACTTTAACTGATTCTCATCATTCCAACTTCATTCATGCCCTCTTTCGATTTCGTCCCTCACGTCTACGGTAGCGATTTTTGGACAACAGACATGTGCCGATTACCGGTTTCAAGATCTGCTGTGGTATGAAACCGTCTAGGATTCAAAACCGCAAACATTTTCCGTCACACCGTCCCTACGGTATTAGCTATTTTTTTAATATCCCAAAAAATGTATGGTGAAATCCCTCGCTTGCAACTGTAAGGCTCAACCCTCCCCCACCTATTGTTGCTCAGTGTCAGTGATTCAGCTGTGCTACACGCTGGCTGGAGGAGGTGAAACTCCTGAACATTTTCCCCCCCATCGAAGAAAACAAAATCACTGGTATGGGAATACTTCGGCTCCAGAAAAGTTACAGACAGCCGCGGCTTTGAGGAGAAGGACCAACCAATATGTAAAACACGTTTGGGGAGGGTGGCTGTCGAGGAGGCAATACCTCCAATATAATTTCACATTTATACAACATTAGAATTTGGTAAACACTGTCATGAACGTTTCCCACCAGCTACGAGAGTTACCCAAAGGACTGCATTTGTTTTAATTTTATTTAGAAGATAAATACGTATATATTTAACATTATACTTATGTTCCAATTTGCTAATGTGTGTTGAAAAATCCTGTGCAATGGAAAAAAACGTTTCTAAACCCAGATCTCAAAATAACACATTTTGGAGCTATAATTGCGATACCTTGAAACCGTGATATTTTGGCTTTAGGTTATCATACTGTCAGAATATCGTACCCCATGCCTATTGGACAAAAAGTCCCATTTTTAACAGTGACAAAAAAAAAATTTAGATTTCAAAAGGTACATTTTAATATTTTACATATCTCACACATATTCACACAAATTCAGGAAGAGAAGGCACACAAAAGTTGTGTACGGTTTTACTAAAAATGTTTGGTGCTACCAAAGATTGACAAAAACTTCCCCATTCATTTCCAATGGAAAAAAATACCTAACATTAACAGGACGATATCTGAAAAAGCCCCAAACTCTACAGGAAGTGACCCAGATATTCCCTTAAAATCAATGGAAAAAAAAAAAAACCCCTAATAAAAACCATGAAATCTCTTGAAACATTAACAACAAAATACCTAGAAAAAAACACAAAACTGTTGGAAAAAAACACCAATGTAAAACTATAGACTTCATAATGTATTGAAAGGACATGGGGTGTGGGGCCGACAAATAGTGGGCCTGCATTGTTGGAAAGGCTGTCAAAGCTGACCGAGTGGAATCACAGACAGAGCTTTTTTTGTTGAAAATTCTTGTCAATAAATGCTTAAATCCCTGAATTCTTTATAGATATGGACGTAAAACGGTCTCGATTCTTGGTTAAAAGCACAAAAAAAAAAACCTGCAGTTAGCATTTGTATTACGTAAATATGTCGAAGTACAATGCTAGTCTGTTAGTAAATGTAGCTAGTGGCCACCTGACGTAAAAAGCTTTTCCAGTGAAAATTCCTGTGAATAAATGCTTAAATTCCTGAATTATTTTTAGATATGGATGTTAAACAGTCTCGATTCTTGGGTAAAAGCAAAAAAAAAAAAAAAAAAAACGTGCAGTTAGCATTTATTTTACATAACTATGTCGAAGAATGATGCTAGTCTCTTTGCTCTGTAACCGTGTCGGGCAAGGCTAGCCCCTTGGTAACAATAAAAACACAGGTCTGGCAAAAATCAATGAAGCAGCAGAGGTGGTGGCACAGTGAACAATTTATTTCTGTGAATTTATTTTAACAGTCATAAATAAAAACATGCTTTAATCAAACTCCTTAAAATCTTTCAGTGAGTAAATTTTAGAAAAGACAAAATCTCAACAAACACCAACCCAATTTGAGACCTCAATTTAAAACGGAAGCTTCGTCAAAGGGTGACCTGATTTAACAGGGACTTGGTTAAAAGGGAAACTTGACTAAACAGAAAAACTTGATTAAACAGCATTGGCCAAAGCCAACCTCACTTCAGGTGGTCACAGCTAACAAGAACATAAGGTTAACACACTGAGCACAATTGGGCACATGAAATATAAAAGCACCTCAAACGCAGCCAGCTCCACTAAAAAGCTGGTTATCAGCAGCTCTCAACAGGTCTCGTGTCAAAGGCAAAAGGCGAACAACCTGGCTCATGCACAGCACCTGTGCATGAGCCAATTTACAGAGCACAATGGAGGAATGGCAGTCAATTAGGGATGATGCATTTGAGACAGTGGGAAAATTGGGCTCCCTAACTTTCCACCTTGTTACACCTCCCCCACCCTCCCCCAAATAAATCGGTGTCCCACCGATTCGCAAACTAGTTACGACCAGGGACGAAAGATGTCACTAACTGAGCTGCTAGTGCCCTGAATCCGAGAAGCAGCAGCACCATTCCCCTCACTGTGGACGGATACAGTGAGATGATGAGGACTGAAGTTCTTGCCAGCGGTCTTGTGAGACGATTTTCTTGGGCCAGGACCTATGCTCTCAGATGTGACTCGAGCAACAGGGGGAGTCTGTACGATGGAATGGTCCTTAAAAACGGCTCTGCGGGTGTGGATGATACACTGGTCGCCTCCCTGACCAGCAACAGAGCTCCAGCACCCAACTCTTGCTCCTCCTCATCATCATCATCATGATTACAGGGGTCATTGACCGGTTCTCGATCAGGCCAAACTTCTTGGTCCACTTCTGCAGCAGGAAGGGCAGGTTTCAGGGCAGTTCGATATACATGTTTCACCTGATGGATTCTATCTCCTACGGCAATCGAGTACACCACGCCGCCTGGACCAGGAGCCTTCACCACCTGGTAGATAGTTGAACTGTAGGCATCTTGAATTTTTCTGCGGCCGACACCTACGTCACGCAGATACACTTGATACCCCTCCTTTGATGTTTCACACAGGGACTTGCTGTCATGGGCAAAAGGCAAACAACCTGACTCATCCACAGCACTTGTAATTTATAGCGCACAATGGAGTAGTGGCAGTCAATTAGGCATGATGCATTTGACACAATGGGAAAATTGGGCATCCTAACTTTCCACCTTGTTACAGCTCTTTGTTGTGATAAAGGGGCTGCCACTTTGGCTTTTTCTGTTGAAAATTCTTGTGAATAAATGCTTGCAACCCTGAATTCTTTATAGATATGGACGTAAAACAGTCTTGATTCTTTGTTAAAAGCCCCCACCCCCAAAAAAAACGTGCAGGTAGCATTCATTTGACGTAAATACTGCGAACTATGAGGCTAGTCTGTAAGGAAATTAACAGCCACAATATGTAAACAAAGAGCTTTTTCTGTTGAAAATTCTTGTGAGTAAATGCTTAAATCCCTTAATTCTATATAGATATGGATGTAAAAGAGTCCCGATTCTTTGTTAAAGCAAAAAAACAAACCAAAAAAAAAAAAAAAAACGTGCAGTTTGCATTTACTTTAGGTAAATATGTTGAAGAATGATGCTAGTCCGTAGCGGTTAATTTCTCCCATTGATTTTTTTTCACAATTCAAAATGCATGCATGGTACGAAAAATATAATAATTACCTTAAATCTTTGAACGAATCACTCCTGAGACAATCCTTCCTGTTTGTATGTGGTACAGCTTTCATACTTTTTCAATCCTAAATCAGGCGTTGGATCACTGCATGTGTTGATTCTGCAACCGACTGCAAATGACTGAAGCGGACTGTAGGGGGGCCCTCAACTTAAAGGCGTTGCGCAGTGAAGGTGGAATCTGACCCGTCAATCATTATGAAGTCTATGGCAAAACATTGGCTAAGCCAGCAAAAAACACTGCAATAGACAACGAGAACCCCCTCCCCTGAAAAAAATTGGCAAAACTGTAAAAAAAAAAAAACGGCAGAAACACAAAAATCCCCGAAACGAACCATCAAAGGACAACCCACAATAAAATCGATAATTTAGTTGATATTTTAGTTTTAGTCATTTTAGGGCACTCATGGCTGGCTGCCATTGATGGCGGTAGACGCCCAATTCATGTTGACTGGGAATGAATGAACATTCATTTATTCATCTCCTCCCAGTGAACATGGATTGGATGGCAGCCAATGAGTTAACAATGCCCCAAAATGAATAGGAAGTTGCTGAAAATCTACAGGAAGTCAGCCACAGGAGAGAGAGCGCAAAGCATCCCCATGCAATTTCCAGTGTAGAAAGGACAATAATTGCCTGAAATTCCATCAGGTTGATCCCACACAAACCTCAAACGAATGTAAAACTCACAACTAACCTTTGACATTTTATGATCATTTTTATTCATAAGTATTTTCTCTTTATTAACCGCACTGTGCGCATGCTTTTAATCCGAAAAGAGAAAAGGAAGACTGCATAAACAAACACCATCGATCAAAAACAAAACAAAACGACAATTAGAGTGTTTAAAAAAGAGACCTGACCTACTAAAACGGCATAAATAGGCAGTTTCATGTTGTTGGACATTTCATTAATTGCTACGCCATCAACTTCATCATTAATAACAATTGCCATAACAACAACAACAAAGGAGTGAGAAGTACAGTAAAAAGTGCACCATCATCATTTTAACTTAAAAACTATACAGCTGCCAAAGATAAAATTGTTAATGATAAAACTCCGAACGATATAGAAATGTTTCCACAACAAGTGTTCGACAAAGAAAGGAAGCTATCATTGTTTTTTTTTTCTTCACTAAAGTAGACTATGTTGGATTGATTAATCCCGCCCGCTCGCCCTCATAAAATGACATTTCCCCCAACCGCCACCATTCTTTACAGTCATTAGACTGGGGTACTGAAGCCCTTCCAGTCCTACCAGATAGCCAGTCGCCGTTTTTCAAACTAAAGTTTGGTCCATTCAATTAAAACATGAATATAGCAGGACAATTCAGACACGATTTCAGAAGCCCACCCCAGCTTGCCCTTGTGACCCATGTCCTCTCAAACTTACTTGCTCCCCAAATTCCTCTTTTTGACCCTACATTTGCTTATGGGTTTTTTCACAGATATCGTCGCTCAAAGCGGCCTGCGATCCAGCTGTTCCCGCTACCGCCGCCGATCCTCCTCCGCCTCCGCCCTCTCCGCCGGCCGCCCCGCCATCCCGGAGCTCCTTCTCCCGCCTCTCCCTCTCCACTGCCTCCTGTTCACTCTTGCTGCTGGGGAATTTGTCCTTGTTGTTCTCCTTTTTCCACTTCATTCTGCGGTTCTGGAACCAGATCTTCACCTGTCGCTCCGTCAAAGCCAGCGCGTGCGACACCTCAATGCGGCGCTTTCGGGTCAAGTACGGGTTAAACAGGAACTCCTTCTCCAGTTCCAGAGTTTGGTAACGGCTGTACGTTTGCCGGCCTCGCCTCCTTCCGGCAGCTACTGGAGGACAGGAAATGGAGACTCATTATTAGAGACTGTATGCCCCACACGCATGGTAATCAACAAACAAATAAGAGAAGAAGAAATGATTATGGTGTGTCATCATTCAAAACAGAATTGGAAAAATAAAATTTGAGATTTTGATTACAGTGGGATGAAAAGGTATCTGAACCTTTTGGAATTTCTCACATTTCTGCATAAAATCACCATTAAATTTGATCTAATCTATTTCAAAATCACACAGATGAAAAAAAGTGTCTGCTTTAACTAAAACCACCAAAACATTTATTGGTTATCTTATTTTAATGAGGGTAGTATGCAAACAAAGACACAATGGGGAAAAATAAGTAAGTGACCCATCACATTTAATATTTAACATATATATTTTAATATTTTGTGCCCCCCCCCCTTTATAATAATAAGCAATAAAAAAAGCAATAACTTCAACCAGACACTTGCTGTTGCTGCAAATCAATCTGGCACATCGATCAGGACTAATGTTGCCCCATTCTTCTCTATAACACTGCTGTAGTTAAGTCAGATTCCTGGGATCGCTGACATGAATAGCTGTCTTTATGTCATGCCACAGCATCTCAATGGGGTTTAAGTCTGGAATCTTACTTGGCCACTCCAGAACGTGTATTTTTATTCTTTTGAAACCATTCTGAAGTTGATTGACTTCTGTGTTTTGGATCCTTGTCTTGTTGCAGCATCCATCCTCTTTTTAGCTTCAATTGTCTGACAGACTGTCCCAGGTTTTCCTGCAAAACATCCTAATAAACTTTTGAAATCATTTTTACATTAATGATTGCAAGCTGTCATGGCCCTGAAGCAGCAAAACAGCCCCAAATCATGATGCTCCCTTCACCATGCTTCACGATGGGGATGAGGATGATGTTGTTGAGTTGTGCCATTTTTTCCTCCACAAATGTCGTTGTGTGTTACTCCAAAACAATTCAACTTTGGTTTCATCAGTCCACACAATATTTTGCCAAGACTTCTGTGGAGGGTCCAACTGCCTTTTTGCAAACATTAAGCGAGCAACAATGTTTTTTGTAGACAGCAGTGGCTTCCTCTTTGTAGCCCTCCCATGAATACTATTCTTGGCCATAGTTTTACATATACTGTAGTTGATGTGTGCACAGGTATTGGACTGTGCAAGTGATTTTTGTAATTCTTTAGCAGACACTCTAGAGTTATTTTTTTACCTCTCTGGGTATTCTGCGCTGAACTTTTGGCGTCATTTTTGGTGGACGGCCTCTCCTAGGGAGAGAAGCAACAGTGCCAAAGTCTCTCCATTTTTAGACAACTTCTCTGACTGTTGATTGATAAACATCCAGACTTTTAGAGATGGTTTTGTATCCTTTCCCAGCTCTAAACAAATCAACAATCGTTAATCGCAGGTCTTCAGACAGCTCTCTTGACCGTACCATGATGCACATCGGAGTATGCTTCTCATCAAGACAATTCTTACCAGGTATGTGTTTTAAAGTGGGCAGGGCAGCTTTAAACCACTTATCAGTGATTAGGCACACAACAAACTTAAACTGTTTGGTAAATATTTGTTTCAATTGCTCTTCAAGTTTCCTTAGGCAGAGGGTTCACTTACTTATTTCCCCCCTTCTGTCATTGTTTACATGCTACACTAATTGAAATATGAAAACCTTTGAATGTTTCAGTGGTTATAGTTAAACAAGACAGTTTTTTCATATGTGTGATTTTGACAAAGATCAGATGACATTTGATGGTGATTTTATGCAGAAATGTGATAAATTCCAAAAGGTTCAGATAATTTTTCATACCGCTGTATTTTGACATTCAAGTTGTTCAAAAGGATGCTTTTTCACAAAAATGTTGCTACTTCCAGAGGTGGGTAGCGTAGCCAAAAATTTTACATCAATAAGAGTAGCGTTACTTCAAAAATAATATTACTCAAGTAAAAGTAAAAGTAGTCATCCAAAAAATGTACTCAAGCACAAGTAAAAAAAAGTATCCAGTGAAAAGAATACTCAAGTGTTGAGTAACATTGTAACTGCTATTTTGTTTTTGAATAATAGCATTTTTTTCCCTCTCAGCACTAACTTATCTATATGAACTGTTGTTATAATGATGCTGTACAGTAAACCATTACAGAAATACAAAAAATAAAAAATCATTGAATTCAAGCGTGAGAAAAAAAAAGACAGAAATGAAGCATTACTTGTCCGAAGAGCATCAGTGCCCTCTAGTGGAGAAAATAGTTCCTAGTTTGAATAGTGCATAGTTCCTTCCTATTTACAAATATGAAATTAAAAGGATCATATCTCCTGTTTGCCGTGGTCAGTCGGTGCCAAATAAAAACTCGGAGGAGGTTTAAATCCACACTTTCGATTCCTGTTGAGATCAGTGCGCTATATCAAATATTTCATATTTTACGGTACTTTAAAGACGTCACGTGATTAAACAGGCTGGCGTGATCGTAGAACGGCAAGCTTGCTTCAGATTGGCGTAATGGAGTCATGTGATAATTGATGCGATGTCTCATTGGTGAAATTGGTAGTGCCACTCTTGGCACCGCTGGCAAAAAAATAAAAATAAATCTAATATGGAGAATAAAGAGGAAAAATGTAACGACTCTTGTGCAGCCCAAAGTAGCGGAGTAGGGGAGCGTTTTTTTTCTTCAAAAATCTACTGAAGTACAAGTAAAAAGTATGGCTAAGTAAAACTACTCGTAGAAGTCCATTTTTCTCAAAACGTTATTCAAGTAAATGTAACCGAGAACAGGTAATGCGTTACTACCCACCTCTGGATACTACTGATACAGTAATTATTATTACATTACCTACATTATCAGGCATGCATATGATGAAATACAGTGGTACCTCTTCTTACGAACGTCTCTACATACAAAATTTTCTGATTAAGACACACCTACGGGAAAATATTGCCTCCTGTTACGAAAGAAATTTCAGGATACGAAAGGCAAAAATACAGTATGGCTGGTACTTGCTGCTCTCAGAATTTACTTAACGTAACTTATTCATAGCTGCTCTGCCGTTGCCTATTGTCTAGCATTCCTGGCATCCAAATGGTTGATTTTGGCAGCCCTTTTAATTTTCATCTTAGTCTTTTGGAGGATAATACTTAGTCATAATCATATTTTAGGTTTTTCAAAATGTGTTCGTGTTCATGTAGTTTTAGTCAACGTTTTCTCAAAATGTTTTTGTCTATAAAATTCAAAAGTTTTAGTCCAAAAATAGATGAATAAAGGTTTGCAACAATTTAGAATTGACAGGTGAGCACATATTTTAGCGTCTACAACCACCTTTACACAACCAACTGTATGTAAAAAAGTTTAAGAGGACGCTCGCCGTTAGCATTAGCCTAATGATCTCACGAACATGAATGATATGCTAATGCGACGAGTTACATTTAGTATGTGATGATCACTCTGCACAGACCTTTTAAAGGCTAAAGCAACACTGATTTTTTCTCTTGCTAAGATAAGAAAACAAATCTTACCATTTGTTTTCAAAACAAGCAAGTCTGGAGAGGACACTGGTGAGTTGGGGGGATACAGCACGTCACATGACATGAGAGACACAACCAGACACTGCTACAATGCTGGCTAACTAAACACAAAAATGTTACACAATATGAACATGTGACGGAAACTGACGCATCTCGTTCGCATCTTGCCAGACAAAAACGGGCATTCGTCTCATTAGGTCTTAGTCTTCTAAAACCAAGGGCGTAGGTCTGAATAGGGACGGTAGGGACAAAACGCTACCAACTTTTCAGGATGCGTAAATTGTTCCCACCAACTTTTAAGCAACCTTATTTCCATTATATAATTTGTTCAGTTATATAAGTCATTTAGATTGTCTTCCCATATGCTGTAACGATAGAATTAACCCTACCATTATTAAGTGAATTATTTTCATTATTTTCAGACTTACATTTACCCCTTTTCCACTTGCTGAATGAGCCAGTCCATGTTTTTTTCCTCAAATGCACGTTTGATTGGCTGCTGACTTGACCCCCCCAAGCCCCACGCACATTCTCATTATGAAGAATTACGTTACGTGTCGACATGCCGCCTCCTCCGCCCGCTTCGAAGAGGAGGGATATTAGAAGTTTTTTTCGGGCAGCAGCCACTGTAAGTAATGTGAAAGCCTTAGTAGGAAACTGCTTTAACAAAAGTGTCCTCCTGTATGTGTTTTCTACTATGTTAACGTTAATTAAACTGAGAAATATAGTGAACTCTGCTCAGCTTTAAGAAATGTAGTGAACCAAAGTTTACCCCCTTCTTCTTCTTTTATTTTTGCTTATGTGCTGTTGAAACAGCCCAAAGGAGATTTCATTTTTTGTTGAGTTTGGCTGTGCTGTGCTTGTGGACAAAAGCAGTAGTGTTTTTCCTGAAGGAAGGCTCCGTTATTATCTATTTTTGGTAGACAATTTTGACTGGTATTAAGGCAAATGTTTATTTATCTATTTTTTTGCATTCCTGGATAGTTAAGAGATGATTAACAATTTTGTATTTCTTTGTATGTTAATACACAAATTAGTGTTCAAATATTGTAATTTAAATTTGCAAATAAAAGTTAAAATAATAATTATAAAAAATGTTTCTTTGGTAGTTTTTGAAACAAAGGTTTGAATCGAACGGTGTATCACCTGAACCTATACATATGCACTGCAAAAACCCACCTCCTTAAAACTGAAAAAAAGACATTTAAAATTACATTCCCTTGTTTTCAAATAAATAAATAAGTGAAAATTATCTGCCAGTGTTTCAAGTAAATTTTACTCTGATTTCTTGAAACTAGAAAAATACCTAGCTGAAAATTAGCTTAAGACTTATTTTAAGCAAAAAGCATCTATATTTAATCTTTTAAAAAACTTGTGTGTCAAGAATAGATATTGTTCTAAACATTATTTGAAAGCATTTTTTAAAATTTAGTTTCACCTAAATCCCCCCCAAAAATATGACCGATTTTTAGATTTTTGGGCTTAACAAGAACAAATGGTATTATTTACTAAATTAAGTGGAAGAATCTGACACATTTAATCTGTTAACTAGCCTTTAAAATTCAAAACAAGATGAAGAAAATATTTCAACTAGATTTAAGAAAAATTATGTTATACTGTAAATTTGCAGTGAGAAAGTTAATATATGTCAGTACAGATTTATTTTGCATGAATCATTTAGCCTATCAATTAATTAGGTTCTTATTGGTGAGAAATGTAGCCCAGACCGCCGTTCACCAAGTCTGTTTGGTCATATTAATGTCCCGTCCCCAGCAAAAACTATACATGCAGGTTGTGCTGTTATATCGTCCCTACCAACATTGAGACCAAACTTACGCCCATGCCTAAAACACATTTTTAGTTTGTTATCGTCTCGTACTCGTCATTAAAAAAAATTTCGCAGATGAAATATTTTCATCATTTTTATGTTGACGAAAACAACACTCGCTAAGAGGGACCTCTACTGTATGTGTATGTGCAGTGGCGCGGGAAGTGAGGTGCTGATGGTGCTGCAGCACCCCCTGATTTGGGCGAGGGAAAAAAGTGTTTTGGTACATTCTTTTTTTGTTTATTAAAAATAAATAAAACATGTTGAAACAAATAGCGTATTTAACTGAGGATTAAATATATATTTTGAAAAAGTATTTTTTTGTTATTAACATGGTCACCACCTGGCACCTTGCTTGCAACGATTCAATGTAACTACATTGAATAAGGCGCTATTGGAACAGATAAGTGAACTGTTGACAGATGAGGCTTTAACATGGTGCAAAAACGAATTAGCAATTTTTTTCTTTACAAAAACAGTTAATTTTTCTAAAATTCAATTTGAGGTCGAAAATGACGATGTTTATGATGATAGTTCTATAATATTGCCTAGCGAGGAAAAGTTGCAGATTTAGACCATTTAGATGATTCTGGTAAATCACGACCCCAAGTGGGAGCAACGTACTGCCGAAACCTTAGCTCAACAATGCAGCAGTGTCTTCAAATAGGTAAGACGTTTGCAATGTAGCTATATTATTGTTTGTTGTTGCTGCCGCCGTGCAAAGCGCTGTTGCATATTAGTGTGCAATTTATTTTAGTGTTGTGAAAACAGGGTGCTAAACCAAGGGTTATTGGACCATTTAGTTTTCAAATGTGTATGTGTCATTGCGCCATCTAGCTGTGAGGATTTGCGTTATACACAGGCGCTTTTATTTCCAATACAAAAACTCCAACACACATTGTAGGTGAAATTGAATGCTGTATTTGTAGCAGCCTAGTTGTAGTACTTAAACTACCCAGAATGCGTGTACTGCCATGGTGCACACCTTGAATGGAGAAAACATGTGAGCATAACAAATTTGGCTGTTTTTGGATGGAAAGAACTAAAAAAGGTCCTCAGCACACCCTACTGTGAGTGACTTCCAGCCCCCCTATGTAAGTGTGTATCCCATCGTCCGCTTCATTCGCCCTTCGTGTTCTGACTGCTTTACATATGTTTATTAACTTATATTCTTTACTCTATTCTTGTTTTTTTTACATTATGCAAAATGATTATATGTTTATTGTGCAATAGCATCATTGTAACATGTATTTGTTACATGTTTGGATGCATTTTTATGCATTATAAAAGATTTATGTCTGAATTTAGGTGTGTTTGGAAGGGATTAGGGCATTTACGTGGAAAAGGTGTCTCTATTTACATAATTTTCAGGTTACGAAACTACTTCCAGAACCAATTGATTTCCTTCAAGCAGGGGGCTGTCTTACAGTCCGCTTCTTTATTTGCAGTCGGTTGCAGTTAGTCAACACTTGTAGGGATCCAACGTCGGATTTCGGTTGAAAAAGTATGAAAGCTGTACCGCATGCAAACCGGAAGGACTGTCTCAGGAGTGATTTGTTCGAGGATTCAAGGTAATTATTCTATTTTTCGTACCATGCATGCATTTTGAAACGTGAAAAAATCAATGGGAGAAATTAACTGCTATGGACTAGCATCATTCTTCTACATGTTTACCTAAAGTAAATGCAAAACTTCCCGTTTTTTTTTTTTTTTTTTTTTTTTTTGCTTTTAACCAAGAATCGAGACTCTTTTACATCCATATCTATAAAGAATTCAGGGATTTAAACATTATTTACAAGAATCTTCAAAGGAAAAAGCTCTTTGTTTACATATGGCGACTGCTAATTTCCATACAGACTAGCCTCATAGTTCGCAATATTTACGTAAAATAAATGCTACCTGCAAGTTTTTTATGTTTTTTTTTTTTGTGCTTTTAACCAAGAATCGAGACTGTTTTATGTCCTATAAAGAATTCAGGCATTTAAGCATTTGTTCACAAGAATTTTCAGCGCAAAAAGCTCTTTGTTTACATATGGTGGCCACTAATTTCCATACAGACTAGCCTCAGAGTTCGCAATATTTACGTAAAATAAATGCTACCTGTACAGTTTTTTTTTGCTTTTAACCAAGGATTGAGACTGCTTTACGTCCATGTCTCTAAAGAATTCAGGGATTAAGGCATTTATTCACAAGAATTTTCAACGGAAAAAGCTCTTTGTTTACATATGGCGGCTGCTACAGTAATTTCCTTACTAACCAGCCTCATAGTTCGCAATATTTACGTAAAATAAATACTGCCTTTTAAAAAAAAATGTTTTAATTGCTTTTAACAAAGGATCGAGACTGTTTTACGTCCATATCTATACAGTGGGGCCTCCAGAAATTTTTCATAGGGTTGGCCAGATGGGGCCACTTAAAATCTTGGGGTGGCACACCAAAACTAAAAGCCATAATTTCAGGTTTTCATTATGTTATTGCAGTAAAAGTTCAGGGGAAAACTATCAGAAAGACTTAAAGATACGCCTACTGATATACTTTGGTTTATTGTGTAATATTTGATGTTACTAATGATTTAATGTGCATAGTCCATAACTGTCCAGTCAACATTTTGAGTTCCACAACAATTCTGTTTTATTGTGTTATGTATATATTAGGCATAAGGTGTACATTTAACAAAACAAAATAAATGCATTCCTTTGGGATGAAATGCGTAACTGATGCTACAACAATCTAGCGATATACTGGCAAGTGGGGTGGCCAACAAATTTATAGGGGTGGCGCCACTGTATCTATAAAGAATTCAGGGATTTAAGCATTTATTCACAAGAATTTTCAGCAGAAAAGCTCTTTGTTTACATATGGCAGCCGCTAATTTCCTTACTTACTAGCCTCATAGTTCGCAATACGTAAAATAAATACTAACTGCCCGTTTTTTTGTTGTTGTTGTTTTTTTTTTTTTTTTTTTTGCTTGTACCCATGATCGAGACTGTTTTACGTCCATATCCATCAAGAATTCAGGGATTTAAGCATTTATTCAAAAAAGCTCTTTGTCTGTGTCTCCACTCAGTTAGCTTTGACAGAGGTAGGCCCCCTATGAATCGGCCCTGTGCCCCGTGTCCGATCAATACATTGTGAAGTCTATGTCTAAACATACGACTTGAGACACATTTAACAAAACAATAATAATAATAACTTCAGAGGAAACATCTAAGAGATTTGTTGTTCTAACTAAAGGTTTGTGCAGATGTTTTGCTCCGGCAAAAAAAGCAGTTAAATGCACCACAACTTCGATATTAAGTTAATAAATTATTAATAAAACAGCAGCGAAATCTATGTGATTTTCAATGAGTAATTACCTACTGTGGCCACCATCCGCATGCATTAAAAGACAGATATGCCTTCACTCCAAAGACTCACCATTATAATTAACCACATCTGGTGATGATCTAATTTAAATTTTCAACAGAGCATTCTTCGACAGGGCGCAATGAAACAAATACAGAATAGACATTTTTAATTTCAAATCCCAACATGATTTCGCCTACAAAACTGCCTCAAACTTCATAAACGTCAAATGATATATTAAAAAAGAAAAGAGAGAAAATTAACACATTTAACAGCGAATGCTTGCGTCTGACTCCCGACAGATTACACACACGGGGCATTTATGTGAGTGATTATATTTCCATAAAACTGTTTGTCCTGCGCTTTGATGGCCTACCATAAAAGGGGATGGATGCGCCACACGGACAAAATATGCCACTGATCATAAAGATCTGACATTAGAACCGGCCAATCACTTTTGCTCTACAAAACTTCAGCACCAATGGCTTTTTAGATTAAATAGGAACTATTAAACATGAATAGCATTGTCTGTACAAGTGTTGCACTTTCTAATATGCCAATGACATTACAATACGTGTCGTTGATTTTGCAAATGCGAACAACTTATAATGCCTACATAAATACGCAATATAGACTTTGTTCCCCACACGTCCTTGTAAATTCTTATTAAATTAAGGTGACCAAACGTCCTCTTTTAACCGGACATGTCTACTTTTTGCTTCGTGTCCGGGGCGTCCGGCGGAGTAATATAAATTCAGGAAAGTGTACGGTTTTCATTACTTTTTGCGGGACCAATTAGCATGTGTTGAAATTAACTGACACTTTGCACAGAATACTACGATACGGTGCTGCCTGGATTGCGAATTTGTAACGTCTTAATCTGATTATTTTTCTTATATCTGGTCAAATTGTTTTCACCATCTTGTTTTCTGTGTTAAAGACTAGTTAACAGGTTAATGTATCAGTTTATTCTACTTACTTGAAGTAAATATAACAATTTGTTCTTATTAAGCCCATACATCTAAAGATTGGTCATTTTTAACCTAAATCAAGAAAAAGATGCTACCTATATTTAATACCTATTCTTGAATTAAGAACATTACAGACAAACAAGCTTTTTTAAAAGATTAAATACTAATACTACTAATTTATTATTTACAATAAGTCTGTTAAACTTATTTTCAGCCAGCTATTATTATTATTAATTTCAAGATTATTTTATTTCTTATTTCAAGAAATCTAAGTGAGTAGAATTTACTTGAAGCACTGGCAGATAATTTCATGTATTTCTAGTAGATTTACACTAAAAACAAGGGAATCTAATTAGTTTTAAGGAGGTTTTTGCAGTGTGTGATGTGTTCTCAGAGACTCTGCCCAGTGGCTGGTTCCGCTGTGATCAGTAACAGAGAAGACAGACGTCGGAGCAGTGTTCCATCGTCCCCCAAAAGAGCAAGTGCATCTTCACAAATAAGTTGCAAAAAAAAAAAAAAAAATCCCCAGATACCGCCCCAGTCGGTGGAAAACAATTTCAAAGAAACTTCATGCTTCTTATTTGTTGAGCAACCGAAAACTGCTGGGAAAGATCAGCCTAACAGCAAAATATGCATGGGTAGACAAGGAAGATAAAGAAGAAAAGCAGGGAGAAGAATAAAACAAAGATGAGGAAGAAAACGAAGGACCATAGTGACATTTTTTGTTTGTTAAATTAGTATTGTTGTGAGGCTCCTGTTTGATTTACATAATTTCAATGAGAGAAAAGAGCTTTTTTATTTAAGACGGATTTTCTACAAAAGAAGTATTATTATTAAGAATTGAAAAGACAGCTATTACTTTGTTTAAGGATGATTCGCTAATACAGAAGAGGTATTTTTTAAAATCATTATTCCACTCCAGTATTTTTACGTTATTATTTTAGGAATCATAAAGCCTGTTGAGTAACCCCTGAGAATTTGAATTTGTGTCTTAGCTATTATTTTGTTATAAAACTGGATATTCTATCCATACGAGGGAGGTTGAAATATATTAAAGTGATACGGCATCTTTCAGTGAACTTTGAGTATAATTTAAGTATCTGGAGGTCGAACCGAGTGTCATCTTTTTTGGAAATCAAAATATGGTCACCCTATTTTAAATTAAATTACTATTAGAATGGGAAAACATTTTCAAGAGTTTTCAAAATGACTTCCTTTATGACTTCACATGAACAATTCTGCAATTAGCTCTGACACATTTATTGGACAGAAAAAAATGACCGCGCAGAAGACAACAATGCTGTCTGCTGTTATTACGGCAAGTGTAAATTTGACATTTCACAACCCGTTTGGATTCTATAGCCCGTCATTGCTACACACACAATGTGCCTTTTCCTGTTTTGATTTTAAACACTGAACACTGAATCACCGTATACATAACAATTTATCACCGGGATAATATTGCTATGATGAAGTCTGCATGGATCAATATTAAAAGCCATGAAACGACTAAAGGTGTTAGGACAATTAGAAAACACAAGCCGCAAAACTGAGGTCTCTAGCAATACACAGAAGATTACTACATTGCTAAAGGGCACTGGCAGTTTATAGAGGCTTGTGAAACTGGCTAGAAAACATAAACGAATGTGTATTCTTGGATGAATCATGGCCTGAGCCAACGTGGAAAATATTGTGTTTAACTTTTATTATTTTTTTAAATTGATGATACCATTATAAAATGATGTTGGTCATTTGTTATATGTTCATGAACCAAACACCAAAACAAAGTGTGTGCAGAAAGACTGACAGCACAATAAAGGTACTGTTCCTATTTGAAAGAATGCTTCAGTTTCTGCTACGGCTCCGATTTTCAAACTAAACATGCACACTGTGTCTGCTAAACCGGTCATAAAAGGAAACCTCATTTCTTGTTTCTTTTTTCCCTATTCTCCCTGTCGTTCACCCCCATCTCTCCCATGCAGACAGCGTGGCCCCCGTGTAGCTGAATAATTCAGAAGACCACAAGTAAGTTGTAAAACGTAAAATGCAGTAAAAGTTTAACCCGGGTCAGATCTGCATGTCTAAAGCAAGTCTTTGAGAGCTGCTCATACCGCACCTCTATTTCCCATCTGGCGCAAACGACGAGGTTCACTTCTCCCTTCTCTGGTCCCAAGCACACATGCACGCGCGCGCACACACAAACACACCATTCTTTCCATAGTCTGTTTCCCTTCTCTGCCCATCCACCACAATGGTTGGTGCAATTTAAACCTTGAAGTCATTCACAAGTTTTGGTGCGAGCAATAAAACCATAAACATGTCTTTGTCTCCTACTTTGAACACAGGAAGCCCAAATTACCTTCGTGAATTTCCATCTTTTGTCCACACTCTTCCCACGAACGCTCAAATATTCTGCCCTGTCTTCCAGAGTAGCAGTTGCTCCTATGTGTATACTTTTATGAGGATGTTTCGAACGAGCGCGGCTGAGGCGAAAACATGCGAAAGAAAGTTCTCACCTTGCGGCCTCATCCAGGGAAACAGCTGTGTCGGGGAAGGACTCTGGTCGGTTCCGTCCGCGTCCTCGCTGCCGAGTCCCGGAGCGCCTCCCACCTTACAATCGCTGTATTGGACTAAATCTGCGTCCTGAGCCCCGAATAGCGTCTGCCTTTGCAGGGCGTCGTATCCGTAGAAGTTGCCGGATTCGCCGTGGCACGTCACCGCACAAGGACTCTGCTGGTACGGATTGCTGGGCAGTGTTGAGGCGCTGTGGTGATAGAAGTCCTGGATCTGTGGAGCGTGCTGGAAGGTGGCACCGGAGCCCGGACCGTAGACTACAGTGGGCCGGCTTCCAGCGAGGTCCTGCGCGAAGCCACACTCATAGTAATTCGGACGTAACGACTCGCCGCTTTTATATTTGGAAAAGAGTGAGTTGACGAAATATGAACTCATCTTTTTTTATTATTGTTATTATTTTAGGTTTTTTTTTTTTGTTCCGTCCGTAGAGTCGGCGTACAAGTGTCCGGTGGCTCTCAGTTGTGCTTCGGTTGTTTTCAGGCTGGAGAAAGAGCACCAACCGAGAGAGACGGAGGGGAGGGAGAGAGTGAGCGAGAGTCTGTTGTGGTGTTCCCCCTCACGGCCACAACTGACGAGCTGGTCTCGGTGACGACAAGCAGCCAGAGCGGGACCAGAGAATTCGACCGCCGCAAAAACAACAACTTTCACACCGATTCCATAAAAAATCCAGCGATGAGCAAACCAGAAATGGGGAGGCGGCGGAGGAAAGACGAGCGCGCATCACAATTCCGATGTTAGCGTTGAAAGCTGGAGCCCCGTCTTGCTCTCAAACGGCTTTTCTGTGATTTACTCTTCTGCAAATGACTTGTTTCATATTCTCTCTCGCCACACACACACTCGCACGTACACACACGCGCGCGCACACACAAACCCTCACTCTCTCTCCAGCCCCCCTCCCGATCTTCCTCTGTAGTATGTGTGTTTCAGGATAATTTGCATCTATTATCAGCTCTTCGTCCCATTGGCTTCTCCGTGCACGAACAAACATGCACGAGCGTGCGTGCGCACACTCACTCCACTTCCCCGCTGGCGTCGGCTGGCGCGCGTCTAATGCAAAGCGAGCGAAAGGATGGAGAGATCGAAGAAGAGGGAATGAGGCGGAGAATTGTGCGCGCGCTCGTGTTAATAAAAGTTTTTACCAACTGCACACATACACGGTGTAAAAAATATCATCGAAGGGAGATAAAATTGCTGTATTCTTTTGTCATTGCATCATTACGAACACCCCGCCCCCAATTATTGCCAAGCACTTATTTTCTCTCCCATGTGATAGCGCAAGTGGCTTCAGCTAAACGAGCTGCCGGGTCTGGACAGCGCATTCTGATCATTTTATAAATATGATCTTCATATACATGCAGGAATGGGGGTGTAATAAGCGGCTAGAAATGGCTGTAAACAGTTTAAGCAACTATAAAGTCCCATAAAGCTGACGGGGTAGTGTTTGCTTGTTTACGTCCTCGCAGCAGAGAAGCGCAAAGGGGGGTTATGAGCGCCCTTTTGCGAGAACGGAGGCCGTAAATGGCCTGAACCGAGCGAGAATACCAAGGCTTTTAATTCTCGTTTCGTCATGCAGATGTCGTCCCTCCTGTCTATGTGTAAGCGGTGGTCGAAGATGCTATTTAACGCTTTGTGAAGTTGGATGCATGGTTTTCGTTTAGATTGGTTGTTGCTCAACCCAAATACTGTATTGACGGGCGGTAAATTTATCAATAAAAACTTGAAATCATTCTTCAACATCTGAATAGGTTCAATATAGGCATCCGTGTCGGCGAATGTTGTGTTCCGTTCACTTGATTTTCCTTGTGAGAATGTGCTAGAATCAGTCAAAAGAGAAATTTGAAGATGTGATTATAGTTACCAAACAAGCACACATTTGAAATAGGTGCTAAAATCGTATACGTATTTTCACAAGAAAACAAAGTTTCATTTCTGTTATAGTAGGACTGACCAGAATACTTTCCACACTATTTCACGTGCATCATTATAAATACATCCATTCAGTTTTATTTTCGGGTTATTATAGGATTCTAATGTTTTCAGGTGCTTAAGACACGCATAGCAATATATGTTCGCTAATTTTTCTCTTCACTATGTCAGAAAAAAACTTAGATCAACCTAAAACAGAACACACGAAAGGAATTATTTGAACGTTCATTTCCTCTTAATTATTTCAATAATTAGTCATAGCGTATTTTACAGGCTTCTTTTGAAGACATATATCCAGTTAAAGTTCACCAGTGCACAATATTTTAAATAAATAAATAAATAAATAAATACAAAAGGGTTAATAATATCTACCTTGTGTTTGTTCATGGAGGTTATGATGTGTTAGACGTTCGCCAAATTTTAGCATGCAATCCGATTATTTCTCTAACGGTATAAGAGCGCCCTCAAGTGGATGACTAATGTTAGAGCCTGTATCAGAGGCCTGCCTCTTGACCAGTTTGTTAATTCCTCGCCGTACACAAAAATCGCTGCAGGGCCCAGAACGAAAAGTGAATTTGGGATGTGGCAAAATGGATTTTGCCATGTGGCATTTTTTTGCCATGTAGCAAAATGGATTTTTGCATGTGGCATTTTTTTGCCATGTGGCAAAATGGGATTTTGCTATGTGGCAATTTTTTTGCCATGTGGCAAAATGGATTTTGCCATGTGGCATTTTTTTGGGTATGTGGATTTTTTATTTTGGTATATTGCATTTTTCCCAGGCCATGCACGTCAATGCCATTGACGGCTATGCACTTCCAAATTTTCCATTCATTTCAAATGGCAGAAAAACATGTGTGGCTGTATTATTATTTTTTTTACCATAAACTTACCAGTACAGCGCATTGGCATTCAACAAGCACCCACATAAGGCTATGCCATTGACAGCTATGAACGTCTAAATTTTCCTTTCATTATGAATGGCAGAAATACCACATGGCAAAAACAAAACAAAACAAAACAAAACAAAACAAAACAAAACAAACAACTGCTCCAATTTTGGGTTAGCAATAGTAATTTGGGAATCAACATTTTTAAAAAATCAATTGTTCGCATTTACCAGAATTAAATTCTGTAAGCTGTAAAAATTTTAATCATCCTACGTAGTCTAATATTTGTCGATGATCATGATTGTGATAATTATTAATGATTCTATATTTTTCTAACGCATACTGTGCCATTATTTCGGATTTTAGAGAAATTATATGTGCACTCTGGCCCAGAGTTTACCTGGTGTTTTTTTTTTTTTTTTTTTTTTTTTTTTTTAAGTTAAAATTAGGAAAGAATGCTTTCATCCTGCATACAAAACACTTTCAAAATTGAGAGAAAAAGTCAAAATGAAGCCGGAGTGAAATCGAACATTGACTGCAATTTTGTTGTCATGAAAATATAAATAAAATAGACTAAGAATGTGCAACGACTTTATTTCTTTAAGTCATAGAAAATGTGAGACTTATTTCATACAAATTATTTACATTATTAAAATATTGTAACATGTAAATACATTACAGGTACGAATGCACTATGCATAAAATTAGATATACAAATATCTCTTCCGAAAACAATTATATTGGAATGATTACAAAATTTATTTTGGCAATGAGACATTTTACGTAGTTTAAATTAATTTAAATATATGTTTAGCGATGCCAATTGAATTATCTTTTTAATAAATCAACAATATAAATGCATGTTTATATAACTCACAAAAATTGTCGCGTTCCATTATCACGCGCGTTATTATTTGTATGTCCGTAAAATTATAGGCTAGAAACAGACTATAAAATTAAAAAAAAAAACTAAAAAAAAAACAATTGTTATTTGTTACCATTGTCTAAAGAGCCACGAAGCGCAGATCCTGAATTTTTGCAGCCTTTGAAAGTCGACGTGTATATAACCTCGGATGGTACACCTTTTGTTTCCTGAGTGCTAAACCGGATTTTGCTCCAGCCCAGTCCCTGTCGTGCCCTCTGGGCCGGAAGGTGAGCCAGCACACCCAGTGTTACAGGGTCTGCTGCTTTGGGTGTTTTTCTTGAGGGGTGGGAAGTTATTTTATGACCCGCGCTGTGAGGATGCAACTGAGGAAGGCAAAGAGAGGACTGACGGATACACCTACACAGAAACCCAAAACCAAGTGGCTTGCAAATAGCATATCCCAATGGAGCCAAAAAGCCGCAAAACCATGCACGAAACCCTCATCTGAAACAACGGAGAGAGGGAAAACGACTTTGTATTCCTTTGCCAAAGTTCTGACATAATATATTGTAACTAATGTTTATACCCTTAAAAATAATGAATACAGATTGTATGCTTATATAAGGTGGAATATATATTTGCTGTCTCCTGTCATTAATCTTGCCATCGCAAAATTGATCAAGAAGGGGCTCCGCGTTCGCTCTAATACTTCCAGTGTCGGTCTGTCTCCATACTGCCGCCTTCCCTTTTCTCTCGGCGTGTTTGCTTTACAGCCGTTTAGTTCTTAACCTTCAAAAATTTATACGCTATAAACTTTTATTGCCGTCATATCATTTTATTGCGGCACACCGCATTGAATTCCCTTTCTCTCTGCTCTCCTGCTCTTCTTTGCCGTCTTACTGTTTTTACGACAGACGGCGGCGGATTCTTCCAACCATCGAATGCTGCATCCCTCATCACCTTCACACCCGCCTCCTTTTTTTTTTTCTTAAAGACCCCCGGTGCGTGCTGTACTTCCTTCTCCTCCCGTGTTGTTTGTTTCCATCTTTGAATAAAGAAAGAGAACAAACAACGCAGCTGTGAGAAGAATGAATGGACACGAAATAGGGCAGGGCTTTCTTTATATGTCTTTTATAAGTTTAAATGTATTGTAAATATTGAAACCAGTAATATTATTTGAAATATCAAAAAAGCAATTTATTGGATAATGAAGGACGTGTATTAACAAAGACCTCATGTTCTGATCACACTTTAGATGGAGAATACCCCCCTCCCCCGCCCCACAAAAAAACAAAATCAAAAAATGCTTTTTTGAATTTGTTCGAGATGCCTGTACTTGTACTTCAGAGTGGGACTCGTTTAAGCTCAAAAGCCCAATGGAGCTCCACGTCACTGCATGTCTTCAGCAGAGAGCCACTATATGATTTATTAAACTCATAATGTTCTGCCCACTCCTATACTCATGAGATTTTTTACTCACAAGTTTTCCAACAAGAAACATTATATGGCATTCTCATACTGTTCTGTGAGGAAAAACTCATAGCAGTCTTAGGGTGCATTGGCTGCATATAGTCGCAATGTCAGGCCACGAACAGGCCATTTATTCACATGCTTTTACTGAAAGGGAGTTTGAGCCATGTAGGGTACATGTTTTGTTAAGTCAGGTTCTAACAGCACCGTATATGTATATATATACATATATATGGTGAAAAGCACAGACGAGGCTGAAAAAGCAGTTTCTGCTCTTGCACCCCTCTTTAAAATAAACTGCTGTATTTCAAGCCAAAATAACTTGTGTTTGATACAACAATATGTCTATATGCTGCCATAGCAGATTCATGGCGCATTAAGTCCCCGAACTGTTTTTAATTTGTCCGTTTTACCCTGGAAACCGCCATTTACAGATGTCGCGCAACCACTTTTGTTTCAACCCAGCCATAAAACGAAGGTAATCAATTTTATTTATCATTCAAAATGTCTGTCATTTTTAGCTTAGAATCATTAATTGATGTCTACTATTTCGTTTGAAAAAAAAAAAAAAAAATTTGTTTTGTTTTTCGGTCACATTTTCACCAATATTTTAGATGATAAATAATCGATCCAAACAAAGAAAAATTGAAAGAAAAAAACAATTAAAAGGGAAAATATATGAAAAAAATCTAGACCACTCCTTGATGTCTGCATTGCGACCCTTGTTATATTACCATGTTTCACCCATAAAATCCCCCCAAAAGTCCAGCTGTGGCCATTCAGAGGTGTGTCTTGACATTCAGTGATACATGCTACATGGAGTTTTTTGATCGAAACAAGGTAAGAACGCATTGATATCAGATTAAAATCATGGTGTCATTAATTCTGCTCTCACCTTCAGATTGGGTTTTGCGGTTTAATTTTTTTTTTAAATACCCTTCTGTTCCAAATTTGTCTTCCCCCAGAAAATTGAGATTTTAAGCTTTCCAATGATGTATCACAAATGCATATCGGACAATTTTGAGATCTGGCCAAATTGGGGGTCTCAGAGCGGAACTTCAAGGCACCTGAGTGTTTTCCGTCAAAATTGTCCTATATGTATGTGTGATACATCATTGGAAAGCTTAAAATCTCAATTTTCTGGGGGAAGAAACATTTTGAACAGAAAGGAAATTTTTAAAAAATGACAAAAATAAATAAACAGCAAAACCCTGGAGGTGAGAGCACGCGAGAGCATAATTAAAGACGCCATGATTTTAACGAGATATTATCCCGTACTTAGCTCTTTTCGATCCATAAACTCCATATAGCATGTATCACCGAGTGTCAAGACACAGCTGTGAATGGCCACACCCGGATTTTGGGGGATTTTATGGGTGAAACATGGTAATATAACAAGGGTCGTGATGCAGAAATCAGAGACATCAAGGAGTGGTCGATATTTTCATTTTCATACAGTATATTTACCCTTTAAATTTTTTCTTTTTTCTTTTTTTGTTTCGATTATTTATCATCTGAAATATTGGGGAAAATGCGACAGAAACGAAAAATAAATACATTTAAGCAATAGCTATGAGGTATGAGGTATGAGCTATGATCCATGACTTTTTTACAGAAGACATTTTTTTCATTGTGACATCATTTGTTTAAAAGTTTAAAATATGCAAGTGAATAATTTTTTAAAGTAGTTTTTTTTTTTTTTAACTAAATATTAGACACCAATTAATGATTCTAAGCTAAAAATGACTGACATTTCCAATAATAAATACGGTTAATTACCTTCTTTTTATGGCTAGTTTGAAACAAAAGTGGTTGAGCGAAGTCTGTAAACAGGGGTTTCCAAGGTAAAACGGACAAATTAAAAATAGTTCGGGGGCTTATTGAGCCATGAATCTGCTATGGCATCATATAGACATATTGTCCTATCAAACACAATAGTTCTTTAGGCTTATAATACAACAGTTTATTTTAAAGAGGAGTGCAAGAGCAGAAACTGCTTTTTCAGTCTTGTCTGTGTTTTCCGCCGTATATATGGCGGAAAACACTCAGGTTACTTGAAGTTCCGCCCTGAGACCGTGAATTTTGCCAACTTTCAAAATTGTCCGAAATGCATGTGTGATACATCACTGGAAAGCTTAAAATCTCAATTTTCTGGGGGGGAAAAAAATTTTGAACGGGAAGACATTTAATAAAAAATTTTAAAAAATGTAAACAGCAAAACCCTAATAGGAGGCGAGAACACACGAGAGCAGAATTGAAGACGCTACAATTTTAACAAGATATTATCGCATACCTACCTTGTTTCGATCCAAAAACTCCATGTAGCATGTATCATTGAGTGTGAAGACACAGTTGTGAATGGCCACAGCCGGATTTTTTTTTTCATTTTATAGGTGAATAATGGTGATATAGCAAGGGCCGAGATGCAGAAATCGCAGACAACAAGGAGTTGTTGAGATTTTCTTTTTCATATAGGTACCCTTTTAAACGTTATTTTTCAATTTCTTTTTTGCTCGGATCGATTATTTATCATCTAACATACCAGGGAAAATGCGACAGTAACAAAAAAAATACAATTAAGCGATAGTAATGAGGTAGATATCCATGACTTTTTTACAGACGCCAAATTTTTCATTGTGACGTAATTTGTTTAAAACTTTAAAATATGCGAGTAAATAACTTTTAAAGTCTTTTTTTTTTTTTTTTTAAACAAAAATTTAGACATTTGAATAAATATAATTACTTGCCTTCTTTTTATGGCTAGGTTGAAACAAAAGCGGTTGCGTGACGTCTGTAAACGGGGGTTTTCAGGGTAAAACGGACAAATTAAACATAGTTCGGAGGCTTAGTGCGCCATGAATCTGCTATGGCAGCATATAGACATTGTTCTATCAAGCTTGACAGTTCTTTTGGCTTAAAATACAGCAGTTTATTTTAAAATAGGGGTGCAAGAACAGTAACTGCTTTTTCAGTCTTGTCTGTGTTTTCCGCCATACATATATATACACACACACATATAACTTGAAACAACATGGACAATATACAATTTTCTGTTAAGCTGATTAAACTAATATAGGGTTGGCTGAAACAGGCAAAGTTAATATATTTAGCCCATTTCATATAAAAATGAGACAAAATAAAAATGCAGGCCTCTCAAATGATTTGTGCTTTATACAGGGGTGCAACTACCCATTCATGTTAGGGTATGCGAAATAAAAAATGGCACCCATCACCCTTCCCCACGTTCCAACCGGCCCTAAACCAGCAGACACACACACATTTTTTGTGGCATCTTTGCTGCTTTATTAGTATGTTAGTGATACAGCTGCAAGTTACTATTATATTTATAATCAATTAATCGGGTGATTAATTAAACGATTAATCGGATAAATGTCACTTTTTTTTTTCACAATTACCTTAACAATTTCACTTGAAGTTGTCTTAGGCGCATGTTGTAAGTAACAATGAAGACAAAAAGGATGACTATTTCCTTCAAAAATAACATTTCATTACAGATTTCTAATTTAACTGTAATCTACATCTGCACTGTTTTAACCACATGAAACTTGTTAAAGATTTTAGTAAAGGTTCTGAGTATAAAACATAAAAAATTATTTCTCAGTACACAAATCAGACAAAAGCCCTCATCATTCAAATTAAAAAGACAGTGCTGCTGATTGCCATTTTTATATTTATATTTATGTTATATATATATATTGAGACAATGACATATTTTCTTTAAACAAACCAAACTACAAAATCAATTAAGGAAGAGGCTGTAATGAATCAGTTTTCTTTATCAAACAGTTGTTCATCACTTTTTTATGGCAATTTACAGTTTGAATGGAAGTTTGTGACTTTGAGCTGTTATAAGAATGGGTTTATTTGTGTTGTTTATTTATAAAAACGAATGAAAAAACTTTACTATCTAACAGTAACTCAAGTGCCATTATGCTTCTCCAAAACACAATACAAATGGACACTTAAGACACTTATTAGAAAAATCGCTAACTAGCTTAGCGCTCCGTGCTAAGAAGTAACATCTCATCAACAAAGAATATAAAATTAGAAACAATACAAATGGCTTTATTTAGTGACCTCTGACGGAGGTAAACTGAATCTAATTACACACACGACTCAAGGCAATGCAACTGTCGTGTAAGTATGATTGATTCAGCAACTACACCTGACTGTAGCAGTGAACTCTCTCTCTCTCTCTTGCTCTAGTCATAACAAGCTATTCACTTTTCTAATATAAAAAATTTAAAAGTGTAAGTAAAAGAAAAAAAAGAAACATTAGTGGGAGTAATTTTGACTGGGGATTCCTTGTGACGGCGCCTCCTGTTGGCTCACGCCCATATGCATATGCATATATATCGCGAAGTGGCACTTCAACTTCAGATTGTTTTCGTTTTTTCCAAGGTTGTTGTTTTTCTATTGTTTTGCATTTAATCATTTACAATGATTGCATACTATTGCACACTAAAACATTTTTTTTAAGTAGTAAGTTTTGTAATGATATTTCTACTTGAATAATCAAGATTAATTCATTACAAAGCTTCAAATTAATTAAATGACCTTTTTAATTGAGTCCCATTCCTAATATATATACATTTATACACACGGATGTACGTACTTATATACATATACATCCCCACCAACACACACCCACAGACAAACAGTGTGTCTGAAAAGGCACCAAGAAACAACAAAAGAGTCAGTCAGATGCAGACCTTTCCAGACATTTTGCAGCATCGCGCCCCCATTTTGCTGCAAGCATTGTGGATTCTTTCTTCATGCTGTGACGAGTGACTGCATGCTTTTTATATAGCTACACAGAAAAGAAATTCCGAGGTGGTCAGGGTAGCGCGGAACCCAACGTAATGTATAATGAATGTATTATTATATTTCCTAATCACTGATTGGCATAGATGCATACATACGGTACTTATATAATTACATACATGTATAAATGATGTAACGAGGGAATATCATTGCGGTCACTGTACATGCACAACTGAATTAGAAATAAAAACACAACTGCCCTTTTTTTACGGTCACATTTTGCTTTGTGATGTGTGGGAGCTGGAACATGTGCTCGCCAAAAGTATTGGCACCCCTGCAATTCTGTCAGATAATGCTCAATTTCTCCCAGAAAATGATTGCAATTACAAATGCTTTGGTAGTAATATCTTCATTTATTTTGCTTGCAATGAAAAAACACAAGAGAGTGGGAAAAAAATTAAATCATGATCATTTTAGACAAAACTCCAAAAACGGGCCAGACAAAAGTATTGGCACCCTTTGAAAAATCATGCGATGCTTCTCTAATTTGTGTATTTAACAGCACCTGTTACTTACCTGTGGCACATAACAGGCGGTGGCAATGACTAAATCACACTTGCAGCCAGTTAAAATGGATTAAAGTTGACTCAACCTCTGTCCTGTGTCCTTGTGTGTACCACACTGAGCATGGAGAAAAGAAAGAAGACCAAAGAACTGTCTGAGGACTTGAGAAGCAAAATTGTGAGGAAGCATGGGCAATCTCAAGGCTACAAGTCCATCTCCAAAGACTTGAATGTTCCTGTGTCTACCGTGCACAGAGTCATCAATAAGTGTAGAGCCCATGGCAGAGGAAGAAAAACAAGGCCTTCAGAAAAAGAACACTGTCCCCGCAGTCAAACATGGCGGAGGTTCCCTGATGTTTTGGGGTTGCTTTCCTGTCTCTGGCACCGGACTGCTTGATCGTGTGCATGGCATTATGAAGTCTGAAGACTACCAACACATGTTGCAGCATAATGTAGGGCCCAGTGTGAGAAAGCTGGGTCTCACTCAGAGGTCACGGGTCTTCCAGCAGGACAATGACCCAAAACACACTTCAAAAAGCACTAGAAATAGGTTTGAGAGAAAGCACTGGAAACTTCTAAAGTGGCCAGCAATGAGTCCTGACCTGAATCCCATAGAACACCTGCGGAGAGATCTAAAAATGGTAGTTTGAAGAAAGCACCCTTAAAATCTCAGAGACCTGGAGCAGTTGGCCAAAGAAGAATGGTCGAAAATTCCAGCAGAGCATTGTAAGAAACTCAGTGATGGATACCGGAAGCGGTTGTTCGCAGTTATTTTGTCTAAAAGTTGTGCTAACAAGTATTAGGCTGAAGGTGCCAATACTTTTGTCCGGCCCATTTTTGGAGTTTTGTGTAAAATGATAATGATTTTTTTTTTCATACGCTTTTGTGTTTTTTCATTGTAAGCAAAATAAATGAAGATATTACTAGCAAAGCATTTGTAATTGCAAAAATTTTCGGTGAGAAATTGAGCATTATCTGACAGAATTGCAGCGTTGCCAATACTTTTGGCCAGCAGTGGATGCTCGTAATGTACCTGTTTGATAAAGTTACAACCACCTTCTTTGTCTGTGTCACTGCAGCTGTTTGCCGAACAGCCAGTGAGTAGGATTGGCTTATTGAGTTCAGAATTGTGCAAGAGAGCTTATTTATACACTCAAAGAAGAATATTCTCTGCTTATTAAATTATTAATGCTGAAGCGCAAATAAAAGTGCAGGAAGATGGCTATGCACTCACTGGAGAGAGAGAGAAAACTGAATAGAGAGAAAGATTTGAAAGCGAGAATATAGGTGAGACATATTGGCCATGTTGGCTCAGGTTAAAACATCTATTTTACCCGTGTTGGAACTTGGACGATAATATGATGATGATGAAGCATGCTACAGATCCAAAACATGGTAGACATGATGGATTTTATTAGTAATTTAGAGAAAATGCAGCATGTTTGAGACAAAGGAAGTTTTAATGATTTTGTTGCTGCGACAAATTCATTGACGTTGGTATGCTTTTACTATTGGTTGAGCGCGGGCTGCTGTCTTGACGGTATAATCGACGTGAATAAGGATATTGCATTGCTTTATATAGCCACATCTGAAATTATTGGTACCTCCCCTCCCCTGGGATGCCGACAATATATCTTTTCTCGGTGAGCCTTTTTAAAAACAACTTCTTAATTCAAAATGAATGTGTATTGTTAGAGAGGCTGCCCTGAGATTTACTGTGCCATGTGTCAAAGCAAACCACCCCTCTCACACACACAGTGTGGGGTGAAGCATCTTGCAGTCACTGTTCTCAGGCTGGAAGGAGGCCTGCAGCTGCAGAGTAAAGGCTGTCTGGATTTAATGAAACCCCGACCCTGCTATAGACCTCAGTGAGGTATCACAATCATCTGCTGTCCTGTGCACAGATGGTTTATGAGATAAGCTTTGTGTGGACCGGAGCAAATCAGCTCAAAGGCTGCAGCCCCATTGGTCGAGCCTTAAATTGTGGGGAAACATAGTCTGTGTTGTTCACCAACATTGTTACACTTCTTTTTGACACACACACCCACGCACGCACACACACACATGCACACACACCAAACAAACAAGTATTAGAATTTCTTGTTCATTTTAATGCCTGGGACCATTGAGGGGTGTCATAAGCAGACGTGGGTAGAGTAGTTTTACTCAAGTAAGGGTAGCGTTATTTCAAAATAATGTTACTCAAGTAAAAGTAGTCATCCAAAAATTTACTCAAGTAAAAAAGTATTCGTTGAAAAAAATACTCAAGTCATGAGTAACATTGTCAGTAACTTGTAACGCGTAGCAGGGCAGGATGCGTGGATATAAGGTAAAAAAGGGAGCAGACTTCCACTTATTTTCTTTTAATACACAAAAAATAAATAAATCCAGCTCAACCACTTGTCACTCGGGAGTGCAACAGTGGTCACAATTGACGCCACCAAAAAGTGAGTAGCGACTGAAGAAAAAGACGAACGTGAATAAAGAGATGCCACTGCGTGGTGGATGTCGTAAGGAACAAAAGAGAAAGACAGAAGTGACCATTACAACCTGCTTGAGTAGTATTGTCAGTAACTGCTTACAATTTCAGATTGTTTTTTTTTAAATAATAGCACCGGTATATTTTTTTCTCTACACAACTTAATCAATATGAACTGTTGTTATTATACTGTACTTTAACATATTACATAACCACATTAAGCCAAAGAAATACAAACAAACAAACAAAAAAAAAAAACATTCACGCGAGAGAAAAAAAATCTACAGAAATTAAAGTGCCGGCGACAGTTTAGTGGCATTCCCGGTGGACAAGAAGCATTGTCAGCCACAAAATGCAAGCCACCTCTGTATTAAACATGTGCTATGATCCCAGTATTTGACATAATACAAAACACAATGTTTACTCACCGCCTCGTAAGTCCAATGGTCCCACTGTTGTCGGGCTTGTTTTGGCCAATTACGGAGTGAACGACGCCCGAAAAGGCTCACACAACTCTCCCTAGTGCAGCAACAAAACCCTGCTGCACATTTGGCTGGCGTGATGCAAAAAATTAGCTGAATCCGCGGTCCACTTGCATGCTATAAAGCAATTCTGTATTGTGAGATGCTGACCCAGGTGACGTCACATTCACATTCCTCCTCAAAACAGGAAGTTATTCATTTTCATGGCGCGGAATTAAAAAATGGAATAAATAAAACGATCGCTTCCACACACATCCAAGCCGCCCATTTAATTCAGGAGCATAAAATTATGAAACTAAAAGGATCATATTGCCGATTTTCCGTGGTCAATCAGTGGTAAATAAAAACCGTGTGTCAGGGACGTGGGGCAGGCAGGTGGTGTGGACCTGAATGCAGGGAAACAAAAAACGCAGCAAGGCAGGTGGCCGTGAACTCAAAAAATGTTTTAATAATAACTAACAAAATCACAAAGTACAACCAAAAGGACTAGGGATCAAAAGGGCAATGTTCAAACAAAAACTTACTTTATCGGAGGGTTTAGTACACGAGGGCTTGGGCAGGACTTCGTCTTTGACTCAGACAATGACGCAACAAGGAGTGAAAAGAAACTGGGAGCTTATATACACACACAGACAAAGGGTAACGACACAACGAGGAACAGGTGAGCACAGGAGGATGCAGATCGGAGGATACACTGGGAGTAGGCAGAACAGGTGAAATCAATGGGCAATCACAGGGACAAGTCACACTAGGAGAAAACCAACACAAAACCTAACACCGGGAAACAGATTAAAATCCGCGCTTTCGAGTCACGTTGAAGCCGACGCTCTATGTCAAATACGTTTACGTCTTGATTGCTTGGAATTGATTGCTGTTTCTGACATCATTTAGGCTGAGCAAAGAGGACTTAAAGCCCAAATTTGAGTGTTACAAAGCTTTGGAAACAAAGAAAACTCATTTATCAAAGTCGGCTCTATTGTCCTTTTGCCATTACGTGACAAAGGAGAATATGGTTTTAGCATTTTTTTAGACTTGTCTAAAACTTTTGACACCATTAAGATTGACATCTAAATCAATAAATTACAACACTAGTATGATATTCTTTACCTGTGTGTTGGTAAACAATACATGGTGTTGTCTACTTTAGCGCTAGACTCGTTTCACAGATACTAGTTAAAAGACATTATTATGTTTGCATTAATAATTCCAAATCATCATACAAACCCATCAGTCATGGTGTTCCCCAGGATTCCATCTTAGAGCCGCTTCTCTTCGTCTTGTACACAAATGTTTTTTTTCATTCCTCACCGACTACTACTACTATTACTACCACTACTACTAATACTACTAAACTACATAAGTATTATTTGCCGAGGATACACACAAGAACCCAAAAACATTTGAAAAAAATCGTATGTCGTTGTTTTTCAGTTCGCAATGTGTTAGTGGGTTGATGGGGATGTAAGATGATCCTGCCTACTGTCGCGGCTATTTGTCGCGATGAGCTCAACCGTTCAGCCTATATGGTTTGAGCTGATCATGAATAATGAAGACGGGCAAAGACAAAAGTTAAAACGCAGACAACATACAAGAGGAAACTTTATTTGGTCACCTTTCATGGTGTGTCTGTGTGTAAAAGGTTCACCAATGCCATCGCAGATGGAGAGAGTCTGCTACAAAGAACTAGGGCTGCAGCTATCGAATATTTTAGTAATCGACTGAAAATTCTATCAATTAATCGAGTAATCGAATAAAACTTTTTTTTTTTTTTTTTAGGTAAAGAGCAATTATAAATATACATGAGAAAAACAGACATTTTATCCAATATTGAACAATTTTCAGTCAATCAATGTCTTTATTTTCGATGCACATTGTTGAAAACAGCCAACAATTGCATCTCAGATGTGACTAGGGGAAAAAAATCACTAATTTCACTCAAGAAACTTCTAGATCTTATTAAAAAAATATTTCTTACCTAAAAATGTAATTACGCTTGATAACACACATCACTTGAAAGCTATGTGTTTTTCCCACGTGTTTCAATTGAATTCCCATTTGTGTCAAGCTATTTTTTGTTCGAGTTAAGTTTTAAGTTAGTCTAAACTGTAAGTCTTGATAGGATTTTGAGTTTTTGCAGTGTTCAAAATAAATGTATGATACCTGCTGTATTGGAGCACACTGGGAACCGGTGCTACTTGGTGTTTTATTCAGCAATGACTACAGAGCTAAAACTGACAGTTAGCTTTATTATGTTTTATTTTTACACCCTCATCACTCTACAGCCCTGTGTTTTTACAGATTAAATAAAGCCTGTATGTAAGACACGTTAGCCACGCATAACCGGCAGACATCAATAGAAACCTAGCCCTCCGAAGGGCTAACGTTACATGAGCAAGTGACAATAAAATTATATTTATTAGCGCTGAGAAGTCTATTGCTTAAAGATGGCGGCTGTTTACTAACGCTCCCCAGACGCGACTGAGTCTGTCATTTCGCATCTAGTCCTAAATGCATGCGATATCTATGAGACACATCGGACACTACCTGGTACCTCACTAGCATCATGGTGGCGTAGTTTTTAGCAACGTCGGCGTAGTTTGTAGCGGCTGTCAGCTGCAGTAAGTTTTTTTTTTTTTTTCTTTTATTGCTTGTTCCTCTCCGCACGTGACGTCAGCGCATTGTCCCTCATTAAAAGTAGTCCGGGCAAAACGTGATGCTTAGAGCTGGCAAAATTAAACGATTCCTCGAGGTGAATAAAATTACTTGGATCAGTTTTTAAACTCGAGTTACTCGAGTTGCTCGAGTATTCGTTTCAGCTCTACAAGGAACTCCACTTTATTTCTTTGCTGTCAATGGTAGGATACTTGTTTGAAATTAAATGTTCTACACATGTAAAAAACATTTGGTTGAAGACGTCGTTTGTAACCAAACACACCAGTGAGCACTTTCATAAACTAAATGCAATGATAAGCTTTGAGATCATTGGGGCTAATGTGATGCGGGCACAAACGTTGGTCTTTGAGAAGCTGGACTCGTCCAACCACAACCCTTCCACTTTTTCCTACAATCTTTGTCTTTTGGAAACTAATGTTGGCCTACCTTGCTCTTTTGATTTTTTTTTGACCGAAAAGTGCATCTAAAATGGGATGACCATATTTTGATTTCCAAAAAGCAGGACACTCTTCCTGGCCTTGATATATTTACATTTTACCCGAAGTTTACTCAAAGATGCCTTATCACTTTAATATATTTAAAATTCTGGATAGGAAAATTGAGATTTATTTTAGCTTTCAAACACATTTTTTCTTTGATTGATTTTTTTTGTTGATTGAACAATAAAGAAAAATATACCTCCCTCCATATGATTACATGGAGGTAACCTCATCATAAAAGTGCCTGTGACAGCATATATATTTTTTTAAATAGCATTATTATGTGAATTAGAATAATATTTTGAGACGATTCGACTATATACTATTTGGCAAAGCGCAGATGATGATAAATTTGTCTTTTAATCTGTCGTTTAGACACACTGCCATTCTAGAGCTCTTGCGTCCTGAGCTGGATGATGATGTCGGCAGGGTTATGATTTCATCTGATATAGAATTCGGCCCATTGAGGGGGAAGATTTAGAACGAGGAAAATACGACAAAGTGCAGCAAAATGTCATCATTGTTTCAACCTACTACTCCAATATTTTTACAGGATATTCTATTTAAAGTGTTTTTCCCCAATTGCTTAATAAATGGTATGGTCATGACAAATAACAAGTTTGTGCTAAAAGGAATATGAAATATTAAAAATGCATTTATTCCGTACGACAGGGCAAAATTACAGCATAATGGTCAAAACTTCTTCCTCTCCAGAACGATATTTTATGCTACCAGAGTTAGTCCGGCTTTTTTCATTTCCCTGCTCCGGCTTCGGAGATGGAGGAAAGAGCATAAACAAAACAGGAGGCGTGACAGCTAGCAGACATGCTAATCTGAACCGAGCAGCTTTTCCAAGTCTTAGTCTCGCCTTTCGAAAACGAAAAATCACACAAAACTACCCCGACTCATGTCACACACGGCGGCAGTGTTTATTTTCTTCACCGATCAGCCAGCCCCCAGCGGCGAGCAAGTTACGGCTCGTCGTTCTGCTGTGCCCCGGCGGGCAGGGAGTGCATAGCGCATTCTCGGTGGACAAACCGGCAGACGTCGGAGTGGGGGGCTGCTTGGAGCCAAGCTGAGGAAAGTGCGATGTGGGTGGGCACGTGAAGAGGACCAAGGGGAGTGGAAGTCTACACAATCGAAAACCGGGGACTAGAGCGGGGAGCTGCTCGGCGCCAAGCCGAGAAAGGCGCTCTGTAGGCGGGCACGCGAAGAGGACCAAGCAGGGTGTGCGACAAGCCGCTGGTCGTCGGCCGTGTGGCCTTCTTGGTGGACAGGGAGTATTGTCACCCACAAAATGCAAGCCACCTGCTTATTAAAACGTTTGCCGTGATCCCATAGTTGACATAATATAAAACACGAAGCTTACTCACTTCGTTGTCCGTCCAACTGTTCCTTGGTTGACGGACTTGATTTGGCCATCGCAGTGAACAAGGATCTTTTGGAAATCCAAAAAGCCTCACGGCACTCTCCCTCGGTGTAGCAACAAAAGCCTGCAGCACATTGGGCTGGCGTGACGCAAAAAATAAACAAATTATGCCGCAAAATCAGTTGAATCCGCAGTCCTTCTCCATGCTATATAGTAATGGCTGTATTGTGAGATTGTTACCCAGCTGACATCACATTCGCCTTCTTCCTCAACCCGAGACTCGAGCCGGAAGTCACTGATTTTCATGGCGCGGGATTTTAAAAAATTGAATAAATATATCGATCGCTTCCACACACATCCAAGCGGTCCATTTCATTCAGGAGCATAAAATACCGCGTGTAATATGAAATAAACATGTTTTTTTTTGTGTCACAGGCACTTTAACATAAAGCACACAAAAAAAAAATACAGAGCAATTTTGATGTTTTGAAAATGTTGTTTCTGAAACATTTCATGTTAATGAAAGCTTTTTCTTTTATCTAAACGGCACATCGAAAAGTTTATATTGATGAGAAGCACAGAGAGGAAAATTACTGTCATAATAAGGCACAGTGTGTAGTCACTAGGTCACAGCATAGACTTCATAATGTATTGATGGGACACGGGGCGAGGGGCCAATTCACAGGGGGCCTATCTCCGTCAAAGCTGACCGAGTGGAAAAACAGACAAAAAACTTTTTTCCCTTGAATAAATGCTTAAATACCTGAATTCTTATAGATATGGTCGTAAAACAGTCTCGATTCTTGGTTAAAAGCAAAAAAGCCGTGCAGTTAACATTTATTTTATGCAAATATTGCGAACCATGAGGCTAGTCAGTAAGGAAATTAGCGGCCACCATATGTAAACAAAGAACTTTTTCTGTTGAAAATTCTTGTGAATAAATCCCTTAAATCCCTGAATTCTTTATAGATATAGACGTAAAACAGTCTCAGTTGGTTAAAAGCAAAAAAAAAAAAAAAAAAACAGGTAGCATTTATTTTACGTAAATATTGCGAACTATGACGCTAGTCAGTAAGGAAATTAGCGGCGGCCATATGTAAAAAAATCTATTTCCTTTGAAAATTCTTGTGAATAAATGCATAAATCCCTGAATTCTTTATAGATGTGGGCGTAAAAGAGTCTTCATTCTTGGTCAAAACAAAAAAAATGTGCAGGTAGCATTTATTTTACGTAAATATGTTGAATGACGATGCTAGTCCGTAGCAGTTAATTTCTCCCATTGATTTTTTTCACAACATTTCAAAATTAGGGCTGTCAAAATTATCGCGTTAACGCGCGGTAATTAATTTTTTAAAATAATCACGTTAAAATATTTGACGCAATTAACGCACATGTCCCGCTCAGACAGTATTCTGCCTTTTGGTAAGTTTTACAGCAAGGCTTTTTGTGCTGTCTAACAGCGAACTCTTGTGGTCTCTTTGCGACATGGTTTATTGTTTTCTTGCCAGTTCAATATGGCTGCACGACGTCTCGGGCTGACGCCTACGTTGTAATGTTTTGCTTATATGATCTTTGGACAAGATTTGTCCGTAAGTATGGTTGTTATAAAGAATGTACATATTATGTTAGTAAGCGAAATGTTCTATTTTTTTGTATGAGACGCTTTTTGTTTATGTTTAGTGAACCTGTATAGCGTGCTAAGCTAACGTTGTTGATAATGCAATGCTTGTGTACTTTTTTTTTGTAGTTTTACGACGGTCTAGAGAGGACAATGGTTTGAGGCTATTTTATTAATAAATCAGATGAAAAAGGAAGAAGTCTGATTATTAAGGCGTCGTTCACTAGCTGTCTAGCTTTGGAAAAAGTAGACGCTTCGGAGTGAGGACAGCATAGACAGATTTAAATGACAGTAGAGTGAAATGCCCACTACAGTCACTTTGTACCGTATGTTGAATGTATATATCCATCTTGTGTCTTATCTTTCCATTCCAACAATTTATTTTACAGAATATATATATAATTTACAGAAAAATATGGCATATTTTATAGATGGTTTGAATTGCGATTAATTGCGATTAATTACGATTAATTAATTTTTAAGCTGTAAGTAACTCGATTAAAAATTTTAATTGTTTGACAGCCCTATTCAAATTGCATGCATGATACGAAAAATATGATGATTACCTTGAATCCTCAAACAAACTTGTGAGACAATCCTTCCTGTTTGTATGCAGTACAGCTTTCGTACTTTTTCAACAGAAATCCAGAGTTAGATCGCTGCATGTGACCGACTGCTAATAAATGAAGCGGATTGCGGGGCGGCCCCCTTCGGGAAGGCGTGATGCAGTGAATGGGGAATGTGTCGTGTCAATACATTATGAAGTCTATGGTCACAGATTTTAAATCAGCATGTTTGAAGACAAATTTGACTTACAAAATGATTGCAATCACGTCACTAACCAGGTATATGACAAACTTCGACTAGGTCACACACTCAGTCTTCCAAATTCAGTAGCCAAAACAGAGACAATCTCAGTCACTCCGCAAGCTCCCAATGAAAGGGTGATGATGCCACAAATGAATGTGCCGTTCATTTGTGTGTGGGGGTTGCGATGTTTATGGCTTTATGACAGTCTTTGGTGTTGCAGCCAAACCGACGCCCCTTTCCTCTAAAAGTGCTATGTGCAAGCGAGGAGACACATCTTTCAAACACATGCTGGTTCATCCTCTCCCCCTTACTTGCGGTCATCTGTCGCGATACGTCTTTCGTATCCCCCTCATTTCCTACCATAGATACCAAATGAAACCTGGTTAGGAACTGAAATTGGAACAGAGTTATTTTCATTGGCCTTTTCAATTTGCTGCAAAGCATTTGTGCCGTTTCTTAAGTTTGTTAATGGAAATCCCTGGTTGTTTACAAACCTCACACTCGATCCATTTTCATTTCTTGTCAGATACCGGGTAAGGCAATCAGCGGAAACAATTTCAGTAATTAAGTCTCTTCTTTAATTGAAATCCAGCATTAAGCACAAAATGACAACACTGGAAAAAGAATCGATGATAATGTTCATGAAAGGACTTGAGTGGTGAAGTAAGATGCTTGTCAACCTTCACCATGGATAACATTTGCTAGATTGAATACTATAAGATCGAACACATCCGGCGGAAAACACACAAGGCTGAAAAAGCAGTTTCTGCTCTTGCACCCCTCTTTAAAATAAACTGCCGTATTTAAGCCAAAAGAACTGTTGTGTTTGATAGAACAATATGTCTATATGCTACCATAGCAGTTTCATGGTGCATTAAGCCTTCAAACTATTATTAATTTATCCGTTTTACCCTGGAGACCCCCGTTTACAGATACAGCGCAACTGCTTTTGTTTCAACCCAGCCATAAAAAGAAGGTAATTAATTATATTTATTGTTTGAAATGTCTATCATTTTTAGCTTGGAATCATTAATTGATGTCATATATTTAGTTTTAAAATAAACGACGTTATAAAATTATTCACCCGCATATTTTAAACTTTTAAACGAATTAAATGGTAAAATGGTAAACAGTGTTTTACTTATATAGCGCTTTTCCACCTTTCAAGGCCCTCAAAGCGCTTTACACTGTATCGCCATCCACCTACTGGTGACGCAGCACCAGGAGCAACATGGGGTTCAGTATCTTGCTCAAGGATACTTAGAAAAGTTTATCAGGCGTGGGTTCGTAAGAAGCATTTCAAGGTCCTGGAGTGGCCTAGCCAGTCTCCAGGTCTCAACCCCATCGAAAATCTGCGGAGGGAGTTGAAAGTCCGTGTTGCCCAATGACAGCCCCAAAACATCACTGGTCTAGAGGAGATCTGCATGGAGGAATGGGCCAAAATACCAGCAACAGTGTGTGAAAAGCTTGTGAACAGTTACAGAAAACATTATTGCCAACAAAGAGTACATAACAAACTATTTAGATGAACTTTTGGTATAGACCAAATACTTATTTTCCACCATGATTTGCAAATAAATTCTTTAAAAATCAAACAATGTGATATTCTGTTTTTTTTTTTGGTTTTTTTTCCACATTCTGTCTCTCATGGTTGAGGTTTACCCATGTTGACAATTACAAGCCTCTCTAATATTTTCAAGTGGGAGAACTTGCACAATTAGTGGTTGACTAAATACTTATTTGCCCCACTGTACATCATAACTATCGCTTAATTGTATTTTTTTTATTGTTGCATTTCCCCCGATATTTTATATGATAATCGATCCAAATGAAGAAAAAAAAAAAAAAAAAAAAATTTTTTAAAAGGGGTAAAAATTTGAAAAAAAAAATCTCGACCCCCCCTTGATGTCTGCAATTTCTGCATTGCGACCCTTGTTATATAACTGTGTTTCACACCCAAATAATCCTCCCCAAAAAAGTCCAGCTGTGGCCATTCACAGCTGTGTCTTGACACTCAGTGAGACATGCTACAAGGAGTTTTTGGATCGGAACAAGGTAAGTACGCGATAATATCTTGTTAAAATCATGGTGTCTTTAATTATGTTCTCTCATGCTCTCACCTCGCGTTAGGGTTTACAGGTTTAATGTTTTTCTTTTTTTTTTTAATGCCCTCCTGTTAAAAATTCCCCCCACCCAAACCATCACTGCCCCACCCCCCCAAAATTGAGATTTTAGGCTTTCCAATGATTTATCACACATGCATATAGGACAACTTTAAAATTTGGCCAAAGTGGGGGTCACGGTGAAGAACTTGAGTGTTTTCCCTGAGTGTTTTCCGCCATCCATATTTGACAAACAAGTTAAAATGCTGGCCTGGGAATGTAAATATGAAAAGATCGAAGACAACATTTAGAAGAAATTTAACATAAAATTGAAAAATTTGGATTAAATATATCTTGTCCAACTTTCAATCAAATCGTCATAAAAGCACGACTGACTAGAGAACAGTTTAAATTCACAAAGACAATTAAAACAATCAGACAATTTAAAAAAGGGAGTTAGGGTGAATCTAGACAATTGAATTCATTCTCAAAAACAAAATCCTCTCCTGTTTTGTACAATAAATTAGAAAAAAAAAACATTCTCAAACAGCTTCAATATGGTAATTTTTTTCAAAGCATTTCCCTCTGGAAGTTCCACAACTTAGTGAACAAAACTAACAAGCATAAGAGCGATTTGAGGCATGCGCAAACAATGTAAACATTTGAACCTGAAATAGAACGTGATGCTTTGCATCAAGTGTCTAATAGAGCACTTCCCATTGTGAAGACTTGTAATGGACAAGAGGCTTGTCTTCGATGCCGACGTCTTGTTTATGGCCAGCTCATAAAACTGCCACTGCACGCCATTTAAATACGATGACACTTCAAATATCATAAAACAAGATGACCTTCTAACATGGCCTTTTTCATCAACTCTCAGATCAATAAAACTGTACATAAACCTAGTGTACTGTATGTTTTGTCGAATGATGTTGACATAGTACATGGACCCAAGTGATGACTTCATCAGAACGAGAACATGGATACAGAGATTTAAAAACATTTTTTAAAAGCAGTTGAATGTTTTATTTTAAAATTACTTGCATAGCAGATGCAATGTATTAAATGTATAAAAATAGAACATGTTTTTTAAAATGCGACAGCGATGTTGAATAAAGTTCCTTTCATTTTTTTCAATGTGTATTTCATCAGTCAGCGTCTACTTTGACCGAAAGGCCCAAAATATTTCTACATAGTATGGGACCTGGGCAGAGCAAAGATTGCTGCAATAAATATGTGGCCCACAAATATTCAATTACTGTATTTTCCATACTACAAGGCGCTCCTAAAAGCCTTCAATTTTCTCAAAAGCAAACAGTGCGCGTTATAAACCGATGTGCCTTATACAGTCCGGGCCAAAAGTATTGGCACCCCTGCAATTCTATCAGATAATGCTGAATTTCTCCCAGAAAATGATTGCAATTACAAATGCTTTGGTGGTAGTATCTTAATTTATTTTGCTTGTAATGAAAACATACAAAAGAAAATGGAAAAAAAATAAAAAATCATTATCATTTAACACAAATCTCCAAAAATGGGTCCGACAAAAGTCTTGGCACCCTTTCAAAAATCATGTGATACTTGTCTAATTTGTGTAATTAACAGCACCTGTTACTTACCTGTGGCACATAACAGGTAGTGCCAATAACTAAACCACAATTGCAGCCAGTTAAAATAGATTAAAGTTGACTCAACCTCTGTCCTGTGTCCTTGTGTGTACCACATTGAGCATGGAGAAAAGAAATAAGACCAAAGAACTGTCTGAGAACTTGAGAAGCAAAATTGTGAAGAAGCATGGGCAATCTCAAGGCTACAAGTCCATCTCCAAAGACCTGAATGTTCCTGTGTCTACTGTGCGCAGTGTCATCAATAAGTGTAAAGCCCATGGCACTGTGGCTTACCTCCCTAGATGTGGATGGAAAAGAAAAATTGACGAGAGATTTCAACGAAAGATTGTGTGGTGGATAAACAACCTCGACTAACATCCAAATAACTTCAAGCTGTCCCGCAGTCCGAGGGTACAACAGTGTCAACCCGTACTATCCATCGGTATCTGAATGAAAAGGGACTCTATGGTAGGATACCCAGGAAGACCCCACCTCTGACCCAGAGACATAAAAAAATGCCAGGCTGGAGTTTGCCAAAACTTACCTGAGAAAGCCAAAAACGTTTTGGAAGAATGATAGAGCTTTTTGGGAAAAGGCGTCAACATACAGTTTACAGGAAAAAAAAACAAGGCCTTCAAAGAAAAGAACATGGTCCCCACAGTCAAACATAGCGGATGTTCCCTGATGTTTTGGGGTTGCTTGGCTGCCTCTGGCACTGGACTGCTTGAATGTGTGCATGGCATTATGAAGTTTGACGACTACCAACAAATTTTGCAGCATAATGTAGGGCCCACCGAGAGAAAGCTGGGTCTCCCTCAGCGATCATGGGTCTTCCAGCAGGATAGTGACCCAAAAAACACTTTAAAAAGCACTAGAAAATGGTTTGAGAGAAAGCACTGGAGATTTCTAAAGTGGCCAGCAATGAGTCCAGACCTGAATCTTGTGGAAAGTTCTGAAAATGGCAGTTTGGAGAAGGCACCCTTGAAATCTCAGAGACCTGGAGCAGTTGGCCAAAGGAAAATGGTCTAAAATTCCAGCAGAGCATTGTAAGAATCTCATTGATGGATATCGGAAGCAGTTGTTCGCAGTTATTTTGTCTAAATGTTGTACTACCAAGTATTGGGCTGACGGTGCAAATACTTTTGTCTGGCCCATTTTTTGAGGTTTGTGTAAAATAATAATGATTTAATTTTTTTCCCAATCTTTTTTGTGTTTTTTCATTGCAAGCAAAACAAATGAAGATATTACTACCAAAGCATTTGTAATTGCAATCATTTTCAGGGAGAAATTGAGCATTATCTGACAGAATTGCAGGGGTGCCAATACTTTTTAACCAGCACTGTATGAGTAAAGCTTTAAAATAGGCTATTCATTGAAGGTGTGTCTTGTAATGCGGTGTGCCTCATAGTTTGGATAATGCGGTATTGTTTTAGTACACAATGTCCAACTAATGAAACATTGATAGTTTATAATTTATGACAGTGAGTGCCTGCTGCATTAAATGAAAAGCGAGCTGATAAGATTTTTTTTTTTTTGGAAGATCTTTTTAACTCTATGGTTGAAAGAAGATTTAACACTCTAAACGTGGTCATTACAAAGACTAGACCGAGAATATGTATGTCCATAATGGAATTCTTTGAAAAGCAAAGTGTCATGCAAGAGATAGACGCTGGCGTTAGCATGTCTGCATGAAGGTGTGTGAGCGTGTGTGCAGGGACGTACTTTTAAAACCGTCAGGGTCACCAGAATGCTCCAACCACTGGCCCAGTAAAAATAATGTGTCGATTAAAAAAAAAAAAAAAAAATCTTATTTTACATTAATTCCCAGTGGTTTCGTGTTTTGATGACGTTACGCTATCCTGATCAAAGACAACCTTACAGTCTATGCAGCCAGCCATTTCTCTCCGTGGGGCGTAAACACACCTCGTTCGCTTACTCGCGCCCGCATGAACGCGCGCAACCTGATTACTGATGCTGATTGATTGCCAGTATGTCAGTACCCACCTAACATTATACTACAAGACTACATGTTTCTGAAACCCCCTGCACCTAGCCAAGCACCGGGGGAAAAAAAGACCACCTAAATAAGAGAACGTCGCCACAGGAGTTGAGGGAAAGCTAAATCCAGTTTGAATAGAAAAGGGAGAGATAATTTCAGCCCCTGTGGCAAGACTGGAATTGGCTCGGCGACGATGAGAAAAAAAAAACGAGGTTCACTTGTGAGGTGTGGAAATCAATGTCCGCGTGATTACGTATAAAATAATATCGTCATAACGACGGTCTAACATAGACTTCATAATTGTATTGACGGGTCACATCTATCAGCCACTGTGCAACGCCTTCAACTAGGGTGCCGTCCTACAGTCCGCTTCAGTTATTCGCAGTCGGTCACAGTTAATCAACGCATGCAGCAGTCCAACACCGTATTTAAGTTGAAAAAGTACGAAAGCTGTACTGCGTACAAACAGGAAGGGTTGTCTCAGGAGTGATTTGTTAAGATAATTATTATATTTTATATACCATACATGCATTTTGAAACATTGTGAAAAAAAATAAATAGTAGAAATGACCCGCGACGGACTAGCATCATTCTTCGACATATTTACGTAAAATAAATGCTAACTGCACTTTTTTTTTTTTGGTTTGCTTTTAACCAAGAATCGAGACTGTTTTACATCTATATCTATAAAGAATTCATGGATTTAAGCATTTATTCACAAGAATTTTCAACAAAAAAAAGCTTTTTCTGTTATTCCAGTCGGTCAGCTGTGATGGCCACGCCAACAATGCAGGCCCCCTATTAATCGGCCCATCAATATTATTATGAAGTCTGGGTCTAGCTTGAAAATTGTTAGAGAAGACAGGAAAGCTTCGCCCAGGCGCGGGGTTCTCACGCGGGCCTGCCTCCCCCTGTAGCTCCCAAGAAAAAATGTTTTTTTTTGTGTGTGTGTTTGTTTCCCGAAAACATTCAAATGTGTGTAAGTGGTCAGTGGAGTCGATTTGGGTTTATTCATGTATACTGAAGTGATTATGAAATAATTATCGATATGATTATGGAATTGGATTAGGATAATTTGGACTACTTTCGTGTTTTTGCATCATTTTGCTGCAGTTTTCATTAAATCTACCTAAAGAAAAAATAGACGTTACTCAAGCAAAAATTGTTCTTTTTCGTGCTGATTGGGACCAATATCTGACGCGTTGACCTGGGCCAGTGGTTTTAATAGTTTAAGAAAATTTCCCTTATTGTCTTCCCCTGTTGCGTGTGTGAAACCCATGCGAAACCGTGGCTTCAGCCCCGTGTACATCTTGATGTAAGTGACACGACTAAAAGGACTCTTGTCAAGTCCTGTCAAGTCCAAAACAAACCATCGCTGTCCATGAGGCTAGTGTTGTACCCGTCAAATTCCATTAAGATAATAATTCCAGTTTTTCACATGCTTTGCAGAATTGATACCGTGTAAAGCGCAACTAATGCAAATAATCATTGGTTGAAGTGAAACAGAAAGAATTGTGGTTTTTTTTCTTTCCTTTGAGGTTGCAGGTTCTGTTAATAGTTAACTGTGTCCTGTCAGGGGGTAAGCCTGGAAGAAGTCTGTCTGGTTGGTAGTTTAAAGTCCGTTAATCCTTAGGCTGATCCTTGCTCTGTTTCTTCATTTTCATCCTTCGGTTTTGGAACCAGATCTTAACCTGTCTCTCTGTCAGGTTGAGAGCCCTGGCCACCTCATGGCGCCGGTCACGTGTCAAGTACATGTTGAACAGGAATTCCTTCTCCAGCTCCAGCGTCTGATATTTGGTATACGGGCACCTCTTCTTTCTGGAGGAGCGTGCATGCAACCAGTTAGCAGAGGGGTCATCTGAAAATACAACAAATTAAAATTATAAGTCTAAGTTTGCATGTATGCATTCAAAACAACGGGGAAAAACTATAGATAGACATGTTTTGCTCGAAACACGTCTCATATATATAGCTGTGTCAACAACTATTGCGTCAACAAGGGCAACCCTGACAGAAGCATAAATATATCACTGTATATCCAGTCTCAAGCGCTTTGTGACAGACGTAACTTACGGACTATCAGTCAGGATGTCAGCACGGCAGAAACGCCGCTTATCAGTTTGAGGCTGCGAGGCAAATTAAAATAGCGAATAACATTCCTCAGTTGGAACGATAGGTCTGTTCTCAAATTATTTATTGGGTGCCAGTGCAGCTGAATGCTGCATCCTAACAGTCTGAGCGAAGCTGAAACAAGCATTGGATTTAGCATCTTCATTGGAAGAAGAATCTGCGTAAGCAAGCAAGAAATCAAGTTGAGGGACGAATCTTTTTTTTCAATTACACACTGTTACACATCATTGACAAATACAGTGGTATGAAAAAGTATCTGAACCTTTTGGAATTTCTCACATTTCTGCATAAAATCACCATCAAATGTGATCTGATCTCGGTCAAAATCACACAGATGAAAATACAGTGTCTGCTTTAACTAAAACTACCCAAACATTTATAGGTTTTCATATTTTAATGAGGATTGTGTGCCAATAATGACAGAATGGGGAAAAAATAAGTAAGTGAACCATCACATTTAATATTTTGTGCCGCCCCCCCCTTGGCAGCAATAACTTCAACCAGACTCTTCCTGTAGCTGCAGACCAGTCTGGGACATTGATCAGGACTAATCTTGGCCCATTCTTCTCCAAAAAACTACTGTAGTTCAGTCAGATTCCTGGGATGTCTGGCATGAATCGCTGTCTCTAAGTCATGCCACAGCATCTCAATTGGGTTCATGTTTAGACTTGGACTTGGCCACTCCAGAACGTGTATTTTAATAACTAAATAAGTAAAAAGTATGTGAACCCTCTGCTTAAAGAGACTTAAAGAGCAATTGAAACCAATTTTTATTTATCATTTTAAGTCAGGTATGTGCCTAATCACTGGTGAGTGGTTTAAAGCTGCCCTGCCCACTATAAAACACACAACTGGTAAGAAATGTCTTGATGAGAAGCATTATCTGCATCGTGGCTCAGTCAAAAGAGCTGTCTGACGACCTGCGATCAAAGATTGTTGATTTGTATTTTGCTGGGAAAGGATACAAAACCATCTCCAAATGTCTGGATGTTCATAAACGACAGTCAGAGAAGTTGTCTACAAATGGAGAGAGTTTGGCACTGTTGCTTCTCTCCCAAGGAGTGGCCATCCACCAAAGATGATGCCAAGAGTTCCGTGCAGAATACTCAGAGACATAAAAAAAGAACCCTAGAGTGTCTGCTAAAGACTTACAGAAATCACAGGCACAGTCCAATAACTGTGTAAAACTATGGCCAAGAATGGTGTTCATGGGAGGACTTCATGGAGGAAGCCACTGCTGACAAAACGTTGTTGCTCGTTTAATATTCACAAAAAGGCACTTGGACACTCCACAGACGTTTTGGCAAAAATATTTTGTGAACTGTTGAAACCAAAGATGAATTGTTAGGGAGTAACACACAACGTCATGTGTGGAGGAAAAATGGAACAGCTCACAAACATCAACACCTCATCCCCACCGTGAAGCATGGTGGAGGGACCATCATGATTTGGGGATGTCTTGCTACCTCAAGGTCTGGACAACTTGCAATCATTAACGGAAGAATGAATTCAAAAGTTTTGCAGGAAAACCTGAGGCGGTCTGTCAGACAGGTGAAGCTAAAAAGAGGATGGATGCTGCAATAAGATATGATAATAAGATATAATAATGATGCAAAACACCGAACTTCAGAATGATTTCAGAAGGACAAAATACCAATTTTAGAGAGGCCAGGTCATAGTCTAGACTTGAACCCCATTGAGATGTTGTGGCATGATCTAAAGACAGCGATTCATGTCAGACCTCCCAGCAATCTGACTGAACTACAGCAGTTTTGTGAGAAGAATGGGCCAAGATTAGTCCTGATTGATGTGCCAAACTGATCTGCAACTACAGGAAGCGTCTAGTTGAAGTTATTGTTGCCAAAGGTGGGGCAACAAAATGTTAAATGTGATGGTGGTTTACTTATTTTTCCCCTTGGGTCATTGTTTGCAGACTATCATTAAAATATGAAAACCTATAAATGTTTGGGTGGTTTTAGTTAAAACAGAGACTATTTTCATCTGTGTGATTTTGACACAGATTAGATCACATTTGATGGTGATTTTATGCAGAAATGTGACAAATTTCAAAAGGTTCAGATACTTTTTCATGCCACTGTATTATTGATTCAGCAATCCAGTCTAAGTGTAGCAGTGAACTCTCTCTCTCTTGCTCTATTCACTGGCGCACATGCAGCATCACATTTCACAGAAACAAGAAGGCAAACGGGACTGCTCATAGCCGCCGGCGAAAACCGATTATCAAATTCGTTGGCAACTAATTTATTCATCTATTTTAATCGATTAGTTTTTACAGCCTTGCCAAAAGCCAAACACTGTGCAATACTGACACTGCCTTTTGCTTTTCTGTAAGGTTGTTTTTCTAAGAAAAATCTGTGTATTAACCTACACAACTGTAGGCGGCAGACTGGGAGCAGCACATAGGCACACCAAATGAAAGTTTGACAAGATAGACAAACATGCAGCAACACAAGTGGGACAAAATACACATTATTCTCCTATTCAGATATTTTTTTTCTTTGAGCAAAATCAAAGTTTATGCGATTAAAGAAGTGACTTGCATGTGGCGGCACTGTGTAAGGGTGGTTAGCACGTCCGCCTCACAATTCAGAATCAAGGATTAAAAATTTCCCCCTTCCTCTCTGGAGTTACATGTGCTCCCCATGGCTGTGTGGGGTTTCTCCTCCCACACCCCAAAAACATGCATGGTAGGCTGATGAAACACTCCAAATTTTCCCTAGATGTGAATGTGTGTGTGAATGGTTGTGTCCCTGTGGCTTTCAAATGGCTGGCAACCAATTCAGGGTATACCCTGCCTAGTGCCTATAGTTTGCTCAGATAGGCTTTTTGAGAAAAATGTACTCCTTCGAGTAGTTTTATGACGGCATACTTTTACTTGAGCAGATTTGTGAAGAAGAAATGCTAGACTTACCCCACTACTTTGGGCTACACTAGAGTCCTTATAATTTTCCTCGTTATTTTACATATTAGACTTTACTGTATTTTTGCCAGATGGCCACAGTGGCCCTATCATTTTCACCAATGAAACAACGCAACAATAATCACATGACTACTTTATACCAATCAGATGTAACAGTACAGCCACAGACAAGCTTGCAGTCGGAAGTCCTATGATCAGGAACACTGGTCAATCACGTGGCGACTTTAAAGCGCCGTTAAAAAAATGAACTATTTGACATCAGTGGTGGACTGTAACGAAGTAAAAGTACTTCGTTACTGTACATTTTTGTGTATCTGCACTTTACTTGAGTACAGATATGAAGTGGTACTTTATACTTACATTTTACAGCAGGTATCTGTAGTTTTTACTTCACTACTTTTCAAATTGTTGCCTGCGTTACACGTTACTTTGTGTTTGTTTTCTTTTTTTCTCATTGTGAATTGATAGTTTCGTTATCGTGCCTGCGGCGATAAGACCCGTGCAACTATACCGTAATTGAGCAATAAAGGCAGCAACATGAGTAAAAGTAAGATTAGGTAAGTGAACAAGATATTGACTAATAAAAACCACTATACTCTTGTACAGTAGGTGGCGGTAGGCATCTGATAGTTGCTTGCAGTCTGCTGTTAAGATAGATTTTGGAGTTTTTGAGCTTTATAAGTTTCTGTTTACAGTGCAGTCAATTTTATTGCTATTATTGTTAAATAAAAACTTTTTATAATATATATATTTTTTTAACGTATGTTACATTTTTGTATCTGGAGAAAATATTTTTACATGCAAATTTTAAGCAAGTACTTTTATTATTTTACTTGAGTATTTTTTTTAGATACTTGTACTTAAGTATTTTTTGCACCTGTATCTGTACTTTTACCTAAATAAAAAAAAGGGAGTACTTCATCCTCCACTGTTTGACATAAAGTGCAGCTGTCAACATTTGAAAGTGTGGATTTCAACCTGTCTCAGTTTTTATTTGGCAACGATAGACCACAAAAAAGTGAGATATGATCGTTTAATTTCATGTTAGGGAACAAGATTTTTTCCAATATAGGGCACTCATGCTCTTTGGATGGGTGATGTTTCATTTCTGTCAATTTTCCTAGTCAGAATTTGATGATTTTGTGTATTTGTTTGGCCTAATAAATTAACTTAATCGGTTAGAGTACAGTATAACAACAACAATAACAATAAAAGTACACATAGAAAACGTTATTACTTGAGTATTTGTTTCACCAAATACTTTTTTACTTGTACTTGAGTACATTTTTGGGATGCCAACTTTTATTTGGGTACTATTATTTCGAAGGAGCAAACCTCTTACGTAAGTAAAACTTTGGGCCACTCTACCCACCTCTGCCCGCGAACCTTGTGAGGATAAGTGGCGCGGAAGATGAATGAATGGACGACTTGCATTTGCACAGTATTGCCATCACAATAGCTTAGGAAATTTTGGTTGTTTTTGACATCACGATCGATAGCATACTCTCTAAAATACTCACATTTGATTGACTAAAACACTTAGGGCATATATAAATCATGGCAATTTCGCCTAGTTCCTGGAAATATTGGCCTTTATTTATATTTTCTCCTCCATTAACAGCAGAAAAAGAAAATTCTGTTATTTTTCATATTCTTAAACAAGATTCTTTCTGCTGGAATGCACTTGATCAAAAAGATTGCAATTCCTTTAATTCGCTGCGTAATGAATTTCTTCCAACACGGTGGAAACGTAAGGTATTGATTTCTTCTCTGGGAAAATAATGCCTGGTAAGGAGGTGAGGAGAAGATGGATGACAGGACTGGGATGTGCAGTACTTGTGTCACCCGCTAAAGTGGGTGCTTTACAGTGTGTATAATCACTTCTAGAACAATCCATTACTATGTAAGCTATGCCACAACCGTGACTGTCTGCCAGGAAGACAGAATGGTCTTGAGGATGGGGTAATTCTGAGGATGAGAGGAAAGAAAAGATTATGACTAATAGGAAGAAGGTATAAAGCAGTGTTGTTTTCGTCAACGATGACTATAAGGAAAATATTTCGTCAATGAACTATTTTTTCATTCTGATAACGAGACAACAACATGCCAAAAACATATCTTGGGAGACTAAACCATAACAGTTTTCGTCTGACGAGACGAGACGAAAATGCGCCATAGTGTCCGTCACATGTTCACAATGTGTGACATTTTTATTTGTAGTAAGTTGGCATTGTAGCATTGTCTGGTTGTTTGACATGTGACGTGCTACATAACTCACCAGTGTCCTCTGTTCTCCAGGCTTGCTTGTTTTGCAACACACAGTTAGATTTGTTTTACTTATCTTGGCAAGAGAGAATACGCAATGTTGCCTTAGGCCTTAAAGTGCCTGCGACATCATAAAACAAATCATAAATAGCAGTTATGTGAATTAGAATATTTTGAGACGATTCGACTATATTCAACAATTTGCCAAAGCGCGGATGAGGAGAAATTAGTCTTTGAATCTGCCGTTTAACCCTGCCTGTTATTATAGAGCTCTAGCGTCCCCAGCCGGAGGATGACGTCGGCAGGGTCACGATTTCATCTGATTTAGGATTCAGCCCATTGAGGGAGAATTATTCATAACGAGGAAAAAGCAACAAAGAGAGCAGCAAAACGTCATTGTTTCAATCTCTCTACTCCAATATTCTTATCTAAGTATTTTTCCCCAATTGCTAAATAAATGTCATGAAAAATAACAGTCTTGTGCTAAATGTAATATGAAATATTCAAAATGCATTTATTTAGTACGACGTGGCAAAATTACTCCATAATGGTCAAAACTATCGACTTCTTGCACCTTCCGACGATATTTTATGCCACCGGAGTTAGCTCGGCTTTGTCATTTCCTTGCCCCGGCTTCGGAAACAAACCAGGAGGCGTGACAGCTAGCAGACATGCTAAACCGAACTGAGCTGCGTTTCAAACTCTTTTTCTCGCCTTTCGAAGCCAAAAATCACACAACACTACCCCGGATCATATCACACGGCAGTGGGGTTGTCGATTGTCTTCACTGATCGACAACTCCCCCGGCAGCGAGCGAGCTACAGCTCGTCGTTCTCCTGCTGAGGGCAGGAGAGCTCATTTGCCAGGGAAGCAGCTGGAGAATGACCGCCGGACAAACTGGCCGACGTTGGAGGAGCGCGTAGCTGCCCGAGCCCAACTGAGGATAGTGGTCTATTGCCGGGCACACAAAGAGGGCAGAGGGGGCCGGAAGTCTGGATGATATGGAGAACCGCACGAGCATAAGCCAAGTATAGCGCTCTCCGGGGCAGGCACGCGAAGAGTGGGGTGTGCGACAAGCCGCCGGTTGTTGGACACGTGACTTTGTCAGTGGACAAGGAGCATTGTCAGCCACAAAATGCAAGACACCTCCGTATTAAAACGTGTGCCACAACCCCACTATTTGACATAATAAAAAACACGATGTTTCCTCACTTCCTCGTAAGTCCAATGGTCCCAGTTGTCGGACTTGTTTTGGCCAATCTCGGGGTAGGGGTTTTTGAAACCCAAAAAGCCTCACATGCCTCTCCCTGGTGCAGCAACAAAACCCTGTAGCACATTTGGCTGGCGTGATACGAAAAATAAATGAATTAATCCGCAAAATCAGCTGAATCTGCTGTCCATCTGCATGCTATATATTAATGGCTGTATTGGTTACCTGGCTGATGTCAACCTGAGACTCGAGCCGGAAGTCACTGATTTTCATGGCGCGGGACTCAAAATTTTAATAGATAAAACGGTCGCTTCCACACACATCCAAGCGGTCCATTTCATTCAGTAGCATAAAACACTGTATTAAATATGAAATAAATATGCTTTTTGCTGTCATAGGCACTTAAAATGTCTTTGCTGGGTGATCATAACACACTAAATGTAACTCGCAGTATTAGCATTTTATTCGCATTAGCATTAGGCTAGTGCTAACAGCGAGCATCCTCTTAAACTCTCTGACCATTTTGTTTTTACAAACATTACGTGGCGTCCAGGTAGGTATAAATAATTGAAAGTAATGTACTGTTTTGCTGCTTGGAGTGTAAAGTATTATCACCAGAAAGTTGTCCTTGTCCTTGTGGACGCTACGATATGTCCTCGTCTGTCAATGTTCATTGGAAATTGGTGAAAAAAAATCGAAAGCTTTATTTTTGGACTAACACTTTTAAAATTTAGAGACAAAAACATTTTTGAGTAAACAGCTCAAAAATGTGGGTCATCGAAAAATAGTCAAAGACGAATACATTTTGAAATGAATAAAATACGCTGAAGATTAATAAGCATTTTCGTCCAAAAGAATTAGACTAAGACGAAAATTAAAAGGGTTCTCAAAAACAACATTGGTATCTCGAGTAAATATTTGTGCTGGTGAGGCACTATTCCTCTCTTGAGGTTCTTTTAGTTGTAAAGGCAATGTCCAGCAGCGACCTGGCATGGACAGACACATAGATGGAAGGACTGATACTTCCATAAAGTACGCTGCTATCGCCTGTGGCGGTGCAACATGAAAAATTCAATTGCTGACCAATGTGTCTTTTCCTGCCTCTGTCCATCGTGATGAATGCAGCTTGCATGGAAACAGCTACCAGCTCACCTATTGGATTAATATCACATCGCATCTCTCGCCTCTTTCTCCCTCTGCTTGCAATTTCACCCTAATAGTTCCAGAAATTGACCCCTCATATATCCCAAGGCATGTTATTACATTTCACTGTCGTATTTTATCCTGCTGCGTCTCTACTCCAACGCTTGTACATTTCACCCAACCACCAACAGTAGTGTGCCAATTAATGGGGTTGTTCACCCTGTTATAACTTAATAAACTTCAGAGGTAATAATTTTCCCAGCTCTGCCGACAACACTAACAGCAGCACAAAGATTGTAGTATAATATTGCAGTTTATTCTGGATGGTTGCCCAGCACAGTAACATGAAAATAATCTGTTGTGGGATGCTCAATTTAAGTGGTGTGGTCTATAGAAAGGTATAGTTTTCTCCTTATGGGCTAAAGTATATACGCATTTAGTGGCCATTTTGAGAAGTGCTATGACCTATGGGGAAATCACCAAACCTATACCTTACCAATAAATACTAACTGGAACTGTAGAGGCTCCTCGTTTTATGACAGATTTCCTTTTCTACAACACTGACGCAAAGCTTATTGGCTCACAAGCCAATAATAACACAATAAGAGTCAGTTTGTGAGTATGTATATGAAAATTCGTCAAGGCCATAGATATATAGTACTTATTTTTGGGGGGAGGAGAATGTTCGTAACTCCAAAACACTGGACACCAAAAAAAATGAGAACTCACTTTTACAATTCAACATCTGACGAGAGGCATACTAGTTTTACTTCTGTTCTCACATTATTAGGGACTACAGCTATAAAGTTCGTAGCTGTATGTATACAGTATTTAAGGCTGTTTACTTTAAAATGCGGCCAAGCAATCTTTCTGCTGGCAATTGCTAGTTACACGACAGTAGTGGTGTCTTTGTTGCATTGCAAAAAGAAAGATAATAAGCATCTTCTCCAAAATGTCAAACCATCCCACGGCCAGGGCAGGAAAGCCACAATTTGACCATAGATAGCAAGGCAAAAAAGTTTGGGACGAATGTAGATGATTATATACATGTATATATATATTTGCAGTGCACTATTTATTCATATGCTGCACACATATGCATATACATTTACATATTATATATAAAACTTAATATGCATAAAACACTTACAGCATTGAACATATACCAAATGAAACAACATAGAGTTCAATGAGGTCCATCAAGGATATATTTTAGATCCATGAGTGAATCTGGGAAAATAATTTAGGGAAAACTATTTATTGAGTGATTTTATCCCTAATCTGATCTGAACCCTAATTGATGCATTACATTTTGAGTCTTAAATTAAAAACATGTTTTAGGGATGTGGTATGAAAAGGGAGAACATGCAAACCCTGAACAGAAAGGTTGGAGTTGAACACTGAACCTCAGCACTGTGATGCAGACTTTCTAAAGTCGTCCACCACCTAATTACTGAATTGTCCTTTGAGATATAAAATATATGGGATAAGCAGTACAAGAATTATTGTTGTGACACACATATCATAACGATAGTAATGCTTGGAGCAAACATGATGTTTTTAAGTTTGATAAGCGTATTTCATGTTGGTAATAATATGCTGTATGTGTTAATTTGGTCAAATGTAAACATATTTTCTCATAAAGGAACACACATTTTGATTCTGTACACAAACATTATTTTAACTAAAAGGTTGAACTTTAGTGCCCGCTCTCAGTTCACGTTATGAAAAAAAAAAAGTGATTAAATAAATAAATATAACAGGCTGTGATGATTATTTAAAAAATAATAATAACCTATTACAGGAGCCAGTGAGACAGTTATGCAGCCCGACAAATATTTATAAGAGAAGGAGCGACGGCGCGCACACTTTATGTACATGTGTAAACACGTTGGTGTTTCTATATCAAAATGTTTGGCCTTTAAGTAAAGTGTATCTAAAAGAATGCCGAACGCATTTAGAGTCAATTAAATTATTGTAGTTTTTCAAATGTGGACAAATAGACAAATGTGTATTTCCGGGCTTTGAGACGTGACGGCGCATGCAGCACAAAGTGGCATTGGCTCTCCAGCAGCTCTTTGTTCTTGTTTTATAGCTACATAAAAAGCTTTTACAATCACTCTCCCCAATCATTGCGTGTCTTTCTCCAAAGTGGTATTACCTTTCCTAATAACTTACTTTGATCCAGGCCCTCCTTATCCTCGCTCCCTTCGCAAGAGTCGTTATTTTCTCCGAAAGCCGAAGCCTGGGCTGCTGTGGATCTGGACTCCAGGATGTACGTGGTGCTCTCCAGCGGGTGCTGTCCAGCGATTTGGGGTGGGCTTTCCACGCCTAGAGGACCGAGCTGAGGCTCTACTTTGACCTGGCCGCTCTGACCCTGCTCCGGGAAACAATCGGAGATGGGCGGCGCGCATTCCAGCCATGAGCGGAGGTAGCGCGTGTCCGCAGAAGGGACGTGTTGTGTAGTTATATATGGGTGATAAACCGTCGGAAGACCGCTTGTGCCGTGGTGGTGCGGACTGAAGGGACTCCAAGGTGATGAAAACACCGGAGGCTTTGGTTGGAAGCTGCACGACGGATAGGACTCGGGGAGCGGGTGCTCCGATGCGGAGCCTGCCTGTCTTCCACCCGCCGCAGCGGCAGAGCTGGAACCCGTGTATTGGATGCTGGGGAAATGAGCAGGGGTCGTGGGTTCATCGCTTTCCTGACTTATGATCGAGTCCACGTAATAGTTGCTCAAAGTCCCAGAAATAGACATTCTTGGACATTATCTGCGAAACACTGCGAGTTCACTAAATGGAAAACCAGAAGATACACATAAAGAGATTTTCTCTACCCTTCTTCTCCTCAACTGCCCTTTGCTATTTTGCCTCTCTCTCTCCCTCAACCCCCTTCTCTGTCTCTCTCTCGCTCTCTTGCCCTTCTTTCAAAGCAAGTTGCTCGGTAGAGAAACAAGTGTTGCAGCCTTCATTCTCAGAGAAACTGATTGGCCAGTGCCGACAAAGGGTTAAAGCTTCGATGGGGCGTAAATCAAGCCCGCTCACACCCCCTTGTAATAGATCGCCCTCTTGATGTCTGCATGAATTTTCATGTTTATATCATGTTATATACAATATATATGCAATAAAACACTTGACTGCATTTTTGGAGTGATGGGGTAAACTGACCCCCCCCCCCCCCCCCCCCCCCCCCCGCGAACGTGTTCATTCGAATACAGTTTAATCCAAATCATGACTAATTCACACACAGTCAGTATATGGCGGAAAACACATACAAGACTGAAAAAGCAGTTTCTCCTCTTGCACTCCTCTTTAAAATAAATAGCTGTATTTTAAGCTAAAGGAACTGTTGTGTTTGATAGAACAAAATGTTTATATGCTTCCATAGCAGATTCATGGCGTATGAAGGCCCAGAACTATTTTTAATTTGTCCGTTTTACCGTGGAAACCCCCGTTTACAGACGTCGCGCAACCGCTTTTGTTTCAACCCATCCATAAAAAGAATGTCAGTAATTATATTTATTATTCGAAATGTATGTCATTTCAGCTTAGAATCATTAATTGATGTCTAATATTTAGTTAAAAAAAAAAAAACGACTTTAAAAATTTATTCACTCCCATATTTTAAACTTTCAAACAAATTACGTCACAATGAAAAGAAATGGTGTCTGTAAATAAGTCACGGATATGTACTTCATAACTATCGCTTAATTGTATTTTTGTTGTTGTTGTTGTTACTGTCACATTTCCCCCGTTATTTGAGGTGAAAAATATCGATCCAAACAAAGAAAAAAAAAGAAAATAAAAGGTTTATATATGAAAAAGAAAATCTCGACCTCTCCTTGATGTCTGCGATTTCTGCATCGCGACCCTTGTTATATTACCATGTTTCTCCCATAAAATCCCCCCAAAATCCGGCTGTGGCCATTCACAGCTGTGTCTTGACACTAAGTGATACATGCATGGAGTTTTTGGATCGAAAAGAGGTAAGTACGCAATACTATCTAGTTAAAATCATGGAGTCTTTAATTATGCTCTTGCGTGCTCTCACCCCCAGTTAGGGTTTTGCTGTTTATTTATTAATTTTGTTAATGCCCTCCTTCAAAAATTTTCCTCTCCCAGAAAATTAAGATTTTAAGCTTTCCAATGATGTGTCACACATGCATATCGGACAATTTTGAAATTTGGCCAAATTGGGGGTCTCAGAGCGGAACTTCGAGTCACCTTAGTGTTTTCCGCCAAATCAATTGACATAAGCGTTAACCAAGAAGCGTTCTTACACCCAGTTCAAAACGAACGTTTCCTCGTTGACCGCAAGCATTTAAAAAATCCCTTGATATTGTTTTATTGGCACATTAAAAGACATTTTTGTTTACGAGCACTATTTAGCTTGACCACGTGCACATGGCCTCGCTTTCGCAGGCAAAATACTTCAACTGTTTTTAGTGCGTTTAAACCATAATAAAATTCATGGCGACTGCTTAAGGTTTTATAGTGCTGATATATGACTTGCACTATTGCAGACTGTAAACACAACTGGGATTGTTGCTGCCTTATTTCTGCTGGGGAAAGGGCACGTCTCAGTCAGCAGTCAGGCTTCTACGAGTTAACACCTCTTGGGTGCAGGATCTCTATGCATGGGAGACCTCCGGACATCAACTTCCCCAGACTGATTCAGAAGATTCAAGCGCATTGTTGCTGTTTTCGAGACGGAGGCCTAACAACAGTTTGGACCAATGATCCGTATTAATTCTGGACTCGTTGCTGACCTCTTATAAAAGAAGAATGGTAAGCCTATCTTGAATTCTTGATGCTAATCTGCGCAGTAAATTTAATGTCTGGCTTTAATTCCCTTAAATAAGAACTTCGCATATCTCGTCGGAACGTCGTGGTTATTTATTATTATTTATGAGGGTGAGGCATGCTTTCAGATCTGCTGAGGGGAGATGATGTGAATCAAAGACGCGCATGGCTTTGAAGAGAAGCAATGGACGAGCACAAATCTATGACTTCTCGGTCAATCCATCCTATTCAAAAGTCACATTTCCATTCCGGTCAAACAATATGTTAAACATTGCACATAATACAATTGAAATGTTTTCCCTAGGAGTGAGGAAGATATTGCGGGGAAAATATTATGCAATTCAAAAATATACGACATAACGATACGTTTCTTATACAGGGCTCTTTTTTTACCCGCTTCCGTCGTTTAAAGTCTCCATTTAAATATGAACGTCCTCTTCCAAACCGCATGAACTTGCACAACAACTGGGGCGGGTGTGCTGCATGCGCAAAAGTGAATATATTATTAATTCGCTCATTTTCTGCATGCAGCATTATTATTTCATTTTATTTGTTTTCAAAGTGGCGCTCGCTTAAATAATTAACAATTGGCTGCACTTACATGAGATTATTGGAAACGCTGGAATTGTTTTATTGGTGTTTAATATTTCTTATCCCAAAGCCCCAACAGTATAGCTTATTAAATGTATCACTTTTGGAAATGTTAATCATTTATACTGAACTTTAAGACCTCAAAGTAGCATTAGAGTGCGTAGGGTCAATCCTGGGCGATTTTTTCCCATGGGTGGTATTTTTTGTCCTCTTTAACACGTCTCTATCAATTCAACATTTTTTTGTTATAACCCCTGCTGTGACATTTTTTCTTTGTAGGAGAATTATGGATGAGCCATGCTCTCTTTTAAATGAGTGCTTTAAAGGTCTTGCTAAAATATATCTCTCCCCTCAACTATAGAGAAATTAAAATACACGTTCAACTCCACTGTGTTCAAATGAAAAAATATACATTTTCGGTTTTACTTTTTACCCCTACGTTGAAGTTTTTAGTTTGAATTTGTCTAAGCTTTTAGATTCGAGCGTCTGCAGTTAAAGCGGACGGAAATACGAATTCATTCAATTACTTGTGTGTCACATTCAAATATCCACAATATTATGGAAATGTGGGCATTTTTGCGCATATGTGCCTGCGTGTGTGTGTTAAATACGCATGCACACGACAGTTGACCATCTTTTTCAGCTGTTTGGTCAAAACCATGACTATTTTGAAATTAAAACGACAAACCAGTGCAAAACGGTACAATGTATTGCTATGGAATAATTTCTGAAAACTCAACTTTCTCTATTTCTAAATTTTCTCTATTTGCATCTGCTTTTATAGTTTTCAACCCCTTAAAGAAATGTGTCACACACAAGGCCCAGAGCCAAGATCGGAGATGCCACATCACTTATTTACAGCAAATAATTACATTTCTGTTATAGCTAAGAGCTCGACCAAATTTTAACTTTTTTTTTTTTTTCATTTTAATAACGGTAAGATGCTGCACGGATTTATGTGTATTAAATGAAAAAGTAGAACACGGGGTTTTCTTGATTTTAGATTAAGAGGTAATTCGTAACTTTTTTTGTGTGTGTAATGCATGGTGAGATGATTATAGGCTCATATGTTAAGAGTCAAGAAAAACTATACTTAAACCCCAACTTTAAGGATGTTTCAAATATTTGGCAATTCCGAAATTTAATCCAGAAAATATTAGCGTATGCACACATACTAACATACACACGAATACGCAAGCGCGCGCAACACGCTCACATATAAATTACCTTCAACTGCACATGGCAGTGTAAATTAAGCCATGTAGTGTATTTGGACAAATGTAGCCGACGCTGTGTATAGCAAAACAACACAATTTATACAGTAATTCCCAATACTCATTTATCTTAATATAGCATTATTCCCAAGAAGTTGCAAATCCAAATAAAATCAAACAAAATGATTACTCTTGAGTCACACGAATTTGGCTTGTGATTTAAAATCGTAAGTAGACTAAATTTCATCCGTCAGAAATTAAGACATTTTTGTTGTTGTTTTCGTTTTAAGAAATAATAATAATCTATGTAATGACTGTGTAACTTCTGACTCAGAGAAAGTAATTCACCTAAATTGAATGGACCATTTATTAGATTAAAAATGAGGACTTTTACAATCCATCCTAAAATGTTTTAAAAATGAAAGATTTTCACAGATTTTGTTTTGTCGGCACATTCATTGTCTGAGTTCTAGATGAAGGTGGATTTTTTTAGGACCTTAAAATACACAATCTAAATTAAAATAATTTAAAACACGTGAAATAAAAAAAAATCGTCAATTGCTGCAGCAAATTGCTGCCTTGTCAGTACAATGAACAATTTTTCATGAGTGTAAACTTACTGATTAATTTTGAAACTCTGGCTATTGAACTAGTTGTATTCACAAATGGTTACATTGTGATGCAATACGCTACAGTGCTGGCCAAAAGTATTGGCACCCCTGCAATTCTGTCAGATAATGCTCACTTTCTCCCAGAAAACGATTGGAATTATAAATGATTTGGTAATAATATCTTCATTTATTTTGCTTGTAATGGAAAAACATAAAAGAGGATGAAAAAAAAATCATTATCATTTTACACAAAACTCCAAAAATGGGCTGGACAAAAGTATTGGAACCCTCAGCCTAATACTTGGTATCACAACCTTTAGACAAATACGTAACTGCGAACAACCGCTTCCGGTATCCATCAAAGAGATTCTTACAATGCTCTGCTGGAATTTTAGACCATTCCTTTTTGGCCAACTGCTCCAGGTCTCCGAGATTAAAAGGGTGCCTTCTCCAAACTGCCATATTCAGATCCCACAACAGGTGTTCTATGGGATTCAGGCTTGGACTCATTGCTGGCCACTTTGGAAGTCTCAAGTGAGTTCACCCAAACCATTTTCTGTTGCTTTTTGAAGTGTGTTTTGGGTCATTGTCCAGCTGGAGACCCAGCTTCCTCACACTGGGCCCTACATTATGCTGCAAAATTTGTTAGTAATCTTCAGACTTCATAATGCCATGGACACGGTCAAGCAGTCCAGTGCCAGAGGCAGATAAGCAACCCCAAAACATCAGGGAACCTCCGCTATGTTTGACTGTGACTTCTTTTCTTTGAAGGCCTCATTTTTTATCACTGTAAACTATATGTTGATGCCTTTTCCCAAAAACATCTACTCTTGGCTCATCTGACCAGAGAACATTCTTCCAAAACTTTCTCAGGTAAGTTTAGATAAACTCCAGCCTGACTTTTTTATGTCTCTGGGTCAAAAGTGGGATCTTCCTTGGTGTCCTACCATAGAGTCCCTTTTCATTCAGACACCGACGGATAGTACGGGTTGACACTGTTGTACCCTCAGACTGTATGACTGCTTGAACTTGTTTGAATGTTAGTCGAGGTTTTTTATTCACCATCCGCATAATCTTTCGTTGAAATCTCTCTTCAATTTTCCTTTTCCATCCACATCTAGGGAGGTTAGCCACAGTGCCGTGGGCTTTACACTTATTGATGACACTGCCCATGGTAGACACAGAAACATTCAGGTCTTTGGAGATGGACTTTGTAACCTTGAGATTGCCCATGCTTCCATATAATTTTATTTCTCAAGTCCTCAGACAGTTCTTTGGTCTTCTTTCTTTTCTCCATGCTCAATGTGGTACAAACAAGGATACAGTGTTGTTAATAACGGCGTTAGAATATAACGGCGTTACTACTGGCGTTATTTTCTTCAGAAGTGACTAATCTAATTAATTACTTTTCTCATCGTAGCAACGCCGTTACCGTTACTGAGGCAGGAAAGGCATGCGTTACTATATATGTTGGTTGACTGACGCGAGAAAAGTGAGAAAGACGGACTCACGGAGACGAGAGAGCAGAGCAGGAGTGGGGAGGAGGCAAGGGAGGGTGACGCCGTTGCAAACGAGATGCTACTATGCTAGGTGGCTCCAATAATACCTGACTGTAGCCGATAGCCTACAAATTACGCCCACATGATGCTTCGGTAGATATCACATACACAGAACTAGATGCAAATGACAGACACGGCTGCATTAGCAACATGTATAATAAAGAACTAGATGCGTTAATAAACAGCCGCCATCTTAAAGCAGTAAACCTCTCAGGAAGGCTGTCGTAGAGAACCTTCCTAGCGAACCTAAATAATTTTTTATCTAAAATGCTCCTAAATTGGCAAAATCTTGACTTAAATCTATCTGTAAAGGATGAAATAGTTTTAAAACTTACACATGTTAAAAGTAGACAGAAGGAAACTAATGCAATCACGGGAGCAATTTTAACAACTTTAACGGGTGAGTCACAACATTAAATGACTTCCACACATAGCAAAGGTAACTATTAGGGATGGGAATTGATAGGATTTTTACGATTCCGATTCCATTATCGATATTGCTTAACGATTCGATTCTTTATCGATTCTCTTATCGATTCTAATTTGGGGAAAAAGAACAAACGTTTTGATTGGCATCGAGTTTGTTTAATCAGAAGTCACAACCTTACAAACTCACAACGAGATCAAAAGAGGCCCAAAGCCTCAATGTTAACTGTGGCAATAAGTGGCAAATACACAAGAATGTGTAACATTTTACTGAAACATTTATCTAATAGAAATAAAAAATATTGGTATATATTGGCAGATAGGTTTTTGTTCTGCCTTTGGCAATATGTGTTAAAGCAGGGGTCCCCAAACTTTTTCCTGTGAGGGCCACATAACTTTTCCCTTCTCTGATGAGGGGCCGGGGTCAGTTTGTTACAGAAAAAGTGTGACGATTGCAGAAGTGCATAAATGTAAAAAATTTTTGTTTTTCAGAAAGCCACAATCAAATAACCCTTTCTGGATTCTTTATAATAATAATAATAATTAATAATAAAAACACTATTAATAAATAGATAATAACCAAAGAACCCTCTCTGAATTCTTCAAGGAAAAGGCCAGAAAATAAATAACATGATTGAGAAAAAAAAAATAAAATTCAAAATGGCCGGACCAAATGTGGAGGCGGGCCGTATTTGGGCCGCGGGCCGCAGTTTGAGGACTGCTGGAGCGCGCATACACCCAAAGAAGAAATGCCGCATCCAAGTGAGTGAGAGAGGGAAACACTTCTACAGCCTACGTTCTTTGTTAATGTTAATATCTACAAAGGCAACGCCTGTATGTGTCATCATTTGTGTTGTTGTTGTTGTGTTTCCACTCGCGATCGGACACTTAAATCCAGTTGTGTAGTGGTTTGAACGATGTGCTAATGCTAGCGAACGAATGCTAACCATACTGTTATTAGCAGCTAGTCATCGCTGATTTACGTTGATGCAAACCTGTTTGTTATTGGGGACGAAATTGATTTGTTTCATTTCTATTCTTAGTTTCACTCTTCAAGTGATGGTTGAATAAAGTCAGCAAATTATACCAACGTCTTCTGCATCGTCATTTGGGAGTTTAGCTAGCTGTATAGCCGGGACTTTTATTTTTATTTTTATAACCAGGACTGAGCCTTAGCCTCTCTGTGAGGACAGCGCAATCGTATTCCCTCCCGATGCAGTTATCTCCACCTTGCAATGACTGCAAGTCGCTTTGTTGTAATTTTTCCTCGTGAAGTGAAGACACACTTTCGAGCGTTTGAACCTACGTGCTGTCATTGTTATGTTTATGGCTGCAATGCTCGTGCTTACCCGTCGTAACCTTTCATTTTCACACTCTTTCCTGGTGAAGTGTAGTCAAACTTTGGAGCGAGTGGTTCTTGGCGCCATGCTAGTTTAATGCGTCTGGACAACAACACACGTCACGACGCAATACGCGTCTTTAGGAATTGTTAAAGGGATCGTTAAGGCTTTTTCATTGTGATGTCGAGGCCTCGAAACACTCGGAACCGGTTCCGAATTGGAATCGGATTTCGATTCCCATCCCTAGTAACTATCTAGTTATCGCAATACCCCCGTATCTAGTAAAATTTAAGATAAAGAATTGGGCTAGGGCCAATTGTCCCAAAAAACCCTTTAAACTTCACACTGTGTGACCTATATATATATATATATATATATATATATATATATATATATATATATATATATATATATATATATATATATATATATATATATATATATATATTAGCGCTGTCAAAATTATCGCGTTAACGGGCGTTAATTAATTTTTTTAATTAATCACGTTAAAATATTTGACGCAATTAACGCAGATGCCCCCTCAGAGAGTTTTAAATGACAGTACACATTGAAACGCTCACTTGTTGTGTTTTATGGAGTTCTGCCGCCCTCTGCTGGCGCTTGGGTGCGACTGATTTTATAGGCATCCATGAGCATTGAGCAAGTAATTATTGACATCAACAATGGCGGGCTACTAGTTTAATTTTTGATTGAAAATTTTACAAATTTTATTAAAACGAAAACATTAAGAGGCGTTTTAATATAAAATTTCTCTAACTTGTACAACATTTTTCTATTAAGAACTAGAAGTCTTTCTATCCATGGATCGCTTTAACAGAATGTTAATAATGTTAATGCCATCTTGTTGATTTATTGTTATAATAAACAAATAGTCCTTATGTACCGTGTGTTGAATGTATATATCCATCTTGTGTCTTATCTTTCCATTCCAACAATAATTTACAGAAAAATATGGCATATTTCATAGATGGTTTGAATTGCGATTAATTGCGATTAATTACGATTAATTAATTTTTAAGCTGTAATTAACTCGATTAAAATTTTTAATCGTTTGACAGCCCTAATGTACATATATATATGTGTGTGTGTGTGTGTGTGTGTATATATCACCAGTTACTTTGCCAAGTAACCAGTTACTCTTACATTCAGGTAACTGAGTTACTAACACAATTACTTTTTGGGAGGAAGAATTTGTAACTGTAATTAATTACTTTTATAAAGTAAGATTAACAACACTGCACAGGAAAGAGGTTGAGTCAATTTAATTCATTTTAAGTGGCTGCAAGTGTGATTTAGTTATTGCCACCACCTGTTATGTGCCACAGGTAAGTAACGGGTTCTGTTAATTACACAAATTAGAGAAGCATCACATGATTTGTCAAAGGGTGCCAATACTTCTGTCCAGCCCATTTTTGGAGTTTAGTGTACAATGATAATGGGTTTTTTTCCATTCTCTTTTGTTTTTTCATTCTAAGCAAAATAAATGAAGATGTTACTACCAACGCATTTGTAATTGCTTAGCAAGCATCTTTTTTAACTGTTTTTGTTTTCTTGGCGTTGGCTACGACTTGCAGAAGTAGTGCACTGTGCTTCCAATTGCAACTAAAACCATTGGTAAACCCTCACAAAGTTGTCATTGTCCTTAGATGCTACAATATGACATCTGTGAAGTTGGCCCCATTACAATTCTTTTATAGGTCAATATCAGGTCAACCGGCCCCCCATTTTGTTTAAAAATGACAAAAAATTGTGATGAACGGCAAGCCGTTCACAAAGTGCGCAAATATAACAGTACACATAATATAATATAAGTACAACAAAGGGAGCACACCAAAAAGTATGCAAATTTAACAAAGTACAACTAAGGGAGCACAAAGTCCAATAAAAAAATACAGCAAAAAAAACAAAATGATAAAAGTAGGATACAACCGTAGAAAACGTTGGAGAGCACGAAGATGAGGACAAACACAGCGATAAGCAAGGCATTCGTCCAACACAGCTGATAGAAACAGGTGTCATTTAATACAATGTGCTCTTAATGCGCCTCATGTGCATAGAGTAACACCCCCCATCCAGCTTACTCGGATGCTGGAATGAAAAAAGAATAACGGAGAACACAAACATGACAAAAATGGTGTCAATAGTTTATGCTAGATTTGTGCAACAAAAATATTTAGTTTTTGCTGCTACCATTTTATAGCTATTCAGATATTAATTTCGAGTGAGGACGTCAGTCGCAGTTTTACCGTATCAAACTCCTGTCCAACAACTAGCACGGTCCATTTTGCAATAAATAGGGGGCTTGAGATATTAATTTCGAGTGATGACTTAACTCGCAGCTCCTCATTTACTGCAAAATGGACCCGAAGGGGTGCCATTTGTTTGTGCTACGTTTGCGCTAGTTGTCGGGACACCCCTCTCTTATTGAGAGAGTTAGTACGCTCCATCAGCCGTGACGGAGAAAACAATAGCAGCACAGACCAAAAAAATTACAGCACAAACCTTGCACAAACACCATTGGAACTATTTCGGGTCCATTTTGCAATAAATGCGGGAGTGCGTGATGTAATAAATCGAAATTAATATTTCAAAAGCGTTAGCAGTACAAACGAGCCATAAACGATTGACACCATTTTTAGCCATTTTAATCTAAATGAAGGGCTGGTTGACCTCAGATTGACCTATAAAAGAATTGTAAATATCTTAAAAATGATAGTAGCACAAACATTTTATAGCACGAATATAGAAAGTTATATAGAAAGACGAAAGTTGGGTCTTCTAGTGATACTGTTCCAGTAAAAAGAAAAGCAATTACCATGGAAACTAAGCTCTACCTTAGGCACCATTGACTCGTGCTAGTTTAGCCACTCTGTAGCTCTGAAACAAAAAAATATCTGTATAACAAACTGCTTAGAATTTGTTGAAATCAAGTCCACCGACTAATTAAACCCCAGCTAACTCGAAGAATAAGCCTAATGTCATTAATGGCTGGCACCACCAGAGGGTGGCCATGACTCCCTCTATAAATTTGTTGGCCGCCCCACTCGCCAGTGTAATGTCAGATTGTAGATTTGACTGGACTGTTATGGACTATGCACATTAAATTAAGGTAAATCACATTTAATTTCAACAACTTGAACTATAACACAATAAACCAAAGTATATAAGTAGGCGTGTCTTTCTGACAGTTTTCTACTGGCCTGTTTACTACAACAACATAATAAAAACCTGAGATTATAGATTTTAAGTGGCCCCGTTTGCCCACCACTACGCAAAATTTCTGGAGGTGCCACTGAATGTAAAAAATTCTGAACTTCCCCTTTAAATTTATTTAGAGCAGTGCTTCTCAATTATTTTCTGTTCAGAAGACGTAGACGTTCCATGCCCCCCCCAACTCCCTGCTGCCACTGAAAATATACTGTAGTATCATTTGTATATAAAATTACAATTATTATAAGTACACCTCTGCATAACATTGTGTTCTTTTTAATATTAAAGAAAAAAGTAATTAGATCAACTTACAAAAAAAACAAAAAAAAACACACATCCATACTGTAAAAATACACTCATGATACATTTTTTGACCGTTTGATACTGAAAAATAAAATTTAATGAAATCAATAAATAATAATTTCAAATTGATTAGCAACATTAACTCACGAGGACAATATGCCACTTACACCAAAAAAACAAAAATTAATAGAACAAAAACGAAGATGTCATTGGACAGAGGGACAGTTTTTATTTTTGCTGCAGGCAGTATCAGCTCCTTTCCTATGGTGTCGAATTATTTTGCACTCAGTAACTTGGTATGCAACCTTATATGACGCTGACAATGCTCGCTGGTTTCTGATGTAACACTGACAAAGCGGGAGGATTGTTGGCAATATGGCACGTTTTCACTGAAAAACAAAAATTCCTGCTGTCCGCTGCAAACATTTTTAGACAAAGTAAACAGACTGGCCTTTCCTCCCACTGGTCTCCCACTGTAACTAAAAGTCAAAGCCAAATTCTACATACGCTTCGTCATATTCCCATGTCTTAGCTTTTTATATCTCCAGTGCTCTTTGCTGTGTGCTCTTGTTTGGTTAAAAAATATTGCGCTGAAAATGAGAGCGGCACTGCCACCCACCGAGTGGATGGGCAATTACACTTTACTGTATTCTAGTATGATAAATAAGTATGTTCCCCAAGGTCACATGCGCCACCTCTAGCATCCCTCCGCGCCCTCCTGGGGGGCCCATCCCTCAATTTGAAAAGGACTGATTTAGAGGAAAGTCAATTACATGCAATGACATTTTTCGATCACCGGGAGGGGCACTGCCCCCTCAATGTCAACCTATGTGTATGAGTATGAACAACAAACTGAAATACTTTTATGGATGCATGTTTTTTTCAAATTGTAATTATATATTATTTTGACAGATATCAACAAAAAACTGGGAGACAGACCCCCCAAAAAGTCACAAGGGAACCTAACCATGGAGGCATGGATGCAGAAAGATAATTGAGTCTTCATTGAAAAACAACAGGTAAGAAGTCCACTGATCTGGTACGATACTGTAACTATATCTTAATAAATACTGATGATTTTGCACTCAGCTGGAAATAACAAAAGATAGGAGATGTTCAGGTATAAACTGACTATACATGTGTATGTTGGTGGGGGGTGGGTGTGCGCGTGTGTATGTGTGTGTGTGTGTTTGTGAAATGGTTTATTATTTTACAGATGATCAACCACCTGTTCCTTATACAACTGCCTCAGTCGCCAGGAAACCAAATCCACACTGACAACTGTGATATGAATTATTCAAATTTAAGAAACAAAATGAATGTTTAAAAAGACCTTAAATTAGCAGTCTGGATTTAAAAGTTTGAAAGAATCAGCCTCTTTGTTGACATTCTTTTGGGTATTCAAAATACGCATTTTTTGTGTGGCTGTTGAATTTATAGAACACCAATGTTGTAATGGTTGGGTCACGCTTCTTCAAGATCATCTGTTTATCATTTTAATAATCACAAAATTCTGACGTCGGATTTTTTTGGTGGGTGTGTAAATACAACTCTCTTTTCAACGAGTACGAATCTTGTCTGAGGACGAATTCATGTTTAAGGCTACGACACAAAAACGAAATGAAATTGAAATGACGTCACCAAGTTCTCAGGGAAAAGTAATCTATCTTCGAATCCTTTAACGGCAGTAGGGAGGGTGGCACCATCTAGAAGCCGACATTACATGCAAAGCTGTGTAGCCAATATACAAGCAATTAGAACAAAAGAGCAGATACAGTGGTATGAAAAAGTATCTGACCTGATCTTTGTCAAAATCACACTGATGAAAAAACAGTGTCTGCTTTAATTAAAACCACCCAAACATTTATAGGTTTTCATATTGTCATGAGGATAGTATGCAAACAATGACAGAAGGGGTAAAATAAGTAAGTGAACCCTCACATTTAATATTTTATGCCCCCCTTTGGCAGCAATAACTTTAGCCAGACGCTCCCTGTAGATGCAGATCAGTCTGGCACATCAATCAGGACTAATCTTGGCCCACAACATACTACTCAGCAGATTGGAACAGTGGGTACGGCTTACTGACACTATACTTCAGTGGTTCACATCCTATTTACATGATAGGGATTTCTTTGTGTCTATCGGAAACCATCAGTCAGAACGAACCAAATTCACGTGTGGAGTCCCTCAAGGGTCAATTCTTGGACCACTCTTATTTAACATCTATATGCTTCCCTTAGCTCAGATAATGGAACAGTATGACATCTCCTATCACGCCTATGCAGATGACACACAACTGTACATTTCTGTGTCCCCACATGATTATAGTCCCTTAGTCTCCTTGAGTAAATGCATTCATCAAATCAATGAATGGATGTGCCAGAATTTTCTCCAGTTCAATGTGGAGAAGACAGAGGTGATCATTTTTGGGCCAAAAAAGGAAAGGTCAAAGATAAGCAGGCAACTTAGCTCAATGTCACTTACAGCTACAAATCAAGTCAGAAACCTTGGCGTAATTATTGACTCAAACCTAAAATTTGATAGCCATCTAAAGTCCGTCACTAAATCCGCTTATTACCAGCTAAAAAATATAACCAGAATTAAGGGGCTTCTGACTCAACAAGACATGGAAAAACTTATGCATACATTCATTTTCAGCAGATTGGACTTGCAACGGTATATTTACGGGTCTTGATAAAAAATCAGTCAGGAAGCTGCGGCTAGTACAGAATGCTGCAGCCAGAGTCCTCACAAATATAAGGAAGCTGGAACACATTACACCGGTTTTGAACTCGCTACACTGGCTTCCAGTGAGTCAAAGGATAGACTATAAAATACTACTGCTCGTCTACAAAACACTTAATGGCCTTGGATCAAAATACATGCTTGATTTGTTAGATTCCTATGAGACATCTAGACCCCTAAGGTTGTCTGGAACCGGTCTTCTGCATGTTCCAAGAACAAGAACCAAGCAGGGTGAGGCAGCATTTAGTTATTATGCTCCTCACCTCTGGAACAAGTTACCTGAACGTCTGAAGTATGCTCAAACTGTTAGCTCTTTTAAATCAGGGCTAAAAACGCTTTTGTTTAGCACTGCATATCCATAACTGTCTATATATTTCAATCTACTTGCTTTCTATTCCTCTTGTGCTTATCTCCATTGCTGATTTCAATTATTATTAGTAGTAGTAGTTTTTGTTTTATTTTTATTTATTTATTTTTATTCTATTTGTTATTAAATGCGATTTTTATGTATAATTTTATTTCCGATTTTGATTGTCTTGGTTTTTACGTTGTATTGATTTAAATGTGATTTTTATCATCTTCATGTGATGTAAAGCACTTTGAATTGCCTTATGTTGAACTGTGCTATATAAATAAATTTGCCTTGCCTTGCCATTCTTCTCTACAAAACTGCTGTAGTTCAGTCAGATTCCTGGTATGTTTGGCTTTAATCGCTGTCTTTAGGTCATGCCACAGCATCTCAATGGGGTTCAAGTCTGGACTTTGACTCGGCCACTCCAGAACGTGTATTTTGTTCTTCTGAAACCATTCTGAAGTTGATTTACTTCTGTGTTTTGGATCATTGTCTTGTTGCAGCATTCATCCTCTTTTTAGCTTCAACTGTGTGACAGACGGCCTCAGGTATTCCTGCAAAACATCCTGAAAAACATTTGAATTCATTCTTCCATTAATGATTGCAAATTGCCCAGGCCGTGAGGCAGCAAAACAGTCCCAAATCATGCTGCTCCCTCCACCATGCTTCATGGTAGGGATGAGGTGTTGATGTTGGTGAGCTGTTCCATTTTTCCTCCACACATGACGTTATGTGTTACTCCCAAACAATTCAACTTTGGTTTCATCAGTCCACAAAATATTTTGCCAAAACTTCTGTGGAGTGTCCAAGTGCCTTTTTGTGCACATTCAACAGGCAGCAATGTTTTATTTAGACAGCAGTTACTTCCTCCGTGGAGTCCTCACATGTACACCATTCTTGGCCATAGTTTTACATATATGCACATCAGACAATGCTTCTCATCAAGACAATTCTTACCAGGTGTGTATTTTATAGTGAACAGGGCAGCTTTAAACCACTCATCAGTGATTGGGCACACACCTGACTTAAGTTGTTTGGTAAACATTGGTTTCAATTGCTCTTAAAGTCTCCTTAGGCAGAAGGTTCACTTACTTATTTTTCCCCCTTCTGTCATTGTTTGCATGCTATCCTCATTAAAATATGAAAACCTATAAATGTTTGGGTGGTTTTTGTTAAAGTAGGCACTGTATTTTCATCGGTGTGATTTTGAAAAAGGTCAGATCATATTTGACGGTGATTTTATGCAGAAATGTGAGAAATTCCGAAAGGTTCAGACACTTTTTCATACCACTGTACTTTTTGACTTACCCTTGTATGTACGCGCGTAAAGACGCTATATTTGCCCCAGTCAATCGACAAGCAGTACGACTCCCGTACGAGCATGCTAAAGTACATCACCTGTCGACGAGAACAGCATCGACAAAGACAATTTTATTCATGCATTTATCTTAATTTTTAATTAACCCACTAATACAGCACAATCCAACAATGAATGTTGAATCTACACATATGAAAATCAGCTAGATATTGTCACTGCAACCAGATACAGTGGTACCTCTACATACAATCGCTTTGACACACGTTCTTTTTGACATCTGGCGTAAAATTTGACTGGCTATGTGTTTTTTCACTTGCTCGAAATACGACGACAGGCGCAAGCCGGATTATTTTGTGATAGGAATCAACATAGGTTCCAAGAAGGTTAGTGCAAGTGCTGAAAGGAAAATGGTGATGCTGACCCGGAGGGTTCTCCAAGCGACGAAACCCCGAGACCCCCAATGAAGGTGAAGGCCACCTCTCGGCAGCCAGCCGCATGGCCAGCCCGAAAGCCGCCAGGGAAGAAGCCGCCTGGCTTCTAACCGCTGGAGAGCCAGACCGAAAGCAGCCGTGGAAGAAGCCCCAGTCCGCCCCAATCGGTGGCCCCATCCCCGCGACCCGAGAACTGCGGCGCTTTCAAGGCGATTAATTTCAGAACTTGTGCAACACAAAACACCTACTGTCCACTCTAGTTGACGGCCACAACAAAACATTAAATAGAAAGTAAAATTTCAACCGCACCTTTCTCTTTGTGCTTTGAGTTCAGGTACAGCACGCAAAACACGTCTGCGACAACAGAACTCGATCATTACAGAAATTATTATTATTTTATTATTCCAGTTTTTATTCATAATTTATTTGTCTTCCTAAGTGTAATTGTCATTTGTAGTAGTACCAGCAATATTTTTTAAGGATTTAGTGTAGTTTTTTGGGCCGTGGAGCGAATTAATGGAATTATAATATATTCTTATGGGAAAATCCTGTTCGACATACGACCATTTCGCCAAGGTCCTGGCACGTTTTAACTTTGTATGTAGAGGTACCACTGTACAGTATGTGCCTTCTGCAGAAAATGTGGATATATAGCAAAGACTTTTAGCCTGGATAATTACCTAACATTTGTCATGTTCAGGTTGTTGGTAAGTTTACTAAAAGACAGTGTGCAGTTTCAGCAAGAAACCATCATGTTTCCAAGGTGAGCATGATTGAATCATGCAGTCTCTACATAAACATGAACAGTGAATGAAGAGCTTGATTAGATATTGTTGATGCAATATAATGTTAATGTGTCTTTCCAACTAATTGCAATAGTCTCGTGATTTCTCGCGACATATAAAAGTAGGATTGCCAACTCCCTGAAAAAGTAAGGGACACCTCATTGGTACCGTCACCATTTAATTATTATTTTGTTTGTGAAGTTTTTTTTTATTTATTTTTTTTTTTTTAAATTAGATGGGGCTTTGCAAGGCACAGGCCCAGCTAGTAAAATTCCTCAACTTTATTTTTATTTATTTCTTTCATAATCTTATTATCCACATTTTTTCGGCACACTGGAGACTCCAAACCGTTTGACCTACCGGCACCGTTTAAATATCAAAATGACCGGAATTCCATTCATTTTTAATGGCAAACATTTTCCCTTCATTTTCAATGACAGGAAAACATAGGTGGTTTTGATTTTTGACCACTTACCATTACAGCCCATTGACATTGAAGTGGCGCCTAAGTAAGTCAATACCACTGACAGCTACAGTGGGGAGAACAAGTATTTGATACACTGCCAATGGGTTTTCACATTGGCAGTGAGTGTACGTCTATGCCATTGACTATCATGAATGTCGCTACTATTGATGCCAATGTACTGGATTCCATTGAGGCATATATAAATTGATGCCACTGACGGCCATTTACGTTAAAATTAGGGCTGTCAAACTATTAAAATTTTTAATCGAGTTAATCACAAATTAATTTATCGTAATTAATCGCAATTCAAACCATCTCTAAAATATGCCATATCTTTCTGTAAATTATTGTTGGAATGGAAAGATAAGACAATATGGATGTATACATTCAACATACTGTACATAAGTACCGTATTTGTTTCTTATAACAATAAAGCCACAAGATGGCAGTAACATTATTAACATTCTTTCTGTGAAAGGGATCCACGGATAGATTGTTAAAGGATAAATGTGAGTTTGTATATTGTGACTAAATATTGCCATGTAGTGTATTTATTGAGCTTTCAGTAAAAGATAATGTAGTGACAAAACTGTTCTGCCCAAATGCATGATGGGAAGTGGGTAACCATGACTGTGTGTAGTGGTTGCAAATACTATATCGTCTCTGTGTTGTGTACAATGTAGGGTTTTAAGAAAAAGAGCAATTCTAGTTAGTCTTCCCCACGTTGCTTGCCTCAGTAGCTAGTATTGTTGTGGAAGACATGTCAAAGCTTTAGATAAATAAAAGCACGGACCAAATGAATGCCTGCATCCACTCTACTCACCTGTCACTGCCTCTTAACTCTATATATGCGTAGAACGGCGCTATTGTAGTCTGATTGCGGCAATGCATGAGTGGGTCGTTCCGTGCATGCATTAATTATTTTAACGTGATTAATTAAAAAAATTAATTACCGCCCGTTAACGCGATACATTTGACAGTACTAGTTGTGCCTTATGTTGGTTCAACATGTGTGCTTTATGTTAAAAGAACACAATTGCTTAATACTGAAGGAAAGCAATTTAATCAGGTGCAAATTATGTATTTCTTTAATGTCGGTTCAACATGTATTTTGGGGTGAACATGAGTGCCTTATGTTGGCTCAACAAGTGCCTAATGTTGGCGAGACGTGTGCTTTAAGTTAAAAGGACACAATTGCTAAATGCTGAAGGAAAGCAATATTATCAGGTGCAAATTCTTTCCATAATTTTTTTATGTCAGTTCAACACCCCATTTTTTTGAGTGAAGGGTTCAATGTTTACAGTTTTGCTTGTTTATGTGTAGTTTTACTAAGATTTTATAATGTTATGTTTAAAATTTTATGAAAACGGCTCGTATTATATTTTAAATATCACCCAAATGGGTGAATTTTTTGTATTTACAGACGTTCTATTGTTACATTTTTGATAATAAAAGCATTTTAATTATTTTTTTCCAGCCTTTTTTGTTCCCATGAACCCCTGATCCTTTTCCATCTCCTCATCTCCTTTTGGCTCATTTTTTTACTGACTAACTTGCAACTGCTACTGACTAACTTTCTACTGCTATAGTTTTTCATTTGGCCTGGATCAAGATCTCTGTTGATAGCAAAGTGCAGTACCTGGACACTAAGAGGTTGCACAAGTAGTCCAACTCCTTCAAGATGCCACATCAATACATACCGTTGCAAGAAGGTTTACTGTTTCTCTCAGCACGGACTCAGGAGCATGGAGGAGATTCCATGAGACAGTTAGTTACTCCAGGAGAGCTGGACAGGGCACCAGAAGATCCTTAAACCCTCAGCAGGATCGGTATCTGGTCCTTACTAAGCGACTTCCAGCTGGCCATTGGTGTGAATGTTTCTGACCAAACAATCAGAAACAGGCTCCATGAGGGTGGCCTGAGTCTCCGACGTCCTGTAGCGGGCCCTGTGCTCACTGGCCAGCTCAACAGAGCTCCATTGGCATTTGCCATAGACCACTAGAATTGGCAACTACGCCACTGGCGCCTTGTGCTCTTCACCGATGAGAGGTTCATCTTACACACATGCGACACACAAAAGGGTCAGAGATGCCGTGAAGAACGTTATGCTGCCTGCAACATCATTTAGAATGACGGGTTTGGTGGTGGGTCATTGATGGTGTGGGTAGGCATATTCTTGGGAGGACGCACAGGCCTCTACAGGTCAGCCTGACCGCTACAAGGTAATGGGCTCAAATCCTTGGACCCACTGTCAGAACCTACGCTGGTGCAGTGGGACCTGAGTATGATCCAGTTCCTTGAGGATGAAGGAATGGATACCATTGACTGGCCCCCACATTCACCAGACCTAAACCTAATAGAACACTTCCTGGACATTATGTTAAGGTCCGTTCATCGCCATCAGGTTGCTGCTCAGACTGTCCAGGAGTGATGAAGTGTTAGGCTGAGGGTGCCTATACTTTTGTCCGGCCCATTTTTTGAGTTTTGAGTAAAATGATAATGATTTAATTTTTTTCCCATTCTCTTTCGTGTCTTTTCATTGCAAACAAAATAAATGATGATGTTGCTACCAAAACATTTGTAATTGCAATCATTTGCTGGGCGAAATTTAGCATTATCTGACAGAATTGCAGGGGAGCCAATAATTTTGGCCAGCACTGTGTACAACTCAATCCATATTTAGATATTATAACCAGAAAACCAATAAATGAACAGTGGGAGACACACTGTAGAGAAATTTTTGCCGTTTTCAGAAAGGCATTAGGGGAGAAAAGTTCTTCTTATAAAAGTTTCAAAGTATTATTTTCATTTCAATAAACAATAGTGAACCCTTCCATACACAAATTTTGTTTTTTTCGTCCATAAATGTTTTTATTACAATTATATACTGTAGGGGTCTGAAATATGCGACCCAGGGGTCAAGTTCAGCCTGCTTGACCATATTTTCCATCGCTCATTTGAAAGCATTTGCAGTATCAGTGTTGCCCACACCCATTTTGCGAGGGGCAATAACAAAAAACTAAAAATTTTTTAAAATAAAATGAATGAATGAATTAATCGAGGTATCCATTTTTAGAGAAAAATAAATAAACCCCGCAAATAGTATTATTCATTCATTCATTTCCCAAGCCGCTTATTAAATTGTAATAAATAAATGAAAATTAAAAAACACTCACGTGTGATAAAAAACTAAAATAATTCTAAATATTAATTTTAAAATATAATTTCAAAATATTACAGTGCATCTATGTAATGCATTTTATTATGATTGGTTTTAACAGTTAATATTAATATTACTTTTATTATTAGTGGTAATATTATTTTCAAATACGTGAATCTAACGAATTTTAATGTTATGCCAATTTTATAATTACCTTTTTGAATCCTGGAGTTAGAATTAGCTGCTGGAAGAAAGCAGTGTAGCTGATCTTCAAGATGTTAGACGTACAAGTTTAACTGTTTAAACTAATCAAAACGGCTACTTCCAAAACCATCAAAGTAGCCCAAATGTGTTCAATCTGCTCAATATATTTTTCTCCCGCCATTATTCTTTGAAAACCCGCTCAATCTGGCTATACTGCATGTTTGAGAAACATTTGCAGCTATCTGAGGGGTGGGTTCACTGCCATCTAGTGGGTGTCTATGTACACAGCAAAGTGGAGAGGTTTGTTTCTACATTTCCTTGAAATTTCTCTAATGTTAAATTCAATATATTATTTTCCGAGTCATTTTATTGTAACTTGGAAAATCGCATACAAACCATGATGTTAGCAGGGCAATCAATTTAAGGTGAAGGCAGCTGATCGCCATGCAAATAAAAGGAAGTGCATTAAAGTGGCGTGTTACATTCAAAATCCATGTCAAAGAAATGACAAGTGAATATCAAGTAATCTCACTGTCGCTATGTCTTCAATCATGTCCATGAGTTTATAGTTAACCTCACCTACGTTGTGAGAGAAAGTTTCACTCAGTATTCGTCCCGACAGAACTGATCTGTCATCTTGTTTGGAGAAGAAATGGTACTGCACATCAACCAAAATACTAGTACACTATACTAACAGCGAAGTTTGGTGGGGGAAGCATCTTGGCATCAGGTTGTTTGTCATCTCGTGGTATTGGCAAATTTCATATGATTGAAGGATGGAGCCATCTATCGGCAAATTCTTGATATGAGCCTGAGGCCAACCACCAGAATGGGTAAATTGAGATGTTGCTGGACCTTTCAGCAGGACAACGATCCAAAGCGCATGGCAAAGTTGACTCTCAAATTGTTTCTAAAAAAAGAAAATCTGTTGGAATAGCCCAGTCAATGGCCCTGACTTAAATCCAATTGAACATTTGTGGAAAGAACTAAAGAAAAGCCACCCAAAGGGCAGCAAAAGATTTAAAGACAATATTTCTAGAGGAGTGGGCCACAATCAAATCTGAGCAGTATGGACGATTAGTGAAAACTAAGGCTGCAACAACTAATCGATTAATAAATTAGTTGCCAACTAATTTGATAATCAATTTTTGCTGGCAGCTATTAGCAGTCCCGCGTGCGCCAGTGATTAGAGAAAGAGAACTCAGTTTGGGTTGCTGAGTCAGTAATATTATGAAGTGTCGAAAATTAGATTGCCTTTTATGTTGTTTGATCCAGTGTACCTCTGTCAGAAGGTGAGTAAATGAAGCCAAACATATCGTTTGTATTCTTTATTAAGGAGACGTTACCAGTTAGCACCGAGCGCTAAGCTAGTCAGCAATTATGCTAATCAGAGTCTTAAGTGTCTGTTTGTATTGTGTTTTGGAGAAGCATATTAGCACATACTATATAATTAGCATATTATCAGTTATTCTTATTGTAAAGTTGTCTCATTTTTGAATAAAGATACTACACACAATAAGCCCATACATACGTATAACAGCTTTAAACTAGGGCTGTCAAACGATTACAATTTTTAATCGAGTTAATTACAGCTTAAAAATTAATTAATCGTAATTAATCGCAATTCAAACCATCTCTAAAATATGCCATATTTTTCTGTAAATTATTGTTGGAATGGAAAGATAAGACACAAGATGGATATATACATTCAACATACAGTACATAAGTACTGTATGAGTTTATTATAACAATAAATCAACAAGATGGCATTATGTTTATTTTTTTTTTTAATTTTGGCGGCACGGTGGCTGAGTGGTTAGCACGTCCGCCTCACAGTTCTGACATCAAGGGTTCGATCCCAGGCTTCGGCCTTCCTGTGTGGAGTTTGCATGTTCTCCCCGTGCCTGCGTGGGTTTTCTCCGGGAACTCCGGTTTCCTCCCACATCCCAAAAACATGCATGGTTGGCTGATTGAACACTCTAAACTGACCGTAGGTATGAGTGTGTGCGCGAATGGTTGTACGTCTCCTTGTGCCCTGCGATTGGCTGGCAACCAGTTAAGGGTGTACCCTGCCTACTGCCCGTAGTTAGCTGGGATAGGCTCCAGCACCTCCGTGACCCTGGTGAGGAAAAAGCGGCATGGAAAATGAATGAATGAATGAATAATTTAAAAAAATAAAATAATTACCGCCCGTTAACGCGATAATTTTGACAGCCCTACTTTAAACATAAAACTCCCATTCAAACTGTAAATCATGTTACAAGAGTGTGCTTTGAAATTGGATTCGGATTGTATTAATGAAAAACTGTTTGAAAAAGAAAATTGATTAATTACAGTCTTACTCCTCCTTTTTAGAATGTGTTTTCTGGTTTGTGTAAAGAAAATAAAGAGTCATTGACACTATTTATACCAGTGCTTTACCCACGAGTAAAAAAAATGTCAATAAGAAACACTTTTTTTTTTTTTTTTTGAGTGAATTGGATTTATTTGTGTACTGAGTGTTGGGTTTTGTGTTTGTTTTCTCCTAGTGTGACCCATTCCTGTGATTGCCCATTGATTTCACCTGTTGTGCCTGCTCCTAATGTATCCTCCAATCTGCGTCCTCCTGTGCTCACCTGTTCCTCGTTGTGTTGTTACCCCTTGTCTATGTGTGTATATAAGCTTCCGGTTTCTTTTCACTCCTTGTTGCATCATTGTCAGTGTTGATGTCAAGTCCCGTCCAAGCCCTCGTGTACCAGTCCGTCTGATTAAGTAAGTTTTGTTTGAAAATTGCCTTTTTGATCCCCAGTCCTTTTGGTTGTAGTTTGTGTTTTTGTTAATGATTATTAAAACATGTTTTGAGTTCACCGCCACCTGCCTTACTGCATTTTTGTTTCCCTGCATTTGGGTACACACCACCTGCCTGCCCGCGTTATCCATGACACTGGGAAATTGTCTTTATATTTTATATTCAGAGTCTTTATTAAAAACTTTACCAACTTCTATGTAATTAAAACAATACAGTTGTACACTACAGGTAAGTCAGGAAGCTGTATTAAAATATTATTTTTGAAGGAAATAGTCATCCATTGTGTCTTCATTGTTACTCACAACGTGCCTAAAATGACTTCATGTTAAATTCTGAAGGTAAATGAATAAAGTAACATTTATCCAATGAATCGTTCCATTATTTGTTCTATTAATCGATAATAAAAATAATCATTAGTTGCAGCCCTAGTTAAAACATACCAGAAGCGTCTGGAATCTGTCATCGCAAACAAAGGCTTCTCCACTAAGTATTAAATGAGTCTCATATAGTTTGTTCAATACGTTTTCCTGTGTTATTGCTCTGCCATATTATCATTATTTATGGCCTCAAATGATGTGCTTTCTTTTCGTCGATGGATTATTTCAGTTAATACCTGTTAGGGTTTGAATTTGTTTAGCATGTTTTGGTTTCGTACTTGATATTGTCCTGTAATTTCGTTGTTCTCAATGTTCATTTTGCTGCTGACAATGCCAATAAAGACCTATTCTATTCTATTCTATTCTATTCTATTCTATTCTATTCGAACAACGCCTTGGGATTAAGAGCATTTTATTTATACAACAGACTCCAGCTCTGCTCTGAATTAAAGCGATGATGAAAGAAGAACTTGCATATACAATTCAAACATGTATTCAAATATGCATGTACAATTCACACAAAAAATCAAACATGGGGTAAGGCAGTCAGTCAGTAAACCAAATTGTCTGTCAGCAACTCAGTCTGCCAACCAGCCAGTCAGATGAGGTAGGTAGGCAGCCCGGCTCAGGGTGATGCTCTGTCAACTTTCTCTCTGGTCTTACGTAAATGAATGATTAGTGCAAAACTGTCACTCAATAATCAGAACATGCAAGGTGCCATTCACCTTGTCTAAACAAACACAAATATGCACGCCAGTGAAGGTAACAAACAGAATGATCCCTTAGGTTTATGAGCACCTCATCTTTACAAAAGACATCAGGACAAACACATTAATGAACAATGTGCATGCAGATTCAATTTTCAAATGTAACCTGTGTATTTTGCCAAAATATGTTATTGTAATGAAACAAAAAACAACATGGCATATGAAGGAATAGTATATTTTCTTGTATTTACTGTTTGACTGTTTGTATTACATTAACGCACCCAATGTAAAATAAATAGCTTTTATATCATAGTTTAAGGGAAAAAAGCAGACTATATTTGACATAGGGCATAAGAGATACATGACGCCTTCTGACCACAGAGGCCCATTGCGTGCGTCATGCAGCTGACTGTGCAAGATTGACGCTGACTACCAAGTGATAGGCAAGACATCTACAAGCCAACATCTGCAACACCAAATCCCGCAATCAGCTCTTCAGGACAGTCCAGAACAAATGGCGGGACGTCCTGTACTACCACAACACTCATAAACAAAAAGAACTGTTAAGTTTGATAGCTCAGCGCCTCTCAGACGGTGAGGTGTGCTGCACCTCTCACCTCAGTTGCCTCATTAAGCATGACCCAGCAACGGTGACACACGAACATGACTGCCCAAATCTGCAACAGAAGAAAACCCAAACACACCCTTCTTCCTGCCCACAGCCCGCCCCATGAGAGCCTTCAAAAAGACTGAATGTTGAACTAATCGACATTTTTTCTCGGGAATCTTTTTTTGACTTGTGATATGGTGACCCTGGAACCAGTCTACCTCCTCACCTGGGTCTGTCGCTGTTTTGCCTTGCCAATTGATCATTGTTGACCTGAATAAATTGTCAACTTGTGTTTTGAAGCCTTCTTCCATCTTTGAAAATGGAGTCAGTACAAGGGGTTAAGACTAAGGTGAACGCGCAGAGTTTGGCCTTTTGGCCGGGTTGTCAGTTTTTCGCTGGCCTGGGTCGTTGGATATGCGCCAGCACAGGTCCGGCAGTTCGGCTGAATCTGGCTAAAAGGTCAGATTCCTTCACATACTTTTAGTTACTGTAATATAATAGCAGCAATCTTGACAGTAAAACAAGACAGAGGGACAGACACACACACACAGCAAGACCAACAGACAGACAGACAGACAGATAAACACAAACACACGCGCACAGATATACTTTCATACTTGTGGTATAGAGCAATATACTAGTACACTCAACCAGACATAAAGCTATAAATTACTGTGTGCCGTCATGTTATACATGAAAGTGTGCAGACGAAGTAAATGAGGAAGTGTTGAATGTTTCAAGGGTGCATGTTTTATTTCACAATCTACTGCAGTCCTTCGACATATACGACACTAATGGTGTTATTCAATTTGTGCTCAAGGTTGGCTGGGCAAGCGTTGTTGTTCTTGTTGGTTGAGACGGCGCACTCTCGTTGGAGGAATCGGGAATGCAGAGGAAAAAACGATGGCTTAGATCAGGGTTCGGCAACCCAAAATGTTGAAAGAGCCATATTAGACCAAATGTTGAAAGAGCCATATTAGACCAAAAAAGAAAAAACAAATATGTCTGGAGCCGCAAAAAAATAAGTACAGTAGTGGACTTTCCACTTCTTAAATCTATTTTTGCGCTCCTCTAAGTTCTTCAGAAGTAATACAATCGCTCTTTTTCTCTCACTCGCAACTGGGTCCCCTGCTGCAAATGTAGCATGACTCTTTTTATTATTTGACAACTTCTCGCCACAGAGTAAACATTCAGGCAATACTTCCGCATTAGCAATGAATGCAAATGATTTGGTCCAACAAACGTTGTCTGTTCTCCTCAGTTATTTTTCTCTTTTTCCTTTCCGATCCATGGGTCATCACTTCTCTTTTTCCCTTTCGGATCCATGGGTCATCATACCGCCGCCGGTTTGTTTTCAATAGCCTGCCTGGCATCCCGCCCTTCTAATAGAAACCTGTGTCGCAGGTAATGACGCAAATCTTCGTTGATAGAAAAGTTGAAATGTAATATTTATTCTACACATTTTTACAGCATTGGAAAACGTTAAGAATGTTTGTGGAATTTTTGTCTTCCTACAGAAACCATATCAAAACAAAAAATATATTTCCCTCCCCATCTTTGTCCATTTTCAACATTTTTGGAAATGCTCAAGGGAGCCACTAGGTTAACGCTAAAGAGCCGCATGCGGCTCTTAAAACACGGGTTGCCGACTCCTGGCTTAAATAAACCACAAAGGTGTGGTCTTGGAAATTGAACGTACAGATTTGAACGTTTTGAACATCGTTTAAACCAGAGAAGTCGGTTTTGGTTCAAAATCGATTAATCAAATAGCCTTAGTCTGTATATGAGCTCCCTGTTTTTTTTTTTTTGTTTCAGTCCTTGTTGTGTTGTTGCTCATGTCAGTGTCAATGTCAGATGTGTTTTGCTGTGCCACCGTCCATGCCATGTTTCTGGTTTTTGAGTAAGTTAGTTTTGATTCGCGGCATTTTACCTTCCGAGTTTTTGTTTGTACTTTTTGTTTGGGATTTTGGATTAAAGCATTTTAAGTTACCATAACACTGCCTGGCCTTCCTTGTTTTCCTGCGTTTGGGTCCACCATGCCTCCGAACGCTGAAAATACCACTGTCTGGTAAAAATTTAGTTTGAATTGCAGCTTTGGGAAAAACTGTAGTAAGAAAACAACATTCAAGTTATTTTTCATACGTATCTCTCTCTCTCTCCCTCTCTCTCGACTAAATAAGTATTTAGTCAACCACTAATTGTGCAATTTCTCCCACTTGAAAATATTAGAGAGGCCTGTAATTGTCAACGTGGGTAAACCTCAACCATGAGAGACAGAATGTGGAAAAAAACAGAAAATCACATTGTTTGATTTTTAAAGAATTTATTTGCAAATCATAAGTATTTAAAAAAATAAGTATTTGGTCAATACCAAAAGTTCATCTCAATACTTTGTTATGTACTCTTTGTTGGCAATAACGGAGGCCAAACGTTTTCTGTAACTCTTCACAAGCTTTTTACACACTGTTGCTGGTATTTTGGCCCATTCCTCCATGCAGATCTCGTCTAGAGCAGTGATGTTTTGGGGCTGTCGCTGGGCAACACGGACTTTCAACTCCCTCCACAGATTTTCTATGGGGTTGAGATCTGGAGACTGGCTAGACCACTCCAGGACCTTGAAATGCTTCTTACGAAGCCACTCCTTTGTTACCCTGGCTGTGTGTTTGGGATCATTGTCATGCTAAAAGACCCAGTCACGTCTCATCTTCAATGCCCTTGCTGTTGGAAGGACATTTTCACTCAAAATCTCTCGATACATGGCCCCAGTCATTCTTTCCTTTACACAGATCAGTCGTCCTGGACCCTTTGCAGAAAAACAGCCCCAAAGCATGATCTTTCCACCCCCATGCTTCACAGTGGGTATGGTGTTCTTCGGATACAATTCAGTATTCTTTCTCCTCCAAACACGAGAACCTGTATTTCTACCAAAAAGTTTTATTTTGGTTTCATCTGACCATAACACATTCTCCTAGTCCTCTTCTGGATCATCCAAATGCTCTCTAGCGAACCACAGACGGGCTTGGACTTGTACTGGCTTCAGTAGGGGGACACGTCTGGCAGTGCAGGATTTGAGTCCCTGGCGGCGCATTGTCTTACTGATAGGAGCCTTTGTTACTGTGGTCCCAGCTCTCTCTAGGTCATTCAATAGGTCTCCCCGTGTGGTTCTGGGATTTTTGCTCACCGTTCTTGTTATCATTTTGACGCCACGGGGTGAGATCTTGCATGGAGCCTCAGATCGAGGGAGATTATCAGTGGTCTTGTATGTCTTCCATTTTCTAATAATTGCTCCCACAGTTGATTTCTTTACACCAAGCATTTTACCTATTGCAGATTCAGTCTTCCCAGCCTTGTGCAGGTCTACAATTTTGTCTCTGGTGTCCTTCGACAGCTGTTTGGTCTTGGCCATAGTGGAGTTTGAAGTGTGACTGACGGAGGTTGTGGACAGGTGTCTTTTATATCAATAATGAGTTAAAACAGGTGCCATTAATACAGGTAACGAGTGGAGCCTCATTAGACCTCGTTAGAAGAAGTTAGATCACTTTGACAGCCAGAAATCTTGCTTGTTTGTAGGTGACCAAATACTTATTTTCCACTGTAATTTGGAAATAAATTCTTTAAAAATCAAACAATGTGATTTTCTGTTTTTTTTTCCACATTCTGTCTCTCATGGTAGAGGTTTACCCATGTTGACAATTACAGGCCTTTCAAATCTTTTCAAGTAGGAGAACTTGCACAATTGGTGGTTGACTAAATACTTATTTGCCCCACTGTAAATATACATGTATATATACGTATATACAGTATATACAGTATCTATCTATCTATCTATCTATCTATCTATCTATCTATCTATCTATCTATCTATCTCTGAATGCTTTATATACGTATGGTTTTTTTTTGTGGGGGGGGCAGGGTGGGTGGCTCGGGGTGTGTGTGCATGTGCTTTCCTCGTGAAATTACGTCCTCAAAAGTACTCATCTTTTCCTTGTGACCTCATGATCATCATTTCGTCATCACTAGGATGATTTGTGAGTACTTCTGGGAGCTGTGTTGCATTCCTACAGAAGATAATAACTATGTTCCTCTCAGTATATCAAGGCTTTTGGTACTCGGCCTGCAGCTGTACATTCTGACACTGAGGAACATATGTTTTTAATTGAGCATAAGAATAGAATAGAATAGAATAGAATAGAATAGAATAGAATAGAATAGAATAGAATAGAATAGAATAGAATAGAATAGAATAGAATAGAATAGAATAAAATAGCCATTTATTATCATTGCACATTATTTCAGACCAATGAGATTGATTCCAGGTACAACCCGCCACAGGGAACAGATATAACAAACGTACATAGGTAGACAAAAGAGTTGCATGCCAGATCGCCATGGTAGATGCTCCGGTTCATCGGCCGCCCGCCTATGGCAGTGAGGCAATGAGGGAACAAAGACATTGAACTCAAGGTTCCTCCATCCTCCAATACCTTGCAGTCTCTGTCCGTATGGTGGCTGTGACAGGACTTTGCCACTGTTAAGGTAACAGTGGGGAGAAGGACTATAGAACGAAGGTGAAGGTCAGTTCGGAGTGTAAGAACTGCAATGAGTAGGGCTGCTGCTATCGATTATTTTAGTAATCAAATATTCTCTCAAGTAGTTCGAATATATGAGTAATAGGATTAGGAACATTTAATGCTTTGCAGAGTAAATTTTAGGAGATGTAAAGCTAAGACTTGCTAAGATTTTTAAAAGAGCATTAACCCTTTAAGGTCCGGGCCCATTTTGTCCGATTTTGCATGCCTTTGAGTTGCCTTTATATTTCAAAGAATAAATGTTCACAATGGCTTGGTTAGGTCCATTTTTTTCAGGACACCATAACCTTCATATCCAAACTGTTGTTTTTTTTCAATGACCTATACAACCAACATTTTGGACCTAAAAAGACAACAACAACAATAACAAAATCCCCTATTTTTTTTGGTCGAAATTTGTAATATTGATGTTCCATTGACAAAACATTCTCAATGAACCATTTTGAAGCTTGATAATACTCATTCAACCTGTTAGGATAAACATTCAACAGAAAAAAATGAACCTGAATAATTTAAAATTTGATAATTCAACAGAAACAACAGATATAGTCGTAGGTATTTTTGTCCTTTCTACTTTTCAATTGGTATATAAATATGTGTGTTCGAGAAACGTGATGGATGTATGCATAATACACCTAGACTCACAAAGAGATAGCCTCCAAACTCTTTTTGTGTTAGATGTATATCCACTATTTTGCACTGTTGGTCAACTGTATATCACCTGTTTTGACCATAGTATGATTAATTCTGAAAAAAATATAACATTGAAAAACAGTATTTAAAAAAATATTTACAATAAACCAGTTCAGTTCAATTTCTTCAGGCATGCCACTCAGTTGTCCTGGAACAAGACACAAGCCTACATCCAGTGGTGTTCCTAGCTTACATGGGGCCCTGGGTGATAAGATGCTTTGGCGCTCCATAATATGATGAATAATACATGTTTTTGGACAGTTATTTTGAGATTCAGGGGGTATTTGGGGTACTTAAAGGGTTAATTTTTATTTACGTGTAAATTCCTCTTGTTATGTCGCCAGCCTAGTCAGGGAAATCGTTCAAAACCCGGGGACGACCTATATATGTACTATATTCATTCATTCATTCATTCATTTTCCATGCCGCTTATTCCTCACATACTATATATATAAAATGTATGCTTATATATACATATATAAGCATACATACACACATACAGAGATGTGAGTCAATATTGAAAGAACCAGAAAATTAATTGACTGTTCAATTTTATTTAAAACTGCAGAATTGAAAAAAAAAAAAACAAGCAATTAAATTGACTGAACTGTAAACAGAAGCTTGATAAGCTAAAAAAAAACAAAAAACAAACTTAGCTTAATGGCGGATTGCTGGCAAGTATCAGGTGCATAACGCCATCTACTGTACAAGAGTGTGCAACACCCATCTGAAGGCATGCTGCTAAATTGTCCATCCATCCATCCATCCATCCATCCATCCATCCATCCATCCATCCATCCATCCATCCATCCATCCATCCATCCATCCATCCATCATCTACCGCTGTCCTCGCTCTTGGGTCGCGGGGTTGGCAGCTTTAGCAGGGAAGCCCAGACTTCCCTCTCCCGAGTCGCCGTTCCCAAGCCACTCGAAAGACATAGTCTCTCCAGCGTGTCCTGGGTCATACCGGGGCCTCCTGCCCGGAACACCTCTTCAGGGAGGCCTCCAGGAGGCATCTGAACCAGATACCCGAGCCACCTCAGCTGGCTCCTTTAAACACGGAGGAGTGGCGGCTCGACCCTGAGTCCCTCCTTGATGACCAAATTTCTCACCCCATCTCTAAGGGAGAGACGGGACACCCTGCGGAGGAAACTAATTTCTGCTGCTTGTATTGGTCAATATCTTTTCCAATCTTGCTTGTACTCGTGTTCTTGCCTCTTGTGCTCAATTACGGTACAGTTGCACGGGGCTTCTCGATTTCGCCGGAGGCACGAAAACGAAACTATCAATTCACAATGAGAAAAAAAGAAAACACACAAAAGCAAAGTGTAACACCGGCGACTATTTGAAAAGTTGTGGAGTAATAAGTACAGATACCTGCTGTAGAATGTAATGAAGTGAAAGTAAAAAGTACCTCTTCATATTTCTACTCAAGTACCTTAAGTACAGTAACAAAGTACTTTTACTTCGTTACATTCCACCACTGCCTATGAGTGCTGGTTGAAAACAGCTAATCAGCACTAGCATAGTGTCCTCTTGTCATAGAAAACTTCCTGTTAAAAAGCGTTATTTTGTCACGGCGCACCTGATGGAGTCCTATAAACGGAGCCTATCATATGGAGCGATCACTAGTTAAGGGTGCGTTTGGAGAATTGTATACATTCGCCCTATTTGTTTGAGAGTTGAACACACCCCGAGTGGCAATGTCACCATGATGCACCAGGCCATGGCACGAAATGATAAACTTTTTTATTGTAATTATTTTTAATGAGGAAAATACAAACCTCGTTTGTCCAAAATAAAAATCCCCAAAAAGGATGCTTCGTTATAAAAATCGTGAGGTACAAACAGAAAGTAAAAAAATAGTGGTTTATAGTCTGAAAAATTAGGTAATTTTGTATGACAGCACAATAGTTTACATGGATTTGACTAAAGTGCACTACACGACTTTGCCACTTGATGGCAGTGTAAAAATGTACTTGGTGGAAACTAAACTCCTTAAGAGGTCACCATTTGTTCTTTTGACTTTTCACAATTAGCTCGGAGAGCAAAAAAAAAAAAAAAAAAACGAACTCAATAAACATCCTAAAGACATTTGATGACGAAAGTCATTGACATTTGGATCTAAAGGGTTGTTAACCCTAATTATCTTGCTTTTTTTTTTTTTTTTTTTTTTTTTTTTGTACCGGGATGAGAATTCAACTGGACATATTTCCCTAGTGGACTATCTCCCAACACCCCCAAACGCCTTCTTTACATACCACTTCACATCCCATATCCAACATTGAGTTTTAAAGTGGTGGCATAACAATTTCATTTTCCCTCAGGGTTTTTTCTTTTTTTTTAAACTTTGGATATACACAAATATATATATATATATATATATATATATATATATATATATATATATATATATATATATATATATATATATATATATATATATATATATGGCGGAAAATACAGACAAGATGGAAAAAGCTGTTTTTACTCTTGCACTCTCCTGTTTTTGCTCTTGCACTCCTCTTTAAAAGAAACTGCTGTATTTTAAGCCAAAACAACTATGTTGTGTTTAATAGAACAATATGTCTATATGCTGCCTTAGCAGATTCATGGCGCAATAAGCCCCCAAACTATTTTTAATTAGTCAGACGTTGCGCTTTTATTTTAACACAGCCATAAAAAAAAGTAAGAATTATATTTTATTATTCGAAATGTCTACCTCATAACCATTGCTTAATTGTACTTTTTTTGTTACTGTCGCATTTTCTCCGATATGTTAGATGATAAATAATCGATCCAAACAAAGAAAAAATTTTTTTAAAAATGTTTAAAAGGGTAAATATATGACAAAGAAAATCTAGACCACTCCTTGATGTCTGCGATTTCTGCATCGCACCCCTTGTTGTTTTAGCATGTTTCACCCATAAAATCCCCCAAAAATCCAGCTGTGGCCCTTCACAGCTGTGTCTTGAAACTAAGTGATACATGCTACATGGACTTTTTGGATCGAATAAAGATAAGTACGCGATAATATCTCGTTAAAGTCATGGCGTCTGTAATTCTGCTCTCGCGTGCTCTCACCTCCAGATAGGGTTTTGCTGTTTAAAAAACATTGTTTTTAAATGCCTTCCTGTTCAAAAATTTTCTTCCCCAGGAAAATTTAAATTTTAAGCTTTCAAATCATGTATTACACATGCATATCGGACAATTTTGAAATTTGGCCAAATTGGGGGTCTCAGAGGGTAACATTAAGTCACCGGAGTGTTTTTCGCCGTATATTTCCTTTTTCTTTTCTTTTCCTGAAATCTCAGATGCACATTTGTGTGTGTGTGTGGGGGGGGGGGGGGGGGGGGGGGGGGGGGGGGCAATGTTGCTGTAATCAAAATCATTGAAAAAATAAATAAAATGGACATTTTAAATTTAAGTGGGCTGAACCAAAGCAAGCTAACTTAAAGAGGATGTATGTTGCATTCTGAAAATCACATTGCTTGATGTTTTTCTATTGTTATAGAGTATATGGAGAAATAACTTGTCACCCTCTGTTAAATACCCCCCGTACTTATCGAAGAAAAGTTGATTTTAGTTGCCCACTGTTAGGGCCTCCCTCCCTCTTTCCTGAGCCCTGTCTCAGGTGAGGGGAGTTTTGCCTGATTACAGGTCGAACGTCAGACGGGTGGAGCGGCCAGCTGTAAGCAATCGTCATCAGCCAGCTTAAAAGCCCAGCGGACGCACCACCACGTCGCCCGAACAACTTGTCTGTTTTCCACGTCAGTTGATTCTCGCATCCCTAGTGTATCTATTGGCTTTGACCTCCGGCTCACGATATCTTTTGTTTCCAGGACCTGATCAGCGCGCCCCTCGTCGGATACTTCTGTCAACCCCAGCCTGTCAAACTCCCAGCTGACAGCTACACACGTGGTAGCCACAGTGTTCTCCACGACCATTCCGCCTCCTGCCTCGCTTGAAGCTAGAGACCCAAATAAACGAGAATTATCCCTCTCATTGTGTTTGTCACGTTGCCTGCGTTGGGATCCCCCCACCGGTTACGCGAACCCTAACACCCACACTACAGGAGTTCCAAAGACACTGGACCGATTCAACAGCGTGGCTAAACAATGTTTGCTAGCAGCTGATGGGTCACGGGCAGGAGTGTGTGTTTACGCAGCAGAGCATATAGTACAATCACCGTGGAAAACGATTTGTTGGACAATACACTTTTCTTCAGCAATTTATAAATTGAATCTAATCAAAATGTTTTCAATTTCACGGAAGATGGTTTTTAGGACGATTTGTGTACTGACGTCGCCATCGCTGACGGCGAAGTTGAGTAAATCGACGTCAAAATTCAGGAAAATTTGTTCTCATCTCCTAAAAACACTGAACCTTTTCCTGAGACCCTGAATATTTGATTAATGCATGTTGGAGGACGGAAACCTGGAAAACAGGCTGGATTGAGGCTCACGAGGCCCAGACTTGGCCACCTCTGGAAAAATTAATTGCAAAAAATAAAATCGAAAATAAAAAACAGCTTGGGTCTCAAGAGCTACATATACAAGATATGTAACGTTCGATAAAGGACACACTAATATATTTGAAAACTAAAAGGTCCAATAAGCCTGAGTTTGACACCCCTTTTTCACAACACTAAAATAAATTGCACAATAGTGCTATGCAGGGCAGCATCTCATCATTTACAACAAACAATAATATGGTTACAATGCAAGCATATCTTGCCTATCTGAAGACACCAAAGGTAGATCGAACTATCACCATAATCATCTTTATTTTTGCTATATTTGTAAAGAAAGAAAATAAATTGCCATTTCATTTTTGCCCCTTATTCAAAGTGACCTGGTAGCAAGCAAGGTGTCAGGTGGTGACCATATTATTAACAAAAAAAAAACTACTTTCAACCTACTGTCCCCAAAATTGAATACTCTATTGTTTTATTTATTTATTTATTTTTAAGTAAAAAAGAGTCTATCAAAACACGTTGTTGCCCGCCAACACCATGGGGTGGTGCAGCACCCTCAGCATCCGATTTCCCGCACCACTGTTCACAGATTTGCCTTTTGAGGGTTGATTAGTGGAATTTTTCTCTTTATCAATGGGGTTGGGACCTATATTTGTGTTGCACTGAATAAGATGTGTCCAAACATTTGGCCTGTAATAATAAATATATGCTTTTATATATATATATATATTTTTTTTTAATTTACAAAGTGTACAGAAACAAAATGTCCACAATATACATGTTTTTTTTCAACGCATACATTCATTTTTGCAAAACATACAGAAACATACAAACACACAAAACTTACAAAACAAGAATTGATATTGACAAAATATAGCAACATTTACATTGGCTCATGAGAATAGCCCAATTTAATGACTGATTCAGAGATTTTATTTGTCATTGACACCAGCTCTCACAAGATGACAACAGATGCAACGAAATTCCGTTTGATGAGTGAGCATCGGGCCGCTGCAGACTTGTTCCACGCCGCCACTTCTCTCTCTTCTTCAGAAAATACAGAGCAAGTTACAAGTAGGCACACATATATCATACAACATGGCAAGGATATGACACGACGCACAGGTCACGTGCAGGGATTTTTTGTACGAAAAAAAAGGAAAACTACCAGTCATGGCTGGAGGGAGGGGGGGGGAGTGATTGCAAGAAAAGGCGGGGGCGGATTGGAGGGGGGTTAGGTTGTGTGTGAGTGTGTGGTGCGCAAGTGTACAGTATCAGTATTTGTACGTGTCTGTAGACAAAATAAGAGTCGCAGAGACCTGCGACCGGCCTTGGGAAGAGATCAGGGACAAAAGATATCAACATCTGCGCGTCTCCTCTGGGAGAAGGGAGGCGGGGTGGGGGGGGTGGGGGTGGGGGGGTAAGGGCGATCGGGAAAGGAAAGGAGAATTATAATCAAATTAAGCCGGATAAGTAATTTAGTATGCCCAAATGCTGTTGGTCTTCAGTTAAATTCGCGCTCCTCATGGCGTTGGCGAGATCTCAGGTCCCTTAACTCATTGCCATTAGTCGCGGTCTGCCTCGACAGTTCAGTCATCTACCCCAACAGTTCCGTCACCTGGCGCAAGATAGTATCCACTTTCCTCCACCCGTCCTCAGACCAACCCGTGAGTCCACGGAGCCAGTTCTCGGTCCGAGCCTCCACGTGATCTTCCAAGGCCTTGAATCGCACCGTTTGATCCGTGGTCATTTTGTTGATTTCCTTGAAAGCTGCCGCCATGGAAACTTTCCGGTAGAGCAGGGCACCTCCTAAGCCAAGCAGAAGGAACCCGACAATCGTCACGCTAAACAGCCAAATATCCTCGATGTCTTCCACCGATAGGACAGTAAGACCCGCTGGTTTTCAGTGATCCCATGAATCTCTCACATAACCAGTGGCGAAGGTCCCGTCAGGGCAGGACGGCTCTCCTGGTGGACAGTGTCATGTTGAAAAAATCTTGTCAATTGCGCTGATAGACCAACTAATCGGATCCATTTTTGTATGAGAGACCAGCGCGGTTGATCCACAGAGGAAAAAAAGCAGACAGGCGAAGACTAAGATAACAGCAAGCAGCAGGAGGGAGGAAAAACACGTCCGCCCTCGTCGGAGGCAGGAAGAAGAAGCTTTAGAAAGAATTTTTAAACATGGAAGTGTCTCAACTGTGGTACATGTTACATGGATTTCTAATAGGAAAATCTTACTTTATCTGGAACACTTATTTGCCTCCTAGCCTAGTGGCAACACAGCCCATCTGGGGCCGGCCTAGGCCTGCTGTTTAACGTGGGAAGTTGACAAACTGACGTGTCCTGATTCCTGTTTATTTTTTAGGATGGCACCACAAGGGATTTCGAAGAACATTGTACTTTTCTAAGTGCTCCTCAAATGTCGCGAACACATGATAGCCCCTGGTCGATGTTCTCGAAAATCGCTCCGGGTTTGCTGTGCAAATCTCACCAAGACTCGTCAAAGTGCATCCTCTTTTGGAAATTTATTTGTAGAGATCGCTAAATCTTAATTTGCAACAACTTGCCATTTTGTGGCGGAAATCTCAACCAGTGACGCACACACAAGTCGACAGACCTTCCACATCTATCTCCCGCTCGTGACCTCATCTCCGAAAATAGCCGAGAATACCTGATCGCGACATTTGAATTTTCATTTCTAAATGTCGACCCGTGAGGCTGATAAATAAATGCTTATAAAAACACGATTCTACTGTATTATTTCAAAACTGGTTTGGATTATGGAAGATTTCATTGAATGTATTTCATATCTGGGTTTTAGTTTTGCTGTAAAATTTCCCCTGTAAAGTTAATGTAGCCCAGAGAAAAATAATGAAGCGTTAGACCCAATAACAACACTAGAGGGCATGAGCGACAATTGAATGAAGTCAGAGACTCACAACTATGACGTCAGCACATGCGCACTTCCTTTTGGAACGTTGGCCTTTTCTACCTGAGGGGGAAAAGTTTTGTTTGCTCCAGAAAGAAATAAAAAAAGTAGGGCTGTCAAAATTATCGCGTTAACGGGCGGTAATTAAGTTTTTAAAATTAATCACGTTAAAATATTTGACGCAATTAACGCACATGCCCCGCTCAAACAGACTAAAATGACAGTACAGTGTAATGTACGCTTGCTACTTGTTTTTTGTTGTTTGGTGCCCTCTGCTGGCGTTTGGGTCCAACTGATTTTATGGGTTAGTACCATGAGTGAGCATGGTGTCATTATTGACATCAACAATGGCGAGCTGCTAGTTTATTTTTTGAATGAAAATTTTACAAATTTTAATAAAACGAAAACATTAAGAGGGGTTTTAATATTAAATTTCTGTAACTTGTACTAACATTTATCTCTTAAGAACTACAAGTCTTTCTATCCATGGATGCTTTAAGAGAATGTTAATAATGTTAATGCCATCTTGTTGATTTATTGTTATAATAAACAATTACAAATGTACCGCATGTTGAATGTATACGTATATCTGTCTTGTGTCTTATCTTTCCATTCCAACAATAATTTACAGAAAAGTATGGCATATTTTATAGATGGTTTGAATTGCGATTAGTTACGATTAATTAATTTTTAAGCTGTAATTAACTCGATTAAAAATTTAAATCGTTTGACAGCACTAAAAAAAGAGATAAAGAAAAGCAAGTTGACAGATGCATCAACTGCTGCTGTGTTGCGTCTGTTGCTTAAAGCGAATCCAGACGGTCGCGTGGTGAAAATATTGAGCAGAGACCACTCGGTAAGATATGTAAACACAATTTGCTAATGGCGTACCGCACGCATGCTATGTTTAGACCGTGACGTCGCATTCAAAAGCGTAAGTAAAGCCGAAGTGGGACATTATAGACCTGCCCTCGCATAGAAACAACGTAATTTGTGCTACTTTCTCCGGTAAGCTTTCAAAAACGAACATGCTGATCACGCATTGCTTTTTTGGAACATGTAGAAACGACTCGAGACATTACAACACATTAAGGATGTTTTCTTCCTACGTTTCCGGAAACCAAAAACTCGGGAGGAAAATATGTGAAGACTGAATCAACTTGTGCGGACTTTAACACCAGCTCGGTGAATCCAATCACATTTCATATGCAGTAAACATTTTGTTGGGTTGGCATGGTCTTTCAGAGGACAAAGAGGTAAGCCATTTTTATATTTTTAACTTATTTTTTTAGCGTAACGTTGTGCCATACTGCTTCTGTCTGACAATGATGACCTGAAAAGAATTACAATGGTATCTGACTGCCATTGTTACTGTTTCTGTTATATATATATATATATATATATAAAAAAAAAAAAAATCGTCGTCTCACCCACCCGGGCAGTATGGTCTCTCCTTTCAAGCTCGGGTCCTCTACCAGAGGCCTGGGAGCTTGAGGGTCCTGCGCAGGATCTTAGCTGTCCCTAGATTTGCGCTCTTCTGAATGGAGACGTCGGACGTTGTTCCTGGTATCTGTTGGAGCCATGCACCCAGCTTGGGGGTTACTGCCCCTAGTGTCCCGATCACTACTGACACCACTCCTGCCTTCACTCCCTACATTTTCTCCAACTCTTCCTTCAACCCTTGATATTTCTCCAGCTTTTTATGTTCTTTTTTCCTGATGTTGCTATCGCTCGGGATTGCTACATCTATCACTACTGCTGTCTTCTGATGTTTATCCACCATCACTATGTCAGGCTGGTTGGCCATAACCAGTTTGTCTGTCTGGATCTGGAAGTCCCACAGGATCTTGGCTTGGTTGTTCTCGCCCACCTTGACTCTGGGGTCTGTTACTGTATGTCGTTCCATGTATGCCTGCTAGCATCTTACACCCTGCTGTGATGTGCTGGATGGAGCAGGACAGATATATATATATATATATATATATATATATATATATATATATATATATATATATATATATATATATAAACAACTTCAGTTTCAGTAAGGGGGAAGTGTAAATAAATTATAGAATTAAGATTTGCTATCAATGAAAAAATTAAAAGTGTTCGTTGGCTGTCACTGAGTAGCATTTGCGATCGCTACACAAAGCTAACTAAATTACCCCCAAGAATGGTAAGAGACGCAGGACAACCAGAGGATATATAAGAAAGACAGGGCTGATGGTAAAGGATAGCTTGTTTAAACAGGAGAATGTCAATGTCAGTCGCGTCGATAAAAAAGCTAAGGCTATGCTTATGTCGGCTCATTTTTTTCGTCTTTTTCAGCCTTCGACACTCAATCCATCTCTTTAACTGAACATTTTTATGTTCTTCCACATCTTTGCCAGTGAATTTGGCATTTACTCAGTATTGTTTGAAGAAGTTGTACAACATAAATGAAACTGAAACATTGAAACTGAAAAGATTGTAACCCAAGACCTGTGTTAAATACAGGTCAGGTTTTTTTTTCTGTCGTCTGTGGGTGCTACCTTCCACGTTCCTGAAAAAAAAAAAAAAAAAAAATGCATGACATGATTGATTGTTCCCAATTGTCTATAGGCGTGCCTGTGAAAGGTTGTTTGTCTATACAGTATGTGCCATGCAATTGGCTAGCATTCAGTTCAGGTTGTAGCCCACCTCCTGGCCAGATTTATCTGGTCTAGGCCTCTTTGACCCTTGTGACAATAAACTGTACAGAAGAAAAATGGCTGAATAATTTTCCTTACAGTTCATTTTACGGCAGGGATGCCTCAAAGTCACGCACACGCACGTTGACGCGTTTTTAAAATAATCACCAGAGTCATTTTAAAAATATATTTCAGGACAACAAAAAACTGAACACTTCAAACATAGTGTATTTAGAAACAAATCATCAAAATGATTGGATAGTCGTTTTAATAAGACACAGACACAACACACATACTGTACATACACACACCAAGAAACAATAAACCTGGTATAGTCGGTAGCGCTACCATGACAACAGGGCCCCAGTTTACAATAAAGTTTTACAGCATGGAGGATGCCTGCAATAAACAATTCCCCATGCTTCCAATTGTGTGTCTGTGCGTTCCATATTTTAATCAACAGCTGAGTTGGCCGACATCTGGTCCCTGAGTCCCTATGGAGTATACCATCACTCAGGGGTGCCGTACAGGGGTGAAAAGTGAGACTGATTCTAAGGACCCATGCCCTGATGGGAGCCCACAAAAAAAATTATAACATTAGGTAATCGTTTGCAAATTCAAATATTAATCATTATAATTTTAAAACGGAGGGGTTCGTTTTCTTGTTTTGTTTTAGGCAAAAAGTAAACACACAGAGAGCATATGTATTGCCAGCCACCCCCCACCCCCAACCCACTGTATTTTATTTAAATGGTTTGGTCCGCCCTTCCTTCGATCAAAACGGGATCAGCGATGCGCACTTACACCAGTCAATGACTCGAAGCGCGCAAAGCACGATAGTGCAGAGATGTTTTCAAAACAAAACTCGGGTTTTCAAAAGAGGAAAGGAAAGAAAGCAAAACAGGAGATGGGTAGAAAAGGCCAACAGGATGTGACAAAGTACTTCTCAAAGGAAGGTTGGTGTCTTGTGTCAGTGTAGTGCTGAAAATTAACCTGTTATCTTAGCTCTGAAGCAAGGTCCCAGCTCACTCCATAAGAAAGACGGGATTTTCCCAGCCTCAATGAGCGACATGCGCCTATTCATAAACATGAATTCCAAATCATGACGACATTTTTTGGTTTTCTTCAGATGTTGAAAGTTGGTGTGGAAATTTTCTTTTTTAAAATAAGCTTGAATCCAGTTTGTCAAGAATTTATTGAATTTAGTTTGTCATCAATTGAATTTCGTTTGCTAACAAGGGACCTCGCTTCGGAACTGTAGCCTATAGTGGAGATCGCGAGTTTCCAGGTGAGGCTAAGCCTACTCCATAATGAAATACTGTAATTGTTTGCTAGCTAGTGTTTGCTCCACTTTTAGCTTACATTTAATCAGTACAGCAGGCAAATCCTTCGCAATCTCTTCATACTAAAACGGTTGTATACTGTATACTGTAATGTATACTGTAGTCAAGGGCGTAGGTTTGGTCTCAACATTGGTAGGGATGATATTACAGCATAACCTGCATGTACACTTTTTGCTCAGGATGGGACATTAATAATACCAAACAGATTGGGTGAACGGGGGTCAGGGCTACATTTCTCACAAATATGAACCTAATTAATTAATATACTAAAACAGGGGTGCTCATGACGTTGATCACGATCGACCAGTCAATCACAAAGCTAGTGTGGGTAGCTCCCGGCACCCCCAATACTTAAAAAAAAAAAAATTGTTGTGTGTATGTTGTGTTGTGTGAGCTAGGTACGAGGTTATGCAGCACCCCTCTCTTTCTAAGCAGCTTCTTGCAAACGTTTTTCTAGTTTCATAGTTGCCGGCAGAGGTTTCTACATTTCTCACAGTTTATTTAATGTTAACAGAAGAAAACACAAAGAGAAGGACACTTCTTTGAAGCAGCTTCCTACTTGAGTTTTGCAGATTAGCAAGTTCATTCAGTTTAAAGTTATGTTAACACTGATGCAGGTTGGACCTACAGTAGCAAAATTAATGGTGTGTTACCCACTTCCAAAACAATGATGTCTTTTTACATTTCTAACAGTGGCTGCTGCTGGCTGAAAAAAAACCTTCTTATATCTCTAATATCTAATGTGTGTGTGTGTGTGTGTGTGTGTGTGTGTGTGTGTGTGTGAGGGTTAAATAATCAGCCAAAAGAGCGCTTAAGAGGAAAAAATGGACCGGCACATTCAGCAAGTGAAAAGATATACATGTAAATCTAAACATAGTAAAAATAATTCACTTAATAATGGTGGGGGTTAGGGTTAGATTACAACAATTACAACAATTAAAACATATTGGAAGACAATATAAATAACCTATATAACTGAAGTCATTACATAACGTAAATAAGGTTGCTTAAAAGTTGGCGGGGACAATTTAAGCATCCTGAAAAGTTGGTAGTGTTTTGTCCCAACCATCCCTATGCAAACCTACGCCCTTGACTGTAGTTTAGTTAAGTTCAACCAAAACATTCATTCTAAGTCATTAATTATAGTATTTGCTTTGACAATATTTCTAATAAAAATATATTTAGATTGTAAAAGATGGCCTTCAGTACATTTCTTACAGATGATATTGGTCTATTCATTATTGCTCTATATGCTGTATGTTTACATAAAAATATTTTCATCTTAAATTAATGTAGAAAATGCACCAATTAGTGTGTAAAGATTCACCAGAATGCAGGAAATACGTAGTTAATACTCTTAATTTCTGTGTGTGTCCCGGCACTGGTGGTGGGGCCCAAAGTGATATCTTTTCATTGGGCCCAAAATCCCTGGCAGTGCCCCTGCCATCACTGCTCCTTTTCCCCAAAATAAATACATGCAATGTATAAAATATTATATTGTTACCTCCCTCGCGCGACTCGTGAGGTGGCAGGTGAGGAAAGGATGACTGCTCTTGATGACTTTATAACTGGTGGCGTTTATTGCTGCGCACACACATACGTCCGACTGCCTCAACGTAGCTAGACTCTTCCGCCTTTGGGCGCGCGCTCCCTTTTTCCCGCGCGCGCATGCGCACACACACCCGCCTGACGTCTCCCAGGCAACCCGTGCAACACTACCCCCACTCTGGATGGCAATTGAAAAATAACATTCCAGCAGACTAACAATTATAACACAATATTAACATGAACAAACAAACCTGCGAGGCAGCCGGAACAACATTAACAACAAAGGCACAAAAGAACAGTGCAACTTTACGTGACCCAGTCACCATAACGGTCCGGTGCTCTGGTCCGATGTCCAGGTCGTTGACTTCGTCCTACCAGCTGGAGAGACTCGTCCGCCACACCCCCACCAGCTTGATTAACAACGTGGGAAGAGGAGCCCTACCAGAGAGGATTCAGTGAAAGTGGAAACAGACGAGGGCACAGGGTCAAGGCTGGACACCATCGAATTGGAGAAAAGGTTCTGCAAATCCAGTGCTGAGTCATCTTGATCCTCCACAAGAACAGGCGGTGCCACTTCGGTGGGCGTCCATTTTCGTGACTGGTCCAGGGCCCAGGCGTTGTCCAACAGCTCCCGACTGCGGTAGTGCTTCAGCTGATCATGGTGCACCACCTTCGGCTTAGATCTTGGGTTCTTCTGGATTCGATAAACCAAATCATCCAACTGACCAAGGACGAAGAACGGTCCGTCATAAGATGGGAGGAACTTCTTCACCTTGTTTTTGACGTGGCGCGTTCCTTTGAAAAGGTACCACACGGGATCGCCAACCTTGTACTGCGTCTGGAAACAGTTTTTGTCATATTGCCGTTTTGCACGTGCAACTGACTCACCCAAGACATCGCGGGTAATTCTGTGGGCCAGCTCCAGCCGATCCCGCATCTGCTGCACATACTCCGGCTGAGAGGGTTGATCGTCTATGTCGGGGGGTAAACCTGCCACGAGGTCCACCGGTTCACTCACTTCTCTACCAAACATCAAGAAGTTTGGAGTGAACCTGGTGGCACTATGTTTGGTCGCTCTGTAGGCCATCACTGCATATGGAATCATAAGGTCCCAGTCCCAATGGTTATGATCTGCGGTGGTGGCAAGGATCTTTTGTAGAGTGGCATTGAACCGTTCAACTTGACCATCCAACTGCGGTCGGAACGGTGCCGTATGTGTCTTCTCGATGCCAAACAAGTTGCACATCCCTTGGAACACCTCGGACTCAAAGTTGCGGCCCTGATCACTGTGCAACGCTTGAGGGATCCCGTAGCGACAGACCCATTCGGACGCCACAACTTCTGCGACAGTCCCAGCTCGCTCGTCAGGAAGGGGAAACGCTTCAGTCCATTTGGTAAAGTAATCCTGAATTACTAACACATACCGGTTCCGGCATTCGGTCTCGTTCAGCGGCCCCATAATGTCCAAAGCGATGCGTTCCATGGGAGCCCCCACTCTGACGGTCCCCATTGGAGCTTGCGGTCGTTTCAGTGGACGAGCTCTGGACGCACAACTGGTACAGGTCCGGCACCAAAGGGAGACGTCTTCCCTCATGTGGTACCAGTAGTAACGGGTCCGCAATCTGGCCATGGTCCGCTCGACTCCAAAGTGTCCGCCTACCGTCCCTCCATGCATTTGGTCCAATACATCCGCTCGCAGGTCACGTGGCAACACAATTTGGGGGTAGAACTGGACATCATCGAGGCAGAAGAAACGGCGAACCAGGATGCCCTCTCGCAGATAGAGTCGGTTCCACTGGGACCAGTACGTTTTAACGGCTGGGCTGTACGGCGCGACCGTGGTCCATGGAGGACGCTCGCTGCTGGCCAGCATCCAGGTGCGTATGGGTGCAATGTCAGAGTCCGCATCCTGGGCTTGGCTCAGCTCATCAACAGTCCAGCCATGAAATAAGGAAGACAGCAAAGACGCGGTATCAGGTGTTTTCATCACAAAAATAGTCTCATGCAATTTCAAATTAGGCGTACTAGCCACTGTATCACATGTGAGGGTATTATTACTTACCCCCACTGGACACAGGGCCAGGGTCGATGGTTGCCCCTCCACGCCGTCTGGACTCAGAGTGGGAACAGCCGCTCGTCCCGCTACCCCTACTGGGCTCAGTGGTAAGTAGCTGGCACCAAGGTCGAGATTGCATTGGGTCGCCTGATGTGTGACACTGGTGGACGGCGCTGAGTGGACATGCACCTTGCATGGACAGGACTGGCGGCAGGGCCTTCTGGAGAGTCCATCAGCATTGGTGTGCATTCGACCAGGGCGGTGGACAACCTCGAAGTCATACTCTGCCAACTTCTCGAGCCAACGGGCTAACTGACCTTCAGGCTCTTTCATAGACAGTAGCTAGCGCAGGCTACTGTGGTCGGTGCGTACCTTGAAGTGGAGGCCCAGGAGATATTGGCGGAAATGAGCTGCGAATTCCACGATGGCCAGTAGCTCGCGTCTCGTGGTGCAGTAGTTCTGCTCAGCCCTGGTCAACTTGCGGCTGCCATATGCCAACACCCGTTCCACACCCTGCTGCATTTGGGACAGGACAGCACCGATACCTGAGTCGCTGGCTTCCATGTTCAGCGTCATCTCACCCTGGTCGAGGGGATATCACAGGACAGGAGCGGAGGTGAGTCGGTACTTTAATTCATCAAATGCAGTCTGGTGTTCTTCGTGCCATTGGAAGTGGGCATTCTTTCGGGTCAGACTGTGAAGCGGCTCTGCTACTGTGGCAAAATCTTTCACGAACCGGCGGTAGTACGAAGCCAACCCTATGAAACGTCTAACCTCGTGGATTGAAGTCGGCGTGGGCCACATCTGGACTTGCTGAACTTTGCTGGGGTCGGTGGCCACTCCTTTTTCGGACACCACGTGGCCGAGATAAGCAACTTGCTGACGAAAAAGGCAACACTTACTCGGTTTCAGCTTCAAATTAGCTTGTTGGAGTCGGTCAAACACTTGGCCCAAACGCTGCAACATCTCCGGCACGTCCTTGGCAAGCACTATGATGTCGTCCAGATAGACCAGACAGGTCTCCCACTGCATGCCAGCCAAGACGCGGTCCATCAGGCGCTGGAAGGTCGCCGGGGCGTTGCCAAGGCCAAACGGCATGACGTTCCACTCGAAGAGGCCAGACCTGGTGCAAAAGGCGGCAGCTCGGCGTGCCCGCGGGGTCAGCTCCACTTGCCAGTAGCCCGAAGCAAGGTCCAAAGTGCTGAACCACTTAGCTGTTGAAAGGGTGTCCAGCATGTCCTGTATACGAGGTAACGGATATGCGTCGGTTATGGTACGCTCGTTAAGGGCTCTATAGTCAATGCAGAGGCGGTATGACCCATCTTTCTTGCGTACCATAACTACTGGCGAGGCCCAACTGCTGTGGCTGCGCTGGGCAACGCCACTCTCCAAGCCGTCGCGAATTTGCTGGTCAGCATGCTGTTGTTTCTCGCTTGCCATTCTCTGCGGCGGCTGTTTGACTGGGGCACCTGGACGGGTTACAATGTCATGCTGGACAAGGCTGGTTCGGCCAAGGTCAGTCGGCCCGGTAGAAAATACGTGTCCATAGGCGCAGAGCAAGTGTTTGAGCTGGAGCTGCTCTTCCCCCCCGAGACCAACCGAGCTCTGCGTATGGTGTTGGTGTTATACGCTTTTCCACCTTTCAAGGCGCTCAAAGCGCTTTACACTATCTCGCCATTCACCTACTGGTGACGCAGCACCAGGAGCAACGTGGGGTTCAGTATCTTGCTCAAGGATACTTAGGCGAGTTCATCAGGGCGAAGAATCGAACCCACAACCTCTGGGTTGGGGGACAACTACTCTACCACTGAGCCACGCCACCCCGTATAAAGTTCTTGCAGGTGGAGAGGGACCACCGGAGTCGAAGTCACAATTTCGCTGGTACGAAGCATACCGGCCGGCTGAATGGCCACCACCGGCTGGAGGATTCCAGCGATGGACCCTTCTTTGATGGTCACAGCACTACTACCTGGGTTAAAGAGGCGTAGCGGAACAGCGTTAGATGGTCGGGTAGCAGTCAGCAGCCTAGCGAGGAGCACTTTGTGCTTTTCGATGAACCCCTTGGTGGGACAAAGCATCATGTCACTCTGGCCTTCCGCACCGGGTTCTACTTCACCTCTAACAATGTATTCCCGCCCCGGTTGAATGATGACAGTTCTTGCTACTCTCACAGCTTGGGACTTAGAACTGGCTTCAGGCTGGTAGTAGGGCACCTCTTCGCCAAACAAGGTAATACGGTGACGGCCGAAATCAAGGCGGGCTCATGCTTGGGCAAGAAAGGGATGACCTAACAGGACCTCGTGGCCGGTGATGTCCGCCACCACGAAATCAATGTCCACTTCCCGGTTAATGATGTTTACAGTTAGCTGGACCTCACCCAAAACAGGAACATTTTCGGGTCCCACACCCATCAATGTATCGACGGTGGACGGTCGCAACGGGGGCCGCACGTTGGGCTGAATGGCATTGTAATAGTGCAATGGCAGTACACTTCTCCGAGCACCGCTGTCCAGCACGGCGCACACCCTTGAGTTGTAAAAGTGTACAGCGACGGACATTTCTCTGTTCTGTGCCTGGAGATGAAGGACAGTGGTTTGGCGACCCCCACCAGGTGCATCGTCAGAGGTTGAAGCTTTGGCAGACTTTAAAGGAGAAGAACAATGCCTCTGAACGTGGCCCCAACCTTGACAGTTCCGGCAGCGAACTCCCCCACTTTTATTGTCATCCCTTTGGTTGGGTGCTATAGGGACGCTTAGTGCCGGTGAACGGGTGGAATGTCTGGTTGAGCAAAAATCTTCAGCCGCCGGGTCATTGTCCTTCTCTCGTACGACAGCAGAGCGGGGCCGAAACCCAGGAGCGCCACGGGTGACTGACTGCATGGTGCTGGTAACATAAGACGCAGCCCTTTTTGTGATCTCATGTCGACGGGCTAGGTCATATGCTATGGCCAACGTGGGTGGGCGCTTCTCCAACAACTTTTGAACAAGGTCTGCATCCCCCAAACCGTTGGTGAAAACTTCAACAGCGATGGAATCTTGTTCAGTCTCTGTCTTGTCACCATAAGCGACCGCCACTCTCCCATAAATGTCATCACGGAAGATGTGCAGGGCTTCTCCTGGTCTACGCACCCGCTGCCGGAGATCCAGAGCAACGGCAGCAGCATGATCAGATGAAGGGCCATATGCAGATTCCAGTTCGTCCACTAGGTGGCGGTAATTCCATTGATATGAGAGAGGATTACGGTGAATGATGGCCCCCGCCGCCCCAACGAGACAGAATTTTAACTGCGTAGTCATTGTCCTTTCTGACCAGTAATTTGCCTCCGCGCAGCCCTCAAAACGATGCAGGAATTCTTTCCATGGTGTTGTGCCATCGTACTGGCCAGGACGTAGAGTAGGAATCTGCTCTCTTGCTTCGCTGTCCTCCTCGCTATCAGAGGAGAGCCACCGGGGCACGCACCCAGTCTTTCCCTTTGAAGTGTGCTGTTGATAACATGCAGTGGTCTGCTGGAAGTCCATTGCCTCATCTTGCTTGCACACGTTAATAGGTATTGGTGTACTGTGCACAAAATGCCCCACGTTGGCAGATGAAAAGGGATTCGAATCTTTAAGTCCTTTGGGCGCATTAGTGGGTGAGTGATAGGCCATGCTGTGCCGTTGAGCCTGATATACATCATCAGCAAATGGATTAGTAGGGGAAAATTGCGGCCGGGTAAACAGTTCCTCCCCATTAGCATGTGTGCTAGCGCAACTCACTACGCACGCCAATGGGTTTATTTGTTCGCATTTGGCCGCAGTCTTACTTTGAATAATGCTCTCAATCCATTCAGCAGCATTGGGGGCAGTTGGACAATGCGTGTAGCGATCGGAGCATTTGCATCCTTGCCCACAAGCTTCGCATCGCGCGCGAACGGCCGCCATGATAAGTTAGCTTCGTAGCGGCTAATGAATATGGCTTCGTAGCGTGTCAATTGCGGTGTCTACCACCTATTATTCACAGCGTGAGGTGGTCCCTTCGTGGTCGCCAGTGTTACCTCCCTCGCGTGACTCGTGAGGTGACAGGTGAGAAAGGATGACTGCTCTTGATGACTTTATAACTGGTGACGTTTATTGCTGCGCACACACATACGTCCGACTGCCTCAACGTAGCTAGACTCTTCCGCCTTCGGGCGCGCGCTCCCTTTTTCCCGCGTGCGCATGCGCACACACACCCGCCTGACGTCTCCCAGGCAACCCGTGCAACAATATGATAATATCAATGTTGTTTTCACAGATGACATCATTCTATTTTTGTGATTATCCTGCAGATCATTTAATTCAATGCTAATTTAAAGGTGCTATGAAATACTACAGAAAGTGACAATAAAATGACACCAGACCGCATTTTGGACACAAAGGCACAAATCCATCCAAAAAGTGACAAAAAAAGGTTTAATCATAAAATTAGATCCTAATTGGCCTTTAACAGCAGCCTTGGCTCAGCCCACTAAAAATCTCCAAACATCTTTTTTTCAGTTACAAGTCATCTAACATAGCTAAATAATATTCGCGGTCACTGAATGTTAGTCCGTGGTTAACAAATTTGCTTGCAATTATAACAATAGCCACGAGGTGTCCCTAGAAGGCAAAGAGTGACCCATGAGGACTACATTGGAACAATGTGCCGCGACGCTCCACAATGCCTCCCTCATCTACCCATTCCTACCTCGTACCAGTGGCAGATTTAGCAATTTGGGGGCCTAAGCCGAATGTAGCCAGGGGCCCTCTTCATATGTTCCTTTAACACAAAAGAAGCAGAAAAGGCAGCCGCAAAGGTGCCTATCAATATACAACCTTTCATTAGATTAATACAAAATGAACAAGAGTGAGGAAATATAGTTTCATATAGATTGTATTTCAGAGAGAAAAAGACTGTGTTAGTATCGAGGCTGAAGATGAACAATTACAATATAATAAATGCAATTAAAAAAAAAAAAACAATACATGCCAACTGTAATAACTATACAGTGTCAGTCTTGTTGAAGTCCACCACCAACGCTGCACTGTGCAACAAGGCTGATTAATTCATTCTGGATGGACTTACTCAGATATGTTTCAGCCAGCTCTTTCTCTTCAATCCTCCTTAGATGCTCCTTCATTACCGGACCAAATTTGGCAATAGATTCAACTTGACCCAGGAAATTGCCGTTGCCATGCTCATTTAATTTTTCTCTGTGGCCTCGAAATGCCAGATTATGTCCTGCTAGTAATCATCCTCATCATCGTTTTGGTCCGCCTCCTTCATCACTGGGCTTGCAGCATCCAGCGCAGTACCATCCGTTAGCTGACTAGTGCTCGGCTCACAGTGCGCGACAGTTAGCTCTGGCATCATTGACATCTTTGTCTGCCGACGACATCGTAAAGAATTTCAAGACCTTTAGCAATGATGAAGTGTATTTTCATGAATCCTCCCGCCATTTTCTCTTTTCAGACCCGCTCTTGTACATGAGCTTCATTTTACGTACTGTAACTACTTCTCATAAACAAACCCACAACTTCCTCTTCTTCGATGTGTGATGGCAGTTGGCAAACGAATGTAAAGGTACATTACTGCCATCTACTGGACTGGCCCATGTAACTTTCTGGCTGCTCAGTCCGTCGTCATGGAACAGTCCATTGTAGTGCATGTGTGGGGGGGAGATAATATAAATGCAGCATTCAAATGGCTTTCTTTTCTGTTTTGTTATTTGTTTGTTTGGTATGCTGACATAATTATACATGACAATAGTTGGGGATGCTGCTGGCTCCGGTGGCCCAGGCCCTAGCTCGTTGGGGCAGGGGCAGCTGGTTGAGGGCCCCCTACTGGTTGGGGGCCAAAGGCAATCGCCTACTTCGCCTTCATAGGAGATCTGCCCCTGCCTGGTACCAAAGCCTTGCAGAAAGCTGCGACACACTTGCGGGCAAGGATGTAGGTTTGGTCTCAATATTGGTAGGGATGATATAACAGCATAACCTGCATGTACACTTTTTGCTGGGGATCGGACATTAATAAGACCAAACAGATTGGGTGAACGGCGGTCAGGGCTACATTTCTCACCAATACGAAAGTAATTAATTGATAGGCTAAATGATTAATGCAAAATAAATCTGTATTAACTGATACTAACTTTCACACTGCAAATTTACAGTATAACGTCTTAATCTGATAATTTTTCTTAAATCTAGTCGAATAATTTTAAAGTTATAGGTTTAAAAGCTAGTTAACAGATTATTGCAAGATTATTCCACTTACTTTTAGGAAATATTATCATTTGTTCTTGTTAAGCCCATACATCTAAAAGTTGGTCATTTCTCACCGAAATCAAGAAAAAAAATGCTTTCAAATAATATTTTGAACAATATTGATTCTTGAATTAGGAACATTTCTGACAAACAAGTTCTGTACAAACTTTTTCCTTAGAATAAATCTAAGCCTAATAAGTCTATTTTTCTTATTTCAAGATCCATCCATCGATCCATCCATTATCTTCTGCTTAGTCCGGGGTCGGGTCGCGGGGGCAGCAGCTTTAGCAGGGAAGCCCAGACTTCCCTCTCCCCAGCCACTTCCAAGGCGTTCCCAGGCCAGCCGAGGGACATAGTCTCCCCAGCACGTCCAGGGTCGTCCCCGGGGCCTCCCGCCTGTGGGACATGCCTGGAACACCTCTCCAGGGAGGCGTCCAGGAGGCATCCAAACCAGATGCCCGAGCAACCTCAACTGGCTCCTCTCAACGCGGAGGAGTAGCGGCTCGACACCGAGCCCCTCCCGGATGACCGGGCTTCTCACCCTATCTCTAAGGGAGAGCCCGGACACCCTGCGGAGGAAACTCATTTTAGCCGCTTGTATCCGGGATCTTGTTCTTTCGGTCTCGACCCACAGCTCGTGACCATATGTGAGGGTAGGAACGTAGATCAACCAGTAAATCGAGAGCTTCGCCTCTTGGCTCAGCTTCTTCTTCACCACAACGGACCGGTGCGGAGTCCGCATCACTGCAGACGCTGCACCGATACGCCTGTCAATCTCCCGCTCCCTCCTACCCTCACTCGTGAACAAGACCCCAAGATACTTGAACTCTATGGGGAGAGATTTGTCTCAAAAATATTCTCACAAATGCATCCGCGATTCACACATATTTTTTGTAGATGCACAAATATATCCAAGATTTTCACATGTATTTTCGAGAGCCACAAATATATTGGTGAGTTTCACATGTGTTTTTGTAATTTACAAATATATCCGTGAGTTTTACGTGTGGTTTTTTTATGCTGTGCGTGCACTCATCATGAATTATTGTTTGCAAACATTCAAATTGTATTTGTGAATCGGTGGCCGCGTGCATTTATTTTTGAGACAAACATAACAAGAAACGGTCAAATTTTCACACACAAGCGCATTCGCGATTCACACATGTTTTTCATATTCACAAATACATCCGCGATTCTCACAAATACATTAGTCATTTTCACGTTTTTCAGATCCACAAATACGTCCTTGTTTTCCACATGTATTTTTCAAATCCACAAATACTTCCGCAAATTTCACGTTTTTTTTAATGATGTGCGTGCAATTATCATGACTTGACATTTTTTAAGTATTCAATTTTGCTTGTGAATTGTTGGAGCTGTGTTTTTTAACACCGAACACACGCATTTCTTTTTGAGACAAACGTCACTCGATGTCTGACCAAGATTTTCTCACACACAAGCCGACAATTTTCACGTGTCTCAAAACACCTCCGCTTCCACCCGATAGGTGGCAGTATTAAGCGCATAGACTATAAAGGTATGATTCCCAAACTTCAAGAACTATCAAGACGGTCCGTGTACCTTTTGGCCGTTTGTTTTTCCTTGTATATCTATATCCTTCAATATTTGTTTTCCTCCGAGTTTGCTTTTACGATGAGCCTTGACCCGGAAAAAGTTCCTCTTCAACAAGGCATCGTCTTCCGGGTCATGGCTTATTGAATTCTTTACAAAAACAAATCTTTATTCTTGGACAATTAGATGCAGAAGAAAATCATTTTTGTGTCACAACTTTTTAATTGCAACGGGCACCTGATGTTTTACGCAGAGAGTTTGGATTATTTTCAGTTACCAGTTAGACCTCAGCAATATGCTATTGTTTATGATGCGATTCCTTCAGGATTCATTATGCTGTGCAGAAATGTAAATATGCCATTTCAAACTTTATCCCCTCCAAATATACTAAATTCAAGTGTGGGTAAATTATGTTAACTACATTACAAAAATTTGAATGGATACACTCGATCTCTATTTCAGAATGAGATTAGATCAACACCATATCTTAAGTCTTTTTGAAATCAATTTGTTGGAGATATCATTTGGTCTAAGGTATGGACTATCCCCAATATGTTTCCGTTGACAAGTAAGGTCAAAGAAGTCGCTTTCAAAATTATCCATAGATACTGTCCTGCAAACCACTATATGAAAAAATTCAAGCGGGACATTGAGACAGACTGCTGTTTTTTTTTCTGTGGAAATCATCCAGAGACAGTTCAGCACCTTTTTTGTACCTGCTCTTTTTCCAATAAATTTTGGAAAGAACTTTGCAAGTTCATCATCAAGAACCTACATGAGGACTTCAAACTCAAATGGGAAAATGTCATTTTTTGTTTCTATAAGAATCGCAAGAATGAGTGTTTTTACTATTAATCTTCTCATTTGGCTATCGAAATTCTACCTCCACAATTTTATATTTAGCAAGGTTTTTTTTTTTATCTCACTTTCATAACGAGAGTGTGTGCTACATAAATCTGTTTAAAAAAAATCAAATAATTCACTTTCATAATGAGAGTGTGTGCTACATAAATCAGTTTTTTTTTTTAAATCAAATCTAAAAGCGGAAAAAACAATATTTGTCAAAAACTTTGTGAATAATTGACTACAGCATTATTCATTGTTTTGTTTTGCAGCGAACAGGAAGGGGTTATGGGGGAACAGAAGAAAAGAAACACAAGAAAGAAACGAAACACAAACAATAATAAGAAATACATTGAACGCCTACATTAACTATGAATATGTTGGTGCTATCGTTGGCTAGATGTATTTCCGGTTGACACCATGTGGGGGACTGTTGACCAGGGAAAGAAGGGGAGGGGGGTGAGGAAGTCTCAAAGCTAAGTGATTGGGAGGGGTAGAGTGTACACAAATCAACTCTGTGATCTAGAACCCAGTAATCGTGTGAATCCCTTGTGAGTGTAAGCCCTTTGGCAACCGACCCTTGAAGTAAATATTGCCATTTGTTCTTATTAAGCCCATACAGCTAAAAAAACAAAAAAACAAAAAAAAGGTAATTGTTCACCTAAATCATGAAAAAATTGCTTTCAAATGGTTTGAACCATACCTATTCTTGAATTAAGAACATTTCTGACATGTTTTTTTAGGGTTAAGTCTAATAATTTATTGTTTAAAATAAGGCTGTTAAGATTATTTTGAGCTAGCTATTTTTCTTCAAGAAATCTGAGTGAAATACTCTTGAAGCGCTGGCAGATAATTTCACTTATTTCCAATAGATTTACACTGAAAACAGGGGAATTTAACTAGTTTGAAGGAGGTGTGTTTTTGCAGTGTTGTAATGTTTTTTGTTAGGAATGGCTTACTTTTAAAGGCATTTTTGTGCAACTTAGGTATTTACTCTGTAAGTACAGTGGGGAGAACAAGCATTTGATACACTACCGATTTTGCTGCTTTTCCCACTTGCAAGCCATGTAGAGGTCTGTAATTTGTATCATAAGTTCTCTTCAACTGTGAGGGACGGAATCTAATACAAAAATTCAGAAAATCACATTTTATCAGTTTTTAAATAATAAATTTGTATTTAACTGCATGAAATAAGTATTTGATACATTACCAACTAGTAAATATTTGGGCTCTTAGTTCTTTTTTAAGAACCCCTCCTGTTCTCCACTCATTTCCGGAAGTAACTGCATCTGTTTGAACTTGTTACCTGTATAAAAGACAACTGTTCACATGCTCAGACAAACAAACTCCAACCTCTCCACAATGGCCAAGACCAAAGAGCTGTGTAAGGACATCAGGGATAAAATAATAGACCTGCACAAGGCTGGGATGGGCTACAGGAAAATAAGCAAGCAGCTTGGTGAGAAGGTAACAACTGTTGGAGCGATTATTAGAAAATGGAAGAAGTTCAAGTTGACGGTCAATCTGCCTCGTTCTGGGGCTCCATGCAAGATCTCACCTCGTGGGGCATCACTGATCATGAGGAAGGTGAGGGATCAGCCCAGAACTACACGGCAGGACCTTGTCAATGACCTGAAGAGAGCTGGAACCACAGTCTCGAAGAAAACCATCGAAAACACATTACGCCGTCATGGATTAAAATCCTACAGCGCACACAAGGTCCCGCTGCTGAAGCCAGTGCATGTCCAGAGACATCTGAAGTTTGCTACTGACCATCTGAATGATCCAGGAGCAATGGGAGAAGGTCATGTGGTCGGATGAGACCAAAATTGAACTTTTTGGTCTAAACTCAGCTTGTCGTGTTTGGAGGAAAAGGAAGGATGAGTACAACCCCAAGAACACCATCCTAACCGTGAAACATGGAGGAGGAAACATCATTTTTGGGGGCTGCTTCTCTGCCAAGGGTACAGGACGACTGCACCGTATTGAGGGGATTATGGATGGGGCTATGTATCGCCAGATCTTGGCTGACAACCTCCTTCCTTCAGTGAGAGCCCTGAAGATGGGTCGTGACTGGGTCTTCCAGCATGACAACGACCCAAAGCACACAGCCAAGGCAACTAAAGAGTGGCTCCTTAAGAAGCATCTGAAGGTCCTGAAGTGGCCTAGCCAGTCACCAGATCTGAACCCGATAGAAAATCTATGAAGGGAGCTGAAAGTTCGTGTTGCCCGGCAGCAGCCCCAAAACCTGAAGGCTCTGGAGAAGATCTGCATGGAGGAGTGGGCCAAAATCCCTGCTGCAGTGTGTGCAAACCTTGTCAAGGACTACAGGAAACGTTTGGTATCTGTAATAGCAAAGGAAGGTTTCTGTACCAAATGTTAAGTTCGATTTTTGTGATGTATCAAACTTATTTCATGCAATTAAATGCAAATTTATTATTTAAAAATCATACAACGTGATTTTCTTTTTTTTTTTTTTTTTTTTTATTAGATTCCGTCCCTCACAGTTGAAGAGAACTTATGATACAAATTACAGACCTCTACATGCTTTGCAAGTGGGAAAACCAGCAAAATCGGCGGCAGTGTATCAAATACTTGTTCTCCCCACTGTAATTGTTGCCAAAAGTTTACCATTACACAATGTCAGACAATCTGTCTTTATTTAGATGTTTGAATTGACTACTTGTTCACATTTGATGTTGAAAAAAGAGCAATAAATTATAGTTTTGCACAGTAATGTTTTCCCTTGTGTATACTTTAAAATTTTACATAAATCTTTGAATAGAATTATCGGCTTGGCATTATCGGTTATCAGTTGGAACGAGGAGGAAATTATCGGTTATCGGTATCAGTTGAAAAATGTATTATCGTGCATCACTAGTTTGTATTGTTGATTCTTCATCTTTCAGTTGTTGTTTTTTTTTTTTTTTTTTTTTTTTAAATAAAAAAAATATTGGACGTATTTTGTTTTTCGACTTCCTTTTAAAAAAAACAGTTATTGGAAAGATGGATTAAGGCTCGTTTCCGTTATTGAATTAGCAGTTTTTAATTTGGAAACAGGAGAGGATTCATTTCTCATTTTTTTTGTTAACACACATAAAAACAAAAAATGGAACTGGGCTTGTTTTCCAAAATTAGAAGAAAAAACGAATGGCCAACGGACCCAAGACACCTGTTTATCTGTTGCCCGGTGTAATGTCACGCACTTGGTGTCAGTATGTGATCTCTTTTGATGGGTACTTTTGACCTTTCTATGCGCTAAATACTGCCACCTATCGGGTGGAAGCGGAGGTGTTTTGAGACACGTGAAAATTGTCGGCTTGTGTGTGAGAAAATCTTGGTCAGACATCGAGTGACGTTTGTCTCAAAAAGAAATGCGCGTGTTCGCTGTTAAAAAACACAGCTCTAACAATTCACAAGCAAAATTGAATACTTAAAAAATGTCAAGTCATGATAATTGCACGCACATCATTAAAAAACACATGTGCAATTTGCGGAAGTATTTGTGGATTTGAAAAATACATGTGAAAATGACTAATGTATTTGTGAGAATGGCGGACGTATTTGTGAATTTGAAAAACATATGTGTGAATCGCGAATGCACTTGTGTGTGAAAATTTGACCGTTTCTTGTTATGTTTGTCTCAAAAATAAATGCACGCAGCCGCCGATTCACAAATACAATTCGAATGTTTGCAAACAATAATTCATGATGAGTGCACGCACAACATAAAAAAACACACGTAAAACTCACGGATATATTTGTGGAATACAAAAACACATGTGAAACTCACGAATATATTTGTGGATCTCGAAAATACATGCAAAAATCTTGGATATATTTGTGCATCTACAAAAAATATGTGTGAATCGCGGATGTATTTGTGAGAATATTTTTGAGACAAATCTCTCCCCATAGAACTCCTCCACTTGATGCATGATCTCATCCCTGACCCGCAGAGGGCACGACACCCTTTTCCGGCTGAGGACCATAATATAAGATTTGGAGGTGCTGATCTTCATCCCAACCGCTTCACACTCGGCTGCGAACCACCCCAGTGAGAGTTGGAGGTCACGGCTTGATGAAACCAACAGCACCACATCGTCTGCAAAAAGCAGAGATTCAATGCTGAGGCCACCAAACCGGACACCTTCAATGCTTCAGCTGCGCCTAGAAATTCTGTCCATAAAAATTATGAACAGAATCGGTGACAAAGGGTAGCCTTGGCGGAGTCCAATCCTCACTGGGAACGAATGTGACTTACTGCTGGCAATGCGGACCAGACTCTGACACCAGTCGTACAGGAACCGAACAGCCCTTACCAAGGGGCTCGGTACCCCGCACACCCGGAGCACCCTCCACAGGATTCCCCTAGGCACGCAGTCGAACACTTTCTCCAAATCCACAAAACACATGTAGACTGGTTGAGCGAACTTCCATACACCCTCGAGGATCCTGCCAAGGGTGTAGAGCTGGTCCACTGCTCCACGGCTGGGACGAAAACCAAACTGCTCCTCCTGAATCTGAGATTCCACTTCCTGATGGACCCACCTGTCCAGCACCCTTGAATAGACTTTACAGGGGAGGCTGAGGAGTGTGATCCCTTTATAATTGGAACACACCCTCCGGTCCCCCTTCTTTAAAAGGGGGATCACCACCCCGGTCCGCCAATCCACAGGCACTGTCCCCGATGTCCACGCAATGTTTTAGAGACGTGTCAGCCACGACAGCCCCACAACATCCAGAGCCTTTAGGAACTGCGGGCGGATCTCATCGACCCTTGGGGCCTTGACACCGAGGATTTTTCCAACCACCTCAGTGACTTCAACCCCAGAGATCTGAGAGCCCACCTTGGAGTCCCCAGACCCTGCTTCCTCAAAGGAAGGTGTGTCGGTGGAACCGAGGAGGTCTTCGAAGTATTCTCCCCACCGACCCACGACGTCCCGAGTCAAGGTCAGCAGCACCCCATCTTCACCAAATACAGTGTTAATGGTGCACTGCTTTACTCTCCGCAGACGCCAGATGGTGGACCAGAATTTCCTCGAAGCCATCTGGAAGTCGTTTTCTATAGCCTCGCCAAACTCCTCCCATGTCCGAGTTTTTGCCTTGGCGACCGCTGTATCTGCAGTTCGCTTAGCCAGCCGATACCTGTCAGCTGCTTCCAGAGTCCCACAGGCCGAATAGGCCCGGTAGGCCTCCTTCTTCAGCTTGACGGCATCCCTTACCGCTGGTGTCCACCAGCGGGTTCGGGGATTGCCGCCACAACAGGCACCAACCACCTTACGACCACAGCTCCGATCGGCCGCCTCAACAATGGAGGTGCGGAACATGATCCAGTCGGACTCAATGTCCACCACCTCCCCCGGGACAAGGGAGAAGTTCTGCCAGAGGTGGGTGTTGAAACTCTTTCTGAAAGGGGATTCTGCCAGACATTCCCAGCAGACCCTCACAATACGTTTGGGCCTGCCAGGTCTGACCAGCATCTTCCCCCGCCATCGGAGGCAACACACCACCAGGTGGTGATCAGTTGACAGCTCCACCCCTTTCGTCACCAGAGTGTCCAAAACATGCGGCCGCAAGTCCGATGACACGATTACAAAATCAATCATCAACCTGGTGCCAAATGCACATATGGACACCCTTATGTTTGAACATGGTGTTCGTTAAGGACAATCCGTGACGAGCACAGAAGTCCAATAACAGAACACCGCTCGGGTTCTGATCAGGGAGGGGTGTTTCTCCCAATCACCTCCTTCCAGGTCTCACTGTCATTACCCACATGAGCGTTGAAGTCCCCCAGCAGAACGAGGGAGTCCCCAGAGGAGGCGCTCTCCAGCACACCCTCCACGGACTCCAAAAAGGGTGGGTACTCTGAACTGCTGTTTGGTACATAAGCACAAACAACAGTCAGGACCAGTCCCCCCACCCTAAGGCGGAGGGAGGCTACCCTCTCGTCTACTGGGGTAAACCCCAGCGTACAGGCACTAAGCCGGGGGGCAATAAGTATGCCCACACCTGCTCGGCGCCTCTCACCATGGGCAACTCCAGAGTGGAAGACGGTCCAACCCCTCTTGAGAGGACTGGTACCAGAACCCAAGCTGTGTGTGGAGGAGAGTCCAACTATATCTAGTTGGAACTTCTCTGCCTCACACGCCAGCTCGGGCTCCTTCCCCGCCAGAGGTGACATTCAATTTCCCAAGAGTTAGCTTCTGTAGCCGGGGGTCGGACCGCCAAGGCCCCTGCCTTTGGCTGCCGCCCAAATCGCTACGCACCCGACCCCTTTGGCCCTTCCCACAGGTGGTGAGCCCATGGGAAGGCGGACCCACATTGCCTTTTCGGGCTGTGCCCGGCCGGGCCCCATGGGAAAAGGCACGGCCACCAGACGCTCGCCTTTGAGCCCCACCCCCAGGCCTGGCTCCAGAGGGGGGCCCCGGTAGCCCGCGTCTGGGCAAGGGAAACTTGAATCCTGTAGTATTTTTCATCATAAGGGGTCTTGTGAGCCATGCTTTGTCTGGCCCCTCACCTAGGACCTGTTTGCCATGGACCAGGCCCTGCCAGGGGCTTAAAGCCCCCAGACAACATAGCTCGTAGGATCATTGGGACACGCAAACCCCTCCACCACGATAAGGTGATGACTCAAGATATCTTGCATAAAATTTGCTTCAAGCACTGGCAGATAATTTCACTTGTTTCTAGTAGATTTACACTGAAAACAAGGGAATTTAAGTTTTTTTTTGTCAGTTTTATGGAGGTGGGTTTTTGCAGTGCATATGCATTGGTTCAGATGATGCACCGTATGATTCAAACCTTTGTTTTAAAAAACTACTATACAAACATTTTGAAAAACTTCCAGAATAAATGTCTGGATTTTATTAGCAAATTTAAATTGGATTATTTGAACACAAATTATATTAACACAAAAAATACTGACTTCTTAATCATCTCTTAAGTATCCAGGAATGTAAAAAAAAAATAAATAAACATTTGTCTTAATACTACACAAAATTGTTTGTCTAAATAAATTAAATATCACAGAAAAAAAATTCTTAGTCAGGGAATAGCAAAATGAACTGGCGCCTTCCTTCAGGAAAACACTACTGCTTTTGTACATAAGCACAGCCAAGTCATTAGCCAATAAAACATGTGTTTGAAGAAAAAACATGGAATAGCACATTCAGCAAGTGAAAAAGGGGTAAATGTAAGTGAAAATAATGAAAATAATTCACTTAATAATGGTAGGGTCAGTTCTATCGTTACAATATATGGGAAGACAATCTAAATGACCTATATAAATAAACACATTACATAATGCAAATAGAAACTGCAATTTCTGGAGAAATTACTCTGGGTCTTTGCTGTGTGGCGATACAGATCTTAGCCCCGCACAGGTAGGTTTGTGGAGATTTCAGGGACAATATAAGGTCACTTCCTGTTGATTTGGGGACATTTGGGGGACACGTCCTGGTCATATCAGGACATTTGGGGGCGTTTCCTAGTCATATCAGGTAATTTGGGGACTTTTAGGGGGTCGTGGCCTGGTCATATCAGGCTATTTGGGGAGATTTGGGGGGCGTGGCCTGGTCCTATCAGGTCATCTGGGGAGCTTGGCCTGGTCATATCAGGTCATTTGGGGACATTTTGGGGGCGTGTCCTCGTCAAATTAGGTCATTTGGGGCCATTTGGGGGACACGTCCTATTGATATCTTGACATTTCCTGTTGATTTGGGGACATTCGTTTTTTCATTCGACATATTTACGTAAAATAAATGCTAACTGCCTGGTTCTTTGCTCTTTTAACAAAGAATTGAGAGTGTTTTACGTCCATATCTATAAAGACTTCCGGGGCTTTAAGCTTTTATTCACAAGAATTTTCAACGTAAAAACCTCTTTGTGTTCCGACTCGGTCAGCTTTGACGGAGATAGGCCCCCTATTAATCGGCTCCGTGCCCTGTGTCCTGTCAATATATTATGAAGTCTATGCTTTCTGTAAAATGGAAATTTAAATAAATGCAATTTCTGTTGAGGAATAAATTAGGAAACCCCCAGATTCAATCCCACTTAAAATGGCTAAAATCACACACAGGGGTATCACATCAGGTGCACATTATTAGAACATCATTACCTAGTGTTTTGAAGGAGGCGTGCCTTATTTAAACCTCACATTTAGTTGGTGTGCCCCTGATTGTTGAAGTGAGAGAAAACACCACAGTGAGATCAAAGGAGCTGTCTGAAACCTTCAGAAAGAATATTGTAGACGCTTATGAGTCTGGTAAGGGATTTCAAAAGATCTCAATAGAATATAAAATCAGCCATTCCACTGTCCGGAAAATAGTCTACAAATGGAGGACATTCAAAACAACTGCCAACATGCCACCAGACCTACAGCAGGCTCTTGCTACTGTTGATGTGAAAGTGCATGTCTCTACAATCAGAAAGATACTTCACAAGTTTAACCTTCATGGGAGGTGTGCAAGGGGGACACCTTTGCTCTCCAAGAAGAACATAAAGGCCAGACTGAAGTTACCCATTAGGCCTGGCGCCCCCTGCTGGGTTTATCAGACAGGCTCCTGCGCCAAAGGGGGGGAAAAAATCAATTGACCTCAAACCTGCATCAGGGGAGCCTAAAGGCAAGGGTTCAGGTGCCTGATGAAAAATATTGAGGTTTCGTTAAAGCAGAGGGGTCCTAAAAGGAAAGTGAAAATGAGCCACTTGTCACACCATAAAATTTGAACAGTCATAACTTGGCAGACATGCAACATATTTGCGCTAAATTTCCCTTGCTTGATGAAAGTCGCACTTTGCAAGGTTTTGTTGGGGTCTTTTGCGTCAACCTTACAGCTCCAACTAGTGTCAACAGAAAGTCACTCATTTAATTATAAATGTTCAGTTCCTTTCAGGTTGGTCAGTGTAGTGACAAGACCTTTTGTAATATGACATTTTAAAACTCATGTCCAAATGCCTCTGTCTGTTGCCATGACCACCCTTTGTTCGCCATTAAAACGAAGTTGTTTTCTTTAGGGAATTAGTCAGCTTAACGAGCCACAGAATTTGGCACACTTGATTGAATTGCCCTAATTAGAAGATTAATTTTGGTTTTGAATAAGGACATGGCTGCACAGCTCAGTAGTGCATCTTTTTTGTAGGATCACCTTCAATCAGGGTTTTTCCACCTGTGAGTGTGAATGTATTTGTCATCTCAGGATATACAAAAACATCTCTGTCAGCCATGCTCACAATACAAAAGAGGTTCCACACAAAAAAAAGAGGCGAGTTTCCAGCACGTTGGTTTCTCATGAGATGATGAGAGGGGGACCGTCTGCCACCCAGCTGAGCTGCGTGACTTTCGAGTATTGCCAAACAGCGAGAGCCCATTCAGTCCCGCTTGCAGGCCTAGTTTACATTTGTTTCTTAAATTTGCACACTAATTTCATGAAACTATTTTTCATTCTAGTTTAACATGCTACAACATAGCACTCCAGTGGAATTCAAACATCTATGTTACAGATTTTTTGCCTTATTTGTATCTCAAATTGAAAGATGCTTGATGCACTTTTGTTGTTCACTATTCAGTTAAAATTGTTCTTAAAGTTATGTTGTTCGCATATTACTTATTTTGGACTGATGCCCTCGTGTTCTCCACGCATCAGTTAATACTGTTCTTAAACTCATACAATGAGGAAAAAATGTTTGCATGCAATATATGCTGGGCAGACAATTTGTTAAATGTTAAATTAAATGAGTAAATTGTCAATAAAAACAGTTGACAATCGAATGTTTCTCTAATGTACAATGACTTTAGGGTAAAACAAACGTAACCTACAATAGTAATGATTACATTGATAGTTAATATTTATATTCAGTTAAATATACAATACAAATACAATACAACCATGATTATATAATACTCAATTTTAATAGTTATTAAGTGATACAGTATAATGTGTTTCAAAATGTTAAGTAAACCTTACCCAAATTATTTGAGTATATGAATGTTGAAGCATTTAGGTAATATTTATTAAGTAAAATTGGCTAAACTTTACATTATCAAACTGAGTTTAAATTGTTACCTCAGTGTATTGAGTAAACTGTTGTTTGTTTTTACAGGGTATTAGACTGACTTTTTATAGGCCCATGAACATTTGCAGGTGTTTTGAATTACACACGTGGCAACTAGGTACAAGACTGAAGCTTTTCATCGTATTCAATTTTTTTCTAATTTAGTTTGGGGTTATAATAAGCTGAAAATTTTTCAGAATCAGAAAAGTTACGAGGAACTGCTTGAGATGAGACAATACATGAAAATTGACATATACAATTTTGTTGGTTTAATTTTTTATGTTAAAGCAACACTTGGCAACTTTTCAGTTTTGGGCGATTCAAGCGATGCCAGTGGACAAAAGCGGTAATGTTTTGCCTTTAGGAAGACTGCGTTTCCCATGAGGACCAGCGCTGCGTTTCCCATGAGGACCAATGCACACCCGCATCGTGTCGTAAAATCATTCTAGTTGCCTGCAAATGTATGGATTAAAAACCTTTGTTTCCAGCAGCTGTGTGAAGGATGAAAAGTAATAAGGTAATGAATCCAGTTGTGGCTAAACAATAGTGCATGACGGTTAGCAACTGTGTGGCTTAGTGTCATGCCAGCGAGTGAAAGCCAGGCCAATGTTTATTCTGTATATCCTGGTAGCCTCTATTTCCTTCTCAGATAAAAATTGTCTCTTTTGTTGCCTGCCATCTTTGCAGAAGTCGCGCAAAAGCGTTAGCATCGACTTCCGTCTTTATAATGAATGGGGAAAGGAAGAAGTGATGTAAGCCGTAAAGCAGACAGCAAATTTGTAGGGTTTTTTTTTTTTGTGTGGAAGGGTTCCTGCCACCCCATCAAAGTTAATTAGTGCCAGTGAAAGTGACACAGACCCCCTCAAGATACAGAAGAGGTGTCATTCAACTAGTTGTCAGTTGACATATTACCACTTGGCATTAAATTGCCAAAATGAAACAATTTTTAAGTTGATATTCAAATTTTTTGGGGTGTATTGTATATACTTTAATGTAATATATCATTGGTTATCAGTGGTTTCATATTATTTCTGACATAAAATTACATTAAAAAAAAAAAGTGTGAAAATAAAATGATTTAACTCACCAAAACGACTGTCTCCCAAAGCACTTACAGTTCAAACATCTGTGCATTTCATGGTAGTCCACGCCCATCAGTCCACCTGGCCTAAAAAAAATCCAGCCCGACCAGACACGGCCCGCGTGTATTAAAGCCCGACCCGGTCCGAGCAATTAACTTATCTTGCAGGCCCATGCCCGAAAAAACCCAAATTTTTTATTTGTATGCCCAAGCCCGAAACCCCCCCGAAAATGTACGTTTTATCTGTGAGGAATCAGGAGGAAATGCGGGGATGCGATGCGTGGTTGTGTTTTGCGTGATCACATTTGTGACAATGCCATGTGCATAACGATAACAAATTCAAGCCTGTCTTTTGTAACAAATTCTCCCAGTTAAACAAGACTGTAAGATGCATATTCAATAAACATTTATATCTTTTATATTTGTGTGTGTTCTATCAGGTGGATAGTTCATGCGTCATTTCCTCGGCAAAATGCAATACACATTTAATTTCTTCGAGTTGGCAGAAAAAAACCCAAGTTTTCTTAATGTTTAAATAGTTTATCTATTTTTATGATCATTATAAAGACATTTACACAACGAAATAACGCTGGAAAGGTTTGTTAAATATATTTCTGTGTGGGATATTGTGCTCACTACACGCCTCTCTAAGGAGAGGAACAGCAGCATATACAAAAATAAACTAATACTTTTAAATAACATTATTTTAACGATTCGCACCAGAACACACAAAAGAACAACCTGCCTTAAGGAGCACTGAAAGAAAATAAATAATAACATTTTAAGGAACACCACAAACTCCACGATGTCCTGCTTAGCACGAAGAGGTGCAGCCCTCGAAACAAATGATAACGACGTTTGACTAATATCATCTTTTAGGCCAATACAGTTTTTAAAATGCCTGCTCAGCGTCAAGGTGCCAGTCTTTCTGCTCTCGTACGAGAGCAAAGCGCCACATTTGTTGCATTCGGCAAGGCCGACACAGTTTTCTGTAGCATCTTCCACTATCAATTTAAATTTGGGCTGTCAAACGATTAAAATTTTTAATCGAGTTAATTACAGCTTAAAAATTAATTAATCGTAATTAATCGCAATTAATCGCATTTCAAACCATCTCTAAAATATGCCATATTTTTCTGTAAATTATTGTTGGAATGGAAAGATAAGACACACGACGGATATATACATACAACATACTGTACATAAGTACTGTATTTGTTTACTGTAACAATAAATCCACAAATGGCATTAACATTCTTTCTGTTAAAGTGATCCAAGGATAGAAAGACTTGTAGTTCTTAAACGATAAATGTCATAGTTACAAGTTATAGTAATTTTATACTAAAACCCCTCTTCATGTTTTCGTTTTAATAAAATTTGTAAAATTTTCAATCAAAAGTAGAGTTAATATAAATAAGAGGAATAAAAATAACAATAATAAAAATAGAGTGACCAAAGTCTTAAGTTTTACGTGTATTTTGCATAGCTATTTTGATATGGAATGCCAGTTCATTTTTCATTGTTGTTTAACTGTGTGTCAGAATAGGGCTTCATTACTATAGACTTAAGTGCTTTTCTTTTTGTGAACATTATTTTTTGGGGGAGAGATAGGAATATTATTTTTGTTGTGCTTTCACTAAACGATACGGGAAAACCCACTGGCAGTGTATCAAATACTTGTTCTCCCCACTGTATGTTTGTTGTGAAGGAGTTGCCAATAAACGGCGCGGTCCAAAGAATGCCTGTGTCCACTCGCCTCTACTGTATAACATATATTTGTACATATCTTACCCAAAATACAACAAGAGACACATAATTGCCACTAAAAGAAAGAAAACTTACCGAAATATGTGTGGAGTACAAATAGCATTTTGCATTGCATTCTGAATACAGCATAAACGTCTCACAACTACTAATTCTCCCACGTTTAGAAGAAATAACATGAGTATGGAACGGCGCTGCCCCCAAGCGGCCAGTGGCATTCTCTTCACTCTTAATGTCCATAAACGGCCTCATATGATGTAATCTGTTTGAGGCAATATGCGAGATGGTCATTCACCCAAGCGCCAGCAGAAGGCGGCAAAACTCCATAAAAACAAGTGAGCGTTTCAGTGTACCGTCATTTAAATCTGTCTGAGCGGGACATCTGCGTTAATTGCGTCAAATATTTTAACGTGATTAATTTTAAAAATTAATTAACGCCCGTTAACGCGATAATTTTGACAGCCCTAATTTAAATCCTTTCCACAGACCACTCGTGGATTCTGCCTTTTCAATCCCCTCGTCTTTAGTTTGCTTTTCAGCTCTTGCTGCTCTATATCGAAATTCGAAAAGGAAATACCAGGATGATGGAGGAAGTCGGCGTGATGTCACGATGACGTCACCTCGCTTAGCAGCGTGTCGCCATTTTGAGAAGGGGGCACGCACAGCTAAACATTCTGTAGACAAACGTCTGAAATTCATATATTTCAGGTGTGTTTTGTTTTTCATAAAAACGTCTTAAACATGGCTTACTATTATCACGAGTCACTGCCGACAGACGTGAGGACGCAATACAATTTAAAATTACCGTATATTGGCTTGCAAATCTGCCCATACAAAGTCGCAGCTGATAGCTGGATTAACAATCCAAAGGAATGGCCTGCAGTGGAGTTCGGAAACATCTCCAACTACCTCATAAAGTCACTCAGTAAATTGACCTTTATCAATTCTAGGCATTTTTTGTTTTAAAACAAATAAAATTAAAGGGAAGGTATTTCAATTAATGGATGCCGTCTGTTTTTTTTTTCCAGGGTTATTTAGCAGAGAAGCCATGGAAAACTACAAATCCTTGGAGGCACATTCATGTTTTACATCTGGTTTTGTTCAGACTGTAGAACACATGAAGTCAACCAATAACACAAATATCTTAAGAGCTTCTGTGCGGCGTTCATGGCGGGTCACAGATGAGCCTCATCATACCTGGGTGGCTGTGAAAGAAAATGTAAGTGAGGTAAGTATCAGTGAAAAAAACTTCACATTAAAATGTTATTTATAGTGAATATACTTTGTTTATAATCCCCTGTATGTTTGCAGCCTAGGTGAGAAGCATGGCACCATGCTTTTCAAGATTGAAGCTGCAGTTCGACTGGGCTACACTTCCTTGGGATGCACTGATGTGCCATGTAGATGGAATGACTGCTTCATAAAAAAAAAAAAAGTCATTGCAAGGCCCATTTCAGAAATCAAGTTCTACAAGGACTCTGAAGGGGAAAAAAATCAGCAAAAAACAAAAAGATTTGCCTTGGACCTCCTAATGTGGAACAGCAGCAAGAATTTTTGAGGGAATTGGCCTCTGTTGAGCCAAGGCCAGTTGGACTCAGTTGTTTTGCAAACTTCAATAGCCGTTTGAGTCGGACACCATTACAGCCAAACACACAAATCCCTAAACCCGTTTGTGAGTTGTATGCTTCTTCCAACTTTGAGAGTGTTAAGCTAACTCAACCTCAAGTTGACTGTTTAAATGAAATGGCTCAGGCTGCTATTCTGGTATGGCATGAGCAGAGAGTTGGCCATGTCACAGCCTCAACTGCCCACAGTGTTCTCCACACATCATTATTAAACCCATCGCCGAGTATTATTGATAAAGTGTGTGGTCTGAAGGGCAAAGACCTCAAGTTGCCAGCTGTGTTGTCGGGAAGAAAACATGAACAAACAGCAATGCAACTGTATCACTACCTATGTACTGGACAGTGTGATGCTCCTGATATCCCTAAGGAAATGGTAGTCATGACACCAGGGCCACATGAAGAAATTAACATTTCTCAGTCAAGTCTGCAAGTCCCCAAGGACAAGCCTTTTATTGAAGCATCCCCAGACGGACTAGTCCAGTGTAAGTGTTGTGGACATGGGGTTGTTGAAATAAAGTGCCCCTACAAGTACAGGGATTCTGAACTCAGTGCTGCTACTGCAGATATCAAATTCCCTTTGAATACCGAACTTGACTTGAATCCAGGCCATATGCATTTCACACAGATACAGTTTCAGATGTTCTTGTGCAATGCCAGTAATTCGCCTCCAAGCGTTATTTAGCCGTGAACACGTCACGGCAAAATAACCAATCCCCACCAGGCCAATAATATACCGATTGACCAATCAGAGCAGTTCACGGCAAAAGAAAAATAACACATTGCGAGTTGCCAGTTACGGTAATAATAACCACTGCCTAGTCTATTGAATCATAGCAGCTAATTGGGGCAAAAATCGATTAAGTTTACTCACCAGTAATAAAATGTCAGCTGCAAAGGTAAATGTGCTTGGATTTAGGTTCCCACAGGCAAGAATAGTCCACGGAACCGTCTTTTACTGTTCCTTGATCAATTGCTTTCAGCCATTTGTTTCTCCTTTTCTTCTCACGAGGAAGAATGAAAAACAAACGCGGCTCCGAACTCTTCCTTGTGTGACAACCCGCAACACAGCAACTTTTAGTCATTCCGACGGGAAAAAAAAGACAGCAAATAAGACGAAAGTTCAACACGTTTGTATTACAATGGACGACAGAGCAACTGCTTGTGACTCACACAACACATACATTGTGTTGTTTTTGACCTGTCCTGCACAAGAAGAATACAACACAGGGGGGGAGGAAAAAACAAAACAAGAACACAGAGATATGGTGACGTTGCTGTACGTGAGGGGAGTCACGGAACGTATCTAAAGGGTCATGAAAAAAATACAACATAAAGACACTGGTTAAACCACACTCCGTCAGATATTGGTCCACCCAAAGGACAAAATCCATCCAGAAAACAAATGCAACTCAGTATATGAAATTCCATGCAAATCATGCAATAAATCTTACATCGGGGAGACAGGGAGGAGCTTCATTACAAGAAAAACTGAACACAAGAAGGAATGTGAAAAGGAGACAACAATGAGACAAACAAGGGCAATAAAAGAACAATCACAACAAGAACATCACAAATCAGCCATCACCAATCACTGCAAAAGGGAAAACCACATGATGGACTGGGAAAAGGCAAGAGTCATCCGCACCGAAGAGAACAAACATCAGTGATAGATCAGGGAGTCCATTGAGATCCGCAAGCAGGGCCCGAGGACCATCAACAGGGACGAGGGGGCGTACATGCTCTCTATGACCTGGAACAGCATCTTGGAAGAGTGAATGGGCAGCAGAGGGCGTGACTCACCTGTCATTGTGACAGGCGAGTCACGCTTTCATCCATCAGCTGATAAAGACGCAGCACACCAACATCAGTGACCCTCTGACGAAGGCGGAAGTAATCGCCGAAACATGTCAGGTAAATAAACCACCTCTATTGCCTGGGTAAAAAAAGTTTTGACGAGTTAACACAGCAAACACACATAAAAATGTTGCAAACATACAATCTCTTCTATTACCACAATCAAAGTAGTCTTGAAATTTCAAAAGTGGAGAAAGAAAGTCCTCTATATCAATCATTAACCCTGACCTCTTAACAGTTCTCAAAAGTGAGAGGGCCGGTTGGGGAAAAGTTGTCATAAGCTCTGTGATGTTCAATTGTGTCATGTTTTACCGTTTACACCCATATACAGTATGTATGGGTAGTGACGCGTGACATTTACTCAGTTACTTTTACTTGGGAAACTTTTAGAAAAGAAAAAAAAAAAAAAACACTTCTAGGAATAGTTTTTGGATGCCATGATTTTTACTTTTACTTGAGTATATTTGTGAAGAAGAAAACGCTACTCTTACACTAGACTCCTTATGTTTTTCCTCTTTATTCTGCATATTAGATTTGACTATTTTTGCCAGACTTGGCCACAGTGGCTCTACCAGTTTCACCAATGAGACGTCGCAACATTAATCACAAAACTTTATACCAATCACATCTAACAATCCAGTCACATGACCACATATAAGCTTGCAGTCGGAAGTCCCACGATTTTGCTGGCCTGTTCAGTCACTTAGCATCTTTAAAGCACCGTAAAACTTAAACTACTTGACATATAGGCAACATTACTCAAAAGTGTGAATTTCCACCACTCTACCGTGTTTTAATTTGGCACCGATTGCCCACGGATCTGATCATTGTAATTTCATGGTAGAAAATGTGTTTTTTCTCCACTAGAGGACACTCATGCTCTTTGGACGGTGATGCTTATAATTTCAGGATATTTTTGTAGTCTGATTTTGATATTTGTATTTTGTTTTTTGGCCCAATATGGTCATGCAATAGGTTATAGTAGGGTATTATAATAATATTTCATGTAGATTATTTTGTGCTGGGAAAAAAATATACACTTTAAAAAATATATATATCCAACATTGTAAGCACTTGCTCATAAATTGAGTATTCTTTTCATGAACAATTTGTTTTACTTGTGTAACGGTGCCAGGCAAGGCAAGCCCCTTGGTAACAATAAAACAGGTCTGGCAAAAATTAAGGAAGCAGAAGATGTGGTGGCAACAATGAACAATTTATTTGAGTGAATTTATTTTAACAATCATTAATAAAACACACGCTTTATTCAAAACTTCTTAAAAAATGATGAGTGAATATTTGGAAAAAATAAATCACAGCAAACGCAAACAAACTCAAGTGAAAATACCCCCAACAAGGAAAAAGGCAAAAAAGGGAAAAACTACTAAATTTGCACATTCAGTTAAATTCTTTAAAACGTACCCGATTTGAGTGAACTTCACAGGCAACTTGACCAAACAAACATGATTAAACATTGGCCTGCTTAAAAGGGAAAGAGAACTTAATTAAACAGCAATTGACAAACCCACTCATTCCAGTGGCCTATGCTACGAAGCCAGTTTTCTGGCTTAGCAGGGTAACTTCGAGAGTAACTTCATCACGTGCGACCTAAGTTCGCAGCTAAGCGAGACTACGAAAGGTGGATATGTTGGAACCAAGAAGTGTTGCCATGGCTACACACGCCACACGCCAAACCTGGTCGTCTCAGAGTTAGATCTTGCTTAACCCCAGAATTCTAATTAACCACGCTGTAATTAAACAGCACTCCTCCGCGGACGTGTCCTCCTGACAATGACAGCGTACCTGGACGACCCATACGACATTGGCGCGCGGATTGTGAGGGGCTCTCTTCGGAGTGCACGGGTTTTTGGAAACCGCCAGAATCCGCTGGCGTACCCGGAAGATGTTCTCCATGAAAGATTTTCAGCTGAGGGAATTCTTTACCTGTGCCAACTGATCGAGGCGGACGTCACTATAATATAACCCGCCGAAGTCAGGCCCTCACAAACGGGCAGATTGTGCGCCTCTCCGTGCGCTCTTTCGCCAGGGACAATATATGCATTCCAATGGTGATGCTGAATATCTGCGTAAGAACACTGTATGCCGTGCGATTCGAAGTGGGGTATGGAAACGCTTCAAATTGATCGTTGAAATTGCTGAATGTAAACGAATGCAGAGCTTTGCTCTCATATACAAGAAATATATTTAACGAACTTTTCCAGCGTTATTTCGTTGTGTAAATGAGTTAATAATAACCATAGAAATATGTAGACTATTTAAACATTGAGAAAACTTGCGTTTTTTTCTGCCAACTCGAAGAGATTAAATTAAATGTCAAATCCATTGATAGGACAGACGCACAAATATAAAAGATATAAATGTTTATTGAATACTCATCTTAGTCTTGTTTAACTGTGAAAATTCGTTACAAAAGACGGGCTTTAATTCACGCAACAACGCATGGCATCCCCGCATTTCCTTCTTCTCCTGAGTCCTCACAAAGATAACATAAAATTATGGAGGGGGGGGGGGTCGGGTCAGGCTCGGGCCTGCAAATAAAGTTAATTGATGGGGCTCGGGTCGGGCTTGATTTTTTAGGCCCAAACTAAGGAAAAAAAAAAAAAAAGGACATACGTATTCATACAGTCAATGGGACTAAACATACAATTATCCTGCTTCATGTGATGATGTGCGATTAATTATTTCTTACTGTTAACGTACCAAATCTTATTTTATTGTCCTGACAGCTTTATTTCTTTGCATGGACATAAGTAAACTGGCATATTGACGCATTCACAAATCACACGATCTGTAAATTCGCTGTCAACAGACCCGTTGCGTTCTACTCGCTGAAACGGTGTTCGATTTTGCGGTGAGGGTGGATTTTAATTCCTCATAACTCCGTATGATCATCGCGCATTCCTTCTCCGTGAAGTAAGGTGCCCGTGCTATCGTCACAAGTAGTGTTTGACTCTGATCTCCGCCCCCTTTTATGTGAACGCGCAGTAACTCTGACTGGGTTGACACAGGTTCGACTAATCAACCTCATAATCAGCGTCGTAGCACCGACTGACCACAAACTAGACAACCAGGTTTTGTCAACTCCGGTTACCCGCTGGTAAACTGGATTACTTCTGGGGAGGTTGAACTCAGTTCGTAGTATAGGCCACAGGTGGTCACTGCTAAGAAAAACAAAGGGTTAACACACATTCAGCATTATCAAGCACAAGAAATGTTAAAATACTTGGCCAGCTCCCCTCAAAAGTGGTTCTGAACAGGTCTCAAGTCTTCATGACAAAAGGCAAACAACCTGGCTCATGCACAGGTGTTCTGCATGAGCCAATTTATAGTGCCTCATGGAGTGGCAGTCAATTAGATATGATGCGTTTGAGATTGTGGGAAAATTGGGCACCCTCACTTTCCACCTTGATACACTTGTACTTGAGGATTATTTTGGGATGACAAGTGTTACTTTTAGTTTTACAGGATACTCTACCCACCTCTCTTTACAACTCGTATTTCATAGATAAGTGGGCATTGGCTGTGCAGCATTTGGATGCTACAATTGGTTTCAGAAGCGATATCGGATGGTTTCCCCATGGACAAAGAGCGCCAGAAATAATGGAAGGCAATGTTCAACCATCAAAATCTAAAAATGAAAGGGGCCAGCAACAACAAAAACATGTCTACTAGTTTTAATTTGCCAGGAAAATGAACACTTGACGTAGGCAACCAGAGCTCACATGTGATTATCATTGTTATACTTTTTATTCTTTGCCAAGGTCATTACAGAGTTTCTTAGTTAGCATTTAAGTTCCATTATGTACCATACTAAGGGCTGCATAGGTTCATCTCTACAATACACACCACATACAGATTATGATAAATATGTAACAGTGTTTCTAACAGCGTTGTTTTTTTCCAGTAGTGAGTAAACTAATCAATTACTTTTCCCATCTTTGCAATGCTGTTACCGTTACAGAGGATGTGAAGGGGTGCGTTACTACAATTTGGTTGAATGAAACGCGTGCTGTTGACTGTTGATTTTGTCACACATTGGCTGCCTCCTGCCCTGATAGAGCAGAGTGGGAGGGGGTAGGAGGCTAGGTTAGGCTAGTGGCATGGAGTGTTAGCGTAGCATTCACATTCTCGTTAGCATTAGCATTTACCATGGAAAGCGTCTTCTAAATCGCTCGGGCAACTTTTTTTTTTTTCAAACAGTTCGTGGCATCCACGTGGGTACAATTTATTGAAAATAATGTACTGTTTTCCTGGTGAGTGTGCATCATCATCACAGAGTCGGTGTTGTCCGTGTAGATGCTACAATACAACAACAATGTTTTTTGTTTTTTTGATTACCAAAAATAGTCACTTGCCCTGAACTTTTCTTGAATGATATATCCATGAACCTTGTGTAAGGTTTTTTAATCAAAACAACTGGAACAAAGAAAAGAGAGAAAAATTAAAGAAGAGAGAGAGAGAGAGAGAGAGAGATCTGTTTATTGATGAAGAGACTTGCCAAGTTGAGCTAACAAGCACACGGCAATGCCTGAAAGCCGGTCTTTTACAAATATTCACAAATAGAGAATAAAACAAAACGTGTATGTTATACATACACATTTTGTATAACAAAGGGCCTCTGGTATAATATGAAGAGGTGACAATTTAATAATAATAATTATAATAATACATTTTATTTATAACACACTTTACATTTAAAAAAAAACAAATCTCAAAGTGCACATTGCCAGAAAAAATACATAAAAAAATAAAAAGACTAAGAATAAAAAAGTAAAAGCAAAACAGACAGAAGCACATATAAAATCAGATACCAATCAGATAGAAATAAGTCAAATAAAATTAGCTAGAATAAGCTTTTTTAAAAAGGTGAGTTTTTAGTCCTTTTTTAAATGCACCCACCGTCTGCGGGGCTCTGAGGTGCTCTGGGAAGGCGTTCCACAGACGGGGAGCAGCAGGTGCAAAGGCCCTGTTGCCCATAGTCTTGAGCCGAGTCCTGGGCGGGATTAGACGGTGCTGTTGGCCTGACCGGGTTCTGGCTGAAGTATGTGATGTGAGGAATTCGGTGAGGTAGGTGGGGGCTACACCGTGTATACAGTGATGGGTGTGACGGAGGATTTTGAATTCAATACGGAGGTGAACAGGGAGCCAGTGTAAGGTGTGAAGGATGGGGGTGATGTGCTCGTGTTTACGCACCCTCATCAGGACCCTGGCAGCACGGTTTTGGACATACTGAAGCCTTTGTAGGCTCTTGCCAGGGATCCCGATGAAGAGTGCGTAACAATAATCGAACCTGGAGGAGATAAAGGCATGGACGAGTCTCTCTGCAGCAGGACGGGAGAGAGATGGCCGGAGTGTGGCAATATTGCGGAGGTGAAAGAAGGAGGTTTTGCAAATATAATTGATGCGATTGTTAAAGCTAAGAATTTAAAAGACTTAATCAATTAAGTTGGAGACGAAAAAATTGCCCTTTTACCAAGATTTAAAAAACAAAAAAACATGACTACACCAGATAAAGCTCAATATATGCTGAAAATTTAAAACAGGTAGCTGTTTATTCAACTTACCTCAGAATATACTCGACGGCCAGCAATTCAAATGAATGGCGCCCGTCCCCAAAGTGATTAGTTTTACTTATTTATTTACATTTTTTAAAATCGTATCATGAAGTATTGTTTCGTCGTTTCATGACCCTGGCATATCGAGGAGCATCATATCGTGAGTTTAAGTGTATTGTCACATCCCATATAAAAAGCACAACGCGCCGAATAATAGTCACTGTCACTGAGTAAGTATTGATTAACAATTTTGCCTGCAATTACATCAATATCCACCAGGTGTCCATATTAGGCAACAGAGTGAGAGTGACAGTACACAGATGCCGCGACGCTCCACCATGCCTCATCTATCCATCACTAGTTGGTACATTTGAGCAAAGTGCCTTGAGGTTTTGTTTAGCAAAACGAGAGGCTCCCAAATCCGAGAGGTTACAGACTGATTCAGAGGTCAGAATGACAAACATGGTCCGAAAGCTGGTTGTCCCAAACCAGGCTTGGGTGAAAAGGGCTGGCAAATGCCTGAAAGTGATAATGTGCCTCTGAAGTGAAGCACAAAGCTACCTAAATAGGCAAGCTAAATGGAAAAAACAAAGAGGCAGCGAATGAGGAGAGCAAAGTTCAGGCACGAGAAATGGCTCAAGGAAATGAGCTGAACATGACTCCATGACGTTATGCATATTAAGTAGCACACTTTTTTTCCCCTCTCCTGCTTGAGAGAGACCAAAGCACTGCCATGACTGCCATGTTGTTTTTGCTTTCGCTGTAGATTAATTTTGGAAGGTAAAATCTGGGGGAAGACAAAAGCTGCCTTTTCAAAACGTGCAGGACACATGTCCTCTCTGCATGTGCCTCCCTACAAAATTATGCCTATGACTATACCATTCCATGCTATGCTATGCTATTCTATGCTATGCTTTACTCAGATGCTCAGTGATCTTGGCGCCCGACCACTATTTATGGTGGGTCGGTTTTGATTCCTGCTTGTGGCGTGCGTTAGGAAGGGTGTCACCCATGTGAAGTTGGCCCCACTATCAGACGCAAATTTATAGAAAAATTATGTCATTTGTTTGTGCCGTAAAAAAATTCGTTTGTGTCGTTTTATAGATATTGAGATTTTATTTTCGAGTGATGACGTCAGTCGCTGCACCTCCATCGCGGCTGATGAAGCGTACCAACTCTCTCAATAACAGAGGAGTGTCCCAATAACAGAGGAGCGTCCTAACTAGTGCAAACGTAGCACAAACAAACGGCACCCCTTCAGGGCCATTTTGCAGTAAATGTGGGGCTGCAAGCCACGTCTTCACTCGAAATTAATATCTTAATATCTATAAAACGATAGCAACAGAAACGAAAATTTTTGCTGTACAAACGAGCACAAACGTAGCATAAACGAATGGTACCATTTCAGGTCCATTTTGCAATAAATATGGGGCTGAACAGTAGCAGCACAAACGAACATTTTTAAAGCAAAAAATTCACAAAACTTTTAGCCACTTTTAATCAAAATGGGGGGCTGGTTGACCTCAGATTGACCTATAAAAGAATTGTTAATATCTCAAAAACGATAGCAGCACAAACGAATTACCTCATTTTTCTATAAATTTGCGTCTGATGGGGGGCCAACTTCACGGAGATAAGGGTGTCTGGTATAAAACCTGTGTGCCAAATCTAACCGGTTATTTGCCATCTATTATATACCCCATTTTACAATTATGTCATCGTACGTGCAATTTGCTTCCATTTATTATGCACTTTTGGTTTCATTTTTTATCAATTGCACAGTGGTCTGGAGCTACGACATAGCACGCTTGCCCCTCTCACAGAAGGTAGTAAAGTCCTTTCTGTGTCAAACAAATGCAACATAATTTTAATTCTAACAAAATATGACAGGCAAAGACAGGTTGCACGACAGCTTTAGACAGACCTAGCCACGGTGCAAGCTCCAGGTACGAATACATTTATTTTTCATTGTTACACAAGAAACCCACAAATGTTATTATTTGGGGTGGGTTGGGGGTCAAAGCACTCCATGACAGCAAATGAAACACATGCACAGCAGCTGCGACTTATTTCAAGGAGGGGAGTGATATATAAACAGATATACAAGTTCCGGTTTTCTGACAAATTTTGCTACCCATCAAAAATTGCAAATGGAGGTGTTGTAGCAGTGAATAAGGCCTCTTTTACATTCAGTTGCATTCTTAATGTTATCCAACAGAGCTAAATAAACAAGTTGCATCATAAACATACATGTGCAACACGAATACGGCTTAAATTAATGCTTAGCGACACAGCCAAGACTTTAACAGTGAGAGAGCGGCGTGCAATTGTTGTGTGCAGCTAACATGGCATGATGTTTTTGAGGAGAACTTTACTACATGTCCGTCCATGATCAAACGTAAAACATTTTTTTCTTTAAAGAGAGTTTGTAGTGTTTACTTTGGAACCGCTGCAAAAATCGCAGCCATTTTTAACATTATTCATTCATATACCCATTTGTGATCATTCAAAATACCTTTTTATTATGACAAAGCAGTGAACAGGAAGGTCTAATGGGGGACAGAAGAAAAGCAACACAAGAGAAGAAAGAAAAAAAACACATACACAAACAACAACAAGAAATACATAGAACATCTAGACTAATTATTAATATGCTAGTGCCATCGTCAGCGAGATGTATTTCCGGTTTACACCATGTGGGGGCCTATTGGCCAGTGAAAGAGGGGGACTATAAGGTGTCTATAAGCTAAGTGATTGAAAGAGAGTTCAGTTCTGTGATCTAGAACTCAGTAATCATGTGAATCTCTTATGAATGTAAGCCCGTTGGCGACCAACCCTACGCCGCCCCATCGGCAATCCCGGCACCAGAACCCCCAAGCTGAGCATGCCCTACCGCATCCAGCAGCATGCGAGCCCCACCGGGCGCGCGACAGCCCTGCAGACGGGCGGAGACTGGGCGCCAACCCAGGGCCACGGCCCCCACCCAGCCAGCCTGGGGAGGGAGGGCGGCCAATGGGGCTTTGGGGGGTCAAGCGCATCACTCCTCCCACCGCCCAGCAAAAGGAGCCTTCGTCCCCCCCCCCCCCCCGGATCCAGGGTGGTCCCCCGGGCCACCCGCGCACCCATCAACTGGCCTTCAGGGATGGCAGGAGGGGATGCACCACCAACCCCACGCCTATCCCCACCCCCGCCCGCCCACCCGGGCCACGAGCCACAGCCGCAGCCCCCCAACCGGCACAGCACGCCACGGGACCCCCAGCGGCCCACCAAGCCCAAGGCAGGGCAGGGCCCCCCACTGGTGCAGGCAACACCCCGCTGTTACACTGGCGCCCAGCCAGCGACCCGCGACGGAGCGCAGGGCGGATGTCCAGTCAGAGCAGGGGAAGGCGGAGGAAGGATAACGCCGAGGAACTGCCACGGGGCGATGCAAGGTCAGAGCCCGGACCCTCCATCCCACTCCCACGGCCGGCAGCCCAGGCGGAGGGAAGGCCACACACCAGGAGCCATGCCATGAAGAAAAAAATGTGGGACCCCCCTACCACCCTATTACTGTGGCTGCCAGGTTCCCAGCTGGCAGCCATCACCCAGCACCGTGATGGGATTGTGGGGGGGGGGGGGGGTTAATTGCAATGTATACATTAAAATAGGAGCGCTTGGCTAGTGGCAGTGGGACCGCAGCATGGAATTTCTGCCCAGCCGCCCGTCCCACTGCCCTTTGCCGGAGCTCTCCTGTGGAGTATGATGTGTGTGGTGCGTTTAAAAAAGGTGCAGGGATGGCGGGGCCTGTTTTAAGTAATCTGGTCTGCCTCTTTTTGCTGTTCCTACATTCTGCTGCTGATTGCAATAAACGGCCTCCTGGCCAAACTGTCAAGCCTGTTGCCAAATCTGCATTCTGGTTCCAACCCTCACCCGACTAATCACGACAGGATTCACACAAATACCGGGTTCTAGATCACATGTCTGATTTATGTACACTTCACCCCTCCCAATCACTTATCTCTCAGACCAGCTCCAGCTTTCCTTGGTTATTAGGCCCCCACATGGTGTCAACCGGAAATACAACTAGCTAACCATAGCACCAACATATTCCTAGTTAGTAAGAGTATACGTTTGCTGTATTTCTTGTTGTTGTTTGTGCTTTTTCTGTCTCTCTCTCCACCTTTTCTTCTGTTCCCCCATAACCCCTTACAATCTATGAACCCCTGGGATGTGTAGTGCATTAAATGGATATGCTGTAGAATAGAAAGAATTTTGACTCTTTAATACGTCACGCGCTTTAACACATTGCACTTCATTTTGATGACCACAAGATGTCTTTCATAAGCACTGTTTCGTGGAAGCCTTGAGCAATGAACCAGGTTTCGAACAAAGTCTCGATCGGCCATGACTAGTGAGGTGCAGCATTGTTTACAGATTAGCGGGTTCCCGCGGAACTGGGCGGGCTATATTTATGGCTTGATTGGGCTGGAGACTGTCTTCCTGATTTGGCAACCCTGAGGTGCAGCGCGCCTCTGGGGACGACTGCTTTACAGCATACGCAAAAATAAAATATACGATTAGTCATTACACTCGCTGATCCTCTTCACATATTTGTTGTTTATTAAAAGCTTTTTATTCAGCCCTTTCATGCATGGTTAATAATAATACACATCAGTATTTTTTTCCTAAAATGTAATGGTAACTTTTATCTTGGAGTAAGCAATATTTAAATAGCTGTCCAATGTCGTGACCACTGTCCCTAAAAGAGGCGGGAGAGAAATCAATATATGACAAATCTTGTTTCAGCTATAAAACCTGAATGCAAATTATTCTGCTAATACAAATTTTAATATTTACAGTCAGGTGATGATTTAAGGACGATGTAGTTTTATTGGATATGGGCCATTTCATTATGGGGAGCACATCTGTTGGCAGAATACATTCTTGTAAAGAGCAGAGCCTAGTGGCCGACTGTACAACATAAAGGAAGACTATTTATTGGCAGTGTGCAGTCCAGATGGCTCCTTTCTTCCTTCCTCCTTGAATCACTGTTTGCCTCAAAAACCGAGCAGAATAGCACAATAGGTTTGTCTGGTAATCTACTTTATTCTTTTCTATGCTATTCTTCGCTATGCTATGCTATTCAACAATTCATAGAGCGGATAGCAAGAGCATTTTCATGCAGAGACATACACACATCAAAAGACACACAAACAGCTCCCTTGAGTATACTTAATGCTTGAGATCAGGAATGCAGCTATGGACTTGTTTTCTCAAGTTCATGTCCAACAGTGACCACCGCCTTTTACATGCCCATGCGAGGGCGTGCATGCACACACACACTCGCACGTACACTCCCTACCATTTTACCACCTATCCCCCACTCCACCCTCCTCTTCTGTCTGCATTGCGGACTGTCTTTTTGTTTCCCAGGTTGAACTTTGGTGTTGAACTTGAGACAGACAGACAGCTTGTAAACAGTTAGTAGTCTGGCCAATGTCTAGTCTAGCGTGATGTAGAATGGCCTGAGGGGGGCCATGTGTGGGGTTGTGGGTGCAAAAGGGCAAAGACAAGGACACTGGACCCAACAGTGATTGTCTTAAAAAGAGCCACGTTCAGTTAGGATTGGCGTAGGTTTTGCAATCTAAACACTATACATGGTATTACATGTGCCTACCATGACATTCGTATACTGCATATACAGTGCCTTGCAAAAGTATTCGGCCCCCTTGAACCTTGCAACCTTTCGCCACATTTCAGGCTTCAAACATAAAGATATAAAATTTTAATTTTTTGTCAAGAATCAACAACAAGTGGGACACAATCGTGAAGTGGAACAAAATTTATTGGATAATTTAAACTTTTTTAACAAATAAAAAACTGAAAAGTGGGGCGTGCAATATTATTCGGCCCCCTTGCGTTAATACTTTGTAGCGCCACCTTTTGCTCCAATTACAGCTGCAAGTCGCTTGGGGTATGTTTCTATCAGTTTTGCACATCGAGAGACTGACATTCTTGCCCATTCTTCCTTGCAAAACAGCTCGAGCTCAGTGAGGTTGGATGGAGAGTGTTTGTGAACAGCAGTCTTCAGCTCTTTCCACAGATTCTCGATTGGATTCAGGTCTGGACTTTGACTTGGCCATTCTAACACCTGGATACGTTTATTTTTTAACCATTCCATTGTAGATTTGGCTTTATGTTTTGGATCATTGTCCTGTTGGAAGATAAATCTCCGTCCCAGTCTCAGGTCTTGTGCAGATACCAACAGGTTTTCTTCCAGAATGTTCCTGTATTTGGCTGCATCCATCTTCCCGTCAATTTTAACCATCTTCCCTGTCCCTGCTGAAGAAAAGCAGGCCCAAACCATGATGCTGCCACCACCATGTTTGACAGTGGGGATGGTGTGTTCAGGGTGATGAGCTGTGTTGCTTTTACGCCAAACATATCGTTTTGCATTGTGGCCAAAAAGTTCAATTTTGGTTTCATCTGACCAGAGCACCTTCTTCCACATGTTTGGTGTGTCTCCTAGGTGGCTTGTGGCAAACTTTAAACGAGACTTTTTATGGATATCTTTGAGAAATTACTTTCTTCTTGCCACTCTTCCATAAAGGCCAGATTTGTGCAGTGTACGACTGATTGTTGTCCTATGGACAGACTCTCCCACCTCAGCTGTAGATCTCTGCAGTTCATCCAGAGTGATCATGGGCCTCATGGCCGCATCTCTGATCAGTTTTCTCCTTGTTTGAGAAGAAAGTTTGGAAGGACGGCCGGGTCTTGGTAGATTTGCAGTGGTCTGATGCTCCTTCCATTTCAATATGATGGCTTGCACAGTGCTCCTTGAGATGTTTAAAGCTTGGGAAATCTTTTTGTATCCAAATCCGGCTTTAAACTTCTCCACAACAGTATCTCGGACCTGCCTGGTGTGTTCCTTGGTTTTCATAATGCTCTCTGCACTTTAAACAGAACCCTGAGACTATCACAGAGCAGGTGCATTTATACGGAGACTTGATTACACACATTTGGATTCTATTTATCATCATCGGTCATTTAGGACAACATTGGATCATTCAGAGATCCTCACTGAACTTCTGGAGTGAGTTTGCTGCACTGAAAGTAAAGGGGCCGAATAATATTGCACGCCCCACTTTTCAGTTTTTTTATTTGTTAAAAAAGTTTAAATTATCCAATAAATGTTGTTCCACTTCACGATTGTGTCCCACTTGTTGTTGATTCTTGACAAAAAAATTAAATTTCATATCTTTATGTTTGAAGCCTGAAATGTGGCGAAAGGTTACAAGATTCAAGGGGGCCGAAAACTTTTGCAAGGCACTGTACTGTACAGTATGCATGTAGTATGTATACAATAGAAAGAGAAAGCGGTTGTTAGGTTTAACGCATTACAAAGTAACGTGTTGCTGTAAAAATATTACTTTTTTCAGAAACAAGTCAAGGGCGTAGGTTTGGTCTCAACGTTGGTAGGGACGATATAACAGCATAACCTGCATGTACACTTTTTGCTGGGGACGGGACATTAATAAGACCAAAACGATTGGGTGAATGGAGGTGAGGGCTACATTTCTCACTAAGAACCAAATTAATTGATTAGCCATATTACCAATGCAAAATAAATCTAAATTGACTTATACTAACTTTCATATGTATTTGTTCACTGTTTGATTCAAACCTTTGTTTCAAAAACTAGTAAAGAAAAATTTTGAAAACTTCCAGAATAAATTTTTGGATTTAATTAGCAAATTTAAATGGCAATATTTGAACATAAATTATATTAACCTACACAATAAATATAACTTGTTAATAATCTCTTAACTATTCAGACATGCACAAAAAAAAACATTTGTCTTAAGACCACTCAACATTGTCAAATAAATAATAGTAAATAATTCTTTATAGTCCCTTTATTAAAAAACGGGGAACTATCCAAGAATGGGTCCACTTCAGGGGGATACTGAAGGACCCCTAGACTCAAACTAAGTATTGTAATGTAAATGGGATTTGGGAAAAAATAAATTAAAAATAATAATAATAATACATTTTATTTATAGAGCGCTTTTACCAGTACTCAAAGACGCTTTACAGTTGAGACAAAGAAAAAGCTCACACAACGTGCGCAGTACAAAACAATAGAGAAAAGAATTACAAATTAAAAGCCAGTTTAAAAAGGTGAGTTTTTAACAATTTTTTGAATGTGGGAAGATCAGAACAGGTGCGGATGGTTTTAGGGAGTGACTTCCAAAGTGAAGGGGCAGCAACAGAGAAGGTCTGTCTGAGTCGGTCTGAATCTGAGATATCCAAGGACCAATCTACATTTGAGGCATACAAAACTACCCCAAGACTCAAACTAAAGTACTATCATGAAATTCTGATGTGTGATTTCATTTAACAGATTTTTTTTTCAAGTCAGTTCATGTTCATGATGGTGTCCCCCTGAACTGGACCAATTCTTAAATAGCTCCCCATTTTTCTTTTCTTTTTTTTTTTAAGAAAAGGACTTGCACTCTGAAGCCACCACCTTGCATTAACTTAATGCACGTAATGCCAACAACTAGCTCTGATGCAGCTCAGACTTTCAGTCGCAAAATGGCGTACCGCACGCATACTATTTTTAGACCGTGACGTCGCGTCGTAAAGCGGAAGTAAAGCCGAAGTGGGACATTATGACCCGCCCTCGCATAGAAACAACGTAATTTGTGCTACTTTTCGCCGGTAATCTTTCAAAAACAATCATGCCGATCACACATTGCTTTTTTGGAACTTGTAGAAACGACTCTAGACATTACGACACATGAAGGATGTTTTCTTCATACATTTCCGTAAACCAAAACCTCGGGAGGAAAAAATGTAAAGACCGAATCAACTTGCTCGGACGTTAACACCAGCTCAGTGAATCCATTCACATTTCATATGCAGTAAACATTTTGTTGGGTTGGCATGGTCTCTCAGCGGACAAAGCAGGTAAGCCATTTTTATATTTTTAACTTATTTTTTTAGCGTGATGTTGTGCCGTACTGCTTCTGTCTGACAATGAATGACCTGAAAAGAATTACAATGGTATCTGACTGCCACTATTACCATTTCTGTTATATATATATAAATATATATATATATATATATATATATATACAGTGCCTTGCAAAAGTATTCGGCCCCCTTGAACCTTGCTGTTTTTTAAACTGCGACATTATATCCCACTATCTGCACTTCTCACCCTGTATAAATCTTTATTTGAGCCACATTTACAATATTGTAATATCATATGGCGCAACACATTTCCAACCTATCTAAAAAAGCTTGAAATCCTACAGAAAAAAGTCATACGTGCCATAACATGGTCTGGGTTCAATGCTCCTACTAAATTAATATTTCACCACCACCACCTTCTGAGGCTAAAAGAACACAACTACTTTCAAAATGCTTGCATAATGTATCAGGTCATCCATAAACTAAACCGTAAATTAAGTGATCTCATCCCAATCAGTACTCCTCAGCACACATATACTACTAGAAGAAAACATCACATCACAGGAAAAACCAGAAGTCTAAAGTCTACAAGCTTTGGGATTGTATGCAGAGGACCACAGATCTGGAATGAACTGGACGAAACACTTAAAATGTCACACTCCATCTCTATTTTTAAGAAAAAACTGAAAACTCATCTCCTTGCTATGTATGTTTAATATGCTGTCTTTGAATAACATTCCTAAGGTATCACATGTCAAAGCCGATGTAATCAGAATTTTGAAATTTCTCATAGTTAATTGCATGTATGTGTATGAATGAGTGTATCTGTGTGTTGTTTGACTGGGCCCCTACTAAAAGCTTTAAATAGCTTATTCGGAGTGTCCCTTTCATACATCTTGTCAGATGAATTGCTTGTATATATGACCATGTTCATGTGTGTACCATGATACGATGTGTGAATAAACTAAACTAAACTAAACCTTTCGCCACATTTCAGGCTTCAAACATAAAGATATAAAATTTTAATTTTTTGTCAAGAATCAACAACAAGTGGGACACAATTGTGAAGTGGAACAAAATTTATTGGATAATTTAAACTTTTTTAACAAATAAAAAAACTGAAAAGTGGGGCGTGCAATATTATTCGGCCCCCTTGCGTTAATACTTTGTAGCGCCACCTTTTGCTCCAATTACAGCTGCAAGTCGCTTGGGGTATGTTTCTATCAGTTTTGCACATCGAGAGACTGACATTCTTGCCAATTCTTCCTTGCAAAACAGCTCGAGCTCAGTGAGGTTGGATGGAGAGTGTTTGTGAACAGCAGTCTTCAGCTCTTTCCACAGATTCTCGATTGGATTCAGGTCTGGACTTTGACTTGGCCATTCTAACACCTGGATACGTTTATTTTTTAACCATTCCATTGTAGATTTGGCTTTATGTTTTGGATCATTGTCCTATTGGAAGATAAATCTCCGTCCCAGTCTCAGGTCTTGTGCAGATACCAACAGGTTTTCTTCCGGAATGTTCCTGTATTTGGCTGCATCCATCTTCCCGTCAATTTTAACCATCTTCCCTGTCCCTGCTGAAGAAAAGCAGGCCCAAACCATGATGCTGCCACCACCATGTTTGACAGTGGGGATGGTGTGTTCAGGGTGATGAGCTGTGTTGCTTTTACGCCATACATATCATTTTTCATTGTGGCCAAAAAGTTCAATTTTGGTTTCATCTGACCAGAGCACCTTCTTCCACATGTTTGGTGTGTCTCCCAGGTGGCTTGTGGCAAACTTTAAACGAGACTTTTTATGGATATCTTTGAGAAATGGCTTTCTTCTTGCCACTCTTCCATAAAGGCCAGATTTGTGCAGTGTACGACTGATTGTTGTCCTATGGACAGACTCTCCCACCTCAGCTGTAGATCTCTGCAGTTCATCCAGAGTGATCATGGGCCTCTTGGCTGCATCTCTGATCAGTTTTCTCCTTGTCTGAGAAGAAAGTTTGGAAGGACGGCCGGGTCTTGGTAGATTTGCAGTGGTCTGATGCTCCTTCCATTTCAATATGATGGCTTGAACAGTGCTCCTTGAGATGTTTAAAGCTTGGGAAATCTTTTTGTATCCAAATCCGGCTTTAAACTTCTCCACAACAGTATCTCGGACCTGCCTGGTGTCTTCCTTGGTTTTCATAATGCTCTCTGCACTTTAAACAGAACCCTGAGACTATCACAGAGCAGGTGCATTTATACGGAGACTTGATTACACACAGGTGGATTCTATTTATCATCATCGGTCATTTAGGACAACATTGGATCATTCAGAGATCCTCACTGAACTTCTGGAGTGAGTTTGCTGCACTGGAAGTAAAGGGGCTGAATAATATTGCACGCCCCACTTTTCAGTTTTTTATTGGTTAAAAAAGTTTAAATTATCCAATAAATGTTGTTCCACTTCACGATTGTGTCCCACTTGTTGTTGATTCTTGACAAAAAAATTAAATTTCATATCTTTATGTTTGAAGCCTGAAATGTGGCGAAAGGTTGCAAGATTCAAGGGGGCCGAATACTTTTGCAAGGCACTGTATATATATATATATATATATATATATATATAACAACTTTAGTAAAGGGGAAGTGTAAATGAATTATAGAATTAAGATTTGTTATCAATGAAAAAATTAAGTGATCGTTGGCTGTCACTGAGTAGCATTTGCAATCGCTACACAAAGCTAACTAAATCACCCCCAAGAACAGTCAGAGACCTAGGACAACCAGAGGATATATAAGAAAGACAGCTCTGATGGTAAAGGATAGCTTGTTGAAACAGAAGAATTTCATTGTCAGTCACGTCGATAAAAAAGCTAAACTTGTGTCGACTCTTTTTTTTTCTGTCTTTTTCAGCCTTCGACACTCAAGCCATCTCTTTAACTGAACATTTTTAGGTTCTTCCACATCTTTGCCAGTGAATTTGGCACCAGGCACATCATTTTTGGAGAGAATTGGTAGGTTTAGCTCCATAAACATCTTCGTACACGATTTCCATTCATTTCCTATTAGGGACAAACGGAGGCTTGTCCCTACTTAGCAACAGTAGCTAATGTCATGAATATTAATGAACGGAAGTGACGTGTTGCTTGCGGTACGCGATTCGTGGTATGTTTCCCACCTCCACAACATTGACATCTTTTTACATTACTTACAGTGGCTGCTGCTGCTGCTGGCTGAAAAAAAACTTCTAATATCCCTCTAGTTCCAAGGGGTTGGAGAAGGTGGCATGTTGCTGATATCTGTCGGGTCTGTGTGTGTGTTGGGGGGGTGTCGGTGTGTGTGTTGCTGGATGGTTGCGTGTGTGCGTATATGCATGGGTGTGTATGTGCGTGTGTGTGTGTGTAGCAACACTTTTAGATGTAAGTAAACATACAGGGAGTCCTCGGGTTCCGATGTTCACAACCTATGATGTTTTGATTTTACAACGTCGCAAATTAATCTCCAGAACTAGTGTTTCTGCTTGGCTTAGTGCTTGTCTGTGTTTGTGTGACGGCGTTTCCGTCCTCCTTTTTTCCATCTTCTAGGTCCACCCAAAAGAAAAGCAATGACCATGGAAACGAAGCTTAACATCAAGGGCATAGGTTTGCATAGAGATGGTAGGGACATAACACGACCAACCTTTCAGGATGCTCCAATTGTCTCCACCAACTTTTAAAGAGCATACGACACCAGAAAAAAAGTCTTAAATGGCATTATTATGTGAATTAGAATCATATTTTGAGACGATTCGACTATATACAACAATTATGCAAAGCGCAGATGACGAGAAATTAGTCTTTTAATCTGCCGGTTAGCCACGCCTACAATTATAGGGCTTTAGCGTCCCCAACAGGTGGATGACGTCAGCGGTAGACTAGGCTCATCGGTTTTACTATTCAGCCCATTGAGGGGGAATTGTTCAGAACGAGGAAAACGAGACGAAGAGAGCTGCAAAATGTCATTGTTTCAGTCTCTCTACTCCCAATATTTTTACAGGATATTCTTTTTATCCAAGTATTTTCCCCAATAGCTATATAAATGGCTTGAGAAGGACCAGTCAGCCCGTCGAGGGGGAACTATTCACAATGAGGAAAACGCGACGAAGAGAGCGGCAAAATGTCGTTGTTTCTGTCTCTTTACTTCAATATTTTTACAGGATATTCTTTTTATCCAAGTATTTTTCCCCAATAGCTATATAAATGGCTTGAGAAGGACCAGTCAGCCCGTCGAGGGGGAACTATTCACAATGAGGAAAACGCGACGAAGAGAGCGGCAAAATGTCATTGTTTCTGTCTCTTTACTTCAATATTTTTACAGGATATTCTTTTTACCCAAGTACTTTCCCCAATTGCTAAATAAATGGCATGGTCATGACAAATAACTTGTGCTAAATGGAATATAAAATAATAAAAATCCATTTATTCAAGACGACATGGCAAAATTACTCCATAATGGTCAAAACAGTCGACTTTACCTTTACTGTCACACCTGCCGAACGATATTTTATGACACCTAAATCGGACATATGTCATTTCCCTTCCCCGGCTTCGGAGAATGTAAACAGATCAGAAGGAGTGACAGCTAGCCGACATGCTAACCCGAACCGAGGGATGTTTCAAAGTCTTTGAAGTGGAAAATCACACATAACTAGCCTGGATTATTTGACATGACGACCCGGTTGTCGAGTTTCTTTGCGGATCGGCAAACCGCCCGGCGGAGAGCAATTTACAGTTCGTTCCCTGGAGGAGGGTGGCTGGAATTGTTGTGTAGCTAACGTGCTAACAGCTAACTGCTAATGAGCGTGAGGATAGCTTTTTACATGCCTATCAATGATCAAACGTAAGTAGTCCTTTATTTAAAGGAATTTTATAGTGTTTACTTTGTAATCACTGTATTCGTATTTGACATAATACAAAACAAGATGTTTACTCACTTCCTTGTAAGTCCAATGGTCCCACAGTAAATATCCACGGTGAATGGGAACCTTTTGAAACTCCAAAAAGGCGCGTACGCCTCTCCCGCATACAGAATGATTTTTCTGCAGCCGTTTGGCTGGCGTGATGCAAAAAATAAAAGTATTAATCCGCAAAATCAGATGAATCCTTCGTCCTCATACACAACAGTACACTGTAGCGTGAAGAGGACGTCTTCTACCGTACACGTCACAGCGCCCTCCTCCTCAATGCGAGACCGAAGCCAGAAGTCACTCATTTTCCTGGCGCGGGATTCAAAAAACTAAATAAATATAGCGATCGCTTCCACACACATCCAAGCGGTCCATATCATTCAGGAGCATAAAATACCGCGTGTATTATGAAATAAACATGCTTTTTCGTGTCACAAGCACTTTAAGCAATCTTATTAGCATTATACAGCCCCTAGCAAAAAGTATGGAGTCACCAGTCTCGGACGAGCATTCACTCAGACATTTTATCATGTAGAACAAACTCAGATAAAAAGCTTGAAAAAATAGTGAATTAGTTCAAAAGTGCAACTCTTTTGCATTCAGAAACACTAAAAGAAATGAATTAAAAAATATTGTGGGGGTCAGTAAATGTTAATTTTATAGAGCAAGTGCAGGGAAATATAAATGGAATCATTCCATTCTGAGGAAAACAAATATGGAATCATGAGAAACAAACAAAGAAATAACAATCAAACCACATCTCTAGTATTTAGTAGCACCACCTCTAGCTTTTATGACAGCTTGCAGTCACTGAGGCATGGACTTCATGGCAAAAATTAGCTCAGTATCAGGAGTACAAGACTCTGTTAGCAGGAAGTCACATCAGTGAGATGTTGATCTGGTGACTGGTTTAAGTAAGCTGATGATGATGATCAGTGGCACCTGGTCCCAGGCTCCCCCATCTGTGCAATCAAGGCAACAATCAATGCAAAGTGACACAAACACAAAGAGGAGGGAGTTTGAATAATATTATTAAAACATTGAAACATTTACAGCAACACAGAGTAAATGCTTTCTCCCTCCATGTGTTGTTATGCAAAAAAATATGAATTACTTAAAATTCAGACATAGCAGATCACTTGAATACACTGGCCATTTTATTAACGCTCGCCTGAAAAACTTGTTTAGCAGTCAAGAAGTGACCTTAAAACGCAAAACCGTGAATGAAGCACTTACCATTAAATTTCCACCGAGATGACATGTCCTGAAAGCTGATTTATGCTTCCGCGTAGCGGTGACGGCGGACCTACACTGTTAACACAGACCCAATTACGACCCTACACCGTAGCCTGACGAGCACTTCCAAAAAAATCATGACTACGCGTCACGTCAACGCGTGTGATGTGAACGTCAAAGGACTGTAATTGGTCCACTCAGATCGTTTTCAAATCAGCACAAAAGCACCGCCGTTTTCAAACATTTGCAAACGTCTTTTGTGTCGCCTATGCTTCAACATTTGTGTTAACAACAACTGTTTGTTCAATATTGATTAGCTGCAGCTGCAAATACACATGTTCCATCTTTGTTGCCATTGCTGTCAATTCTCGGAGGAAAACTTAAAGGAATTTGACAATACTTCCCCAAAATCACCCAAAGACAAAGCCACACCCCTCTAGTGGCATGGCGGTGAACTACAGAGCAATGCGTTTCCTTGATGCAGAATTTAGAATGCTCAATGACGGCGTAGGGTCACTCTGCCATGTCGCAGCGGATGCTCGCCTTTGCGCGCCGAACGTAGAATTTCAGGTTTTTAGCGCGTTCCATCTGCACGGTCCGCCCTGGACCAGTGCGTAACCTATGATTTGGACTGTCAGATTGATGATCCCGGCCGCATTTGGCGCACTGAGGCATTCAGCAGATGTGATTGCTATGTGAACCTGACGAGCTGACCCCGGATCCGGCGAACAGTAACCTAATATCGGGTTTGGACTGTCAGATTAATGATTGTGGCTGCATCTGGCGCACTAACGTTCAGCGGGCGTGATTGCTATGCGGATCTAGTGAGCTGACACGGGATCTGGCGCACAGTCACCTGCTATCGAGGGATCCTCAAACCACTGAAATGCAAAGAAAACTGCTTCTCGCCTATAGACCCCAATGATATGATGTCACAACTCCGCCCCCCCTGACTTGTGCCGCCATATTGTCCGTCAGCTCATCATGTTTACATATTACTGCTACGTACATTCCTCCTATTACTGCGTGTTTTTCTTCTTGTTTAAGGAATCACCGCCTAGTAAACGAATCCAAAAACCTTCCTGACAATCGTTAACATTGATTATTCAAAATGGTGAAGGCATGTGTGGCGGTTGGTTGCAGTAACATAGAAGATAAAGGGTCATTTTAGTAGTTACTGTGTGCCCATTGATAAAAGGGCAAATCTCTAACCATGATGCGTTTGTGTTGACAGCCATCAGACAGCGGCGAAAACATCAATAGTTGTGATGCCAACACGATCGCAGACATCATGAGACGGAGACTACGAAGCTTGTCGCCACGGTCGCACAGCAAGAAGGTGAGCGCAGCAACAGGAGTTGTGCCGAAAAATAGCCGCCCCGCGTGAAATGTCCCCCCTGACGGGAGCGCCCACACGGAAACGACTTTCTTGTACCGTGAATATGTATTATTTTACTCTTCTTGAACTAATAAATCTTGTACTGTGAATATGTATTATTTTGCTCTCCTTGAACTAATAAATGTCATACCTGTGTGATTGTCATTGGGATATGGTCGTGAAAACCTGTAGACTAATACATTTCTGTTCAAAGATGGTTAGCCTATGTGTAGACTAATATATTTCTGTTCAAAGATGGTTAGCCTATGTGGCCCAGTCCACAATGTTACTAAAATACAGTACAAATATTTTGTGTAATTATTTATTTAAAACTGATTTTACAGTCGTAAATCCATTACTGTAATGCGTCCATGAAAACATTTGACGTTTTCACTTCAATAAAGAGTTATAAATAAGCGCTCCCGTCAGGGGGGACATTTCACGCGGGGCGGCTATTTTTCGGCACACAGCGGCCCGTTGTCGAACCGCCGATCAAGTTTCATTTTACAATCGTGACAATGGTGACGCTCAGCTGCCCAAATATCGGATTATATTTGGGCCGCTGCTGATTTTGGGTACCCGACTCCTCATCGTGACATAAACTGGAATATGACTGGAAATTTTGTGGTCTCAGGACGAGCTCTGACGCACGGGACGGGACCGGGCGGGAGGGAACATCGATTTGGGCATCAAATATGGATCTGGCGACTGGATCGCCCGAAGCTTTTCCAAATAACGGCTTTTATGCAACTCATCCAATGAGTTTACAGCGTCTGAAAGCACCATGGCTTCCAGAATTTGCAAGTGAATCCACCTTTAAAACTACGACCATTGACAATACGGACACACAATGACGGACAATATGGCGGCACAATACAGTGATCACGTATTTGTGTGACTTTGGTGATTGGGGTCTATACCTATAAAACACAATAGGTTTTACACATGCATCAGCTTACTGCAGGTAACAAGGCATACCCGATAAACTGATTTTCATTCAAAATTGTGTTTTTTAACTGGTTTGGAAAATAACAATAACAAAAACACCAGTAAAACCAACCTCCATCTCCTAATTTTTATTTTCCCTCATTTACTTCTACTGTCAATTCAAAACCTCAATTTTAACTACTTAAGATCATAGAGTGTACATTAAAATTCAAGATAATGTAAACAATGACTTTTTTTTAATAACAAAGGCATAAGTAACATCCATTCACAAAAAGGAGTACAAATGACTTGCATTAGGCACAGTGAAATGGTGCAATACAGGATATTTTAAAGTGCGTACGAAAGGATTTAAAAAAAGTCTAAAATAGTATTATTATGTGAATTAGAATCATATTTTCAGACGATTCGACTATATACAACAATTTGGCACAGCGCAGATGACGATAAATTAGTCTTTTAATCTGCCGTTTAGCCACGGCCACCATTATAGGGCTCTATCTTCCCCAAGAGGAGGATGACGTTGGCAGGGTCATGGTTTCATCTGATGTGCAATTCAGCCCATTGAGAGGAAATTATTCAGAATGAGGAAAATGCGACAAAGAGAGTCGCAAAATGTCATTGTTTCTGTCTCTCTACTCCAATATTTTTACAGGATATTCTTTGTATCGAAGTATTTGTCCCCAATTGCTAAATCAATAGATGGTCTTCACAAATAACAGTCTTGTGTGAAATGGAATATGAAATATTAAAAATGCATTTATTCTCTACGACATGGCAAAATTACTTCATAATGGTCAAAACTGTCCACTTCCTGCACCTCCCAAACTGTATTTTATGCCATCGGATTTTTTTTTAAATTTCCCTGCCCTGACTTCAGAGGCATTAGAGTTTAACGGTGTTTCTAACGGCGTTATTTTTTCAGTTGTGAGTAATCTAATTAATTACTTTTCCAATCTTTGCAACGCCATTACCGTTACTGAGGATGTGAAGAGGTGCGTTACTACAACTTGGTTGAATGAAGCACGAGTTGTCGACAGTTGATTTTGTCACATATTAGCTGCCTCGTGCCTGGATAGAGCAGAGCAGGAGGGGGGATGGGGGCGATGATGATTGGCTAGGTGGGCCGATCTTGCCCTGCTTAGTACCAGCACTACTTCTCGCTCATTGAATTTAAAAGCAAGAACGAGTCCCTTTATCCAAGTTCACGTTTTTGGGTTTTGGTTTTTGTACTTGAATTATTTTCAATTTTTAATAGTTACTTTACGGAATATTTAAGGATAGTGTTCTGCTTATTTAACAGTAGGCCTAACATACAGTTTCAGAAATTTGCACTGGTTAATGATAAGTTTACATTTGTATTTTCTTAACAGACTAATATCGCTGATCCAAACAAATACCAAATGTTCTAAAATGCTGTATAGTGTATCGTGTTTTTATTCGTCAGTCAGTTAATACAAACATCTTTGACATGAAAGATGTTACAGAATATATCATGTAATATTGTGTAGAAAACAAAAAGAACGTCAGTTAGTATGCTGAGTAACTAAATACTCTTACATTGAGGGAACTGAAGAACTAACTCAATTACTTTTTTGTGAGAGATAATTTGTAACAGTAACTAATGACTTTATGAAAGTAAAATTAACAACACTAAGTTTAACATATTCTTAACCAAATTAAGTCAAAGAAATGGTTGTATGTCAGCTGTATGTCGAGCAGGATTTCCCCCTAAGAATGCATTATAATTCCATTAAATCGTCCCATAGCCCTACACTCAATCCTTAATGAATACTGCTGGTACTATTACAATTACAAATAGCAAAACAAATAAATTATCAATAAAAACCGGAATAAAAAAATAATAATAATTCCTGCAATAATGTAATGAATCGAGTTCTAATGTGGCGGACCTGTTTTGCATGCTGTACCTGAACGCACCGCGTAGCTGACGTGACAGAGAGAGAAAGGTGCGGCAGAGATTTTACTTTCTCTTTTAATGTTTTGTTGTTGGCGTCAACTGTACAGTAGTTGTGTTGTGTTGCACAAGATCTGAAATAAATGATGAAAACCTGACGAAGCTGGATATTTCTTTGGCGATGTTACCACAATAAGAATTGTCACCTTAACTTATAAACACTGGAGAACGGAGGTCGGAGGAGGACTGTGGAGATCGTCGATATTCTACTGGCCAGCCATATTGTTGAGCCAGTTCACAGATGCGCACTCCACGCTCATAATTTTCTATCATTTCCATCTTCATTTCATTGTTTCACCACCTGCACTAACCTTCTTGGAACCTGTGTTGATTTCTATCACAAGAAAATCTGCCGTGCTTCCGTCTGCGGTGCTGTCATGTCATCGTATTTCGAGCATGTCAGATGTAGAAACAAACGGCGAGTCAAATTTTATGTCGGATGTTGAAAAGATCGTGTGTTGAATCGATCGTATGTCGAGGTACCACGGTACTTAATTTTTTACGGTGCTTTAAAGACGCCAAATGATTGAATAGGTCGGCAGGATCGTAGAATGGCAAGCTTCGGTCTGATTGGTATAATGGAGTCACGTGATTGTTTTTGGGACGTCTCATCGGTGAAACTGGTTGAGCCACAGTTGGCGTCTCTGACAAAACGAAAAAGCAGTCAAATCTAATATGTAGAATAAAAGAGGAAAAAGTAAAAGACTAGTGTAGCTCAAAGCAGCAAAGAGTAATGTTTCTTCTTCACAAATCTACTCAAGTAAAAGTAAAAAGTAGGGTTTAGTCATAGACTTCATAATGATATTGATGGGTCAGATTCGACCTTCACAGCGGCACGCCTTGAAGTAGGGGGCCATCCCACAATCCGCTTCGGTTATTCGCAGTGACACATGCAGTGATCCAACGCCGGATTTATGTTGAAAAAGTACGAAAGCTGTACCGCATACAAACAGGAAGGATTGTCTCAGGAGTGATTTGTTTGAGGATTCAAGGTAATTATTATATTTTTCGTTTTTTCACAAGAATTTTCAAGGTAAAAGCTTTTTGTTGTAAGGCTGCCGTCACATTGACTGACAGACCAGCATCGTACTTCGACATATTTACGTAAAATAAATGCTAAATGCACGTTTTTGTTTTTTTTTTTTGCTTTTAACCAAGAATCAAGACTGTTTTAAGTCCATATCTGTAAAGAATTCAGGGATTTAAACATTTGTTCACAAGAATTTTCACCGGAAAAGCTCTGTTTGCATATGGCGGCTGCCACATTGACTGACAGACAAGCATCGTACTTCGACATATTTAGATAAAAAAATGCTAACCACACAGTTTGTTTTGCTTTTAACCAAGAAATGACTGTTTTACGTCCATATCTATAAAGAACTCAGGGATTTAAGCATTTCTTCACAAGAATTTTCAACGAAAAAGCTGTTTGTCTGTACTTCCACTCGGTCAGCTTTGACGGCCACGCCAACTATGCAGGCCCCCTATTAATCCGCCCAGTGTCCCATCAATATCATCATGAAGTCTATGGCTTAGTAAAACAACTCTACAAGTACATTTTTCTCAATAATTTACTCAAGTAAATGTAACGGAGAAAATGTAACGTGTTACTACCCACCTCTGCATAATAGTGATGGGCCCCTGCTCTGCTCGGATCAACACATTTGCTATAATAAAGACAGGAAAATGGCGTTTACTGTTTATTTTGTCTGCATGGGGTGGAGAAACATTTGCAGGTGTCACACAATATGAGAGAGAGAGAGAGAGAGAGAGAGAGAGAGAGAGAGAGAGAGAGAGAGAGAGAGAGAGAGAGAGCAAGAGAAACGCTCTCTGTGTAGATGCAGCCGTCTCATCCACATCAGCAACAAGTGATCCCTGTTTTACTGTCTTTATATGATATGTTTCACAGTAATAACACTATTCTATTACTGTATGAGTGTGTGGAGGTGGGGTTGGGGGGGCCTCCAGCAAATATTTTCACCAAACCACTTCGAAATGTTAGCCACAACAGTCAACCATTATCCACGACCTGTCCGTCGGGCAGAAATTGTATAGTCTGAGCCAGGCATTCCCCAACCAGGCACCAACAATTTCTTTGTTATCAATTTTGTGTCGAGCAAAAAAATAAAGCAGTTTTGCATTGCTGCACATTGACTTATTTATATGATGGGACACAGGGCAGGGAGCCAATTATCATTTGGTCCAATGTCAAGGTCGGGAAAGGAGCTTTGGGCATGCGTTGAAGGTCGCTGAGTGGATTTTATAGACCTCAGAGTAAAATTCACGCAGAGGTTCCTGCTTCTTCAACTCTGTGAAGATATGACTTATCGTTTTTCATGGGGAGCTGCTTTTATGGAACCAAGGTTGGCTGATAGGCAGCAAGCGTGTGTTCAGTAGACTTTAATTGTCTACCTTTGGCAATAAAATACTCGGTGAAATACACTACTGTAAAGAGCCAGGTTTCAGTGCATCCTGAAGACATCATTTCAATTTTTACTGCTGGGAATTCTCTGTTGGGTCAGAAATTGCGTGGGTAGCTTTGTTGTGCTGGTCAGTATACTTGTAATACAAGTGTTTGTAGTACATGTACTTATACTTGTAGTACAAGTACACATAATTTAGTACAAATACACGTACAGTATTTGGAGTGCAAGTACACAGAAATACACATACCTGTAGTACAAGTACATGCAAGTACTTGCAAGTACATGTGCTTGTAGTACGAGTAGATATACTGTACTTTTAGGACTAGTAGACATACTGTACTTGTAGTGGAAGTACACATGCTTGTAGTGCAAGTACACCTAAGTACACGTACTTCTGGTACAGGTACGTGCAAGTACACATGCTTGTAATACTAGTACACGCACCTGTAGTACAAGTGCACATATTTGTAGTACAAGTACATGCAAGAAAATGTGTTTGTAGTATGAGTAGATTTGGGGTCTCAGAGCGGAACTTCAAGTCACCTGAGAGTTTTCCGCATATATACTGTGTATATACAGTATATATCCATCCATCCAGCCATCCATCCATTCATCCATCCATCCATCCATCCATCCATCTATCCATCCATTATCTTCCGCTTAGTCCGGGGTCGGGTCGCGGGGGCAGCAGCTTTAGCAGGGAAGTCCAGACTTCCCTCTCCCCAGCCACTTGAGTCAGCTCCTCCTGCGGGATTTCAAGGCATTCCCAGGCCAGCCGAGCGACATAGTCTCTCCAGCGTGTCCTGGGTCGACCCTGGGGCCTCCCGCCAGTGGGACATGCCCGGTACACCTCTCCAGGGAGGCGTCCAGGAGGCATCCGAACCAGATGCCCGAGCCACCTCAATTGGCTCCTCTCAACGCGGAGGAGTAGCGGCTCGACGCCAAGCCCCTCCCGGATGACCGGGCTTCTTACCCTATCTCTAAGGGAGAGCCCGGACACCCTGTGGAGGAAACTCATTTCGGCCGCTTGTATCCGGGATCTTGTTCTTTCGGTCACGACCCACAGCTCGTGACCATAGGTAAGGGTAGGAACGTAGATGGACCGGTAAATCGAGAGCTTCGCCTTTTGGCTCAGCTCCTTCTTCACCACAACGGACCGGTGCAGAGTCCGATCCGCACCGATCCGCCTGTCGATATCACACTCCCTCCTACCCTCCCTCGTGAACAAGACCCTAAGATACTTGAACTCCTCCAATTGAGGCAGGAGCTCATCCCCGACCCAGAGAGGGCATGCCACCCTTTTCTGGCTGAAGACCATGGTCTCGGATTTGGAGGTGCTGATCTTCATCCCAACCGCTTCACACTCGGCTACGAACCGCCCCAGTGAGAGTTGAAGGTCACGGCTTGATGAAGCCAACAGCACCACATCATCTGTAAAAAGCAGAGATGCAATGCTGAGGCCACCAAACCGGACACCCTCAACGCTTCGGCTGCGCCTAGAAATTCCGTCCATAAAAATTATGAACAGAATCGATGACAAAGGGCAGCCTTGGCGGAGTCCAATCCTCGCTGGGAACGAATTATACTTACTGCTGGCAATGCGGACCAGACTCTGACACTGGTCGTACAGGGACCGAACAGCCCTTACCAAGGGGCTCGGTACCCCATACTCCCGGAGCACCATCCATAGGACTCCCCTAGACACTGTTCAATGCATAAGCGCAAACAACAGTCAGAACCCGTCCCCCCACCCGAAGGCAGAGGGAGGCTACCCTCTCGTCTACCGGGGAAAACCCCAACGTCCAGGCGCCAAGCCGGGGGGCAATAAGTTCCCACACCTGCTCGGCGCCTCTCACTGTGGGCAACTCCAGAGTGGAAGAGAGTCCAACCCCTCTCGAGAGGATTGGTACCAGAACCCAAGCTGTGTATGGAGGAGAGTGCGACTATATCTAGTCGGAACTTCTCTGCCTCACACACCAGCTCGGGCTCATTACCTGCCAGAGAGGTGACATTCCATGTCCCAAGAGTTAGCTTCTGCAGCTGGGGGTCGGACCGCCAAGGCCCCCGCCTTTGGCTGGCGCCCAACTCCCTACGCCCTGACCCCTTTGGCCCATCCCACAGGTGGTGAGCCCATGGGAAGAGGAACCCACGTTGCCTTTTTGGGCTGTGCCCGGCCGGGCCCCATGGGGACAGGCCCGGTCGCCAGACGCTTGCCTTTGAGCCCCACCTCAAGGGCTGGCTCCACAGGGGGGCCCCGGTAACCCGCGTCTGGGCAAGGGAAACTTGAGTTCACTTGTTTTACTCATCATAAGGGTCCTTTTGAGCCATGCTTTCTCTTTTTTTTTTTTTTATTAATACTGTATATACTATATATAATTAAGGTTGCAACAACTTATCAATTAAATAGATAAAAAATGGTTAATAAATTAGTTGCCAAAGGATTTGATCATTAATTTTTGCCGGCAACTATGCGCAGTCCCGTTCAGGTCTTTGTGTGTAATGTGAGGCTGTGCGCACACGCCAGTGATTAGAGCAAGAGACAGAGAGTTCACTGCTAGTCTGCCATACTCTGGTTGGGTTGCTGAATAAATAAGTTCTTGAAGTGTCGCGAGTTAGATTGTTTTGTGTTGTTAGATTCAGTATGCCTCTATCAGAGGTGAATAAATGAAGCCAATTGTACTGTTTGTATTCTTCATTAATGACATGTTAGTACTTAGAACATAGCACTAAGCTAGTTAGCGATGATGTGAATCAGTGTCTTAACTCATTTGCTCCCAGTAACGTATAAATACATTCTATTATTAAATGCTCCACTGTCCCAAAAACGTATTTATACGTCTTTTGCGTTTTTTTTTTTTTTTTTTTTTTTTTCAATAAGAAGCATATTGAGCTTCCGCTGTATCTGAGAAACAAAGAACAACACTCCAAACCCATTTTAAAGCAATAAAACCGGCCACTGGAGGGCAGTAGCGCATTTTGTAAGACGAGGCAACCCGATTCAACAGCAGTGAACGGTCAGGCAGCATGGTCAGAGCGCTGGCGGCTAGAAGCCAGGCGGCGTTCCGACAAAACAAAACAACGAGAGGACGCCTGGGACGCCAGGCGCTGGACGACCGTGCAAAACGAGTGAAACCCCCCCGTGGAGCGGCTCGCCAAGCAGACCCCGCAGAAATACAAAAATAATCCATCTATGTGAGACAGACAACGATGAGGGAAAAGTTTACACAGCTGACGTGGTGACAACGGCATCATCTCGGCGACAAACTGTCATCTCTCAGTAGTCGTGTGTGAATAAATTGTTACTTTGCTGTCTAAAGCTCTATTTGTCTGGTTGTTCATGGTATTTTTTAAAAGGAAAACATTATTCAGATGTTTGGAATGTAAATAATGCAAAAAATTGCTTTGTTCAAGTCAAAGTTATGTTTGAAATGTATGCGTTTACAAAAAGCTCATTTTCTCCGTTTTTTCATCAGAAATTGGGAAAATTGCTCAAACTAAGCTATTTTCTAATGCTGATTTCTAAAGAATGGAATAAGATACAAACTTTTTTTCTGCTGAAAGAACAGAGTCTAATCTTTCTTTTGGCGGGTTCATAGTTTATATAGCAATAGAACAGAATTTTCTGTGGGCCTTGCAAAATCAGTCAAAATCCAGAAAAAACGGCTGGGAGCGAAGGGCCTTGCTCTGGTGAAAATGGCTGGGAGTGAATGAGTTATAGACCAAATGTGAAGTAAAGTTGGCCAACCATGTTTTTGAATAATATCAATGGCTAAACAATTATAAGCATTTTTTTAACGCAACCCTTTCAGATTCTTTGTTTAACCCATAGCAACGCCCTTGACAATGAAAATGCTTTTCTTCGACAATCTTCGGAAATCTTCGGAAATCACGTCACACAGAGAACTGCGAGGGAAGTCCGCCATAGAACAGTATTGCTTCTCGGGAAGATGTCACAGCGGTGTGTGGCGATTTATTGTTCTCAATCTAAAGAAAAGTTGTATGAGTGGCCAAAGGATAGCAGGGCACGTAAATGGACATCTTTTATCCGCACGATGCGAATTAATTTCACGCCATCATCGAGTAGTGTTCTCTGCTACAAACACTTCGAAGATGCCTGCTTCCTCAACCCATCTGCTTATGTTTAAGGATTTGCAAAAAATTAATCGTGATTTTTGGATAGATGACTTTTTCTAAGCAGAGCTGCCAACTGTTGTGGAATGAACAGTAGAAGGTAGCGACGTTAGCCGAAAACTAACTCGAAGCAAAACCCTGATCGTGTTGTGGAATGAACAGTAGAAGCTAGCGACGTTAGCCGAAAGCTAACTCATGCCAATCCCCGATGATAGTTGTATTGAGTTCATTTTCACTTATAAGTTGGTCAAAACTTTTCTTTTATCCCAGCATTCGTCAGAGGGTCCGAAGGCGGAAGTGTTCGCCGAAACATGTCAGGTAAATAAAAGCCTACGTCGCTAGCTTCTACTGTTCATTCCACAACATGATCGGGGATTTGTCAAAACTTTTCTTTTATCCCATGCAATAGTAGGTGGTTTATTTACCTGACATGTTTCGGCGAACACTTCCGCCTTCGTCAGAGGGTCCGAAGGCGGAAGTGTTCGCCAAAACATGTCAGGTAAATAAAAACTAACGTCGCTAGCTTCTACTGTTCATTCCACAACATGATCGGGGATTCCTCAAAACCTTTCTTTTATCCCAGGCAATAGTAGGTGTTTTATTTACCTGACATGCTTCAAATCATAAAAATAATAACAGCCTATATCTAACCAATCTTGTAATCTCGATGGGTCTTGTCTCCATTCCATGTCAGGTTGTGTGGGCACATTGTTTGCATTCTGATTAGCGTCTGGCTAATACATGTAAGGTCCAACATAAAATTCCAACCCCCTCCTCTTCCTCCAACTCTTCAAAAACTTGGATCTCCTCACTTGCACTCGATCTATCGCTTATATCGCTGTTTGAATCATTGTTTGAAGGGCTTTGTATGGTGGCTGTATGAAGCGCTGCCATCACTGTTCTCGGTGTGACGTATCACTTCGGGTTCGTCCCCTTTCAGGCTCGAACTTCGGAAATGCGATTATTTTGTCAAATATCCGACATATAAATTATATTATTGGACCATGTTTAATTACTTTAATTGTGACCCTATTTGGCATTTTATGAAATTACTTCACATTTGGTCTGGAGAAGCATAATAGCTCTTGAGTTATATAGTTAGATGGTAAAGTTGTCTCACTTGTTTTTATAAAGAAACCACACATATATAACAGCTTAAAGTTTCCCTTCAATGCAAAATCAAATCAAATCAAATCAAATTTATTTATATAGCCCTTTACAAAAACCCGAAAGGCCCTCAAAGTGCTTTACAACAAAACATGGCTCAAGATAAATAAAAGGCAGGAAAATATTATACAATGACATTTAAAAAATAAAGTAAAACAAAGAGCGCATCACAATAAAAGTCCAGCAAGTAAAACAATAAAACCGATAAAATCGAAAAACATAAAAAAAAGTCCTTAAGCTAATAAAACCAGGCTATCCTAATCTTTGTAAAAGGCGAGTCTAAAAAGGTGCGTTTTTAGCCGAGACTTAAAAAGACCTACATCCGTGGTGGTGCGGATTTCGGAGGGAAGGCTGTTCCACAGCCTGGGGGCAGCAACCGCAAAGGATCGGTCTCCCCACTGTTTAAGTTTTGACCTCGGAACATCTAAAACAAGCTGGCCGGTCGAGCGAAGAGTTCTGCCAGAGTTACGAAAAGTTAAAATTTCCGATAGATATGATGGAGCCTGGCCATAAATAGAATTAAAAACAAACAGTAAAAGTTTGAAATCAATTCTAAAATGGACTGGAAGCCAGTGGAGTGATGATAGCACGGGGGTAATATGCTCACGTCTAGGTGTACCTGTTAAAAATCGAGCAGCAGCATTTTGAACAAGTTGCAGCCGAGAAATCGAGGACTTGGGTAGGCCAACATAAAGTGCATTGCAGTAGTCCAGCCTTGAACTTATAAAAGCGTGAATTGCTTTTTCAAGGTCGTGGCGACTAAGAAAAGGCTTCACTTTGGCTAAGAGACGGAGCTGGAAAAAACTTGCTCTTACAACAGAACTAATCTGCTTTTCAAAGTTAAGCCTGCTATCGAATATCACTCCGAGATTTTTAACGTGCGTCTTAAAAATGTCAGCCGGAGCACCAGAGTTGGGCTCAAGGGCTTTCATCATGGAAGGTGTGCCAAAAGTAATAAATTCAGTTTTGCTCTCGTTAAGGTGTAAAAAGTTTTGTGCAAGCCACTGCTTCACATCAGATATGCACTCCATCAATTTAGCAAGAGCAGTTTTTTTGTTAGGTCTCAGGGGCAGATAAAGCTGCAGGTCATCAGCATAAAAATGAAAAGTGATATTATGTTTTTTTATAATTGATCCTAAAGGTAGGAGATAAAGCGCAAAAAGAACAGGCCCTAAAATAGAGCCTTGCGGTACCCCGCAAGACAGAGAAGATTGTGAGGAGGAAAATTCCCCAATCATTACCGAGAATGTTCTATGTTGTAAATACGATTTAAACCATTTTAAAGCGTTACCACGGATACCTACGAAATGTTCTAAACGAGATACAAGGACTGAATGGTCAACTGTATCGAATGCTGCTGTGAGGTCCAGTAAAACAAGGATAGCCGGGTTTCCATTATCCACAGAAAGAGCAATGTCGTTATGAACTTTTAACAATGCTGACTCAGTGCTGTGTCTGGACCTAAAACCTGATTGGAACTTGTCAAGGGTGGAATTCGTCTCTAAGAAGGTTTGCAATTGAATAAAAACAACTTTTTCTAAAACTTTGGAAAGGAAAGACAAGTGGGAGACAGGTCTAAAATTGGACAGCACAGAGGAGTCGAGATGGGGTTTTTTAAGAAGGGGTCTGACTACAGCCTGTTTGAAGGCAGCTGGGACAGAACCGGAACTGAGAGAGGTGTTTATGAGGGACAGCAGACTTGATCCAAGGCAACTAAAGACTTCCTTTAGAAGGCTAGCTGGTATTACGTCTAATGGACAGTTAGTGGGTTTCATGCCACTAACTATTTCGGCGAGAGTTGACAATGAAATATGCTCAAATTCCTCAAAGGCATTGAGCAGTTCTGAAGGACGTACGTTATCGGATGAGAAACCAGAGTTGCAGACATTTTGCCTAACTGAAGAGACCTTGTTTTGAAAGAAGTTGAGAAACTCTTCACATTTGGCAACTGACACATCAGTTAAAACAGTGGGTTGTGGGTTCAAAACAGAATCAATAGTGTTAAAAAGGAGTCTTGGATGACTGGAGCTGTTATTTATAATGGTAGATAAATAACTAGACTTGGCCTGTTTTATGGCCTCCTGGTAGGCAGCTAAGGTGTCCCTCAGCAATCCCAGAGAAACATGGAGTTTGTCCTTTTTCCACTGGCGTTCAGCACGCCTGCATTTTTGCCTGAGCAGGCGGGTATTGTCGTTAAACCATGGAGCGGCTTTGGGTTTGGAGCTTTTTTGCCGTAGAGGGGCAATGGAGTCTAAGACAGCAGTGCAAGTGGAATGGAAAATGGAGAGAAGACTGTCGGAGCAAAGAGGAGAAGGCAGCGCGGCGCCAGGATGCTGCTGTAAGTCTCCAAAAGCAGCCACAAACTCTCCTGATGTGGATGGAGTAATGCGTCGTCGGTAGCAGGCTGGAGATATTGGCTTTCCGGCAGAAAAAAGGGCAGAAAAGTCGAAAATGATGGGAAGGTGGTCCGAGATAGCAGTATCCACAATTTCTGTGATGGAGACTGAAAGCCCAAGTGAAATCACCAAATCCAGGGTGTGACCTTGCTCATGAGTTGGGGCACTCACAGACTGGGTGAGGCCAAATGAGTCCAGAAGTCCTTTAAACTCATTTGCCAGCTGATTAGCAGAGCAGCAGACATGGATATTAAAATCCCCGCAAATTAAAACCCTGCCAAAATTTGGAATAAAATCTGATAAAAACTCAGAAAACTCCGGGATAAAATCCTTGTTAGAACCAGGGGGGCGATATATTGTGGCACAAAGCAATGGGGGAGAAAGCCCGATAGAGAATAACTGCAGTTCAAAACTTGAATAATTATGAGCAGTTATTGGCCTGCATCTAAAATTGTCCTTGAATACAACAGCCAGGCCGCCACCACGGCCAGTCGCTCGCGGGGTGTTGAAAAAACAGCAGCCGGATGGGAGGAGCTCCGAAAAGGCGCTGTATTCACCTGGTTTTAACCAGGTCTCCGTTAGAAAAAGGAAATCCAAATGATGTTCCGAAAAAAAGTCATTCAAGATAAACGTCTTATTCGTAAGGGACCTTGTGTTAATCAGCGCTGAGTGAACCAGGGATCGCTCAGCCGGGGGGGTGGGGCCGCGGAGCGGGCGAAGGTTCCCCGGCACAGAGCCCCGCAGAGAGAGCCTCACCGGCCGACAACGCGGAAGTAGCGTCCCGAAGTCCCGTTGAGTCGGTTGAAGCCACCGATAACGGAACTCCAAGGAATTCCGTAGATCATATCCCTTGAAGACAGTCGGGGGTCTAGCCGGTAGATGATGGCGATCGCAGCATAGGACGCCAGGTAGGCTTTCAATTTGACAGCAATTCCTCCACGCTTTCCACGCCTCCGGCGGCGGTAGGTACGTGGCAACCAACAAGGAAGGCGCCGTAAATGTGGTGGTAAAAACGCCAGAAAAGGCGGCGGTGACTTTGAGTGATTATAGCCATTGAACGGCAACTTTTCCAACGTGTCACGGATATTAAAAAGCGTCAGGCGATCGTACACATGAAGCGGTGACACTGTCCGTATGACAAATAGCAAATACAGGGTAAATAACAATAAATCGAGCAGAGTGAGACGGCCAGCCAAACACAGGGGCGCCATCTTGATCTTGCAAATGAATGCAAGCTCCCATTCAAACTATAAATTGTCATACAGTAGAGAGTGGTTTGAAACTGGATTTGGATTGTATTTATGAACAACTGTTTGATAAAGAAAACTGATTCATTACAGTTTGCCTCCTCATCATTCGATTTTGTTGTTTAGTTTGTTTAAAGAAAATAAATGAGTCATTGAGACAATTTATGTCAGCGCTTTACCCACAAGATTTAAAAAAAAATGTTAATCAGCATCACTTTTTTTATTTCAATGAACAGGATACACAGAATCTTTTATTAAAAGCTTAAGTTTAATGTATTTAAAACAGTACAGTTTTAAACTACAGTAGTTAAGTCAGGAAACTTTAATAAAATATTTTTGAAGGAGTCATCCATTAGACAGCCATTTTGTCTTCATTGTTTACTAACAACATGTCTAAAAGAACTTTAAGCTAAATTGTGAAAGTAATTTTAAAAAGTGGCATTTATCAAATTAGTTGATTAATCGTTTGTCCGATTAATCAATTATGAAAAAAAAATCGTTAGTTGCAGCCCTAATACTGTATATCTCTCTATATATATTATCATTATGATATACAGTATATTACATTATTATTTAAACCTTCTTAGAATATTTTTTAAAATGTTAAGTCATAAAAACATTTTTATGTTGTATTAACACCAAAAGTTACAATAATGTTTGGACAACTAGTTAATCAAAGTTGTTGTTTTGATGATGTATTTATTTTATCTTGCATTGGAAAGTTGACACATTAACATTTTTTTATGTGTAATTTTTTGGTTTTAACTCGGTACCAAAGGTATCAAATAGAAACAGTGAGTGATAAAATGTTAAATGAATTTTCACAATTTGCAAAACAAAGCTGAATCATTTTTTTTTTAACTTTAATTCATGAGTTGAAATCAAGATAATCTTCAAATTGAGTCATTATCGTTATTAAGGCAGCAGGTGTACTTTCATTTGCAAGTTTAACAGGCTTGAAATGTTTGCAAAGCTATATTTGTTGACATGTTGCCTGCGCGCATTCGCTTGAGAGAGAGAGAGAGAGAGAGAGAGAGAGAGAGAGAGAGAGAGAGAGAGAGAGAGAGAGAGAGAGAGAGAGAGAGAGAGAGAGAGAGAGAGAGAGAGAGAGAGATTATACACAAATCATCATTCATGGTATGGGAATGAATGTAATTTTTGGCTGCCACGTGCAGAGAGCGAGCTCATGCGACTGAAGTTGCTGCTTTTGTCCACTTCATCTTTATTTGAACAAAGACGCAGAAAGATCTTTATGGGTTTCAGAACTTCCGTCACTATTGTTGGTTTTAAGGGCGGACATAGACTGTGTCGTAAAGAATGTCAACAAGCCTGCAGAGCACACCACCAAGTTCACTGCTATTGCTCGACACTCCGACCCCCCACGGATATTCCCCAGCTTTGTTATGGCGGTGAAGTGCCATCCCCGTCAGAAATGGTTTCCCTTGCCCGCGGGAGCGCGCATGCATTCAGGGAAGGAGGAGCAACAGCACTGCGCTTGATTTGATTGATTTCAGTGTTTTGCTGTTGTAGTTATCGAGGTTTTCAAACATGTCCGATCTTGAAATAACAATTTTTGTTCTTTCGTACACAGAAAACAACTTATATTTACATTAAAAAAAATGGCCATTGGTTGCACACAATAAAATAATGTTATGCCAATATGAATATTGCACATAACAAAATCAAGTTACTCCATAAGAAAATCCTTTACACTACACCTATATTTATTTTACGTTACAATTACACAAACCTGATTATATCATGTAGTCATCTGTAATTTATTCTCCTTTATCAAACAATTAAATTATGTTTTAACAGCACAATTACATCATTGAATTTTATATACTTTTAAGAGATTGCAAATTGAATTTTTAATATTCTATTTCAACTTATTTTAGGGCTGTCAAAATTAACGCGTTAACGGACGGTAATTAATTTTTTAATTAATCACGGTAAAATATTTAACGCAATTAACGCATGCGCGGAACGACCCACTCAAGCATTGCCGCGAACAGACTACAATGGCGCCGTTTGAAGTATATTGAGAGCAGGGGTCGCGTTAACCGGATATTTTCCGTCGTTGACCGGTTTTTTAAAACGGTGACGGAAAAAACTGACGTCCGTCCGTCATTTTGACAGGTTGCAATTCATACCCCAGACCACAGGGTGGCGATATTAATTAGCTATTGTCTCTCTTAATGCATGACGTTGTTGGCTCTTCTGTCAGAAAATTGTAGCGTCACCGGGGTCTGGCGGCGGCACCGTGATTGACACATCAACGCGAGGTTCTTATTGGTGCACCCGGTGTGCCAGCGCGTCATCCAATTGATGGACAAGATTGCTGCCCAATCACATGACGCCACAACTCCGCCCCCCTGACTGGAGCCGCCATATTGTGTGTCAGCTGTTCATGTTTACCGCTACGTACATGCCTCCTATTACGGCGTGTTTTTCTGCTCGTTAATATTAATAATCAAAATGGTGAAGGCGTGTGTGGCGGTTGGTTGCTGTAACAGAAAAGATAGACGGAGAGACTTGAAGTTCTACCGTATTCTGAGAGACCCGGGAGGATGAGAGCGAGATGGACTGCTGTAATTCGACAAGAAATCTGGGCACCAAACGATCACCACAGACTATGTAGTAGTCATTTTATATCTGGTAAGATGCATTTAATATATATTTAGAAGATTTTGAGCTGACAACCACAATTAAGATCATTGTGTGACGTTGGTGATTGGGGTCTATATCGTTGCCTCTTTTTCTTTGGGGGCGGAGTTGTTGGCGGTAAGCAGAGTAAAAAGGGAGAAAAATACCACGACTCTAAGGGCAGAGACAAGCAAGTGGAGTGGACACAGGTGTTACCGGCACCCGCCAAGGGGACCGCTGTTATATTCAATGTGACCGGCATTGTCAGATTGAGCAGTGAGGAAGAAAGTGGTCGAGCAAGAGAGGGAGCGAGAGAGAATAGAAAGTGCGCATTTAACGCAGGCTCAAGTGCTGCGTCCCCCACATGCTTTTGTTTTGTTAATAACAGTACCCAGAAAGAGCCATCCAACGTCTCTCTGTGTTTATATGTACGCCGCCCTCTTCCTCAGGAGGAAATCGGACGAACCGAGCCAACCGACGACAACGAGCCAACATGAATCGCCGGTCCATAGCACCGCCAATTACCAAGAAGGGCGAATTGGTAACGCAAGTATTTATTGGAGCCGCTCTATTTATTGGAATAAACGGTGGCATCGCTTCCACAACTGTTATAACTATTGTGGTAAGCGACATGGGGAAGAATAACTGGAGATGATTTGTTTCTTAACACCATGTATTGTACTCAACGCAGAGAAGATATACCATTTGCAGCAACCACTCTGACTCATGGTTGCTCAAATTCCCATCATGCATTTGGGTAGCTCAGAACATTTAAGTCGCTACAGTATCATTTAGTGAAAGCACAACAAAAATAATATTCCTATCTCTCAAAAATAAAATAATGTTAACAAAAAGAAAAGCGCTCAATGCAAAGACATCTGGCATTCCCAATCAAAATAGCTATGCAAAAATAATACTCTATTCAAACATTTAAGTTTAGCTCAACAAATACACTGGACGGCAATATTTAGTCACAATATACAAACTATCAAAATTACTATAACTTGTACTCACATTTATCTTTTAAGAATTATAAGTCTTTCTATCCGTGGATCCCTTTCACAGAAAGAATGTTAATGTTAATGTCGTCTTGTGGATTTATTGTTATAATAAACAAATACAGTACTTATGTACAGTATGTTAAATGTATATATCCGTCTTGTCTTATCTTTCCATTCCAACAATAATTTACAGAAAAATATGGGATAATTTAAAGATGGTTTGAATTGTGATTAATTGCAATCAATTACGATTAATTAATTTTTAAGCTGTGATTAACTCAATTAAAATTTTTAATCGTTTGACAGCCCTAGTTTATTTTTATGTTCGTAAAAGCATATTCTGCCAGTACTTTCTGAAACAACTACATGCATTATTACAATGAATCAAACACAGGACACGGACCACAAATTAAAGGTTCAATCCTTTGATTTTGATTCAATGACAAATATATGGTCGAAAACACTTAGATTTGAAGTTCCGCTCTGAGACCCCCAATTTGGCCAAATTTCAGAATTGTCCTACATGCATGTCATTGCAAAGCTCAAAATCTTATATTTTTCTGGGGAAAGAAAATTTTTTAACAGAAAAAAAAATTAAACCCCTTAACCCCAACTCGAGGTGAGAGCATGAGAGAGCATAATTAAAGACACCATAATTTTAACGAGATATTATCTCATACTCCTTGTTTCGATCCAAAAAATCCGTGTATGTCTCACTGAGCAGCTGCAAGGCCACAGCTAGACTTTTTGGGGATTTTATGGGTGACACACGTGAATAAAACAAGGGTCGCAATGCAGAAATTGCCGACATCAAGGAGTGGTCGAGATTTTCTTTTTCAAATATTTACCCTTTTAAGCTTTTTTTTTTTTTTTTTTTTTTTCTTTGTTTGGATCAATTATTTATCATCTAAAATATCGTGGGAAATGCGACAGTAACAAAAAAAAAATACAATTAACTGATAGTTATGAGGTAGATATCCGTGACTTATTTACAGACACTGTTTTTTTCATTGTGACATAATTGGTTTAAATGTTTAAAATATGCGAGTGAATAATTTTATAAAGTCGATTTTTTAAAAAGAAATATTAGACATCAATTAAGGATTCTAAGCTAAAAATGATATACATTTCGAATAATATAATTACTTACCTTCTTTTTATGGCTGGGTTGAAACACAAGCGGTTGCGCGTTGTCTGTAAACGGCGGTCTCCAGGGTAAAACGAACAAATTAAAAATACTTCGGGAACTTAACGCGGCATGAAACTGCAATGGCAGCAGATAGACATACTGTATTGTTTTATCAAACACAACAGTTCTTTTGGCTTAAAATACAGCAGTTTATTTTAAAGAGGGGTGCAAGAGCAGAAACTGCTTTTTCAGCCTTGTCTGTGTATTCCGCCAAATGCATTTTTGACAGTGCAAAAAGTAGACTCAATAAAATCTACAATTACTCTGACACTTGGTAAGTCGACCACCACTGCCTGGCCTTAAAGGACCACACAGATGTCCTCTTCACCACTGCCACTGCCAATTATGAGAAAAATTCCCAACGTTGTGTCCTCAATTGCCTCTTGAATTGCAGCATAGTCCTCATTCTCAGAACACAGACAATTTAAAGTTTTATATATGCAAAAAATGGCCAATTACCGCTTCAAGGGAAAGCAGACAGGTTTCTTAGCTTTCTTTAAAAACTTGATTATCTAAATAGTGCTCTGCATTGTACAACTGTACAGAGTGCTTTATAGAAGTTTTGAATTATAATTTGTCATTTCAGAACAAATGAAAATGCAGACAAAATGTAAAAGTAAAACCAGTGAGAATTTTTTAAAAATGCAAAAATTAATAAATTATTCAGCAGTCCGCCAGAGTCTAAACAAAAATAGAGAAGCTACTTGATAATCAGGGGTTTCACAAGCGTTAGCTTGTTAGCTTTAGCTTGCAATAATCCGAGCACCTTGCCACCCTCCGCTGGGAACAGAGGACAACATTATCTTAAATAAGCATAACAAGTATAGTTACTAGATCTGGCAATATATTAAAGTGCCGATGACAGCAAAAAGCATGTTTATTTCATATTTCATTTTATGTTCCTGAATGAAATGGCCCGCTTGGATGTGTGTGGAAGCGATTGATTTGTGAATTCAATTTTTTTAATACCGTGCAATGAAAATGAGTGACTTCCTGTATTGATGAAAAATGCGAATGTGACGTCAGCCGGGTCACCATCTCACAATACAGCCATTGCTATATAGCATGCAGATGGACTGCGGATTCAGCTGATTTCGCGGATTAATTCATTTATCTTTCGCATCACTACAGTCCAATGTGCTGCAGGATTTTGCTGCTGCACCAGGGAGAGGCGTGAGAGCCTTTTTGGGTTTAAAATAGTTTCTGTTCACCGCAGGGAATGGCCAAAACAAGTCTGACAACTGTGGAACCATTGGACAGACGAGGAAGTGAGTTAGCTACGTGTTTTGTATTATGTCAAAGACTGGGATCATGACACACGTTTTAATAAAGATGTGGCTTGCATTTTGTGAGTGACAATGCTCCTTGCCAACCAAGAAGGCCACTCTGACGATGATCGGGAGCTTGTCACACACCATGGTCACTTCCACCCCCTCGATAATTTTCGTGTGGAGGTCAATAGACCGCTATCCTTGGCTTAGCCACGAGCAGCCCCCCGCTCCGACGTCGGACGGTTTGTCCACCGAGAATGGGCTATTTTCGGTGTTCATTCCCGGCGACCAGCATTGCCAGACCGCCGTGACTGCAGCAGAACGACTAGCTGTAACTTGCTCGCCGCCAGGGGCTGGCCGATCGGTGAAGACAACCCCACCGCCGTGTGTGACATGAGTCGGGGTAGTTTTGTGTGATTTTTCGTTTTCAAAAGGCGAGTATAAGACTTGGAAAAGCTGCTCGGTTCAGGTTAACATGTTAGCTAGCTGTCACGCCTCCTGTTTTGTGTACGCTCTTTCCTCCGTCTCTGAAGCCGGGGCAGGGAAATGACAAAAGCTGGACTAACTCTGGTGGCATAAAATACCGTCGGGAGAGGAAGAAGTCGGAAGTTTTGACCATTATGCAGTAATTTTGCCCTGTCGTACTGAATAAATGCATTTTTAATATTTCATATTCCATTTAGCACAAGACTGTTATTTGTCATGCCATACCATTTATTTCGCAATTGGGAAAAAAATACTTGAATAAAAAGAATATCCTGTAAAAATATTGGAGTAGAGAGATTGAAACAATGATGACATTTTGCTCCTCTGTGTCGTATTTTCTTCGTTCTGAATCTTCCCCCTCAATGGGCTGAATTCTAAATGAGATGAAATCATAACCCTGCCGACATCATCTTCCAGCTGGAGATGTTAGAGCGCTATAATGACAGGCGGGGTTAAACAGTGGATTAAAAGACTAATTTCTCGTCATCTGCACTTTTCAAATTTTTGTATATAGTCGAATCATGTCAAAATACGATTTTAATCGCATACCACACGAATGCTATTTTTAGATGATATTTTATTTCTGCTTGTTTTCTCTGGTAATCTTTCAAAAAAGAACATGCCGAGAAAACACTGCTTTTATGGAACTTGTAGAAACGACTCTAGACATTACGACATATGAAGGATGTTTTCTTCATACGTTTCCCGAAACCAAAAACTCGGAAGAAAAAATGTGAAGAATGGATCAACCAGCACGGACGTTTAACGCCAGCTAGGTGAAACCATTCACATTTCATATGCAGTAAACATTTTGTTGGGGGCGATGGTCCTAAAAAGGACGAAGAGGTAAGCCATTTTGATATTTTTACTTATTTTTTAGCGTGGTGTTTTGCCGTGCTGCTTCTGTCTGACAATGAATGATCTGAAAAAAATTCAAATGGTATCTAATTGCCACTGTTGATACATTTTCTTTTAAAAAAAAAAAAAAAAACTTTAATAAGGTGGAAGTGTAAATAAATTATACAATTAAGATTTGTTATTAATGAAAACATTTAAAGTGTTTGTTGGCTGTCACTGAGTGGCATTTCCGATCGCTACACAAAAATAGCAATGTAAATTGCCCTCCAAGAACAGTCAGAGACGCAAGACAACCAGAAGAGGATATAATATATGATAGACAGGGTATATGGAAGTAAAGGATAGATTGTTGAAACAGGAGAATGTCATTGTCGGTGGCGTAAGGCAATGCACACAAGAAAAAGGTGTCAATAAAAAAGCTACCGCTGGATCAGGTCGTCTCTTTTTCCCGTCTTTGTCAGCCCTCGACACTCAAGCCATCTCTTTAACTTAACATTTGTATGTTCTTCCACATCTTTACCAGTGAATTTGGCACCAGGGACATCATTTTCGGACAGAATTGGTAGGTTTAGCTCAGTAAACATCTCGTTTGTACGGTATTTCCATGCATTTACTATTAGGGACAAACGCGAGCCTGACCCGCCTAGCAACAATTGCTAACGTCATTAATATTAATGAGCAAAGGTGACGTGTTGCTTGCGGTACGCCATTCACATATAATAATACTATTTAAGCTTTTTTATGCTGTCACAGGCACTTAAAATTGGGTGAAAACAACAAAACCCATTGGCAGTGTATCAAATACTTGTTCTCCCCACTGTATATTTACCTTATGCAGTTGACTGGTGCGCCCAGGCGCTTTCAGCACAGGTGGTAAAATGGCCGATTAAAAATTGTCTTCAAGTGGAAATGTGCTCTGTAGACAGGGTTTACATCCCTATCACAAAGCCCCGCCCCCTTAAAGAACTCGGACCAATCCAAGGGTCCGTCAAATTCTCTCAGTGACAGCGAACGAATGATTTATGGATGATGGCAAAATTCAGATTTCTGAATTTGCACTACCATAGCTGGCAATAGACCTTTTTTTTTTTTTTTTTAAATATGAAATGTGTTTTATTTATGTATTTATTTTTTTGAATGGATAAATTTCGTGTAGAAGTAGACTGAGATGGTAGCAGTCTGCAGTGGAGCGGTGTGTCAATGATATTCAAATTTACAGAGAGAAAACCATTACTATAATCGATGCGAAATGCTAGCACTCACAACTTAAAAACGAGAATCCCCACAGGCCGAATATCAATCTAGCTATAGACTAATGTGAGTAGAGATTTGTAGACGTCGCTCTTTAGTGGTGGCCACCATTAGTGGGGTGTTAACACAACTCAGTAGTAGCCCAGCTCAGAAAATGTAAACAGTAACATTAGCCAGAGTTACCAACTCCCTGAAATTAAATATAAGGAACACCTCTTTGGTAGAGCCAAATGCACGTCTTTTGATTATTTTTTTTTATGTGAAAAGTATTATTATTAATTATAATAATAATAATACAGTAATTGTAATATAATAATTCTACTCAAACCTGAATTAGATGAATATTTGAGTGATATTAGCACATCGAAAAACAATAATTATTGGCAATGTATTTCTAATATTTTTTTAAAGTGAAAATATAAACTGAGGTGCATTCAAAGTCCCCACAGCAATAACAGTTTCACAAATGAACACTGTATAAATATAATGTGAAAATGCACACAAGATTGAGAGAACACAAAAACATAATACAAATAGTAAAAAGTGAAAAGTATACAGAGAAGAACAAGAAAACAAATGATCATCATTTTGAACATGCTTTTTACTCAAGCTTCACTGAAACGTCTTTTCTCCCACATTCTATGTTGTCTTCTGGTATAATAATGACAACCCACAGTACCTCAAGCAACGTGAAGAGCAGGATTGTCATTGCGCTGTCAGCTCAATGGGCAGAAAACAGGCGGGGGAATGCGTCCCCCAACATATTCCTGAAAAGCACCAGACCAGTATTCATTAATTCTACAAATAAAACATTATTTTTTAATTTTCGTGACAAAACAGGACAGAGCGCATACCTTGCAAGCTTAATACGGGACGCGTATTTTTGTTTCTGAATACGGGATTATTCTGAATTTCAATGGACAATTGGCAATGGGCAATTGTAGCATCTGCTGGCTGTCTGTGCTGCGGGCAGCACACCCCAGCAATGGCGAACGGGGCACTTCCCGTCGTTTTGCTTCAGGACTTGTTCAATCTGACATCACTCGACAAATGGCGCTGCCCATCTAAAAGCAGTCTGCTTTTAGATGGGCAGACCATAACACATTCTCCCAGTCCTCTTCTGGATCATCCAAATGCTCTCTAGCGAACCGCAGACAGGCCCTGACGTGTACTGGCTTCAGCAGGGGGACACGTCTGGCAGTGCAGGATTTGAGTCCCTGGCGGCGCATTGTGTTACTGATAGTGGCCTTTGTTACTGTGGTCCCAGCTCTCTGTAGGTCAATCACTAGGTCCCCTCGTGTGGGTCTGGGATTTTTGCTCACCGTTTTTGCTTTGAGCGCCTTGAAAGATGGAAAAGCGCTATATAAGTATAACGTCACCATTTACCATTTATCATTTTGATGCCATGGGGTGAGATCTTGCATTGAGCCCTAGATCGAGGGAGATTATCAGTGGTCTTGTATGCCTTCCATTTTCTAATAATTGCTCCCACAGTTGATTTCTTTTCACCAAGTGTTTTACCTATTGCTGATTCAGTCTTCCCAGCCTGGTGCAGGTCTACAATTTTGTCTCTGGTGTCCTTCCACAGCTCTTTGGTCTTGGCCATAGTGGAGTTTGGAGTGTGACTGACCGACATTGTGGACAGGTGTCTTTTATACCGATAATGAGTTAAAACAGGTGCCATTAATACAGGTAACGAGTGGAGCCTCGTTAGACCTCGTTAGAAGAAGTTAGACCTCTTTGACAGCCAGAAATCTTGCTTGTTTGTAGGTGACCAAATACTTATTTTCCACTGTAATTTGGAAATAAATTCTTTAAAAATCAAACAAAGTGATATTCTGGTTTTTCTTTTCCACATTCTGTCTCTCATGGTTTAGGTTTACCCATGTTGACAGTTACAGGCCTATCTAATCTTTTCAAGTAGGAGAACTTGCACAATTGGTGGTTGACTAAATACTTATTTGCCCCACTGTATCTCTGAATATACTTGACAGCCAGCCATTCATATGAATGCGGTACGCCCTCGGCGAAGCGATGTTTTAAGTACCCGAGGCTCCACTACCCGGAAGTACCCAAAAGTAAACTCGTATAATGGATTCCTATGGGAGTGTTGCAACTCTTTTTTTACGGCTCTGCAACCAAGTAAAACAAAAAGTACAGAACAGGTAACGAGCTATAGAGTAATGCATTAAATTTACTCTTTTACATTTACTGCAGTAACTTTTGAGAAAAATATAATTTTAAAAGTAGCTTTACTGAGCAATAATTTTTACTTTGACTTCAGTAGATTTGTAAAGAAAAGAAAAATACTCTTACTCCGTTACTTTGGGCTACACTAGTTGTTAGGTGTTATCCTCTTCATTTTACACATGTAGTATTAGACTTTACTTCTTTTTTTTTTCCAGAGACGTCAACAATGGCTCTACCACTTCCACCAATGAGACGACGCAAACAATGATTACATGACTCAGTTCTTTGAATTCAATTCAATTGATTTTTAATTTTATTTAAATATTTTAATGTATAGCCACATTTATTATTCATTTATTTCATTTATGTATTTCATTTATTTTTAATTGTTGACTCTTATTTGTGTATATTCATATTCATTTTTATTTACATTTTTATTTATTTCCGTATTTATTTTTAACCTTTGAATATCATTTTGCATTTACAATCATTTTTCTTTTCACTTTTATTTGTTTATTCATTTATTTGTTTGTTTTTAATTTGGGAGGCTTTGGTCCTCCATATTTTGAAGTATTTTGTAATAAAGCAATCCAGTGTGTTGTGTTTTACCTATTGACTAAGGAGTGTGTTCCCTTGAAAGTGCTTAATTTGCAATTTGCAGGAAAGTGACATTATGTATCTGTGTCTTTTCAAATGTTCTTAGTGTTTTGCAATACAAAATTAGTCGCACTAATCTGGCTCCGTTCTGTTGTTCTTCAAATGTAAGGTCATGACAACTTAGTGTTTATACAATCTTAAACAAAAAACATAATTTTCACTGATATTTTATTGGGTAATTCAAAACTGTCCGAATTTTAATTGTAATCGAAATGAGAAGAAATATTTTCAATTGGTTGCAGCCCCACAAGATTTCATCATAACGTTGTTAAACTGTACAACTGCAAAACCACCTGAAATTTGTACACTACCAATTTTTGGGGTGTGCGTGGGGGTGTTAACCTCTTGTAAAATACATTGACAGAGACAACCCCACAGAGTTGATATTGGTGGTCATTTGCCTGTGGATGTCAAGGGCATACTTCTCTGTCTGCTCTATTTAGTGCAATTTAATGTATTTATAAAAAATAAATAAATAAAAATAAATAAATAACTCTTTTGTGTGTGTGTGTGACAGACATATAGCAGTCGCTCTCTCCTTTCTCTCTCTCTCTCTCTCTCTCTCTCTCTCTCTCTCTCTCTCTCTCTCTCTCTCTCTCTCTCTCTCTCACGCTCACTCTCTCTCCCTCACTCATTTTCGCACGTCCTCTCGCTCTCGCTTCCTTAAATAATTAAAAATAATGAACAAATTTAAGGAATTATGGCATTTTAATCGCAGTTTGCCTTACACACACAACTTTTGTCGGTGAAAAAAAGTTGGGTTGTTTGTTGTTTTTCTGGGGGTTGGAAATTCTGACATTTTATTTAAATCTTGCCGCCCAGTAAAATACTTCCGTTTATTTTTTAAATGTACTCTTTGGGACAAATATTGTTTTACAAAAAAATGAATACAATACAATAATTTTTGATTAAACACAGATGAAGCTGTAATTTACATTTTTTTCTCGAATATACATAGTTTAAAATATTTTGAATATATACATTGACATACAGACATTTACTGTATACAGAGGAATCTTTACGTTTGGTTTTCCATAACTTTTTAATTTAGCTGGTTTGGACATCACGCAATGTTGGATATCGATTAAAGTGTTTGTGAAGAGTTTCACACATAGAAAAAAAAACGACCATTTCATCTTTTCATATATTGGAATACATTTTATTATGTTTTTTATTTTTTATTTTTTATTTTTAATTATCATGTTTTACCTACTTATCAAATAGGCGCCCGTATGAGGTTTTATTTACATACACAGTGACAGTCAGGCCACAATACAGGCCTACATCGTTCCGGTCCAATCACCTTTACATGGCATTCTTAAACACTTTGCAGTCATTCCCGTGTAGCTACCTCAACCTTGGCATATTAAATTTGAGGTAATTGAAATTGAAATAGATCGCAGGTGGGTTATAGGGGCTCGACGGGGAATCCATTCACATTATTTATTATTTGAACGCGGGGTTGAATATTTATTGATATCCAGAATAGACAAGACAATTCAAAGTGAGCAATGCATGTACTGTACATAAATGCGTGTAATTTCATTTATTAGAACACTTTGGTGGATTCGTGTCCTTTAGTAAGTTCTACTTTCATAGCATCAATAACAAAAGACAAAATCATTCACCAGGTCCAACCATACCATGGAGAGACAGCGAGAACTAAAAGTGGTATTTGCCATGTGGCAAAATTGATTTTGCCATTTTTTGCCATGTGGCATTTTTTGCCATGTGACATTTTTGTTTCCATGTGGCAAATGGATTTTGCCATGTGCCATTTTTTATTGGTGTGTGGCTTTTTTTTTTTTTTTTTTTTTTTTTTGCCATGTGGCAAAATGGATTTTTCCAGGTGGCATTTTTTTGCCATGTGGCACAATTGATTTTGTCATGTGGCATTTTTTTGCCATGTGGCAAAAATGGATTTTGCACTGTGGCATTTTTTTGCCAAATGGCAAAATTGATTTTGCAATGTGGCATTTTTGTGCCATGTGGCAAAATTGATTTTGCAATGTGTCATTTTTTGGGCATGTGGCATGTTTTTGCCATCTGGCAAAATTGATTTAGCCATGTGGAATTTTTTTTGCCATGTGGCATTTTTTTGCCATGTGGCAAAATTGATTTTGCCATGTGGCATTTTTTTCTCTGTGTGGCAAAATATATTTTCATGGCAAAAAAAATCAATTTTGCCAAATAGCAAAAAAATAAAATAAAATAAAAAATGCCACATATAAAAAAAAAACACATGGCAAAATCAATTTTGCCACATGGCAAAAAAATGCTACATGGCAAAAAAAATGCCAAATGCCAAAATCAATTTTGCCACATGGCAAATTCCTTTTTTTTTTTTTCCTCGGCCCTGTTGAAATGTGACGTCTTGCTATGTCCATGTATATGTCCAAACGTGTAGGTTGTTAAGGCGTGCTGTTTTTCACTTTAGTCACAAACTTTTTTTCCTTGACTCTCCTGTTTTGGAACCATATAGTGATCTGCCGCTCCGAGAGATTGGTCGCAGCGGAAATCCTCCTTCGCTTGTCCTTGGTGATGAATTTGCTGGCGGCGTATTCCTTTTCCAGCTCCTTTAGCTGCACCTTTGTGTAAGGAATCCGCTTCTTCCTGCCTCGGCGAAAGGGGGAACATTCTTGTTGGTGGGCCACCACATCTATTAACAAGCAGAGAAGAGACAAATACGGTACACTGCAACATTTTGCGTCATTCTAATGCTGAACACTTGTTTTTGCTGTAAAATAATATGTAACCTTCGTGGGCTTCGTGGCTTATAAAACAAATAATCCTGATGCTTTTGGCATTTGTAACCGCTTTATTTTACTGCAGTCTTCCTGATTTTGATTGCCTTTTCCATTTTACTTTTAAAAACTCGTTATTCAACAATAGATAAAACACATGAACAAATCCATTTAGTGCCTCCACCATTATTTGTAACATTAGTGTTTGCCACCTACTGTCGCATGGTCAGAATTAAATGGTAAGGAAAAATCTTTCTTTTCATGTATGTACTAAAGCAAATTTCTGGATAATTGAGAGTTACAATTTTTGTTTGTGTCTTTGTGGCTTTTACATGTATGATGGTGTAGTATATGAGAAATCAACACGTTCTAAAAACAAATTAATCACTGCTATTATAAAGTGTCGAAAATTGCATTTTTAACCTAACGAAATATACTATTACGAATCTGAATAAATTAAACAATTGCAACATAAAAGGAAGGATGCAAATAATAAAATGTGAACACAGGACTCGTATCTGCACTGCATTTCTTGTTTTGTACAATAAAGGCACATTATGAAATATCGAATCTTAATTTTGAGCGCTGATGCTACAAGGCAATTAGTGAAATATTACCAGCTAAAGCGGACTTCCACAGATGGCCCTGTCCTTGGTCTTTGGAGCAGTACATCTGCCCTGGCCCCCAACCGTTGATGTGCGCCCACGGCTGGTAGTTGTCCATGGGGAGGAATGTATCGTGGCGCGGCTCGCCAGAACCAAGCGTTTGGACAACTGACACATCCAGGTAGCTCGCCATAGACTGGTATGGACTCGGGTAGCCGTGGTAAAATGCGAACTCCTTCGGCCTGTGATTGGCGTATTCATCGGAGCTCACCGTGGTGTCCATGTATTGAGAGCTGAGCGCGGCTCCGGGAGCCTGCGTGCACGACTTGACAGGACCACGCCCCATTCTACACGGGTAGTAGCCGTTCCCAAAGTAGCTGTAAGGTATAGCAGAGGTGCTCTGGTGGGCCACGCTCGCCGCTGAACACGGTGCCGCCTGCACGCACGTCTTCACCACGGGCGCAGAGCTATCATTGGGGCCGGACACCGACACATCCATGGAGGTATAGCCTGCCGAAGAATGCACTAAGCCTGAGGGATGGCCGCCGAGAGCTGCTGCGGCCGCCGAATGAGCCATGATACTGCGGCACTGATTAACTGCAGTTGCGGAGGCGAAGCTCCCGCTGCCATGCATGTTTTTGCTTAACTCGTCCAAATTATTGTCATAAACGAACATTACCGTTTCCGCCGACCAGCGTGGGTTTAGGACCAAAGAGGTGGTCATATGAAGTCTTTTTCTACAATCACGTATACTTCTTTGGTTCGTTAGTGCCTATAAATATTGCTCGGACTGTCCTATACGCAGAAATAAAATATACGCGATTAGTATTGCCCTCACGCACACATGCAGACATCGCATGCGTCACGCGTATTGCTCGCAAATTCGGGGTAAAAGACTGTCAGTAAGCAGTCGGTCGTCCGATTTCATATCTTGACGCAAAACGCCTCGAGAGGAGAAGATGGGGAAGGCCAGAAGGCCATTGGATGCGCAAGGTAATCACGTGGTAGGAAGAGCGACCACAAAAAAAGAAAACGTGTTTCCTGCTTGTCACTCAAAGAAAATATTTAATGGTTCTGCTGCATGGAGCAATTGGAATTATATGAAATGGGAGATTCTCAACGTATAGTTAAAGTTTGTCAAACAGATCTCATGCAATCGACAGACTCTGTTTTGTAAACAGCAAAAACACAAACATAATTTTGTATCGACATACAAGCACGCTTTGCGCTCTGCGTAAATAATGCAGAATTGCAATGTGCAAAAACCACTGATGTGCGTCTTTTAAGTCTTTTGACACAAGTCATATTTAAACGCCATATAAACAAAGTAGTATCCAATATGTAGGTTAATTGTCTTTTAAATATTTTACCTATTTGCCCCAAAAATGGTTATGATTTTGGTCGTTACTTCATTGTAACCCGAAGTTACCAATTAAGTATCATAAAATGATTACTTTAACATTTCAAGGTGATTTACTACCAGCTGTGTTTATGCTTCTATTTGACGTAATCCTTATTCATGTAAGGATTATAAATTGAAAAATAAATTGGAGCCGTGCCATGCATTTGGGTTACGATTACGATTGGGTTCACAAATCAGTTAGCAAAGTTGAATATAAAATATGTGATAAAAGTTAAACAATATATTATATAATTCAACATTTTTTTCACGATTGCTTGGCCACCGGTGCAATATGTACCCCACTTATCACAAACAGCGAGGCTTCAGCTCACCACAAACATGCTTTCAGAGCATTAAAAATGCTTATGACGGAAAATTCTACTTATTAGCGAGGAATTCTAGTTCTTTTTTCTTTTCAAAGATACGCGCACACACACACATATATAATGCATTATTTTCTCGCATAAAGAGAAAATGCTGTTCGCGCTGCACTGCTATTTTCCTGGCCTAAAAAACTATAACGCAAGTGCAGTTTTTATTCCTTAATTGACTTTTTTTTTTTTTTTCATTGATACATTTTCAAAGTTATTCATTTTAGTTTTATGGTTTACGCAAAAACGCATTTTCATGATACCACGAAGTTAAATACATTCCACATGCTTACTGCTACACGGAGCATGATGCATAAAAGTGTCGAATCGTTTGTTTTTTCCAATTGGGCAAGTACACAGAGGCCACACACACAGAAACCATATAGTTTTCTCAAACAGTGTGGTCTGCGCTCAGACAGACCTCGGGGTTCAAGGTCAAATGTGACGCAAGAAGACGAGGAGAGGTGGCTCCAGACAGGACTGGGCTCAAGTTCAAGGCTACAGCCATCTTGTGTGGTTGTGTGTGGGGGGGTAAGTGTGTGCGCGCGATATGGGTGTCTGTGTGCCTGTAAGCGCAAGGGGCAGCCATGCAGGAAGATGTCTGGACCAAGGGTGTAGGTTTGCATAGGGACCGTAGGGATATACTACCAACTTTTCAGGATGCTCAAATTGTACCCACCAACCTTTAAGGTAACCTTATTTGCATTATATAATGACTTCATTTATTTTGGTAATTTAGATTGTCTCCCCATATGTTGTATAAGGATATAATTGACCCTACTATTAATAAATGAATTATTTTCATTATGTTCAGACTTACATTTACCCCTCAACACTACTGAGTGTGCCAGTCCATTTTTTTTTCACCTCAAATGCACATCTGATTGGCTGATGACACACATACACAAACACACACACTCACAGCCCCATGCCGCCCACTCCACCCCCTTCAAAGAGGAGGGATATTAGTTTGTTTTTTTTCTCGACCAGCTGCAGCCACTGTATTTAATGTAAAGAGAGGTCAATGTTGTGGAGGTGGAGAACACACCACTAATTTTGCTACTGAAAGTCCAACCTGTATCAGCGTTAGCATAACATTAAACTGTGTAAATTTGCTAACCTGCAAAACTTGAGTAGGAAGCTACTTAGAAAGAAGTGTCCTCCTGTATGTATTTTCTACTGTTAACGTTAATTCAACTGTGAGAAATGTAGTGAACCGAGTTTTATCCCTTTCTCCTGAATTTTCATTAATTTTATTTATGTGGTTTTAAAGCAGCCCCGAGGATATTTCATTTTTTTGTTGAGTTTGGCTGTGCTTGTGGGCAAAAGCAGTAGAGTCTTACCTGAAAGAAGGTTGAATTTTTATTTATGTTTGTTTATCCCTGACTAAGAGTTTTTTTGTGTTATTTCTAATGTATATCAATTTCTCAACAATGTTGAGTGCTCTTAAGACAAATGTTTATTTTTTTGCATTCCTATAGTTAAGTGATAATTAACAAGTTTGTATTTATTGTGTATTTTAATATAATTTGAGTCATGTTCAAATATTGAAATATACATTTGATAATTAAATCCAGACATTTATTCTGGAAGCTTTCACACTGTTTCTTTAGTAGTTTTTGAAAACAAAGGTTTGAATGGAACAGTGTATCACCTGAACCAATACATATGAAAGTTAGTATAAGTCAATACATATGTATTTTGCATTGATTATTTAGCCTATATATTAAATTGGTTTATATTTGTGAGAAATATAGCCCTGACCCCAATTCACCCGATCTGTTTGGTCTTATTAATGTCCCGTCCCCAGCAAAAAGTGTACATGCAGGTTATGCTGTTATATCGTCCCTACCAATGATGAGACCAAACCTACGCCGTTGGTCTGGACAGACAGGACCTGCAATATCAACGTCCAGATAAAGTTTCGGATGTTCCCAGCGTTACAGGTTACAGAATTCCTCCTTACTGTTGGTTCAGGCCTTTGCACAATATTGGAGTACAGTACTGACCACCTTAAAACGTGGCGCAGAAAAAGTTAGTGACTGCCTTTCCAATTTATTTGAGTTTAAACCGTCATTATTTTCGTCTATTTTTATGCACTACAGATTATGTAGCGCGGGACCTGACCATGCAGGAGAAGCGGTGTTTAAAATGGATGTACTAGTATAGGAAATAACAATTATAATAAACGGATGCTTTTGGAGACCTGACGTTTATGTTCTTCACACCTCAGTATAGGGGCTGCGCTTTGAAAATACATAAACCTAACAAAAGTTTACACACTCAAACGAATCTTTTTTTTATTTTTTTTTTCTTGAGTCCCAACAAATTTTGGTGCATGTGGAAATCTGTGCTGTACGTTTTGTTCGATGGACAGGCAGATACCGTTAAATACATCAGATATTCACATACTTCTATTAGAAACAAAAACAAGAAGATAATGCTAACCATCTTTTTAATTTTTTTATATTTCTTGACATAATCTGTGTGGAATCTGACATTTTGAATTTTGTTTGTACTAACACGTTTCTCAATTTTAATTTAAATTATATTTAATGTGACTATAAGCAAAAACTTGTGTGGAGAATTACGCGAAAATGTTAAGATCATATAAGATTTAAACCAAAAACATTTTTTGCCTCAAAGATGAAATTTGCATCAAGATTAAAAAGTCATGTTCTTCAAATGAATTAATTTCAGAATGTATTTAGTTAAAAAGTTATGCCTCACTTAATTGGGTAATGTTAATTACTATTGAGTGGTGTGGACATTTTGATGAAAAATTGTGAAGCTTTTTGCAAAGATTTTTTTTTTAATGATTTTTCTATGATTTTGGATCTTGTACCGTTTTTGCCTCCTACTACTACTACTAAAGTGCGTATAGCTAAAATGTTGGGTTTTGGCACATTCCGGAATGCTAGGACATTTTGGCTTCACAATTATTGAAAACCCTTCGCTTTTTAATTCTTCCCCGACATAGGTAACAAACTACAACGAACGCTTTCCATGCTCTAGCCCCCGCCGCCCCTCCTGCTCCTAACCTCGTGAGAATATGCAGTATGCACGAATGCTGAGGTCATTCATCTTCACACAGTTACAACAGACAGTAGTGGGGAAAAATAATATTAAAAAGGATATTTGAAATTGTATTTTAGCTTTTTTATTTCAGATTTAATTTGAGAAAATGTTATTTTTATGGGCTATGGCTTTTTTGTTATTTCAAGCATTGTTTTATTTAAAAATTACAGCAGAAACTGTTTGTTTGCATATTATGTTTGTGGATTATTTAAATTGAATGGATGGGACGTGAAATGTCCTTCAGTGGGGTATGTGCCACAGACCGCCTTTCAGGCAGGCCCCGCCTCCGCATCTCTCAGATGCCATACTGCAAACCGGAAATGGCCACAATATACACTGCTAGCCAAAAGTATTGGCACCCCTGCAATTCTGTCAGATAATGCTCAATTTCTCTCAGAAAATGATTGCAATTACAAATGCTTTGCTAGTAATATCTTCATTTATTTTGCTTGCAATGAAAAAAACATAAAAGGGAATAAAAAAAAGCATTATCATTTTACACAAAACTCAAAAATGGGCCAGACAAAAGTATTGGCACCTTCAGCCTAATACTTGGTAGCACAACCTTTAGACGAAATAACTGCGAACAACCGCTTCGGGTATCTATCAGTGAGTTTCTTACAATGCTATGCTGGAATTTTAGACCATTGTTCTCCGGCCAACTGCTCCAGGTCTCTGAGATTTGAAGGGTGCTTTCTCCAAACTGCAATTTTCAGATCTCTCCACACTTGCTCTATGGGATTCAGGTCTGGACTTATTGCTGGCCACTTTAGAAGTCTCCAGTGCTTTCTCTCAAACCATTTTTCTAGCACTTTTTTAAGTGTGTTTTGGGTCATTGTCCTGCTGGAAGACCCATGACCACTGTGGGAGACCCAACTTTCCCACACTGCGCCCTACATTGTGCTGCAAAATTTGTTGGTGGTCTTCAGACTTGATAATGCCATGCACACGGTCAAGCAGCCCAGTGCCAGAGGCAGCAAAGCAACCCCAAAACATCAGGGAACCTCCGCCATGTTTGACTGTGGGGACAGTGTTCTTTTCTTTGAAGGCCTCGTTTTTTCCTGTAAACTCTATGTTGATACCTTTTCCCAAAAAGTTCTACTTTTGTCTCATCTGAATGGAGAACATTCTTCCAAAACGCTTTTGGCTTTCTCTGGTAAGTTTTTTTTGTCTCTGGGTCAGAAGCGGGGTCTTCCTGGGTATCCTACCATAGTCCTTTCATTCAGACGCCGATGGATAGTACGGTTGACACTGATCTACCCTCATACTGCAGAACAGCTTGAACTTGTTTGGATGTTAGTTGAGGTTCTTTATCCACCATCCGCACAATTTTTTGTTGAAATCTCTCGTCAATTTTTGTTTTCTGTCCACATCTAGGGAGGTTAGCCACAGTGCCATGGGCTTTACATTTATTGATGACACGGTGCACGGTAGACACAGGAACATCCAGGTCTTTGGAGATGGACTTGTAGCCTTGAGATTGCCCATGCTTCCTCACAATGTTGCTTCTCAAGTCCTCATACAGTTCTTTGGTCTTCTTTCTTTTCTCCATGCTCAATGTGGTACACACAAGGACACAGGACAGAGGTTGAGTCAACTTTAATCCATTTTAACTGGCTGCTAGTGTGATTTCGTTAGTGCCACAGGTAAGCAACAGATGTTGTTAATTACACAAATTAGAGAAGCATCACATGATTTTTCAAAGGGTGCCAACACTTCTGTCCGGCACATTTTTGAAGTTTGTGTAAAATGATGGTAGACTTAAATTTTTTCCCCATTCTCTTTTGTGTTTTTTCATGCAAGCAAAATAAATGAATATATTACTATCAAAGCATTTGTAATTGCACTCATTTCTGGAAAAAATTGAGCATTATCTGACAGAATTGCAGGGGTGCCAATACTTTTGGCCAGCAGTGTAGTAGCTCTCACGACCCTCATAAAAGTAAAAACTCCTTTCCGTTTCCGGCTTTAGCGTTGCAATCACTTTACACACTTCATCAATTTTTTGTGTAAAACATTACTCAATATAAATCAATGAATATTTTATCTACGCACTCCATAAATTGATTCAGTGAGAGCTGATTAAATATTTAGAAGCGAACAATGCGTTTGACATGCACTCGCTTAGTTAAATGCCTGCAGATGTTGTCAAAATGAAAGGGAAACACATAAGCTCTTCAGAATTGCATACCGCAAACAACACGTCATTTTTGATCATTAATATTCATGACGTTAGCAATTGTTGCTAGGCGGGTCATCCTCCAATTTGTCCCTAATAGTAAATGCATGGAAATAGTGTAAAAACGAGATGTTTACTGAGCTAAACCTACCGATTCTATCCGAAAATGATCTCCCTGGTGAAAAATTCACTGGTAAAGATGTGGAAGAACATATAAATGTTCAGTTAAAGAGATGGCTTGAGTGTCGAGGGGTGCAAAAGAGCCAACCTGATCCAGAGGTAGCTTTTTTATCGACACCTTTTTCTTGTGTGCATTGCATTACGACACTGACAATGACATTCTTCTGTTTCAACAATCTATCCTTTACCACCATATGCCCTGTCATTCTTATATAATATATCCTCTGGTTGTCTTACATCTTTGACCGTTCTTGGGGGTAATTTACATTGCTATTTTTGTGTAGCGATCGCAAATGCTACTCAGTGACAGCTAACAAACACTTTAAATTTTTTCATTAATAACAAATCTTAATTCTATAATTTTCTTCCCCCTTACTAAATCTGTTTTTTTTACAACAGAAAAGGTAACAACAGTGGCAGTCAGATACCAGTTTTTTTTTTGTTTTTTTTTTTTCAGGTCATTCATTGTCAGACAGAAGCAGCACGGCAAAACGCCACGCTTAAAAATAAGTAAAAATATCATAATGGCTTACCTGTTCGTCCTTTTTAGGACCATGGTCCCCACCAAAATGTTTACCGCATATGAAATGTGAATGGCTTCACCTTTCTGGCGTTAAACTGGTCTTTTGGACGTCTGCCCAAGTTGATTCATTCTTCACATTTTTTTCTCAGAATTTTTGGTTTTGGGAAACGTATGAAGAAAAAGTCTTTCATATGTCGTAATGTCTAGAGTGGTTTCTACAAGTTCCTTAGCAGCAGTGTTTGATCAGCATGTTCTTTTTTGAAAGATTATCGTGGAAATGAGCAGAAGTAACATGGATTGTATGCGACGGCGTCTCTATAATGACCCACTTTCGCGTTACAATGGCGACGTTACAGTCTAAAAATAGCATTCATGTGGTACGCTATTAGAGTTCAAAATACATAGCTCAATTTTGTTTTACTAGTAACTGGTAGATCACCTGTGGTCCCTTACAAAGTGCATTCTGCTTTGACAATTGTCTCATTACTACAAATTCACATAATTATTACAAACAGTTTCAAATATTGATGTTCCTATATTGTTATGCATTCAAAATCCGACACACATATAACACAGCTGTTTAATGGATCAAATAAGTAATATAGTTTTTATGGTGCAACCAAACGTTTATTTTCTTAGTCAACATTTTGCTACCTACATTTATTAATGAGAAGTTTGTTTTTCCATTTTTCAATTAACTACGTGGGAATAGTGGAGAAGCGGAAGTTTTGTAAGAATATGCACAAAACCATACTCCCTGCCTCTCCTGCTTTGTGCCCAATGAGCTGACAGAACAGTCACATACTGTATGAGTATGACAATAAGAACTCCTGCTCATCTCAGTGGTCGAGGTAAAGTTGCATGCCATGAAGATAACGGAAAACAATACAGCAACATGGACAACAACAAAATAAAAAGCAGCATATAAGTTAGTTTTATTTTAAAGATATTTTAAGTTAATGTTCACCTTAGAGTTTGTTTGCACTTTTATCCATCCATCCATTATCTACCACTTAACCTGGGGTCGGGTCATGCGTGCTGCAGCTTAAGCAGGGAAGCCTGGACTGGCCTCTCCCCAGCCACTTCAACCAGCCCCTCTGGCGGGATACGAAGGCATTCCCAAACCAGCGGAGAGACATAGTCTCTCCAGCGTGTCCTGGGTCGTCCCCGGGGCCTCCCGCCGGTGGGACATGCCCGGAACACCTCTCCAGGGAGGCGTCCAAGAGGCAGTCGAACCAGATGCCCTCAGCTGGCTCCTCTCAACTTGGAGGAGTAACGGCTCGACCCTGAGTCCCTCCTGGATGACCGAACTTCTCACCCTATCTTCTAAGGGAGAGCCCTGACACCCTGCGGAGGAAACTCATTTCAGCCGCTTCTATCCGGGACCTTGTTCTTTCGGTCATGACCCACAACTCGTGACCATATAAGTGGTACTGTAGGTGAGGGTAGGAACGTTGATCGACTGGTTAATCCTTTTGGCTCAGCTCGTTCTTCACCACAACGTACCGGCACAGAGTCCGCATCTCTGCAGACACTGCACTCATGAACAAGACCCCATGATACTTGAACTCCTCCACTTGGAGAAGGATCTCATCACCGACCCGGAGAGGGCACGCCACCCTTTTCCAACTGAAGGTCATTGTCTCGCATTTGAAGGCTCTGATTTTCATCCCAACCGCTTCACACTCGACTGCAGTGAAGAACACTTATTATTTTTACCAGCCTTGTTTGTGTTCCAATGTACTGTATGTATGTCTCACTTATTTTAGAGCTGTGTTATGGTGTCTTTCAAAGGGATAGGGAGAGAAGCGCAATTTCGTTTTCTTTGTATGACCTGTGCATATGAAGAAGATGACAATAAGGCTGGCTTGATCACGACTTGATGAAGCCAACAGCACTATATTATCTTCTAAAAGCAGAAATGTAATGCTGAGACAACCGGACCACCTGAACGCTTCGGCTGCGCCTAGAAATTCTGTCCATAAAAGTTATGAACAGAATCGGTGACAAAGGGCAACCTTGGCGGAGTCCAACCCTCACTGGAAACGAATCCAATTTACTGGCAATGCGGATCATATTATAAGCCACCACCAGACGCTCGCCTTCGAGCTCCACCTCCAGGTGTTTGCACTTTTATTACTGCACAAAATGTTCTGCTTTGTACTCTTAATCCTTTGACCACGCAGGTCAATAACTAACACACCGTAAAAAATAAATAATTTCTTATAGAGTTTATTTGGTACCGGTAGAACACGGAAAACTGGAGATTGGATCGTTTTGTCGGTAGAAAATATGGTCATTCATGAATGTGTGCGCACTAGACACTAGAGGGCAATGATGCTCTTGGGACTGGACAGCTGACGCATCACTTCTCCATATTTTTCCAGTAGGATTTCATGATTGTTTTATTTTTTGGCCTAATACGGTAATGTAATGTGTTATAGTGTAATAATAACAGTTCATAGCAATAGTTCAATAGCATGCATAGCATAGTTCAAAGCAAAATACCTCGTGTATGTTCAGCAGTTTTACATGGTATATCGAGACAAATTTTTTAAAAAAATTTTAATTTTCTTTCTTTTTTTTTATTTTTTTTTAAAGGCACCTCCAAAGAGGCTCATTACCGAAAGGACGAATTCTATAGTTTTAAATTAAATAGGACTGATTCAGGTTATTCCTATATATATATATGTGTATATATATATATATATATATATATATATATATATATATATATATATATATATATATATATATATATATATATATATATACAGTGCCTTGCAAAAGTATTCGGCCCCCTTGAATCTTGCAACCTTTCGCCACATTTCAGGCTTCAAACATAAAGATATGAAATTTAATTTTTTTGTCAAGAATCAACAACAAGTGGGACACAATCGTGAAGTGGAACAACATTTATTGGATAATTTAAACTTTTTTAACAAATGAAAAACTGAAAAGTGGGGCGTGCAATATTATTCGGCCCCTTTACTTTCAGTGCAGCAAACTCACTCCAGAAGTTCAGTGAGGATCTCTGAATGATCCAATGTTGTCCTAAATGACCGATGATGATAAATAGAATCCACCTGTGTGTAATCAAGTCTCCGTATAAATGCACCTGCTCTGGGATAGTCTCAGGGTTCTGTTTAAAGTGCAGAGAGCATTATGAAAACCAAGGAACACACCAGGCAGGTCCGAAATACTGTTGTGGAGAAGTTTAAAGCCGGATTTGGATACAAAAAGATTTCCCAAGCTTTAAACATCTCAAGGAGCACTGTGCAAGCCATCATATTGAAATGGAAGGAGCATCAGACCACTGCAAATCTACCAAGACCCGGCCGTCCTTCCAAACTTTCTTCTCAAACAAGGAGAAAACTGATCAGAGATGCAGCCAAGAGGCTCATGATCACTCTGGATGAACTGCAGAGATCTACAGCTGAGGTGGGAGAGTCTGTCCATAGGACAACAATCAGTCGTACACTGCACAAATCTGGCCTTTATGGAAGAGTGGCAAGAAGAAAGCCATTTCTCAAAGATATCCATAAAAAGTCTCGTTTAAAGTTTGCCACAAGCCACCTGGGAGACACACCAAACATGTGGAAGAAGGTGCTGTGGTCAGATGAAACCAAAATTGAACTTTTTGGCCACAATGCAAAACGATATGTTTGGTGTAAAAGCAACACAGCTCATCACCCTAAACCAGGGGTCCCCAACCTATTCCACTAAGGCACACTGTGGGTGCAGGATTTCATTCTTACCAAACAAGATGACAACACTTTTTCCCCAATCTGGTGTTTTACAAGTGCAATCAGTTGATTGCAGTCAGGTGTGGCTTGTTTTAGCAGAAGCCTCATTGGTTCAACTGTCTCTGCTGGATCGGCTGGAACAAAAACCAGGACCCACAGTGTGCCTTGAGGACTGGGTTGAAAACCCCTGCCCTAAACACACCATCCCCACTGTCAAACATGGTGGTGGCAGCATCATGGTTTGGGCCTGCTTTTCTTCAGCAGGGACAGGGAAGATGGTTAAAATTGATGGGAAGATGGATGCAGCCAAATACAGGAACATTCTGGAAGAAAACCTGTTGGTATCTGCACAAGACCTGAGACTGGGACGGAGATTTATCTTCCAACAGGACAATGATCCAAAACATAAAGCCAAATCTACAATGGAATGGTTCAAAAATAAACGTATCCAGGTGTTAGAATGGCCAAGTCAAAGTTCAGACCTGAATCCAAATGTGACTGAAGAAACTTTTTTTTGATTGAATAATAAAGACACAAATCTACCTCCATAGAGAAAAGACGTGTTGGCTCTGTCAAATAGCTCTGACGCAAAATGGCCGGCAAGTGACGACGCCCATGCCTGTTGATTTACAGAAAACACCTAACATCTTTGCTTTTCATATGTGATATCGGGTCGTACTTCCTAAGGACTATCCAATCGCCGAATAGGACACTGGATATGTTTGAAAGGTCGCCCTTGTCAACCGGCTATTCTGCCCAATAATATAAATTGTAACTCACATGCTTCAACTGGTTCCACCTACACGGAGTTTGACCAATAAAAATCTTACCAAATGTAACAAGAGCTCTCCAATTGGCTTCCATAACGGAAGTTAGGTGATGACGTTATCATTCCTTCCACGGCTGAGGTTGTCTCTGTCCAATGGGCGATTAGGACATACAAGCATTTCTTATAAATGACAAGGTGAGGGTCTTTTGCGTCCTACGTTAATAGACTACCACTGAGTGCTTCAGACGCCATCCCCCGGACCATCCCGAAGCCGTAACTAACCGGTAATCTAGCTTTTATATTCCTCCTTCTTGTGTGCTCGTTTTAATGCATGTGGCATTATGACTCCAATGTGAGCTGCCAGGAATTGCGCCCGAGCTGCAGTTCACCGTGGAGCACTAAAGCTATGTCGGCCATTCGCAGACTTAGCAGCAATGGATGTCAGCTGATTCGCGTATCAGTTATTTGGTTTACCATGCTAAGAGTTGGATCGTTAGTTCACCACTTTGCACGCAGGTTTTCTTGTCTCCCATCAAGGTGCGGTCTTTTTTTTTTTTTTTTTTTTTTTCTTGCGAAGATTGTCACTTGAACGCAAAATATCTCCTTCTGCGGGCCTTTCTTGCACTCATTTAGTAACATCTTGCAAAGAGGCTGCTATTTCAAGTGAAACAACTTTCATTGTCACCTTAGCCAAATTGCATTTCACGGAAAATTTAGTTTTTATGAGTTTGCGCTGTCCCCGCTTTCGAGGCTGTGTTCGGTCGTTTGTAACTCATTTTGACCTTCAGATATAGTGGTTAGCTTAGCAACGTGTTAGCATTGGCTAGCTCCAGCGGTGTGCCCCGCTCCTACGCCAGGGCGACCAAGTGATCTCGTGTAAAGTCCAGCTGCGTGTTCTGATAAATATGGGATCAGGGTTTCGGATATAATATTTACGCCTAGTATTCCAACCAGGGAGCCAGGTGACATATTACGCGCCAATGTACTCCAGCATTCAGGTAATGGCGCCTGTCAGCTAGGGTAGATATCGCCGTTTTAACCAGTTTCATTCGTTGACAGCTGATGGTCAATCTCCACGTGCTCCATGATTTTGACTGTTGAATTAAACATTAGTGTTTTGTAGTATGTTTATACTTTTAATAATTTAGGTACTTGTAATATATAACATAATTGAAAATATTAGTTTTCAGTGTTGTTCCAACGCATAACTGCAAACCAATTTATGTTCATCCAGTCATGCGTGTACAGAAGTATGAAAAAGTATCTGAATCTTTTGGAATTTCTCACATTTCTGCATAAAATCACAATCAAATGTGATTCAATCTTTGTCACAATCACACAGATGAAAATACAGTGTCTGATTTAAATAAAACCACCCAAACATGTACCGATTTTCATATTTTAATGAGGATGGCATGCAAACAATGACAGGGGGGGGGGGGGGGTAAGTAAGTGAACCATCACATTTAATATTTTGTGGCAGCAATAACTTCAACCGGACACTTCCTGTAGCTGCAGATCAGTCTAGCACATTGATCAGGGCTAATCTTGGTCCATTCTTCTCTACAAAACTGCTATAGTTCAGTCAGATTCCTGGGATGCCTGGCATGAATCGCTGTCTTTAGGTCATGCCACAGCATCTCAATGGGGTTGAAGTCTGGACTTTGACTTGGCTCATTAAAATATAAAAACCTGTAAATGTTTGGGTGGTTTTAGTAAAGCTGACAGTTTTTTTCATCTGTAGGATTTTGACAAGGATCAGATAACATTTGATGGTGATTTTATGCAGAAAGGTTCAGATACTTCTGATACTTAAGATACTTTGATACAGATACTTACTTATTTGCTTTTGGACAAACAATGCTGTAGTACTTTGGGACCCTACCTTGTAACTGACTTTAAACTGAACTTCTATACATTGTCAATTTCAGGTTCCAGCCATGTATTCCTGTGCTAAGTTTGTCACTTCTTCTGCTGTGGTACGTTGACATCAACAATTTGGCTGTGTTTTTTGTAACTAAAAGGCAGTGGTGGATGAAGTACTGTTTTTTTGTATCTAAGAAAATAATGTACTCTAGTAAAAGTACTTTCTTTAAAATTTACAAGTAAAAAGTATTTTCTCCCGATGCAAAAATGTAATATACAAATATTACATATACATACAGAGATCTGAGTCAATATTCTAGGGCTGCAGCTATAGATTATTTTGGTAGTCGATTAATTGATGAACTAGTTGGTTCGAATAATCAAGTAATCGGATAAGGAACATAAAAAATGAAAATACGTGAGATGAGCCTTAAACGGTATAAAAATAAATAAATAAATGAGGATCTAAGTACAGCAAAATAACAATTACTGACCAACTTGTATAGCAAAAGTCCGCTAGCTTAAATGCTATAACATGCTAAAGTTTAAAAAAAAAAATTTTTTTAGTGCTCTTAACAAATGGTTTAAACATATTCCCACAAAAAATAGCTAAGTATACCCTTAAACTAAATTACGAATACATCAAATAAACATTAGCTCAAACAAAAACTTCGCCTATGTTGGTCTTAACAGGGAGCAGTTGGATTCAGCCACTTGGAATGAGTTATGTCATATTCACTGTTGCTACTAGAGTGCAGTGTATCCACCCAAATCAATAAAACTAAATGCAAACACTTTCACAACAAACCATTTCTACGCCACTTTAATTAAACGAATACTCGAAGCAGCAAAACTTAATTCGAATAGTTTTTCTAATCGAATTACTTGAGTTAATCGATTAATCGTTGCAGGACTACAATGTTCAAAGAACCACAAAATTCATTGACTCCACTGTAAACGAAACCTTAACAAGCTCAAAAACTCCAAAATTTAGTTCAATGGGGAATTGCAAGCAACTATTAGGTGCATACTGTCTTTCGTGTACAAGAGTGTGGTGTTTTGTTTGTTTTTTTAAATCATTTTCACCTGCCTAATCTTGCTTGTACTCGTGTTGCTGCATGAAAATGAAACTATCAATTTACAATGAGGAAAAAATAACACAAACAAAAGTAACGTGTAACGGAGGCGACCATTTGAATAGAGGAGTAAAAAGTACTTCATATTTGTACTCGAATACATTTTTGTGTATCTGTATTTTACTTAAGTACAGTAACGAAGTACTTTTATTTTGTTACATTCCACCACTGCCGAAAGGCAACCCCGAGTAAAATGTTGGTTCTATATGCTTTATTTGAATGTTAGTGATCCATCCTTTATATACCTTTTGAAAAAAAAATGCAGTTTAATATACAGTGATCCTTCACTTATTGCTGCTGTTAATGGTGACCAGAACTGCCTGAGTAAAGTGGAAAAACAAAGTAGTGTCATCCCCCCATTTCTAACATCCATTTTTTTGTGCATATAAACTGTATAAATCAATGAGTGTGTATCAAACCCTAAAAATGCATGTATTAGAGCATTAAATAGTTTGAAACATGTAAATAAAATATTAATAATATAAATAACATGCATATATAAATAATACATGCTCTTTATTCATTCTCATAACATACGCAAGTGTGTGCTTAAGTGTACATATATACGTAGAGTTAAATAAAGTGTACATAAATGTTTTTAGAACTCCTTTATAGAGGTCGACCGATATATCGGCGGGCCGAAAAATGGTGTATATCAGCTTACAAAATTGGATTTGAATATTTGGAAATCGGCTGATAATTATTATTTTTATTTTTTTTAAAAATAGATATCTGTATTGGCATCGGCATTTGAAAATCCCATATCGGTCAACCTCGACTGTGAGACATAAAAGTTGAGCCGTGAGGGATCTCTGTAATATTAAAATGTTTTATTTCTGCATTAGTTGCCACTGTTTGCATTGCTTTTTAAATGTATTCAGATTCACTCCATACATTAAGTTGAGGAATGTTTTTAATACATTATAGTGACTAAACTATGATGTGCTTTTAATGAAATGTCTATGCTACGTGTGACTTGTGTTTGTTTTATATGTGATGAAGTTGCGTGGGGGGTCCAGAATCCTTGCTCGGCCAGTTTCTGCCTCCGTTTTTAACAGACCTGAAGCCTCAGTGGAGCAACAGGTAAGAATTGGTAATCCATATGCACCCATTTGGTAAATCTTCATATTTCATATGGTGTTCTGGCCCTAAATATTTTGTGCCTGCCTGTGGCACTCCTCAGCTTGCCCTCTTTGGTCAAGTTCACCCAAATGTTTGCTAACAACAAATTTGAATTTACCAGGTTTGTACCAACAAAAAATATTGTTCTTAAGAATTTGTCGTGACAAATGTTCCTTGTCAATACCATTCATATCCACAGTGGCGGAATGTCCTACCAATGGCGAATTTGACACCCTAAGTACTACCGTGTGCTTTCAGGTAGTTTTTATCAATTAATTTAGTACTCAAATTTCTCACCTAGTTAGTTCAAATAATCGAGTGATCGGATTAGAAACATTTAACGCGTTGCAGAATAAATTTTAGGAGATGTAAAACAAAGGCTTGCTAAGACATTCAAAAGAGCATTAAATGCGAATATAAAATACAATTCCCGATTGTTTTTTCAAACTATGCGGTATTGGACTTTCATTTTAAAATACATTAAAATACCTGAGCTTAAACTCAAATGTTATTTAAAAAAAAAATAAAGAATTGAGGATCTTGGTACAACAAAACAACAATTGGCCAACATGCATAGCAAAAGTCCGCTAGCTTAAATGCTATAAAATGCTACCTATTTTCACAATGTGTGTAAAAAATCATTCAAACACATATTCCCACAAAAAAACAGCTAACTATACCTATAAACTAAATTTAAATAAAACATGCTTATGTTGGTCTTAACAGGGAGCAGCTGGATCCAGCAATTTTAAATGAGTTAGCTTACATTTACTGTTGCCACTAGAGGGCTGTCTCCACCCAAATCAATAAAACTAAATGGAAACGCTTTAAAAAACAAAACAAAACAAAAAAAAAAACATTTCGACACCACTCTCATTAAACATTACTCAAAGCAGCAAAATTTGATTCGAAGGTTTTTGTTAATCGATTGATCTGTAGTGTGAGCAGGGAAGGGGTGGAGGACAAACTATAGGTCTGGAGGTTTGCCCTGGAAAGGAGGGGAATGATGGTTAGTAGTAGCTAGATGGAGTATCTCTGTGTAAGTGAGAGGGACCCAATCAGAAGAGTGAGGCTACTGGGAGAAGAGACCAAGAAGAGTTTAAGAGTTTAGGCTCAACAGTCCAGAACAATGGAGAGTGTGGGGAAAAGAAGTGAAGAAGCGTGTGTAGGCAGGCTGAAACGGGTGGAGAAAAATGTCAGGTGTAATAGAACGGTTTCAGCTAAAATGAAATTAAAGGTTTATATAACTGGTGAGACCAGCAATGTTGTTTGGTCAGGAGACAGCACCACTGAGGAAAAGACAGGAGGTAGAGCTGGAGGTGGCAGAGATGAAGATGCTGAGGTTCTTTAAGAGTGACCAAAATGGATAGGATCAGGAATGAGCATATTAGAGGAACAGCGCATGTTAAGGGATTTGGAGATATTGTCAGAGAGGTCAGACTGAGATGCTTGTGGTATGTCCAGAGGAGAGATGGTGAGTATAGTATACAGTATTGGCAAAAGGATGCTGCATTTCCATATGCCTGGCAGGAGGTCTAGACAACGATCAAGAGGAAGTTTATGGATGTAGTTAAAGAGGACATGAAAGTAGTTTGTGTGAGAGCAGAGGATACAGTGGACAGGGTAAGGTTTGGTTTGGGTTTGGGTGTAGGGTTGATTCACTGACTCCCTGTGGCGAGCCCTGAAGAGAAAAGGCGAAAAGAAGAAACACTAATGTTTAAGTACCAATTTTATGTACTGTACATGATTAATAGCTGGCAATAATATTCCCATGACATCATGGACACTTGTAGGTGTTTTTCATGGAGCGACCCATACAGTCGTCCCATACGTTCACTGGCTGGGTAAGCAAATTGCTCTCTTATACGTAAGAATAATCACAGTTTAGAATGACTGATGACATTTCCATTCCCACTCAAAAATGCAATTGAGTCCCTGCTGATTTTTGCACAGCTTCAGAGAGTCGAAGGACGCGCCGGCGCGTCCTCAGCGCACGTCGTCTTTGAAGCGCCCTCACGTTTTAATTACATCACCCACATGCCGTTGGTTGGTCTCGTTTTAAAGTGCGGAAGTTCCGGTTCACTCTCGTTATTATTTGAAGTCAATCGACCAACTAAAACGTGAGATATTGTCATTTAAGTTTTATAGTTTTATTGTCCTTTCAAAAAAACATTAAAACGCTGCATGGATCATTTGTTTATGTCTATATTTCCATCATTTCTTGTCCCTTTTCAAAACGGAAGCGCCATGAAAAAAACACAAACGCACCCTTTCGAAGTCACAGTGGAAGCACAAAATGCGTTTTTTTTAAATAAATATAACTGCCGTGCGAGGTTCCACCGAACGAGAGGGAGGAGTGTTCTGAAGCAGCGAGATGGCGAGCGACGGCCGTTTGGATCGAGCAGCGACTTTGTGTGACTTTGAGAATCAACGGAAAACTAAATTTAGCGCAAGCAATTGTGCTTTTTGATCAACTTGAGGAAAAGGATGGTCCGAATTCGTCGTCATCGTCTTCTTCGGAAGAGTCCTCGAGTGAAGATAGTGACGGATTTGAACACGTGGGTGACTCCATCGACGAGCAGAGGTAAGCCAACTCACTTTTTTTTTTTTTAATGCTGAAAAAGTTTCATTTGATATTGCAAGCAAAAGTTAATTTTGATGCAATATAAGTGTGTGTTTGTGTATATAATAATAAAATGTGCATATCGGATCAAAGTTGTACGTGCACTGTGTGTATCCCAGGCAGGAATTTATCATTTGTGGTGGTGTTCTTTCTATATGAAGATTAGGGATGTAGCACATATTCAGCTATGGTATTCTTTCTATTGTCATACATATAGATTTCCATTATTATTTATTGCTGTATATATTTTTATTTTATACTTTATTATTTTCAAAAATACTAACTTTTTTTCATGTACATTTATAGTGACAATGAAAGTAAAGTGAAATGAAAATGGAAGGGTGGAAAGAGGACCGACACCCCATGGAAGTGTGGGCTGTGTGATGTAGCCCTGTGTCCCAGGACGAAACTGCTTTTCGGAGTGGCATGCCTGAAAAAAATTTAACTTGTTTATTGTAAATATTTTTGAAAATACTTTTTTTTTCGCCAATGTTATATATATATTTTTTTTCCCCACAATCAGTCTTCTCAATTTGTGTATATAAATGTGTGTTCAAGAAGCTTGATTGTGTGTACATAGTTTTCATCAGGTGATGGGCCGCAATACCTAAACTCATAAAGAGATGGCCTCTAAACACTTTTTGTGTTAGATGGTATATATTTTTTCACTGTTCTTCACTGTTTGGTCTGCTGTACATAACCGGTTTTGACTAGAGCATGTATAAAGGCAAAAAACGCCTATGGCTATACCTGTTGTTTATGTTGAATTGTCAAATATAAGACTATTTATTCTAAATTTTTTTGGTTGAATGTTCATCCTAACATGTTGAATAAATATTACAAAGTTTCAAAACGGTTCGTTACACATGTTTGGTTGTCAATTGGACATCAATATTAAAAATTTTGACAAAACGATTTTGGAATTGTTGGTCTTTTTTGGGCCCAAATTCATGATTTATAATTGGTCAGTGAAGGAAACAACAACAGTTTGGACATGAAGTTCAAGGTATCACAAAAAAAGGGACCAAACCAGGCCATCGTAAACAATTCTATCTTTGAAATATAAAGGCAACTTCAAAGGCATGCAAAATCAGACAAAATAGGCCCAGACCTTAAAGGGTTTTAATGTCTGGCAGCGCAGGTCACGCAGTGAATCATGGGAAATGTAGTCTCGGGACAACACTGAAGTGGTGCTTTGTAATCTGTTCGCTTGTGTGAAAAAACTACATTTCCTCACGCCATTAGACGCCACTTCCTCCCGAGAGCCCAGAGCTGTGTTGTACTGTTAGCTCCATGTGTTAATAAAGAAACAAAGTTTTCAGCACATCGTGTGTTCGATACATTTGTAAACAAAAAGCTCATAACAAGACACTATGCACGATCCGTTGAAGAGACGCTGGAGTAGTAGGAGGCGAGGAGGAGATCAGCGAGAAGCAAAACTTCACGGTCGAATGTGGCGGCAGTCCGCTATTATTTTGTTTTCTTATTGTTGCCACAATAAAGTGGAGAAAGCCATCAAGACTGATCTCCTTCTTTCCCCCCAACGTTTTTATATTATTATTTTATATGCACGAGAGCTGCCGGATCTGCCAAAATGAAGATGAAGTCTGATTTTTTTTTTTTTTTTAACAATGTCATCAGATAGACAAAAACATAAAATTATGTGCAAATGCCTGCATCTTCAAATCATGAAAATGATAACAGCCTATTTCTTACCAATCTTGTAATCTCGATGGGTCTTGTATCCATTCCTTGTCAGGTAGTCTAGGCACATTGTTTGCATCCTGATTCGCGTCTGGCTAATACATGTTAGGTCCAAGATAAAATTCCAACCTCTTCTTTTTCCTCCAACTCTTCAAAAACTTAGATCGAGCGCAAGGGAGGAGATCCATCGCTTATATCGCTGTTTGAATCATTGTTTGAAGGGCTTTGTATGGCGGCTGTATGTATGGAGCTGCCATCGCTGTCCCGGTGTGACGTATCACTTTCGGGTTCGTCCCCTTTCAGGCTCGAACTTCGGAAATGCGATTATTTTGTCAAATATACAACATATAAATTATTTTTTCATGCTTTATTTGTTGGACAATGTTTAATTACTTTAATTGTGACCCTATTTGGCATGTTATGAAATTACTTCACATTACTGCTTTAAGTCAAATATATTCCATCAGTAACTGTTGGAGTGCTGTGGTTCACAACCAAGGTGCTCTGACACACCAGTGTGCTGTAAGAGTTCAGGAGTAGGCCTGTCGCGATGACAAATTTGTGTGTGCTATATATTGTCTCATAAATTATTGCTGATGTTCGATGATTTTGTAAAAAAACAAAAACACCTCAATTTGACCACTAATGTAGTGACGCTATATCCTAATAAACCACCAATGCAAATGGAAAAAGGTTTGTTATTAAATAAAACACAAACTACATTGAAAATATTTTTGAAAAATCACAATGCATGACGTAGTTTTAAAAACTAGCTTAGTGTAGAATATGAAATGGGTGCGAAACCAACGGCAGTTTTTGTTCTCTGCCAATTAGGCTAGGTTTATACCACAGTTCCCAATGCACGAATCCATTTTTTTTCATGTTTTTCCCCACTCAAGTGAGGCATTAACTTGACGGTCTAGATGGGAAAAGTCTCATAATAGTGGACCATTTCAAATACGATCTGGGTCACTTTCATATGTGGTTTAAATCCGATCTGGGCCAAATTTTTCCAAAATGTGTTCGGGGTCTGAACTGGAATTCATGCAGCAAAGAGCAAGCAGGCAAGACTGCAGCGATGTGGCTGTTCAGTAGCGCCTAGCTTGAACTTGGCTTTTACTTTGCAGGAGGCGGGCTTGACCATAGTCTTAAAAAAATGAAATTAAGTAAAGGATAAGCCTGTTAATGCTCAGTTTCTTACAGTGCGTCAAATGAGCAATATTTCGGTATTGCTTACATGGCCGAGTTGGGGCAAACTGACACACACACACACACATAAGGCTTATGTCCGTGCGTCATGCACGCACAATGCGTACTTATTTGTTTTGATGCCTCTGCGCATGCGGGTCAGTTTGCTCAGCACGTGTCAGACTGCCAATTTGTGTGCATGTGTAGTACTTGAACAGGCACGCCAAACAGATATGACAAAAAAAAAAGTACCCACCAAACTTTGGGGGTTTTTTTTGTAAATAGTTGTCTGATAATGACTTTTAAACAGATTTTCCGGCTCAAAAAATACGATGGCAATCCGATACCAATATATGCGGTCGGGCACTTATCATATTTTGGCTAATTCTTGTGATGCCCCACTGGATGCTTTAATAATGTAACAACGTTTGCCAAATAAAATAAACATTCTGTGAAAAATAAGAGAACTCCAACTGAAGTTATGGAAAAGTGTGGCAGTGCGCTACAATCTTTTATAGGTAGGGTAAACCCTGCAATTGACTTATTGCATATTGCGACAGAATTATCATTACTATCATTGCCATTTTCACTTAAATTGCTTGAAAATGTTTCTGACAAATATTATTTGACCTAGCTCTGCCTGCCACTTGCATATTGCTGGCGTAACAATGAATTGTTTTGTCTGTTAGAGGGCAGAAGGTAAAACCTGTGTACCATTTACAAAATACAAATAAATAATACAATACTAATATAATGATATAATGGTAATACAAAAGAATTGAATATGAGCTCCAATTAACCTGGCATGCCAGATTGATTGTTCCATATATCCACTACGAATATACAGTGACGCCTCGCTACTTCGTGCCCTCAGTCCATTGCGGATTTTTTCAATTTAAAAGAAAAAAATACAGTATTTTTAATTTAAAAATGTTAAGATACGTGCATGCATACATGTACAAATCAGTTTTCTTTTATATTTATATATATCATCATTCAGGGTTTCCACTAGGATTTTTTTGAAGCTTTGGTGGTGGGCTGCCAACGCTATCATATTGTGCCGCGGCGAATTTGTTTCATATCATGACAAATAAGATTTTTTTTTTAACAACATTTATTTTTTTTCCAATAACCATAACTAAGTTCTATTTGCAAAGTTTGAATCCTGCCTGGGAACACTTGATTTGACGAAGATGAGATGAAAAATACTTCTTTAAATGCAAATACGCCATGTGTTTTGTAATTTTTTGTTGAATATGGAATATGGCAGGTTATTGACAATGAACCTTTTTCAACCTCACAATTTAAGGTAAAATAATACAATTATGATTATTAAAACTAAAAAGTGCACGATTCTAAACACTCTTTGATTTTTGTGGTACAACCACGGCTTGAACTTTGCCATTTTTGTCCATGTTGGGTCCCAGCTAGATTTTCTGTTTGCTTTTTTTAACTTCTCCTACCCTGGACCGTGCGCCTTCCTGATCTGCGTCTCCATGTGCGATCTCGTCTCATTCAATTTTTGAAAACTCTCAACAGTAAAACAACGCTTGCCATAACCATTTGGTTATTTCTACTCCTCAGAACGTGAGAGCTAATAACTTTGCAACTGAAGAGCACCTGGGAGCATGAGCCCTACATTCTGAAATATTTAATTGGCCTTAGACGCTAATTAAATATTTCGGAACGTGACCGTCTAGATCGTCATAACAGTTATGGTCATTTCGTTAGTGGACCCTCGTCCTCAGGAACTTTTCTCTTTCCAAAATACTGTACTTCAAAATACTCTTCTGAAATAACGAGTGATGTCAGCGCCAAACAAATGCTATGCTAGGAGCAGGACGCGACAATTAAGGTAAAAAACACCCCATAAAGAACTTAAACGTTACGTTAAAGTGCCTGTGACATGAAAAAGCCTGTTTCTTTCATAATACACGGGGTATTTTATGCTCCTGAAAGAAATGGACCGCTTGGATGTGAGTGGAAGCGATCGCTATATTTATTTAGTTTCTTTGAATCCCGCGCCATGAAAATGAGTGACTTACGGCAACAGTCTCGAGTTGAGAAAGGGAGCGCTGTGACGTGTACGGAGGAAGGAATCCTCTTCACTATACAGCCGTACTGTTGTATGAGAAGGACTAAGGATTCAACTGATTTTGCGGATTAATACGTTTATTTTTCGCATCATGCCAGCCAAACGGCTGCAAAAAAAGCTTGCTCTACGAGGGAGAGGAGTGTGCGCCTTTTTGGGGTTTCAAAAGGTTCCCATTCACTGGTGGATATTGGCCAAAACAAGCCCTACTACTGTGGGACCATGGGACTTAGAAGGAAGTGAGTAAACATCGCGTTTTGTATTATGTCAAATACTGGGATCATTTTAATATGTAGGGGGCTTGCATTTTGTGACATGCTCCTTGTCCCCTCGGCCGACAACCGGCGGCTTGTCGCACAACCTTCCACCAGGAGAAAACTATACTCTGCTTATTCCCCTCTTCAAGTGCCCGGTGTTCTGTCAAATTTTCCGACCGATCAGAAATTGCAATTTAAAAATAGCCGCGAATACAGTGATTACAAAGTAAACACTACAAACTTTCTTTAAATAAAGGACTACTTACCTTTGATCATGGATGGGCATGTAAAAAGCTCTCCTCATACACGTTAGCTGCACAACAACTGCAGCCGCCCTCCTTCACTGAGTCTCTCGCTGTTTACAACTTGGCCGTGTAGTAAAGCATTATTTTGCCATATTTGTGTTGACCATTTGGCAGCTACACGCTCCTCCGACGTAAGCTGGTTTGATTGGCGGTCATTGTCCAGCTGCTTCCCCGGCGAGCTCTCCTGTCCGTAGTAGCAGGGGAACGAGCTATAAATTGCTCTCCGCCGGGTGGTTTGCCGATCGGCGAAGACAATCGACAACCCAGTCGTCACAAGACTGTTATTTGTCATGACCATGCCATTTATTTAGCAATCGGGGAAAAATACTTGGATAAAAAGAATATACTGTAAAAATACTGAAGTAGAGAGACAGAAACAATTACATTTTGCAGCTCTCTTCGTCGCGTTTTCCTCGTTGTGAATAATTCCCCCTCAACGGGCTGACTGGTCCTTATCAAGCCATTTATTTAGCTATTGGGAAAAATACTTGGATAAAAAGAATATCCTGTAAAAAATATTGGAGTAGATAGACTGAAACGATGAATTTTGCGGCTCTCTTCGTCGCATTTTCCTCATGAATAATTCCCCCTCAATAGGCTGCATACTAAATCAGATGAAATCGTGACTCCGCTGACGTCATTCACCTGTTGGGGACCCTAGAGCCCTATAATGGTAGGCGTGGCTAACCGGCAGATTAAAAGACTTAATTTCTCGTCATCTGCGCTTTGCTAAATTGTTGTATATAGTCGAATCTTCTCAAAATATGATTCTAATTCACATAATAATCCTATTTAAGACTTTTTTTTTTTTTTTTTTTTCTCCTGTAGTAAGCACTTTAATTAATGTCAGTATATTGAGGTCGTTTTCACAGTCTTAAACCAGAAATACATTCATTAACTTCAAATGCCTTTCTGTGGATTTTGCTCCCGATTTCCATTTCTGCGCCGAGCCGACGTACCAGCCGCAAGCTTTGGATAGAACTGATGCGCTTTTCAAAATAACGCGTGTAAAGGAACAATTTGTATTTGAGATGCTGTTTCAGATAATTTAAGGCAAATGGTGCGTACAAATGAGCTTCTTGTACTCATTTAGACATGTTAAATTATACAAATTATAAATTAGAATTGATCTCTAAATCTTTAAAAAAATATTAATAATAATGATTATAATTTGCAAGACGTGGTGGCTTTTATTTTGGGGTGGCGGCGCGCCACGATATTTCATATGTAGGGGAAACGCTGTTGTTACATTTGCATTTCTTAAAAACCATTTATAAACGTAATACACATATAACGTTTTTATTAATTTTATTATACTTTGTGGTGCAGAGGGGAGGGAAAGTCCTATGTTTATCTTTTTCCAATGCTGTTAATTCTGAATACATTAAACACAAAAAAAAATTTGAGTAAGCTGTAGTCTATGTTTATATATTTTTTTAAATGTAAATAAGTAGGCCTGCAGCTTTTGATTATTCAAGTATAATAATATATTAAAATATTTATATATCACTTGCCAGATATGGGTTCAGTTTTCATTCATTCATATTCATGAAGTTTAAAAAAAATCGTGACTCGCATGACGGCATTTAATTAAAGAAAACCATTTGTGTTGTTGTTTAATGTTTGATTTGATTTACTGATTTCTCTGAGGCCTATTGAGTTACACAATTTTAGCCTAAAATGTTCTAGTTTTAGTTGATAATCAAAGTTTTTGTCTTTTTTTCTGCATTTTGTCCTCTCCAGGCCCTGTTGCCAATAGGTCAATCAGCAGTCCTAACCCGCTCGTTCCAAACCAGTGCGGTCTCTCGGGACATCGACACTGCAGCAAAGTTCATTGGTGCTGGTGCTGCCACAGTAGGAGTTGCTGGTTCTGGTGCTGGAATTGGAACAGTCTTTGGTAGCCTCATTATTGGTTATGCCAGGTAATATTTTTTTAATACATCTACATTATTTGTCCGTCTTGTCCCTCCAAACATTTAAAAACTTCGGTATAGACAAGTTTTCTGAGCAAAACATGGGTGGGCCCATTTTAGACATTTTCTGCTACGGACTTCCGGTTTAGACAGACCATCATGAATTGCGGTGGAAGTAAACATTTTTAAACTGCCAAATCAAACCAAAGGAACCCACGGAATCTCCAAAAATGGATTCAGCAGAACGTAGATGAGACTGCGGGATTTTCTTTGCCGTGCTTGGTTGTGTGAACTCCTGGAAGCGCCTATATACTAGTCCTTCTAAAAAAATTAGCATATTGTGGTAAAGTTCATTATTTTCTGTAATGTACTGATAAACATTAGACTTTTATATATTTTAGATTCATTACACGCAACTGAAGTAGTTCAAGCCGTTTGTTTTAATATTGATGATTTTGGCAAAAAAGCCAAGAAAACCCAAAAATCCCTATCGCAAAAAAATAGTATATCATGAAAAGGTACTCTAAAGAAGCTACTAACCTAATCATCTGTATCAACGAATGAACTCAAAACCCCTGTGAAAGATTCCGGAGGCTTTTAAAAACTCCCAGCCTGGTTCATTACCCAAACTGCCATCATGGGCAAGACTGCTGACCTGACTGCTGTCCAGAAAGCCATCATTGACACCCTCAAGCAAAAGGCTAAGACACAGAAATTCCTGAGCGAATAGGCTGTTCCCAGAGTGCTGTATCAAGGCACCTCAGTGGTCTGGGGAAGGAAGAAGTGTGGCAGGAAACTCTGCACAACCAGAAGAGGTGACGGCACCCTGAGAAAGATTTTGGAGAAGGGCTGATTCCAGACCATGGGGGACCTGCAGAAACAGTGGACTGAGTCTGGAGTAGAAACATCCAGAGCCACCGTGGACAGGCGTGTGCTGGAAACGGGCTACAGGTGCTGCATTCCCCAGGTCAAGCCACTTTTGAACCTGAAACAACGGCAGAAGCGCTTGACCTGGGCTACAGAGAAGCAGCACTGGACTGTTGCTCATTGGTCCAAAGTACTTTTTTCAGATGAAAGCAAATTTTGCATGTCATTCGGAAATCAAGGTGCTAGAGTTTGGAGGAAGACTGGGGAGAAGGAAACCCCCAAAGTCCAGTGTCAAGTACTCACAGTCAGTGATGGTCTGGAGTGCCATGTCAGCTGCTGGTGTTGGTCTACTGTGTTATATCAAGGGCAGGGTCAATGCAGCTCGCTTTTAGGAGATTTTGGAGCACTTCATGATTCCATCTGCTGAAAAGCTTTATGGAGATGAAGATTTCATTTTTCAGCACGACCTGGCACCTGCTCACAGTGCCAAAACCACTGGTAAATGGTTTACTGACCATGGCATTTCTGTGCTCAATTGGCCTGCCAACTCTCCTGACCTGAACCCCATAGAGAATCTGGGATATTGTGAAGAAGTTGAGACACTAGACCCAACACTGTGGATGAGCTTAAGGCCGTTATCGAAGCATCCTGGGCTTCCATAACACCTCAGCAGTGCCACAGGCTGATTGCCACCATGCCATGCCGCATTAAGGCAGTCATTTCTGCAAAAGGATTCCCTACCAAGTATTGAGTGCATAGCTGATATAATTAATTGAAGGTTGACTTTTTTTTTTTTTATGTTGAAAAACTTTTTTTGTATTGGTCGGATGAAATATGCAAATTTTTGGAGATTGGGATTTTAGTTGTTTTTTTTTTTTGTTTTTTTTTTTGCCAAAATCATCAATATTAAAACAATAAAAGGCTTGAACTACTTCAGTTGTGTGTAATGAATCTAAAATATGAGAATCTAATGTTTATCAGTACATTACAGAAAATAATGAACTTTATCACAATATGCTAATTTTTTGAGAAGGACTAGTATATGCTTGGAAGTGGAATGTTTTGAACAACGTCCAACTTCAAAGCGCCAGTGTCGATCTACCTCGCCATCTGCCTTAAATCGAAACCAGCACCAAACAATAAGTTAAGGCTGTGCTTTTAACCTAAAGGATTCACCTAAAAGATTGCATTTTGTTGTTATCACTTCGTTGATTGTTCATGGACAAAATTCTAACAATCTGTGCAGCCTGTGTTAACATGAGGTGTAGATTGATAAGCCGGCTACTTGAGTGACCAAAATGAGGCGGAATTACAAATAATATTACAGTTGCCGAATGCAGAAGGGCTGACACGGATTATGTTGTTAGATGGATATACTACAAGGTAATTTTCATCTATTTAGATTATAGTTGTGGTATTATGAGCTCATCGCACATGTATAAACAGATAGTATGTCATTTTTTTAATTGCGGATATTGATAAGCAATAAGCTTTCGGACAACATCACTCCATTTCATGTTTTATTTAAAGCAATTGGTGCATGTGCAAAACGGGTCAATAAGTCAAAATTTATCAAATTATTGGATAAATATTAACGAAGGTGGAGCAAAAATCGAGCCTTCCATCAAGGTAGAAAGCACGTACTCTTATATACTGTATGTCCATCAACGTAAGTGGTGTTGTGAACTTGTGAAGCACATAAAGTTGTCTTCACTTGCCTGACAGCGTTTTCCACCTGTAAACAAATGAACAAAAACCGTGTAGCGCTTGAATTTATGCATTTCGGGTAAAACGCCTATGTATGACTTGAAGTAAATAAGTTTTATCTGTTTATCATTGAAGCTAATGATGTCTATTCTGACACAACTCACAGAATTGTAGTCAAATTGAACATAATTGTACCTCTTTTTGCTTTGTAGTGGTACTGCCTTGGTTCCACATCTGCCTTCATGAACATAAAATTCCCATATTCATGTATTGGGACACATTCAACTTGGTGCTTCGGGACTGTTTTCATAGATAATTACTGAAGGCATTGAACCTATGAATGAACACCTTTGGAATTGTGTAGAGCCGTCCCGACACGACTAGCACAGCATACCATTGAATGTTGATGATGTAAATCAAGGGCGGACTGGCATAAGGGGATACCGGGGATTTCCCCGGTGGGACGATGTGCCCGTGGTCAAATGAGCAGACACTGAAGTTAGCGCTCCCGTGCAATCCAAGCATTACGCTGACTGCAGCGAGCGGCAAGGGCAGTTGACTTCCGCGATTTCCCACTTAGCAACGGGTCGTTTTAGAAGATGGTAGGTTAAAGTAAGCCTGTCGCGATACCAAATTTCAGTGGGCAATAAATTATTGCGATATGATTAAATGATCCAAAATTTAGAGGACATGATGCACAAGTATATTTATATAGTCATCTATATTTCTTTTGTTTGCTTTTATAGTCAAACGCAGTTGTGGTGTATGGAGTTAGAACTCCATTAGCCTGCAATGGGATTACCCATGGGGCCACGGGACGTTAAATACTAGGGCCGCAACTAACGATTAATCCAGTGTTTTTCAACCTTTTCTGAGTCGCGGCATGTTTTTACATTCGCGGCATGTTTTTACATTGGAAAAATCTAGCGGCACACCACAGACCAAATGTTTCAAAATTACTTTCTGCACAGTATATATACAGTGGGGAGAACAAGTATTTGATACACTGTCAATGGGTTTTCCCATTGGCAGTGTATCAAATACTTGTTCTCCCCACTGTAATTATAAAATCTCAATATTTATACTTACTCAGTGTGAAGCTTGAGCCTGTTTAGATGAACAAAAAGCCGATATCCTGGCAGGAATTGAAGAAAGACACACACGAAGCTCCTTTCCAACAACTCTTGTCTCTCTCTGTTTTTATCTTTTATAGCAGTTAGGCTTGAAAAGCTCAGAATTATCAGACAGGGGGACTATAGCAATGTCTTTAACCACATTAGGGCCGAGAACTTTGCTGACAATGGCTTTGCAGGCAGGTAGTATTGTCTCTGTCAGTGTGCGACTTTTTGGGTTCAGCAACAATGCTTTGAGGGTTTTCTCATTTACCGTTGTAGTTTTTCTCAAGAAGTTGCCTGTTTCTCTGTTTTCAAGAAAATAGTCCATCGACTTGTCTCGAAGCGACAGGTGTTTCGTTTGGAGATGAAGTTTTAAGTTTGCTTGGCAAGCTGCTTGTGTAGCGTTCAAGAACTGCTCGGATTTCCAGCCATCAGCTACTTTGCTGTCCTCAAGAATGTGTTGGAATAAAACACAGGGGGAGGATTGTGGGTCGTCACATTGATAAAATGGAAAGGACACTTTCGTGTATATCGACACTTGACAAGTCTGTTTTAATGATGTACAGTAGACTTGCTGGAGTCCACATTGTCGCGGAAAGCAAGGTGGCTGATGGCTAGAAATTTGAGCATTTCTTGAACGCGACACGAGCAATCTCTCACTCATCTGCACACGTGCGAAACCTTCTACCTACTCCTTCCATTCTACTGCAACTCCGCCCGACGACGGAAAAAAAAAAATTAAAAAAAAAAAAAAAATGCAATATTGGAAAATTTCTCACGGCACACCGGTTGAAAAAAAAATGGATTAATGGATTCATTGGATTAATGTACCTTTTTTCAATTACCTTCAGTGTTTAATTTTATTCCGATCCGCATGTTGTAAGTAACGATGAAGACAAAATGGATGACTATTTCCTTCAAGTAATATTTTATGGTTCCTGACGTAACTGTAGTCTGCAACTATACTCTTTTAAGTAAATAAAACTAGTTAGTTTGTAATAAATTTCAGTACACAAGTAAGACAAAAGTCAATACAATCCAATTTCAAAGCAAACTCTTGGATTACAATTTACAGTTTGAGTTTTGAAAGACTTATCTGTTATATGAATGGGTTTATGTGTGGTTTCTTTATAAAATGAAAGGAGACAACTTTACAATCTAACAATAACTCAAGTGCTCCTATGCTTCTCCAAAACTATACAAACGGACACTTGGATTAGCATAATCGCTAACTAATTTAGCGCTACATGTTTAACAAGCTAAACAATGATTGACATGTTGGGTCCCTTTGATGGTGGAGCTACCAGGCGTCTCGGGCAAGATTAAAGCTAGAAACCTGTCAAATCGTCGTTAGCTTTAAATAGCTAACTCCAAGGCACTACTGACCAAGAAAAGCAGCAGCAGGAGGGAGAGTGAGAGCCTGTACAAGGATGAAGCAGATAAATTTATTTAAATTAAAAACCTGATCCTTTTCACCAGATTTCGATCCTGTGAAAAATGGCGTGATTGGCCCGATTTCCGATCACGTGATCGGATCGGGACGTCCCTACAAACTAAACACAATCTAATGAGACAGACTGTAATGAATGTTTTCTTTATTAAACAGTTCTTCATAAATACAATCTAAATCCAATTTCGAAGCACACTCTTGTATGACAACATACAGTTTGAATGACCGCTTGTGTTGAAGGGAGACTAAGTTGTTAGAGTATATAAATGTGGTTTCTTTCTGAAAAGAAATGAGACAACTCTGCTATTACAATAATTCAAGTGCTAATATGCTTCTCCAAAACAATACAAACGGACACTTGGATTCGCATTATCGCTAACCAGCGTAGCGCCACGTGCTAAGTAGTAACGTCTCCTCAACAAAGAATGTAAACAATACAGTTGGCTTCATTTACTCACCTCTGACGGAAGTACACTGGATCTAACAACACAGACAATCTAACTGTCAACACTTCGTAATATTTTTAATTCAGCAACCCAACCTGAGTGTAGGAGAGAACTGTCTCTCTTGTTCTATCACTGGCGCAGTCGGCGCTCGCAGGACTGCTCATAGCTGCCAGCAAAAATCGATTATCAATTTCGTTGGCAACTAATTTATTAATTGATTAGTTGTTGTAGCCTTATTATATACAAAGAGTGTACACTTTACACTGCCCAACTGGTAGAGTGAAAACGAAACTGTTCATTAAACATTTGAGCATGATTTTCACACCTCGTATGCTCATTAGAATTGGATAGACAACACAGCAGTCACGTTATTGTGTTGCTATGAGCGGGAAATATCTATTACCGCACATATTTCGTATGATTACACCATGTTACAGGGGGAAAAAAATTCTGTTCCTGGCTTTTGAATGTATTTGTGTTGCTTGGGTCCAAACGAAATGAAAAAGACTAAAAAGGTAAAAGTTTGGTTTTGCTAAAATTAAAGCGTTAAATTCAAAATTTCCCATTTTACATCCTAGTTATGCATAACATATATGTTAATTGTCATTGTGTTTCAGGCCAAACAGTCTATAAAATAAGGAGTAATAAACCATTAGAAAGTACAAAAGTAAAGAAAAATGGATAATACAATTTCAAAGTCGTGACCACAATCCCAAACTTTATGGGAAACAAGTGTTTTTATCGTTCAATGTAAAAAAAAAAAAAAAAAAAAAAAAAAAAAAAACTTAAATACCACTTATAACCTGGGGAAAATGTGTTATTTTTCAGATTATGAAGCAAAAAAAGCTTTGAAAAACTTGTACCGATGCTTTCGCATCTCGAGGTACCATCAGAAGTTAGAGGACACAACCTCACACGAATATCGGCAAAAACCAAAACATTTTTTGTTGATTCTAAACCTGACACAAATCTTGACTGTTTTCTGCAGGAACCCTTCCCTGAAGCAGCAACTCTTCTCCTATGCCATCCTGGGATTTGCTCTATCGGAGGCAATGGGTCTCTTCTGTCTGATGGTGGCATTCCTTATTCTGTTTGCCATGTAAATCTGCAAACACTTGGTTCCCTATAACCCTTCCTGTCTCCTGTACAAGTCACCTTCGTTCGTTGGACAGAGGGAGTGGGGATGCCCCAGAACAGGAACTCTAAAAATGCTGATGGCCAATTGCAATCACTAGACGAAAATTAAAGAGTTGAGGCCAAAAAAAATCTCAGTATACATTTTTATGTTCCATACACCTGTTTTTCTGGAAGACCATTTCACTTGTAAAATCTTAAATAAATGGTTGGAAACATGTTGGTTTTTTTCCCCCCTATTTGTCATGTTTAGTATTAATTCAGAATCCTGAAGTAACTTGTTTTAATGATGAACCAGAATACCCATGGTTCAAATTTAAAGACGCTGTCGTGTTTCCTTTTTGTTTATTTTTTTTATTGAAGGGGAAATTTAACTCTTGCTGTTAAATATTTGTTGCACACAACAAAGATTTTTTTTAAATTCAAACTTGCATGCAAACATCTGCTTCACAAAACAGTTGACAAAACAAATTGAAACAGATGGATTCGACATTGTTCCATTTTCATTGCAAAATAATAGTAATCAAAAAATATATATATATTATAGAAACTTCAACAAGGGGCTTCAGGGAAAACATTCTCATCAATTTTTTTTTTTTAATTTCTTGTTAGTCTTATTGATTTCAGTATATACTTTTGACTGGAAAAAAATGTAGTTTGCTTTTCAAACTTTGGTTCTTGAAACTTAGAATTATAAAATGTATTAAATATTAGAAACCATTATCTCTGGGGTAAGTGTAGAAACAATGTCTTTCAGATTTAAATTATAGGGGCCATTAGAATCATGGGGGGGGGGGGAGTTTTCAAAAGCAGTCCAAAGTTTTGTTTTTACACATTCAAAGAACAAATGCATTATCATTTCCTTGTTATTTCCACAGAAAGAGCACCCACCATTAATATCAAGAAATTTAGCAAAAGATTGTATTTTATGTAAAATATTAAAATCTACTACCTTTGCTATATTACAAATACAGTATTTGAATGGCAACAGCCAAGCTTTTCTCCAGCAGTCTAGGGTGACCAAACGTCCTCTTTCACCCAGACAAGTCCACTTTTCACGCCCTCTCCATTGCGTCCGGCCGGGTTGTATGAATTAATGAAAATATCCAGTTTTCATGATTTTTCACGGGACCAATTTGAATAGAATCCCTCCGGCCGCTTGGGGGGGCAGCGCCTGCCTGCGTGGACATGGCTCCTAATAGTAGGAGGGAGAAGGAGTAGTTCTTGTTTTTTGTTGGCGGTTTACCCCTTGTAATTGGGGCATTACCGCCATCTACTGGGTTGACAGTTTGGCAAGAGATCAGGCAGACTACAATAAGGAGTAGTTCTAAGAGACGTTTATGCTGTTGCAATTTATAAAAACTTTTAGTTGGCACATAGACTACTGTGTGTGTGTATTGACTACATTTCCATGGGTCTGAATTATATTTTTATCTTTTTTTTTTTCGCGTTATTGTTTATTTTTTTTTAGGAAGAATAAAGCCTGTTGAGTAACCTGTAACCTGTTGAGTAAAAAATGATTTCCGTATAGTGTATAATATATACTATATGCAGGGGTGAAAGTGGGCCAGAACGGTCTGGAAGGCAGTTCTGGAATAAGATTTAGGACCAGAACGCAGTTCCGGTATAAGATTCAGGGCCGGAATGCCTTTCTGGTACACGGTGCTTTGATTCCGAAAATGTGACGACAACTGTCAAAACGCAAGGGGGAAAAAATGCTAAGCTGCCACACATGCATTTCATCTCCTAGAAAACTCCCAGAAAACAATATACCAACATCAGATTTACATACACACGTGTTAACAACAGGCATAATAAAGTGCTTGTGTAGCGTTATCAGTTTCCACCAATATTTGTTATTTATTTTATTCCACGGACGGCATGGAAGTTTCCCCAGCTGCTGCAGTTATCAGAGTGACGATTATGAGTCACGTCAATGTGCGAATGCACGCAGCAAAGCAAAACGCCTGGACTCATTCATCCGTTCAATTTGCTGACGTGATCAGCAGAGATAGTTAGCTCTGATTGGTTCAAATGTGCATGTTTTCTGAAACAGCAAAAAAAAAAAAAAAAAAAGGTTGTCACTTGTTGAATTGATGCGACAAAAAGGGCAATGCAACATAAAATGGATCAAATCTTTAAGAGCAAAAAAAGAGTTGAGGCTTATTATCATATTTAGTTTTATTTGCTCTGATGGGGAGGTTCTGAACATCTAGCTGTCAATGTGCAGTTTGGACTTATATTTGTTTTATGTTAGGCTACTTATTCATTTCCTTATGATTTAAAAAAGCCAACGTTTGTGCGATCTTCAAAATATATTCTATTTCACTCTGCATAATATAAGTAATTTGTACTTATTTTTCTGAATGTTACTTATATCTTTATTATTGAAAAAAGAAAAGAATGTTTACAATAACTTCAATTTCAAGATGCATCCTATGTTCTTAAGTAGTTAAAATTGAGATTTGGCATTTAGTATGTGAGGAAATGAGAGAAAATAAAATTAGATGGAGGTTTGGGTTATTGCTGTTTTTGTTAACTCTTATTTTGCAAATCATTGAAAAAAATACAATTTTGAAAGAAAATCAGTTTTTGTATGTGTTATAGAAATAACTGCTAAAACAGCTTTCTTTCCATTTCAGTAGTTTAAGAGGTTTGACCCCCACCCCCCCCAAAAAAAGAATGAATAAATAAATAAATAAATAAATAAAATTTCTGGCTCCGTGGCGACCTTCACGTCGGGGAGTTCCGGCAAGAAATTCTAGCCACTTTGACCCCTGACTATATGGCAATATATTGATATATATATATATATATATATATATATATATTTTTTTTTTTTAAACATATGAAACAGAATTTTTCTATCCAGACCGACGAGGCACACTTTAAATATACAGGGTGTTCCAAAATGGTTGACCCCATTCTAAATGCCCATATCACGGAAACTACTTGATGGATCTTAATGAAACTAAATACACTTTATGTTGAAGGCCAAAATTTTTATTGGTTAAATTTACAAAGAAAAGTATAAATATTTGTTGGTTCTATGACAGTTTTTCATAAATGTTCAATATGAGCTCTGCCGGCAAAATGCCTTATCAAAATGCCTTTTCTTTTGACGTGAACGGCATTTCTTAACCTGAAAAGATAAAGATGCTAAACTTTACATACAAAAACTTGAAACGTTTCTACACAAGCTGTGAAAATTTGTGGTCATTCCAATGAAAATTGTCAAAATTATTGGCCTACGAAATGGGGTCATACGTTTTGGAACACCCTGTATTAAAGTGATATAGGCATCTTTGAGTGAACTTGGAGTAAAATTCAAGCATCTCGAGGCCGGGCTGAGTGTCCTCTTTTTTTGGAAATCAAAATATGGTCACCCTAATACAGTCAATTTGAGAGTTTCAAAAATTTCCTCTTGAAACAAGTATGTTATTGTTATTTCAGTTCCATCCAATTTAAGACTAGGCCCTATTCACTCCTTTCTGCCGTATTTCAGGTACATCGCCGTAAGGGTGCTACAGAAGGAACAATAGAAATGACAGTGTCACAATTTTTTGATGAACAAAAAAAAACACCATTAAACCATATGTTGACATGTCGATAGAGATCTAAGCAATACAATGGTATACATTGTAATGTGTTATATTGGGTTTGGCTACCTCGATTACCAGAGGTGGCTACTTCAGTAACTTTGAGAAAACTGTGCTTCTAAAAGTAGTTTTGCAACGCCATACTTTTTACTTTTATTTGAGTAGATTTGTGAAGAAGCGCTGTTCTGTGCTACCACTCGTTACATTTTCCTTCTTTTTTCTACATGTTAAATTTGACTTTAATTTTGCCAGCACAGTGGCTCTACCAGTTTCACCAATGAGACATAGCAACAATCGTCACATGACTCTTTATGGCAATCAGACATAACAATAGTCACATGAGCACACTACTGATTTTTTTATTGAACAATTATACAAACAAAACAAGGCTTTCAAGTGAAAATGAAAATATGTGAGAGATTGAGCACATATTTGCTATCGGGCCGCAGAAAAATAATAAATCATTTGTAAATGCCTGCAATCTGGCATGTGCCTCTTGACTAATCAGAGTAGAGATTTGTGTGCGTCGCCCTCTAGCGGTTGGCCGCCATTACTGGGATGTTTGCACACCTATGGCAGCCCAGCGTCAGTCAAAAGTAAACAGTAATGTTAGCTGCTGTAGGCTGTGTGCGGTGATGTGTTTGGACAGCCTTTTTATGGGAAAAAGACCACCTGCTGAGCCAGAAGAGGAGCCTACAAACAAGTCCATTCTGCATAGTTCATTCATTTTCCAAGCCGCTTATCCTATGTGGTTAAAAGCTAGCAAACGAGGCAACAAAAGCAAATGCACTGAGAGCATCATACCTCATGGTGAACCGTATTGCTAAAGCCAAGAAACCTTTCATGTTTGGAGTAGAACTCAGTATGCCTGCGACAGAGGATATTTGCCGTGAAGTTTCCACTGCTAAAAAAGGTTGCTTCAGCTTATGGTGAGTTACATTTTTCCTGCACTTAACGTTAATTTTTAGGCCTGTCGTGTTATTTTTATGTTTCCTGTCATTTTTTGTAACACATTGCCGGTACATGAAAAAAAGTCCCACATCACACTGGTCTGTGGTGCAAAAAGTGTTAAGGACCACTGATTTAAAGAGTTGGTGACAATCAAAAAATATTAATTTCCCCCTGACAGAAGACACAATTTTGTTTGGTGTGTATCAGAGAGATAGAATTTAGAAAATGTTTTGAATGTTCTAGTGCCTTTTTATTCATAAGTGCAGATTCATTAAAACAACCATGTCTTGCTGACTGGAGGAATGATTACGATCTCTTTTGTAAAGCTTTGAAATTGATTGTAAATGGGAAGGCGCTTTGTCTGTTTTCCATCTTGGAAGGATTTCAACTGGTTTAGAAAGTCCTCTTACAAACCAATATTGGTTAGATTTAAATCTTTTTTTGTTGTTGTGGTTGCTACTGTTGAATAGTTATAATTCGCCACCAGTGTTGGGAGTAAGGCCGTTATAAATAAAGCCGTTACGTAACGGCGTTATTTTTTCAGTAACGGGGTAATCTAACTAATTACTTTTTCCGCCGTTACAACGCCGTTACCGTTACTGACGGTCAAAAGCAGTCCGTTACTTACTCTGAATAAATTGAAGAAACTACCAGCCGTATCGAGTCGACTGTCTGCTCTGTTGATTTGTCATCCAAGACTTTGGGTGCGTTCAGGTTCGAGAATAGCGCACGTACTTCTGACTCCAAGCTGTTTGTCCCTGCTCATTCAATTAGACAATGCTTTCCAAAGTTTGGTAATGTTTCTGTGTTTGCTACACCTGATGCTAGCCTCGTTCCCATCTCTCACTGTCAGCCAGCAATAATTCTGCTTCCATCTTGAGGACGGCAGACGCTTTGAAGGTGACGTGAATTGACGGGAAACGAGCCTACCTAAATGCAGCCCCTCGAGAGATGCGATGGAAGTGATTGTGATTGGCTGAGGGTTAGAGTCATGTGTTGTGGTAAGCCAATCAGAGCCGGTGATTTCACAAGCAAACCGGAACAGCGCGTGCGGCAAACACACACACGCAAAACAGATGCACAGGGTCGGTATGGCAGAGCATTCAGAAGAAAAAATGTCCTTTAAGAGGTGGAGATATAGACACTATTTCAAGTTTGCCAAAATTAAAGGAAAGAACCTGCATGTAATGTGTAATTTATGTCCCGGGGCAAAGCTTTTGTCGACATCTGTGGTAAGCAATTCAAATCTGCTGAAGCACCTAACAAGTTAACTACCTGTCTGTTCTTCTCTATTCCACTGACTCGAATACTGCTCAGAAATTTTCAAATTCTTTGACATACAACAAGTTCTTTTTAAATTAACGGAAATAGTTACTTTCCCTGGTAACTAGTTACTTTTACTATAGAGTAATTCAGTTACTAACTCAGTTACTTTTTGGAAGAAGTAGTGAGTAATGTAACCAATTACTTTTTTAAAGTAACGTGCCCAACACTGTTCGCCACGGACTGGTACTGGTTCCCGCCACGGTGGTCGGAAATCACTGCTTTAAATGACTTCAGAACGAATGAACTACATTACAATAAAAAAAGACATGGTTCAAAATGTCATCATCCACCTCACAAAACACGCAATTATTTAAATCAATACCAGTCTTAAAAATTCCTTTGTCGGTTATTTTCCATTAAAAATTTTAATCCTCTTTTGCTTTGGGAGGAGACTGAAATGACACATAATTCTTCTCTACAGTATGACCCTTATCCATCGTAAATTGTTTCAAAATATACATCCATTTACCGTCATTTTCAGACTATAAGCCGCTACTTTTCTCATTTTGAATCCTGTAGCTTATAGTCCAGTGCGGCTTATTTGTTGATTTGTTTGGGTTAATTGGTAACACTTTATTTGACAGCGCTGTCATAAGACCGTCATAATTATAGTATGGCAACTTTCATGGGCGTGACTGAATGCTTATGACAGATGTTATTAAGTGTCATCAGGCAAATTATATCACTAACTCCATTTATGTCCAGCTCAGATCTTTTACATCCATTCAAAAGTGAGATAATTTGCCTGATAACACTAAATGACATCTGTTATAAGCATTCAATAATGCTCATGACTTTGGCACCACTGTCAAATAAAGTGTTACCAAATACCATAACTAGCGATGAATGTAACAACTGGAACAGTAAGAAATAATTAGCACAGAACATGAATTTTAACTGTCATTTACATCTGTAGCGCTGCAATTCATGCTCGGAGGCATGTTGGACCACAACAGTCTTGACAGCAGGTGGCAGCAGAGGATGACTGTCTCCTGCAAGGGAGCTGTGATGGTCAAATGAAGCTTCTTGGAGCAATGAAGCTTTGCAGCTAATTGGTACAAAGCTTCATGGTGGTTAATTTGGTCTTATGACAGTTTTATGATGCCACTGTCAAATTATTAAGTGAATTATTTTCATTATGTTCAGATTTACTTCCATCCCTTTTCACTTGCTGATTGTGCCCATGTTTGATTGGCTGATGACTTGACCCCCCGCCCCCTCCTCCAGCTACACAGACGCACGTCAACCCACCGCCAGAAATACAACGTGCCGCCTCCTCCACCCCCTTTGAAGAGGAGGGATATTAGATTTTTTTTCAGCCACCACAAGCTACTGTAAGTAATGTAAAAAGAAGTCAATGTTTATGCTACTAAAAGTCCGACCTGCATCAGAGTTAGCATAGCATAAATTTGTGTGAACTTGCTAACTTGCAAAACTACTGCGGTCAAGCCAACCTCCACAAGGAACAACAAGCCAAGCTAGCCGTCCCTCATTTGGATCATTGTTTGCATTATGTGCATTTCCGTAATGCAACACGGTCGCAAGAATAGGTCCACTTCAGAGGGACACTGACATGTATGGAGGACCAGGAGTGCAAAAATTCAATAAATAAATACACGATTAAATAAATATTTAAAAGTGTCATTAAAATGCTTTTATTTCAATATTTATTTATTTATTTCAATATTTATTTCAATTTTTTTTTATTTCAATTTATATTTATTTATTTCTATTTTTATTTATTTATTTCCATTTATATGTATTTATTTCAATTTTTATTTATTTATTTCGATTTATATTTATTTATTTCGATTTATATTTATTTATTTCATTTTATATTTATTTATTTCGATTTTTATCTATTTAAATTTATATTTATTTATTTCAAAATGTATTTCGATTTTTATTCATTTATTTCAACTTTTATTTATTTATTTCAATTTTTATTTATTTATTTCATCATTTATTTATTTATTTCAATTTTTATTTATTTATTTCAATTTTTATTTATTTATTTCATCATTTATTTATTTATTTCAACATTTATTTATTTCACTTTTTATTTATTTCATTCTTGCACTCTTGGAGGACCAAGAGTGCAAAAATTCAATAGATAAATACACAATTAAATAAATAATTAAAAGTGTCATTAAAATGCTTTTATTTCAATATTTATTTATTTATTTCAATATTTATTTCAATATTTATTTATTTCAATTTATATTTATTTATTTCGATTTATATTTATTTATTTCAATTTTTAATTATTTATTTCAATTTATATTTATTTATTTCGATTCATATTTATTTATTTCAATTTTTATTTATTTATTTCAATATATATTTATTTATTTCAAAATTTATTTCGATTCTTATTTATTTATTTCAATTTTTATTCTTTTATTTCAACTTTTACTTATTTATTTCAATTTTTATTTATGTATTTCATTTTATATTTATTTATTTCAAAATGTATTTCAATTTTTATTTATTTATTTCAATTTTTATTCATTTATTTCAATTTTTATTTATTTATTAAAATTTTTATTTATTTATTTATTTCATCATTTATTTATTTATTTCAACATTTATTTATTTCACTTTTTATTTATTTCATTCTTGCACTCTTGTTTCCCGTGTGGCCGCATGAAATAATTTTATCTGTCACTGGCTCATCAAACTCGGTGGGCGGGCGTGAACTAGGCGGGGTTTGAGTTGGTCGAGTAATAAGAGATTGCTTCGTCCCATTTCTTCCCAACATGGCGGCATTTTCTGAGATTTTGCATGAGCTCTCTTGGGACATGTTAGATTTCTCAGAACAAATTGAAGCAGGAGATTTGGACCCTGAGTACGTGTCCTACAAAACAGAGCAATTAATTAACGTTATTGGCATCATCTCAGCTCTGTCAGATCAAGATGTTGATCGAGTGTTCGATAGTTTAGAACTGCCTGTTCTGCCAAAATATCCTACATCGGCGAAACGTCTACATTAGTCGAATTTGACACCTAAAGTACTACCGTGCGCTCTAAACTTGTTTTGTTTAGATGCATACAGGAATAAGGTACTAAAAAAATGCCTGCAGAAAATACTTAAATGTAGTTATATCAAATAAGGACGGTTTAAACATGCTACGAGACTAATGTGGTCAACTGCTTCAAAGCTAACACAAAAAAACACAATGGTTAAAAGTATGAGAGGGTAATACATGCAAAAAGTATCTTTGCGGCTGTGAAAAGGTTCTAAATAACTAAATAAAAACAAAAATAGTGAGTAATCGCCGCCTCTAACCGATGTGCGCATGCGTGTGAATGCATGCGCAAGCGCCCTGAGCATTGTGTACGACGTTTCGCCGCGTAGTAAGGAATGGCCGAACACTGCGGTCAAGCCAGCCTCCACTCGTAAAAACGAAGTCAAACCAGCCGCCCCTCATTTGGATTATTGTTTGCATTATGTGCATTACGGTAATGCAATGCGCTGGCTTCAGAATGCAATGAGGTGGCTTCAGAGCGCAAGTCCCTTTATTAAATATATGGGGGAAAAACGGTGACCTATTCGACAACGGGTCCACTTTAGAGAGACACTGGAGCACCCCTAGACCCAAACTAAATCATTATCATGTAAAAATGATGTCGGAGTTCAGAGTAAAACTACTTAGAAAACTGCTAGTTATTTCTGTCATTTAGCTTTATTTCAAAACTTGATAAAAAAAAAAAATAATAATAATAATAAAATCTGGTAATTATCCAAGGACCGTTCCACTTCTGAGTTATACTAGAGTTTCTCGTATGCAGACATCAGCCCGTTTAAAGGCGCTGGCCCGCGCGATGTAGAAGCCACAGACTGGACTCCACCATGGGCTGCTGGTGGAGTTCTCCTCAGAGTGTCCTCAATTAAATTTGCTGCCTCTCTGAGCAGCTCCGGACACATTTTGGACATATGTATGTTTTGCTTGGACAACACTTGCGTCAAAGCCTACTACCGCTACACTGACCACGCTCGTGACGCTACTAATCTTCGTCGTCTTTGTGATTTTGAGGGAGCAATTATTTTTCAGATTGTACGGATCTACACTGCCACCTTATGTTGTTGTCACCTACGTCATCACGACCACCTGCGCCGCCATCTTTCGTGTATCTCAATGATCTGTGGCCTATACTACGAAGCCGGTTTTCTGGCTTAGCAGGGTAACTTCGAGAGTAACTTTATCACGTGCGACGTAAGTTCGCGGCTATGCGAGACTACGAAAGGTGGATATGTTGGAACCGAGAAGTGTTGCCATGGCAACACACGCCACACGCCAAACCTGGTCGTGTCAGAGTTAGATCTTGCTTAACATCAGGATTCCAATTAACCACGCTCTATTTAAACAGCACTCTTCCGCGGACGTGTCCTCCTGACAATGACAGCATACTTGGACGACCCATACGACATTGGCGCGCGGATTGTGAGGGGCTCTCTCCGGAGGGCACGGGTATTTCGGGACCGCCAGAATCCGCTGGCGTACCCGGAAGATGTTCTCCATGAAAGATATAGATTTTCAGCTGAGGGAATTCTTTACCTGTGCCAACTGATCTAGGCAGACGTCACTAATGTAACCCGCCGAGTCAGGCCCTCACAACCGCGCAGATTGTGTGTGCCTGTCCGTGCGCTCTTTCGCCAGGGACAATATATGTATTCCATCGGTGATGCTGAATATCTGCGTAAGAACACTGTATGCCGTGCGATTCGGAGTGGGGTATGGAAACGCTTCAAATTGATGCATTTATAATAATCATAGAAATATGTAGACTATTTAAACATTGAGAAAACTTGCGTTTTTTTCTGCCAACTGGAGGAGATGAAATTAAATGTCAAATCCACTGATAGGACAGACGCACAAATATAAAAGATATAAATGTTTATTGAATATGCATCTTACAGTCTTGTTTAACTGTGAAAAATCGTTACAAAAGACGGGCTTTTATTTACGCAACAACGCATGGCATCTCCGCATTTCCTTCTTCTCCTGAGTCCTCACAAATATAACTTTTTTTTTGGGGGGTTGTTGGGCTCGGGCCTGCAAATCAAGTTTATTGATCGGACTCGGGTCGGGTCGGGCTGGATTTTTTAGGCCCAAACTAAAAAAAAGAACATACGTATTCGTACAGTCAAGGGGACTAAACATACAATCATCCTGTTTCGTGTGGTGATGCGTGACAATTATTTCTTACTGTTAATGTACCAAATCTTATTGTATTGTCCTGACAGCAGGCTTTATTTCTTTTCATGGACATAAGTAAACTGGCATATTGACGCATTCACAAATCAAACGATCTGTAAATTCGCTGTCAACAGACCCGTTGCGCTCTACTCGCCGAAGCGGTGTTGGATTTCGCGGTGAGGGTGGATTTTAATTCCTCATAATTCCGCATGATCATCGCGCATTCCTCCTCCGTGAAGTAAGGTGCCCGTGCCATCGTCACAAGTAGTGTTTGACTCTGGTCACCGCCCCCTTTTATGTGAACGCGCAGTAACTCTGACTGGGTTGACACACGTTCGACTAATCAACCTCATAATCAGCGTCGTAGTACCGATTCACCACAAACTAGACAACCAGGTTTTGTCAACTCCGGTTACCCGATGGTAAACTGGATTACTTCTGGGGAGGTTGAACTCGGTTCATAGTATAGGCCACTGGACTACATCCGCCCCGGTCACGTTTTTTTTGTTGACAATTTTGCGGGTAAGCAGCCACGCGAATGTCACATCAAAATGGGAAAAAGCCAGAAGAACGACAAGACTCCTTATGTGGAGAAGCTTGAAAAGGAAGCGAGAGATCGGTATTTGTCAGTTATGGTGCCTCTGCTGTGGTCTGGAGACCAAAGATGACATGGTTGCGTGTGATAATGAGATCTGCCCCATTATTATTTAACCTGTGTTGGTCTACACCGCGTGAAACAGATAAAGACGTGTTGGTTCTGCTCTCTGTGCTCCACTTAAGTTAGTGGTGGTTGGTAGTTTGTGATTTGTTTTAACTGACAATTTGGCAAAATTAAAAGCAGTGTTGTTAATCTTACTGAAAAAAAGTAATTAATTATAGTTACAAATTACTTCTCCCAAAAAGTAATTGCGTTAGTAACTCAATTACCTGAATGTAAGAGTAATTAGTTACTTGGCAAAGTAATTGGTGATAATTACTTTTTTTTTTTTTCCTCAAAAAAAAAAAAAAAAAAAAAAAACATTGGCCACATTATGTGAAGTTTTTTGTGAAGGTATTTGGTAAAATTGGCCCGAGCCCAATTCTTTACCCTAATTTACCCTTTACCCTGAATCAACTGTTAAAAGTTGTTAAAATTGCTCCCATTATTGCATTAGTTCCCTTCTCTCTACTTTCGACATATGAAAGTTTTAAAACTGTTTCATCATTTAAAGATAGATTCAAGTCAAGATTTTGCCGATTTAGAAGTATTTTAGATAAAAAGTTACTTGGGTTCGCTAGGAAGGTTCTCTACAACAGAGCCGTCCTAAAAAGTACTGCTTTAAGATGGCGCTGTCTACTAACGCATTTAGTGCCATGTCTGTCATTTTGCATCTAGTTTTATCTATATACAGTATATGTGATATCTACCATGTCTACCATATCTACCATAACATGCGGGCGTAGTTTGTAGGCTATCGGCTACAACATGTATTATTGGAGCTACCTAGCATCGCGTTTGCTCGGCGTCACAACTTTCTAGCCTCCTCCCCACTCCTGCTCTGCTCTGTCGTCTCGGTGAGTCCATCTCCCTCAGACTTTTCGACCAATATAGTAACGCATAGTAACGCATGCCTTTCCGTCCTAAGTAACGGTAACGGCATTGCCAAGATGAGAAAAGTAATTAATTAGATTACCCACTACTGAAAAAAATAACGCCGTTAGTAACGCCGTTATATTGTAACGCCGTTATTAACAACACTGATTAAAAGTACCTGGCCAAAGTAGTTAACTGTCGTCCTTTGTATATACATTATTATGCGTGTGTGTGTATATATATATATACATATATATTAGGGCTGTCAAAATTATCGCGTTAACGCGCGGTAATTAATTTTTTAAATTAATCACGTTAAAATATTTAACGCAATTAACGCACATGTCCCGCTCAGACAGTATTCTGCCTTTTGGTAAGTTTTACAGCAGGCTTTTTGTGCTGTCTAACAGCGAACTCTTGTGGTCGCTTTGCGACATGGTTTATTTTTTTTCTTGCCAGTTCAATATGACTGCACGACGTCTCGGGCTGACGCCTACGTTGTAATGTTGTGCTTATATGATCCTTGGACAAGATTTGTCCGTAAGTATGGTTGTTGTAAAAAATGTACATATTATGTTAGTAAGCGAAATGTTATATTTTTTGTATGAGACGCTTTTTGTTTATGTTTAGTGAACCTGTATAGCGTGCTAAGCTAACGTTGTTGCTAATGCAATGTTTGTGTACTTTTTGTTGTTGTAGTTTTACGACGGTCTAAAGAGGACAATGGTTTGAGGCTATTTTATTAATAAATCAGATGAAAAAGGGAGAAGTCTGATTATTAAGGCGTCGTTCACTAGCTGTCTAGCTTTGGAAAAAGTCGACGCTTCGGAGTGAGGACAGCATAGACAGATTTAAATGACAGTAGAGTGAAATGCCCACTACAGTCCTTATGTACCGTATGTTGAATGTACAGTGGGGAGAACAAGTATTTGGGGAATGGGAAAACCCATTGGCAGTGTATCAAATACTTGTTCTCCCCACTGTATATATCCATCTTGTGTCTTATCTTTCCATTCCAACAATTTATTTTACAGAATATATATATAATTTACAGAAAAATATGGCATATTTTATAGATGGTTTGAATTGCGATTAATTGCGATTAATTACGATTAATTAATTTTTAAGCTGTAATTAACTCGATTAAAAATTTTAATCGTTTGACAGCCCTAATATATATATATATATACAGTGCCTTGCAAAAGTATTCGGCCCCCTTGAACCTTGCAACCGTTCGCCACATTTCAGGCTTCAAACATAAAGATATAAAATTAATATTTTTTGTCAAGAATCAACAACAAGTGGGACACAATCGTGAAGTGGAACAAAATTTATTGGATAATTTAAACTTTTTTAACAAATAAAAAACTGAAAAGTGGGGCGTGCAATATTATTCGGCCCCCTTGCGTTAATACTTTGTAGCGCCACCTTTTGCTCCAATTACAGCTGCAAGTCGCTTGGGGTATGTTTCTATCAGTTTTGCACATCGAGAGACTGACATTCTTGCCCATTCTTCCTTGCAAAACAGCTCGAGCTCAGTGTAGCTGCCATTACGGCAGAATAAAGAAATAAATAATTGACTCTTTGATCTGGGGGTGTAATGTTAAGTATTTAGTTTCTTTGATATGGGGTGGGAACTAAAGTTCACTGCCGCGAGTTGACAGGGGCACTATTAAGCGTTACATCGGCTTATTATCTGATGAACACTATACTAGAGTACAGACAACTTTTCAGTACCTCTGATCAAGATCAACAAGGAAACATCTCAAGTGCATAGTGCATCGAAGAATTGAAGCTGAATTAATTTCCTCTGGAGTAAGCGGCCAATGAGGTAATTTAGTTTGTGTTATTTGTTAGTTTGCTTTAATTGACTTAGTTTCTGTTAGTGTAGTTATGTATTCATGTTGTTTTATGTTTCTGTGTGAATATAATTTGACTTCATGTATATATTTATCTGTGCTGTATGAAAATGATCTGACTTAATGTATATATTTGTCTGAACTGACTTTATGTATATTTTTATCTGTATTGTTCAGTTCTCACGGCATTGTCACGCCATTGTCAAGGCATTGTCACCGCATTGTCAAGACAATTCAAGGCATTGTCAAGGCAAATCAAGTTCTGTGATTAAAGCCCGTAAAAGAGAAACAGCTTGGTTCGTCATTTCGACTCGAGAGGGAATTACACTCAGTGAGGTTGGATTGAGAGTGTTTGTGAACAGCAGTCTTCAGCTCTTTCCACAGATTTTCGATTGGATTCAGGTCTGGACTTTGACTTGGCCATTCTAACACCAGGATACGTTTATTTTTGAACCATTCCATTTTAGATTTGGCTTTATGTTTTGGATCATTGTCCTGTTGGAAGATAAATCTCCGTCCCAGTCTCAGGTCTTGTGCAGATACCAACAGGTTCTCTTCCAGAATGTTCCTGTATTTGGCTGCATCCATCTTCCTGTCAATTTTAACCATCTTCCCTGTCCCTGCTGAAGAAAAGCAGGCCCAAACCATGATGCTACCACCACCATGTTTGACAGTGGGGATGGTGTGTTCAGGGTGATGAGCTGTGTTGCTTTTACGCCAAACATATCGTTTTCCATTGTGGCCAAAAAGTTCAATTTTGGTTTCATCTGACCAGAGCACCTTCTTCCACGTTTGGTGTGTCTCCCAGGTGGCTTGTGGCAAACTTTAAACGAGACTTTTTATGGATATCTTTGAGAAATGGCTTTCTTCTTGCCACTCTTCCATAAAGGCCAGATTTGTGCAGTGTACGACTGATTGTTGTCCTATGGACAGACTCTCCCACCTCAGCTGTAGATCTCTGCAGTTCATCCAGAGTGATCATGGGCCTCTTGGCTGCATCTCTGATCAGTTTTCTCCTTGTTTGAGAAGAAAGTTTGGAAGGACGGCCGGGTCTTGGTAGATTTGCAGTGGTCTGATGCTCCTTCCATTTCAATATGATGGCTTGCACAGTGCTCCTTGAGATGTTTAAAGCTTGGGAAATCTTTTTGTATCCAAATCCGGCTTTAAACTTCTCCACAACAGTATCTCGGACCCGCCTGGTGTGTTCCTTGGTTTTCATAATGCTCTCTGCACTTTAAACAGAACCCTGAGACTATCACAAAGCAGGTGCATTTATACGGAGACTTGATTACACACAGGGGGATTCTATTTATCATCATCGGTCATTTAGGACAACATTGGATCATTCAGAGATCCTCACTGAACTTCTGGAGTGAGTTTGCTGCACTGAAAGTAAAGGGGCCGAATAATATTGCACGCCCCACTTTTCAGTTTTTTATTTGTTAAAAAAGTTTAAATTATCCAATAAATGTTGTTCCACTTCACGATTGTGTCCCACTTGTTGTTGATTCTTGACAAAAAAAAATTACATTTCATATCTTTATGTTTGAAGCCTGAAATGTGGCGAAAGGTTGCAAGATTCAAGGGGGCCGAATTCTTTTGCAAGGCACTGTATATATAATACAGTATTGACACATGCTGTACTTACAAAGAATAGGATTCAAGATGACTTAATATTTTTTATTAAATACAATCAAGTTACAACAAAATACAAAATATCAATAACAGCTAAGTTTGAAAGGCTGAAACGGTTAGCGTAATAAATGTTATAACAGTACAAACTACACAACAGTTGGGCAAAGGTTTGTAAGGGCACCGCATACATAAACAATCTTATCCAACAATGTGCAATCTTCGCCGTCACATGGCAGAACCAAGTTAATAGTTCCTGTTGGATCTTATACTTCTGGCAAAGATTACCAATTACCCGTTCAACATGGATCCTCAAATGTGCTATCTTCCTAGTCTCCTCCACATCTCTACCAGCTAACTGACAGCGACCTTTTGTGAACGCAGGGAGTTTGACCTCTGCACATAACATACCCACATGTTCTTGAATATCAAAGCCTCTGTCAGTCAAGACAATGTCCCCGGGCAAAAAGTTATTAAAAAAAGCACTGTTCAAGGTGATATGTTTGTCACTTGTGCGACCACCCCAACCTTTTGACATCAAACAAATTCCCCCCTTTCGTGTGATTCCAGTTAGGTATTTCATGGTGTAGTTATGCTTGTAACTAGAAAACATTTGCGCTTGCGCCTTAAGATTTGATGGTTTCTCTGTAAAAATTTCAAAAAACTCAATAATCACTGCAACTCTGCGTCTGAAGAACTCAACAAACTCGTGAGGCATTGTTTTATAGAGTGTTTCTCTGTTGGGCCAAACAATTGCTCGTCTCAAGTTAGCATGTAAAAAGGGCACCATGCCACTGAACACTCAATACACAGTCTTACGGGAAACATGGAATATGTGTGCAATGTGTAGTGTAGGCAGGTCCAAACGCAGGCGCATGAAGGTCAGAAGGAGCATCTAAAGGGCGCTGACGGCTCCTCCTGTAGCTCACCAACGTCTTCCTCCATCCTGAATTTCTCACGCCTACTTCGCCTAGAAGAGCGGTCCACGTTGGTGGGCTGAACACATGTGTGTCCCAGGCGTAAGGATGGTGCCCAGTCAGGGTCTGCCTCATTTATTTCATATGCTGGTTTTCCTGAAATTATAAAAGTCGTATCAGTCATACAACAGGTTAACATTAGTAACTTAAAATGGATTTTAAAGCTTTGTAGTGTGTCTAAACTGGTGGGACCTGCCCTCATATGGCACTGATTTGTATGCAACAGACTTAAAAAAATTTTTTTTTTTAAAGTTTAACTGATCATTAGGCATAACAAACAAGCAGAAGATTCTTCTGGTGATTTAGTAGATCTGTAGTCTCCTCCACAGAGTGCTTGGTCAAGCATATCAGTAGCCTAAGCGGGAGGTAAATATCGCATTTTTTTCTAACACATCTCCCATACTTATAATCATTCATTGTGTGCTGTTACATCTTCATTACTACCCTTACTTTGTTACCTTTGAACTGTTTTTTTTTTTTTGTGTACTAGTACCATACGATGAACGCCTGTTGCTTATGCACAGTTAGCCAGTAGGGCTACAGTTAGCCTCTCTTAGACACTGGCGTGGTCAGCCAAAGTAAACAACACAACCACATGCCATAAGCGTTTAAATGCAGTCAGTATCAGCATCCGAAGAACATTAACACTTCCAGTTACTTACCTTTATGGAAATGTCGGGAACAGACCGACATGTTTTCAGTTGATGAATAAAAAGTGATGGCCTTTCTTCTCACCGCTGCAACCATTCGAAGCCTCTTGGTCAACTCATCTGAGTTCCATATCTTCTCTTCCAGGCGGGAATGCTAAAAAAAAAAAAAAACTATCCCATCCTTTTTGCATTCGTTTCTATCATGGGACCTAGAATGGCAGTCTTTCACACAACACGAGTGTACCATTTTCAGATTACCACGCAGAATGGATGCCTAGCAAAGGATCACGTCGCGGGCTTGTTGTTGTTTTGCAATACACGAAAACCCACAATGCATTGCGCCAGAAACGTCACGAGACAAGAACCGACTCAGGCGTCAATCTATTATCTGAGATCGACTAGTTAAGACTTGCTTTGCTGAGCAACCAATCAGACGTTAGAAACTTTGACGAGCAAACGTGACAGATAAAATTATTGCATAGTTGCACCTCCAGAGGAACAAGAGTGCAAGAATGAAATAAATAAAAAGTGAAATAAATAAAAGTTGAAATAAATAAATAAATGATGAAATAAATAAATAAAATTTTAAATAAATAAATGAAAACTGAAATAAATAAAAATTGAAATAAATAAATAAAACTTGAAATATATGAATAAAAATTGAAATAAATAAATAAAAATCGAAATAAAATTTGAAATAAATAAAAATCGAAACAAATAAATATAAATCGAAATAAATAAATACAAATTGAAATAAATAAATATAAATCGAAATAAATAAATAAAAATTGAAATAAATAAATATAAATTGAAATAAATAAATAAAAATTGAAATAAATATTGAAATAAATAAATGAATAAATAAAAATTGAAATAAATATTGAAATTAATAAATAAATATTGAAATAAAAGCATTTTAATGACACTTTTAATTATTTATTTAATTGTGTATTTATTTATTGAATTTTTGCACTCCTGGTCCCTCCATAGACATGAACATGAATTGACATGAAAAAAAATCTGTGAAATGAAATCACTAGGGCTTTCAAACTATTAAAATTTTTAATCAAGTTAATCACAGTTTAAAAATTAATCATAATTAATTGCAATTCAAACCATCTCTAAAATATGCCATATTTTTTCTGTAAATTATTGTTGGAATGGAAAGATAAGACACAAGATGGATAAATACTAGTACATTCAACATACTGTACATAAGTACTGTCTTTGTTTATTATAACAATAAATCCACACGATGGCATTAACAGTATTAACATTCTTTCTGTTAAAGAGATCCATGGATAGAAAGACTTGTAGTTCGTAAAAAGATAAAAAGATGTTAGTACAAGTTATAGTAAGTTTATATTAAACCCCTCTTAATGTTTTCGTTTTAATAAAATTTGCAAAATTTTCAATTAAATAATAAACTAGTTGCTCGCCATTGTTGACGTCGCTGAGCAGTGACGTCACATTGGCTCCCTGCCGTTCTTCCACAGTGTCTTCAACTATGTAAGGTAGTGATTGAAATACACCAAAAGGTGTCAATGGCGAGTTTTAAATTACTTAGAAATCAAGCCAATGAGTGTGTTTTGTACCTTGACTAACACCGTAGTTCCTTGTTTACTGGTCTATATATTGTACACGGTCATTTGAGAGCTGGCTTCACAACGTACGAGACCTCTGATAATTTGTATATTGTGACTAAATATTGTCATCCAGTGTATTTGTTGAGCTAAACGAAATGTTTGAATAGAGTTTGACCAAAGTCTGAGTAAGTTTTATGTGTATTTGCATAGCTATTTTGATTGGGAATGAACATTATATTTTTTTAGAGTTAGGAATATTATTTTTGTTGTGCTTTCACTAAATGATACTTATGTTTGTTGTGAAGGAGTTGCCGAAGCTTACGCCAATAAACGGCGAGGTCCAATGAAAGCCTGTGTCCACTCGCCCTTTCTCTGCCTCTTAGCTCTCAAAGTGCAAAAAACAGCGTTATTGTAATCTGTTTGAGGCGATGCATGAGCAGGTCATTCCGCGCATGCTTTAAATGTGTCAAATATTTTAACAAGGATAATTTAAAAAATTAATTAACGCCCGTTACCGCGATAAAATTGACAGCACTTGAAATCACACATCAGAATATGATGAGAATAATTTGGTTTTCTTTTCTTTAGTTTTATTCCCCCAAATCACTTTAATAATATAAATCTTTAGAGTCTAGGGGTGCTTCAGTGTCCCCCAGAAGTGGACCTATTCTTGGATAGCTCACCATTTTTTTAAATAATGGGACTTGCACTTCAAAATGTTTCTTTAGTAGTTTTTGAAAACAAAGGTTTGAATTGAACATATCACGTGAACCAATTCACATAAGTTTAAAAAAGTATATGTCAATATAGATTTATTGTGCTTTGATCATTTAATCTATCAAATAATTAAGTTCATATTCGTGAGAAATGTGGCCGTGACCCCCGTTTAACCCATTCACTCCCAGCCAGTTTCACCGGTGCAACCCCCTTCGCTCCCAGCCGTTTTACTGGATTTTGACTGATTTTGCAAGGCCCACAGAAAATTCAGTTCTATTGTTATATAAACATGGAACCCATCAAAAGAAAGATTATACTATCTTCTTTCAGCAGGAAAAAAGTAAGTTCCTATCTTTTTCCATTCTTGAGAAATCAGTCTTAGAAAATAGCTTAGTTTGAGCAATTTTCCCATTTCTGATGAAAAAACAGAGAAATTGATTTTTTGGTGAAAGCATACATTTCAAACATAACTTTGACTTTAACACAGCTATTTTTTGCTTTAGTTACATCCCAAACATCTGAATAATGTTTTCCTTTTACAAAATAACAAATACAACATAAAGCTTTTGATAGCAAAGTAACAATTTATTTACACATAACTATCTGAGAAATGACGTTGTTGTGGCCGTGACAGCCGAGTAAACTTTTCCCTCATCGCCGCCTGTCTCATGAAGATGGATTTTTTTGAGTCTCTGCGGGGTCTGCTCGGTGAGCAGCACGGACTCAAAGGCATTGTCCGCTGCACTGGTGGTCCCAGTCGTTCTGCTCGGTCGTCCAGCGTCTGGCATCCTGGGTGTCCTCTAGGTTGTTCTGCTCGGTCGTCCGCCGCCTAGCATCCTGGTCGCCATTCGGTCATCTTGATTGCGGCCTGGCCGTTCATTGCCGTTGAATCAGGTTGCGGGTCTTACTAAATGTGCTACTGCCCTCCAGTGGCCAGTTTTATTGCTTTAAAATGGATTCTCAGCTTTGTGCTTTGGAGTTAAATTGGATCAGAACCCAGAGATGTCTCTTGTAAAAAAAAAAAAAAACATAAAAAGATTGATAAATATAAAGACGTACAGTATAAATACGTTCATGGGGTACTGAAAATTTTTTTAAAAGAATGCATTTATACATTTTTGGGAGCAAATGAGCTAATAATCTGTTTGGTCTTATTAATGTCCCAAAAAGTGTACATGCAGGTTATGCTGTTATATCGTCCCTACATATGTTGAGACCAAACCTACACCCTTGCCTGCAACGTATGTCAAAAATCTTCCCGGAATTTAAGACAACACTCACCGTGCTAATGTGAACGCTATGCTAATGCTACAAGTTACATTTAGTGTGTGATGATCACTCAGCACATACCTTTTAAAGCACAGGTGACACCTGTGTTTTAAAGGCTAAAACAACATGGCATATCTAGCCAAGACAAGAAAAAAAAAACTTACCAAGCAGCTAGGGTTGCCACCTTTCATAAATAAGAAAAACGGGACGCCCCCCTCGCGCCCAAAGCTGTACAGGCAGAGAAAAAAAAGGGACATCCCAACAACTCCTAAAATGCATAGAAATGTATCTATTCATTTATATTCCGTATTAGTTCAATACAGAACGCAACATTTAATTTCGAATTTCGGATTGTTCCTTATTTCAAGGGACAGGTGGCAACCCTACAGGCAGCACCTGAAACATGTGCTTCACAAAAAGTGGGCACACACTTACTCACCGAACGGTGAGTAAGCGTGTGCATGAGTGACACGACCAAACCCTGCGAAGATAAGTGATATTTACTCATACGATGAGAAAATGCCACACATTGTTAACTTATGATGGAAACTATGGCGAATTTTCATCTCGTTCTAATCAGATGACAACTGGCATCTGTCTTGTTTTCTTCTCAAGACACGTTTTTAGAATGTATCGTCATGAAAAAATTGTTTGTTGACGAAATTTTTATGTTATTGTCATCATTGACGAAAACAACAGTGGTTCCTTTTTTTTTTTTTTTTTTTTTTTTTTTTTGCAATTTTTTTCATGTCATTACTCGAAAGTGCGGATTTCAACCTCTCGCCCAGTTGTTATCTGGCACTGATACGTAACGTTGTCTTTGTAGGATGCCTTCGTGAATAAATCGAGGAAGCTGGGTGGCTTGCGATGATGTTTATTGTTTAGCCTTTGTGCATTTGCAGCATGGAGCAATAAGAGAAGGCAAAACGTCACGTGGGCAACAGAACAATCTTTTGAAAAAATCCACAACGACAAGTGGTTTGTAATAATGTGAGACCAGCGTGATCAGTGATTTTTGCAATTAACAAAAACAAAGTGTATAATTCCGACAAGAGCACAACAAAGAACAATCCTATTCATTAAAAAAAAAAAAGGAAAAAAACTAAACTATATTGCACTAATCACAAACTGACAAATGAACAGAGGTGGGTAGAGTAGCCAAAAATTTTACTCATGTAAGTGTAGCGTTCTAAATAATATTAGTCAAGTGAAAGTAGTCATCTAAAAATGCAAGTACACTAAAAAGTATTCGTTGAAAGGAATACTCACGTAATAAGTGAAATTGTGAGTAACTGCTTACAATGTATGATTTTTATTTGTTATCGTGTTGTGGTTTACTCAATCAAGTAAAAGGAAAAAGTATTGTGTGGTAAAACTACTTTAGGAAGTACATCTTTACCAAAAAGTTAATCAAGTAAATGTAACGCGTTACTACCCACCTATGCAAATGACTTACAGTACATTTTTTTCTGATACCCTGCAAACTACCTGTGCATTTGGAGCACAGGGCGATAACAGAAAGCAACACGTTACATCGTCAACAGTAAAAACACAGCACTGCCAAATGGCTTTGCTCATGGAGTGAACACAAAAGGTAAAATATCCAACAAATAAACAACAGCTTTGATATCACTTAATCACACCCCAACTCTAACTGAACAAAGCCAGTAAACTTAGATGAACATTTCTCAAATGAAATAACAAAGTTTTGCCCACAGACATCTGTGACATGATACCTTTTCAACGAATCTACAACCACTAGTGTTGCATATGTTCCAATAACCCAATTGCATCTGCAGTTACATGATTCTGCCAAAAGTAGTGCTGCTGCAATTAATGGATTGGGTCGAGTAATTCGAATAGGAAAAAAAGCTTCAAATTCAATTTAGCTGCTCCGATTATTCATTTAATAGACTGGTGTTGTAATGGTTTGTTTTGAAAGTGTTGCATTTAGTTTTAATGATTGGGGAGATACACTGCCCTCTAGTGGCAACAGTGAATATGACGTTGTCTAATATGGCAAGATTCAACAAAAGGCTAATAACGTATGCTTGTTTATGCATTCGTAATTTAGCTTAGAGGTACACTTAGCCTTTTTTATGTGGAAATATGTTTTTTGAACGATTTGTTGAGAGAATTGTACAAAAAATAAATAACATTAGCATTTTATATCATTTAAGCTAGCGGACTGTTGCTATGCCATTTAGGTTAATTCGGTCTACTAAATTGAAATATCAATTCCACTAATTAAATGCCAGTTGTTTTGTGTTATGCGTTTTATTGTCTAAATGTGTGCTGCTCATAGTTGTACATGTGTTTGTGTTACAGCTTTACAAAACAATGAAAATGTGGAAAAAGTGATAGAAGGAAACTTCAAAGAACCACAAATTGTCTTGTTTGCTGTCTGTTTAACTGAATAACGTCACATTTAGTGAGTGCAGAACAGGCGTAATAAAAGGTTTTTGTTGCTTTTTTCTTTTATGGCAAACGACATAGTATTTTTCACAAAATATTATTTGGTTGTACATAGATCCTCATTTTTTAAAATGCTTTTTGCGGCTATGCTCACGTATATTTTTTTTGTTTGTTTTACATCCAGAATTATTCTGTGACACATTAAATCTTTGTTGTCCGTTTAGTCAATTAATCGAACTTATTAATTGATAGATTAATCGATTACTTAAATAATCGATAGTTGCATCCCTAGCCATAATATGACATTTTTACTCAATTTGACAGGATTTTAATAAACACTTTTTAACTATTGTTACAGTTAGTAGATCTGATCATTTTACTCATTTTTTTTTCACTAAAGCTCCATGGACGGGTGATGTTTCATTTCGGTATATTTTACAAATCGTCATTCGATAAGTTTTGTGTCGTTTTTGGCCTAATATGCTCATGTAATAGGTTGGAGTACCATTTTTCTTTGCGCGCTCGAAGACCATACTGCTTTAGACTTTTTAAGACAGCATCCAGGTTGCGAAGATGCTCCTCGTCATTGGCACCGGTACAGAGAATGTCATCCAAGTAACATTGTACTCCTAGCAATCCACTAAAATTTGATCCATAGCCCGTTGAAACAGAGAGGGAGCAGACGTGATGCCAGAAGGTAATCTGCAATATCTTAAAAGTCTCTTGTGTGTGATAACAGTCAAACACTCCCGTGATTCTTTGTCCAGTCCACCTGCATCTGCAGATAAGCCTGGTTAAGGTTAATTTTGATGAATTTTTGACCCCCGTTCAGCCCTGCAAACAAATCATCGATCAATGGAAGCGGGTACTGCGCCACACAAAGCACCGGATTCAAAGTCACTTTAAAATCTCCACATGTGCGAATTCCGCCTTTCTTTTTCGGAACCGGAAAAATTGGTGTCGCCAATTCGCTGGTGGCAACTGGTTCCAAAACACCACTTTTGACTAATGAATCCAGGTGCCTAATTGAATAAGGCATTGTCCTAGCCTTCATAAACACAGGTTTGCTTCCTGGTTTAATGTGCAATTTAACTGTAATGTCCTTGATGGTGCCCAATTCCTCACGGACCTCTTCATTCTTGTCCAGGATGACTTGTACTTGTGAAGAACCCTCTAACAGCTGCCGAACTTCCAGCCAATTTAAAAGAAGGGTATTAATCCACAGTTGTCCCATGTTGGAAGCAAAATTCCCTTTTGTGACATACACTGGAAGTTGGGCAGTTTGCTCATTGCATTGTACAGAATTGTCAGTCATTCCTTTCATGTGCACTTTGTGTCCAGAGTACGCTTTGAGGCCCACACAGTGTCTGATGGTTAATGGGAGGTGTCTCATACACTGTTTATAGACTTTGTAACCCTCTAACTTTGGTGTGACCCAGTACCAATCTGAGTTTCCGTCCACGCTCCTTACATGCACTGTGTGCACGTCACTGTCATCTTCGGAAGTAGAGGTATGATCACTCTCTAGTGCTTTGACATATCTCTTCTTTTCTTTTTGTCTGTGCTTTTTATATTCGCTTTATATTAGCATTTATTTTACATAAATATGTCGAATGTGCTGCTAGTCTTTAAGCCACTGTGGTGCCACCTTATCACCACAAAGAGCTTTTTACGTTGAAAATTGTGAATAAATGCGTAAATCCCTGAAATCTTTATAGATATGGACGTAAAACAGTCTCGAATCTTTGTTAAAAGAGCTTAGAACCGGGCAGTTAGCATTTACTTTACATAAATATGTCGAATGTGCTGCTAGTCTTTAACGCACTGTGGTGCCGCCTTATCACTACAAAGAGCTTTTTACGTTGAAAATTCTTGTGAATAAATGCTTAAATCCTTGAATTCTTTATAGATATGGATGTAAAACAGTCTCGATTCTTTGTTAAAAGAGCAAAGAACCGTGCAGTTAGGATTTATTTTACTCAAATATGTCGAATGTGCTGCTCGTCTTTATGCCACTGTAGCGCTGACTTATCACCACAAAAAGCTTTTTACGTTGAAAATTCTTGTGAATAAATGCTTAAATTCCTGAATTCTTTATAGTTATGAAATGCTTAAATTCCTGAATTCTTTATAGTTATGAATGTAAAACAGTCTTGATACTTGGTTGAAAGCAACGGGCAGTTAGCATTTATTTTATGTAAATATTGCGAATTATGATGCCAATGCCGTAGCGGTTAATTTCTCTTACTGATTTTTTTTTTATATTTCAAAATGCATGCATGGTACGAAAAATATAATGATTACCTTTAATCCTCGAACAAATCATTCCTGACACAATCCTTCCTGTTTGTATGCGGTACAGCTTCGTAGTTTTTCAACCTAAAGCGTTGGATCGCTGCATGTGTGTGAGAATAACTGCCACCGACTTCGACCGACTGAAGCAGCGTGTGGGACAACGGCCCCCAACTTAAAGGCATGGCGCAGTCTATGGGGATTGTGTCCCGTTAATATCATTGTGAAGTCTATGATGGCGGGCAAAGCAGTCCAGTACCTGATGTAAAACCCCAGTTTGCCTAGATTTAGCCAAAAATAAATAAATAAATAGGGCCCTGTATATCTTAACCTTCGCTGAACCCCTTAGACTTACTCCTCAAACCCAGGTTAAGAACCACTGCCCTAAAGCAGTTCTTTTTAATAATACAAAGCAACTTTGATGTTTTTAATATTTCCTGCGGAGGAACATTTCAGAAATTTGAATGGAAACCATTTTTATCAAAAGGGCTTTTCTGAAAGATGTTGATCGACCTCAATCGATTTGAATGGATCGTTGTTCAGATCAATGCATCGTTACACCCCTAATTATTACTCATGTAATGATTAGTATTTATTTATTTATGGCAATTTCAACATTGACTTGTTAAAACCCCAATTAATAAATGTTTAATTGTTGTTAAAATATATATTGTACGCGTTGCTAATGGTAACGGCTTCACGAAATACCTTTTTGTCTTTTTAGTATTACCTAATTTTTCGTTTTACACTGAAAATTAACTTATGTTTTTAAATCCCGAGTTTGTGAGTAGATCTTCGATTGTGTTTGAATAAACAAAAATTGGGGAGGTATTTAAATCGTTTTCCTTCTCCCTCCTTTTCAAGAATAACTTATTTTATTGTTAATAATGATAGACATTAATATTACTGCTATTTTTACAGCGACACTCTTGGTCTTTGTGACGAGTGCTTGACGTCAGTAAATACGTAGTGCAACAACGACATATACGTTTACTTTGAAGACATACCGGAAGTTGTTAACTTCCGTACGTATTTACCTTGACTGGAGACGATTGCCGATGTCGAAGTTGAGCCATCTTGTGTTTCTGGACAGGGTACGAGTGGTGGGAATATTTTTTATTTGGAACCTGTGTTCTCTTAAATTAACATAGTCTTTTGCTACATTGCCGCCTAGGCTGTAACTATGCGGAAGATGTGAGTTTGGTGGCTGTTTCCCTACTTTTAGGCCTACCGAAAACAGTGGCGCTAACGAGGAATAGCTACTATGCCAGGGGAAGAAATCTTTGGTTTTTTGGCCTCATCCGTACTCGGATTGTCGTTTCTCTGATAACACATAGCCACCACACAAGCGGAGAAACTTACGATTTATCACTCCGCTGTCAATGATTCGAACAATTTGTATACATAGTTGAACAGCAGCATTTTAGCTCCAGCTTGATAGCTTGCGAGCCATGGCGGACAGCGTTGGAGATGCGTCAACCGGCGATACGCTTGGCTCTGCTGTCACCGGACAAAGTGGCGGATCCTCTTCCCTGCAGACTTTGGCAAACTCTCTGACGGGCGGACCGCTAACAGCCACAACTGTTTTTGCTACGGAGGGCGACCAGAGTGCCCCGAGCCCTGAAGGGTCCGCAACAGAGGGTCTTGCAGCTCCTCAGACGGACTTTTGGAATTCGTTTGTCTTATCTCCACCTGTCGTGTCCGTATCCCCAAGCGTACACACCGCTTCGCCCCCTCAGGGTGTTGGGCAAGGGGTCGCAGGAGTGGCCGGACCGGGCCCCCTAACTCAAGTCTTCGCCGCTTCTTGGGACCCGACCCGTAGTACGGACTGGGACAACGAAAAGACTTCTCAGCCTGCTATTTTAAGGATAAAGAGGTAATCTACTTTTCAACAATTATCCGAAAGTTTTGAACGATGAGAGGAGAGCTGACTAATTGACGTGTCTTGCTTGTTAAAATATAATGAAGGACCAAGTGAAATATATAATTGCATCTTTAAAGTGCGTACGACAAGAGACAAAAAGTCTTAAATAGCAATATTATGTGAATTACAATCAAATTTTGAGACAATTTGACTAGATACAACAATTTGGCAAAGCTCATATGACGAGAAATTAGGCTTTTAATCTGCCAGTTAGCCACGTCTACCATTATAGGGCCCTCGCGTCCCCAAGAGGATGATGACGTCGGCAGGAGAATGGTTTCATGTTGCCTGGCACGGCCAGTCTGTTCTCCCTGTATTTTTCCAAACACTGTGAGAATAGTCTGGGACCCAGCCCGTTAACGGCCTCTCGAGAAAGAACAAAATCAACCGTCCAATCAGATTTGTTTATTTGCGTGACGTGTTCTTAACGAGCAACGTCACTCTTCCGCGACAGAAGTCGTCTCCACAACAACACAGATGGCGAACCGGAGAGCCGAGAATATGGTCCAATCCACGGTAAAATCAGTTTTAAATGACCAAAAACACATCGACACAAGTCATTGACAACAGTCTGTCTCGCGCTCGCCATGTTAAATAAACTCCACTCTCCCCATATGTGTACTTGCGCTCGTAAGTCATACGTCTCTTTACTAACGTCACGTTCGCCCGTCGCTGATTGGTCCACTCCGCTGTCTGTTTGCTGTGGCTTGTTCTACCCTGGAAATTTTATTCGCTGAATGGTGGCCAGACTCAATAGCTGGAACAGCGCATACCAGGCTAGGTTTCATCTGTTTTACTATTCAGCCCATTGAGGTGGAATTATTCAGAACGAGGAAAATGCGACAAAGAGAGCCGCAAAATGTCATTGTTTCAGTCTCTCTACGCCCAATATTTTTACAGGATATTCTTTTTATCCAAGTATTTTTCCCCAATAGCTAAATAAATCGTATGGTCATGACAAATAACCCTTGTGCTAAATGGAATATGAAATATTAAAAATGCATTTATTCAGTACGACTGGGCAAAATTACCCCATAATGGTCAAAACTGTCGACTACACCTTTACTCTCGCTCTTCCCGAACGATATTTTATGCCACCGTAGTTAGTCGGGCTTTTGTCATTTCCCTGCCCCCGGCTTCAGAGAATGTAAACAAACCAAGAGGCGTGACAGCTAGCCGATATGCAAACTCGAACCGAGTAATATTTCAAAGTTTTTAAGCGAAAAAATCACACATAACAAGCCCAGATCATTTCACATGGCAACAGGGTTGTTGATTGTCTTCGCTGATCGGCAACCACCCCGCAACCTCGCTGTATTCGCGCCCATTTATAACAGAAAGTTGCAATTTCTGATCAGGTGGAAAATTTGGCAGAACACCAGGCACACTAAGAGGGCAATAGGCAGAGTGTAGTGCTCTCCCGGCAAGGCGATGTACGACAAGCCTCAGGTCCTCAGCCGAGGGGACAAGGACCCACAAATGTCAGCCACAAAATGCAAGCCACCTCCGTATTAAAATGATCCCAGTATTTTACATAATACAAAACACGATGTTTACTCACTTCCTCGTAAGTCCAATGGTCCCACAGTAGTAGGGCTTGTTTTGGCCAATATCCGCCGGTGAATGGGAACCTTTTGAAACCCCAAAAAGGCTCACACGCCTCTCCCTGGTGCAGCAACATTTTTTGTGCAGCCATTTGACTGGCGTGATGCGAAAAATAAACGAAATAATTCGCAAATAATTTGTGAGACGCTGACCCGGGTGACGCCACATTCGCATTCGTCCTAAACCAGATAATGGAGCCGGAAATAACTATTTTCATGGCGCAGGATTAAAAAATTGAATATAGAAAACGATCACTTCCACAAACATCCAAGCGGTCCATTTCATTCAGGAGCATAAAACACCACGTGAAATATGAAATAAACATGCTTTAAGGTGTCATACGCACTTTAAATAAATACTTAATTGTGTTTTTGATGAATTGAAGTGTCATTAAATGTGTCATCAATTAAAATAGCTCATTTAATGTAAAAACAGAATTTTTATAATTATTTCATTGACACGTGTTGCAGCGTTTCATGTATTTATCTGTCAAAACTCCCCATCAAAGTCTGTGGGCGGGACTAAGTTTCCTCTAAGTTTAATTGACTGCTGTCGTCTGAAGTATTTCAAAACATGGCGGCGGATATATGTACTTCAACTCACTCTCGAGAGTTGGTCAGTAATTTTGATTACCGTAATTTTTGCTCTATAAGGCGCTCCTGACTATAAGCCGCCACCCACCAAATTTGGCACGAAAACGGTATTTGTTCATAGATAGACTGCACTGGACTATAAGCCGCAGCTGTCCTCACTGTATTATGGGATATTTACACCGAAAGCTATTCACCGCTAACACTTTATTAAACAGCGTCATCATGTGACTATCATAAAATCAAATGAACCACCATGAAGCTTTGCAGCCAAATGTTTCAAAGTGTCATCGCTTCAAGAAGCTTAAATTGGCTATCACTGCTCACTTGGGGGAGACAGTCAACCTCTGCTGCCACCTGCTGTCATCACTGTTGTCCAACATGCCTCTTAGCATTCATTGCAGTGCTATAGAGGTAAATAACTATCAGAACTCATGTTCTCGGCTAATTATTTCTTCAGTTACTGTTCCAGTTGTTTCATTAATTGCTAGTTATGGTATTTGGTAACACTTTATTTGACAGCGGCGCCATAATACTGTCATTAGACAATCAAAATTATGACACAACACTGTGGTGCCAATGTCATGAGCATTATTGAATGCTTATAACAGATGTAATTTAGTGTTATCTGGCAAATTATCTCACTTTTGAATGGATGTAAAAGATCCAAGCTGGACATAAATTGAGTTGGTGACATAATTTGCAGGATGACACTTAATCACATTTTTCATAAGCTTTCAGTAATGACCATGATAGTGTCATAATTAAGACGGTCTTATGACGCCGCTGTCAAATTAAGCGTGACCTATTTAACCCAAATAAATTAACAAATAAGCCGCACTGGACTACAAGCCGCAGGATTCAAAATGAAGGAGAAAAGTAGTGGTTTATAGTCCGAAAATTACGGTACTTGAAAGCGGGTCTTGCTCACAAGAACATGTGCCGAAGTCGAAGGCGTCCAGAACTGCAAGTAACTAACAATTATTTTAATCATTGATTAATTGGACGATTAATCAAACGATTAATCAAATCAATGAATAAATAACTTTTTTCACTTCGTTGTTTTAGGTATGTTGTAAGCAGGGGTGGGTAGAGTAGCCAAAGATTTTACTCAAGTAAGAGTAGCGTAACTTCAAAATATTACTCAAGTAAAAGTAGTCCAAAAAATGTACTCAAGTAAAAGTTAAAAAGTGCTTGGTGAAAAGAATACTCAAGTAATGAGTAACATTGTGAGTAACAGCTTATACTTTTGTTGGATTCTTTTTTTTTAAACAATGATATTTTTTTCTGAGCACAAAGTTATCTATGGACTGGTGTTATAATGATACTGTACAATAACCCATTACATAACCACATTAAGCCAAAGAAATACAAAAAAAAAAAAAAAACTTTAAATTCCGTCAAGAGAAAAAAAAATTACATAAATTAAGCATAATTTGTCCAAAGAGCATGAGAGCCCTCTGGTGGAGAAAATAATTCTTGGTTTGAGTAGTGAAGAGTAACTTCATAATTAGTGTTTTGAAATCAAAAGGATCAGGTCTCCGGTTTTCAGTGGTTAATCGGTGCCAAATAAAAACTGGGTAAGAGGTTAAAATCCGGGCTTTCGAGTCTTGTTGAGGGCAACGCTCTATATCAAATACCGGTACTTCATTTTTTACGGTTATTTAAAGACGCCACATGATTGAACAGGCTGGCTTGAAGATGGAACAGCAGGCTTGCGTCTGATTGGTATAATGGAGTCATTTAATTATTGTTGTGACGTCTCATTGGTGAAATCGATAGCTACCCCGGTAACACACCAGGCACGTCTTTACTATTGGTATCGCTGGGAAAATCAATAATACGTAGAATAAAGAGGAAAAATGGAAACTCTTGTGTAGCCCAAAGTAGCGAAGTACAGTGGGGGGGACAAGTATTTGATACACTGCCAATGGGAAAACCCACTGGCAGTGTATCAAATACTTGTGTATCAAATACTTGTTCTCCCCACTGTAAGTGTAGTGTTTTTTTTTTTTTCCCCCACAAATCTACTCAAAAGTAATAAGTAAACCGGTAGCTTTGTAAAACTACTCTTTGAAGTACATTTTTCTCAAAAAGTTACTCAAGTAAATGTAACAGTACATGTTACGCATTACTACCCATCTCTGGTTGTAACAAAGACAAAATGACTTACTATTTCCTTAAAAAATAATAATTGCAGCTTCCTGACTTAACTGTAGTCTACAGCTGTACTTTTTAAGTACATAAAAGTTGTTTAAATTTTTAATTGAAGTTCTAAACATAAAACTTGAAAAATATTTCTCAGTACACAAATAAGACAAGTCCTGTTCATTCAAAATCAATTCAAATTGTTGCTGATTGACAATTTTTGTCTTGTGGGCAAAATGCTGATATAAACTGTCAATTTTTTTCTTGTGGGCAAAATGCTGATATAAACTGTCAATGACTCATTTTCTTCAAACAAACTAATAGATGTCCCGAACACATATTTTTGCACCCGAGGCCGAGTCACCTGATTTTGAGAATCTGCCGATACCGAGTACCGTTCCGATAATGAAAAAAAAAAAAAGTTTTAAACATGTTACTGTCTCATCGTGCCGTCTTCATAACGTAAATGATTTTTAAACAAGAATAATGTAGAAAATGCTTGTCTTTATTAAATGCTCCATTGAGTGAGTCCACTCAAATCCACTCACGGCTTACTTACACAATGAGTTGCCACATCACACTTCTGCTGGTGTTTAACAAGCTAAACGAAGATTGACATATTCGGCCCAATAGATAGTAGAACTACCAAGCTTCTCTGGCAAGATCAAAGCTAGAAACCTTTCAAATCATCATTAACTTTAAATAGCTAATTCCAGGGCACTGCTGACCAAGAAAAGCAGCTGGAGGTAGAGTGAGAGCATGTATGAGGATGAAGCAGATAAATTTATTTTTTAAATTAAAGACCGATCCTTTTCACCAGATTTCGATCCTCTGAAAAATGGCGCAAATGGCCCGATTTCCAATAACGTGATCGGATCGGGACATCCCTACAAACTAAACAACACAATCTATCGAGGAGACAGACTGCAATGAATCCGTTTTCTTTTATATTAAACCGTTGTTCATAAATAAAATCCAAATCCAATTTCAAAGAACACTCTCTTGTATGATAACTTACTGTAGTTTGAATGGGTGTTGGTGTTGAAAGGAGACTTTCTGGTTACTTTCTATCTAACAATAACTCAAGTGCTAATATGCTTCTCCAAAACAAAATACAAACTGACACTTAAGACACGGATTAGCATAATCGCTAACTATCTTAACGCTCCGTGCTAAGAAGTAATCTCTCATTAACAAAAATTACAAATGATACAATTGGCCTCATTTAGTCACCTCTATGGAGGCACACTGGATCTAACAACATAAAACACTATCTTATTCTCGACACTATGTAATGTTACTGATACAGCAACTTGACCTGAGTGTAGCAGTGAACTCTCTCTCTTGCTCTAATCACTGGGGCGCGCAGCCTCACATTACACACAAGCAGGGACCCAAATGGGACTGCTCACAGCTGCCAGAAAAAATGGATTAACAATTTGGTTGGTAACTAATTTATTAATTGATTTGTTGTTGCAGCCTTAGCGTCAATTCGGCACTTCATGAATTTATGAGCAGCACTTGCTGCCATTTGTCCTCCGCTTGTTTGACCTGGGTAAAGGAAGCGCCACATAGTGTGTCCGAATATGTTAACTGACTCTGCATCGATCATTTATCTAAAATCGATTTGTCTTGGCTTGATGTGCCGTGTAACCAATCAGGTGTTAGTCCCGCCCACTTACTTTGATGGGTGTGTTTGACAGATATAAATTAATGTAGTCCTGCAGCACATGACCATGAAGTAATTAATTAGTGATTTTTGAAAAACATTAAATGGAGTGCTATTTTAATGAAAAACTGACACATTTAATGACACATTTTACTTCTATTTATTTAATTCCCATTTTAATCAATGACACATTTAAATATTTTGAGATGCATTTATATATTTCATTCTCTCCCATATCATCCTCCATTAAGACTAGCGCACAAACATTCTTGTAGTGACATGTTGAAAGGATGGCATAACTATTTTTTATTGTAGGGATATCATGTCTATCTACAAGGAGCCTCCTCCAGGGATGTTTGTTGTCCCTGATCCTCAAGATATGACCAAGGTAAAACCCCATATTCACCTTGCCACTTTAGCTGTACAATAATTAGATTTTGAATTACATTGGTGAAGTTGCCTTCATCACACTGTATCCGGTGCATTCCGGGTGTCTTTGGATAACCAGCAGAGGTTGGTAGAGTAGCCTAAAATTTTACACGAGTCAGAGTAGCATTACTTAAAAATATTACTGAAGTAAAAAAAAAAGAAAAAAAAGTATCGGGTAACATTGTGAGTACCTGCTGACGAAGGTATTTCTATATATATTTTTTTTCTCAGCACAATGTCTTATAAATTAACCCTATACAGTCTATGCATTTTGGGGGGAATCTTTTTTTTTTTCTCTATGTATAAACTAAAAAAAAACAGTTAAAACATGCCTTGTTGCACATCTTTTTATTCCTAATTCATCAAAGGATTATGTCATGAACTTTTTTCCAAATTTTTTGAAAGTGTCATAACCAGCTAAAGTTGAAGAATTTCAAATGCCAAATACTGTATGGAAAATCACACACATTGCTTGATTGCTGATAAACTATCAATCACGGTAAGGTTTTGACAAATGATCATAAAAATTTAACATCATGGCTTTAGTTTGACATATTGCACATCGAGGTTGAACAAATGAGCACGGAGTATTTTACATTCCAAAAATGGCACTTTTTGGCAATAGTTTGTAAACAGTAGACATGATTTTCATGAAACTTAACTGAAAAATAACATTTTCTATTCATTTCAATGAAATGAAACTTCATCTTTTCTGTTTACAAATAGCCATTTTCAAACTGTTTTCAAATTCACATGAGTATCATACAAAAGTAAAATAATGTAATATCATAATTTATCAATGAATTTTTAGGTTTCTAATGAATTTTAAGCACCTTACAAACAGAAAAAACGCACTTTTTTTGGTCATTGTTTACATGGGCAATAACACAAGATGTTATTGATTCAGCAGTGAGGGTCACTCTGTTCAAGGTAGGTCTGGAGGGCTAAAATCTTATCTAATTTAACTGGCTCTTTGATATGTTCATCATAAACGGCTATATTTTTTTCATCTTATTACCTTGGAGGTTGAATGCAAATGTTGATCAAATCCTCTTCCTCCGAATTCATTTCCCTTTTGGTACTCATCGTCAGACTGCATAATTCACTGCTTCTAATTTCCTACTAAGGAGGATGCTCTTCTATTGGTATTCTCGAACTTTCTTCTACCCCTGCCTTGTCGTTGCGATGCCGTTTTGTCGATGTAATTGTGAGAAAAATTGATTATTCCAACAGGGACATATGAAACACTGTGGATGCAAGATGTCGGCCACTGACGCCAACTTCGATTGGATTTTTCCGTTTGCCTCGTAAAAGCTTGTTTTAAATATGTGACAGTGCTGGCATCTGGTGTTGAATGAAATAGCTATTATTCGTCTTTATACTGGCTAAAAATGACGGCTTTATGACAAGTACAACAGATGTTATGGCCTACAGAAATCAAGCCGTACCCAACTGTATAGCAGAGTGTATCAGGTTGTTATTATTATGCAGTACTATGACCTATTACCATGAGCATATTAGAGTGATTCTCATGAAGCTAACCTAAACTATGTCACGAAAACCTGAAATAAAGTGGTACCGCTACATACAAATTCGTCGTCGGCTACGGCAGACATTAGCTGCCAATAATAGTTGTGTTGCACAAGTTCTGAAATGATTACAAATCTGGCAACGTCCTTGCAGATTTTACAATAAATGGAACCTTAACTTAAAAAGACGAACAGAGGTCTTAGGAGGAACGTCGAAATCGTAGACATATTGCATAGTGCAGTCCAAGATTTTTTACCATAATAGCATTTTGTATGTTTTTTTTAAAACTGTTTTTAGTTATAAATTTATGACTGTAATGCGTCCATAAAAGGCTTTGATGTTTTCACCTCAACAAGGCATCATAAATATTCAATTTCATGCAAAAAATGTTTAAACCATATAATTTAGCAGATTATGTTAAGGTACAATGGTTTCCTACGTTGTATAAAAACATATTTAAGGAAACATGGTGTCCAAGCACGCAGCTTTCATTACTGTTGCACTGTGTTCATGGTCCCGTCATAACCATTTTTTTTTTTTTGTTATTCTGTCCCATAATCTACCCCAAAAAAGGCAAGACAGGATTACAAAACACGGCCAGTCTGAACGCATCATAAGAAGGCAATGTAGCTGAACTTCAAGGAATAGACGTATAAGTTTAGCTTTTATGACTAGGGATGTCCCAATCCAATACACGGTATCAGAATCTGCACCCGATAGGCTATTTTTGGAGTATCGGACTGTATCAGATTTGGTGACGAGCTTGGATCCGTTCCAGTAGTCGTGTGTTTTCAGTACCATTGTGCTTTTTGGCTTCAGTAAGTCGAACCACAAGGCAAATATGTCCGCTGAGTGAGACCACTGCACTGTGGTCTGTTCAGAAGCGGGCTGTCCATGCTCAGCAGGACTGAGCCGGAGTTGTTTTGTAAAGAAGAATGGTCAAAGATACCTTCAACCTGAACCAGCCTATTTTCCTTTAAATATCTACTATGCACTTTCTGTTTATCCTATAACTTTCATTTCACTTCTCAAATAATGCAGTGTTCATCTGCTATATTATATATTTAACTTAAACTTCATTTCACTTCTCAAATATTGCAGTGTTCATCTGCTATATGATATATTTAACTGAAATGTTTGTTCAAAAAAAATCAGTGATTTACAAAGGAAAATCTTGAAAAAATTATCAGGGGTGCCCAAGCTTTCGCATACCACTGTACTGTTAAATATTTCCTCACCCATGTATCAATAATTGTGATATTGCCAAGATAATCGTGGCGAGAATTTTGATTGTTGGTGGTAAATTTCCAGGTAATGCACGAGCCAACTGAACCGGTTTAATACAGGTTTGAGTGAAAACACCGGTATATTCAGCAGAGGCGTGGGAAATTTCCGATTCTTAGATGATTCGCGATCCGGCCATAGAAGATCCAAGAACGATTCACAAACATCCAAATTCCGATTATTGAATTATACCAGGTAAAGCGAAACTAAAACACGGTCAGCACGGTCTTTGGGACACAATGAGGAACTGACCGAGAGTAAATATCATGTTCAACTCATGCTGCTAGATAAAAAAACAATGATACCTGACTGCGGCCGACAGCAGCTGCAAACAACGCTCAGTTGCTAGTTGCTACAAACATATGGCCACATACGACTACGGTAGATATCGCAGATAAGTATCTTCCGCGAGCATCCTGGTATTTCCTTTTCGATATGGAGCAGCTATAGGAGTGAAAAACAAACTAAAGACGGGGGAATTGAAAAGCAAACACCTGCAGTAAGAGTGGGATATGGAAAGGATTCAAGTTGATTGTTGAAATGCTATACCTGTGTCGGCTTCGCTGAATGTAAACGAATGTGGAGCTTTGGTCTCATACAAGAAATTTCAATTTCAATTATTCACACACATTCATATTTACAAATTGTACATCATATCATAGTGCTGAGCCAAGATTATGTGTGAGTCAGGTCTCCTTAAGAAGCTACTAAAAGCTTATAGTCAGGAGCCTGCATACATCAAGGCAATCAAGAAAAAAAATGATCAGATGAGCAGAAGGGTGAGTTGTCGTATTTTACAGTGTTCTCATTCAGAAAGATACTAATGGACAATAACAAACTCCGTATACACACACACCCACCCACACACATACAGAAAACAAAAATAAAAAAATAAAATATATATTTAAAAAACTTTTCCAGCGTTATTTCTTTGTGTAAATGCATTTATAATCATAAAAATATGTAGACTATTTAAACATTGAGAAAACTTGCGTTTTTTTCTGCCAACTCGCGGAGATTAAATTAAATGTCAAATCCACTATCCGCCTGTTAGAACAGACACACAAATATAAAAGATATGAATGTTTATTGAATATCCATCTTCCAGCCCTGTTTAACTGGGATATCCATCTTCCAGTCTTGTTTAACTGGAAGAATTCGTTACAAAAGACGGACTGATCACACAAAACGCAACCACGCATCGCATCCCCGCATTTCCTCCTTCTCCTGAGTCCTCACAAATAAAACATAAAATTTCTTTTTTGTTCGGGCTCATGCCTACAAATAAAACATAAAATTTCTTTCTTCGGGCTCGGGCAAGCACATCATTGATTGGGCTTGGACTGTGTCGGGCTTTAATACCCGCGGGCCGGTCAGGCCGGGCTGGATTTTTTAGGCCCGATTACCATACACCTATTCAGCCTCTTTTTTCCTATTGTATTTTAAATTGCCTTTCAAGATGACATGTCTGGTCTTGGTGCTGGATTCTATCAAATAAATTTCCCAAATAATTGCGACTTATACTCTGTTGCGACTTAAATATGTTTTTTCCTTTTCATTGTGCATTTTTTGGCGAGTGTGACTTGTACTCGGGTGCGACGTATAGTCCAAAAAATACGGTATATTTCTGAAAGTGTCTTATCTGGGACATAGTTTATGTTGCTCTTTTTATTTTCTTTTTAAGATCCACGCTTTGATTACGGGGCCATTTGACACACCATATGAGGGTGGTTTCTTCCTCTTCCTGTTTCGATGCCCTCCTGACTACCCTATCCACCCGCCACGGGTCAAGCTCATCACCACTGGTCAGAACACTGTCCGCTTCAATCCCAACTTTTACCGTAATGGCAAGGTCTGCCTCAGCATCCTCGGGTGAGTCCGAAATTGCTATTTTAATATTAAGCGCTCACTTGTCATTCATAGTTTTGTACAATGTACAGTGAGGAAAATAAGTATTTAACCACCCTGCGATTTTACTTAGAAATGATGGACGGTTTTGAAATTTTCATGGTAGATGCTTATCCAATGTGAAAATTACAAACACGCCCATCATTTCGAAGTGGGAGAACTTACAAAATTGCAGGGTGTTAAAACACCTATTTTCCTCACTGTACTTAAAAAATTAAAGGAGCAAGATCCATTAAATGGATCTAATACTTCAATAAACATTAAAGAAACAGGTTTTATGGAAATACTTACAACATGTTCTTGATAGTTAAGCTGATGTTTTCCAATTTCAAAAGTCGATACTCAGCCCGTTTGAGTATCACAAGCTTGTGTACTTGCGTCTACGTGACCTACAAGTGCGTTCACTTGCATGTACGTGCACTTGTACAAAATGTGAAATGATAGGCTAACGCAATGTGTTTTGCGGACACTTTTTACTGTAGTTGTACTACACTTGCATTTGCAACTGAAACAATAATATACAAGCTTTAATTACATAGTATTTTTTTTTTTTTTTAACAATTTTTGATATTATATCGTGACTCGTGCTATGTCCAGGTGCTTCGTATCTTCAGTTTGAGTATATCTTCCCATCCCTAGAAATTACACTGTCATTTATTTAGAATGCTATTTTTAATCAATACATATTTATCTTAGTGTACTCTGAGAATATTTAAAACCAGATCCTCTGTTGTTTTTTAAATTTTTATTTCAAGTGTGATATTAGTATGTAACTTCGAGAAGATGCACTTTCAATATCATTGTACCTGCAACTGAGACAAGACAATGACTTAAATATGTGTATTTGCATCTTTGTGCAGAACATGGACTGGACCAGCATGGAGTCCTGCACAAAGCATCTCCTCTGTCCTCATATCCATTCAGTCTTTGATGACAGAAAAACCTTATCACAACGAACCGGGATTTGAACAGGTACACTCTTGGCAGATTTTTTTTTTTTTACGTTTTTTTTTTTTTTTTTTTTAATTTTTTTATAAACACCCTTGAAATGGAAATGAAATGAAACTAACACAGATGTGTTTCGACTACAAATTTCAGTTTTAATTTGAGGGGTTTTCCTATTGGTGCTGTCAAAAATCAAATAATAAAGAATTGCGAGATAAAGCATTAGTGAGTTTAAATAGATTGCTAATTTTCGATAAGTTTTTTTGAAGTATGCTTTACTTTGTGCCCACTGAGTGCAAAGCATTCACAAAGCAACAAATCAAAGCAGAAGAGGCAGTGAATTAGTTTCGTACATGTTCTTTAAAATGTCCTTTGTAAACTTGGTACTGCCCCATATTCAGAAACAAAAGTACACGTCCCTCAAATGCCAGATGGTTAGCGACCAGAATGTTAATAGAAAAGCAGTGTGACTATATGTATGGCGGAAAACACTCCTGTGAGTTGAAGTTCTGCTCTGAGACGCCCAATTTGGCCAAATTTTAAAATTGTCGTATATGCATGTGTGATATGTCATTGGAAATTTTAAAATCTCCATTTTCTGGAGTAGGAAAAAATAGAAAGGAATTTTTGGACGTGTTAAAAGTAGGTCAAATCAGGTGAGTGAAAAATACATATTTTTGGGACCTTTGAAATTTTCCTTTAAGTTGTCATTAAAAAAAAAAAAAAGGTCCATCGTTGTACATAGTGAATAACGAACACTTCAAGATGACACCCCTTTGTCTACCCAAGTCTTTGATAAGCAATATGCATACACGAAGACATGTGGGTGGATGTACAATAATAAAAGAAATTTGTGAGTAAATGTAGATTTAATTTAGCGCTGTTTCATTTTGTAAATAAACATGGCTCAACGGGGAGTTAGCTGTATAGTTAATGATAACTTTACTGCATTCAGTTTTTCATTTGGCTTGATTTTAATCCTTGCAAAGATAATACATTTCTAATACCATAATATTTAAATTTTTGCAGTGGGCTTCTAAAATATTTTTTCAAGTATGATTAAACAATGTAAACGCAAGATAATGAGAATATACGAAAGGCTTAAAAGGGAACGTATAAATCTATTCATTGTATTTAGCCTTGAAGTCTAGGACCTAGGCTTTATCATTTAAGTATATAATGTATCTAATACATCAATATCATCTCATAATAAGCAATCCAAATGACAACAAGGCTCAAAAAGATAATGGACAGCACTGTTAGTCAATTAGCCTGCTCTGTCCATAATTCTCGCGGTAATGTTCGACAGCAATGTATGCCTTTTTGTGGCTTTCCGGTAACTCGAGGTGAGAGCATGAGAGAGCATTACTAAAGACTGATTTTAACACGATATTGTCACATATTTACCTTGTTTTGATTTAAAAACTCCGTGTAGCATGTATCACTGACTGTCAAGACACAGCTGTGAATGGCCACAGCCGGACTGTTTGGGGATTTTATGGGTGAAACATGGTAATATAACAAGGGTTGCGGTGCAGAAATCGCAGCTATCAAGGAGTGGTCGAGGTTTTCTTTATCAAATATTTACCCTTTTAAACCTTTTTTTTTTTTTTTTTCTCTTCAATTTTTCTTTTGGATCGAATATTTATTTAAAACACCGGGGAAAACGGTAACAAAAAAAAAATACAGTTCAGCATTAGTCATGAGGTAGATATCTGTGACCTATTTACAGACACTTTTTTCATTGTGACATAATTTAAAAGTTTAAAATATGCGAGTGAATAATTTTTTAAAGTCGTTTTTTTAAAACTAAATATTAGACATCAATTAATGATTGTAAGCTAAAAATGATAGCCATGGACAAATTAAAAATAGTTTGGGGGCTTAATGCACCATGAAACTGCTGTGGTAGCATATAGACATATTGTTCCATCAAACACAACAGTTCTTTTGGCTTAAAATACAGCAGTTTATTTTAAAGAGGGGTGCAAGAGCAGAAACTGCCTTTTCAGCCTTTTCTGTGTTTTCCACCATATATACTGTATGTATAAATATATATACATTAGAGCTGAAACGAATACTAGAGCAACTCGAGTTTTATTCACCTCTAGTAATCGTTTAATTTTGACAGCTCTAAGCATCACGTTTTGTGCGGACTACTTTTAATGCGGGAGAACGCGCTGATGTCACGTGCTTAGAGGAAGAAGCAAAAAAAAAAAACGTACTGCAGCCGACAGCCGCTACAAACTACGCCGACGTTGCTAAAAACTAGCCGCATGATGCTACGGTGGTAGCAGGTAGCGTCTGATGCGTCTCAGAGATCACATGTATGTTGAACTAGATGCGAAATGACAGAGTCAGCGGCGTTAGTAAACAGCCACCATCTTAAAGCAGTAGACTTCTAAGCGCTAATAAATAAGATTAACATACTGTCACTCGCTCACGTAACGTTCGCCCTGCGGAGGGCTAGGTTTCTATTAATTACGACCACTGTCGATGCGTGGCTAACGTGTCTTACATCAGGCTTTATTTAATCTGTGAAAACATAGCGTTGTAGAGTGATGAGGGTGTAAAATAAAAACTTAATAATGCTAACTGTCAATTTTAGCTCAGTAGTCATTGCTGGATAAAACACCAAGTAGCACTGGTCCCTAATGTGCTCCAATACAGCAGGTATCATTCATTTGTTTTGAACACTGCAAAAACTCAAAATCCTATCAGGACTTACAGTTTAGACTAACTTAAAACTTAACTAGAACTTAAAAATAGCTTCATACAAATAGAAATTCAATTGAAACATGTGGGAAAAACGCTTAACTTTTAAGTGATGTGTGATATAAAGCGCAATGGCATTTTTAGGTAAGAAATATATGTATATACTGTATATTCTTTTTTATAAGATCTTTTTTGAGTGAAAGCAGTGAATTAGTCTTTTTTTTCTAGTTACATCTGACATGCAATTGTTGGCTGTTTTCAACAATGTACTGTACATCGAAAATAAAGACACTGATTGACTGAAAATGGTTTAATATTGGATGAAATGTCTTGTTTTCTCATGTATATAAATGCTCTTCACCTAAAAATATGTTTTATCCCGATTAATCGATAGAATTTTTAGTCGATTATTAAAATATTCGATAGCTGCAACCCTAATATACATCCATCCATCCATACATACATGCAGACAATATGTGCATTTGTTTGCTAGAAGCTAAAGATTTAAGGTGAGTTGTTTCTCTGCTGTCCCGTTCGGCCCATCTCACAGCCAAAACTCATATTGTCTTATTTAGCTCCAAAATATTTTCTGCACAAATTACAGATATTACTCTTTATTTTAATGTTACGTGATTTTACTCTTGTGGGCAACATCACTCCATTCTTAATTTATGAATTCCTTGTTTACCATCCCAATAGACAACTTTTTTGAGATTTGTTTACACCATGGAATTTAAAATCAACATATTTTATAAATCATAAATCATTCTCAGTTTAAAATTAGGACCTGTCATCTATGTTTGACTCTGAATAAAATTTGGCACATCGTGGCAATACGTTTTTATTCACAATTTGTGAAGCGTCCCAACCTTTTTGAAATCCAATTTGTATGTTGATGCGTCACCTGCTGACCTACTAGAGCGTTGATTTTGTGCAAAGAAGGGAAACACTTTTTTCTTAGTTTACATTAATGGGTAATAACATGTTACATTTACACTGTTACATTTACTTGAGTAACTTTTTGAAAAAAATGTACTTTGAAGAGTAGTTTACTGAGCCATACCTTTTACTTGAGTAGATTTGTGAAGAAACTCTACTCTTACTTCGCTTCTTCGGCCATCGTTACATTTTTCCCTCTTCATTCTACGTATTTTATTTTACTCTTTTTCCCAGCAATGCCAACATTAGCTCAACCAGTTTCACCAATGAGATGTTGCAACAATAATCACATAACTCCATTATACCAAACAGACTCAAGCTTGCCAATCTACGATCATGCCAGCCTGTTCAATGACGTGGCGTCTTTGCACTATAAAAAATGAAGTATTTGACTTAAGAGTGCTCCCTCTTTTTATCTGGCACCAATTGACCACGGAAAAACAGCGATATGATCCTTTAAATTTCATAATGGGAACTATGAAGGAACTATTCAACTATTCAAACTATTTTCTCCACTAGAGGGCACTCATGCTCTTTGAACGAAATATGCTTCGGTGCTGCAGATTTTTTCTCTCGCCAGAATTCCTTTTTTAAAAAAATTTATTTGGCACTATTGCAGTTATGTAATAACTTAAAGTACAGTATATTAATAACAGTTCATATCGACAACTTTGTGCTGAGAGAAAAAAAAAAAAAAACATTGTCTAAAAAACCGAAGGAATCTGACCTTTTATCCAGACTGCCAGAATCGCACCAGCCAAACCACCGGACCCGCGCTGGCGCAGCTCCAGCGAACCTGGCCGGCGAGATCCCGACATACCGGCCAAAAGACCTAACTCCACGCGTTCACCTTAGTCTTAACCCCTTGTACTGACTCCATTTTGAAAGCTGGAAACAGGCTTGAAAGCACAACTTGAGTATTTATTCAGATCGACAGCGATCTCAAACGGCAAGGCGAAACAGAAACAGACTCAGGCAGGGAGGCAAGGTCACCCTATCATACGTCAACAAAAGGGTCCCGAGAAAAATGACAACACTTAAATAAACTTTTAGTATTTTGAAGGCGTTCGCTGGGCGGGCCGTGGGCAGGAAGAAGGGTGTGTTTGGGCGTTGTTTAAGATTATTATCGGTTTGTGGATTGAACTGGAGGATTCGGGAGTTCCTCTTGTCAGGGCAACAAGAGTTGTGTATTTTGCCACCTCAGCGGCAAAGGAGCTCTTGGAGTCTTGTCAGTCGTGTTATCAGTTGGCTATCGGTCATTCTCCAGTGTTCCTTGTGTTGGGACAGGGCGTCCCGCTATTTATTCTGGACTGTCTGGGAGAACTGATTGTGGGAGTTGGTGGTGCAGATGTGGGCTTGTCGGCATTAATCTTGCTCAGTCAGTTGCATGACGCACACGTTGGGCTTCTGTGATAAGAAGGCATCATGTATCTCTTATGCCATATATTTTGCTTGTTTTCCTTAAACTATGGTATAAATGCTTTATTATAACAAATGTGTTAGAATAATGCAAACAGTTATTCAGTGCCTACGAGAAAAAGCAAACATCGCAAGCAATTACTCACAATGTTACTCATTACTTGAGTATTCTTTTCACCAAATACTTTTTTTGCTTAATAAGTACATTTTTTATGACTACTTTTACTTGAGTAATATTATTTTTGAAGTAATGAGTAAAATATTTGGCTACTCTACCCACCTCTGTACATTATTAAAACACACCACTTGAGTAACTGTAAATGATATCAAACTGTAAATTCTCATTTTTAGAAAATCATTAAAATTCAGAGAGGGCATGTGTGGCCTGGATGGGTGAATGTCTCCAAGAAAAAAAAACTTTCATCATATTCTGTTTTGGTTATCAGCACTTGTATTGTCTTTTCTAATAGGTTTACCAATTTGTCTTTGACTTTCAGGAGCGACATCCTGGGGACAGTAAGAACTACAATGAGTGTATCCGTCATGAAACCATGAGAGTCGCTGTGTGTGACATGTTGGAGGGCAAAGTTCCCTGTCCTGAAGCTTTGTGGCAAGACTTTTTACTTTCCCATCTTTTTTGTACTTCTTGTCACTTTACAGCCTGACCCTTGCACATAAATGTGTGTGTTTTTTAAGGAGTGTGATGGAGAAGTCCTTCCTAGAATACTATGATTTTTATGAAGGAGTTTGCAAAGAGAGGCTGCATCTACAAGGACAGAACATGAAGGTGAAGACATTTACCCATTAAACGATGTCTTAATATGACGAGTCATACGAATCAAGAAAATCGAAAAATTGAGCATAGACTTCGTAATGTATTGACAGGACACGAGGCGCGGGGCCAATTCATAGGGGGCCTAGCTCCGTCAAAGCTGACCGAGGGGAAACACAGATAAAAAGCTTTTTCCATTGAAAATTCTTGCGAATAAATGCTTAAATCCCTGAATTCTTTATTGATATGGGCGTAAAACAGTCTCGATTTTTGGTTAAAAGCAAAACAAAACAAAAAAAGTAAATATCAAATCACTCCTGAGACAACCTTTCCTGTCGTTATGCAGTACAGCTTTCGTACTTTTTCAGCTTAAATCCGGTGTTAGATCACTGCATGTAACCGACTGCTAATAAATGAAGCAGAGTTGTTGGGCGGCCCCCTTCGGTAAGGTGTGATGCACTGAATGGGGAATGTGTCATGTCAATACATTATGAAGTCTATGAATTGAGGTTAAATGAATTGATCAAGTAAAATTAACAAATATGTGGGAATAAAGTAGGGATGTCCTGATGCTGATTTTTTGACTTCCGATCTGATGTTTTGCCGATGCCGAGCCAATGCCGCTATTTTTAGACCAGTAATAATATGCAAAAAAGATTTTTTTTGTATTAAATCGAGCTCTGCTGGTACATCTTAAAAAAATATTACACGATATGCTGTTAGTCTGTTACAGTCATTAGTAGGGATCAGTGTTGTTTGTATACAGCGACGTTAACCAAAATATTGGGGAACAATTTTTTCCATGACGACGTAACGATGAAGAGCTAAAAACATTGCTTCGGAGACTAAAAACTATTGAGACGAATACCAGTTTTCGTCTGATGACGAAACTAAACTGACGAGACTAAAATGCGAAATCGTTTCCCCATATGTTCACAATGCGTGACAATTAAATTGTACGTGGATTACGTCAGCTTGCATCGTAGCAGTGACGATATGATAACCTTAAGCCAAAATATCACGGTTTCACGGTATCAAGGTATTGCAATTACAGCTCTAAAGCAAATAGCAAATAGGAACATGATTATAATGTTAAGTTAAAATTATAAAAAATATATATATACTGTATATATTCTAAATTAAAAATGCAGTCATTCAGGTGAGCTTAAAGCCACAGCTCAACATTATTACAGAACAAAAATAATTGAATTATTTTCCATAAAAAAGCACGTGTGTATGACTTGTATAATGTTTACATTACACACACACACACACACACACACACACTTTCCTAACACAGACAGTTGCCAGAGGGGAAAAAAACCACCACGTTTTACCACCACTAGACACTCTCGTAGCTGGTGGGAAACATTCATGACAGTGTTTACTAACATTTCATTTTGTATTAATGCAAAATCATATTGGAGGAATTACCTCCTCGGCAGCCACCCACGCAAAAATGTTTTACATGTAGATTGTCCCTCCTCTAAGCCGCGGCCGTCTGTGACCTTTCTGTTGCCCCATACCAGCGATTTTGTTTTTACCTCCTCCAGACATCGTGTAGCACAGCTGACTCACTGACACTGAGCAACAACCGGTGGGGGAGGGTTGAGCCTTGCAGTTGAAAGCGAGGGATTTCCCCATGCATATTTGGGACATATAAATTAGCTAATACCTTAGGGACTGTATGACGGAAAGTTTTTGTGGTTTGAAACCTTGACATTTTCATGTGCACTTTGAGATTTGTTTTTCAAATGTAAAGTGCATTATAAATAAAATGTATTATTATTATTATTATACCACGGTATACCTTGAAACCGGTAATCGGCACATGTCCATTTGGGTCGCGTCACTCAGTTTAGGCTGTATCTCAAGCTAGGCTGCGCTCCATCTTGCTTGTTTGGAAACACGATAAGATTTGTTTTCTTATTTGACAAGGAAGAATATTCAACGTTTTCGCCTTTAAAGGTCTATATTGATTGATCATCAGACGCTAAATGTAACTCCTAGCGTTAGCATTTGCTCCAGAATGACAAGCGTCCTCTTAAAACACTGGCCAGCTTTTACTGCTGAGTGTATTAAGTTGGCATTGTCCTATAGAATGCTACAATATGTGCTCATCTATATATGTTCATTTGAAATGGTTGGAAACCTTTATTTTTGGAACTGTCGACTAAAAGTAGATGAAATTTGTATGCGATTACGTCGACTAAAACTAGACAAAGACCAGTGTTGTCAGTAATCTGTAATCTGATTACTTTCTTCAGTAACGAGTAATCTAACGCGTTCATTTTTCCAAGCCAGTAATCCGATTAAAGTTAGTTTCCCTAGTGCCTGTGCGTTACTATTTTGTTTTTGCCTCATAATGTATGTAGAATGAAGAATACTGTAGTCATGTACGAAGAGCATTTCTCATCGGGGGGGGGACGTGCCACGTGTATTACGATGCTGTTTGAGGCTGTCTGCCACGTCGGTCAACAACATAGCATTCTGACGAGGCAGCGAGGCTAACAGTGAAAGGCAGGATATATGCTGCAAATGGATGCATTTGCTCACTGGAAATACAGCCATTACTTCACATTTCTGTCCAGTAAAGATGACAAAAATATCTCCGTGCGTTGCAAACTTTACGCTGGCTGAAAAAGACTGTCTCTAAAAACTCTACATCCAATTCAACAAGGAAGCACTTGGAATTACAGGACAACGCGACAAAACTCGAAAAAGCCGAGAGGTAACAAGACAGCCAGCACTTTTACAGTTTGTAACCAGCCTGTATGCACATTTTATTGTCAGTGTTTGTAACCATAGGCGGAGTTTTACTTTTGTGGGGCTGGGGGCAAAGCATGTTGATGACTGAAACAAAAGTCAAAAGTTTGGACACACCTTAACATTTTTACGTTTTATATATTTTCCCTACGATTGTAAATCCTCTCTGAGTACATCAAAACTATGAACGAACATGTGGAATGGCAAAAAAAAGTGAAATAACTGAAAACAGGTTTTATATTCTACATTCTTCAAAGTATCCACCTTTGAGGTGTCGCCAAACTTTTGGCCAATACTGTACATATACATATATATAAAACTGTTCAAGCTCAGTTGTTGTTAGTTGCGTTTGAAAGCTTGGGTTTACAGAAATTCTAAATACCCATCTTGCCTCCACAGGCTTAGCAAAGCAAAAGTTAGTGTCTTAGGTGCTAGTCACATGATCTGCTCGAAAAATGATTTTGACTCATGAAATACGTTGTAGGATTCATGTTCATTTCAATAATTGTTGTTGTTTGTTTTATTGCTTTACAACTTTTATAGACAATATTTTAACAGCTAGGTCTTTATTTTAAAGGGGGAGTTCAGAATTTTTGACTTTAGCTTTATCTTGGAGTTAGTGGGGGTTTATTTAGTCGTTGGAGTTGATTTGAACAAATTCCATGCAGTTTGTCAGTTATTTGTTTGTTTCAGGGTTCCGGGGTGGCTAAGCTAGCGCGAGTCAATGGTGGTTGAAATCAACTCCATCGACTAATTAAAACCCCGCTAACTCAAAGATTAAGCCTTATGTGAAAAATTCAATTACATGCGATGACATTTTTTGTCATTTTTATGTTGAGGTTGCAAAAGTAGAAAAATTGGTAAAAAGTAGCTGATAAGTTACTTTTAAAGTAACTTAGTTACTTTGATGATAAAGTAATCGGTAAAGTAACTAGATTACTTTTTTGAGGTGTAATCAGTAATCAGTAATTACTTTTTTAAGTAATCTGTGACAACACTGACAAAGACTAAAACATTTTTAAATGACAAAGACTATTAAGTCGCTCCTGCTGCTTTTCTTGGTCAGTAGGCAGCTGGAGTTTGCTAAAGTTCACAAAGATTGACAGGTTTGCAGCTTTGATCTGGCGAGTGAAGGCTCTCTAGCTCTACGATCACAGGCACAAATATCTCAATCATCATGTGGTCAATCTGGTTTGTCTAGAGACTTCTCGGCAGCATGAGCGTCAAAGCGGGAGTGAATTTTAGTGCACTCACTCAGATGAATCATACCATTGTTATGGAGCCAGAGGTTGCGCTAGACTTTTTTGTTGTCTGTCATTTTGACTGACAGGGTCATAAAAATCCGGTCATAATCTTATTTTTACCCGTCACTTAAATTTTTAAAATGATGATAATGACATTGTGGTGACCCTTTGTTTGGCATAATTCACCTTCCGTACTTGTGTGTCCATTTGGCCGAGCGCGATACGACAGTCACGTGACAGAGACACTTAAGAGCCGCGCGCGGTCCCCTCACTATCCACTCGCTCTCGCTATATGATTGGCCGAAGAATCGAAATGCTCTCCCCTGAAATGCCTGTTTAAAAATGTTCCCGTTGTTACTTTTTGCGTTCGCTTATAAGTGCCCATTTAAAAAGGAAAAGCGATGGATGATACTACACACAGAGCGTATTATCGACAAATGTTAAAGTTGTATAATCATATAGCGAGAATAAGGAACGTCACTGACAAGCGCAGGCCCCCGCGAGTGGATAGTGAGGGGAATAGGATAGTGCGCCTACAGCTAACAAGACTCTTAACATTGCATACCGCTTCAACATATTCAATAGTATTTAGTTTTCATTCATTTTAAATTAATATTCTGTCCGAACAAGCTTAACAGAGAATCCACACCGTGCCATCACACATCAAGCAGATGAATATGTAACTTTTTCTCCGCAGTGACAAACAGCTGACTGTGGCCCCAGTATGTAGGTAGCCTACCATATGTAGCATATGGAGCAATGAAATTAACAGTTCACCTGCTGTGGCCTGAACGTCGTCTCACACTTTCCTCCTGGTGCGCATGGACTTGAATTGCGTGCCCGCTTGTGCAGTCCCTGTTTTTTCACCTCTTTTATCAACACCATCGTCGTTTTGGGGCTTTTTGAAGAAACTTCGGACACTCAGTTGCCTTGACATTTTTCAGAGTAAGGCCAACGACGTCATGCATCAAGAGAGACAATAGCTAATTAATATGCCCACTCGCCACCCTGTGGTCTGGGGTGTGAATTGCAACTGGTCAAAATAACGGATGGACTTCAGTTTTTTCCGTCACCGTTTTAAAAAATCGGTCAACGACGGAAAATATTCGGTTAATGCGACCCCTGTATGGAGCGTGATTAAAACTATGCCGTTAAAGGTGATGCAATGAAAAATGTGGCTGCGCCTACATTTTGTGCTGGTGCACCTTAAGAAAAAGTAAATGTGGAGCCTTGGCAATATATATCGCAATGTTAATTTTCTACAACATCATTCAGTCCCAATTTTCATATATGTGTGTGTGTGTGTGTATATATATATATATATATATTCACTTTTTAAGGGCTAAAAAGTAACAAAATAATCCAGTAATACAGTGGCATTGCCAAAAGATACAAAACTATGTACGTTCATATTCCACAACACACCTGGGAAAGAGGAACTACTGTAAAAAGTACAGTACTGTAACATGTTTGGAACTTAAGTTCAAATGAAATCAAATCATTTTTGGTATTGGATCAGGACTCATTAGTTTCAATTATTAGTTTCCAAAGAGCAATAGTCCCGCTTAGCCGACATATTTGCGTTGCGGTTTGATATTCAGCAGCCAAAAAGCACAATGGAACTGAAAACACGCTACTGTATCGGATAAGATCATGTGACCAAATCAGATACTTCAAAAATAGCCGTATCGGGTGCCGATACAGACATTGAGTACCGGATCATGACATCCCTAGAATATATGTACATTCTAAATCCATCTCCAAAAGGTTCCAACTCTGAAAGAACAATTTCACAAAAAAATCTATACTCTGAAAAACAAAACTGTCATTTTTAAAACCCAGTAATAATATATTTGACATACAACAATCGTTTTCATTGTTGATTTAAAACAACCTGTTTGTATCTCTACAAACACATACAGGATCCATTTGGAGAAAAGCGCGGCCGTTTCGACTATCAGCGCTTGCAGACTCGACTCAGCGCCATTCACCGGCGAATACGGGAAAAGCGTGCAATGAGTGATCCCAATGACGATTCTGACTCTGAAACCAGCTCCTCTGAGACGGACCCCGACAGCCAGGGTAGCATCCAGCCGTGACGCTGTAAAACACAGGCAAAGAAGAGAGGACATTTTTTAATTCGAGAACGATGTTCCAGAAAAATTTTCATGATGTATGGTTTTGGGGGAAAAAAAGAAACGATGCCATCACTCTCCAGAAAGTGATGACCGTAATGTTGAAAATCAAACACTGTCAAATTGATCCTGTAGCTGTGGATTTATGCTACTCTTGTAGCAAACCAGCTGGTATTTTGATCTGTTGTTTGGACTGGAAAAAGGTGTGAAGATATATAGTACTTGGTGAGATGAAACATTCCCTTTGTGCTTGTAGAAAAAAATCAGTTAATGACATCAACATTTAAAAAGAAATGAAATTGGTCAAATAAATAGCACATTGTTATCTGTGATATGTTCCTTATTATCTCTACATGGGAAATGGATAGCAGTAGGCCCTTTAAACGAATTGGATGCGGATATTACATTGGTTCAGTAAAGTCCACAATTTCTCTGTGACAAAAAGGCAATAATTTGTGATTGATGGTAGCTTTGCATGTAACTTCAACCCATTCATTCATTCATTCATTTTCCAGGACCAGCAAAATTTTACATAGGCATACCCAAAAACATCTATTTGGGGTTGTGATTTTTGACCCCCCCCTCCCAAAAAAACCCCATTGACATTGAACTTGCCATACCATTGAAGCTAATCTGTGACCATCCCTTTGATTGCTATCAATGTCTGTGCCAAGACGCCCATGTAAGTCGATTTCATTGACGCTGATATACATGACCTATAATCAACAGGAAGTGAGCTTGAAATCCCCCCAAATCAACAGGAAGTGACAAGAGATCAACAGGATATCACCTCGAAATTTCCCCAAATCAGCAGGAAGTGACCCCAAAATAGCCCCAAATCCGCAAATGCCCCCCCCAATGCCTCATAGTTAACAGGAAGTGGCCCCAGGCCGAAATGGGCCAAAATCAACAGAAGGTAAATAAATACCAACAGGAAATGACCCCAAAATGCCCCAAATCGCCTGGAAGTGACCAGATATCAACAGGAAATGACCTTGAAAGCATCCCGAATCAACAGGAAGTTAGCCCAAAATGGCCCAAAATCATCAAATAACCCTGTAATGCCTCTAGGTTAACAGGAAGTGACACCAAAATGTACCCAAATCAATAGGAAGTGACCTTGAAATAGCCTGAAATCAACAAGAAATGCCCAGATATCAACAGGAAATGACATCCAAATTGCCCCAAATCAACAAAAAGGGACCCCAAAATGCCCAAAATCAACAGGGAGTGAGCTATCAACAGGAAATAACCTCGCATTTGCTCCAAATAAACAGGAAGTGACCAGATATCAGCAGGACATGACTCCGAAACGGCCCCAAATCAACTAGTGACACCCGAATGCCCCCAAATCACCAGGACGTGGCCAGATATCAACAGGAAATGACCCCGAAAAAGCTCAAATCAACAAAAAGTGACACCGAAATGTCCCAAATCAACAGGGAGTGACCAGATATCAAAAGGGAAATTAACCCTAAATGGACAAAAATAAACAGGAAGTGACCCTGAAATGCCCCCAAATCAAAGGAAGTGACCAGATATCAGCAGGAAATGACCTTGAAATTGCCCCAAAGCTACAGGAAGTGACACCAAAATGTACCCAAATCAATAGGAAGTGACCAGATATCAACAGGAAATAGCCCCATATCAACAAGTTACACCTGAATGCCCCCAAATCAACAGGACATGACCCCGAAATGCCCCCGAATTAACAGGAAGTGTCCAAACATTAACAGGAAATGACACCGAAATGTCCCAAATCAACAGGGAGTGACCAGATATCAAAAGGGAAATTAACCCTAAATGGACAAAAATAAACAGGAAGTAACCCTGAAATGCCCCCAAATCAAAGGAAGTGACCAGATATCAGCAGGAAATGACCTTGAAATTGCCCCAAAGCTACAGGAAGTGACACCAAAATCTACCCAAATCAATAGGAAGTGACCAGATATCAACAGGAAATAGCCCCAAATCAACAAGTTACACCTGAATGCCCCCAAATCAACAGGACATGACCCTGAAATGCCCCCGAATTAACAGGAAGTGTCCAAACATTAACAGGAAATGACCCCGAAATGGCCCAAATTAACAGGGTGACAGATGTCAACAGGAAATTACTTCAAATTTGCCCCAAATTAAAAAGGAAGTGACCAGATATTAACATGAAATGACCTTGAAATTGCCCCAAATCGACAGGTAGTGACCGCAAAATATGCCCAAAAATCAACAGGAAGTGACCAGGTATCAACAGGAAGTGACTTTGAAATGGCTCACCCAAAAATCAACAGGAAGTGACCCTGAAAAGCCCCCAAATCAAAGGAAGTGACCAGATATCAACATAAATTACCTTGAAATTGCCCCAAATCAATAGGAAGTGACCCCTGAAATGCCCCCAAATCAACAGTAAGTGACCTCGAAATGGACCCAAATCATCAAGTGACACCCGAATGCCAAATCAACAGGACGTGACCCTGAAATGCCCCCAAATTAACAGGAAGTGACCAGATATTAACATGAAATGACCTTGAAATTGCCCCAAATCGACAGGTAGTGACCGCAATACATGCCCAAAAATCCATAGGAAGTGACCAGGTATCAACAGGAAGTGACCTCGAAATGGCCCACCCAAAATCAACAAGAAGTGACCCTGAAATTCCCCCAAATCGACAGGAAATGACTCCAAAATGGCCCAATTCAACAGTAAGGAGTAATCAAAAAGAAGTGGCCCCAAATTGCCCCCAAATCAAAAGGATGTTACCGGATATGAACAGGAAATGACCTCAAAATTGCCCTAAGTCAACCGAAAGGAACCCCGAAATACCACCAAATTAATAGGAAGTGACCAAATATCAACAGGGAGTGATTCCGAAACAGCCTGGAACTCCAGACTCCCAGCTGTTCCAGAAATCAAGTCTGGGACCCAGCTCCTATTGGCCTCTCGAGCCCAAGCGAAATCATCCGTGCAATCAGATTAGTTTATTTGCATGACGTGTTCTTAATGAGCAATGTCACTATTGCGCGTCGGAAGTAGTCTCCACAACAACATCGATGGCGAACGGCAGAGCCGGGAATGTTCCTATCCACAGTAAATTCCTTTTTAAATGACCAAAAACACATGGGTCGCTAAAACCAACTGTCCGTCTCGTGCTAGCCATGTTGAATAAACTTCTATGCTCTCCTTGTACGTTTACGTCCTCGCGCTACAGTTTATTTTCACTTTTCCAACGTCACGTCCACCCATCGCTGTTCGGTCCACTTCGCTGTCTGTTTGCTGTGGCTTGCTCCGCCATGGGGATTTGATCTACTGAACAGTTGCCAGACTCTAGCTGGAACAGCGGTAGGTGTGGAGTTCCAGGCTAATCCCAAAATGCCCCCAAATCAACAGGAAGTGATCCCCAAAATGCCACAAAATCACAGCAAAGCTGCCATCGCAAATTCTCCAGACATTGCATTTTCTACTTATGTTTGTTATTATCAGTTCTTAGTAGAGAGACAAATTATGCGTGTTAAATTCATTCACCGTCCGTGCTACTTACTATCACTAAAGTTGAGGGGGGTGCCTGACCCAATCCCAGCTAACTATGGGCAAGAGGCAGGGTACTCGCTGAACCATTTGCCAACCATTGATACGCACACTCATATCTATGGACAATTTAGAGTGTTCAATCTGCTTGCTACACGTTTTTGGGATGTCGGAGGAAACTGGAGTACCCGGAGAAAATTCCTTCAGGCACTGGGAGTTGTGTGGGGATGCTATGCTCTCCCGTGGTTCTTAAACATTTCGCAGCGATTTCTTGTTAACTCATTGGAGACCATAACGCCGCTCGACGTCCAATCCATGTCGACTGGGAGGGGGCGAATGAATGCCCACATTTTTTAAGTTAGCTTTTCACGTAATGCAAAACTACCATCAAACTATCACCCCCCCAAATGGTGTTTCTTTGGCGCACCGCACAGCCAAAACCATTTGACTGAGCGGCAATGTTCAAATAACAAAATGACCGGAATTCTCGTGCAATGCAGGGAATCTTCGAATGACCCCCTAAGAAATTACCATTCGTGCCAAAAGACTTGCCTGGCACGGCCAGACTATTCTCCCTGTGTTTTTCAAACACTGAGAGTATAGTCTGGGACCCAGCACATTAACGGCCTCTCGAGCAAGTACAAAATCAATCGACAAATCAGATTCGTTTATTTGCGTGACGTGTTCTTAACGTCACTCTTCCGCGTCAGAAGTCGTCTCCACAACATTCCACAACAACACAGATGGCGAACAGGAGAGCCGAGAATATGTTCCAATCCACGGTAAAATCAGTTTTAAATTACCAAAAACACATCGACACAAGTCATTGACAACAGTCTGTCTCGCGCTAGCCATGTTGAATAAACGCTCTCCTCGTATGTTTACTTCCGCGCGCAAGTCCCTCGTCCCGCCCGTCGCTGATTGGTCCACTCCGCTGTCTGTTTGGTGTGGCTTGCTCCGCCCTGGAAATTTTATCCACTTAATGGTGGCCAGACTCAATAGTACCAGGCTACCAAAACACGGGATTTTTGAAAAATTATCTAGTTCTATCATTTTTATCATATTCACATAAATCATACATAAAAAATGTGAGGAAGGTAAGGGGCATAAACTTCGTAAATACAGTGGTATGAAAAGTAACTGAACTTATGGAATTTCTCACATTTCTGCATAAAATCACCATCAAATGTGATCTGATCTTTGCAGGGGTGAAAGTGGTGAGAATTTCATGCCGGAACTCCCCGAATTTTTATTTATCTTTTGATTTATTTTTTTCAAAACTACTGAAATGCAAAGAAAACTTTTTGGTCAGTTATTTCTATAACACATAAAAAAACTGATTTTCATTCAAAATTTTATTTTTTCAATGATTTGCAAAATAAAAGTTAATAAAAACAGCTATAACCCCAACCTCCATCTCCTAGTTTTTATTTTCCCTCATTTCCTCACATACTAAATGCCAAATCTCAATTTTAACTACTTAAGAACATAGGATGTATATTAAAATTGAAGAAAATGTAAACATTTACTTTTGTTGTGTTTTTAATAATATACGTAACATACATTCAGAAAAATAAGTACAAATGACTTACATTATGCAGAGTTAAATGGAATATATTTTTAAGATCGTGCAAACATTGACGTTTTTAAATCATAAGGAAATGAATAAGTAGCCTAACGTGAACAAATATAAGTCCAAAGTGCACATTGACAGCTAAGATGTTCTGAAGCTTCCTATCAGAGCAAATAAAACCAAATATGATGAATAAGCCACCTTACTCTTTCCTTGCTCTTAAAAATTTGATCCATTCTCTGTTGCATTGCCTTTTTTTTTTTTTTTTTTTTTTTTGCTGTTTCAGAAAATGTGCACATTTGAACGAATCAGAGTTAACTATCTCTGGTGACCACATGTCAGTATGTCAGCCATTTGAACAGATAAATAAATCCAGGCGTTTTGCTTTGCTGCGTGCATTCGCCCATTGACGTGACTCGTCATCGTCAGACTCAGATAACTACAGCAGCTGGGGAAACCTCCATGCTGTCCGTGGAATAAAATAAATAATAAATATTGGTGGAAACGGATTACGCTACACAAGCAATTTATTATGCTTGTTGTTAACACTTGTGTATGTAAATCTGATGTTGGTAGATTGTTTTATTCTTGGAGATAAAATGAATGTGTGGCAGCTTAGCTTTTTTTCCTTTTTCTTAACTTAGCGTTTTGACAGTTGTCATCATATTTTCAGAATCAAAGCACCGTATACCGGAACAACATTCCGGCCCTGAACCTTATACCGAAACTGCGTTCTGGCCTTGATTCTTATACCGGAACTGCGTTCCAGCCCTGCATCTTATACCGGAACTGCGTTCCTGACCGTTCCCGCCCACTTTCACCCCTGGATCTTTGTCAAAATCACACAGATAAAAAAAAGTGCTTTAACTAAAACCACCCAAACGTTTACAGGTTTTCATATTTTACTGAGGATAGTATGCAAACAATGAAGGAAGGGGGAAAAATAAGTAAGTCAACCATCACACTTAATATTTTGTCAGCAATAACTTCAACCAGACGCTTCCTGTAGCTGCAGATCAGTCTGGCACACACTGCAGGACTGATCTTGGCCCATTCTTCTCTACAAAACTGCTGTAGTCCTGTCAGATTCCTGGGATGTCTGGCATGAATCGCTGTCTTCAGGTCAAGCCACAGCATCTCAATGGGTTTCAAGTCTGGACTTTGACTTGGCCACTCCAGAACGTGTATTTTGTTCTTCTGAAGTTGATTTACTTCTGTGTTTTGGATCATTGTCTTGTTACAGCATCCATCCTCCTATTAGCTTCAACTGTCTGACGGCCTCATTTTCCTGCAAAACATCCTGATAAACTTTTGAATTCAACCTTCCAATATTGATTGCAAGTTGTCCAGGCCCTGAGGTAGCAAATCAGCCCCAAATCATGATGCTCCTTCCACTATGCTTATCGGTGGGGATGAGGTGTTGATGTTGGTGAGCTGTTCCATTTTTTCCTCCACACATGACGATGTGTGTTATTCCCAAACAATTCAACTTTGGTTTCATCAGTCCACAGAACATTTTGCCAAAACTTCTGTGGAGTGTCCAAGTGCCTTTTTGCGAACATTAAACTAGCAACAATGTTTTTTTAGACAGCAGTGGCATCCTCCGTGGAGTCTTCCCATGAGCACCATTCTTGGCCATAGTTTTACATGTCGTTGATGTGTGCACATAGATATATGACTGCTCCAGTGATTTCTGTAATTCATTAGCACACACACTAAGGTTCTTCACCTCCGAGTATTCTGCGCCCAAATCTTGGCGTCCTCTTTGGTGGACGGCCACTCCTTGGGAGATAAACAACAGTGCCAAACTCTCTCCATTTGTAGACAACTTCTCTGACAGTCGATTGATGAACATCCAGACTTTTAGAGATGGTTTTTTATCCTTTCCCAGCTTTATACAAATCAACAATCATTGATCACAGGTCTTCGGACAGCTATTTTGACTGAGCCATGATGCACATCAGACAATGTTTCTCATCAAGACAATTCTTACCACAGGTGTGTTTTATAGTGGGCAGGGCATTTTTAAACCACTCATCAGTGATCGGGCACACAACTAACTTAAAATGTGTGGTAAAAATTGGTTTCAATTGATTTTTAAGTCTCCTTAGGCAGAGGGTTCACTTATTTTTTCCCCTTCTGTCGTTGTTTGCATCCTCTCATTAAAATATGAAAACCTGTAAATGTTTGGGTGATTTTAGTTAAAGCAGACACTGCATTTTCATCTGTGGGATTTTGACAAAGATCAGATTTGATGGTGATTTTATGCAGAAATGTCAGAAATTCCAAAAGGTTCAGATACTTTTTGATACAACTGTAGAATTTACCAAAAATGTACGTTTTCCCCCCCAAATTTGCCCAAAACTTTCACATTCATTTCTAAAGGTACGCCAGTGACGGCCATGTATGTATGTAAAACATGGGTGATTGTGACTTTTCACCAAAAACTTACCATTACAGCCCATTGATATTCTACTGGCGTAGTAAAAGTAAATTGATGCCATTGACAACCATGTACGTCCATGTCATTGACACCAATAATCGTCCATGCCATTGACAGCCATGTATGTCGATTCAATTGTTCCCAATGTACTTGAATTACATTGACAAATCTGTAAGTTGATGCTGTGTATGTCAAAAATCAACAGGAAATTACCTAATATTAAGTGGAGGTGACCTTGAAATGTCCCCAAGTACACAGAAAGTGACCTGACGTCAACAGGAAATGGCTCTGTGGTGTTTACATGTCATTTTTTTGGGGGGGGGGGGGGGGTGCGTGAGGCTTGCACTTTTTGCGGTTTTGTCAGTTTTTACCCACAGTTTGTAATTTATTTATTTATTTTTTTTTTGGCCGTTTTCCATGTATTCTACTGATTTGCCGTGGTTTTCTCTGGATTTTTTTGTGTTTTTTTGGTGATTTTCGTTCTGATTTGGGTGATTTTTGTGTGCTTTGGGTTTTTTTTTTTTTTTTGCATTTGTTTTGAGACCTTTTACCATACAAACATATGACAAGATAGGATTTGACAACTGATACAATCACTAATACTTGTAAAATTTTTCATAGCACTCGTACCAATCCCCTGCCTATTCCCATGTTTACCCACTGATCTGCGTCTATTTTATGTTTGACCTCTAGCGCCCCCTGCTGACGGGTTTCTGTCATTACGCTGGAGGACTTTAACCCTTGAGAACATGCAAACGCCACACAGGAAGGCCGGAACCCAGGATTGAACCCTTGATCTCAGAAGTGAGACGTGCTAATTCAAGTTAATACACAGCGGAAATAAGATCAGGTTGTGAACTACAGTGATTGCTTAGGATAAATGAATATAAACCATGTGAAAGATGATCACAAAAGATGAAAAATGGTTAGCTTACATCGGAAAGTGACCAATCCACATTAAGCCACAGGATGACATATTGGTTTGCGGAAGGGGAAAAACATACTGTTAAGGAAAGCTTTGTGATGTTCTTTCCTCTTTCAATGTGTCAATTAATTTTTGTGAATAGTTTTGATCTTTGAATCTTATTTGTATATTATAGTAATTTTAATTTTCACTTTTCATTGGTTATGTATTTTTTAATTTTGGCAGCTGCAGCCATAGTAACGGAGCTTGACTTTTGTGGGGGTTGGGGGGCAAAGCAAGTTGATGACCCCGAAATGCAGCGTCAGCAATATAATTAACTTACAATATATGGGGGAAAACACTCCGGTGACTTCAAGTTCCGCTCTGAGAGCCCCAATTTGGCCAACTTCCAAAATTGTCCGATATGCATGTGTAATACATCATTGGAAAGCTTAAAATCTCAATTTTCTGGGGGAAGAAAATTTTTAACAGGAGGGCATTTTTTTTTTTTTTTTTTTTTAACTTTAACAGCGAAAACCCATCTGCCGGTGAGAGCATGAAAGAGAAGAATTAAAGACCCCATGACTTTAACGAGATATTATCGCGTACTTGCCTTGTTTCGATCCAAAAACTCCATGTCGCATATATCACTGAGTGTCAAGACACAGCTGTGAATGGCCACAGCTGTATTTTTGGGGGATTTTATGGGTGAAACATGGTAATATAACAAGGGTCTGCAATGCAGAAATCGTAGACATCGTGGAGTTTGTTTCAGTTCGATTGTTTATGATCTAACATATCGGAGAAAATGCAACAGTAACAAAAAAAAATACAATTAAGCGATAGTTATGAGGTAGATATCGTGACTTTTTTTATAGACACAATTTTTTTCATTGTGACGTAATTTGTTTAAAAGTTTAAAATATGCGAGTGAATCATTTTTTAAAGTCGTTTTTTTTTTTTTTTTTTTTTAAACGAAATATTAGACATCAATTATTGATTCTAAGCTAAAAATGACACACATTTTGAATAATAAATATAATTAATTACCTTCGTTATATGGCTGGGTTGAAACAAGCCATTGCGCGACATCTGTAAACGGGGGTTTCCAGGGTAAAACGGACAAATTAAAAATTGTTCGGGGGCTTAATGCACCATGAATCTGCTATAGCAGCATATAGACATATTCATCTATCAAACAACAGTTGTTTTGGCTTAAAATGTAGCAGTTTCTTATCAAGCGGAGTGCAAGAGCAGAAGCTGCTTTTTCAGTCTTGTCTGTTATCTGCCATGTATACACTCACTGGCCACTTTATTAGGTACACCTGTCCAACTGTTCGTTAACACTTCTAATCAGCCAATCACAAGGTGGCAACTCAGTGCATTTAGGCATGTAGACATGGTTTAAGACAATCTCCTGCAATTCAAACCGAGCATCAGTATGGGGAGGGTTGAACGTGGCATGGCTGTTGGTGCCAGAAGGGCTGGTCTGAGCATTTCAGAAATTGCTGATCTACTGGGATTTTCACGCACAACCATCTCTACGGTTTACAGAGAATGGTCCGAAAAAGAAAAAATATCCAGTGAGCGGCAGTTCTGTGGGTGGAAATGCCTTGTTGATGCCAGAGGTCAGAGGAGAATGGCCAGACTGGTTCGAGCTGATAGAAAGGCAATAGTGACTCAAATAACCACCCGTTACAATCAAGGTAGGCAGAAGAGTATCTCTGAACGCACAGTACGTCAAACTTTGAGGCAGATGGGCTACAGCAGCAGAAGACGACGCCGGGTGCCACTCCTTTCAGTTCAGAATTTTTTTTAAATTAGGCTAATGTTTGAGTTAGCTGGGGGTTTAATTAGTCAGTGACTTGGTGGAGTTCTCTCTTTCCTATTCTTTTTTTCTGTCCCCCCAACAACCCCTTCCTGTTCGCTGCTTTCTCCTAAAAAAAAAAAAAAAAAAAAAAATGTCGGTGGATTTGATTTCATCAAATTTTGTGCAGTTTGTTAGTTTCAGGGCTCCGGAGTGGCTAAGCTAGCCCGAGTCAGTGGTGCTTGCTTAGCATCCCCAATAGCAGGCGACTGCGTGCCGGATCCGACCTCAGTTCACCAGATCCGCACAGCAATCACCCGCCATATACGGCCCGGGTCAGCACTGACAGTTTTGCCTTAATTGCCGCCTTGATTGCACAGTTGGGTGAGCCTGGGACCAGGTGCCCCTGAGCATCGTCAGCAGCTGACTTAAACCGGTCCTTGGCCTCACATCATCGCCAGATCAACAACTCACCTACAGGTATGTGACTTTCAGCTAATAAAGAATATTTTAATCCTGATACTGAGCTCATTTTTGTATTTTTTTTCCCTCCTAGATCCTGTACTACTTGTCTGGCAAAATGCCTGCCTGCCCGTTCACCAGCTTTCTGTCACCAAACTGCCCACCGGATTCTTTGGACACTATCTACCACTCCTCTCATTGTCAATGAATTAGGTCCCCCGTTACCCCAGCACCTTAACAAATACAATATGTTGTTTACAGCTAAAAATTGGGTCATCTTTAATGTTGAGTTGCTTGTTCCAAATAACATGTTTCGTGAAAAAACAATGTTATATTGTTATGTTGTTGTATGTTGCATTAATTAATGGCACGAAAAAGAGTTGTAATTATTGCTTTTAAAAGGCAGATTTAATTTGCAATTTAAACACATTACAGTATGATACAGTGATCAAAATGGACTCCAAATTTAATACTGAAAATTAGTGATGGCCAATGAAGTGTCTTATGAAGTTCCGAACCCCATGGACAAATTGATTCGAAAATAGGTTCAGTTCATGAAACTTCATTACTAGTGATATATCCTGGCAAAAGCTGGAACTGCAGGGGCTCAACCCCTTTCCCCCTGAAGTGGGATGCACACAGGAAAGCTGATTTTGATGTGCTATTTCATCATCCTCTTACAATAATTGGCTTAGTCACTTTATTTTGGGTTTTATTATTTTTTTTGTAGAAAACATGAAATACTGAACCAATTTCTCTTACTGTATTGATGATTATTTCCATTTCAGGGCAGAATTGAGTAATCCATTTGACTGATTGTGAGCGATGTGTATGTGTGTGTGTGTGGGGGGGGGGGGGGGGTTATTGCAGTGTGCTTGTGTAACTACGGTCATTATGTAGGATGGTGATGGTCCCCAAACTTTTTCCTGTGAGGGCCACATAACTTTTCCCTTCTCTGATGAGGGGCCGGGGTCAGTTTGTAACAGAAAAAGTGTGACGATTGCAGGAGTGTCTAAATGTAGAAATGTATTGTTTTTCAGAAAGCCACAATCAAATAAGCCTTTCTCGATTCTGGAACAAAAGTAAATAAAATAAAAATAATAATATAATATAATATAATATAATATAATATAATAATAATAAATAATAACACTATTAATTAAATAGATAATAACCAAAAAACCCTCTCTGAGTTCTTCACAGAAAAAGGCCAGGAAATAAATAACACTATTGAGACAAAAAATAAAATAAAATCAAAATGCTCTCTGGTATTGTTCAGGGGGCTGGACCAAATGTGGAGGAACGTGTGCCATAATTTGGGGACCCCTGAAGTACAGTATTATCAGCATAGTTTGTGGATTGAGTGAATTTCTTTTTTGCTTGCAACTTCTCCACATTTAGAAAATACTTGCTCACAGGAAACATGATACTGGTGTGCATAAAAAATGTTTTGCTAAATGTAATAAACGAGGGTACACGTTATGATGGTTCTGCCACTAAATGAGTGGGTTTTCGGCTCTTCCCAGTGATGGATCAGTAAAGTATCGCTGTAGCTTCTTCGTTGCATCTGCTGAGGCATTCCTTGATACCTTCCTGGTATCAACAGAGGCGTTGCAAGGCTCCCCGGGGGCAACAGGCAACATTTGGCCCTTCGAGCGTGTGCAAGTAAGGGGGACAGTTGGACTTGGAGCAATAGAAGAAAGAGTAGCAACACAAAAATACCACTATCGGATGCGAAGGTGTATATACCTTTGTGTGAAATCAGTAGTCAGATTGGCCCTACGACCCACCAAGTTCAAATTATTCCGTAGAAAACACTGATTGGTGAACTACCAAACGAAATGAGTATTAAATTTGTAAAATAAAATTGTTTAGGATTATTTTAGATGCATATGTTATATTTTTCTTATAGAGTATTCGACGAGGAATACGATAGACCCATTAATAGACTTTTGGAAAAATCACCATTTCTTTAAGTAGTCACATGAATAATGAGGTGGCCTGTGAAAATTAAGTTATAACAAATCGACAAGGACTTTCCAGAAAGTACCTGGTGAGTCACTCTATAAAAGTATGTGGTATTAATAGCTGAATGGACTTCCTTATATATGTATAATTTACGTGACATGGTTAGTACTAATTGAGATTGACAAAAGGATCGATAGATGATCTGCCAAATGATTCCATGGTATTGATACACTCCCTACACTTGTTGCTGTGACAGTGCAGTAAAGCGGCTTGTGCTAAATCTGGGGGCCCCTGCGGGCTAGGGGCCTAGGCAATTGCCTGTTTTGCCAAATGGGATGCGACACCTCTGGACATCAGACGCATCTCTGACCAGAGTATCAATACTGAACTTTAATTTTGTTAGCAATGTAACTTTTTAAAATGACATTACTTATGTTACGTGTTTATAGACAGCGCACATACCTTATAAGGAGCGATCAGATCATAGTGTTTCCACATTTCATTACGACCTTTCTTCCTTGCTTGCTCGTTAATGATCAAACAAAATAGATTTCTCAGCAAGTCAATTGTAAAAACGCACAGGAACCACGACAACACTGACTCACAAATTTAAAATTTGTTAGCGCCGTTACGAAATAATGAGATTCTATAACTCAAATCACCTCAGATAGTCACTTGCCAGAATCGAGACAACCAGTGTCTGTGACCCATCTGATTGGATTATGAACCGATAGGGGTGTTTCATTCAAGAACTGAAAAGGTTCCTGTTTCATACGTCATATGTCATGTGGTTTTAAGCAAGCTCCGGAGCAGTGGTCCAATATAAATATACGTCACCAGTTCGGAGCACGTTTCAAAGTTTCACTTTCAAGCTGCCATCACTACTGAAAATGGTTTTGATACAAATCTGGCCAAGATTGGGTCACGTGTGCCATATCCGGGTCACACATTAATGTCGTGTCTGCAACTTTGGACCAGTTCTGGCCCAAAACTGGTTGCTGATCCGACAACTGACTCCTTATTGAGTTTGGGCCATTGTTCTAAAAGACACTGGGACAAATCTGTTTTACGAAGTTGGGCCGAAATTTGCAGTACATCTGCCCCATGTCCGCTCCAATTATATTTTGCTATCTGGCATCCCAGTAAAAAAAACATATTTACAGATTTAACATAGTCAAATAAATTCAAAATGGAGATCAATGTTCAAAATACTCATGCGACTAAAAAGATGTCACACCAAACGGTCGTAATTCATTTCATTCTGCAAGACTACTTTTTAGACGCATAATGCAACCACAATAGGGAGGAGTGCTTCGGCCACTCATGCTTCGGTCTGCTGGTGTGTCCCTTTCATCCCCCCCGCCCCACCAAAAAAAAACTAATCAGGTAAAAAAAACCTATGTGATATCACTCCGCTCTGCTTGCCTAGACACCCTGTTCCCTGCACAGCTGCTGGATTACAAATGTTGCTGTTGATACTATAATTATTGACATGCAATGGTAATAACTTTATCCTGAAAACATAGCCAACACTATTGATTGCACGTGTCAGTGGTGATTCTCATACGTACATGTTATTTTTCATTGGCATTTGATGGTTATTTCAAAATGTTGTTTTTATTTTCTTGAATTATGACTCTCTTGGGGTTCCATGGCTGAAAGCACATCCGGGTTACTGAACAAAACTTGACATAGATTTTTCCTGGGGATGGGACATTAATAAGACCAAACAAATTGGGTGAACCGGGGTTCGGGCTACATTCCTCACGATTATGAACCCAATTAATTGACAGGCTAAATGAGCAACGAAAAATAAGTCTGTATTAATTTATACAACTTTAATATGTATGTATTTAGGTGATACACTATTCGATTCAAAACTTTGTTTTGAAAAACTGCGAAAGAAACAAAACAAAACAAAAAAAAAAAACGTCCAGAATACATGTGTGGATTTTATTGGCAAATTTAAGTCATATTAACATACACAATAGATACAAACTTGTTCATAATCTCTTAACTATCCAAGAATCCCAAAAATAAACATTTGTCTTAAGACCACTCAACATTGTCCATCTAAATAAATTAAATATAACTGAAAAAACTTGTGGGAATGAGAAAAATAAATAAATATGGACATGCCTTCCTTCAGGTAAAACACAACTGCTTTTGTCCACAAGCACAGCCAAACTCAACAAAAATGAAAGCTCATTCGGGCTGCTTTAACACCACATAAAAAAATTCAAATTAAAATTGGAGCAAAGGGAGTCAACCTCAATTCACTATACTGTATTTATCACAGTTTAAGTCACGTTACAGTAGAAAACACATACAGGAGGACACTTCTCTCTAAGCAGCTTCCTACTCAAGTTTTGCAGGTTAGCAAATTCACACAGTTTAAAGTGCCTGCGAGAGCATGAAAAAAATCTTAAATTGCATTATTATGTGAATTCGAATAATATTTTTAGAGGATTCGACTATATAAAACAATTTGGCAAAGCGCAGATGATGGGAAATTAGTCTTTTAATCTGCCGTTTAGCCTGTGCCTGTTATTATAGCGCTCTAGTGTTCCCTGCTGGAGGATGACATCTGCAGGGTCACGATTTCCTCTGATTTAGAATTCAGCCCATTGAGGAGGATTTTTTTCAGGAAGAGGAAAATGCACGAAGAAAGCAGCAAATGTCAGTTGCCACGTTTACATGGAGCCAAATATTCCAATTACAATCGGAATATTTGTTCAAACCGAATAAATGTGTTCCATATAAACACCTCATTCGGAATGAACAGGCCCAAACTGAATGGAATTTCATTCCGATTCACAGGGGTGGAATTTTCCTTTTCCCAAACCGATTAGAAGTAAAATTATATCATGTAAACAGGGAAGCAGAATGGTGTCTGGTTGCGTTCTTTCTGCACATGCTCCGTACTGACGTGGTGACGTCACTTGGTGACGTAAGTAACGTCACTTGCAACATGGCTTCCAAGCACACGCACAGCGCACCCACACAACTTTTTAAATGAACGGCGTATCATTCTGAAGTTTTGTTTCCACTCGAAAAGTTAAAACAGCAGCTGATCTGACGATCGATCTCCATGTTTTGCAACGTGACGCTTTGTTTTGATTAATCTGCGCATGTCAGACGGCAGTTGTCAAACGTCCTTTCGGACTAAAGGCAGACACATGTAAACGCTGGATCGGAATAGATGAAGTGACATGTAAACAGCTGATCTGAAATTTCCATTCGGAATGATTTGAATCGGTATGAATAAAAGTCAGCATGTAAACGTGGCTACTGTTTCAATCTGCCTACGCCAATATTTTTACAGGATATTTTTTTTATCTAAGTATTTTTCCCCAATTGCTAACTATATTTTATTGTCATGACAAATAACAGTCTTGTGCTAATTGGAAAATAAAATATTAAAAATGCATTTATTCAGTACGACATGGATAAATTACTCCATAATGGTCAAAACTGTCGACTTCTTGCACCCCCCGAATGATATTTTATGCCACAGGACTTAGTCCAGCTTTTGTCATTTTCCTGCTTTGGCTTTGGAGAGGGTAAACAAACCAGGAGGCGTGACAGTTAGCCGATATGCTAACCCGAACCGAGCGGCATTTCCAAGACTTATTCTCGCCTTTCGAAGTGAAAAATCACACAAAAATGCCCCGGAACATGTCACACGGCGGCGGGGTTGTTGATTGTCATTACAGATCAGCAACCCCGCTGGCGGCAAACATGATACAGCTCGTCGTTCCCCTGCTGTGGACAGGAGAGCTTGTTTGCCGGGAAAGCAGCTGGAGAATGACCGGCGGACAAACCGGCTGACATCGGAGCCCAACCCAAGGATAGTGGTCTATTGCCGGGAACCAGAATAGGGCAGAGGAGGTTTGAAGTCTGATGAAATGGAGAACTGCGCGAGCATAAGCCGAGTATAGTGCTCTCCCGGCGGGCACGCGAAGAGGACCAAGGGGGGTGTGCGACAAGCTGCCGGTCGTCGGATTCTCAGTGGACAAGGAGGGTTGTCAGCCACAAAATGCAAGCTACCTAGTATTAAAACTTGTGCCATAATCCCAGTATTTGACATAATACAAAACACGATGTTTAGTCACTTCTTCATAAGTCCAATGGTCCCACAGTTGTCAGACTTGTTTCGGCCAATCTCGGGATGAACAGGAACTTTTTGAAACTCAAAAAGGCTCACACCCCTCTCCCTTGTGCAGCAACAAAACCCTGCAGCATACTGGCTTGCGTGATGCGAAAAATAAACGAAATAATCCGCAAAATCGGCTGAATCTGCAGTCCATCTGCATGCTACAAAGAATGGTGTATTGTGAGATGCTGACCCGGGTGACGTCACATTTGCATTCGTCCCCAATCCGAGACTGGAGCTGGAAGTCACTCATTTTCATGGCGTGGGAGTAAAAAAATTGTATAAATAAAACGATCGCTTCCACACACATCCAAGCGGTCCATTTCATTCAGGAGCATAAAGTACTGCGTGAAATATGAAATAAACATGCTTTTTGCTGTCATAGGCACTTTAAAAATATGCTGACTCTTATCGGTCGGACTTTCAGTAGCAAAATTATTGGTGAAGAAATCAATTGCAAACCACATATCCAATATTTCCAAAATAAAATATCAAGGAGTATTTCAGTAATAATTAAAGCAAAATTGTTTTTAGAATTTGATTCTCTCTATATTCTGTACTGTACTACTGTTCTTTAGTTCTTCCTCATTTAACTTGCTGTGTGGAAGTCTGGGGAAACAATTACAAAAACTCATTGCAATCTCTATTCTTCAAAAAAGAGTAACACGTATTATTCATAAGAAAGGATATGTGGATCATACTCAGTCCCATTTTTTTGGATTCAAAGATTTTAAAAATAGCTGATTTGGTGCATTACCAAACATTGCTATTATGTTCAAAGCAAAAAAAAACAAACAAAACAAAAAAACTGCCTGGTAATATTCAACAACTGATTAATTTAGAAAAAGGGCATTATAATCTAAAAAAGGACATTTAATTTCAAAAGGATTAGGAACAGAACAACAATGTGATGTTTCAGCATGAGTTTGTGGAGTAGCTCTGCTCTGAATGTAGAATTAAAAATCTGTCAAAGTACTTATCAATTAAGAGTGTTTAAACAGTCAACATTTTAGTGTTACATGTGCGAAACTGTGCAATGATGGGTTTTCTTTTTGTGTTTATTTACTTAATGATTTATTTTGTGGTATTGATATCCATGTACAGCATGTATAGTTTTGAATTATATGGAGGTGCGTCTTATGTATAAAATTCATTATATTTTCAATGTATAGGGCTGGGACCTAATAAGCTATATGCTTCTCACTCCTTTTCAGATGGTTGAGTGTTATTATTTCAATTAATAATTTTTGTGTGGATTTCGAGGCTGATTAATTTTGTCTTAACATCTGAAACAAAATTAATCAAATCAAAAATGAAAAGGAATAAAAACTACCAGATCAACTGAAAAAACTAATTAGAACAAACCAAATTGAATAGAATGAGAACTTCAAAACTATAATAACTTTTATGCGTGTGTTTTGAGTGATTTGCAAATACCAGCCCAGCTTCTATTTTTTTCCTCCCCTCGATCCCGTGGTGCACCTGTGCTCTAGTGCACCTGATTAGTCAACTCCAATGCCACCGCTGCCTGCCACGGTTAATGCCAAAACAAAGAGGTACGATTTGGAGAGCACATTTCTTCAGTCGGCTGTTGCTTTTCAGGTAAATTGTTGTTGCAGACTTTATCGAAATGTTTTGTAACTACAGTATTGCATGAATCTGTTGTTTTCCTTTTGTTGATGGTTGATGCCTGTTGCGCAAATTCTCACTTTTCATCGTTAGTCCCCTGAGTGTCTAGTAACCTTTTTAAATTCTTACCGGGATGATGTTCATACGTTCAATATCTGTGTGTTTTTGCCCCCCTTTTTCTGCTCAATTTGCACGCTCTCCAGCTGCGAATCAATCATTTTCGATCGGCAATCAAGCGACTCACTAGTGTTTTTGTATTAAACGAAGCACCCTCCGACGTCCACAAAAAGTTGTCCTAAAAAGTAATATCGTGTTTTTATCCCCGTAAATCTTTCTTGAACGTTTTGTGCTGTTTGTGATGCCCCCCCCACCCCTCTTTTTTTTCTTTTTTTTTCTTTTCTTTATTGGAAGGTAGTTTCGGGAGCCTTCAAGGGAACCGGTCGGTTTAGATCACTCGTTGCCTGTCTGAGGTTTCGCAACACAAAGTTTCTGTCAGTTTGGTAGATGTTTCCAAAATATCCAACTTCTTAATGTCATCATTGGGTGATTTTACTGTAGTTCTCCATGTCCACGCCAAAGGATTTTAAGATGTAGTATACGAATAGGACTAATTTGCTATACTTGTACAATTCTTAATTTAAAAAAAAAAAAAGGTAATGTATGACAAATACATAGGCAGAATTTGACATTTGTGGGAGGGCGGGTCAAAACATGTTGATGACCTCGAAACGCAGTGTCAGCTGTAAAGTTAATTATTTAGAGATGATTGATATGGGTTTGCAGGACCAATACAGACTATTAGTAGTTATAGGGGCCGATAACTGATTTTTGGAGCTGATAATCATTTGCCGTCAATTGTAAAAATTGGCATTAAGAAATGAATAATGCAAACACTGAACTTCATTGAAATGCCTGAAGCAATTTTCTTAAATCACACAAATAGGCGTGTTTCAGTGGCAGAGTAGTCGTTCCCCAACCCAGAGGTTGTGTGTTTGGTTCTCCGCCTCGATGACCTCGTCTAAGTATCCTTGAGCAAGATATTAAACCCAACATTGCTCCTGGTGCTACGTCTCCAGTAGGTAGATGAGGATATTGTGTGAAACACTTTGAGGGCCTTAAAAAGGTGGAAAGGCACAATACAAGTGTAACTCCATTTACCATTACTATTTAACGGTACCAATCAGAGTGAATACTAGTGCAGGAGAGAACAGGCAGGAGAGAGGCGTGGCTGCATCTGAGCCTAAAATAACCCAGTTTGAAATGATTTTTTTTCCATATCGGCCGGTCGGATTATAAAAAAGGCAGATACCGATATACATCAAATTTTGGCCCCGACAATCGGCCCGGCCGACAGTCTATTTTTAATATATACACTACAGGCCAAAAGTATTGAAATCCCTGCAATTCTGTCAGATAATGCTCAGTTTCTCCCAGAAAATGATGGCGAAGAATGACAGGAGACGGATCTTTTTCTTAACACGCTTTATTGAGCAGAACATGTACCATTTGCAGCCACCACTGACAGTCATGGTTTCCCAACTTCCCATCATGCATTTGGGCGGAACAGTTAAGTCGCTAAAGTAGCATTTAGTGAAAGCACAACAAAAATAATATTCCTATGTCTCAAAAAAATAATGTTAGCAAAAAAAAAGCACTCAGTGCAAAGAGAACTGGCATTCACCATCAAAATAGCTATGCAAAATACACATAAAACTTGGCTAGATCTCTAATTTAAAACTCACCATTGACACCTTGTGGTGTATTTCAATCACTGCCTAACGTAGTTAAAGATACTGTCGAAGAACGGCAGGGAGCCCGATGTGATGTCACCGCTCGACAACGTCAACAATGGCAAGCTATTAGTATATTTTTTGATTGAAAGTATGACAAATATTAAAACGAAAACATTAAGAGGGGTTTTAATACAAAATTTCTATAACTTGTACTCACATTTATCTTTTAAGAATTACAAGTCTTTCTAGCCGTGGATCCCTTTAACAGAATGTTAATAATGTTAATGCCATCTTATGGATTTAATGTTATAATAAACAAATATAGTACTTATGTACAGTATGTTGAATGTACTGTATATGTCAGTCTTGTGTCTTATCTTTCAATTCCAACAATAATTTACAGAAAAATATGACATATTTTAGCAATGGTTTGAATTGCGATTAATTAGGATTAATTAATTGTTAAGCAGTGATTAACTCGATTTAAAAATTTTAATCGTTTGACAGACCTAATATATATACCGTATATACAGGTTTACAAACGAGTTCCGCTCCTACGCTGGTGACGTAACCTGAATTTCCGCATTAATCGGAATTAACCCTTATTTATAAAGTCAATATGATACTGTAGATATTTCTAACCACAGTAATTGCACCTTTATGTATTTAAATAATGCTTTATTTTAGGGCTGTCAAATGATTAAAATTTTTAATCGAGTTATTTACAGTTTAAAAATTAATTAATCATAATTAATCGTAATTAATCGCAATTCAAACCATCTGTATGATATGCCATATTTTCCTGTAAATTATTGTTGGAATGGAAAGATAAGACACAAGATGCATATATACATTCAACATAAGGTAAATAAGTACTATATTTGTTTGTTATAACAATGAATCAACAAGATGGCATTAACATTATTAACATTCTGTTAAAGCGATCCATGGACAGAAAGACTTGTAGTTCTTAAAAGATAAATGTTAGTACAAGTTATAGAAATTTTATATAAAACCCCTCTTAATGTTTTCGTTTTAATAAAATTTGTAAAATTTTCAATCAAAAAATAAACTAGTAACCTCTGATTGATGATGTCAATAATTACAATATCTGGCATAGAAGCGCTGTGGCTTCAAGTGCATCTTCCACATCGCAAACCCATTTTGATGTGCTGTCTGTATAGACCACCAAGTGCCAATACTGAACACTTGAATAATGTATGTACAATGATCCAAAAAGCCACTGATACAGGCCAAGAAATGTTTATTCTGTCAGATATGAACATTAATTGGTTTTCTGAAAACTGTTCAATTAAAAAAAATCTGAGTAATATAATTACTGTGTGTAATCTAGCTCAAATAGTAAATTTACCTACAAGAATCAGAAAGACTACAGATGGGCTAACTTCTTCTACATGTATTGATCATATCTATACAAATTGCATTGACAAATGTTCTCGTATCATTTCAGAACCAGTTGGTTTCAGTGATCACAATGTAGTTGCTCTAGCTTTTAAAACAAAAATACCACAGGCAGGACCAAAAGTAATTTTCAAAAGAATGTACAAATCATTTTCAGAGCTTGACTTTGTCAGTGACGTGGAAAAGGTTGAGTGGGATACAAATCTCGAGCTTGCATTGAACACTTTTTGCCAAATATTTAGAGCAGTGTGTGATAAACATGCTCCAATTAGGAAACTCTCAGTGAGATCTATCAGGTCTCCTTGGTTGGACAGGGAGTTGAGGCAATTGATGGGGGACAGAGATCAAATGAAAAAAGCTGCTGTAATGTCTGGTGATACTGTAGACTGGCAAGCTTATCGGTCTATAAGGAACAAAGTAACGAAACTGAATAGGCTTAAGAAAAAAACAGTACAATCGAACAAAATTTAAGGAATGTGGAAAAGATAGTAAACAAACATGGAATACGATAAATGAACTTATGTGTCGAAACAAAATGAGTAAAATGTCTTCCTTTATTGAGGTGAATGGAACATTTATTACCAAACCTTTTGAAATTGCTAACTACTTCAACAGTTATTACCACGACAAAGTGAAAAAGATCAGAGATGAGATGTCCCCAGTCAGTCGGAAACTGTCAGAAACGATCATAAAAGGACAAATTATGTTTGATAAGAATTGTTCTTTTGTGTTTAAACCTGTTAAGAATAGTGACATTGAAAAGTTACTTGAAAATATAAATTGCAACAAACCTGGTGGAATTGATAATATGGATGGAAGACTGTTAAAAATTGCAGCCAAATCAATCGTTAAGCCTTTATGTCATATCTTTAATTTATGTTTTGATGAATGTATTTATCCAGATCAGTGGAAAATATCAAAAGTTGTTCCTTTGGCTAAAAATTCAAGAGAGCCACTGACTGGGCAAAACAGCCGACCGATAAGCATCCTACCAGTCCTGGGTAAACTGATGGAGATGGTTACAGTGCCTTGCAAAAGTATTCGGCCCCCTTGAATCTTGCAACCTTTCGCCACATTTCAGGCTTCAAACATAAAGATATGAAATTTAATTTTTTTGTCAAGAATCAACAACAAGTGGGACACAATCGTGAAGTGGAACAACATTTATTGGATAATTTAAACTTTTTTAACAAATAAAAAACTGAAAAGTGGGGCGTGCAATATTATTCGGCCCCTTTACTTTCAGTGCAGCAAACTCACTCCAGAAGTTCAGTGAGGATCTCTGAATCATCCAATGTTGTCCTAAATGACCGATGATGATAAATAGAATCCACCTGTGTGTAATCAAGTCTCCGTATAAATGCACCTGCTCTGGGATAGTCTCAGGGTTCTGTTTAAAGTGCAGAGAGCATTATGAAAACCAAGGAACACACCAGGCAGGTCCGAGATACTGTTGTGGAGAAGTTTAAAGCCGGATTTGGATACAAAAAGATTTCCCAAGCTTTAAACATCTCAAGGAGCACTGTGCAAGCCATCATATTGAAATGGAAGGAGCATCAGACCACTGCAAATCTACCAAGACCCGGCCGTCCTTCCAAACTTTCTTCTCAAACAAGGAGAAAACTGATCAGAGATGCAGCCAAGAGGCCCATGATCACTCTGGATGAACTGCAGAGATCTACAGCTGAGGTGGGAGAGTCTGTCCATAGGACAACAATCAGTCGTACACTGCACAAATCTGGCCTTTATGGAAGAGTGGCAAGAAGAAAGCCATTTCTCAAAGATATCCATAAAAAGTCTCGTTTAAAGTTTGCCACAAGCCACCTGAGAGACACACCAAACATGTGGAAGAAGGTGCTCTGGTCAGATGAAACCAAAATTGAACTTTTTGGCCACAATGCAAAACGATATGTTTGGCGTAAAAGCAACACAGCTCATCACCCTGAACACACCATCCCCACTGTCAAACATGGTGGTGGCAGCATCATGGTTTGGGCCTGCCTTTCTTCAGCAGGGACAGGGAAGATGGTTAAAATTGACGGGAAGATGAATGCAGCCAAATACAGGAACATTCTGGAAGAAAACCTGTTGGTATCTGCACAAGACCTGAGACTGGGAGGGAGATTTATCTGCCAACAGGACAATGATCCAAAACATAAAGCCAAATCTACAATGGAATGGTTCAAAAATAAACGTATCCAGGTGTTAGAATGGCCAAGTCAAAGTCCAGACCTGAATCCAATCGAGAATCTGTGGAAAGAGCTGAAGACTGCTGTTCACAAACACTCTCCATCCAACCTCACTGAGCTCGAGCTGTTTTGCAAGGAAGAATGGGCAAGAATGTCAGTCTCTCGATGTGCAAAACTGATAAAAACATACCCCAAGTGACTTGCAGCTGTAATTGGAGCAAAAGGTGGCGCTACAAAGTATTAACGCAAGGGGGCCAAATAATATTGCACGCCCCACTTTTCAGTTTTTTATTTGTTAAAAAAGTTTAAATTATCCAATAAATTTTGTTCCACTTCACGATTGTGTCCCACTTGTTGTTGATTCTTGACAAAAAATTTAAATTTTATATCTTTATGTTTGAAGCCTGAAATGTGGCGAAAGGTTGCAAGGTTCAAGGGGGCCGAATACTTTTGCAAGGCACTGTATGTGTAAACAGATTCAGAATTATTTTGAGGTAAATCAACTCCATTGTGATGCCAAGCATGCATATAAAGAAGGCTACTCAACCAGTACAGCACTCACAGTTCTAACTGATGACTGGCTGCGGCAGATTGATAATAAACAATTGGTGGGCACTGTGTTTCTGGACTTTAGCGCAGCATTTGATCTAGTTGATCATGAGCTTCTACTTGGTAAATTATTAGCCTATGGATTTAAAAACTCAGCCATTAATTTCTTAAGTAGTTATTTGGTTGACAGAACGCAATGTGTTACTTACAAGTGTTCCCTCTCAGATACTGTAACCCTGATGTGTGGAATTCCACAAGGCAGTTGCCTCGGTCCTCTTCTTTACAGCATTTTTGTAAATGATATGTCATATGTGTTACGAAGTGTCTGTATGACTATTTATGCCGACGATACAACAATACATGTCTCTGGCCCCAGCTTAGATCAAGTCAATAATATGCTACAACAGGAGCTTATGTCTGTTTATGAGTGGGTTGTAGAGAACAGGTTGAAACTAAATGTGCTAAAAACAAAGTGTATGGTGCTGGGATCTAAATATACAATGAGAGAAGCCCCGGAGCTAACTCTTTCTCTGCTTAACCAATCATTAGAACAAGTGTCAGAGATTAAACTCTTGGGGGTCATTTTAGCTCAAACTATGTCATGGACGACTCATATAAATAATATTGTGACGAAAATGGGTAGGAATATTTCATTAATAAGGCGTAATGTCCACTTTATGCCAATAGAAACAAGAAAACTTGTACTACAGTCTTTAGTTTTATGTCACCTAGACTCCCATTGTCCCATTGTGTGGTCCAGTGCTGCCAAGAAAGACCTTGACAAAATCCAGATAGCTCAGAATCAGGCTGCTAGATTAGCTCTAAACTGTCCTTTTCGTACAAATATTAATGCAATGCATCAAAGACTGTCATGGATGAAAGTCAAGGACAGATTGACATATAGTACTGTGCTTTCTTTGCACAAAATGTGGATCTCACACAAACCTTTTAGCCTGTTCTCTAAACTTCAGACCACCTGTAACAGACATGGGTTTAACACGAGACGTGCTTCAAGTGCCACGTTTATTTTGCCACTGCCAAAAACAAATGCACTTAAAAGAACATTTATTTATCGAGCTGTTTCATGCTGGAATTCACTGCCTCCTGAAATGCTTACAACAAGCAATCACATTTCTTTTAAAACAAGTCGTAAAAAATGTATAATTTGTAAGGAAGTGATGCTTATTTAGCCATTGTAAATAAATGTAGTTGTTTTATTTTTTTTCCACACTGTAGAAATGTAAACCTGCTTTATGCCATTAATTGTTTTGTATATATTGTTAAATTACTGTGAATGGACCCCAGGAAGAATAGTCTCTATATTGGTAGAACTAATGGGGATCCTTAAATAAATAAATAAAATAAATAAATACACAATTCTCATGGGTGCTTTAGCCCATAAAATCAGTCGCACCCAAGCGCCAGCAGAGGGCGACAAAACTCCAAAAAACACAAGGAACAAGTTGGCATTGCACTGTGCTGTCATTTTAATCTGTTTGAGCGGGGCATGTGCGTTAATTGCGTCAAACATTTTAACGTGATTAACTAAAAAAAATTAATTACCGCCCGTTAACGCGATAATTTTGACAGCCCTACTTTATTTGTATACCGTATGCATGAGGGATGTGACAATATATCGAAATGGTGATATATTGAGATACTTTGTAGCCCAAAAGGTTATTGATATGCTCCCACCAATAATTGATATGTCGTTTTAAAAAGGTGTCACTGTTTAAAAAAAATAAAAAATGAACCAACAGGTTATGGAACCCCAAAGGGTCAAAATTAATAAAAACAACATTTTGAAATAAATACCATTTTGCTAAATAACAAATTGCGTAATTTGGCCCTTACATTTGTACAATAAGATATTATAATGAAAAAGATTTTACAAGATAAAAAGCCTATTTTTACAAAGTAATTATATTTATTGTCTTTTTCCACAATGGCCTTTTTATTTCATAATGTCGTTTTGCCTTCTGTCAATCACATAACATAAGGCGGAGTCAGTTAAGTGATTGGCGGAATCGTGGAGTCTGGTTAGCCGCGTCCATAAGGACGCTCAGCGGCCCTTCAGGAATGTCTGCTTTAGGCAATCTTTTCTAGCTGCTCTACTGGAGTCCAGAAAAACAAATGCAGCAATCATGTATTATAAGTCTTTAAAAATGCCAAAAGATCGGCTTTCACAATTAAACGAAAACGGCCCAAACACTGGCAATGTTTACATGGACACTTTTATTCTGATTAAAAACTTTACTGGAATGAAAATGCTTCATGTTCAGAATATTCTAACGAGAGGGTTGGTTTATGTCGATTGATAATCTGATCGGCACACATGCAAACACTTTTTAAAAAAAAAAAAATTTTGGAGCAAACGGTCTTTACCCCATATTTCTGTGACGTCAGTATGTGTGTTACTTATTCCCAGAAGCTATTAGAAGTAGAGGGAGCGGAAGAGAATAAACTGGTTTGTATCCGAGACGAACACATTGCTGAAGATTTTAAAATTCTTGAAAGACTTGATATTTGAGACGAACACGTTGAAGTTATTAAAAGATTTTAAAATTCTTGAAAGACTTGATGGTTTTAGTTAGGGATGTCCTGATTGCATGTTTTTGCGTCTGAGTCACTGGATTTTGAGAATCTACCGATAAAGAGCCCTGATCCGATACCGGCATTTTGATTTAAAAAATTTTTAAGAAAAGAAACATGTTACTGTCCCACTGTCTGCCTTCATAATGTGAATTATTTTAAAACAAGAATAACGTAGAAAAAGGCTTGTCTTTATTAAATACTTCATTGAGTAAGTCCACTCAAATCCACTCATGCTTTGACGCTCACGCTGCTGAGAACAGCCTCTCACTTACACAAGGAGCTGCCACAGCATACTTATGCAAGTTAAACGATGATTGACACTTGATGATTGATTCTAGAGCTCCCAAACTTCTCTGGCCAGATCAAAGCTACAAACCTGTCAATCCTCGTTAACTTTAAGTACCAAATGCAAGCTGGACAGTTTGGCAGCACTGCTTAGCAGGAGGAAAGGTGAGAGGCTGTGGCGCTGTAGGAGCATGAAGCAGAAAAACATATTAAAAAAAAAACAAAAAAAAAAAACAATCCTTTTCACCTGATTCCGATCCTCTGAAAAATGTTATGATTGGCCCAATTTCCGGTAATGTGATCGGATTCGGTCATCAGTAGGGTTGGGCATCATTTGAAATTGAACGATTCCAATTCCGATTCCACATTTCGATTCCGGTTCCGAACGATTCTCGATTCCGATCCTTTGAGGAAAAAAAGATATATATATATATATTTTTTTTTAATTGCACAGTTGTGTTTGTGTCTTCTCGATTTTTTTTTAAATTATATGAACTTCTCACAGGGCTATTTTTAACTTGTATATAAATATTAGTCTTTGAACTTGAATGTGATGAAGTTTCTTTGTGTGCACTTTCACAACAATGTTTATTTTTCTAAAGCTCACGGACAACACATTATAAACAACAACACAAATTCTACATTATACTATACGCTAATGGGGTAACTTGGTGCAGAGTAGCGGGTACAGAAAAAACAAATCAGAAGCAGTTCTTGTTCAGGAAAATTTGCATATTGGCAAAGCAGCACAGTTTCAAAACATGTGGCTGCTTTATAGCCACATCCATATTGGCAGCATTATCAACAGTGGTTGCGACAATTTTGTCAGAAATGCCAAACTCTGACAGAATGTCCCCCATTTCCTCTGCCACAACACAACCTGTCTAAGCTTTGTACACAGCTTTTGTTTTTAACACTTTTTGCTGCATTTTGCCCTCCACTATATAATGTGCTGTGATGGTAAGGTAGTGGTCCTGTGCAATGCTACTCCAGCCATCACATGTGAGCGCAACAGATATAGCGTCACCGAGCTCTGTAATTACATTGGCCTTCTCGACTTCATACCAAGATGGGATTAATTTATTCGCCAAGTAGTCCCTGGTGAGAGGTGTGTACTTCGGGTTGATAGCTTTCATCATGTCCCTGCAAAATATTAACATACAATGTCACTGTTAACGTTTGTTCAAGGCGGATTATTGATTAGCAATACATTACAGTATATTATATATATACATACATATCAGGGGTCGCGTTAACCGAATATTTTCCGTCGTTGACCGATTTTTTAAAAATGGTGACGGAAAAAACTGAAGTCCACCAGTCATTTTGACAGGTTGCAATTCACACCCCAGACCACAGGGTGGCGAGTGAGCATATTAATTAGCTATTGTCTTTCTTGATGCATGACGTCATTGGCCTTACTCTGAAAAATGTCGAGGCAGAGTGTCCGAAGTTTCTTTGAAAAGCCCCAAAAGGACGATGGTGTTGATAAAAGAGGTGAAAAAATAGGGACTGCACAAGCGGGCACGCAATTCAAGTCCATGCGCACCAGGAGGAAGGTGTAAGACCACAGCAGGTGAGCTGTTAATTTCATTGTTCCATAATGTAGCCTACCTACTGGGGCCACAGTCAGCTGTTTTTGTCACTGCGGAGAAAAAGTTACATATTCATCTGCTTGATGTGTGATGGCACGGTGTGGATTCTCTGTTAAGCTTGTTCGGACAGAATATTAATTTAAAATGAATGAAAACTAAATACTATTGAATATGTTGAAGCGGTATGCAATGTTAAGAGTCTTGTTAGCTCGAATTGCTGTGTCCAGCCGCTGTAGCTCTGCTGCTCTCTGTGAACTCTCTATTCGTGAACCTACACCGGAACGCGCGCGGCTCTTAAGTGTCTCTGTCACGTGACTGTGTCGTAGCCGCTAACGCGCTTGGCCAAATGGACACACAAGTACGGAATGTGAATTATGCCAAACAAAGGGTCACCACAATGTCATTATCATCATTTTAAAAATTTAAGTGACGGGTAAAAATAGATTATGACCGGATTTTTATGACCCTGTCAGTCAAGATGACAGACAACGAAAAAGTCTAGCGCAACCTCTGATACATATATATATACACACACATACATATGTATACATAATTATACACTGCTCAGTGAGCCTTTTAATTTTTGTGAGCGCCGCTCACGAAAATTAAAGGAACACTTTGTTCCAATGTTTGTGAGCAGTGTATAATCCACAGGGTCCCATGTATATATACACTTTGCACTTTGTTCCTTTAATTTTTGTGAGCAGTATATGTTAATTGTGATTTGTTTCGTTTCATAAAACAAGCTTTCGACATCATGCTTGACGACGTATGCTGAAAGATCTGTGTGTGCGAAGTGCAAATAGAATGCGCTAAGGCAAAATAATGAGGAAGAGAGCCACACAATGTTTTGACCTCTCTGTCCCTGTATAACGTTATATGTTTTAACGTTCAACGCAGATAATTTCTAGCGTGCATGTGAGGAGAACGAGCGACGAAGAGAGCGTCGACCTGGGGCTTTTAACGATTTGGAACCTACAACTGTAACACATATATATATATATGCAGTTCTCCTCACACGCATGGTGGAAATTACCCACTTTGAACGATAAAACATAACGTTATAGAGATCGATAGAGAGGTCAAAACGTGTGGCTCTCTTCATTATTATGCCTTAGCGCATTCTGTTCGTACTTCGCACGGACAAATCCTTCAGCATACGTCGTCAAGCATGATGTCACAAGCTTGTTTTTGGAAACCAAACAAATCACAATTAACATGATTATCAACTAAAACATTATTTAGGCTCCTACAATAATTATTGCTTAACTAACCTAAAGGTTGGTGACTCCACCTCTGAAAAGGGATGCAGCCTTTTCACAAAATATGCTGTAACTTTTCTGTGACACTCTTGAATTTGTTGCGCCGAGATCTTTCCCCTGGCTGCGAAGGTGAACGGACTAGCACATTGCGGAGTCTGGTCAACTGCCTGGCTACTGTTAGCATTAATGCTAACGTCAGGTCGAGTGTCTAAACAAAGTAAACGGTCCAACTTTAGCTTGATATTTGAGTTGACCAGCCGCATTAACAACAGTATAATTTGTCTGCCTCATCAATTACAGCAGAAGACGGACGTAATTTATTGTTGTACTCACCTTGTTCTGACTGGTTAGAGGAAGGCTGGCGCAGTGACTCAAATACATGGCACTCAGTGACTTGAATTCGATGAAGCCGGAGGTGTTTTATCATATTGGTTGTGCAGCCACCTTTGCATGATATAGCTACATTGCAAATGTTGCACTGAGCTGACTGACTGGTCTTTTTTTTTTTTTGGTGACGTTAAGCCAGACGTTTTTTTCGCCCTCCATGTGGATTCTTCTTCGCGGTTTCTTTCCCCCTTCATGTGGCTGCTTCTTCACGTTTTTTTTTTCTCTTGGCGGCAGTGGCGGCCAGGGCATCGAAATGTAGGACCGAAATCTAAAAATTCGAAGGTTCCCGGACCATCGGCGTGTTAGAACCGGGTCCAATCGATGCTCGATGTTCGATGCCCAACCCTAGTCATCAGTTGTTTATATGGTTGCCATAGCCTAAAGCAACATTGCATATTTTCTCTTGCAAAGATAAAAAACAAATCTTACCTAGTGTTTCAAAATAAGCAAGTCTAGAGCGCAGCCTGGCTTGAAGAATATCTTTTTTGATACATCTTTGCTAGTGAATGAGTGAACCACCAGTCTCTGGTGAAGGTCAAGGAGGGGGCGCAGGACATGTCAGATGAGTGACACGACCCAAACACTGCTATGATGCAGGCTAACTACGCGTACAAAAAAAAAAAAAATTCACACATTGTGAACATACGATGGAGAATATGGTGCATTTTTGTCAGACAAAAACAGGCAATTGTCGCATTATGTTCTAGTCTCCTAAGATACATTTGTGGCTCGTTATAGTCTTGTCATCGTTATAAGAAAATTGTTTATGGACTAAATATTTTCATTATTGTCATCGTTGACGAAAAATACTGCACACAGGGCAAGGTAGGTTTGAAATATATAATTTTAAAAAACTTTATTTTGTGTTTCATTTACCTGATAATCATAAACTTTAAAATTTGGACAACTCAAAAAAAATTTTGAAAAGAGGAGAAGTGATTACTCTCATTACTTCTTTAATCAGAATATTTGAGCCACTAACAAAACAAATCATTGATTAAAGTCTGTCAGGCTTGAACTTACTAGACTGTTATGTTTCTAATGACACATGTATTAAAATAAACATGCCACATGCCAAGATTACAAACAGTGCTGAACCTATATTGTATGTGCACTCGTACGTCAAGTTAATCACTGTGATGAAATGTAGGCGAACAGGATTTGCACACATTGCACAGAAGACTGCGCATGTGGAATATCCATTTAGTCTTATGATGTCACATGATCCAGGATGTCACACTTTGTCCAGAATAACTGTTCTTTGTTCTTTCAAAATTCCTAGAACAGTGACAAAGACATTGTTTACAAGCCTATCTACTGATTTAAGCTAACTAAAAAAAAAACTTATGAGAGAGCACCTCATTCTTCGTGGCTGTGCTATGTTGCATCGACAAATGTTAAATGAGGGCAACTGGACTGATGGGGGAAAAAAAAGAAAATTATGATTGACCTTTCTTCCAAAAAGCTTCTTAAATACTGATTTTTGGGTAGGGAGACCTTCTATTTATGCCTAGATGAGTGTGTGTGCTGGGCCCATCAACAATAGGGTATTCTTGTTTTTGACAAGTGTGCCTAGGGAAACGACAATGCTCCATACCAATCACTTGCCACGTTTGCATGGAGCCAAATATTCCAATTTGTTCGGAATATTTGTTCAAACCGAATAAATGTGTTCCATATAAACACCTCATTCGGAATGAACAGGCCCAAACCGAATGAAATTTCATTCCGATTCACAGGGGTGGAATATTCCTTTTCCCAAACCGATTAGAAGTAAAATAATATCATGTAAACAGGGAAGCGGAATGGTGCCTGGTTGCGTTCTTTCTGCACATGCTCCGTACTGACGTGGTGACGTCACTTTGTGACGTAAGTAACGTCACTTGCAACATGGCTTCCAAGCACAGCGCGCCTAATTGGAGTCCGGCGGAAAGATTGTATTTAATTTAGGGCTGTCAAAATTATCGCGTTAACGCGCGGTAATTAATTTTTTTAATTAATCACGTTAAAATATTTGACGTAATTAACGCACATGTCCCGCTCAGACAGTATTTTGCCTTTTGGTAAGTTTCACAGCAAGGCTTTTTGTGCTGCAGCACAACAGCGAACTCTTGTGGTCGCTTTGCGACATGGTTTTTTTTTTTTCTTGCCAGTTCATATACGTTGTAATGTTGTGCATATATGATCCTTGGACAAGATTTGTCCGTAAGTATGGTTGTTGTAAAGAATATACATATTATGTTAGAGAGCGAAATGTTCTATTTTTTGTATAAGACGCTTTTTGTTTGTTTAGTGAACCTGTATAGCGTGCTAAGCTAACGTTGTTGCTAATGCAATGCTTGTGTACTTTTTTTTTTTGTAGTTTTATGACTGTCTAAAGAGGACAATAGTTTGAGACTATTTTATTAATAAATCAGATGAAAAAGGAAGAAGTCTGATTATTAAGGCGTCGTTCATTAGCTGTCTAGCTTTGGAAAAAGTAGACGCTTCGGAGTGAGGACAGCATTGACAGATTTAAATGACAGTAGAGTGAAATGCCCACTACAGTCCTTAAGTACCGTATGCTGAATTTACAGTGGGGAGGACAAGTATTTAATACACTGCCAATGGATTTTCCCATCAAATACTCAAATACTTGTTCTCCCCACTGTATATATCCATCTTGTGTCTTATCTTTCCATTCCAGCAATTTATTTTACAGAATATATATAATGTACAGAAAAATATGGCATATTTTATAGATAGTTTGAATTGCGATTAATTAACTCGATTAAAAATTTTAATCGTTTGACAGCCCTAATTTAATTCAAACTTTAAAAGAATTGAATATAATTGCTCGCTTGGATGGGCGTAAAACGAGGAACAGTGAACTATTTAAAAAAGCTCACGAGAGGTTACACGAAGCCGGAATAGACCGGAGCATTGACCAGATTAGAAACCGGTGGAAAACCGGCTACTACAAGGCAAAAGAGCAAAACAGCAGATGCGGATACGACCCCACAAACACAACAAGTGGGTTAAAGTTAAAACAGCAACACTCCAAAGATCGATCTCCATGTTTTGCAACGTGACGCTTTGTTTTGATTAATCTGCGCATGTCAGACGGCAGTTGTCAAACGTCCTTTCGGAATAAAGGCAGTCACATGTAAACGCTGGATCGGAATAGATGAAGTGACATGTAAACAGCTGATCTGAAATTTCCATTCGGAATGATTTGAATCGGTATGAATAAAAGTCAGCATGTAAACGTGGCTACTCAGAGTTTTGGTGGTCATTTTGAAGCTGCGTGGGCTACCTCTGTGAAGTTGGCCCCCCCAGCAGACGCAAATTTATAGAAAAATTGCCATTCGTTTGTGTGTAGGTTTGTACTTGTTTGTGCTGTAAAAATTTTCGTTTATGCTGGTATCATTTTGAGATATTAACAATTCTTTTATAGATAAGTCTGAGGTCAACCAGCCCCCCATTTTGATTAGAAACTGTGTCAATCGTTTGTGATACATTTGTGCTGTAAACATTTTCGTTTGTGCTGCTATCGTTTTACAGATATTTGAGATATTTTGAATGATGTCAATCGCAGCACCTCCATCACGGCTGATGAAGCCTATCAACTCAATAACAGGGTTGTTCCAACAACTAGCGCAAACGTGGCACAAACTAATGGCACCCCTTCGGATCCATTTTGCAGTAAATGGGGGCTCATCACTCGAAATTAATATCTGAATATCTCAAAAACAATAGCACAAATGAGATTTAGTTGTATAGAGTTAATTTTGCCTACGCTTGTATATTCGTCAAACCCTTTCTTTTATCCCAGGCAATTTAAAACTACCTACTATTGCCTGGGATAAAAGAAAGGGTTTGATGAACAAATGAGATTTTATACAGCGCAATTATAGCACAAATGGTTGACACCATTTTTAGCCATTTTTAATCAAGATTGACTTATAAAGGAATTGTTAATTTCTCAAAAACAATAGCAGCACAAACGAAATTTGTTTTTCAGCACAAATGAGCATAAACCTAGCACAAACAAATGAAATAAATGTTTTATAAATTTGCGTCTGATGGGGGTTCAACTTCACACAGGTGGTGGGGATCCCCAAACTTTCCAATTAACTTATTTTACATGGGGTCTTAACAGTTCCAATAATACTTTTGGCTCGAATTGAAGCATCTGATCGAAGTACCATACCGGAACGCAAGCCAGTCGACGGGGGGGACAACCGGGTATGTTGTCCCGGGCCTCAGGACCATAGGGGGCCCTGAATGACCCTTAATTTATTTTACTTTACATTTACATATTTCTTTGACTGATTAAATATTATGTACTACTCGATACATACTTAAAAACCTTAACATATTAAATATTTTAAATAGAGATGTCGCGATCGATCGGCATCCCGATTGATCGGGTCCGATCACGTCATTTTCAAAGTATCGGAATCGGCAAAAAAATATCGGCCATGCCTTTTTTTTAATACATATATTTTTTTTTATTAAATCGTTTTGTAATTGCATTCAACGTTAGACATAATATGTTACACTCATCCAGAGTCTTTAGTTTAGGCTTAAGGTAGGGTTATCAAATTTATCCCGATAACGGCGGTAATTAATTTTTTAAAAAATGTATCACGTTACAATATTTAACGCAATTAATGCATGCGCTGCACAACCCACTCACGCATTGTCGCGCTCAATCTGTAATGGCGTGGAGTGAATTTTGGCAGCCTTTGGAGCCTTTTTTAATTGGCTAAAGCCTTACAATCCCTCTCCCTACGATTAGAAATATCATGGGAAGCAATGTGGGAAAGCAAGGTAGCAATTGATCTTTTTCTTAACACCTTATGTCAGGGGTGTCCAAACTTTTTGCAAAGGGGGCCAGATTTGGCGTGGTAAAAAAGTGGGGGGCCGACCTTGGCTGACGTCCTTTACGTAGAACAATATATTTAAGCAAAATTTAGCAAGCCATTCAGTGTGTTACATCTGCTTCATTAATTTTTTTAATGAATAATTTCAACAATCTCGCAACTAGCCTTTGCGGCATTCTCTTTCGACTCTCGGGCTCTTGCGAAATACTACTGCTATGAAATTAAACTAGCTTCAAGTTGCTTCAATTTCTCGCTGCGTATCTTTCCTGTAATCTTCTCGTACATGTCAGCGTGTCTTGTTTGGTAATATCGCCGCACATTGAAATCTTTAAAAACAGCGACTGTCTCTGCAAATGAGGCAGACACAGTTGTTGCGTATTTTAGTGAAGAAATAGTCCAATTTCCAACTGTCCTTGAAACCTCAGCCGTCACAGTCAGCTTTCTTTTTTTTGTTGATTGTCGCCATTTTAGAAAATGGAAGTAATGGGTCACACGGAGTAATGTTGCTTACCCCTTAAATACCTGCAACGTGAAGCAATTCTCAGAGAATCCCAAAATTTGAAAAATAAGGTCCTAATGAAACCTTTTTTTTCCAAATTTGTGAAAAGAAAAGTCAAAATGAATATGTGTAATAAGTACTCTAATATCTATAACCCATGCTAAATCATGTTTTTTTTCTTATGGAACCTGCAGATGCATGTGTTGACTTGCATCCATCTTTTTTTTTTTTTCAAAAAGAAATGTCAAAATTCTAAATTAGTCTCAAAATCATGAAAATTTAGGTGTATCAAATGTGATACATATGGCGATAGAGGGCTAAAGTGCTGCTGCCTTTTAGTGGATAAATGAGGAGCAGCATTTTGTGTGTAAGCTACTTCATATGCTGGTTGCAGTACTGCTGACCAATTTATTAAGTCTGTGTGCTGGCCAGACGTTATTGATTTTATGACTGGGCTGGGGGCCGGATGAAATTAGACCACGGGCCGCATTTGGCCCCCGGGCCGGGCTTTGGACATGTCTGCCTTATGTTATTTCCCAACGCAGAGAAGATATATCAATTGTTAGCACTACGCACAGTCATGTTTCCACTTCCCATCATGCCCTTGGGCATGGCTACAGTATCATTTACTGAAAGCTCAACAAATACACTAGATGGCAATATTTAGTCACAATATACAAAGTCACAAGTCTTTCTATCCGTGGATCCCTCACAGAAAAAATGTTAATATAAATGTCATCTTGAGGATTTATTGTCATAATAAACAAATACAGTACTTATGTACTGTATGTTGAATGTATATATTCGTCCGAGTTTTATTCCTTTTTTTCTTAATGCATTGCCAAAATGTATATGATCGGGAAAAATTATCGGGAATGATTGGAATTGAATCGGGAGCAAAAAAAGCAATCGGATCGGGAAATATCGGGATCGGCAGATACTCAAACTAAAACGATCAGGATCAGATCGGGAGCAAAAAAACATGATCGGAACAACCCTAATTTCAAATATATATTCCTTTTTTGGCACAATTCTCCACCACCCCACTGTCTAATCAGAGAATGGTTTGACCCAGCTCTGGCGCACTCAAGTGCTATACATATTCTTGTCTTTGCCAGTGACTGTCGCTGGAGGAGAGTGAAAATAATAAAAAAAAAAACTACCTACGCTCCACCATATCACAGGGCAGGCTCAACAACCTAGCCATTGTTACCATACTGCACTTTATGATAAGTTGCGGTGCTCTCAACTCCGCACCGTAGTGTGGAGTGGACCGGTAATTTACTTGGCTCATTCGTCGTCAGTTCGTCCGGGTCTTCCTTCAGGAAGGTGCCAATGTGCATAAAAACGCAGAGACACGTTGGATGGCTTTTTGCTGGAACTTTTATTAACAATGGGGGACTCACAGCCACTCAACTCCCATCTCAACCCCTTACGCTTGCCCACCACTTCGTCTGCGCCAAATTGGTAAAGCCGGTCATATTGTAGGGGACAGAAACACCTTGGGGATGCCAGTAACACCATGCCCTCCATCGAGTGTGACCTGGCTCAAAAACTGGATTTCAGTGGGTTTATAAATGACGTTGCTGTCAAAAAATCTAGGCGCATCACTGTTTGAGGGATTGATAACCCCAGGGATGTGGAGGGGGCAGGCACAGGATGTTTAGTTATCTTTTTGTTGCTTAGCGGGCAGGCATAGCACTCTCAGTTGTATTGTAGCCTACATGGGACAGCAGATGAAAATGGTGTATATTGTGTCACACCACATTACAGTCTGTTAAATTTAACTGTCCATCTCAAATAATTTGAAAATTTACACTGTCATTGCTTGCAAAGCGTTAAAGTACTGCACAAGTTGTCGTGGCAGGGGTGGGGTGGGGGTGGGGGGCCCTATAATAATTGTGTTTTGTCCCCGGCCCCCTGCAAGTCTGTTGACAGCCCTGCTGGAATGGTCCGGCCCACTTTCACCCTTTGGTATGATTAGAAGTTAATGTAGGAATGCATTTAAAAAACACTGTAGTGGAGTTAGAGTATTCTAAAACAAAAAATGAAAACGTGGAGCCTGGTGACCTCACAATTTTTAGCTTCTTAGTAGCATGACTAAATGTTTGAGCTGCCAGTGATATCAACATACCATCAAAGTGACATTTAGGCATTTAGTCAGCAGAGTCAATGAGTTGTTCAGCCAGATCCTTCATTCCGCCCCGCTCTGCTTACGTCACAGCATGAATATTCCACAAACACGCTAAAACTATGGCAGCACTAGCTTAGTTTCTGCCATAGGTACTGTATGCAGCTCAAAAGTGTTATTAAAACTGACAGTCTATCCTTGTCAATCCAAGACTTTTGACATTTTACCATGTGATCCTGCATCTTGTAGCAATCAGACATGCCTTCAACATTACTCAAAAGAGCCTATTTTAAGCTCTCTGTTTTCATTTGGCACCGATAGATCACGGAAAACTGTTGAGGCCCTTTACATGCTGATGCTGCGACACCAAGACGCAACAATTGTGTTGCGAAATGGTCTCGCCTTTATGTGGTGTCAGCGAAAACAGAAGGCAAAGATGCAAACCCCTGATTCTGGGATCCAAAGTGGAAGGATTCTATTGCGGGGCTTGCTCCACAACTATATCAATGGAAATCTCTCGCGCCTATGACGTCAGCATTCGCACATGTCACATGTTGGGCTTGCACAGCGCTGCTACTAAACATTAAAACGGCAAACATGGCGGAACGTCTTCTTTAATTTACCGTTTTTTTTATTTCAATATGTTAACTCTTTAAAGAGCATACGACACCAGAAAAAAAGTCTTAAATGGCATTATTATGTGAATTAGAATCATATTTTGAGACGATTCGACCATATACAACAATTTAGCAAAGCGCAGATGACGAGAAATTAGTCTTTTAATCTGCCGGTTAGCCACGCCTACAATTATAGGGCTTTAGCGTCCCCAACAGGTGGATGACGTCAGCGGTAGACTAGGCTCATCGGTTTTACTATTCAGCCCACTGAGGGGGAATTGTTCAGGACGAGGAAAACGAGACGAAGAGAGCTGCAAAATGTCATTGTTTCAGTCTCTCTACTCCCAATATTTTTACAGGATATTCTTTTCATCCAAGTATTTTCCCCAATAGCTATATAAATGGCTTGAGAAGGACCAGTCAGCCCGTCGAGGGGGAACTATTCACAATGAGGAAAACGCGACCAAGAGAGCGGCAAAATGTCATTGTTTCTGTCTCTTTACTTCAATATTTTTACAGGATATTCTTTTTACCCAAGTACTTTCCCCAATTGCTAAATAAATGGCATGGTCATGACAAATAACTTGTGCTAAATGGAATATAAAATAATAAAAATCCATTTATTCAAGACGACATGGCAAAATTACTCCATAATGGTCAAAACAATCGACTTTACCTTTACTGTCACACCTGCCGAACGATATTTTATGACACCTAAATCGGACATATGTCATTTCCCTTCCCCGGCTTCGGAGAATGTAAACAGACCAGAAGGAGTGACAGCTAGCCGACATGCTAACCCGAACCGAGGGATGTTTCTAAGTCTTCGAAGTGGAAAATCACACATAACTAGCCTGGATTATTTGACATGACGACCCGGTTGTCGAGTTTCTTTGCGGATCGGCAAACCGCCCGGCGGAGAGCAATTTACAGTTCGTTCCCTGGAGGAGGGTGGCTGGAATTGTTGTGTAGCTAACGTGCTAACAGCTAACTGCTAATGAGCGTGAGGATAGCTTTTTACATGCCTATCAATGATCAAACGTAAGTAGTCCTTTATTTAAAGGAATTTTATAGTGTTTACTTTGTAATCACTGTATTCGTATATGACATAATACAAAACAAGATGTTTACTCACTTCCTTGTAAGTCCAATGGTCCCACAGTAAATATCCACGGTGAATGGGAACCTTTTGAAACTCCAAAAAGGCGCATACGCCTCTCCCGCATACAGAATGATTTTTCTGCAGCCGTTTGGCTGGCGTGATGCAAAAAATAAAAGTATTAATCCCCCAAATCAGCTGAATCCTTCGTCCTCATACACAACAGTACACTGTAGCGTGAAGAGGACGTCTTCTACCGTACACGTCACAGCGCCCTCCTCCTCAATGCGAGACCGAAGCCGGAAGTCACTCATTTTCCTGGCGCGGGATTCAAAAAACTAAATAAATATAGCGATCGCTTCCACACACATCCAAGCGGTCCATATCATTCAGGAGCATAAAATACCGCGTGTATTATGAAATAAACATGCTTTTTCGTGTCACAAGCACTTTAATGCCTGCAATATGAAGCAACTGTCAGAGAACCACAAAATTTGAAAAGTAAGGTCTAAATGAAACCTTTTTTTCAAATTTGTTAAAAAAGAAAAAATATGTGTAATAAGCGCTCTAATATCTATAACCCTTGGTAAATCCTGTTTTCTTTTCTCATGGAACCTGCAGATGCATGAGTTGAGTTGCATCCATTATTTTTTTTGAGGAAAGATATTTCACAATTCTGAATAAGTCTCAAAATCATGAAATTCTAAGTGTATCAAATGTGATACATTTGGCAAGAAGGGGTTAAATGTTTGCATTTTTGGGCCTTTTGGAGCAAAATAAAAATGCCATTGCATGGCGTGGGTGAATATGTTGTCTTCCGGGCTGAGGAGGTTGTTGGTGTCAAGGAAGTGCATCATTGGCTGTCGCCTTGTAAATCTGCACTGCCCCCTAGGGCCTGGCATGAATACTACATCGTTTTCACGCGGAATTGCGACATCGTTCGAATGGAGACGGAACCATATATTAAATGCAAATATGAAATTTGTCGTATTGTTGAGTGTCACCGTGTAAATGGCCTGTTAATTTCATGGTAGGAAATGTTTTCTTCACTAGTGGACACTCATGCTCTGCATGGGTGATGTTTCATTTCTTTGATTTTTTTTCTAGTTTGAATTTGCCGATTTTCGTCTATTATTTTGGTCTAATCACGGTCAAATGATAGATTATATTACAGTACCATAGGTTTTATTATCACCGTCCTCCAAACTAAACTGAAAAACGTGTCAAAACTTTGCTTATAATTAGGTATACAATGATCCCTCAATAAAATGTGCTTCAAACTTCACTCAGTCAATGGTGGATTTTTTTTTTTTTAATTAAAAAACAAAAGTTTTATTTAAAAATGTGAAGATATACTCATGTAAACATGTACAAATCATGGTTTTTCATATATATATATATTATCATTTAATTAAAATAACTCATTATTACAGTTGCAGTGCTTAAAAACATTAAAATATACTTTTTTTTTTTTTTTTTTAATTTGGGGGGGGGGGGGGAGTGGAATTTTGTCTTTTTTATATGAATCTTTTTCCAATGCTGGAAAATCTGAATAAATACACTGAACACAAAAAAGCCTTGCATGTAAAGAAGCTCTACCTCTACTTTGCAGATTTTCATTTTTTACGTAGGTGGGCTGTCCCAATTAACCACGAAAACGAGGGATCACTGTAGCATAGACTTCATAATGTAGTGACGGAACGCGGTGCACGGGGCGATGAATAGGGGGCCTGCATTGTTGGCGAGGCCGTAAAAGCTGACCGAGTGGCATCAGACAAAGAGCTTTTTTCGTTCAAAATTCTTGTGAATGAATGCTTAAATTTCTGAACTCTATATATATATGGACATAAATCAGTTAGCATTTATTTTACGTAAACATGTTGAAGTACAATGCTAGTCTGTTAGTGAATGTAGCTATCAGCCGCCTGATGTAAACTGAGCTTTTCTGGTGAAATATATTGTAAATAAATGCCTAAATCCCAGAATTCTTTATAGATACGGACGTAAAACAGTCTCGATTCTTAGTTAAAAGCAAAAAAAAAAATAAAAAGTGCAGTTAGCATTTATTTTACGTAAATATTGCAAAGTATAATGCTAGTCTGTTAGTCAATGTAGCTAGTGGCCGCCTGATGTGAATAGAGCTTTTCCAGCAAAATTCTTTTGAATAAATGCTTAAATACCCGAATTCTTTATAGAATTGGACATTAAAGAGTCGCAATTGTTGGTTAAAAGCAAAAAAAAACCATGTAGTTAGCATTTTTTACGTAAATATTGCGAGGAATGATGCCAATGCAGTAGCGGCTAATTTCTCCGATTGATTGTTTTCACGTTTCAAAATGCATGCATGGTATGAACAGTATAAAAATTACCTTGAATCCTCAAACAAATCACTCCTGAGACAATCCATCCTGTTTGTATGCGGTATTGCTTTCGTACTTTTTCAACAGAAATCCAGCGTTGGATCACTGCGTGTGTGTGTTTGTGACTAGCTCCTCTTGTGTGGGCGGTCTCCAACTTGAATGCAAGGCGCAGTGCATGACCGATCTGACCCGTCAATACATTATGAAGTCTGTGACTGTAGTTCAGTATAATAATAAAACATTTCATATACAGTATGTACAGTAGGTGACATGCTGAAACAAAATACCATTGTTTAAAAAAAAAAAAAAAAAATATTGTAAGCAGTTACTTGCATATTCTCTTTCCTGAATACTTTTTAAAATTTCTTGACTAACAGTATAACTTACTCTTATTTGAGTACATTTTTTGGCTACTCTACCCACCTCTGGCAGTCATTCATAATTCATTTGTATCTTGTGGAAGCAGTCTATTTTGTTCCCCGGATGACAGAGCTGGCAGGCCTGTTGTGCAAGGTGAAGTTGTCTACTTTCAGCCCCACCCAGATACTTGCTTGTGTCCTCTGTGATATGCACCAGTCTAGCAAGCACGTACCCAAAAGGTGTGGCCTTGCGTTTCCAGTTGCATTTAGGAAAGTTATCAGACAACACAGTTAACGTTCATGGAGTTGTTGTTTCTTAGATTTTCAGCCCTTTTTCCTGTGGAAACTCTGACAAGTCCGGACTATTTGGAGCCCAGATCTACAAACGGGTGTGTTCAGTTCAATTATTTAGTCTGACTTCATTTTAAGAGTGACCTCAATTTTAACTGTTTTAGAAGACTGTCTCCCAATATTTATAGCACTTCTAACTATGATTTCTAATATATATGATCATTATAGAATGTGACAAATTTGCCTTCAGATTGATAAATTTAATCGTATTTCAGGGGTTAAGATAGTAGACATTGGTCTAATGGCATTTATGGATTAAAAAATGTTTCTACAGAACTGATGCTTAAATGAAGTATGCATTTTTAAAATAAGACAAATCCAAGACTTCGATGAGTAGATGAAGACCTAAAATCGAGATTGATTGCATAAAGCATGTATTGCAACGTCACCGCACAAATCCGCATTACACTATTACAGTAGTCTTTTTTCCCTCCTTTGACACCAATTTGTCTTTCAGATATAATTTTGTATTCTTAAAGGGGGATAAACCGAACTAAGAGGAATAGTGAAGTATTATTTAATGTCAAGGAAGTACAGTATTCTTGATTGACAGCGCTTAACGGTTTCAGACTATTTTTCCCTGAAGGCCTCTTTCAGAAATATTGAAGAATGCAAGGAGCAACTTGAAATCCTTCAACCTCCATTTGTTAAACACGACAATATCTATCGCCTTATCGGACAGCACTAATATGCATGTATGTATGAATATATACACAGCCAGCCAAATCTTTCGATGTTTCTCTGAAAGATCATAATGGGCCATAGTTTTCTTTATTTCAGGAGTAATTTGTTTATTTTCCTTCAACTAGAAATATCTCAATTGTACTTCATTTGTTCTATCCAATGTGTAATTTGAATATTGAGGTGTCAACTTTGTTTTTTTATTTGCATGTTTACATGTCAAACTTAACCAGATATTTTTAAAATCTTAAAAATGATAGCTTAAAAAAATAAGAAATGTATTTTCATCAGTTTTGGAGATGATAACCTTAATATATCACATTAAATTGACTCTCAGGAAAATACACTCCAGCCCAATTATAAACCAGCCCAGTTCAATAAAAACCAGTCGAAACTCAATCTATAGTTTGATATTATCACCAGATAACAAATCAAGAATAATAATAATTATTAAAAATAAAAAAGTTTTTATTAAAATTCATATCGTACAGTGGTCTCAAACGTACGTCCCAGCGGCCATTTGTGGCCTGCGGGACATAATTTTGCATCCCTCAGTTGACATCCAATTGTAGTATCACTGTTGCCTGTATGTACCACCATCGGCCGATTAACACAGGACCAAAAAAAAAAAAAGTTTCTCACCAAACTATGGCTACATGATGCGATGGTAGATACAGTGGCGGACTTGGCAGTTTTGGGGCCCAAGGTGAACATATCCAGGGGCCCTCTTCATGGGTCAGGAGTTAAAAAGGTGTGGAAGGTGTGTGTACACTAGGGTTGTCCTAAACGACAAATTTTCTCCTGATTAGTCAACAGACTAGTTTTATGATTAGTCGACTAATCTAATAATTTTCTTTTTTTTTTTTCTAATTTAGCAATGAAATTTTTGTTGACACTTATTAATTCACAAAACCATTTTGGAACACTTAAATTCTTTATTGAAATACAAATAGTCATGTAAATAACAATAATTAATCACAAATAAACAATGAGGTTAAATGCTGATACCATTTACGAGTGCAAAAGAATGGAAAGTAAACAGATTCAGAACACTGATTTTGCCTTCCCAACATCATTCAAAACAATTCTTAAAAATAAAATTCTAGCAATATTATGATAGTATACTACTATATACAATAGTATATAATTATAATAATTATTCATTGCCAATCAAATTTGTCATAGTGTCAATTGAAAGCTATTCTTAGTGTAGAATCTGTATTCTGTAGTATTTACTCAACATATTATTAATTCTGAAGTATGTGGGATTAACTGCAGAAATTGTTATTTCTATGACGAACATGACGTGCTTTTATTTTGAAATGTTCACCGGAGGTACGTTCGCTAAACCACTAAACGAAAGCTTTACACGCCGTAGTAAAACTTCTTCGTCATTGCTTGTGGTGTCACTAATAGAGTTAATTTAAAAAAAAAAAAGTTTTTCAACCAGCTGATGAGTGTTATTGTATGACTGATTGGAAATGTACTGCATTGTTTCGCCACAGGGTGTGCTGTCGTGTATTTTATGTTTGGTGTGAAGAAGAAAGTCAAAAGAGGCATTTGCGGCCTCTTCTCACATTCTCCTTCACTGCACTTTGGCTCTCATGGAGAGCACGTTCGCTCATGTGTCCGAAATAAACGAAAGCCGACGTGCAAAGTAGCAAGTGAGCTGAGTTTAGTGGCGTGAAAAACGCGGGAGAGCCTAGTGAAGCTAACGAACAGCTAAGCGGGTCTAAGCAACGCTAAACGGAGCTAAGCGAAGCTAAACGGTGCTAAATGAAGCTAAGCGACTGATACTCGGTCTGTCGTCATTGAACAGTCCATTGTACTGCGTGCGTGTGGGGGAGATATAATATAAATGTAGGATTCAGATGGCTTTCTTTTTTGTTTTGTTATTTGTTTGTTTGTAATGCTGACATAATTATACATGACGAATAGTTGGGGGTGCTGCTGGCTCCGGTGGTCCAAGCCCTTGCTCGTTGGGGCAAGGGCAGCTGGTTGGGGGTCCCCTACTGGTTGGGGGCCGAAGGCGATCGCCTATTTCGCCTGAATAGTAGATCCGCCTGTGGATAGGTATTACATGTACATAGAACTAGATGCGAAATGACAGACTCGGCAGTATTAGCACATGTATATAGAACTAGATGCGTAATGATACTCTGCGGCAGTAGTAAACAGCCTCCATCTTAAAGCAGTAGATTTTTCAGGAAAGCTCTTTTGTCGCAAACCTTCCTAACGAACCGAAGTAACTTTTTATCTAAAATACTCCTAAATCATCAAAATCTTGTCTTGAATCTATCTTTAAATAATGAAACCGCTTTAAAATTTTTGCATGTCGAAAGTAGACTGAGGAAATAATGCAATAACGGGAGCAATTTTAACAACCTTAACGGTTGATTCACAACATTGAATGACTTCCAAACATAGCAAAGGTTACAATCTGTTATCGCAATATCCACAATACCCCTGTGTCTAGTTAGGTTTAGCGTAAAAAATGGGGCTAGGTCCTATTGTCCCAAAACCCCTTTCAACTTCACATACTAGTACAGTAAACAAATTCTTCGCGCCAATGTACCAACAGCAGGCGTGGTTTTGGAGGTTAGGGTTTAGGAGGGGTGTAGTTTGTATAAGGCGTGGTTTGTAGCGTGGCTGCGGCCTGCAGTCGGATCCTTCTTGTTTGAAAGCAGGCTGCTACAGGAAGGTTCATACTTGCCTGTTTATTTAAAAAAAAAATTTTTTTTCATCTTGCATGAGACAATATGCAATTTTGTTTTAGCCTTTCAAGGCATTTACTGAGTAATCCTTACACACTGATTGTAACTCGTAGGATTAGCTTAGCATTCGTGTTAGTATTAGCTTTAGCACGACAATGAACCTCTTAAACTCTCACTTGTTTACATCTTGTCGTGGTTTCCTGGTAAGTTTAATTATTTGAAAAATAATGTACTGTCCTTGCTTAGTATGTATAATCATAAAAAGAGGTGAAATGTTCGATGGTTTGGTATCACTAGACCGAATTAAGTTTCAGATCATCACTGTAAATTTGAAGCTGTGGAAGCAACAACAACAACAAAAAAAGCCTTTCATAATCTACATGCTTAAAAAAAAAAAAAACGATACTTTTTACCTAATTTCAGCCTGATATCCGATCACGTAATCAGATCGGGGACATATATAGTCTAATATAGATATGTAAATATAAGAAAAATATTTTTAACAGTAATATATTTTTACAGTGCATCTAGCTCATTTTAGCGTCCTTTTTAGAATTGATTTTTTTTTTTTTTAATTTAATTTTTTCGAATTACAGTGCATCTAACACATTGTAATGTTATGCCATTTAAAAAATTTTGTTTAATTGTACAGTGGTACCTCAACGGGAAAATTCGGGATACAAGGGCAAAAATACAGTATGCTCCGAGTTTACTGAACGTAACATACTTATAACTGCATTGCCATTGGCTATTGCCTAGCATTCCTGGCATCCATTTGGCTAAGAGGTACCTCTACTGTATGTGTGCATCCTAGCGTCCTCTTCATTCGCCCCTCGTGTTCTGACAGCTTTACATGAGTGTATTATCTTTTATTCTTCAGTCTTGGTTTTTAAAATTATGCACAACTCTGATTTTATTTTTACTCTGCAATTTAATTTTAATATGTATTTGTTTTTATGCATTATAAAAGATTTTTGTCTGAAGGTTGTGGAGGCTTGGAACGGATTAAGGCATTTACATGGAAAACGCGTCTCCACTTCCAGAATTTTCACGTTACGAAACTACTTCCAGAACCAAATAATTTCGTAAGTAGAGGTACTACTGTACCTTCAAATGAGAAATTGCATGCAATTTACAGTTCATTGCACTGTAAAGTGCTAAAGTGCCAGATATACAGTAATTGGAACAAAGAAGATGCTGCTATAAGCAAGAAATGTAGCTGAACTTAGAGGTGTTGGACATATGAGTTTAACTGTCCAAATGGTTCCTTTCAAAACCGCTAAATTCCGTCAAAAGTAGCCCAAATTTTTTCAACCCAGCCAGTTAATTTTCGTCCCGCCCCAAGTCTTTCAAAATACTCAAGTTTGGGTGGGTGCTGCTTTTGAGGACTACTCTGCTGTTACTTGTCTCAATAGTCAACTGAAATTCTACAGTTGCTTACCTTAAATTTTGACCCTGTGCAAATAGAGATGCACTGTTGAACTTCTTGAGCTTCTTATGCGTGTCACACTCAATGATATTTTCATAATTTGCTGCTGGTCATTAAAATCTGAGCCGCTGGCCACAGCTGGCCCACGAGCTGTACTTTGGACACACTGGGTTTAAGATGATTTAATGTTAAGGGGTTTCTTTTTATGATCAAAGTGTATGTGTGTGTTTGTTTTGGCTGCTTCGTGGTTCCGCTTTGTTCCCCGCTAGAAACACCTTCGCCATTTCAACTGTGCAAACTTGTTTACAACTGATGGCATGCATGTGTTGATGTAAAGGACACAGTGTTTTGTGTGTTGTTTTCTTCCGCGAGACAAATTAATATAGCAGATGGAGTTCCTTGGTACGAGCGATTTAGTCTTCTCAAAAGATGTACTGCATGCCGGATGGCTGTGGACTGCAGTCTAATGCTGCGTTCATACCGGATGCGTTTGGTTCTCGCCACGCAATCGCGCGTCCCTACACAGTCTCATGGTCGAATTTGACAGCTTTCAAAAGCCTACGTACCAAAAATGCCAAGCGACCAACGTGCCAGCAGCTTCAAAAGGTTTTCTGGATTTTAAAATGACAATTTGGCAGTGGTATCACAAAGCTATTTGGTTTTGGATTTGAGCTTTAATGTATGGAGTCTCGGGTGTGTTGTTAGCGATATTTTTAAGTGTCCTGTAAATACAATGAAAATATTCCTTTTGTTACTCGTTGTGACCTTCATTTATTGCTTCTCACCCTCCACAGTGCCATTTTGTGTACAGTGACACACAGCCAGTCCTCAAAGGCTTGTCACACTGGACATTACTCCCATGGACCCTCAGGTGTGCCCACCCCCTCTTGTTAGCAATCAGTCATCGATATCAGTCACTGACAAATCACCAGCCAGTGTCTATAAACCTGGCCACTCTAGGAACAGCAGCACTGGCTCCTCCAAACATTCCAAGCAGGTAATTCAACTGCAATATCTGTTTGCTAATTTTAGACCAGTAATTTTTAACCTTGCCAAAAAGTACCGAACCACACCAGCATCACGTGTATTCACTGAACTCTGGAATTTTTTGATGAAGCCATTTTTTCCCAATTCCAAACCGATATAGCTAAGATAGCTAGCTAATATCTAAGTGAATTCCCATGCAAATTTCTTGAAAAAAATTAAAATAAAAAAATTACTACAAATAATCTTGTCTTTTGCTGTTAATATTCACATTGAAAAATGAAATGGAACATTTCGTTTCACACTCAACCTTTTTATTTTCATGTCTACATTCCCATTTTATTATCGGATCCTTGCATCACATACTGTTTTCAACGCGTAAAATGTGACGCAAATGTTTTTTTATCTGCAAAGTCCCCGCTTCCTGTAGGTCTGTTATACTTCCTCCTAACAAGTGCGAGTCAAATTTACACTGAACAAAACCCAAAAATCCCATTAGAGAGAGGGCTAGCAGTTGAAAGAAATGGAATAAAGCCTGTAAATTGGTGGCCTACCAGTCCAAAACCTCATCTAAAACCTTTGCCTAGATTTAGTCAGCAAATGAACATAGGGCTCCATGTGTCTTAACCTTCACCGAACCACTCGAAATTACTTTTTTAGAACCAATTTTTAAATGGTCTGAAGTATCAGTTTTAGTGAAGATGTTATGTAATTGAAATACAGTGCAATTTGTTCTCTTCAATTAAAGCGAACATTTAGCTAGAGATGTCCCGATCACATATTTTTGCGTTCGAGTCATCTGATTTTGAGAATCTGCCGATACAAAGTCCCTATCTGATACTGGAAAAGAAAAAGGTTTTTTTTTTTTTTTTTTTTTTTTTTTTTTTTTTTTTTTAATTAATTATTATTATTATTATTTTTTTTTATTAAACAAAAGCTCCAAACATGTTCCTGTACTGGAGATGTCCCGATCGCATATTTTTGCATCCAAGTCACCTGTTTTTTGTGAATCTCCCGTTACAAAGTCCCGATGCGAAACATTTTTTAAAAATTTGAACAAAATTTCCAAACATGTTACTGTACTGTATTTTTTCCGGGAGTGTTGTGGAGGATAAAATATATTTTTTTTTGTTTCTTATGGCAAAGCTGGTGTATTTTTGAAGTATTCGTCACTCTTTAGCTCTTAAGAAATAAAAAAATACATACAGTAAGTGCACTAACTGACAACCAGCTAACATTGTATGTCCTCCAAAAAAACACATGCTCGGTTTTTCTTGTTTTTAATTTAAGTTTCTAAGAATGTAACAAAAGAACATGCATGCATTTACCACAATTGCACAATACACGACGGTGTACAAATACCATGTGGACACCACACTTCACTTGAGCTACAGGCTATAAGTATAGGTTCCATACAGCAGGACTTATTAAAACATGTCGTTCCTATAGCTTTTCCCCATAAGCACACATATACTGCACATCAACTGGTTGGTATAGATGTAAAATACATAGACAAATAGTTTCCAGGGCAGAAACGTAACAGAAAGCAGTCAACAGTGTCAATGTGACTGACGAGCTGTGTACTGTAAAAGTGAATGAGCATTTTTCCACATACGGTGGATGCAGTGAGTTATGACCACAAGGTGGCATTACTTGTTAAATGTTAACTGGGTCTAAACCATGGCGACTCCACTTAGTATAATAGATTAAAAAAAAATAATAATAAAAAGATATGTCATAATTTAAAAACCCGATCCTTTTCAACCGATTCCAAAAATGCCCTGATGGGCCTGATTTCCTATAATCACTCTATCGGATCGTGACATCCCTAAACTATCCTCTTCTGCTCTTTCCAGGACTGTTAAAGAGCATCAAACGTATATATTTTTGTATCTTTTGGCAGTGCCATTATATTTCTGGATTATTTTTTCTTTGACGCTAACACTTTTGATAACCGCCTCTAGACAATGAAGACTGACTAAACGATGACACATTCGTGCCTTTGATCGTAGAGCTACAGAGCCGTCACATGCCAGATCAAAGATACAAACCTGTCAATCATCGTCAGTGTTAATCTTACTTTAAAAAAGTAATTTAGTTTGTAACTCTTACATTATTGTAAGAGTAATTACTCTGTAAAGTAAGTGATGTTAGTTTTCATGTTCTACACGTTATCGCATTAATAATTAATTAGGGCTGCAGCGATTATTTTAGTAGCCGATTAATCGATAAACTAGTTCGAATAATTGAGTAATCGGATAAGGAACAAAAGCTGAGCTGAACTTCAAACAGTACAAATAAATGAGGAAGTACAACAAAAGCAAAATTGACTAACTTACATAGGAATAGTCCGCTAGTATAAATGCTAATTTTTTTTTTTTTTTTTAATGATCTTAACAAATGGTTCAAACACATATTTCCACAAATAACGGCTAAATATACCTATAAACTAAATTACGAATGCATGAAAAACATTAGCTCAAACATCAACTTAGCTTCTGTTGGCCTTAACAGCAGCTGGATTCATGTGAAATGAGTTAAGTCATGTTCACTGTCGCCACTGGAGGGCTGTGTATCCACCCAAATCAATAAAACTAAATGCAAACACTCTCAAAACAAACCATTTCAAAGCTACTTTAATTAAAAGAATACTCGAAGAAGCAAATTTCAAATCTTTTTCTAATCGATTTACTTGAGTTAATCGATTAATCGTTGCAGCACTATAATTGATTTTCAATTGAATTCAATTCAATACACTTTATTAATTCCTTGGAAGGGTTCATTCAGGGGAAATTAGTTTTCCAGCACCCATAACACAGCAGCAGCAAAGATAAAAGTACATAGTGCAAGATAGTAAAAAAGTGCTAGGGTAAAAAGGATTACAAAAAAAAAATGATAATAAATTTTAATTTAAAATTGGAATACATTTTTGGAGTCCTTGGAGGGTGTGTTGGTGAGCGCCCCCTCTGGGGACTCCCTCATTCTCCTGGGAGACTTCAACGCTCATGTGGGCAATGACAGTGAGACTTGGAGGGGCATGATTGGGAGGAACGGCACTCCCGATCGAACCCAAGTGGTGTTCTGTTAATGGACTCCTGTGCCTGGCATGGTTTGTCCATAACGAACACCATGTTCAAACATTGGGGTGTCTATATGTGCACTTGGCATCATGATACCCTAGGCCGCAGTTCGATGATCGACTCTGTAATCATGTCATCAGACTTGCGGCCGTATGTTTTGGACACTCGGGTGAAGAGAGGGGCGGAGCTGTCAACTGATCCCCACCTGGTGTTGTGTTGGCTCCGATGGCAGGGGAAGATGCTGGCCAGACCTGGCAGGCCCAAATGTATTGTGAGGGTCTGGGAACGTCTGGCAGAATCCCCTGTCAGAAAGAGTTTCAACACCCACCTCCGGCAGAACTTCTCCCTTGTCCCAAGGGAGGTGGGGTACATTGAGTCCGAGTAGGCCATGTTCCCCACCTCCATTGTTGAGGCGGCCGATCGGAGCTGTGGCCATAAGGTGGCTGGTGCCTGTCGTGGCGGCAATCCCCCAACCTGCTGGTGGACACCAGCGTTAAGGGATGCCCTCAAGCTAAAGGAGGCCTATCGGGTCTTTTTGGCCTGTGGGACTCCGGAGGCAGCTGACAGGTTCCGGCTGGTCAAGCGGACTACGGCCTCGGCAGTTGCCAAGGCAAAAACTGGGACATGTGAGGAGTTTGGCGAGGCCAAGGAAAACGACATCCGGACGGCTTCGAGGAAATTCTGGTCCACCATCTGGCGTCTTAGGAGAGTAAAGCAGTACAATATTAACACTGTGTATAGTGAAGATGGGGTACTGCTGACCTCGACTCTGGACGTCGTGAGACGGTGGGGAGAATACTTCGAAACCCTCCTCAATTCCACCGACACGCCTTCCTTTGAGGAAGCAGAGTCTGGGGACTAAGAGTTTGGCTCTTCGATCTCTGGGGTTGAAGTCACTGAGGTGGTTGGAAAGCTCCATGGTGGCAAGGCCCCGGGGGTAGATCCACCCGAAGTTCCTAAAGGCTCTGGATGTTGTGGGGCTGTCGTGGCTGACATGCTTCTACAACATCGTGTGGACATCGGGGACAGTCCCTCTGGATTGGCAGACCGGGGTGGTGGTTCCCCTTTTTAAAAAGGGGGACCGCAGGGTGCGTTCCAATTATAGAAGGATCACACTCCTCAGCCTCCCCGGTAAAGTCTATTCAGGGGTGCTGGAGAGGAGGGTCCGTCGGGAAGTCAAATCTCAGATTCAGGAGGAGCAGTGAGTTTTTCGTCCCGGCCACAGAACAGTGGACCAGCTCTACACTCTTGGCAGGATCCTCGATGGGGCCAGGGAGTTCGCTCAACCAGTCTACATGTGTTTTGTGGATTTGGAGAAGGCGTTCGACCGTGTGCCTAGGGGAGTCCTGTGGAGGGTGCTACGGGAGTACGGGGTACAGAGCCCCTTGGTAAGGGCTGTTTGGTCCCTGTACGACCGGTGTCAGAGTCAGTAGTGAGGCAGTAAGTCAAATTCGTTCACAGCGAGAGTTGGACTCCGCCAAGGCTGCCCTTTGTCACGATCCTGTTTATAATTTTTAAGGGACAGAATTTCTAGGCGCAGCCGAAGCATTGGTGGGGTCCAGTTTGGTGACCTCAGCATTGAATCTCTGCTTTTTGCAGATGATATGGTGCTGTTGGCTTCATCAAGCAATGACCTCCAACTCCCACTGCAGCAGTTCGCAGCCGAGTGTGAAGCGGTTGGGATGAAGATCAGCAACGCCAAATCCGAGACCATAGTCCTCAGTCGGAAAAGGGTGGAGTGCCCTCTCCGGGTCAGGGATGAGATCCTGCCCAAGGTGGAGGAGTTCAAGTATCTTGGGGTCTTGTTCACGAGTGAGGGTAGGAGGGAGCGGGAGATCGACAGGTGGATCAGAGCAGCATCTGCAGCAATGCGTACTCTGTACCGGTCCGTAGTGGTGAAGAAGGAGCTGAGCCAAAAGGCAAATCTCTCGATTTACCGGTCGATTTATGCTCCTACCCTCACCTATGGTCACGAGCTGTGGGTCGTCACTGAAAGAACAAGACCCCGGATTGAAGCGGCTGAAATGACTTTCCTCCGCAGGGTGTCCAGGCTCTCCCTTAGAGATAGGGTGAGAAGCTCGGTCATCCGGAAGGGACTCTGTGTCGTGCCGCTACTCCTCCGCGTTGAGAGGAGCCAGCTGAGGTGGCTTGGGCATCTGGTTCAGATGTCTCCCGGACGCCTCCCCGGAGAGGTGTTCCAGGCATGTCCCACCGGCGGGAGGCCCCGGGGACGACCCAGGACACGCTGGAGAGACTATGTCTCTCGGCTGCCCTAGGAACGCCTTGGGATCCCGCCGGAGAAGCTGTTTGAAGTGGCTGGGGAGAGGGAAGTCCAGGCTTCCCTGTTAAAGCTGCTGCCCCCGCGACTCGACCCCGGAGCAAGCGGAAGATGGATGGAATAAATACAATGGCCTATTACTACAGAAATACAATAAAAGAAATAATTGAAATGATACACACCGGGCAGACAATAACAGGAGAACAGAGTTCCAAGTAGCTGCTGAGTTGCTAAAGTGCTAATAGTGCATTACACTCAGCAGGAAAACAGTAGGTTATTTTCAATTAATTCTACCCACCTAAAAGCCACCTATTAATAGTTACCCGAGAGTTTAAGATAGCGCTCGCCACGCTAAATGCTAATATGCTAACGGGAATGGGAAGCCACCTAGCGTTAGCAACGGTGTCACTCCTCACCCCCCCTCACTCCCCCGCTCTGCTCTTATATATATCGCTCAGACAACTCGTGCGTCATTCCACCAAATTGTAGTAACGCACCCCTTCAAATCCTCAGTAACGATAACGCCGTTGTAAAGATGGGAAAAGTAACTAACTTATTAGTGGGGAAAAAAATAACACCGTTAGAAAACGTCGTTATTCTCAAACGCCGTTATTAACAACACTGATCATGAATGGTCAGTAGAAGACAGGTGAGTCACGCATTCATCCATCAGCTGATAAGGACGCATGACACCAGTGACAGTCTGATGAAGGTGGAAGTAGTCGCCGAAACATGTCAGGTAAATAAAACAACCTAAAACAATTGTCTGGGATAAAAGAAAAAATCATCTAACACTTATCTTTAACTAGCAAACTCCAACTTCACTTCTGACCAAAAAAAACAGCAGGAGGGAAAGTGAGAGGCCGGACGAGCATAAAGCAGCAAAACATATTTTTTAAAATTTAAAAACCCAAACCTTTTCACCCCATCCCGATCTTCTGAAAAAAACGGCCCGATTTCCGATCACGTGATCTGATCGGGACGTCCCTGCATTTAACTATTTCAGAAGTAAAACATTGAAAATGTCAAACACTCAATCTAAAAGAAAGGATTCGATTTTCGAGTCAGATTGTCTTTTAAAAACGGTAAATTTGTTAATGTTCTAACCAGCCAGACAGACAGACTTTTACATGACCGTGCTATTGATTATATTGCGCTGTGATTTATTTCACTGGTTAAAATGTATCTGTACTGCATGCAGTCACGTAACTGGGAAGTGATGGAGGACTTGCATCATCTGGAACAGAATTCTGTTCCCATATCCTGTCAAGACCAAAGTATTCCTGGGATATGCGAAGGATATTTGATGAAGAGAAGGAAATACCCACTAAAGGGCTGGCACAAGGTATCAACAGCTTTTTAAAACACTTTAAAAAGTCTGACGCCAACTACAACATTGTCTGAAATTGAGAGAGTTTAATTTTTGAAATTGTCTTTTTTTTTATATTTCAGAGATTCTTCGTGTTGGAAAAGGGAATTTTGAAGTATTCCAAGTCACAACAAGATGTAAGCCATTAATGTACTCAAGATGATGCTGCAATGTTCATCCTTGTCACTTCCATTGTCCTTGAGAGTTTGGGGTCCTTTGGGGTCACTGGTGGTGGCTCAGTTTTTGTCGTTGTTGTTTTAATTTTTAAAATTAGTTTTAAAAGTCCACTTTCAATGAAACGCTTCAACTTTGCTGAAAAGTTGATTTTATTTTGCCTGCTCCAAGACCCAAAACTATCCGAAGCTGGTTTTAATGACCATGACCAACTGCCCTGAACTAAACCTTCTATAGACCAAAAATCAAAGGGTTGCTGTCAAGAGAAGGATGCCAGACCCAAACCTCCGTGGAGTTGCCCCCCCCCCCCCCCCCCCATCAGACGCAAATTTATAAAAAAAAACAAAAAACAAAACGATGTCTATCGTTTGTGCTACGTTTGTGCTGGTTTGTGCAGTTAAAAGTTATGTTTGTGCTGCTATGATTTTTAAGTTATTTACAATTATTTTATTGGTCAATCTGTGGGCACCAAGCCCCCAATTTTGTTGAAAAATGGCTAAAAATGGTGTCCATCATTTATGCTTCGTTTTTGGTGTAAAAGGTTTTGTTTGTGCTGCTATTGTTGTTGAGATATTAATTTTGAGTCATGACGTCAATCGCAGTCCCTCCGTCGCGGTTGATGGAGCGTACCAACTCTCTCAATAACAGAGGGGTGTCCAAACAACAAACACAAGTTGGCACAAACGAATGGCACCCCTTCAGGTCCTTTTTGCAAATTGCAGTAAATGGGGGCTGCGAGTCACGTCATCACTTGAAATTAATATCTCAATATCTCAAAACTAATGGCAGCACAAATGAAAATTTTTTTACAACACAAACATAGCACAAATGGTTGACACCATTTTTAGCCTTTTTTTGGGGGGGGGGGGGTTAATTATGTACTACCTATAATATGGCCTAAATGCAAAAAGGATTGCTTCAAAGAAAATATTTTAAATTAAATATTAAGTGTTCAAATGTAGATGTCTTAAATAATTTTGGCGTTGAAAAACCTTTTTTGTGATTTTTTTTTTGATTGAAGTGATTTTTTTTTTTTTTTAAATACATATTTGACATTATTGGTTATAGGTTGGAATGAGGAGGAAATTATCGGTATCGGTTGAAAAATGTATTATCGTGCATCACTAATAAAATTATTATTACACGTCTGCATAACATTGTTTTTTATTTAATATTAAAGGGAAAAGTAATATACGTAGATAAACTTACAATTAGGGCTGTCAAAGTTATCGCGTTAACAGGCGGTAATTAATTTTTTAAATCACAATAAAATATTTTACGCATTTAACGCACATGCCCCGCTCAGATTAAAATGACAGCACAGTGTAATGTCCACTTGTTACTTGTGTTTTTGGGTGTTTTGTCGCCCTCTGCTGGCGTTTGGGTGCGACTGATTTTATGGGTTTCAGCACCATGAACATTGTGTAATTATTGACATCAACAATGGCGAGCTACTAGTTTATTTTTTGAATAAAAATTTGACAAATTTTATCAAAACGAAAATATTGAGAGGTTTTAATATAAAATTTCTGTAACTTGTACTAATATTTATCTTTTAAGAACTACAAGTCTTTCTATCCATTGATCGCTTTAACAGAATGTTAATAATGTTAATGCCATCTTGTTGATTTATTGTTATAATAAACAAATAAAGTACTTAAGTACCGTATGTTGAATGTATATATCCGTGTCTTTCCATTCCAACAATAATTTACAGAAAAATATGGCATATTTTATAGATGGTTTGAATTGCTATTAATTATGATTAATTAATTTTTAAGCTGTGATTAACTCGATTAAAATTTTTAATCGTTTGACAGCTCTACTTACAATAAAGTATAACTTCATTAACATTGTTTTGTTTGTAACAGAGAAGACGCATCACTTTGCCTGGATTTAAAAAAAAAAAAAGTCACATCTAGACTGTAAAATAACTTATGGTACATTCTTTGACATTTAAAAGGTCACATGCGCCATCCCCGGCATGCGCTTACCTCTATTTGAGAAGTTCTGTTTTAGACAAGGTTTTGGACACGTGTGCCCCCAATTTGCAGGCTTCGTTCAATTTATTTCAGCTGCTAGCCCACTAATCAGTTGTTATTTTTCTCACTTTGTTTTGTAGATTCAAAGAGGAAAACTTCATGGGTCGATGGATGTGAGTCTGGCTGTCATGTCTGTTAATAAAAAGTCGAAACGTATAGACTTGGATACTGGAGACAATCTCTACCACCTGATGGTAATTTACACAGAATATTACGAATATGTCACAATTGAAATCCCAGAGGAAGTGTTATTTTTCTCTTTTAACCGGAAATTTATTTCTCACTTGTATTCATTTTTTTCCCTAATGAATTAATGTCTGTATGCCACATTTCTGTTAGGCCAAGAGTTATGACTTGCTTTACATTTGGTTGACCAAGCTGTGTGCCCATCGTGTATATCGGAAAAACGAGGCTATGAGCGTCCAACGTGGGGTTCTTCACGCAATCTCTTCGAACCACAGTTCCCTGCCAGCTATAAACAATTTTGCACAGAAAAAAAGACCCTCGGTGAGTATATTATTTTGAATGAATGACATATACAAATCAAACTGTGATGCTTTCACATTTGTTCAGCACAAAAGTCTTTGAAAATGCTTAAACGTGTTAGGCACGCAATATTTCTCAGCACTGTCTAAAAATAGAAATTATTAATTGAAGGAAAATAAAATAAATTTGCGTCGTTGCAGCTACACGCTCGTTCTGAAGTTGCTTTCCCTTGATGTCACGGATCACATTGAGTACAGTGCATTTGAGTCTGAGCGTGAGTAGTTTAGAGTTAAATCAAATGAACAGTATACAAAAAGGGCCCTTTCGCATTAGACCAGGACCAGAGGACCAGGGTCCATTTGGAGAGCTACCTTGCAACAACACTTGTTGAAAAGGTTCAGCATTCACACTGCGCCAACCAAACTTTCCGTGTAGCATCACGTGGAAAAAAGGCGTACTTATTGGTTGCACAAATAGAAGAGGAAATACCTCCCTCCTGGGAGCATAGGACGTGTGCATCGTTACTGTGACGCTGCACGTAATAAAGCATAAATTAAGTCGCCGCTGGGGTCGCTCCCTCCCGACTCTATGCCGAGCGAACTGGAGTATATAAAAAATGCATACGGGAAAATTAAACCATGAAGGGAACCGAGTGATACACCAAGTCACACAGATGTGAAATTGCTCTACTTTCATGACTTTTTGGATTGACGAATTGTTGCTATACAGCAAGACTGACAAACGACCGCCCCAAGAGGCTCCGCCTATCTCGGCCACTGTCACTCTCACACAGTTCGTTCAGGAACAGCGTAGAACGCAACCGCCACATTAAAACCCAATTCTGTGTATCAAATGCAACAGCATTTTTTTAAAATTTGAACTTACAAGCATAAAAAACATCTGCACAAAACGGTTGGTTGACAACAAAAAAAGAGACACATACAGATGCACGGTTATATCATCATTGCAAAATAAGACATTAATCATGATAATAAAAAATTATGTATGGTGAAATACACTCAGGTGACTTGGAGTTCTGTTTTGAGACCCCCAATTGGGCCAGATTTCAAAATTGTCCAATATGCATGTGTGATGCATCATTGGAAAGCTTAAAATCTCTTTTTATCTTGGGAAAGAAAAAATTTGAACAGGAGGACATTTAAAAAAAAAAAATTGATGGTGAGAGCATGAAAGAGCACAATTAAAGACGCCATGATTTTAATTATATATTAATTATTTATATTGTCGCGTACCTACCTTGTTTCGATCCAAAAATTCCATGTGACACAGAGTGTCAGGACACAGCTGTGAATGCCCACAGCCGTATTTTTGGAGGATTCTATGGGTGAAACATGGTAATATAACAACGGTCGCGATGCAGAAATCGCAGACATCAAGGAGAGGTCGAGATTTTCTTTTTCATTATTTACCCTTTTAAACGTTTTTTTTTTTTTTTTTTTTTTCTTTGTTTGGATCGATCATCATCTAACATGTCGGGGAAAATGTGACGGTAACAAAGAAAATATAATTAAGCGATAGTTATGAGGTAGATACCTGTAACTTATTTACAGAGACCATTTTTTTCATTGTGACGTAATTTGTTTAAAAGTTTATAATAGAGTGAATCATTTTTTAATGTTTTTATTTATTTTTTTAACGATATATTAGACATCGATTAATGATTCTGAGCTAAAAATGACAGACATTTTGAATAATAGTTTTTTTTTGGCTGGGTTGAAACAAAAGCGGTTGCGCGACGTCTGTAAAGGGGGGTCTCCAGGGTAAAACGGACAAATTAAAAATAGTTCGGGGGCTTAATGCGCCACGTATCTGCTACGGCAGCATATAGACATATTGTTCTATCAAACACAACAGTTGGCTTAAAATACAGCAGTTTCTTTTAAAGAGGGGTGCAAGTGCAGAAACTGCTTTTTCAGGCTTGTCGGTGTTTTCCGCCATATATATATATTCAGTTTCACATTACGCTCCATGTGCCGTCCCTCCCCAGGAGGGAGATATTTCCCCTTCTATTTGTCCAAGCAATGAGAGTGCCTTCGTACACTTGATGCTACTCGGAGAATTCGATTGGCTCAGTGTGAATACTGAACCCTTTCAACAACTCATTTGCAAGTGTTGCTGCGAGGTAGCTCTCCAACCGGACCCTGGTCCTCTTGGTCTAGTGTGAAAGCACCCTTAGAAGACAAAATGGACTATCTGAGAAAAAGAACTTTGGTCCGTTTAAAACGGACCAAACAGTGCTAGTGTAAAAGCCCCCACAGAGTGTTATTTAAATGCATGCGTACATGCATATGTACGTATTTGCTGTGGATTAGTAGAATACTTTTAAGACCAGTTCCTCTTTTTGTCACATTTTTTTGCCCGTGTACTCCACATTCCTTCTGCCAGTTGCTATTTGACCCGACCACTTATCTCAGTGTTTCCCACAGGATTTTAGGAGACTGTGGTGGGAGGGTCTCTGACCATAGGATTTTTTGAAACTGTGGTGGTGGGCTGCATCGGAGTCGGACAACCACACCATGTCGTGCCACGGCGAATTTTTTTTTTTTTTTTCATTATTTTTTCCCCCCAAGAAGAACCATAACAAAGATATATTTGAAATCTTTCATTAGCTAAGCTAATGTTATAGCTCTCAGCTACGGTACATGTATGTAAAATGCGTTGCTGATTACAGCTACGTTACCCTATGTAATAATGCGACTTTTTTTCTCGTAGCAATAGTACGACTTACATCTCGTAGTGACTCAGGGTTGGCAACCCAAACTGTTGAAAGAGCCATTTTGACCCCCCCCCCCCCCCTCCAAAAAAAAAAAAAACTGATACAGTATGTCTGGAGCAGCAAAAAATTAAAAGCCTTGTACAAGCCTTATAATTATCAATACTAGCTATATTAGCCTACTATAAAAATGACTAAGTTGGCTAGAAATACATAATTAGCCTTCATGATTAAATGTTTATTTTCCCTGCAGTGGATCCTATAGCGCACCATGTGACTACTCTGTTGTACGATGACACCACAAGTTTTTCATTCCAATATTAATGAATTGAAAGAATGTTTGTATCATGTTTGTCCTCCTAGTAATCCTATTAAAACAAAAAATATATTTCCCTCTCCCATCTTTTTCCATTAAAAAAAAAAAAGCTCAGAAGCGGCACTAAAGAGCCGCATGCGGCCCAAGAGCCGCGGGTTTCAGACCGCCGTCGTAGCCCTCCTTTTTCCTTTTTATTTGACCCTCATAAGTACTACATTACCACAACAATAACAGTCCTTCTGTCAACTGACCCATTTACAGGACTGGGGGAATTCTAATGGCCGTGTAAAGAGTTTTTCTTGATTCGGTGAGAAGGTGAATAGTTTTTTCCCCGTTGTTCGTGAACTAAATTTCCACACAAACGCACATCGAGGTACCATTAACTTAGCAAGGAGAGGTATGAGAGTCATTTTTCGAGTGTCCCAGAGCTCGCGAAATTGGGGGGGGGGCGCATTTATCCAAGTTTCGTCAGCCGTAAATGTCTGAAGTTGGCGCGTCGGTGTTGTGCCGAAAAATAGCCACTCCACGCGAAATGTCCCCCCGACGGGAGCGGCCACACGTCACTCGTACAGCCTTTTCTTACCAATCGATGGACACGGAAACGACGTTCTTGTACCGTGAATATGTATCATTTTACTCTGCTTGAACTAATAAATACTTTACTGTGACCAACGCTCTGAAAATAGAGCAAGGCTTTATTTTGGGCCCCGCCTCTCCGCGCAAGTTCAATCAAAGTTTGCTTTCCGTCCAAGACGGCCGTCCACTGCTCACTTTCGCCGAAAAGTCCGATCCAAACTATTGTAATGCCCCGGATATGGGGAAGAAGGAGAGAAGTCTGTATTTGCTTACCCACTTGATTGTGGTAACAATAATAAAGAAAAACAATAACGAAATAGCAGCGGGCTGCTACAACATGCGACCGCTATCTCTCGCTATCTCGCTCGTTCTCCCATTCTTCCTACTCGTTCCCCTTGCGTCTCTTAAATAAATAAATAAAATAGTACTCTAAAATGCTGCTCTCGCTCGCGCGGGTAGTAGAGTGGAGTGGGCTACAGCTGTGTAATCGGCTGACTGACGCATCTGATTAGTATCTTTTTTTTTTTTTTTTTCGGCGGGGGGGGGCAAACGAGACTGTGGCGGGCCGCCACAGTCTCGTTCATTGATGGGAAACACTGTATCTTATTTTAAGGAGTAGGAGCGATTGTAAACCTTTGAAAGAGCTATACTAGTTCTGGCGAGAACTTAATCGTTTTTTGTTCTTGTGAAATGCAGTTCCATACAAAGTGTAGTTGTTCTGCTTGAACATATTTTAATTTGAAATGGACAAACCAATTGGGAGTATAGATTTTCTGCTCTCACAAAACACAAAAGACCATGGACAGAATACATTTTACGGAAGATTGAACAAAAAATAAATTTTGTTCCTTATCCCAAACACAAGTGAATTTATGAAACTAGTTGGAAGTAATTTCTTTTTACCGAACAAAAAAGTGTTTCTGATGCGATTTCCAATGCTTGTCAGCATCTTGTCTGAATAAACCGTCACAACTGTACTTCTGATATTCTTTAGCTGCCTATCTATGCCAGCTCGGCATCATTGTACCAGAGAGAGATTGGAAGCCCCTTTGTTGCCTCCCACCCAGGCGTGACCAACAAAGTTTCAGCCTGGCTGCAGCAGACGGATGCCATTGATGCAACTTCTGTTGGTAAGAAAAGGCTGTAATTTTTATATTCATGACACAAGTGCGATGCACGATACTTTATGGCTAAGTTCCGACCTGAGGTCTTAATGCACAATTCAGATTTCATCATATCTTGTCTTTTGGCGTGCCTGTTAAGACTGCTTTTGTTCATTAAGCCCTTTCAAGTATTCTCGCAATTTGGCATAACTCAGAAGGCACGCAACGCAGCTCAGGGCAGCGGTAGATCGTCCTGTTCTCATCATCTAATAAGAAACTAATGTGCTCGAAACTCGCCTCTTATTTAGTGTGGAACCTCTTTTGTGTTGTGGGCATGGCTGACAGAGATGTCTTTGTATATTCTAAAATGACAAATACGTTCACACCCTCGGTGAAAAAAAAACACTTGAAGAGAGTCCGAAGGAGGCGCTACTGAGCTGTGCAGCCACGCCCTTATTCAAAACCAAAATGAGGGGCAGTCTACATGGTGACTCTGCGACATGAAGATGCAATGACTGTGTTGCAGAGTGGCCTTGCGTTGGCCTTGCATATGGTGTTGGCGAAGACAGAAGGCAAAGACGCAAACCTTGGAATCCTGCCTCCAAAGTGGAGGAATTCGATTGCAGGGGCTTGGGGGTGGCTTGCTCCGCATGCATATCAAAAGCTCTCGCAGCGCAAGACCGCGCCGAAAGCGTCAGCACTCGCACACGTCACATTGGGCGTGCACAGCGGTAATACTAAACATTAAAAACAGCAAATATGGTGGAATGTTGGCTTTAACTTACTGTTTTAATGATATTTTTAAAGTAATATTTTGAATGTTTCCATTTTTGTGCCTTTTTGAACAAAAGAAAACTGCCATTGCTGGGAGTGGGCGGGCTTTTTTTTCCCCGCCTGAGGAGCTTCGTGCGGTCAAAGTGCATCATTTGCTGTCGGCTTGTAAATCTGCACTGCCCCTTAGGGCCTGGCATGAATACTACATTGTTTTCATGCGGAATTGCGACATTGTTCGAATGGAGACGGACCCATATAAATGCAAAATTGAAATGTTTCGTATTCTCTGAGAGTCACCATTTAAACGGTCCCTGAATCTTCTATTTGGGCCAATTCGACCAAGTGTGCCAAATTTTGTGGCTCTATAAGCTGCGTAAGTCCCTGAAGAAATCTTCCTTATAACGGTAAACAAGAGGTCATCATAGGAACAGAGACATGTGGACATCGGTTTTAAAATGTTTTGGACCCCTCTGCTTCAACGAAACCTCAATATTTTTCATGAGGCACCTGAACACATTTCTTAAGGCTCCCTTGATGCAGGTTTGAGGTCAGTTGATTTTTTTTCTTGGAGGAGGGGCCTGTCAAGTAAAAAAGGGCATTTCCTGTACCCAGCATGGGGCGCCAGCCTATTAGGTAATATTTCAATGCAGTTGTGTTCAAGCTGGTATACATCTCATACTTGCCAGATATGAAATAGTATGAACCTTGGATCGAGGAGTTACTGTAGTGGTACTAGGACCCTAATAATCCCTGTTTACTCAGATATCCCTATTATTTTAATACTGTGTATTAAAAGTTTCTATATATACAGATAGAACACACACATTCACCCTACAGAAGAGAAGATTTGTGTGTTTGTTTTAAAATCATTGAATTGCAATTCGTGCAGCAACACCTTTAAAATGAATTCGCAAACAAACACAGGTGTAAGCTTCAACAGAAAAAAAAATTATGTTGTAATATTTATTTATTTATTTATTTATTTTTGGCAGAGTTGACTGGTTGTCAGACAGATTTGACAGAACTGGCCAATCTCATCCAGCGACTCCACTTGCTGGAAGGAGGCTTGCCAATCTCAAACACAGAACTGGAGATGCGCATCAGCATGCAGGTTACAAGTCTTTTTGCCTTTACTGAAATAATTTAAAAATGTATGCTATGTTGCGAGAGTGAATTGTTTTTTTTTCTTTTGTTTGTTTAGAATCTTTCCTTGGAGAAACCCAAGAAGAAGACTAGCAAAATGCATGGTCACTCTAGGACCTTGTCTCGTGTGGAAGCTATGGGAGGAGTTGTAAGTTTTAAAACTAGGCTTATTTTCATTGTTTCGTGTGTAATGCATTACTTTATCTTTTTCGGTAACATGTAGTTGTAAGCAAGGGTGAAGTTAGGGCTAGAAATTCTTGCCAGGATTCATGAAGACATGAAGTTAACCAACTTTATTTAGCTAATGCAACAGCCATACCTAGACGTTACAGTGATGTCATTCTAGTAAAATATAATAGATAATGTAAATTCAACTTTAATACCCAGTTTTATGAATTTTCTTGTTTATACGTGCAAGTAATGCAAGACCACGCGCTAGTTAGCCTCTGGCGTTAGCTTACTATCACCTGCAGAGAACATGTCTGTATGCTGGCTTATTTTGGAGACCTATAGTTGTACGTCCCGATTGTTGAATCTATTGGAATCCATTCGTTTTTTTGGGGGGCTTTGAGAAGGGAACTAACCACATTCATAATTCACATTTCATACTGATGTACTCCTAGAGTACCTCACGTCCAATTTAGGTATTCCATCGACGCTTCACTTCACAATTTTGTACGTCCCGATTTTCCGATATCGATTACGATATGATTACGAAAAAAAAAGTAATTGGAATATCTTCTATTTAAACATATTTTTGCTTTATTAGAAATGAGAGTCCCAGTGAATTTAAATCCATTAATACACACGAAACAATCCCTTGGGATTAAAAACATTTTATTTATTGAGCAGACTCCAGCTCTGTTCTTAATTAAAGTGATAATGAAAGAAGAAAGTGCATACACCTTTTGAAACAAGATCAAACATGAGAAAAGGAAGTCAGTCAGTCTGCTAGCCAGCCAGTCAATCAAGTCAGTCAGGTGGAGTAGGTAGGCAGCCAGGCTCAGGGTGATGTGCTGTCACATTTCTCTCTGGTCTTACATAAATTAATGCAAAACTGTCGCTCAATAATAACAATATGCAAGGTGGCAATCACCTTGTCTAAACAAACACAAATATGCACCCCAGTGAAGGTAACCGAATGATCCCTTAGGTTTATGAGCATCTCATCTTCACAAAAGGCATTAATCGAATAATGAACAATGTGCATATAGATTCAGTTTTCAAATGTAAACCTGCGCATTTTGCCAAAATGTTATTGTACTAAAACAAAAAACAACATGGCATGCTTTTAGTTACTCTAATCTAGTAGCCTCAGTCTTGACAGGAAAACAAGACGAGGACAGACACGCGCATATAGTTTCATACTTGTGGAATCGTGCAATATGAACTCAGCCAGACGTGGCACTATATTACTATCGGTCATTGTGTTGTACATGAAAGTGTACATGAGGAAGTGTTGAACGTTTCAAAGCTGCATTTTTTATTCGCCAATCCACGGCAATCCTTCTAACATATGCAGCAATACTTTAAGTACATCATAAGATAATAACTTACTCATGACGTTATGCAATTTGTGTCCAAAGTTGGCTGGGCAAAAGTAGCATAATCGCAGGTAGCAATGGTTGTTGTTGTTGTAGGACGAAGCAGAAATGCAGAGGAAACTACGGTGCCTTAAATAAAAAATGCTGCTGTTTTTAAAAGTGAACGTACTGATTTGAGTGTTTTTAACATCGTTTTAACCAGAAAAGTCTGTTTCATTTCAAAATCGATTCATCCAACAGCCTTCTCATGGTCCCTTAACAACAGTCTCTAGGCCTTATGATTGTTTGATGGCTGTTAAGGAGGTGGAGTTTGGGAAAGGTCAATGATGGTTGTATTGTGAGCCATCTTTCCAACCCTCAAAGCTGATGTCAGCATCCTTCCCTTAACATGTTTGTGGGGAACAGAAATTGTTGTCAAATGGAATACATTCTACGGAAAGTAAAACTTTCAGTAAATGGACGAGCAGTTGGCCCAATTTAAAAAAAAAAATTCTGCTGTCTGTGTCCTCTAGTTCACTTCCAACAGCCTGAGTACCAACTTTAGGTCTGTTCAATCTATCCCGGACTACGTCTACTCGCAGCTGTCTAATCCTCAAGTCACTTCACCGGAGGCCAAGAAACTCCAACAAGACATCTACATAGTTTCACAGAGGGGTGTGTCTGTTGATGAATTTCTCTGACCTAGCTTTTGTTTTGCTTGAAATATTGAATAATGTGACATTTATTATTATTATTATTTATTTCAGCAGTGCATAACAATGCTCTACACATGAATAAGTATCCAAGAAGTTGCTCTTAATTCTACTAGATAAAGATTTCTATTGCACAAAACTAAGGTGGACAGCCACGTACATAGTGGGATATAAAGATATTAACGTAAGCGGTAATTGCAATTAAATAATTCTATTACATGACTCATTGTTGACACAGGGTTCTCTGTTTGATATAGCATGTTAAATATAAAGCTCCAAATTTATCAAGTTTTGTCAGCATGAGCTTTTTCTGCTCTTAAACTCTTGTTGTTTTTTTGTTATTTTTTTTTAAATAAGAGGCTTTTGTATGTTGCAGTCTTTACCTCTCTGAAGTCTGTTCATGAAACTTTGACCATGGAGAGAGAACGACTTCGACAGGCCTGGACTGGCCCAGATCTGAGGCAAGACACCTCAGAACAGCTTGCGTCCCTGTGCAGCACACTCTCTGAGGTAATTGTCAACTACACACGCCTTCAATGCAGTTTTTGTGCTGTATATTAAGTTTTTTGGATATTAGAGGTACACGCACAAACAAATACAAATGTGCTTGCACCAAGGGCGTAGGGTTGGTCTAAACATTGGTCAGGACGATATGACAGCATAAAGTGCATGTAGTTTTTTTGCTGGAGACGGGACATAAATAAAACCAAACATATTGGGTCAATGGGGGTCAGGGCTACATTTCTCACGAATATCAACCTAATTCATTGATAGGCTAAATGATCAATGCAAAATAAATCCGTATTGACTTATACTAACTTTTATATTTATTGGTTCAGGTGATACACCGTTTGATTCAAGCCTTTGTTTTCAAAAAAAAGAAACCTTTTAAAAACTTCCACAATAAATGGATTTTATTAGCAAATTTAAATTGCAATATTTGAATGGAACAAACTTTATTAACATACACAATGAATACAAAATTGTCAATAATGTCTTAACTATTCAGGAATGCAGAAAAAAAATAAGACCACTCAACATTGTCTAAATAAATTTATTAAACATAACTGAAAAAACTACTTGGTCAACGAATAACAAAAATAAAAATGGAACCTTCCTTCAGGTAAAACACTACTGCTTTTCACCACAAGTACAGCCAAACTCAAAAAAAAAAAAAAATTAAAGTGGCTTTGGGCTGCTTTACAACCACATAAATAAAATAATGAAAATTAGGGAGAAGGGGGGCAAACCTCGGTTCACTACATTTCTCAGTTTAATTGACGTTAACAGTAGAATACACATAAAGGAGGGCGCTTCTCTCTAAGCATCTTCCTATTCGAATTTTGCAGGTTAGCAAGTTCACACAGTTTAATGTTATGCTAACTCTAATGCAGGTCAGACTTTTCAATTGCAAAATTAGTGGTGATTCCCCACCACAACATTGACGTCTTTTTACATACAGTGGCTACTGCTGCTGGCGGGAAAAAAAACTTCAACTATATCTCCTCTTCAAAGGGGGCGGAAGAGGCGGCATGTTGTATTACTGTCGGAGGTATGAGTGCGTGCGTGTGTGTATGTGTCGGGGGGGGTCAAGTCATCAGCCAATCAAACATGCGTTTGAGGCGAAAAACATGGACTTGCACATTCAGAGAGGGAGGGGTGGGCCACCCTGGCTCACCCCTCTTGATTGGCTGGGGCAGGGCTGTGGCCCTGGGGCGGCCCCCGTGCAGCATTTCCACTTGTCTGCAGGAATATCACACGTCTGATGGGATTCACGCACTACCGGGTGCAATTAAAAACACTCAAGTAGATAAGTTTCTTTGAGAAGTCAGTCACCTTTATTGTCATTTTCTTCATATGCACAGGTCATACAAGGAAAACTAAATTTCGTTTCTCTTTCTATCCCTATGAAGGACAGTCACATGGCTAACATTCAGGGAGACATACACTGGAAAACAAACATTACTGTTAAACATTGACAAAAGGATTGATCGTAATTATAATAATAATAAAGTGATGTAGTGACAGAAAACAATTGAGACAGTCTATTGTTGTATATTGCAAGGCTCTGTGCGTGTATGTGTGTGTGGAAGTCAGTGATGGGAGGCAAGGGACCCTGTTCAACGTCCTGACAGACTGGTGGTTGAAGCTGTTTATTAGTCTAGGTTCTGGACCGGAGGCTTCTATTCCTCTTTCCAGAGGACAGCATCCTGAAAAAGTTGTGCGCTAGGTGTGTCACATCTCTCGCAATTGTGATCGCCTAGAGCAGACATGTCCAAAGTCCGGCCCGGGGGCCAAATGCGGCCCGTGGTCAAATTTCATCCGGCCCCCAGCTTCTGTCATAAAATCAATAATGTCTGGCCCACACACAGACTTAATAAATTGGTCAGTAGTACCGCTACCAGCATATGAAATAGCTTAAACACTAAATGCTGCTCCTCATTTACCAACTAAAAGGCAGCAGCACTCTAAGCAACATTACCCCGCGTGACCCTTCCAATTTTCTAAAATGGCGACATTTAACAAAAAAAAGAAAGTTGACTGCGATGGCCAATGCTTCAAGGATAGATGGAAATTGGACTATTTCTTCACTAAAATACGCAACAACTGTGTCTGCCTTATTTGCAAAGAGACAGCCGCAGTTGAGTTCAGTGTGAGGCGATATTACCAAACAAGTCACGCTGACATGTACGACAAGATTATAGGGAAGATAGGCAGCGAGAAATTGAAGCAACTTGAAGCTAGTTTAATTTCACAGCAGCAGTATTTCTCAAGAGCCCGAGAGTCGAAAGAGAACGCCACAAAGGCGAGTTGCGAGATTGTTGAAATTATTAATTATAAAATAATAATAAAGCGAATGTGACACACAGAATGGCTTGCTAAAATTTGCTTTAATATATTGTTCTACATAAAGGACGTCAGCCAAAGTCAGCCCCCCATATTTTTGCCACACCCAATCTGACCCTCTTTGCAAAAAGTTTGGACACCCCTGGCCTAGAGGGTGGTGTAGATGTCCTGCGGGAAGGAAGGGGAGCATTTATAATCTTCCTTGCTGTGTTCACTATACGCTGCAGGGCTTTCCTGTTGTAATCTGTGCAGCGCCCGCCCCAAACAGTAATGCAGCTGGTGAGGATGCTCTTGATGGTCCCTCTGTAAAATGTGCCCATGACTGGTGGCGGGGCGTTAGCGTGCTTCAGTTTCCATAGGAAGTAGCATGCTTTCTTGGCTATTGACTTGGTGTTGGTGGTCCAATAGAGGTCCTCATCGATGCAGACGCTGAGGAATTTTGTGCTGGTTCCTCTCTCGACACCAGCCCCATCAATGATCAGTGTTGGCTGTGGCCTTTCTGGAAGTTGACAACAATCGCCTTTGTGTTGCTGACATTCAACAGAAGGTTGTCGTCTTTGCACCACGCAGCCAAAAGGTCCATCTCAGTCCTGTAGTGCGTGTCGTCGCCGTTGGTGATGAGACCCACCAGAGTGGTGTCGTCCACATGCTTTACCAAATGATTGGTGTTTTAGGTTGTTATGCAGCCATGTGTAAGCGGGGTGAAGAGCATGGGGTTCAAAATACAGCCCTGTGGGGGGTCCTGTACTTAGCCTGATGGTGCTCAAGATGTTGTTGCCAACATGTACTGCTTGTGGTGCCTTGCTGAGGATGTCCAGCAACCAGTTGCATTGCAGAGGGAGGTGCTAAATCCTAGCATGTCCAGTTTGCTAATGAGTTGTCGTGGTATTATCGTGTTGAATGCTGAACTAAAGTCTATGTATGAACAGCCAGTAATCACTGCCGCCAGACTGACTTCTGAATTCCGCATACATCATACTCCGTCTATTCTGTTTCTGTAAAGTAAAAATAAAATACTGCAACAACATTCACAGCCAAATTTCCCTACATCTGCTATTCTATAGTAGTGTTGTATCGGTCGCGAACGATTCGTTCTTTTTGAACAAATTGTTTGGGTGAACGAGACCGAACTAATCACCATCTGCACTGATTCGTTCTATTAAGTTGGGGCTTGTTCGCTGCGTGGGAGGGCGTTGAGCAAGCGGCAGCATCTTCTGACATCGCACACGACCAATCAGACACTAGCCTCATCGCGGGCAGGGGAGGGAGCGGAAACGGAATCAGGGCGACTGTCACTCACTTCCACGTGCGGCCAATAAGCAGCCAGCGTGCAGGCAGGGGGGCAAGACTGAGTTATGTCACTTCCCGTTCAGTGACTCGGTCCTCTGGTTCCTGTCCTAGCTTGCTGCTAACTTGACTTTCCAGTAATGTGGTGAACGAGTCAAAAAATGAAAGGAAATGACTTTGTCACATATTTGTTAATGTGGAGCCTATCAAATGCTGCTCAAACAGACAAAAACACCACACAAATCTAGCGAGCATGGTTTAGTAACTTTAGTGCACTACTTTTCTCAACAGACTCGGGACTACCTATGACGACATACTATCAAATTTACAGTAGTTTAAAACACGGGTAGCTACGAGGCAAGCAAAAGCTGAGCTGCGATCGCGTAACGGCAGTGAAGGGGGCAGAGAACTGTCACTATATGGAGGCTTCATGGCAGCGATATTTACCTCATATGTGCACAGAAAAAAAGAATATTTAGTATGATCACCATAATACTTATTTGCAATGAAACTGTATATACATTTCAATTTTTTCCCGAGTGTTTTATTTTTTTCGTGTCAGAGCGGGTGTTGGTTGGTTTGACAAATTATATCCGTCCATCATGTGCTACTCAAGCGCCCCAAAACAACGCACGCGGACACGGGTGATGTCGCAATATGTCTACATTTTTCTTAACAGACTAATGAAAGGCGACATCGTAAAGAGCAGATAATTATTTCTCGTCAGCATTTGACGATCTGTGATGAGAGGACGACAGGCGAGCTGACCGGATTATTTTATTTGTTAATACCAGTGCAAAAATTCAATACGATCATCTTAATACTGATTTGCAATTAAACTGTCAAATATCAAAATGTAGTATTGTTTTTATTTCAGAGCAGCACATTTGACAACTAGCTATTTACACTTTAGTTTTAACAATAGTGACCAAAAATAATAGTGATGAGCATAAAAACAAAAATACAACAGAGCGAGAGGTAAATATGATGTGTTGGTCGTTCCATATTTAGAAATTAAACTTTCGATTTATTTTTATTTTTGTGACCGCAAGCATGCCGCGTTGGCTGGTAGCAGCAGCATTGTATATGTGATCAAGATCATGTTGAAGAAAGTCCGTGTGCCCCCGACCCCAAACCCCCACTCCCCCCACAAAAGGAAAATGTTTAACCGTGTCCTTTAATCGAAATGCAAGCACGAGCCATGACTTTGATCCCATAGAACTAGGACAGACGGCGCGGAAGTTCTCCCTCGCTTTTGCAACAGCGGGAGGGAGACGAGGCTGTGAAAGCAGAATGATATCGCCTGTCACTCATTTCTGAAACTACGACGAGCGGTCAATGAGGAGCCTGTGTGCAAGAGAGGGAGGGACCAAGCAATGTCACTTCCCGTTCAGTTATACTGCGAAGCGGTCTTTGGTGATTCGTTTGGCAACGTCACTTCCCGTTCACTAACCGAACGATTAATTTGGGCGGGGAGGGAGATGAGGGGGGCGAACGATTCGTTGAACGATTTGTTTGAACGAATCTTTTTACTGAACGAACCGGAATGGATTCATTTACTCAAGTGAACGACAGATCCCGTCACTATTCTATAGGAAAGAGAAAGGTGCATGTTTTGTAACAAGAAAAAAACAACAAAACATAAAAAACCATAATATGAATGATAAATAAAACGTGACATAATGTACAAAAGAAATGCATACAAAAGACAGGGGAAATAGTCCATTGGAAACTCGGAGGTTGTAAAAAAAAATAAAGGCCTTCGCGATGATTGGGTCAGAGCATATATCAACTTTATGCAAATGAGCAAATTAATATCATCCCACTGGATCGAGCCATTGGCTGTACACTAGCAGGTAGCAAAGAATTAACAATAAATTCACGTGTCATCTTATCGCGGCTTTGAGGAGAATTCAAAACTTTAAAAAGAAAAGAGCAGACACTTTGAGAATATGCTTGAACACAGTAATAGAACCTCAATGAACATATATGTATAGATAATTGTATGAAAACATATTTTTACATTTTTAAAGTGAACCAAAATACCACAGCTCCGCAAAGTGGTCACAGTCAATAATTAATTGCCGTTGAACATAATACTCTTCAACTGTGGTCGATTATGACAGATACGTTCAGTAAGGTGGCAGTTTTTGGCCTCAAAATCAGAGATCAAGATCAGAATCCAAATTTAGCACTATAACAACTGTGGTGACAAACAGCCATTTCAGGTTATTATGAGTTTCTGTTAATAAAAAACTTTTTTTTTTTTAAACAATGGTATTTTTTTTCTCTCAGCACAAACTTATCTATATGAACTGTTGTCATAATGATACTTTCATTCAGTGATTGATTTGGAGCCATAATAACGAAATACAACAAGAGTGGAAGAAAAAAAACAACAATTATAACATTATTGATGACTATAACAAAAATAATGACAAATGCATACATATATTGCTCGAATAGGAGTGGGAAGAAGCCAGGCCTTTTTTTTTTTTTTTTGGGTCCCACCCCCAATTCACTCTTAAAAAATCCCATGAGAATACAGTCACTTCTCAAACTTTCCACAGTAACCCATTACACAACCACATTGAGCCAAAGAAATACCAAAAAAAATCCAGCGAGTTCCGGCAAGAGGGGGGGGAAAAAAAGGACTGAAATGAAGCATTATTTGTCCAAAGAGCATGAGTGCCCTCTAGTGGAGAAAATAGTTCTTAGTTTGAATAGTGAATACAGTAGTTCCTTCATAGTTAATAGTATGAAATTAAATATCTCCGGTTTTCCTTGGTCCGTGCTTTCGAGACATGTTGAGGGCAGTGCTGTGTCAAATATTTGTTGATGTAATGCAATCAATAAGACACTTTTGTCTCCATATTAATTTCTTCTTTTTATTTTCTATGTGTCGGGACTTTGCTTGTGTGTTAGCTTGACATACAGTCTCGTCTGACCAATGTCCATTCACTTTCCTCGGACTCTGAAGAATCCTTCTGCACTGTTCAAGCAGACCAGGTGTGTACTGTCCTCCACTTGTGCATTTGTGTCTGAAGGAGAGTTTCTTTGTAGAACAAAGTCAAATTTTCATTTGTTTTTGTCTTTCAAACTTTAAACGGAATTCAAACAAAGGAGAAATTTCGACCATTTCCCCACACATTGCGCTTTAAGCAGTCACTTTTTTAGTCCATGCAGTTTGTATTATCATTAATTATTGACATTTTATAACTGATAAATGTAGGAGAGTTATTTCCCTGTGATACAGGCAAAAATAAAAAATATCTTCTACAATTTATGCGGTTCATGTTTATTTCTTTATTTTGACTCTGTACTGATATACTATACCTTTTGAAGAATACAATATGCTGTGTATTTAAATGTATGGCGCTACAGTTCTTAAAATCACCATGATTTTCTCCTCCGGACAGAGGACTCCATCTTTGAGTCGTAGTCAACGAGCACCCTCAGTGGCCGATTCCATGGCGGAGTATTTTGATGCGAGTGAAGTTATCATATGCGAGACCTCCTCTGAAGCAGAGGGTTCAGATGAGTCTGGTCTAAGTGACGTCACAACCACCACCACAAGCACATCAGAGGCTGAAGAAGGACCCGGTGAGTGTTTCCTAGCCTTCTAAAGGGATTAACATTGTTATAACTACATGTCTTTGTTTTTGTATGTTCAAAGTGTGACTGTTAATACAGTATTATGAAAGAGAAATCTTGCTTTGCTCATTGTTACCTAGAGGAAAAATTTGCTCAGATATATAAATACCCTCTTCTTTAAAAAGCAGTGAAGCACCATAATGTTACCATTTATAATTTTGATTAGCAAACATGAAGACAGAATTTAAAATTTTCAAAATTTTCAATTAAATTTAAAGTGCCTATGACGACAATAAGCATGTTTATTTCATATTTCACGTATTTTATGCTCCTGATTGAAATGGATGTGTGTGGAAACGATCAATTTATATTATCAATATTTTTAATCCCGCGCCATGAAAATGAGTGACTTCCTGGATTGAGGAGGAATGCTAATGTGATGTCACCCGGGTCAGCATCTCACAATACAGCATTGCTTTATAGCATGCAGATGGATTGTGGATTATGTCAAATACTGGGAACATGGCACACGTTTTGATAAGGAGGTGGCTACCATTTTGTGGTTTGTCCACCGAGAATGCCACTTTGCCGACGACCGGCGGTTTGTCGCACACCCCCCTCGGTCCTCTTCGCGTGCCCACCGGTAGAGCGCTATACTCGGCTTATGCTCCATATCGTCCAGACTTCCAGCCCCCTCTGGCCTCTTCGTGTGCTCGGCAATAGATCACTATCCTTGGGTTAAGCTCGGGCAGCTACGTGCTCCTTACACCTCGGCCGGTTTGTCTGGCGGTCATTCTCCAGCTGGTTCCCTGGCAAACGAGCTCTCGTGTCGTAGCAGGGGAACTACGAGCTGTAACCTGCTCGACGCCCCTTGCCGATCGTTGAAAACAATCGACAACCTCTCCGCAGTGTGAAATTATCCGGGGTAGTTTTGTGTGATTTTTCGCTTCGAAACGCGAGAATAAGGCTTGGAAACTCCGCTCGATTCGGGTTAGCATGTCGGCTAGCTGTCACGCTTCCTGGTTTATTTACGCTCTCTGAAGCCCGGGGCAGTGAAATGACAAAAGCCTGTGCCATAATAAAATATCTTTCGGGAGGAGGAAGAAGTCAACAGTTTTGACCATTATGGAGTAATTTTTCCATGTCGTACTAATAAATGCATTTTTAATATTTCATATTCCATTTAGCACAAGACTGTTATTTGTCATGACCAAACTATTTATTTAACAATTGGGGAAAATACTTAGGTGAAAAGGATATCCTGTAAAAATATTGGAGAGATTGAAACAATGACATTTTGCGGCGCTCTTCGTCGCATTTTCCTCGTTATGAATAAATCCTCCTCACTGAGCTGAATTCTAAATCGGATGAAATCGTGACCCTGCCGACGTCATCCTCCAGCTGGGGACGCTAAAGCGCTATCAAGACAGGCAGGGCTAAACGGCATCTGCGCTTTGCCAAATTGTTGTATATAGTCGAATCGTCTCAAAATATGATTCTAATTCACATAATAATGCTATTTAGGATTTGTTTTATGCTGTCACAGGCACTTTAATGAGCAATTATGAGTAGGATTTCAGAACGGTGTTTTCCCAAAGAAAAAAGTCAATCTTTAGCTTGTTATGAATAGAAAAGTGATGTGTGTGTGTTAAGACATAAACCAGGGTATCCGCGGGGTTCTAAAAAGTCTAAAATCCAATAATTTGATTTGAAGGCCTTAAAATGTTAATGTCAAATGCCAATTCACCTAAAATCTGATAAAAGGTCTTAATACAATTTTGAAAGGTGTTAATCTATTGACGTTACTTTACTACTACTAGTAGTAGTACTTTGTGCTCATTTGTATCACAATGTGAAAGTGCTGGGAATACATTTATATACATCGATGTGAAATGAGTCTTAATTTGATTCATTATGATCTTAAATTAAATTCTTTTATTTGGCTAGTTGAACCCTGGAGACTGTAAACACTGTAAACCAAACCTTACTATGAGTACCATTAGTATAATAAATTCCATTATGAATGTTGTCAGTGAAATACTTTAAGACTTAATAACTTGCTGTGTTGTTTTCTCTTTTGGCTGTTACGTCACATCGAGCAAATTAATTTAAGAAAGCAATTAGAAAATCCATAAGCATCATTAAATGAATGAAACTCTTAAGCCTTGAAGATTATTCACTTTTTTCTCCTTCAGCCAGTACCACCCTCAAATACAGAGCCAGCCTTAGGAACGTAACTGATAAGCCCACCCCGGTGTCTGACACAGGTATGTCAATTGTTCGATTTCCCTGTTGTTCCTAAAAATAACTGTACCTATCCAAATAAGACCAATTTTTCCTCTTGAACTTGATGTTCAGTGCAGCAAGTGAAAAGAATTGCTTTGTTTGTATTTTTTTTTTTTTTTTTTTTTTTTGCCGTTTCAAGTTGATTTCTTTTGATTGTTTTACTGCCAAAGACACACGGTGGGGCAAATTAGTATTTAGCCAACCACTAATTGTGCAAGTTCTCCCACTTGAAAATATTAGAGAGGCCTGTAATTGTTAACATGGGTAAACCTCAACAATGAGAGACAGAATGTGGAAGAAAAAAAAACAAAAAAATCACATTGTTTGATTTTTAAAGAATTTATTTGCAAATCATGGTGGAAAATAAGAATTTGGTCAATACCAACAGTTCATCTCAATACTTTGTTATGTACCCCTTTGTTGGCAATAACGGAGGCCATACGTTTTCTTTAACTCTTCACAAGCTTTTCACACACTGTTGCTGGTATTTTGGCCCATTCCTCCATGCAGATCTCCTCTAGAGCAGTGATGTTTTGGGGCTGTCGTTGGGCAACACGGACTTTCAACTCCCTCCGCAGATTTTCTATGGGGTTGAGACCTGGAGACTGGCTAGGTCACTCCAGGACCTTGAAATGCTTCTTACGAAGCCACTCCTTTGTTGCCCTGGCTGTGTGTTTGGGATCATTGTCATGCTGAAAGACCCAGCCACGTCTCATTTTCAATGCCCTTGCTGATGGAATGGTAAATGGTAAAGGAGATTTTCACTCAAAATCTCTCGATACATGGCCCCATTCATTCTTTCCTTTACACAGATCAGTCGTCCTGGTCCCTTTGCAGAAAAACAGCCCCAAAGCATGATGTTTCTACCCCCATGCGTCACAGTGGACATGGTGTTCTTCGGATGCAATTGAGTATTCTTTCTCCTCCAAACATGAGAACTCTCCACCAAAAAGTTCTATTTTGGTTTCATCTGACCATAACACATTCTCCCAGTCTTCTTCTGGATCATCCAAATGTTCTCTAGTGAACCGCAGACGGGCCTGGACGTGTCATTTCTTCAGCAGGGGGACACATCTGGCAGTGCGGGATTTGAATCCCTGGCGGCGCATTGTGTTACTGATAGTAGCCTTTGTTACTGTGGTCCCAGGTCTCTGTAGGTCATTCACTAGGTACCCCTGTGTGGTTCTGGGATTTTTGCTCACCGTTCTTATCATCATTTTGGCACCACGGGGTGAGATCTTGCATGGAGCCCCAGATCGAGGGAGATTATCAGTGGTCTTGCTTGTCTTCCATTTTCTAATAATTGCTAATGCAGTTGATTTCTTTACACCAAGCGTTTTACCTATTGCAGATTCAGTCTTCCCAGCCTGGTGCAGGTCTACAATTTCGTCTCTGGTGTCCTTTGACAGCTCTTTGGTGTTGGCCATAGTGGAGTTTGGAGTGTGACTGACTGAGGTTGTGGACAGGTGTCTTTTATACCCATAATGAGTTAAAACAGGTGCCATTAATACAGGTAACGATTGGAGCCTCGTTAAATCTCATTAGAAGTTAGACCTCTTTGACAGCCAGAAATCTTGCTTGTTTGTAGGTGACCAAATACTTATTTTCCACCATGATTTGCAAATAAATTCTTTAAAAATCAAACAATGTGATTTTTTTTTTTGTTTTTTTTTTTTCTTCCACATTTTGTCTCTCATGGTTGAAGTTTACCCATGTTGACAATTACAGGTCTCTCTAATCTTTTCAAGTAGGAGAACTTGCACAAATGGTGGTTGACTAAATACTTATTTGCCCACTGTAGATGATTCCATCATTGGTCATTGTGTCATTCTGACTCTGTGGAATTTTGGTAGGGGCTAAGAAGGCCCTTCTTTTGAGTGTATTTCTTTAAAAATGTTGTGTTGTGATAGAAAAACATTAAATTCAGCTTTACTGTGACCCAGGTCGTCGCACTTGCTTGCCTGCCCCGGGAACAGACAACAGTCATATTGGCATCATGACCATCCTTTACAACAACATTGGCAAAGATCTTTCGAGGGTCTCTATGCCCGTCGCTCTCAATGAACCTCTTTCTTTGCTACAAAGAGTGTCAGAAGAGCTGGAGTACGCCGACCTGCTTGATATGGCTAATCATATCGATGATCCGTATGAGAGAATGGTGAGTCTGTGACACATAATTCTACATCAGTTGTAGTTATTTATTCCAGATCAAGACTTTCTCTTACCTGGGTTAACAGGTATATGTTGCAGCATTCGCTATCTCTGGTTATGCGTGGGCATCGTGGCGATATCGCTACAAACCGTTTAATCCAGTTCTGGGAGAAACATATGAGAATCACAGAGAAGACCGAGGCTTCCGTTACATCAGCGAGCAGGTAGAGTTGATTGTGGTGAGTGATGGTCTCAGAACCTACTTCATTCTCAAATGTTTTCATCAGGTTAGTCATCATCCACCCATATCTGCGTGCCATGCAGAGTCTTCAAACTTCACCTTCTGGCAAGGTAGTAAAATGTGTGAAAAATGCTCATTCATCTCTTGGTTTTAATAGTATGTCATAATCTCTGCATTTCTTTGCATCCAGATCAAAGATGGAAGAACAAATTTTGGGGGAAGTCAGTTGAGATTATCTCAAGTGGACCTGTCAATGTGACTTTACCGAGGTAAAATCAGAAGGAAATATATGTATGTGGATCCGTTATAATATGGCGAGGTTCTGATGTTATTCGTCAACTGTCAGCATATTGGCCTGTTCTTATCACGTTTTATGTTGCAGATAAAGATTCTCCTGCACTCATATTTTAGATGTATATTTTTGGTCGGGTACACTATGATTGTAATATCTCTATTTTGTATTAAAACAATAGAAGCAGCTATGTCTATCATTATTGATTAGCATGTTTGCAAAAATATAATTTCCATTCACTCTTAAGGTAAGATGATTGTATCATGAGGGCCCACTGCATATCTATTAGGACATTATTTATTATATTTTTTTTTCACACTGAGCTATAACGTCCACACAAAGTTGTTATGCACTGTTTCTTGTTGATATACATTATTTTTTGGACGACAAGGCACACTTAAAATCTCGTGTTTTTTCCCCAAAATTGACGGTGTGCCTTATACTCCATTGTACTTTATTCATGAATTTTGGTTATGCTCAATGTCATCGAAACATTGTTGTTAGAGCCTGACTGGAAAGTCCACTAAACTGCTTGTGACAAATTCATCAGTGATCAACCCTAAACACATGACAATTAAAAGTAGTTAATTTAAAAAATAGATCCTTAACTACCTTTTATAAGATAAGAACAAAAAAAAATGTAGTACATTGATGCTGAAATGGCAATATATACGACAATATACTCGTTAATTGATGGTGTGCCCTATATCCGAGAAGAAAAAACAAACAAAAAAACGGTGATATACAGTAAACATTCTCAATGCTTATTTTGTATGGTATGTTAAGGTGCAATGAATAATTGGCAGCTGATTTTTGTTTGGTTTTTTTGGGCCCAATATGGTCATTTTAAGTTTTTTTGACTGCAATCTATCACGTTGATAGACAGCTATTTTATAAAATAGAGATTTTTTTTCCAAAACTTAATTTATTTCAAATCTTTGGAATTCCTGTCTCTTAACAGTAAATTGTAATTTATAGTCATCCATAAAAGCACACTTACAGACTATAAAACCTTTGCAAACATTTGCTTTTACTTTGGAAATAATGCTGAAAATGTTGGCCCATTTTCTGCTATGTTACAGACCAAACTTTAATTTTTCACTGCGAGTTTGGGATCTTTTTTTGGACTGGAAATGTTTTTCTCCATCGTATTCAGTTAACTAATCTAAATTACCTGATCAAATTATTATTAAAATAACTTCATAAGTTCATTGTTCCGTCAACATTCTTTTAGATCGCAGTCAAAAAATAAAGCAAAATTTGGACACATTTTGCAGTTAATAGTTCGGAGGAAAAGTTGTATTAAAACTGTTAAGTAACTGGGTAAAATGACCATATTAAGTTAAAAAAAAGAAAAAAAAAAAAAAAAAAAAAGGGCCGTAAAAATCAGTGAATTCACACTAGAATAATCTACAGAAACCTGTCCAAAGAGCATGAGTCCCCTCTACTTGAGAAAAGATTTTCTACCATGAAATTAAAACGATCAAAGCTCCGGATTTCAGTGGTATATCAGTGCCAAATAAGAACTGTGAGAGGTTGAAATCCGCGCTTTCGAGTAATGTTGACGGCAGCGCTCTATGTGAAAGGTTTTTTTTTTTTTTTTTTTTTTTTTTTTTTTAATTGTGCTTTAAAGATGCCACGTGATAGAACAGGCTCCTGTGATTGTTGAACTTCAGACTGCAAGGTTGTGTGTGGTCATGTGACTGTATTGTTGCGTCCGATTATTATAATAGTCATGTGATTATTCATAAGCCCGGAACTCACACGAGCACCAGCAGGAAAAGGTTTCCAACATGATCTGTTCGCCCATTATTTCATTTGAAGGAGAAAAGACAAGCAAGAGAACCACATGGAACTGTTCAAAATTAAACAAATATTGCACCTTATAGCTAGGTTTTTTTCTTTTTAAATGGCAGTGGTAATGTATTTGAAGATAACTAATCATTATGTATTGCTTTATAAATTCACTAAACCAACTGAATGTAGGTATGGTGATCACTATGAATGGAACAAGGCAGTTACCTGCATTCACAACGTGTTGAGTCAGCAACGCTGGTTGGAGCACTATGGTGAGGTGGTCATCAGAAACAAAGTCAGCGATATCTGCACCTGCAAAATAACTTTTGTCAAGGTCAGGAAATTAATGAAAACTTTGATTTGATATACTTGTTCCTGTGTGTGTCATATGTATAAAAGCCTTTTCTTATTACTTTGTGTTTACAGTCTCGTTACTGGAGCTCTGAAAACAGTAAAAATGAGGTCCAGGGTGTGGTTCTAGATTCGGCTGGAGAGGTTGTCCATCGTTTTGGAGGGTTCTGGCATGAGGGCATCTTCTGTGACACGCTGTCGACCCCAAAGTGCATTTGGAAGCCAAGTAGTGTCCAACCCACAGCGAACATGACAGGATGCTCTTGCTGGCTTCTGCTCTGACATCTTGATTTCAATTTCTTTCAGATGTGCAACCGGATGATCACTTCCAGTACTATGGATTCTCACGCTACGCCAGAGAGCTAAATGAACTTACACCTGAACTGAAAACTGTCCTTCCGCCAACTGACACTCGCTTTAGACCAGACCAGAGGTATAGTAATCGGTTCCCGCTTTCCATGATTTGCTCAAAGGCCACACTTCTCACTGACACGCAAGCGTAAAAATTTTTTTTTAAAAATTAAAAAAGCACAAGATTCTGTTCCACTTCCAGTGTTATTCAAGTTACTTTTAAAAAGTAGTCAGTTATTTTTACCTATGAACCTACCTTGCTAGCAATTATGAAAAGAACTACTTTTACGTTACTTAAAAGATATATTAGGGCTGTCAAACGATTAAAATTTTTAATCGAGTTAATTACAGCTTAAAAATTAATCGTAATTAATCGCAATTAATCGCAATTCAAACCATCTATAAAATATGCCATATTTTTCGGTAAATTATTGTTGGAATGGAAAGATAAGATGGATATATACATTCAACATACGGTACATAAGGACTGTATTTGTTTATTATAACAATAAATCAACAAGATGGCATAAACATTATTAACATTCTGTTAAAGCGATCCATGGATAGGAAGACTTGTAGTTCTTAAAAGATGAATATTAGTACAAGTTATAGAAATGTTATATTAAAACGCCTCTTAATGTTTTCATTTTAATAAAATTTGTAAAATTTTCAATCAAAAAATAAACTAGTAGCCCTGTCCTCAATGTGTGTGAGTACACAAATTGACGGCTAGCGAACATAAGTTCCAAAAAGAAATCAGACGGTGTGGCAAAGTTGCATGGGCTTTACTGAAGTCATCTCTTTTTGACAGGAGCACATTTCTTGTATTTTTGTAAAACTGAAAATAACAAGGCAATGTGTCAATAACTTGCATAAATCACAAAATAACATAAAATGTACACACACGTGTCCATTTGAGCAGTAGCACTAGCCAATTAGCTCACAAGCATCTAACAATGTAACTGCATTTCACCATATATGTGAACAAATTCAAATACACATCATCAATAACTATCTAATGCTCATGAATATAAACAAAGGAGGAATATAACTCACAAGCGATGCATGTATTAGACACAAACAGTGTGATGGGGCTATGAGAACTGCCACTGAATACTGGATGCGGACGTTAGCTGGTCTGAATAGCACTGTCTATTAGTGTGAGTTCGCGGCGACATATAATCACGTCAGAAAAGCGCGCCGAAACCCAAATAATCAGCTGCACTGAATCGCCAGCAGAGGGCGACATTACGCCACATAACATATGCAAGTCACACCCAAGCGCCAGCAGAGGGCGGAAAAACTCCATAAAACACAATTAACAAGTTGGCCTTTCACTGTACTGACATTTAAATCTGTCTGAGCGGGCCTAGTGCGTTAATTGCGTCAAATATTTTAACGTGATTAATTTAAAAAATTAATTAACGCCCGTTAACGCGATAATTTTGACAGCCCTAATATATATATATATATATATATATATATATATATATATATATATGGCGGAAAACACTCCTTTGACTTGAAATTCCGCTCTGAGACCCCCAATTTGGCCAAATTTCAAAATTGTCCGATATGCATGTGTGATACATCATTGGAAAGCTTAAAATCTTTTTTTCTGGGGGTTGAAAATTTTTTGAACAGGAGGGCATTTTTTGACACCTTAAAAGTAGGTCAAATCAGGTGAGTGAAAAATAGACATTTTTGAGACCTTTGAAATTTTCTTTAACGGGATCCACGGATAGAAAGACTTGTAGTTCTTATAAGATACTGTAACTGTTAATATGAGTTAAAATAATTTGATATTAAAACCCCTCTTGATGTTTTCGTTTTTATACTATTTGTAAAATTAGTTTAAGTAGTAGGTCGCCATTGTTTTTGATGTCGCAGGACGGTGACTTCACATGGTTACACTGCCGGGCTTCCAGAGTATGACTTTAGCAACCTAAAGATTTCATCTGTTCAACCCTTTCAATTTGAACACGAGAGGAAGATTGAGGAGCATAACAGCACTGTCAGTGCTTCAAAAAAAAGAGCAGCAAAAGCAAGATGAACAGGAAAGACGGGATGAGATGTGACGAGAGCAAAAAAAAGTTTTGCCAAAGTATGCTACAATGGTGAAACATCTACAAGAGGCGAATTTGACACCCAAGGTACTACCGTGCACTTTCAGCTTGTTGTATTTAAATTATCGCGTTAACGGGCGGTAATTAATTTTTTTCATTAATCACGATAAAATATTTGACGCAATTAATGCACATGCCCCACTCAGACTAAAATGACAGCAGTGTAAAGTCCGCTTGTTATTTGTTACTTGTTTTTTGTTGTTTGGCGCCCTCTGCTGGCGCTTGGGTCGAAATGATTTTGTTTTTGGGAAGTGAGCATTGTGTACTGACATCAACAATGGCGAGCTACTAGTTTATTTTTTGATTGAAAATTTTTCAAATTTTAATCAAACGAAAACATTAAGAGGGGTTTTAATATAAAATTTCTATAACTTGTACTAACATTTATCTTTTAAGAAGTTTTTCTATCCATGGATCGCTTTAAGAGAATATTAATAATGTTAATGCCATCTTGTTGATTTATTATAATAAACAAATACAGTACTTATGTACCATATGTTGAATGTATATATCCGTCTTGTGTCTTATCTTTTCATTCCAACAATACAGAAAAATATGGCATATTTTATAGATGGTTTGAATTGCGATTAATTACGATTAATTAATTTTTAAGCTGTAATTAACCCGATGAAAAAATTTAATCGTTTGACAGCCCTAGTTTAAATGCAGACAGGCAGAACATAATAAAGTTGCCTTAAGAAAATACTTGCACGTAGTAATATCAACTAAGGGTGGCTTAAATATGCTACGTGACGAATGTGGTCAACAGATCAACAATCTGCTTTAAAGCTACCACAAGAAAAGACAATACTTAAAAGTATGAGAGGGAAACATGCAAAAAGTATTTTGAGGCAATAAAAAGGTAATAAAAGACTTCATAAAAACACAAATAGTAAGTACTCGCCGCTTTTAACCGATGAGCGCACGTGTCTGATGTCTCGCCGCATAGATGGAATTGCAATAACCCGGTACTATTCGTCGAGTGACAGTAATAATCTGTCATCACCCCGAGCGTCTATAAAACATGGCGCCCTCCTTAGGTCAAAGCATGTACTTAATATTATAGATTTTTAAATCAATGGCAATATTATGTGTTTGTAATATATTTTAGTAAAAGAGAACTTATATGCTTATTAGAGCCTAAGTCTTTAAGTCCGAGGTTCCCTTTAAGTTTCTCATTTAAAAATGGTTTTGGACTCCCATCCTGGTACGTAATAAATAACGACACTTCAAGATGATCGCCCTTTGTCTGCACAAGTCTTTGATAATCAATATGCATGTAAGAAGACGTGGGTGGATGTACGATAATGAAGGAAATTGGTGTGTGAGTAAATGTAGATTTAATTTAGCCCTTTTTTATTTTGTAAATAAACATGCCTAAACGGGGAGTTAGCTGTATAGTTAATGATAACTTTAATGCTGCATTTTTTGATTTGGCTTGATTTTAATCTGTGCGAAGAAAAAACATTTCATGATTAATTTTATAGGTTAAATTCCAATACCTTAATATTTTTATTTTTGCAGTGGGCTTTTAAAATATTTTTTCAATTATGATTAAAGAATGTGAATGCATGACTACCAGGGGTGAAAGTGGGCCAGAACGGTCAGGAACGCAGTTTCGGTATAAGATTCAGGGCCGGAATGCTGTTCCGGTACACGGTGCTTTGATTCCGAAAATATGACAGCAACTGTCAAAACGCTATGTTAAAAAAAAAAAAAAATGCTAACTGCCACACATGCATTTCAGATCCAAGAAGAAAACAATCTACCAACATCAGATTTACATACACAAATGTTAACAACAAGCATAATAAAGTGCTTGTATAGCGTAATCCGTTTCTACCAATAATAATTATTGATTTTATTCCACGGACGGCATGGAGCTGCTGCTGCAGTTTTCTGAGTCTGACGATGATGAGTCACGTCAATGTGCGAATCCACACAGCAAAGCAAAACGCTTGGACTCATTTATCCGTTCAATTAGGTGACATACTGACATGTGAATAGCAGAGATGGTTAGCTCTGATTGGTTCAAATGTGCATGTTTTCTGGAACAGCAAAAAAAAAAAAAAGCTTGTTGAATTGATGTGACAAAAAAAGGGCAATGCAACATAAAAACGGATCAAATCTTTAAGCGCAACGAAAGAGTTGAGGAGGCTTACTATCATATTTAATTTTATTAGCTCTGATGGGGAGGTTCAGAACATCTTACAGTAGCTGTCAATGTGCGCTTTGGACTTATATTTGTTCATTTATGTTAGGCTACTTATTCATTTCTTTATGATTTAAAAAAAGTCAATGTTTGCGCGATCTTCAAAATATTTTCCATTTCACTCTGCATAATATGAATAATTTGAACACTATTTTTCTGAATGTATATTATATCTTATATCCTATATCTATATTATTAAAAAAAAGTCAATGTTTTAATTTTAATATACGTATATTCTATTTTCTTAAGTAGTTAAAATTGAGATTAGGCAGTTAGTATTTGAAGAAATGAGGGAAAATATAAAATATAAAAACAGCAAGAAATTCTAGCCACTTTCACCCCTGATGACTACTTTGACTGAGAATAAAAGCATAAAGGGAACATATAACGCCGTGACTCAAAACCAAAATGAATCTTCTAACTGGGCCAATTCGACATTGTGTGCCAAACTTCGTGGCTCTATAAGCTGCGTAAGTCCCTGAACAAATTTACTTCCTCTTAATTGTGAACAAAGGGTTGTCATGCCAACAGAGACATGTGGACATAGACCTGAAAGGAGTTTGACATTTATCAGTAAAGTCGGTGACTTTCTGTTGCCACTAATTGGCGCTGTACGGTTGATGCAAATGACCTCTACAGGATCCTCTATGGTACGACTCTCAACAAGCATAGGAAGTTTGGCACAGATATGTTGTATATCACAGTTATGACTGTTCAAAATTTGTGGTAAGACAAAATGGCGACGGTCATTTTCACGTTCCTCTCTGGACCCCTCTGTTTCAAGGAAACTTAAATATTTTTCCTCGGGCACCTGAACACATGTCTTAAGGCTCCCCTGATGCAGGTCAATTGATTTTTTTTCCCCCCTTGGAGCAGGAGCCTGTCTAGTAAAAAAAAAAAAAAAAAAAGAGCATTTCCTGTTCCCAGCAGGGGGGCACCAGGCCTAATGGGGATATTTCAATGCAGTCGTTTTCAGGCTAGGACCCTCTCATACATGCCAGATATGAAAAAGGCTGAACTTTGAATCAGGGAGTTATTGATAATTTACTGAATTTGGCATTTTACCAAAAAAAGGTTGACTTTGGCACCCCGTCCAGGTGAGGCCCGTGAATGAAAACTCACCATTTTGATAACTTTAGATCTCATATTTCTCATGAGCAGTCTCATCAAGTTGGAGCAGGATTCAACTAACTCCCTAAGCGCAAAGGTCTCGAATGTGCACCCTGTAAATGGACTAAAATTGCATATTATCTCACATTTCATCCCAAATACCTGATTTCATTTGGGGTTTGGGATATGGGTCCAAGAGACTTCTTGGTGCAGTTTTGCACAAGGTATCAGCTCCCCAAATTTCATCGCTCTGTTGAAAAAAACCTAATACGAGTGGCCATTTAAAAAAAAAAAAAAAAAAAAAAAAAAAAAACTCAAGGGGGCAATATTGGGCTATTTGGTTACGTTGTTGGTTGCAAAATGATCGAAATATTCGCCAAGCCGCATGTATGTATGTACTTTTTGTTGAGTTTTTGAGCATGTTAAGGCCTTAATATTTGGGCCATTTTCATTTGCCCACAAAAAATAAAAATAATCCTTTGCATTCCAATTGGGCTCCCGCACCACTCGGTGCTCAAGCCCTAGAAATGTTTGAAAAAAACTGATGCAATTAAAATATTTTGTTCCAACTGACATGGTGTCAGAAAAAACACATATAGTGCCAGCTTTGAGGTGAGTTCATTTGGTTACAGAAGAAGGCTGACACTTTTGTGCATACACTTGAACACAGTAGCAAAACAGCAGTGATTAAATATGTATGATTATACGTGATCTTTTAAAAAAATATCTTTTCATTTGAAAGAAATATTTTTAAAGTGCAAGTCTTTTCACAAAGTTCAATTAGCTTTCAATGCATTAGTCCTTTTATACACTGCACAAAAATACAAAATGCAACAATTTAGGTTTTGCTCCTGTGTTTTTTACACACATTAGTGTTGTGGCAAATAGACTATATTTGTGACATTGCGGAAGACTAAAAAGTTGTTTAAAATGAGCATAACCATGCATTTACAGAACAAATAAAACAATATTGGAGCTTTTGTTAGCGTGTTGGAAAAACCATTTGAATTTCAATTTTTTTATATTCTATCAGTAAATGTATTTGAGTACTTTTACAATCGGACATAAATGGAAGAAATGATGGAAAATAGAAAGTTTGTCTATTGGAACAAACATCCTAATTTCCTCATACTGTATCTTTGAATCTTTCTATCAGGCTTTTAGAGGAGGGAAAGGTAGCTGAGGCGGATAAAAAGAAGGATAAGGTGGAGGAGAAACAGAGAGAGAGGAGGAAAGAGATGGCCAAGCAAGGGAAAGAGCACATCCCAAGGTTCTTCAGGTGAGAAGACATTTTAATATATCGACTGCTACTTTTCACTAGTTTTTTTTTTTTTTTTTTTTAATCAGCATATTGCAGTAGATGTTGTGTTATTTCTAACTGGCATCACTATCCATTTTTAAAACCAGTGTAAAAAGTCACTTTTATTCCCTGGCTTTCACCCTGCAGGCAGTAGTTGTTAGTAACTAGGGGTGGGAACCACTGGGTGGCTCACGATATGATACGATTTGCGAGACAAGGTTCACAATAACCATGATCTTGCGATATGGCGATACAACAATTATCGATACATTGGTCAGAAAATCATTCACGGATAATCAACAAAACAATAAAAAGAAAAACGAGACATTTTCATCTTTCTGCTGTGAATATGAATGAGTATCACTAGTCAACATGCAATCCGTTTGAACTGAACATTTGTTCAATCGCTGGTTCGTTCATTCGCTGGTTCATTCGGGTTGGACGTGTATGGCCGTCAGTCGCAGCCAATGCCAGGCAAAGTTTCTAAGCATGACGTTTTAACCGGTCTACTTTTAATGCTAAACAATGCGCTGACGTCACGGGTGCACAGGAAGAAAAAGGAGGCGTCGGATAGTATATTTCTTTATTCTTCTTTCTTTATTTTCCCTTCAGGTATGACAAATCCAACAAACATACAGCATTTATGTGTTTACAATTAATTCAACTCGAAAAGAAAAGGGCAGACGGGAGAAGCCAAAGCTTATTGAAACCCGCCCCCAATATACCTTAGGACGCAGAAAATATCGAATAACAATTTTTGACATTCAGATTGCGTAGTGATTACAAGGTTTTTTCTTTTTTTTTTTTTATTTTTATTTAACATCCCCCTTGATTGTTCATTTTCCCAATAGTCCATGTTGACCGTGTCTATGTGCTCGTTATGTTGATTAGATCAAGTAGATTAGTTCATAATTCAGTGGTTAGTTTGTTCAGTTGATTTGATCCAGGCAGGCGCGTTGTCCAGGTTTTGGCCGCATTGTAAGATCTCGGCCAGGGCACTCAGTGGCCAATTTACCAGTTCCATGTCATTAATATTATCTGTCCTTGTGATGTCTGGATGAGTTCTGTTTGCATTGGAGTCACCTTTGGTTTTTTTATTTTATTTATTTTTTTTAATTTTATCATTTTTTTACCCTCCTTTGTTTTGGGTACACCTGGTTTTGTTTACAAGTTTGAATTGCCACCCAGACATTATTTACCTTTTGTACAATTCGTATTGTGACCAAGAATGATGAAGAAGAATGAAAATGTATGTTAGAGGCTGAAGAATGTCTTCTATTATAAGTTTTATAAGCCTCATGTCCATGCCTTGCATGTCTGTCGAAGCTTTGTTTCCCAATTTCCCGACCAGATGCCTTATCTCAGTGTCCTTCACTGGATGCCAAAACATGGAGTGCAGAGCCCTTTGCTGTTGCTCACCTGTTTTTCCACCGTTTTGTAGTTCGGTTCATGGTCACCCTGAGCAACTTGCGAATATTTGCGTGTTCTCACTTTGATACTGGTGATGAGATCATTCGCACGTCCACTTTGATCCAGATCCTCTGCCAAAGCTTCCAGTGTTATGATACGATCATCTGTCTTTCATCATCTTCTTCAGTTGCTCATTTTCGGCCCGAAGCAGTTGGATTTCCTTCAAGATGTCTTGATTGTTTCATGCCATTTCATGCCAATTCAGCCATAATTTGCTCTATTTTTTGCATAGAAGATGTTAAATCTTCCTTGTATTCAGACTTGTCACCTTTTCTCGTTGTAGTAGAGATATTTGGAAAATTTCCTTCTAGCTGGCGCCTGAGTTATCACAGACAAATAACGGAGCTCAGGAAAATGTGTCCTTCATCCTCGAGTGTCAGTGTATTTGATTCCAACCATGCATTACTATAGAGGTAATAACATAGAAGCCTACGAATGCGAAGATAAAAGTCACCAAGAAAAAGCAGAAAATGTCAAAAGTGTTGGCGACCCAGTTGAAGGGGCTACGGCTGTGGGTCATGGGCCGGATGGGCTGGCGGGGGGCGCGTTGATGGGCAGGTTGATGGGGGCGCGGGTGGCCCAGGGAACCACCCTGAATCCCTGGGGGGTGACGATGGCCCCTTTGGGCTGCAGGAGGAGGGATGGGCTGCGCTGGCTCGCCCCCCCTTGGGTTTGGCTAGGTGGGTGGCCATTGCGTGGCACCCGTGCACCGTCTCCACTTGCCTGCATTGCTATCGCATGTTTAATGGGATTCACGCATAACTGGATGTGATTGGGCGCGCTCTGGTGGAGGACCTCTGTCCCTCCCAGTTATCGTCTACCCTCCCACACCCCCTCTCTTTTCCTGGTTAACAGGCCCCCCACATGGTGTCAACCGAAAATACATTTAGCTGACGATAGCACCAACATATTCACAGTTGGTGTAGGCGTTCAATGCTCTGTTCCCCCATAACCTCTTCCTGTTCGCTGCTTTGTCTTAAACGAGGTAAATAAGGCATGTTGAATGATCAGAATGGGATTATGTCATACTCCAATGTGAAACATTAAAACTGTTCAGACCAACTGGACACTCAGACTTCCATTCTACGCGTCAAACAGCTGAACAGGACAGGCTTTTAAAAAAAAAAAAAAAAAAAAGTCAAAGGCGTGGGCAAATTTCAAGTTGGAGACCAAGGTGAACACGGTTTTATGTATTCACCGTAAGACAGCGCTTGCATAACACTACAGCATGTCTTCAATGCTGCAGCTCCATCGAAAACACCCCGTTTACTCCGAGAGCAGCGTTACTCGGGACAAGGTCAAATTAACGTAACGCTAATAGATAAGATTTACGTTACTGTACCTAGCTAACGTAACGTTAGCTCTGCAGAAGGCTAGGTTTTTATTAATTCTGACTACTGTCGATGCAAGGCTTACTTGTCTTTCATACAGGCTTTATTTAATCTGTAAAATAAAAATGCTGTGGAGTGATGAGGGTGTGAAATAGAATAAAGCTGTCAATTTTCGCTCAGTAGTCATTTTGATCGTCCAAAAATACTTGATTAATCGATGGAATTTTCAGTAGAATACTCAATTACTAAAATATTCGATAGCTGCAGCCCTCCATTTGTTATGTGAAAGAGGTATCATTGTGTGCCACCCCTACTTTTGTCAGGGAAGCATTTTGCTTATGGACCAGTCTTATAAGCACTTGCTCAGTACAGTGATCCCTCACTATTTTGCCCCCTCAGTGCATTGCGGATTTGAGATGAGAATCTTGTTATAGGAATGAGTTCTAATATATATATCATATTTATGAACAATTTATTTACATCCTCCATTAACGGCGATAATTGAGGGATCACTGTACTTGTGAATTTATCGAATAATTTTCTGAGTAATATTTGAAGTAACGCTACTCTCATTTGAGTCAAATTTTTGACTCCTCCTCCCACCTCTGCCTGCATGTGATTACTTTTTTCAATGTTTTATTTTTTGTTTTTTTAGTTATTGAATCTATACTATTTCACTTTTTAATTTTTGCATATTATGAACAGTACATTGTGCCAATGCCTTTTGTTTTCATGTGGTTTATAAATTTAGCCGATTTTACTTATTTTTCATTTTCAGAAAAGAAGTTGATGAGGCTGGCCAAGAGGTGTGGCTGTACAATGGAACCTACTGGAATCTCCGTAAAAATCCAGGATTTGCTCAAACTGAGAATTTAGAGCTTTGGTAGAATAACTTCATTTATCTCGGCTATAATAAATGAAAGCTACTCACAATGGTTTCACACCCATCTTGAGCGTACAGAAATATTCTATAAATTGCTGCTAAAGTCAGGATGATCAGGCTTAGGAAGTATGAAAGCATACAATGAACCTCTTTTTTTGTGGTTCTATTTTTGTTATTTTTGGACGACAGGGGTGAAGTGCCATTTGCGGAACAAATGACGACCGTTTTAATGAAGTCTGATGTTTTAACTCCCGCCTTGTTGCCTACCTCTATCAGTAATCAGTAGAGCACTGAAATTCCCTCGATTCAAAAGTTTACCTTTTATACCACAAAAAAAAAAAAAAAAAAGAATCGGTAAATATGTTCATATTTTCTGTAAATTCTCATTCTAAGATATTATACCAAAACTATTTATATTTCATTGTATAACATATTTTGCGAAATCAAGTTGTAAATGCCATAATTATATTTGTCATTTTTAGGTGGTCTAGGTGTGTGGGGAAATTTTAGACACGTACTAGGGCTGTTTTTTGCTTTGCCCCGCCCCTCCCGCTGGACTTGTTCCCAACTGACGTTCTTTTAACATAGGCACAAATGTCCATGTGTAGCACCATGATTTTTCTGTTCACCCTCACTGCAAAGATTAATATCCATAATGATTTCTAATAAAAAGTGTAATAATCAGTTGTTCTTGATTTTAATCATTGAAAGAATTTGTGCTCCATTTGTGTTGGCCATGGCCAGTTGTAGGCAGCCATGTATGAGCGTGCAGTCAGAAATCTGTCGGGGGCATCTTATGTACCTATCTTGCTCCACCCCCCCAGTGCTTATAGACAAGTTTTTTGAGCGAAATATGGGCGGCGCCATCTTGGAAAATTTCTGCTTAGAACTTCCAGTTTAGAAAAAAAACCTCATGAGTTGCGGTTGAAGTTAGCAGTGTGTTGACAAAGTTAAAACTACAAAATCAAGCCAGAGGAACCCACAAAATCTCCAAAAATGGATTCAGCACGACGTAGATGAGACGTAGATGATTGCATGAGTGTTCTCATCACTTCGTTGATCGTTCGTGGACAAAATTATAACAACTTGTCAGCCTGTGTTGACGTGAGGTATAGACTGATACGCCGGCCACTTGAGTGACAAAAATGAGGTGAAATTACAAATATTACATTTGCCGAATGCAGAAGGGCTGACACGGATTTTGTTGTGACAAGGAAATACTAAAAGGTATGTAAATATATAAACAAAAATGTCATTTTTTATTGTAGATATTGATCGCAATAAAAAATTTGGACAACATGATTCCATTTCTTGTTTTATTTAAAACAATTGGTGCATGTGCTAAACAGGTCAATAAATCACAATTTATGAAATTATTAGGAAAAAAATGGCATACTAGAATGTAATATCAGACAGCAGAGCCTGAGAGCCTCGCAAACTTTGACCCGACATTACGCAGACCCTCGGCGGCCTACAGATGGGCTTTCTCCCACTGTCCTTGGTACTTCCAGCTCCAATACCGTGTTTTAAAGTTGCTGCAGTTAAAAAGCTCCTAGCTGAATCTGGGCTCGAGCTGACTGTCCGCCGCAAGGCGAGCCACCGTCTCTAGCCCCAGCCTCTCGGCCGCCTCCGGGTTAAATGACGTAGTTTCGATATACAGTATGTCCATCAACATACAGTAAGTGTTGCTGTGAGGCACGTCAACTTATCTTCCCTTGCCTAACAGAGTTTTCCACCTTGTTACGTCCTACGGACTAAGGGTGTAACATATGGTGACCAAACGTCCTCTTTTGCCCAGACAAGTCCTCCTATCACGTGCTCTCCGGAGCGTCAGGCAGGGGTTCATAAATTCATGAAAATGTCCGTTTTTTATGATTTTTCACGGGACCAATTTGAAGAGAATCCCTCAGGCCGTTAGGAGGCGGCGCCTGCTTGCGTTGGCGTGGCTCCTGCTAGTAGGGGCAGGAGAAGGAGTAGATCTTCTTGTTTTTTTGTTGGCAGTTTACCCTTTGTTTCATGGGGAATTACCACCATCTACTGACGGTTGACGGTTTGTCGAAAGATCAGACTACAGTAAGGAGTTCAATAATGAGTTCTAAGACGTGGCTCCATACACCTTTGTTTATCTCCTGTTAATATCGATCATGTGTCTTCACAGAGATTCAGTGTATTGTATGAGTCTTGTAATTGTCCTGCGTTCGTTTATTTATTTGAATGATGGTATTCTGAGTAGCTGTGTTATGAGTTTTTATTTTTACGATAAATACATCTATAATGGCAACTGATGACTTCTGTCGGAGATTTGTACTGGCGTAATCTTTAAAATCCCTTTTGGTGTCGCATCGTTGCGCTGCCGATGATTGTAAACTTTTTATTCATAGCAAAGTTTGATTTTGCCTCGGCTCCCGGTAATCACTAATAGGGTAGTTATCAGTGAGCTCAGCCGTGCTAGGCATTATGGTCAATGTAGTTTTGAACTGCTGCGTTTGGAAACATGCTGGTTGAATAGCTTGTCAGTTTATTTCGGTTATTGTTTGCATACAATCTATTCTAGAACATTGAATGAGAATAAAAATTGAGTGGGAATAACAATTTGTCAACCATAATTGCCGTGTTAGTAATTTATAAAAATGTTGAGTTGACACATAGCCTACTGTGTCTGTGTGTATTGACTGGACTACATTTCCTATATATATATATATATATATATATATATATATATATATATATATATATATATATATATATATATATATATATATATTATGTTTTTAAAAAAAAAAAAATTTAAGTCATTGTTTAAATATATATATATATATATATATATTTTTTTTTAGGAAGAATAAAGCATGTGTAAAAAAAAAAAAATTATATAATATACAGTATACTACGGAGCCCCCCGGGTGCCAGGGTAGAAAAAATAAAAAACTCATAGCTAATCTGTAACCACAGATTACTAATCTGTACCCACAGATTACTAAACTGTACCCACAGTTTAGCAATCTGTACCCACAGATTACTAATCTGTACCCACAGATTAGCAATCTGTACCCACAGTTTACTAATCTGTACCCACAGTTTACTAATCTGTACCCACAGATTAGCAATATGTACCCACAGATTAGCAATATGTACCCACAGTTTAGCAATGACCCGGAAACTGTAGTCACCAATGTTTGGCAGGGAGTCCAAACGCCGAGGGACCGATCGAGTAAGCACCTGCACCTTTTGCCCTCGGCGAACAGAGGGGTTTTAAAAGGTAACTATTGCACATTTTCTTTGGTAGCCATCTACATTTTCAGGTGTCATCAATCAATATGGCATGTTGTGTGTTACTAGCCGCTAATGCGGCTACTAAAAATAGCTAACTGACAAATGAACACTACTTGAATTAAGCACGCACGGACACGACAGCAGCACAGAAAATGTGCAAACGCAACATGCCATATTGATTGATGACACCTGAAAGACGCCTACAAAAGAAAACGTGCAATTGTTACCTTTTAAAACCCCTTTGTTCGCCGAGGGCAAATGGTGCAGATGCTTGCTCGGTCGGTCCCTCAGCGTTTGGACTCTGAGTCCCCGCCAAACTTTGGTGACTACTGTTTCCGGGTCATTGCTAAACTGTGGGTACAGATTAGTAAACTGTGGGCACAGTTTAGTAATCTGTGGGTACAGATTAGTAAACTGTGGGTACAGTTTAGTAAACTAGGGGTACAGATTACTAAACTGTACCCACAGATTACTAAACTGTACCCGCAGTTTACTAATCTGTGGGTACAGTTTAGTAAACTGTGGGTACAGATTGCTAAACTGTGGGTACAGTTTAGTAAAGTGTGGGTACAGTTTAGTAATCTGTGGGTACAGAATAGTAAACTGTACCCACAGATTAGTAAACTGTGGGTACAGATTAGCTATGATTTTTTATTTTTTCTATCCTGGCACCCGGATTTTTTATTTTTTCTATCCTGGCACCCGGGGGGCTCCGTAGTATACTATATGGCAATAGGCCTGTTTTTTTTTTTTTAACTGAATTTTTTATCCAGACTTTAAATATATTAAAGTTATGTAGGCATCTTTGAGTGAACTTCGAGTAAAATTCAAGTATCTTGAGGCCGGGCTGAGTGTCCTATTTTTGGAAATCAAAATATGGTCACCCTATGTAACATAAAACGAGCCACACGTTTACAAGTGGACACAATTTACACAAATCCAATTCACAGTGAATAAAAAACGCGGAAGAAGCTGGCTTCAGGTTAAGCCCAGTCCAAAACAACAACAAAAAAATCTACACTCAAACCCCACTCGCTAACTAAACCGTGATCGTACAAAAAGAACAAAAAGACAGCCACTACTCTGGCTTACTACAATAAACAAAACAGGAGAAAACGGATTGAACGAAAATGGCAACTTACCCCTACAGCTTCGGTGCTCCTATTTACAGTGGTGAACAAAATGGATCCAATAATGGCATAAGACAAAAGACCTCATCGAAAAAGCGGGAGTGTAACAAACTAGCGATCGAAGGCAAATGGATGGTGAGCAAACAGCTGGCGAGGAGGAACGCAGCACAAATGCTGTCAATGCGACCTCCCAGAGTGTTGACAGCGGCTGTTTTTGAAGTTGGTGGCGTCCTTCAGTTGCCAATCAGCGACGGCCACGATGCCTGCCCTTTCCATGACGATCAGCACACATCACGCTGGGAGGGGAGACAGCCCGCTGGCGGAGGCTATGATCAGCTGACTGGTGGCCTCTCAAAATAAAACTACAGTTAAACGGCCAGGGCCGTCACACACCTGTAAACAAATGAACACAAAAACTTGTAACACTTGCATTCATGCTTTGACATAATTGTGCAATCTACTCGTGCTGATTAGCAACAGGCTAGCAGCAGATACAGTAGTTATAATAAATAATATTAAAGATCTTCATAATTACAATCATCATCGTGATAACAATATCAAAGGCAATAAGATGTTTCATGCGCAAAATTTTAGCATTATTTTTTGAGCACCGGACACATGAAAATGAAGGGATTGGAAGAACATACCTCCCATAACACAGCGGCAACATAGCTACAAAAACACCTGGTCTTTGTGGTGGCACGAGCTTGGTTCCACATCTGCCTTCATGAGCATGTTGTCCTCTCCTGTCATGATGGTGGCAGATGGATGCAGTATTTCCAAATTGTATTTTTAAGGGATTTTGATGAGTAATGTTGCTCCAGCTCCACTGTTGTTTTGGATGGAGACATTCTTAAACGGAAGTTGCTTGCAGACATAAGGAAGTAAAGTGGAAGTACCTTGGAAACTTGTCGATAGTAACAGCACTTTCTTCATTGAATTGAGTTGTTAACTGTGTCCAACTCCAACCTACAGAAATGGATAGCACTTATTCAGGCATCTACCTTCAGACTTGTCCAATTTGGGTGTCCCATCTGAGTACTAAACTCCCGCTGATATAGCTCTTAAGGAAACTGAGGCATGCAAACCCCCTGACCACATTGAAGTAGCAATCCCTCAAGGGGGGAAACTGAACAACAAAATAAATGAAATATCCTTCATCCAGATTTTATAAACTAACAACATAACATACTGTATATCTTAACTGGATGACCTAGTTCTCAAATAAATTGTAACCTGAGAACTGAAAGGTAGTGTTATGAATATTGATAAAAATACTTCTCAACGTAATTTATAAAACACAAGATAAAATGTTCTTTTCTACATGTTTTTTTTTTTTTTTGTTAGCAACCACACAGTTTAAAAATGTCCATTCACTTCTTCCCTTTGCAAAAAATCTCAAAAATTAATCCATGTCCAAATTATTTGTTCATACACGGAGATTGTGGGGGAGAAGGGGGTGGCAAAACTCCCCCTGGTGGCCCGGTGGCTTAAGATGAACAGCCACCCTCCCTACCAGGGGAGGGTGAGGAAAGTTTTTTTTTTCTACGAAATATATATAGTGGGGCAAATAAGTATTTAGTCAACCACCAATTGTGCAAGTTCTACTACTTGAAAATATTAGAGAGGCCTGTAATTGTCAACATGGGTAAACCTCAACCATGAGAGACAGAATGTGAAAAAAAAACAAAAAAAAAGAAAATCGCATTGTTTGAAAGAATTCATTTACAAATCATGGTGGAAAAGAAGTATTTGGTCAACACAAAACTTCATCTCAATACTTTGTTATGTACCCTTTGTTGGCAATAACGTAGGCCAAATGTTTTCTGTAACCCTTCACAAGCTTTTCACACACTGTTGCTGGCCCATTCCTCCATACAGATCTCCTCTAGAGCAGTGATGTTTTGGGGCTGTCGTTGGGCAACACGGACTTTCAACTCCCTCCATAGATTTTCTATGGGGTTGAGATCTGGAGACTGGCTAGGCTACTCCAGGATCTTGAAATGCTTCTTACGAAGCCACTCCTTTGTTTTGTTGCCCTGGCTGTGTGTTTGGGATCATTGTCATGCTGAAAGACCCAGCCACGTCTCCTCTTCATGCCCTTGCTGATGGAAGGAGATTTTGACTCAAAATCTCTCGATACATGGCCCCATTCATTCTTTCCTTTACACATATCAGTTGTCCTGGTCCCTTTGCAGAAAAAGAGCCCCAAAGCATGATGTTTCCACCCCCATGCTTCACAGTGGGTATGGTGTTCTTCGGATGCAATTCAGTATTCTTTCTCCTCCAAACACGAGAACCTGTGTTTCTACCAAAAAGTTCAATTTTGGTTTAATCTGACCATAACACATTCTCCCAGTCCTCTTCTGGATCATCCAAATGCTCTCTAGCGAACCGCAGACGGGCCTGGACGTGTACTTTCTTCAGCTAGGGGACATGTCTAGCAGTGCAGGATTTGAGTCCCTGGCGGCGCATTGTGTTAATATTAACAAAGACTACTGTCTTTGTTACTGTGGTCCCAGCTCTCTGTAGGTCATTTACTAGGTCCCCCCGTGTGGTTCTGGGATTTTTGCTCACTCTTCTTGTTATCATTTTGAGACCACGGTGTGAGATCTTGCATTGAGCCCCTGATCGAGGGAGATTATCAGTGGTCTTGTATGTCTTCCATTTTCTGATAATTGCTCCCACAGTTCATTTCTTTACACCAAGCGTTTTACCTATTGCAGATTGTCTTCCCAGCCTGGTGCAGGTCGACAATTTTGTCTCTGGTGTCCTTCGACAGCTCTTTGGTCTTGGACATAGTGGAGTTTGGAGTGTGACTGACTGAGCCTGTGGACAGGTGTCTTTTATACCGATAATGTCGCGGCGAAGAAAGATCCACGGATCCAGCAAAAGCAAATCTTTTCACTTTCTCTATTTTTCTCTATTTTCCACGAATTTTCCTTTCCTGTCTTTACCACTGACTCTCCTTTTATTTAGAACTTTAGTGTAGTCAACCCCGGTTCCACCAGATGGAGCCACCTAAGAGTTGGCGTCTACTGATCCACTAATGGGGGATGGAAGCCAGGTGTGTCTGTGAGCAATGTTATATTGGTAAGGGGAACCAGGTGTGTCTGTAAGCACCCAAACAACAGAGTACAGACGTTGCTGGTGAGTTGCAGTTTGCTTTCTAATTCCAAATTATGAATGATCAGGCTACTAGAATAAGCCTTTGTGAATGTAGAAATGAGACAGCTATGAGTTTAGAAGCTGGACAGCTGTATATGTGAATATGTTTCAATTTAGGTGTTAATCAATGTAGGTGTTAGAGTGGCCTGAGAGGCTGCCCTTTGTAAGCATTTTCTGTTAGAATTTGAATTTGTTTAGCAAAGCATGAGTATATTTCAGCTTGTAAGTTAAAATATTGACAAGTCACTTCATGTTAAAATAGGCTTGACTGAATGAATTATTATCATTGATGATGATTAATTAAATAAGTAGATTAAGTAATCATTTGGTCTAGTTTAAGATAAGTTAGAAATTGTTTATGTTCATCACACCGATGTTTGATTATTCTGTAAATATTTCACTGTAAATAGTACACAAACATTTTCACTCTTTTTATTGTTTACTTTTTCTCAAGGTTTTCAACCTGCTTTTCTCCTTCTCAATATTCAAACGAATAAAAAATTGGAAGAAGCCGAGTTGGCCTCGCGTCATATGTGCTCGCCGTCCCATCAAGCGGGACATACGTTTAAAAGAGCTTGACAGTTGAAAACCAACTCGCGCACCAGGATAAGTGAAAGATAAAAGGCTTTCAGAAAATCCAAGTGTTGTGGTTGCGAGGACAATGGCTGAAGAGAAGTCAATTAAGCAGCTCAAAAAAGAGCTAACAATTTCAAAGAGCCTCTTTACTCGTCAAGCAAATATCCTCTTAAAAGAGGCTGAGTCCATGGCTCAGCAGGAGATACTAGAAGAGTTTGATAAACTATCTAGTCGATTCAGAGAACTCCTGGAGGCAAACGTCAATTGTTTAGCAGCTGTACTGGAGGACGTGCCAACGAAAAAGGAGGAATCACAAGTCCTCGAGCATCAGGAGGAGTCTGACCGGACAGCTAACGAAGCTGAGGAAAAATATGCACTTGTAAGAAATATGGTGAAAGAGACTTTGTGGTCAAAGCATGGTGAACAAGAGGTTATGGACACAATTGACGGAGCTGAAGAGATTGTACAAAAAGCACAACATCTACCCGTCTTAAGTAGTAATGTTGAAAGCTTTAATGTTCTCATGGAACTACTGGCAAAAGGTCTTTAAGGAAAGCACTGATGTTGTGCGTACCTGGGAAAAATGGATTCCTCTAGATGAGAGAAGGATGCTCAACGACCGGATCAAAAACATAAGAACTCTGAAGAACAGACTGGAGCCACGCAAAGCCGAGTTTACTGCTGCAAGACGGGTCGCAGAGGAAGTGGCTGAAGCTGCCAATGGGAATGAGGTGCCGATGTCTCCTAACCCAGCACCATTGACCCCAATCGTCAGAATTAAACCAACTGCTCTTCCTGTATTCTGTGGCAACAGCAGAGACTATTACAGATGGAAAAAGGACTGGGAAAACCTGCAAAAGCAAGGTGAACCAACAGGGTCCGTCGAAGTCAAGAAGATCCAATTGGTGGATAGTATTGTGGAGAAAATAGTCAAAGACTTGAGACTAACCACATACTCTTCCGCTGAAGACATATTCAGAGTCCTCGATAATAGATTCGGCAACAAGTCTGCAATAGCACTTGAGATTCTTGAAGACGTGGAAAGACTCCCTCCCGTGCGGGGAACCCAACCACGCAAGGTTATCGAACTTGTCCAAGTGGTTGAAAAGGCGGTAACTGACCTCACAGAACTGAACAACACCAGCGCAATAAAGAATCCACTTGCAATACGAACAATAGAAAGTAAACTTCCCGATTTTGTGAAACGGGACTGGCTTGTCTGCATGATGGAACCGGATAATGGAGTAAATTCCGACAACCACTTCGACATGCTTGTCACATTTCTGAAGAAGCAGGAGAGTGTGCTAGAGAGGTTGGAGCAGTTAAAAATAAGTGACAAATCAGAGAACGCCCCTACAAGGAGGTTGGAGAAGAAGTTTGCTTCAACTAAGGCCACGAAAAAGCAGCTTGAAAGCACATGTGGTGTGTGTGGTGATGAAAGGCACTACAATAAAGTGTTCTTCTGCAGGAAATTCAAAACCTTAAGTACTCCAGAGAAGAAAGCCACACTGAAGAGGCTAGGAACCTGTAAGATGTGTCTTGGGTGGCATGCAAGGAAGGATGATTGTACGGACACTTACCTGTGCAGGAACATGGAATGCAGGAAAGGAGGTCCTCCGGATCATCATTACTTTCTTTGTGACAGCACAGCCCAATCACGTAAAAGTACCGATCCCAGCCAGAAAAACAGTGCATCCAAAAGCAACTTGACAGCTGAGCAAGCAGATTTCCTTGCTGAACTGTCCCCGGAAATGGCTGAAAGATGCAAGAAAGCATTCACCAACGGGATCACTAGAGTTGGCAACCCACCGCCGTCCCAAATGCGAGAAAACAATGGACTACCAGAGCCACCTGTTATATTGATGTTGATGGAAGTCACAGCCAATGCAGGACAAAAAGTTGGTACACTCATCGACCTTGCTTCCGACACGAACTATATCACACACAAGGCTGCTGACCGTCTCAGACTGCGAAGCGAGAAAGTGACCTTAGTCCTATACGGTGTTGGTGGAATGACATTGACCGTGAGTACAAAGCGATATCTCCTGAGAGTGTGCGCTCGATCAGCATCTGGTGAAGAAAGAGCACATGAACTTGTTTGTTATGGGTTAGATGAAATAGCAAAGGTCCATACAAAGATCGAACCCAGACGACTTCAAAGCTTCTTTCCCGAGGTTGATTTGGAAGAGCTGAAACGTCCAAGTGAAGTTGAGCTTTTGATCAGCCACCGTGAGGGAAGACTTGCCCCCCAAAGGGTTAAAGTTGTCGGGGACCTTGTCTTGTGGGAAGGCCCACTGGGCAAAACGGTTGGAGGAGCTCACCCTGAACTCTATGAGCACACTGAAATCGCTGCGCACCAGTCCAAGACTCACTTTGCTCGATCGATGCGAACAGCTGCGACCAGATATGAAGAACTGGCCGAAGTCTGTCTCAAACCAGACAGTACTTTGGAACAAAAAGTGTCCGAAACATTGGCCACAGCAGGCTCTCTGAAGGATTTCCTCGAATGGTGGAGATGGGAGAGCATCGGCGCTTCCTGTGAGCCCAGATGCGGGGGATGTCGGTGTGGAAATTGCCAACCGGGAGGGAAGGAAATGACACTAGCAGAGGAAAAGGATTTGGAAATAATAAAGGAAGGCCTTACCTATGTCAAGGGCGACGCTCATGTTGACTCTCCACATTGGGACACAAAGTACCCGTGGACGCAAGATCCCACCTCACTCCCGAACAACAAAAGCGCTGTCCAAGCTACATTCCTGAGGACAGAACGTCAGCTAGAAAAAGAGCCAGAGTGGAAAGCGGCATACACTGGTCAAGTACATGAAATGGTAGAACGACGTGCGGCCATAAGACTTACAGATGGAATGAAAGGTGACTGGGGAGGTGCTGTTTGGTATGTGAGTCATCTGGTTGCCCCGAACCCTCACTCAGTCACTACTCCTGTCCGCCTGGTGTGGAACAGTAGTCAGAGGTTCAAAGGACTAAGCATGAACGACATTTTGCTTAAAGGACCAGATGTGCTCAATCCAATCAGGGCTGTTCTGCTACGTTTCAGACAAGGTGTGCATGCTGCGATAGGGGACATAAAGAAAATGTACAACTCGGTCTGGCTGGAAGACAACGAAATGCATTTGCATCGCTTTCTCTGGAGAGACCATCCCTCTGATGACATCGAGGAGTATGCTATCACCAGAGTAAACATTGGTGACCGACCTGCAGGATGCATTGCGCAACTGGCGATGAGGGAAACTGCCAAGTTACCTGCCTTCTCTCACCTGGTGGAGGAGCGTCGGGTCTTGGAGGAAGACAGCTATGTAGACGATATACTCACTTCCCACAACAGTCTGGAAACCCTCACCAAAATCACACAAGGAGTGGAGGAAGTTCTAAAAGCTGGGGGCTTCCTGCTCAAACCCTGGGTGTGGTCCAAGCAAAGTGGGAGGCAAAAGGGAGCAGAACAGGTCAGCTCAATCAGAGACCTCCAAGATCACAACCCAAGCTGGACCCTTGTCCTTCCAAATCAAATGAAGGACAAAGACAACAAGGCACTTGGAGTTGGCTATGAGGCAGAAGAGGACAAACTGTACCTGCTTACCTCAATTAACTTCTCCAAGAAGAACAAGAAAATGAGAACCGGCAGTAATCTCACTAAAGAGGAGATAAGGCTGGAGACACCTAACCCATTAACCAGGAGGGAGTTATTGAGCCAAGTAGCCGGACTCTATGATCCTATCGGCCTGGGTGCGCCCTTGAAGCAAAAGGGTGCTATCCTTGTTAGACGGGCATTCCAAGAAGCTGGTGGTGGAAGGATGACACAAGAGACTTGGGACAGACCACTCTCAGAAGGCCTTAGAGAAGAGGCCATAAAGCTTTTTGAGGAGTACACAGATTTGACACGGATCATGTTCACCAGGAGTCTCACGCCAGCAGACTGGAAACATAAACCGTTAGGAATCACCTTCTCTGACGGAAGTAACAAAACATATGGTGCAGTGCTGTATCTTCGGTGGCACACAACAAGTGGCGTTGAAGTCCACTTTGTAGAGGCAAAAGCAAAACTAACACCACTGGATCAAAAAGGCGAAGCCGTCAAATCTGAAATCTGCGGAGCAGTGTTTGCAGCCCGACTTCGCAAGTATTTTGAGAAGCATGCAAGAATGCAAGTGGAGCAGTGGTTTCACCTCGTGGACAGTCAGACGGTGCTGGGAGCCATCCAAAGAGACAGCTATGGTTACCAAAGCTTTTTTGCTAACCGTGTTGGCGAGATCCAGAAGTCCACGCCTGCCTCCGACTGGTGGTGGGTACCTGGTGAACTTAACATCGCTGACATTATGACAAGAGGAGGTTCAGCTGAGGAACTAAAGGAGGGATCTACGTGGCAGAGGGGACCCGATTTCCTGAAACTACCTGTGGATAAGTGGCCAATTAAATCGCCTGGAGATGTTGCAGCTCAATACAAAGAAAATGTGGACAAACTCCAAAGAAAATCCTTTGCAGCCACTATAACTAGAAGCCAGGCCAAGAAGAACCAACAGCAAGAAAAAGTGAGTCCACGTGTCAAAGCAGCAAGACCAACAGGTTGGGTCACAAAACTCATCACAATCGAGAGGTTCAGCACCCTCCAAAAGCTTGTGGATGTTGTTGCCTGGACCTGGCGGGCTGCTCAAACATGGTTAAAGAAAGACGAGGTGGGCAGTGCGACTAAAGGGAAAAAACCTGGTCTAACTGTCACCGAACGTCAAGACGCCTTCAGAGATCTTCTCCTTGCCGCTCAAGTTGGACAAGCATTTCCTGACCCAGCACTAAAAAGGTTGGCTGTGTACAGAGATGACGATGGACTCCTTGTGTGTGGGGGACGGTTCCAATCATTTGCCGAAGAAAGAACTGCTATTCCAATCCTCCCATTCAAACATTGGATTTCCGTCCTACTTGCCAGAGAAGCCCACAAAGTCAACCATGAAGGAATTGCTGGAACACTTTTGAGAATAAGGAACAAAGCATGGGTAATCAAAGGTCGAAGACATGCTAAGCAGGTTGTTGACAGCTGTGTAACCTGCAAAAAGAACAAAGCCAAAACATGTCAACAGCAAATGGGTGACCTACCTCCTGTGAGGACAAACCCTGCCAACCCCCTCGAATACACCACTGTAGACCTCTTTGGACCATACATGGTTAAGGACGAACTGCGAAAAAGAGTGAAGCTGAAAGTATGGGGCATAGTATTCTGCTGTATGGCATCAAGGGCCATCCATACGGATGTTGTCAGTGATCAGTCCTCTGAAGGTTTCCTGCTTGCCTACCAAAGGTTTACTGCACTTAGAGGACACCCCAAAAAACTATGGTCTGATCCAGGGTCAAACTTTGTGGGAGCCAAGCCTGCACTGAAAGAGCTATACAAATACCTTGACAATCTGGACAAATCAGAGTTGGAACACAAAGCTGCAAAAGATGGAACTGAATGGTCCTGGAAGATTCACCCTGCAGACTCTCCTCATCGAAACGGTGCAGCTGAAGCAGCAGTCCGACTGGTGAAAAGAGCCCTGAACAACTTAGCTGGTGAAAACGTATTCACCTGGGGCGAATTCCAAACCTTTCTGTTCACGGCAGCCAACCTTGTGAACGGGAGACCAATAGACGCAGGTGTGCAAAGTAGAGAGGACTGTATCCGCTACATCAGCCCAAATAGTCTCCTGTTAGGACGAGCCAGCCCAAAAGGTGACATCGCAAAATTTGGTTTCGAAGGATACTCCTACAAACGGCTTCAGAACATTCATTCAGAAGTCACCAGGTTCTGGAAGAAGTGGTCTGAGCTGGCAGGGCCAAATCTATTCATACGGAGCAAGTGGCACACCAAAGAGCGCAATGTTGCAATCGGTGACATCGTCTGGGTGGCAGATCAGAATGCACTAAGAAACCAGTACAAAGTTGGAAGGGTGGTAAAAGTTAACCCGGACAAGAAAGGAATCGTGAGGGACGCTCATATAAGAGTGTTCCCAAGTTACCCAGTCCCGATAACCCCCACCAAGCAAGCCGAGAACAAGATTCCAACTACGATCCTCCAAAGGGATGTGAGGCGACTTGTTGTCCTACTGCCTGTTGAAGAACAAGGATCACCGAACCCCTAAAGAACTGTGTGACCCCAAAGAACTTTGTGACCTCCTTTGGTCCCCGCCAGGAGCTCAAGTGGGAGGTGTCGCGGCGAAGAAAGATCCACGGATCCAGCAAAAGCAAATCTTTTCACTTTCTCTATTTTTCTCTATTTTCCACGAATTTTCCTTTCCTGTCTTTACCACTGACTCTCCTTTTATTTAGAACTTTAGTGTAGTCAACCCTGGTTCCACCAGATGGAGCCACCTAAGAGTTGGCCTCTAATGATCCACTAATGGGGGATGGAAGCCAGGTGTGTCTGTGAGCAATGTTATGTAGGTAAGGGGAACCAGGTGTGTCTGTAAGCACCCAAACAACAGAGTACAGACTAGTGATGGGTCCGTGAAACCTCATGAAGCGTGTCGACACAGTGACACATTGTGTTGACACAGTGTGGATACTGTGTCATTGAATACTGACACCTGCTGGACATAAAAAATCCCTACAGGCAACCCATTTGACAGACTGACACTGAATTGATGACATAGCATGTAAAATCAAATCATTTAAGTCTTTGCATTCATATTGCATTAGTCCATATCTTTACATTATGTGAACATATATTATAATGTGAAAATGTAAGTAATAATGAATGGGTGAATAAGGAATGCCTGTGGACTTTTTGTTCTGATAAAATTTTATTCAAAAACAGTTTTTTTTTCTTCTAAATTTAGTTGTTGTTGTTTTTTTTTTAACAAGCCTGCTGTGGACAACACACTCGCATGGAACCAACAATGCCAGCATGCACAAGAATTTCCAGTTGAAAGAGGTTTGGATAAGATATCCATTGGCTCCTCCAGTATCGAAGAAAATCGGCATTGCGTGCCATGTTCGGCTCAGCCATGCATCGTTGCACTTTTGCAATTTCATCTACAGTTGCACTGCCTCCTTGACTCCCCACTTTGTCATCTAAGTGCTACCATAGCCCATCAGAAAGAAATTGAAGTGGACAAAAAAATAAATTATAGCTTAATTACAGATTTCTAATAAATTACCAAAAAAGTGACTGTGTGAAAGTAAAGGAATGGTTCTATACCTGTGTTTATTTGGGGATTATCAGAAACTTCAATCTCATGCTTGGCCAGTAATGCTTCAGCATTGAGGAGGTGGCAACTGTTTTTATATGACAGGTTAGTCATATACAAAGTACAAATGCGACATTTCACCTGCAAAAAAATAACTTTTGATAGTAAAATCAAAACTTTTTGGGATCGCGTAACGACCCGATAATCGCGTTCTGACCAGGATTCGTACCCGCGCGCACGATGTGTCGGGGAAGAATGGCGTATGCTCTGACCACTATGCTAGCGGATCAAACGCTGTTGCGTAGGGTAAAGACAAGGGACGGCAACCGACGGACCCGCGTGCACCCGTCACACTAATAAACTAAGCTTTACCTTAAAATTAATTGTATTTTGAGTGAATGATGACAAGTGCGTTTTCCCTGTCTTACGTCCATTTCCACAGCAGGTAGACAACGAGGAAGTAACCGTGAGATGTGGATTGTTTCAGCAACTCCATCGCATTGACAGACGCGCTTCCTTTTGAACCAGTTTGCCGCGTCATGACTGTGTCGACACAGTTCAATGAGTTCATGCATCGGTCACGTGATTTTCTTGTAGCGATACGCGCACCGACGCAGGGGTTGCTCCATGAGCTCGGCGCGCGCGCCGGCGCATTAGTATCACTAGACCCATCATTACTACAGACGTTGCTGGTGAGTTGCAGTTTGCTTTCTAATTCCAAATTATGAATGATCAGGCTACTAGAATAAGCCTTTGTGAATGTAAAAATGAGACAGCTATGAGTTTAGAAGCTGGACAGCTGTATATGTGAATATGTTTCAATTTAGGTGTTAATCAATGTAGGTGTAAAGGCCCAAGTACACCACATGCGTGATCGTTGCGTTTGCGGTCCGACTCCGGTAAAAAATAGCGCCGGAGCCAATCCGTTCCCATTATATCCTATTGTTCAACGTATACCGGCCGCGTCAGTGCTCCGGCTTGACTGCGAACCACCTCCGGCGTGCCGCATGCCTGCCGCATGGTATAGGCTATTTTCTATTTTTGCCGGACACGCATCCGGCAAAATGGGCGGAGCTGGGCCTGGACGTAACAACCCAGGTGCCTAATCACGGTTTAAACACCAGCGAACATGGATGATGAGCGCTTCATCATGGAGGTGGAAACCCACAAAATCATTTATGATGCAGCAATCCTTTCTATAAGGACAATATAAAAAAGGAAGCTGCAAGGTGTCCTATTATGTGTGTTTTTCTGTCCTGATCTCATCATGATGCAGTCATGTCTGTCTCTTAATTCCAGATTAACTAAAATATCAATATGCAAAGAAAATATGTGCTCTCTCTCTGCTTCTCTGATGAGTATAGACTCCGTGTGTTTTTCGTTGTTTTAAATGGCACATTATCGCGCGCGATCACGCGAGAGCTCACGGGGGGGACGAGGTTGGCGGACCGCAGCCGTGCAGCAGCCGGTATGATTTGCCTGTTTTTGACGGACTGCGTGGCACGCAGGCAACACTGAACCGGACCGGAACCGCAACGATCACGCATCCAGTGTACTTGGGCCTTTAGAGTGGCCTGAGAGGCTGCCCTTTGTAAGCATTTTCTGTTAGAATTTGAATTTGTTTAGCAAAGCATGAGTATATTTCAGCTTGTAAGTTAAAATATTGACAAGTCACTTCATGTTAAAATAGGCTTGACTGAATGAATTATTATCATTGATGATGATTAATTAAATAAGTAGATTAAGTAATCATTTGGTCTAGTTTAAGATAAGTTAGAAATTGTTTATGTTCATCACACCGATGTTTGATTATTCTGTAAATATTTCACTGTAAATAGTACACAAACATTTTCACTCTTTTTATTGTTTACTTTTTCTCAAGGTTTTCAACCTGCTTTTCTCCTTCTCAATATTCAAACGAATAAAAAATTGGAAGAAGCCGAGTTGGCCTCGCGTCATATGTGCTCGCCGTCCCATCAAGCGGGACATACGTTTAAAAGAGCTTGACAGATAATGAGTTAAAACAGGTGCCATTAATACAGGTAACGAGTGGAGCCTTGTTAGACCTCGTTAGAAGAAGTTAGACCTCTTTGACAGCCAGAAATCTTGCTTGTTTGTAGGTGACCAAATACTTATTTTCCAATCCAATTTGGAAATAAATTCTTTAAAAATCATCCAATGTGATTTTCTGTTTTTTTTTTTTTTTTTTTCCACATTCTCTCATGGTTGAGGTTTACCCATGTTGACAATTACAGGCCTCTCTAATCTTTTCAAGTAAGAGAACTTGCACAATTGGTGATTGACTAAATACTTATTTGCCCCACTGTATATATATATATATATATATATATATATATATATATATATATATATATATATATATATACACATACACGTAAATATAATATACTATGGTATGAAAAAGTAGCTGAACCTTTTGGAATTTCTCACATTTCTGCATAAAATCACTATCAAATGTGATCCGATCTTTGTCAATATCACACAGATGAAAAAACGGACTTTTACAAACTTTTACAGGTTTTCATATTTTAATGAGGATAGCATGCAAACAATGACAGAAGTGGGGGAAAAAAGTGAACCCTCTGCCTAAGGAAACTTAAAGAGCAATTGAAACCAATTTTTACCAAACAATTTAAGTCAGGTGTGTGCCCAATTACTGATGAGTGGTTTAAAGCTGCCCTGCCCACTATAAAACACACAGCTGGTAAGAAATGTCTCGATGAGAAGCATTGTCTGATGTGCATCATGGCTCGGTCAAAAGAGCTGTCTAAAAACCTGCGATCAAGGATTGTTGATTTGTATATAGCAGGGAAAATATACAAAACCATCTCTAAAAGTCTAGATGTTCATCAATCACCAGTCAGAGAAATTGTCTACAAATGGAGAGAGTTTGGCACTGTTGCTTCTCTCTAGAGGAGTGGCCGTCCACCAAAGATGACGCCAAGAGTTCAGTGCAGAATACGCAGAGGGGTAAAAAAGAACCCTTGAGTTTCTGCAAAAGACTTACACAAATCACTGGCACAGTCCAATATCTCTGTGCACACATCAACTATATGTAAAACTATGGCAAAGAATAGTGTTTATGGAAGGACTCCACGGAGGAAGCCACTGCTGTCTTTAAAAAAAAACAAAAACATTGTTCCTCGTTTAATATTCACTAAAAGGCACTTGGACACTCCACAAAAGTTACGGCAAAATATTTTGTGGACTGATAAAACCAAAGTTGAATTGTTTGGGAGTAACACGCAACGTCATGTGTAGAGGAGAAATGGAAGAGCTCACCAGCATAAACACCTCATCCCCATTGTGAAACATGGTGTAGGGAGCATCGTGATTTGCAGCTGTTTTGCTTCCTCGGGGCCTGGACAACTTGCAATCATTAATGGAAGAATGAATGCTAAAGTTTATCCGGATGTTTTGCAAGAAAACCTGAAGCCGTCTGTCAGACAGTTGAAGCCAAAAAGAGATGGATGCTGCAACAAGACAATGATCCAAAACACAGAAGTAAATCAACTTCAGAATAGTTTCAGAAGAACAAAATACACGTTCTGGAGTGGCCAAGTCAAAGTCCAGGCTTGAATCCCATTGAAATACTGTGGCATGACCTAAAGACAGTGATTCATGCCAGACATCCCAGGAATCAGACTGAATTACAGCAGTTCTGTGGAGAACAATGGGCCAAGATTAGTCCTGATCTATCTGCCAGCCTGACCTGGAGCTACAGGAAGCATCTGGTTGAAGTAATTGCTGCCAAAGGGGGTAGGGCACAAAATATTAAATGTGATGGTTCACTTACTTATTTTTTCCCCCCTTCTGTCATTGTTTACATACTATCCTCGTTTTTTTCATCTGTGTGATTTTGACAAAGATGAGATCACATTTGATGGTGATTTAATGCAGAAATGTGAGAAATTCCAAAAGTAAAAGTAAATACTTTTTCATACCACTGTATGTATAATTATATTCGTTCCTGTTTCCCTAATGGTTGAGTGTGGGGACTGACAATGACAGTTTTTCCCAAAGACCCCTGGTCAGTCACTTTGGGTTATTTCTGCATCATTGAGTAATAGACCTTGGACAACTGCACATGTACAATATTGACACATTTATTTCTTTAGTACTTATAAAGGAAGTATAGTGGTACACAACGTTTATGGAACAAACAGCTGGAATAAGTAATAGTACACACTTTACCATTATTGTTGTGACGTTATCACATACTAAATAATGCAATACACTTTTGAAAGTTTTTTTTAAATTGTAACAGCATCAGCAATGAGTAAAAGAAAATACAGCAATCTAGTCTAGCAGCACCAACTGCATTTCCCTACAATTTACTGAATCCTAATCTAAAGACATGAATGCAGTGTGTTATTGTGAACATTGAACATAACACCGCACAAAGACATGTCATTTTCAAGCTCAACTTCTTTCATAAATTTACAACTGTTCCGAGTGCAGTACCTACGGATGTTCGGTCATAGTTGGTTATGGCCCCCCACAAAAATCACTTTGAAATGACGCCAACTAAAGGTGAATTTTTAGACTAAACCAAGGCACTTTAACTTAGAACATCATTAAGTGGAAGTTACAAGTAGCTTTTTTGCAATAGCTGTTCCGTCTCACTTTCTTCAAATAACTATTGCCAAAGAAATGCTGCGCATATTTATTCTTGACTTTGGTTCCATTTGGATACTCTTCTCATTTCCAGGTATATATTGCCCAGACCTGTTTGTTGGTTTTCATTGCTTCAAGAAGTAACTTTTTTTTTAACTCAGAGTAACCAAAAATAACCAAAAATTTCACCTATATACACGAAAGATCTGCTTTCTTCATACTGATCTGGTAAAAAACACCGATAGAGCTTCCCTTCTGAATAGAAGCAACTCTTTTCTAAATCTGACTCATAAATTAGGGAAAATTTCATTTCAACAAAAAAAATATTATATTTATAATGTAATTTAGTCCCACCAGGAATTAGCAGATTGGTTTTTTTTTAATGCTGGAGCCCCACTTATACAGATGAACCAAAGTCTAATTAAAAATTATGTTCATAAGGGTAGTCAGATCTTGCTGTTCTCCAAGTGTGAATCGATGTGTCTTATCAGGGCATCATCTGGGTAACCAGTTGGGAAGGTCAGCTGACAGAGAGGACAGCTTCGCACAGCACTCTCGTCCGACTCCATCCATAACTGCAGGGAAAGAAAAATGTGCATTTAAAATTAAGGAGACAGAACCCCTAAATTACATAATTAAATCTCTACATCTCCAGCACACAGGGACAGATCGAGAAAAATATTTATGGGAGGGGGGAAGCAACTTTTTGAGGGGTGGTAAATATTTTATGATGGTATAAAACATTATCGATTCTTCTTTTCTTTTCGGCTTTTCCCTTCAGCAGGCGCTACAGCGAATCAGTTGTCTCCATCTATCCCTGTGCTGCATCCTCTGTTCTCAAACCAACTACCTTCATGTCCTCTTCAACTACATCCATAAACCTCCTCTTTGGTCGTCTTCTAGACCTCCTGCCTGGCATATTGAAATTCAGCATCCTTTTGCCAATATACTCACCGTTTCTCTACTGGACATGCCCAAACCATCCCAGTCTGGCCTCTCTGACTTTATCTCCAAATCCTCTAACATGTGCTGTTCCTCCGATATGCTCATTCCCCATCCTATCCATCCTTATCACTCCCAAAGCGAACCTCAGCATCTTCATCCCTGCCACCTCCAGCTCTGCCTCCTGTCTTTTCCTCAGTGGTGCTGTCTCCAGAACAAACAACATTGCTGGTCTTACCACAGCTTTATAAACCTCTCCTTTCATTTTAGCCGAAACCCTCCAATCACACACACACCTAACATTTTTCTCCACCCGTTCCAGCCTGCTTGCACATTGCTGGTTTTACCACAGCTTTATAAACCTCTCCTTTCATTTTAGCCGAAACCCTTCTATCACACGTCACACCTACCATTTTTCTCCACCCATTCCAGCCTGCTTGCACAAGCTTCTTCTCTTCTTTTCCACACTCTCCACTGCTCTGGACTGTTGAGCCAAAATACTTACAGTAAATTGCTCCACCTTCTTGGTTTCTTCTACCTGTATCCTCACGCTTACACTTTGGGTCCCTCTCATTTACACACAGATACTCATTCTTGCTACGGCTAACCTTCATTCACCTTCTTTGTAGGGCAAACCTCCACAGCTCTAGTTTCTCCTCCACCTCTTCCCTGCACTCACTACAGATCACAATGTTGGTGTCATATGCAAACATCAGTGTTTCCACCTGGTCTCCTGAACACACAGTATGCCACCTCCCTCCTCTGCATCATGTCAACCAGCTGTTTACCTTTTCCTGTCATAGTCCCAATATTCAAAGTCCCTACCCTCAATTCTAGACTCTTGGTGTTCCTCTTCTTTTTTTCCTATGAACGCACCATTCTCCACTCCTTCTTCGACCAACAGTAGTCCAGTTTCCACCGGTACCCAGTAGAACAACAGCACCAATGGTGGTAGTTGTTAATCTGGGACTCAACCGATCCGGTGTGAAAGTCATATCTGATTCACATGTTTCATCTGGCCAAAGTTTTATATCGGGTTCCCTTCCTGACACAACCCTCTGCATTTATCCTGGCTTGAGACCGGCACAGGAAGACACTGGCTTGTGCCCAATTGCGGCTACATGAATACATTTTCGATTGTTGGACAATAGTACGATATTCTATGCTGATTCAATTCAAGGGCCGTCGATCGGCTTATTGACTAATCCGAGCAAAACAACCGGAAGTAGCCCGTCCGCCATTGCTGACGCGTGCTGCCCGCAGCACACAGCCAGCAGCAGCGTTACTGTTTACAATGAGTGATGCTGGGCTTCTAATAAGGTGTATAAACACTCCAGTAATGGGGGCCACAACGAGACGGCGAGATACAGAAATCTACTTGGATTAGTCAATACAAATTCTGCACACATTTAACACAATCCATTCTAATTCACCTAAAGCAAAAGAAAAAAAAAAAAAAAAAAAAAAGAATTTTGATGTGTATGACAATTGGTTGTGAAACGTAAGATTTTCTTAAAGAGAATTAGAATACTAAGGTGCTGTGAGATGTCAATAGAACCGTTATGTGGCAAGATAACAAATATTGATCAAATTAACAAACAAACAAAAAAATCACATTCATGAGCAATTATCGAAAATTGATCGAAAATTACGAACATTTCCGAATGTAGCCCGGAAACAGCTGAATGGGGCTGTGACGTCACAGCCAGGAAACAAAAGGTCGAAGCAGGTGCCATAGTTGTTTATCGACGAGAGAGTTGTGTTCGTGTTTTATCGAAAAATCGCTAAAATGGTTCAAACCTGTCATGCTATGCGGTGTACAAATAGCCATTTGTCGCAGTGTAGTACCCATGAGTTCCCGAACGCGAGAAAAAGAGCTGGACTACGCAGACAATGAGTGCAAAGAGGGCTAATTTTGCAGACCAGAATTTTGCAGGTTTTGTGTGGTGCACATTTTACACCTGAAAGCTATTCGAACTATGGACAAATGAAATCAGGTTTTGCTAAGAAACTGCTGCTGAAAGCAGATGCGGTGCCCACCATACATGCGCAGCCACCTAAATGTCAAGAAAGAGGATGATGACTGGCACTGATGAGACCACCGCAGGCAAAGCAAAGGAGGGGAGCAGCCAAGCTCGAAATGGCCAGAGTGAGTACTCTTTTATAATAAAAAACATATCACGCATTGGATATAGGACTGGACACATGTATAAATTATCGCTCGTAAAATATATAAAACAAATCCTTTAATCCCATTCATATTTGTGTCTGTTGGCAGAGCGAAAACCTATGATAGCACAATAAATGATAACTAGGCCTGCAAGCAGGACTGAACGGGCCCTCGCAATCTAGCGCAACTTGGACGTCACGCAACTCGGACAGTGAGCAGGTCAGGGTGGTGGCAGATCGTCCTCCCTAATCATCTCATTAGAACCTAACATGCTTGAACGTTGCCTCTTTACATTCACACACCTAAGAGATAAAAACCCCTATTGGACAGAGTACTACAAAAAAGGAGCGAATAAAGGGTCGTCATGGCAACAAACAGAGACATGTGGACATGGGCCGTAAAATAAATATTTCAAAAGGTCTTGAAACTATAATGACCAACCTGAAAAGAACTGGACATATATTAGAAAAAAGAGTGACTTTCTATTGCCACTAGTTGGCGCTGTAGGGTTGATGCAAATGACCCCCACAGGACCCTTCAGAGTATGACTCAACAAGCACGAGATGTTTGGCGCAGATATGTTGTAGAAGTTATGACTGTTCAAAACTTGTGGTGAGACGAAATGGCTTCAGTCATTTTCACTTCTCCTGTTGGACTCTTCTGCTTCAACCAAACCTCAGTATTTTTCATTAGGCACCTGAACACATGTCCTATGGCTCCCCTGATGCAGATTTCAGGTGAATATATTTTTTTTTCCTTGGAGGAGGAGCCTGTTTAGTAAAAAAAGGCATTTCCTGTTCCCAATAGGGGGCGCTTGGCCTAATGGGTAATTTTTCAATGCACTCTTTTTAAGGGTGGGATCCCGCACATACATGCCAGATATGAAAAAGATTGAACGTTGTGTCAAGGAGCTATTAGTCTTTTACTGAATTTGTCATTTTGCCGAAAAAATGGCCGACTTAGGTCCACGCCCAGGTCAGACATGTCAATAAAAACATACCATTTTGAAAATTTTAGATCTCTTATGTCTCCTGAATCGTCTCACCAATTTTGAAGATGATCCAACTAACTCCCTCTGTTACAAGGTCTCAAATGTGCACCCTGTTAATTGATAAAAAATTTCACATTCGATCAAAATACCCAAGTTCCTGTTGGGTTTGGAATATGGGTTCAAGAGACTTTTTGAAGCAGTTTTGCACAAGGTATCAACTCCCCAAATTTCATTTCTCTACGTTAAAAAAACCTAATAGGAAATGCCTTTTTGAAATATTCAAGGGGGCGCCACTGAGCCCTTTTGTTACATTTTTTTGTAACGTCGCAAGATTATCGAAATACACGCAAAGCCGCATGTATGTGCAAAATTTTGTGAGTTTTCGTGCATGTTCAGGCCTCCAAATGTAAACTGTACTACAAATGGATAAAAATTTCACATTTGATCCAAAATACCCGATTTTCTGTTGGATTTGGAAAATGGGTGCAAGAGACTTTTTGGAGCAGTTTTGCATAAGGTATGGACTCCCCAAATTTCATTGCTCTACGTTGAAAAAACCCAATAGCAAAGGCCTTTTTTAAAACTCCTTTCTGTCGCCACTAGTTGGCACTGTAGAGTTGATGCAAATGACCCCTACAAGACCCTTCAGGGTATGACTCTCAACAAGCACGGGAAGTTTTGTGCAGATATGTTGTATATCTGCTGAGTTATGACTGTTCAAAGTTTTTTGCGTGACAAATTGTTGATGGTCATTTTCACTTTCCTGTTTGGACCCCTCCGCCTCAACGAAACCTCAATATTTTTCATCAGGCACCTGAACACAGGTCTTAAGGCTCCCCTGATGCAGGTTTGAGGTCAACAGATTTTTTTCCCTTGGAGGAGGAAACTGTCTCGTAAAAAAAGGCATTTCCTGTTCTCACTAGGGGGCGCTAGGCCTAATGGGTAATATTTCAATGCACTCGTGTTAAGGGTGGGATACCACACATACATGCCAAATATGAAAAAGACTGAACGTTGTGTCAAGGAACTATTAGTCATTTACTGAATTTGTAGTTTTGCCGAAAAAATGGCCGACTTTGGCACCACGCCCAGGTCAGACCCGTGAATGAAAACGCACCATTTTCAAAACTTAAGATTTCATATGTCTCCTGAACAGTCTCACCAATTTTGAAGATGATCCAACTAACTCCCTCGGCGAAAAAGTCTCAAATGTGCACCCTGTAAATCGATAAAAATTTCATATTTGATCCAAAATAACTGATTTCCTGTTGGGTTTGGAATATGGGTGTAAATGCTTTTTTGGAGCGGTTTTGGACAAGGTATAGACCCCCCAAATTTCATTGCTCTACGCTGACAGACCCTAATGTTATAGGCCAATTTTAAAATTTCAAGGGGGCGCCACTGAGCCATTTTGTTATATTTTTTTGCAACGTTGCAAAATTATCGAAATTTACAATTTTCCGCACGTATGTGCAAATTTTGGTGCATTTTCGTGCATGTTCAGGCCTCCAAATTGGCCGTTTTCATTTGCCCTGAAAAAAATAAAAAATAAAAAAAATAAATGAATAAAAAATAATCCTTTGCAAAACAATAGGGCCTTTGCACGCTTAGTGCTCGGGCCCTAATTATTCTATACATTATTTTGCGGTCACGGTGTATCAGCTTCACAAAAAGAAATGCAAAACAAACCATTCGGTGTTTCCTACACGATATGTTGCTGGTGTTTCATCAGTGTGATTGCTCCCCTCAATGATCATTTCGTTAGGCTGCATTTGCTTTTGTTTGGGCTCAAATTGATAACACAAAACACCAAAGAAAGGTTCATAACTCTCCTCGTCCCATTAGAAGAACGTTCGTTACGTCGGATTCGTCGCTGCAACTAGAAACAAAATTGTCCGCCATCATCGCCGGCATTCAGTACTTTGTCAGGACCCAAGCACTGAGGGTGTTTCCTAGTAGCGACATCACGCACCCAATTTGCTAGATTTCCCGGATCTCGGGTGCCGGTCATTTTAGCTTGACAATCGATGCAAATTTCTATCATTTTCTTGGTGTTGCGATGTGTGTAATGAAGTGGCATGATATGAATCCAAAAGACATGCGTTTATGGATAAATGATGGAATACTAGCATTTCCCCAGGTATTTTAACACTCCTTAAAAGAGTATTTAACGGCATATTGAAATTTTATCATTTTGCATTTTGATCGACTTGGATACAATTATGCATTACAAATCGAAATATTGATTCACATCAATTAATTGTTACACTCCTAGTGTCAATTATGGCAGATGTACAGTACATACATTAAACGTCCAATTCACTTATGCTGGAAGGAGTGGCTGTAAATGCTCATCTTCCAAGACCATTAACGGTGGCTGACGTCCAATCCTTTTTACTGGGAGTGGGCGAATGAACGAAGGTGTCAAAATGGATTGGACATCAAGTGTCGTCAATGGCAGCCAGTGACTTAACTTATTTTGCCAAAAATAAACTAGTTCGGCCCACATGAGATCGAATTGCCATAAATGTGGCCCACGAACCCAAATGAGTTTGACACACCTGCTCGAAGACACTGTAGGCCACAGCTAATCTGACGTCAGTGTTGTTTTTGGCAGCCCTTTTAATTTTCTTCTTAGTCTTTTGGACGATAATACATTTAGTGTTAGTCATAATTTAGTCATCTCAAAAGGTGTTTGTCTAGTTTTTGTTGTCAAAAACTCAAGACTAATTTCATCCGGTTTTAGTTGACATTTACTTAAAATGTTTTCGTCTGTAAAATAAAGGAAAAAAATTATGCCAATAATAAATGAACAAAGGTTTCCAATTATTTTGAATGAACATTGACAGACCAGCACATATTGTAGCGTCAACAAGGACAACGCCAATTTGGTCATAATACAGACTAATCAGGAAAACAATACATGTTTTTTCAATGAATTATGCCCACCTGGATGCAACAAACTGTACATAAAAAACTGTTGTCCGAGAGTTTAAGAGGACGCTCGCCGATAGCATTAGCCTAATGCTAACGCGAACGCTATGCTAACACTACAAATTATATTTAGTGTGTGATGATCACTTAGCACAGACCTTTAAAGGCTAAAGCAACATGGCAAAATCTCTCTAGCCAAGGTAAGAAAACAAATCGTACCATGTGTGCTACTCTTGAGACTGGAAATGACACTGCACTGGTGAGTGTGTGGGGGAGGGGGGGGCGCAGCACGTCACATGAGTGACACAACCAGACACTGCTACAATGCAGGCTAACTACACATTGTGAACATGTGACAGAAACTATTGCGCATTTTCGTTTTGTTCTCGTCCCGTCAGACGAAAACTGGCATAAGGCTCATTATGTTTTTAGCTTCCTATAACAAGTTTTTAGCTCATTATCGTCTTGTCATTGTCATGAAAAAAGTTTTTCTTGACGAAGTATTTTCGTTATCGTCATCATTGACGAAAACGACAATGTCTGACATTAACTCGTGCTGCATTCACTACAGTTGGACATTGTAGGTTCCCACTCATAAATGTCAAATTGACTGCAGCATCTCTTTTCCTCATCAGTGCCAACTGTGGTGGCAAGCCTGTGTTTTAGAGTGGCAGTTGCCACCCCATGCCACCTGGTGGATCTACCCATGCCAGCACATACCTACACACACACATACACACACATTGAAATGGACTATTTGTCTCCTTAAAATGCGCTGTAAACAAATTGGAATGCAATAACATGAAGGAGCCATATGTAAGAATTGCACTTCAGTTATTCATTAATTAGCCCTAATATTTCAATAGACATTAACCCTTTTCAAAAGCCGATACTCAGCCAGTTTTAGTTATTGTTTTGATTGTGTGTTTTCAGCGGATTTCCCGCCCTCCACCAATCAGCCAATTACGAGATCAATTCTTTTTCTTTGTCCAATTTGCCACAGCTCTGTAGGCTACGTAAACTAAGGTTGCTACAACGTTTACAAATAGTCTAATAGTCGGGTCTTAAATGAGTCATGACAAAATCAGAAACAAAACAAGAATATGACCTGAAGAGCAGCAAAATTGGTGTCGAAGCTTTTTTATAATGGAATTCAAAATCGATTTTGATTCTAAATTACCCGAGTGAATCGATTAATCGTTGCAGCACAAATGGAGACAACTGGAAACGAAGACAAAAATTGGCGAGAAATGCCAACGTTGCATAAAAAGGACACTTGGAATACGAACAAAGTTGGCGTGCTCGTGCTACATGCACAATGCTTTGGGATTGATTGACCTGGGCATAGATAGTGTTTTTACCCATGTGCGTATGTTTGCAGGTAATTCCACTCCCGTCCTGGCAGTAGAAACTAACCTAGAGTTTGTAACTTGGCACTTTTATCGTTGTTTTAACTGACCTCGCTAAAAACGATTATTTATTTGTGCACTAACCCAACCCCAATACAATTTGAAACCCTTAAACTGCCTGTGACATGACAAATTTTTTAAAAATAGCATCATTATTGGAATTAAAATTGTATTTTTAGACAATTCGACAATATACAACAATTTCACAAAGCTCAAATTACAACAAATGCATCTTTAAATTTGCCGTTCAGCTCCTCCTGTCATTATAGCGCTCTGGCGCCTCCATCTTGGTGATGACGTCAGAGAATGAGCTATTTCAGCTGATTTAGCTGTGAACCCAATGGAGGAGGAATCGTTTTTCAGCAATTCTGGTTGAAGTGTGGATCTTTCCAGCGATATTGTCGATCCAGAAGAAGCCTGTGGCATACAGGCATATATGTTTGAGTCGTATTTGGAGGAGGAGGAAGATTCAGAATGAGAAAAAAGGCGACAGAGACAACAAACATGAGGCTGATGACAAGAGCAGACTGCAAAATGTCATCATTGTTTTTATCTCTCTACTCCAATATTTTTAAACGATATTATTTGTATCTAAGTGTTTTCCCCGATTGCTAAATAAACTATATGGTCATGACAAGTAACAGTCTTGTGCTGAATGGAATAACAAATATTAAAACTGCATTTATTCTGTACGACAGGGCTAAACTGCATAATGGTCAAAACTGCCGACTTCTTAAACCTTACGAAAGGTATTTTATGCCACCGGCGTTAGTCCGGCCCTTGTCATTTCCCTGTGGGGACTCGGAGATGGTGGAAAGAGCGTAAACAAAAGAGGAGTGTGAGAGCTAGGCTAAATGCTAGCCCGAACCAAGCGGCTCTTCCAAGTCTTTTCCTCGCCTTTTGAACAAGAAAAATCACACAAAACTACCCCAACTCATGTCACACACGGCGGCAGGGGTGATTGCCTTTACAGATCGGCCATCCTCTGGGGGCAAGCAAGTTTCGGCTCGTCGTTCCCCTGCTGCGGCCCCTAACAGGAGTGCTCGTCGCCGGCGATGCAGGAGGGGAAAAAAACGCAGAAAATGTTGCATTCTTGGTGGACAAACCGGCTGATGTTGGAGCGCGTGGCTGACCGAGCCTAGCTGAGGATAGCACTCTCTCGGCGGGCACGCGAAAAGCACAGGGCCGAGGAGGCTGGAAGTTTCGACACAATCGATAACTGTAGACGAGAGCGGGGGGCTCCCCGGGCCCAATCCGAGGATAGCGCTCTCTCGGCGGGTACGCGAAAAGGGCCAAGGGGTGGAACCGCAGACGGGAGCACGTGCCTGCCGGAGCACTGGCGCTACTGCCTTCATCTTTGCGCTGCCGATGGTAGTAAACTTTTATAGCAAAGTCTGATTTTGCCTCGGCTCCCGTATTCGCTAATAGGGTAGCAATCAGTGAGCTCAGCTGCGCTAGGCATTAAGGGCAATGTAGTTTTGAATTTGAACTGCTGCGTTTGGAAACATGCTGGTTGAATCGCTTGTCAGTTTATTTCAGTTATTGTTTGCGTACAATTTAGAACATTGTATGAGAATAAAAATTGAGTGGGAATAACATTTTGTATACGACAATTGTCGTGATCGTAATTTTTAAAAATGTTGAGTTGGCACATAGCCAACTGTGTGTGTGTATTAACTGGACTACATTTCCATGAGTCTGCATTATATTATTTTTTTAATAATTATTCTTTAAAAAAAAATTTTTTTTTTTTTTTATTGTTTGATTATTTTTTTTAGGAAGAATAAAGCCTGTTGCGTATATCTCCCACTTTTTTTTACTCATCTTTGAGTGATCTTCGAGTAAAATTCAAGTATCTCGAGGCCGGGCCGAGTGTCCTCTTTTTTGGAAATCAAAATATGGTCACCCTAGTTTACTTTGTAATCGCTGTATTCGTATTTGACATAATACAAAACAAGATGTTTACTCACTTCCTCGTAAGTCCAATGGTCCCACAGTAAATATCCACGGTGAATGGGAACCTTTTGAAACTCTTAAAAGGCGCATACGCCTCTCCCTCATACAGAATGATTTTTCTGCAGCCGTTTGGCTGGCGTGATGCGAAAAATAAACGTATTAATCCGCAAAATCAGCTGAATCCTTCGTCCTCATACACAACAGTACACTGTATAGTGAAGAGGACGTCTTCTACCGTACACGTCACAGCGCCCTCCTCCTCAATGCAAGACCGAAGCCGGAAGTCACTCATTTTCATGGTGCGGGATTCAAAAAAACTAAATAAATATAGCGATCGCTTCCACACACATCCAAGCGGTCCATATCATTCAGGGGCATAAAATACCGCGTGTATTATGAAATAAACATGCTTTTTCGTGTCACATGCACTTTAATGTTAATCTTCCTGCTAGTTTGTACTCACATTGATGGAGGGCCAGGACTGGGCATGCTCAGTGTTAATGTAGTCAGGCAGATGGCAGGAGAGTGTGGTGGGACCCTCTGGGGCTGAGAAAGATGGAATTTGACCAAGTTTCCTCGGAGTCAAGAACGAGGGGTGGAGTATTGTTTCCCTCAGTGATAAGGATCCAAGTGTTCGAGGAGGGCTGGTGGCCGTGGAGAGGTACGTGCCTACATCCTGGAAAAGTACAAACTGTTCATTTCTTACTCATTTCATAACAACAGTGTACTGGCAAGCTTCACTTCAACTTGCATCACCTCTTCATCATCTGATGAGTGTGGGGGTGTCACCAATGGGGTGGGCTCTGGTTGATCATCGAGGTGACAGAAATGATGCACCTAGATAGGCATCATAGAAGAATACAATATTTGAAGATTAAAAATGAAATGAATGAATAACATAGAGATTGACTGTGCTGCATTTAAATGAAACCTCAGTAGTCAAAGGGAAACCCAGTTCCAGGGCATGGTGATGAGGACTGCTGCTCAGACTGCTGCCCCCTGTTCTCTCTGATCTCACTCTTCGGTCCCCACCAGCTCCATGAGCTGATGCGGGTCGGACCAGGCTTGTCAAAGGGCGCCGGAGATGCGATTTGGATTGTCCATATGTATGCGTCTCCCCATAAAGTGACCTGGGCTTGGGCAGGGTGGATACGGGGTCTCTCATAAGGCGAGGAGGCATTCTCTGAATGACTGATGGATCAGAGACCTAAGACAGATATGGACTTGAAAAATCAAACTACGGTATGTGCCACAAAATCTATAATGTTGGTTGCTAACTTACCTCAGAGTAACTACGTCGACCCTGGAACTTTGCCCGAAGGTTGCTGCTGGTTGGGTGATGGGAGTAGGAGGCGGGACCGTTGTGCAAGGGAGGTGGGGGTGAGGCCAGCAGCCTCTCAGGGTTTAGGGAAGTAGACTGGGGGGATGTAGGGGAGAAACGCTGAGGGGCAGAAGGAGGACGACAAACTGGAAGGTGGGAGAGAATGCACAGAACAAACAAACTGTATGATAAGATGGTAAAGAAAAATACTTCAAATAGAATAACTGCAGTCAGAATATATTTCCATTTATTCACATACAATTAAGCATATTTGTTCATTGCCATTTAATCACGTTTTGTACAGGTTGTGCACAGAAGTAGTTGCTCCCATATATGGAAACATTTTATTCCACGTTTTAATTATTATTTGTGTAATTGTCTTCTTTGTTTGTCGCCATCTTCTGTTAACTCTGTCCTTTTCAACTATTGCGGTGCGAGTGGGAGACGAGGAAAGACCGGTATGTTTACTGTGTCTAAAAATGTTGGCAGCAAACAGCATGAAGCCAAACGAACTAAAACGTCACTTAGGGACATTGGACCCCAATCACATTGATAAGCCGCTTGATTTTTTTTTTTTTTCAACGAAAACGTGCCAGATATTGCCAATAAATGTCCCGCTTTGTGAGTGGAGTTTTACATCAGTAAACCAGCGCTGTGGCGACCCCTAAAGGAAGAAGCAGAAAGGACAAGAATAAGACTGTTAGAGCCATATGAGGTGGCATACCAAGTTGCTCAGTGAAAAAAAAAAAAAACACCATAGCAAAGGAGCTGATACTGCCTGCAGCATTAGAGATGGTCACGGTCATGATGGACGATACAAGTGTCACTTTGTCCAATAACATTGTCTTTTTTTTAATTAATTTTTGTTTTTCCTGTCATTTTACTCTGAGTTAATGTTGCTAATCATTTTGAATTCAATATTTATTGATTTCATGACATTTTATTTTTCAGTATCAAATGGTCAAATTATGCAGTGTTTTTCAACCGGTGTGCCGTGGCACACTAGTGTGCCGTGAGAGATCGTCAGATGTGCCGTAAGAAATTATCCAATTTTGGGCGGGCGGAGGTGCAGGAAAGAGTAGGTAGAAGGTTTCGTCGAGTGCAAATGAGCAAGGTAATGCTTGTGTTGCTTTCAAGAACTGCTTGAAACCCCAGCACGTCTACTGTACAACATTTGATTAGACTCGTTAAGTGTTTATATACATGAATGTATGCTTTCTATTTTATCCATATGTGACGACCGCCAATCCTCCCCCTTTGTTTTATTCCAACACATTGTCGAGGACAGCAAGGTGGCTGATGGCTAGAAATCTGAGCAGTTCTTGAAAGCGACACAAGCCAACAGCACCATGGTGTCAAGCATGTTTAAACGTCATCTTCAAACGAAACACCCGTCGCTTCAAAAAAAGTTGATGGACTATTTTGTTCACCTCATGAAAACACATAGAATTAGGCAACTTTTTTGGGAGAAACTACAAAGGTTAATGAGAAAGCCCTCAAAGCCAATTAGCTTGTTGCTGAACTTGTTGCTAAATCCAAAAAGTCCCACACGATGGCAGAGACACTGCTACTTGCCTGCAAAGCCATTTTCGGCGAGATATTCTGCCCTGATGTGGTTAAAGACATTGCTAAAGTCCCCCTGTCTGATAATTCTCAGCTTTTGAACTGCTATAAAAAATAAAAACGGAGACTGAGAGCTGTTAAAGAAGAGCTTTGTGTGTGTCTTTCTGCAATTTCTGCCAGGATATCGGCTTTATGTTCATCTAAACAGGCTCAAGTTTCACATTGAGTAAGTATAAATATTGAGAAAAATACTAAAATAATGTACCTTGAGTCAAGGGCGGACTGGTTTACGGGGATACCGGGGATTTCCACGGTGGGGCCGTGGCCAAATGAGCGGTCCCTAAAATTAGCGCACTCGTCATCCAAGCATTACGGAAAATGCATTTCGATCAGGCAGTTGACTTCCGTGTGCTCCAGTTGTTCCCAGCTGTTAAAAACACTCTCGACACTAAAATTTGTATAACGCTACCATTGTCAACATTTAAAAATGAAATATGGTTGGCTCATCTTAAAAGTGCGGCAACTACCTGTGCGTTATGTGTGCTGTCACGTCAGTACAACATTATGGGAATTCCCTGAGCAACGGGTCGTTTTCGTAGATGGTAGGTTACAGTTCTCATTTTTGCAGCACTGTAAATCTACATTTCTGATTAAGTACTGGCTAAGGTTGGTGAATATTAATAGTGGACCTCTTTGACTACTCGCATACTCAAAACTATGCATTTATACTGTACCAAACTCTAGAAAATTTTAATTCAAAGTCCTGCATATGAACTTAAATCAGGTTACAGTTCTTAGTTTTGTGGTATTGTAAATCCACAATTCTGAATAAGTTCTGTACAAGGATGGTGAATATTAGAAGTGAACCTCTCTGAATTCTCCCATCATCAAAAATATGCATTTTTACTGGACCGATATTTAGAAAATTTGAATTGAAGGTCCTGCGTGTGTGCTTTGATGTGGTTACAGGTTACAGTTCTCATTTTTGCGGTACTGTAAACCCACAATTCTGAATGTGATCTGGCCAAGGTTTGTAAATATTAATAGTGGATCTCCCTGACTACACACATACTCAAAACTATGCATTTTTGCTGTACCTTAATTCATTAAATTTGAATTAAAAGTCTTACATGTTAACTTTGATCTGGTACATGCATACTTTTATGAGGTTACAGTTCTCATTTTTGTGGAACTGTAAATCCACAGACCTGAATGAGTTCTGGCCAAGGTTAGTGAATATTAGTAGTGGACCTCTCTGTGTTGCGGGCTAGTTGGCTTCCAACACCGTCCATGAAGCGGGCCGGTCTTTCAATGACTCCTGGGCCACTCTCCCACCCCCAGTCCGCCCCTGCCTTCAGTGTACAGTATGTTGTGTATGACATTTCTTTTGTAAATTCAGGCAAATTGATGCACTTCAAGTCTTTTCTGTTACAAAGTTATACTTAATTTTTGAAGGGAATAGTTACCTTTCTCGCGCACACCATATAACTGTTTGCATTAGTCTAACACATTCATAATAGTAAAGCATTAAGGAGACGTTACTCCATGCCATTTGACACAGTGAAGTTGACCGGCTTATCGGCCCTCGCCTGATAAGCGAAGGAGAGGATGTCAGAATCTCTACGGGGGTCGGAGCGCCCTCGCCCTGCCAAGGTAACATGTTGATAGCGCGGCGTCTTCTACGTCATCACATGCATGAGTTGCCGTGGCAACCACGTCCCAGCCACGAAAGATGACGCACGAACTTGACCTCCCAAACCTGCCACAAAGGGATGATTCCAAGACACGCCTGCCGCCTGGCCCACTCCACCGCAGCTTTCAAAAGGACTGGACACTTAAATAACAACGGTCGCTGCTCGGGAACATTTCTATGTAGCCTTGTTTGCCGACCCTGGATCCAGCAGGTCCATCCGTCATCTGTTTTTGCCTTGTTTTTGATCATTGTCGACAAATAAATTGTCAATCTGTTTTCGGTGAGCCTTCTTCAAACTTTTAGAACATGGAGTCAGTACAAAGGGTTAACACGGGAGTGAACGCGCGGAATCTTGGTCCCCACCGTTTGGCTTGAGGGAGCGGTGCCAGCGGAACAGCATTTCATTCGGCTGGCAATGTTCCCGCGGCTTGGCAGTGGGGGGGAGACAATTCCTTCAGTATATGTTGATCTTTATCATTTTTTTAATATCAACAAGGTCACAATGTTATGCAGAGTTGTACTTATAATAATTTTATAGACAAATGATACGATTTACAGAGGCAGCAGAGAGTTAGGGGGTGCTAAACGTTTACGTCTTCCTGACTGGGGGGGGGGGCGTATCAGAAAATAATTGAGAAGCACTCTGTTAATTTAAGATAATTGAAAAATATGTTTGCCTCAACTTTTTTTCTCTTCACTGCTCTATTGAGATATGTTTGAAAACATTCATCTGAGGTTCAACTAGCATCCACTATAAAATGTTACTTAAAAAAAAAAAAAAAAACTTCTAACCTGAAAGATTAGTTGAAAATTGAGATTTGAAAAAAGAGCTGACAATCCACTCACACATATGCTCTGATTTTTTTGATTCTCAATAATCAGATGATTTTGGTTTTGTATCTCAGCCACCTTATGTCAGATTATTCCTGACGAGCAACAGTGCGTTTTCTTGCATAAAGCAGAAGTAGGCACCTACTGGCTTCTTGTGGGATTTGATGTAGAAGGTCGCTCTGTTTTGCAGCCAATTTTCTGACTTGACCCAACTCCTCTGTCAGCTCGGTGTAGGCCAATGCAAGATTAACTCTAAAACAAAATAAGATTGTAGCATCAAGTATTTAGCCATTCTGATGATAAGGTGAGAACTTACTGTTCATCCCCAGCTTTTTTGATCCATTCTACATCACAGTGCTCACAGTGGGGGGCCAACTCCTGTTACAGAGAAATATGAGCAATATTATCTGATTCTTATTCATATTTTATACATTTAGTTACTGCATGAATGGCCCCACCAGTGGTGGCCATGGACCCTCTTTATACTGTAGATAGAAATTTGAATATTCTACTTTTTGTATATCTGCAATTCAACTTAGATGGTGAGTTTGACATTTTAAAGGAATGTATAAAATGCAAATCAGTTACTTGCTTAAATGTGTAACTGTCAATGATACCGATGATGATGACAATAAACAACAACAACAAATGACTTGCCTGGGTTGAATTTGACTCTTTGAGCCTACAAAACTGTAGCTTTTCTGAGTCTTCAAATTGTTGGTTTTGAATTTGTGGTTTTAATAGAATGAAAATCTTAATCAGCAAAATTACAACAAGGAATTACTTCCGTGAAGTTGGCCCCCATTAGATGCAATTTTATAGCAGAATGATGTCATTCGTTTGTGCTGTTTGTGCTCGTGTGATGAAATACATTTTCGTTCGTGCTGCTATCATGCTATCGTTTTTGAGGTATTTCGAGTGATGATGCTGCACAGCCCCCCCACTTATTGAAAAATGGACCCGAAATAGTGCCGTCAGTTTATGCTACGCTTGTGCTGGTTTGTGCTGTAAAACTTTTCATTTGTGCTGCTATCGTTTAATAGATATTGAGATATTAATTTTGAGTGATGATGTCAATCGCAGCACCTCTGTCGCGGCTGACGAAGCGTACCAATTCTCTCGATAACAGAGGGGTGTCCCAACAACTAGTGCACACCTTTGGGTCCATTTTGCAGTAAATGGAGGGCGAACTCGAAATTAATATATCAATATCTCAAGAACGATAGCAGGACAAACAAACATTTTTATAGCACAAAAAGTAAAAACGTAGCGTAATGTAACGTAATGACTGATTGTTGACCTCTAATTGACCTATAAAAGAATTGTTAATATCTCAAAAACAATGGCAGCACAAACATTTTTTCAGAATAGACAAGCACAAATCTAGCACAAAGAATTACATCATTTTTCTATAAATTTGTGTCTGATGGGGTGCCAATTTGGTCAAGGAATTGCTTGAGATATGTCAATTCTCAGCTTAGGGGTGACCATGCATTTGCGGTGATGGCGCCCAGGCTGTGGAACCAATTACCACTTACTATTAGACAGGCCCCCTCACTTACGGATTTTAAATCACGCCTTAAAACATTTTGATTTTTCTTCAGCTTTTAATGTGCAATGACAGTTTATGACCTTGTCTTTTATTTATTTTATTTTATGTGTTTGTTTTATTTTAAAGTTGACTTATTTTGCTGTGTTATGCTATGTAAAGCACTTTGGTCTCCTTGGCGGATTTTTAAATGTGCTATACAAAAAAAAGTGATATTGAAGGAACACGGGGCTCGGGGCCAATTAATAGAGGGCCTATCTCGGTCAAAGCTGACCAAGTGGAAACACAGACAAAGAGCTTATTACGTTGAAAATTCTTGTGAATAAATGCTTAAATCCCTTAATTCTTAATAGATATGGACATAAAACAGTCTCGATTCTTGGTTAAAAGCAAAAAAACGTGCAGTTAGCATTTATTTTATGTAAATATTGCGAACTATGATGCCAATGCCGTAGCAGCTAATTTCTCCCACTGATTTTTTTCACAACGTTTCAAAATGCATGCATGGTTCGAAAAATATAATAATCACCTTGAATCCTCCAAGAAATCACTCTTGAGACAATCCTTCCTATTTGCATGCCGTACAGCTTTTTCACCCTAAATCTGGCATTAGATCGCTGCGTGCGTGCGTGTGTTTGAGAATAACTACTCTTGGTGTGGGCAGGCCCCCTATTTGAAGGCGTGGCACAGTGTATGATGGATTTGACCCAACAATTTAATTATGAAGTCTATGATATCGCTTTAAAATTTAATAACTCAGCCCGCACTCAACTCATTCAACTGTCCATAAAAAATCCCATGCATATATTTTGACACTGGCATTAGACATGTGTGATCAATGGCTCACGTTCGCAGTTACATTCCTTCATTCTCCCCCTCCCACTCAAGATGGCTTGGACACAGAGCATCGTCAATGGCAGCCAATGAGTTAACAGGGCAGTGACCCAAAAATATCCCAAAACCAACAGGAAGTGACAACAAATCAACAGGAAGTAACCTGGAAACGTACCCAAATTAACAGGAAATTATGCAGGATTTAGAGGAAGTGGCTTGTAAATAGTGTATCTTAAAATGACATTGAAGTGACGCAAAATGAACTCATTGCCTGCCATTGACAATGATAGATATCCAATTCACTTCTACTGGAAGGACAAGCTGTGGATACTCATCTTTCGGTGACGCTGAAAGCAGTAGCCATCCAATGGATGTCTTGCGCCGTCAATGGCAGCCTACCTTCTTTGACCAAAATTAACTGGTTCAGCCCACATGAGATCTAAAGCTAGGTTCAGACCACAGGTCTTGATGTACATTTCCGATTGTTTTTCATATCTGTTTTTTGGGGGTGCCCGTTCAGACTACCTTTTTCCATTGAGCCCTGTCATGTATTATGCATGCACTCTAACTCGCAGTCCGACACGCGCTGAAAAAACTGACCTGCATGCGCAGAAGCATCAAAACAAATGCCTCCACATGCTGGCTCTACATCATTCTAGGGGCTCTACATCATTCTAGGGTGATCATACAGTATTTTGATTTCCAAAAAGAGGACACAAATAACAGACATAAATAATCTAGGGCTGTCCCAAACGACTAATTTCCTCCCGATTAGTCAGCCGACTAGGCATTTAGATCTTTTATATTTGTGTGTCTGTTCTAACAGGCAGGTAGTGGATTTGACATTTATTTTAAAGTTTTCTCAATGTTTAAATAGTCTACATATTTTATGATCATTATAAATGCATTTACACAACGAAATAATGCTGGAAAAGTTTGTTAAATATAATTCTCGTATGAGACCATAGTGCCACATTCGTTTACATTCAGCGAAGACAACACAGGTTTCCGTAAAGCATCTTCAACAATCAATTTGAATCCTTTCCATATCCCACTCCTACTGCAGTTGTTTGCTTTACAATTCCCTTTTCTTTAGTTTGTTTTTCACTCCTATAACTGCTCCATATCGAAAAGGAAATCGCTGGATGCTCGCGGAAGGAGCCAGGGCACGGGAGGGGAAGATTGAAAAGAGAGCCACTGCGTTCAGATGTGCAGGCATGCACAGCGCCTTCTCTGGTTTATCCAAATTATTAATTTTATTTAACATCCATACATCGTTTTAACATAAATATAGGAATATATATTTATTTTTTAAAAAGTTAGCAAGAGAGGAGTCGGCTCGACCTGACCGTAAATAATCACACATAAGTCGCTCAAGAGTATAAAACGCACCCTCTGCCATACTATGAAAAAAACTGCGACTTATAGTCCGAAAATACGGTACTCCATTTTGACCTTATGGAAGTGGTCACCCTAGCGTCAATGCATCAATGAGTTAACAAGGAAGAGACTGATAAATACCCCAAAACAAACAGGAAGTGACGCAGAATCAACAGGAAGCTACCTGGAAGTGCCCCAAATTCATCAGGAAGCAACCAATGAACAGGGGGCAGCTCAGGAATGCAAACAAAATATCAAAAGAAAATTATGCAAAATTTAAAGGAAGTGAAAATGAAGGAAGAATGAGCATTCACAGTCAGAATGGCTTGGTTGTTGAGTGCTGTTAACGAGTTAACAAAAATAAGTTTGACACCCCAGGTCTAGTAAACCAGCAGAGACAATATTCAGGTCTACCTCTTTGTGTCTCTGCACCTCTTGTAGCTGGACAACTTCCTTCTGCAATCTCTGAAGCTCCGCTCTCAGCTCTTTTTCTCTATGACACGCTCCTTCAGCCTGATGCAGTGCTCCTTCCAACTCAGCTTCGAGACGCTGCAATTTGAGGTCTGAGAGAGCGTCCAGACTGCGGGAGCTCTGCAGCATTTGCAGGCGCCCCTCTTTCAACATCACACAGACAAAGCGATAAATACAGATTACACCTCCGCAATAAAAAAAAAGTTTTCTGTGCAATGCTGCCAGATTACTGTTTAACATTCATGAAATCAATTGCAGTTTTCTATAGTTGACTGGAGATTACTGTCGATGTCAAGAGTACTAGTACCAAGAGGTTTTATTTTTTTGCTCGGAAGAGTAACCTCTAGTCTGATCCACGTCACTTGGTACATCTGGTACAGTGGTATGAGAAAGTATCTGAACCTTTTGGAATTTCTGACATTTCTACATAAAATCACCATCAAATTTGATCTGATCTTTGTCAAAATCACACAGATGGAAAAAAAGCAGTGTCTGCTTTAACTAAAACCACCCAAACACATCACAAGAGCTGTCTGAAGACCTGTGATCAGGGATTTTTGATTTGTATAAAGCTGGGAAAACCATCTCTAAAAGTCTGGATGTTCATGAATGGACAGTGAAAGAAGTTGTCTAAAAATGGAGAGAGTTTGGCACGGTGCTTCTCTGCCAAAGAGTGGCCGTCCACCCAAATTGACGCCAAGAGTTCAGCGCAGAATACTCAGAGAGGAAAAAAACAACCCTAGAGTGTCTGCTAAAGACTTACAGAAATCACTGGGACAGTCCAATATCTCTGTGCACACATCAACTATATGTAAAACTATGGCCAAGAATGGTGTTCATAGAAGGACTCCACGGACGAAGCTATTGCTGTCTAAAAAAACATTCTTGCTCTTTTAATATACGCAAAAAGGTTCTGGCAAAATATTTTGTGGACTGATGAAACCAAAGTTGAATTGTTTGGGAGTAACACACAACGTCATGTGTGGAGGAAAAATGGAACAGCTCACCAACATCAACGCCTCATCCCCACCGTGAAGCATGATAGAGGGAGCATCTTGATTTGGGGCTGTTTGTTGCCTCAGGGCCCAAATCAAGATGCTGTCTGTCAGACAGTTGAAGCTAAAATGAGGATGGATGCTGCAACAAGACAATGATCCAAAACACCGAAGTAAATCAACTTCAGAATGGTTTCATAAGAACAAAATTCACGTTCTGGAGTGGCCATGTCAAAGTCCAGACATGAACCCCATTGAGATGGTGTGGCATGACCTAAAGACAGCGATTCATGCCAGACATCCCAGGAATTTGACTGAACTACAGCAGTTTTGTAGAGGACAATGGGCCAAGATCAGTCCTGATTGATGTGCCAGACTGATCTGCAGCGACAGGAAGCGTCTGGTTGAAGTTATTACTGCCAAAGTGGGGCCTCAAAATATTAAATGTGATGGTTCACTTACTTATTTTACCCCCTTCTGTCATTGTTTGCATGCTATCCCCATTAAAACATAAAATCCTATAAATGTTTTGGTGGTTTTAGTTAAAGCAGATACTTTTCTCATCTGTGCGATTTTGACAAAGATCAGATCACATTCGATGGTGTACAGTGGAAAACATATCCGAACCTTTTGGAATTTCTCTCATTTCTGCATAAAATCACCTATCTAGAGCGAGCATCACTGCATAAAACACAGTAGAATGATAGCACACTCAGTCAATGCAATATTTTTGCTAGAAACTCACCTCTGGGTACAACTAGACTGGCATGTGGTTGGCTTTGATGTTCATCTTTATCACGGAGTTTAGCGTTTAGTTTTTGAAGGGAAGTTTCTCTTTGTCTTAAAGCTGTCTCCAGACTGCAGATTCGCTCCATATGCTGCTCTGCTAGAGTGGTCTGCAATACAAAATATGTCAAACTGGTACCTAGACTGATAAGAGCCATATATGTGTGTATGTGTTAACCATTTTGTCAAGATCTCTCTGGATATTGCTTTTCTCGATGTGAATCTTCTCATAGGCTTGAATGACGTCCTCTAACTGCTCCTCTCTGTCCTTGCTCTTCTGAAGCTGAGAGTGAGAGAAAGAGAGAAAATTAGTCATAATGAACAAGAATGAAATATAAACATGCATAATGGAATGGGTGAAAAATGGGTTCTCAAAATCAAAATTACATGGAAGAATTGCCATAGGCACGATTTCTTGAATTCTTAAATTTCTTAAATGTTTTTTCAAAAATTAACATTTTAAAGTCAGTATATTTTTAAAGGAAGTATGAAGTCATTTTCACGATTTGTTTTTCTAAGTACTTTAATTAAGTAATACTTTTTTTGGAGATGTGGTGTCTGTTGCTGGTTCTTGTTGTTTACTTTTACAGCCCAGGTGTGTGGCAGTGGGCGGTGACCCCTGCATCACACCTGCATGCAAGCTCATCAGCAAAGTATTTAATTGCAGGCAATCCAAGAGAATGGTGCCGAGATACAGTATTGCGTTGCTTGTTGCCATCACCAGTTTGTCCCCTTTATTTCTTGCTGTATGCTTGTTTGTCTTGTTTTGGATTTACTTGTTGGTAGTGATCTTCAGATAAAGCGCCATGAGGCATCAACACTTTTAGCCGATTGTGCCCGTATATATGCCAACAGTTAGTGATGGTGAGATAAAGCTTCGTGAGGCACTGAACCACCTGAGCCAGTTGGTTTGAGAAAGGGTTCATTTTTCAAAGCTTCATGTGAGAACAGTACCAACTACTGGTTAAGTGTATGATCACAGTCAGTTGTCTCACCACATGAGTGATTCATTGATTTTTTTTTTTTTTTTCCATTGTGTGTGTGTGTCTGTTAGGAATTTATCTAGGAAAAATATTGTTTGACCAAATCTATCTACAGAGAGTATCACATGTATAGACAGTTTTTCTTCACTTATCGCTGTTAATGGGGACCATAACCCACTGCGTAAAGTGAAAATACCTGAAGTATTGTAACGCCCCCACCCTATTTTTAATATATTTTTTTGTGTGTGTCTATACATTAATTCAATTTTTAATTTAATTCAAAAGAGGGATTTGTAGAAATATATTTCCATTTATTCACAATGATCATATGTGAACAATGCCACTTTGTAACTCCATTAAGTCCATTGTAACTGGCTGCAAGTGTGATTTGGTTATTATTACCACCTGTTATGTGCCACTGGTAAGTAACAGGTGCTGTTAATTAACAAATTAGGGAAGCATCACATGATTTTTCAAAGGGTGCCAATACCTTTGTCTGGCCCATTTTTGGAGTTTTGTGTAAAATCATAATGATTTGATTTTTTTCCCCATTCTTTTTTGTGTTTTAACTTTTTTCATATCAAGCAAAATAAATGAAGATATTACTACCAAAGTACTTATAATTACAATCATTTTCTGGGGAAAATTGAGCATTATCTGACAGTATTGAAGGGGTGCCAATACTTTTGGCCAGCAGTGTAGCTAAAAAATGTGAAGTTCAGTATAGATTCTTTAAACAGAGATGCCCCTGATACCAGGAGGTCAAGGAATGCCTCAGCAGATGCAACAATGGAGGTGCAGTGATACTTTACTGAACCACCAACGGGAAGAGCAGAAAACCCACTCATTTACTGTCAGATCCATCAAAATCTGTTCTAGTTAGCGAAACATTATAATGCCTGCCGGCATCATTGTAAGTGAGTAATTTCTAAATGTGGAGAAGTTGTGACCAAATCAACAAATGATCTCAGTCCAAAAAGTGTTCAAATAATAATGTACCCCAATAAAAACCTTTGATTGTTCTCCATCCCAAATGATGGCCATAGCACAAGTATACATATATATATGTATATATTTTCCCTACATTACTCTCATTAGTAACTCAAAACACACATTTTTAAATCTTTGTAATTCAATATTACTGATTTTGTAAATAGTCACCCGCTTGAAATATTCGCGTTAGCCATATTTTTGTCAAAAACGCACATTTCTTCAGAATGCTGGCCACCTCTGCTAAAATTGGCAGCATTCTTAGTTAAATGGATCGCTCAATTCTGCCCCTGAAATAAAATTATTAATAAATACAAGTAAAGTATTTCATATTTTCCAAATGATAATACTAATAATAATTCATTTTAAAAAAGAGTGACACAGGCGATTATTTTCAGAGGACGATGAAATAGCACATCAAAATCAGCTCTCCTGTGGGCATCAAATTTCAAAGGAAAGATGCATTGAGAGCCCCTGCGGCTTTAGATTTTGCCAGGAGAGGTCAGTGGTAATGAAGCTTCATGTACTGAACCTATTTTCGAAGCAATTTGCCCAAGCTTCTCAAAAGCTTCATTGGCCATCACTACGTATCAGTATAAAGATGACATCAAGTGATGAAGATATACTTTGGATGAAAATAAATATAGCGAGAAATGGGCTTAAATGGTCCACATTTAACATGTAGCAACAAAAAGTAATGGTGGAGAAATGAAGGCAATGAGAGTTTGAACATTTTCAGTCATATTTATCTTAATTTTTGAAACTGTACAATGATAGTTATAGCCATTTATATGCCAACTGTACCTCTTGGGTGAGAGAGTTAATCCTGTGCTGCAGGTTGGATGTCTCCGATTGGGCGATATTGTTATCTTTAATAATAGGCTGATAAGAAAAGTATGCTCTGTCTTCTCCAAACGTGTTGATCATTGGAAACTATACAGAATAAGACCATATTAAAAGAGAAGAGAAAACAAAAACATTAAAATGGATAAAGTCATTCATGCATTCATTATGTTGTGCACCTTGAGCTCGTAGTGCTTGAGTTTTCTCTTGATGCTGCTGTTCTCCCTCTCCAAACTGGCAAGCCGAGTCTTTATGTCATGATAAGCTGCAGCCACAGCCAATCCTGACGCTGGATACATATCATCTTGGAGATGATCAGGTGACCAGTCAATTGCCGACATGTCATCACGGAGCCCTTCACCCCCACCCAAGAGTTCAACCTCTGCTGTGCCGAATACTTCCATCAATAGTTACCTGTAGGAGAAGGAAATAGTAACATTGGTCAAGGAAATATGATATCACTGATTCTTTAGTGTTGGGGCAAAAGATGAACCACAAAGAGAAGTGTTATTTAAATAGTATTTAAATAAATTTATAACATACACACAATGTTAGATGTAAAGAAATTATAAATCCTGATGTTACGTTTTAGCATACATTATTATCTTATTTATTTTTTCAAATCTGACTTGGGTTTAAATACCCATGTTATTTCTCTTGTCCTCAGCAAGAGATCCCAATACTCAACAGAAACTGAAGCTTGTGAAATTGTTGAAAATGTGAGAGCATTTACATTTAATCAAGGATTATAAATATATTTTAAAACATTGTTTTGAATATGAATTAATATTTTCTATCAAGATCTGAAAATCAAGTTTATGTCAGAATTGTATTTTTATTTTTTTTAAACTTCATTAAATCAAACAATACCATCATCACCTATATATCGAAAGAACCCTTTCCAACAAAACTCCACATGGTCAAGTATGTTTACAATTTTTATTATTATTTTAATATTTTTAATGAACAATGTCAATTTTCCCATGATCACAGCTGGATGTGCATGTCATGTGTTATGTTTGTGTTATCACATTTTTTATAACCCATAATGCTATTTAATGCTAATTGGATCGTTGTTCCACTAACTGAATTATTGATCATGTATCATTACACACCTAATATGCAATTTAAAACAGTTATTCAAACCACGTCAAAATTGTGAGTCAAAGTACATTTTAATGTTCACATTTATTGCCACTGTTCACTCTGGGAGCTTTAGAGCAGGTAGTGTGTAATGAAAAATATTTCACTGTAATAACAGCACTTTGTACAGTATAGTACAGTAATTTTACAGTGCACTTGCAGGAAATAATTTTAGCAGTATAGCACTGTATGTTGGATTACAGTATATTATTGTAATGCTTTTTGCTGGTTGAAATGAACAAACAATGATTATTATTCATTTGAATCCAGCCTATTCATGTTAATCATGACACCCAGTTCATATCAGAAAGTCCTACAATTCACAGTAAGTCTGGACTTTTTCATGTTTTTTTACTTAAGGCTTCTAACTTCTTGTGCTCTGCAATACTATCTGAACACTGTTTGTCTCGCAGAACAGAGGAGCGCAGAGTGAAAAGTCCAAAAGAGCATTCTCGCTGATGCTATTTTTAAGGAAAAAAACAAAAAGAATCAGATCTGACAGATCACGCAGACCTCACACTTAACACCATTTCTGAGAAGCAACAGCACAGAGTGCTCATTTTACAAGTTATCTAACTGAACTTAATAATCTTCAAAATAATAATTAGGGGTGTGACAATATATCGATATGGTAGTATATCACCATATTTTGTATCCCAAAAGATTATCGACATGCAAGAATCTATACCGTATATCATTAAAAAAAAAGTGTTACAAGTGTTTAAAACAGTGCTAGTGTGAAAGCACCCTTAGACCACATTGTGAAAAAGTTTGTGTAAGTCTGCATATAATGCACTAACAAGCTGATTCTGATTTCTGAGAGCAGGTGAATTATTTGTACCTAGTATCCAAGTGTGCAATAATTTCTTTAAGTATGTGAAATGTCAATGTGTGCACACACAAAAAATGAATACTGTACTGCAGTAATGTTCAGCCAAATCTGTTGAAAGAATGAAGATAATATTATCTGATCTATCCATATTTTTAACAGGGGGGGAGGGCAAAAAGAAAAAAAGAATTCTTTTTCTTCCCCATGTTCAGACACTGGGCCAATTAGCTGATTGAGGTACTGGACCTCTTGCCAATTTAGTTGGTGACTGAACAGAAAAGACTTAACATGCATCAATTTGCCTGAATTAAATAAATAAAATTTAAAACATCCAAACTGTAAAAAAAACAGTCAAGGTACACTTTTTGACCATTTAATACAGAAAAATACAATTGAACAAAATCAATAAATAATAATGTTACATACGCTTCGTCATATTTCCTTGTCTTAGCTCTTTATATCTCCGCTGCTCTTCGCGGTGTGCTCTTGTTTGGTTCAAAATGCTGCGCATACTCTGAAAATGAGAGCGCCACTGCCACCCACTGAGTGGATGTGCAATTACACTAAATTCTAATTCTAAATTCTAACATAGACATCATTACAATTGACATGTCACTTCGTCATTCTTTGCGCGACGCCTTATCAGAGGGGGTCGAGCTTCATTTAGTAATAGCCAAAGACAGCACACGCTCATGTCGGATTTAAGCTTGGATTTATTTACGAGTGGATTTAACTACGAAGGTTGTACTGCATACAAACAGGAAGGATTATCTCAGGAGTGATTTGTTCGAGGATTCAAGGTAAATATTATATTTTTCATACCACGCATGCGTGATTGAAGCATTTATTTGCAGGAATTTTTTCTTTTTTGTTTACACATGGAGGCGGCTAATTTTCGTAACTGACTAGCCCCATTGTTTACTTTTAACCAAGAATTGAGACTGTTTTACGCCCATATCTATGAAGAATTCGGGTATTTAAGCATTAGCCACGTTTACATGCTGACTTTTATTCATACCGATTCAAATCATTCCGAATGGAAATTTCACATCAGCTGTTTAAATGTCATTTCATCTATTCCGATCCAGCGTTTACATGTGTCTGCTTTTATTCCGAAAGGACGTTTGACAACTGCCGTCTGACATGCGCAGATTAATCAAAACAAAGCGTCACGTTGCAAAACATGGAGATCGATCGTCAGATCAGCTGCTGTTTTAACTTTTCGAGTGGAAACAAAACTTCAGAATGACACGCCGTTCATTTAAAAAGTTGTGTGGGTGCGCTGTGCGTGTGCTTGGAAGCCATGTTGCAAGTGACGTTACTTACGTCACCAAGTGACGTCGCCACGTCAGTACGGAGCATGTGCAGAAAGAACGCAACCAGACACCATTCTGCTTCCCTGTTTACATGATATAATTTTACTTCTAATCGGTTTGGGAAAAGGAATATTCCACCCCTGTGAATCGGAATGAAATTCCATTCGGTTTGGACCTGTTCACTCCGAATGAGGTGTTTATATGGAACACATTTATTCGGTTTGAACAAATATTCCGATTGTAATTGGAATATTTGGCTCCATGTAAACGTGGCAATTTAGTCACAAGAATTTTCACCAGAAAAGCTCCTTTTTATGCCAGGCAGCCGCTAGCCTCATTCGCTAACATAGTAGCATGATACTTCGTCAATTTACGTAAAATAAACCCTAACTTTATGGTTTCTTTGCTTTTAACCAAGAATCGAGACTGTTTTACGTCCAGATCTATGAAGAATTCGGGGATTTAGGAATTTATTCACAATAATTTTCGTCAGAAAAGCTCCTTTTGCGCCAGGCGGCCGCTAGCCTCATTAGCTAACGTAGTAGCATTGTACTTCATCAATATATGTAAAATAAACCCTCACTGTACAGTTTCTTTGCTTTTAGCCAAGAATCGAGATTGTTTTACGTCCATATCTATGAAGAATTCGGGGATTTAAGCATTTATTCACACGAATTTTCGCCAGAAAAGCTCCTTTTACGACTTGCTGCCGCTAGCCTCATTCACTAACAGTATATAGTGTATAATGATAATGAAGGGCTATTCCATTCTATAATAAGTTGTGATTGTATATAGAAATTATTAATGATGTATTCACATATTATTTATGATTGATTCTGCATGTTCTCTTGAAGTATTATGTTTCTGATGTTAAATTGAGTGATTTATTGGCTGTTGAAAACTTGCAGTAAATAAAAAAAAAATTAAGTGACTATTTTGGTCAAAACCTTATACGATATTTTAAAAATGGCTATTGATCCTGAAAATATCGGCGATTATCTCTGCATTTGGTGATTTTTGTGCATCTAGTGTAAAATCGGAGACTTATAGCCATTTTAAGTTGTATTATATTTGTATAGAAAATAATTAATCAAGATTTTATAAGGGAACAATTTTGAATGTTTTGATGCCGCTGCTCATGGAGACTCATATATGCCTGTTCTGGTTTTAAGTCGGTAGCAGCTTTGGTTTTGTAAATATTTGAAGTTTTTGAAAATAGGCCCCCTACGAATTGGCTCCGTTTCCCGTGTCATGTCAATAGGTTATGAAGTCTATGATTCTAATTAGTATGTTCCCTGAGGTCATATGTGCCACCCCCAGCTTTGCTCTGCCCCTTCCTGGGGTCGCCCCACTATTTTAAAAGTACTGAGTTAATGTAAATTTTTAGGTGCCTATTGGTAGCTTTTGACTCCGCCGACAGTTTTGGTCGCATGCCTAAAGATTCTAGGTTTCAATCGTTTGTGCGTGAGTTCTGGCGATCGGGTCGGGGGCCTAAAACAGCAATAGCCCTAGAGGAAAACAGGTCAAACCATGTATGTGGTATGTGCATAACTCCCACTACTTCAGCCTACGCTGTCTTTCTTCTCACACATCCACATTCAGCCCACACGCAGCAAATGTGAATTGCCTCCTTCCTCTAAATCTTGTGCTCCATTTCCAGTCAGCATTACGGCACTACGCACTCACTGCAAGCCAAGGGCAGATCAGAACATGGCCATATGTTTTCCTCGCATATTTTTTTCATTTATTAATGGGCCAACATAATATGTTGTGCATAACCCCCCGCAGTCAAGTGCAACAACTCAAGAGTTGCTTGTTGTTATGGTATCACAATAATTAGTTTGTGTACTTACAACACCTCAAAAACATTTTTGATTGCACTGACCACTTGAAAATGTATTTTGTCAACTCTGAAATTATCAGCTAAATTGTCAAGTTCAAGCCTATTGTCAACAACGGTATACAATATAGTACAATACAGTCAATAATAAGAACAACAATATTGAACTCAAAAATAAAAATCAATAAATAAATATAAGACAAGAAATAACCACCAATTGTTTAGAAGCCCTGTAGAAGAAGGGGCAAATTAATATTTCAGTCTGCTTGTCCTGTATCTTGACCAGTGTGTCATATTTGTTTGAGTTCTCAGTTCTTTTTCCTATATTCAGCACCTGACTGAGCCAGATGGGCGTGGTAAGGCGACACACCTGTGCTGCATTAGGAAAGCTCGATATTTAAGGAAGCCTGTCACCATCTGCAAGTGTCGGACTATTACATGCCAACCTGCTTGCTTACCACTGTGTGCATCGTCTCGAGTTCTACTTGCCATTTACGGTTGTATTCTTTGTTATCACGTTGTTGTAGTGCTAGTATTTTTGTTGGACTTTGCCATCACTTGTTTAGCCTTTTTCCAGCCTTGTGGCTTCTCCTTAGTTTTCTTGCCGACTAGGTTCGTGCCATTTTTATTTTGTATTTTGTCTCACGTGTTCTGGCGTGCTCCCTTAGTTCTCGTTTTGTAATAAATATAACAAACTTCAACTTCTGTGTTTGGATCCATATTTAACGGCTAGCCGTTCCTAACAGAATAGTCCGACCAAATGGATCCCACAGACTTGGAGGGTGTTCGCAATGCTCTGGCTGGTCACGACCGCATGATCGGTAAACATGAGCAATCGTTACGCGAATTAGTGCGTTTGATCGGTTCTTTAACCACAAGAATTGAAAACATGGCATCCCCTATACAAACTAGTGCTACTAGTAATATGGACGCGGCGTCTGAACAATCCACCCCACCGGCGTCATTTCGGGAGCCGGTATTGCCACACACTCGTCGTTACGAAGGCGAGCCTGGCGCATGCCGACACTTTTTACACCAGTGCTTCCTCGCCTTTGTTCAACAGCCATACACGTTTGCTAGTGACAGATCCCGGGTAGCGTACGCTATGAGTCTACTCACCGGTAAAGCAGCTACATTGGCCATGGCGGTAAGCAACACAAGGCCCGCGATCCGTAATTCATTCGAAACTTTTTAGGCGGAGTTCGTGACAGTTTTTGATCATCCTGTTAGAGGCAAGGAGGCAGTCAGCCGCCTGCTGGATTTTTTTTCAGGGCGATCTGTCCGCAGCTGACTACTCCATTCAGTTCCGCATTTTGGCGGCGGAGTGCGGTTTTGGTGACGCAGCGCTGTGTGGAATTTTTCGGCGCGGCCTGTCTTCTAAAATCAAAGATGAGCTGGCTTCCCGGGACAAATCTTCAAGTCTGGAGGAGCTGATTTCCTTAGCCATCTCTCTGGATGGTCGGCTGAAGGAACGCGAGAGGGAACGGGCCATGGTGCGTCGAGGATATCCGTGGTTGTCGCCGAGGAGCTGCCCGACTGCCATCGGTGAGGACGGCTTCGTTGAGTCACCGGTCGTCCGGGCGCCATCGCAGAGTCCAGGCTCGATGAGGGAGAAGTCCATGCGAATCAGCGGTGGGCGTCTCTCTGCAGCGGAGCGACGGAGACGGATGAGAGCAGGTGTGTGTCTGTACTGTGGTTTGCCGGGGCACCGTCTCGCCACCTGTGACGTGATCCCCTCGCGTTGACCTGGATCTGCTCTCCCTGGGGTTCACCTTCCCTGAGGGGGGACGAGGTTCGTGCACAACAACGTCCCATCAAGTGAGTCGCCTCACGGAGTGTTAAAAGAACAAATAAAACCCCAGGATATTACGAGACTGCAATTACAGGGGGAAATGTCGCATGGTGAGGTTAATATTGGGATTACTGCTCTAAATGATTCAGGGGCAGATGATTGTTTTGTAGACCGGAGTGTTGTAGAAGCTCTCAAATGTCCTTTAATAAAGCTAGCTAGACCCAAAAGGGTTTTGGACCTCGATGGGCGCCCCCTGGCGGACGTGAGGTTTATTACGGCGCCACTCAAAACTAGACTGTCAGGGAATCATTTTGAAATCGGTAGCTTTCTGGTTATGCCCTGTAAATCGGCTCAAGTTGTGTTGGGGCTCTCCTGGTTAAAAGTGCACAACCCTAATATTGACTGGACCAAAACACAAATATTAACATGGAGTACATTTTGTTATTCTCACTGCTTGCGCTCTGCAAGTTTACTTCCCAGCCAAGCACAGGCGCCTACCGAGCCAGTTGATTTGGGGAATGTTCCGGCCGAAAACCATGATCTCAAACAAGTTTTTAGCACAGAGTGTGCCAAGACACTGCCACCGCACCGTCCGTATGATTGTGCGATTGAATTGTTGCCTAACGCCCCGCTACCTAGCTCCAGATTGTACCAGGTCTCTAAACCAGAACAAGAGGCGATGAGGGAATACATCTCCTCTTCCTTGGCTGCTGGCCTTATTCGCCCTTCATCTTCTCCTTTGGGGGCGGGGATTTTCTTTGTCGGCAAAAAAGATGGGGGTCTTAGGCCGTGCATCGACTACCCGGGTCTCAATGAGATTACCGTTAAAAACAAATACCCGCTGCCGTTGTTAGATTCGGCTTTCGCCCCATTAAAATCAGCCACCATATTCACAAAATTGGATTTGCGCAGTGCTTACCACTTGGTCAGGATTCGTGAGGGAGATGAGTGGAGAACCGCTTTTAAAACCCCGCTCGGGCATTTTGAGTACTTTGTCATGCCTTTCGATATCACAAACGCAACTGCTGTATTCCAGTCTCTCATAAATGATGTATTGCGTGATATGTTAAACGTTTTCTATTTTGTATACTTGGATGACATTTTAATTTTCTCAAGAAATGAGCAGGAACATTGCCAACATGTCCACATGGTTCTACAAAGACTTCTCGAGAACAAATTATTTGTCAAGGCCGAGAAGTGCAAGTTTTACCGTGGGTCAATACAGTTTCTGGGTTTTATAGTGGAAAAAGGAAAGCTCAGGCCTGATCCAGCTAAGATCCAGGCTGTGGCAGAGTGGCCGACTCCCACGTCACGTAAGCACTTACAAAGGTTTCTTGGGTTCGCCAACTTTTACAGACGTTTTATTCGCAATTACAGTATGAGGGCCGAGCCACTTACTAGACTGACTTCGAACAAACGGCCCTTTGCATGGTCTTCTGCGGCAGAGGCCACATTTGTAGGTCTAAAACGTGCATTTACGAGCTCACCCGTCCTAGTCTACGCTGATTCTGATCTTCCTTTTGTGGCAGAGGTTGATGCATCGAGTTCCGGAGTGGGGGCCATTCTATCCCAGAGGTCTACGGTTGACTAGAGACTGCACCCCTGCGCATACTACTCCCGCCGCCTCAGCCCTGCGGAAGCCAATTACGATGTCGGCAACCGGGAGCTGCTCGCTATCGTACAGGCATTGCAGGAATGGAGGCACTGGTTGGAGGGGACGGAAGAGCCGTTCCAAATACTCACGGACCACAAAAACTTGGAGTATCTTCGAGCTGCCAGGTGCCTCAACTCCCGCCAGGCCCGTTGGGCATTGTTCCTGACCCGCTTTAACTTCGTGATCACTTACCGTCCAGGGTCGAGGAACGGGAAGCCCGACGCCCTGTCAAGGCTGTATGAACCATTGGAAGAGGGTCCTTCGGAGGAGCCGGTGGTACCAGAGAACCTGATCGTTGGAGCACTGCGGTGGGAGGTCGAGCGTCTTGTGGAGAAGGCCTGTCCCGTTGGCAAGTTATTCGTACCAGACGCACAGCGCGCAGGAGTGCTGAAGTGGGGCCACGTTTCGAAGTTTGCCTGTCACCCCAGCGTGTCCCGCACATTCTTTCTTGTGTCACAGAGGTTCTGGTGGCCAGGCATGCGCAAGGACATCATGGACTATGTCTCCGCTTGTACCATCTGCGCTCGAGGCAAGGTAGTTCATCGGCCACCTGCGGGATTGCTGAATCCACTCCCTGTTCCATCTCGCCCCTGGTCTCATGTTGCACTGGACTTTATCACTGGCCTCCCACGATCCAGGGGCCATTCTGTCATCTTGACTGTGGTGGACAGGTTCTCCAAGATGGCACACTTCGTCGCGCTCCCCAAATTGCCCTCAGCTCTAAAGACTGCTGACCTGTTAGTGACTCATGTATTTCGGACTCACGGCATTCCGTGTAACCTTGTGTCAGATAGAGGACCACAATTCATCTCACAGGTTTGGGGATCTTTCTGCAAGGCCTTGGGGGCCACGTCAAGCCGGTCCTCTGGTTACCACCCGCAGTCGAATGGGCAGACAGAACGGGTCAACCAGGAGCTGGAGGCTGCCCTTCGCTGTGTTTGCCAACTGCATCCAGCCTCCTGGTCATCACACCCCCCTTGGGTGGAGTATGCCCACAACACCCTCGTTTGCTCGGACACAGGGAGGTCACCATTCATGACTGCATACAGGTTCCAGCCTCAGTTGTTCCCGTCCCAGGAAGCTGAAGTGGTTGTGCCTTCTGTCCAGGTCCACCTGCGGATGGCCCATAAAGTCTGGAGGGACGCAAGGGCTGCACTGGTCCGCACAGCAGCCCGCAACCGTCAGATTGCTGACCGCCACAGAAGGCCTGCTCCAGTCTATCAACCGGGCCAAATGGTCTGGTTATCGATGCGGGATTTGCACCTTGCCGGGACGTCCAAGAAGTTGGGCCCTAGGTTTGTGGGTCCTTTTGCTGTGGACTCTGTGGTGAACCCCGTCGCGGTCAGGCTGAAGCTTCCTAGTTCAATAAAGATTCACCCAGTCTTCCACGTGTCTCTGCTCAAGCCAGTCTCCACCTGCCCCCTGAACCCTCCGCCAGTGCCTCCTCCTGCTCCTCGTGTGGTCGATGGTGGGCCGGTGTAGGTGCACTATCCTATTCCCCTCACTATCCAGTCGCGGGGGCCTGCGCTTGTCAGTGACGTTCCTTATTCTCGCTATATGAATATACAACTTTAGCATTTGTTAATAATATGCTGTGTGTGTAGTATCATCCATCGATTTTCCTTTTTAAATGAGCACTTTTAAGCGAACGCAAGAAGCAACAACGGGAACATTTTTAAACAGGCATTTCACAGGAGAGCATTTCGACTCTTCGGCCAATCACGGGAGAGCATTTCGACTCTTCGGCCAATCATATAGCGAGAGCGAGTGGATAGTGAGGGGAAGAGGATAGTGAACCTACACTGGTGTATACAGTACGTACCATACTTGATTCTAGGAGGCGGGGCAGGGGTGTGCAGTACCTGGTCGACTGGGAAGGTTATGGCCCTGAGGAATGCCAATGGGTCCCCCGCTCCTGGATCCTCGATCCGTCGCTTCTGCGGGATTTCCACTCCCTCCATTCCACGAAACCAGGTGGTCTGCCAGGGGGCGTCCGTTGAGGGGGGGGGGGGGGGGTTCTGTCATATTTGTTTGAGTTCTCAGTTCTTTTTCCTATATTCAGCACCTGATTGAGCCAGATGGGCGTGGTAATGTGACACACCTGTGCTGCATTAGGAAAGCTCGATATTTAAGGAAGCCTGTCACCATCTGCAAGTGTCGGACTATTACATGCCAACCTGCTTGCTCACCACTGTGTGCATCGTCTCGAGTTCTACTTGCCATTTACGGTTGTATTCTTTGTTATCACGTTGTTGTAGTGCTAGTATTTTTGTTGTACTTTTCCATCACTTGTTTAGCCTTTTTCCATCCTTGTGGCTTCTCCTTAGTTTTCTTGCCGACTAGGTTCGTGCCATTTTTATTTTGTATTTTGTCTCACGTGTTCTGGCGTGCTCCCTTAGTTCTCGTTTTGTAATAAATACAACAAACTTCAACTTCTGTGTTTGGATCCATATTTAACGGCTCGCCGTTCCTAACACAGTGTTGTCACAGATTACTTGAAAAAGTAATTCAATTACTGATTACTGATTATGCCTAAAAAGTAATCTAGTTACTTTACTGATCACTTTATTATCAAGTAACTAAGTAACTTTAAAGGTAATTTATCGGTTACTTTTGACCAATTTTTCCTCCCTTTGCTGCCTCAACATATGAATGACAACCGTGCATCCAAGTTCTCCCACTTATCTGAGGTCGGGTCACGGGGTCAGCAACTTCAGAAGGGAAGTCCAGAATTCCCTCTCCCCTGCCATTTTAGCCAGCTTTTCTTGGAGGATCCCAAGGCGTTCCCAGGCCAGCGGGTAGACATAGTCTCTCTCTAGCGTGTCCTGGGTCGGCCCCGCAGCCTCCGCCCCGTCAGACGTGCCCAGAACACCTCACTAGGGAGGCGCCCTGGAGTCATCCTAATCAGATGCCCGCCCGAACCACTTCATCTGGTTCCTCTCGATGGGGAGGAGCAGCTGCTCTACTCTGAGCCCCTCCCACATGACCGAGCTTCTCACCTTATCTCTAAGGGAAAGCCTGGACACCCTAACGAGGAAGCTCATTTCGGTCACTTGTATCCGGGATCTTGTTCTTTCGGTCTCAACCCGCAGCTCGTGACCAGAGGTGAGGGTAGGAATGTGGTATATCGACCGGTAAATAGAGAGGTTTTCCTTTCGGCTCACCTCTCTCTTCACCACAACGGACCGATGCAGAGTCTGCATCACTGCAGAAGCAGCGTCGATCCGCCTGTTGATCTCCCGTTCCATTTTCCCATCACTTGTGAACAAGACCCCAAGATACTTGAACTCCTCCACTTGGGGAAGGACTTCATCCCTGACCCGGAGAAGGCATTCCACCTTTTCTCGACTGAGGACCATAGTCTCAGATTTAGAGGTGTTGATTCTCATTCCTACCGTATCCCACTCAGCTGCGAACAGTTACAGTGAGAGTTTAAGGTCACGAATTGATGAAGCCAACAACACTATATCCAGGGGTGAAAGTGGCTAGAATTTCTTGCCGGAATTCTCCGACGTGAAAGTCGCCACAGAGCCAGATTTTTTATTTATTTATTTCTTAATTTTTTATTTATTTTTGGGGGGGTCAAACTCATAAACTACTGAAATACAAAGAAAACTGTTTTAGCTAAGTTATGCCTATAACACATACAAAAACTGATTTTCATTCAAAATTGTATTTTTTCAATGATTTGCAATAACCCCAACCTCCATCTCCTAATTTTTATTTTCCCTCATTTTCTCATATACTAAATGCCAAATATCAATTTTAACTACTTAAGAACATAGGATATATATTAAAATTGAAGTTAATGTACGCATTTACTTTTTTTTTTTTTTTTTTAAATAATAAAGATATACAGTGGGGAGAACAAGTATTTGATACACTGCCAATACAGTGTATCAAATACTTGTTCTCCCCACTGTAAGTAACATACCGGTACATTCAGAAAAATAAGTACGAATTACTTATATTATGCAGAGTAAAATGGAATATATTTTGAAGATCGCGCAAACATTGCCTTTTTAAATCATAAGGAAATGTTTAAGTGGCCAAACATAAATGAACAAATATAAGTCCAAAGTGCACATTGACGGCTAAGATATTCTGAACTTCCCCATCAGATTAAATAAAACTAAATATTAGGGTTGTTCCGATCATGTTTTTTTGCTCCCGATCCGATCCCGACCGTTTTAGTTAGAGTATCCGCTGATCCCGATATTTCCCGATCCAATTGCTTTTTTTGCTCCCGATTCCCAATTCCAATCATTCCCGATAATTTTTCCCGATTATATACATTTTGGCAATGCATTAAGAAAAAAATGAATAAAACTCGAATATATACATTCAACATACAGTACATAAGTACTGTATTTGTTTATTATGACAATAAATCCTCAAGATGGCATTTACATTATCAACATTCTGTCTGTGAGAGGGATCCACGGATAGAAAGACTTGTGACTTTGTATATGACTGAATATTTCCATCTAGTGTATTTGTTGAGCTTTCAATAAATGATAACGAAGGCCATGCCCAATGCATGATGGAAAGTGGAAACATGACAAGTGAAACCACGACTGCGCGTAGTGCTACCAATTCATATATCTTCTCTGCGATGGGATATACTCAAGGTGTTAAGAAAAAGATCATTTGCTACCTTGTTCCCCCACATTGCTTCCTATGATATTTCTAGTCTTAGGGAGAGGGATTGTAAGGTTTTAGCCATTTAAAACATGGCTCCAAAGGCTGACAAAATTCACTCTACTCATTATACGCAGCCTTTTAGCTCTCTATATTGGCAAAACGCCGCCATTATAGATGGAGCGTGATAATGCATGAGTGGGTCGTGCAGTGCATGCAATAATTGCGTTAAATATTTTAATGTGATACATTTAAAATAAATTAATTCCTGCCATTATTGGGATAAATTTGATAACCCTACCTTAAGCCTAAACTAAAGACTCTGGATAAGTGTAATATATCATGTCTGTAACGTTAAATACAATTAGAAAACGATTTAATAAAAAAAAAAAAAAAAAAAAATATATATATATATATATATATATATATATATATATATATATATATATATATATATATATATATATTAAAAAAAGGCATGCCCGATATTGTTTTGCCGACTGCGATACTTTGAAATTGACGTGATCGGACCCGATGCCGATCGATCGGGACATCTCTACTAAATATGATAAATAAGCCTCCTCAACTCTTTCGTTGCTCTTAAAGATTTGATTCATTTTATGTTGCATTGCCCTTTTTTGTAGCATTAATTCAAGCTTTTTTTTTTTTTTTTTTTTTTTTTTTTTTTGCTGTTCCAGAAAACGTACATTTGAACCAATCAGAGCTAACCATCCCTGCTGATCACATGTCAGTATATCAGCCAATTGAACGGATAAATGAGTCCAGGCATTTTGCTTTGCTGCTCATCATCGTCAGACTCAGATAACTGCCGCAACTGGGGAAACCTCCATGCCGTCCGTGGAATAAAATCAATAATAAATATCCGTGGAAACGGATTACGCTACACAAGCACTTTATCATGCTTCTTGTTAACACTTGTGTATGTAAATCTTATGTTGGTAGATTGTTTTCTTCTTGAAGCAGAATTGCATGTGTGGCAGCTTAGCATTTTTTTTACATAGCATTTTGACAGTTGCTGTCATATTTTCAGAATCAAAGCACCGTGTACTGGAACAGCATTCCAGGCCTGAATCTTATACCGGAACAGCATTTCGGCCCTGAATCTTATGCCGGAACTGCGTTCTGGCCCTGAATCTTATACCAGAACTGCATTCCTGACCGTTCAGGCCCACTTTCACCCCTGACTATATCATCCGCAAAAAGCAGAAATGCAATACTAAGGCCACCAAACCGGACACCCTCAGCGAATGACAACCGGTTACTTTATTGAAAGTGCATAAACTTGAAACATGAAAAGGTTTTTGTTTCTGTTTCATGTGGCTTCACAATATAGAAATAGGTGCATAACATGACACACCTGGAGGATGGCTACAAACCGTAACAATATAAGGCTCATTACAAACTGTAATTATAACATTTACATGAAGGCTATTTACATCCATAGACAGAGTTTGACTTTTGGGGCAGGGATGGCACAACATGTCGATGACCCCGAAACGCAGTGTCAGCAATAAAATTAACTTACAAGAATATTCATAATCATAAGTTGAAAATGATCGTTTTTTGTTTCCCATCATTCTTGAGGGAACTCGAAATCAGGCTGTTTAGGACAGCTATACTTTTCGCCAAGATCGTCATCTGTTGAATATGGTATACCCGCCGGTGTCGTGCCAATGTAGTTACACCTGCCAAAATTGTAAACACCTAGGTGGAGCCACTACGCTACACTGATTTGCTTGATTTCCATGTTTGGGTGAAGTAGTTACTGTATCTACGAGGTTTTAAAACATGGCCCATCCATCAATAAAAAAGAAAAAAAAACTTTTTTTTCTGTCGTATAACTTAACATACGTACTGAACGTAAAAAAACGTTTTGTAGATATTTTACAAGCATCATAAATGCACATAGGGTCGCAGCTGTGTTTTCCTCTCTTACTAGCTCGCTCACTCGCTCGGATGCTATCTACAGAGGCAACGCCTGTATTTATATTCTTTTGTATTGTTGCTGTGTGTTTCCACTCGCGATCGCACACTTAAAGCCAGTGGTGGTGTTGTTTGGATGATTTGCGGGCGCATGCTAACCGTTTGTGACTGTCATAACTGTATTAGCAGCTAATCATCGCGGATTTGCATTGTTGTGACCTTTTTTTTTTTTTTTTTTAGTGAGGACGAAGTTGATTGTTTCATTCCTGTTTTTAGTTTCATTGTTCAAGTGATGACGTTAGGATCAACAGGAAAATAAAGTCAAAAAATCATACCGATGTCCTGCATCGTCATTTGGGAGTATACAGCGACTAAAACACCCAAATGATCATCCAAAAACTACACCACTGGCTTAAAGTGTCCGATCGCGAGTGGAAACACACAACAACAATACAACAGACGATAGATACAGACGTTGCCTTTGTAGATATTTTACAAGCATCAAAAATGCACATAGGCTCGCAGCTGTGTTTTCCTTTCTCACTAGCTCGCTCGGATATGTCGTATCTGCACGTCTTTCTCTGGCGTGTAAGAGTGCTTTTCTTCGCGTGAGCAAGTGCAAGTTCGCCCCCACTTAGAATTGAATCGAACAGCTTTTTATTGTCATTACACAGTTGAACAATGAAAGTGTGTAGCATTTCCCTTTACAGTGCAGGATAAGCTAAAATCTTAAAGGTGACTAGCAAGTATAAAATCTATATAAAAATAAAATGTGTATGAGGAGAGGTGTATGGTAGAGAGACAGGATTCTGTGATCAATTATTATTAATTTTTTTTTTTTTTTTTTTTCACCCATACCAGGTATGCAATAAAAATTTCTACTGGATTCACTTTATATTAGTCTTTGTCCTGTTTCACAAAGGTAAGCAGCAGCCTGACAAAGCCATGATAGTAATGATTTCACATCCAAGTATGTACCTCTTCATATAAACATTATATGTACATATATATTTTTTTCAAACTGGGTGGTATCGGAATGGTATCGGTATCGGCCGATACTCCACAGCCAGATATTGGTATCGGAGCCAAAAAAAGCAACACTAATGAAAACCAATAAATGCTTGGGTGGTTTTAGTTAAAGTGGACACTGTTTTTTCATCTGTGTGATTTGATTGTGCCTGATAGATTTGTGAAGAAGAAACACTCTTCTTACTCCGCTACCTTGAGCTACTTTTTACAGCGCAAGCATAGCACAAACGATTTGTATAATTTTTATATCGTGCATATTTTCTATATATGCATTTCGGGTGCATTGAATGAGGTGCTGCGCTGTGTGACGTCATCACTATAAATTTAAAGCAGAATATCTGCAAAATTTGCAGCACAAACAAAAAAAAATTAAAGGACAAACCAGCACAAAAAAAGAAAAAAAACAACAATTTTCAACATTTTCAATTCAAATGGGGGGCTGGTCGACCACAGGTTGACCTATAAAGGCATTTTAAATATCTTAAAAACACCATGAGCCCAAAGCTTTTACAGCACAAGCGTAGCACAAACAATATACTGTACATAATTCAAGTATTAGGTTATAGAATAATAATGCTGCAACAATTAATCGATTAACTCTAGTAATTCGATTATAAAAAAGCTTTGACTCAATTTTTTTCTGCTTCGAGGATTCATTTAATTAGAGTAGCATAATGGTTTGTTTTGAAAGTGTTTGCATTTATTTTGATTGAGTGGGTGGATACACTGCCCACCTGCCCAAGAGCATTGTAAAAAAAACCAAAAAAAAAAACCTTAGCATTATATAACATTTAAGCTAGCAGACTTTTGCTATGCAAGTTAGCCAGTTGTACTTTTGTTGTACTTAGATCCGCATTTATTTATTTTTTTATACTGTTTGAGGTAATGCTCAGGTATTTATTTTTAAATGAAAGTGCAACTCTGCAAAGTTTGAAGAAACACTCAGGAATTTTAATTTCCAACCCATTCTCTTTTGAAAGTACAATATTAGTAACTCTTTGCTTTACATCTCCTAATAATAATATAATAATCATAATAATAGATAATAATCAATCCGATTATTATTCGAACTAACTAGTGGATACTGTAGATTAATCAATTACTAAAATAATCGATAGCTGCCGCCCTATAGTATAATAACAATTTATATAGATGTTGTGCTGAGGAAAAAAAATATCATTGTTTACAAAAAAAATCAGACACTGTAAGCGGTTACTCATTACTTGAGTATTCTTTTCACTGAATACGTTTTTTTCCTTGTACTTGAGAACATTTTTTTGGATGACTACTTTTACTTAAGTAATATTATTTTGAAGTAACGCTACTCTTACTCGAGTAAAATCTTTGGATACTCTACCCACCTCTGGTAAATTATGACAAGCCTTGCAAAGGGTTTTGTGTTTTTATGTCTCAAAGAGATTAATGGGGAGACTGCCTGAAATTTTGTTGCACACTCACTATACCCTGCAATCTGTTTTTAGGAAACGTTATGGCATCACAGGAGCCAAAATGAAAAAAATATGAATGAATGAATAAATATAAAGAGAAATAAATGAATGAATAAATAAATCAATGAAAGTGTATTTTGTCATTGACTTTTTGTCATTGAAAAACAAACGGGAAATTTTTTTTGTCATTGACATTTACGTTTTTTCATTGAAAAAACAAATGTAAAAAACTGACAATTTTTGTCATTGACTTGTACTTTTGTCATTGAAAAACACAAATGGAAAAAACAATGGAAATATTTTCTTTGCCTTTTATACTAGTATATCACTTGTCATTGTCTTTGCTTTTACAGAAAGGAATAGTCTTTCAATCAAATGGCGTTGGGATGGGCTTACCAAACAGGAAAGGGTTAGTTATAGCATTTTATATAGTTGTAGCATTATATTTGATTGTCTAGGTGACGGGTTAGTTGGCTGAGGCGACCCATCCATCCTGTCAGCTGGTTCTCTAAGCAGTTGTGAAAAGGATTTACCTTATCTCTCCATATAAATGATGACTTCATAATGATATTGACGGAAAACGGGGCGCGGGGTCGATTAATAGGGGGCTTGGATTGTTGGCGTGGCCGTCAAAGCTGACCGAGTGGAATCACAGACAAAGAGCTTTTTTGGTTGAAAATTCTTGTGAAAAAATGCTTAAATCCCTGATTTCTTTATCGATATGGACGCCAAACAGTCTAGCTTCTTGGTTAAAAGCAAAAAAAAGTGCAGTTAGCATTTATTTTACGTAAATATGTCGACGTATGATGCTAGTCTGTCAGTCAATGTGGCGGCCGCCACTTGTAAGCAGAGCTTTTACGGTGAATATTCTTGTGAATAAATGTTTAAATCCCTGAAATCTTTATTGATACGGAGGTAAGACAGTCTCGATTCTTGGTTAAAAGTAGGGTTGTCAAACGATTAAAATTTTTAATCGAGTTAATTACAGCTTAAAAATTAATTAATCGTAATTAATCGCAATTAATCGCAATTCAAACCATCTATAAAATATGCCATATTTTTCTGTGAATTATATATATATTCTGTAAAATAAATTGTTGGAATGGAAAGATAAGACACAAGATGGATATATACATTCAACATACGGTACATAAGGACTGTAGTGGGCATTTCACTCTACTGTCATTTAAATCTGTCTATGCTGTCCTCACTCCGAAGCGTCTACTTTTTCCAAAGCTAGACAGCTAGTGAACGACGCCTTAATAATCAGACTTCTTCCTTTTTCATCTGATATATTAATAAAATGGCCTCAAACCATTGTCCTCTTTAGACTGTTTACGTAAAACTACAAAAAAAAAAAAGTAAACAAGCATTGCATTAGCAACAACGTTAGCTTAGCACGCTATACAGGTCGACTAAACATAAACAAAAAGCGTCTCATACAAAAAATATAACATTTCGCTTATTAACATAATATGTACATTCTTTACAACAACCATACTTACGGACAAATCTTTTCCAAGGATCATATAAGCACAACAGAGACGTCATGCAGCCCATACTGAACTGGCAAGAAAAAAATAAACCATGTCGCAAAGCGACCACAAGAGTTCGCTGTTAGACAGCACAAAACGCCTTACTGTAAAACTTACCAAAAGGCAGAATACTGTCTGAGAGGGACATGTGCGTTAATTGCGTCAAATATTTTAACGTGATTAATTAAAAAAATTAATTACCGCGCGTTAACGCGTTAATTTTGACAGCCCTAGTTAAAAGCAAAAAAAACAACAACAAAAAAACCGCACAATTAGTATTTATTTTACGTAAATATGTCAAAGTACGATGCTAGTCTGTCATATGTGATAGCCGCCATATGTAAGCAGAGCTTTTCCGGTGAAAATTCTTATGAACAAATGCTTAAATCCCTGAATTTTTTTATAGATATGGACGCCATACAGTCTAGCTTCTTGGTTAAAAGCAAAAGTACGTGCAGTTAGCATTTATTTTAAGTAAATATGTCGAAGAAGAGAAGATGCTAGTCTGTTAGACAATGTGGCGGCAGCCTTACAACAAAAAGCTTTTCACGTTGAAAATTCTTGTGAAAAACAAAAAACAATTACTTTGAATCCTCGAACAAATCTGTCCTTTTTGTATGCAGTACAGCTCTCGTACTTTTTCAACATAAATCCGGTGTCGGATCGCCGTGTGTGTCGCTGCGACCGACTGCGAATAATTGAAGCGGATGGTGGGATGGCCCCCTAATTGAAGGCGTGGCAAAGTAAAGGTTGAATCTAACCATTCAATATCATTATGAAGTCTATGGATGAAACAAAAATCGCACATGATACAGATTTTACCCTCTGTCATACCGAGATGTCATTTTCCTTTAGTTAAACTAGGACTAATTAGCAATCAACTACTATTCCTGTTTGGGAAGCACCTCCCAATGCCAATTTATTGAAAGACCATTCCTTTCGGTAAACGCAAACAGGACATGCGATGCGATGAAATGACAAGCGAAATAGAAAAGGCAAAGATGAGCCGGAGAGAGACCCTCCAGGAGACGACACGATCTCTGACTGTGATCACAGAAAAGTTGAAGAAATCGCCATAAACTGTCTGGAAATTTGACTTGAATCTCCAAAAACTAGCAAGCAAGTTTTTGCTTTGTTCGCCTGCCTGCCTCCTCGCCTAGCATCACAATAGGTTCACGAAAATCACTCCTTGTCTGCTGCACAAATTTCACGCTCATCTAAGTGCATCTTCTTTTGGGGGGGAATATCCATACTTTGATATCCCTAATTCTTTGTTTCCAACATCATGCATCCAACGGCAACGCAATAGTTCGGCATTTTGTAGCGGACAGTTCACACATTGATGCCTAGACTAAATGACAGACTTTCTAAATTGGTCTCCTTTAGTTGACATCATTGCCCAAAATAAGTGAGAGGACACGATTGTGCCAAATTAATTTTCATTGGTTGCTGACGATCTGTGGGACAGATTTTTTTTTTAAAAAAGCCTATTAATATATTATCCCGCTGTATTATTTCAAAACAGTTTTGGATTATGGTAGATTTTATTGTATATTTTTCTTATCTGGGCACTAGTTTAGCTGTAACATTTAGCGTTAATTACCCGCTATTATGTCTTTTTACTTGTGAGGTGGTTGCCTGTTCTTCTAAGCCAGTGGTTCTTAACCTGGGTTCGATGAGTAAGTCTAAGGGGTTCGGCGAAGGTAAAGAAACGCAGAACCCTATTTTTGTACGCTGATTAAATCTCGGCAAAGTGGCTTTTTAGACCAGGTTTTGGACTGGTTTGCTCCCAATTTACAGTATTTCTTTTAACTGCTAGTAGTTTCTGATGGAAGGAGCAACTGGTTTGCTCAGTGGAAGGTTGACACTCACTTAGTATGAGGGAATACTACAGACCAATGGGCATCGCAGCCTCAAATTTAGACCTGTCTATGAAACATGCGGTCAAAATGAGAAGAATAATGAATGGGTATTTTTCCAAATTATGTGGGGTTCGGTCCCTTTAACAAGGTTAACAACCACTGCTCTAAGCCATTCTCATGAGTGCTACAAAATGTCTGGTGGCTACTTGTGGTGTGGTTGCTCAACCAGTAATGCGAACTGATTCAAGAATTTGTGGATTATACTGCTCAAATTATGTGGTAGAGAAATGGATCGAGTCATTATATCCCAATCTATTTTTTTTTTTAACTCGTGATGTTTCATATCGTGATATATTGTCCCAAATCCAGATGCAAAACATGGAACTCCACAGGTGATGAAGCATTAATGCAAGCTTTTAACGTGGAACTTGTGTTAAGAATGTAATAATTTAGATTATATTTATTTTTTAATTTCTAGCATTAGACAGGAGTGTGTCGGTACTCTGAACTTCAGTGTCGTCAAGTAGCGAAAATTGAAGCGGGTAATTGCAGTTTAAATGACCATGTACATTCACTCTTCGATTTCGTTCTTTCCTTCCTCCCGCACCGGGGCTGGGGCATTTGGCTCTGAAATGAACATTTTCGGTCTCTTTTCCTCTACTCCATTATTGCTGTGCACACAGCCTCAGCCCAGCATCTCTTTATTGACAGAGTGACATGAAGACAGTTCTCTATGGTCAATCTGATGTAGAACCACCATATCCAGGTGTCAATAATAACATTTAGTCCTTGTGTCACAGCATATTGCGTCGCTCGAAACAAAAAAGGGAAGGGCTTTAACATGCTTGCGTGCCAAGTGCACACAGCCTGCACAAATGCATACGCATGCAGCGATAAATTATATGCACATCAGACAATGCTTCTCATCAAGACAATTCTTACCAGGTGTTTGTATGTTTTATAGTGGGCAGAGCGGCTTTAAACCACTAATCAGTGATTGAGCACACACCTGGCCTAAATTATTCGTTAAAAATTGGTTTCAATTGCTCATATGTCTCCTTAGGCCAAGGGTCGGCAACTCATGTTTTGAGAGCCGCATGCAGCTCTTTAGCGCTGCCCTAGAGCGCCTCAAAAATGTTTGGAAAATGGAAAAAAATTGGGGAGGGAAATATAGTTTTTGTTTTAACATGGTTTCTGTAGGAGAACAAACATGACACTTGACACATGACAATCTTAACGTTTTCCAATGCTGTAAATATGTTTACAATAATTATTACATTTCAACATTTCTGTCAACGAAGATTTGCATCATAGCCTGCAACACACGTTTCTATCAGCAGGGCGGCTGTTGTAAACAAACAGGCTGCTATTATGACGGGACAAGGATTCCAAAGAGGAAAAAACACTGAGGAGAACAGAGGATTCAACGTTTCTTGGGCCGAATCAATTGCATTCATTGCCAATGCGGTAGGATTTTCTTAACGTTTGCTCTGTAGCAAGAAGTTGTTGAATCACAAAAGAAGAAATGTGGAAAGACATTTGCAGGGAAGGCATACTACTTTTGCAGCCGAGTACCCAGTAAGAGCGATTGCATTACTTCTGGAGAAATTATAGGAGTGCAAAAATATATTTTAAAAAGTAGATTGTATCTCTAAACTCCACGACTGCTAAGTTTTGTTGCAACCCGGGATAAATAAAGCGTGGAAAACCGTTCACAGATAGTAACTGGTAAATGAAGGAGTCATTCATCAACATATCAGAACACCTATTTGCAGACTTCAAAAACAAAACCGAGATAATACAGAAAATCAGATACATGCCTCTCGCACTAAGAAAGTGAAGAAAAGGACCATAAAAATGGCAGGCAACTTCAACAATCAGCAAATCAAGGACATTAATTCAGCGTATATAAATCGCACCGGAGTATAAGTCGCATTTTGGGGGGAAATTTACGTGATAAAATCCAACACATAGAACAGAAATGTCATCTTAAAGAGCATACGACACCAGAAAAAAAGTCTTAAATGGCATTATTATGTGAATTAGAATCATATTTTGAGACGATTCGACCATATACAACAATTTAGCAAAGCGCAGATGACGAGAAATTAGTCTTTTAATCTGCCGGTTAGCCACGCCTACAATTATAGGGCTTTAGCGTCCCCAACAGGTGGATGACGTCAGCGGTAGACTAGGCTCATCGGTTTTACTATTCAGCCCATTGAGGGGGAATTGTTCAGAACGAGGAAAACGAGACGAAGAGAGCTGCAAAATGTCATTGTTTCAGTCTCTCTACTCCCAATATTTTTACAGGATATTCTTTTTATCCAAGTATTTTCCCCAATAGCTATATAAATGGCTTGAGAAGGACCAGTCAGCCCGTCGAGGGGGAACTATTCACAATGAGGAAAACGCGACGAAGAGAGCGGCAAAATGTCATTGTTTCTGTCTCTTTACTTCAATATTTTTACAGGATATTCTTTTTATCCAAGTATTTTCCCCAATAGCTATATAAATGGCTTGAGAAGGACCAGTCAGCCCGTCGAGGGGGAACTATTCACAATGAGGAAAACGCGACGAAGAGAGCGGCAAAATGTCATTGTTTCTGTCTCTTTACTTCAATATTTTTACAGGATATTCTTTTTATCCAAGTATTTTTCCCCAATAGCTATATAAATGGCTTGAGAAGGACCAGTCAGCCCGTCGAGGGGGAACTATTCACAACGAGGAAAACGCGACGAAGAGAGCGGCAAAATGTCATTGTTTCTGTCTCTTTACTTCAATATTTTTACAGGATATTCTTTTTACCCAAGTACTTTCCCCAATTGCTAAATAAATGGCATGGTCATGACAAATAACTTGTGCTAAATGGAATATAAAATCATAAAAATCCATTTATTCAAGACGACATGGCAAAATTACTCCATAATGGTCAAAACAGTCGACTTTACCTTTACTGTCACACCTGCCGAACGATATTTTATGACACCTAAATCGGACATATGTCATTTCCCTTCCCCGGCTTCGGAGAATGTAAACAGACCAGAAGGAGTGACAGCTAGCCGACATGCTAACCCGAACCGAGGGATGTTTCAAAGTCTTCGAAGTGGAAAATCACACATAACTAGCTTGGATTATTTGACATGACGACCCGGTTGTCGAGTTTCTTTGCGGATCGGCAAACCGCCCGGCGGAGAGCAATTTACAGTTCGTTCCCTGGAGGAGGGTGGCTGGAATTGTTGTGTAGCTAACGTGCTAACAGCTAACTGCTAATGAGCGTGAGGATAGCTTTTTACATGCCTATCAATGATCAAACGTAAGTAGTCCTTTATTTAAAGGAATTTTATAGTGTTTACTTTGTAATCACTGTATTCGTATTTGACATAATACAAAACAAGATGTTTACTCACTTCCTTGTAAGTCCAATGGTCCCACAGTAAATATCCACGGTGAATGGGAACCTTTTGAAACTCCAAATAGGCGCATACGCCTCTCCCGCATACAGAATGATTTTTCTGCAGCCGTTTGGCTGGCGTGATGCAAAAAATAAAAGTATTCATCCGCAAAATCAGCTGAATCCTTCGTCCTCATACACAACAGTACACTGTAGCGTGAAGAGGACGTCTTCTACCGTACACGTCACAGCGCCCTCCTCCTCAATGCGAGACCGAAGCCGGAAGTCACTCATTTTCCTGGCGCGGGATTAAAAAAACTAAATAAATATAGCGATCGCTTCCACACACATCCAAGCGGTCCATATCATTCAGGAGCATAAAATACCGCGTGTATTATGAAATAAACATGCTTTTTCGTGTCACAAGCACTTTAAAAGGCAATTTAATATAAAAATACAATAGAAAACAAAATGCTGAATAAGAGTACAGTATGATAATGTTACATGATGCACGAAAAACGAAATGCGAATATACTGTCCTCACCAGGACGCTACGGCTCGGTCCTGGCTATACAGCCAGCTAAACTCCCAAATGACGATGCTGGACGTCCGTATAATTTGCTGACTTTATTTTGGCCATCATTATGACACCATTTGAAGAGAAAAACTAAAATTAGAAATAATACAACTTCATTTCATCCTCGATACCAAAAAGGTTGGCATCAACGTAAATAAATGATAATTAGCGGCTATTACAGCAATGACACAAACGGTTAGCATGCGTTTGCTAGCATTAGCACATCGTTCAAACAACCACACAACTGGCTCTAAGTGTCCGATCGCGGGTGGAAAACTCACAACTACAACAGAAAATCTGATGCACACAGGCGTTGCCACTGTAGAGATATTTCACAAGCATAAACAATGAACGTAGGTTTGCAGTCGTGTTTCTTCCTCTCACTCTCGCTCTCTCTCTCTCTCTCTCTCGCCCACTCGCTCAGACGCTTCGTAGCTGTCCATCTTCTTCTGGCGTGTGAGCGCTTTTCGTCGTGTAAACAAGTGCGAGTGCGCCCCCACTTGGGCGTGAAAGCGCCACAAGCTAAAACCATGCTTTTCAATATAAAAAAGTTAATAATACAATTGAACACACATTGCCAAAGGCAGAACGCGAACGTGGCCATAGCTATTATGAGTTATGCAGATAAGCATAAAGAACATAACAACTTTACCAAACCATCAGTGTCACTCCAAAAAACCATAATAAAATGTGAAATGATATCATAATGTGTTAATAATTTCACACATAAATTGCTCCTGAGTATAAGTCGCACCCCCAGCCAAACTAAGAAAAAAGCTGCGACTTATAGTCCACAAAATACGGTACTATGGGATGAGTCGTGTGATGTGATCGATACTGAACACCCATCGCTTTTATGCAGGTATGCTATGTTTGTTGCCCAGATAAGGGGCACATTGTGCACATTCTATTTTGTTGTTGCTTTCAAACCTTCAAAATACAAATTATATTAAAATTCAGATTTCTTTATTGCATTTCTTTAATTTTGTCAAAGCAATTAAACATAAGTCATTAATATTGTAATGCAGTTAAACTTGAGGCAGTATCAGACAACAACAAGTAGTCGTGTGGTGCATCATTCTCTATAGAATTCACTGCAAGAAAAAAACAAAAACATTTAATCATGAAGGCTCATTACTGTATGTATTTATAGCCCACAGTCATTTAGATAGTAGGTTAATGTAGCTCATATAAATACATACAACATGTGTTGCCTTCATTGTAATGCTTATATAAAGCTTTTACGGTAGTTTTTTGTGGCTCTAGACATATTTGTTTTTTGTTATATTGGCTCTTTCAACATTTTAGGTTGTCGACCCCTGCCTTAGGCAGAGGGTTCACTTACTTATTCCCCCCCCCCCCCCCCTTCTGTCATTGTTTGCATGCTATCCTCATTAAAATATGAAAACCTGTAAATATTTGGGTGGTTTTAGTGAACGCAGACACTGTTCACTGTTCACCATCAAATGTGATCAGATCACATTTGATGGTGATTTTATGCAGAAATGTGAGAAATTTCAAAAGGTTCACTTTTTCATACCACTGTAAATGCCCAAAACCAAGCCCCCCCCACCCCCCAAAATTCAGACCTAAATCGTTCATAAAAACATGTAACAAATACATGCTACAATTACATTATGGCACAATAAACATGAAATCAGAGTTGTAAATAATGTAAAAACCCAAGAATAAAGAATAAAAGTTAATACACTCATGTAAAGTCATCGGAACACGAGGCCTCGTAGCCAATTGGATGCTAGACAATAGCCAATGGTAGAGCAGCTCTGGGAGCTGCGAGTACCAGCCATGCTGTACTTTTGCCTTTCCTATCCTGAAATTTCTTTCGTCAAAAGAGGCAATATTTTCCCGTTGAGGCGTGTCTTAACCTGAAAATTCTGTATGTAGACACGTTCGTAGGTAGAGGTATTATTGTGTGTATATAAAAGAAAAGATATATTTGTACATGTACTGTATACATGCATATATCTTTATTTTTAAATAAAATACTCTATTTCTGTATTTTTGGAATTTAAAAAAATTCGCGTGGGGAAAGAGGGCGCGAATTAGCGAGGGATCACTGTCCTTTTTTATATTAGCCTGAGGGCGCTTTCACACGAGCACTAGCACTGTTTGGTCCTTTTTAAACAGACCAGAGTTCTTTTTCTCAGCTAGTTTGCTACGTTTTGTAAATGTGAACGTGCACCTGAACTGTCATACATACAAACTTTGGTCCGTTCAAAAATCATGGGTCTCAGTCCTCTTTAAGCACCCCCTACTTCGCTTGTGAATGCAACCAGAGCCAGGTGCACTTATGCTACATTACGTGCAGTTTTCCAGCAGGAATGGGGCCCAGTTCTAAAATTGTCCAATCAATGAGTGCGCCTTTCGCCCACGTGATACTAAGAAAGTTCGGTGGGCACAGTGTGAATACTGAACCTTTGAACAAGTCATTTGCAAGTGTTGCAGCTGGACCTTGGTCCTCTTGGTCTAATGTGAAAGTGTCCTTAATGTCCTTTTATTTAAATGTGGTGCACTTTATGCTGAAGCTTTAAATCTTGTTGTACCCTGAATAATGATGATAAAGGATTTCTATTCTAATCTATTCTATTCTAGTTGCACATTTATATTGTTCTACCCATTGACACTTGACCTTTTTGGTCATGTGCTTTAAAACATGAGCATAAAGCTGATAAAATTGACATCTTCAATTTCAGCCTCAAAGAATGAACAAAATTAGAGGTTCAGCTAAATGAGATGTATTTTTTATGTAACAGGAATACAAGTAGAGTATTTGCAATTTGAGACACACTAGTTTTTCTGCTTCAATTCAATTGCAGTATATTAACAAATGCCACGCTTCAAGAATCACTTTTTTTATATATATAGAAAGAAATAAGAAAAAGCAAGAGAATTTTTTCGTTCTTCAATGATGATCTGACAATCTTTCTTAGTTTTAGATGACACCAATGTATTTCACAGTGGTTAAGATTTGCAAGGCAACAATCAGTGGCATTTTTTTGAGGCGTGTTCGCATGTGAATAAATTTTAAAAAGTGAAAACAAAAACGACTATTAATACAAAAATTAGAAATGAGATTAACAATCAAAAAACTAAACATGGAAATAAATACATATTTTTAAAAAAGAACTAGTACAAACATAAAAATATGAATTAAGGTTGAAAAATTAAAAATAAATACAAAAATAAATGTGGAAATAATTACAAAATACTGTACATGTATATAAATTAAATACCAATCACTAAATAACAGCACTTTGCTTGTATTTTCGTCAGTGAACATGCCCAAGACAAAACTGATTCAAAGACTTTTTTTTTTTTTTTTTTCGCATTTATAGTCGTTTTTATTTTAAAATGTATTTATTTATTCATTCATTCATTTATTTTTAATTTTGACAGCTTTGGTCCTCCATACGCTTGTGCCTCAAATAGATTTCAGTCGATTGCAGTACTTGCAGAAACAGAACAGCTTCTGTTGCCTTGTTGTATTTCGGATTCCCGACGACACTTGAAAGCAACACGCCCCGAACTGAGTCAGGGTTGAAATAAATACCGGGCAAAATAACACATTGATTGACAATGTGATCCAAGTTGCTCATTTCTTTAGGTGCGTGTGGCCAAATATCATCGCGTTAACGAACACGAATTTCAATCAGTGTTTCTTTATCTCTTCACTCAAACGATGCTACTTGTGTCGCCTCGGAGAAAAACTGGATTTTCACGCCATGGACTGCTGCGCAACAAAACCATTTATACCCGACCCGCTACATCTCAAGCGGTGTTATGATTAAAACATCCACGAATGATGACTGCTTACATGAACGCGGGATGGTGAAATTGCAAAAGGACACCGCATGGCAATCGAGTCCGTTTACTTACGTATCGTTACAGAAGCAGTGGAAGTGGTGGATCTGTTTGTGCTCGATGTGCTGAGGAAGGGTCGACATGACTTGTGTATGACATCAGCAATGGGTGCTGATGTGAGTGAAACTCCCCCTACCCTCTCAGAGAGAAGGGGAGGGGACCCTGAGGGAGAGGCTTTTCAAAACGGATTTTAATTTAGGTTACGTTTTTGTTAAGCCTCCGACTAAATACTTGACATTACATTATTTAATAAGTCAAAAAAAATCATTTTTTTTTACAGGATGGCTTTTCATTTTTTTTTAAAAATTCAAATATCAAAATGAAAACTTAGATATTTGTTTGTCAGTAGTCATTTTTTCAGACTTCATATAGGGTAGGTGAAAATAGGGCTGCAGCTATCGATTATTTTAGTAGTCGATTAATCGATGAGCTAGTTAGTTTGAATAATCGAGTAATCGGATAAGGAATATAAAAATACCCAAGCAGAGCCTCAAATGGAATGAAAAATAAATAAATGAGTCTTTAAGTACAACAAAAGAACAATTGGCTAACTTACATAGTAAAAGTTGGTCTTAACAGGGAGCAGCTTGATTCAGCAATGTGAAATGAGTTATGTCATATTCACTGTTGCCACTAGAGGGCAGTGTATCCACCCAAATCAATAAAACTAAATGCAAACACTTTCAAAATAAAACATTACAACGCCACTTTAATTAAACGAATACTCGAAGCAGCAAAATTTAATTCCAATCTTTTTTCTAATCGAATTACTCGAGTTGATCGATTAATCGTTGCAGCACTAGGTGAAAATATTAAGACACAGTGTTCTAGACACTGCTGGACAAAAGTATTGGCACCCTTGCAATTCTGTCAGATAATGCTCAGTTTTTCCCAGGAAATGATTGCAATTAAGAATGTGTTGGTAGTAATATCTGCCTTTATTTATTTTGCTTGCAATGAAAAAAAAAACGAAAGAGAATGGGGAAAAAAAAATAATCATTATCATTTTACACAAAACTCCTGTTCCTCCTACTTACCTGTGACGCATAACAGGTGGTGGCAATAACTAAATCACACTTGCAGCCAGTTAAAATGGATTAAAGTTAACTCAACCTCTGTCCCGTGTGCTTATGTGTACCACATTGAGCATGGAGAAAAAAAAGAAGACCAAAGAACTGTCTGAGGACTTGAGAAGCAAAATTGTGAGGAAGCATGGGCAATCTCAAGGCTACAGGTCCATCTCCAAAGACCTGAATGTTCCTGTGTCTACCGTGCGCAGTGTCATCAATAAGTGTAAAGTCCGTGGCACTGTGGCTAACCTCCCTAGATGTGCACAGAAAACAAAAATTGACGAGAGATTTCAACAAAAGATCGTGCGGATGGTGGATAAAGAACCTCGACTAACATCCAGACAAGTTCAAGCTGTCCTGCAGTCCAAGGGTACAATAGTGTCAACCCGTACTATCCGTTGGCGCCTGAATGAAAAGGGACTCTATGGTAGGATACTCAGGAAGACCCCTCTTCTAAACCAGACACATACGTAAAAAAGCCAGGCTGGAGTTTGCCAAAACTTACCTGAGAAAGCTAAAAAAGTTTTGGAAGAATGTTCTCTGGTCAGATGAAACAAAAGTATAGCTTTTTGGGAAAAGGCATCAACATAGAGTTTACAGGGGAAAAAAACGAGGCCTTCAAAGAAAAGAACACAGTCCCCACAGTCAAATATGGCGGAGGTTCCCTGATGTTTTGGGGTTATGTTTCTGCCTATGGCACTGGACTGCTTGACCGTGTGCATGGCATTATGAAGTCTGAAAACTACCAACAAATTTCGCAGCGTAATGTTGGAGAAAGCTGGGTCTCCCTCAGAAGTCATGGGTCTTCCAGATGGACAATGACCCAAAACACACCTCAAAAAGCACTAGAAAATGGTTTGAGAGAAAGCACTGGAGACTTCTAAAGTGGCCAGCAATGAGTTCAGACCTGAATACCATAGAACACATGTGGAGAGATCTGAAAATGGCCGTTTGGAGAAGGCACCCTTCAAATCTCAGAGACCTGGAGCAGTTGGCCACACAAAAATGGTGTAAAATACCAGCAGAGCATTGTGAGAAAATCATTGATGGATACCGGAAGCGGTTGTTCAGTTATTTTTTTCTAAAGGTTGTGTTACCAAGTATTAGGCTTAGGGTGCCAATACTTTTGTCTGGCCCATTTTTGGAGTTTTGTGTAAAATGATGATGATTTTTTTTTCCATTTTCTTTGTTGTTTTTGCATGCATGCAAAATAAATGAAGATATTACTACCAAAGCATTTGTAATTGCAATCATTTTCTGGGAGAAATTGAGCATTATCTGACAGAATTGCAGGTGTGCCAATACTATTGGCCAGCACTGTATAGCCTACTTACACACATTATTATAACACAGTGGTTCTTAATCAGAGTTGGGTAGTAACGCGTTACATGTACTTGAGTAACAGTAAAAAGAAAAAAGTACTTCTTAAAGTAGTTTTCCCACACAATAATGTTTACTTCTACTTGAATAGATTTTTGAAGAAGTAAAACTCTTATTCCACTATACTTTGATCTACACTGGAGTAGTTTATTCCAGGGGTTTTCAACCCAGTCCTCAAGGCACACTGTGGGTCCTGGTTTTTGTTCCAGCCGATCCAGCAGAGACAGTTGAACCAATGAGGCTTCTGCTAAAACAAGCCACACCTGACTGCAATCAACTGATTGCACTTGTAAAACACCAGATTGGGGAAAAAGTGTTGTCATCTTGTTTGGTAAGAATGAAATCCTGCACCCACAGTGTGCCTTAGTGGAATAGGTTGGGGACCCCTGGTTTATTCTACATATTGACTTTATTTTTGGCAGATATGCCGACAGTAGCGCTATCTGTTTTACCAATGAGATGTCTCAACAATAAACACATGCCTCCATTATACCATTCAGAGGTAACAGTGTTTTTTCTCCACTAGAGGGCACTTAAGCTCTTAGGACAGGTAAGTGTTCTGGTCTAAAATTGATGATTTTTGTGTCATCTTTTTGGCATAATACAGTCATGTAATAGGCTCAGCAACTCAGCAGGGATCCCCAACCATTGAGCCAGGGACCAGTACCAGTCCGTGGCGTATTTGCTACCGGGCCGCAGAGAATTAATGAATAATTTGTTAACGACCGCAATCTGGCCCGTACCACTTGACTAATCTGAGTAGAGATTGGCGTATGTCGCCCTCTAATTTAGCTGCTGCTGGCTGTGTGCTGCGATCAGCGACTTCTTTGGGAAGCTTTTTTACGGGAAAATGGCAGCCTGCTGTGCCAGAAGAGGAGCCTACAACCAAGTCCATTCTGCATAATATGTGGCTAAAAACTAGCAAACAAGGCAACAAAAGCGAGTGCACTGAGAGCATCATACCTTTTGTACTCCGTACTGCTAAAGCCAAGAAACCTTTCACGATTGGAGAATGCCTGCGACAAGGGATATTTGCCGTCAAGTTTTAGGAGAGGCCGCTGTTAAAAAAGATTAATTCGCCGTATGGTGAGTTACATTTTCCCTGCCCTTAATGTTCGTTTTTAGACCTGTCGTGTTATTTTATATGTACTGTCATTTTCTGCCACACATTGCCGGTCAGTTAAAAAATATATTTTAAAAAATATATATACATATATATATATATATATAAATATGGCCCATATCACACCGGTACGTGGTGCAAAAAAAGTTGGGTACCATAGGGCTATAGCACAGGACAGTAACAGTTCATATAGACAAACTTGTTCTGAGAAAACATACACCATTATTTATTTATTTATTTTTAATACAGACAACGTAAGCAGTTACTCACAATGTTACTCAATAATTGAGTATTCTTTTGAACGAATACTTTTATCCTTGTACTTGAGTAATTTTTTGGATGACTACTTTTGCTTTGACTTGAGTAATATTTAGAAGTAACGCTACTCTTACTTGAGTAATTTTTTTGTTACTCTACCCACCTTTGTCCTTATACTGGGTTCGATCGGGGGGTTCTACTACTACTCTTTCCCATAGCTTAATTGTGCGGCTCATCAGCTTTATTCCTCTGTAGTTGCCATAACGCTGCACATCTCCCTTGTTCTTAAAAATGGGCACCAGCACACTTCTGCTCCATTCCTCAGGCATCTTCCCACTATCTAAGATCCTGTTGAACAACGCAGTAAGAAATTCTACTGCTACCTTTCCTAGACACTTCCATACCTCTATTATCCAGGCCTAGAGCCTGAGGCAGCATTGAGTCACCTCTGGAACACGTTACCTGAAGCTCTGAAGTGTGCTCAAACCGCTCCTTGAAATCAGTGCCCCCCAAAAAGTTACTGTTTACCACTGTGTATTCATAACTAGATGTCTACAATATGGGATTTTGAAATGCTGATACTGATATCTACAAACATTTTCAGCCGATTGTCCAAAGCCGATTTTGTAAGCAGATATTCGAGGCCAATATACTTTTTTTTTTAAAAGCACGTAGATTATGAAAGGCATTTTTTTAATTGCCTCAACAGCTTCAAATTTACAGGGATGACCTGAGGATTAATTTGGTCTCGTGCTACCAAAGCACTTCTTTTTATGAATATAGACCCCATTTACCAACGTCACACAATCACGTGATCGCTGTATTGTGCCGCCATATTGTCCGTCATTGTGTGTCCGTATTGTCAATGATCGTAGTTCTAAAGGTAGATTCACTTGCAAATTATGGAAGGCCCGGTGCTTTCAGACGCTGTAAACTCATTGGATGAGTTGCATAAAAGCCGTTATTTGAAAAAGCTTCGGTCGATCCAGTCGCCAGATCCATATTTGATGCCCAAACCGATGTTTCCTCCCGTCCAGTCCCGTCCCGTGCGTCAGAGCTCGTCCTGAGACCACAAAATTTCCAATCATACTCCAGTTTATGTAACGATAACGAGTCGGGTACCCAAAATCGGCACCGGCCCGAATGTAAACCGACATTTGGTCAGCTGAGCGTCACCGTTGTCAAGATTGTAAAATGAAACTTGATTGACAACGGGCCGGTGTGTGCAAAATGTCCCCCCTGACGGGAGCGCTTATTTATAACGCTTTATTGACGTGAAAACATCAAATGTTTTCATGGATGCATTACAGTAATGGATTTACGACTGTAAGATAAGTTTTAAATAATTAAATTACACAAAATATTAGTTCTGTATTTTAGTAATAAATCGTGGACTGGGCCACATAACCATCTTTGAACAGAAATGTATTAGTCTAGAGTTAGGTTTTCACGACCATATCCCAATGACAATCACACAGGTATGACATTTATTAGTTCAAGCAGAGTAAAATAATACATATTCACGGTACAAGAAAGTCGTTTCCGTGTGGGCGCTCCCGTCAGGGGGGACATTTCACGCAGGGCGGCTATTTTTCGGCACAACACCTGTTGTTGCACTCACCTTCTTGCTGCGCAACCGTGGTGACGAGCTTCGTAGTCTCCGTCTGATGATGTCTGCAATCGGCATCATATTGATGTTTTCACCGCTGTCTGACGGCTGTCGACACAAACGCATCATGGACCGAGATAAACAAACCGTGCTGCTTTCGAAATTTGCCCTTTTAACAATGGGCACACAGCAACTACTAAAATGACCGTTTATCTTCTCTGTTACTGCAACCAACCGCTACACATACCTTCACCATTTTGATTAATCAATGTTAACGATTGTAAGGAAGGTTTTTGGGTTCGTTCACTAGGCGGTGATTCCTTAGACAAGCAGAAAAACACGCAGTAAAAGGAGGAATGTACGTAGCAGTAATATGTAAACACGATGAGGTGACGGACAATATGGCGGCACCAGTCAGGGGGGCGGAGTTGTGACGTCACGTGATTGGGGTCTATACACACTCAGCGATAACAGTATGGTGTTATGGTGTTATACTTATATAGCGCTTTTCCACCTTTCAAGGCGTTGTACATTATTTTCAAATAATTAAACCCACCAGGATGCCACGACTAGATGTAAACAAGTGAGTTCAAGAGGGCGCTCGCCTTGCCAAAGCTAATGCTAACGCCAATGCTACGCTAATGCTACGAGTTACTTTATAGTGTAAGGATCACTCAGTAAACACCTTAAAATGCTAAAGCAAAATTGCATATTCTCTAATACAATATAAAAAAAATCTTACAATATTCACAAAACAGGCAAACTTGAAGCTTGCTGTAGAAGCATGCCTTCAAGCTGCTTCAGGGTCCTTCTGAGGTCCTAGCGTCAGTCAGTGGCGGCTACAGTTGCCCACACAGATGCCTGATCAAAATCCATTTTTATCAGCTATTTTTTGTGTTTTGTTAATCATATCGATATATCGGCCCGATACATGAGCCGGACGATCTATCTGTCGACCTCCATTTATAAATGCCCATACACTTTTGCTTTTCCTTATTTTTTTGTTTTATTTCTATTTCTTGTTTTAATTGTTTTTTTTTTTAATAGTCTGGAAGATTACTGTATTTTCTGCACTATAAGACACACCTAAAATCTTTCAATTTTCCCAAAAGCCGTCAGTGCGCCTTATAATCCGATGTTCATTAAACAGGGTGGGGCAGAGCAACTTGCTTATTTAAATTTGGTGCCCTGAAGCGATGGTTGCTCTGAGGATGGTAGGGATGGACTTATAATAGAGGGTGGGGCTTAAAGTTTGGTTCTGAATGTGCATTATTTATTTTGTGTTTATTTTTCAGGAATCCCAGTGAGCATCATGGAGCGGACGAAGTTGGAACATGCTTTCGCTGTTGAGGCATTTTTTTTCAAGCAGTCACATCAAACGTCGCAACGCAACATGCATTCCCTAAACATTTCAATTTTGCCCCTTCAGGGAAACGGGTGATGTAAAGCAAAAGAAACCTGGCCTCCTATGAACAGCAAGGTCACCCCAAAAGACAATCTGTTTTGGGATCTGTCCGACGATCTGGCCACAAACACGCATTTGCTCTTGGGTTGTCTGTAAATAAGCAAAACATGCGCTATTGAACTCCTGAAAACCCAAGAGAACTTCATCAACGTCCTTTACACGCACTACATGTAAGTGTTTGGTGTGCACTATCGTGAGTTGGCAAATTTTGGCCCATGATTTTTAGAAAGAAGACTAACAGGCAGTATCAGTGACACCTGACCGTTATGTCAACATGAGTGTTTCCTGCCAACACTGAATCAGATGGGTGTGGATCAGGGGGCAATATTGAGATGTATACGGAATACACGATGCTATGCGAGACGATTGAGACGCCTGTAAAAAATGCCTCAACAGCGAAAGCGCATTCCAACTTCGTCCACTCCGCTCACTGGGTTTCCTGAAATATAAACACAAAATAAATGATGCATATTCAGAACTTTAAGCCCCACCCTCTATAATAAGTCCATCCCTACCATCCTCAGAGCAACCATCGCTTCAGGGTGCCAAATTTAAATAAGTAAGTTGCTCTGCCCCACCCTGTATATGGACCAATATTGGTTAATCATGGCATGACATTCCCTTTAGCGCAGCTCTTCTCCTTTAATAAACCTGAATCAAATGATCAGCTCATCAGCAAGCTCTGCAGTTGCCTGATAACAATCCTGATAATTTGATTCAGGTGTGTTGGAGGAGGGAGACATGGAAAACAAGCTGGATTGCGGCTCTCGAGGTCCAGGGTTGGCCAACCCTGGTCTAGTGCATGCATAACACGATCACTACTACTACTGCTACTACTACTACTACTACTACTACTACTACTACTACTACTACCAATGTGCCTTATAATGCGGTGCGCCCTGTATAAGAAATAGGCCATTTACTGAAGGTGCGCCTTATACTTCGATGCACCTTAATGTGCGGATAATACGTTAATGTGATTTTTATCATTATATTTGCGTTTTTAGATTTTTTTGTGAAGTAAAGCACTTTGAATATCCCTGTTTGAATTGTACTATACACATAAATTTGCTTTGCCTTAAATTTATTTTTACTGATATAATGTGCAGAGACAAATAACAGTACAGTTAACATTCAAAATGTATACTGTATAATAATGTTTTACTGTGTACTGACCACATAAGGCACAAGGTGTACAATTATTGTAAACAATACAACTACATACTTGGGAAACACAGGTGTTACAATAAAAGCAATTTCAGAGAGAATCATATATTTGCTTTATACAAGAGGAATTTCCTTATATGGATCAATTGTTTGATTCCGGTTAAAAGAAGTTTAGATCACCACCTCTGGTGGAACCATTGAACGTTTAGGATGGCATGCACAACTATAACGGATACTAGCCAGTTTGAGGGCCAGGAAATTTATAAGGCACTTGCGCACCACCTAGTGGCGCCATTGTCTTTAACCTAATCATTAAGAATCCTCTCCCTGATTTTCTTCACCCAAGGAGCCTCGGGGTCAAGGCACACCACCTGGCCGGTGACTTTAAGGGTAGCACTGTATGCAAGAAACAGAATGCCTTTAGAACAAGCAGACTTGGTAGGACAATGAACCTCTTTTAAAAAGATCATTATCAGCGTCAGAACAGGGTAAACGTTCTCACATGATCTCTGTCTCCTGGCAATGGGAGTTGGCAGGGATCAGCTCCACCTTTTCGATGTGGCGGCCAATGGGCCTGCTCTCTGTCTGGTTGCAACGGCAGAGCAGCTCAACTGCTAAGCTTTTGGGAAGCATTGCTGCAAGGAAACACGAGATAATGTGTTTTAATATGACCATTGAGAAGCCTTCAGCAAGTTAAAAATGCAATATCAATTCATTGAGCTTACCTTCATTGACGGTCAGCAGGACCACCATAGCATTGATGATCACTTTTCTCATCATTTTGTTGTCGCAAATTTTACTATAGCTCAAACTTCCAAAAGAAGTTAACGTTGAAAAGGTCACTGAGACAAGGCAGTTTGTCTACTTGTCGTCCTTCTTTCTGCTTTTCTCTTTTATTTTCAGCTCGGCTGTTTAAATGTAGTACCGAAGAGAAGAGCTTCTCCTTTTATAGAGAAACATACAAGCCAGTTTGCATGCAGATGTTTCGCAATTTCAGATCGTTGGCAATCGAGTGGGAGTATTTCAAAACATGGCGAGCGTGATTTAGGTTGTTTGAAGTCTGAGGCACACTAATGAATCAGCTCTTTTCATTTAGTTATCACACATCAGTTAGTAAAAACAGTGAAATTTAGCTAAACAAGAGCATACTTTCCTTTAATCACATGATTATACAGTGCTATACAAAGTTAGGAAAATTAGATGGACATGTCTCAATTTGCTTGCATGTCATCAACAACAATGTGATGGATACCTCTGCCACCACTTTTCATTGTTAGTATTGCTTAAATTTATATCAACTAATCATTAAGTTATGTAATATTTTGAGGTCACATGAAAACATTATTTGGCCAATGCAACACACTTTAGTTAATATTTGTCGGAATATTTACTCTTCTTGCTTTGACACTTAAAAAGTTCACTCCAGGTAAAAGAGGAAATGTCTCCATCATTTTGGATGTGGGTTCAAATCCAGTCATGATCCTGCCCCTATTTTTGTCTAATATTTACTGTTAATGCTCTGTATAATATTACAGACAGGAACCAGCTCGCTATAGACAAGTTTCCTGAGTGAAGTATGGGGGCGCCATCTTGGACAATGTCTGCCTCGAACTTCCGGTTCAGAAAAAACTGAAAATGAATTACGGTTGAAGTAAAGCATTGTGTTGACAAAGTTAAAACTGCAAAATTAAAGCAGAGGAACTCATGGATTCAGCACGACCTAGATGAGACGTACTGTGGATGAGATTGTATGATTGTTCTTATCACTTCGTTGAGCATTCGTGGAAGAAATTATATAATCGTGTGTTGACGTAAAGTATAGATTGATACGCCGGCCACTTGAGTGAGCAAAATAAGGTGAAATTACAATTTATATTACATTTACCGAATGCAGAAGGGCTGACACGGATTTTGTTGTTACAAGGAAATACTACAAGGTATGTATTGTACATATAAACAGAAATAATATGTCATTCTTTTTTATTGAAGATATTGATCGCAATAAAACATGTGGACAACATGATTCCATTTCTTGTTTTATTTTAAAAATCGTTGCATGTGCAAAACATGTCAATAAATCACAATTCCATCCACCGGCCTTCAGGGATGGAATGAGGGGAAGTGCCACTGCACCCAAAGCCAACCCCCATACCCGCTTGCCCACCCGGCCCCAAGAGCCACCGCCACAGCCCCCCGACCGACTGGATCCCCACCCAGAGCAGGCGATACCTGGCCGACCCACCAGCGACCTGCGTCGGAGCACAGGGAGGATACCCAGGCAGAAAAGAGAGGGGAAGGCGGAAGCAGGAGAGCACCCAGAAGCCGCCACAGGGCGGCGCGGGATGGGAAATGAGACCCCCCCGACCCTGCGGCTGGCAGCCCAGGCAGAGAGGAGGCCACGTCCTGGGAGCACTCACTTTAGTAATCTGTAGCCACAATTTACTAAACTGTACCTACTGCATCATTCAGTAATCTGTACACACAATCTAGTCATCTGTACCCACAGATTAGTCAACTGCGGGTACAGTTTATTAATGACCTGAATACAATTTGGTTTGCTGTAGACGCCAAAAGCCAACAGACCAAACAAGCTACCAGCTGCACATGGATTGCGCTTGACCAGTGTTGTTTTCATCAACAATGACAACGATGAAAATATTTTGTCAACGAACACTTTTATCATGGCGATGACAAGACGATAACAAGCTAAAAACGTTTTTTGGAGACTAAAACATGCATGCCGGTTTTTGTCTGACGAGATGTGAACAAGGCGAAAATGCACTATAGTTTCCGTCACATGATTATAATGTGTGACATTTCATGTGTAGTTAGCCTGCATCTTAACAGTGTTTGGTTGTGTCATTTGTGATATGCTGTGACACCCTCCTTCCCGACACACCAGTATGTTGTCCCCAGTCTCCAAGGCTTGCAAAGATGGTAAGATTTGTTTTCTTGGCGAAAGGGAACATGCAGTGTTGCTTTAAAGTGGGTATGACCCCAAAAAGCATGTTTATTTCAAATTTCATGCGGTGTTTTATGCTCTTGAATGAAATGGACTGCTTGGATGTGTGTGGAAGCGATCGTTTTATATTAGGGGTGTCAAACGATTAAAATTTTTAATCGAGTTAATTACAGCTTAAAAATTAATTAATCGCAATTAATCGCAATTCAAACCATCTATAAAATATGCCATATTTTTCTGTAAATTATTGTTGGAATGGAAAGATAAGACACAAGATGGATATATACATTCAACATACGGTACATAAGTACTGTATTTCTTTATTATAACAATAAATCAACAAGATGGCATTACCATTATTAACATTCTGTTAAAGCGATCCATGGATAGAAAGACTTGTAGTTCATAAAAGACAAGTTATAGAAACTTTATATCAAAACCCCTCTTCATGTTTTGGTTTCAGTAAAATTTGTAAAATTTTCAATCAAAAAATAAACTAGTAGCCCGCCATTGTTGATGTCAGTAATTACTTACACAATGCTCATGGGTGCTGAAGCAAAAGCAAAATCAGTCGCACCCAAGCGCCAGCAGAGGGCGGCAAAACTCCGAAAAACACAACAAGTACACCTTTCGCTGTGCTCTCATTTTAATCTGTTTGAGCGGGGCATTTGTGCGTTAATTGCGTCAAATATTTTAACGAGATCAATTTTTAAAATTAATTACCGCTCGTTAACGCGATAATTTTGACAGCCCTATTTTATATATAATTTTTTTTAATCCAGCACCTTGAAAATGAGTGACTTCCGGCTCCAGTATCGGGTTTGGGACGAATGCAAATGTGACGTCACCCAGCTCAGCATTTCACAGTACAGCATTGCTTTATAGAATGCAGATGGACTGCGAATTCATCTGATTTTGCGGATTAATTCGTTTATTTTTCGCATCACGCCAGCCAATGTGCTGCAGGGTTTTGTTGCTGCACAAGGGAGAGGCGTGTGAGCCTTTCTGAGTTTCAGAAAGTTCCCTTTCACCCCAAGATCGGCCAAAACAAGTGTGCGACAACTGTGGGACCATTGGAATTATGAGGAAATGAGTAAACATAATGTTTTGTGTTATGTCAAATACTGGGATCATGGCACACGTTTTAATACGGAGGTGGCTTGCATTTTGTGGCTGATTGTCCACCGAAAATGCCACTCAGCCGATGACCGGTGGCTTTTCACATATCCCCCTGCTGGGAGAGCGCTATACTCGGCTTATTGCCCTCTTCTTGTCGGTGTTTCGTCAAATTTTCCACCCGATCAGAAATTGCAACTCTGTGTTAAAAAAGGCCGCAAATACAGCGATTATAAAGTAAACAATACAAAGTTTCTTTAAATAAATGACTATATACTTATGTTTGATCACAGACGGACATGTAGAATAGATCCCCTCAGACACATCCTGCCATGTGTGTTTGTGTTCGCCGTGTACTTCAGCATTAATTTAGGCCATATTCGTGTTGTGCATGTGGCAGCCGTCACCCAGTTTGTCTAGGGGTAATTCTGCAGCTGCTTCGCCAGCAAACATGCTCTCCTGCCTGCAGCAGGGGACGAGCTGTAACTTGCATGCCGTCGGGCGCGTTGCCAATCGGCGAAGACAATCGACAACCCCGCCGCTGTGTGACATGATCCCGAGTAGATTTGAGTGATTTTTCATATACTTTGAAACATCCCTCGGCATGTCGTTTAGCTGTCACTCCCCCTGGTTTGTTTACGCTCTCTGAAGCCGGGGCAGAGAAATGACAAAAGCCTAACTAATTCCGGTGGCATAAAATATCGTCTGGGAGGTGCGACAGTAAAGGTGAAGTCGACAGTTTTGACCATTATTGAGTAATTTTGCCATGTCGTACTGAATAAATGCATTTTTAATATTTCATATGTCATTTAGCACAAGACTGGTTTTTGTCATGACCATACCATTTATTTAGCAATTGGGGAAAAATACTTCGATAAAAAGAATATCCTGTAAAAATATTGGAGTAGAGAGATTGAAAGAATGACATTTTGCTGTTCTCTTCATCGCATTTTTCTTGTTATGAATAATTCCCCCTCAATGGGCTGAAGTCTAAATCAGATGTAACGATTCTACTGCCGACATCATCCTCCTGTTTGGGACGCTAGAGCCCTATAATGGTAGGCGTGGCTAAACCGCAGATTAAAAGACTAATTTCTCGTCATCTGCGCTTTGCCAATTTGTTGTATATAGTCAAATCGTCTCAAAATATTATTCTAATTTACATAATAATGCTATTTAAGATTTTTTTTTATCCTGCCGTACGCACTTTAAAGGTCTGCGCTGAGTGATTATCACACACTAATTGTAACTCGAAGTGTTAGCATAGCGTTGGCGTTCGCAATAGACTAATGCTAACGGCAAACGTCCCCTTAAACTCTCGGACAACTGTTTTTATACATACAGTTTGCGGTGTCCAGGCGGGTATAATTAATTGTCATAACTTGAGTTAAGTTGTGTTACGTTTGTGCCCTAGTGTGTCTTGTCATGTGATTATCCATTGATTTTACCTGTTGTCGCCTGCTCCTTGTCTCTTGACAAATCCGCTGCCTCCTATATCAACCACCCCATGTCTGTATTTAAGTTCCCCATGTGCTGTCTGTTCTTGTTCAGTCATTGTCTATCCAAGCTTCTATTCTCGTGTCTGTTTCCATGCTCCCATTGTGCCTGCATCCAATTGTAAGTTTCATACCCAGTCTTTTGTTTGAATTTGGTTTGTACTTTGCTGTTTTGGACTTTTGTTTGTACTTTGTCACCGAAATTAAAACCTTTTGAGTTAATCACCATCCTGCCTTGCCTCCCGTGTTTTCCCTCCATTTGGGTCATCCTTGCCCTTTGCATCCTGACATTAATTGAAAATACTGTACTGTTTTCCTGCTGAGTGTGTATCATCACCAAGTTGGCATTGTACTTATAGATGCTACAATATGTGCTCGTCTGTCAATGTTCATTCGAAATACAGTAGTTTGAAACCATTTATTTCCGGAGAAATATGACTAACAAGTATTATCCTCCAAAAGACTAAGACAAAGACGAAAATTGAAAGGTCTGCCAAAAACAACACTGCCCTTGACAAACTAAATTGTTTTTAAAGCTAAATAATGCATGTTTTACTTTTAGTTGTATTGAGTTCATGTTGCCTACACTTATAGATTAGTCAAAATTTTCTTTTATCCCAGACAATAATTGGTTATTAAATCACCTGACATGTTTCGTCGAACATTGCCACCTTCGTCAGAGGGTCACTGTTGTTGGTGTGACACATCTTTGGATCAGGGAGGCCATTGAGAACCGCAAGCGGGACCCGAGGACTATCGGGGACGTGGGGGCGTGCATGGTCTCTACAACCTGGACCAGTATCCTGTAACAGTGAATGGTCAGCAGAGGGCGGGACTCGCCTGTCAATCTGACAAGTGAGTCACGCCTTCATCCATCAGCTGATAAAGACGCGTCACACCACCACCAGTGACCCTCTGAAGAAGGCGGAAGTGTTCGCCGAAACATGTCAGGTAATTAAATCGCCTACTATTGTCTGGGATAAAAGAAAATTTGGACTAATGCACATTTTCTTTGGTAGCTGTGAACACTGTCGCTTTCAGGGGTCATCAGTCATAATGTCATGTTTTCTACCCACAGTTTAGTCATCTGTGGGTACAGATGACTTAACCTGTGAATACTGTTTAGTAATCTATGGGTACAGATTAGCAAACTCCAGTTTACTACCCTGTGGGTACAGAGGAGTAATCCGTGGGTACTGATTAGCTCGGATTTTTTTTTTTTCTACACAGGCACCCGGGGGGCTTTCCATGGCTGCCATCTCTGTTTGTTGTTTTGTTTTATTTTTTTTGTATTTTCAGAAAACACTTGTGCATTTGAACCAATCAGAGCTAACTATCCATGCTAATCACAGTTCAATCTGTCGACTCATCATGGCAGATACACTGAGATGGACAAAGCTTCGTGGAATAAATAAATATCGGTGGAAACCGATTACTGGTATGTCCACAAAACACATATACACTGGTACGTCTACATACAAACTTAATTTCTTCCTGGGCTCGATTTGTAAGTTGAAATGGTCGTATGTCGAGCGCGATTTTCCCATAACAATACATTATAATTTGATTAATCCATTCAACAGCCCAAAAATATAGACTAAATCCTTAATAAATACTATAAGCGCCGCCTTTTTTCATTTTTCACCACCTGCACTCACCTCCTTGGGACCCATGTTGATTTAATAATAATAATATTTTTGAAGTAATGCTACTCTTACTTGAGTAATTTTTTTTGGGCTACTCTACCCACCTCTGGTCTCATGTCCCTCAGAACTGGAAGGGTTCTTGGATATCTCACTCCCCACCCACCCCTCAAATTAGTCAAAATTACAGTTTACAGTATTCATTTTAAACGCACTTTATTTTGAAATGCTTTATTCTCTTTTCATCAGAGTACTTTTGGTCGAATTTGGGGCTGGTGTAGTGTATCTCAGAAAGTGGAATGGTTCTTTGAATAGCTCAGATTTTGAAATATTAGTGTTTAAATCATGCGAAATGACAGTTGATAGTTGACAGTTTCAAAATACTTTAATTTTGAAATGCCACATCAGATTTTCATGAGAGTACTTCAGTTTAATCGGTTGTTGTCTTATTATTTTTAATTCATTTTTTAAACCAGGCAAAATGACTGCATAAATGAGCTTCTTAAAAAGTACTTTTGTTTTGAAATGCCACATCAGATTATCATGGGAGTGCTTTTGGTCTAGTCTTAGGATGAATGGAGGTAGGTTTGTGTCTTTGTTATTCAATCACAAAAAAGTGAATCAAAATATATATTTTCTATCAAAAAAAAGTCACTTCAATCAAAAAAATGTGTTTTGAATGCAAAAATTTGAAACTCAAAAAAAAAACTCTGGAAGAGTTCAAGTATCTTGGGGTCTTGTTCACGAGTGAGGGTAGGAGGGAGCGGGAGATTGACAGGCGGATTGGTGCAGCGTCTGCAGTAATGCGGACTCTGCAACGGTCCGTTGTGGTGAAGAAGGAGCTGAGCCAAAAGGTGAAGGTCTCGATTTACTGGTCGATCTACGTTCCTACCCTTACCTATGGTCACGAGCTGTGGGTCGTGACTGAAAGAACAAGATCCCGGATACAAGCGGCTGAAATGAGTTTCCTCCGCAGGCTGTCCGGCCTCTCCCTTAGAGATAGGGTGAGAAGACCGGTCATCCGGGAGGGGCTTGGTGCTACTCCTCCGCGTTGAGAGGAGCCAGTTGAGGTGGCTCGGGCATCTGGTTCGGATGCCTCCTGGACGCCTCCCTGGAGAGGTGTTCCGGGCATGTCCCACCGGCGGGGGGCCCCGGGGTCGACCCAGGACATGCTGGAGAGACTATGTTGATTGGCTGGCCTGGGAACGCCTTGGGATCCCGCCGGAGGAGCTGGCTGATTTGGCTGGGGAGAGGGAAGTCTGGGCTTCCCTGCTGAAGCTGCTGCCCCCGCGACCCGATCCCAGACGAAGCGGAAGATAATGGATGGATGGATGGATGGATGGATGGATGGATGGATGGATGGATGGATGGGAAAAAAGATGCATTTGAAAACTATTTTTCTTAGAATTTATTTTGGGGGGAATAAAGTCGTTTTTTTTGTTTCTGTTTTCTTATTGAAACAACTTTTTTCGATTGAACACTTAATTTTTATTCGAAAATGTTTTCTTTGATTGAAGAAATCGTTTTTGTGTTTGAGCCATATTATGGGTAGGACATTTGTGTATAAAGCATTCATTCAAAAAAAAAAAAAAAATTTCAATCAAATAAAAACTGAAAAAAATCATTTGCAATGAAAAATTGTGTTGAAACGCAAATTTTTGAGTCTCAAATATTTTTTCGCATTCCAAAACTTTCTGATTGAAATTGTTCTTTTTTTGATTGAAGTGATTTTTCTTTTGAAAATATGTTTTTGATTGAATAATAGACACAAGTGTCCTAGCCAAAATCTGGCCCAAACACAAAACAGTATTACTTCAATCAAAAAAGTTGTTTCAATCAAATAAAAATAGCATTTTTTGAGTGTCAAATTTATTTTTGCACTCCAACATTTTTTTTTGATTGAAGTGACTTTAAAAAAAAAAAAAAAAATATATATATATATATATATATATATATATACCGGTATATATATATATATATATATATATATATACCGGTATATATATATATATATATATATATATATATATATATATATATATATATATATATATATATATATATATATATATATATATATATATATATATGTGTATATATATATATATATATATATGTGTATATATATATATATATATATATATATATATATATATATATATATATATATATATGTATATATATATATTGAAACAACTTTTTTTGCAACTTTCTCTTTGATTCAATAATAAATACACGAATCTGCTTTCAATGGAATGGTCCCATAAGTGGAATGGTTCTTGAATATCTCACTTTTTTTAATCGTCAAAATGACAGCTAACATGACCAACTTTCAAAGTACTTTTATTTGCTCTGCGTGACAATACTGCACATTATCACTGTGGCGATACATCTCAAGAACTACACTCCCGACACAATTATCATGGTCTGCTTTGCGTTTTGTTCAGTCTTTAAAGCATGCTACACCTCCACCGATCATGAATGTACTGTTATTGCAACTATCGTCAGAGTTGATATTATGACAACACAGTGCAGCAATTTTCCATCCCGGTTGTTTGTAACCGGGCGAGAACGTTATGTAATGTAGACGTGACCCGGTCAGTCTTGTTTACGCTCGAACTACAGTACAACTGTGCGTTTCTTGGAACATTGAGTGGTTTAGGTGCCGCCCACCGCACTTTCTCATTGGCCGAGAGGCAGTAAACAATGTAATAAACGAGCACCTCGCCCGTACTGCTGCAGAATGTAAACTGGCGTTATCGTCGCTAAATTGAATTGCAGGAACGCTTATTTGTACATTTTTTAAAATGACAAGTAGAATTCGATTAGTACGATCCATGGTGAAGGCAGCAGCTGTGGTCAACGTTCCCAGACACGTTGAGCATTTCTCCAAATTTTCTCCATCTCCCCTTTCCATGAAGCAATTCTTGGATTTTGGTAAGTCAGAATAAGTCTTACTTCTTCTTGTTGCTGAGCAGCATCTAATATAATGGAATATAAAACTGTACATGACTGTATATTATATATATTGTGGCGGTATTTACATAATTCAGCTTCGGAACTACTTTTAGTGATATGGTTCCGGGGAGGAAGGTTTTGTTGGTGGGAAAAGCCGGATGTTTTTCAGTGTAGTTTTCCCGGGTCTACGCATGCAGTCCCGCGTGTGTCTTGTTTGACATGTAAGTGTCTTTTAAACGAAACCTCAACAAAAAAATCTTAAATACAGACAAAACAATTTTGGACTGCCTTTGAAACATATTTTTTCATGTTTCTACTGGCCCCTATAATTTGAATTTAAAAGACTATTTTTAAACTACACTTAGCCCAGAGATAATAGTTTTGAGTATTTAATACATTTTATTATTCTGTTCTTTATTCACAAACAACAGTTTGCAAAAAAAAAAAAAAAAAAAAAACTATATTTGCATTTTTCCAATCAGAAATAGATAATGCACTGAAATCAATAAGACTAATTAGCATTAAAAAGTTGTTTTTCCCTGAAGCACCTGGTTAAAATTTCTTTATTATTTTTATATGTTAAACTGTATATGGTTATTTATTTATTATGGTGTTTTATTTTGCAATGATAATTTAACGGTGTTGAATGCATCTGTATGTCTTTTCTTTTTTGGTCAATTGACTTGTTTTGTGAAGCAGATGTTTGTATACATGTAAGTTCTTATATATAGGCTATATACAATATATATATATATATATATATATATATATATATATATATATATATATATATATATATTAAATACAGACATGGGGTAGAAGCAGCTGATTGGTCAACACACAAAGACCAGGCCACAACAGGTGAAATCAATGGGCAATGACATGGACAAGACACACTAGAGCAGGGGTTTTCAACCCAGTCCTCAAGGCACACTGTGGGTCCTGGTTTTTGTTCCAGCCGATCCAGCAGAGACAGTTGAACCAATGAGGCTTCTGCTAAAACAAGCCACACCTGACTGCAATCAACTGATTGCACTTGTAAAACACCAGATTGGGGAAAAAGTGTTGTCATCTTGTTTGGTAAGAATGAAATCCTGCACCCACAGTGTGCCTTAGTGGAATAGGTTGGGAACCCCTGCACTAGAGCACAAACTTGACAGAACAAACTCAAAGTATGACATCACCATGGTGAATTCAGGATGAAATTGAAACTGTCCAAGCTGAGATGCTGCAGCAGTCAACGAGGATTCTCAACAGCAGATTTCATGAATGCGTTTTATTGTATTATCAAAAAGTTCCCGTTTTTTGGGGTCACCTTGTAAAACGTATCCCACTGTCTCTCCAACTGTTTGATGATTGAACACGGTTCACAGTTAATGAGCAAAAGTTACACTTATATTCTTGTACTCTCCAGGTTCAACAAATGCATGTGAGCGCACATCATTCGTCTTTCTCCGTCAAGAGCTACCTGTGCGTTTGTCTAACATAATGAAGGAAATCAACCTGCTGCCAGACAAACTATTGGCCACACCCTCTGTACAACTGGTCCAGAGCTGGTGAGTGAGCGTTATATTTGGACTCTGATTCATTCATTGTGTCTTAATACCTAATCCGTTTCCAAAAAGGGCAGTGATTTGTTTTTACTTGTAGGGCATGTTTTCACCGAGCTGGCAATTTATACTTTTCAATTACTGTGTTGATCTGCACATGTGGTTAATTCAGTAAAAACGTACTGAAAAACAATTAAATAAAGCAATTATATTTTCAAAACCAGAGAGCTTGAATTAGTTGCATAATTTCACACTTAATCATATTTCTTAACATGAAATGAAAATGATCATATCTCCTGTTTTCTGTGGTTTATTGTTGCCAAATAAAAACTGGGAGAGAGGTTGAAATCAGTGCCTTAGAGTAATGTTGACTCTGTCAAATAGTTTTATTTTTAGAGTAGTTTAAAGACGCAATATGATTGAACAGGCCGATGTAATCATAAGACTTCCGACTTCATGCTTGTTGTGGTCATATGACAATTTTATTGTTACGTCTGACTAGTATAATGTATTCATGTGATTATTGTTGCGACGTCTCATTTAGTGAAACTGGTAGAGACACTGTGCTGGCAAAAATAAAGTCAAATCTTCTACCGGTATGTAGAATAAATATTAGGGCTGTCAAACGATTAAAATTTTTAATCGAGTTAATTACAGCTTAAAAATTAATTAATCGTAATTAATCGCAATTCAAATCATCTATAAAATATGCCATATTTTTCTGTAAATTATTGTTGGAATGGAAAGATAAGACACAAGATGGATATATACATTCAACATATGGTACATAAGTACTGTATTTGTTTATTACAACAATAAATCAACAAAATGGCATTAACATTATTAACATTCTCTTAAAGCGATCCATGGATAGAAAGACGTGTAGTTCTTAAAAGATAAATGTTAGTACTAGTTACAGAAATTTTATATTAAAACCCCTCTTAATGTTTTCGTTGTAATAAAATTTTAATAAAATTTAAAAAAAAGCCCGCCACTGTTGATGTCAATAATTACACAATGCTCATGGGTGCTTAACTCCATAAAATCATTCGCACCCAAGCACAGGCAGAGGGTGACAAAACTCCAAAAAAACACACGTAACAAGTGGACATTGCACTCTGCTGTCATTTTAATCTATTTGAGCGGGGTATGTGCGGTAATTGCGTCAAATATTTTAAAGTGATTAATTTTAAAAATTAATTACCGCCCGTTAACGTGATAATTTTGACAGCCCTAATAAATATGAAAAATGTTCTGTCTCTATTGTGGACCAGTGTAAGTGAGAGTAACGTTTCTTCTTCACAATATACTGAAGTAAAAGTAAAAATGATGGTGTCCTAAAACTTCTCTTAGAAGTAACTTTTTTTATTCAAGAGGAAACATGCACATCCCCCATCTTATAATTGTTGGCTCAAAGAAGTTTTGACTCATTTTAAGCTAGAGAAGATGAGATTTTCACTCTCTGGTAGGGGAAGTATCTTCCACAAAACCTGGCAGCCCTTTAAGGACTACCCGAATCGACTCACAATCTCTCAAGAAAGTGACTAGAAGCCCTGCCGCCCCCCCCCCCCACTTCCCCTTTTATTTAGTCAAATTTAGTTAGTTTAGTTAACAATTAATTTAATTAATTAATTAATTTTTTTTCTTATTATAATATCAATGCTACCTATTGTGTTATCGAACTTTATGCGTTTTGTTTCTTGGTTGTTATTCTTTCATTTATTTATTTTTGGTTAAATTTATTTCCATTTATTTTTTTATTTTTTATTTTTGTGTGTGTGTGTGCGTGTGTGTGTGTGTGTGTGTGCGTCTCCCTGTGTTTTGTTTCGTTAGTGATGTAAATGTGGTCTGTGTAAAATAAATAAAGGACCTGTTTATGACACAGCCAATCACAACTTTGGAATTAAGACAAAGACTAAGCGTTTACCTTTCCGCTGTTCCCAAATGGACCATGAATTAAGATTATTCTGTTAGTTTCGTTTTGGCTGAGATTTATTGACTTCTGTTAAAAAACTCAAATAAAAAGATGTAAACAAAAGAAGTAACTTTTTCTGAAAAAGTTACTCAACTAAATGTAACAAAGTTAATATAATACATCACTGGCCACCTCTGCATAGCTGTACAGTATATTTAATGCCTCCACTATAAATAGAAGTCCAACAGATTCATTCACAGAGCAAAGTGGTGGGAGCACCAAGAGTGGATGAACTTTGTCCCAGTTCCCAGTACTCACTTCCCAGCATTTCTTCTTCTTGTATTTCCTTCTAGTGCTATTGGAGCTGAGGGACATCACGTTCAGTAAAATGTCCCTGCCATGAGGAGTAAACATAGTGACATATGAGATTGATATGGGGGCGGGGGCGGGGTTCTAGAGTCAAGTTGTTGTTATTTTCATGAATGTTTTCTTCTCAGCCTCTCATCTTCCAGCTGTCTGTTTATGTTATTGACCTCACCCAATGTACCATATAAAGTGCCACAACCAGGAGAATATTGTTTTCTTGTGTGTCACACCTATTCTTTCATCCTCAATAAGGTACATACAAAGTCTGATGGAGATCTTGGATTTTCTGGACAAAAGCCCAGATGACCAGAGAACTCTTGAAATGTAAGGAAAGCCGTATATAAAACATAGGTAACAGAGCAGCATAACACAGAATACACTGTGCTTTACTTCTTTCTTTGATTCTAGGTTTGTTGACGTATTGGAAGCAATCAGAAACAGGCACAATGAGGTGGTCCCCACCATGGCCCAGGGAGTCATCGAGTACAAGGAGGCTTTTGGCCAGCAAGATGCTGTTACCGACCATAACATCCAGTACTTCCTGGACCGCTTCTATACTAGCCGAATCTCCATCCGCATGCTCATCAACCAACACAGTGAGTGGCCTCCTTTGCACTAGGGAAGCAATAACACTTATTAGCAAACAAGCGAACTGCACACATTGTTTATCACCAGATCCTTTCTGAAAATAAGGATGACATGACCAAAACTATTGATAATAGACAGGCATTAAAACGTCTCACCTTTCGGCAAAATTCGCCGTTTTGAAGTCAAAAAGGGTGACCTACGTGAATTGTGTAGATCCGAGGAGAACATTTTTAGGTTGGGGTCGTAAGTCCATCTAACTCACTAACGACATGTTTTATTGAAGTTGCTAAGCCGGTCGCGATATGCAATGAGTCCAAATATCGCAAGGTAAAAAAAATGAGGGCGGTAATTTTCACGGCTGTGCTTTATGACCGCGTGTGTACGTGCATGCATACATTTGTGCGTGCGTGTAATGACATATGAGATTCCAGTTCTTTTCGCAGATGTTTATTGGTCATCAACACACCGTAGAATTACAGGTCAGACATACAAAATAAGGAAACACATCTATATTAAACACTGTACGTGTTAGCATTTCTACATTGAGACTAATGGGGCAAAAAAAACAACCTACTTTAGCCTGCTATAAAACATTGGCACTCTTCTCCAAAACGCAAACTTGCGGTTAAAAGGTGACACTTCAACGAAAAAAAAAAAAAAATCTTTTAGTGACACCACAAGCAATGACGAAAAGTGCTTTTTTGCGGACTGTAAAGTTTTCGGTTATCGGTTTAGCGAACGCACATCCAGTGAGCATTTCAAAATAACAGCACGTCATGTTCGTCATATGAACAACAATTTCTGGAGTTAATCCCACATACTTCAGAATTAATACCATAATATGTAAATACTATAATACTACAGAATTCATATTCTACACTAAGAATAGCTTTAAAATGACACCCTTTATGAAAAATATGATTGGTAATGAATAATTATCATAATACTATTATATATAGTAGTATAGCTACTATAATAATAATGCTTTTTTTTTTTTTAAGAATTGTTATGAGTAATGTTGGAAAGGCGAAGTCAGTGTTCTGAATCTGTTTACATTTCATTCTTTTGCACTAGTAAATGCTATCAGCATTTTACCTCATTGTTTAATTGTGATTTATTATTGTTATTTACGTGTCCATTTGTACTTTAATAAAGAATTTAAGTGTTCCAAAATGTTTTTGTGAACTAATAAGCGTCAACAAAATTTTTTTTGCTAAATTAGGAAACTAGGAAAAAAAAAATTTGATTAGATTAGTCGACTAATCATAAAAATAGTTGGCTGACTAATCGTTTGGCACAGCCCTAGTGTACCGGAACATATTTCCTCCACACCCTTGTGACCTTTTTAACCCCTGACCCATTTTAATGCCTGATAGGTCAATATCAATCACATAATCTATTAATGTTGTAACTGTGTGGCACTCATAAAATTATAAGTTCTAAAGTTTTCCTTTCTGTCTGAAGCGATTGTCTTCAGCGGAAGCAGAAATCCAACTCATCATGACACCATTGGTTGCATTGACTCCATGTGTGATGTGCCTGAGGTTGTACGAGGTAAGTCCTTACTATTTACGGTCGGTCAGTGGCGGATGCTCAATTTCATTTTTGTGTTGGGTTATTTATACGTTCTACCCTCTGTTCTTTGTATTCATGGAGGAGCTCAGCGGCACCTGCTGGTCAGTAGGGACAGAAACTGTAGTCAATCTCTAAACACAAGCAGCTACAAGATAAAAAAAAACACTAGATATAGAATCTCCATTTTAATCGCCAATCGCCAGTTTTTCACATATAATCGACAATAAATTCACTTAATGTTGTTTTCATTAGAATTTCCATCACAATAACTACTGCTTTCCAAAAAACTAATTCGGTGACTTGGCATCAGAATTTGTCAGGTTCCATGAAATTTTAATAAATATTACAGTAACCAGATAAAAATGCAAATACAGTGGTACCTCTACTTACAAAATTAATTGGCTCTCGAAGGAGTTTCGTGAATTGAAAATTCTGTACGTAGAGACGCGTTTTCCATGTCAATGCCATCTGTTCCAAGCCCCCCAAAATTCAGACATAAATCTTTATAAAGCATAAAACTACATCAAAACATGTAACAAATACATGTTACAATGAGATTATTACACAATAAACATAAAATGAAGGTTGTGCATAATGTAAAAAACTTAATAGTTAATACACCCACGTAAAGCTGTCGGAACAACTCATGGCCCGACGGGCGAATGAAAAGGACGCTTGGATGCACCCATACACATACAGTAGAAGTCCCTCTTAGCCAATTCGGTGCCAGGAAAATTCTAGGCCATAGCCAATGGCAGAGTAGCTATAAATGTTACATTCAGTAAACACTGGGAGCGGCGAGTTGCAGCCCATTCTGTATTCTGTAATTTCTTTCTTAAAAAGAGACAATATTTTCCTGTTGAGGTGTGTCTTAACCTGAAAATTCTGTATGTCGAGACATTCGTAAGTAGAGGTACCACTGTAGTCTGTGTGTGACATTTCTCAACAATTAGGTGTGTCATTCAGTGACACCTTTTAAAGGCAGTACTCTATATTCAAAGAGAGGTTTGTCCAGTTTAACCTACTTTCACTCTGCAACAAATCTGTTTTTTATGCAGCAGAGTTATCATAAGAATGATTTATATGCATGATACTATTGAATTATAACAGCTGTTAACCTTTGTCATATCGTTTACAAATAAGCTAAATGTATTTTTCCCCGTTTTATTAGATGCTTACGAAAGCGCCAAGTTAATGTGTGAACAATATTACCTGGGAGCACCCGAGCTGGAGCTGAGACAAATGAATGGTGAGAGATATTGTTACCCAACGCAAACATAATGGATAGTTGTTCATGTGAATAGAAAACCTTGACTGTCTTTCTCTTCCTTAGCTAACAGTAACGGGCAGCCCATTCAGATCTCTTACATCCCATCTCACCTGTACCACATGCTGTTTGAACTTTTTAAGGTAATTACAATCATGGAAGGATAAATATTCCCTCTTCTTTTGATGAATATCACAGTTGGATGTTGAAAGTAAATGAGATAAGGAATCATTCTAAACCCCCATTTAGCCTACAACAAGGGCGTAGGTTTGCATAGGGACAGTAGGGACATAAATCTACCAACTTTTCAGGATGCTCAAATTGTCCCCACCAAATTTTAAACAACCTTATTTGCATTATATAATGAGTTCAGTTATATAGGTCATTTAGACGGTCTTCCCATACGTTGTAAGGATAGAATAGACACTACCATTATTAGTTAATTATTTTTATTATGTTCAAACTTACATCTATCCCTTTTCCCTTTTTGAATGTGCCGGTCCATTTTTTTCTCTCAAACGCCTTTTTGATTGGGTTATGACTTTCCCTCGCCACACACGCACACCCACACAGCCCCGACAGTTTCCTGTCGACAACATGATGCCCCCTTCAAAGAGGGGAGATATTAGAAGTTTTTTTTTGGTCCAGCAGCAGCCATTATAAGTAATGTAAAAAGAGGTCAATGTTGTGGAGGTGGGGGACACACCACTAATTTTGCTACTGAGAGTCCGACCTGCATCAGAGTTAGCATGCCATCAAACTGTGTGACCTTGCTACTTGAAAAACTACTGTGGTCAGTCCAGCCTCCACAATGAACAACAAAGTTAAGCTAGCCGACCCTCATTTGGATAATTGTTTGCATTATGTAAATTACGGTAATGCAACGCGGTGGCTTCAGAGTGGAAGTCCCTTTACTAAAAAAAGGGAAACTATCAAAAAATGGGTCCACTTCAGCGGCACACTGACATGAACATGAGCATAATCCGACATGAAAAAAAAAATCCTTACTAATCTATACTTTGGTTTGAGTCTTGCGGTAGTCTAGTATGTCTCAGATGTAGATCAGTCCTTAGATATCTCAGATTTAAAAAAAAAAAAAAAAAAAAATCCCAAATCACTTTTATATTACACTACTTAAATTTGAGTCTGGGGTGCTCTAGTGTCCCCCAGTAGTGGACCCATTCTTAGATAGCTCCCTGTTATTTCAACAATGTGACTTTGACTTCAAAATGTTCCTTTAGTAGTATTTAAAAACAAAAGTATGAATCGACGTTGTATCACCTGAACCAAAACTCATGAAAGTTAGTATAAGTCAATACAGATTTATTTTGCAATAATCATTTAGCCTATCAATTAATTATGTTTATATTCGTAAGAAATGTAGCCCTGACCCTGTTCAATAATCTGTTTGATTTTATTAATCTCCCTACCAATGTTGAGACAAAACCTGCGCCCTTGGCCTACAATATTGACGCTCAAGAGTTTGTTTGATATTGGACCATTGGTCCCGATGCTTTAAAGAAGATTAAAGCTTTTATGACATTGTACAACATTTTTATCTGTTTGGTTGTTTTCTCATGGACATTTTGACTATAGTCAGGAAATTACTTTGTGTTAGACAAGAGAGGAGCCAGGGCCATAAATGATTGATTTCAACAGTTGGATATGAGTCAATGAGCCTTTGTTCTCTCTGTAGAATGCCATGAGGGCAACCATTGAGAACCACGAAGCCAGTAGGATCCTCCCTCCCATCAAAGTTCTGGTTGCAGTTGGTGGAGAGGACTTGTCAATTCAGGTAATCGGTTCTTAACCAATGTTATGAGCAAAAAATTGAAATGTCTTTTCGCCAAAATCCAAATCCAAAATACATGTTAGTTAGAAACATTAAAAAAATATGTTCCATGGATAAAAGACACACAGGGTAATTACAGCCGTGTACCTTTTTATCATAGTGGTACTAAAAATATTTTAAAACATGTTATGTTTTCATTCCAAAAGCTGTATTTTAAAATCTACAGTTACACTTATGTTCTTGCATATTTCCCATGCCCAATGGTAAATATTTACACTTCAAAGAACATAAAAAAAAAAAATGCTAGATCCAGACTTTTGTTTAACCCGCTTGTGTGTCTCCCGTCAACCTGTTATGCAAGAATCCACTAAAACCTTAGATTAATATAAGATCTAAAGTCCTTTAAATCTGTAATGGCCACTATTCCTATCCATAGTAGATGGCTGATATTAGTCACAATTGTCTATGTATTATTGTAGCAATAGTTGCTGTTGCAACCATAACATTTAAACAAAGTTATAAATGATCTGTTATATTGTCTCCCGCCAGATGAGTGATAGAGGAGGTGGAGTTCCATTTAGGAAGACAGAGGGTCTTTTCAGCTACATGTACTCCACAGCTCCCAGACCAGACATGGGAGTGAAACATAGAGCCCCTCTGGTGAGCATTTGCAACACAAAATAAAAGTTACTGTATAAGAGAAAATGCTAACATCCATTTATTATGCTTATTCAAAGGCTGGTTTTGGCTATGGATTGCCTATTTCTCGCCTGTATGCTCGCTACTTCCAAGGAGACTTACAGCTGTATTCAATGGAGGGTTACGGCACCGATGCAGTTATACACCTGAAGGTAACAACAAAAAAAAGCTTGCACTACAGTGTACGCTGAATATTTATACAGTGGTACCTCGACATACGAACGCTTCTGTAAGTGAAATATATTAGGGTTTTCGACCCTTGTTTTGGCTTCATATTAAGAAAAAATATTCAAAACACGAAGGATAATACGTACTGTAAAAGATACGTAGTTCTTGCTCACAAAAAAAATTAAAACGTTGCGCCATAAATGTGCCTGTAATGTCCTCGCTAAGTCGTTGGCAGGAGCGCAGGAAGTCACTAGCATCAGGGGGTGCTGAGGATCTTATTGTTTTTCCCATCCAAAAACAGCCGTTTCGGTCCAAATTCATCATGCTCGCGCGTTTTCTCCATTCAAGGCGTGCACAATGACAGTACACATGAGTGTTGGACAGTTGACATACGACATTTTTAGAAGAATGGAGTTTGGTGGGGAAAAAATTGTGTTTAAGATTGTTTTTAAAAGGCGACAAAGTAACTAAATGGTCAAGACGGACAAGGATATTGTCAAAAGAACAAAACAATGCATGTCATGTAAAGGATTAATAAATAAATCAATAAATTGCCGGCTATTGGATTTGTCCTTGGTATCGGAAGATGCTCAAGTCAGGTGACTTGGACTTGAAGTCGGGTATCCCTTCATTTTCGTGCTTATATCAGTGGCGCGGGAACTGTGGTTCTGAGGGTGCTACAGCACCCCCTGGTTTAAGGAGGGTGTTTTGGTTCATTTTTTAGGGGGGGGGGCGGGGAGGTAAAAATACATAAATAAAGAATATTGAAACAAAAGCATATTTAACTTTGGGGATTAAATATTTACGTTGAAAAGTTTTTTTTTTTTTTTTTTTTTTTTTTTTTAAATAACATGGTCACCAACTGACACCTTGGTTGCACGGTCACGTTGAAAAAGACGCTATTTGTGAAAAGGGGGCGTTAAACCAAAGCTTATTGGACCTTTTAGTTTTCAAATGTGTGTGTCATTGCGCCGTCTAGCTGCGCTAATTGCATTACAACACACGGGCGCTTTTATTTCCAATACAAAAACTCCAACACACACTGTAGGTGAATTAGAACGCTGTTTTTGTAGTAGCTTAGTAATAGTACGTCAACTATCCAGCATGCTTTTGTACTGCCATTCTGCACACCTTGTATGGAGATAATGCGCAAGCATGACAAACTTGGACCAAATTTGCTGTTTTTGGATGGGAAAATCTAAAAACAATCCTCAGCACCCCATGCTGTGAGTGACTTCCAGCACCCCTGGCTTATATATATTTTTCTTGTGTCTTTAGGCATTGTCGACTGACTCAGTAGAGAGGCTGCCAGTTTTCAACAAAACTGCACTTCGCCACTACAAGCTGAGTTTGGAAGCAGATGATTGGTGTGTACCCTCTAAGGAGCCGCTGGATCTTACAGTTTTTCGAAATGCCAAATGAGTTAGTCAAGAAAAGACACAAATTTGCCATGCTTGACAATTGTCTTTGAAAGGTAAAGACATTGTTGGACCAGGAGCTAAGGGACTCATAAAAGACTATAATGAGCACTTTTTTTTTTTTTCTTCATTTTGGTTTTCTGACACTTCGGCTGTTCAGGGTGGCCATATTGCTGCCTTGCATTGTCTTTTCACATCCTATGTGTGAAGGAATAGAGAAAGAGAATTTTGTGGTGCACTGGTCAAAAGCTTGTGGAGCGAAGGTAACAGTTTGAAAAACACAAAAATGGATATAACCATTTCAAATGGTTGAGTCGGTGGACAGTGAGGCTTTATTTGCTGATATTGTTACAGCAGTGTGAATAGTTAGAAATCCAATGTTCTGTTATACAGTATGTTTGGATTGGAGTCACAAATTAGATTTCTGCTTTGTTTAATACTACATGTTTAAATTGAGAAGTGATTTTGTTGTATTTTGCAAGATTTGTAAGTGATTTCAGATGGTTTATTTTTTGTAAAAAAATTATATATATATAATTATATATATGTATGTATATATATAGGTGTGTGTAAATGGCGGAAAACACTCAGGTGACTTAAGTTCCGCCCTGAGACCCCCAATTTGGCCAAATTTCAAAATTGTCCTATATGCATGTGTGATACATCTTTGGAAAGCTTAAAATCTCAATTTTCTGGGGGAAGAAAATTTTTGAACAGGAGGGCATTTAAAAAAAAAAAAAAAAAAATTAAACAGCAAAACCCTAACTGGAGGTGAGAGCACACGAGAGCAGAATTAAAGACGATTTTAACGAGATTTTATTGTGTACTTACCTTGTTTCGATCCAAAAACTCCATGTACCATGTATCATCGAATGTCAAGACACAGATGTGAATGGCCACAGCCGTATTTTGGGGGGATTTTATGGGTGAAACATTGTAATATAACAAGGGTCGCAATGCAGAAATCGCAGACGTCAAGGAGTGGTCGAGATTTCCTTTTTCATAAATTTACCCTTTTAAACGTTTTTTTTTTCCCTCCAATTTTTCTTTGTTTGGATCGATCATTTATCATCTAACATATCGGGGAAAATGCGACTAACAACAAAAAAATAAAATTAAGCCATATTTATGAGGTAGATATCCGTGACTTCTTTACAGATATCATTTTTTTTCATTGTGACGTTATTTGTTTAAAAGTTTAAAATATGCGAGTGAATAATTTTTTAAAGTCTTTTTTTTTTATAACGAAATATTAGACATCAATTAATGATTCTAACCTAAAAATGACAGACATTTTGAATAATAAATATAATTCTTTTTATGGCTGGGTTGAAACAAAAGCGGTTGCGTGACGTCTGTAAATGGGGCTTTCTAGGGTAAAACGGACAAATTATAAATAGTTTGGAGGCTTAATGCGCCATGAATGTGCTTTGGCAGCATATAGACATATTGTTCTATCAAACACAACAGTTGTTTTGGCTTAAAATACAGCAGTATAATTTAAAGAGGAGTGCAAGAGCAGAAACTGCTTTTTCAGTCTTGTCTGTTTTCCACCATACATATATATAAATTGCACCAAAAAAATTCAAAACAGATGTGTGTGTACTTTGTATATTTTATAAACAAATACTTTACAAATAAATATATTTATTAATTTATTTGGTGCTTTACATCTCGTTATTGTAAGAGTTTTGTTTAGAAATTATGTCAGTGTCAATGTGTTCTGTGTGTACGTGTTCGGCCATGAACCTGGTCAACAAACTTATCACAAAGTTGCATAACGAGTAGGTGAGTCCTTTTTTTTTTTTTTTTTTTTTTTTTTTAAATACAGCAGATGACTTCAAGTAGACTTTGGCCTCTGGTTGTCTAATAGACTTTGTATGTGTGTCATCTGAAAATAAGTGGGAAAACATTTTCTTTTAAAAAGTAATATACTATTTCAAAAGACTTTCCCCACAAATGAAGTGAGTTAACTCTGTTACCATGCTGTAAAAATAATTATTACTCGGCAAAGATATTATCCAGTTATTATGTGCTAATTTGTTAAAGTTTATTTAAAGAAGAATTAAAAATGGAATATTTCAGCATGTATTTATTCAAATTGAACAGATTGCAATTGGCCACAGTTAAAAAATATATATAATGTCGTTTATCTTCTGTTATGCCCCCCCAAAGGAAGATGTAAACGCACCCCCAATTCTCTGTCGACATTGTAAAAAATGTCATTTTTCTGTAAAATTATTATTATTAAAAATACAACAATGCATAACGTGTCCTATTTTATATTAAAGAAAATATAGATCAACTTACAGTAAAGTATAACTTTCTTAACATTGTTTTGTTTGGAACAGTAAAGACTTAAAGCCCATCAATTTGCCGGGGAAAAAAAAAAGTCACATCCGAACTGTAAAAATACACTCAAAGTACATTTTTTGACCATTTGATACTGAATAATAAAATTTAATAAAGTCAATATTTAATAATAAGTTCAAATTTATTAGCAACTCATGAGGACAATATGCCAAACAATTTGACCGAAAAAACCAAAATTGATAGAACAAAAAGGACCGTATCAGTGGCCAGAAGGACAGTTTTAGTTTTTGCTGCAGGCATCAGCTCCTTTGCAATGGTGTAGGGTGCACTGAGAAACTTGGTATGCCACCTTGTATGATGTTAACATTGCCCGCTGGTTTACTGACGTAACACTGACAAAGCAGGACAATTGTTGGCAATATTCGGCACGTTTTCCCTGAAAAAAAATCAAGCGGCTTATCAATGTGGTTGGGGTCTAATGTATTTAAGTAACATTTTAATTAATTTGGGTTCCCACTGTCTGCTGCAAACATTTTTAAATACGGTAAACCGACTGGTCTTTCCTCGTCTCCCACTAGATTAAAATTCAAAGCCAAACGCCACATACGCTACTTCATATTTCCTCGTCTTAGTTCTTCATATCTCCACTGTGTGCTCTAGTTTTTTTTTTTTTTTCCCAAAAATACTCCGCACACTCTGAAAAAGAGAGCGCCACTGCCACCCACTGAGTGGATGTGCAATCAGACTTTAATGTAGTACGGCAAAAAAGTATTCACACCCCACTATTTGAGAAATGCTGCCCTAGGGGGAGATTGAGGGAAGGCAGTGCCCCACCCCACCCCCGGTGGCCGGAAAATGTCTGTTCGTAATTGACTTTCCTATAAATGAAGTTCAGAATTTTTGACAGAAGGCTCAATCATTGAGTTAGCAGGGGTTTAATTTGTTGGTGGTGTTAATATCAACAAATTCTGGGTGGTTTGTTAGTTATCTGTTAGTTTTAGGGCTCCGGAGTGGCTAAGCTAGGGGGACCAAACATTCCTCTTTTGCCCGGACATGTCCACTTTTCACGCCATGTCCTCGTCGTCCGGCCGGGTTTTATAAATTCATGAAAATGTCCGGTCTTTATGATTTTTCACAGGGCCAATTTGAAGACAATCCCTCCGGCCGCTGGGGGCAGCACATGTCTGCGTTGACGTGGCTCCTACTAGTATGGGAGTAGAAGGAGTAGTTCTAAGACACGTTAATGCTATTGGCATTCCTAAAGGGGCCGCTATCCTTTTTCAATATGCCTGGCATTACAAATATAGAGCAGAAGAAAAAAATTGGGCCAAGCAAAAAAGGAGAGGAGAGAGAGAAACAGGTGTTGAAGTTGAGTGGCAGTGTACGACGCTGGCTCTGTTTTGTAAATAAAAAGTCTCCACTGAAAAAGCCATCCAACGCATCCATGTGTTTTATACGCTTCACCATCCACTCGAAGGACGAACCGGATCTGTAAGTTTATCTTCTATTAATGTCGATCATGTGACTTCTGTTGTATATTGGGTTATATGTGTACACAGAGATACAGTATATTGTATGTCTTGTAGTAATTGTTCTGCGTTGGTGTATTTGGTTGAATGTTAGAATTATATTCTAACTAGCTGTGTTTGATATGCCTCAGGGTTCCATCATCTATGTTAATAAAAGGAAATCCCAAATTGACACGGAGGAGTATTTCTTCACAACTAGCGTGTGTTGAAATTGACTGACACTTTGCACATACAATACTGTGTTGCCTGTGACGTGTTCCCAGAGAGCCTGCCCAGTTGTTTTTTACGATCAATACGTATACTCTATAATCAACTGCTCATGTACCCAAAAGACTAATTAAGTCAAAAATACCTTTATTCTAATTTGGATTCAAATTTGCGCATGCGTGGGCAGTCACAGACTGTATGATATTTTAGGGTTTTTGGAGACTTCTTTTAGCATCTTGCTGTCTGCTCTCAGGGTGAACTTGCTTGGAGGGCCAGACCTGGGTATGTTGGCAGTTGTTTTGAATGTCCTCCACTTGTAGACTATTTTACGGACAGTGGAAGGGCTGATTTTATATTCTTTCGAATTCTTTTAAAATCCCTTACCAGACTCATAAGCGTCTACAATCTTCTTTCTGAAGGCTTCAGAATGCTCCTTTGATCTCACCATGGTCTTTTCTCTCACTGCAACAGTCAGTCACTGTTGAAAGTATTCTTCGTTGAGGAGTGAGGCAAACTTTCTTCAGACCGATGTCAAAGACTGGTAGATGGCTACAAAAAGCATCTCACTAAAGTTATTTCAGCCAAAGGGGGTAACACTAGCTATTAGGTCTTCGTCAAACCCTTTCTTTTATCCCAGGCAATAGTAGGTGGTTTTATTTACCTGACATGTTTCGGCGGGAAGTTCCGCCTTCGTCAGAGGGTCACTGATGTTGGTGTGATGCGTCTTTATCAGCTGATGGATGAAGGCGTGACTCACCTGTCAGAATGCAAGGCGAGTCACGCCCTCTGCTGCCCATTCACTCTTCCAAGATGCTGTTCCAGGTCGTAGAGAGCATATATGCCCCCTCGTCCCTGTTGATGGTCCTCGGGCCCCGCTTACGGATCTCAATGGCCTCCCTGATCCAGAGCTGTCATTCTGACAGGTGAGTCACGCCTTCATCCACCAGCTGATAAAGACGCGTCACACCAACATCAGTGACCCTTTGACGAAGGCGGAAGTTCCCGCCGAAACATGTCAGGTAAATAAAACCACCTACTATTGCCTGGGATAAAAGAAAGGGTTTGACGAATATATAAGTGTAGGCAAAATGAACTCTATACAACTACTAGCTTTTAGGTGGTAGGGTGTCCTAACTTTTCCCTCAGTTAGAATATCCATTTTTGTTGCTAAATTTGGTTTAATGAGTAAAACAATGTTAATTTATGTTGTTTACCTGCAATTAAATCACATTCTTTTCCAGAGATAAAAAAAAAAAACAAGATCGAACATTGACATGTGAACTTAATATTTAATGGGGTGTCCTAATTTTTTCACGACTTTTTTTTTTACTCAGGCAATTCAATGCACTTAAAATCTTTTCTGTTACAAAAATAATGTTCCAAAAGCTATACATTATCGTAAGTTGATCATATTTTTATTCTTTAAATTTAAAGAGGAAACAATGATATGCAGAGGTGTGCTTATAATAATTTTATAGACAAATGATACTATTTACAGTGGCGGTAGAAAGTTGGAAGGGCATTTACATTTACATTTACTATATATATATATATAGTAGGGCTGTCAAAATTATCGCGTTAACGGGCGTTAAAATATTTGACGCAATTAACGCATGCACTGAATGAGCCTCTCTTGCAGTGCCTCAAACAGATTTCAATGACGCCGTTTATGGACATTAAGAGTGAAGAGAATGCCACCGGCCGCTTGGGGGCAGCGCAGCGCCATTCCATACTAATGTTATTCCTTCTAATAGTGGGAGAATTAGTAGTTGTGAGACGTTTATGCTGTTGCTTTGTGCTACACACATATTTCGGTAAGTTTGCTTTCTTTTAGTGGCAATTATGTGTCTCTTGTTGTATTTTGGGTAAGATATGCACAGAGATATACTATATCTGTTATATAGGCGAGTGGACACAGGCGTTCTTTGGGCTGCGCCGTTTATTGGCATAAGCTTCTGCAACTCCTTCACAACAAACAGAAGTATCATTTAGTGAAAGCACAACAAAAATAATATTGCTATCTCTCAAAAAAAATAATGTTCACAAAAAGAAAAGCACTTCAGTCTGTAGTAATGAGGCCCTATTCTCACACAGCTAAACAACAATGCAAAGTGAACTGGCATTACTCAGAGTTTGGTCACTCAATTCTTATTATTGTTATTTTTATTCTTCTTTTTATTATATTAACTCTACTTTTGATTGAAAATTGTGCACATTTTATGAAAACGAAAATATGAAGAAGGGTTTTAATATAAAATTACTATAACTTGTAACTATAACATTTATCTTTTATGAACTACAAGTCTTACTATCCGTGGATCACCTAAACAGAAAGAATGTTAATAATGCCATTTGTGGATTTTTTTGTTATAATAAACAAATACAGCACTTATGTACAGTATGTTGTATGTATATATCCGTCTTGTGTCTTATCTTTCCATTCCAACAATAATTTACAGAAAAATATGGCATATTTTAGAGATGGTTTGAATTGTGATTAATTACATTAATTTTTAAGCTGTAATTAACTCGATTAAAAATTTTAATCGTTTGACAGCCCTAATATATATATATATATATATATATATATATATATATATATGTGTATATATATATATATCAGGGGTCGCGTTAACCGAATATTTTCCGTCGTTGACCGGTTTTTTAAAACGGTGACGGAAAAAACTGAAGTCCATCCGTCATTTTGACAGGTTGCAATTCACACCCCAGACCACAGGGTGGCGAGTGAGCATATTAATTAGCTATTGTCTCTCTTGATGCATGACGTCGTTGGCCTTACTCGGAAAAATGTCAAGACAAGTGAGTGTTTTCCTGGCACGGCCAGACTGTTCTCCCTGTATTTTTCAAACACTGAGAGAAAAGTCTGGGACACAGCCTCTCGAGTAGGTACAAAATCAATCGACAAATCAGATTTGTTTATTTGCGTGACGTGTTCTTCACGAGCAACGTCACTCTTGCGCGCCGAAAGTAGTCTCTACAACAACACGGATGGCGAACGGGAGAGCTGAGAATATGTTCCAATCCGCGGTAAATTCAGTTTTAAATTAGCTAAAACACATCGACACGAGACATTGACAACAGTCTGTCTCGCGCTAGCCATGTTGAATAAACTCTGTTCTCCTCGTATGTTTACTTCCGCGCGCAAGTCCCTTGTCCTGCCCTCGTCGCTTTGCTAACGGCACATCTGCCCGTCGCTGATTGGTGCACTCCGCTGTCTGTTTGCCTCTTATTAAGCTTGTTCAGACAGAATATTAATTAAAAATGAATGAAAACTAAATACTATTGAATATGTCATTATTATCATTTTAAAAATGTAAGTGACGGGTAAAAATAGATTATGACCGGATTTTTATGACACTGTCAGTCAAAATGACAGACAACGAAAAAGCGCAACCTACTATTACCAGTATATCTATGAAAATAATGTGCAATAAAGTGTTAGAGAGCACTATTATTTTTTTTCTAAATTTTCATTCACTCATTTCACCACATCTAAGCCTGAAATTAAAACGTGAGCCTACTGATGGGTGTTGTTGTTGCTGTTGCAATTGAAAGTAGAATAAAATCACAAGACAGACATGTAAAATACTGCAGTAAGCTTTATTTCCCCCTGCCCCATCCCTTTTTTTTTCTTTTTTAAATTCATTTGATTTCTTCTCCCCACTCCAATAAGACTTGGCCTTATTCTGTTAGCTTTGCTTTTTGTTTTATCCGCAAAGGGTAAATCAGCATTCACAGTCGGTTTTTATGTTTTCAAACAGAACTTTTTTTGTTTTTTAAGTTTCGTTCATAAAGTAACTATTACAGTTTTGTTCTATACAGTTTTAAAAAATATAAAAGAAAAATAATACACATTCCATAAACATATTTCATATCGAGTCATTCTATATGAAATATATTTGACATGAATTCTTTCAGGTGAATGCATCTAAATCTGTCACATTCCCGTATGTGACACTAAAATTGTATTCAGCATAAACACAGGTCATTTATGGAGGAAAGACCCTCATCTTATTTCATCTCTCATGCTTCCTCGTGTCAATATACTGTAGTTCCCCACTCATGTATTATCTATTCTCCAAAACAAAATAAAAAACAACAACAAATTTAAATAACACAGCGACAGTGTATTTCATGCAAAACATAATCATGAAAATGTCAAAGAATGTCAAGTCACAATTATTTTTCATTCATGATGGAATATTGGAGTTAAGCTACATTACAATGTAACTTTTTTAAAATCTTGCAATTTAAGTTATTAGCTATAATTTCCCTTAACGAAAAAAAAACAAAAAAAAAATGATAGTCATCGTAAATATAAATGAGTTTTGTCAAAGTGCAGTACGTTTTGCCCCAAATCATTGTCATGTTAACAGCTTCAAAGACAATAATACAAAAAGATAAAAAAACAAACAAACATTAATACAGTCTCTCTCTCTATTCGTTGTTATTGATAGGTCAAATAGCCAATAAAGCTTTACTGAGAATCAGAATTGATAACAACACAAAAGTGTCATTGTAGAAATATGAGAAATGGATCACTAGAATACAGAAGCTGCCAGGTGCTGATTTTCTTGTTGAACAACTGCATAATTAGAACAAGTAAAAACAAAATGACAATCATCAATGCGATTGCTGCTTTCTGAAGTTTTGGGAGATTCTTTAGATAAAATATCTATTCTTTAATCAATTTTCTGTTCCTCACTCGAGTGGTAGTTGAACTGAAGCCTGACCTAAGGCAAAAGGCAGACTGAAACCTGGATCCTTTAGATAAAAACAGAGAATCCATCATTTTCACACATGTGGACAATTTAGAGGCCATCAATGTGTCTAATTGCAACTTGCAGTTTACATGCTAGCCCCTTCCGTGAGAAATTCTAAAAAGGAAATGAAGATATTAGCAGAGAAGTGAGGGTGAAACAAGGACAAAGTTTGAAGAAATGAGACAGTCTTCCTCTTATGAAAAGCCCAACGATAGAGGTTATTGAAGAGTCTCATGAATCAAACAACAATCAACATCAAATGTCCACTTCTTTGGGAAAAAATTCAAGTAAAATATATGTAACACTGAAACTCTTTCGTCCTATCTGCGGATTTGTGTGCCGTGTTGCCCAATTGGGCTATTTTCAAAGGCTTGGGCTATTTTCAAAGGCTCGTGGCGGGAGATGCTTTCTTCCAGCTGCATTTAATCTGACGTAATTATAGCTGGTATTTTAGCGCCTCACAGCGCCTGGAGCTTTGAATTGCACGTTATTTCTGATTTATAGGTGCACAGTCAAATTCAATAATAGTAATTCCAAAAACGTATTAAAATGCGTTATATAAACAGTATTTTTTTGTTGTTATTGTTTTGTTGTGTGGATTTCTTTCTGCTTTTGACACCAATCGCCAATTTTCCAGAATCCACTTCAAATCAGCTCTGGAAAATATTGTCAAGGTTGTACTTCAAGTTAGTGATTCATACAAGGGCGTCAGTAGGTTTTAAGAACAAGGGGGGCTTGTCCCCTAGGAGATGACCAGGATGAAAGTGAACGTAACGTACAGCACAAAACTTCACAAAAAGTTAACAAAGACTGATAATTAATCATTGTTATAACTATTGTAATTGTTGTCTTTTCAGTCTAATTTTTTAATACAGAAGAACAACGGGGGGGGGGGGGGGGTGGCTACAATTGACAGTTACTTGGTACATACAAGGTTCATGGATACATCATTCAAGAAAGTTTAGGGCAAGTGACTAATTTGGGTAATAATAAAAGAAAGAATATATATATATAAATATATATAAAGCTTTCTATGATATCCAATATCATATGTTAGTCTTTTGACGGTTATGAAAATACTCTAATATTGCAAATCTTGTTGACAAATTCTTCATTTTGCCATTTGAATCAAGGGTGTAGGTTTGGTCTCAACATTGGTAGGGACGATAACCCGCATGCACACTTTTTACTGGGGCCAGGACATTAATAAGACCAAACAGATTGGATGAAAAGGGGGCCCGGTAATTTTGGCACCCCAGTGATTCCATACATTTCTCACGAATATGAACCTAATCAATAGCATACCACACAAATGCTATTTTTAGACCGTGACGTCACCATTGTAACGCGGAAGTGGGTCAACATAGACACGCCCTCGCATACAATCCATGTTATTTCTGCTTGTTTTCTCCGGTAATCTTTCAAAAAAGAACACGCCGAGTAAACACTGCTGCTATGGAACTTGTAGAAATGACTTTACGACATATGAAGGATGTTTTCTTCATATGTTTGCCGAAACCAAAAACTCGGAGGAAAAAAAATGTGAAGAATGGATCAACTTGCGTGGACGTCCAAAAGACGAGCTTAACGCCAGCAAGGTGAAGCCATTCACATTTCATATGCAGTAAACATTTTTTGGGGGGCCACGGTTCTACAGAGGACAAAAAGGTAAGCCATTTTGATATGGTAAGTTCTTTTTTAGCGTGGCGTTTTGCCGTGCTGCTTCTGTCTGACAATGAATGACCCCAAAATCATTAAAATGGTATCTGACTGCCACTGTTGTTTCCTTTTTCTGTTGTAAAAAACAACTTTAGTAAGGAGGAAGTGTAAATAAATTGTAGAATTAAGATTTGTTATTGATGAAAAAAATTAAAAGCGTTCGTTGGCTGTCACAGAGTAGCATTCGTGATAGCTACACAAAAATAGCTATGTAAATTACCCCCAAGAAAGGTCAGAGACGTAAGACAACCAGAGGATATAATATAAAGATAGAAATGCTACCTCTGGATCAGGTCGGCTTTTTTTCCCGTCTTTTCAGCCCTCGACACTCAAGCCATCTCTTTAATTGCACATCTGTATGTTCTTCCACATCTTTACCAGTAAATTTGGCACCAGGGACATCATTTTTGGACAGAATTGGTAGGTTTAGCTCAGTAAACACCTCGTTCGTATACTATTTCCTTGCATTTACTATTAGGGACATACGGGAGGTTGACCCGCCTAGCAACAATTGCTAACGTCATGAATATTAATGAGCAAAGGTGACGTGTTGCTTGCGGTACACCATTGATAGGCCGATAATTTAAAATAAATCTACTTTCATGTGTATTGGTTCAGGTGATACACCGTTGAATCCAAACCTTTGTTTTCAAAAAACTACAAAAGAAACATTTTGAAAACTTCCAGAATAAATATCTGGATTTTATTAGCCAATTTAAATTGCAATATTTGAACATAACTTTATGTTCAAATTATATGAATATACACAATAAATACACGCTTGTTAATAATCTAAATAAATAAATGAATAGAATATATATATATAGAATATATATATAATATAAAAAACGTCTCAGTAAGGGTATAACGAAAATAAATAACGATGGAGCCTTCCTTCAAGTAAAACACTACCTTTTGCTTTTGCCAACCAGCACAGCCAAACTCAACAAAAAATGAAAACTCTTACCTTGATTATGATTAATGTATAATTATCTGAAAACATGTTCACATAGGCTGCAAATAAAAATATTTTCAAATAAATAATGTAGAAAATAAATCAATACATTTTAAATAATGCAAGTCATCAGCCAATCAAATGTGCGTTCAAGGGGAAAAGGGAAATGTGGCCAGTGAAAAGGGGTAAATGTATGTCTGAACATAATGTCAATCATTCACTTAATAATGGTAGGGTCAATTGTATACTTACAACATATGGGAAGACAATCTATCCTATATAACTGAACTTGCCTAACAGTTGATAGGGACAATTTGAGCATCATATAAAGTTGGTAGTGTTATGTCCCTACCTTCCATATGCAAACCTAGGCCCTTGATTTGAATGTACAATATAATACAACAGAATTGTTTCTGTTTGTTTGATTGTCCAAATACTTAGCAATGTAATCACATTTTAGAACTGAGCTAAGCAAATACGAGAGTAAGTCAATAAGCATCCGCAGTTTTTTAGATTTACTTATTTATCTGGACATGTGGCCAAATGTTAGCAAATGAGGCAATGAAGCCTTCATAGCAGCTTTGGCACATAAGTGACTAAGCACCCCTTGGTAATACTTTGGACAATTTTGAAAGAAAAAAATGTGACCACAAAGGACACAAACAATTTTGGAGGGCCACCAAATAAACAAAAGCCAATGCACTGAGAGCATCGTACCTTATGGCCAACTGTATTGCTAAAGCCAAGAAACCTCTCGCAATGGGCAAGATGAACTTATGATGGCTGCGACCAAGGTTATTTGCCGATCTACTATAACACTTAGAAGCTGAGGACTCCAGTTGATTCAGTGTATGGTGAGTTACATTTTTCCTGGACCCCTGTATTATATAGTCTATTTGGCAAAAGTTGAAATTCTGTAAATTTTACTGCTTTGGAAAGATCTATCGTGGATGGTTGTCTGTCTCAATGTAGGCCTACCTGCTAATATAGCGCTGACTAAATAATGATGTAGTCTGCCTTTTGCCCACAGTCAGCTGGGTAAGTCTGCACAAATCATCAAAAATAATTCAACAAACTCATTAATTTCAAACATCAACTGCAGCACTCAAGTAAAGATAAGATACCATTTACCTTGGGGAAAATGATGAATGTATAAGATATAGTATAACACAAAATCAAAAATCTTATTTTCATCCAGTTGCACTACCCCATCTATAAACTTTGTTATGATAAACACCTCATACATATATTTAATTTCATGTATTTATAGTAGATAAAGAAGCCAAAATATAACAATTGAGACAAGATCTTGAAATAAAGACACTAAAAAAAAACAAAAAATGAAAGAGGAGAAAATTGCACTTTGAAGTTTCCATATACTTTGTAAAAGTTGCAAGTCTTTTGTGACTTCATTTGTTTTAGTCAGATTTGACCCACAATTTGGTTTGATGGGAACTTGAATAATTTTGAATAAACAGCTCTTGAAACAATACAAAATCAGATAGCTGCTATGATCAGACAAAACATTGTCTGTGGAAAAACATGCCAGGAAACGGGCTGGATGACATGAATTAGTTAGACGACATATCCCCATAAAGAAAATAACATAAATAATGTAAACTAGGCAAGGTTTAAAAAGTTACACATACAGCGTTGGTTTTCCACGGTAGCAAAAATATAATTTCTATTTTATTTCCAAAACTAACCCGCCATTCATTCATTGGTTTCAACATTCGCAACCACCTCGACTACATTATGTGTTCATTTTGAAGTACATCAATGTGTAGCCCTATTATGCATTGGGCTAGTCAGAATGGCTTGCAGAGGTCATGCGAAAATATCCATGCTTAAAAACCATCTTAAATATATATTCATCTTATACTACGTCTCCAGAGAAGTTCATGACTGATATACACTTTCTTGCCTTGAGAGTCTCAACACATTGATTGCCCCTGAGCTCTGGAGTGTTCAACTAGAAGCATATTTTCATCCATCGCACATTTTCAGAATGGAATTTATTGCTGGAGATACCTTTTTCTATTTCTTTTCATTCCAAATTAGTAGAAATGAATCTAGCCTTTTTTTTCAGAACTTCAGTCCAGCCCATATTTTTTTCAATATTGTAATTATCATGCCATGCAGGTCAGCTAAAAATGCGCAGCAGCAAAGGTCAATGTAAAACTTATGACTTACGATGGGAGCTACAGTTAAGAACAAGACACTAGAAAAAATAAGCAGTACTTTTGATTTTGTAGTTCTGTAGTTTTGTAGTTAGTTTTGTAGTTGTATTATTATTTTTTAATGCCGAAAGTACATGTCTTTTGGCTAATCGACTACTATAGCATGAGCGGAGATCTGTCAGTGAAATATGATGCATTTGAAGTCCATGGTTTGGATGATAACAAATAATAAGATCATGTCATTTTGGCGGACGTTTCTGATGAATGAATAAATGAATGTGAGCTGCCTGCACTCTGCCAGCAGCTCTTTAAACCCAGTCCTCTTATTTTGCATAGTAGTGTAAATTCTACAATGGACATCTCCAGCAAACACTGATCTTAATTCAGCCTCACTGAATAGATCGCAACTCCTGTTGCAGGGTTTTGTCCAAGGCCATTGCTATTTACCAGGCAAGCTAATTAATAGGATCAATTAGTAAAATGATACTCCAGTCCCATCGATGAAGTCAGTGTGTCAGATCTGAAATGGGCACTTCCACTCCCTTGTTTTGCACACTTGGGAGTTACGTCTGGGTAGATAAGATGAAACTGCTTAGAAGCTCAGCTCTGAAAGAAAAACAGATAATAGAGAAAGTTAAAATTTTGAAATGGAGGGAAAGAAAACAAACAATAAATCACACAATGGTTTCATAAGGTGATTCTTCCAACATCATTTTAAAAAACAACATCCCGTAAAGGTGTAATGGTATGCTTCCCCGTTGGCCATTTTACGACATCAGGGCTCCAAGGCTTTTTTTTTTTTTACAGGGAGCACATTGGCTCCAATCATGATGCACAATGTAAATAAATATATGCACATTTCCACCATGTATCCATTTATGTTCATCTGCTTATCCCAGGTCAGGTTGTGGGGAAAGCACCTTCAACAAGAAATCCCCGGCTGCCTCTTCCCCACCGACCCCTTTCAGTCCTTCTGGGGGGACCCTGAATAATTTCCAAGGTTAGCCAAAAGACGCATGGGTGTCAAATGTACGGCCTGCCAGTCGTTCCTATTCGGCCTGCGGGGTTATTCTGCCTGACAGCCACTTTGTAGCTCGTTCAAACGGTCCATACAAAATCACATGCTTTTATTTTGACATTGGCGCCTTAAAATTTAGATTTATGATTTGTGTGATCAAGGGTGTGCACTACTGCACTTGGCTCACATCTGTGTCTGCAGGTATATTCGTTCATTCGCTCCCTCCTGGTCAAAATGGATTGGACATCAAGCACCGTCAATGGCAGCAAAATGAGTTAACAAGGAAGTGACCCAAAAATACCCCAAAACCAACAGGAAGTGACACTGAATCAACAGGAAGTAATGTGGAAATGCCCTAAAATCAACAGGAAGCAGAGCGGAAATCAATCAAAAATCAAAAGTGTTCAGGAAGTGGCCCCAAAATATCTTATCTTTTGCGTCACTTACATGTAATTTTAACTCATTGCCTGCCAATGACAACGATAGACGCCCAATTCATGTATACTGGAAGGACTTGCTGTGAATGCCAGTGCCATTAGCCAGTGAGTTATTTTCAGTGTTGGGCACGTTACTTTAAAAAAGTAATTAGTTATAGTTACTCACTACTTCTTCCAAAAAGTAACTGCGTTAGTAACTGAATTACTCTATAGTAAAAGTAACTAGTTACCAGGGAAAGTAACTATTTCCGTTACTTTAAAAAGAAGTTGTTGTATGTCAAAGAATTTGAAATTTTCTGAGCAGTATTCGAGTCAGTTGAATAGAGAAGAACAGACAGGTAGTTGTGTTATAGAACCTTGTAATATTTATTGCACCTCACCAGCAACAGATTTATCCTACATTTGAAGTGCAACAAAAATAAACAGATTTGAATTGCTTATCACAGATGTCGACAAAAGCTTTGCCCCAGGACATAAATTACACTTTACATGCACGTTCTTTCCCTTAATTTCGACCAACATGAAATACTGTTTATATCTCCACCTCGTAAAGGACAAATTTTCCTCTGAATGCTCTGCCATCATATCCCTCTGCATCTGTTTTGTGTGTGTGTGTTTGCCGCACGCACTCTTCCAGTTTGTGTGTGAAAACACCGGCTCTGGAGTCCATGTGCTATTAGGCTCGAGCATTTACGTCACAGAATGGGGGATCATGTGAGATTTGACAACAACGCAGCCATATTGGAAGCAGGTCTGGCTCGCGGGACATTAAAATTTAACTTCCCAGTTCGATAAAGAGACAAACTCATTACTAAGGCGAAGAACAGATATGTGATCAAACTTAAGGATGTAACAATGTTGACCCTTACGAGCAAGCCGAAGACAAATGGAGTAAAGATGTCGACGGGCTTCCACAATTACACGAAATGGACATTCTGCTGTATTTATTGCATGGTGTATGTTACTAAACTCATCAGCGATTCCGAAATTACAAATCGCTACAAAGCTATGAACAGTTTTGCTGCGGATGGGTGCAGGACCTGCACATTATGACCATATCAAACGGCAGCTCCATCGTTCTTGCAAAGTTAGGCTATGTGTGTTTATTATTTTCATTGCCATAAACATGAACGCACCCCAAGTCTTGGATGACAAATAAACAGAGCAGAGTAGACTCGCTAGGGCTGGTAGTTTCTTCAATTTATTCAAAGTAAGTAACGCACCGCTTTTGACCGTCAATAACGGTAACGGTGTTGTAACGGCAGAAAAAAATAATTAGTTAGATTAGTCCATTACTGAAAAAATAACGCCGTTATGTAACGTCGTTATTTATAACGACGTTATTCCCAGCACTGAATATGACCACATTAACCTTGAACTAGCTTAGCCACTCCAGTGCCCTGAAAATTATAAATAACTAACTGCACAGAATTTGTTAAATTCAACTCCACCGACTAATTAAACCCCCGCTAACTCGAAGATTCAGCCTGATGTTAAAAATTCTGAACTTACCCTTTAAAGATTGCCATGCTGAATCAAAGGTAAATTGTAACAAGTCATTTTAAGATAGACATAGACCATAGACTTCATAATGATATTGATGGGTCAGATTCGACCTTCAGTGCACCACATCTTCAAGTAAGGGGCAATCCCGCAATCCGCTTCAGTCATTCGCAGTCGGTCGCAGCGATACATGCAGCGATCCAATGCCGGATTTATGTCAAAAAGTACAAAAGCTGTATAGCATACAAACAGGAAGGATTGTCTCAGGAGTGATTTGTGTGAGGATTCAAGGTCCATCCATCCATCCATCCATCCATCCATCCATCCATCCATCCATCCATCCATCCATCCATCCATCCATCCATCCATCCATCCATCCATCCATTATCTTCCGCTTATTCCGGGGTCGGGTCGCGGGGGCAGCAGCTTCAGCAGGGAAGCCCAGACTTCCCTCTCCCCAGCCACTTCAGCCAGCTCCTCCGGCGGGATTCGATGGCGCTCCCAGGCCAGCCGAGCGACATAGTCTCTCCAGCGTGTCCTGGGTCGACCCCGGGGCCTCCCGCCAGTGGGACATGCCCGGAACACCTCTCCAGGGAGGTGTCCAGGAGGCATTCGAACCAGATGCCCGAGCCACCTCAACTGGCTCCTCCTTGAGTCATCACCTTATCGTGGTGGAGGGGTTTGCGTGTCCCAATGATCCTAGGAGCTATGTTGTCTGGGGGCTTTAAGCCCCTGGCAGGGTCACCCATGGCAAACAGGTCCTAGGTGAGGGGCCAGACAAAGAATGGCTCACAAGACCCCTTATGATGGAGAAAATTACAGGATCCAAGTTTCCCTTGCCCAGACGCGGGTTACCGGGGCCCCCCCTGGAGCCAGGCCTGGGGGTGGGGCTCGAAGGCGAGCGTCTGGTGGCCGGGCCTTTTCCCATGGGGTCCGGCCGGGCACAGCCCGAAAAGGCAACGTGGGTCCGCCTTCCCATGGGCTCACCACCTGTGGGAAGGGCCAAAGGGGTCGGGTGCGTAGCAATTTGGACGGCAGCCAAAGGCGGGGGCCTTGGCAGTCCGACCCCCGGCTACAGAAGCTAACTCTTGGGACATGGAATGTCACCTCTCTGGCGGGGAAGGAGACCGAGCTGGTGTGTGAGGCAGAGAAGTTCCAACTAGATATAGTTGGATTCTCCTCCACACACAGTTTGGGTTCTGATACCAGTCCTCTCGAGAGGGGTTGGACCCTCTTCCACTCTGGAGTTGCCCACGGTGAGAGGCGCCGAGCAGGTGTGGGCATACTTATTGCCCCCAGGCTTGGTGCCTGTACGCTGGGGTTTACCCCAGTAGACGAGAGGGTAGCCTCCCTCCGCCTTCGGGTGGGGGGACGGGTCCTGACTGTTGTTTGTGCTTATGCACCAAACAGCAGTTCAGAGTACCCACCCTTTTTGGAGTCCTTGGAGGGTGTGCTGGAGAGTTCCCCCTCTGGGGACCTCCTCGTTCTGCTGGGGGACTTCAAAGCTCATGTGGGCAATGACAGTGAGACCTGGATGGGCGTGATTGGGAGGAACGGCCCCCCCGATCAGAACCCGAGCGGTGTTCTGTTATTGGACTTCTGTGCTCGTCACGGATTGTCCATAACGAACACCATGTTCAAACATAAGGGTGTCCATATGTGCACTTGGCACCAGGACACCCTAGGCCGCAGTTCGATGATCGACTTTGTGATCGTGTCATCGGACTTGCGGCCGCATGTTTTGGACACTCGGGTGAAGAGAGGGGCGGAGCTGTCAAATGATCACCACCTGGTGGTGTGTTGGCTCCGATGGTGGGGGAAGATGCTGGTCAGACCTGGCAGGCCCAAACGTATTGTGAGGGTCTGCTGGGAACGTCTGGCAGAATCCCCTGTCAGAAAGGGCTTCAACACCCACCTCCGGCAGAACTTCTCCCTTGTCCCGGGGGAGGTGGGGGACATTGAGTCCGAGTGGACCATGTTCCGCACCTCCATTGTTGAGGCGGCCGATCGGAGCTGTGGCCGTAAGGTGGTTGGTGCCTGTCGTGGCGGCAATCCCCGAACCCGCTGGTGGACACCAGTGGTAAGGGATGCCGTCAAGCTGAAGAAGGAGGCCTATCGGGCCTTTTTGGCCTGTGGGACTCCTGAGGCAGCTGACAGGTACCGGCTGGCCAAGCGGACTGCGGCTTCAGCGGTCGCCGAGGCAAAAACTCGGACATGGGAGGAATTCGGCGAGGCCATGGAAAACGACTTCCGGACGGCTTCGAGGAAATTCCGGTCCACCATCCGGCGTCTGAGGAGAGGAAAGCAGTGCACCATTAACACTGTGTATAGTGAAGATGGTGTACTGCTGACCTCGACTCGGGACGTCGTGAGTCGGTGGGGAGAATACTTCGAAGCCCTCCTCAATTCCACCGACACGCCTTCCTTTGAGGAAGGAGAGTCTGGGGACTCTGAGGTGGGCTCTTCAATCTCTGGGGTTGAAGTCACTGAGGCGGTTGGTAAGCTCCTCGGTGGCAAGGCCCCGGGGGTAGATGAGATCCGCCCGGAGTTCCTAAAGGCTCTGGATGTTGTAGGGCTGTCATGGCTGACACGCCTCTACAACATCGCGTGGACATCGGGGACAGTGCCTCTGGATTGGCAGACCGGTGTGGTGGTCCCCCTTTTTAAAAAGGGGGACCGGAGGGTGTGTTCCAATTATAGAGGGATCACACTCCTAAGCCTCCCCGGTAAAGTCTATTCAGGGGTGCTGGAGAGGAGGGTCCGTCGGCTCTACACCCTCGGCAGGGTCCTCGAGGGTGCATGGGAGTTCACCCAACCAGTCTACATGTGTTTTGTGGATTTGGAGAAGGCGTTCGACCGTGTGCCTAGGGGAGTCCTGTGGAGGGTGCTCCGGGAGTACGGGGTACCGAGCCCCTTGGTAAGGGCTGTTCGGTCCCTGTACGACCGGTGTCAGAGTCTGGTCCGCATTGCCGGCAGTAAGTCGAATTCGTTCCAAGTGAGGATTGGACTCCGCCAAGGCTGCCCTTTGTCACCGATTCTGTTCATAATTTTTATGGACAGAATTTCTAGGCGCAGCCAAAGCGTTGAGGGTGTCCGGTTTGGTGGCCTCAGCATTGCATCTCTGCTTTTTGCAGACGATGTGGTGCTGTTGGCTTCATCAAGCCATGACCTCCTACTTTCACTGGGGCGGTTTGCAGCTGAGTGTGAAGCGGTTGGGATGAAGATCAGCAACTCCAAATCCGAGACCATGGTCCTCAGCCGGAAAAGGGTGGCATGCCCTCTCCGGGTCGGGGATGAGATCCTGCCCCAAGTGGAGGAGTTCAAGTATCTTGGGGTCTTGTTCACGAGTGAGGGTAGGAGGGAGCGGGAGATTAGGCGGATCGGAGCAGCGTCTGCACCAGTCCGTTGTGGTGACAAAGGAGCTGAGCCAAAAGGCGAAGCTCTCGATTTACCGGTCGATCTACGTTCCTACCCTTACCTATGGTCACGACCCACAGCTCGTGACCGAAAGAACAAGATCACGGATAAAAGCGGCCGAAATGAGTTTCCTCCGCAGGGTGTCCGGGCTCTCCCTTAGAGATCGGGTGAGAAGCTCGGTCATCCGGGAAGGGCTTGGTGTCGAGCCGCTATTCCTCCGCGTTGAGAGGAGCCAGTTGAGAGGATTCAAGGTAATTATTATATTTTTCGTACCATGCAAGCATGTTGTGAAAAAAATCAATAGGAGAAATTAGCTGCTACAGCACTGGCATTATATTTCGCAATATTCATGTAAAACAAATGCTACCTGCACTGTTTTTTGCTTTTAACCAAGAATCGAGACTCTTTTACATCCATATCAATGAAGAAATCAGGGATTTATTCACAAGAATTTTCGCCGGACAAGCTGTTTACACATGGCGGCCGACTCACTGACTGACAGATTGGAGTCGTATTTCGACATATTTACGTAAAATAAATGCTAACTGCACGTTTTTGTTTTGCTTTTCACCAAGACTGGAGACTGTTTTACGTCCATATCTATAAAGACTTCAGGGATTTAAGCATTTATTCACAAGAATTTTCGTCAGACAAGCTGTTTACACATGGTGGCCGCCACATTGACTGACAGACTAGCATCGTACTTTGAAATATTTACGTAAAATAAATGCTAACTGCATGTTTTTTTTTTTTTGCTTTCAACCAAGAATGGAGACTGTTTTGCGTCCATATCTATAAAGAATTCAAGGATTTAAGCATTTATTCACAAGAATTTTCACCGGAAAAGCTCTGTTTACATATGGCAGCCGCCACATTGACTGACAGACTAGTATCGTTCTTCGATATATTTACATAAAATAAATGGTACCTGCACATTTTTTTTTTGCTTTTGACCAAGAATCGAGACTGTTTTACATTCATATTTATATAAAATTAATGGATTTAAGCATTTATTTACAAGAATTTTCACCAGAAAAGCTCTGTACATATGGCGGCCGCAACATTGACTGACAAACTAGCATCGTTCTTCGACATATTTACGTAAAATAAATGATACCAGCACATTTTTTTTTTGCTTTTAACCAAGAATCGAGACTATTTTACATTCTTATCTATAAAGAATTCAGGGATTTAAGGATTTATTCACAAGAATTTGCACCGGAAAAGCTGTTTACATATGGCGGCCGCCAAATAGACTGACAGACGAGCATCGTACTTCGACATATTTACGTAAAATAAATGCTGACTGCACGTATTTTTTTGTTGTTGCTTTTTTTGCTTATAGATATAGACTGTTTTACATCCATATCTATAAAGAATTCAGGGATTTAAGCATTTATTCACAAGAATGTTAACAAAAAAAAGCTCTTTGTCTGTGATTGTTTTTTTTTGTTATTTGTTTTTTTTTTGCTTTTAACTAAGACTGGAGACTGTTTTACGTCCATATCCATAAAGAATTCAGGGATTTAAGCATTTATTCACAAGAATGTTAACAAAAAAAAGCTCTTTGTCTGTGATTCCACTCATTCAGCTTTAACGGCCACACCAACAGTGGAGGCCCCCATTAATCAGACCCGCGCCCTGTGTCCTGTCATTATCATTATGAAGTCTATGCATAGATATACAATTTCTTTAAAAAAAAATATTACTATGTATCTTTCATGTTTTTTGTGTGTCAACGGAGTGTTGAGTTTGACCTAATAATTTATCGTGTTCGCGCCACTAACTTTAGCATGTTATGTTACGGGGAGAACATTTGGGCATATTTTATTACGCATCACGTGCTTTAATGCGTACTTGGACTGTCTAAAGCGTGTAGTCGTCTGTCAAAGTTCATTTGAAATGGTTGGAAACCCTTTTTTTGTTTGTTTTTAAATTAAGCCTTTGAATTTGTACAGAGAAATGCTTTTGGAGTATTCATTGACAACAACTTGAAGAAGAGAAGACCAACATTTTTTTTTCGTCCAAAACACGAAAACAACACTGCTTCCAAGTCGCAGCAGAAAAAGCCTTGATTAATTTGCTTTCTTAAAAGTTTCCCAAGCTTTGAGACACTCAAAAACACCTCTACCAGCTAAGCCCAAATAATATCTCAAAATACTTTGGGTGAACGACATTTAACTCTTTATGTTCTGGCTTGAGCAAGAAATAGAGCCCTTTTTTACAGTTGCCATAATCTCCTTAAAATGACAAGTCTTTGTTGAGCAACAATAAAAAACAAATGCATTCATGCTCAGGCTCGCAGTGTTCGGCTTGCTGTTTGAGGTCAAGAAATGCAGCGACATCATCACTTCAAAATTTGGAAGGGGGCTCCTGTTATATGCATATGGCTGCGGGACCTTTAGTGTGAAAATACCAATGACATAGAAACAATTATAATATACTTTGCTTACTTGAAAAGGGGGATTTCCTTCCATCTTCCTTTCGTCCTCCTCATTTTGATGACCCTCATCATCTTCCTCTCTTGCTGCCCAGTTGACAGTGCAGTTCGAACACATCTTATCAAACATTTTTCTCCAAATACAAAATGTTTTTCCCATTCAGGATCTCTGATGTTTTCTCTGTGTTTCTCCTCCTTGAAAAGGTGCCAAGTTGATATATACTGAATTTGCTGTTCATTGTGAAGGGCAGGATTACATTCACATCTCACTTTAACATAAACGAATTCTACACACCTCTGATGATATGGTAGGTTTAATGATGTAAAAAAGGAGACCAGAATAAGTATACAACACACACCCATGGGATATGAGATTATGTGGTTGCATAAGTGCACACACCCTCTATTATTGGAAACAGGGCTGCGTTCAAAATGAACAAATGTATCACAGTTGCCCCCATTTAAACTGCCTTTGATTAACCTAGAAAACATTTCAGATGTTCTGGTATGTTTTTGCTGACATCCTTTTTCTTTGGAGTGGAAACAAAGATGCTAACACTGACAGATTTTGTGAATTGTTTATTACTGCTCCCGATTTGACAAAGATTTGATCAATTTCTATCTGAAAAAAAAAAAAACCTGAGATGACAGCACTACGATAGCCTTGCAAGCAAGACTGAACTTCACGATTCATTGATTCATCATGCAGTTCCATCTTGCAAATCTCAACTTCTTGTAGATTAATCGATCAATCAATAAGAGTCATCCATTTCTGATGTTTTGTCGGAAATGCACCTAATTTCCTCATTAAAAGAAGAGCAAAGAACGTCACGAAAAGCTTTTTTAACAGGAAACGATGTTTTTGGTCTTCAGCGAACAAATACATCATACTGTTGCGAGCAGAGGCGTAGCAAGGGTCCCCGGGGGCCCCAGGCAACAAGCATCATGGGGCCCTTCAAGCGTGTGCAGGTAAGGGGAACAGTTGGACTTGGAGCAAATTGCTCCAAATCCAACTGTCCCTCTTACTTGCACATGTATATGTGGAAAGGCTTTACACATACCGTAGTCTACTGACTAGCTGGTAAGTTATATTGCTTTTACTTAGTAAGGATAACATTCTGGCATAGAAGTGAATCATGTAACATCTTATCAGTTTGGCTGATCAGTGTGTATGTTGATTCTAAACACTGATTTTACGTTCTAGGTAAGATCTTTATGTATGAAGAAAAGCTAGCATGCTGCAATGCTGTTAGCAAACGCTAACAAGCTAGTTACAACAAGTCAAGGCAGTTAATTAGTTTAGGACATAAAAATACTACGACTACTACTACTACTAGTCTGCAGTGCTTTTACTACATTCTTTTTTTTTTCTTTCTTTCTTCGCTTCCAGAAGGATAACTTCTCTTCATTTTGCCAATTAAAAAAAGGCCAGATCACTGCCCACTCTCACTCTGAGTCACGTGACACACATACATACTCACACTGTATAATGAACACAAAGGTGGGGGGGTGCGAGTGCGTGCTGCGTGCGATCATCCTGGCCATAAAAGTGGCGAAAACTAAGCACTTTACACTTACTCATATGGATGTACTTACATTTGTTCATGGACGCACACATCAGGTGGCCGTCCTCTGCTCGAAATGCGCACCTTACGCCTATTCTCGCTCCCAGAATACGCAGCGCTTGTGACGTATGACAATATCAGGACTGGTTCCTATGGGAACGTATGGATACCCAATGAACCTTGCTAAAATGAGTATTGAAATTTCTAATAAAATCGTTTAAGATTATTTTAGATGCATACGTTATATTTTTCTTATAGAGTATTCGACAAGGAATACGATAGACTCATTAATAGACTTTCTTGGAAAAATCACCATTTATTTAAGTAGTCACATGAATAATGAGGTAGCCTGTGAAAATCAACTTAAAACAACTCGGCAAGGACTTTCCAGACAGTACTTGGTGAGTAACTCTTTAAACAATCATGTGGTGTTAATAGCTGGTTGAACTTTCTTAAACATGTGTAATCTACATGACATGGTTAATACTGATTGGGATTGATAACAGAATCGTTAGATAATCTGCAAAATGATTCCATGGTATTGAAACACTCCCAACACTTGTTGATGCGACAGTGCAGTAAAGCTATGTGTGCTAAATCTGTTGGCCCTGTGGGGGCCCCTGCTGGCTGGGGGCCCTAGGCAATTGCCTGCGTATGCCTAATGGGACGCTACGCCTCTGGTTGCGAGCAAATTAGGGGAAGGAGAGGCAGAGCTTAGGGGTGGGCTGGGGGTGCAGTCATATCGTGCCTCTAGGGGGCGTAAAGGGGGCGTGGTTAAGCGAGGGAAGGGTTCAAATGAATATGTATGATGATATGCGAGCTGTAATATTATTATTTATTATTATTATATTACTATTATTATAATTTAAACATTGTCCAAAAAAGTAAAGTTTTCAAATATCCCTACGGATGGATGGGCCCGCCAAAAATATTTTTAAAAATGTCACTAGCTCCCCCCCAGCCCACACATCGGACGATCGTCTTGAGAAGTGTGGAGGGGCCCACTAATAAACATGTAATAACACCCCACTCCCCAGGCTACGGACATTAACCTCGGGGGGATTGATCGATTAATCTACAAGAAGTTGAGATTTACAAGATGGAACTGCATGATGAATCAATGAATCGTGAAGTTCAGTCTTGCTTGCAAGGCTATCGCAGTGCTGTCATCTCAGTTTTTTTTTTTTTTTTTCAGATAGAAATTGGTCAAATCTTCGTCAAATCGGGAGCAGTATATACGCATCACACCCAGGCCATATTCACATTTGTTCCACCAATGAACTATCTGCTTGATTACTATGGCACAATGCAAAGGGCCTTTGGCTTTTTTGCCAAGAAACAATATTTTCGCGAATGTGACAAAAAAGAGCCATCATTCAATCAGCAGGCGTGGTTTTTTTGTTCAGGTTCTTCCCATGAAACGGGCCTCGACTGAGTCTTTCCCAGATTGATATGTGAAACATAGTCGTAGTGGATATATGGAACAATCAATCTAGCGTGTCCCATTAGCACGACTATGCTTAACTGTGGAATTTCTATTTATGATGATCACTGTTGTTTTTAGACCAAAAACACCTTTGAGAAGTAGAAACTGCAATTTCTGGAGAAATTCCAATGGGAGCTTTGCTGTGGTAGATAAAAGTCTTAAGACCCGCCCAATTGATTTTGGAGTGTTTTGGAGTCACTTCCTGTTGATTTGGGGACATTTCGCAGACACATCCTGTTGATATCAGGTAACTTTCTGATGATTTAGGGAAATTTTGGGGACACGTCCTGTAGCTTTCATGTCATTTCCTTTTGGTATTTTGATGTACATTACCATCAATGGCTTGGACATAGATTGATGTTAATGGCATGGACGTACATAGCTGTCAATGGCATCGACATGCATGGCTGTCAATTGCGTTACTTGGGCGCCAGTTGGCTGTCATGGTAAGCGGACAAAAATCACAAGTTATGTGTTTGTTTGTATGTTTTCCAGCCATTGAAAAATGAATGGGAAATTTGGACGTGCATGGCTGTCAATGGCATCCCATTAGAATTGAATGAGCAGGTTTTTGCCAAATTCTGTATACAACTTTCATGCCCCTTTCCTTTCCTGAATTCTTGATGTATAAATTACCTGATTTGGTCAAAAATTTTCAGACTAGATACATTTTTTTTTTTTTTTAAACCCACGTTTACAGGCAAACAGAAAATTTTGGGGGGGGTCATTCAAAAATTTCCCTGTATCACGCGAGAATTCTGGTCATTTGGACATTTGAACGATGTAACGGCCGGTCAAAGAGTCTGGGCTGTGCGGCACGCCCCCCCAAAAAACGCAGAGAATAAGATGGTAAAATAATAAAGTTGAAAAATTTTATTAGATGGGCTTTTGTCCTGCATAGCTCCCATCTAATTATGGCAAAAAATGAAGAATTCTGCAAAAGCCCATTCGAAATATATCAATCGCAAGTGGGCGAATGTTTTATCGACCTAGGAAAACGAGTTTGAAAAATACAAAGCCTCATAGAATGTCTTTACTTTGGAGTTAATCAGAGGCACTTAAAATGGTGGCGGCAGGTGTCTACTGGCTAATTTTGAACAAAGCCACATTCTCAGTCACTGTTTGAGGGGGTTTGCATACATGTGCAATTACTGTACATAAGATTTGCCGTGTATTTTCATTTCCCTCTCAAAAAGATTTTGTTTTCCCTGTTGTGTTGTACAGGTGACAGGACACCCTACTGGTGAATATTGGTCTCATTTTTAATATCGCAAAAACCTGGCATTTTAAAAGAGGTGTGTCCAGATTTTTTATATTAACCGTAAAATGATGAGAAAAGTGGTTTGGCGAGGAAAAACTCAGTCAGACAAACAACAAGATTTACAAAGAGGGATATGGTATTCACTAACATAAAAACAGAAAGAAAACCCCTTATAAATCCATGTTTCACATTCAATGCAGTTTTCTTTTATAATACAGTACATGTCAGCAATTAGAGGGTACATCGAGATACCTGAGTTGAAGATTGATTGGGGGAAAAAAGGAGGGAGGAAACAGTTACAATGTGTATTTGTGTCGGGGAGTTGGTTGAAAAATGCTACATCATCAAAACGATTTGAAAACCCCAAATCTTTATGTATGACATTAACAGGTGCATTTCATATGTGAAGGATATTACTCACAGTGGTACCTCAAGACACAAAATTAATTTGTTCCGGAGTGGCTTTCGTGTCATGATTTTTTCATAATGAATTGCGTTTTTCATATAAATCGCCTGATTCGTTCCAAACTTTACTGTAAACAAAACATTGAATTTGCAGTCATGTTGTCGGATTGCCTGTCATTATTTGACATGTTTTGTAACCCCCAAGGTGCGCTGAAGTGTAACTAGTTTGTTAGGCTTCCGACGTTGTCACATGACTACAGGTAGTCCCCGGGTCACTACATACCCGACTTTATGACGGTGGAGTTTGTCTCCAGTCGTTTTTTTTTTGGTGCAGGAAGCATTAAGCAGGTAGTACTTCCACTAATAATAGCGCATGAACACACAAACAAGCATCCACAGAGGCAACACCTGGATATAACCAGTGTTGTTAATCTTACTGAAAAAAAGTAATTAATTATAGTTACAAATTACTTCTCCCAAAAAGTAATTGCGTTAGTAACTCAGTTACCTGAATGTAAGAGTAATTAGTTACTTGGCAAAGTAATTGGTGATAATTACTTTTTTTTTTTTTTTCCTCCAAAAAAAAAAAAAAAAAAAAAAAAAAAAAAAACATTGGCCACACTATGTGAAGTTTTTTGTGAAGGTTTTTGTTACAATTGGCCCGAGCCCAATTCTTTACCCTAATTTACCCTTTACCCTGAATCAGCTGTTAAAAGTTGTTAAAATTGCTCCCATTATTGCATTAGTTCCCTTCTCTCTACTTTCGACATATGAAAGTTCTAAAACTGTTTCATCATTTAAAGATAGATTCAAGTCAAGATTTTGCCGATTTAGAAGTATTTTAGATAAAAAGTTACTTAGGTTCGCTAGGAAGGTTCTCTACAACAGAGCAGTCCTAAAAAGTACTGCTTTAAGATGGCGGCTGTCTACTAACTCATTTAGTGCCATGTCTGTCATTTTGCATCTAGTTATATCTATGTACAGTACATGTGATATCTATCATGTCTACCATATCTACCATAACATGCGCGCGTAGTTTGTACTAGCTATCGGCTACAACATGTATTATTGGAGCTACCTAGCATCGCGTTTGCTCGGCGTCACAACTTTCTTGCCTCCTCCATACTCCTGCTCTGTCGTCTCGGTGAGTCCGTCTCCCTCAGACTTTTCGACCAATATAGTAACGCATAGTAACGCATGTCTTTCCGTCCTCAGTAACGGTAACGGCGTTGCCAAGATGAGAAAAGTAATTAATTAGATTACCCACTACTGAAAAAAATAACGCCGTTAGTAACGCCGTTATATTGTAACGCCGTTATTAACAACACTGGATATAACACAATTTTTAATGTTTATTGTGGGTTTTCAATTGTGGTCAAGTACTTGGGCCAAGTTTAGTTTGATGATGTTCGGACACTAATACATGCTGATAGTTAGTGTATATTGTTATTGCTATATCAGCTGCTAGTTATAAACACAAATGTGAATTGCTGCTATTCTGGTAGTATTTTTCCCCCCAAATAGTACCTTAATGTACCTCACAGTGTCTTATTTTTCACTTTATTTCATCAAGATGACTGCTCTGCCCTTTGTCGAAATGTGTATTTGATTATAATGCTGATTTTCGTTTGGTGATGCATGCTTTTATTTTGGCGCAGGAAGCGTAGAGCAGGTAGTACTACCTACCAACAGAGGTGAAAGTGGGCCAGAACGGCCCAGAACGCCGTTCCGCCATGGCTTTCTGAGCCAGAACTCTGTTCCGGCATACGATGCTTTGATCCCGAAAATATGACGGCAACTGTCAAAACCCTATATGTAATGGTTTGTTTAAAGTATTGTATCTTGTCAAATGATGCCCTCTGGTGGTGGCATTGGATGTAGCTGGATTCTTACCTTTTATGAGAACCAGGCGTGTCTGACATGGCTAATGGACAACTACGCTCTGGTTCGGCCCACATGACGCCGTAAGTTGTTTCAGTTGTTGTATGTTGGTGTAGGCATTTTTGGTTAAGTTTGGCGATACTGTTTGGTTAGTTATGTTTAGTGATTTGCTATGAGAGAAGTGTAAACACGTTAGCATTCATAGCATCTAAGCTAGCGGACTTTATTTTGCAGATTGGGTTGATATGATTTACTAAATGTACATATTGAATGTACTGGAGGAACGTTTGATGCATATCTAATTAAAGAAAAAACATAAAGTAAATGTTTACATTAGCTTAAATGTTAATGTACATCCAATATTCTTAAATAGTTCAAATTTAGGTTTTGCATTTAGGAAAGGTGGGGGAAAATTAGGAGACAGAGGTTGAGGTTACTGCTGTTTACTTTAATTTTGCAAATCATTGAAAAAAAAAACAATTTTGAACGAAAAACATCATTTTGTTTGAATGTGTTATAGGAATAACTGTGCCAAAAGCAGTTTTATCAGCATTTCAGTGGTTTTAGAAGGTTTGATGACCCCCTCCTCCTGGAGTTACGGAAAGAAATCCTAACCCCTTTACCCCTGCCTAACACACACAAGTAAGAGCGCATGTACACACGAAGAAGAATGTATTTGCGCACATGAACAAGTCACGCAGCCGAGTGAGAGAGCGAGAGATGGGAAAGATTACAGCTTAGCTCGCTGTCTAGCTCGGATTTAGCTCCAATGTCTTGGGCGAGGACAGTACAATGACATATAATACATGTTTTTGGATAGTTATTTTGAGATTTACGTATGTGGTATTTAGGGATACGTAAAGGGTTAAATCTGACTTAGGCAGCCGTTGCTTGCCATTTCATCTAGTTGTTTGTGCATTGATAAAGCATCGCTTGTATGTTTTGTTTCATATACTGTACATTAGCATTGTGTAGCACATTGTAGTGTGTATATTTAGTTTGTTTACATTTGTGTACTCTACACCGCGCGACTACAGAGTGAAAATGAAACTGTTCATAAAATGTTTTAAGCATGATTTTCATGCCTTGTCTGCTTTTTAGAATAACAAAAAAGACAGCACAGTAGTTACATTATTGCTTTGCTGCGAGTGGGAATTATCTATTACAGTACGTAATATCTTTTGTATGATGAATAATTTTGCGTGATATGAAGTGAAAGTGTCGAAAAACCTTTCGTGAAATAAATTTTCCACATACAGAAGCTTTCTTATCTTGAGGTACCACTGTACTTTCAAAGAAAATTCTTTGCCTGATTTGCTATTTTTGCTTATTAGGTAATAGTGTTAGTATGGCCATGGACAGCATTATTGAAGTTTTAACTAGATTATCTGATTATTTATTACAGACGAGTAATATGACAGTTATTTTGATTTGGAAATTTGGACTCAATGAATACTGTATTAAAAAAAAAAAAAAAAACTTATTCACGCTTTAAATCTTCTTCAGCTAGTGCCCGGAGCGTTTATGTGATCAACTGCTTGATCCTCTTTTCTTATTTGCCACGTTGTAGATGTTTACCTCCCTTAACAAATGGTTTAAAAGAAAGGGAATGCTACATTTTGTAGAATTTACAAAAATGGACACAAGAAGTAATAAGTAAATAAATACATCTGTTCAGGAAAATGCCTTGAATGGGTCACTGATCTTCATGCTGAAGAGCAGACATTTGAACATTCAGAAGAAGAAGAAGCTAAATTGTTTTTGTTGTTTGTATCATTTTTTTTTTTTTTTTTTTTTTACATCTATGCATCCGTGCATTTTTACTGCATGTCTTTGCATAAATCTGATCAGCACATGGCTTTTTGTAAGAAAAAAAGATGCACAGGAATAAAGGGGGAACACATAAGCCAAACGTGTTCATGTTTCTCTTGTCATAAGTCTCTCAAGATATTTAGGAAAGTTGCTATACAAGACTTAAGAAATGTAACTCCCTCCCCATCCTGCAAAAATAATCTTTCCCACCCCTTGCCCCATTACAGTACCTAGCTCGGTTGTTATTGACCAGTAGCATAATAGCATTTTGGCATGCATAATGTCAGCATGTACTGCCTCTTGTTGCATTCTAAGAGATTTTTCATGCTTTTTTTGTAAGTGCATATGCATGTGCCAAAACACACATTCAAACACTGGTAGTCTATATGTAATCATCTCAAGACTAAAATCTTACTAAACAACCCCCCAGATCATGTTCATACCAAAAATCCTTATTGCTTGCAATGGAAACCCATGCAATGTTAACGAGAATGCACATTTGACATATGATGTACATGACCATGACAATAGTGGCACTCCCTATGAAGAAATGGAGATCAGAGGTTGAAGGCATGACTGGTACAACCTAGAGAAACAGTTGTGTGTGCACAATGTCCATGCCGCTGTACAGCATGTGACATATCTGTCAGGAACTCAAACTATTAAAAACATCAAACAAAAGGAGGTTTTTGCTCAGCATGACAGTGTGGTGCAGTAAACATAAAACCCTGCATGACCAAATATAATTTCTGTCAGTCCATGTTAAAGCTGCCTTGATTGACTGAACCAGTCACAATGACATTGTTAAAGAGAGAAGCATTTGTGCAGGTCCAAAACATCGGCATGAACATCCAGACGTATAAAGAAATGCTACAATATTTTTGACCCAAAAAAAGGACATTTGTTTTCCTTTACAATATAATAAATCAATTCAAAGCTGCTGTGCAAAAAAAACAGCAGGTGCCCTATCACGTCCAGTAAGTTATTCTGAAAGAAACTGCAAGGTTGACTTTAAAAAGTTCAGAAATTTGCCTGCGAACACTTTGGTCTACATTTGTCTCATTGCTGCACAATCAGGGGCAAATCAATCACGGGCAAGAAAGCTCTTCTTACGTCTGGCTCGGCTTGAGCACTTAAGATGATTATTGATCTTCTTATCTTGCCCGGAAGGAAAATAAGCACAATTTGAGGGTGCGATAGCTCATTTTCTTGTAAATTTTGGGGTGCAATAAAATAACCATTCTCAGTCTATTTATCATGAAAGGAAAGCTCAGTGCGGCAACATTCGTCATGGTTAAACCAAGGGCCGTATATTAAAACAAACCAGTTATATGGCAAGGCCTAATTGCCATTCTTATAAGACAAAACAGAGAAATAGGCTTGTGTGTGTGGGGGTGTGGCAAATAAAAACACACAGACTAAAAAAAACGGTGCATTAAACAAACAATAAATCCAAGCTTGGTAGACACTTGTACAGAGGTAGATGCATAATGCACATGAGAAGAAAGACACACGCATCCGTTTGCACACAAGTTGTGTCAGAACACAGTCTCACAGATCACACAGCACACTCTCCTTGATTTACTTTGCATATTTGGATGTTGAATGTTGTCCCTCTCAAGTTCATCTTCCCTTGCGGCGGGTTGCATTGCTCCTCTACCACGGGCTGTCACTCCAGTAGCCGTTTACGGTGCCTCCTACTGAATTGCCACAGCCGAGACAAGAGATGGATGGCCAGAAAAAGAGGGAAGGGGGATGGGATAAGGTTGGAAGTTCATGAGGGTTACAACAGAGAAAGGAAGAGAAGCCAAAAAGGGCATAAACTAAAAATATTCCCACTGACAGCCAAATCGCACTAGAGTCAGTGCAAAGTTGTATCGCTGTTGGTGGTCATGGCTGATGAGATGAAAGTCTCGTATATTGGCTGAGCTGCACAGTTATAACACTTGTCTCCTCAGGATAATAGGCCGAGCCAAATATTGAAGAATTGCTGTATGAATGTCGAGATGAATGTTGAGTTATTCTCTTGAATTTAAAGTGACTATCCAGTCATCAGTGTTTTTTTTTTTTTTTTTTTGTCAATGATGATGACAACGAAAATATTTCAGCAACGGACACATTTCATGACGATGACAAAACGATAACAAGCTAAAAACATGTTTTGGGAGACGAAAACATAACGAGCCGCATGCCAGTTTTTGTCTTACGAGATGAAAATGTGCTATAGTTTCTGTGACAAGATCACAATATGTGACATTTTATGTGTAGTTAGCCTGTATCTTAGCAGTGTCTGGTTGTGTCACTCGCGACGTGCTGCGCCCCCCACCCCCTTTCCAACTCATCATGAAGGCTTGCACACAGATAAGGTAAGATTTGTTTTCTTGATGAGAGAGAGAATAAACAATGTTGCTTCAGCCTTTTAAAGGTTTGTGCTGAGCAGTGTTGTCAATCTTACTTTAAAAAAGTAATTAATATTCAAGTCAGGATTTTGCCGATTTAGGAGTATATTAGATAAAAAAGTTACTTAGGTTTGCTAGGAAGGCTCTCTTCAACAGAGCCGTCCAGAGAAGTCTACTGCTTTAAGATGGCGACTGTTTACTAACGCTGGCGAGTCTATCATTTCGCATCTAGTTTTCTATACATGTGCTAACGCTGCCAAGTCTGTCATTTCGCATCTCGTTCTATATACATGTGATATCTACCGTAGCATTGTGTAGGTGTAGTTTGTAGGCTGTCGGCTGCAGTCAGGTATTATTGAAGCCACCTAGATTTGCATTTGCAATGGCATCACAACTCCCTTCACTCCTCCCCACTCTCGTTCTGCTCTGTCTGTTTCTCTCAGACTTACCTCGCGTCATTCAACCAACGTCGTAACGCATATAACGCACACCTTGGCATCCTCAGTATCGGTAACGGCATTGCAAAGATGAGAAAAGTAATTAGTTAGATTACTCACTAATGAAAAAAAATAACGCCGTTAGTAACGGCGTTATACTCTAACGCCGTTATTAACAACACTGGTGCTGAGTGATCATCACACACTAAATGTAACTTGCAGCGTTAGCATAGCATTCACATTAGCAATAGGCTAATATTCTCTTAAACTCTGACAACTTTTTTTACATACAGGCTTCCAAGTGGATATAATGAATTGGAAATAATGTACTGTTTTCCTGTATATAATCACTAAGTTGGGTCCTTATAGATGCTACAATATGTGCTCATCTGTCAATGTTCAACCGAAATACAGTAGTTGGAAACCTTTGTTTATTTATTTTTGGAATAAAATGTTTTAATTTTACAGACGAAAACAGTTTTAGTGACCGTCGACTAAAAATAGACAAAATTAATCTCGAGTTTTCTTTAAAAAAAAAACTAGACGAAGACAAACACATTTTAAGATGGTTAAAATAGGACTAGGACGAATAAGTTTAATCGTCCAAAAGACTAAGATCAAAATTAAAACGGTGCCAAAAACAACACTGCCAGTCATTTTTGATGATTTTCTTCCAAATGCATGAGATATGTTTGAGGATAATTGCTGAACATATGGGCACAAGCTGAGAACAATTTAGTGCTAAATCTTATGGCCAGAAACAATCTTTTTTTTTGTCTGGATATTTGCCAGGATTTTTTAGGCGGTTCAAAAATTGAATCGGTTTTCGTCGCAGGTTCGGGTGTCGTCAGGTCCCAATGTATAGGTCAAAGCACGTCATCAGTGGCTCTTTCTGGTTAGGCATTCGGTTTTCCATTTTAGGATGAATAAATGTAACAGTGCCTTTTAATGCACATTCCCCGGATTAAAACCTTATTACTTTATAACTAATAATTTATTTAATGCTGCAACAACTAATCTCAAGTAATTTGATTAGAAAAAAGTTTTAAATTTTGCTGCTTCAAGGATTCGTTTAGAGGGACGTTGTAATGGTTTGTTTTAAAGTACATATAGTTTTATTTATTTGGGTGGATACACTGCCCTCTAGTGGCAATAGCAAATAACTCATCTAACAAGGCTGAATCAAGCTGCTCCCTGTTAAGACGAACATAAGGTTGTAAGTTTTTGTTTGAGCTAATGTTTGTTTTTGCATTCGTTATTTAGTTTAGAAGTATATTTAGCTTTTTTTCGTGGGGATATGTGTTTGAACGATTTTTTAAGAGCCTTTAAAAAAAAAGTTAGCATTTTTAGCATCCAAGCTAGCGGACTTTTGCTATGCAAGTTAGTCAGTTGTTCTTTTGTTGTACCATTGACTTCATAATTGTATCGACGGGTCACATCCGTCAGCCGCTGTGCAACGCCTTCAAGTAGGGGGCCGTCCTACAATCCGCTTCAGTTATTCACAGTCGGTCGCAGTTAGTCAACACATGCAGCGATCCAATGCCGGATTTAGGTTGAAAACGTATGAAAGCTGTACCGCATAAACAAAGGAAGGATTGTCTCAGGAGTGATTTGTTAGGATAATTAGTATATTTTTCGTCCCATGTGTGCATTTTGAAACGTTTTGAAAAAAATCAATGGGAGAAATTAGCCGCTACAGCAATGGCATTATACGTTGCAAAATTTACGTAAAATAAATGCTAACTGCCCGTTTTTTTGCTTTTTGAACAAATAATCGAGACTGTTTTACATCCATATCCATAAAGAATTCAGGGATTTAAGCATTTATTCACAAGAATATTCAACGGATAAAGCTCTTTGTTTACGTATGGCGGCTGCTAATTTCCTTACTGACTAGCCTCATAGTTTGCAATATTAACGTACAATAAATGCTACCTCCCCATTTTTTTTTTCCTTTTAACAAAGAATCGAGACTGTTTTCTGTCCCTATTTATAAAGAATTCAGGGATTTAAGCATTTATTTACAATTAATTTAATTTAATTTTCAACGAAAAAGCTCTGTTTACTTATTGTAGCCGCCACATCGACTGACAGACCAGCATCGTATTTCGACATATTTACGTCAAATAAATGCTAACTGCAAGTGTTTGGTTTTTTTTTGCTTTTAACCAAGAATTGAGACTGTTTTACGTCCATATCTATAAAGAATTCAGGGATTTAAGCATTTATTGACAAGAATTTTCAACGGAAAAAGCTCTTTGTTTGTGTGTCCACTCGGTCAGCTTTGACGAAGATAGGCCCCCTATGAATCGGCACCGCAACTCGTCAATACATTACGAAGTCTACGGTTGTACTTAGATCTTCATTTATCTATTTTTCAGTACCGTTAGAGGCTAAGCTCAGGTATTTTAATTTAATTTTAAATGCACTGAATGCTCTTTTGAAATTGCAATCTGAGCAAGCCAAAAATAAATGTTATTGCTTAAACACTAACACCTAAACTAAAATTAATTCTGCAACGCTTTAAATGTTGGTATTCTGATTACTCGATTATTCGAACTAACTAATCGATAGATTAATCGATTACTTAAATGATTGATAGCTGCAGCTCTAAACTTCTTACGTGTCCAAGCAGCTGAACAGGACAGGTTAAAAATTAAAATAAACTAAAACCATACATATACACACATGTTTTATTAATGCAAATTTGTTAACAACAGTCTTTACTTTCACCCAATCAAACAGTTCAGTAATTTTTACTTTGACTGGACAGTCACTTTAAATAATCTGCTTCACCTGCTTTACAAAGAGAGACAATTAGTAAATTGAATTTGCATTACATTTTTTTGTGGATGCGTTGTGTGTCTTTTGTTGTGCACGTGCAGCTTTATTTTTCCCCTTCAAGACTGCATTAATGCAAAAACAAAGACAACAACCCTAACGTTTGTTTATAGGAGTGTCACGAACGAGAAGTACCATCGAGAAAACGTCGGCAACTATGCAGCCCAGTCTTTTACTGAGATGTTTGGTGAGAGCACATGGGGAGCATGTGGAATGATGCAGCAACTTTGCTCCCCAGGCATCCCATACTTTTCTGTGAGAGTGATTGCCAAAATGTATGGCTAAAATAATGGTAGCTGCTGTCTCAATTGCAGTACCATTTGCAGAGCTGTGTTTGACATTAATCCAGCAAACGCTACGATCCCTCCCGCTATAAAAAGGTAGTTCATCTGGCATTGATAGATGAAGCTTTGTATGATAACAAAACCACATTGACACATTAATAACAGTAAATGGATAAACGGGTAGGCTAAAAAGATTTGCTTCAAAACAATATTAAAAATATTAGAATCATGAGAAATGTCATTTTTGTCAAAATTACACTTTTTGGTTTATTGAAAACTTCTGAAGCGAGTCTAGCATGACTGTACCTACTGAAGAGGATATATATGATTTTAGTCTTGATTTCCTCCCAATAAATCCAAACTAACTTTAGGTTCCCATTTTCAGGGCAGGGCATTTTCCTGAGTAGGAAGCAGGAAAAAGCTAATCTATTTTAATTCATATTATAATATTCTCCAACTCTTTCTCCTCCTTCTTCTTGGTTTGACTAAGCGGCAACTAGAATTGTGTCGCGTGCTTTTAATTATGTGGCTTTCACTTAACATCGCATAGTGCAGAAGTACCAGTTTAATTTTCTGATATGCGTTTTACCCAAGAATTTTTTTTTTTTTTTTTAATCTACTTACAGCTATAGACTATACACTGTATATACACTTTTTTTTTACTTTACAAATTAAATCACATGCTGAATTTTTGTGTTTGTGTGTTTTATTTGTGTACATGTTTTTCTTTACCCCATATGTCTAAAAGTATTGTCACCGACAATATGTATAATATTTGATAAAAGTTAGTACGTCCCTCATATTTTAGTAACAATTATTACGCGCATTAGGGGGAAATACTTGTAAATGAAACCTGGATATAAGTTAGATTAGTCAGTGTATAGCGTCTAAAACAATGCAAATTCCATTTCGTGAGATGCATGCAAAGTGTTGGTAAGCGTTGGGGTTAGTTTTGATTTGCACTACAGAAAATCCCAGTAAACCAAAAATGCTTCTCCACATATGTTCAATAACATAGGTGGTCCCTGTACAATACTGTATATGTGTCACTGGTCTATTTTGAACTCTGTAGTCAATGCAATAATTAGTGGCATATTAATACCATACGAGCAACTGTATTGGAGTTGAATTAAATCTTCATCATTTGAACATTTCAGTCAGCTAGCATTGTTTTGATGGTCTAACTCCTGGAATTACAAGTTCAGTTTAAACAAGACAAATGTAAAGACAGCATAAAGCCTTGCAAGTCCAGGTGCAATCGACAGAGAGGCAATAAGTAGTACAGGAAAACTAACTGAGCTATTTTACAGTGTAAACCAATACTAACCTAGCCACTGTCATTAGTAGAGTAGCCAGGCAGGTAGAATATTTACGCATACAATTGTAAATCTAATGATCTATCTAGGTATATTCAGGAAAGTTTTGTCATTTTTGCATCGGCGATTCTTATCGAGCCAGAACAACTGTAATTGTCATTGTTTCTATCTTTACTAAGAATAGTTGAGATGGAGAAGGCGTCGAACGGTCAACCTTCTCTGGTTTGCTGAAACACAAGAGAGACATACAATCTAAATGTATTGTAACGTTTTGATATTTTCTTGTTAACTATGCGGAACTACAAGATGGAAGGGATGGGAGAGTGGCAACGCCTAAAACCAGGCGGCTCAAAAGGCTCAAAGGTGGTGTTGTTGATAGGGGTAAGGCGCAGAGGGGCACCCGTCATCCCAGAAATATTATTTAGGCTGCGGGATTTCTCATAACCTGGGGCTACATAACAATGAGATGCACGGGCCGAGGGACAAACAAAGAGAACGGTGTTGACCACGATGCGCATTCATGTTTTCATGACAAAGTAGTAATGTAAGCAATGAGATTGGAATGCAAATTTAAAATGAAACGGAAGTAAAATACATTTATGTACACATGACAGCAGCACACATTAAAAACAGCAAATATAAGCCATTTGTTTAGGAACAAGCGTTTGACAAGTTAAAAATAAAACCAGCCCAAACAAAATGAAACAGTTTAGGCCAAAGGAGGAAGTTGGAAAAGACAGACAGGTAGACAGAGGGACAAACAGATGGACGGACAGACACAGGACAAAACAGAAACATGGGTTACAAAAATCAGTTGCCACATTGTCCCTTGGACACATGATTTTCTTTGCCACTGTGTCCAAGGGACGATACAAATGTTCAATACAAATCCACTCCTCAGTTTTTTTTTTTTTTTAATTAAATCACTATATCTTTGTGCATCTCTATTCGAGCATCTAGTGATGCCTGTAATGGTGGCTCACTTAAAAACTATGGTCAGCGACGGATGCATGGGTACATCATCTGGAACTGAGCTCATACAGGGTACAAAACACAGATTCCTACTGTATATCAGCCAAGGTTTGCATAGGGACAGTAGGGACATAACACTCCGACTTTTCAGGATGCTCAAATTGTCAGCACCAACTTTTAAGCAACCTTATTTTCATTATATATTGACTTTAGTCCTATAGGTCATTTAGATTTTCTTCCCATATGTTCATAAGAATAGAATAGAACCTGCCATTATTAAGTTATTTTCATTATGCTCAGACTTACATTTATCCCTTTTAACTTGCTGAATGTGCCGGTCATTGACTGCCAAAATCCTCAAACGCACGTTTGATTGGCTCTTGACTTGACACCCTCCATCCCGCCACACAGACGCAAACACACACTCACGCACCCACGACAGATTCATGCCCCTACCCACTTCGAAGAGGAGGGATATTAGAAGTATTTTTTTCGGCCAGCAGCAGCCACTTTAACTAATGTAAAAAGACATCAATATTGTGGAGGTGGGGGAAACACCACTAATTTTGCTACTGAAAGTCTGACCTGCATCAGAGTTAGCATAACATTAAACTTGCTAGTCTGCAAAACTACTGCAGTCAGGCCAGCCTCCACAAGGAACAACAAAGTTAAGCTAGCCGTCACCTCATTTGGATCATTGTTTACATTATTTGCATTATTGTAATACAACACAGTGGTTTCAGAGTGGAAGTCCCTTTATTTAAAAAAATGGGGAGCTATCCAAAAATGGCTCCACTTCAGAGGTACACTGACATGAACATGAACTGACATGAAAAAAAAAATCTGTGAAATGAAAACACACATCAGAACTTCATGAGAGTACTTTGGTTTGAGTCTTAAGGAGGCTTAGCATGCCGCAGATGTACATCAGTCCTTGGATATCTCGATTTTTTTTCATCATTTTTTTCCCAAACCACTTTATATTACAATACTTTAGTTTGAGTCTAGGCGTGCGCCTGCGTCCCTCAGTAGTGGGCGCATTCTAAGATAGCTCCCTGTTATTTGAATAAAGGAACTTGCACTTCAAAATGTTTCTTTAGTAGTTTTTGATATTTGAATAAAGGAACTTGCACTTCAAAATGTTTCTTTAGTAGTTTTTGAAAACAAAGGTTTGAATCCAACGTTGTATCATCTGAACCAATACACATGAAAGTTAGAATAAGTCAATACAGATTTCTTTTGCATTGATCATTTAGCCTATCAATTAATCAGGTTCATATTCGTGAGAAATGTAGTCCTGACCCCCGTTCAATAATCTTTTTGGTCTTATTAATGTCCCGTCCCCACCAAAAAGTGCACGTGCAGGTTATGCTGTTATATTATCCCTACCAATGTTGAGACCAAAACCTACCCTTGATATCAGCATATCATTCTTAAATTTTTGTCTATTCTGCTTACAATGGACTGCTATTATGGAATGGTGGGATGGAGGGTAGCATGTGTCCCTCATAGCTTTGAGAATGGGGACAAACATCTCAACTTTTGTGTCTGTCTGTCTGTTCTTTTCTTGCTTGTACTTCCCCCCCATTGATACTCTGATAATCCTAAAACATGCATGCTAGCAGTGGTGGAAGAGGTACTAACGAATCGGGTTCTAATGTAGCGGATGTGTTTTGCGTGGTGTACCTGAACGCACCGAGTGGCAGACATGACAGAGTGAAGGACGACTTTTTACTTTCACTTTGTTCAGCTGCGGCGGACAGCAGGCGATTTTTGGGCGATGTTACCACAATAATAATGTCACCTTAACTTATTAAGACTGACGAAGGGAGGTCAGAGGAGGACGGTCAAGATCATAGACATTGTACGGCCGTTTTGTCGAGCCAATTTACAGACATGCACACTATAGGCGGAGGATGACTTTCGTGGCCGGAGGGGGCAAAAATGTTGATGACCCCGAAACACAGTGTCAGCAATAAAATTAACTTACAAAATATATGCTCGAATATTAGCTCAGCCCATGCTGGTACATACAGGCATTGCAGCTGTGTGTGTGCGACCACGCGCGTTTTTCTCTCTTACCTAGTAGAGAAGTAGATGCCGCATCCTTTTTTGACTGAATATTCCAGCCAAGAACATTTATGATAATACGTTGAAACTGAGCGTTTTTGAGGGTTAACGTCTTTAGTGGAGCAAACTGAAACTCCACTCCCCATTTTGGCAGTGCTCTCTGGTGTTTCATGGTCCACATCTTCAATCCTTGGTTCTCGCTCAGTAGTTGTTGTCGCTTTTGAAAGCTAAGGTTTGAAAAAAATAGGTATATGCATCTTGCCTCTTCTGTCCTCAGGTGTTTTTTGGGGCTAAGCATATGACCGTCTCTAAGGTGCTAGTTAAATGATCTGTTTGAAAAATCATTTTGACCCTTTATATTTTTTTGTCCATTTCATCCATTTTTTTTTTTTTTTTTTTTTTGCTCTACAACTTTTATAGACATTTTACCGGCAAAGTATTAATTTCAAATTCATACAGTGGGGCAAATAAGTATTTAGCCAACCACAACTTGTGCAAGTTCTCCCATCTGAAAATATTAGAGAGGCCTGTAATTGTCAACATGGGTAAACCTCAACCATGAGAGACAGAATGTGGAAAAAAAACCAGAAGCTCACATTGTTTGATTTTTAAAGAATTTATTTGCAAATCGTGGTGGAAAAGAAGTATTTGTTCAATACCAAAAGTTCATCTCAATACTTTGTTATGTACCCTTTGTTGGCAATAACGGAGACCAAAGTTGTTCTGTAACTCTTCACAAGTGTTTCACACACTGTTGCTGGTATTTTGGCCCATTCCTCCATGCGGACCTCCTCTAGAAACCTGATGTTTTTGGGCTGTCGTTGGGCAACGCAGACTTTCTCCACAGATTTTCTATGGGGTTGAGATCTGGAGACAGGCTAGGCCACTCCAGGAACTTGAAATGCTTCTTACGAAGCCACTCCTTTGTTGCCCTGGCTGTGTGTTTGGGATCATTGTCATGCTGAAAGACCCAGCCATGTCTCATCTTCAATGCCCTTGCTGATGAAAGGAGATTTTCACTCAAAATCTCTCGATACATAGCCCCATTCATTCTTTCCTTTACACAGATCAGTCTTCCTGGTCCCTTTGCAGAAAAACAGCCCCAAAGCATGATGTTTCCACCCCCATGCTTCGCTGTGGGTATGGTGTTCTTTGAATGCAATTCAGTATTCTTTCTCATGCAAACACGAGAACCTGTGTTTCTACCAAAAAGTTTTATTTTGGTTTCATCTGACCATAACACATTCTCCCAGTCCTCTTCTGGATCATCCAAATGCTCTCTAGCGAACCACAGACGGGCTTGGACGTGTACTGGCTTCAGCAGGGGGACACGTCTGGCAGTGCAGGATTTGAGTCCCTGGCGGGGCATTGTGTTACTGATAGTAGCCTTTGTTACTGTGGTCCCAGCTCTCTGTAGGTTATTCACTAGGTCCCCCCGTGTGGTTCTGGGATTTTTGCTCACTGTTCTTGTTATCATTTTGACGCCATGGGGTGAGATCTTGCATGGAGCCCCCAGATCAAGGGAGATTATCAGTGGTCTTGTATGTCTTCCATTTTTTAATAATTGCTCCCACAATTGATTTCTTGACACCAAGCATTTTACCTATTGCTGATTCAGTCTTCCCAGCCTGGTGCAGGTCTACAATTTTGTCTCTGGTGTCCTTCGACAGCTCTTTGGTCTTGGCCATAGTGGAGTGTGACTGATTGACTGAGGGTTTGGACAGGTGTCTTTTAAGACAGTTAAAACAGGTGCCATTAACACAGGTAACGAGTTGAGCCTCATTAGACCTCGGTAGACCTCGTTGGAAGAAGTTAGACCTCTTTGACAGCCAGAAATTTTGCTTGTTTGTAGGTGACCAAATACTTTTTTTCCACTCTAATTTGGAAATAAATTCTTTAAAAATCAAACAATTTGATTTTCTGTTTTTTTTTCACATTCTGTCCCTCATGGTTGAGGTTTACCCATGTTGACAGTTACAGGCCTCTCTAATCTTTTCAAGTTGGAGCACTTAAAAATAAAAGATGGGTGAAAAGGTGTCACCTTGTTTGTCTGCTATGGTCAATCAGCCTACCATGCATGGTTTTGGGATGTGGGAGTAAACCAGAGTACCACGGAAAAGACTCACATAAGCACAAGTAGAACATGTAAATTCCACACAGGAAGGAGGGAGCCAAGGATTTAGCCCTTGATCTCAGAAGTGTAAGGCGGAGATGCTAACCACTCAGTCGCCTAGATAGAACACTAAATCTTATTTTAAAACTTGACTTTAAAGTACAGCAAGAATAGAAATCAGAATTAGAAGCGTTGTTTTTTTTGTTTGTTTGTTTTTTTAGAAACAGTTGCCTACACAGCAACTGTTAATTATCATTTCTGTACAAACCATGTCAAATAGCTGTCAAGATTATCAGCATTCTAGGTATACAGTGGTACCTCGACTTAAGAAATAAACTGGTCCTGGAAGTAGTTTCGTAACCTGAAAATTCTGTAAGTAGAGACGCGTTTTCCATGTAAATGCCCTAATCCGTTCCAAGCCCCTCAAAATTCAGACACAAATCTTTTCTAATGCATAAAAATGCATCAAAACATGGAACAAATACATGTTACAATTGGATTATTGCACAATAAACATAAAATCAGAAATGTGCACAACTTTAAATCTAGAACAGAGTAAAGAATAAAAGTTAATACACTCATGTAAAGCTGTCGGAACACGAGAGGCGAATGAAGAGAATGCTGGTACTACACATACAGTAGAGGTCCCTCTGAGCCAATTCAATGCCAGGAACGCTCGGCAATAGCCAGTGGCAGAGCAGCTATATGTATGTTACGTTCAGCAAAATCTGGGAGCTGCGAGTACCAGCCATACTGTATTTTTGCAACAAGAGACAGTATTTTCCCGTTGAGGCGTGTCTTAACCTAAAAACCCCGTATGTAGAGAAATTTGTATTTAGAGGTACCACTGTATAACAAAAACGATATACCACGATACACACATTATCAATTTCGTAAAAGTAACTAGTGCTACAACGATTAATCGATTAACTCCAGTATTCGATTAGAAAAAAATAATAATCGAAATAAATTTTATTGCTTTGAGTTTTCATTTAATTAAAGTGGTGTTGTAATGGTTTATTGTGAATGTGTTTGCATTTAGTTTCATTGATTAGGGTGGATGCACATGCCCTCTGGTCTGCCTCATTTCACATTCGTGAATCGAATTGCTCCCAGTTAAGACCAACGTAAGTTTTTGTTTGACCTAATGTTTTTTAATGCATTCATAATTTAGTTTATAGGTATATTTAGCCATTTGTTGTGGGAATATGTGTCTGAACCATTTGTGAAGAGGAATGTAAAGAAAAGTTAGCATTTTGTAGCATTTAAGCTAGCGGAATTTTGCTTTGTAAGTTAGCCAATTGTTCTTTTGTTATACATATATGCCCTTTTTTTTTTTTTTTTTTGTAATACGGTTTGAGGCTCAGCTCAGGTATTTGTATTTTTCATGTTCCTTATCCGATTACACGATTATTCGAACTAACTAGTTCATCGATTAATTGACTTCTGAAATACTCGATAGCTGCAGCCCTAAAAGTAACCTCACGCCCAAAAAAAAAAAAAAAAAAAAAAAAAATTATATATACATATACAGTATGCATTTGGAGAAAGTACGTTTACTTTTTATTTGTAAAGTACATTTTAACGCAAATACTTTTATTTTTTAACTTGAGTATTTCTTTTCTTAAATATTTACCTTATATTTTTTTTTTCACCTGTATCTCCGCTTTTACTTAAGTAAAAAGGAAAGTGAGTACTTCATTCACCACTGCTCAACCCCAGTGCTTAAGTAAGAGTACTAATACTACTGATCAAAGTTCACTCTTTTGCCTGTTGGGATACTTGGCAAAGATAATTGCCTGAGCTCTAACCTGTTTTTAAAATCAGCAATGATTTTTAAAAACATGTAGAGTCAGGCTGGCATCAATAACGTAGTGATGTAGTGTAGTGATTAATTAGTGAATCTAGTTGACTAGCTAGTTTGCTTGATAACTGAGACATAATACAGCAGAAAGTTGTCATACATTCAACATTTGAGTTATGAGTGGTGGGACTGGAGCCCTAGCAGTATCCTACCTTCTGTTGGGGAGACGTTTTCATTCTTTTCCCAAACTCACAATTTAAAATTGTTGGTTGCGCGTTATCTCTTCATTATACCGCTGTGAATGCGTAACATACATAGGGAGATGGGTCTGTGGTGAGCAAAGGCGAATTTCAGTGCGGGTGGTGGGATCAGAACAGTGTCACTATTTCAGATTCAACTTTGTTGTTATTGCACACATAGAGGTACAGTACAATAAAACACAGTTTGCATCTAACCAGAAGCGCAAAAAGGAGCAGAAAGTACAGGTGCGACTGTTCATAAGAAATTTAAAATTTGTTATCATCTAATGAGTTTTTGTGTAAACTAGTGTATTCTGGTGAGATATGGAGTATGTGGATGTCAGCAGGAGTTCATCAAAGACACAGCTCTGGGCAGGAAGCTGTTCCTGAGTCTGCTGGTCATTGTCTTGAGGATGCTGTAACGCCTCAAAGAGGGCAGTACAGAACAATCTGTGTTTAGGGTGGGAGGAGTCCTTCAGGATGCTGCTTGCTCGGTGTAGGCAGCCCGTGGATGTCTGTGATGGCTGAAAGTGGAAGTCCTGTTGGCACGTCGAGCAGTTTTCATCACCCTCTGCAGAGCCTTGTGCTAAGCGATAGTGCAGCTACCGTACCAACACAGCGATGAAAGTTCACTAGGACAGCTAAGGACAGCTGGATCTTGTATTCTTCCTAAGTGTCCTCATGAAGAAGAGTGGCTGATGAGCTTTCTTGATTACGGTGGAGTTGTTACTGGTCCAGGACAGGTTCTCTGAGATATGGATCCCCAGGGAACTTGAAGCTGGAGACATGCTTGACAGCCGTCCCACTGATGCGGATGGGGTCATGTATACCTCCTCTCACCTACCTGAAATCTACTATGGGGTCCTTGGTCTTGCTGGCGTTGAGGAGCAGGTTATTTTTTGTGCACCATGTGGCCAGGCGCTCTATCTCTTCTATGGAGGCCATCTCATTATTGTTGCTGATGAGACAAATCACCATCATAACTTGATGATGGAGCTGGATCCATGAACAGGACTGCAGTCATGGGTGAAGACAGAGTAGAGGAATGGGCTGAGCACACAGCCTTTGAAGCACACTGGTGCTGAGTGTGATGGTGGTGGAGCAGCTGTGAACCGACCTAACATGCTGTGGTCTGTTAGTCAGAAAGTCCATCGTCCAATTGCAGAGGGAGGAATTGATGCCCAGGTCTCCAAGTTTGTAGATCAGCTTGGAGGGGAAAAGTGTTGGAAGCTGAGATAAAGTCAGCAAACATCAGTCGTGCATATGTGTTTGTGTTGTCCAGGCATGTGAGCACCAAGTGTAGTGCTATGGAGACTGCATAATATAGACTCCTGCTGATGCAGTAGGCAATCTGGTGCGGATCTCCTGTGGGCGGGAGGCATTCCTTCAGGTGTGCCAAGACCAGCCGCTTGGCTGCTATTGCGAATGTCTACCACGCTGTCGTGTTTATAATACCTAATAATAATTTTCAATCATTATGATATACTATTGGACAGAGGCATAGCAAGGGTCCCCGGGGTCCCCAGGTAACATGGGGCCCTTTGAGCATGTGCAAGTAAGGGGGACAGTTGGACTTGGAGCAATAGCATATTTAATAAAAGTCTAATAACGCCTCGCTCTCATAGAGCGCTTTTTAGGACACTCAAAGTGCCCCCCCCCCAATTGCATTATTCATTCACTTCACACTATCCTTAATTATTTACACACATTTGCCTTAATAAACAAAATGTACCTCAGATTATTATTATTATTGTGCTTAGTACACATACCTTTACACATACCGTATTCTACTGACTAGCTGGTAAGTTATATTGCTTTTACTTAATAAGGATAACATTCTGGCACAGAAGTGAATCATGTAACATCTTATCAGTTTGGCTGATCAGTGTGTATGGTGATTCTAAACACTGATTTAATGTTCTAGGTAGCATCTTTATGTATGAAGAAACGCTAGGATGCTGCAATGCTGCTAGCAATCGCTAATAAGCTAGTTACAACAAGTCAAGGCAGTTAATTGGTTTAGGACATAAAAATACTACTACTACTACTAGTCTGCAGTGCTTCGACTACATTAGGACATAAAATTACAGTAACATAGTAAACTCACCGCTGTCTTGCTTCCTTTTCTCCTCTTCTGCTTTTTTTTCTTTCTTTTTTCATTTCCAGACGGATAACTTCTCTTCATTTTGCCAATTAAAAAAAGGCCCGATCGCCGCCCACTCTCACTCTGAGTCACGTGACATACATATATATTTGCGCAGTAAAATGAACACGAAGGTGGGGGGGTTCGAGTGCGCGCTGCGTGCGGTCATTTTGGCCATAAAAGTGGCGAAAACTAAGCACTTTACACTCATATGGATGTACAACATCATTTTGAGATGCTAAACTAACCCCTTCCCTCTTGAAGCAAATGTGCAATGCGAATATAATGTAAAGAACACTCTCCTCGACGCAGCGAGAACGAGTGGGATCAACCAGCCGACGTAACAGGAAAAACACGAAACGGTCGCGCTTATAATGGCTCTAACTTATCATAAGAACTTTATGGCCTGAAGAGGAAATACTTACATTCGTTCATGGACGCACAGATTAATAACCTAACAGGTGGGGTGGCCGTCCTCTGCTCGAAATGCGCACCTAACGCTTACGCCTATTCTCGTTCTCAGAATATGCAGCACTTGTGACGTAGGACGATAACAGGACTGGTTGCTATGGGAACGTACGCAGCGGCATACCGCATACCCAAGGAACCTTGCTAAAAGGAGTATTAGAATTGCTAATAAAATCATTTAGGATTATTTTAGATGCATATATGTTATATTTTTCTTATAGAGTATTCAACAAGGAATACGATGGACCCATTAATAGACTTTCTTGGAAAAATCACCATTTCTTTAAGTAGTCACATGAATAATGAGGTGGCGTGTGAAAACCAACTTAATATATTACGGCAAGGACTTTTCAGAAAGTTCTTGGTGAATCACTCTTTAGCACATACATACAGTGTTAAAACTAATTGGACTTCCTTAAACATGTGTGCTGATTGGGACTGATAACAGAAATTTTAGATAATCTGCCAAGTGATTCCATGGTACTGAATCACTCCCAATACTTGTAGCTATGACAGTGCTGTGAAGCTGAGTGTGCTGAATCTTTGTGTGCCAAATCTGTTGGCCCTCTGGGGGCCCCTGCTGGCTGGGGGCCCTAGGCAATTGCCTGCGTATGCCTAATGGGAGGCTACGCCTCTGCTATTGGCTAGAGGTGTGCAAAATTTCCGATTCTTAGATTATTCGCGATTCGGCCGTGGAAGATTCGAGAACGATTCACAAACATCCAAATTCCGATTATTGAAATATGCCAAGTAAAGCGGAAGAACAACACACTCAGCGCGCCGCAATGAGGAACGGAGTGAGAGTAGCTAAACATCATGCTTCTCATTACCTGGCTCCTCAGGTAATGCCAATGCTCAACTCACGGCTCTAGCTCAACTCATGCCACGAGATAAAAAAACACAACAACATACCTGACTGCTGCCGAAAAGCTGCTGCAAAGTACATCCACATAATGTTACAGTAGATATCATTTATATAGGACTAGATGCAACATAGATTCGGTAGCGTTAGCAGCACATCTACAAAAAGCTAGATGCGGGCGTTAGTAAACGGCCGCCATCTTAAAGCAGTACACTTCCCTGCAAGGCTGTTGTAGTGAACCTTCCAAGCGAACCTAATTAACTTTTTATCTAAAATACTCCTAAATCGGTAAAATATTGACTTGAATCTATCGTTAAAATAGTTTTAAAACTTTCACATGTCGAAAGTAGACAAAAGGGAAATTATGGAATGACGGGAGCAGTTTTAACAACTGTAACGGTTGATTCACAACAATAAATTAATTGAATGTAGTTTAAAGCTGCTGATACAGAATGGGGACTGGAGTATTTTATTTACTGTTATTTTTGTATATTTGTTTACTGTTATATGTTAACTTGACACTGAAATAGTAGTTTGGTTTAGCCTGAGAGGATTTTTGAACAATTTTGGCACTAATGTACAAAACATTTAAAAAAAAAAAAAAAAAAAAAAAAAAAAAAAAAAAAAAAGGAGAGGGGTGCATCTATAATCGTTTTATAATCGAATCGGAGCCTCTGAATCGTAATCGAATCGTTAGGTACCCAAAGATTCCCAGCTCTTCTACTGTGGAGGTTGTGGTGGCTGGTTTGGATTATTGAGTGGTTTGCAACCGATCCATCCCACATAAATTACAACTATGCTTATAGCTATTTCTCATCTTGCAGATTGGCGTTTGTGCGTGTGTGTGTGTGAGAGGAGCGCTAACAGCAATCTTCTGGTTTGAATGACAACAAAAAAGTAGAGTTTAGGTTTTGGTTGTTCTATTTGGTGTTTTGGCAATGACCACCCCAGTATAAGTACTGTATATGATCTTTACCGCTCAACTACAAATGTGCAGAATTTTTTGTATGTTAAAGGAGACCAGTAGCTCTGTTTTAATCTGCAAGAAACCTTGACAAAATGTAACAAACGTAAAAGAACCCCATTATAGCGTGATGGGCCTGAAGGGGAAGGTACTGACAGCCATGGTAAATGCGGTCAAAAAGTGGTGTGCCTTTGAGACTGTGACTCACCAGCTATCAATATCTGACATGCATGACGTGAGAAAACTTAGTAATACTTGAATGTGGAATGAAAAAAAATATACAGGTTACAACCTGCACTTCATTTTGGCCGAATTGGAGTGTACGTTCACTGAACATCACTTAACCTCTTAGCAATACCCAAGAGTCAGTTCAGACTAATCTTTCTGTCAATCAAGATAGTCAATAGTGTTTCTACAGGGGTACGGGGAGGATAGCTAAGGAATTATGGAGTCAGAGTGGCAGTCAGAAGGAACATAAGACCCATTGCAGAGAGTGATTCATGTAGTATCCCATTTCTTTGTTTCACCAAAAAAAGCTTACTGATTAGGTTCCTCATCGAATGTACTGTATGCCTACTTCCTGTTAATGATGATGTACAGGCAGTGGTGGCTCTATCTAACCAAACGAGTAAAAATAATGATTAAAAAGGTATATCGATTTGGAGCATTTTGATTTCATTAATAAAGTTCTATGAACGTTTTGATTTTAATTCTTTGATTTTCCCTGCCTCAAGTCTCATAGGCCTCAGCAGTGTTTGCTACTTTATTTACTTTTTATTGTACTTTACTATAGATATAGATATAGATAAACACTACTGCTGCAAACAAGTCTGTGAAAGTTGTTTATTTCGAATTGAAATATAAGCAGGTATTCATCATGACTGTTTTTGACAAGCGTTCTAAGGTAATTTCTGCTACAAAAAAGTAGCAATATTAATCTAGAAAGTCTGGAATTGTCTCTGGAGCCACGTGAAGGAAGATGCAGTTTGTGGAGTGTGCGGCGAATGGGAGATACATGAAAACTTTTGAGGCTTGCTGGATGAACACTTAGTCACTGGAAACTAGTAACCAAAGAAACTAATGTGAAAAATCGTCATATTTCGAGCATGTCGTCACATGTCGAGACAAACGACAAGTAAATTTTTACGTCGGATGTCTGAAGGTACCGCTGTATGTATGTCCCATATCACTTTTGTCCCATTTATTGTGAATGGCTTCCGATCACAGACAAAAAGAACTAAAATTATTGATTACATTACAAAACTGAAGGCAGACTACTTCTTCGTGCAACACTTTTAGCTAAATTTAAAGAAAAATACAGCTAACGAGACTGTCCGTGAGCTGAGCATGAGCCAAAATCATGTGTAAAAAGCTGCGTGCATGCTATGAAAGAAAGTTGACGAGGTGGCCATTGTTGAACACAACATGCTGCAATGTTGTAGCTTGCTAAGCTAAAGAGTGCTTATGTTAGCACTAACAGCAGCATTGTTTTTCGTGACTGTGGACAACACGACACAACATGGTTTTGGCAACTGTTCATTTCATTTATACTGTTTTTGTTTGTTTGTTGCTGAAGTAATACTAGTGACTGCATTTGAGCTACTTGGTGACAAACTGCAGACAACATCCGGTACACCTTCCTCCAAAAATTTGACTTATAGACAAGTTTCCTGAGCCAAACATGGGCGGCGCCATCTTTGACATTTTCTGCTGCGAACTTCCGGTTTAGACAGAACAACATGAAGTACAGCTGAAGTAAGCAGTGTGAAGACACAGTTAACTGCCATATCAAACTAGAGGAATCCACGGAATTACCAAAAATGGATTCAGCACAACATAGATGAGGCTCCAGGAGTTTCTGTGCTGTACGTGGACTCCTGGATGGGCCTATATATATGGTTGGAAGTGGAATGTTTTGATCAGCGACCAGCTACAAAGTGCCAGTGTGGATATACCTTGCCATACGCCTTAAATCGAGAAAATGTAACACTTGCATTTATGAATTTAGGCTAAAAAGCCCGTGTATGACTTGTACTAGATGAGTGTTTGCTTTCCATTTCTTTATCGTTGTATAACAACATTTGGAAAAGCTAATGATGTTTCAGCTGTGACTCAAAACACAGAATCTTAGTCAAATCGAACTTAATTTAACATCCTACACAGAGTGATTACGAACTACCAAGCAGCAGTTCTACTAGCCTAGTAGTTGTTAGCATGTGTTGCAGCCACAACAGTAGTTGTAGTAAATAATATTAAACATCATCATCATTACAATCATCATTGCAAAAACAATATCAAAGACAACAAGTTTCATGCGCAAGATTTTAGCTTTAGTATTTTCGGAGCACTGGGTACATGAAAATGCCATAAGACCTCCATAACACAGCGGCAGCATGCTACATGAACACCCCGGACCTGCAACACAAGTGCAGTCTGCAGTCTTATTGCCCATGTTATTGCTTTTTGGTGACACAGTTTTGGTTCCATATCTGCCTTCATGAAAACAAAATTCCCGTGTTCATCTATTCGGACACATTCAACTTTGTTGCTGTGCAGGTACTGGATGCCTCAGAGCTTTTCAGCTTCCTGATTGCATTTCCTTCCACTGTCATTAATACAAAAATATTTTAGTTAGTTTAGCCATTTCATCATGTTGTCCTCCCATCTCGTGAGGTTGACAGATGGATGCAGTATTTCCAAATTGTCTTTTTGAGGAATTTTGATGAGTGATGCCACTCCAGCCCCATTGCTGTTTTGGTTAGAGAATGTGGAAAAATAAAGTCGCGACCAGAATAGCGGTACCTCAGGAACTTAGTCTGATGTGACTATGTTTTTTTTCTTCGTCTGACATATTTTTTATCCAGCTCTACTCCAGAGCGATTTATATCCCTAACTCTCAATTAATTATAAGGTCCCTCATCAACTAATGTCAGAGAGAATCAAAATGACGCTTCAATCATACAGTGAGTTCTTGACTTAAATCGTTGAATAAAGACCATTGACAGAAATGACTGTCTTTGGAGCAGTAAAACGTTTGGCAAAGTAAAGAATTTTTCCTGACACATTTTTACCAACTGTCATGTTCAGTGCCACCTGGGGTCTGTGCTAACTGACATTTTGTTAGGTATCCTAATTTCAAATTCTGAGGGGCTGAGGTCTCAGGCTCGTTTTTTCCAGGGAACATGTTTTATTTGTCATGTATGAGCATTATGCACAAGCTAGCTCACAGCCAGGAACAAAGTGAGGGACTGGATTTGAGCTATGATCAACCAGCATACTATCTATTTTAGTTATTATGTTTTTATCATGTTAACAGGTAAGACCTCCAAGTTATGTTGTGATAATGAGGTTTTCAGTTGTTACTAGACAAGAGATTTGGGGAAAATGATAGGGTGACCATGTTACTTACTTCAGCAATAATTGTATTCCTCCTCAATACAATAAAAGCCCTTCTGGAACTCAAATGCTACACATTGCTACACATGCTTACACATTGTTGTATTGCATTTTTAATAAATATATATTTTAATTTTGTGAGATGGTAGTGGTGGTATAAAAAGGAAAATCAAGTCCCCACGGACAGCCCAGGTCTGAAGTGACTTTCCCATCACTGACAACCGCTCTTTATTTTACACTTGTCAATGCAGTCTTCTGAATGTTTTCTTCATATTATGTGTATGAGTAAATTTGTATTAAGACTACAAAGAATCAAAATCAAATTTGAAATCACAGGTCACCTGAAGTGGATTATAAAGTGTATCACAAAAGTGAGTACACCCCTCGTATTATTGCAGATATTTAAGTATATATTTTCATGGGACAACACTGACAAAATTACACTTTGACACAATGAAAAAGTAGTATGTGTGCAACTTATATAATAGAGTTAATTTATTTTCCCCTCAAAATAACTCAAAATATAGCCATTAATACAGTGGGGCAAATTGGTATTTAGTCAACCACCAATTATGCGAATTCTCCTACTTGAAAAGATTAGAGAGGCCTGTAATTGTCAACATGGGTAAACATCAACCCTGAGAGACAGAATGTGGGGAAAAAAAACAGAAAATCACGTAGTTTGATTTTTAAAGAATTTATTTCCAAATTAGAGTGGAAAATAAGCATTTAGTCACCTACAAACAAGCAAGATTTCTGGCTGTCAAAGAGGTCTAACTTCTTCTAACGAGGTCTAACAAGGCTCCACTCGTTACCTGTATTAATGGCACCTGTTTTAACTGTTTTAAAAGACACCTGTCCACAAACTCAGTCAGTCACACTCCAAGCTCCACTATGGCCAAGACCAAAAATTGTAGACCTGCACTAGGCTGGGAAGACTGAATCTGCAATAGGTAAAACGCTTGGTGTAAAGAAATCAACTCTGGGAACAATTATTAGAAAATGGAAGACATACAAGACCACTGATAATCTCCCTTGATTTGGGGCTCCATGCAAGATCTCACCCCGTGGCGTCAAAATGATAACAAGAATGGTGAGCAAAAATCCCAGAACCACAGGGGGGGACCTAGTGAATGACCTACAGAGAGCTGGGACCTCAATAACAAAGGCTACTATCAGTAACACAATGCGCCACCAGGGACTCAAATCCTGCACTGCCAGACGTGTCCCCCTGCTGAAGCCAGTACACGTCCAAGCCCGTCTGTGGTTCGCTAGGGAGCATTTGGATGATCCAGAAGAGGATTGGGAGAATGTGTTATGGTCAGATGAAACCAAAATAAAACTTTTTGGTAGAAACACAGGTTCTCGAGTTTGGAGGAGAAAGAATACTGAATTGCATCTGAAGAACACCATACCCACAGCGAAGCATGGGGGTGGAAACATCATGCTTTGGGGCTGTTTTTCTGCAAAGGGACCAGGAAGACTGATCTGTGTAAAGGAAAGAATGAATGCAGCCATGTATCGAGAGGTTTTGAGTGAAAATCTCCTTCCATCAGCAAGGGCATTGAAGATGAGACGTGGCCGGGTCTTTCAGCATGACAATTATCCCAAACACACAGCCAGGGCAACAAAGGAGTGGCTTCGTAAGAAACATTTTAAGGTCCTGGAGTGGCCTAGCCAGTCTCCAGATCTCAACCCCATAGAAAATCTGTGGAGGGAGCTGAAAGTCCGTGTTGCCCAACGACAGCCCCAAAACATCACTGCTCTAGAGGAGATCTGCATGGAGGAATGGGCCAAAATACCAGCAACAGTGTATGGAAAGCTTTTGAAGAGTTACGGAAAACGTTTGGTCTCCGTTATTGCCAACAAAGGGTACATAGCAAAGTATTAAGATGAACGTTTGGTATTGACCAAATACTTATTTTCCACCATGATTTGCAAATAAATTCTTTAAAAATCAAACAATGTGATTTTCATTTTTTTTTTTTCACATTCTGTCTCTCATGGTTGAGGTTTACCCATATTGACAATTACAGGCTTCTCTAATATTTTCAAGTGGAGAAACCATAATTAGTGGTTGACTAAATACTTATTTGCCCCACTGTATCTATACCCCTGGCAACAAACGTGAGTACTCCCCTGAGAAACTACGTATATCCCTAAATGTCCAAATTGAGTACTGCTTGCCATTTTCCCTCCAAAATGTCATGTGACTCGTTACAGGAGTGCTGTCAGCATTGCTGCAGAGATTGAAGAGGTGGGGGGTCAGCCTGTTAGTGCTCAGACCATACGCCACACTCTACATCAAATTGGTGTTCATGGCCATAACCCCAGGAGGAAGCCTCTTCTGAAGACGGTACACAAGAAAGCCCGCAAACAGTTTGCTGAAGACATGTCATCAAAGCACATTGATTACTGGAACCATGTCCTATGGTCTGATGAGACGGGTGGGCTTTCTTGTGTACCATCTTCAGAACAGACTTCTTCCAGGGGTGACAGCCATGCACACCAATTTGATGTAGAGTGTGGCTTATGGTCTGAGCACTAACAGGCTGACCCCCCCACCTCTTCAATCTCTGCAGCAATGCTGACAGCACTCCTGTAACGAGTCACATGACATTTTGGGGGGAAAATGACAAGCAGTACTCAATTTGGACATATAGTGATGTACGTAGTTTCTAAGGGGTGTACACACTTTTGTTGCCAGGGGTTTGGATATCAATGGCTATATTTTGAGTTATTTTGAGGGGAAAATAAATTAACTCTATTAAATAAGCTGCACACGGCTATTTTTCATTGTGTCAATGTGTCATTTTGTCAGTGTTGTTCCATGAAAAGATATACTTAAATATCTGCAGAAATGCAAGGGGTGTGCTCACTTTTGTGATACACTGTACATGCTCAATTCTTTTTTAATTTGAGGAATAGGTAACGTTCTTCTGTATACAGGTTTGCAACTATAGCTGAATCTTGAATAATGTAGCACTTGAAATATGCCCTTTGTTTAACACGGCAGCTACTGTTCAGAACCTTGAATCACACAAGCAATCAGAAATCATTGTTTGAGGACAGCAAAGCACCATGTGACATCAATCAATAGTATAGTAAATTGTAATGTTTTTGTTTTTGTATAAATCAAAGATTTACCCAGTAAAATTCAGTCTGTAATGAAATTTCGGACCGAAGTCCTCTGTAAAATGAGAGTGCTCTCAGAAGACTGTGATATAAACGCTGTTCTGGGCTCAGTTCCAGAAGAGACAACAAGAAGAGAAGACCAATCAACTGAGAGCTCACACTGGCCAGGCACAACAATGTGCCAACTGGTCACCACTTTCACTCTGGCACTTATCATACTTTATCCCCCCCTTTCCCCTTTTAGTAGTAGTAGTATTACCCACAATGATACTGATAGCACCCTTGTTTGAATCTTAGCTTAAAAGAATTTAACAAAAAACATTATAGTATTATAAATGACAGAATTTGTATCAAAGACAATAATATGTTTCGTTAATGTATACATGTTAGACAACTGTCCTTAAATGGCGTCATCTATCTTTATGTGCCAGAGTGAAAGGAGACATGGTTGGAGGAGGGGGTGGATCACGATGAGGGGAAGACTCTGGAAAAAGGAACAGGCACATACATAGATGAACCAACATACGAGTAGAAAGGGAGAGAAAAAAAACTGGCTAAAAAAGAGACAGATGGATCATGTAACAACAACCAAACAACCAACATACTAATTCATACAGTAACAACATGTAGCTTGTCACAACCTAGTAAGTTGAACAGTATTGCAACAACATGCAGTCATGAACCTTAAAACGCTAAACCCGCAATCCCCACCCTGACTCCATGACCTTAATTAAGCTAGCATTTCTTAGATACTGTAAGATCACTTTAGCTAGATAACAAACCTGAATCTTGTACAGTGTTGTGAAAAAGCACGCCTTCATGTACCGTACATTTATGCATCTCATTTAAGTAGCTACAGTATGCGTTTGTATAGTATTTGACCCTTAATAAAAGATATTTAATTTTAACTTCCATTTTGTATATCCCTATAAGGAAATTAGAGCTACCTGAAATTAGGTGAACTAGCAATGTATTGCTTAGAAGAAATTTCACAGGTTTGCATATTTTCCTTACAAAAATACATAGAAAAATTGCATCAAATAATTGAACTTTAATGAGATGATTGACATGAATGAGGAATGAATACTATCGCCATAAACAGTGAAGTGGACAAAAATGGACAAAATGCAAAATTTTTCTATAACTATTCCTCAGAAGTATTTTTTTCACTGCATAACAGTGCAAATCATGAATAATTACATTGTTGTTTTTTTGGGGGGGGTAAAGGTAATCTGTAATGTTACCTAGTTTGGAGCTGTTTGAAGTAATACAGTAGTCAGTTTTTGGAGCAATGAACTTCATCATTTAACAGGAGCTGCTGAAATACTCGGTCCTTCGTAGCACCGCCTTTAATGTATAGTATTTCCTCTGCTGTGATGTGTGTACTGTTCAGCCACTCCCATGGAAGCACAGATTCCCTCCCCCGACAGATATGTAGCAGTACATGTGACACCTCAGCTAACCCTTAGCACATGTACAGACTCCTAAGTTAGAGTACAGTGCACACAGCTGCTTTTTCGATCAGTGACTTTTAAAATGTCAGTGTATATGGTGGAAAACACAGACAAGGCTGAAAAAGCTGTTTCTGCTCTGCACCCCTCTTTAAAATAAACTGCTGTATTTTAAGCCAAAAGAACTGTTGTGTTTGATAGAACAATATGTCTATATGCTGCCATAGCAGATTCATGGCGTATTTAGCCCCCGAACTATTTTTAATTTGCCCGTTTTACCCTGGAAACCCTCGTTTACAGATGTCGCACAACCGCTTTTGTTCCAACCTAGCCATAAAAAGAAGGTAAGTAATCGTATTGATTATTCAAAATGTCTGTCATTTATAGCTTAGAAGCATTAATCAATGTCTAATATTTCGTTTAAAAAAACCCACTTTAAAAAAATTTGTCACTCGCATATTTTAAACTTTTTAACAAATTACGTTACAATGAAAAAAAAAATGGTGTCTGTAAATAAGTCACGAATATCAACCTCATCACTATCGTTTAATTGTATTTTTTGTTACTGTCGCATTTCCCCCGATATGTTAGATGATAAATAATCGATCCAAACAAAGAAAAATTGAAAAAAAATTGTTTTAAAGTGTATATATATGGAAAGGAAAATCTCGACCACTCCTTGATGTGATTTCTGCATCGCAACCCTTGTTATCTTACCATGTTTCACCCATAAAATCCCCCAAAAACCCGGCTGTGACCATTCACAGCTGTGTCATGACACTCGGTGATACATGCTACATGCCGTTTTTTGATCGAAAAGAGGGAAGTACGCGATAAAATCTGGTTAAAATCATGGCATCTTTAATTCTGCTCTCATGTGCTCTCACCTCCAGTTAGGATTTTGCTGTGTATTTTAAATACCCTCCTGTTCAAAAATTTTCTTCCCCCTAAAAATTGAGATTTTAAGCTTTCCAATGATGTATCACACATGCATATAGTCCAATTTTGAAATTTGGCCAAATTGGGAGTCTCAGAGCGGAACTTCAAGTCACCTGAGTGTTTTCCGTCATATGTATATTTGGATGCAAAGAAGGGTGTCCAGCTTTTCACACTTTGAAAGAACATAGTATTTCGACAGAATTGTTGGACTTTGATGAAGCCTTGAATGTTGATTTAGGGGTAACATGGAGGGTCCTGGGAAGTGTTGCATGCATTAAGTCGAATGCAGTTATTTCTTACGGAGATAACACATTCTTGATATGAGCATGTTGACGTTACGAGCTTGGTCGTAGAGGGTGTGTGCTTGCATCAAGAGAATCTACTGTATGTTCCATTCGTGTATGTATTAATGGCTGTGTGTCGTTTCGTCATGTTATGAGTATAACGGCGTTTCTAACGGCGTTATTTTTTTCAGTAGTGAGTAATCTAATGAATTACTTTTCCCATCTTTGCAATGCTGTTACCTTTACTGAGGATGTAAAGGGGCGCGTTACTACAATTTGGTTGAATGATTTTGGGACATATTCGCCTGCCTGCCTGCATGTCTGCCCTGGAAAGTGCAGAGCGGGAGGTGGGAGGAGGGAAGGGGGTCGTGACGCCATTACAAACACGATGATATTTGGCTAGGTGGCCCGGAGCTTTAGCATGACTTTCGCGTTCTCATTAGCATTATCATTTAGCGTGGCGAGCGTCATCTTAAACTCTCGTGCAACTTTTTTTTTTTACATACAGTTCGTGGCGTCCAGGTCGTTACAATTCATTGAAAATAATGTATGGCTTTCCTGCTGAGTGTACATTATCATCACCAAGTTGGTGTTGTACTATCCATCCATCCATCCATCCATCCATCCATCCATCCATCCATCCATCCATCCATCCATCCATCCATCCATCCATCCATCCATCCATCCATCAATTATCTGCCGCTTAATCCGGGGTCGGGTCACGATGGCAGCAGCTTTAGCAGTAAAGCCCAGACTTCCCTCTCCCCAGCCACTTCAACCAGCTCCTCCGGCAGGATCCCAAGGCGTTCTCAGGCCAAACGAGAGACGTAGTCTCTCAAGTGTGTCCTGGGTCATCCTCGGGTCCTCCCGCCGGTGGGACATGCCCGGAACACCTCTCCAGGCAGGTGTCCAGGAGGCATTCTAAGCAGATGCCACAGCCACCTCAAATGGCTCCTCTCAACACAGAGGAGTAGCGGCTCGACACCGAATCCCTCCTGGATGACCGAGCTTCCCACCCTATCTCTAAGGGAGAGCCTGGATACCCTGCGGAGGAAACTCATTTCGGCCGCTTGTATCCGCGATCTTGTCCTTTCGGTCACGAACCACAGCTCATGACCATAGATGAGGGTAGGGACGTAGATCGACAGGTAAATCATGAGCTTCGCATTTCGGCTCAGCTCCGCCTTCACCACGACGGACCTGTGCAGAGTCCGCATTACTGCAGACGCTGCACCCATCTGCCTGTCAATCTCCCGCTCCCTCCTACCCTCACTTGAGAACAAGACCCCAATATACTTGAACTCCTCCACTTGGGGCAGAATCTCATCCCCGACCCGGAGAGGGCACACCACCCTTTTCGGCCGGGACGAAAACCACACTGCTCCTCCTAAATCCGAGATTCGACTTCCCGACTGACCCTCCTCTCCAGCAACCCTGAACAGACTTTACCAGGTAGGCTGAGGAGTGTGATCCCTCTATAATTGGAACACATCCTCTGGTCCCCCTTCTTAAAAAGGGGGACCACCACCCCAGTCTGCCAATCCAGAGGCACTGTCCCCGATGTCCATGTAATGTTGTAGAGGCGTGTCAGCCACGACAGCCCCACAACATCCAGAGCCTTTAGGAACTCCGGGCGGAGCTCATCTAATCCAGAGGCCTTGCTACCAATGAGCTTTCCAACTACCTCAGTGATTTCGACCCTAGAGATAGGAGAGCCCAGCTCGGAGTCCCCAGACTTCCTCAAAGGAAGGTGTGCCGGTGGAATTTAGGAGGTCTTCACAAGTATTCACCCCACCGACTGCCAACGTCTCGAGTCGAGGTCAGCAGTACCCCATCTCCACTATAATCAGTGTTAATGGTGCACTGCTTTCCTCTCCTCAGATGCCGGATGGTGGACCAGAATTTCCTTGAAGCCGTCCGGAAGTCGTTTTCCATGGCTTCACCAAACTCAAACCTTCCATGTCCGATTTTTTACCTAGGCGAATGCCAAAGCTGCAGTCCGCCAGCCGGTGCCTGTCAGCTGCCTCCGGAGTCCCACCGGCCAAAAAGGCCTGGTAGGCCTTGTTCTTCAGCTTGACGGCATCTCCTACCGCTGGTGTCCACTAGCGGGTTTGGGGTTTGTCGCCACGACAGGCACCAACCATCTTACGCTCACAGCTCTGATTGGCAGCCTCAACAATGGAGGTGCGGAACATGGCCCACTTGGACTCGATGTCCCCCACATCCCCCGAGACAAGGGAGAAGCTCTTTCTGACAGAGGATTCTGCCAGACGTTCCCAGCAGACCCTCACAAAACGTTTAGGCCTGCCAGGTCTAGCCAGTATCTTCCCCCGCCATCTGAGCAAACACACCACCAGGTGGTGATCAGTTGACAGCTCCGCCCCTCTATTCACCCGAGTGTTTTAAACATGCAATTGCGAGTGTCCAAAACATGGAATAACAAATCGCAATTGCACATAGCAAAGCAAATAAAATATCAATAAACTGGAAATAAAATTTTTTATTGTCGCCTTAAAAGTGCCTGTGAAACCATTAAAAAAATCGACGATTTGACTATATAGACCCTACCCACGTGACGTCACAACTCTGCTCTCCTGAATGGTACCGCCCAATTGTCCGTCAAAACATAGTGTTAACCTGTTACGGCTACGTACATTCCTCCTATTTACGGCGTGTTTTTCTGCTCCTTAACATTAATAATCAAAATGGTGAAGGCGTGTGTGGCTGTTGGTTGCACTAACAGAGAAGATGGAAGGAGAGACTTGAAGTTTTACCGTATTCCGAGGGATCCAAAGAGGAGAGCGAAATGGACGGCTGCAATTTGACGTGAAAACTGGGCACCAAAAAATCACCACAGACTATGTAGTAGTCATTTTATATCCGGTAAGATGCATTTAAGATATACGTAGAGGGTTTTGGGCTGACAAATAACCACAATTAAGATCATTGCTAGGCTAATCGCCGACAACATACACGTATGTATGTAGTGAGAGTGCTATCGCTAAACTATATAAACATTAAAAGCCTTAACTCCATTGACAAACGACATGAAATACATTAGACTTGACAGTGGATGTTAGCAATAACAAAAGATTTTGAATTGAACATTTCGTAACTCACCTTTCCAAGCACAAGATAGATTCCTGCCGAATTTTCGTGGACAAGGACCTGTTTCACCCAACCAGCAACGAAGTATTTATAAGCCTCCGAGCTCTTGAAGTTTTTCAAATTTTCGTGAGAATAGGCTGATTTTGTGTGGACAAGATAATTGTAAATAGCGTAGCAGATGTCAGGCAGACAGGGCGAAGACAGTTGGTCGAAAAACATCGATTTGGGCATCAAATATGGATCTGGCGACTGTATAGAACGAAGCTTTTCCACATAACGCCTTTTATGCAACACATCCAGTGAGTTTACGGCATCAGAAAGCACCGGGTCTTCCATGAAATGCATTTTAAATTCCTCGATCAATTGAAACCAATGCTAATACAGAGACAAAATGACGGACAAGTGGGCGGAACCATACAGCGAGCACGTGGTTTTGTGACGTCGGTGGGTAGGGTCTATACAACAATTTGGCAAAGCGCAGATGATGACAAATGAGTCTTTTAATCTGTCGTTTTACACTTTGCAGGTTGACTGATTTGATCTTTTTGTATTAAAGTTTAAATTTGTTCAAATTAGTTTGTTGCGTATATGTTTTTGTATTTTTGTTCAAAATATTTGCTAGAATATTCATTTGTGTTCAGTGTCTACCTCAAAAATGAACTGAAGCTTGAACTCACATCCATGGCATTACCACACAGGCTGAAGGTCTTCACCACAATTGGACTGATCGTTGACCTGAAGATTTTGATTACATATAGCCTACTGTATTATGTGCGTGCTGTCAGTGAAGACGTGAAGACGGGATGGTGTTCAATCCAGCATTGAGGAAGTACACCTCACCTTGCATGAATAGTGAGTTTAGAATAGCAAATAGTTTTAGATGCACCGAGGTTCCTGGAAGTGGACTGAAAAAACTTAATTGAAATGCAATTGTAAGAGGACTGTAAAGACCTAAAAATAGAAACATATTTTGGCATGTATAATAATGACAACATATTTGTGAGCCTCTATTTTATTGTCTTGATTTGCTCTCACACATCTCACTGAGCCAAGGAGTATTTATTACCCTGGCTTAATGTTTATAAGGCTTTTCTGTAATTGAACATACAGTAAAATTTTACAAAGAAACGCAATCCTATTTCGGTGAGTGAACCATTTGCCAAATATATAGACAGTGTTTGTGCTTACATGTCTGAAGTATTAAAAAGTAGGGATGTCCTGAGCGCATATTTTTGCTCCTGAGTCACCTGATTTTGAGAATCTGCCGATACTGAGTCTCGATCCGATACCGGAAATAATTTCTTTTTTTTTTTTTTTTGAACAAAGGTTCCAAACATGTTACTGTCCCACCGCGCCACTTTCATAATGTGATTTTTTTAAAAACCAGAATAACGGAGAAGAATGCCACTCACACTTTGACGCTCACGTGGCAGAGAACAACCTCTCACTTACACAATGAGTTGCCACAGCACACTTAAGGTATGTAAGCTTAACGATGATTGACACATCTGTGCCTTTAATCGTAGAGCTACCAAGCTTCTCTGGCGAGATCAAAGTTACAACCTGTCAATCAACGTTAACTTTAAGTACCAAACGCAAGCTAGACAGTTTGGCCGCACTGCTTAGTAGGAGGGAATGTGAGATGCTGTGGTGCTTCAACCGAAAAATATAAATATATTTTATAAATTTAAAACCCAATCCTTTTCACCTGATTCCAATCCTCTGAAAATGATTGGAGCGGGACATCCCTATTGCATTCAATATTCTATTTGTAATTCACTGATGAAAAGGTTTTTCATACCCAAATCACCTATGAAATTATGACCATCCCTGTTCAAAAAATGTACTAGGCTATCCTGTATACGCTGTGGATATGAAGGATATGTCAACATACAGTACATCAGTAATTCTCTGAGGCCACAAGATGTGTTAATGTCATGTATGCCTAGGGATGGGAATTGATACGATTTTTACGATTCCGATTCCATTACTGATAATGCTTAACGATTCGATTCTTTATCGATTCTCTTATTGATTCTAATTTCGGGAAAAAGAAGAACAAACATTTTGATTGGCATCAAGTTTGTTTAATCAGAAGTCACAACCTTACAAACTCACAACGAGGTCAAAAGAGGCCCAAAGCCTCAATGTTAACTGTGGCAATAAGTGGGAAATGCACAAGAATGTGTAACATTTTACTGAAACATTTTTCTAATAGAAATAAAAAATATTGGTATATTTTGGTATATAGGCTGTTGTTCTGCCTTTGGCAATGTCCCCAAACTTTTTCCTGTGAGGGCCAAATAACTTTTCCCTTCTCTGATGAGAGGCCGGGGTCAGTTTGTAACAGAAAAAGTGTGACGATTGCAGGAGTGCGAAATGTAAAAAAACTATTGTTTTTCAGAAAGCCACAATCAAATAACCCTCTGTGGATTCTTCACGGAACAAAAGTAAATAAAATAAAAATAATAATATAATATAATAATAATAATAGCACTATTAATTAAATAGATAATAACCAAATAACCCTCTCTGAGTTATTCACTGAAAAAGGCCAGGAAATAAATAACACTACTGAGGGAGAAAAAAACAAAAAAAATTCAAAATGCTCTCTGGAATTGTTCAGGGGGCCGGACCAAATATGGAGCCGCGGGCCGTATTTTGGGGACCCCTGTTTTTATTTACCAGTATATTGAAATGCATGCCTTTTAGTTTTTATGGCGCTTTCACGCTCAAGTGGTGGCGCCCTTGCGCTTCCTCACGCGAAGAAGAGCGCGAAGAAGAAGAAATGCCGCATCCAAGCCAGTGAGCGAGTTAGTGAGAAAGGGAAACACTGCCACGAGCCTACGTTCTTTGTTAATGTTTGTAAAATATCCACAGAGCCAACGCCTGTATGTATCATCTTCTGTGTTGTTGTTGTGTGTTTCCACTCGCGATCGGACACTTAAATCCAGTTGTGTAGTGGTTTAAAGATGTGCTAATGCTAGCGAACGCATGCTAACTGTTTGTTATGACTGTGTTAGCAGCTAATCATCGCTGATTTACGTTGACGTGAACCTGTTTGTTATTGGGGACGAAATTGATTTGTTTCATTTGTATTTTTAGTTTCAAGTGATGGTTGAATAAAGTCAGCAAATTATACCAACGTCTTCTGCATCGTCATTTGGGAGTTTAGCTAGCTGTATAGCCAGGACTGAACCTTAGCGTCTCAGTGAGGACAGTGCAGTCTATTCCCTCCCGATGCAGTTATTTCCATCTCGCAATGACTGCAAGTCGCTTTGTTGTAATTTTTCCTCGTGAAGTGAAGACACACTTTCGAGCGTTCGAACCTACGTCATTGTTATGTTTACGGCGGCAACGCTCGTGCTAAACTATCGTAACCTTTCATTTTCACCCTTTTTCCTGGTGAAGTGTAGCCAAACTTTGGAGTGAGTGGTTCTTGGCGCCATGCTAGTTTGATGCGTCTGGACAACAAGACACGCAATATGCGTCTTTAGGGATCGTTAAAGGGATCGTTAAGGCTTTTTCATTGTGATGTCGAGGCCTCGAAACACTCGAACCGGTTCTGAATTGGAATCAGATTTCGATTCCCATCCCTATGTATGCCGATCCATTATTTTGAACTACTACTACAAACTGTCTGTGAAGTACTGTATAGATGCATGGAGATAATGTGTGTATGGATGTGACCATCTTTGATGACGATTTTTGGGTACTTTTATGAATTGATGAATGTTCACTCGCTGCCACCCTTCCACTTTTTGTAATATAATTACAACTATGAATATTATGATTATTATTATTATTATTATTCCTATTATGGACCACACTATATCTATGTGTTTTTGTTTAGGAGATAATATCTATTTTTTTGTTGAAAGCTATAAAACTTATATGTGAGCAGTGTTGTTAATCTTATTTTAAAAAGTAATTAGTTACAGGTACAAATTACTTCTCCAAAAAGTAATTGAGTAAGGAACTCAGTTACCTCATTGTAAGAGTAATTAGTCACTCAGCAACGTAACTGACTTTACTTTTCATGTTCTACACGTTATCGCGTTACATTCTGTAACATCTTTCACATTAACATTCTATAACATTTTTCACATTAAATCTTTATCTTAACTGATTGAATTGAACTGATTTTTTTTTTCATTCCAAAAAAACCTATAGGTCACAGTTTTTACATTTTTTAAAATTTCACCTATATTAGAATGTAATGGTATACTAACTTTCAAATGCTTTGAGAAAAAAAGCCTTTTTGTTTCTCCTGTTGTACTGAACCCGCACTTGTGTGTATCGTCACACCCCAAATATATAGAGATATATTTTTCAATATGCAGGAGAGGCTCTGAATATCTCCTGTCTTTGCTCTAGTTGTTTTGATTAAAAAACATACAAGATTCATGGATATGTCATTCAAGAAATATTGAGGGCAAGTGACTATATTTGGTAGTAATAGTATATATATTTATATATATTTTATATATTTATTATATTGTAGCATCTACAAGGACAACACCAACTTGGTGATGATAATGCATACTCAACAAGAAAACAGAACATTATTTTCAATTAATTGTCCTCACTTGGACACCACGAACTGTATGCAAAAAAGCGTTGCCTGAGAGTTTAAGATGACGCTCGCCACGCTAAATGCTGATGCTAATGGGAAGGCGAATGCTATGCTAACGCTCCCAGCCGTGTGGCATCGCATTTGCAACGGCGATTTCCCTCCTCCTCACTTCCGCTCTGCTACCTCCCAACAGCTGTAACAAAATCAGACAACAAGCAGTTCATTCAACCAAATTGTAGTAACGCCGCTAACGTGCCCCTTCACATCCTCAGTAACGGTAACGGTACTGGCAAAGATGGGAAAAATAGTTATTTGATTACTCACTACTGGAAAAAATAATGCCGTAATACTCTAACGCCGTTATTAACAATGATTGTCAGTATATGGAAGTCAATACTAAGAGCAGAATTTTGGGAAATGGCGCATCTGCTACAGAACATGAATGCTGGTGTATCCTAATTTCCTCGATAAATGCAAAGCTAGAGACACGCGTTTGCCAATTCACTATATTGGCCTACATCAAGATGGGCATTCCGACGCAATTAGGGTGTGTCCTTGGAGAGCGACAATTTGGTGGCAGAAAAAACGTGCTTCCTGCTTAGACCACATCTAAATACCGCTGTAGCTGGTGTAATGCAATTTTGATTAATTGGATTGGGGCACAGGCAGAAGAATTTTAAGATCCCCTGACATATTTATCCCACTTAAATCTCTTGCTGCATTCTACGACTAGAGTGAAACTGCTCCACTCACACTTGGATTACTGCAATTAAGCATCGTCCCCTTCCCCACAGAGATGCCTCGATGCGAGACTGAGTGTGCTACATTTAAAGGTAATGAGAGGAGTTACTTTTATTGGCAGCAAATTCAGCTGTAAACACTGCCATACTGGCACAGATCTGCAGGAGTATGCTTGTCCAAGAAATTATGATCTGCACCCGCGCAAATTTACGGCAGTCAAGGAAATAGAGCCCTGTGCAGGAATATCAAGTTCTGTCAAGCTCCTGGTTTTCCTAAAGCTATTTGCAGATCCTACCTTTTCGAACGTTGCCATCTGTTGTACGTTGGAATTCCCCAGCACTCAGAAGGAAGCAGGCCCGATCATGCGGGTAGCGTTCACGGCTCGTGGTGGAACCGTGGCCTCTGATGGCCGGGCTGCGCTCATCCCCCAAGACCTGGTCAATTGTGGGACAGTCTTCATTGGCCAGTGCTGCTGCATTAGCAGCAGCATCACCATTTTGCTTGGAATCTGGGAGGAACGAAATAATGTGGTAGAAGAAGAGAGAAAAGAAATATTAACATTTAGTAGATATGGGAAACAGATCACACTGAATAGAGTTGGCAGTATGGTCTCCAGACTGTAAGTGCTATAATATAGTATTTGTTTGACAATTACTTCCATGAGTTTGATGAGATCACAACTGTCTGAGTTTCCTCCATGAAGTTATTTTGTCAGACATTGATTGCAGCAACTTCACTCTCTAATTTGTATGTTGGTCTTGCTGCTTTCACAAGTCTTCCATAGACTCAGTACTGAAAAGATTCTTCCAGAATCATAAAGAGGATGTTGTCTGATCATTAAAAGGGCTATGAAGGCTTAGGCTATGTCCACACGTAGCAGTGTATTTTGCAAAAATAACTTTTTCTAGAGTTTGGCCCACATAATTGGACTCGAGTCACAGGGACTCGGACTTGAGTCGCAAATTTGATAATTCGACTCAGACTAGAAGAAAAAAAGACGCAGACTCGGACTTGACTCGCTTGAGCTGGGAGGGTTTGAGACTCGAGAGTCGACTCCACTTGTGAGGCAATAACTCAAGACTCGACTCGAACTGACTCGTGAGACAATGGCTCGACAAGCTGACTCGAAAAACTTGGATCGCAGATTGGTTCCCACCAGTGGCAATTGCTCTAAGACTGCAAGAGAAGCTTGGCTTCCCCCAAAATTTCAAGAAATAAGTGCTCAAATGTACGTATAATGTTGTCTGTACATGTCATTAACAAAATATGAGCTACCACGCGCTCAACTTTTGTTCAGAATTAGCTCATCACTGGTTACGATGCGGCTTGCTTTCAATTCATTCGCGCAGCTTTACTGTCCTCTAAACAGTGTGGAAGCTGTTTGTCTCCACAGATGAGAGTGCATTGTTCCACTACAGCGACACGAGTTATTGGCTAAAGGCTGGGTTTATCCTGCTCATCAGACGTTGTGCGTCTCTGGGGGGCTGTGGGCTGTGGGCGGGGCTCGGCTGGCCTGGACGCGCTACTTATCTGCTTGATGATTGGATGATCTATCTTAGGCTGAATCCCTTTTTGATTAACGGTGAAATGAGCGAATCTGTGATCCTGTTGTATTAACATCCACTGGTAGCATTTTTCAATTTTGATTCCGTTTTTTTTTTTTGTTGAACTGCATACTTTCACAATCATCCAAATTTGTATTTCGGTTTTTTGTTTTTTTGTGTTTTCATGTTGCTGCTTGTGTTTGGAGACTTGACTTCTGGCACTCTAGTTTCTTTCCCAACTGAGCAGCAGGTGTCGCTTAGCCCATCCACCATCGCAAAACATTCACAGGCAGACACACTTTGAGCTTCTCTTTTTTGTGGATCACATACCTGCCCTGTTGATGTCAATGATTTCCTCCTGTGCAAGTGGACAATCTCCAGCACCCATCATGCTGGCTGATCCCACCATGCCGGGTCCTAGAACATTGCCCATCAGCCTGTGGGGTGAGGCGGTTGCCATGGCGAGAGCATCTGGTTTGCAGTAGTTAGGACTGCCAGGTTGCGGTGGTCGGGGTATATGCTTGTTCCTCTTCTTCGGGAGCTTTTGCTTTGCCATGGCCAGGGAGTAGTACATACCGAAGTTATTGACGATGACGGGAACAGGCATTGCGATGGTCAACACGCCAGCCAAGGCACAGAGGGCGCCCACCAACATTCCCGACCATGTCTTTGGAAACATATCTCCGTAACCCAGTGTTGTCATGGTCACCACTGCCCACCAAAAACCAATGGGAATGTTCTTAAAGTCTGTGTGGGCACCAGCAGTTGGATCATCTGGGTCAGCACCTATGCGCTCGGCGTAGTAAATCATGGTAGCGAAGATGAGGACACCCAGCGCCAGAAAAATAATAAGCAGCAGGAACTCGTTGGTGCTAGCCCTCAGGGTGTGGCCCAGTACTCGCAAACCAACAAAGTGGCGAGTGAGCTTGAATATGCGCAAAATCCGAACAAAGCGCACAACACGCAGGAAGCTGAGCACATCTTTGGCTGTTTTGGAGGATAGGCCGCTAAGCGCTACCTCCAGGTAAAAGGGCACAATGGCCACAAAATCTATGATGTTCAGGGCGCTGCGGAAGAACTCAGTTTTGTCAGGGCAGAAGATAACACGCGCCAGGACCTCAATCGTGAACCAAATGACGCAGACACCCTCAACATATGTCAGCCATCCATCTGTGACAACTTCAAACACTGTCTGTAGAGTGGGAGCAACACAAATTTTATTAGTGAATATGCGAAATTAACATTTGTCAGTGTTGTCACTAACGCGTTACTAAGTAATGTTTTATTGTAATCTGATTACTTTCTTTCAGTAACGAGCAATCTAACGCGTTCATTTTTCCAAACCAGTAATCTGATTAGTGTCTGTGCGTTAATATTTTGTAATTGCCTCATAATGTATTTATAATGAAAAATATTGTAATGTCCATAACTTAGCGCAGCCCCTTTAAGAGACGCTCTGACTGAGAAGCTGTAACGTATGGGGAAGCAAGTAGGGAGAATAGGAGAACGGGCAAGAAAGCCAGAGTTAGCGGTCGTATGTCGCGGCAGCTCGCTGTTATTTTATTTTGTTGTTGTGTTTTGTCACACGCGCTAAAGTGTAAGGTGTGGGGACCGCAATTGCACATTTGAGCTGAGTGCAGCCAGCTGTTGAGATGTGGGAGTGAATGTTGATCTGTGTGCCTCCATGAATGAACGTGAGTATTTTTCCTTCATTCTGGAGAGTTCCAGCGATAGGTTGGAGCCGCTACATGCGCGGCCGTTTCGTAGCTTTGCAGTTGCACTGGACAGTAGTCATTGACATCGCTCTCGCCAATCCTCGCCAAGCAGCGAGCATTGTTTACATCATATTCGTGTTGTACATTTATGCCGTGAGGTGACGTGTTCGTTTAGCATCTTTGGGATGTGTTGTAAGCCCGATTGAATGTAAAGTACTTAGTTTTGTGACCAAATTGACCGTGTGTGTGTACGGTGTATTCCGGGTTGTGCGCGCGCATTCGCGCCCACACCCACTTTTGTGTTAATTGCACTGTGCAATTCATATGTGTGTTGTTGATGATTGTGCAGTCAATTTGAGTTGTTTTACATTGGCACTGCTATGTTGCTAATCCTAACCCCTAAAAACTAAACCAAAATTCAGAATTTTTTAGATCAGGATCAATCTTCGAGTTAACGGGGGTTTAATTAGTTGGTGGAGTTGATTTCAACAGATTCCATGCAGTTTGCCAGTTATTTTTTAGTTTCAAGGCTAAGATAGCGCGAGTCATTGGTGGTAGAAATCAATTACATCAACTAAATAAAGCCCCGCAAACTCGGAGATTATGTTTTATGTGAAAAATTCTGATCTTCCCCTTTAAATTCAATGATCGTAAAGTCATTTTTCTGTTGTCATTCTTATGTTGAGGCAGCAAAGGGAGAAAAATTGGTTAAAAAGTTATCAATTAATTACTTTAAAGTAACTTAGTTACTTTGTGTAGGTAGTTAATTATTCATGTAAATTGTGATTTATTGATTTGATTTCGTGGCACGAGCTCGTGACGTCACGTTTGACGATAGATAGGGGGAGTGGCTGTGTGTACGAGTCGCGATGAGGCAGAAGGAGTCATAAACCAGAGAGAGCCAACATTTTTTCAATCCCTCTCTGGATTAATCTCTCTCTCTCTTTACTCTCTATGTTTTTGGATATCATTGCTCTTTTGTTTACGGTTTTGGATGTCGCTCGGTGGAGTAGTTTTTTGTTGGATTAAATGAACGAACTCAGAACGAGCAGCGTGAGAGTATTTTTGGGCCACTGTCCAGCGTGCATGAGGGAGACGAACGGGGAGAGCGTCGGGCTGGGCTTTTTACGGTTTGGAATCTACACTTTGATAATAAAGTAATCAGTAAAGTAACGACTTTCTGAGGTGTAATCAATAATTAAATTACTTTTTCAAGCAATCTGTGACAACACTGACATTTGTCAAATACACGTTATATAACATGGGTAACATGAGATGTAATAATACATTTTTAAACTGACCTGTCATTGCATTATCTTTATATAATGCCTAGTTTAAACATAATACAGCTGAGTCAAGCACAATGATTGAATTGAAAAACAAACAAACAAAAAATTCAACTGAAATGAAACTTCAGTCATTATAACTATTGTCAGTATAGTGGTACTTCTACGTACAAACTTGTTGACAAATGTAATTTTTTTTTTTTTTTCAGGTTACGACACGTTTAAAAGGGGAAAATGTTTTTATTATTATTATTATATTTCAGGTTACGAGAGGCAAAAATACTATACAATATTGTAAAAGTGACATGTGTACTTCCTGCTTTTAAATGTCGAGCCATAAAATTCTACTGCCCTATTGGTCATTATATTTCCCATATGCCTTCATAATGGGATTCCGCTATCAATTTGGGTGTCGGAGTATGATGACGTGCACAGGTGCGACGGTGTTATTGTTGCTATAGCGGGTCAACGCATGAGCCAAATGAGCACAAGGCTCTTCGTGTTTTGTTTTTATATGCCCACTGACAGTTCATTACATTAGTAGCAAATTAGAGCATAAGTCTCATCGTGTTTTGGAGTCACGAAGATAGAAATAGGCGATAGGAACCATCAATCTCATGAAAGAGGACATTGCCTCACTTGAAAGGTATGAATTTTTTTTTCTTTGCATTTTGTTCTATTATCTACTTCATTACAGGTATTAACGGTTGGTGAATCTGCAGGAAAAGAACTTCAAGTGGCAAGCGACGAGTCCTTTGAAGGAGGTATATCTTAATTTTAATTTTCATGCAAGATGTTTTTAATGTTACCAACATTTAGTAATGACTATTAAAAGACCCGTGGTTGGAGGTCCAAGTTAGTTCATGTCACCATGACCAAAGTGAGAGAGGGATACTTTTCTAATTGTATAAGCACACTGGCAAAGAAATTTATAATTTGGTAAGGCAGTGAAAGAATTAAAAAAGACGTTTAATTGCTCCATCCCTTCTAATTTCAATTACTGACTAAATATATTCACGCATCTTTGCAATGGATCCTCATGCTAAATAACATAGCAAAGGTCAATGGATCCGTATGATAAATAATGTAGCACAACCACGCGATATGAATTATCCTTGTTTTGCTTATGACTCAGGTCCACACCGCTGCTTGTAGGATTTCAATCTTGTACACCAAGGTTCCCCAAACTTTTTCCTGTGCGGGCCATATAACTTTTCCCTTCTTTGATGAGGGGTCGGGGTCAGTTTGTAATTGAAAAAGTGTGACGATTGCAGGAGTGCCTAAATGTAAAAATGTATTGTTTTTCATAAAGCCACAATCAAATAACCCTTTCTGGATTCTTCACGGAACAAAAGTAAATAAAATAAAAATTATAATATAATATAATATAATATAATATAATATAATATAATATAATATAATATAATATAATATAATATAATATACCGTATTGGCCCGAATATAAGACGGCCCTGATTATAAGACGACCCCCTCTTTTTCAAGACTCAAGTTTGAAAAAAGACTTTTTGAACACCAAATTAATTTTTATACAGAAAATAATTACAGTACATCTGAAACATATGATTATGAGAGAAAAAGCATGTTATTTTGCCTCATTCAAATCACATTCGTAAATGAATGGCGTCTGGTTTTTGAAATGTAAATAAACCAATCTATTGTGATAAAACAGCAAAATTGCAATAACTGCATTAACCATCAAAGTGAAGTCTAACTGTAACTGTAGTCTTGAAACAAATCTGAATAAGGAAAAACATTGCAATGAAATAATGCAAACTGGTTAAACTTGAGAGTAGCTGAGATCTGTCATGACAGAACATCGCTTCAATGATATCTGGCGCAATCTAGCGCTGTGAATGCGTATAATGTCTAGACCGCAAATATAAGATGACCCCCACTTTTTCAGTCTTATTTCAATGCAAAAAACACTTACTGTCATTAAACTGTCTTATACTTACGGTCTTATATTCGGGCCAATACGGTAATATAATAATAAATAACAATATCACTATTAATTAAATAGATAATAACCAAATAACCGTCTCTGGGTTCTTCACAGAAAAAGCCAGGAAATAAATAACAATATTGAAAAAAAAAAAAAATCTAAACGCTCTTTGGTGTTTGCTTCGGGCCGTATCTGGCCCGCGGGCCATAGTTTGAGGACCTTGTTGTACACACTTTTGATCCAAAAGATCACAATGAAAAAAGTTGTAACCAACTAATCAAAAATAAACAAAGACAGTAATTCAATTACCTCTTCATGTGTCACATTACTAACGGTGATGTTCTCCGTCAGGTTGTATATGGTGTAGAAGGTTTCATGGGTCTCCAGGCAGAATGTTGAAATGGAGAGGAGGATGAAGAAGAGTGATCCAAATGCCACATACTGAATAAGGGGGAGAAGAAAGAGAAGGAGTTAATGTTTCTAATTGAAATGTCTCCATAATCAGTAATAGCTTTCTACAGGATACTTTGGTACATTCAAGCCTTAACACTGAATTCAGGTGTTCATTATGCAGGAGGAGTTCTGTGTTTCTGGGCCATTGCACCATGCACGTTAAGCTGTTATAAAAGAAAGCTGCCGTTAGGGGGTATCAACTATATATCACTGTGGATAGTGATGTTGGTGCAAATGCCCTCAGTGATGCAAAATAAATAAAAACATTTATTACAGCAAACTCTGCACGATGACGGCTATGAGTAGCATACTCTAACATATGAAACATTGACTTTCTTAGGAATAAGCAATGTAGGAAAACAGTTGAATACCTAAACAATTGTGGGATAATCAAACATTTTGTTTGGTATATAGAGCACTCTTTATTGTTGTTAGAATATTAAACATAAGTCTTCTTTCTATATATAACAACCACTCTGTATACCCATGTACAGTGTTCCATGTTTGCTAATCATGTATTTCTGGGATCTCTAATTAGTACTACATTTGTGTGTAATTCCATTTCATTTAGGCTGCAGCATTCTTCCGCCCCCTGGCATCCATTCTCTTGCTCGCTCTCTCTGCCCTTTTTTTTTTTTTTTTTGCTGCAGTGGGACGCTTGCTCTTATGTGTGCATCTTTAATTGAGTGATGTTTTCTCTCTAAAAGCTGTAATGAATCTCGACGGATAATCTCGTGTTAAAACAGTCATCAGAAAAGAAAATAATAAAGAAATAAACATAATGTATAATCATAATCAAATAGTTGTTTGCTAACTGGTCCAGGGTCAGCAACCCACGACCCGGTGTCACATGCAGCTCTTTGGACCCTAAGATTGCGGCTCAATTTTATATTACATATGAATATTTGATTAAAATTTATTCTGCCGTTTGCAAAATTCAACAAAAAAGTTTAACTTGGCTTCAGTAGGACAGATCAAATCAGGCTCACTGTTTTATGTTTTTGCTAAGAAACATAAAGCAGAACATAAATTCACCAACTATGTAAAGTCACAGTTGCCTTTCATGAGGTGTACCTATGAGTCTTTGCTCTATTCACACGCCTAAATAAATTAAATATTTCTTGTACAAAATCTTAAATTCAGAGAAAAATACTTCGAAATCAAGTAGATTAATCAGTCATTCTGGAGGTTTAAATAGCAATAATTTATACATATGCCAGATTTTTATCTCTCAAAAATGAAGGATTGGATGCCATTCATGGTTTGAATTTGGAGATTTGTACATAACCGTTTCATTAATTTACATGTACATAACATTTACAACACTTAGCATGCATGCATTTATAGTGCTTAGCAACTTCCCACCTTGTCAACCTGGGTCTTTGTCCACACATAGCAGGGTATTTCCCAAAAAGAAGAACTTTGTCTATGGTTTGGTTTATAATCCCCACACAAATGCAGATTTTGGGCATTAAGAACAAAGGCTTTTTAAAGATCCGACTTTAGAAGAAAGTATCATTTGAATGCTGTAAAAACAGCAAACTCATGTAAACCAGTACTTCTCAAATAGTGGGAAGTGCCCCCCTAAGGCTGGTGCAGAGCCATGCCGGGGGTGGCGCATGTGACCTCGGGGAACATACTTTTTTGCTGTAATAGAATTAAGTGTAATTGCACATATACTCAGTGGGGAGCAGTGTCGCGCCCTTTTTTCAGAATGTGCGCAATATTTTTTAACCAAACAAGAGCACACAGCTAAGAGCACTGTAGATATGATGAGATAAGACGAGGAAATATGACGAAGCGCATGTAGCGTTTGGCTTTGACTTTTAATACAGTGGGAGACGAGGAAAGACCAATCTGTTTAAATACAGTGGGAGACGAGGAAAGACCAATCTGTTTACTGTGTCTAAAACTTTTTCCAGCGGACAGCAGGAAGCCGAATTAACTCATTTGCTTCCAAAAACGTATGAATATGTTCTATTTTTAATTTAAGTTTTTTTTTTTTGTTTTCATTAACGACATCTCTGGGTCTTGATTCAACTGAGCTCCAAAGCACAAAGCTGAAAATCCATTTTAAAGCAATAAAACTGGCCACTGGAGGGCAGTAGCGCATTTGGTAAGACCTGCAACCCTATTCAACGGCAACGAACAGCCGGGCCGCACGGTCGGAGCGCCGGCGGAATGATGCCAGGCGGCGGACGAGCGAGCAGAACAACCGAGAGGACGCCCGGGATGCCAGGCGCTGGACGACCGAGCAGAACGACCAGGACCACCAGTGCAGTGGAAGATGCCGCTAAGTCCGTGCTGCTCGCCGAGCAGACCCCGCAGAGATTAAAAAAAAAAAAACATCTTTATGAGACAGGCAGTATGAGGGAAAACATGAGGGAAAAGTTTACCCGGCTGTCGTGGCGACAACAGCGTCATCTCTCAGTTAGTTATGTGTAAATAAATTGCTACTTTGCTATCAAAAGTTCTGTTTGTCTTATTCTTTATGATATGTTGTAAAAGGAAACATTATTCAAATGTTTGGCATGTAACTAAAGCAAAAAAAAGCTGTGTATCAGTCAAAGTTATGTTTGAAATGTATGCTTTCACAAACACCTCAATTTCTGTTTTTTCATCAGAAATTGGAAAATTGCTAAAACTAAGCTATTTTCTAATGCTGATTTTTAAAGAATGGAAAAAGATATGAACTTAGTTTTTTTCCCTGCTGAAAGAAGAGAGTCTAATCTTTCTTTTGGTGGGTTCCATGTTTATATACCAATGGAACATAATTTTCTGTGGGCCTTGCAAAATCCGTCGAAATTCAACAAAACGGCCGGGAGCGAAGGGCCTTGCTCTAAGACATTAGACCCCAATCACATTGATAAGCCGCTTGATTTTTCTTTAGCGAAAAACGATATTGCTAAAAATCGTTCCGCTTTGCGCTGTTAGCATCACATAAGGTGGCATACCAAGTTGCCTTGTGCAAAATAATCCCACACCATAGCAAAGCAGCTGATACCGCCTGCAGCAAAAATAAAAACTGTCCCTCTGTCCAATGACACTGTCGTTTTTGTTCTTTTAATTTTTGTTTTTTCGGTCAAATTGTTTAGCATATTGTCCTCATGAGTTAATGTTGCTAATTAATTTGAATTAGGGCTGTCAAAATTATCGCGTTAACGGGTGGTAATTAATTTTTTAAATTAATCACGTTAAAATATTTGACGCAATTAACGCACATGTCCCGCTCAGACAGTATTCTGCCTTTTGGTAAGTTTCACAGCAAGGCTTTTTGTGCTGTCTAACAGCGAACTCTTGTGGTCGCTTTGCGACATGGATTATTGTTTTCTTGCCAGTTCGATATGGTTGCACGGCGTCTCTGGCTGACGCCTACGTTGTAATGTTGTGCTTATACGATCCTTGACAAAATTTGTCCGTAAGTATGGTTGTTGTAAAGAATGTACATATTATGTTAGTAAGCGAAATGTTATATTTTTTGTATGAGACGCTTTTTGTTTATGTTTAGTGAACCTGTATAGCGTGCTAAGCTAACATTGTTGCTAATGCAATGCTTGTGTACTTTGAGGTTTGAGGCCATTTTATTAATGAATCAGATGAAAAAGGAAGAAGTCTGATTATTAAGGCGTCGTTCACTAGCTGTCTAGCTTTGGAAAAAGTAGACGCTTCGGAGTGAGGACAGCATAGACAGATTTGAATGACAGTAGAGTGAAATGCCCACTACAGTCCTTATGTACCATATGTTGAATGTATATATCCATCTTGTGTCTTATCTTTCCATTCCAACAATTTATTTTACAGAATATATATATAATTTACAGAAAAATATTGCATATTTTATCAATGGTTTGAATTGCAATTAATTGCGATTAATTACGATTAATTAATTTTTAAGCTGTAATTAACTCAATTAAAAATTTTAATCGTTTGACGGCCCTAATTTGAATATATTTTTTAATGATTGATTTTATTCAATTTTCATTTTTCAGAAACAAATGGTCAATAAATTTACCTTGAGTATATTTTTACAGTTTGGATGTGACTTTTTTTGTTTAAATTCAGGCAAATCGATGCACTTTGTGTCCTTTCTGTTACAAACAAAACAATGTTAATGAAGTTATACTTTATTGGAAGTTAGTTAGAGCTATATTATTTGTCTTTGATATTAAAAAGGACACAATGTTATGCGGAGGTGTACCTATAATAATAATAATAATAGTAATAATAATAATTTAATAGACAAAACATATCATTTACAGTGGCGGCAGAGTTGGGTGGGGGTTGGCAAAACGTAAGTTTTTCTGGTTGCGTAAAAATAATTGAGAAGCACTGATGCAAACCATTTTTTATTTTTATTTTTTTCAAGCCTAGAAGAGCAATCCATTTGAGCCCCCTTGTGGCCTGTGATAGTAGCTATTATACAAGCCACAATTATCCATACTTCAATGTGACACAGAAAAAAAATAACCTTCAAATAAAGTATTTCCAAATGTGTTCCAAATTTTTAAACACACACAGGTACGCGTTTATATGGTATAGGGGGACAAATTCCTCAATCAGGCCCGGTGGTGGTTTACATGGACTACCCTTTCCTGAGGACTGAGAGCTACGAAAGTGAAACCAAACTACTCCAAAAAAGCTGAAATTTTTTCTCTCTCTTCAGATCTCTCCTGCAGGTTCTTTTTTTAAAATTTATAGGGAAAAAAGGTACAGCTCATTAACATACAGTATATACACACCTGACAGAAATAGTTATTATGGGGAAATCCACATAAATGCCCCCAAATCAACATGAAGTTTTATTTTTATTTTATTTTATTTTTGTCTTGTGGCAGTAGCATTTTGGAAGGATTTTGAAAAACATGTTTGTGGAAAAAAAAACAGGCGTACTATTGTTTTTAAATGAGAAGTAATAATTTAATATTTAAAACTGATGCCAATGATTTATTTTGAGTTACTTGGATATTTTCATTTGCCCAAAAGGGTTTCCAAATCCACACTATATTTTCAAATATTTCTTGTAGAATTTAATTCTTGTACATATACTCTTCTTCATGCAGGGTTCTTTTAAAAGACACCCTTTTAAAAGTCAAATTTAATGATTTTAAAGACATTTTTAAGATCTTGAAAATATAATTCAAGACCAAAACATGTCACAACAATTGATGAAATGAAGAACAAATGATGAAAAGGATTTTTCTTTTCTCCTCTAAAGTGCGATTCGACTGCTTTGACCCCCATCGTCCCAAACAAAAAGTGTTTTTGCGGACTTTGCACTAGAGATGGGAACCTTTGATCTAACGATAGGGCGATACAACAATTATCGATACATGGGTCACAAAATCATGCTACGATATTCTACAAGATAATAGGAATGACTTTATCACTAGTAGACGTCCAATCAGATCGGATTTGAAATGGTCCACTTCTATGCGACTTGTCCCGTTCAGACTGTCATGTTAATGCCTGAGTCAGAAAAACACAAAAAAATCGGATTCGTGCATTAAGACCTGCAGTATGTGACCTAGTCTAGCCTTTGTATGGCTGGGATAGTGTGGTATTCGTATGGAGCGCTGCGGAGTTCTTGGGTAAATGATGTCATCAAGTAGCAGCTGGCAGCGACACGCGTCCCTCATTGCTCAGGTGTTGCTATGGCAGTAGCTCAAAAACTACGCGGTCAATTAAAAAAATTTTGGGTGATGTGAGTTTTGAAACAGCGAATGGTGCATTCAGGCCAATTTAACCGAGTAAAACGCTCATCCGAAAAGCTCTTCAACTGCCCTTTAGGCTTTGTTATTGTACAAGTGTTATCTAAAAATTCATAATTCAGAGCACAGCTGTCATCATCTCCACGCGACGGAGGGCAGGCAGGTGCTTTAAAGGGTAAAGCTGTTGTTCAAGAGGTACAATTTAACATTGAATTGGTAAAAGCGAGGCCTGGCCACCCACGCTTCATGATGTGACGTATTTTGTCTTATTATCATTGGACAATTGTTTTACCAGTTAACCCCGCCTTCCTGTACTATAACAGTAATCTGAGCTCTGCCACGTCAGACCATCGTTGTACTCCATGTGTGATGGATGATCTCCTTATGTAAGTAAGTATAAGTAAACTTTTAAAAGACTTCTGGAGTGAGAGCCTTTTTATTCTAAAAACAAAGGCAGAACGGATATTCTCCCCTGACACAGATGCATCTGATAATTTAGGAAACATCAGAGAATTCTACAAAATCATTTGCATGGATGCACAAAAACATCTGCAACTTGCCCAAAGAAATGAGAAACTGCTTTTTTGATGTGCACTAGTGATACAATGTTGTGCAGATTGAACAAGTAGTTTTGAGAATTTCAAATCTGAGCAGAGAAACTTAGTAAAGCAACTGAGAAAAAATGTAAACACATATTAAACTGTTTTGAAGTAAAGATTGTTTTTAGAAGAGTCTGCGCTTTTGTGAATGTGGCTTGACATTTGTCTTCACTGATGAGAGAAAAGGAGAGCTTCTTTACAGAAATATGTCTTAGCAATCGAGAAATAATATAAAAACTGTTAAGATTTGTCGAGAGCACATCGATTATACCACGTGCCCAAGATGGGCTTGCTAATCAAATGGTGAGTGTGTGAGGTGAGTTGTGTGGGTATATGTCAGGTCAATGATGAAAACAGATAGACAAAGATGTAGTCTGGAATCCAAAGAGGGTACATTGAGTCCCACAGCTTATTAACCATGATCTAATTTAACAGCCCTATCTAGAGCTGTCCTGGTTTACACAAACCTACTCATTCTCAAGCACACATAAACCCACACTCATTTGTAGGGCTAAAGAATTCTCAAACTGAACTAGAGAAGACTACACATTTCAAGTTTTACTTTCAATCTCTTCTAAATGGAATGATGGTGTGGTGTTACATTTCTTTTTCGACTCATTTCCCTGCCGACTAGTCTTAGATTTTATTTGCAACTAGTTGACTTTTTTATAAGCAAAAAAACCTCACATTTTTTTCACATATTAAACAAGAAGTTTAAAATGCAAAGGTTTTGTGTATTTACAAGCCATTTTAGCCCAAACATTCGGGACAAGTTGTTTTTTTAAATTCTATTGATGTAACAGACTGAATAAAGGTTAAAAAAAAAAATTGAAAGAGTAATACATTCCTGATACTTTCGGTTGAGATCTGGAGACTGGCTAGGCCACTCCAGGACCTTGAAATGCTTCTTACGAAGCCACTCCTTTGTTGCCCTGGCTGTGTGTTTGGGATCATTGTCATGCTGAAAGACCCAGCCACGTCTCATCTTCAATGCCCTTGCTGATGAAAGGAGATTTTTACTCAAAATCTCTCGATACATGGCCCCATTCATTCTTTCCTTTACACAGATCAGTCGTCCTGGTCCCTTTGCAGAAAAACAACCCCAAAGCATGATGTTTCCACCCTCACGCTTCACAGTGGGTATGGTGTTCTTCGGATGCACTTAAGTATTCTTTCTCTTCCAAAAACGAGAACCTGTGTTTCTACCAAAAAGTTCTATTTTGGTTTCATCTGACCATACCACATTCTCCCAGTCCTCTTCTGGATCATCCAAATGCTCTCTAACAAAACGCAGACGGGCCTGGACGTGTACTTTCTTCAGCAGGGGGACACGTCTGGCAGTGCAGGATTTGAGTCCTTGGCGGCACATTGTGTTACTGATAGTAGCCTTTGTTACTGTGGTCCCAGCTCTCTGTAGGTCATTCACTAGTCCCCCCGTGTGGTTCTGGGATTTTTGCTCACCGTTCTTGTTATCATTTTGACGCCACGGGGTGAGAGCTTGCATAGAGCCCCAGATCGAGGGAGATTATCAGTGGTCTTGTATAACTTCCATTTTCTAATAATTGCTCCCACAGTTGATTTCTTTACACCAAGCGTTTAACCTATTGCAGAGTAAGTCTTCCCAGCCTGGTGCAGGTCTACAATTTTGTCTCTGGTGTCGTTCGACAGCTCTTTGGTCTTGGCCATAGTGGAATTTGGAGTGTGACTGACTGTGTTGTGGACATACTGATAATGAGTTACAACAGGTGCCATTAATACAGGTAATGAGTGGCGCCTCGTTAGACCTCGTTAGAAGAAGTTAGACCTCTTTGACAGCCAGAAATCTTGCTTGTTTGTAGGTGACCAAATACTTATTTTCCACTCTAATTTGGAAATAAATTATTTAAAAATCAAACAATGTGCTTTTCTTTTTTTTTTTTTTCAACATTCTGTCTCTCATGGTTGAGGTTTACCCATGTTGACAATTACAGGCCTCTCTAATCTTTTCAAGGAGGAGAATTTGCACAATTGGTGGTTGACTAAATACTTATTTGCCCCACTGTATGTGTTTGGGGGGGCTTTCATTTCACTCCCTGGCTGCTCAACCTGTTTACAAAGAGGCAGAGGTGCCCCTTTCAGACTTATATCAAGCTAAATTCCCGTGTAATGTGATGCGAGATTTCCCCGTGTCATGGCTTTCAGACAATTACTCGGGAAAGTGTGAAACCCGGGCTGGGTTCAGACTTTTCCCGTGTTGGCACATCTCTTTGTGTGGATGGCGAGGGTCAAGACGCCATTTTTGGTCGTCATCAGCAACAAACTAAGCCACGCATTTCCAAAGACGGACGACGAGCTGCCTCTTCCTCGGTTCTAAGATTCAGTAGCAAATTCATTTCATGATGTTTCGAGTTTAATTTTGCTAGCTTTTCAATTTGCCATGTTGATAATTGCGATATTCGCTTACAGCTTTTCGTCTTTCGAAAGAAGCAATGACGATCGACTCGCCATGATATTCACGTCATCAACCTTCGTGCTGCGACCGGGGAATTAACCGGCTGCTTTCATGCACGCCGCGTCCCGGTAAAGTCCTGGACAGTACAGTATAAAAAAATATTTTTGTGGGTAGTAATTATGATCCGTACAAATGGTATAAATTATTCTCAAAGTATTAGGTAAGCAAGTGGACTGCATTAAATTGGTTAAAATTAACTGCCTTTAACCTATTTTAATCAGTAAAAACTTTAACAAACAAGACAATATCTACCCAAAAATATTAGGTGTGTGCTCAAATATTCGCATGCGCCAATGCGTATTCTTTAAAGGGATCCACTATTTTTAAGACAAGTAATACTTAAAAGATAAATGTTAGTATGAGTTATAATAATTTGATATTAAAACCCCTCTTAATGTTTTTGTTTTAATAAAGTTTGTAAAATTATTTTAAGTGATAGGTCGCCATTCTTGTTACGTCGCAGTGCGTGACGTCACTGGTCCCATTGCCGAAATTCCAGCGTGTCACTCGTTAGCTTTCCCAACATGTCGTCGGTTCTACACTTCCTATTTGAACCAGATCTGAAAAGTGAAGAGCAGGACAGCACTGTCGGTCGTTCACAAGACGAGCTTCAGGGAAAAATGTGTGCAGCAAATACCTGATAAGATAAAAGTTGGGCAAAACTGGTGATGCGAGAGAGTGCTGTTGGGAAATGGGAACTCCGGTTGGGAGCCAGAGTGTATGCTGTTTGGAACTCCGGTTTTATTAGCAGATATTCAAGGTAAGCATATTGCATTTTCAAACTTATCCCAATATAATTATGTAGATTGTTAGCATCCAGAGCTGTCATGTGCTTTACATACAGTACAGGCCAAAGAGCACACCTTGTGTAATCCATGTCTTGTGCATTGTAACGCGTGGTAGCTAGGATACGTGTATAAAAGTACAAAAAAGGGGAGAAGCTTCCACTTATGCACATTTATTCACAAAAAATTATATTTCCACCTTGACCACTCTTCACTCGGGAGCTCCGCAGTACGCAAACACGCGTTCCCTGACGAACTCCAACATTGTTGTAAGGTCCACGTCAGAGTCAGTGTCGTCACTGTAGCGTGTCATAGTGCTTTAATTGTTTCGTATGATTTGGGGAAAACTCCCACGATGAATAGTCAACATAAAAGATGACTCAAACTCAGCAGGAAGTGACCTGTAAATGCCCGAAAATGAACAGAAAGTTCATACGCCCCTCACAGTCTAAATAGATTGGGCTTTGAGCACCATCAATGGCAGCCGTAGTTAATTGAGACACTATTATTGTGGGAGATTTTGGTAGCAACTTGTTGGTTCTTTTTTTTTTTTTTTTTTTTAAACATTAACACCTTTTTAAAACGATATCGCGATTCTTGGCAGGAGCATATCAATAACCTTTTCACGATATATCACCATTTCAATATTTTGTCACTCCCCTACTCACCAGCAGTGGCGGGATTTTGGGGCCGAAGGCGAACATATCCAGGGGCCCTCTTCATGGGTTAAAAAGGTGAGAAGGGAGTGGTGGAAATATGTTACACTAGGGCTGTCCTAAACGACAAATGCTCTCCTTATTAGTCAGCCGACTAGTTCTACGATTAGTCAACTAAACTAATAATTTTCTTTTATTTTTTACTAATTTAGTAATGAAATTTTTGTTGACACTTATTAATTCACAAAACCATTTTGGAACACTTAAATTCTTTATTAAAGCACAAATAATCATGTACATAACAATAATTAATCACAAATAAACAATGAGGTTGAATGCTGACAGCATTTACTAGTGCAAAAGAATAGAAAATAAACAAATTCAGAACACTGACTTTGCCTTTCCAACATTATTCAAAACAATTCTTTAAAAAAAATTCTAGCATTATTATTATTTTTATAGTATACTACTATATATAATAGTAGTATAATAATTATAATAATTATTCATTGCCAATCATACTTGTCATAAAGAGTGTCATTTCAAAGCTATTCTTTGTGTAGAATCTGTATTCTCTAGTATTTACTCTACATATTATAATATTAATTCTGAAGTATGTGGATTAACTCCAGAAATTGTTATTTAGATGACGAACATGACATGCTTTGATTTTGAAATGTTCACCGGAGGTACGGTCGCTAAACCGCTAACCAAAAGCTTTACACTCCGTAAAAAAACATTCTTCGTCATTGCTTGTGGTGTCCCTAATAGATTTAAAAAAAAAAAAAAAAATTGTTAGCAAATGCTGTTAACCAGCTGTTGAGTGTTATTGTATGACTGATTGGAACTGTACTGCAATGTTTCGCCACAGGGTGTGCTGTCGTGTATTTTATGTTCCATGTGAAGAAGAAGAAAGTTATAAGCGGAAATAGCGGCCTGTTCTCAACTTCTCCCTCACTGCACTTTGGCTCTCATGGAGACCACGTTTGCTCGTGTGTTCGAAATATACGATAGCCGACGTGCAAAGTAGCAAGAGAGCTGTAAAAATAGCGAACTTAGTGGCGTGTAAAACGCGGGAGAGCTAAGTGAAGCTAACGAACAGCTAAGCGGGTCTAAGCGATGCTAAACGGAGCTGAGCAAAGCTAAACAGCACTAAATGAAGCTAAGCGATTGATACTCAGTCTGTCGTCGTGGAACAGTCCATTGTAGTGCTGTTGTGTGGGGGAGAGATAATATAAATGCAGCATTCAAATGGCTTTCTTTTTTGTTTTGTTATTTGTTTGTTTGGTATGCTGACATAATTATACATGACGAATAGTTGGGGGCTCCGGTGGCCCAAGCCCTTGCTCGTTGGGGCAAGGGCAGCTGGTTGGGGGCCCCCTACTGGTTGGGGGCCTAAGGCAATCGCCTACTTCGCCTGAATAGTAGATCCGCCTATGCTCACCAGTGTGCTTTGATTCGATGACAGTTATACTTGACTCAGAAACCTTGTTATTGATGTGGTGGTGGGCCAGTGCATTCCAAAGAGCAGGCTAAAGCTTGTCCATACAACAAAGCCTGACCTAAAAGCCCTTTTTTCTTGGTATGGACTCACACTGGTCTAGATTTAGACATCATATGAAAATAGGGCCCATAATCTCAGTCACAATCTATCATGTGACAGTTTTTTTTTTCAATGATGTCACCTTCTCCTTTGTAGCAGTGATGCAGCACCTGGAACGTCCTTCTTTAGACTGCAGCACAGACACACACACAAGCGTACGCACGCACACACGCAAAATGCAGAAAATGTTGCAAGTAAAATTGTCTTTACAACAAATAGTCTTGTTTAATGGTTGTAATGGCTTTCTCCCCCACCCCTACATTACAACAAACTGCTAGATTACTTTGGAGAAGGAATAACGGGATAGAGCATCTATAATATGTACATAGCTCGTGTATGGCCATTAGTGGTTGTTCTTCCACTCTCATGCTTGCAGTTCTACAGTGGAGTTACCCCTTTTTGCCTACAGTTAAATATGTGTAATGCTGCTATTTTTTCAAAAACTTGATTATGGCCCGCCTCTTTCTTGGCCTTGTACTATGCTTGTTGTGTGTGCATCTTGCAGTGTGCATATCTGGCATCAGGACATTGTGGTGTAGTACTTCAATTTAAAGATTATTTCCAGACAAACAGGAGGAAGCATCTCCTCTCCTCTAAGATGATTCACTTGCTCATTCACAATGCCAGTCCTAACAGACAGCTAAGTGGATCACCCTCCCCCCTTTTTGGGTTGTATAAATTTTAATTTTGTACACCTTTTTGGGTTGTTGTTCTATTTTTTTCATTTTGCAATGAAGAAAACATTTGTTACTGTGTCAAATACTGTATACTGTATAATTAAAAAATACTTATTGTGAATGGGAATAAAGTTGTTTTTAAACCCCAATTTTTCAAAATAATACATTTTAGAGCTTTCATTTTTATACTTTGATCGTGATTTTCGCTCAAGGTTATCATACTACCAGAATCCTATTTCAGCCCATGCCTAATTCTAATAAACTGCTCCTTGTGCAGTCACCAGGAATATTGTGTTATAATTAAGGAAGATAAAAACGATTCAAAAAATTATATTCCATCACATTAAAATGACATACAGGTATGAACACATTCAAAATAATCCTCTGTGAAGTTGGACCCCATCATACGCAAATTTATAGAAAAATAATGTCATTCGTTTGTGCTATGTTTGTGCTAGTTTGTGCGGGAAATTTTTTTTGTCTGTGCTGCTATCGTTTATTTTTAGATTACCCTAACCCTTTTATAGGTCAATCCAAGGTCAACCAGTCCCCCATCTTGATTAAAAATGGCTAAAAATGGTGTCAATTATTTATGCTTCGTTTGTGCTGTAAAAATGTTCACTTGTGCTGCTAACGTTTTAGAGAGCGCCTTACTATTTGAGAAGTACTGCCTTAGAGGTTACTGCTGAAAAGAGTAAAATATAATTAAAACTATGATGGTATTACACTTGCATAGCGTCTTTCCACCTTTTGAAGACCCTCAAAGCGCTTTACACTCTCTCCTCATCTACCTACTGGTGACGCAGCACCAGAAGCAACATGGGGTTCAGTATCTTGCTCAAGGATACTTAGTCAAGTTCAGCATGGGGGAGAATCGAACCTCTGGGTTGGGGAACGACTACACTACCACTGAGCCACATCAACCCATGATGCTCATTTGTGCTGTAAAAAAAATTATTTGTGCTGCTATCATTTTATAGATATTGAAATTATTAATTTCGAGTGACGACGTCGATCGCAACCCCTCTGTTGCGGCTGACGAAGCGTACTAACACTCACAATAACAGAGGGGTGTCACAAAAACTAGCGCAAACGTAGCACAAACGAATGGCACCCTTTTGTGTCCATTTCGCAGTAAATGAGGGGCTGTGAGTCATGTTACCACTCGAAATTAATATCTCTTATTTTATTTGACGGGATCAGAACATCTTCCATGTTAATGTGCACTTTGGACTTATTTTTGTTCATTTATGGAAGGTTACTTATTTATTGCCTTTTAAATTAAAAAAGTCAATGTTTGCTTTATCTTTAAAATATATTCCATTTCATTGTGCGTAATGCAAGTTTTGCACTTATTTTTTGAACATGTATGTTACTGATATCTTTATTATTTAAAAACAAAGTCAATGTTTTTTTTTTTTTTTTACCTTCAATTTTGTTGTACATCCTATGTCCTTGAATGGTTCAAACTTATTTAGATTTGAGGAAATGTGCGAAAATAAAAATTAAATCGAGTTTTAGATGGAATTTTGAGTCAGTGAAAAAGTTAAATTTTGAGTGAAATTCAGTTTCTCATTTATGCTTTGTTTCAGTGTAATGCAATAGTCTAATGCATGTGAAACCTTTCATTCATTTATTTGTTCATTTTATCCTTATCCTTATCCTCACAAGGGTCATGGGGCGGTGGAGCCAGTTTCAGCTAACTATGAGCAGTAGGCAGGGTAGACCTGAATCTGTTGCCAGCCAACCGCAGGACATGAGGAGACTAACAACCATTCGCGCACACACTCATACCTAGGAACAATTTGGAGTGTTCGATCAGCCTACCATACATGTTTTGGGGATGATTGGGGACACTGGAGTATCCGAATAAAACCTACGCAGGCAGAGGGAAAACATGCAAACTCCACACAGGAAGGCTGGAGCCTGGAATTGAACCCCTGATCTCAGAACTGTGAGGCGTTTTAACCACTGTGTGTGTGAAACCTGTTGTGTTTTATTCTGTCTTATATTTATAACTGTGCCAAAAGCAGTTTTTGCATTTCGGTGGTTTTATGAGGTTTAACCCCTCAAAAAAAAAAGAAGTATAAAAGGGCTCCATGCTGACCTTTATGTAAGGGAGTTCCAGCAAGAAATTCTAGCCATTTACACCCCTGGTCATCACTAGAAATTAATATCTGCATATCTAGATAACGGTAGTATCACAGACTAATTTTTTTACAGCACAAACGTAGCATAAACGAATGGCACCATTTCGGGTCCATTTTCCAATAAATGGGGGGCTGCGTGACGTCATCACTTGAAATTAATATCTCAATATCTCAAAAATAACAGGAGTACAAAAGAAAATTTTTACAGCACAAACGTAGCACAAACGACTGACACAAACTTTAGCCATTTTTCATCAAAATGGAAGGCTGGTTGACCTCAAATTGACCTATAAAAAACGATAGCAGCAAAAACAAACAAAAATTTCAGCACAAACGAGCACAAACCTAGCACAAACTAATGACATTTTTCTATAAATATGCGTCTGATGAGGGGCCAACTTCATGTAGGCTCAAAATAAGTCACTAAGAAACAATGTATGTGGTGAAATGCACAAAATGTATTTAATTTAAATCTTTGAATCCTTAAATTAGACAAAGCATCGTAGATTAGTTTCTTCTTTGTTAGTGGATTAGTTGTCGACTCAACAACGAGAAACCACCCAACTTCGGAGGAAAACCAAACTAAGCTACGTTCCTCCCCTCATCTATGGTCATGAGCTGTGGGTTGTGACCGAAAGAACAAAATCCCGGATATAAGCGTCTGCATAGTGTCCGGGTGTCGTCTCCCTTAGAGATAGGGTGAGAAGCTCGGTCATCCGGGAGGGACTGGGCATTGAGCTGCTACACCTCCGCCATGAGAGGAGCCAGCTGAGGTGGCTCGGGCATCTGGTTCGGATGCCTCCTGAACGCCTCCCCGGAGAAGTGGTACCGGCATGTCCCACCGGCAGCAGGCCCTGTGGACGACCCCGGACACGTTGGAGAGACTATGTCTCTCGGCTGGCCTGGGAACATCTTGGGATCCCGCCAGGAGGAGCTGGCTGAAGTGGCTGGGGAGGGGTAAGTCTGGGCTTCCCTGTTAAAGACCAGGACCACGGAGGAAGTGGAATATGATGGATGGATGAATGGCTGGATGGATGGATGGATGGATGGATGGATGGATGGATGGATGGATGGATGGATGGATGGATGGATGGATGGATGGATGGATGGATGGATGGATGGATGGATGGATGGATGGATGGATGGATGGATGAGGACTCATGTCATATGATTTTGTTCACATGACCAGGGGGCATATGAGGTTATGCTAAATTTGTTTGCGTTCTCTCTTTAATTGTGCCTTTGTTCTGCAAGCGAGATGGAGTTTCGAGAGCTCACTGGCGTCCTAATAATTCTCCTCTTTGGCAAGACAAACAAAGCTTTTAAGCGTTGTTGTTTTTGTTAAGTAGAATGAAGAAATGTTGTTGACAAAGACGGTGGCGAGACAATAACGAGCAAAAAATGTGTCTCAGGACTAAAACATATCAAGACACATGCCAATTTTTGTCTGACCAAAATCTGTCATAGTTTCCGTCGTATCTTCACAATGTGGGACATTTTTTTTTTATTGTACATGATGTTAGTCAGCCTACATCGTAGCAGTGTTTGGGTCATGTCTCTCATGTGACATGTCCTGTCCTGGCGTCACTGGTGACTGGTGGAATAATGATGTTCTTCAAGCCAGGCTACGCGCCAGGCTTGCTTGTTTTGAAACTCATGGTAAGAGGTTTGGTTTTATCTTGGCAGGAGAGAATATGCAATGTTGCTAAGCACTTAAAGGTCTCTCCTACTGTAAGTGATCATCACACACTAAACATCTTGGGTATTTGTCGACTGAAGCTAGGCAAAAAGGTTTTGAGTATTTGTCAATGAAAACTAGATGAAGACAAAAATATTTTGAAATGATGACAATATGGCTAATTCATCCAAAAGGCTCCCGAAAATAGCATTGCTTTTCAGGAAATACATCTTTGTGAGTATTTCAAGGGACAGAAGTCACATCCGTGTTCTTTGAGACTTTGTCAACATTTGCTCCAGGACGTTGTTGACGACTCCAACCCCCAATCCCCCCCAGTGAGTAATCACTTTATCGTGGTGGGGGGTTTGTTTGTCCCAATGATCACAGGAGCTTTGTGCCCCTGGCAGTGTCACCCATGGATAACAGGTCCTAGTTAACGGACCAGACAAAAAAGGGCTCACTGGACCTTCTATGACGAGTAACCATTTTCCCTCGCCCGGACGCAGGACACCTTTCTGGAGTCAGGCATGGAGGTGGAGCATGATAGCGAACTCCTTATGGCCAGGCCTGCACCCATGGGGCCTGGCTGGGCACAGCCCGAAGAGGTGACATGGCTTCCCATGAGATGTGGGAGGAACCAATAAGTTCAAGTGCGCAAGCAGTTGGGTGGTGGCCAAAGAAAGGGTCCCTGGCAGGCCAATCCATGGCTGCAGATGCTGGCTCTTGGGACGTGGAATGTCCCCTTTCTGGTTGGGAAGTCGTCAACGCTAGGTGTTATTTTCGTCAACAATGAAGATAACGAAAATATTTTGTCAACGAACATTTTTTTTCTTGACGATGACGTGATGACGACGAGCTAAAAACGTTGTTTGAGAGACTAGAACATAACGAGACGAATGCCAGTTTTCGTCTGACGTGACAATTATGAGACGAAAACGCAACATCGATTCTCTCATATGTTCATAATATGTTACATTTTCATATTATACGTGGAGTACGTCAGCTTGCATTGTAGCAGTGTTTGGGTCGTGTCACCCATGTCAGATGTGTAGCACTTTTGCCTCCTCAAAGGAGTTTAGGGTGGATCTCAAGCTAGGCTGCGCTCCATCTTGCTTGTTTGGAAAGACGGTAAGATTTGTTCTCTTATCTTGGCAAAAGAGAATATGCAATGTTGCTTTAGCTTTTAAACTTCTGTGCTGTAGATAGCATCTTAGCGAGCATGTAGTTGTGTGGATGATGTGCGGACGCTAGCGAACGCATGCTAACCGTTTGTGAATGTCATAACAGTATTAGCAGCTAATCATCACGTACAGTGGGGAGAACAAGTATTTGATACACTGCCAATGGGTTTTCCCATTGGCAGTGTATCAAATACTTGTTCTCCCCACTGTACTTGTGTTGTTGCGAACATGAATGTTACTGAGGATGAAGTTTTTTGCTTCATTTCTATTTTTACTTTCATTCTTCAAGTTATGACATTAGGATCAACGGCAAAATGAAGTCAAAAAATCATTCCTATGTCCTGCATCGTCATTTGGGAGTTTAACTCACTGTATAGCCAGGACTGAGCCGTAGAGTCTTGGTGAGGACAGTACAGCTGCGTTCACGTGATGCTAGTAAATGGTATCGGCGCCCTATTTGTTGGTACTCCTTGATACTGATATCACCATTTCGTGCCGATTCGGTGCCCCTTGCTAATACTGGTATCGGTATCGGTGCAACATTAATAAATATTGGTGGAAACGGATGGTGACACACAAGCCTTTTATTAGGCTTGACGATAACATTTGTGTATCTAAATCTTATATTAGTAGATTTTTTTTCTTCATGGAGATGCGTATGTGGCAGCCTTGCAGGATTTTTAACATGGAGTTTTGACAGTTGCCGCCATATTTTCGGGATCAAAGTACTGTTTCGGCCCACTTTCACCCCTGAGAAAAGTAATAATTAATAAATAAAACAGGCATAAACCTCATGAAATATATTTATTTTTTAATTTTGTGCATATGGCTGTAGAAATGCATACTGATTAAAGGAAATGTGATAAAACACATACAGTATGTACACATATCACTCTGTGGTTTAGACATACCATCTGATCATTTGGTTGTTCTGTGCTCATGCTATAAATTTACATTTAAGTAGGTCACAATCATTTCCTAAACAATGGAAATGCACAAAATCCACGCAGCCTTGTATGCTATATGGCAATAGTGACGGAAGAATGGGGGAAGAGACCCACTTTAACTCCATGCTAAGTAGGTCCTTTATCATTTTTTGCAGAGTAGGCTGTTTTCTCCTCGGTATGCACCACACACACGCATATGGTCAGACATGCAGACACGCACACGGCTTGCCACCTGCACTCCATTGACAAGACAATGATTTTCTTGAAGCCTTCCTCCGTGCTTCATCATTTCATTTCCAGTCTGTCAGAGCACAATGTGCATTCATTTGTGTGCACGTGTTTTTCCTTACGACTTAATACATGAAGATATTTGCCTGTGATGCTTTCATGGGTCATTTGACTTGATTGGAGGTCGACCGATATATGATTTTCAAATGCCGATCTACAGTGGTATGAAAAAGTATCTTAACCTTTGGGAATTTCGCACATTTCTGCATAAAATCACCATCAAATGTGATGTGATCTGGGAAAGGATACAAAACCATCTGTAAAAGTCTGGATGTTCATCAATCAACATTCAGAGAAGTTGTATACAAATGGAGAGAGTTTGGTACTGTTGCTTCTCTCCCAAGGAGTGGCCGTCCACCAAAGATGACACCAAGAGTTCAGCGCAGAATACTCAGAGAGGTAAAAAGCAACCCTATAGTGTCTGCTAAAGACCGGCAGAAATCCCTGGCAAAGTCCAATATCTCTGTGCACACATCAACTATATGTAAAACTATGGCCAACAATGGTGTTCATGGGAGGACTCCACGGAGAAAGCCACTGCTGTCTAAAAAAACATTGCTGCTCGTTTAATGTTCGCAAAAAGGCACTTGAAAACTTCACAGAAGTTTTGGCAAAATATTTTGTGAACTGATGAAACTAAAGTTGAATTGTTTGGAAGTAACACACAGCGTCATTTGTGGAGGAAAAATTGAACAGCTCACCAACATCAACACCTCATCCCCACTGTGAAGCATGGTGGCGGGTGCATCATGATTTGGGGCTGTTATACTACCACAGGGCCTGGACAACTTGCAATCATTAATGGAAAAATGAATTCAAAAGTTTATCAGGATGTTTTGCAGGAAAACCTGAAGCCGTCTGTCAGTCAGTTCAAGTTAAACAGAGGATGGATGCTGCAACAAGACAATGATCCAAAACACAGAAGTAAATCAACTTCAGAATGGTTTCAGAACAACAAAATACACGTTCCGGAGTGGCAAGGTCAAAGTTCAGACTTTAACCCCAATGAGATGCTGTGGCATAACCTAAAGACAGAGAGTCATGCCAGAAATCCCAGGAATCTGACTGAACTACAGAAGTTTTTTTTTTAGAGCAGAGTGGGTCATGATTAGTCCTGATCAATGTGCCAGACTGATCTGCAGCTACAGGAAGCATCTGGTTGAAGTTATTGCAGCCCAAGGGGGGGCATAAAATATTAAATGTGATGGTTCACTTGGTAAAAATTGGTTTTAATTTTTCTTTGTCTCCTTAGGCAGAGGGTTAACTTACTTATTTTTCCCCCTTCTGTCATTGTTTGCATACTATCCTCATTAAAATATGAAAACTTATAAATGTTTGGGTGGTTTTAATTAAAGCAGACACTGTTTTTCATCTGTGTGATTTTGACAAAGATCAGATCATTTTTAATGGTGAATTTATGGAGAAATTCCAAAAATTTCAGATACCTTTTCATACCACTGTATAAAAAATTTTCAGCCGATTGCCGATATCAAAAGTCGATTGTGTAAACCAATATTTAAGGCCAATATACTTTTCTTTAAAGCATTGTAGATTATCAAGGCAATTTTAAAAAATATTGCTTCAACAGCATTAAATTTGCAATGATGACCTGAGACTTAAAGGGTTAATTCCGTCTAGTGCTACCAAACATACGAACGCAGCACTTCTTTTTATGATTATACACACTCAGCAAGACAGTACATTATTTTCAAATAAATAAACCCACCAGGACGTCACGACGAGATATACAAGTGAGAGTTTAAGAGGATGCTTGTCATGCTGAAGCTAATGCTAACGTGAATGTTACGCTAATGCTGCAAGTTACATTTAGAGTGTAAGGATCACTCAGTAAACACCATTAAAGGCTAAAGCGACATTGCATATTCTCGCATGCAAGATAAAAAAAAAAGAATCTTTACCTTATTAATATTTACAAAATTTGTGACCGAAAGAACAAGATCCCGGATACAAGCGGCCGACATGAGTTTTCCGGGCTCTCCTTTAGAGACAGGGTGAGACCCTAGGTCATCCGGGAGGGACTCGGCATCGAGCCGCTATTCCTCTGCAATGAGAGGAGCTAGCTGAGGTGGCTCGGGCATCTGCAGCCTCCCCGGAGAGGTGTTCTGGGCATGTCCCATCGGCGGGAGGCCCAGGAGATGTTGAGAGACTTTGTTTCTCAGCTGGCCAGGGAACGCCTTGGGATCCCGCCGGAGGAGATAATTGAAGTGGCTGGGGAGAGGGAAGTCTGGGCTTCCCTGTTAAAGCTGCTGCCCCCGCAACCCGACCTTGGAGCAAGCGGAAGATGATGGTATGGTATGGTATGGTATATTTACAAAACAGGTCAGCCTTAATCTCCCTGTAGCAACCTGCCTTCAAGCTGCTGCAGGGTCCTTCTGGGGTCACGTCAGTCAGCGGCTTCCACAGTTGCCCACACAGATGCCAGATCAAAATCCTTTTTTTTATCAGCCTATTTTTTATTTTAATCAGCCGATGGCCGATATTGGAAAAAAAGTCCATATATCGGCCAGATATATCGGTCGACCTCTACTAGAGATGTAGCTCTACCTAGGCTGGTGTTGTTTGTCACATCTACCAGTAAGTGGTTTTTTTTTTTCATTAATAGTATGGAAACTGAGTCTGGAGTTAATGAGCACCAACAAAGGCAAAGCTGTGCCAAGCAAAGGATTGCTTTCACTATGTTTTGTTACTTAACATCACAATTCAGTAACTGATGGATTTCTGACACACAACATACCTGCAAAAATTATGGCAAAAGAAAACTCAAATTAGAGCTTTCTAGTTTTGATTAAGCATTTCATTGTGAGGAGGTCCTCTTTCTTTTGTGCTTCACCATGTGATGCCACAGACATCAGCATATTCTAACAAGGACAGTAATTATCAGGGGAGCAAGGATAGCCATGTGAGCAGAAACCAATACCTGACACTAAGTTGCATTGGACTTGATCAGTGCCTTAGGGTTGACTTTAAAAGTCCAGTCCAGCCCGCGGGGTTGTTCTTTCTGACAAACACCTTGCAGCTCATTTATATAGCACATACATAATCACATGCTTACATACATTTTGACATTGGTGCAGTAAAACCAGAAATCTCTGATTTGTGTGATTGAGTGGGTGCACTGCTGTATTTGGCTCAGTTTCATGTCAAGTCATTCATTCGCCCCCTTAGACAAAATGGTGCCGTCAATGAGTTAACAAGCAAGTGACCCAAAATGCCCCAAAACCAAGGGTGTAAGTTTGCATAGGGATGGTAGGGACACAACATTACCAACTTGCCAGGATACTCAAATTATCCACACAAAATTTTAAGCAACCTTATTTGCATTATATAATGACTTCAGTTATATACTTTAGGTCATTTAGATTGTCTTCCCATGTATTGTAAGGATAGATTGACCCAACCATTATTAAGTGAACTCTTTTCATGATGTTCAGACTGAAATTTACCCCATTTCAAATACTGAATGTGCCAGTCCATTTTGAGTCCACACACACACACGCAACCACACACACACACACACACACTTACACACACAGCCCCGACAGAATTGCATTTCGACAACATGCCGCCTCGTCCGTCCCCTTTGAAAAAGATATTAAGACGTTTTTATTCGGACATCAGCTGTAGCAGCCACTGTAAGTAATGTAAAAAGACTTCAATGTTGTTGAGGTGGGGAACACACCACGAATTTTGCTACTGAAAGTCCAACCTGCATCAGAGTTAGCATAACATTAAACTTGTGAATTTGCTAACTGGCAAATCTCGAGTAGTTTACCTCCTGTATGTGTTTTCTAATGTATTTCTACTTTTTTTTTTTTTTTTTTTTTTTTTTTTTTTTATTCACACATCATTCAATGGTACATGGTCATATACAAAAACAGTTCATCTGTTAAAATGCGCGAAAAGGACACTTTACACAGCTATTTAAGCTTTTAGTAGTAGTAGTAGAATTAAACTGTGAGAAATGTAGTAAACCGAGGTTTACCCCCTTCTCTCCAACTTTCATTTTTAATGTACTTATGTGGTCTTAAAGCAGCCCAAAAAGAGCTTTCATTTTTTGAAGAGTTTGGCTGTACTTGTGGACAAAAGCAGCATTTTTACCTAATGGAAGGCTCAATTTTCATTTATTTTTGTTATTCCCCGACTAAGAATTTTTTTCAGATATACTGAATTTCTTTATTTAAACAGACAAAGTTGAGTGGTCCTGAGACAAATATTTATTTTTTTGCATTCCGGGACAGTTAAGAGATGATTAACAAGTTTGTATTTATTGTGTATGTTAATATAATTTGTTCAAATATTGCAATTTAAGTTTGCGAATAAAATCCAGACATCTTTTCTGGAAGTTTTCAAAATGTTTCTTTAGTAGTTTTTGAAAACAAAGGTTTGAATCGAACGGTGTATCACCTGAACCACTCCATATGAATGTTAGTATAAGTCAAAACTATTAATTAGGTTCATATTTGTGAGAAATGTAGCCCTGACCTCCGTTCACCTGATCTGTTTGGTCTTATTAAAGTCCCGTCCCCAGCAAAAAGTGTACATGCAGGTTATGCTGTTATATCGTCCCTGACGTTTGACCAATGAATAGGAAACAGCCCAAAATCCAATAGGAAATGGTCCAAAATAATAGTAATTGATCCATAATCAGAAACCATAATTTACCCTAAAATTACAAGGAAGTGATGTAAATTTAACTCATTGGCTGCCATTGACAATTATAGATGTCCAATCCACTTCCACTGGGAGGACTGATTGTGGATGCTCATTTTGTGAGCTTCTGGGAATAACACAAACGCATACTGGATATTGACTTTAAAGACCTGTTGGCTAAAAACGGTTTGTTTAGTAAACTGTTTTTATGCACACTAATCTGATTATCAGTCGACATAAACCACCCCTGTATTTCAGAATAGAATCTTGATGGGAACGAGCTGGCTCGAGTTAGAACATTCCTAACGGGGTGTGTATATGAATATTTGAATAAAAGTGTCCACGTAAAGCTAGCCATTGTCCATGCCACATCATGTGTTCCTGTGCCCTTGTCCTGGATGATTTTGTTCATTACTTTGTTCTTGGATTCACCTTGTCATTACGAAAAGTAGTTTTTATTGAATAAATACACTTTTAGTTTTGCACCAGACAGCCTGTTTGTTTTGTTTTTTCTTGCAATTGGGTCCACTGCTCCTTGTTCGTGCGCTAGCCCGCAACGTGACATTACAATACTTCCTTCAAGCGACCGGCTAATCTTCAAGAAAATGAGTTACTTTTGCTTTATTAAGAAATGAATAGTCAAAAAACAGAGTACATTACAGTAACCTCAACTGACAAATTATTTACAAATTGAATATTAATGAGCTTGTTAATACTTTAAGACTGCATTATGTCTTTCAATCAGTAAGGAGAGGATGATCTCCAGCTATAGTTAGTCTACATACAAAGTCTACTTTGTGAATATGATAGTTGGTGGTTAAAATTTTGAAACTGGGAAATTACATTTTTTGGGAAATTACAATAAAATTGCTTTTGGCCAGTTACAAATGGTAGCAGCATAAGGAGACTCAGGGCAGAAAGACGTTTAACAGTACCTTCAGTACAGGCATCATTAAAAATTAAAACTAAGTGTACTGTACAACTGCGTATATTTGGCCATCACAAAGACATACAGTAGCTTCAATATCTGTATCATTACATTAAATATGCAATTTACTGTATTTCAAGAGTGGTACTTTCACATGACTCAATATACAAGTTTCTGATCAAGTATTTCAGTGGTGCGAAATCAGAAGCGGTCCTGGCCTAAATGGTGCCCTGGGCGAACAGAGGCTTTTGAGTGCCCTTTGAGGGGAATGGACGAACGGGGTGCTTGCAGAGAATCACTCGCGTTCCCTTCGAGACGATCAGTCGACCCGTTCAGTCACGTATGATGGTTTCATGGTTTGCGCTTGCACAAAAGTCCCCTTAGTCACATTGTTCAAAATCTTGGAGCCCCCAATATTTTTTTTCTATTGCTCCGCAGTCTAAAAACTTCTAATTACTGAGTATGTGCAGATGTAATTCCAGAAGTGGGCAGCAAAAGAAAGTTTCAAACTTATTGGTGTGTTGTGAGGAAAATTAATCAGGGTTCTATTATTTATCAAGCTATTATTAACCAGGCAATCCAAAATCGAGAAGAGATTGTCATTGGTTTTGCTGCTTTCGCTGCAAAAAGTAAGTACAAACTCCTAAAATTAAAGTATGGGAATGTGATGTACACAAACTGTAAAAACATAAATAAAAACTCAGTAAAACAATCAAAAATAACCAGACAGAATTATTTTCTTCTATCTGAATACATTAACTTTTCACACTCTAGGCTAGTATGGTGACACTGGACTCAAAGCTGTTGAACGCTCATGAAGTCACAATAGAATAGAATAGAATAGAATAGAATAGAATAGAATAGAATAGAATAGAATAGAATGCTTTTATTGTTGTACAGAGTACAACGAGATTTAAAGCTTCGCTATAACGTGCACCAGACAAAAGCAAAAGTACAATAAGGCAAATATATAAACAGTATATATATATACATATACATATATATATATATATATATATATATATATATATATATATATATATATATATATATATATATATATATATATATACATACATATATATGTGTTCGCGCGCCTTTTCGGTTTTGCAATTAATTTATTCCGAACGCTTGTGAAATGAATTGGTCGAGCTCTGTGTGCCTGTGTGTGACGTGAAGCACAGCTGTGAAGAAATTCCCGCCCCGCAAGTAAATATCCAAGTGCTGTCAAGCACCTGTGTAATAGAAGCCGAGTAACACCCACTCTCGCTTACGAGCCAAGTGAAAGTGAAACAAGAAAGAATACAAAAAGCTATGGCGAGGAGGTGGAGGAGGAGTGGAGAGACCAAATTTTGAGGAAGCACCGGCTTCTTTCAAATCTGCGGTGTGGCAACATTTCGGTTTCCCCGTGGACTACAATGCCGAGGGAGAGAAAATATTGAAAAAAAAATAATAAAACAATTTGCAAGCATTGCTCAGCGCTTGTTCCCTATGCTAATGGCAACACTTATAACATGACTCAGGCACCTCAGCCGGCATCACCCACAGATATCACTTTCTCAGAGCAGGACAACCCCGAAGATGACACCAGTGAAAACACACGGCGGGCTTCGTTAATTTATTTGCAACGCTTAACCCGCGTTACATTGTTCCCTCGACATTTATGAAATGGCACGCAAAGCCATCGAAGATGATTTCGCTAAAGCACATAGTTTCGCCCTGACCACTGATAGTTGGACGTCCCGTGCTACAGAGTGCTACTACCTGTGACTAACTGTGACAGTCCACTATAATTCATAGCTGTCAAGTTGTAGGGTCTCAGCGTAATTTGTACAAGTGAGCACTGATTTTTAAATGTGTATGTCATACGTTACATTCAAAACCTGTACGTTTTTCGTGCATTATGGTTTTTTCCTCCGTTCGGATTTTGTCAACGTTTCGGCAACGAGACAATATGCGTTAATACGTTGGTTGAATGACGCGAGAAAAGTCAGAGACACTGAAAGGGAAGAGTGTTTGTTGTGACGCTGTAGCAAACGCGATGCTAGGCTAAGTGCCTCCAATATTTCCTGACTGTAGCCAACAGCCTACGATCTACGCCTAGATATCGCATGCATATAGAACTACATGCGAAATGACAGACTCGGTAGCGTTAGTAAACAGCCGCCATTTTAGAACAGTAAACTTCTCAGAAAGGCTCTGTTGTAGTGAACCTTCCTAGCAACCGTAGTAACTTTTTATCTAAAATACTCTTAATTTGGCAAAATCTTGACTTGAGTCTATCTTTCAAGGATGAAACAGTTTTAAATTTTTCACATGTCGAATGTAGACAGAATGGAACTAATGCAAAAACAGGAGCAATTTTATCAACTTTAACAGTTGATTCACAATAATAAATGACCTCCAAACATAGCAAAGGTTACTATGTTTTTGGGGTTTTTGTTCTATTTTTAATGAAAAAAAAAACAAACATGAAAGGTAACACCAGTTATTTTGCCAAGTATTTTTTTTAATACTGTGTGTGTATTTCAGTAGTCAGTCACTACACTAGCCAAAGAGCTAAGAGGCATTTTAACAGTCGAAAATGTTTACATTTTAAGTGTTTATTTCATTTTCTTAAAAGCAAAATGAAGGCAGTTTAAAAAAAAAAAAAAAAAAAAACTGCAAAACGCAAACCGAAACCGAACCGTGATCCCAAAACCGAGGTTCAAACCGAACCATGGGCTAACTGAACCTTTGCACTCCCAATATATACACAAACACAAGTTACAGTGTACACAGATACGTGACTAGCAGCAAGTTTTGATGTAATATAACAGTGCGTGTATGACAATTTACAGTAATCAGACTTGGAGGTAGATTATCTACAAAGGACAGTTTGTGTATTGATATTGAGGTAACAGTGCAAAACTGCTATAATGTAACGGTGCAAATATTGCATATGCAGTACCCAGATTGAGACAGATGTCTGAGAACATATTACTTCGTGACATTCATATGAGAATGTTGTGGCATTAGCAGTGCAATGACAGTTTCAGTGCAAACTTGAATTGCGTATGGTGACGGTTCTTGGAAAGAAACTGTCCCTCAGTCTGTTTGTTTTGGCTGTTATGGCCCTGTAGCGGCTGCCAGAGGTAAGAGTTGGGGTCCGCTCACATTTCGAACCAATTTAAGAATAACAAGCAAATGCAGTTACCAATCAGCCAAACATTCATCAGCTGTTGAATAACAGACATTATTGAACAGAATAGTTGTTTTGGGAGCATTTAATAGAAACACAACCGCTGGTTTGCCACTTCTAAATGGCTCCAAGAAATTGTGAACATTGCTGAAAAAAAAAAAAAAAATTACAAGTGACAACAGGACTTTAGTCGTAACAGGGGGCATGGCCCAGAGAGTCATACATTTCCCATTTTTTAAAAGGGAGATTACAACTTAATGGTTGTGATACAAAAAAAAACTATAATGCTCATGCAGTTGTCATGAAGCTATGCTGTTGCCGGACAGTCCAAATTAAAAGTTTGTACAGGGCTTTAAACAGGTTTATTTCAGTGGTGAAATTGGGTATTTTTGAATGTGGCTCCATGGAAAATTGCTTTGTTTTGAAGCTAGCCTCCACTGGCAATCTTCGGTACTGCCGTGTTGATGATTTTACGTTTTTAAACATTCCTTGCACCTCCTTGCGCACCCCCTCCCTAGCTGTAGGTTTGTTGCGCTATAGGCAATATATCTACTAGGATCCCCCTTCCCCCTCTGTGCTTTTCAGGACAATGCTGCGACAGAGCTTTCTTTCTCTATGTCACCCATTACAGGGTAAGGGAAGAGGGAGGGAGAGAAAAAAGGATGGAGTACAGTATATTATTTGATGACACGTCAAGAACTAGTATTTAACCTCTGCATGATCTTTATTGTCATCACATCACACAGGATCCGAACCAAGTCAACATGAAGCTTAAAAGTAGTCAAACAAGCGTACGTATGTACCCAATAGCTTGTGCGAATAACCTCCTTCTTTGTTGGCACGTTTAACCAGTACACACGCGCAATGCATAACAGTACCGTATAAATATATTACATTTTCTGGCATTATAATTACATTTATAAATGAATGTTTATTCTTTCCTTCCCATTTTTTATACTGGAATTTCTCTGGACTGAGCACTTCAAGAAACCGAACCGACCCACGTTGCCTATTCAGGTGATGCCCGGCCAAAAAGATCTCGTCACGCTACCCTAAACCCAGACCTGGCTCCAGGGAAGAACCCCAGTGAAGGAAAAATGTCGTTCATTTCTCTAAGCAATCACAGGTTGATCGTTTAGTCATGCTTTATGTTTTCCCTCCCAAATAAATTGTTTACCCTTTGCGAAATGTGATGATGCTTCCCATTTCCCTTATATCACATTCATAGTATCATATGTCAGAGGTGTGAAGAATAGCCCAAAAATACTCAAATAAGAGTAGCATTACTTCAGAGTACTAGAGTAAAAGTTTTCGTCCCAAATATTTCAAAAATTCAAGTACAAGTAAAAAAGTGGTGAAAAGAATACTGAAGCAAACATTGTGAGTAAATGTTTATAATGTTTGATAATTTTTTTGAAGCAATGTTTTTTATTCTCAACACAACGTCATCTATTTGAACTGTTATTTTACACTGACCTATAAACCTATTACATTACCATAACCAGCAAAAAAAATACATATCAATCATCGAATTCCCACAAGAAAATCTAAAGACATGAAACATCACCTGTCCAAAAAACATGAGTGTCCTCTAGTGGAGAAAACATAGTTTGCCATGAAATTAAAACAATCATATCGCCGGTTTTCTGTGGTCTAATGGTGCCAAATAAAAACTCAGAGAGAGGTTAAAATCCACGCTTTCGAGTCATATTGACTTTAGGTCAAATACTTTTTAAAAATTACAGCGTTTTAAAGACTATATGTGACAAACCAGCGTAACCATAGGACTTCTGAATGCACGCTTGTGTGTTTGGTCATGTGACTGTGTGTTGTTACATATGATTGGCATAATGGAGTCATGCGATTATTGTTGCAGCATCTCATTGGTGAAACTGGTAGAGCTATGTACAATAAAGAGGAAAATGTAACTCTAGCAGTGTTGTTTTCGTCAAAGATGACAACAACTATAATATTTCGTCAATGAACACTTTTTAATGATGACGATGAGACGATAACTAGCTAAAAACATGTTTTGGGCGAGTAAAATACAACAAGACGCATGCCAGGTTTTGTCTGACGAGACGAGAACAAGACGAAAATGCGCCATAGTTTCCATCACATGTTCACAACTCACATGTGTGACATTTTATGTGTACAGTAGTTAGCCTGCATCTTAGCAGTGTCTGGTTGTGTCACTCGTGACATGCTGTGCGGCCCCCCATCTTCAAAACTCACCAGTGTGTTGTCTCCAGTCTCCATGAAAGCTTGCAAACATGGTAAGATTTGTTTTCTTGGAGAGAGAAAATATGCAATGTTGCTTTAGCCTTAAAAAGGTCTGGGCTGAGTGATCATCACACACTAAATATAACTCGTAGCATTAGCGTAACACTCACCTACTAGGCTAATGCTAATGGAAAACGTCCGGACAACTGTTTTTACATGCAGTTCATGGCAGCCAGGTGGCCAATATTAATTGAAAATACTGTAATGTAACGTTTTCCTGTTGAGTGTGTATTATCAACAAGTTGGCATTGTCCTTGTAGATGCTACAATATCTGCTCGTCTGTCAATGTTCATTCGAAATACAGTAGTTGGAAACCTTTATTTATTTATTTTTTTTTGGTGGTAGGAACCTTTTTAATTCTACAAACGAAAACATTTTTAGTGAAGGTTGACTAAAACTAGACAAAATTAGTCTTGAGTTTTCGTCAACAAGAACTAGACAAAGACGAACAAATTTTCAGATGACTATAATATGACTAAGACTAACAAGTATTATCCAAACTAAGACCAAATTTAAAATGGCTGCCAAAAACAACACTGGACTCTTGTGTAGTCCAAAGAAGCGGCGTAAGAGTAACAAATTTACACCAGTAAAAGTAAAAAGCATAGCATGGTAAAACTGCTCTTAGTAGTACATTTTTCTCAAAATGTTACTCAAGTAAATGCAATGGATAAATGTGACATGTTACTACCCACCTCTGAGTATGGTATAGTATAGTATAGCATAGCATAGCATAGCATAGCATAGCATAGCATAGCATAGCATAGCATAGTCATAAGTAAATATTATAATTGAAAATTTGATAATAAAAAGCAATTATTGAAATTAATATTGACAATGACAAAATTAGTCAACTGGCAATTAAAACAACAACAACAAAACATCTGGTGATAAAAAAAAAAAAAATAAGAAAGAAATCTTAAGAAGGAAGCACACCAAATGTAAAAAAGAACCAGGGTAACCCTAGATCATATAACCCATAGTGTTCGGCGGCCTCTATTCGTTCCCCATTTTTCATCGTTTAGGGTGCCACAAAGTAAGCAAAAGTTTCTCAGGTAAATGTAAGGGAGTAAATGTAACTTGTTACTACCCACCACATTATAAATGTATTATGTACTGTACATTTCCCTTGGCTGTACAATTCCCGGGTACAGAAGCGGCCCTCCCTTAGAGATAGGGTGAGAAGCTTAGTCCTCCGGGAGTAACTACGGAGTAGAGTGAGAAGTGGCTCGGGATGGTAAGGTTGCCTCCAGGATGCTGGCTTTATCTGAGTCTGGGGCAGCAGCGTAAGTAGGGAGGCCCAGTCTTCCATTCACTTCCAGCCACTTTGTCCAGGTTTCTGGGGGAATTCTAGGTGGAAAAGTCCCGGAAAGCCTCACCAAGGAGGCATCCTGAAGAGACGCTCAAGCCATTTCATCTGGCTCTCCTTTTTGCGGACGAGCAGTGGTTCTACTTTGGCAGTGCTTCTCAATTATTTTCTGTTACACCCCCCAAAGGAAGAAGCAAATGTTTTGCCCCCTCCCAACTTTCTCTCGCCACTGTAAATAATATCATTTGTCTATAATTGTATTATAGCCACACCTCTGCATAGCATTGTTTCCTTGTTAGCATTAAAGAAAAAAATAGATCAAAATAAAATAAAGTATAACTTTATTAACATTATTATTATTTGTCACAGAAAAGGTTTAACGCAACACTTTGTAACTTTCAGCTTTAGTTGATTTTAGTGACACCGGCGGACAAAAGCAATAGTGTTTTGCCTTAAGCCTGCGTTTCCCGTGCCTGGTAGATCAGACTCACAACTGTTCCAGCGATTGAGTCTGGCGACCGTCCGGCGAATCAAATTAAGGGCAAAGCAAGCCACAGCAAACAGACAGCGGAGTGGACCAATCAGCGACGGGCAGACGTGACGTTGTTAAAGCGACAAGTCATTAGCGTGAGCGGAGAATGGAGACGTTTATTCAACATGGCTAGCGCGAGCCATGTTGACTGTTGTCAATGACTTGTGTCAATGTGTTTTTGGTCAATTAAAACTGGTTTTACCGCGGTTTGGAACATATTCTCGGCTCTCCCATTTGCCATCTGTGTTGTTGTAGAGACGACTTTCGGCACGCAAGAGTGACGTTACTCGTTAAGAACATGTCACGCAAATAAACAAATCTGATTGGACGGTTGATTTTGTACTTGTTCGAGAGGCCGTTAATGGGCTGGGTTCCAGACTATTTCTCACAGTGTTTGAAAAATACAGGGAGAATAGTCTGGCAGTGCCAAGCAAGCGTTTCCCATGAGGATCAGCACACACCCACATAGTGTCGTAAAATCATGGTGGTTGCAGATGGATTAAACAACATTTCTGTTTCCAGCGACTGTGTGAAGGATGAAAAGTAATCAGGTAATGAATCCAGTTGTGGCTAAACAATAGCAAATGAAGGTTAGCAATCGTGTGGCTTAGTGTGGCTAACCAACCCACTCCACCCTAGTAAAATATTTTAAAAAGGTTGAAAAGCTACCAAGTGTTGCTTTAAAGCGCGTCAATATGCATGAATTGAAAATAAAATACACTCAAGGCATATTTTTGGGCTATTTGATACTGAAAAATAAAATTGAATAAAATAGCAACATTAACACATTGCACTGAGCAACTTGGTATGTCACCTTGTACGATGCTAACGGTGCTCACTAGTTTACTGATGTCGCACTCACAAAACGGGACGATTGTTGGGAATATTCGGCACGTTTTCGCTGAAATAAATTCAAGCGGCTTATCAATGTGATTGGCGTCTAAGTGAGGTCTTCATTGATTTTGCTTCATACTGTCCGCTGCCGAAATTTTTGGACACAGGTAACAATACCGGTCTTTCCTCGTCTCCTACTGTATTAAACTTGAAACAAACGCTATGTACGTCTTAGCTTTCGGAAGACTTCATATATCCTGCTCTTTGCTGTGTGCTCTTGCTTAATGCAAAAATACTGAGCACACCCTGAAAATGAGAGCGCCACTGCAACCCACTGAGTGGATGTGCAACTACACGTTATTCTAAAACGGCAAAAAAGTATGTTGCGTGTGGTCACATGCCCAGTGCACCCCCCTTCCCACACACACACACACACACTTAGTTTGGCCGCTTGTATCTGAAGAAATGAGCAACAGAGATTAGATTCAGTTATATAAGTATATTCCCATAAAAAATTTTGGGTGATACCGATGAAGTATTACTTACAATATGCCTTTATATCTTACCATTTCATGTAAAGTCTTATGAAATAACTTGGGTGTCTAAAGAGTTAATCTTACGGCACAGACTTCATTAAAATACCTGAAAGCGGTCATTGGTGCAAAAAAACATTGGGGACCATTTCTCTAGAGAATTTTACTGCTAAATCAGCTAATCGCACGGTCCAAACATTGCATGTCAGGGGCAGAGCAATTAATTTTTCAAAGCGCCATGTGAGAAACTGAAACACTATGTCGACAACCACAGCAAAGTGTTCAGCTCAGTTATGTTAAATATTAATTCCATATGTTTTGTCCTGTATTAGATTAAGATGCTGTATTGCAGTAGAAGTTATAATTGGGGGAAAATAACAAAAAAAATGATTCACAATTATATTCATTCACAATAAACTGAGATAACTGAGACACACACTCAAATTGAATCACTATTTGTGCAATGTTCCCAAAACGCAGTGGCGCAACTACACATTGAGCTTTGAATGTGTCACGTATGGGTGCGAGCTGAGAGGGGGCACCGTCACGAGGAATCCCCCGATCACTCCTAGTCAAAATTACTCCCACTCAGTGGTGTTACCAGGTTGCCAGTTGTGGGTGGGCATTAGTCTTACCTGGAGGGGGCCAAAAAAAAAAACAGCTACAATGCTCAAGTAGGTCGAAATCCAGCATAGAGCTACTGCACCTTAAAACATGTTTTGTTTTCTCCGTGAGATAACTGTTGTTGTGATTTGGTCTAAACAAATAATAGTTGATTTGATTTTATTTGACTTAGAACACATCCATAACTGAACAGTATGGACATGCAGGTGACAATGTTTCTTTAGGTAACCTATTGTGGTTCCTCGGTTTTATTATTATTATTATACAGTAGTTATTCTTTGTTCCGCAGCCCCTTTGAGCTCAATTTGACCCCCTTAGAATGCTTCAAAATGCAACAAAATTGGCAGACAGGTCAAGACAGGTGCAATCGTTGATACCGTGTATAGACAAATTCCAAATACACTAGGTAGCCCCCTAGAGGTCATTTCTTTGACCCCCTCAGAATGCTTCAAAACTCACCAAACTCAACAGCCAGGTGAACACTGGTGAAAACTTTGATAAAATGTAAAAAAAAAAAAAAATAATAATAATAAATCAAAATATGCGTAATTTCTTTTATTTATTTATTTATTTATTTATTTATTTATTTATTTTTTTTTAAGTGAAAGAGGAGGTAACAACGCAAAGGTTAAAACTTAGAACACATCAGTACTACATGAATGGGATACCATACGCGGTGCCCTGACGTTAGTACGACATCCAGTTTTCTTTGGGTGGGCAGAGCGTGTCCGTTGGTGGGCACTGCCCATAACTGCCCCCCCACCACGAGGTAACGCCCCTGCTCCCACTCCCGTTTGTTTGTTGATTTGTTTGTTTGTTTTTTTAACTTACACCCTTACATTTTTCATTAGGAAAGTCAATTGATTGTTGCCATTGAATTTGATTATCAATTTTGCATGCAACTATGAGGAGTCTTGTTAGGGTCCTTGTTTGAGTGTAATGTGAGGTGATTAGAGCAATACAGAGTTCACTGCTACACTCAGGTTGGATGCTGAATCAATATATTTTTTTTTACCATTTTTCATTTCACAAATCCTAGCACAGTGATCCCCAACCTCCGGGCCTCGGACTGGTACCGGTCCGTGGCGCATTTTCTACCAGGCCGCGGCGAAATAATAAATCCTTTGTTCATGACCGCAATCTGGCCTGTGACTGTGGCCTTGACACATCAATATCCCTGTCTACTCTATAGACTAATCTAAGCTTTGTGTTGGTCGCCATCTAGTGGTTGGCCGCAAATATTGGTGTGTTTGCACACCTATAGCAGCCCAGCGCTAATCAATGTAAACAGTAACTTTAGTTGCTGTTGGCTGAGTGCTGCGGGCAGCAACGTTTTTGGACAGCTTTTTAATGGGAAAAGGCCACCTGCTGAGCCAGAAGAGGAGACTACACCCAAGTCCATTCTGCAAAATATGTGGCTAAAAGCTTGAAAACGAGGCAACAAAAGGGAATGCACTGAACGCATCATACCTCATGGCAAACCGTATTGTCAAAGCCAAGAAACCTCATTATGTTTGCGACCACGGATATTTGCCAGCAAAATTTTAGAAGTCGCTGTTAAAAATAAAGTGGTTTCAGCTTTCACTACGTACATCCCTAAATGTCCAAATTGAGTACTGCTTGTCATTTTCCCTCCAAAATGTCATGTGACTCGTTATAGGAGTGCTGTCAGCATTGCTGCAGAGATTGAAGAGGTGGGGGTCAGCCTGTTATTGCTCAGACCATACGCCGTACTCTACATCTAATTGGTGTGCATGGCTGTCACCCCAGGAGGAAGCCTCTTCTGAAGACGGTACACAAGAAAGCCCGCCCGTCTCATCAGGCATGGTTCCAGTCCTCAATTTGGACATTTAGGGATGTACGTAGTTTCTAAGGGGTGTACTCACTGTTTTTGCAAGGTGTTTGGATATTAATGGCTATATTTTGAGTTATTTTGAGGGGAAAATAAATGAACTCTATTATATAAGCTGCACACAGACTACTTTTTATTGTGTCAAAGTGTCATTTTGTCAGTGTTGTCCCATGAAAAGATATACTTAAATATCTGCAGAAATGCGAGGGGTGTACTCACTTTTGTGATCCACTCTACATATGATTCAAATTATACTGGGTTCTACAACCCACATTGCTGATTTGAGTATGCTTTACCCCACCTCATCACATCGCTTTGGACTCACGTCCCCTCCTCTTTGTCCTTGATTATCAGGCCCCCCACATGGTGTCCATGGATATATATACTGGACTGTCTCAGAAAATTAGAATACACAATATTCTAATTTTTTGAGACAGTCCTGTGTATATATACAGGACTGTCTCAGGAAATTAGAATACACAATATTCTAATAGTCAGGAAATTAGAATATTGTGTATTCTAATTTCCTGAGACAGTCCTGTATATATACACAGGACTGTCTCAAAAAATTAGAATATTGTGTATTCTAATTTTCTGAGACAGTCCAGTATATACAGTGGGGAGAACAAGTATTTATACACTGCCAATGGGTTTTCCCATTGGCAGTGTATCAAATACTTGTTTCTCCCCACTGTAATTAGGTAACAATGGCACCAGCATGTTTATAGGTAACATAGGCGTATAAGAATGTGTTTCTTGTTTTTGTTTGTTCTTCTCCTCTTCTGTCTGCTTCTTTCTTTTCTGTCCCTAACCCTAACCCCTTCCTGCTTGCTGCTTTCTCCTAATAAATAAAACATAATGAACAGCCACAATGGAAGTATGTCAAACTCCCATGTGATGAAGTAAAAGTTGAAGTTGAAAGTAATTGGGATTTGGAAATTAAATGGGGGTTCGGCATTTTTTAAAAATAATATTTTAATTTGTTTTAAATACATTATAACAACTAATATATCACATTTTGGCAACTAAATTACAATCCAAGTTTTATTTAAGAACTGGTGATTGATTTGAAGGAGCGGTAACAGGCAAAATAAAGATTAAAAAGTGAGTGAGTGAGTGAGTGAGTGAGTGAGTGAGTGAGTGAGTGAGTGAGTGAGTGAGTGAGTGAGTGAGTGAGTGAGTGAGTGAGTGAGTGAGTGAGTGAGTGAGTGAGTGAGTGAGTGAGTGAGTGAGTGAGTGAGTGAGACGAGCAAAGGCATACAACTGGATCGATGACAGGGTACGAGCAAAGCGGCGTGCAAAGCTCAGCAAAAAACAAATGTGGGCTAGGGGCTAGAAAATGACCCCCAGCCTGTCCCTTATCTTCTACTATTGCTCTTACTTATATTACATCCACTCATCACCCCCCGCAGACCAAAAACACCCCTTTTCTCAAGTGTGTGGCTCTGTCCTGTGCTGCAGTGTGCAGCGCAGCCAGCTACTACAGGCACTGCAGTGTTATGCTATGGTGCAAGCAGTCAGCTGGATAGCATCCACCAATGAAAGGGGGCGGGGAGAGTAGAGAATGGATGGGTGCAGGCTAGATGGGGGGGGGGGGGGGGGGGGGGTTGGGAGGTTGAATAGGAATAATCTGAAATCATGCTGGCCTCAGCTAACAAATTGCAGGTTTAAAACAGCCAGTATTGCCAATGGTGATGGCTCAAAATTTTCTAAGTGGTTAACGAAATAAAAAGCCTATGACCTTAAAATTCAGTTGAGTTTATGGCAAGCGTTGTATTCTGTGTTTGACAGATGAACCCACTAAACAAGTGATGTGGTGATCCATGACATTCTTTTGTCCTCTTTCCTTGGCCATAAATTGAGCTAATCGGGTGAAACTGAGGCGCTGCCAGACCTGAAGTGCTGCGGCTGTTCCTGCAGATGCTGCTGCACTGGTACCCTCCTCCCCTTCAGCATTCCAAGCTATCTTTTTGCTACTGTATTGGCAATCAAATATAGACTGCACTACTTTCAAAGTCACCTCTGCTTTTATGTTGACGCTACCCTTCACCTGCCATCCAATTAACTTTTTTACTGTCATCCCTTTGCAAAGTTTTCCATCACACATTTAACTGTCATCTTATTTCCCCAGTTATTGGAATTTGGATATCACAAGTCGTAAAGTAGGATTGGGCTGATTAAGAACACTAGTACCAGAATTTCAGCCACAGTTATTTCTAACAAGGTTTACACAGGGGTGGAAGTGGCTCGAATTTCTCGCCGGAACTCCCTGATGAAAAGGTCACCAGTGAACAGTGCACAGTGAAATGGAATATACTAGTCCTTCTCAAAAAATTTGCATATTGTGATAAAGTTCATTATTTTCTGTAATGTAATGATAAACATTAGACTTAAATTTATTTTAGATTCATTACACACAACTGAAGTAGTTCAAGCCTTTTATTGTTTTAATATTGATGATTTTGGCAAAAAAGTAAAAAAAAAAAACTAAAATCCCTATCCCAAAAAATTAGCATATTTCATCCGACCAATACAAAAAAGCGTTTTTTAATACAAAAAAAGTCAACCTTCAATTAATTATATCAGCTATGCACTCAATACCTGGTCGGGAATCCTTTTGCAGAAATGACTGCTTCAATGTGGCGTGGCATGGAGGCAATCGGCCTGTGGCACTACTGAGGTGTTATGGAGGCCCAGGATGCTTTGATAGCGGCCTTAAGCTCATCCACAGTGTTGGGTCTGGTGTCTCTCAACTTCCTCTTCACAATATCCCACAGATTCTCTATGGGGTTCAGGTCAGGAGAGTTGGCAGGCCAATTGAGCACAATAATGCCTAGGTCAGTAAACCATTTACCAGTCGTTTTGGCACTGTGAGCGGGTGCCAGGTCGTGCTGAAAAATGAAATCTTCATCTCCATAATGCTTTTCAGCAGATGGAAGCATGAAGTGCTCCAAAATCTGATAGCTAACTGCATTGACCCTGCCCTTGATAAAACACAGTAGACCAAAACCAGCAGCTGACATGGCACCCCAGATCATCGCTGACCATGGGTACTTGACACTGGACTTTAGGCATTTTGGCATTTCCTTCTCCTCAGTCTTCCTCCAAACTCTGGCACCTTGAGTTCCGAATGACATGCAAAATTTGCTTTCATCTGAAAAAAGTACTTTGGACCACTGAGCAAGTGCTGCGTCTCTGTAGCCCGGGTCAGGCGCTCCTGCCGCTGTTTCACACACGCCTGTGCATGGTGGCTCTGGATGTTTCTATTCCAGACTCAGTCCACTGTTTCTGCATGTCCCCCAAGGTCTGGAATAGGCCCTTCTCCACAATCTTTCTCAGGGTGCGCTCAGTTCTTCTGGTTGTGTAGCGTTTCCTGCCACACTTTTTCTTTCCCGCAGACTTCCCACTGAGGTGCCTTGATACAGCATTCTGGGAACAGCCTAATCGCTCAGAAATTTCTTTCTTTGTCTTAGACTCTTACTTGAGGGTGTCAATGATGGCATTCTGGACAGTAGCCAGGTCGGCAGTCTTGCGCATATTTGCAATTTTGAGTAATGAACCAGGCTAGGAGTTTTCAAAAGCCTCAGGAATCTTTCACATGGGTTTTGAGTTAATTAGTTGATTCAGATGATTAGGTGAGCAGTTTCTTTAGAGTACCTTTTCATGATATGCTAATTTTTTTAGATAGGGATTTTTGGTTTTTCTTGACTTTTTTGCCAAAATTATCAATATTAAAACAATAACAGGCTTGAAATACTTCATTTGTGTGTAATGAATCTAAAATATATGAAAGTCTAATGATTATCAGTACATTACAGAAAATAATGAACTTTATCACAATATGCTATTTTTTGAGAAGGACTAGTATTTTGAAGATAACACAAACATTGACTTTTTTATAATATAAGGAAATAAGTAGCCATCATAGGTAAATGAACAAAAATAAGTCCAAAGTGCACATAAACAATACTGCTAAATGTATCACATTTCAAACAAGCATTTCTGGACCTCATTGCAGTAAAAAAAAAAATGTTTAAAACCTTATTATGTTCAATCTCACTCATATCTGTTTTACCACAAGAACTGCATGTAATGTTTAATGTATCATTTATGATACAAATTAGAAAACATATATACAAATTATTTTAAAACAAATGTTTTTAATTACGTTTCGGGAACACATAAAGCTTTCAAATTGAAAAGATCTGAATTTTCTGTTCATTATTTCTGGGGTCAAGCATTAAAGTTAACATGATGTTCTGAGCCTTCCCATCAGAGAAAATAAAATGTCTCTTCAACTCTTTCCTTTCTCTTAAAGATCTGATCAATTTTCCATTGCATTGCCCTTTTTTTAATCGCATTAAATCAACATTGTTCTTTTTTTTGTCCCAGAAAACATGTGCATTTGAACCAATCAGACCTAACTACCCATACTGATCACATGTCAGTATGTCAGCCAATTGAACCAGCAACGGGAGTTCCGCCCAGGGAGGGTGGTTAGCTGAGCGCATGCGCACATGGACAAGACAAATCCGACACATGCCGGGAGAATTCCGTAACACAAGCACATTATTATGCTTGTTGTAAACACTTGAGTATGTAAATCTGACGTTAGGAGATTGTTTACCTCTGCCTGTGTGGCAGCCAGGCGGGTTGTTTTTGGCATGGGGTTTTGACAGTTGCCGTCATATTTTCGGGATCAAAGCACCGTTCCGGGCCACTTTCACCCCTGGATTTACAGTGAAGGAAATAGATGGGCCACCAAAAAAATATATGGAATAACATATTCTGTTGGTATAAACAGATACAAATTTGGGGTCTCATTTCTTAAGAGTTGCACTAAAATGCTGAGGTCAGCCGTCATAAGTGATTCATTCCACACATTTACTATTTTCATTTTTCTGTGTGTGTGTGTGCGTACGTGTGTGCTTAAGGTGTCCCCAGAGAGGACCAGTAATTTATAAAAGGGTAAATAAGAGGAAGCAGGGTGCATCACTTGACCTAATAGGCAAGTTTCCGAGGAACTTCCGCTTTCCTTCCGCATTTCTGCTCGCGATTTCCGTTTTACACTTTCTCTAACCAAAACAACAATGAAAGTGGAGCAGCATCGCTCATCAAAATCCCTCAAAAAAGACAATTTGGAACTATCACATCTATCTGCCATCATCACGACATAGGAGGACAACATGAAAAAATGGCTAAGAGCGACCACAGTATATTTTTTTGTAATTTATTCATGTAATAGCAGTGGAAGGAAACACAATCAGGAACCTAAGAAGTCTCTGAGGCACAGCAACAAAGTTGAATGTGCCCTAATCAGTGTTGTTAATAACGGCGTTAGAGTATAACGGCGTTACTAATGCCGGTACATTTTTCAGTAGTGAGAAATCGAATTAATTACTTTCTCATCTTTGCAACGCCATTACCGTTACTGAGGATGTAAAGGCGTGCGTTACTTTGCGTTACTATGTTGGTTGAATGACGCGAGAAAAGTCAGAGACACGTACTCATGGAGAAAGCAGAGCGGGAGGCGGGAGGAAGAATGGGAATTGTGACGCCGTTGCAAACGTGATTGATGCCAGGTGGCTCAATACCTGACTGTAGCCGACAGCCTACAAACTATGCCCACATGATGCTACGATAGATAACACATGTATAGAGAACTAGATGCGAAATGATACACTCGCCAGCGTTAGTAAACAGAATGAAATGAAAAATGATTTGGAATGAAAAAAAAATACATGAAAAGTAACACCAGTTACTTTGCCAAGTAACTAATTACTCTTACATTCAGGTAACTGTGTTACTAACTCAATTACGTTTTGGGAGAAGTAATTTGCAACTGTAAGTAATTACTTTTTTTTTTAAGTAAGATTAACAACACTGGTCCTAATATATGAACACGGGAATTTTGTGATCAAGAAGGCAGATGCGGAACCAAAACACGATAATTATTGTAATTTTGATGATGTCTAATATTATTTACTACAGCTACTGCTGTGGCTGCAACACATGCTAACTACTAAGCTATGCTCGCAACTGTTGCTAATCACTATGTGTAATGTCTTTGTAGGATTGTACAATTACCTTCAATTTGACTGCAATTCTGTGTTTTACGTCACAGCTGAGATATCAGCTGCCTAAAGTTGTGGATGAATGATAATGGAAGGCTATGCTCCACCTACATTAATATTTGTATAATAATTTTATAAATTGTGATTCATTGACCTGTTTTCCATATGCACAAATTGTTATCAATCAAATAAGAAATACAATTATGTTATCCAAAAGTTTTATTGTGATCAATATTTGCAATAAAAAAGACATACGTACTGCTTGTGCTTATATGGATGCACATATGGATTCACATGGGTGATGACCTCATAATGCCGTAACTATAACCAGGTGAAAAATACCATGTATGATGTCCTTGTAACAACAAAATCCGTTACAGCACTTCTGCATTCGACAACGGTCATATTATTTGTAATAGTGTTGTATCGGTCGCGAACGATTCGGTCTTTTTGAACGAATTGTTTGGGTGAACGAGACCGAACTAATCACCATCTGCACTGATTCGTTCTATGAAGTTAGGGCTTGTTCGCTGCGTGGGAGGGCGTTGAGCAAGCGGCAGCGTCTTCTGACATCACACACGACCAATCAGACGCCAGCCTCATCGCGGGCAGGGGAGGGAGCGGAAACAGAATCAGGGCGTCTGTCACTCACTTCCACGTGTAGCCAATAAGCAGCCAGCGTGCACGCAAGGGGGCAAGACTGAGTTATGTCACTTCCCGTTCAGTGACTCGGTCCTCCGGAGGCTCCGGTTCCTGACCTAGCTTGCTGCTAACTTGACTTTCCAGTAATGCGGTGAACGAGTCAAAAAATGGAAGGAAATGACTTTGTCACATATTTGTTAATGTGGAGCCTATCAAATGCTGCTCAAACAGACAAAACACCACACAAATCTAGCGAGCATGGTTTAGTGTACTACTTTTCTCAACAGACTCGGGACTACCTATGACTGACAACATACTATCAAATTTACAGTAGTTAAAACATGGGTAGCTAAAAAAAAAAAAAAAAGGGTAACTACGAGGCAAGCAAAAGTGAGCTGCGGTCGCGTGACGGCACTCACGGCAGTGAAGGGGGCAGAGAACTGTCACTATATGGAGGCTTCATGGCAGCGATATTTACCTCATATGCGCACAGAAAAAATATTTAGTATTATCACCATAATACTGATTTGCAATGAAACTGTATATACATGTAAATTTTTTCCGACTGTTTTATTTTTTTTTTTCGTGTCAGCGTGTCGGGTGTTGGTTGATTTGACAAATTATGTCCATCCGTCGATCATGTGCTACTCAAAAACAACGCACGCGGACACGGGAGATGTCGCAATATGTCTACATTTTTCTTAACAGACTAATGAGAGTAGAAAGGCAATATCGTAAAGAGCAAACAAGTATTTCTCGTCAGCATTTGACGATCTGAGATGAGGGGGCGACAGGGGAGCTGACCGGATTATTTTATTTGTTAATACCAGTGCAAAAATTTAATACGATCATCTTAATACTGATTTGCAATTAAACTGTCGAATATCAAAATGTAGTATTGTTTTTATTTCAGAGCAGCACATTTGACAACTAGCTATTTACACTTCAGTTTTAACAATAGTGACCTAAAATAATAGTGATGAGCATAAAAACAAAAATACAACAGAGCGAGAGGTAAATATGACGTGTTGGTCGTTCCATATTTAGAAATTAAACTTTCGATTTATTTTTATTTTCGTGACAGCAAGCATGCTGCGTTGGCTGGTACCGGCAGCATTGTATATGTGATCAAGAACATGCTAAAGAAAGTCCGTGCGCCCCCGACCCCAAACCCCTACTCCCCCCACAAAAGGAAAATGTTTAACCGTGTCCTAAATCGAAATGCAAGCACGAGCCATGACTTTGAGCCCATAGAACTAGGACAGACGACGCGGAAGTTCTCCCTCGCTTTTGCAGCAGCGGGAGGGAGGGAGACGAGGCTGTCTGTGAAAGCTGAATAATACCGCCTGTCACTCATTTCTGAAACTACGACGAGCGGTGCCTGTGTGCAAGAGAGGGAGGGACCAAGCAATGTCACTTCCCGTTCAGTTATACTGCGAAGCGGTCTTTGGTGATTCGTTCGGCAACGTCACTTCCCGTTCAGTAACCGAACGATTCGTTTGGGCGGGGAGGGAAACGAGGGGGGCGAACGATTCGTTGAACGATTTGTTTGAACGAATCCTTTTACTGAACGAACCGGAATGGATTCGTTTACTCAAGTGAACGACAGATCCCGTCACTAATTTGTAATTTCACCTCATTTTGGTCACTCAGGTGGCTGGCGTATCAATCTCACCTCATGTTAACACATGCTGCACAGACTCTTAGAATTTTGTCCACGAGCGATCAACGAAGTGATAAAGGACATATAATCTTTCAATTGGATCCTTTACGTTTAAAGCAGCAAACCACATCCTTAACTTATTGTCAGCTGCTGGTTTCGATTTAAGGCGTATGGTGAGTTAGATCCTCATTGGAGCTTTTGTAGCAGCTGGTTGCTGATCAAAAATCCCAACCATTATATGGGTGCTTCCAGGAGACACAACCATGTACGCACAGAAAGTCACGTAGTCTCATCTACGCCGTGCTGAATCCATTTTTGAAAATTCTGTGGGTTCCTCTGGTTTGGTTTTGCAGTTTAACTTTGTTTACACACTGCCTACATCATCTGCCTTCATGTTGTTCTGTCTAAACTGGAAGTCCATAGCAGAAAATGTCGCTCAGGAAACTTGTATATACGATACTGGGGCACAGTGGGGCGCTGGCGAGTGAGCAAAAAAATCTTTAGCACATATCTATCATAAAAAATCTGAAATGGCGCTTTAAAATAGAAACAGTATAACCAAACCAAAATACATGTTTCTGTAAAAACAAAAACAATCAGCCATCATTATTCAAAATCAAAATTGTGACATCCCTTCTTGATAGTCAATTCACCTGTGCTCATCTACTTTCATCTCTCCTTCTCCTCCACCGACACTTTGCTGCTCTACTTTGTCTGGACAGATATGGGGGTATATCACTGTAACTGTTATGCAATTACCGTAATCAGTGTTTCTCAACTGGTAGGTTGTGACCTAAAATGGCTTATGTTTCCTAGGTAGGTTACCTAGCTTACATCTCTCATTCCTCCTTGCTGTTTTATCCTTGCTGATACCAAATAACTTTCTAATATCCATTGGCAAGAGTAATGCTGTCTGAGTCAAATAGAAATAAAATAATAATAATAATAATACATCTTGTTAAAGACTACACTACAGGGACTGCAGTAACAGATAAAATGCTTGTAATACAGCTGGAAATGATGATAATCACACATACAAAATGGTTAGCGGTTATATCAGCATCAGTGTTGATGCAGTTCAAATACCACATATCATATTAACACAATATTTTGAGTGACAGTCTCTCACACAAATCGCATTTAATTGAAAAGAGGGCAGCTAATCTGCTACTTCAATTTGCGACCAGAGTAGTTTACCTCAGTTAACTGCTTGATAAGTAAAGGGTAAATTTGTACCATTTAAATACACAATTCATGGGAATACAGTAGGTGACCAAGCAAACCTCAACACAGAGGTGAAAACAAATAGCAAGGATGGACAGTCTATCTGGCACTAACCTGTAATGCAGGTGGGAAGATGGCATTTGTACCGTTGACTGTGTGATTGGCAGTTTAGCACATGCACCGATATTGATGCTGCATTCACGTGTTGTTGCAGTAATTGAAAAAAAAAAAAATGATTCTTTATTACCTGGTGTCTATAAATAGCTCCAAACAGTCACTCATCGTTGGAGCATTAAAAGAGGCTACTATTCTATGTAGCAATCATGTTTTTATTGACTTTACAACACATCAGAATGATTTTCCAACTTGGGAACTCATATCTCCAGCCATACATGAATGCAGCATATCTCCCGAAGGTGCTACACGGAAGTGTCAACTCATATGCCTATCATAGTCAAAGTTACATGCATAAATTACCATATCAAGGAGACGTGTAGATTGTGTATACGGAGTGAATAGAGTAATACGACCACATTAAATAGGCACATTCTTTCAATTATGCTGTTATGCTATGAAGTCCAAAATATATATATATATTTTTTTTTTACCCGTGAAATTTATATTGGGGCACAGCAGATCACAGCAATTTTCATTCTTTTACAGTGACTCCAAAGAAAAGTCTGCACACCCTGTGACTTTTGTGACTAACAGTGCAATTAAATTGACAAACAAATTGAAATCCTTTTATGAAGAGTGATGAAAATTAAAAAGTGGAACACTGTTGTACAAATACACATGACTGAATGCATTCATTCATTCATCTTCAGTGCTTGAATTAACCAATCAAACTAAAATTCAGAACTGGAGTCATCCCACATCTGCCACCAGATATTTTACACATATTAACATTCTGTATCAGAAAAGATCTAGTTTATCAAATAGCATTTGTTGTGTTGTTGTGTCTTCCTTCCTAATACTACCTAGCGTTTCCGAGCATGCCCTTTAATTCATAACTTTCATATAAGCACTACAGTCTCAAATAATTGACGTGGCTTTATGTCTGAAAACAGCTATCGATTGACTCCAAAATTAAACAATGTGTTTTGCTAAGAAAAAGGGTGATAGTGTACATACTTAAAATCACGATGTGTAAACCAAACCAGCTCAGACCTTTTTTCATTTACAACATTCCACTTCAAATCTCTACGCTGCTATATAGCAGTTTCCAATCATTAATTATCTAATAACATGGCAATTATATAAATACTTGAAATAAAATACCAAGAACAATAATTATTTCTACACAAAATCCATCATCTTTAGCTCCATATAGCTAATAGTGGACTTGAGCAGGGCTTTAAAGTAATCAGCCCACCGAATATCAACATCTCATGGCAATATCAACAATGTCACATCCCCACATGATACAATGTTTGTGGTGCACTGTGTGAGACACCGGATAGTGAATAAAAATTTCTTCTCATGGCCCCGCCAAACTCCACCAATGCCCAGGATTTTGCCTTAGCGACCACTAAAGCCACATGCCGCTTGCCCAGCCACTACCCATCATCTACCTCCGGAGTCTTCTTAGCTTAACAGCATCCCTTTACGCCGGTGTCCACTACGGGTTTGTGATTGCCACCACGACACAACCGATCACCCTGCAGCCACAGCTCCGGTCAGCCATCTCAGCAATTGAGGTGTGGAGTTTTGCCGGAGATGGCCCCACCATCGGAGCCCAGGGTTTCCCCTACATATAATAGGAGGCGGCACACCGCCACACCCAAATAAAAGCCGCCACACCTTGCAAATAAGATTTTTTAAAGAAGATTTATATATACATTTTAATTTGTATAATTTAACATGACGTCTAAATTAGGGCTGCAGCTATTGTTTGTTTAAGTAATGGATTCATCTATCTATTAGTTAGTTCAAATTATCGAGAAATCGGATTAGGAACATTTAATGCATTGCAGACTAAATTTTAGGAGATGTAAAACAAGGACTTTCTAAGTTGAACTTTTATAAGAGCGTTAAATGAGAATCCTGGTCTGCCAATCCAGAGGCGCTGTCCCGGATGTCCACGCGATGTTGTAGAGACGTGTCAACAAGCAAGTAAATATTGCCTTGGTAATACTGCCAACTAAAGCCTGAGTTATACTCCTGCGTTGCGGTGACGGCGTAGCGACTACGGCGTCATTCGACATTCGATAGTTCTGCGGTGAGGGAACGCGTTGCTCTGTAATTCACCGCCAAGCCACTAGAGGGACGTGGCGTTATGTTTGTACGGTTTTGGGGCATGCTTGTTTACTTCCGCTAGTCGGAGAAAAATAAACAATGCAAGATGGAACCCTTGAAAGTAAATATTCTGCTCATCAACACTGAATAAATATGGAACATACAAATGTTGACGGGCAGGCGACGCAGAAGACGGTTTCGGACGGTCTGGCCGACTTTTGATGCCGCACAGAGAGTTTTAGACTCGGGTGGAGAGAGCTAGCTGTGGCGGCTAGCTTCAAACTGGCGTCGAGCACTGCGTTCAAGGTCTGCAAAGCCCTCCAGCCTGATTTGTTTGCCGTGTCCTACAACCAGCCAGTGGGAAGCCATAGCAGATTTCTGGCGTCTAGGGAACTTCCCAAACTGCGTTGGGAGGCTTGATTTTAAGGTTATCATAAAAAGCACCGAGGCACTCTCAATCAGTGATGATGTATTGTGTGTGTGAACTGTCTGTTATTGAAAATTAAAGATCAAAACAACTCTTTTGACACCAAATCTGTGCTTTATTCTTCATATACTTGAAACATATGTACACAGTAAATGATGAAGTGCACCAACCAAAAATACGACATAAAGTGATAAAAAGTTGGCAGTTTTTGGCCGACTGGGTCACCGCTTCGTGTGGCCACTCGATTCCGACCACCCACGTCTCGGTGGTTCTTCCATTTATTTATTTTTTCGATCGCCAACCTTGCCATTTGGCAATCACAATAATAATTTCTTGACGAGACTTGCTCTTCGGTGATACTCCCGTCAGCTTGGTCCATTTTTGCGTGTAGAAAACAATGTTTGATTCTATTGTACAATGGCGGTGTTTTCGCGGTAAACCGGAAACAACAGTCTGAGCGGACCAATCACAGTCCGTTTTCGCTACGTCATACGCGTCTACGCGACGCGAAGGTTACAAAAATCGAGAGGTGCGTGTCAGGCTACGGCGTAGGGTCGTAACTCGATTCTTCCTTGACGGCGTAGGTCTGACGCGGAAGTATAACTCAGGCTTAAGACTACAACTTGAATTCAAAAACTTTTTTGTGCAGGAACTTCGTGTAATCTGGCCACTTGCATTAATCTTGTCTAAATTATGTTTGTCTTCACCAAAATGTATTTGAATTCATAACTTTACATTTTTTTCAGTTAAAATGACGTATTGATTAAAAGCCTTTCATAAATGTCTGTCAATTCTTTGAGGAAAATGAAACTTTATGAAAATGTCACCTGTGTTTTCACGAGTACGCTGTATAAATAGGGACATCCAGATCCCATCATGTGATCGGGAATCGAGCGGCTCGCGCCATTTTTCAGAGGTTTGGAATCGGGTGAAAAGGATCTGGCTTTTAATTAAAAATATATATTTATGTTTTTCTGCTTCATGCTCGTAAAGCGCCACAGCCTCTCACCCTCCCTCCTGCTAAGCAGTGCAGCCAAACTACCCAGCTTGCATTTGATACTTAAAGTTAATGATGATTGACAGGTTTGTAGCTTTGATCTTGCCAGAGAAGCTTGGTGGCTCTACGATCAAAGGCACAAATGTGTCAGTCATTGTTAAACTTGCGTAAGTGTGCTGTGGCAATTCATTGTGTAAGTGAGAGGCTGTTCTCAGCAGCGTGAGTGTCAAAGCGTGAGTGGATTTCAGTGGACTCAATGAAGGATTTAACAAAGACAAGCATTTTTCTACGTCAGACTTGTTTAAAAATATTTGACATTATGAAGGGGGCACCTGGGACAGTACCATGTATGGAACTTAGAAAAAAAAATATTTTTTCGATATCTGAGCAGGACTCGGCAGATTCTCAAAATCTGGTGACTTGGACTCAGGTGCAAAAATATGCTATCGGGACTGCGGTTCACAATCAAGTGATAGTTTCTCAAAGACAGACGAGAATAGTGTTTGCAACTGCATACATTCATATCACCTTGCCAATTAAGTCAGAATACACCCTGGACTGTAGAGGTGTGCGAAATTTCCGATTCTTAGATTATCTGCGATTCGGCCGTGGAAGATTCGAGAACGATTCACAAACATCCAAATTCCGATTATTGAAATATGTCAAGCAAAGCGGAACTAAAACACAGCCAATGCGGTCTTCGGGACGCAGTGAGGAACGGAGGGCATCGCGTCCCGAGAGTAAATATCATGCTTGTCATTACCCGGGCAAGGACAATGCTCAACTCACGGCTCTGGCTCAACTCAGGCCGCTAAATAAAAATATAATAATACCTGCCAACAGCCGTTACAAACTAAGTCCCCATCATGCTACGTTAGATAATAGATATCATATGTATATAGAACTAGATGCAAAATGACAGACTCGACGGCGTTAGCAGCGCATGTATTGTAAACTAGATACGAAATGACAGACTTGCCGGCGTTAGTTAACGGCTGCCATCTTAAAGCAGGAGACTTCCGTAGAAGGCTGTTGTAGCGAAACTTCCAAGCGAACCTAAATAACTTTTTATCCAAAATACTCCTAAATCGGCAAAATCTTGACTTATCTTTAAAACAGTTTTAAAACTTTCACATGTTGAAATTAGACAGAAGGGAAATTATGGAATAACAGGAGCAATTTTAACAACTTTAACGGTTGATTCACAACATTAAATTAATTGAATGTAGTTTAAAGCTGCTGATACAGAATGGGGTTTTGAGTATTTAATTTACTGTTTTGAACTGTTAACTTGATACTGAAATAGTCGCTTATTTAAGTCTGAGAGGCTTTTTGTACATTTTTTGTAACTAATGTACGAAACATTGAAAGCAGCTAATAGCTTGGGGGGATAGTGGGTGTCATCAATAATCGATTTATAATCGAATCGTAGCCTCTGAATCGTAATCGAATCGTTAGGTGCCCAAAGATTCCCACCTCTACTGGAGTGGTCACCAATCAACGACAGGGACACTTCAAGGGACAGAAATTTAAACAGCCGCTGTCTGCCTGTAATGTTGTTTCAAATTTAGAAGTGTATTAGGCAACGTTCCAAATGGATGAATTTTGCAATTTCAAGGGCCAATTTGGGAACTGCACATCAGCAGTGTGTGCAGGAGATGGAGTGTTAAATGCAGATTTGTCAGCAAAGACTAACAACAGACACTAAGACCCTTGATGACTATTCTACCCAAATACCAGATCAAAGAAGCTTTAAATGATTTCCCCCCCAATAGATGCCTAAAATTGTATGTGTTTAAGATTATCATTATTTCTTCTTTTACTTATTTTTTGCTTTATTATCATTATTGCTTACCTAATGGTATATTTTAATGAGCTTTCTCAATTTGATTTAGCATCTACTTGAAAGGAAAAAAATATAAACTCCTAACATATGTTTTTTTTTTTGTTTTTTTTTTTATCTTGGCATCAAGGGGTTAAAACCATAAAAAGTACAGAACGAGACTGAGCGTTTTTGTACGCAGCATTAAAACTTATGCGTGCTGAATTTAAAGTGTGGATGCATTTACAGTACAGTATTACTGTGGAAACGTTACTGCACCCGGTCAACATAAGTGCCATTGAGGGATTTTGGTGACAGAACAATACATTACATCAAACTGCAGTCTCTGGTGGTATACTGTACGTGCCATATTTATATACTTTGAAGGGTGCTATTGTACTTTTCTTGTGTCAACTTTCCCAAGTGCAAATACAGTATGTGTAGTGTAGTGAACCTGCCGTCCTTGCCATTGCAGGTTTGTATCAACTTTTCCCGCAGTGCTGCGCAATGGCAGCACTAGAGTGAGCAGTGCAGAGGAACGTGCACGCACGGAACGGGCCACTCACTCACCCGAGCGTATTTCGATGAGTAGGGGTCCTCAAAGAGCGCCCACATCTTGGGCTGCCACACTTCCCACCAGGTCGCCCTGCGACCGTCCTCCTGCATGCACAGCCGCTTCAGGTCACCGTCCGCTCCCCCGGTGAGAGCCGGGTCTTCCTCGGGTGCGTCGGGTTCCGGGGTTTCGAAGCTGTCAAGAGCTTCCTCGGCGTCTCGGTGCTGCCGATAGTTCATCCAACAGCACGCCTCCACGTCCGTCTCATCGATGCCCCAGAATGCGAGTTCCTCCTCGAAGAGCGGCCCGCAGACATCGTTAGGACAATGAAGTTTGCCGGTGCGGTAATAGTTGAGGATGAAGGCGAAAGTAGCCGGGTGGCGGTCAAAGAAGAACTCGTCAGACTTAGGGTCGTAGTCAAAGTTACTGTAGGCGTCGGGCTCCGTTAGCCAGGACAAGCGCGTCCCTGGCAGCGTTTTCAGGGTGCTCCGATAGGTCTCGTGGCGGATCCCGCCGCAGTTGATCACGATTTTCTCGCTATCTGACGCCGAGCAAGTCATGGCTGCGATCGGGCATTCTTTGGACGGCGCGCCCGAGTGGTGGTGATGCGATGCGGATTCCGTCAATACCCGCTTCCGATCACCGCCGACCCCCTTGTGTGTTAACGTTCGGGAAATGCATCCTTGCAAGGTGTCGCGGAGATCCGGAGGAGGGGGAGAGAGAGAGTAGTGAAGGAGGAGTCTGATGCTGGGAGGCTGACAGAGATGTAGTGGGATACAAAACGGAAGCCGTTTTTATGAATCAAACCAAACTTGGCTAACCGTCTGATGTGATGGAATGCGTATTGCGTTTTACTCTCAGATTGTCCAAGATGAGGAGTGAACGGTATTTTCCTTTTTATGCCATCTACAAGCACAATTTTATGAATTAATCATTGAGCTGTGATTCAGCAATTGAATGTTTTTGGATTTAACTAAGAATTTTACAAACCTAAAAATCCAAAACGCAGCAACGTATTTTTTGAATACAATTGTCCAGGTTCACCACGTTCTTTGAGTAGCTGTTAACAATTATTTTTAATTTTTAAAAAAAAATGTTAACAACATCCAAATTTTGCAAAATAATAGTAGTAATAATAATAATAATAATAATAATAATAATAATAATAATAATTTGTTCTCAGGTAATACAGTTTAGTGACATGACATACAGTAGGAGAAATCCAGAAAAATCCTATACAAAGCAGTGTGGTTATGTTAAGAATGGGACTGGAATTTGTGCCAGGGAGACGCTATAAAAATTAAAAAGAAAAAAAAAACTAAATATGATGGATGGATGGATGGATGGATGGATGGATGGATGGATGGATGGATGGATGGATGGATGGATGGATGGATGGATGGATGGATGGATGGATGGATGGATGGATGGATGGATGGATGAAAGGAATTATTATTACTGGGCAAAATCAGCTAAGATACATTCTAGCAAACACAAAAATGTGCAGTGGTGTTTCTAGCTTTCATGGTGAACGGGGTGACAAGACGCTTTGCCACCCCCCCCCCCCCCCCATTAAAAATAAAATTTTTAAAAATAAAATCACAAAAAAAAAAAACATTTACAATTGACCCACAAAATACACTGCATGAAGTATACTTATACAATAACAATACAATAACCAAAACACAGTATTTGCTAAAAATGTTACATTTATTAATCCTATCAAACCAGCTGAAGGGGCACAAGAATAAATATGTGCAAGAGAATTTTTTTCTTTAACATCATAAACATTCATAAAACATTGTAGAAATAATAAAGAAAGTGTGGAAGATTCTACTTGTGACTGTTTGGCTTAAATGTGTTGACAGACTACACTGCAGGGGCTCCGATTACAGAGCACAGGAGATCAAATCAAATACTTTTTGCGTCCCCTTGTTCCATTCCTGAAGGCCGATCGACGGGGGCACGGGTGGCCAGGGAGACCACCATGGATCCCGGGGGGGTGACGATGGCACCTTTGCTGTGCTGCAGGAGGAGGGTTGGGCTGTGGCGGCTAGTAAACAACTAGCTATTGATAGCACCAACATATTCATAGTTAGAGTAGGCGTTTAATGTATTGCTTGTTGTTGTTTGTGCTTTTCCTGTCTCTCCCTCTTTTCTTCTGTTCCCCCATAACCCCTTCCCGTTCGCTGCTTTTTCCTAATAAACAAGATACGCTAAATGATCACAATTGATGTATGTCATAATCCCATGTGATACATTAAAACTGTTCTGACCAATCGGACACTCAGGTCTCCATTCTCCATGTCAAGCAGCTGAAAAGGACATGTTAAAAAGAAAAGAAAAAAAATCAAATACTTTTTGGGCTCATTTGCAGGTGTGCAACCATGCGCACACCTTTAACATCTGGTGAATAACATACAAACATATAGTCAACATTCAAGGACCTCTTAATGTGTTTAGCTTATTAATACGAAGGTGTATAAGGGCCAAATAAAGGGAGGGGGGACTACGATATTAAAGTTGTACTATCGCTAAGGGGGGGAAAAAGCTGCTTTATTACCTCGGGGGAATGTAGTAAACCGCTATGGACATTTTTCATGTGCATGTACCTTAGCTGGGAGCTACGATGAAGCATTAGTATAAATCAGGAGTGTCAAAACTATTCCACATAAGCACCTTTCAGACCTAAATCCCAGTAAATTCCCTTGTAAGGTGACACAGGATTTACCCATCACTGCTTTCACACATGGAGAGATATTCCAGGAATGACGCGGGTAGGACACTTTCACAGACTTGTCCACTCGGCGATCAATGTATGGGGAGGGCGGCTGGTGCGATTTTATAACCCAGAGATTACTTCATTTTTTGGTCAGCATCAGCAACAAAATAAACCACACATTTCCAAAGATGCACGATGGCCTCTCTTCCTCAGCTCTATGATCCAATAGCAATTAAATTTCATTATGTTTTCAGTTTAATTTAGCTATCTCCAGTTTGCCATGTTTTTTTTGTTTTTGTTTTTGTTTTTTGTTTCTTTTTTTAACCTGTCCTGTTCAGCTGTTTGACACGGAGAATGGAAGTCTAAATGCCCGGATAGTCTGAACAGTTTTAATGTTTCACATTGAGAGTCTGACATAATCCCTTTGTGATCATTCAACCTCATTTATTATAACAAAACAGCGAACAGGAAGGGGTTATGGGGGAACAGAAGAAAAGAAACACAAGAGAAGAAAGAGAAGAAACACAAACAACAAGAAATACATTGAAAGCCTAACTACACTAACTCAGTTTGCCATGTTGATAATAGCCTTGTTTGTCCACTTGTCGTCTTCTGCAACGAAAGAGGAAATGACGATCGGCCCGCCACCATAAGCGGATTCTAAGGGGGGGCGGGGGGGTAGCCCCCCCGGTGGCCGAAAAGTTTCATTGCATGTAATTGACTTTCCTCTACATATATCAAAGTTGTAAAGCAATAAAGGTGCAACACAAATGCATGAAATGAACAAAAAAATATATTTTTATAATGGGTCAAAATTATTTTTCGAGCAGATTATGTGACTAGCAACTTAGACGTTCATTTGCTTTTCATATAATTTTCCCCAAAAAATTAGAGGAGGGCAATTTTTTTTTTCAAATGACTTTTTTCTTTGATTGAAAATATTTTGTTTGATTGAAGCAACTTTGGGGATTAAATGATTTAGACACAAATGTCCTACCCATAATATGGCCCAAACACAAAAAGGATTGCTTCAATCAAAGAAAACCTTTTCAATGAAAAATTTAGTTTTTAATTTTTAATTTAGTAAGTCAAATATTTTTTCGCATTCAAAAACTTTTTCCATGATGGAAATTTTTCTTTTTTTTTTTGATTGAAGTGATTTTTCTTTTTGAAAATATATATTTTTGGAGCAACTTATGTTTTTTTGATTGAATAATGTTATATAATAAATGTTTTTGCCAAAATGTGGCCCATACCCAAATCAGCATTACTTCAATCAAAAAAGTTGCTTCAATCAAAAAAAAAACTTGACTTCAATCAAAGCAAAAAAATCTCAAAGAAAAATAGCTTTCACATGCATTTTTAAAAAGTTTTTTAAGTTTCAAATTTATTTTTTACATTCAAACACATTTTATTTTCATTGAAGTGACTTTTTTTTTAGTTGAAAATATACAGTTTGATTCAAGTAACTTTTTTTTTTAATTGAAGCAACATTTTTTGATTGAATAATAAAGACACAAATCTATCTCCATATGGCTCTGCCCAGGGGATACAATTTTCGACTGGGGTAAATACATTTGCACGACACTGGGAGGCGTACCATATTCAATGGATGACGATCATGGCGAAAAGTATTGCCTGAGCAGCCTGATTTAAAATTCCCCTCAAGAATGATGGGAAATATAAAAAAAAAAAAGCTCATTTTCAACTTATCATTATAAATATTCTTGTAAGTTAATTTTATTGCTGACGCTGCGTTTCGGGGTCATCAACATGTTGTGCCTCCCCACCCCCAAAAGTCAAACTCTGCTTATGCCCGCCACGTTATTTACGTCATCAGCCATCGTGCTGTGACGCGGGAATTTAACACCTGCTTTTACACATACGGCTACCCGGGAAAGTCCCGGACATTATACTAACACGAGACTCAGTAAATGTTCGCATCATCTCCGTGTAAGTCGACCAGGGAAATTGCTTTCACACATCAGGGCACCACGTCTAAATCCCAGGATTTAAACAGTGTTTAGGTGCATGTGAAAGGGGTTATTGGGATCAATTGGATGAATGATCAATTTGGAGCTCATTCGTCTTCGTCTTCCATACCTGCCTATCCAAGCTAACTACGGGCAGGAGGCAGGGTGCACTCTGAACTGCTGGCGATCCAATCGCAAGGCACATAGACACAAACAACCTTCCACACGTACATTCACACACTGTAAAAATTAACCTATAGAATTTACCCAATAAAGTTGAGGTAACAATTTGCATCTACTTTTTTTGGGTAGATTTAATTCCATATACTGAGTATAAAGTAATTGAAATAAAAAGCTATGAAATACTTAAAGAAATTGGGTAAAATTTACCTAATGTGTATGTATATATTCAACACATACCTACTCAATAAAATTGGGTAAAATTACCTAATATTCATGTGTATATTCAACAGATACTTACTCAATGAAATTGGGTAAAATTTATCTCCATTCATTCATTCATTTTCCATGCCGCTTTTCCTCACGAGGGTCGCGGAGGTGCTGGAGCCTATCCCAGCCAACTACGGGCAGTAGGCAGGGGACACCCTGAACTGGTTGCCAGCCAATCGCAGGGCACAAGGAGACATATAACCATTCACGCACACACTCATACCTACGGACAATTTAGAGTGTTCAATCAGCCTACCATGCATGTGGGAGGAAACCGGAGTTCCCGGAGGAAACCCACGCAGGCACGGGGAGAACATGCAAACTCCACACAGGAAGGCCGAAGCCCAGGATTGAACCCTTGATCTCAGAACTGTGAGGCAGATGTGCTAACCACTAAGCCACCGTGCCGCCATACCTGATAGTTACTAATAGTTGACTTATAAGATTTATAAGACAATATTACTATATAAATCTTACCAACCCTCTCATTAACAGAGGGGTGTCCTAAAAACTAGCACGGACGTACACGAATGGCACCACTTCAGAACCATTTTGCAGTAAATGAGGGGCTTAGAGGAACGTCATCACTCGATATTAATATCTGAACCCCACGCCCCCAATTTACTGCAAAACTGACACGAATTTGTGTTTTAATCGTGCTAGTTGTTAAGACAACCCTCTGTTATTGAGAGGGTTGGTACGCTCCATTAGCCGCGAGAGCTAAGCTAAGGAAACTAATATCTCAATAAAAACCATAATACTGTATCTAAAAAACCGTTGTAGCACAAACGATTTACGTCATTTTCATTTAAAAAATGCGTCTGTTGTTACAATTGGGAATTGTGCTATTTTTTTCTAGTTGAAAAGGTTTTGGACATTGCATTTCGCCTGACACCTATCAACCGCAGTTCTTTGGGGTATATGTTACCCTATTTTTCCATGTGATAGTTGTTACTGTTAACGAAGAGGTAGTATGTGTGAAATTTACCCATTATTTTATAATTCCTTGGGTGACAAGGAAGATTAGGCAAATTTTATACAGTTTGGATAGATTATATTTACCACTCTCCAAAATCGCTTTTTTCGGTGCACCTATGGAGGATTTAGAGTGTTTAATCAGCCTACAATGTATGTTTTGGGGATGTGGGAAAATTCAGAGAAAAACCACAGAGAAGAACATGCAAAATCTACACAGGAAGGCTGAAACCCAGGATTGAGCCCTCGATCTCAGAACTCTGAGGCGAACATGCACTCACACACATGCACAAACACTCACACACCATGATGCCCAGTTTGCAGCTGTTTTATATAATTTATGAAGTTCTATGCATGTTTTGGTGTTTTTTTTCATCGTTCTAAAACATTTGTTTCTGTTTTATTGATGAACATCAATTAGATTGCCAGATTATCTACATCCACAGTCCCTAAGCAGGTAACGGAACAGAAAGGCACAAAAAGACAAAAAAGATCAAGAACCCAGAGCCATCCAAGTTGCAAACAATTCTGTCGACAATGGCCTTTATTTTGAATGGATATATAAGGAGTCATACTAGTTGTTGACACTGCTTCAGGGGGATTTTGTTAATATACGCAAAGTAGAAATCTGGCCTGTCGTAACCCTTAAAGTGCCTGTGACAGCATAAAAAAATCTTAAATAGCGTTATTATGTGAATCACAATCATATTTTGAGACGATTCGACCATATACAACAATTTGGCAAAGCACAGATGACAAGAAATCTGTCTTTTAATCTGCCGTTTAGACCCGCCCGTTATTATAGCGCTCTAGCGTCCACCACAGGATGATGACGTCGGCAGGCTCATGATTTCATCTGATTTAGAATTCAACGTATTGAGGGGGTAAGATTCAGAAGAGGAAAATACGACACAGAGCAGCAAAACTTCATGATTGTTTCAATCTCTCGACTCCAACATTTTTCTAGTATATTCTTTTTATATAAGTATTTTTCCCTAATTGCTAAATAAATTGAATGGTAAAGACAAATAACAGTTGTGGCTAAATGGAATATGAAATATTAGAAATGCATTCATTCAGTACGACAGGGCAAAATTACTGCATAATGGTCAAAACTGCTGACTTCTTCCTCTTCCGAACGGTATTTTATGTCAAAGAAGTTAGTCTGGCTTTTGTCAATTCCCTGCCCCGGCTTTGGAGACGAAGGAAAGAGCATAAACAAAGCAGGAGGCGTGACAACTAGCCGACATGCTAGCCTGAACCGAGCACCTTTTCCAATACTTATTCTTGCCTTTCGGCTGTGTCACACACGGCGGCGGGGTTGATTGTCTTCACCGATCGGCCAGCCCCCGGCGGTGAGGAATTTACAGTTTGTCGTTCCCCTGCTACGGGCAGGAGTGCTCGTTGCCGGGGACGCGCCTGGAAAATGACCGTCGAACAAACCAGCCGACGTCGGACTAGGGAGCTGCTCGTGGCCAAGCCAAGGAAAGAACATTCTCAGTGGGCACGCCTTTATCGGCCGGCGACCATGGTGTGCTACAAGCCACCGGTCATCGGCCGTGTGGCCTTCTCGGTGGAGAGGGAAGAGGATTTTCAGTTCACCCACAAAATGCCACCTCCTTATTAAAACGTGTGCCATGATCCCAGTATTTGACATAATATGAAACATGTAGCTCACTCACCTCCCACAGTTGTGTGTGTCCACATACATCCAGCATAAAATGCCGCGTGTAATATGAAATAAACATGCTTTTGCTGTCAAAGGCACTTTAAAGGCCTGCAACATGAATCAATTGTCAGAGAATCCCACCATTTGAAAACTAAGATCTTGATGACCTTTTTCAAATTTGTGAAGAAAAAAAAATCAAAATGAATACGTGTAATAAGCGCTTTAATATCTATAACTCTTGCTATCTCTTGATTTTTTTTTCCTCATGGAACCTACAGATGCATGTGTTGACTTGCATCCATCAATTGTTTTAAAATGAAATTTCAAACTTCTGAAATAGTCTCAAAATCATAATATTTTAAGTGTATCAAGTGTGATACATTTGGCAATAAAGGGTTAAATTTTCTCCAAAGCTGAGGCAAGGAAAACATGAGCTCTGAGCAGAGACAAGCAGCAGCTAATGCAGAGTAGGCAAAGCCACCACAGCCAAATGTTGAAGAAAGCTGGCGAAATGTTAAGCTGACGTGCTGTAACGTTGTAGCTTGATAAACTAAAGAAAGCTGACATTTGCACTGGCACTGAGTGATGCCTGACCATGTGCGATGCGGCCGTGACTTTTTAACTACATCAAGACCTCTACTTATGAAATTAATTGGTTCTGGAAGTAGTTTAGTAACTTGAAAATTCCGTAAGTAGAGACGCAGTTTCCATGTAAATGCCCTGATCCATTCCAAACCCCCAAAATTGAGACATAAATATTTTATAATGCATAAAAATGTATCAAAATCATTTAACAAATACATGTTACAATTAGATTATTGCACAATAAACATAAAATCAGAGTGCATGACTTAAAAAACCAAGAACTGAGTAAAAAAATAAAAAATATATGCATTTAAACCTGTCTGAATACGAAGGGAGAATGAAGAGGACGCTGGGATACATACATACGCATACAGTAGAGGTCCCTCTTAGCCAATTGGATGCCAGGAATGCTAGGTTCAGAAAACTTTGGGAGCTGCGAATACCAGCCATACTGTATTTTTGCCTTTCGTGGTCTGAAATTTCTTTCATAACAAGAGGCCATATTTTCCCACTGAGGCGTCTTTTAACCTGAAAAATTCTGTTTGAAGAGATGTTCGCAAGTAGAGGTACCACTGTAATATTTTGTTGCTGAAGTGTGACTTAGTGATTGTGTTTATCTGATTGGTGAATACAAATAGAGGACAACAGAAATTGCCCAGGGGAATGTGGAGAAATTTATCCCCCACCCAAAATAATGTGACTTCAGTGTGACTTACAGTATGTATATTTTTTCTTCAACTTGAATCATTTATTGAATAGCGCGACTTAAACTCCGGAGCGATATAGAGTCAACACGGTACTTACGGTAAGTAGTTTGATGATATTAGGCAAGGTAAGGCAAATTTATTTGTATCGCACAATACAACACATTCAACACAGTCAATGTGCTTTACATTTAAATCACCAACAAACAATTAGGAAACAGTCAATTAAAAAATAGAAATTAAAAAAAACAAAAACAAATAGAAGGAAATATCTATCACATTAAAATCTGCAAGACGCAGTTAAATTTAAATAGCAAACAACAAATGCCATACCATAGACTTCATTATATATTGAGATGACACTTCCGCCAGACCCTGCACCACGTCTACGGTAGGGGGCCTGACCACACTCAGGTTCAGTTAAGGCTAAGTAATGCTTCGCAGACGGTCGCAGTAATTCTTAAAACCAACGCAAGGCCGGATTTAGATTGAAAAAGTACGTAAAGCTATATCACATACAAACAGGAAAGATTGTCTCAGGAGTGATTTGTTCAAGGATTCAAGGTAATTATTAAACTTTTTGTACCATGCATGCATTTTGAAATGTTATGATAAAAAATCAATGTGAGTAATTAACCGCTATGGCATTAGCGTCATAATTGGCAATATTTACGTAAAATAAATGCTAACTCCCGGGTTTTTTTGCTTTTAACCAAGAATCGAGACTGTTTTACTTCCATATCTATAAAGAATTCAGGGATTTAAGCATTTATTCACAAGAATTTTCAACGTAAAAAGCTCTTTGTGGTGACAAGGCGGTGCCACAGTGGCTTAAAGACTTGCAGCACATTCGACATATTTACATAAAATAAATGCTAACTGCCCGTTTTTTTTGCATTTAACCAAAAATCAAGACTGTTTTACGTCCATATCTATAAAGAATTCAGTGATTGAAGCATTTATTCACAAGAATATTCAACGGGAAAAGCTCTTTGTCTGTGTTACCACTCGGTCAGCTTTGACGGAGATAGGCCTCCTATTAATCGGCCCCGTGCCCCGTCAATATATTATGAAGTCTATGGCCATACATTGTAGATATGATCAGTAAAGAATGTTAGAGATAAATAGTACAATAAACAATCATGTCTGCTGAAAAGGAACAAAAAGTTTCAGATCTCTTGGTAATTTGTCCCACAGTTGAGGAGCACAATAATTTAATGTCACCTCACCCTGCTTGGTCCTTGTTCTTGGAAGCCAACAAGCCAGTTCCAGATCACCTAAGGCAGGGGTGTAAAACGTATGGCCTGCTACGTTGTCCAATCCGGCCCGCGGGGTTGTTCTGTCTGTCTGTATTTTTTTGTATGTGAAAAAATGATTTTATTTGTATTTATAATTATAATAATTTGACTCAAAACTGAATTAATTAGGTACATATTTAAGTGATATAAGCACATGGAAAAACAATATTTATCAGCAATATACTTTATAGAAAATATACTAGAGTAAAGTGAATCCTATCCTGCTTAATTTGAAATAATAATTTAAAAAAAAAAAAAAAATCCAAATTAAAATAATATATATATATATATATATATATATATATATATATATATATTTTTTTTTTTTTTTTTTTTTTTTTGTCAAACAACTAAGGTGCATTCAAATTCCCCTCAGCAATAGCATGATCACTCCAAATAAAATGTGGAAATACAAATGAAATGATGATCAGGCATCTGTGTTGGCAACTGTGGCCCCCACTGACTGACGGTGGGACTGCGGAAAAACTCTGCTACAGGAAGCTTCAGGCTTGCCTATTTTGTAAATATTTTCAGATTTTTGTAAAATCTTGCATGAGTGAATATGCAATGTTTCTTTAGCCTTTTAAGGTGTTTATTGAGTGATCTTTACACTCTAACTATAACTCGTAGCGGTAGTTTTAGCATGGCCAGCATCTTCTGAAATGCTCACTTGTTTACATTTCATCGTGACGTCCTGGTGGGTGGGTTCTAGTGTTAATTATTTGAAAGTAATGTACTGTTCTTGCTGAGTGTGTGTATAAGCATAAAAAGAAGTGCTGCGGTCTTTGGTTTGGTAGCAGTAGACTGAATTAATCCTTTATGTCTCAGATCATCAGTGTACATTTGAAGCTGTTGAAGCAATTTTTAAAAATGCCTTTCATAGTCAATGCGCTTTAAAAAAAAAAAAAAAAAAAAAAAAAGTATATAGGCCTACAAAATCAGCTTAGGATATTGGCAATAGGCTAAAATTCCCTCAGTTAGAGCATTGAAAATGGGTTGTGACTAGGCCTTCCAACATGACAATGACCCAAAGCAGACAGCCAGAACAACCAAGGGGTGGCTTCGTGAAAAGCATATCAAGGTTTTTGAGGGGCCTAGCCAGTCTCCAGATCTAAACCCAACAGAAAATCTTTGGAGTAAGCCCAAACTCCATCTTTCTCAGTGACAGTCCAGAAACCTGATTGACCTATAGGAAGATCTGTGTGGACAGTGGTGCAAAATCCCTGTTGCAGTCTCTTTGCAAACCTGGTGAAAAGTTACAGGAAACAAATATTGACATTGATTTTTCTCAGGTGTTCAAATACTTTTTTGCAGCAGTATAACACTAATACGTTTTCAAAACACTTTGAAAATTGTTGTAAATATTGAAATATAAGATAAAGATTTAAGATAGAGCAAATTACAGACAGATTCAAAGGGATTACTGAGCTCATATAACCTAAGTATTTCAAAATGAGGATGAGGTTCTAAATATATGACTTCCTTTACTGAAGCTCTTGTCCATCCTTTTTGGCGGCCCGCATGAGCACTATCCCTCCTGCGGCACCACACCCTTCCTCCACTGTCTTTCAATCTACTAAAACACTTGCTACAGTTAGAGCAGAGTAGGAGGGATATGATAAAGTGTTTCAGGCCCATATTCTCTCTCTCTCTCTCTCTCTCTTGCTTGCTCATATCCCCCCAAGGCAGCTCTTCCCAGTGTTAAGAGAGAGGGAAGCCAGAAACAGAAGTACTCTGCAAAATAGGAATGGGGGAGCAGGTGGTGGGGGGGTGGGTCTTCTTCATTTTATGTGTTTTTTTTTTCCTGAATGTTGTCCTCAAAGGGAAAAATTAACAGCAAAACTAATGTCTAAATATAAAAAATATAAATCTTCCTTAATCAAAACCTGTTTTAAATCATTCAGCGGCTGTTTTTTCATACACATTTAATTACTGTATGACTCTCATCGGCAACAAATAAAAAATCAATTGCCGTGATCGGGTCTTGCTGTAATTTTCGGCAATGACGTCAGCTGAGAGAGACGAATGCAGAAAGTCTGCCATTTAGTATAGGCATCACTGAGTAAACTGTCCGCCACAAAATGCCCAACTATTGCGTTGTCAGTGGATGCAAGATTGTTGGAAACAAAGATATAAGGATGTCAATGTATGGATTTGTCAATAAAGGATGCACTTAGATGAGGGTGGCAAACCCGGAGCGATTTTCGTGAACCTGGACTGGGGGCTTTGGTGACGCTGGGCGAGGAGGTAGACAGGCGAGCAAAGCATTTCTATCATCCATGACCTTATCTTGAATATTAAGAGTTTTTGGGAGATACAAATTTTCCAGAATGTCGAGGTTGACCTCTTCAACTTCTCCCTCATCACTGGCGGCCATCACTGTCGGCAATCGCTCATACCTGTAGGGAGCAATATTATCTGGAAGATTTCCATCGTCGTCAGCATACATATCGTCTTTAAAACCATCTCCCGTGAAAACGAAAACATTTTCACTGGATTCTATGTCTGAGTTGCTGAAGAAAGATGAGTTGTCTGACAATTGTGCCGAAATGTGGTGGATTATAATATCCGTTAGCAGGATTGATACAATTTTGGATTTATCCAACTGCCTTTGTACATTGTTAAGTTTAACGGGCATATCAAAAAGTATTCCTCGTGCTGCGATTGGTTGTAGCGTCTCCCACCGGGTACAGCTTGGGCGTCCGTCGCAACAACGCCACCCGCTCTAGGCGGGCCGGCCTGATTAGTGGTAAGGGAGACTGAGCGTCTGACACTTGAGGCATCCATGCAGAAACTTCCAGAGTTGCTTCCACACGTAGTGTCAGCCTATGCAAAAAAAAATATGAGGAAATAACTAAGAAAAACGGTGAGTAAGTGAACCGAACCGAAAATGCAAAACCAAAACAGTTCAATACGTACATCCGCGTGAACCGCTACACCCTTAGTAATAAGTATACCGAGTTGTATGTGCACGTATGTGTGCATACAACCTTTGCTGCTACCGGCGAGAAAACAATGATTGACCATATTGATGAATTGGCTGATTGTCTTCGAAACTCCTGCAGTGTTAGCAAGTAATATACGCTTTAAGTAGGGTGACAGGTTATTACTTCATGCACTATATCATAATAGAAAGAAACTAAATTGTGTGATTTTTGGGAAAGCCAAGTTTTTCCCCTTTAAAAAGTATCAGCCATTAGTCAACCTTTTGTCATGGGCCAAATAATGGCATGGATTTCCCTGGAAGGCCATTGTGAGGGCACCTAGGAATGGGAAAATACACTTAAATTCAAGATACGATGCACTTCAGTATTCTTGGGTCACAATACTATGAGTCCCTGTAAAAATATACTTCTTTTAATGACGACTAAAACGTCGTCATGGCAACAGACATAGACGTGTTGACATGAGCCCCAAAATGTACAATTACAAAAGGTCTTGAAACTATAATGAACAACCTGAAAATAGCTGGACATATATAAGTGAAATGAGTGAATTTCTGTTGCCACTAGATGGCGCTGTAGCGTTGATGCGAATAAGGCGTACAGGACCCTTCAGGATACGATTCTTACCAAGCACGGGATGTTTGGCACAAATATGTTGAATGTCTGCCAAGTTATGACTGTTCAAAATATGTGGTGAGACAAAACGGGAACAGTCATTTTCACTTTCCTGTTTGGACCCCTCCGCTTCAACGAAACCTCAATATTTTTCATCAGGCACCTGAACACATGTCTTCAGGCTCCCCTGATGCAGGTTTGAGGTCAAATGATTTTTTTCCCGAGGAAGAGGAGTCTGTCTCGTAAAAAAAGGCATTTCCTGTTCCCACTAGGGGGCGCTAAGCCTAACGGGTAATATATCAATGTACTCGTGTTAAGGGTGGGATACCGCACATACATGCCAGATATGAAAAAGACTGAACGTTGTGTCAAGGAGTTATTAGTCATTTACTGAATTTGTCGTTTTGCCGAAAAAATGGCCGACTTTGGCACCCAGCCCAGGTCAGACCCATGAATGAAACGCACCATTTTGAATACTTAAGATCTCAAATGTCTCCTGATCAGTCTCACCAATTTTGAAGACAATTGGCCTTACTCCCTCGGCGAAAAGGTCTCAAATGTGCACCCTGTAAATCGATAAAAATTTCACATTCGATCAAAAATACCCGAATTCCTGTTGGGTTTGGAATATGGGTGCAAGAGACTTTTTGGAGCAGTTTTTCTCAAGGTATCGACTCTCCGAATTTCATTGCTCTATAGTGAAAAAACCTTAATGGAGAGGCCTTTTTTAAAAATTCAACGGGGCGCCACTGAGCCATTTTGTGACATTTTTTTGTAACATCACTAGATTATCAAAATTTATGCGAAGCTGCATGTATATGCAAATTTTGGTGAGTTTTCGTGCATGTTCAGGCCTCTAAATGTAAACTGTACTATAACTTGATAAAAATTTCACATTCGATACAAAATATCCGATTTCCTATTAGATTTGGAATATGGGTGCAAGAGACTTTTTGGAGCAGTTTTGCATAAGGTATTGACTCCCCAAATTTCATTGCTCCATGTTGAAAAAACCTAATAGGAGAGGCCTTTTTTAAAACTCCTTTCTGTCACCACTAGTTGGCGCAGTAGGTTTGATGCAAATGACCCCTACAGGACCCGTCAGCGTATGACTCTCAACAAGCACGGGAAGTTTGGCGCAAATATGTTCTATATCTGCCGAGTTATGACTGTTCAAAATTTTTGGCGAGACATTCATTTTCACTTTCCTGTAGGACCCTTCTGCTTCAACCAAACCTCAATATTTTTCATCAAGCACCTGAACACATGTATTAAGGCTCCCCTGATGCAGGTCTGAGGTCAAAAGATTTTTTTCCCTTGGAGGAGGAGCCTGTCTCGTAAAAAAAGGTATTTCCTGTTCCCACTAGGGGGCACTAGGCCTAATGGGAAATATTTCAATGCACACATGTTAAGGGTGGGATACCACACATACATGCCAATTATGAAAAAGATTGAACGTTGTGTCAAGGAGCTATTAGTCATTTACTGTATTTGTCGTTTTGCCGAAAAAATGGCCGACTTTGGCACCACGCCCAGGTCAGACCCATGAATGAAAACACACCATTTTAAAAACTTAAGATCTCATATGTCTCCTGAACAGTCTTACCAATGTTGAAGACGATCCAACTAACTCCCTCAGCGAAAAGGTCTCAAATGTGCACCCTGTAAATCGATAAAAAATTCACATTTGATCCAAAATAACCGATTTCCTGTTGGGTTTGGAATATGGTTGCCATGCTTTTTTGGAAGAGTTTTGGAAAAGGTATAGACTCCCCAAATTTCATCGCTCTACGCTGACAAACCCTAATGTTATAGGCCAATTTTAAAATTTCAAGGGGGCGCCACTGAGCCATTTTGTTGCATTTTTTTGCAACGTTGCAAATTTATCAAAATTTACATTTTTCTGCACGTATGTGCAAATTTTGGTGACTTTTCGTGCATGTTCAGGCCTCCAAATTGTCCATTTTCATTTGCCCTGAAAAAATAATAATAATCCTTTACATTCCAATAGGGCCTTCGTACCCTTAGTGCTCGGGCCCTAAAAATGTCCAAAATAGATATTCCGTAATTAAAACTTTTTTTGTCACATGTTATGGATTCCAGGCTGTGAAAGAATGTTATCTGAGGCTAGTGAAATACTTTACACAAAAATAAAAAAACTGTTTAAAGCCCAATATTGTGGCAGAGCTATTATTTCTAAACAAAAATGATAATAACAATTTATCCTAATAGCACATTTTGTTCATATTGTAACGCAAACACATTCATATTGTCTTAAATAAATAGCCATAGAAGTCTCACCACTGTTGGCTCTTGGGCTTCAAGACAACTTGATAGAACCGAATGGCTGCAAAGTTTCATTGCTTTAAGAAGCTTAATTTGGCCATCACTGCTCAATGCTCACTTCCCGAGGGAGCCAGAGAACTTCTGTTGCCATCTGCTGTCAACACTGTTGTCTTCCCAAAATATTTTGCCTCCCAGCATGCAATGTGGCACTGAGGCAATTTTTTTTTTTTTTTTTTTTTTTACATGTCCTGTTCAGCTTGCTTAGACCAGAGGAATAGGAATATGAGTGCCCTTTTGGTCTGGACAGTTTTAATTTATCACATGGGAGTTTGATATTCTCCTTTTGGGGTTGTACATTACATTTTATTTAATAGGAGAAATCAGTGAACAGGAAGGGGGTTGGGGGGGTGCACAAAGGAAGGGAACAGATAGAAGTGAAGAAGAAAGAAAAAAAAATACATTATTAAACACTTATGCTACCTATGAACATAGTGGTGCTATCAAATTATATTTACCCGTGGACACAATGGGGGGCCTGATAACCGAGGAGAAGGAGGAGGTAATGTAATTTTTTTTTTAACCTGTCCTGTTTAGCTGCTTGACACGGAAAATGAAGATCTAAGTGTCCGATTGATCTGAACGGTTTTAATGTATCACATAGGAGTATGACATACATCCATTGTGGAGAAGGAAATGTAAATCGGCAGGATACGTGATTTGGCGGGGTGGTGCGTAAACAATTGCAGCAATAAGAGGTGGAGGAGCCACTATAATGAAAATCCCCTGTAAGTGTGGATATATAGACACCCTATTCTATTCACTAATCCTTGCATCAATCTAGAGCCACTGCCCCCGATGTCCACGCGATGTTGCAGAGGCGTGTCAACCAAGACAGCTCCACAAGATCTAGAGCCTTTAAAAACTCAGGGAACATCTCATCCATCCCGGGGCTCTGCCACCGAGGAGTTTTTTTACCGCCTCGTTGACTTCAACCCCATAGATAGGAGGACCCGCCTCGGAGTCCCCAGGCTCTGCTTCCTCATGGGAAGGCGTGTCAGTGAAATTGAGGAGGTCTTCAAAGTATACGGCCCACCGACTCACAAAATCCCAGGTCGAGGTCAGCAGCGCCCCATCTACACTGCTTTTCCATCAGATGCCTCTGGACTCCCGCAGGCCAAAAAGGGGAGATAGATCTCCTTCTTCAGCTTGATGGCATCCTTCACCGAAGCTGTCCACCAGTGGGTTCTAGGATTTCCGCCACGACAGGCACCGACCACCTTGCGGCCGCAGATTCGGTGAGCCGCCTCAGCAATAGAGGTGCAAAACATGGTCCATTTGGACTCAATGTCTCCCAGCTCTCCCTGGACCTGGGAGAAGCTCTGCTGGAGATGGGAGTTGAAATTCCTACGGACAGGGGACTCTGCCAGGCGTTCCCAGCAAACCCTCACAAAGCGTTTGGGTCTGCCGGGCCGGACCGACATCTTCCCCCACCATTGGAGCCAACTCACCACCAGGTGGTGATTGGTTGACAGCTCTGCCCCTCTCTTTACTCAAGTGTCCAAGACATGATACAAGGCCCATGATACGACTACAAAGTCGATCATCGAACTGCGGCCTTGGGTGTCATGCTGCCAAGTGCAAACATGGACACCCTAATGCTTGAACAAGGTGTTAATTATCAACAATCCGCGACGGGCGCAGTAGTCCAAAAATAGAACACCACTCGGGTTCTGATCGGGGGGGAGGATGTGCTCTTCCCAATCACGCCCCTCCAGGTCTCACTGCCATTGCCCACGTGAGCATTGAAGTCCCCCAGCTGAACGAGTCCCCAGAACGAGCACTTTCCAGCATCCCCTCCAAGGACTCCAAAAAGGGTGAGTACTCTGAACTGCTGTTTGGTGCATAAACACAAACAACAGTTAGGACCTGTCCCCCTACCTGAAGGCGGAGGGAGGCTACCCTCTCGTCGACCGGGTTGAACCACAATGTCCATGCTGCGAGTCGGGGGGCAAAAAGTATGCCCACACCTGCTCGTCGCCTTTAACCATGGGCAACTCCAGAGTGGAATAGTGTCCAACCACCCTCGAGAGGATTAGTACCAGAGACCAAGCCATGTGTGGAGGTAAGCCTGATTACATCGAGTCGGAATTTTTCAATCACACGCACAAGCTCGGGCTCCTTCCCAACAAGAGAGATGACATTCCATGTCCCAAAAGCCAGTTCTGCAGCCGGGGATCGGATCGCCAAGGACCCCTCCTTTGGCTGTCACCCAACATTCTACGCACGTGATCTCCTTGGCCCCTCTCACAACTGGTGAGCCCATAGTAAGGACATTATTACATATACACAACAAAAGGAATGATGATTGATCTTGAAAACAAAAGCCAAAATCTAATTTCCAGCCCTGTTTACAGCGAATGTGTTGATCCGAGCAGAGCAGTCACTTTTATAACACTATTATGACACAAAGTCATTACTGATTGCCAGCTACATGTCCCGCATCCCGATGACGTCAGCTGTGGGACCATAATTTTCACGGCAGTACGTGATGATCAGGCGGGGTCTGGTCATGTAGAGTGTTAACTCGTCCGTTCCGAGACACACTGCGACATAATGACACAATATTTTGTAATCTGACACTGAGATCATCCGAAACGACCCAAAAAATTGTGTAGCCTGTGTCAGGCCTAAGGCAGAAACATGAACCAAAACAAGAAATTATAAACCCAAATCCTGACACCATTGAGCTGCCAGATAAGCCCTTCAAAATTATCAGAATCAAGCTGCGTTATGATACCAATGTTGCATTTCAATCAGAAAAGACAGAGGCTACCAAACTATACAATGTAGCAGAAGGTGTATGGGAGTTGGAGGCAGCGAGTTGAGTCAGGGTGCTGAGTTAACCCTTGAGAGTCGAAGGACGCGCCGGCGCGTCCTCAGCGCACGTCGTCTTTGAAGCGCCCTCACGTTTTAATTACGTCACCCACATGCCGTTGGTTGGTCTCGTTTTAAAGTGCGGAAGTTGCGGTTTACTCTCGTTATTATTTGAAGTCAATCGACCAACTAAAACGTGAGATATTGTCATTTAAGTTTTATAGTTTTATTGTCCTCTCAAAAAAACATTAAAACGCTGCATGGATCATTTGTTTATGTCTATATTTCCATCATTTCTTGTCCTTTTTCAAAACGGAAGCTCCATGAAAAAAAACACAAATCAAACGAACCCTTTCGAAGTCACAGTGGAAGCACAAAATGCGTCTTTTTTTTTTTATAAATATAACTGCCGTGCGAGGTTCCACCGAACGAGAGGCAGGAGTGTTCTGAAGCAGCGAGGTGACGAGCGACGGCCGTTTGGATCGAGCAGCGACTTTGTGTGAACGGAAAACTAAATTTAGCGCAAGCAATTGTGCTTTTTGATCAACTTGAGGAAGAGGATTGTCCAAATTCGTCGTCATCGTCTTCTTCGGAAGAGTCCCCGAGTGAAGATAGTGACGGATTTGAACACGTGGGTGACGCCATCGACGAGCGGAGGTAAGCCAACTCACTTTTTTTTTTTTATGCTGAAAAAGTTTCTTTTGAAATTTTGTTTTGATATTGCAAGACAAAGTTAATTTTGATGCAATATAAGTGTGTGTTTGTGTATATAATAATGTGCATATCAGATCAAAGTCGTAAGTGCACTGTGTGTATCCCAGGCAGGAATTTATAATTTGTGGTGTTCTTCTTTCTATATGAAGATTAGGGATGTAGCACATATTCAGCTATGGTATTCTTTCTATTGTCATACATATAGATTTCTATTATTATTTATTGCTGTATATATTTTTATTTTATACTTTATTATTTTCATAAATTATGACTTTTTTCATGTACATTTATAGTGAAAATAAAAGTAAAGTGAAATGAAAATGGAAGGGTGGAAAGAGGACCGACACCCCATGGAAGTGTGGGCTGTGTGATGTCGCCCTATGTCTAATTCCAGGACGAAACTGCTTTTCGGAGTGGCATGCCTGAACATTCTTTAACTTGTTTATTGTAAATATTTTTGAAAATACTTTTTCCCCCAATGTTATATATATATATTTTTTTTTTTTCCCCACAATCAGTCTTCTCAATTTGTGTATATAAATGTGTGTTCAAGAAGCTTGATTGTGTGTACATAGTTTTCATCAGGTGATGGGCCGCAATACCTAAACTCATAAAGAGATGGCCTCTAAACACTTTTTGTGTTAGATGGTATATATTTTTTCACTGTTCTTCACTGTTTGGTCTGCTGTATATAACCTGTTTTGACTAGAGCATGTATAAAGGCAAAAAACGCCTATGGCTATAACTGTTGTTTATGTTGAATTGTCAAATATAAGACTATTTATTCAAAATTTTTTGGGTTGAATTTTCATCCTAACATGTTGAATAAATATTACAAAGTTTCAAAACGGTTCGTTACGCATGTTTGGTTGTCAATTGGACATCAATATTAAAAATTTTGACAAAACGATTTTGGAATTTTTGGTCTTTTTGGGCCCAAAATGATGATTTATAATTGGTCAGTGAAGGAAACAACAGTTTGGACATGAAGTTCAAGGTGTCACAAAAAAAGGGACCAAACCAGGCCATTGTAAACAATTCTTTCTTTGAAATATAAAGGCAACTTCAAAGGCATGCAAAATCAGACAAAATAGGCCCAGACCTTAAAGGGTTAAAAAGCTTTTTATTTGCATTTGTGAAAATCGAATATCACATCCGCGGTCGTCATGCATTGACTGGGAAAACCACCCGCGGTCAGCCTCTTGTATCGCTTCTCTGTCTGACCTGTAAGCCCGTGCAAAACGTTTAACACTGGAACATCCCCAACTTTATTTCTGCGGGTGAAGAGAATGTAGTGATCACTACACAAGCCCCCCCCAGAAGGCCCCCACATGTGAAGTCACTGCGCCACAAGAACTGGGCTCGTGGCAGGGTACGGGGAGAGACCTGCGACCATAGCCGAGAGTCCACTGAGCCTGTCTGGAGGTCCCCCGAACACCAGACGAGGAGCAAGTGAACGAGCCTATCAGGCGGGTATCTAGGATGCTAGGCGTAACATGACCAAACGGGACGATCTGGTGGAAGTCCGGGACACCAGACTTTAGACGACCAAACAGGATGAATGGGTGGACGTACAGAAAGAGGACAAGTAGGGCGTTGTGCAAACACACCCAGCCGGGGCCGGAGACAAGGGCGACAGGCACAATGAACTGAGACGACCAGTTGTGGCGGGACCGAAGGAAGCGCCGAAACTGGAGGAGAAGCGACGTCCTTGGCGAAACAGGAGAGACGCCGATGTTCGCAGCCGCTGGCAGAGGAGCAACACCTGAGACTTCCAGAGGTGGTGGAACTGGGGTTGCCACCTTTCAGAAATAGAAATACCCTTAGTATACATTCAGTATTCCCAATTTGGAACAATTCCTTACTTAAAGGGACGGGTGGCAAGCCTAACTGGCACTGTATCAAAGTAGTCAGCTTCGTCTGTAGGCACCAATATAGTCTTTGTCGTTGTCAGGAAGACCAAGAGCAGATGCGGCGTCGTGAAGAAGGCCAGGAACAGACGCAGCTGCGTCGCCAAGAAGGCCAGAAACGGATGCAGTATTGTCTTCCAGAAGGCCAACGACGGACGTGGTTTTGTCGTCGAGAAGCGCTGGAGTTGAAGCGAGCAAGAGCAGCACTGGAGGCGAGACGCTTATTTTAGCGTCGGGAGGCGTCAAGATTTTGGAGCTGGCACCAGAAAGGGAGAATGACTGCGAGGAACCAGGGCGGGAGCGTTGCCGGGAACTCCGGGCAGACGGGCCATTGTGACAGGCACCTCGGGTGTCTTAAATGTGAATGCGTGCGACAAGTCAAAGATCCTGAGAAGGTGCGTTTTGAGCCCCGTATAAACTTTATGATGTGTTAAGCTTTGACCGCAGCTGAGCAACCGAGCGCAGACACGTGATAGAAGCGCATTGTATCAATGAAATACCACGGAGGGCAAACTGAGTTGGTACAGTCTTAGTTTATGGGGTGTACAGAGCTGTTAAACCCGGACGAAGGGGGGAAACTGGTCTCGCAATTGGGTGATGATGAACACAGAAGCAAAACAGGAACAAATTTGCAATGAGTAAATCATCTTTTAAAATGGGAAATTTGGTGGCCCCCCCAAAAAATGACAAAACTTCTGTGGCATCTGAAAGCTCCAAATTTTGGTTCTATCATATACAGTGATACCTCAGCTCACGAACGCTTAAGCTCACGAACTTTTCGCCTCAAGAACATTAAATTCGCGAGCATATAGTCTCTGCTGACGAACTAGTTTTCGGCGGACGAACCAATTCACGCGGTCGAAAAGCGCCACGAGAAGCTAACGCACGCTCACGGCGTCCCAGTTCGTCCCCTCACTTTCGTTGAGTGCGGACGTGGTTTGTGTTTGATAGACATTTTGGACCATATTGAGTGTACTTTTGCTATTATGGGACCGAAAAAGAGTTACCTACAGTCCTTATGGAAGGTGACTCGTGTTACCAATTCGCCCTCGACTGGTAATTGGCGGTGCTTTCAGCTTCCCACCGTAGTGAGAAGTGGACCGGCGAGTCACGTTGGCTCGTTGTCGTCGGTTGTCTTCGGTTCGCCCGATTTCCTCTCCAGAAAGGTGGCGGCGTGCATACAAACACCCAGAGGCGTCGGATGGCTTTTTGTGGGCACTTTTATTAACAACCAAAAGCATGTGGGGGGCACAGCAGTGGAGTCTACGCTAACTGCGCACTTTGCCGGTAACACTCTCCTTCCAAACAGTAACTCCCTCCCTCCCTACTCCTCCCACTCCATTCCATCAAGCCATCAACTACCATCACAAAGGTAAATAAAACGACTTTATTATACAGTAGTTTATTTCTTTAATTATAATACAATAGCACATTTATTATACATAAAATAAGGTATATTTTTGTGTAGTTTTAAGGCTTATTTAGTAGAAAATTATGTTTTATGGGGACCTGGGAACGGATTATTCTCATTTTAATGGTTTCTTATGGGAAATAAATGTTCGGAAGACGAACTTTTCGCCTTACACACACTTTCTGGGAACCAATTATGTTCGTGAGCTGAGGTATCACTGTATTCACAACACCTTGTTTGAATCATCTTTTTTGTTGATTCACTGCGCCCTTTTCTCTACTCTTTTATGTTCAGGAAGGTGACTGATAGATCAGGGTTTTGGGTTTGTGCACCAGTAGTCACAGGGTCAATTCATGTGTAAGTACTGCAGATGCAAAATCATGGCCAAAATGGAATACGCATTAGTCTACAGAAGGACACTCAGTTAATTACATTACATGCTGACTAAGAAGCTGACGGGCTCTTTGCTGAAAAAGGGCTCAATGAAAGGTAGAACATGTAGATGTGCAAAAATCATACATGGACTTGTTCAAAGGGAAAGACAACAGCAAGTAATAATGACCTACATGTCAAAGAAAGCTGTTCAAAAATATTTACACTATTCAAAGGTTTGGGGTCAGTCAGCCGAACAATTTTGTGTTTTCCAAAGAGAGTTGCAAAATGAATGGAAAATATAGTCAAGACATTGAGAGGGTAAGAAATAATTATTTAATTTCATTTTCATCAACTTTGCTATCAGCAAAGAATGTTCTGTTTTCAGCAATTACATCGTTTCAAGCCCTTGGCATTGTAGTTGTTGAGAAATTTCATCACACGTTTCCTGAGTCAATTCATTTTGCAACTTATTTGATGAATAAAAGTGTGTCTTTTAATGGAAAACACAAAATTCTCTGGTTGACCTAAAACTGAATGGTAGGCCAGACCTCTGATTATTTTTGTATGTGATTTTCATTTCTAAATTATAATTATGATATTATAATTTTACTCAAAACTGAATTAATAAGGTACATATTTGAGTGAGCTAAGCACATAAAAGCAATCATTATCAGCAATATATTTTTAATACAAAAAGTACTAGAATAAAAATACCATTTGTCATGCTAAATTTAAAACTGTATAATTTAACCCTTAAGCTCCTGCGCCTTTGTGAGTGTGTTAGTTTTCGTTACACACAAGCTCGCAGTTGGAAATCCAATGACTACGCCGAGCTGTACAATAATATGGCGTCATGTAAATCAAACTATTTGACATAGTCAACATTCAACATCTTTCACATTTTTTTAAAGCTCTCTCCCAGTTTTTATTAACACCGATAAACAACAGAAAACGAGATATGATCATTTTCGTTTCATGGTCGGAAACGTTTTCTCCACGAGATGATACTCATGCACTTTGGATAGGTGATGTTTTATTTTATTATTTTTCTAGTCATATTTGGATTTTTTGGGGCCGAATATGGTCATGTAATAGGTTATAGTACTGTATAATAATGAATTCATGTAGATGACCTGTGGAGAAAAAAACACGATTACAATATACGCAATATATCAACGTGACTCATTACTTGAGTATTCTTTTCACCAAATACTTTTTTTTTTTTTACTCGTACCTGAGCAAATTCTTTGGATGATTTTTACTTCAGTAATATTTTGAAGTAACACTAAGCTTACTTGAGTAAAAGTTTTGGCTACTCTGATAAATCCAATGCACTATTATTATCACATGAGCACTGTTGATTCACTGTCTTTGCCTGTTGTCACACGTCACATCGTCAACCTCAAGAGGGCAGTGCATTGGAGTCCGACAATTGGTGCCTGGGTAGGACAGTATATTATTGTTGGGTAGGAGAGTATAACATTTTCGTATTTTACACAAAGCTTAATTATTTCCATTGTTTTGCCTTTTAGAATGGGCGATACAATGCGACAAATTTCCCTTTCTGTGTTTGCGCACAATTTTTGACAATAACAGAAAAAAATCTTATTGAAAGTAGAAGTAGTAACTAGTAGTCTTTTCTGACAGTGCACAGTAGGGCAGTGACTATATCGAAATGGTGATACATCGCAATGCTCCAAATACAGTTCTCAATGGTTAAGCAGAGACTTATCTATTTTAAAAGTTGATACTCAGCTCGTTTTATTGCTTTAATTCTGTTCTTTTTTTTGTTTTTTTGCGTTTGTTAACGTACCGCTCTAAAAATGATTATTTATTTGTGCACCAACTTAACCTTCGTGCAACTTTAACCCCTGTAACTGTAGCATCATGTACTCATTTAATTTTTGGTATATATATTTAGGTTGTTGCCGGTACATGCTGTATGTTCACATGTTCATTGCTAACGTTAACGTTAGCCTCTGTCTTTTCTGATGATTCTCCATTGTGCAGCACTTATCTGGCAATCTGAAGAGGAAGTTGTGTGCTTCAATATTTTTGATCCTGGTTTCTGTACCATTTTTGGAAAACCAGTGTTACATATTGTTCCTTTAACAGTAAGGCCGCGTAACAAAGAATGTTCAATAACAGTATCAATGGATCAGTGGAAGATGCTGGTCTTTCAATGAGGGCAGGCTCAAAATGTGTCCGCCTGTGAGTGCTTTGTGACCGTGGAGGGGCGCAGCGGCACCCACTGCTCAGTAGGGAAAGAAATTAAAATGCCAGAAGTCAAGTCTCCAAACGCAAGCAGCTACAATACAGTGATCCCTCGCTACTTCATGCTTCAAACTTCGCGCCCTCAGTCCATTGCGGATTTTTTTTTAATTAAAAAAAAGAAAAAAGAAAACAGATGAGCTGTCCCAAGGTGATCGGGTAGTCTCACTCTCCCTTCCTCCCTTCCTCTCACTGGTCTTTGTTGCTCAGGCAGTGCACTGGCGTTCCTTATTAAAGTTAATGATGATTGACAAACGTTCAAGGTTTGATTTTGCCAGAGACGCTTACTTCAAAGCGCTGCTTGCGTCAATCATCATTTAACTTGTCAAACAGTTGCTGTGGCAACTCATTGTGTGTAAGTAAGGGATTTGAGTGGACTCACTCAATGAAGCGTTTAATAAAGACACACATTTTTATACTTTATTCTGGTTTACAAATAATTCGGTGGGACAGTAACATGTTTAAAAGTTATAATTACAGTGGTACTTAGACATATGATCCTTTTGACACACAATCTTTTCAACATCCGACGTAAAATTTGACTCACCATTTGTTTCTACATCCGACGACATGCTCTAGATACGACGATCTATGACAGCACCGCTCTTTCATTGTTTTCCCGCAAGATGGACGTATGGCAGATTTTCTTGTGAGAGAAATCAACATGGGTTCCAACAATGTTAATGCAAGTGGTGGAAAAAAAAGAAAAAAGGTGATGCTTACCATTACCAAAGACATGAAAATAGATATGATAGAAAAATATGAGCATGGGGTGTGCATTCGTGATATGGCTCGCTCAACAATACAGCCGTAGACGGTATATGACGGTCCTGCTCCGTTCGCTAGTCTTTATAAGTTAAGGTGGCAATTATTATTGTGGTAACATCGCCAAAGAATCGCCAGCTTTGTCAGGATTCTAATCATTCATTCCATCAACTTGTGCAACACAACACGCCTAGTGTCCACCACAACAAGTCAACACAAGTGAAAGTAAAAAGGTTCACTCAATTAAGTAAGCCACGTGATGCGTTCAGGTACACCACACAAACACATTCGCCACATTATAACCCGGTTTGTTACATTATTACAGATATTAATATTATTATAATTATTATTACTATTATTATTTCAATTTTTATTCATAATTTATATGTTTTACTCTTTGTAATTGATATTTGCAATAGTAACATAAGTATTTATTAGGAATTTAGTATAGGTTTTCGGGCTGTTGAACGAATTTACGGAATTATAATGTATTCTTATGGGAAAATCCTGCTCGACATACGACCATTTCGACTTACAAACAAGGTCCTGGAACAAATTAATTTCATACGTAGAGGTACCATTGTATTACATTTAAAGTGCTTGAAAGCCCTTTAATAACATATATAAACTCTGCTGGCCAAAAGTATTGGCAGCCCTGCAATTCTGTCAGATAATGCTAAATTTATCCCAGAAAATGATTGCAATTACAAATGCTTTGGTAGTAATATCTTCATTTATTTTGCTTGCAATGAAAAAACACAAAAGAGAATGAAAAAAAAAAACAAAATAAATCATTATCATTTTACACAAAACTCCAAAAATGGGCAGGACAAAAGTATTGGCACCCTTTGAAAAATTATGTGATGCTTCTCTAATTTGTGTAATTAACATATCACATCCGCGGTGATACCTGTGGCACATAACAGGTGGTGGCAATAACTAAATCGCACTTGCAGCCAGATAAAATGGATTAAAGTTGACTCAACGTCTGTCCTGTGTCCTTGTGTGTACCACATTGAGAATGGAGAAAAGAAAGAAGACCAAAGAACAGTCTGAAGACTTGAGAAGCAAAATTGTGAAGACGCATGGGCAATCTCAAGGCTACAAGTCCATCTCCAAAGACCTGAATGTTCCTGTGTCTACTGTGCGCAGTGTCATCAATAAGTGTAAACCCCATGGTACTGTGGCTAACCTCCCTAGATGTGGACGGAAAGGAAAAATTGACGAGAGATTTCAACGAAAGATTGTGCGCATAGTGGATCAAGAACCTCGACTAACATTGAAATAGGTTCACGCTGTCCTGCAGTCTGAGGGTACAACAGTGTCAACCCGTACTATCCGTCGGCATCTGAATGAAAAGGCACTCTACGGTAGAATACCAAGGAAGACCACACTTCTGACCCGGAGACATACAAAAGCCAGGTTGTAGTTTGCCAAATTACCTGAGAAAGCCAAAAAGGTTTTGGAAAAATGTTCTCTGGTCAGATAAGACAAAAGTAGAGCTTTTTGGGAAAAGGCATCAACATCGAGTTTACAGGGGGGAAAAAATGAGGCCTTCAAAGAAAAGAACACAGTCCCCACAATCACTATAGCGGAGGTTCCCTGATGTTTTGGGGTTGCTTTGCTACCTCTGGCATTGGACTGCTTGACTGTGTGCATGGCATTATGAAGTCTGAAGACTAACAACAAATTTTGCAGCATAATGTAGGGCCCAGTGTGAGAAAGCTGGGTCTCCCTCAGAAGTCATGCGTCTTCCAGCAGGACAATGACCCAAAACACACTAGAAAATGGTTTGAGAGAAAGCTCTGGAGACTTCTAAAGTGGCCAGCAATGAGAAATGAACACCTGTGGAGAGATCTGAAAATGGCAGTTTGGAGAAGGCACCCTTCAAATCTCAGAGACCTGGAGCAGTTGGCACAAGAATAATGGTCTAAAATTCCAGCAGAGCATCGTGATGAATCTCATGGATGGATACTGGAAGGGGTTGTTCACAGTTATTTTGTCCAAAGGTTGTGCTACTAAGTATTAGGCTGAGGACGCCAATACTTTTGCCCGGCCCATTTTTGGAGTTTTGTGTAAAATGATAACAATTTAATGTTTTTCCCATTGTACTTTTTTCATTGCAAGCAAAATAAATGAAGATATTACTACCAATGCATTTGTAATTGCAGTCATTTTCTGGGAGAAATTATTATCTGGCAGAATTGCAGGGGTGCCAATACTTTTGGCCAGCAGTGCATACATAAAAGTTTGTTTTTCAATTATACTTTGGGGAAAAAAGTGAAAAAACCCTCTTATATTTGTCTCTTTCCAATGTTAAATCTGAATAAATACATTGAACACACACAAATATGTTTTTAGTTTTTTGGGGTGAGGGGCACTACTTTGCGGTTTTTCACTTATCATGGCGGGTTCTGATCCCCATTAATCGCAAAAAAACGAGGGATCACTGTAACTAAAAAAAAATACACACCAGAAATAGGTCAATTTTTCATTTGTCGTTTTAACAAAGTGCCGCTAGTATGATTACGAATCACCCGTTCAACTCTGTACAACAGAATAAAAATTGACAAAAGCTTTGACAAATGGATGTTATTCCAGCTAGATCATTTCACTGCCAATCAAAAAGGGATTTGGTCTCAGACAGATCATCCAATCATCATGCAGAGAAGCAGAGCGTCCGGGCCAGCTGAGCCATGTCCACTGCTCATAGATGCACAGCTTCCAATAGGTGGGATCAACCCAGCCTTTTAGCCAATGACTAGTCTCGTTTTGCTGTAGTGGAACAATGCACTCTCAACTCTGGAGACGCACAGCTTCCACACTGTTTAAAGGACTGCGAAGTTGCGCGAATGAATGAAAGGCCGCATCATAACCAGTGATAAGAAGCCAATTCTAAACAAAAGTTGAGCGCGTTGTACACTGCCAATTTATTTTTATTATTTTTCTTAAATCTAGCCAAATCATTTCCTCTATTTTGAGTGTTAAAGACTAGGTGACAGATTAATGTCAGATTGTGCCACTTAATTTAAGTAAATACTACAAGATTACGGTAAATAACAATAATACAACATTAAAAGTTGGTCATTATCACCTAACTCAAGAAAAAATATATATATATATATCCATTCTTGAATTAAAGCCATTTCTGCCAAACAATCTTTTTTAAACATTATATATACTAATTTATTGCTTAAAATAAATCAATCTTATTTTCAGCAAACTATTTTTCTTCAAGTAATCCGAGTAAAATGTATTTGGAGCACTGGCATATAATTTCACTTATTTCTAGTAGATTTACACTGAAAACATGGGAATTTAACTAGTTTTAAGGAGGTGTGTTTTTGCAGTGTAGCGCATATTTAGTGAATGACATGTACACACAACAGTATTCATTTGATCACGTATTATAGACGATTATTGAAGTTTCTGAGGTACTTCCGCTTTACTGTCTGCTAGCAACTTCCGTTTTAAGATTTATCCAAAACAACAGTGGTGCTGGAGTAACATTACTCATCAAAATCCCTTAAAAAAGACAATTTGAAAATACCGAATCAATCTGCCATCATTACGACAGAGGAGGAAAACATGTTCATGAAGGAAGATGTGGAACCAAGCTCGTGCCACCACAAAGACTGGGGTTTTTTGTAGCTATGTTGCCGCGGTGTTATGGAAGGTATGTTTTTCCTATCCCTGCATTTTCATGTGTCCGGTGTTCAAAAAATACTAAAGCTAAAATCGCACAAAACAACTTTTTGCCTTTGATATAGTTATTACGATGATGATTGTAAACAAGAATGTAAAACAAGAAATGGAATCATGTTGTCCAAATGTTTTATTGTGATCAATATCTGCAATAAAAAAGAATTACATATTTTTGTTTATGTTGTCAAACCTTGTAGTATTTCCTTGTAACAACAAAATCCGTGTCAGCCCTTCTGCATAATTTGTAATTTCACCTAATTTTGGTCACTCACGTGTCCGGCGTATCAATCTATACCTCACGCCAACACAGGCTGACAGGTTGCTATAATTTTGTCCTCGAATGATCAACAAAGTAATAAGAACAATCATTCAATCTCATCTACGTCTCATCTACGCCGTGCGGAATTCATTTTTGGCGATTCCGTGGGTTCCTCTGGCTAGATTTTGCAGTTTTAACTTTGTCAACATACAAATTACTTCAACCGCAATTTATGTTCTTCTTTTTATACAGGAAGTTCTGTAGAGACATTTTCCAAGATGGCGCTGCCCATATTTTGCTCAGGAAACCTGTTAATTGATATTTTGGAGGAAGCTGAGCTTCGCTTCCAATTACCATTGCAATGAATAATATAAAAGTATCAAACTGCTGTATTTCATATATTGTGTGTGTGCCAATTTTTTTTTTTCTAAAAATTGCATATAAAAATCTCATTAAAAAACAATAGTGGCAACTGGGTAAACAGGCGACATGTTATGTGGGGGCCCTTATCAGCGTCTAGTCAGCCACCAGGTGAAACAACTTCCTACAGCCAAGCCACCGCAGAAGATGAAGACAAGGGTGTAGTTGTGGGAGTTCAATCCCACAGTCCGCATGGAGGACGTAGCCAGCTCTGAGAAACTGTTAATCTGTGAACAAAGAAAAACCCATTGTTTAACCATACGACAGTTTATTTTTTTTTTAAATGCCATATTAAAAGGGAATAAAGTGAGGAGAGGACACTTGGCAGTTGTGAGTTAATTACTCAATTTTAAGTCCATACTGTTTCTCGTAGAAATAATGTTCCGATAAGCGGATTCTTTGACATGTCATTGCGTAGTGCGTACGTTTCTCACTTTATGTGGAAGGACTGTATTTTGATTGATTTGCACATTTGGAGGAGGATTTAGCAAGGCATAAGGTTCATTCTTGCCATGTTGTCTACTGTACGGCCACATTGGCCAAATTCCCACCAAAGGAGACCATAAAAAAAACAAGAAACAGCAATAGGCATTAAGGAGAATAAAAGCAGTGTTCTGTCTGATTATCACACCTGTACGATTAATGCTTTTCCACACATTAAATGTTGATCAAAGCGTTTTATAATACCTCTTAATTTATCGATGTCATTGTGGACTAACCATGTTTGATGTACATCAGGGGTGTCCAAACTTTTTGCAACGGGCGCCAGATTTGGTGTGGTTAAAATGTGGGGGGCCGACCTTGGCTGACGTCCTTTACTTAGAACAATATATTTAAGCAGATTTTAGCAAGCCATTCTGTGTTTCACATTTGCTTTATTATTTTTCTTTAATTATAAAATTTCAACAATCTCCCAAATAGCCTTTGTGGTGTTTTGTTTGGATTCTCGGGCTCTTGCGAAATAGTGCTGCTGTGAAATTAAACTAGCTTCAAGTTGCTTTAATTTCTCGCTACGTGTCTTCCCTGTAATCTTGTCGTACATGTCAGCCTGTCTTGTTTGGTAATATCGCCTCACATTGAACTCTTTAAAAACAGCGACTGTCTCTTTGCAAATGAGGCAGACATAATTTTGCGTATTTTAGTGAAGAAATAGTCAAATTTCCACCTATTCTTGAAGCGTCGGCTGTCGCAGTTAACTTTCTTTTTTGTGTTGATTGTCGCCATTTCAGAAAATTGGGAGTAAAGGGTCACGCGGGGTAATGTTGCTTGGAGTGCTGCTGCCTTTTAGTGGATAAATGAGGAGCAGCATTTGTGTAAGTTACTTCATATGCTAGTAGCAGTACTGCTGACCAATTTATCAAAGTCTGTGTGCGGGCCAGAAGTTACTGATTTTATGACAGAGGCTGGGGGCCGGATGAAATCTGACCAGGGGCCGCATTTGGCCCCCGGGCCGGACTTTGGACATGTCTGCAGTAATCCTATTATCTCTAAGTTTCTGTTGAATTTTACTTTATGCCCTGCATAGATTTGTGCGCTGTCTATCTGCAATCAGTGCGCAAGTGCTCATACACGCAGCTTAGAGGGAACATTGTTTGCAAGCAACTGTCAGGTGCGCACCCCCACCTACTGTACAAGAATGTGCAGCACCCATTTGAAGGCGCGCTGCTCTCACTGTTGTTTTTTTATTGGTCCATATCTTGTTAACCCGCCTAATCTTGCTTGTATTCGTGTTACTCCCTCTAGTGCTCAATAACGGTATAGTTGCACGGGGCTCACTGATTGCGCTGGATGCAAAAACAAAACTATCTATTCACAATGAGAGAAAAACAAAAGTAATGTTAAATGCAGGCGACAATTTGAAAAGTTGTGGAGTAAAAAGTACAGATACGTGCTGTAAAATGTAGTGTAGTAAAAGTAAAAAGTAACTGGAGGGAGGAAAATATTTTCCTAAGAGTGCAAAACAACTCAGGGACGGATTGTTGGACTCCAATGCACTGTCCTCAAAGTCAATGAATCTACAGAAGTGAGGTTTAGAACAAGCGTGTAGCAGTGATGACGCAAATTTAATTTATTTTCTGTCTTTTTAGGCAGAGAACTGAGAGATATTGTGTGGATCACTCTTTCAAGCACTTTTCGCAAAAGTCAATTTTGCAATTACAAATGCTTTGGTAGTAGTATCTTCATTCATTTTGCTTGCAATGAAAAAACACAAAAGAGAATGAAAAAAAAAATCATAATTATACACAAAACTCCAAAAATGGGCCGGACAAAAGTATTTGCACCCTTTGAAAAATTATGTGATGAGTCTCTATTTTGTGTAATTAACAGCACCTGTTACTTACCTGTGGCATATAACAGGAGGTGGCAATAACCAAATCACACTTGCAGCCAGTTAAAATGGATTAAAGTTGACTCAACCTCTGTCCTGTGCCCTTATGTGTACCACATTGAGCATGGAGAAAAGAAAGAAGACCAAAGAAATGTCTGAGGACTTGAGAAGCAAAATTGTGAGAAAGCATGGGTAATCTCAAAGCTACAAGACCATCTCCAGAGACTTGAATGCTCCTGTGTTTACCGTGCGCAGTGTCATCAATAAGTGTAAAGCCCATGGCACTGTGGCTAACCTCCCTAGATGTGGATGGAAAAATTGACGAGATATTACAACGAAAGATTGTGCTGATGGTAGATAAAGAACCTTGACTAACATCCAAACAAGTTCAAGCTGTCCTGCAGTCAAAGGGTACAACAGTCTCAACCCGTACTATCCGTGGGCGTCTGCATGAAAAGGGAGTCTATGGTAGGATACCAAGGAAGACCCCACTTCTGACCCAGATCGAGTTTGCCAAAACTTACATGAGAGAGCCAAAAACATTTTAAAAGAATGTTCTCTGGTCAGATGAGACAAAAGTAGAGCTTTTTGGGAAAAGGCATCAACGTAGAGTTTACAGGACAAAAAAAAAACAGGCTTTCAAAGAAAAGAACAAGTTCCCCACTGTCAAACATGGCGGGGGTTCCCTGATGTTTTGGGGTTGCTTTGCTTCCTCTGGCACTGGACTGCTTGACCATGTGCATGGCATTATGAAGTCTGAAGACTACCAACTAATTTTGCAGCATAATGTAGGGCCCAGTGTGACAAAGCTGGGTCTCTCTCAGAGGTCATGGGTCTTGCAGCAGGACCATGACCCAAAACACAATTCAAAAAGCACTAGGAAATGGTATGAGAGAAAGCACTGGAGACTTCTAAAGTGGCCAGCAATGAGTCCAGACCTGAATCCCATAGAACACCTGTGGAGAGATCTGAAAATGACAGTTTGGAGAAGGCACCCTTCAAATCTCAGTGACCCGGAGAAGTTGGCCAAAGAGTTATTGTCTAAAATTCCAGCAGAGCATTGTAAGAATCTCAATGATAGATACCGGAAGCGTTTGTTCGCAGTTATTTTGTCTAAAGGTTGTGCTACCAAGTATTAGGCTGAGGGTGCCAATACTTTTGTCTGGCCTATTTTTGGAGTTTTGTGTAAATGATAATGATTTTTTTTTTTTTTTTTTAAATGTCATTCTCTATTGTGTTTTTTTTTTCTTTGCAAGCAAAATAAATGAAGATATTACAACCAAAGCATTTGTAATTGCTATCATTTTCTGCAACAAATTCAGCATTATCTGACAGAATTGCAGGGGTGCCAATACTTTTGGCCAGCACTGTATAGTTTTATAAATGTATACAGTACTGTACTGTCCAGTGGCTGTGCAACTTCATCGTGGGTGCAATTACGCTCTTCTTCGTGTGTAAGTGCGTTCTTAGTCGCGTTCAGAAGTACTACCTGCTCTATGCTCCCTGCGCCAAAATGAAATCATGCATTACAAAGTAAAAGTCAACATTATAATCAAATTCACATTTCACAAAAGGGCAGAACAAGTATTTTTTTATGCTGGTGTCAAAAAACATGTAAATTGATGATCTTTCTCACCGAACGTCTGATTAATGAACACCCAAATCCTAATCGGATCAATATTTTTAGTGTTTTAGCTCCTGCTGCTTCGCTACTGTGCAGACGTCTCTCTGCTTTGCTCCTGCTTCTCAAGCTTCAATCATCTTTTTAATCATTTTTAATCACCTCTAAATTACTCAGCAAGTCTTGGGATTTTCTTTTAATCTTGTTTATATTTAAACAAAGGCTTTTTGAGCATTTTTGAGCCTTTTAAAGTGCTTTTTTGTCGTTACTGGAACACAAGTCTGCCTTATCGCGACTGGAACTGAGGAATTCGGCTAACGGAAGCTAAGTAGCAACATGCCTCCCCTGTCAATGGATGATTACCACAAACTGCTCCAGAAGATAGCAGTACTGGAAACAAAAATCTACCGGCTTGAAGTGAATATGGAGGTAAATGGACAGCTCGGGAATGAAACCACTCTGCCGATCTCCCAAAACAGCGAGTGGGAGCGGACCCACAGAATGCAAACAAACACCATCGAGACTCAACGGGACCCTGGCAGAACCCAGCACTGGCAGATTTACGATGAAAAGGAATGGCCACCTCTGCAGAAGACTGCGTCATCTACTCCGGCACCAGAAAAGAAATTATCACAGATCAAGGCAACAACAAAGGGTCAAAGCAAAGTGCCTCAAGCTGCTGGAATTCTACTGGAAAATAGATTTACGCCACTCTCCGAGACTCCTGAACCCGGGAAAGTTGGAACACCCAGCTCGAAAGAGAGGTACGATGCTAATGCATGTGCTAACAGGCTACAGAGAAAGCGACCCACTGGGCCCCGCACTCTGATAGTGGGCGACATTGCTGTGAATGGGATAAAACACTTTTGTAGCAACAATACCAAAGTATGTTGTTTTAATAAAGCAACTGTGTCTGATATCACAGCTAGTATCCTGAGCATTGCTGCTCAACATCCAACAGCCACTACTCTGATAATACACACAGGAGCACTCGATATTGCGAAGCAAAAATCAGAGCTTTTAAAGCAAGACTTCACTGAACTGATAAACAAAGTCAGTACTTTAAATACTGAGGTGTTTTTCAGTGGCCCCATACCCGTGCCCAGGCTGGGGGATGAAAGTTTCAGCAGAGTGATGATGCTCAACAAATGGCTCAAAGCTACATGCGCTGGACAATCGATGTACTTCATTGACAATTTCAACATATTTTCAGGGCGCAGGCATCTCTTTAAAAAGGATGGCCTTCACCTAAATAAGTCAGGAGTGTGGTTACTAAGCAGCAGCATGTTTTATCTCTTGAGGCACAGACAGTCTGCTTATCTCGAGGAAAGGAGGCAAGCTGTCCCAAAACATCTGATAAACATTGAGGCTGGTGAGCACGCAGGATCGTCTCCTCCAAAAATGGAGCCTACAATCGCTGAAGGAGAAGTGACTAAGCCAGCCCTGCCAGGCTGTGACCAACCCTCTGCTGAGGCTCCACTGCCTCAACGGGAGGAGACCCTGGTAGCAGGTGATCGACCTCCTTCAGACGAGACCCAAGAAGCGGCTCCATCAGCTCAACAGGAGGAGAACCACCTGACCGTGCAATCCTCTGCTGACGAGGCCCCATCCAGCCTCAAATCCTCACACTCCAAGACACCAACACGCCGCCGACTCCAAGCTAAAGCCCCATCCAGCCGCAAATCCTCACACTCCAAGACGCCAACACGCCGCCGACCCCAGGATAAGGCCCCATCCAGCCCCAAATCCTCACACTACAAGACGCCACTACGCCGCCGACTCCAGGATAAGGCCACATCCAGCACCAAATCCTCACACTCCAAGACGCCACCACTCCGCCGACTCAGTCAGGCTAAGGCCTCATCAAGGCCTAAATCCCCACAGTCCCGGAAGCCACCCCGCCGACGACTTAGTTTGGATGGAATAATGAGTCAACCTGGTCTGGACTCCATGGATCTAAATAGCAAGGTTAACCAGTCTCTTGATCTCCTCAAGTTCATGTCTTCGCTTCCACCCTGTACCTGCCACACCCGACAGGTGCCAGGGTAAGATGGCAACAAACCAACCAGCCTCCCCTGGAATTCTCTCGGGGCAAAGCCAAAGCACTACAACTCTGGAACTACACGGTATTATCCTTCTATGGAGGAAGCCATGTTTGCGAGTACAGTCTGTATGCTCAACAATCCCAGTGGTGATAAACAACACAAAAAGGGCTAGACTGGTGAGAAATAAAAAACGTTCAATCAACTCTGCCAACCTGTTAAGCATAGTATGTCATTCCCAAAACTCACCAGTGAATCCAGTCTGGCATCTCCAATTGGCTCTGCTAAATATAAGATCTTTAGCTGGCAAATCTTTCTTAATTAATGATTTTATCAGCAAACATAACCTTGACATGATGTTCCTAACAGAAACTTGGTTAGATAAAGATAAGAGCTCGACAGTTCTGATTGAGGCAACCCCCACAAACTTCAATTTCTTTAGTGCGCCAAGAACCCATAAGAAAGGAGGTGGGGTGTCCAGTCTGATCAAGGACAGTTTCCAATGCACAAATATTTCATGTGGTCAGTTTGATTCCTTTGAATATATTGTCATTCAGCTAAAAAGCCCTTGCAGAGCTGCCTTGGTAACACTTTACAGACCACCAAAGTATAACACACTGTTTTTTGATGAGTTTACCAAAATGCTGTCTTCTGTCTGCATGGACTTTGATTGTGTTGTTCTAGTGGGTGACTTTAACATTCATGTTGATAATCCTGAAGAAGGATGTGCTATAGAGCTTTTAAATATTTTGGATACATTTGGTTTATCTCAGCATGTCACAGTTCCAACACATAACAGAGGGCACATACTGGATTTAATAATATCCAAAGGTCTTAACATCTCTGAGGTCACAGTGAATGATGTTGCGCTGTCTGATCACTACTGCATTATGTTTAAAATGACCACCCCTGTCCATCCTCTGAAAAGGGAAACAGAGGTGATTAGGAAGCATTACATAAGTGATAACACTTGTGCGTTATTCACACAGGCCTATGCCTCACCATTAACCCCTACAATAGCTCCAGTGGAAGAACTTGTAAATAGTTTCAGTTCCAGTGTGATGACTGTAATTGACACTATTGCCCCGATTAAGACAAAATCTTTGTCAAGAAAGAAGAGGTCACCCTGGAGAAATGCCATACTAGCTATAAAACAAAAGCAAGTTTGTAGACGAGCAGAACGCAGATGGCGAAAAAACAAACTCCTAGTTTTTTATGATATCTACAAAGACAGTCTTCGCAAATACAACCAGGAACTGAAAAATGCTAGACAGTCATATTTTTCAGAGATCATTAGTAGAAACACTAACAATACCCGCACACTATTTTCTGTTGTTGACAAACTGACAAACCCACAAGCATCAATACCTCAGGAATTGGCATCTGAGGTGTCGTGTAATAATTTCGCAGCATTCTTTACACACAAAGTACTAAAGATTAGACAGACTGTGTGCAACTCCAGATTAACAAATGTTACACTAAATGCCTCCCAAAATGTCCCCCACGTCAATTTTAGACAGTTTAGCCTCTTGGACTATGCCACTTTAACAGAAATTGTGTTGAAATTAAAGCCCACAACATGCTGCCTTGACATCCTTCCTTCAAACTTTTTCAAAACTGTTTTTCATTGCATAGCCCCAGACATACTTCAGATTATAAATACTTCTCTCCAAACAGGAGAGTTTCCTCAGACTTTAAAAACTGCAGTAATAAAACCTCTCCTAAAAAAACCTAATCTGGATGCCTCAACCATTAGTAATTACAGGCCAATATCAAATCTGACATTCCTGGGGAAAATTATCGAAAGGGTTGTGTTCGAACAGATCCAGAATTATATGATGCAAAACAATCTTTTTAACTCGTTTCAGTCTGGATTTCGACCACAACACAGCACCGAGACTGTGCTTATCAAAGTCGTAAATGATATTCGTCGGAATACCGATGCAGGCAAATCATCTGTTCTGCTACTATTGGATCTCAGCGCCGCATTTGACACGGTTGATCACAACATACTACTCAGCAGATTGGAACAGTGGGTAGGGCTTACTGACACCATTCTTCAGTGGTTCACATCCTATTTACATGATAGGGATTTCTTTGTGTCAATCAGAAACCATCAGTCAGAACGAACCAAATTCACGTGTGGAGTCCCTCAAGAGTCAATTCTTGGACCACTCTTATTTAACATCTATATGCTTCCGTTAGCTCAGATAATGGAACAGTATGACATCTCCTATCATGCCTATGCAGATGACACACAACTGTACATTTCTGTGTCCCCACATGATTATAGTCCCTTAGTCACCCTGAGCAAATGCATTCATCAAATCAATGAATGGATGTGCCAGAATTTTCTCCAGTTAAATGTGCAAAAGACAGAGGTGATCATTTTTGGGCCAAAAAAGGAAAGGTCAAAGATAAGCAGCCAACTTAGCACAATGTCACTTACAGCTACAAATCAAGTCAGAAACCTTGGCGTAATTATTGACTCAGACCTAAAATTTGATAGCCATTTAAAGTCCGTCACTAAATCCGCTTATTACCACCTAAAAAATATAACCAGAATTAAGGGGCTTCTGACTCAACAAGACATGGAAAAACTTATGCATGAATTCATTTTCAGCAGATTGGACTATTGCAACGGTATATTTACAGGACTTGATAAAAAATCAGTCAGGAAGTTGCAGCTGGTACAGAATGCTGCAGCCAGAGTCCTCACAAATACAAGGAAGCTGGACCACATTACACCAGTTTTGAAATCGCTACACTGGCTTCCAGTAAGTCAAAGGATAGACTATAAAATACTACTGCTCGTCTACAAAACACTTAATGGCCTTGGACCAAAATACATGCTTGACTTGTTAGAGTCCTATGAGACATCTAGACCCCTAAGGTCGTCTGGAACCGGTCTTCTGCATGTTCCAAGAACAAGAACCAAGCAGGGTGAGGCAGCATTTAGTTATTATGCTCCTCACCTCTGGAACAAGTTACCCGAACGTCTGAAGTATGCTCAAACTGTTAGCTCTTTTAAATCAGGGCTAAAAACGCTTTTGTTTAGCACTGCATATCTATAACTGTCTATATATTTCAATCTACCTGCTTTCTATTCCTCTTGTTTTTATCTCCATTGCTGATTTAAATTATTATTAGTAGTAGTAGCTTTTGTTTTATTTTTATTTTATTTATTTATTTTTATTCTGTGATTAAATGCGATCTTTTGTCTTCGTTTCTACGTTGTGTTGATTTAAATGTGATTTTTATGACCTTCATGTGATGTAAAGCACTTTGAATTGCCTTGTGTTGAATTGTGCTATATAAATAAATTTGCCTTGCCTTGCCTTGTTAATGAAAACAGTAGATCTAATCATAATTTTAATCTGAAAAACTTGGGGAGACACCACTCAAGACCTATGGGGACAAAGAAGTGCTCCAGGACCTGGTTTGAGCCTAGCTGGCTGACGTGTTTCATGCAGGTAAATGATATCTTGTCCCTGATTTAAGAATTGTAACCTATTGTGCGAGTACTGCCTCAGAAGCTGGCAGTGTCCGTGTGCGCAGAACTGTGGATATAAATCCATTTAGATAAGGTTTTCCTGCCGAGTAGACCTCAAGTTAGCCCTCAAATTGTGAAAACTAGTTGAGTTTTCGTCCACTAAAACTAGACGAAAACATTTTGAAACAACTAAAATATGACTAAGACTATTAAGTATTTCTGTTCAAAAGGCATAGACGAAGATGAAAATTAAAACGGCTGCCAAAAACAACAATGGTAAGCGCATTGGTCCATGCTGTGTTAATAGGTGCATTTAAAACTTTAAATATACAATCCCATTTGCATGAAAAAATAAACCAAATAAATGAATAATCTTGAGTTAACTGTGGACCGCATGCGATGAACCGCGGTTAAAAATTTAAAGTGCTTGACAGCACTAATACAAACATGTATAGGGCGGAAAACGCAGACAAGACTGAAAAAGCAGTTCCTGCTCTTGCACTCCTCTTTCAAAGAAACTGCTGTATTTTAAATCAAAAGAACTGTTGTGTTTGGTAGAACAATATGTCTATATGCTGCCATAGCAGATTCATGGCCCATTAAGCCCCCAAACTATTTTTAATTTGTCCGTTTTACCCTGGAAACCCCCGTTTGCAGACGTCGCGCAACCGCTTTTGTTTCAACCCAGCCATAAAACGAAGATAATTAATAATATTGATTATTCAAAATGTCTGTCATTTTTAGCTTATAATCATTAATTGACGTCTAATATTTCGTTTTAAAAACAACAACAAAAAACTACTTAAAAAATTATTCACTCGCATATTTTAAACTTTTAATCAAATTACATCACAATGAAAAAAATGCCGTCTGTAAAAAAGTCACGGATATCTACCTCACAACTATTGCTTAATTGTATTTTTTTTGTTACTGTCGCATTTTCTGATATGTTAGATCAGTGTTTTTCAACTGGTGTGCCGCGGCACACTAGTGTGCCGTGAGAGATCGTCAGGTGTGCCGTGTGAAATTATCTAATGTCGCATTTATAAATACAAATATTGTAATGTCCGTAACTTTACGGGACCTTGAAGGGGCAATCAGACTGCAGAGTGGTGACTTAGCGGGAAGCAAGCGAGGAGGGAGGGAGAACGGCGTGAGAGCGTAGATAGCGGTCGCATGCTGCGGATGCCGCTGTTATTTTGTTTATTATTTTCCATTGTTGCCACAATAAAGTGGGAAAGTCATCACCGACTCCTCTCATTTCTATTTCCCCATTCGGGGCTATTACAATATTTTTTTTTACATCGTCGGGCGGAGTTGCAGTAGGAAGGTAGGAAGGAGTATGTGACGGCCCCTGGCCGTTTAATAGTTAATTTTCTGAGACTCTTCCAGTCAGCTGATCGTCGCCTCTGCACCATCCAATCTAGCAGCAGAGGGGTTTAACATTGACAAAATTAAGGAGTCATATAGGCCATTCACTTTTGAAGGCCAAGTATCACTATTAGCTGATGGCAGTAACTCGGTGCCGATAAAAATCTTGCGTGACACTGGTGCAAGCCAGTCCTTCGTCTTAGCCTCTGTGTTACCTTTAAACAGACACGTTAGTTTTGGGCGTTGGAATGATTCCATTTCGAGCGACATTGCATAAGTTATATTTGAATTGCCCACTAGTTGTCAGCCCTATAAAGGTCGCCGTGCGTAAACAACTACCTGTTGACAGGATTCATCTAATATTGGGTAATGATGATGTGGGAGAAAAAGTTTTCCCAATTCCAGATGTAAGCAATGACCCTATATGCGAGTTAGTACTGTCGCCAACAGCACCTAAAGTGTCTACCAAAAGAGTAGATAGTGTTAAATTGTTACCTGCTGGAGCTGTAGTGAAATCCAATGTGGACCGTGAAATGTTCATAAGGGCTCAGCAATGTAAACCAAGTATAGATTTGTGTGTGTGAAAGCTACCCTGCCGGGTCCTGACAGTTCCACAACTTTGGTAAACAAGGCCGTAGTTAGTAAGTGGTTCCCTCCTTTAGTTAGTGACGTGGGGTGGGACTCTGTGGGGCCACCAAAACCTGCTAACGCTAGTGTGCGCGCCCACTCGGCTAAAAGAGGACCCTATCGTTATTGGCCCTTCGAAATTTGGAAGTGTACTTGGGGTCGAACCTGCTACCGCTAACTATTACGGTTATGTAGGGTATATGTTTGTTTTTAAGGTGGGGGGTGTGACGGCCCCTGGCCGTTTAATAGTTAATTTTCGGAGACTCTTCCAGTCAGCTGATCGTCGCCTCCACCAGCTGGCTGCTTCCCCTCCCACTATGACGAAAGCTGATCGACGCAGGATGGACCGACGACGTCGCTGCCGCTGATTGGCCAAGAAAAAGGCGCCAAGCTTCATAAACCTGCCACTGTCAACGCTCTATGAGGTCGCATTTGACAGCATTCTGCCGCGATCCTCCTCGCCAGCTGTTTGCTCGCCATTCACGCTCGTTTGCATTTGATCACTAGTCTGATACACTCCCGCTTTTTCGGTGAGGTCTTTTGTGTTTATTCGTTATTCGTTTTTGTTCACCACTGTAAATAAGAGCACTGAAGCAAGTAGGAGTAAGTCGCCATTTCTGTTCAACCCGTTTTCTCCTGTTTTGTATAGCGTAGGAAGCTAGGTTAGTGGCTGTCTTTTCTTTGTTCTTTTTCATTATCAGGGTTTAGTTAGCGGGTGGGGTTTAAGTGTAGATTCTTTTGTTTGTTGTTTTGGCCTGGGCTTACCCTGAAGCTGCGCTTCATCCACATTATATACACATTCATTGAGAGTCTGATTGTTGTGTAAATAAATTTGTGTCCACTTGTAAATTTGTGTGGCTCGTTTTATGTTACGCCGTTAGCGAGCCGTCCGTGGGACGTAACAGAGTAGGTAGAAACTTCTCGGTGGTGTGCAGATGAGCGCAGTAATGCTCGTATCGCATTAAAAAACTGCTCGGATTTCTAGCCATCAACGACCTTGTTGTCCGCGACAATGTGGACCCCAGCAAGTCTACTGCACATTATTTGGTTAGACTCGTCATGTGTCTATATACTCGAAAGTGTCCTTTCTATTTTATCCATATGTGACGACCAGCAATCCTCCCAGTGTTTTATTCTAACACTTTGTCAAGGACTGCAAAATGGCTGACGGCTAGAAACCCAAGTTCTTGAACGCGACACGAGCAGCTCTCTTAAATGTCATTTCCAAACGAAACACCCATCACTTCAAAACTACTCAATGGACAATTTTGTTCACCTTAGTGAAAACAGAGAGAAACAGGCAACTTTTTTGGCAAAAACTACGACGGTAAATGAGAAAGCCCTCAAAGCCAGTTACCTTGTTGCTTCATCCAAAAAGTCCCACACCTTGCCAGAGACATTAATACTACCTGCCTGCAAAGCCATTGTCTGCGAGATGCTCGGCCCTGATGTGGTTAAAAACATTGCTTAAGTCCCCCTATCTGACAATTCTGTGCTTTTTTCAAGCCTAACTGCTATTTAAAAAAAATAAAAAATTAAAGTTAAAACAGAAAGACAGAGCTGTTGAAGAATAAGGATATCGACTTTGTGTTCATCTAAACAGGCTCAAGTTTCACACTGAGTAAGTATACATACTGAGAAATTATTTTATAATTTAATATACTATACAAAAAAAATAATTTTGGAACATTTTTGGTTTGTGTTGTTCCGCGAGATTTTTTCCAATGTAAAAACGTGCTGTGAGTCAAAAAAGGTTGAAAAACACTTTGTTAGATGATAAGTAATCGATCCAAACAAAGAAGAATTGGAAGAAAAAAAAAACGTTTTAAAGGGTAAATATATGAAAAAGAAAATCTCGACCACTCCTGTGGTCTGCGATTTCTGCATCGCGACCCTTGTTATATTACCATGTTTCACCCATAAAATACCCAAAAATTCTAGCTGTGGCCATTCACAGCTCTGTCTTGACACTCAGTGATACATGCTACATGGAGTTTTTGGATCGAAACAAGGTAAGTACGCGATAATAGCTCGGTAAAATCATGGCGTCTTTAATTCTGCTCTCGCATGTTCTCCCCTCTAGATAGTTTTTTTTTTCTTTTTTTAAATGCCCTCCTGTTCAAAAATTTTCTTCCCCCAGAAAATTAAGATTTAAAGCTTTCCAATGATGTATCACACATGCATATCGGACAATTTTGAAAGTTGGCCAAATTGGGGGTCTCAGAGCGGAACTTCAAGTCACCTGAGTATTTTCCGCCATATACACTGTATATACAGACGCAGTAATAATCAACACTGTGTAGTATTTCCTGTGTGAATACAATATTTTTGTCATCATTGTATAGAATACTTAAGAAATAAAGGGAGAGAAAAGGAACCAGCCATGAACACACCCATCCACCATGATCCCGAATCCAGCTGAGCAGGTTTTTCCGAAAGAAATCCACTGTCCAATTCAGGATATCCCTCACTGACTTGGGCAAATGAGCCTCCACCATCTGAGGAAACAGCGATACACAAATGATACTTTACCAGAAGATGTACTATGCAGTGATAGCCACAGAATCACCGTATGAATGTATTATATCTCTGTAAAATATGGGTGGGAACCTCTTGGTACCTCACAATACGATACGATTTCACGTACAGAGCTCACAATAACGATCTCATGATATGGCGATAAAATGATTATCGATACATTGGTCAGTATATCATACTAATAGCGCGAAGGCTAAAGCTAATAGTGGTGCCTTAAAGAGATCCACAGACATAATGACTTGTAGTTCTTAAAGGGAACCTTGGACTTAACGACTTATAGGCTCTAATATAAATTATTCTCTTTTACTAAAAATGTTATTAGAAACACATAAAATATTGCCTTTGATTTAAAAATCGATAATATTTAGTACATGTTTTGACCTACGGAGGGCACCATGTTTTATGCACGCAATGGACGCTCGGGGTGATGACAGTTTGTCACTGTCACTTGATGAACACTATGGGGTTCCTGCAATTCCTTCTACGTGGCGAGACGTCCAACACATGCGCACATCAGTGAAAACCGACGAGTACTTACTATTTGTTTTTTATTGAATCTTTTACTAACTTTTCATTGCCTCAAAATACTTTTTGCAGGAGTTTCCCTTTCATAATTTTAAGCATTGTGTTTTCTTGTGGTAGCTTTACAGCAGATTGTCGACCATATTAGTCACATAGCATATTTAAACCACCTGTGTTTGATATTACTACGGTGGAGTGTTTTCTTGTGGCATTTTTAGTATGTTTTCTCTGTATGCAATCGAAACAAAGCAAGCTGAAAGTACACGGTAGTACTTTGGGTCTCAAATTCGAATTTGTAGACATTTTGCCGATGTACTGTAGCACATTTTGGCAGAACACCATTTTTCCTCCCTCTACTCTCATCTCATCCCGTCTGTCCTGTTCATTTTGCTTTTGCTGCTCGTTTTGTGTAATACTGTGAGTGCTGTCATGCTCATTAATGTTCCTCTCGGGTTCAGATTGAAAGGGTTGAACAGATGACATGTTTATGTTGCTAAAGTCATACTCTGGAAGCCCGGCAGCATAACCATGTGACGTCATCGCCGTGTGACGTCAACAACAATGGCATTAGTTAAAACTTTTTACAAATTGTATAAAAACAAAAACCTCAAGAGGGGTTTCAAAGATCTAATTATTTTAACTCATACAGTAATATCTTTTAACAACTACAAGTCTTTCTATCCGTTGATCCTTTTAAAAGAACTGTTAGTACAAGTTATAAGTTTATATTAAAACCCCTTTTGACGTTTTTGTTTTTACAAAATTAGTATAACTAGTAAGTCACCATTGTTGTTGACGTCGCAATGCACTGTGGGCGGTGATGTCAACGGGTTGCGCTGCCGGGCTTTCAGTGTCTTACTTTAGCGACATAAACATCATCTGCTAAGCCCTTACAATTTGAACCCGAGAGGAACATTAATGAGCAGGACAGCATTGTCGATATTTCACAAAATGAGCAGCAAAAGCAAAATGAACAGGAAAGACGGGATGAGACGAGAGTAGGACAAAACTGGTAGTGTTCATGTGGCTAGGTCATCTAGTGACAGTGACAGCTGTCAAGAACTCCAGGTTTTGTTTGCAGATCTTCATGGCAAACTATTGTGGGATCAAACTTATTTCAATATAATTATAGAGATTGTTAGCATTCAGACTTGTCGTGTAATTTAGAAATGATTAGAATGTACAGTGAACCACGGCAGTTTGATTATTATTGCAACAAGCCCGTGCATCACAGCATACGAAACTTTGATACGGTTTGACTCAAACAAGAAGTCTAATGGGCTCCGCCTCTTAGCCAAATGAGTGCCACCTTACCCGATTGGAACCGGTTCAACGACCATCATATTGTTGTCATGTAAAAGCGCTGTCCCGCTGGTGTTCTCAGATTTTGCGCTCTTATCTGATGTTGCTCCAGACTCTTTGTTGAGGTGAATAAGCACTATTTTATATTCAATTGGACTTTCACAATTCGAAAAGATGATAAACAAGTTTTATGTCATGCCTAGAGTTCAATTTTGTTAAGATTTGGCTCACTGTGTCTGGTCATTGTGATTACCCATTTTTTTGGACAGTACTTATATAGCACATTTATCTACATGGTTACCATGCCCAAAGCGCTTTGCATTCGCAAACATTTACCCTTTCACGCACACATTCATACACCAATGGTGCTGCTGCCATGCAAGGCGCAAGGGCACTTCGACAGTGGCAGTCGTAGCCGGGAATCGAACCACTGACCCTTTGGCCTAAGGACAACTCCAACTACCAACTGATCCACAGGCGCCCATTGATTTCACCTGTTGTGGGTTCTTGTGTGTTGACCAGTCCGCTGCCTCTTATGTCACCTACCTGTGCCTCATTGTCTTGTTACCCCAAGTCCCCATGTGCTGTCTGTTCTTGTTGGGTCATTGTCTATCCCAAAGTCTGTTCATTTTCATGTCTAATTCGCCGTTTTTGATGCCTTTTTTTGTATTTTATTTTTGTAAAACAATTTTCGAGTTCACCGCCACCCTGCCTTGCCTAGCCATTTGTTTTTCTTGTTGTTTCCCTGCAATTGGGTCCTCCATGCCCATGCGTCGTGACATTACAATATAAACATACATATACTGTATGTATGTTGCATATATGCAACATGAATATGATGTAAATAAATGCTTAAGACTGAGAAGCGACACGGAAAATGAAATGAATTTTTTAAATTTAGTTTGATTGCTGGCTATTCGTTTTCTGCTCAAGAGATTATAATTGATTATCATTGTCATGTGCTTTATTTGTCCCTAAGGCACGTTTGATGCATGTAGGTAGCATTCAAGACCACATTGTTTAGTAACATTAACTAACACCACAAGGACCATGGTATTTTTTTCCACACCGATGGTATGCGTATTGTTTACCGATCTATTAGCAAAAATCAGTAACTCAAGTCCCCAGATGAAAACCAACAAATCTGTTATGAATACAAACTGTCAAATGGCCCCAAGTCAATTTATCTGTAACCCGCCTAGGATCGGTTTAAAGACACTGCAAATGAGCTGGAATTGGATGCAGGTACGACGTCGGGAACTCACCCCAAAGTTCTGTGACCAAACAATCTGACCAGCAGTAGAATGTGACAAAATCATACCAGTCGTCAAACTAGCTTTGCTACGATAGAGCACAGCTATTCTTCCAGTTCAATCCAACCGCATCATCACCCCCAGCATGCTGCGCAACGTAAAACATGGCGCCCTCCGTAGGTCAAAACTTGTACTAAATAATATAGATTTTTAAATCAATGGCAATATTTGATGTGTTTGTAATGACATATTTTAGCAAATGAGAACAATTGTGGCTTATTAGGGCCTGCAATCTTTATACTCCTGGATCCCTTGAAACAAACGGAACGCTATGGGGCTTTTGACTATCGGAGATGCTTTTGACAAGCAGAGACGTTTTGACCGAAGTGACCAGAGAGCCAAAGCCCTGGATGAAAAATTAATGCAGTGTATAGCCTTCGGTGACCAGCAGTTTACAGTCATGGAGGACATGGGAGTTTTGGCTGCTTTTACAGAGAGCATCTGGAGCCCCGCTGCCAGATACCAAGCCGCTGCTACTTTTCGAATGCGAATAAGTTACGGTACGCTACTGCCATCACTTTATGCAGTTTTTAATGTTATTCATTGTTAGGATTGGCTTACTTTTAAATGCATTTTTGTGCAATTTAGTGTTTACTCTATAAGTAATTGTTGCCAAAAGCTTACCATTATACATTGTCAGGCAATCTGTCATTGTTTAGATGTTGGAATTTACTACTTGTTCACATTTGATGTGGAAAAAGTAGCAATAAATTCTATTTTTCCAGAATAACATTTGCTCTTTTGTATAATTTAAAACTTTACAGAAATATATACCTTTTAATAGAATTATCAGCTTGACATTATCAGTTATCAGCTGGAAGAAAGAGGAAATTATTGGTTATTGGTATCGATTTAGAAATGCATTATCGTGCATCACTAATGCTCAGCCTTTCAAAAATGTTCATTTGATTCATAAGGGCACACAGCCGCCAATAGATGGGAGCGATAGACAATTTTACATTTAACACAAACTCTGATACTCAGGTACAGCACTCACCCCTCCCAACAGGAAAAAGACTCACCCAGACTGAAAATTAAGGGATTTTACATTCACACTTGCCATGAAGACTATCTTCTCCTTTGCCGTTTCTGCACCCATTCAGTTTTCTTTCCGAGACGTATGAATACTCAGTCATGTCAATTTGCAGTGTTCACAGAACGTTAATGAAAATATTATAGCTCGATAGGTTGCAGGGTTTCCCCTACACATTAATTATTGTGGCGCACCGCCACACCAAAATAAAAGCCGCCATGCTGTGCAAAACAGTTTTTTTTTTAAGGCAGTTCCAATCTAGCGGCAGCCTAGTGTGAAGAGTTCAGCGGCAACCTATTCATTGTGTATTGTAATGACCGTAACTATGCGAGGCCCCCTTAAGAGACGATGGGACGGGGAGCTGTGACGTAGAGGGAAGCTAGAAGGAGAATGGGCGAGATGGCGGTTGCATGTCGCGGAAGCCCGCTGTTATTTTCTTATTGTTTTTCTTTATTATTGTTGTTGGCCACAATAGAGTAGTTAAGCCTATACAGACTCCTCTCCTTCTTCCTCCCATCCGGGGCATTACAGTATTTTGGATCTGACTTTTTGGCGGTGAGTGAGCAGTGAACGGCCGTCTTAGACGAAACGTCAAGTTTGAATGAAATTGCGCCGCGAGGCGGGCAGAGCGCCGCCGCGCTAATGTCAACAACGCATTCAGTAGCAGAGGGGCAGGCGTACTTATATCTGTGCTATCAGGCTGTTTCGGCAGACGGCTATACTCAATCACGGCTGACAAAACCTTGATAAATGCACTTTTTTATTGCTTCGCGAGCTCTGGTACACTAGAAAAATGACTCTCATACTTGTCCTTGCTCAGCTAATTGGTACCTCGATGTGCGTTTGTGTTTAAATGTAGTTCACTGAGAACAACAAAAAAAATTATTCACCTTCTCACTGAAACTAGTAAATCTCTTTACATGGCAATTAGAATTCCCCCCACTCCTTGAAATGGAAGGGCATAGGTTTGGTCCCAATATTGGTGGGGACGATATAACAGCATAACCTGCATGTACAGTAAACTTTTTGCTGGGGACGGGACATTAATAAAACCAAACAGATTAGGTGAACGGGGTTTAGGGCTACATTTCTCACGAATATGAACCTAACTAATTGATAGGCTAAATGATCAATGCAAAATTAAATCTGTATTGACTTGTATGTACTAACTTTCACACTGCAAATTTATCACGTTTTAATCTGAAGATTTTTCTTAAATCTATTCGATTAATTTTCTCCATCTTGTTTTGAGTGTTAAAGACTAACAGATTAATGGGTCAGATTATTCAATATACTTTAGGGTAAATATTACCATTTGTTCTTATTAAGACCATACATCAAAAGGTTGGTCATTTTTCACTAAAATCAAGGGAGGAAATGCTTTCAAATAATGTTTTGAACAATATCACTTCTTGAATTAAGAACATTTCTGACGAAAAAAATGTTTTTTTTAAGATTAAACGTACTCACTTTGCTTAAAGTAAGTGTGTTCAGATTACTTTCAGATAGCTATTTTTCTTATTTCAAGAAATCCGAGTAAAATTTACTTGAAGTACTGGCAGATAATTTCACTTATTTCTAGAAGATTTACACTGAAAACAAGAGAATTTAACAAGTCATCAGGCAAATAAAACATGTGTTGGAGGGGAAAAAATGGTGTCAGTGTAAGTCTTAACATAATGAAAATAAAAAATGAGTCTAAAAGACCTCTATAACTGAACTCATTATATAACGCAAATAAGGTTGCTTAAAAGTTGGTGGGGACAATTTGAGCATCCTGAAAAGTTCCTAGTGTTATGTCCCTAACGTCCCTATGCAAACCAATGTCATTGGTCCATTAACAGAAGGACTATCATTGTTGTGTTAATGTAGTACATATTAGGGCCAAATAAAAGGAAAAAGAAGGACTACGAGATATAAGTCGTACTATTGCTACGAGAAAAAAAAAAGTTGTATTATTACGTAGGGTAATCTATCTGTAATCAGTTACGCATTTTACTTACATGTACCGAAGCTGAGAGCTGTGATATTAGCATTGCTAATGAAATATTTCAAATAAATCTTTGTTATGGTTCTTCTTGGGAAACAAATTGTAAAAAAAAAAATTATTTGTCATGATATTAAGCCATTTTGCCGTGGCATGACATGGTGAGGCGGTCCAACTCCGATGCAGCCCACCACCGCAGCTTCAAAAAAATCCTAGGGGAAACCCTGGGTTGAGTTAAAAAAAAGAAAAGAAAAAAAAAAAATCAAACCCACCTTGAGTGCTAGTTTCCCTGCAACGTAGAACAGCACAGCAATATTCTCCCAGGTAATGCCTTGTTCAAAGACTTTGTCAGCCACTGCCTTAAACTTGTCCCACTTAGATCCTTCCGCACAGGCTACACCATCAATTGCACTGTTATCAAGGAATAAGGAGTAAACAATGCAATGTCCAATTCTATAGGCACCACCACATGAAAAAGAGAGGTGACTTACTCCTGGAACTCCTGGTCACCTTTCACTCTGTCACCAATGATTCGGATCATTTTGCCCAACTGGGTCACAATGTTCTGCTCCTGTCTACTTTTTATTCTCACAGCGACCAGTGGAGTAAGAGGAGGAATATCATCTGAGCGCACATCCTTTAGTTCTTCCTCTATGACCCTGGAGAAAGAACATCACAAAAAATGGTGAGATACATCATTGAACAAGTGAACATCACTTTACAGAAAGGGTGTAAAGGTTCACGTGGATGTATTGAACCGTTCGGTTTTGCGTGTTCAGTTCACTTGTGTACCGCTTGGCTTTGTTTTATGCATATTTTTTCTTCATTAAATTTATGATTAGCTCAAGTGAGGCGCTACGTGTGGAACTGAAGTCCTGTTGGTGTTGCTGTTTCCACAAGGACACCTTAAGGTCGGACACTCTGACAGTTTAGACTTTACAGCCTGTAAATCCCCTAAATTACAGGCATGACAAACGGCAACATGACAAGACGTTATTGACGTTATTGTCATCATTGACGAAAACAACAGCGCGTCAAAATGACTCGAAAAGGCACACTTAAAACTCCCTCCCAGTTTTTATTCGGCACTGATAGACCAAGGAAAACCGGAGATATGATCGTTTGAATTTGACGGGAGAGAATATTTTCATCCTTGCGCTTTACACACAAGAGAGGGACTCATGCTCTTGGGACGGGACAGTTTAACGAGGGTAAAATAATAGTTTTAAATTAGGCAGGACAAATATTTATTTTAGGGCTGTCAAAATTATCGCGTTAACGGGCGTTCATTTTTTTTTAATTAATCACGTTAAAATATTTGACGCATTTAACGCACATGCCCCACTCAAACAGATTAAAATGACAGCAAAGTGTCATTTCCACTTGTTACTTGTGTTTTTTGGTGTTTTGCCGCCCTCTGCTGGCGCTTGGGTGCGACTGATTTTATGGGTTTCAGCACCATTATTATTATTGACATCAACAATGGCGAGCTACTAGTTTATTTTTTGATTGAACATTTTACAAACTTTATTAAAACGAAAACATTAAGAGGGGTTTAAAATAAAATTTCTATAACTTGTACTAACATTCATCTTTTAAGAACTACAAGTCTTTCTATCCATGGATCGCTTTAACAGAATGTTAATAATGTTAATGCCATCTTGTTGATTCATTGTTATAATAAACAAATACAGTACTTACAGTATGTACAGTATGTTGAATGTATATATCAGTCTTGTGTCTTATCTTTCCATTCCAACAATAATTTACAGAAAAATATAGCATATTTTATAGATGGTTTGAATTGCGATTAATTAATTTTTAAGCTGTGATTAACTCGATTAAAAATTTTAATCGTTTGACAGCCCTAATTAATTTTATTCCAGTACAGTAGTACCTCTACATACATATTTAATTTGTTCCAAGACCTGTTCTAGGACCTGTCGAGCAGGATTTTCCCATGAGAACATACATTATATATTGATTAATTCCTTCCAAAGCCCAAAAAAAAAAAAAAAACGCTAAATCCTTCATAAATACTGCTGCTACAATTACAATTAGTAATTACACAGAGCAAAACAAATTATAAATACAAATCGTAATAATAATAATAATAATAATAATAATAATGTAACATTTTGGGTTCTAATGTCGGTTGTGTTTTGCATGCTGCTCCTGAATGTACCGTGTGACTGACGAGAGAGTGACAGAGGTGCGGAAGACTGGGAAGTTCTTACTTTCTCTTTTTATGTTCTGTTGTTGTTGGCGCCGGCTACAGCGCACAGTAGACGTGTTGCAGTTCTCAAATAAATAATTAAAAACCTGATGAATCTGGCGACTTCCTTGCCACTGTTTTAACAAGAACAACAACGGCACAGCTACAGGCAATTCATCTTCTTTTGCCCAGTCAACTTTGGACAGGAATTGCATAACGCCATTAGTAATGTATTATCTCATGATGTGCTTAAAATATTGTTGTATATGTAAAACGATTGCAGTGGATTGTCAAATAAAACATGCAGCGTTCAGCACTTCCTCATTTACTTAGTCTGTACACTTTCATGTACAACAACGACAGAAAGTTATATAGTGCCACATCTGGCTGAGTGTATATAGCACTATACCACTAGTATTAAAGTGTATTCGTGTGCGTGTCTGTCCCTCTGTCTCGTTTTCCTGTCAAGATTGCTGCTATTAGATTACAGGAATTAAAAGCATGCCATGTTGTTCTTTGTTTTAATACAATAACATACTTTGGCAAAATACATTGGTCTATATTTGGAAAATTAAATCTATATGCACATTGTTCATTGGTCCATTAATGTGTTTGACATGACATCTTTTGTAAAGATAAGGTGCTCATAAATTTAAAGGATCATTCTGTTACCTTAACTGGGGTTTTTGTTCAGACAAGGTAATCGCCACCTTGCATATTGTTATTATTGAGTAACAGTTTTGCATTAATCATTCATTTGTGTAAGTAAGCCCAGAGAGAAATGTAACAGCACATCGCACTGCGCCTAGCTGCTTACCTACTTCACCTGATTGATTTGACTGGCTTGCTATCTGGTTGGCAGACTGGCTGACTGACTACCTTTTCTTATGTTTGATTTTGTTTCAAATGGTATATGCACTTTCTTTTTTTATTATGGCTTTAATTAAGAACAGAGCTAGAGTCTGTTGTATAAATGAAATGCCCTTAATCCCAAGGGATTGTTCTGTGTATATAATGAGTTAAATTCACTGGCAGTTTCAGGTTCAAATAGACGACATTCCGAAAACTTTATTTTTTTCATTATTTTTATTTTGCCAAGAAATAATGATCGATATCGGAAAATGGGGTGTGAGAGAAAATAATCGGGATTTTCTTTTTAAGCAAAATCGAACAGCCCTAATGTATGCCCTGCGATTGGCTCGCAGCCGGTTCAGGGTGTACCCAGTTTCCTGCCCATAGTTACCTGGCATAGGCTCCAGCACCCCCACAACCCTTGTGAGAATAAGCAGTAAAGAAGACATCAGTTCTTCAACCTTTTCTTTGTTAGCATGAGTTACCTCACAGTTAAGAAAGGGATAACTTGATAACAGCCTCAAAATTAATAAATAAATATTTAAACCTGCACTTGCTGAGATTACTTATATTGTATGACAATTTTGTTGTGAGTTTCGTGATCAGTGATCTAGAACTAAGGGTGTAGGTTTGCATCGGGACGGTAGGGACAAAACACTAGCAACTTTTCAGCACGCTGAAATTGTCCCCACCAACTTTTAAGCAACCTTATTTCTATTATATAATGAGTTCAGTTATATAGGTCATTTAGATTGACTTCCCTTATTGTGTAAGGATAGAAATAGAATTTACCCGACTATGATGAAGTTAATAGTTTTCATTACGTTTAGACCAGAGGTTGCGCTAGACATTTTCGTTGTCTGTCATTTTGACTGACAGGGTCATAAAAATCCGGTCATAGTCTATTTTTACCCGTCACTTAAATTTTTAAAATGATAATGATGACATATTCAATAGTATTTAGTTTTCATTCATTTTTAATTAATATTGTAACGCTTGCTTGGCGGCGAAAAATTAGACACGGAAGTCGTGGTATTTTTCTCCCTTTTTTACTCTGCTTACCGCCAACAACTCCGCCCCCAAAGAAAAAGAGGCAACGATATAGACCCCAATCACCAACGTCACACAATGATCTTAATTGTGGTTGTCAGCCCAAAATCTTCTAAATATATATTAAATGCATCTTACCAGATATAAAAAGACTACTACATAGTCTGTGGTGATCGTTTGGTGCCCAGATTTCTTGTCGAATTACAGCAGTCCATCTCGCTCTCATCTTCGGGTCTCTCAGAATACGGTAGAACTTCAAGTCTCTCCGTCTGACTTCTCTGTTACAGCAACCAACCGCCACACACGCCTTCACCATTTTGATTATTAATATTAACGAGCAGAAAAACACGCCGTAATAGGAGGCATGTACGTAGCGGTAATGTGTAAACATGACGAGCTGACACACAATATGGCGGCTCCGGTCAGGGGGGCGGAGTTGTGACGTCATGTGATTGGGGTCTATACACAGGCGGCAATCTTGTCCATCAATTGGATGACGCGCTGGCACACCGGGTGCACCAATAAGAACCTCGCGTTGATGTGTCAATCACGGTGCCGCCGCCAGACCCCGGTGACGCTACAATATTCTAACAGAATATCCAATGACGTCATGCATTAAGAGAGACAATAGCTAATTAATATGCTAACTCGCCACCCTGTGGTCTGGGGTGTGAATTGCAACCTGTCAAAATGACGGACGGACTTCAGTTTTTTCCGTCACCGTTTTAAAAAACCGGTCAACGACGGAAAATTTCCGGTTAACGCGACCCCTGGTTTAGACTCACATTTACCCCTTTTCACTAAAAGTGTGCCGGTCAATTTTTCCCCTGAAATGCACATTTGATTGGCTGATGACTTGCATTTATTTAAAATGTACAATGGTACCTTGACACACAATCTTTTCGAAATCCAACATAAAATTTGACTGGCCATTTGTTTCTACATCCGACGACATGCTCGAAATATGACGACTGATGACAGCAGCGCCGTTTGTTTTCCCGCAAGACGGGCGCACAGCGAACATCCTTGTGAGAGAAATCAACATGGGTTCCAAAAAGCGTTCAGGTATACTACGCAAAACACATCTGCCACATCAGAACCCGATTCGTTACATTATTACAGGTATTATTATTATTACTATTATTATCTTATTATTCCGATTTTTATTCATGATTTATTTGTTTTGCTCTGTGTAATTGCTATTTGCAATAGAACCAGCAGCATTTATTAAGGATTTAGTGCAAACAAGGTCCTGGAACGAGTTAACTTTTTATGTAGAAGTACCACTGTATTTATTTTCTACATTATTATCAGGGGTGCACATAATTTTTTTGCCCAGGTTCTCAGAGGAGGACCTGGAGATGTGACTTGGTCCTCATTGAGCTTGAGAGCCGACCCGCCTGATGCGATAAATTTATGACAAGCTTTACTTAGAGCCAATTAACTTTAATTATATTAACAATTAATGCTTGATTAACATCAACTGGCACACAAAATTGCCATTACTTTGAAATGAAATGTAAAATAAAAAGCACCAATTCAAAATAAAGGGCATTATGTGGCTCCCACATTAACTCCAACCCTTTTTAAAAGTGGGATGTCCTCCTCATAAGACCTTATTGAACGTGCATGTTTAGCTTTGTAAAATGCGAGCAAAAACACGTTTGTCAGTGCATGTCGCTGTTCATTACCTTTATTCCGCCACTTGTCCATAGGGCGAGCGGGGTCCTGTTTGACATCGATAGTTTGCTTAATTGCCACATACTCTGTTTTTTTCGTGCTTTTCAAAGTTTGGATGGCTGAAATTCTTTGACCCTACATAAAATGCGCTGCTCTTATCGGCGACATTGGGATTCTCACAGCACATTTTGTACCGCATTTCCATGCGAACATCATTTGCTTCTAGCCATGGTACCTCCTACTTTTCAGCAAAAGTCCTTTTTTTCGGTAGCTCCGGTGACGTCTCTGTCGTCTGTCTGTCTTTTGACGGGGGTGGGGGAACACGGAAGTAATTACTCAGTGTGGCCTGCCTCTTTGACATTTTGAGAAGTTATTTTCTCGTGTCCGCCGCAAATACGGTGGTCAGCCATCGGTACGCAAAAGCGTATGGAAGTCGTTGAGGGCCAGCGCGTTTGTCTACGTCCGGTACGCATGCGCGCATGCTGACCACTTATGTGCACCCCTGATTATTATACAACTTTTTTTTTGCAGCCTATGCAGACATTTAATTTTTCAAGATAATCATGCATTAATCATAGTAGAGGTAAAAAGTTTTCATTTTTTGTTGCGTTTAGCTGTGCATCCCAACAAAAGCAGCAGTGCTTTACCTGAAGAAAGGCTCCATTTTTATTTAATTTTGTTATACCCTGACTAAGAAGTTTTTTTCCCAGTTATATTAATTTATTTAGACACACATGTTGGGTAGTCTTAAGACAATTGTTTATATTTGCATTCCTGGATAGTTAAGAGACATAGGCGGACTGGCCATATGTGCATTCAGGAGGAGCACAGACCGGCCGCTGGGCTGGCGCCCACCTAACCAGCCAAAATACACTCTCTCTCTCTCTCTCTCTCTCTCTCTCTCTCTGAGTTACAATACATACGCCAAAGCGTGTATTTGTTGTGTATGTTAATATAACTTAGGTTATGTTCATATATTGCAAATTTGTGAATAAGTGGTCCGCATGCGCGCATGCGTACCGGACATAGACAAACGCGCTGGCACTCAACGGTTTCCATACGCTTTTGCGTACCAATGGCTGACCACTGTATTTGCGGCGGACACGAGAAAATCACTTTCTCTCGGCCCCACTGAGTAATTATTTCCGTGATTCCCCACCCCCGTCAAAAGACAGACAGACGACAGAGACATCACTGGAGCTACCGAAAAAAAGGACTTTTGCTGAAAAGTGGCTGCAGGAGGTACCACTGCTAGAAGCAAATGATGCTCGCACGGAAATGTGGTGCAACATTTGCCGTGAGAATCCCAATGTCGCTAATAAGAGCAGCGCATTTTATGTAGGGTCAAAGAATTTTAGCCATCCAAACTTTGAAAAGCACGAAAAAAACAAAGCATGTGGCAATTAAGCAAACTATCGATGTCAGATAGGACCCCACTCGCCCTATGGACAAGTGGCGGAATAAAGTTATTGTAGAATAGCGCCATACGCTGACAAACGTGTTTTTGCTCGCATTTCACAAAGCTAAACATGCACGTTCAATGAGCTCTTATGAGGAGGACATCCCACTTTTACAAAGGCTTGGAGTTAATGTGAGAGCCGCATATGAATGCCCTTTATTTTGAATTAGTGCTTTTATGTTTATTTCTTTACATTTCACTTCAAAGTAATGGCAATTTTGTTGTGCCAGTTGATGTTAATCAAGCGTTAATTGTTTGTATAATTAATTAAAGGTAATTGGCTCAAAGTAAAGCTTGTCATAATTTTATCGCATCAGGCGGGTCGGCTCTCAAGCTCAATGAGGACCAAGTCACATCTCCAGGTCCTCCTCTGAGAACCTGGGCAAAAAAATTATGTGCACCCCTGAATATAGATTTATTTTGCATTGATCATTTTGCGTATCAAAAAATTAGGTTCATATTAATGATAAATCTAGCCCTGACCACCGTTCACCCTATCTGTTTGGTCTTATTAACTCATTTGCTCCCAGAAACGTATAAATACATTCTATTTTTAAATGCTTCATTGTCCCAAAAACGTATTTATACGTCTTTTGCGGGGGTTTTTTTTTACAAGAAGAATCTATAGCTTGCGAGCTATCTGAGAAACAAAAAACAAGGCTCCAAACTAAGCCTGAACGATATATCGTTTAAACATCGCCACCGCGATGTCCGGGTGCGCGATAGTCCCATCGCAAGCACGTGCAATAGTTTTTATTTTTTTTAATCCACATACGCCTTGCTTTCTGCTCTGCACAGCCTCACACACTCCCTCTCCCAGCCCTTTGTTCCTCTCAGTCACTGCTGGCACTTGCTTATTAAAGTTAACGATGGCTTTGATCTGGCCAAAAACTTCACACGGGCATCTGTCAATCATCGTTTAACTTGTTAAACAGTTTCTGCAAGGGAGCCGCGCTGGAATGCATGTGTGTGCGTGTAGAGAAGTTGGAGACATATAAATGCCAGAAGTGATCATGAGGAGTTTGAAATTTCTACATTTCACTCCAACGCTCACAGCTAAGGGAGATAAAACAGAAGCATTTAATAAAGCCAAGCATTTATCTACTACAGTACTTTATTCTTGTTCAAAAATGATTTGGTTGGACAGTTATGTTTAAAACTGATCATAATTATGACATTTGAAGTGTTTAAAAACCATTTATTTATATACATTTTTTAAATCACTTTTGGGGAAAAAGTGAGAAAAAAAAAAAACATGTCTTATATGTATCGCTTTCCAATGCTAAATCTGAATAAATACATTGAGCACGAAAAACACATACAAAAAAAAAAAAAAATTGATGGGGGGACCCATTTTGCGGTTTTTCACTTATAGGGTGAGTTCTGGTCCGCATTAACCGCAAAAAACGATGGATCACTGTACACTGTGGTGATGGTGAGTCATCCAAAGTCTTTCCAAACAGCTATTCAAGTCATCTAGTGAAAATTTCTTTAACAAATATATATATATATATATATATATATATATATATATATATATATAAACAAAAATTTTAATATCGCAATATAATATCGCAATATATCGCAAACCCCCCAAAAAATCGCAACAATAGTTTTTTCCAATATCGTTCAGGCCTACTCCAAACCCATTTTAAAGCAATAAAACTGGCCACTGGAGGGCAGTAGCGCATTTTGTAAAGACCCGCAACCTAATTCAACAGCAATGAAAGGCCGGGCAGCACAGTCGGAGCGCTGGCGGCAGTATGCCAGGCGGCGGACGACCAAACAAAACAACCGAGAGGACGCCTGGAATGCCAGGCGCTGGATGACGGAGCAAAACGACTGAGACCACCGTGCAGCGGGCTCACCAAGCAGACCCCGCAGAGATTAAAAAATAATCCATCTTTGTGAGACAGACAACGATGAGGGAAAAGTTTACACGGCAGACTCGGCGACAACGGCGTCATCTCGGCGACAACAGGCGTCATCTCTCAGTAGTCATGTGTAAAATTGTTACTTTGCTATCAAAAGCTCTATTTGTCTTGTTCATTATATCTTGTAAAAGGAAAATGGCTGGGAGTGAATGAGTTAATGTCCCGGCCCCAGCAAAAGTGTCCCTACCAATGTTGAGACCAAACCTACGCCCTTTTGTAGAACCCTTTCTTGTTCTTGTAAAAAGTATCATTTCGATTAATAGCCTCTAAAAGCATGCTGTGAATTAAACAGATAAATCAATGTTGATAAATCTTTAAATTCATCGATCCATCCGTGTTTTTTTTTTTTTTTTTTAACTTTTCCCATTAACTATACGTTTTATACATTTCACACAATTATGTGACGATATATGTTTTTGAAATGCATGTAATGTGGCAAAATATAATCATTTCATTCACTCAATGAGGTGAACTTACTCCTTTATCAGTGCTTCGCCGATCCGTTCATCTGTGGAGGAATCCATCACATCTAAGTGGGCAATAGAATGAAACTTTTATTTGATCACAGTTTTACATGTTACATTTACACTGCTTTACTGTATATCCTGGTTGGACTGTAGATTACGTTACCAATGAGAAATGATCTACCTTTACCAGCTATGTTAGATTCTGTTTCAATGCAAAACTTACCTGACATATCATTTCCTCCGCACGCCATCATTTTATAAAACAAAATGGTAAAAGGAAAATATCTTCGACTGACACAAAAAAAAGACAAGTTGTCAATTAAGGTGTTGAAGCGAACACATAAAAGACTGAGGTTTTTCTGTCAAACCGACCAGCAGCCAACAAACTTTTCGCAAGGAGAGCCCCCAAGTTCTCGTTTCCTTCCTGTGTTTTTTGAGGACGTTGAAATACAGACTAAACGCCTCGACTGCCATCTTTAGGACTAAAGCTGCAATTGCCAAATGGCTGACGCTCTTTTGCTAGTGGACGACCAAAACTGCCAAAATTTTAAATAAATAAACAAACAAAAGCAAAAAATAAAAACGACTATAAAATCACAAATTTGGTAAATATATAAATGAATAAATAAATACATAATCGAATTAAAAATTAATATAAATACAAAAATAAGAAATATGCTTTTTTTAAAAAAATACTCTCTCTAAATATCAAAAGCCTCAGCATTAAGTGGTTCATATACTAATATTTTCTCTTAATTAATTTTTAAATACATAGTTTATGTAATAGTTTCGACACAGACATATTCTAAACAGTACCATAGTAATTATGCTTTAAGGCAATCAAGTTACTTATATTAACTGGAATAATTTACAGTGGTATTAAAAAGTATCTGAACTTTTTGAAATTTCTGCATAAAATCACCATCAAATGTGATCTGATTTTTTATTAAAACCATACAGATGGGAAAAAAACTGTCTCCTTTAACTAAAACCACCCAAACATTTATAGGTTTTGATATTGTAATGAGGATAGTATGTAAACAATGACAGAAGGGGGCAAAATAAGTAAGTGAACTATCACATTTAATATTTTGTGCCCCCCTTTGGCAGCAATAACTTCAACCAGACACATCCTGTTGCTGCAGATCAGTTTGGGAAACATCGATTAGGACTAATCTTGGCCCATTCTTCTCTCCAAAACTGCTGTAGTTCAGTCAGATTCCTGGGATGTCTGGCATGAATCGCTGTCTATAGGTCATGCCACACAATCTCAATGGGGTTCAAGTCAGGACTTTGACTTAGCCACTCCAGAACGTGTATTTTGTTCTCTTGAACCATTCTGATGTTGATATACTTCTGTGTTTTGGATCATTGTCTTTTTGCAGCCTCCATCCTGTTTTTAGCTTCAACTGTCTGACAGACGATCTGTGGTTTTCTTGCAAAACAAACTTTTGAATTCATTCTTCCATTAATGATTGCAAGTTGTCCAGGCCCTGAGGTAGCAGTGCAACCCCAGATCATGATGCTCCCGCCACCATGCTTCACGGTGGGGATGAGGTATTGATGTTGGTGAGCTGTTTCATTTTTCCTCCACACACGACGTTGTGTGTTTCTCCCAAACAATTCAACTTTGGTTTCATCAGTCCATAAAATATTTGGCCAAAACGTCTGTGGAGTGTCCAAGTGCCTTTTTATGAACATTAAACTAGCAACAATGTTTTTTTTTAACCAGCAGTGGCTTCCTCTGTGGAGTCCTCCCATTAACACCATTTTTGGCCATAGTTTTACATATACCGTATTGGCCCGAATATAGGACGGTGTTTTTTGCATTGAAATAAGACTGAAAAAGAGGGGGCCTTCTTATATTCGCGGTCTAGAAATTATACCCATTCACGATGCTAGATGGCGCCGGGTATCATTGAAGCGATGTTCTGTCATGACAGATCTCAGCTACTCTCAAATTTAACCAGTTTGTATTATTTTATTGCAATGTTTTTCCTTATTCAGATTTGTTTCAAGACTACAGTTACAGTTAGAGTTCACGTTGATGGTTAATGCAGTTATTGCAATTTTGTTGTTTTATCACAATAGATTGGTTTATTTACATTTCAAAAACCAGAAGCCATTCATTTATGAATGTGATTGCACTTCAGTTTACATATTTAAATGTTCAGATATTAAGATTTGAATGAGGCAAAATAACATGCGTTTTCTCTCAAATATGTCGTTATAATCATTTGTTTCAAATGTACTGTAATTATTTTCTGTGTAAAAATTAATTTGGTGTTTAAAAAGTATTTTTTCAAACTTGAGTCTTGAAATAGAGGGGATCGTCTCATAATCAGGGCCCTCTTATATTCAGGCCAATACGGTAGTTGATGTGTGCACAGAGATATTGGACCGTGCCAGGAATTTCTGTAAGTCTTTAGCAGACACTTTAGGGTTCTTTTTTACCTCTCTGAGTATTCTGCGCTGAACTCTTGGCGTCATCTTTGGTGGATGGCCACTCTTTGGGAGAGGAGCAACAGCGCCAAATTCTCTCCATTTGTAGACAACTTCTCTGACGGTCGAGTGATGAACATCCAGACTTTTAGAGATGGTTTTGTATCCTTTCCCAACTTAATACAAATCAATAATCCTTGATCACAGGTCTACAGACAGTTCTTTTGACCGAGTCATGATGCACATCAGAAAATGCTTCTCATCAAGGCAGTTCTTACCAGGTGTGTGTTTTATAGTGGGCAGTGCAGCTTTACACCACTCATCAGGGATTGGGCACACACCTGATTTAAATTGTTTGGTAAAAATTGGTTTAAATTGCTCTTTAGGTCTCCTGAGGCAGAAGGTTCACTTACTTATTTTTCCCTCTTCTGTCGTTGTTTGCATTCTATCATCATAAAAATATGGAAACCTGTAAATGATTGGGTGGTTTTAGTAAAGGCACACGCTTTTGACAAAGATCAGATCACATTTGATGGTGATTTTATGCAGAAATGTGAAAAATTCCAAAAGGTTCAGATACTTTTTCATCCTACTGTATTTGATTTTTTTTTTCTTAGTGATTGATCTTTTAATACTGTTTGTTCTTGCGCAGTTATAGTATGACGCAAACACAGGTTGCAAAATATATGCTGTGATGAATAAGTAGCTTGTAAAACATGCACAGTTGATGCCTGAGCTAGATACAATTTTATGAAGGTTGAGAACTTGCTTTCGTTTAAAACATAATGAACTAAATGGTATTTGTCGCTCAATTGCAGTTTTTTTGTTTTGTTTTGTTTTTTAAATAAATATATATTATTCACTTTGTAAATGAGCAATGTGAATGATTGGATGGACGTTTAAAAAAATGACATCATTAAATTCTTTTGTACATTCAACTGAATTGGCCACCTGATTTTGTTTTTGGGTTACTATTTTAGTAAAAATGGCGTTCTCTCTCTCTCTCTCTCTCTCTCTCTCTCTCTCTCTCTCTCTCTCTCTCTCTCTCTGTTTTTTTTTTTTTTTTTTTTTTTTTTTTTTTAATTATTTGACAAAGGTAGGTAATTCGCAAGTAAAGTGGAAGACGAACTTTCAACGCTTGGCAAGTCAAAAATTAAAGCTTAAACCTAAACTTCTATTTGTAAACACCAGGTGGTGGTAGAGATCTTAAGAAATCTTCTAACGTCTTTGTCGCAGTTGTCATCCCAGTCACATGGAAGAGGAATGCGCGTATACAAGCACAGAGCTTTACAAGCACAGAAAAAATACAACAAAGACTCCTTCTGCCTTTACAAAATAATAATAATAATAAAATACACAATCCAAACTCGGTACTTTTTTAATTCATTGAAGGGAATATAAAGTCATTTTCACGAATTGTTTCTAAATACATAAACTGTGAAAATAAGTGCTGAAAACGTACATAGGTTGAGAGAAATTTACTGTGTGTTGTAGCAATAAACACTTTTTGTCCACCTTGTCCTTAACCAGCAGGTTTTGGGAGTTTAAGACAACTCCCTTCAACTATATGACACAGAGCAATCTATTTATTCATTCTAATTTGGCAGGCTTAATAATGACACCCAATCATAACACATCAAAGTTAAATATTCCATACAATCTTTAATTCTTAAGATTTATTAAGTGAAACATTCAACTTTACAATATAAGTATTGGCGTGTCACATTCAGTGTAAGGCCTACATTCATATAATACCTTCAAAATACAGGCATAATGCATTACAATGCAAAATAAGGGTTACCACAGCAGAATGCTTTTGTTTTGCTTGCATGAATGAACTACATGATTAGCACAGTGGGATGCCCTTTTGCAGTGGCGGAACTTATGTGAATAAGGTCCAGGTGCAATTAATGACAACGGGCTCCTCGAGCGGACGGTACAACGTTGGAGGGTTGCTAGTGGAAAATTTTCAACAGGCCCCGCCACACTTTCACAGGCCCGTTTATACAATCGTGGGTGGGGTGCTACTGGTGGAGAGATTAAAACACTTATACTCTCTATTAGAGCACCACATTATTTTGAGAACCTACCCTACCTCAACTATTCCCCTTGACATCCAAACACCGGGACCCCCAGAGGCTTGGTGCCGCTCGGCCAGTAACCCCCTAAGTTCTGCCCCAATATTTTTGCATGTTTAGGCACGTAATACGCAAGCCAATGTCATGAAAGCAAATGTGCGTGACAATGTGCAATACAGAGCTTAAAACATGACGAGTGAGCATGACAAAGCGTGTGCATTAATTTTATAATATGCTTTGTTTTTGATTTGGGCAAAAATTAACCTCTGTGAAGTTGGCACCCCCATCAGATGCAAATGTCAGTCGTTTGTTCCAGGTTTGTGCTCGTTTGTGCTGAAAAAAAAAATGTTTGTGCTGCTGTCATTTTTGAGATATTAACACTTCTTTTATAGGTAAATCTGAGGTCAACCAGTCCCCCATTTTAGGTAAAAATGGCTTAAAATCGTGTCAATTGTTTGTGTTGTAAAAATTTTCGCTCGTGCTGCTACCATTTTTGAGATATTGAAATCTTAATTTCGAGTGATGACGTGACTCGCAGCGCCCCATTTACTGCAAAATGGACCCGAATGGGTCCCATTGGTTTGTGCTAAGTTTGCGTTAATTGTTGGGACACCCCTCTGTTAAGAAAGTTGGAACCATTCGTCAGCCGCGACGGAGGGGCTGCGATTGACGTAATCACTCAAAATTAATATCTCAGTAGTAAAAAAAAATACCACCACAGACAAAAAAAAAATTACAGCACAAATGCTCAAACGTAGCTTAAAAGAATGGCACAATTTTCGGTCCATTTTGCAATAAATGGGGGGCTGCATGACATCATCACTCGAAATTAATATCTCAAAAACGATAGAAGCAAAAACGGAAAATTTTACAGCACAAACAATTGACACCATTTTCATTCATTTGTAATCTAAATTGGGGGCTGGTTGACCTCAGATTGACCTTTAAAAGAAATGTTAATATCTCAAAAACGATAGCAGCATCAGTGTTTTTTTTCCAGCACAAACCTAGCACAAACAAATGACATCATTTTTCTATAAATTTGCGTCTGATGGGGGGCTAACGTTACAGAGGTCAAAAATGACCATTACCCCTATTTGTAATATACTGATTTAAAAAAGCAAACACACACATTACATTTATGGTAAAATACTGACGGCTGATGTTGCCAGAATTTTAAGGGGAAAAACGTGAAATACGCGTAAATGGTGTAGGGTTTTAACAACCATGATATTTATGGTTTAATTTTTGCAGATCTTTTGTTTATAATGTAATTGACATGTAACCAGTTTTGATGGCGTTGATGTCATGTCAAACCTTTTTATGTTGTCACTTGGCAGTCTAACATGCTAACTATAGAGCTACTGAAGATAGACTGTGCTACTGGCTCAGTAGTTAGCATACCTGATTGCCACAGTGACAGTATTGGTTCAAACTCCAGTTGGAAAAGGGGAAGAACAAGAAACATATGTACTTTTAACAGTCGTTTTACAGTTCATAAAATCAAATAAAATGGTATTTTACGTTTGTTTGCTGTGAATTTAACAATGAACATTTTTTGGTTTTCCTGTTTCATTAACAGCACTATTCGGGCAACCACAGCTGCCAGTGTTTTACAATAAATTCCAGGGATGTCCCGATCGCATATTTTTGCACCAGAGTCCGAGTCATCTGATTTTGAGTATCTGCCAATACCGAGTCCCCCAACCGATACCGATTTTTTTTTAACTGAAGTTCCAAACATGTTACTCTCCCACCGTGCCGCCTTCATTACGTGAATTATTATTAAACAAGAGTAACTTAGAAAATGCTTGTCTTTGTCATCAACGTCGCTCGTTAAATGCTTCATTGAGTGAGTCCACTCATGCTTTGACGCTTACACTGCAGAGAACAGCCTGTCACTAACACAAGTAAGCTTAATGATGGTTGACAGATTTGTGCCTTTGATCGTAGAGCTACCTAGCATCTCTGGCAAGAACAAAGCTACAAACCTGTCAACCATCGTTGACTTTAAGCACCAAACGCCAGCTGGACAGTTTGGCCACACTGCTTCGTGCGAGGCTGAGAGGGTGTTGTGCTGTACGAGCATGAAGCAGAAAAACATGAATTATATATTTTTTAAATTAAAATCCCCGATCCTCTGCAAAATGGAGTGATCGGCCAGATTTCCGATCATGTGATCGGATCAGGACATCCCTAGTAAATTCAGCATGTTTTTTTGCAGTGTGGTTGTTGCTTAAAATATGTTATCCAGCTCTGCTCTTAAAAAAAAAAAAAAAAAAAAAGAATAGACAATAAGGGGGCGGGAAAGAGTGTGGGTGAGGGTAGTGTCACACTCAGTCCTTAAACTTGATGACGCCCTCAAAACCATTGTATTTGAAGGGTTCCAGCACTGGACTGCAGGTCTCTTGAGCCAGGCAGCCCATCCTGTTGTATTCACAGCTTTCTTCACTGCCTGGTAGGAAGTAGACCCCATCAGCAGAGTGAACGGAAGGGTCCTCGTCGAAGTAGTTATGGGGTCGTAGCAAGACCCCTCCGCCGTTGCCTACAGTTACGGTGTTGGGGATGTCCTCGGCATGAGGGATGTGGAGGAATCCAGTGGTCACCCACGCAACCAGATCCTGTAATGAACATTCAGATCATTGCGCACCTCTGTCCAACATAAACACCAGAGATGCATACCTAAGATGAAATTTTCAAACACGATTTGAGAATGGAAACACGATGTACCTCATCTTCAATGTTTTCATCGTCTTCGATGAACATGCTGAAGTCAACTGCTGGGTTCCAAATATTGTTTTGGTTATACAAACTGCTGCTGGTCTGCTCACTGTCCTTATACTTAGTGATGGCAACTTTATACCTACACAGACAAGCAGAGGAGGAACCATGTAAATGATTTATTTCCAAAACAGTGGTGGATAGGTTTTTTTATGTGCCTCAAAACAACTTACTGTACGTTGATGGACATCTATTGAGACTACGTGAAGTCTACATTTTACATATGCTGCCGAAAGTTGTGGATGACTTTGATGATGGAAGGCTCCACTTATGCTCCACCCAGGGGTTAATTTGTGCCGGAACATGCCGGAACATGTTCCGGTACCTCTTGATTTTAGACTCCACGTGACTTATTTGGTCCGTTCCGGCACCTTTTGAGTGTAAATATTCACGATAATAATAATGCCCGGTGTTTTAGAGGAGAGCATAAAGCAATGATAGTCTCCTTTTATGCTGGCGCCCTCTTCAGTACATTACGCCACGACTTGCATTAGTTAAAGAAACACGGAGCACACATTAAATAACACTGGAAACCAACCACCACTCTAAAGTCATGGTTGCCCAAACTTTTCATCGAGCATTTGGGCTTAACAGAAAACAATTGCTTTAAATTGTAACACTTGCTAGGTGAAAGCTTGGCAGCGAAAATAACACAGGAACCTTGCCACCCTTCCGCCACCCTAATGCAAAACAAACAACAAGTCACTGGCGGGTGGCTATGCAGTCCACCAATCGGAGCATCGTGCTGGCGCAACAATAAGAGCCCATAATATTATATAAGTTATATATGTTTTTTTTTTTTTTTTTTAATTCATAAAAAAAATAATAATAATGTGCATAAATTCATTTACAGAAAAAAAAATCCCAAGAATTGTATGCTGTTTATTAAAAAAAAAAAAAAAAAAAAAACGTCATTTGAAAGAGTCGGAGATTTGGTGATGACAAATTACGCCCCTCCCCGACATAAAAAAAAAAAAAAAAAAAAACTTCGGCGGCATCTGGAAAGCACGCAGCCAGGAATCGGATTAAACATTATTTCAACATGCCAAAAAGGCAATTGAATTTACAGTTTTTCTTTCAAAAAAAGGAAGATTCAAAACGAGTCAAAAAAGCCACAGCCGGGGAACAGGGAAGCTGCAGCAAACATGCTAACAATGAGAAGCAGGTGCAGCAGGAGGCTAGTGCCGCAGCAGGTAGCCAGGTTCACGGGGAGCCAGCCAAGCAGAAGGCTACTACCGTGGCAGCAGCTGGTCAGGTTCAGCGCCACCCGGATTCGGGACCAGCTACAGCGCCAGCAGTCAGCCAGGTGAACCACCAAGAGCCGGAACAACAGGCCTGTACCCTGGCATCAGCTAGCCCGGTAAAGCAGCCGGAGCGAAAGGCAGGAACCGCCACATCCTCTCGCTCAAAGGAAGGTCCAGAAGGAGAGGAGAGTGCACTGAGCGGAGAAGAAAGCATGACATCCTCCAGCGACGGGGTTTGGACAGCAGCTCAGTTGAAGGTGAAGCAGACTTACTACCCCTGGCTTCTTATGGGAAATTCGGGTTTGGGTTGTACAATTTGTAAGCCGGTGGGAACTTTGGGGCCAGAGAAGACGGGGGGGATGAAACTAGCCAAAGAATGGCTTTCAAGCACAGTGACCTCATCTGCTCCAGATATTAAAAAACAGCAACGCGCACTTAGAAAAAAAGTATTTGAACATCCCCGTACCAAGGCTCACTTAGCAGCAGCAAACATTCTTGAGAAGGCTAAAGAAAACACTTTAGGACAGCCTATATTTAATAGTCTGTCTGAACAGATGACCACTACAGCTCGCGTATTTCGCACGGCGTACAAGGAGGCTAAACGCGATGTTCAGCGTTACCGGACCAGACCGGTAAATGTGGTTATGTGGGCAATTGCCCATGCTGTGCAGAGAAAAGCCAAAATAATTGTAAATTGTTGTCATAGCATTTATACCATGGATATTATCTGAAATTGAGGCTTGTAAGTCCCACAGTATGGCAAGTGGGCATTTGCGTGTTGTTTTTGACAGCAGTTTTTGCCTGTGTTCCGGGACCTGTGCGTGTCTAGTCATCCCTGCGCTGTCATATGTACTTTGCGTTCCGGCACCTTATGATTTACAAATTAAGCACTGGCTCCACCTATATTAATATTTTTCTAATTTATAAATTGTGATTTATTGACCTGTTTTGCACATGCAGAAATTGTTATATATAAAACAAGAAATTGAATCGTGTTGTCCAAAAGTTTTATTGTGATCAATATCTGCAATAAAAAAAGAATGACAGACTACTTGTGTTTGTATGCGATGCACATGAGTGATGAGCTCATAATACCATAACTATATTCAAACCAGGTGAAAATTACCTTGTAGTATTTATTTGAAACAACAAAATCCTTGTCATATTATTTGTAATTTCGCCTCATTTTGGCCACTCGGGTGGCCGGCGTATCAATCTACACCTCATGTTAACGCAGACTGCACAGACTGCTAGAATTTAGTCCACAAACGATCAACGAAGTGAGAAGAACAAACATACAATCTTTTAGTTGGATCCTTTAAGTTTAAAGGAGCAAGCCACATAAATTAAGTTATTGTCTGCTGCTGGTTTCGATTTAAGGCGTATGGCGGGGTACATCCACACTGGCGCTTTGTATCTGGACGATGATCAAAACATTCCACTTCCAAAGATATATTTAGGTGCTTCCAGGAGTTGACACAACAACACACAGAATAGAAAGTCCCAGAGCCTCATCTTGTCATGCTGAATCCATTTTTGGAGATTCATTTCACTTAAATGTATCATAAAGCAAATGAATACAGTAATATTTGAGAAGTGAAATGAAGTGTATAGGAAAAACCATAGACATCAAGATACACTGACAGGTCAGATTAGGTATTCTCTGCGCACAGCTGGCCCGTAGGGGGCTGTGTGAGTCAGCTTCAATTATTAGAAGTCGATGGGAATGACTGTCACGCATGCTTTTGAACACACAGGCGAAATTACCTTCATAAAGTACGAAATCTGGACCACATACTACTAACAAGGATTGTCTCAGGAGTGATTTGTTCGAGGATTCAAGGTAATTATTATATTTTTCGTACAATGCGTGCATTTTGAAACGTCGTGAAAAAAAAATCAGTGGGAGCCATTGGCGTCATTCTTCGACAAATTTATGTACAATAACTGCCGCACATTCGCCATTTGTACGTGAAGTAAATGCTTCCTGCACAGTTTCTTTTGCTTTTAACCAGGAATCAAGAATGTTTTACATATGTATTTATAAAGAATTCAGGGATTTAAGCGTTTATTCACAAGAATTTCAAGTAAAAATCTCTTTGTTTTGCTACGGCGGCCATGTTGGATTTTGTATCTCTAGCTTTTACGTGTTTTATGTAATATTTCAATATCATAACTTTCAGTGAAACACCGTGGTCCTACACTAACCCCTAGGATGACGGCAACAAGCAGATCTTCGTCTACTTTGACCCCGTGCACCTTTGGAAGAACATCTACAGCAGCTTCAACAACAACGGCTGTATGGTGCTGCCCAAGTGTCCTGGGGCTGAAGTAAATGCGCAGCCTTATTCACTTTATAAAAAGAATGAATCAAATGCCTATCTTTCTAAAACATACATGTTTTTTAGGCGCCTGAGAGGATGAGGACTGGCCAGATTCTTGAGCCTGAAGGGGCTGGCCAGCTGGGAGAACTACATGTCTGTCAAAGCAGGCTACAAGTTGACTCAGAAGGTGCTGGCGCCCTCTTCGATCGAGAAGCAGAGCGTCGGGCTCATCATGGCGGTCGTCAACCCCAACACAGTCGCCGGGCTGAGGCTCCTCGCCATGACCACGGGCAAGGAGGAACACAGGGACACGGCTGACGTTCTGAAGATGTTCCAGAGGAGGATGTCTGTGATGAACGTGCGCGGGCCGGGGCAGGACGTGCGCTGGAATGATAACTACCGATGTGTGCCGCGGCCAAGAGCAGGAGGTGATGAGGGCGGGGAAGTAGGTGTTGAGGACAAGGCTGGCTGTTTTGATGAGCAGTCGGAGGCCAACATCCATTTCCTCCAGGAGATTGGTGAAATTTGCAAGGTACGTAACCACACTGTAGTTGATTAAATTGAATTGAATCGACAGCAAGCTTGTTCAGTTTTTTTTATTTTTTTTTTATAAAATGTTCCAGCTATGGACCATAAAGAAGAAGAAAAAGTAAAGAGGGACAAAGACCGGTAGGCTGCCGACGCCCACTGCCTCGGCTCTGCACATCCAGTGCAATGCCCCCGCCTCCTGCAGGGATATCATCCTCCGCAAGATCACGGGGGTCAAGTATGTCTGCATGGGAAAGGCCAACTCTGACCCAACGGAGCACTCAGTTGGCAAGCGCCGCCAAATGTGCGGCACCAATTATTGGACCAGCATAAAGAACTTCATGGTCAGCAATTGGCTGGCCCAGCGCCTGCACTTGCTTAAGATCGTCGGGTTCTACCCTGTGAACGTGCAGCTGACCTGGACCGTGCCAAGGCTGTGTAGAAAAAGCATGACGAGGTGATCTTGATCTTCCTGGCGGCCTCAGACCCGACCTTGCCGGGGTACAGGTGCCAGGATGGGCACAGGCTGGTCCCCACCACATCAGCGCAGGTCCTTCTTCAACTGTTTTGGTGCAAACTTCTCCAAGGATGTGACTTCCGATGCGAGGACGCACAAAGCCTTAGAGTGGCAAACCAGCAAGAGGGAGATGGCGAGGAACAGAGACTTGTACAAGTCGAGGAAGCTGACCGGAAAACACAGCAATGCCATATTCTATGTTCAATACTTTCTCACCTGCGTTATTCAAAGCATTAACTGCCAAACTGTTGCTCATTCACTTCGATTATTTGCACTGCCTGAACATACGACTATCTCATACGCATTTTATATTTGTTTATTTAGATTTTATACTTGCAGGTCACTTTTGAGATTTTGATTTATAATGTACAGTAAAGGGAACTGCTCCACAATTTCATTGTACAAAATAAAGGGCTATTCTATTCTATTCTATTCTATTCTATTCTATTCTATTCTATTCTATTCTATTCTATTCTATAATAAGTTGTGATTGTATATACAGTTTATTAATAATCTATTTATATATTATTTATAGTTGATTCTGCATGTTTTCCTCAAGTATTAAGTTTCTGATGTGAAAATCGAGTGATTTATTATCTGTTGAAAACTTGCAGTAAATAAGAAAATAAGTTGCTATTTTGGGAAAAAACGTATATGTTTAATAATGCTATTGATCCTGAAATATAGGTGATTATCTCTGCATTTGGTGATTTTTGTGCATCTAGTGTCAAATCTGAGAATTTTATAGCCATTTAAGTTTTTTTATACTTAAATAAAAAAAATATTTAATAGGGATTTTATAAGTGAACGACTTTGAATTTTTTGATGCCGCTGCTCATGGAGACTCAGATATGGCTAAGGTAGGTGCCTGTTTTAGGTCGGTAGCAGCTTTGGTTTTGAAAATATTTGAAATTCAAGTTTTTGAAAATAGGCCCCCTACGGATCGGCCCCGTTTCCTGTGTCCTGTCAAGTATTATGAAGTCTATGGATAAACAGAAAGTGTGTAAAAAAGTATTTAAACAAAAGTAGGCCGGTGCATAAATTTGCCAAACCTTGTGCTTTTGTTGATGAGAAAATCATTGATCCTCTAATTTTTTTAACTCAAGATTTGTGTAATAAGATGAATGAAGATGACCTACATACTGTACACAGCTAAAACCAAAAATGAGAAAGGGTATTTTACGATGGGAAGTTGTTATCCTCTTTGGGGGATGGCTACAATAGCTGTTGCAGAAATTTCAGCTGTCAGTTTCCGCTGTTAGGAACAGTAAATGGAAGACCACAGGCATAGTTCAAGTCAAGGCCCGGAATGGCGGACCTAGTAAAATCTTGGAGAAGCAGAGACGAACGATGATGAGAAGAGTCAAATTGAGCCCACAAACAGATCCAAAGATCTACTACATGATCTTGCTGCAGATGGTGTCACGACGGCTAGGTTCATACTGCAGGTCTTAATGCACAATTCTGATTTTTTTTGTCATATTTGTTTTTTTGGCGTGCCCGTTCAAACTGCCTTTGTCCATTGAGCCCATTCAAGTATTACTCATGCGCATTAATTTGCAGTCCGACACACGCTGAGCAAACTGACCCGCATGCGCAGAAGCATCAAACCAAATACAAACCGGATTCGGTTGAAGTTGGGAAATTGTGTAAAATGCAAATAAAACCAAAATACAACGATTTGAAAATCCTTCTCAACCCATATTAAATTGAATACACAACAAAGACAACATATTTAATGTTCAAACTGATAAACTAATTGTTTTTTGCCAAATAACAATTAACTTAGAATTTCATGGCTGCAACACGTCCAGTAGAAGTTGGGAAGGGTGGCAAAAAATACTGAGAAAGCTGAGGAAAGCTCATCAAACACCTATTTGGAACATCCCACATGTGATCAGGCTCATTGGGAACAGGTGGGTACACTTAAAAGGAGCCTCCCCAAGCATGCTCAGTCATTCACAAGCAAGGATGGGGCGAGGTTCACCACTTTGTCCACAACTGCGTGAGAAAATAGTTGAACAGTTTAAGAACAACATTTCTCAAAGCAAAGTTGCAAGGAATTTAGGGATTTCAACATCTACGGTCCATAATATCATCAAAAGAGAATCTGGTGAAATCAATGCACATAAGCCCCACGGCCGGAAACAAAGACTGAATGACTGTGACCTTCGATCCCTCAGACGGCACTGCCTTAAATACCGACATGAGTGTGTAAAGGATATCACAAAATCGGCTCAGGAAAACTTCAAAAAACCACTGTCAGTAAATACAGTTCGTCACTACATCAGTAAGTGCGGGTTAAAACTCTACCATGCAAAGCAAAAGCCGTTTATGAACAACATCCAGAAACGCTGCCGTGTTTTTGGAAACACTGGACGTCGTGTCCTCCGGACCAAAGAGGAAGCGGACCATCCGGACTGTTATCAACGCAATGTTCAAAAGCCAGCATCTGTGATGGTATGGGGGCGCATTAGTTCCCATGGCATGGGTGACTTACATTTCTGTGAAGGCAACATAAATGCTGAAAAGTACATAGCGATTTTGGAGCAAAATATGCTGCCATCCAAGCGATGTATTTTTCATGGACGCCGCTGCTTATTTAATCAAGATAATGCCAAGCCACATTCTGCACGTGTTACAACAGCGTGGCTTCGAAGTAAAAGAGTCCAGGTTCTCCCGTGGCCCGCTTGCAGTCCAGACCTGTCTCCAATTGAAAATGTGTGGCGCATTATGAAGTGTAAAATACGATAGCGAAGACCCCGGACTGTTGAACAACTGAAGCGGTTCATCAAGCAAGAATGGGAAAGAATTCCACATGAGAATTAGTCTTCTCTCTTTCAAAACGTTTATTGAGAGTTATTAAAAGGAAAGGTGATGTAACGGAGTGGTAAACATGCCCTTTCCCAACTTCTACTGCACGTGTTGCAGCCATGAAATTCTAAGTTAATTTTATTTGAAAAATAAAATAAAGTTTATGAGTTTGAGCACTAAATATGTTGTCTTTGTTGTGTATTCCATTGAATATAGGTTGAAAAGGATTTTCAAATCATTGTATTTTGTTTTTATTTACATTTTACACAATTTCCCAACTTCAACCGAATCCGGTCTGTAACTACGCACTGTGTGTGCATGACGCACACACATAAACCTTATGTGTGTGTGTCAGTTTGCCCCGACTCGGCCATGAAAGCAATGCTAAAATATTGCTCACTTGGCGCACAGTAAGAAACCGAACATTATCAGGCTTATCCTTTTCTTCATTGTATTTTTGTATCACTGTGGTTAAGCCCGCCTCCTGCATAGTAAAAGCCAAGTTCGAGCTAGGCGCTAACGCTAATGAACAGCTAAACTGTTGCCGTCTTGCTTGCTTCTCTCGCTTTTTGCTGACTTTATGAATTCCAATTTGGGAGACATGACAGTTTAGACAGCCGCTACATTCTGGAGAAATGTGTCCCAGATCAGATTTAAACCACACCAGCCACCCAGATCGGATTTAAAATGGTCCACTTCTATGCAATTTGTTGCGTTCAGACCGTAAAGTTAATGCCTTGCTTGAGTTGGAAAAACGCGAAAAAAATCGGATTCGTGCATTAAGACCTGCGGATTGAAACCTAGCCTAAGTGTCAACTATTCAGCGTTGTTTGCACAAGGTGATGCTGTATGGGAGAGTAATGTGGCAGAAGCCTTTTCTGCGCACGTGCCACAAACAGAGTTGCTTGAGGTATGCCAAAGCACCTTTGGATAAACCAGCCTCATTTTGGAATAAGGTTCTGTGGACTGATGAAACAAAAATTGAGCTATTGAGGCATGACAAAGGGCAGTACGCATTGAGATGAAGAACACAGCATTCCAAGACAAACACTTGAGAGATGGCTTGAGTGTCGAGGGCGAAATAAAGACAGAAAAAAAACGAGCCGACCTAAGCATAGCCTTAGTTTTTTCATCAACACCATTTTCTTATGCCACTGACAATGACATTCTCCTGTTTCAACAATCTATCCTTTACCACCATATGCCCTGTCTATCTTATTTACTATATCCTCTGGTTGTCTTACATCTCTGACCGTTCTTTCAGGCAATTTACATTGCTATTTTTGTGTTGTGATTGCAAATGCTACTCGTTGACAGCCAATGAACACATATTTTCATTAATAACAAATCTTAATTCTATAATTTATTTACACATCCCCCTTACTAATGTTGTTTTTTTTTTTTTTTTTTTTTTACAACAGAAAAGGTAACAGAGGCAGTCAAATACCATTATAATTCTTTTTAGGTCATTCATTGTCAGACAGAAGCAGCACAGCAAAACGCCACGCTAAAAAATAAGTAAAAAATATAAAAATAGCTTACCTCTGTCCTCTGAAGGACCAGGCCAACCCAACAAAATGTTTACTGCATATGACATGTGAATGGCTTCACCTAGCTGGCGTTAAACGTCCGCGCAAGTTGATCCATTCTTCACATTTTTTCCTCCGAGTTTTTGGTTTCGTGAAATGTATGAAGAAAACTTCCTTCATATGTCGTAATGTCTAGAGTCGTTTTTACAAGTTCCATAACAGCAATGTTTGATCGTTGATGTTGATTGTTTTTGAAAGAAAAGTAGCAGAAATATAATGGTCTGTTTGCGAGGGCGGGTCTATAACATCCCCCTTCCGCTTTACTTCTGCTTTACGATGCGATGTCACGGTCTAAAAATAGCATTCGTGCTGTATGCTATTGCTAGTTACTGTATGGTATTTTGTAAGACTTTATTTGACAGTGGCGTCATAAGACTGTCATAAGACCGTCATAATTATGACATGACACTATCATTGGGCATTACTGAATGCTTATGACAGATGTCATTAAGTGTCATCCGGCAAATTATGTTTCTAACTCCATTTATGTCCAGCTCGGATTTTTTCAAACCATTCAAATGTGAGATATTTTGCCGGATAACACGCAATTAAATCATTCATAAGCATTTATTTATGCTCATGATAGTATCATGTCATGAATATATGACTGTCTAATGAGAGTCTTATGGTGCAACCGTCAAATAAACTGTTACCAAATACCATAACTAGCAATTAATGAAACAACGGGAACAGTAACTAAATAAATAATTAGCATATAACATGAATTTTGATTGTTATTTACATCTGGAGCGCTGCAATGCATGCTAGAAGGCATGTTGGACAACAACAGTGTTAACAGTAGGTGGCAGCAGAGGTTGACTGTCTCCCCCAAGGGAGCAGTGATGGCCAAATTAAGCTTCTTGAGGCAATGAAGCTTTGCAGCCAATTGATTCAAAGCTTCATGGTGGTTCATTTGGTCTTATTGCAGTCGTATGATGCCGCTGTCAAAGAAAGTTAATATTTTTTGGTGTAAATATTCCATAATACAGTGAGGACAGCCGGGGCTTATAAACCAGTATGGCTCATCTATGAACAATTTCTGTTTTCGTGTCACATTATGTGGGTGGCGGTTTATAGTCAGGTGCGCTTTATAGTGTGAAAATTTCGGTACTTTTTGCATGTGTTTGCCTCTGATAGCTATTAACCTTTGTGTTTTCTTGTGGTAGCTTTAAAGCAGATTGTTAATCTGTTGACCACATTAGTCACGTAGCGCATTTAAACCACCCTTATTAGATATTACTACTTTTAAATATTATCTTAAGGCATTTTAGTACATTCTGCCTGTATGCACTGAAACAAAACATGCTAAAAGCACACGGTAGTACTTTGGGTGTCAAATTCGCCTCTTGAAGGACACTTCATTAGTGTAGTCATTTTGGCAGAACACAGGTTTTGTCTACTCTAGTCTCATCCTGTCTTTCCTGTTTATTTGGTTTTTGCTGCTCGTTCTGTGAAATATTGACACTGCTGTCCCGCTAATTAATATTCATCTCGGGTTCAAATTGAAAGGGCCGAACAGATGACGTGTTTATGTCGCTAGAGTCATACTCTGAAAGCACGGCAGCACTGTTCGTTGACGTCACTGCCCACAATGCATTGTAGTGTCAACAACAATGGCAACTTACTAGTTACACTTATTTTACAAATTTTAATAAACGGAAAACATCAAAAGGGGTTTTAATATGAAATTATTAGAACTCATACTAACATTTATATTTTAGGAACTACGAGTCCTTCTATCCGTGGTTCCCTTTAAATGATTGTGTTCAATGTGTATATAATATTATATTCAATCAATTATAGGCCCTTGAATTAAAGCTTATCAAATTAAGACAGACTTAGTAATATCGGTATTCATCGTATTTTTGTCCAAAGAATCAAGATCATAATATCGTCATGAACAAAATTCAGATTGTACTGAGAGCACTACTTTGCTTTGGTCCAACTGCGACAGTCTAACACAGTATTTTTTGTCACTTCTGTTCTGTTTTTTTTTGTTTGTTTTGTTTTTTGTTTTACTTTAAAGACAAAATATTGATTTCTTTTCAATATGTCTATCTTGTTCTTACCTGGCCCAGGACATTCCTTTCTCATCTGTCTCACTCTCTGGGAGATGATCTCCAGCGAAGCTCATCACTTGGAGTCTATAGGAACGCTGATGACCCCAAGCGTTGGTTTTGTTGCTTGCAATGTGGAGGTAGCGAGGAATTTTTGTACCATGCCGGAGAGCTGCTTCCTACAAAGGTGGAACCATTTGTCCGTCAGACATTCATTCATTAATATTCTGTACTGCTTATCCTCACGGGGGCGGGGATGCTGGAGCCTATCCTAGCTGACTATGGGAAGGAGGCCGAGTACACCCTGAACTTGTTGTCAGCCAAGTACAAAGCACAAATAGACAACCATTCACAGTCACATTCACCGCTCGATCATTTGTAATGGACAACCAACCTAGCATGCATGCTTTTGAGACGTTAGTGGAAACCATAGTACCCGGAGAAAACCCACGTAGGTACGGGGGAAACCTGAGATACAGCCCTTGAGCTCAGAACTGTGAAGTTGGATAACAAATTCTAGTGGGTGATATATTGTCTCATATGTTATTGCCGACATATGCAACATTATTTTTGATATTATTTTATTTAAGAATAAACATTAATTGCATTTCAATTGATGGATTGTTAGGATAATTTATTTAGTTATTATTAAAATTATAATACATGTTTTGAAAATCACAATGCATAACATGTCATATAAAAGCTACTGTATCTAAGTGTATAATATAAAATAGGTGAGAAACCTAACATCATGTTTGTTCTCTGCCAATTAGAGCCCCTCAAAAGTGTTGATTTACTCCAAAATGACTTTCATTTTGGCCTTCAAAGTGCATATGTTAGCAAATTTGAAGCCATACTTTTATTGCCAAACAATTTTTCATAATGGTTGTCATTTGAAAACTGTTTTAGTGCAGAATCTGAAATATGTGGGAGCAACTGCAGACATGCTAAACATGGCATGCTTTTATTTTTAAATGTTCACCAGAAGCGCGCATGCAAAGCTGCTAACCACCAACAAAAAAAAAAAACACACACACACACACACACACAAAATACACTCGTCATATTTTCCTCAAGCATGTGGTATTAGTTGTACTGTTTTATTCACATCGTTTCCAGAGTTTTCATGTTGAAAGTGTCACCTTTTAAAATAGAGTATTAGATAAGGCTGCCATAGTTAATAGCAGGCATAAGTGGTTATACAACTATATGCTACATTGTCTTTCGCCAATAACCTCAATCATAGACTTCATAATGTATTGACGGGACACGGGGCGAGGGGCCGATAAACACGGGTCTGCGTTGTTGGCGAGGCCGTCAAAGCTGACCAAGTGGAATCACAGCCAAAGAGCTTTTTTCATTGAAAATTCTTTTGAAGAAATAATGCTTAAATTCCTGAATTCTTTATAGATATGGATGTAAAACAGTCTCGATTGTTGGTTAAAAGCAAAAAAAAAAAAAAAAAAAAAAGTGCAGTTAGCATTTATTTTACGTAAATATGTCGAAGTACAATGCTAGTCTGTTAGTGAATGTACCTAGTGGCCGCTTTATGTAATCAGAGCTTTTTCAGTAAAAACTTTTGTGAATAAATGCTTAAATCCCCAAATTAATTATAGATATGGATGTAAAATAGTCTAATTTCTTGGTTAAAAGCAACAACAACAACAAAACGTTTAGTTAGCATTTATTATACGTGAATATGTCGAAGTACAATGCTAGTCTGTTAGTGAATGTAGCTAGCGGCTGCCTTATGTAAACAGAGCTTTTCCGGTGAAAATTCTTGTGAATAAATGCTTAAATCCCCGAATTCTTTATAGCTATTGATGTAAAACAGTCTCGATTCTTGGTCAAAAGAGAAAAAAACAATGCCATGCAGTTAGCATTTATTTTATGTAAATATTGCAAACTATGATGCCAATGCAGTAGCGGTTAATTTCTCCCATTGATTTTTTTTCACAACATTTCAAATACAGGAAGGAAATGAAGGATAGTGTTCTGCTTATTGTGTAGTAGGACTAACATACAGTTTCAGAGAGTTGTTGCAATGGTTAAGTCAGTTTACATTTGTGCTTTCTTAACAGACTGTACTATATTTGATCCAAATAAATACCAAATATTCTAAAATACTGTAAACACTGTTTTTTATTCTTATCTTTCACATCTTTGATGTGGAAGATATTATAGAAGTTAAAAGGCAATAACGGTAAGAAGATAAAAAGTAGCGATAGTCACTTTGTTGAGTAACTAATTACTCTTGCAATGAGGTAACTGAGTCACTAACTCTTATTTTTTGGGAGAAACAATTTGTAACTGTAACTACTTACTTTTTTAAAGTAAGATTGCCAACACTAATCGTGACAGACTTATGTCAAGCGTTATGCAAATCAATCTGCCACCGTACTGCTTCATCAGACACGATAAAATTAATTTTGTGAGAGTGCTACATTTGGCAAAGTAATGGATTTCTCAAAATGGTTTCTCGGTGTGGGAATAACATTCTTTAATACATATGCAACATTTATCAACAATTTACAAATATATTTGAAGTGTCCATGAAATGTGTAAGGACCATTGTTAATGTCATGGCTTTTTTCTTATATGACTTAAATGACACCAAAACGCATGTTTGTTTCATAGTTCATGCGGTGTTTTATGCTCCTGAATGAAATGGACCGCTTGGATGTGTGTGGAATGGATCGTTTTATATATTCAATTTTTGAATCCCGCGCCATAAAAATGAGTGACTTCTGGCTTCAGTCTTGGGTTTAAGACGAATGCGAATGTGCCGTCACCTGGGTCAGCATCTCACAATACAGCGTAGCGTATAGCGTAGCATATCGCAGATGGACTGCGGATTTAGCTGATTTTGTGGATTAAGTGTAGTAATTCGTTTATTTTTTGCATCACGGCAGCCAAAAAAGCTGCAGAAAATTGTTGCTGCACCAGAGGTTTTTTGGGTTTCAAAAGGTCCCCATTCACCACGGATATTGGCCAAAACAAGGCCTACTACTGTGGGACCATCGGACTTACGAGGAAGAGAGTAAACATCGTATTTTGTATGATGTCAAATACTGGGATCATGGCTCACGTTTTAATACGGAGGTGGCTTGCATTTTGTGGCTGATTGTCCCCTCGGCCGACGACCAGCGACTTGTTTGCACACACCCTTCTATACTCGGCTTCTTGCCCTCTTTGTGTGCCCGGTGTTCTGTCAAATTTTCAACCCCATCAGAAATTGCAACTTTGTGTTAAAAATGGCTGCGAATACAGTGATTACAAAGTAAACACGACAAACTTTCGTTAACTAAAGGACTATATATTTGATCATGGACAGACATGTAGAAGTTCTCCTCAGACACATCCTGCCATGTTAGCTGCACGACAACTGCACGCCGCTTTCTCACTTATTACATTTTCGCCTTGCAAAGCATTATTTTACGCCATATTCGTGTTGACCATGTGGCAGCTACGCGCTCTTCCGATGTCAGCCGGTTTGTCCGGCGGTATTCTTCAGCTGCTTCCCAGGCGAGCTCTCCTCTCCGCAGCAGGGGAACGAGTTGTAACTTGCTTGCCACTGGGCGGGATGCCGATCGGCGAAGACAATCGACAACCCCGCCGCCATGTGACATGATCTGGGCTAGTTTTGAGTAATTTTTTTAGCTTTGAAAAGCGAAAATAAGACTTTGAGACGTCACTCGGTTCGGGTTAGCATGTCGGATAGCTGTCACGCTTCTTGGTTTATTTACATTCTCCAAAACCAGGGCAGGGAAATGACAAAAGCCGGACTAACTACGGTGGCATAAAATATCGTTCGGGAGGTGCTACAGTAAAGGTGAAGTCAACAGTTCTGACCATTATGGAGTAACTTTGCCGTGTCGTACTGAATAAATGCATTTTTATTATTTCATATTCCATTTAGCACAAGACTTATTTGTTATGACCATACCATTTATTAAGAAATTTGGGAAAAATAGTTTGATAAAAAGAATATCCTGTAAAAATATTGGAGAGACCGAAACAATGACATTTTGCAGCTATCTTCGTCGCATTTTCCTCGTTCTGAATAATTCCCCCTCAATGGGCTGAATTCTAAATCAGATGAAACCATGACCCCACCGACGTCATTTTCCTGTTGGGGACGCTAGAGCCCTATAATGGTAGGGTAACTAAACAGCAGATTAAAATACTAATTTCTCGTCATCTGCGCTATGCCAAATTGTTGTATATACTGTAGTCGAATCGTCTCAAAATATGATTCTAATTCACATAATAATGCTATTTAAGACTTTTTTATCCTGTCATACGCACTTTATATGTAATTGAATATTTTATGTAGATAAAGGTTTACCTGTTCTGTCTTAAGTTGTCTCTCCACCAGCTGAGGAACCATAGCAGACCGATCAGGCATCCATGGTAATGTCACATTTACAAACGCCATATCTTTGGTCTGGAACACATTCTTCACTCCTGTAGAAATATATTTAAAATGAGTAAATTTATAATAAACGGCACCTCCCTTTAATGACTGACTGGGAACCTACAGGCAACATAAAAAAAACGGGCTCAGAGGCTTGATGCATATAGTCCTGACAATGTATGTACCAAAATTCAATCTGATCCGTCCACGAATAAAGTAGGAGTAGCAAATTTAATTCTGCAATTACTACTTTTAATCGCTTGTAAGAGAGAGAAAATAAAATCTAGCTAGAATATACCTATCACATTTCACTCTGATTCATCCATTCAACTTTAATCCTTTAAACTTTAAGTAATTCATCTGTAGGACTTTAAAGCAGACAGAGGGGGTTGCGGTATGCAGTGGAGCGATATGTCCATGGTGTTAAACTTTACAGTGTCCACAAGTACAAAAAGAAAAACAAGAACCACAACAACTACAGTGGTACCTCGACAGACAATTTTTTTGACATACAAAGTAAAATTTGACTCCATCTGTCTCGAGATACAACGATTTACAACAGCGTCACAATTTCATTGTTTTCCCGTAAGATGGCAGCACATCGAATTTTCTTGAGAGAAAAATCATCATGGGTCCATAGAAGGTAAGTGCAGGTGGTAGTAGTGGAGAAAAAGGAAGGAAAAAGATGAAATTTACCATTTGAAATGAAGAAATATCACAGAAAAATATGAGTGTGGTACAGTATGCGTGTGAGTGAACTGGCTAGACAATACAGCTCACAACACAGCTCCTCCTCTACCTATGCACCCGCTGTCCCCTCTGACCTCTGTTCGCCAGTAAGTTAAGGTGACATTAAAAATGATTTTATTTCTTATTTATTCATGATTTATTTGTTACATGCAAGGGCGTAGGTTTGGTCTCAACATTAGTAGGGACGATATAACAGCATAACCTGCACGTACACTTTTGCTGGGGACGGGACATTAATAAGACCAAACAGATTGCGTGAAGTGGGGCCAGGGCCACATTTCTTATGAATATGAACCTAAATAATTGATAGGCTAAATTATCAAAGCAAAATAAATCTGTATTTTCTTATACTAATTTTCATGTGTATTGGTTTAAGTGATACAACGTTTGTTTCAAACCTTTGTTTTAAAAAACAACTAAAGAAACAAGTAGGGTTAGTCCCTTAAAAAAAAAAAATACAGGGAGCCATCCAAGAATGAGTCCAATTCTGGGGGACACTGGAGCACCCCTATATACAAGTATTGTAATATAAAAGTGAACCGATATACATCTGAGGCATACAAGACTACCCCAAGATTCGAACCAAAGTACTCTCATGAAATTCCGATGTGTGATTTCACTTCAAAGATTCTTTTTTTTCATGTCAGTTTATGTTCATGTCAGTGTCCCCCTGAAGTGGACCCATTCTTGGAGAGCTCCTCGTTTTGTCATATAAAGAGACTTGCCCTCTGAAGCCACCATGCTGCATTACCGTAATGCACATCATGCAAACAATGATCCAAATGAGGGACGGCTAGCTTAACTTTGTTGTTCCTTGTGGAGGCTGGCCTGACCGCAAGTTTTTCACGTTGGCAAGTTCACAATGTTTAATGTTATGCTAACTCTGATGAAGGTTGGCGTTTCAGTGGCAAATTAGTGGTGTTTCCCCCACTTCCACAACATTGATATCTTTTTACATTGCTTACAGTGGCTGCTGCTGGCCAAAAAAACCTCTGATATTCCTCTCCGCTTCGAAGGGAACGGAGGAGGCGGCATGTTGTCGACATGAATCTGTCGGGGCTGTGTGTCTGTGCGTGTTGTGTGTGTGGAGGGGGGCGTCAAGTCATCCGCCAATCAAATGTACGTTTGTACAAGTGAAAGGGCTAAATGTAAGTCCAAACATAATGAAAATAATTCACTTAGCAATGGTACACTGTAAAATATTAAAAGTTGACTTTACTAAAAAAATATATGCAAACTTGCTGCCTTAAAAAAATTAATTTATGTTGACTTAGATGAATTAGATTTGATTAACTTAATTATTGTGAGTTGGCAGTACTCAAATTAACTTAAAACATTTGGATTATAGTCACTTGTTTTTATTGAGTTGGCAGTACTCAAACTAACTAAAATAACTGGATTACAGTAACTTGTTTATTTTGAGTGTACAGTACTCCCATCATATTCAGGTCAACTTAATTTTCTTGACCTAAAAGAATTCCACAATAGAAATTACATCTGCACATACTAATTTCATTAAAAACACATTATCTAACAGTAATGACCCCCAAAACACAATAAATGGAGAACACTCATTGGATTAATTCAATGGAATTAAAATTTACTTTAAAATGCTCAAAAGTGCATTTAATGAGAGACACAGGCTCCTGGCAGGCTGAACGGTGTTTGGTTAATGCTCAGTATCAATGAACAATCAGTGGATTAATTATAAACCTACTTTTGCAAACATTTTGCACCTCATACAAAGTATAAGTACCTAAAATAACCTTTTGCTACAGAAATTACTGAATAATACCTGAACTGCATCAATGTCCACTCCTATCCTGTAATTTCCAAAGACTAACAGGCGAGATCCTATTATCATAATTTCAGGACATTAACTCAGCATTGAAGACATGGCGTCAAACTAGTTTCCCATTACAACATGAGCTTGAGCTCTGGTAAAGCTAACAGTTCTGATTTCTCCAACAATATTAGTGATCAAAACTGGAACTACAATCAACATTGTGCCATGGTTTAAACTGTGCAGCAGTGATAAAATAAACATAAAAATACAGAACTCCTTTTAAAACACACAACTCAGTTCAAATTCAAATTTCACTTTAACACCTGATACAGTAAACAAGATACTTTGTTTTTTTCACATCACTAAAAGAGTAAATGCAAAACGTGTACTGGAGTTATACACCTGAGAAACCTAAAATCTTACCAAGAATATGTGTCATATTTTTATTCAAATTCTAATTTCATATTAAGCTTTTTCCTCAAAAAAAAAAAAAAAAAGTAATTTCTATTCAAAAATATTTCATTAGTATATATATATTTTTTTTTTTTCAATCAAAGAAAAAGTCATGTCAATCAAAGAAATTTGTTTGAATGCAAAAATAAATTTGTAAGTCAAAAAATATGTTTGAAAACTATTTTTCTTTGATTGAAATTTTTTTTAAAAAATTTCATTCTTTTTTTTTTTTTTTTTTTTGAAACAACTTTTTTGATTGATGTAATTCTGCGTTTGGACCACATTTTGGCTAGGACATTTGTGTCTTTATTATTCAATCCAAAAATAAGTTGCTTCAAACAAAAAATGTATATTTTCAAAATAAAATCACTTCAATTAAAAAAAAACAAAAAAAAACAATTGTAGAAAAAAAGGTTTGAATGTGAAAAAATATTTGAGACAAATGGGTAAAGAAGTCTGCTTCTGAGCAGGGCTCCACAAAGTTGCACAACTGATGGTCAAATGCAGTTTCTCCACTTTTGCCTGCATCTTTTTGAGAGTGCCATGTCGATAGGTGTACTTTGAGTGCATCAAAAGATTTAAATGTGCAGAGGCAGTCCTTATGAAGACATGGGAGTTGGGATGTCCGAGTGTGGTATCCATGTTTTAAGCGGTAATGCTTAAGCAAGTAGGCTCTTTTCAGCAGAAAATGTGCAGTACTTGCAAGTCCACTGCATTAGAGAATACTGCTTTGGTTGACCTGAAAAGACATGATAATTTCAGCATTGAGAACTTGTTAGAAAAAAAAAAAGTTAAATTTTTTCTTAACAGTCACAAATTAAAATGTCCAATTATTTTTAACCACAAATTAAAATCTGCAATAAATTATTTTAATATTCACAAACTAAAATGTTTAACAATGAGTTATTGATTATTTTTGAACATTCAAATTGAGATGTACAATTAATTTCTTAATCCATCTGTAAAAACATCAATGCATGTTTGTTATCCCAACCCATGAAACAAATACAAATATTAAATGATTCATTGATCAGTGTATGAAACATACCTGTAATTGCTGAGACTGAGGTATGTGTGGACTTTTGACCATTTGCTTCAGCCTGATTGGGGGATGGTGAAAAAGAACACAAAATTAAGGCAACAATGTCAAAATATAGGCACATAAATGACCAACCTTAAACACACCAGGTTGTTATGGCGTCGAGTGTGATCTCTGCACTCTTTCTATCTGTATTCCTATATTAGGTTAGACCAAAGTTAAAGTGGTGAAATAACAGGGGGAAATGTGATCTAGTCCTCTGATTTTTGCGATTAATGCATTTTAAAACAATTTCAAATTATCAGTGCAGTTTGATCAAACATGGAGGGGGGGCACTGCACATGAAGAAAAGCAAATGGAAGGGCAGATGACAAACACTCTAAAGCAGGGGTCCCCAAACCTTTTCCTGTGAAGGCCACATGACTTTTCCCTTCTCTGATGAGGGGCCGGGTCAGTTTGTAACAGAAAAAGTGTGACGATTGCAGCAGTGCCTAAATGTAAAAAAATTATTGTTTTTCAGAAAGCCATAATTAAATAACCCTTTCTGAATTCTTCTTGGAACAAAATAAAATAAAAATAATTATAACATAATATAATATCATATAATAATGAATAATAATAACACAATTAATTAAATAGATAATAACCAAATAACCCTGTCTGGGTTCTTCACAGAAAAAAGCCAGGAAATAATAACACTATTGGGGGGGGGTTCAGGGGGCCGGACCAATTGTGGAGGCGGGCCGTATCCGGCCGGCCCGCGGGCCGTAGTTTGGGGACCCCTGCTCCAACGCAAGAACCGATTACGTTGGCGCACATAAGGTCTGACTGTGCATTTAGCTCTTACCTGAGCCGAAATAGACAGGCTGAAGCTGACTTAATTCTAGCACTAACTCTGTAAATAAATCACTTTATCGACATTTCTAACATTTTTACGCGAGAAAGTAGCCGTTTAGATCCACAACGTGCAAATTCGGCGCTACTCAAGCTAGCCGTAGTGATTAAGGCACTTCCTGTTAGTTTCACAAAATAAAAGACCCGCTAACGATAGAATTAGTGTTTTTATTTTTAAAACAGGAAGCGAACCTCCCCTCGGTCTAGCTAACTTAAAACCGCTCGGTAACTGTTTTAAATCGGTTTTAAAAACCTCTCCCATCGCCTAAAAAAAGGTTACGAGCCCCGTCTGTCAAGAATTCAAAACGCCGGCCGGCATAAAATGGGAGTCTACCATAAACTGTAGTCTACATTTGTTTCTGAAAATGATGAGGTTACTGTCACGGTCATATAGCATGCTTGCTAGCGGTGATATTTGATGTAATTGACACTTCTCCTCCCTGGCAGCACACAGGCTACTACACTACAACAAGACAAATCGACGGTTTACAAAAGAGTAAAATATGTACTTACCAAATCAGTGTGCTGAGGACAAGTAAACCCACAATGGCGAAAATAACTGAGAAAGGTGTTGGAAAGAGCGCGAAAGTGGGCAGGGCAGATCTGCGCATGTCTGATAGAACGCCCAAAGGACACTGGGTACAAGAAATTATTTTTTCTAATTTGACTTAACTGGGATATATCAAGTTAAGCAAGTTCTCCAACCCCAAATTACTACTTACTTATTTAAAAGTAGTGTTCACAACAGGTTGATGAAAATTGAGTTTAGTTCACTTATCACATTTAATTAATTTGAATGTTAGCATTTACAGTGTAGGGTCTATTCTATCCTTACATCCTAACATATAGGAAGACAATCTAAATTACCTGTATAACTGAAGTCATTATAAAATGCAAATAAGGTTGCTTAAAATTTGGTGGGGATAATTTGAGCATCCTTAAAACTTGGTAGTGTTATGTCCCTACCATCCCTGTGCAAAAGTGCTTGGTTTCATGTGTCTGATTTAATACATTTGTTAAATTTGACCGAACATGGCTCATCATATCTTCTACCTCCACACCTGTCATATCCTCTGACCTTCATTCACCGGTCTCCGTGAGTTAAGGTACGGTAATAATAAAAGCATTTTTTTTATTTTCGATTTATTTATAATTTGTTTGTTTTGCTATGTGTAATTGTACCTGCAGTATTTAGTACAGTGATCCCTCACCACTTCGCGCTTCAAACTTCATGCCCTCAATCCATCGCTTTTTTTTTTCAATATAAAAAAAATAAAAAAATACAGATGAGCTGTCCTGAGCCGATCGCGTAATCTGACTCCCTCCCTCCCTCTCCCTGCTCTTTGTTCGTCAGGCCGTGCACTGGACTAGCTTTTTAAAGTTAACAATGATGAAAGATGTTTGGGTTTGATCTTGCCACAGATGCTTGAACGCCAAAGCTTCAAAGCGTCGCATGCATCAACCATCGTTTAACTTGTTAAGCAGTTGCTGTGGCAACTCATTGTGTGTAAGTGAGCAGTGGAGTGAGTTGACTCACTTAATGAAGTATTTAATAAAGCCAAGCATTTTTCTAGTACTTCATTATTTTTTTAAAATAATTTGGTGGGACTGTAACATGTTTAAAACTTATCATAATTATTACATTGGAAGTGCTTAACTCATTCACTCCCACCCATTTTCACCGGAACAACCCCCTTCGCTCCCGGCTGTTTTACTGGATTTTGACTGATTTTGCAAGGGCCAAAGAAAAATCTGTTCTATTACTATATAAACATGGAACCCACCAAAAGAAAGATTAGACTCTTTTCTTTCAGCAGGAGAAAAGAGTTAGTTCATATCTTTTTCCATTCTTTAGAAATCAGCATTAGAATATAGCTTAGTTTGAGCAATTTTCCAATTTCTGATGAAAAAAAACTGAGAAATTGAGCTTTTTGTAAAAGCATACATTTCAAACATAACTTTGACGTTAACACAGCTATTTTTTGCTTTTGTGACATCCCAAACATCTGAAAAATGTTTTCCTTCTACAAAATAATATGAACAACAAGACAAATAGAGCTTTTGATTGCAGAGTAACAATTTATTTACACATAACTAAACTACTGAACCAAGGGATGACCGTGTTGTGCGCGTTTCCGGCTGAGTCACGAGAGACAGGAGCGGCCGAACACGGCAAAGTGAACTTTACTCAACGAGCAACACAGACTCAACAACATCATCTGCTACACTGGTGATCCCAATCGTTCGGCTCGGTCGTCCAACGCCTGGTATCCCGGACGTCCTACCAATTGTTCTGCTCGATCGTCCGCTGCCTGGCATCCTGGACGTCCTTCTGGTCGTCCGTTCGGTCGTCTTCCACCGGCCATGCGGCCCGACCGTTCGTTCCGTTAAATCGGGTTGCGCCTGGCGTCTTGTGTGGGTGGATTCTAGCGGGGGAACCTGTGTGGTTACCGCTGCCTGAGTTCACCTGGGAAGCTTGTGTGGGGCATGTTGTGTTCCTGGGGGGAACTGGTTTGGCTGTGCGTGTTTCTGGCTGGGTCGTTCTCCACATTTTTCTCACGTTTCTTGCTTCTTCCGACTTCCGTTTCCTGACATATGACTTCTTACCAAATGCGCTACTGCCCTCCAGTGGCCAGTTTTATTGCTTTAAAATTATTTTTGACCATTGTGCTTTGGAGCGAAGTTGCATCAGAACCTAGAGATGTCTCTTGTGAAAAAAAACGTAAAAGACGTATAAATATGTTTTTGGGACACTGAAACAATTAAAAATAGAACGTGTTTTTACGTATTTTGGAGCAAATGAGTTAAAAAAACATTTATTTCTATATACATTTTTTTAAATTATACTTTGGCAAAAAACATGACTTACATGTATCTCTTTCCAATGCTAAATCTGAATACATACATTGAACACACTTTTTTTTTTTTTTTCACTTACTACGGCGGGTTCCGGTCCCCAATAAATGCGAAAAACGAGGGATCACTGTGTATAAAATATAGAAATGAAACATCGCCCATCCAAAGAGCGCCCTCCAGTGGTGAAAACATATTTCCTACTATGAAATGAAAATAGTCATATTTAAGGTTTTTCGTGGGCTCTCGGTGCCAAATAAAAACTGGGTGAGCGCTTAAAATCCACGCTTTTCAGTAATGTTGACTCAATGTCAAATAGTTTAATTTTCACAGCGCTTTAAAGATGCCACGTGATTGAACAGGCCGCTGTAATCATAGGACTTCTGACTGCAAGCTTGTGTGTGGTCATTGTCAAGTTTGATCGGTATTATGGAGTAACTGTCATAATTGTTGCGATGTCTCATTGGGGAAACTGGTAGCGCCACTGTGCTGGCAAAAATAAAGTGAAATTTAATTTGTAGAATAAAGAGGAAAAATGAAACGACTCTGGTGTAGCCTAAAGAAGCAGGGTACAGTCTTTAATACCCCGGTAAATTTCTGTGTAAGGTGACACGGGTAAATCCCACGTCATTGATTTCACAAATGGAGAGATTTCCCCGGAATAACGCAGGTTGGACACTATCACAGACTTGTCCCGTGTTGCTGACTCGGCGCTCTCCGTGTGGGGAGGGCAGCTGGAGTGATTTTTTAACCCGGACATTATGTCATTTTTGGTCGTCATTGGCATACAAAATAAAGCACACATTTCCAAAAATGGACGATGCTCTTCCTCGGCTCTGCGATTTACCGCTTTTCGACTTACTGCGAAGAAAGAGGAAAGCCATCGAACTGTAACACCTGCTCTCACTCGTACCGCTTCCCGGGAAAGTCCCGGACATTATACTAAGACTCGACTCGGTAAATGTCCGCGTCAGATTGACAGGTGAGAGGCAGAGGGTGTTATTTGCCTGTCAAACTGACAGGTGAGTCACGCCTTCATCCATCAGCTGATAAAGACGCGTCACACCATCAACAGTGTTCGCCGAAACATGTCAGATAATTAAATCACCTACTATTGTCTGGGATAAAAGAAAAGTTTGACTAATCTATAAGTGTAGGCAAAATGAACTCAATACAACAATTAGGAGAAAGTTATGGAGAAAATTGCGTCAAGGAGTTTCGCCTCTTGGAAAAGCTGACGAACAAATAGGCCCGCTACGGAAACGACCTGTTATTCAACATGCGCTGCTGGGACGTGGAAGTAATACTGGCCAGCCTGAATATCAAGAACCCGATCCCAACCAGGAACACCGAGCGGCTTATCAGGAAAGTGCGGATGACTCTGGTCAAAGAAGGGATACGATGCACAACCAGTAAACTCAACAACATTAACACTGAACTACAGCGGCTAATAGAGCAGTTCGAATGCCGTTTTCCCCTGGACAACAACAAGGTAGCAACACTACGTGCACACTTGGACAACTTACACCAGGGGTCCCAAACTACGGCCCGCGGGCCGGAAACAGCCCGCCTCCACATTTGGTCCGGTGTTCTGTCAAAATTTGCTCCTTTATAAAATTTTGCTCCCAAAGCTTTTGTGGCGCTGAAAAAGCCCTCTTTTACATTCAATTGGACTCTCAATGTTATCTAAAGGTGCTAACTAAACTAGATACATCATAAACATACATGTGCAACACAAAACTGGCGTAAATTAATACTTAACGACACGGCGATGTCGTTAACAGTGAGAGCGCAGGGTGCAGTTGCTATGTGCAGCTAACATGGTTGGATGTGTTTGAGAACTTTTGTACATGTCTTTACATGATCAAACTTAAGTAAATATTCCTTTCTTTAAAGAAAGTTTGTAGTGTTTACTTTGGAATCGCTGCATTCGCGGCCATTTTTAACGTTACGTGCATGCGCAAAACCGCAAGGTTGCAATTTTTGATGTGTTGCAAAATTTGTCAGAACAGTGGCCCCCTGAACAATACCAGAGAGCTTTTTTTTTTTTTTCCCCCAATAGTGTTATTTATTTCTTGGCTTTTTTCTGTTAAGAACCCAGAGAGGGTTATTTGGTTATTATCTATTTAATTAGTGTCATTATTATTTTTTATTAGATTATTATTTTTATTTTATTTACTTTTGTCTATATAATTAATAGTGTTATTATTATTATATTATGTTTATTATATGATATATTATATTTAGGGCTGTCAAACGATTAAAAATTTTAATCGAGTTGATCACAGCTTAAAAATTAATTAATCGTAATTAATTGCCCTGCGATTGGCTGCAACCAGTTCAGGGTGTCCCCTGCCTACTGCACGTAGTTAGCTGGGATAGGCTCCAGCACCTCCGCGACCCTCGTGAGGAAAAGCGGCATGGAAAATGAATGAATGAATGAATGAATGAATAATCGCAATTCAAACCATCTATAAAATATGCCATATTTTTCTGTAAATTATTGTTGGGATGGAAAGATAAGACACAAGACGGATATATACATTCAACATACCGTACATAAGTACTGTATTTGTTTATGATAACAATAAATCAACAAGATGGCATTAACATTAACATTCTGTTCAAGCGATCTATGGATAGAAAGACTTTTAGTTCTTAAAAGATAAATGCTAGTACAAGTTACAGAAATTTTATATTAAAACCCCTCTTAATGTTTTCGTTTTAATAAAATTTGTAAAATTTTCAATCAAAAAATAAACTAGCAGCTCACCATTGTTGATGTCAATAATTACACAATTCTCATGGTGCTTAAACCCGTAAAATCAGTCGCACCAAAGCGCCAGCAGAGGGAGACAAAAAACACAAGTAACAAGTGGCCATGACACTGTGCTGTCATTTTAATCTGTTTGAGCGGGGCATGTGCGTTAATTGCGTCAAATATTTTAACGTGATTAATTTAAAAAATTAATTACCGCCCGTTAATGCGTTAATTTTGACACCCCTAATTATATTATATTATATTATATTATATTATATTATATTATATTATATTATATTATATTATATTATATTATATTATATTATATTATATTATATTATATTATGTTATTTACTTTTGTTCCGTGAAGAATCCAGAAAGGGTTATTTGATTGTGGCTTTCTGAAAAACAACAAATTTTTACATTTAGGCACTCCTGCAATCGTCACACTTTTTCTGTTAAAAAACTGACCCCGGCCCCTCATCAGAGAAGGGAAAAGTTATGTGGCCTTCACAGTAAAAAGTTTACACGAACATCAATTCACAACCACCAAAAGCCGCCACATCTGCAAACTGGACAGACTCATCGCACAGAAAATAAGGCAGAACCGGACCACACGGAGATTAACGACAAATGGATTCAAAAACTGCCACAACATAAACTCACACAGGCGGAGAGCAGCATATTGGCAAAAGGACTCAACTACGCCATCACACCCAAAAAGATACCGCACAAGGAATCTATTTTAGCAATGGAGCTAGCATGTGAAAAAATACACATCCCAGGGCAAAAAGCAACATTACGCAATGAAATAGCAGGGATACTAAAAACGGCCAAACCACCACCCAACAATATTACTATAACAGGAAGCAAGAGCAATTACAACACTATCAAAAAATAAAGATATCACAATCCGCCCAGCAGATGAAGGCAGAACAGTAGTAATAATGGAGACGGACACATACAGTGTATCACAAAAGTGAGTACACTCCTCGCATTTCTGCAGATATTTAAGTATATCTTTTCATAGGACAACACTGACAAAATGACACTTTGACACATTGAAAAGTAGTGTGTGTGCAGCTTATTTAATAGAGTTAATTTATTTTCCCCTCAAAATAACTCAAAATATAGCCATTAATATCTGAACCCCTGGCAACAAAAGTGAGTACAACGCATAGAAACTACATACATCCCTGAATGTCCAAACTGACTACTGCTTTGTCATTTGCCCTCCAAAATGTCATGTGACTCGTTACAGGAGTGCTGTCAGCATTGCTGCAGAGATTGAAGAGGTGGGGGGGTCAGCCTGTTAGTGCTCAGACCATACATCAAATTGGTGTGCATGGCTGTCATCCCAGGAGGAAGACGGTACGCAAGAAAGCCCGTCCATCTCATCAGACCATAGGACATGGTTCCAGTAACCCATGTGCTGTTCCAGCGATTGAGTCTGGCGACCGTCCGGCGGATCAAATTCCGAGGGCGGAGCAAGACACAGCAAACAGACAGCTGAGTGGACCAATCAGCGATGGGCAGCCATCTTGACTGTTGTCAATGACTTGTTTCGTGTTTTTGGTCATTTTAAACTGGTTTTAGCGCGGATTTACCATGGATTGGAACATATTCTCGGCTCTCCTGTTCGCCATCTGTGTTGTTGTAGAGACGACTTTCGGTGCGCAAGAGTGACGTTACTCGTTAAGAACACGTCACCCAAATAAACGAATCTGATTGGACGGTTGATTTTGTACCTTGCTCGAGAGGCCGTTAATGGGATGGGTCCTGGACTATTTCTCACAGTGTTTGAAAATACAGGGAGAATAGTATGGCTGTGCCAGGCAACGGATGACAGACCACAGGAAGAAAAACATTTAAAACAGGCATCAAAAAGGTGTCAGTATCCACAGTGGGCGATAGCAAAAGGTGCAGGACAGGTCAAAAACAAGAACACCAAAACAAAAGCGTGTTTGGGAAAGAAAACACCCTGACACCCAAAAGAAAAAACAAAACAAGAACACAGAGATATGGTGAGGTTGCCGTACGTGGGGGGAGTCATGGAACGTATCCAAAGGGTCATGAAAAAATACAACATAAACAGACCGGTCAAACCACACACAGCAGTCTGCCAGATATTGGTCCATCCAAAGGACAAAATCCACCCAGAAAACCAATGTAACTCCATATATGTAATTCCATGCAAATCATGCAATAAATCATATGTTGGGGAGACAGGGAGGAGCTTTATTACAAGAAACAAAAAAGACTGTGAAAATGAGACAACAATGAGACAAACAAGGGCAATAAAAGAACAAGCACAAAAAGAACATCACAAATCAGCCATCACCAATCACTACAAAAGGGAAAACCACATCATGGGCTGGGAAAAGGCCAGAGTCATCCGCACCGAAGAGAACAAACATCAGCGCTGGATCAGGGAGGCCATTGAAATCCGCAGGCGGGGCCCGAGGACCATCAACAGGCACGAGGGGGCGTACATGCTCTCTACGACCTGGACCAGCATTCTGGAGGAGTGAATGGTCAGCAGAGGGCGTGACTTGCCTGTCAATCTGACAGGTGAGTAACGCCTTCATTCATCAGCTGATAAAAGACGCGTCACACCAACACCAGTGACCCTCTAACGAAGGCGGAAGTGTTCGCCGAAACATGTCAGGTACCATATTTTTTGGACTATAAGTCGCACCTGAGTATAAGTCGCACCAGCCAAAAAATGCGCAATGAAAAGGAAAAAAAACACAAGTCGCATTTTTGGGGGGAAATGTATTTGATAGAATCCAGCACCAAGAAGAGACATGTCATCTTGAAAGGCAATTTAAAGTCGTAAGTAAAAATACAATAAAGAACAACTGGCTGAATAGGTGTACGGTATGCTAACATTACATGACGCATAAACAACGAACTGAGAACGTGCATGGTTTGTTAATGTAACAGAGCTATTATGAGTTATTCAGATAACTATAGCATAAAGAACATGCTAAGAAGCTACAATAGTATAATAATGTGTTAAGAATTTAACATATATAAGTCACTCCAGAGTATAAGACTCACCCTCTGCCAATCTACCAAAAAAAAAAAAAAAAAAACTGCGACTTATAGTGCGAAAAATACAGTAATTAAATCACCTACTATTATCGGGGATAAAAGAAAATTTTGACTAATACTTCATAACATTTACGTAAAATAAATGCAAACGGCCCGGTTTTTAGCTCTTTTAACCAAGAATCAAGACTGTTTTATGTTCATATCTATATAGAATTCAGGAATTTAAGCATTTATTCCCAAGAATTTTTAATGGAAAAAGCACTTTGTTTACATATGGCGGCCGCTAATTTGCTTACTGACTAGTATCATAGTTTGTAATATTTACGCAAAATAAATGCTAAGCGCACGTTTTTTTTTTTTTTTTTTTTGCTTTTAACCAAGAATCGAGACTGTTTTACATCCATACCTATAAAAATTCAGGGATTTAAGTATTTATTCACACGAATTTTCAATGGAAAAAGCTCTTTGTCTACATATGGCGGCCACTAATTTCCTTACTGATTAGCCTCATAGTTTGCAACATTTACGTAGAATAACAGATAACTGCCAGTTTGTTTGTTTTTTAACCAAGAATCGAGGCTGTTTTACATCCATATCTATAAAGAATACAGGGATTTAAGCATTATTCACAAGAATTTTCAACAGAAAAAGCTCTTTGTCTGTGATATGGCGGCTGCTAATTTGCTTACTGACTAGCATCATAGTTCGCAATATTTATGTAAAATAACTGCTAACTGTCCGTTTTTTTGCTTTTAACCAAGAATCGAGACTGTTTTACGTCCATATCTATTAAGAATTCCGGGATTTAGGCATTTATTCACAAGAATTTTCAACGGAAAAAGCTCTTTGTCTGTGTTTCCACTCGGTCTGCTTTGATAGGCACCCTATGAATTGGCCCCGCGCCCTGAATCCCATCAATACATTATGAAGTCTGTGCATAAGGGCTACCTGTTTAAATTCCAGTATTTCAACCGTGCTTAGGTATGTGTGAAAGGGTCTTAGGACTATCATCTCATCTACTAGTCTTATCTTATATTTTCCTTTCTGTCCCCCATCACCCCTTCCTGCTCGCTGCTTTCTCCTGATAAACGAAACCCAATGAATAACCACAATGGGAGTATAGGATACTCCCATGTGAGACATTAAAACTGTACAGATCATAAGGACACTCAGATTCCCATTCTGTGTGTCGAAACAGCTGAACATGACAGGTTAAAAAAAAAAAAAGTAACTCGTTCACACCCACCCTGAAAGGTCACCATTACAAAAGTGAACAAAGTATTTCTGTTTTCTCTTTGATTCATTGTTCAGCCTCCTTTTTTCACCATGCAATATAATTATATCAGTATTTTTTTCCCCCTATGGTACTGATACCATTCCGTCAGCACAAAACAGTACTTTAAGGCAACTAATTGTTGCCTCTTCAGGAAAACCTGTTTAGAATATAGTTCAAAAGACCACCCGAGTTTTTTGTTGCTCCACTGAATGTCCTCCCCAATTAATAATAGCTCTCTGGTTCTTATCCATCTTAAATTGTAAACTAATCTCTACAGATGGTATGTATGAGCTGAACACCCCAGTTTACAATACCACAACCAACAACATTTGTTGTATTTATCATATTTCATAGCTTACAGTATTACTGTTTTGTCATTATCCTTTGCTTTTTCGTTGTTACATTTCTTTTACTTCCTCTTATGACATTACATGTCATAGAATCATCATTTTTTTCAAGATGCTTGCTGGTATCAGCAACAGCCGACATAAAGCAGCCTTGGCTTTCTCCAGAGAATTTAGTAAAACTAGGCTTTTTGCCAACATTCCAGTATTCCCAGGCTACAGTCTTCCTCTTTATAACTCTCTTCTTATAGCCCAAAAATGTCAAGATGAGAAATATGACAGTAACCCAGAAAACCATTACTCACTGGCAATGTTGCAAAACTCCTGACCCGAAGGAACCTGCTTTGAGAGGATTATTTTAAATAAACTACTGTAAAGTAAACCTAACTTAATTTCATTTATTCATTTTAACTAGACTTAATTTATTCATCACATTCATTCTGTTTTACTGCAGAAAATGTTTAACGTGGTTAATGTTAAGTGTAAATGGACACAAACATTGCAATCTTACTGATGTACATATACTGTATCACATTTTTAAAAATTTAACAGAATCATACTTCTCCTGTAATTATTATGTCTTTAGCAGGGTACAATTCTTAATTGTAGGGCTGTCCCAAATGACTAATTTTCTCCCGATTAGTCAGCCGACTATTTTTTACGATTTGTCGACTAATCTAACATACATGTATATATATATATATATATATATAACTTTTTTTTTTTAAACTAGCTTACTAATGAAATTTTTGTTGATGCTTATAGATTCACAAAAACATTTTGGAACACTTAAATTCGTCATTAAAGTACAAATACACGTAAATAACAATAATAAATCACAAATAATGAGTTCAAATGCTGATAGAATTAACTAGTGCAAAAGAATGGAATGTAAACAGATTCAAAACACTGACTTCGTCTTTCCAACATGATTCAAAACAATTCTTAAAAAAGAAAAAAAAAAATAGCATTAATATTATTGTATAGTACTATATACGTATAATAGTATAATAGTTATTCATTGCCAATCAGATTTTTTATAAAAGCTGTCATTTTAAAGGTATTCGTAGTGTAGAATCTGAATTCTGAAGTATGTGGGATTAACTCCAGAAATCGTTATTTATATTGCGAACATGACATGCTTTTATTATGAAATGTTCACCGGAAGTACATTCGCTAAACAGCTAACTTACACTCCACAAAAAAAAGCACTTTATGTCATTGCATGTGGTGTCAGTAATAGATTTTTTTTTTCTTTTTTTTCGTTTGCAAATGCTGTTAAACAGCAAGACTGCCAATCTTTTATAGCAGGCTAAAGTAGGTTGTTTTTTTTCCCCATTCACCTCAATGTAGCAATGCTAACGTTTACAGTGTTTAATATAGATGTGTTTTCTTATTTTGTATGTCTGAACTTTAATTCTACAGCGTGTTGATAAGAATTAGAACTGGAGTTTTGTCTACCATCAGCACGCGCACGCGCGATAAAACGCAGCCATGAAAATTACCGCCCTCATTTTTATTTACCGTGCGATAAATGGACTCATTGCATACCGCGACAAGCTTAGTAACTTCAATAAAACGTGTCGTTAATTAGTTAGATGGATTTACTCCTGTCCACTTCGAAAATTACAACTTGGTGACAGCGTAGGTGTTTATTCACAGCCGATGTGCAGCCAAGCTTGGCATTGAAGAGACAGGACACAACAGTGTACCCTCCTTTGTTTATTTAAGATAAGTTAATGTTTTGGACACTCTGGTGTGCTTTTTTGGCTTTGTGCCGTTTTCCCCGCTTGCATATCGAGCGTCCGACATTGTGAACTTTCCACGCATATATTTTTTTTAACCCTTCATTAACCGTCGACGGGATGTTGTGCTCATTGACGGATTTACGTCATCGATGACGTCGACTATGTCAACTCGTCGGGACAGCTCTAATTGTGACCAAAAGATGGTAGCTTTGCATGCTTTGTGTAGTGTAAAGCTACTATCTATAATGTTTTGCTTGTTTTTTCAGTGGCATTTTATTCAGCCCGTATCAACAAGAAGTAATGCGATACCAACAGCAAGAGATCCAATATCAACGGGAACTAACTACAGTGGCCCTGAAGTACAAAACACAAAACAGCAAATTAAATAACAACAGCCAAATTTTTTTTTTAAAACAACGGTAAATCACACAACAAAACAGCAAATTCAAAAACACAACCGCAAACTACATAACAAAAAAAACATAACGACAAATCAGAAAACACAAGGGCAAATTCAAAAACAAAATTACATTAAGGAATCGGAAAAGGAAGGTACCATTCAATAAGAATACTCATCCCTGATGGGACAAATCTATTGTTAAGGGTAGGTACTGATAAAATAAGAAGGTATTCCGCTTGTGGCGTGGTATGTGAAAAAGAGCATTACCAAAGACGCTAAAGTGGCTGCCCCTATAAATGAATATTTTTTTTCAGGACATGCGTATGAAGCACTTCATACGTATGTGCCGAATAAAAATATTTATTTAAAGTGGTACCTCTACATACTGAAGGAGATAGTTCCTTTTCTCGTAGGCACCGTCTAACTGTTTGTATTACTCTAACACACACAATATAAAATAAATAGCACATAGTTTAAGGAAAACAAGCAGAATATAGGGCATAAGAGAAAAACAACGCATTCTTATCACGGAAGCCCAGCACGTGCGTTATACAACTGAGCAAGACTGACGCACCAACGCTCACAATCAGTTCTCCCGGACAGTCCAGAACAAATGGCGGGACGCTCTGTCTCAACACAAGGAACACCGGAGAACGCCCGATATCCAACTGATAAGACTCCAAGAGCCCCTTTGATGCTTAGGTGGCAAAATCCACCACCCTCGTTGCCCTGACAACAGTAACTCCCGGCCCACCCCGCGACAGCCTTCAATCGTCTAATCGTTGTCATTTGTCACTCGGGAGCCTTTTGTTGACTTATGATATGGTCACCCTGGAACGAGTTTGCCTCCTCGCCTGAGTCTGTTTCGCCTTGCCGTTTTGATCGCTTTCGACCTGAATAAGTTGTCAACTTGTTTTGGGTGAACCTTCTTTAAACCTTTCAAAATGGAGTCAGTACAAAGGGTTGACACTAGGGTGAACGTGCGGAGTTTGCCCTTCTGGCCAGATTGTCAAGGTCCCACCTGCCCGGGTAGTTGGAGCCGCTCCACTGTATATGAATGAATACTCTATTGTAGCGTCACTAAGAGTGCTGCTGTCAGTGACACTTTCATATTGGTGCGTTCGATGTGCCAAACCGATCCTCCCGTTTGTTGTATAGTTGTTGATTGCATAACATGGGTGAGTGTGGTGTAAACAAAGTATGTGTAAAAAGTGAACTTGACTCTCGTAAGCATATTCCCACTGTTTATCCTCGCTATTTACAATCGCGGCGTCTGTTCAATCTGCGATGACTGTACTTTTTGAGTGGTACCTACCTTTTCCGGTTCTTTAATGTAATTTTTTTTTTTTTTTTTTTTTTTTTTTGCTGCTGTGTTTTCTGATTTGTCGTTGTGTTTTTAAATAGTTTTTTCAAATGTTATTTGTCGTTAAATTTTGGAATTCGTTTTTTTTTTTTTTTTTTTTTTTTTTTTTTTTTTTGTTATGTGTTTTGCCGTTGTCTTTTGATATGCCGTTGTGTTTTTGAATTGTCCATTTTGTTTTTTGATTTGACATTGTGTTTTTGAATTTGCCTTTTTTTTTTTTTTTTCATTTACCGTAGTTGTTCTGCACTTCCGGCCACCGTAACTAACCCCGAAACGACTGAATATCAACAAGAAATGACTCCAAAAGGCCTGATATCAACAGGAAGTGACCCCAAAATGCCTCAAAATCAACAGGAAGTAACGTGATACCAACAGGAAGTAATCCGATATAACAACCATAACAGCAAAGCAAATAGCATTTTGTAGTTATTCTTATTTTATTTAATTATTTATGTATTACATTTTTAAAACTATTTTTCTTTTCCCTTAACCATAGCATGGTGTTCAGGTCCTGGGACCTGTTGTCAGTAATGAAAATAAAAGGGTCCCAGAGTACTGAAAATCTTACAAAGGTTAATTGTTTCAATTACAATCAATAAAAGGAGTGTTAAAGTGTAAGATTCTCAAACATTTTACAGCCAGTAGCACTTCAAACAATACTTGGCTCAGCAAGTACCAATACAGCATCATTGTCAACATTATAGTCGGGTCATAAAGTGAGGTTCTGTGACCATCCTCTAGCAAGGATGTTTTGATGATTGATTTGACATCTATGGACCATTTAGAAAAGATTTAGCCCCCAGGTCCCTTCCAAAATTTCCAGCATTTTTTTCTAGCGAGGTCCCTCCCCCCAAAATTTTTTCTAGAGAGCCAAATTCAAAATGGCGCCCAGCCACACCTCAAAAAAATAACTTTTGATCTGATTGACCTACAATCATGCATGAAGGCACTTTTTCATACAAGTCAACCATGAGGATTTCAAATCTGACATTGGTTTAATCATTAAAACTAGTTTCGACATTAAAATTAAAGATGCCTGCCTTCTAGTGCAGTGGTACTCAACATTTACAGGCCGTGACCCCTTGTTGTGGGCTACATCGTATCTTCCGGGATATTTTTTTTTCTTCAATTTTTAAATAATATTTCAAGGCAGCCTTTAAATATGTATGTTGGCATAACAATCTAATTTTATGCAATTCACCATTTCGTCAAATGTACAGTTATCGTTTCTGAAACTTACCAAGTCAACAAAACCAGGATAAAAAGAAAATTATACGGGAAAATGCTAATGGTTAGTTATGCTCAAATAGAGAATATTCAGACATTTTTATCAACGATGCAGGATAGCTCATGCACTTTGAGACCTCTCTGTTGAATTACAGAAAATAGATACTTAAGACATGCTGCATGGCACAACAGCTTGATTATGGAAGAAAAGAATATACCAACAGGGACAAATATAGCTGCATGTGTTCTTCAAAGTGGTACTCTGTGTAATGAAGCCACAGATACCATTAGGTCAACTCAAAGATGGGAAAACATAAAACAAAAGTCACTTTTATGGAGTGGCCTTGACAGATTTGGGCAGGTCTATGCAACTGTTGATTGGGATAAAGGTCCAGTGGGAAAATTTGTCCATGAAGCATGTAGGTTAACACTATGTAATGCTAAAAGACTGGAACAAGCCAAAACAAGACAGAGAAAACAAGAATACTAATGATTGCCCATCTCAGTTGTCTTCTATATTAGTTGAATGCCCTACAGCTGCAGATCCAGCTGCCAAACGTCTGCGATCAAGTCTTAGGCAGATACATGATAAAACAAAATGTGTCTGGTGTTGTAGGCCTGAGTCCCCAAAGCACCCAGGCACAAAGTTGAGCCTGATATGCTATCATCATGCATGGGCAGCTTTCAAGAACCATACAGTGGCCCTGGAAGATCAGGCAATACGGAACAGAATCAACTGCCTCGTCGATTCTGCAGCTGATCAGCCCTATGCACTTGAGATCCGATATCATTTCACATGTTGGATGAAACATGTGACAAAATACAAGTAAATGACAGAAAATGACAACCTCCCACATATGCACAATGTCTCTCTATGTGAGGCACAGACTAGGTTCGTAACAAAAATTATTTTTGAGGAACATGAGTTAAGGTCACTGCAGAGCCTCCTCCAAGACTACAGCTCTATAATTTCTCGTTATTGATTTCCAAAATCTGTCATTATATCATTTTACATCAAAGATATTCTGACCTGGGAGTTTGGGAATAAGATTTGTTTCCATTCACGCTCACAGAGAAACCAGAGTGACAGGTCTATGACACGTCTGGAGGTGGGTCATATGTGGAAGCTGCACTAAACTCCATTGGCGTCAGTAATGAGCAGCTGAAGTACAATGTGGCTGAGCGGATCATGGATGATATAAATTCTGTAAAACTCATCCAAAGGCTGTCAAGGGTTGAAGAACTGGAGGATGAGGAAGAGCTCTCACATCTCCTTCTGCAGTTGCTATCTGCTCTACGGGGGAAGAAGGAGATAGATCTGTCTCCATGCACACGTTCCCTCACCTCTCTCATCACACAGTGTGCCACAAAACGACCCACCTCAACGGCCATCAATATCTCCATCACCGGTCATGGTTTGACTCGCGGCAAGAAGCTTTTTGACTGCTACTATCAGTTGGGCATGGGGATCAGCTACCATGACGTGCTTGCGTGATAGCTGGACCTTGCATGATATTGAACAGTGTTCTGTGTGTCCTGATGACATTGCTGAGGGAGAACCAAGTATCACTATCATTGAGAATGATGACTTTCAAAATGACACCTTGACAGGGGGTGTACTGAACAATGATGTTACTGGATGTTCCTGCAGCGGCTAGATATTCTTGCACACATGGAGCAGAAAATCCAGGATGCACATGAGCGCAGAAAAGATGCAAAAACTGTTTCACGGGCTCTGACTGAGAAGGCATCAGCGATGCAGGCAGTTAAACCATATAAGATGATCCAGCGTGGAGAACCTCCCATTCGCCCTAGGCCCACTACCTTCTCATCAAGTACAGAGCCTCAACGCAAGCGGAGCATTATTCATGCACTTGTTCCTGCAAGATATAATAGTGAACGTCTAAATTCAGCTGATCAGACTATCCCCTTCCTACAATGGGTTTCATGCCAGCTTGAATAAAGAGCAGTCAAAAAGCAAGACTTATTTCCATATGTCTTACAATCAACCTCCAAACAAGTCAGTTGTGAATGACGTCATAAAAAAGCTAGCTCACATCATCAACTCGAAACACATGCCCTTTGCCTTTTTAGTGGGACATTATCCAGTGTACGTTCTTGTCACTGTTGAAAGCAGAGAATCGGGACAAGTACGGTGCCATTGTGCCCTTTCCATACACAGTGTGTGATGATGGGTACCATCTACATGCACTACATAGGGAGTGAATTAGGAGATGTACTTGTCGCGGCTGGAGTTATTTCAGAGGGATCCGTTGATTCTGCTCTAAAAGGCAAGCATTATAAGAGGGGGCTTCGTTGCTTGAGGCTGATGTATGAGGCACTTATGAGCCAGCTGGCCAAGGAGAGCCTTATACCCAACCTAGCGCAGGAGACAGGAGAGAATCTTGAAATTCTGAGGAATACAAGTCTCTCCCACGAAGCCCGTGCTGCTGCTCACGTAGCCCTGGAGGATGATGCTGATCTAGATCAACAACCTTTTCTCCCAAGAAGATGTCAGTGACATGGCAAAAACTACCCTCTCCGGGAACCGTCACCTTACCGTGGTGGAGGGGTTTGTCTGTCTCTACGACCCGAGAGCTATGTTGTCTGGAGCCTTGTGCTCTTGGTAGGGCCTCCCATGACAAACTGGTCTCTGGTGAGGGGCCTGACAAAGAACGATTCAGGGCAAGATGGCAGGCCCAAAGGGGGAAGTCCCCCAGCTGGTTATCTGGCAATTTTCACTATACCGAATGTCGGCCATCTTGAAATTTAATGTAAAAACTATTTTTAATGATTTAAATGATGTCAGATTTGGAATCCTCATGGTTGACTTGTATGAAAAAATGCCTTCATGCAAGATTCTTTTTCAATCAGATCAAAAGTTATTTTTTTGAGATGTGGACGGGCGCCATTTTGAATTTGGCTCGCTAGAAAAAAATGGTGGAAATTTTGGAAGGGACCTGGGGGCTAAATCTTTTCTAAATGGTCCATAGATGTCAAATCAATCATCAAAACATCCTTGCCAGAGGATGGCCATAGAACCTCATTTTATGACCCGACTATTAAAGTAGCCATTTGTAGTGCTCGACATCCAGTTGATTTTGACTGGGAATGATTAGGTGTTTAGCTCCATAAATGGCACTGAAATATGACCATTCACTGTCATTCTTCCCAATTCAAATGAATTGAGCCTCTATCATCGTCAATACCATTAATTAGTTAAAATATGTTCAATATATGTCCACCAAAACTAAAAAAAAAAAAAAAAAAGTCATAAGTCACGTCTATTTCTATAATACACATTAAGCATAAATACTGCACTTAGATTTGTGTGCGTATGTGTTGGGGAGGGCGCTAATTAAGCATTGAGTTAAATGGTATTACACTTGAAGTCCTAAATGTTTGAAAATAAATGCTTTAAGACAGGGGTCACCAACCTTTTTTGCACCACGGACCGGTGTTATTTGGGTCTTTTTTTTCACAGACCGGTGTTCTGACAAATTTTGCAACCCATCAAAAATTGCAACGATGCGGTTCTGCGCATGCGCGTAATGTTAAACATAGCCGCAAAATGCACAAATGCAGCGATTCCAAAGTAAACACTACAAACTTTCTAGAAAGAAAGGAATATTAAATTACGTTTGATCATGGAAGGACTTGTAGAAAAGTTCTCCTCAGATTCATCCTGCCATGTAAGCTTCACACAACAGCTGCACACCGCGCTCACCATTAACGACTTCGCCTTGTCGTTAAACATTAATTAAGAAGCCCGCTTCACAAATTTACGATGTTGGAAATTGTAGCAAGGTTTTCAACGCTCTTGTCGCGATGTCAGGATATTCCAGAATGACTTTAATTCAGAACCTCGGTAGAGTTGTTGTCTCAAATGTACGTTTAATAAGGTCGCCGTCATTTGCGATCTCTCTGTTTATTCACAAACGGGTCACGAATCCACTCCTTCGCAGTTCGTGGGTCTTCGAGGTTGTAGGCTCGTCAGGTGCCCTTTTCGCCGTAAAAATATTTCCAAAGATGTCTGTTTTCCTGTTATCTTTGCTCGTGTGGGGGCTAATTATTTCCGGGAACAAATGTGCTGCGCCGCGGCCTAGTAATACGCTATTATCGACAAGCGCACATAGATATATTATATACACAAACAAGATGTACTGCTAGCAGTCCAATCAATGGACTTCTATGACAACATTGTAATCTATCCCGTAGTATTATATCTAGAATAGACAGAGATATTGGTGTGTTAAGCAGGGGCACAGGGTTAATTCGGACAGAATGCAGTCGTTATTAAATTATTTTTTCTTTGCGGCCCTGTCGCAAATGCGCCACGGACCGGTACCGGTCCGCGGCCCGGCAGATGGGGACCCCTGCTTTAAAACATTAAACGTGAAACTTTTGAAGACAACTAAACTGTACTTGAAAAATGTGCTATACTAGATTAAAAGAAAAAAAAATTGGTTTGAACATTCAATGTAGTCAATTTACTGGTGGCAGCCATGCCTCGCTTTAGCTGCTTTTCCACCAAAAGCTGCAGTATCCATCAGGAAGACTACTATTTCACCACCAAACGTTTATCATTTGGGTAAGTGGCCCTACTTACAGGCGGGGATTGTTGTGTCAGTATTAAATCATATTAAGCGTAACATGAACATCCCGGAAAAAAAGCATAATGGAAATCCACGTCCCCCTTTTTTCTGTCTTTTATAGTGGTAAATTATCATTGATAGTTCCAACCCACTCGGACCTCCATGAAGTTGGCCCCCCATCAGATGCAAATTTATTGAAAAATTATGTTATTCGTTTGTGCTAGGTTTGTGCTGAAAATGTTTTTGTTTGTGCTGCTGCCATTTTTGAGATACTAACAATTCTTTTATAGATCAATCTGAGGTCAACCAGCACCCCATTTGATTAAACATGGCTAAAAACGGTGTCAATCGTTTGTGCTACGTTTGTGCTGGTTTATGCTCTAAAAAATTTCATCTGCTATCGTTTTTGAGATATTGAGATATTAATTTTGAGTGATGATGTCATGCGGCCTCCCCATTTATAGCAAAATTGACCTGAAATGGTGCCATTTGTTTATCCTACATTTGTGCTGTACGAATTTTGGTTTGAGCTGTTATCGTTTTATAGATATTGAGATACTAATTTCAAGTGATGAAGTCAATCGCAGCGAGTCCGTCGCGGCTGACGAAGCGTACCAACTCTCTCAATAACATAGGAGTCTTCCAAGCTCAACCTCTGCTGCCACCTGCTGTCAATTCTGTTGTTGCCCAACATACCTCCTAGCATGCATTGCAGCGCTAAAGATGTATATAACAATCCAAATTCATATTCTGTGCTAATTATTTATTCAGTAACTGTTCTAGTTGTTTCATTAATCGTTAGTTATGGTATTTGGTAACACTTTATTTGACAGTGGTGCCAAGACTGTCATAAGACAATCACAGCATCAACGAATGCTTATAAAAGATGTAATTTAGTGTTGTCCGGCAAATTATCTCACTTTGAATGGATGTACAAGAGGTAGACATAAATGGAGTTAATGACATAATTTGTTAGATGACACTTAATGACATCTGTCATAAGCAATCAGTAATGCCCGTGATAGTGTCATGTTATAATTATGACGGTCCTATGACGCCACTGTCAAATAAAGTGTTTCCTATTAACCCAAATGAATCTAAAAATAAACCGCACTGGACTGTAAGCCGCAGGATTAAAAACGGAGGAAAAAAGTAGCAGTTTATAGTCCGAAAATTAATCACCCGGAATTAATATCTCAAGCCCCCAAATTCACTGCAAAATGGACTGATTCATTTTTTTGGGACTTTTTTTACCCTTCATGGGTCATTACCTTATCCTGGTGGTGGGGTTTGTGTGTCCCAATGATCCTAGGAGCTATTTTGTCTGGGGCTTTGTGCCCCTGGCAGGGTCACCCATGGCAAACAGGACCTAGGTGAGGGACCAGACAAAGAATGACTCAAAAGACCTTCTATGACGAGTACGAACATTGACTTATGAATTCCCTCGCCCGGACACGGATCAGCGGGTCCCCTCTCTGGAGCTAGGCCTGGAGGTGGGGCACAATGGCGAGCGCCTGGTGGCCGGGCTTGCACCCATGGGGTCGGGCCGGGCACAGCCCGAAGAGGTAACGTGGGTTCTCCTTTCCATGGGCTCACCACTTGTGGGAGGGGCCAAGAAGGTTGGGTGCATAGAATTTTGGGTGGCAGCCAAAGGAGAGGTCCTTGGTGATTGGATCCCCGGCTGCAGAAGCTGACTTTTGGGACGTGGAATGTCACCTCTCTGGTTGGGAACAAGCCCGAGCTTGTGCCTGAGGTTGAGAAATTCCGACTCGATGTAGTCGGGCTCACCTCCACACACGACTTGGGCTCTGGTACCAGTCCTCTCGAGATGGGTTCCACTATTCCACTCTGGAGTTGCCCATGGTGGGAGGCGACGAGCAGGTGTGGGCATGCTTATTGCTCCCCCGACTCGCCGCCTGTACATTGGGGTTCAACCTGGTGGACGAGAGGGTAGCCTCCCTCCACCTTCGGGTGGGGGGACGGGTCCTAACTGTTGTTTGTGTTTATGCACCAAACCACAGTTCAGAGTACCCTTTCTGGAGTCCTTGGAGGGGGCCCTGGAGAGTGCTCCTTCTGGGGAATTTCTCGTTCTGCTGGGGGACGTCAATGCTCACGTCGGCAATGACAGTGAAACCTGGAGGGGCGTGATTGGAAAGAACGGCCCCCCTGATCAGAACCCGAGCAGTGTTCTATTGTTGGACTTCTGCGCTCGTCGCGGATTGTCGATAATGAACACCATTTTCAAGCATAAGGGTGTTCATATGTGCACTTGGCACCAGGACACCCTAGGCCGTAGTTTGATGATCGATTTTATATTCGTGTCATCGGACTTGAGGCCGCATGTCTTGGACACTCGAGTGAAGAGAGGGGCGGAGCTGTCAACCGATCACCACCCAGTGGTGAGTTGGCTCCGATGGTAGGGGAAGATGTCGGTCTGGCCCGGCAGACCCAAACGTTTTGTGAGGGTTTGCTGGGAACGCCTGGCGGAGTCCCCTGTCCGGAGGAGTTTCAACTCCGATCTCCGGCAGAGCTTCTCCCATGTCCAGGGAGAGGTGGGAGACATTGAGTCCAAATGGACCATGTTTCGCACCTCTATCGCTGAAACGGCCGACCGAAGCTGCGGTCGCAAGGTGGTCGGTGCCTGTCGTGGGGGCAATCCCAGAACCCACTGGTGGACAGCATCGGTGAGGAATGCCATCAAGCTGAAGAAGGAGTCCTATCGCGCCTTTTTGGCCTGCGGGACTCCAGAGGCAGCTGATGGGTATCGGCTGGCAAAGCGGCACGCGGCTCGGGTGGTCACTGAAGCGAAAACCCAGGCATGGGAGGAGTTCGATGAGGCCATGGTGAACGACTTCCGGACAGCTTCAAAGAAATTTTGGTCCACAATCGGGCGTCTCAGGAGAGGAAAGCAGTGCACCACCAACACGGTGTATAGTGTGGATGGGGCGCTGCTGAACTCAACCAGGGATGTTGTGAGTCGGTGGGCCGAATAGTTTGAAGACCTCCTCAATCCCACCAACACGGCTTCCCATGAGGAAGCAGAGCTTGGGGACTCCGAGGCGGGTCATCCTATCTCTGGGGTTGAAGTCAATGGGGTGGTTAAAAAGCTCCTCAGTGGCAAAGCCCCCGGGGGTGGATGAGATCCGCCCGGAGTTTCTAAAGGCTCTGGATGTTGTGCGGTTGTCTTGGTTGACACGCCTCTGTTGCCCCCGTGACCCAACCTCGGATAAGCGGGAGAAAATGGATGGATGGATCTTTTTTTTCTTTTTTTGTTGCGACCACTGAAACTATGGCACGACTGTGATGACCAATGCATTTTACTTTTGTTTCTTTTAGCATTTGGCCAAATATAGTAATACTGCTGTTATTTTCTGAGAATTTGCCCCTGGGAGTGATCTATAACAGTTGTTTCCGAGAGAGCGGGAAACGACAATAACTGCCAAGAAGTCATACATTGTAATATTCCGAGAGAAAAGTCAGAAAATTAATGAGATTTAAGTCATAATATTATGAGAGTTAAATCATACATTGTTAATTTACCAGATTAAAATTGTAATTTGCAAGAGAAAAATCATTATAGTAAGAGATTAAAGTCGTTTTGTTGCTTATCTTTATACCACGTGAATTGCAAGTTGGTATAACGGGCTGTGCAAACACAAAACTGCTTTGGGCGTAATATTAGAGATTGAAGTAATATTGGGAGAAAAAAGTCAAAAAATGGTGATATTAAAGTCGTTATATGACTTATTTTTACCTTACGTGAACCAGAAGTTATCCGAGGTCCACAGACTGCAACTTTTGAACTGGCTCAACAGACTGAAATCTGTTGGCTTTGTGTTTGTATGTCTTGTATTCCTGCCAGGATCTCAACTGTGTTCATCCAAACATTCCCAGGTTTCACACTGAATGAGTAAAAATAAAGATTTAGAGGTTGAAATACTTTTTTGTTTGTTCATTTGATTCCTGTTGATAAAACTTTTATGAAAATGACTTTATATTGTTCATATGAGCAAAGGGCGTCAAACTTATTTTGGTTCACAGGCCACATTTATTGCAATTTGATGTTGGCCGGACCAGTTTATTCCCGGCCAAATAAATGAACTCACTGTCTACTACTAATGGCGCTCGACGTCCAAGTAGCAGAGTGCAGTTGTGCATGCACTTGATAACACAAATCACAAATCCACAGTTTTGTTGCAGCTCAATCATCTTCACTTTCACATCCTCCTCCTCCCTGACTCTGCTCTGAACACCTGTCATTAATCTCCACACCTGCCTACACTCCGCAATCAACTGCCTGCCACTATAAGCGACGGGTCTGCACATACAGTATGGTGAAGTGCTACAGGCCACTCACTTGACCAACTTTGTGATTTATTGAATCTTCCTTTTTCACAGCAACGCCAAGCCATCTCGGCCTCCCAACTCTGTCGAGAGATCTGCGGTGCAACCACTTCTCACCAATTTCATTTTTTTACTTTGCTTAATAAACACGCCCTCAAGCTCCTTCTCATTTCTGACTCCTCATTACTAGGCTTTTGGGTCACATCCTCCAGCCACCAAAACAGGTTGTACAGCACCAGTGTCGAAATAAAATCAAGTGATTTTGTATGTACAGTATGAATGAGCTACAACGTGCCTGTCAGGCAGAACAACATCAGATAGGACCTCCTGGTGGGCCGTTTCTTTAATACGACTGTATTAGTACTGCAACGATTAATATATTTACTCGAGTAATTCGATTAGAAAAAAAGCATCGAATGAAATTATGCTGCTTTGAGGATTCGTTTAATAGCGTACCGCACGGATGCTATTTTTAGACCGTACATCGCCATCTTAACCCGGAAGTGGGTCAACATGGACACGCCCTCAATTACAACTCATGTTATTACTCCTTGTTTTCTGCCGGTAATCTTTCAAAAAAGAACATGCAGAGTAAACACTGCTGCTATGGATATTGTAGAAACGACTCTAGACATTACGACATAGGAAGGATGTTTTCTTCATACGTTTCCCAAAACCAAAAACTCGGAGGAAAAAAAAGTGAAGAATGGATCAGCTTGTTTAACGCCAGCAAGGTGAAGCCATTCACCTTCATATGGAGTAAACATTTTGTTGGGGGCCATGGTCCTACAGAGGACGAAGAGGTAAGCCATTATGATATTTTTACTTATTTTTTAGCGTGGGGTTTTGTTGTGCTGCTTCTGTCTGACAATGAATGACCTAAAAGAAATTAAAATGGTATCTGAATGCCACTGTTGTTACCTTTTCTGTTGAAAAAAAAAACAACTTTAGTAAGGGGAAGTGAAAATAGGTTATAGAATTAAGATTTGTTATCAATGAAAAAAGTAAAAGTGTTCGTTGGCTGTCACTGAGTAGCATTTGCGATCGCTACACAAAAATAGCAATGTAAACTAGAAACTGCAATTTCGGGAGAAATTACACCTTGGTCTTTCCTCTGTGGAGATACAGATCTTAGCCCCACTCAGGTCTATCAATAGAATGGATCATAATGCCAGTCAATGGCACAAAACAAAGTAAAAGCCATTAGAAATGAATGGGAGAAGTGGACGTCCATGGACGTCAATGGCGGCACCCTTCATAATTGTTAATGGAATCGGGGAAGTTTGGGGGACACGTCCTATTGATATCGAGTCATTTTCTGTTGATTTGGGGGGGGGGGGTCCCATTGAAAATGAATGGGAAAAAATTTGGACGTCCATGGACGTCAGTGGTATCAATTTACATAGGCGTCAATGGAATCCAAGTACATAGGCATCAATAGAATGAAAAAACATGATTAAAAGCCATTAGAAATGAATGGGAAATTTGGACGTCCATGGCCGTCAATGGCGGCACCCTTCATAAGCGTCAATGTAATTGGGGAAGTTTGGGGGACACGTCCTATTGATATCTAGTCATTTTCTGTTGATTTGGGGAAAAAAAAAAAAAAAAATTCCCATTGAAAATGAATGGGAAAAATTTTGGACGTCAATTGTATCAACTTACATCAGCGTCAATGGAATCCAAGTACATTGGCATCAATAGAATGAACAAACATGAAGAAATGCCATTGGAAATGAATGGGAAGTTTGGAAGTCCATGGACGTCAATGGCATCATCCTCCATAAGCGGCAATGCAATCGGGGACATTTGGGAGACACGTCCTATTGATATCTAGTCATTTTCTGTTGATTTGGGGGAAAAAAAAAAAAAAATTCCCATTGAAAATGAATGGGAAAAATTTTGGACGTCCATGGACGTCAATGGTATCAACTTACATAAGCGTCAATGGATACAAAGTACATTGGCATCAATAGAATGAACAAACATGAAGAAATGCCATTGGAAATGAATAGGAAGTTTGGACGTCCATGAACGTCAATGGCATCACCCTCCATAAGCGGCAATGCAATCGGGGACATTTGGGGTACACGTCCTTTTGATATCTAGTCATTTTCTGTTGATTTGGGGGGGGGGAATTCCCATTGAAAATGAATGGGAAAAATTTTGGACGTCCATGGACGTCAATGGTATCAACTTACATAAGTGTCAATGGAATCCAAGTACATTGGCATCAATAGAATGAACAAACATGAAGACGTGTCCCCCAAACTTCCCCAGTTCCATTGAAGGGTGCCGCAATTGACTTCCATGGACGTCCAAAATTTTTCCCATTTATTTTCAATGGGGAAAAAACTAAATTTCCCCAAATCAACAGAAAATGACCACATATTAATAGGACGTATACCCCAAACGTCCCCAACTCCATTGACGCTTATGGGGGGTGCTGCCATTGACGTCCATGGACGTCCAAAATTTTTCCCATACATTTTCAATAGGAATTTTTTTCCCCCCAAAATCAAAAGAAAATGACCAGATATCAATAGGACGTGTCCCCCAAACTTCCCCAATTACATTGACGCTTATGAAGGGTGCCGCCATTGACGGCCATGGACGTCCAAATTTCCCATTCATTTCTAATGGCTTTTAATCATGTTTTTTCATTCTATTGATGCCAATGTACTTGGATTCCATTGACGCCTATGTAAGTTGATACCAGTGACGTCCATGGAGGTCCAAATTTTTTCCCATTCATTTTCAATGGGAATTTTTTTTTCTCCCCCAAATCAACAGAAAATGACTCGATATCAATAGGACGTGTCCCCCAAACTTCCCCAATTCCATTAACAATTATGAAGGGTGCCGCCATTGACGTCCATGGACGTCCAATTCTCCCAATCATTTCTAATGGCTTTTACTTTGTTTAGTGCCATTGACTGGCATTATGGTCCATTCTATTGATAGACCTGAGTGGGGCTAAGATCTGTATCTCCACAGAGGAAAGACCAAGGTGTAATTTCTCCCGAAATTGCAGTTTCTAGTTACTCTCTGACGTAAGACAACCAGAGGATGTGATATATAAGAAAGACTGGGCATATGGTGGTAAAGGATAGCTTGTTGAAGCACGAGAACGTCATTGTCAGTGGCGTACGGAAAAAGGTGTGGGTCAGGTAGGCTCTTGTTCAGCCCTCGACACTCAAGCCATCTCTTTAACTGAACATTTTGTATGTTCTTCCACATCTTTACCAGTGAATTTGGCACTAGGGACATCATTTTCGGGCAGAACTGGTAGGTTTAGCTCAGTCAACATCTCGTTCGTACACTATTTGCATGCATTTACTATTAAGGAAAAATGGGAGGTTGACCCGCTTAGCCACAATTGCTAACGTCGTGAATATTAATGAGCAAAAGTGACTAGTTGCTTGCGGTATGCCATTAGAGTGGCGTTGTAATGGTTTGTTTCGAAAGTGTTGCATCTGGTTTTATTGATTTGGGTGGATACACTGCCCTCTAGTGGCAACAGTGAATATGCTGGAACTCGTCTAACAGCAGCATAATCCAGCTGCTCCCTGTTAAGACCAACATAAGGTATGTTTTTGTTTGAGCTAATATTTGTTTATGCATTCGTAATTTAGTTTAAAAGTGAATTTTGAATTTTTTTCGCGGGAATATGTGTTTGAACGATTTGTAAAGAACTTTGTAAAAAAAAAAAAAAAAAAAATTTAAGTTGGCATTTTATAGCATTTAAGCTAGCTGCCTTTTGCTATGCCAATAAGTCAATTGTTCTTTCGTTATACTAACATCCTCTGCTTTTCCCTTCAGGGGTCGCCACAGCAAATCAATTTTCTCCATGATCTAAACTTTCATATAAATATACATACATATCGTTTGAGGCTAAGCTCAGGTATTTTTAAATGCGTTTATTGCTCTTGCGAAATGAAAGTGCAATTCTGCATGGTTTGAAGAAACACTCATGAATTCTATTTTGTGTTTGCATTCAATGCTCTTTTGAAAGTGCAATCTCAGAAAGCCAAAATAAGTATTATTGCAGGCATTAAACACTTGTCTTTTTTTTTACATTTAAAATCTGTTCTGCAAAGCATTAAATGTTTGTCATTCGATGACTTGATTATTCGAACTAACTAATCAATAGATTAATCAATTACTGAAATAATCGATAGCTGCGGCCCTAGACTGTTTGACAACCCTGATATAGGCTTGATTTTAAAATTTTAGAATTTTCAGGTGGTGGTCATTGCAATACGTTTTCCTCCGCTCAAAAGGGATTGGGAACAAAAAAAGGGAACAAACACAGGGGAAACAAGGGACCCTTTTGTTATCACGGCATCCAAGCAAAATAATCTCTTAAATTTGTATTTGGCTCATAAGAGCATGCCCGTTAATAAATTTAGACGGTTAAGTGTACCTGAAATGCGAACAGAACGTAAAAAGCTGGGTCATTTATCCTATTTCGACGACTTCCTTTTAGTTTTCCATATAAGGCAACTTCACACTCACCCAACACGTCCAAATCCACTTTGAAGTTGATGAAGTGCGTGTGGATGTTCCCCAGGACATTTTTTGCCACCTGGTGGCCGTGTTTCAAACTGCCGTCCACCAGATAAGAAGACGAGATGTAACCCGTGGCGTGCACCTTGGCTTCGACAGCTCCACTTTGATAGAAGATGAAATCCCACATGTAATCGTAGTTTCCTATAGCAGTGATTGTTCTGAACACCAAAGCGCTGTTGACCAAGCCCCCGTAACTATTGGAGAAAAAGTCAGCAAAGTGCCTCCGCAGAGGCTGACCAAAGTTGTGTTCGAATATACAAATGCAATTCCTGTATCTGACAGGTAATTTCACGTCGATGTAGCGGTACGTCTCCACGTAAGTGGCTTCGTGGGGGCAATCGGTGCCGCGGACCAGTTCGTGCGCGAAACGGCCGATGCCGATGCTGGAGTCCAAAAACTTGGTGATAATCATCCCGGGCGTCACTGAGCCGTACACTGACATGGCTTCCTGTACACTCAACTCATACGCAATCCTCTCTCCCTTGAAGCGCACGTCGAACACCCGCATCCCAGTGAGAGTACTTAACCCAAAAGAAAAGCTCCAGTCCAAGTAGAGGACGTGGTTCCCGTTGACGCTGAAGCGTTTCCCATCTGTGTAGTACTGCAAAGGGCTCAGCTGCAGAGGCTTGCGCTTGGGCTTCAAAGAGCTATAATCCACCCCCTCATTGTAAATTATTCTTTTCACGGATCCTGCGTCATATTTCTGTTGAAGTTCCGCCACGGTGTCGAAATACTGACCGTTATAATAAAGTTTCTCCACTTGCCATTTGGATTCGTTGACGCTCTCGTGATTGACGAGAATCTCGAAACCCACCGGGTGGATGTACATGCCGCTCATGTCTCTGAAGAAAGACATCCATGTTTTCCTGTCCCCCGATCGCACCCCGCGTGGCATTTGCTCGAAGATGTTTATCTTCTTGCCGGCACCAAAACTTTCGTTCATGAGCTTCTGCAGTTTGGAGAAGACTTCTTGCCGCAGAAACTTTAACAACAAGTCATACTCCCCGACGGTAACCGTGCGCGCGTTAATAGGCAGCTCTGTTTTGTACTTCTTCTTGGTGACATCCTTATGATAAGTAGGCTTCGGTAGAGGGCCTACCACATATTCCTTAATGTAACCCATGGATCCGTGAAAGACAACCACGGTGGCTTCGCGCACTGGCTTGGAACCCATTCCGTCCAAGTAAGACAATACCTCCGCTTTCCTGGGCAGGGAAAGCTCTATTAAGAACAAAAAGTTCTCTGAGGGCTTCGTGAGCTGCCTGGTTGATATATTCAATTCCTTCTGGCTCCGCATGTACTGTTGGACCTGCAAATATTCATCCTGAGTGAGATCCGCAAACACGCGGCTGCGCGCGTCGTGTTTGCCTTTCAGATGATGAGCGGGCTGAGAGGAACATTTAGGTACCCTGTTTGAGTAGATGCCGATCAAAATTATATTCAAAAGAAGAGAGACGAGGACAAACAGAAAAAGGGCCCATTTCACTAAGGAGTTCATCTTTTGTCCTATGTGTGGTTGGAGAAAATGAGAAGTACTGAGGGGCGAGGGAAAGATTTTGTGTTCCCCGAAAGTCTGCTGGCCCCTCCCATTTTGCATGGAACCCTGCCTCTACGAACTGCGGTGACGTGAGCCGCGTTTTCGAAATAAGTGGTCAAGCCAGCTGCACTTTCTTTTTAGTTGTCTTTCTCTTTCAGGTTTTACCGCACAGAGACAGACAACGTATGTGGGTTGCTTAAACTTTAAAAATAAAATCATGACTCTGACGTCAAGTAGAAGTGTAGTCGACGTGCTCGTCTGAGGCCAGGGCACAACAGCCAGTTTAAGCGGGGGGGAGACCAGGGGCGCCACTAGGTTTTAGGATCGGGGGGGCTTAGGCCCCAGGAGTTACACAGGATGTAAATGAACTTAGCGTAATTTATGTATACAGTGGGGAGAACAAGTATTTGATACACTGCCAATGCGAAAACCCATTGGCAGTGTATCAAATACTTGTTCAATACAGAAATCTCAGACATCAAGGAATGGTCGAGATTTTCTTTTTCATATATTTACCCTTTTAAGCGACCCCCCCCCCCCCCCCAACTTTTCTTTGTTTGGATCGATTATCTATCATCTAACATATCGGAGAAAATGCGACAGTAACAAAACAAAAAAATACAATTAAGCGATAGTTATGAGGTAGATATCTGTGACTTTTTTACAGACACCATTTTTTTCATTGTGACGTCATATGTTTAAAAGTTTAAAATATGCAAGTGAATAATTTTTCAAAGTTGTTTTTTTTTAAGGAAATATTAGACATCAATTAATGATTCTAAGTTAAATATGACAGACATTTTGAATAATAAATATAACTAGGCCTGCAAGCAGGACTGAACGGGCCCTCGCAGTTTGGCGTAACTCGGACGCCACGCAAACTCGGACGGCATGCAGGTCGGGGTGGTGGCAGACAGCCCCCCTCTATATCTGCCAGGTTATGACTGTTCAAAATGTGTGGAGAGAAAAATGGTGACAGTCATAATCACTTTTCTTTTGGACCCTTCTGCTTTACCCAAACCTCAATAATTTTCATCAGCCATCTCAACACATGTCTTAAGGCTTCCCTTATGCAGGTTTGATGTTGATTGATTTTTTTCCCCTTAGAGGAGGAGTGTGTCCCGTAAAATAGGGCATTTCCTGTTTCCATTAGGAGGCGCCAGGCACAATTTGTAATATTTCAATCCAGTCCTGTTCAGGCTGGGATACCTCACACACATGCCAGATTTAAAATAGATTGAACGTTGTATGAGGGAGTTATTAGAAATTTTCCGAATTTGATGTTTTGCCGAAAAAATGGACGACTTTGGCACCCCGCCCAGGTCAGGCCCGTGAATGAAAACACACCATTTTGATAACTTAAGATTTCATATGCCTCATGAACAGTCTCGCCAATTTTGAGTAGGTTTCAACTAACTCCCGAGGCGCTAAGGTCTCCAATGTGCACCCTGTAAATCGATAAAAATTTCACATTCAATCCAAAATAACCGATTTCCTGTTGGGTTTGGAATATCCGTGCAAGAGACTTTTTGGAGCAGTTTTGCACAACGTATCGACTGCCCAAATTGCGTCACTCTACGTTGAAAAAACCTAAATGGAGAGGCCTTTTTGAAAATTTCAAGGGGGCTCCACTGAGCCATTTTGTTACATATTTTTGTAACGTTCCAAGATTATCAAAATTTACACAAAGCCGCATGTATGTGCAAAATTTGGTGAGTTTTCGTGCATGTTCAGGCCTCCAAATGTAAACTGTACTATAAATCGATAAAAATTTCACATTCGATCCAAAATACCCGATTTCCTGTTGGATTTGGAAAATGGGTGCAAGAGACTTTTTGGAGCAGTTTTGCATAAGATATGGACTCCCCAAATTTCATTGCTCTACGTTGAAAAAACCCAATAGGAGAGGCCTTTTTAAAAACTTCTTTCTGTCGCCACTAGTTGGCATTGTAGAGTTGATGCAAATGACCCCTACAAGACCCTTCAGGGTATGACTCTCAACAAGCATGGGAAGTTTGGGGCAGATATGTTGTATATCTTCCAAGTTATGACTGTTTTTGGCGAGATACAATATTGACAGTCATTTTCACTTTCCTGTTGGACCCTTCTGCTTCAACCAAACCTCAATATTTTTCATCAGGCACCTGAACACATGTCTTAAGGCTCTCCTGATGCAGGTTTGAGGTCAACTGATTTTTTTCCCCTGGGGGAGGAGCCTGTCTCGTAAAGAAGGGCATTTCCTGTTCCCACTAGGGGGCGCCAGGCCTAATGGGTAATATTTCAATGCAGTCGTGTTCAGGCTGGGAGTTCTCATATACATACTAGATATGAAAAAGATTGAACTTTGTATCACAGAGTTTTTAATCATTTTCTGAATTTGGTGTTTTGCCTAAAAAATGGCCGACTTTGGGACCACGCCCAGGTCAGACCCTTGAACGAAAACTCACCATTTTGAAAACTTAAGATATCATATGTCTCCTGAATAGTCTGACCAATTTTGAAGACGGTCCAACTATTTCCCTCGGCGACAAGGTCTCAAATGTAAATCGATAAAATTTGACATTTGATCCAAAATTTCCGACTTCCAACTTCGTATTTGATACACTGCCAATGGGTTTTCCCATTGGCGGTGTATCAAATACTTGTTCTCCCCACTGTATGTATATATATATATATATATACTTGTTCTCCCCACTGTGTATATATATATATATATATATATATATATATATATATATATATATATATATATATATATATATATATATACTTGTTCTCCCCACTGTATATATATATATATATGGGGGTGCACATAAGTGGTCCGCATGCGCGCATGCGCACTGGAAGTAGACAAACGCGCTGGCCCTCAACGGCTTCCATACGCTTTTGCGTACCGATGGCTGACCACTGTATTTGCGGCGGACACGAGAAAATATCTTCTCGAAATGTCGAAGAGGCAGGCCACACTGAGTAATTACTTCCGTGTTCCCCCACCCCCGTCAAAAGACAGACAGACGACAGAGACGTCACCGGAGCTACCGAAAAAAAGGACTTTTGCTGAAAAGTGGCTACAGGAGGTACCAATGCTAGAAGCATATGATGCTCGTACAGAAATGCGGTACAAAATGTGCCGTGAGAATCCCAATGTCGCCGATAAGAGCAGCGCATTTTATGTAGGGTCAAAGAATTTCAGCCATCCAAACTTTGAAAAACACAAAAAAAACAGCGAGTATGTGGCAATTAGGCAAACTATCGATGTCAGACAGTACCCCACTCGCCCTATGGACAAGCGGCGGAATGGGGCGGAATAAAGGTGATGAACAGCGACATGCACTGACAAATGTGTTTTTGCTCGCATTTTACAAAGCTAAACATGCACGTTCAATGAGGTCTTATGAGGAGGACATCCCACTTTTAAAAAGGCTTGGAGGTAATGTGGGAGCCGCATAATGCCCTTTATTTTGAATTTGTGCTTTTATGTTTAATTCTTTACATTTCACTTCACAGTAATGGCAATTTTGTTGTGTCAGTTGATGTTAATCCAGCATTAATTGTGAATATAATTAATTAAAGTTAATTGGCTCTAAGTAAAACTTGTCATAAATTTATCGCATCAGGCGGGTCATGTTTCAAGCTCAATGAGGACCAAGTCACATCTCCAGGTCCTCCTCTGAGAACCTGGGCAAAAAAAAATATGTGCACCCCTGTGTATATAAATATATATTGATGGTAGATCGGGGCACAGTTGACTTGTCTTTGTTGATTTACAGTTGTCTTCTCTGCTATAATAATAACCAACACTGCCCCGTGTTCAATACAAAACCCTCCTACCACAACAAAACAAGTAGGAACTAATATTCACATAGGAACTAAAGATATACAACATAAAATATACAATATACACTCACCGGCCACTTTATTAGGTACACCTGTCCAACTTCTCGTTAACACTTAATTTCTAATCAGCCAATCACATGGCGGCAACTTAATGCATTTAGGCATCTAGACATGGTTTAAGACAATCTCCTGCAGTTCAAACCGAGCATCAGTATGGGGAAGAAAGGTGATTTGAGTGACTTTGAACGTGGCATGGTTGTTGGTGCCAGAAGGGCTGGTCTACTGCTAATCTCCTGGGATTTTCACGCATAACCATCTCTAGGGTTTACAGAGAATTGTCCGAAAAAGAAAAAATATCCAGTGAGCGGCAGTTCTGTGGGCGGAAATGCCTTGTTGATGCCAGAGGTCAGAGGAGAATGGCCAGACTGGTTCGAGCTGATAGAAAGGCAAAAGTGACTCAAATAACCACCCGTTACAACCAAGGTAGGCAGAAGATCATCTCTGAACGCACAGTACGTAGAACTTTGAGGAAGATGGGCTACAGCAGCAGAGGACCACGCCGGGTGCCACTCCTTTCAGCTAAGAACAGGAAACTGAGGCTACAGTTTGCACAAGCTCATCGAAATTGGACAATATTTGATTGGAAAAACGTTGCCTGGTCTGATGAGTCTCGATTTCTGCTGCGACATTCGGATGGTAGGGTCAGAATTTGGCGTCAACAACATGAAAGCATGGATCCATCCTGCCTTGTATCAGTGGTTCAGGCTGGTGGTGGTGGTGTAATGGTGTGAGGAATATTTTCTTGGCACTCTTTGGGCCCCTTGGTACCAACTGAGCATCGTTGGAATGCCCCAGCCTACCTGAGTATTGTTGCTGACCATGTCCATCCCTTTATGACCACAATGTACCCAACTTCTGATGGCTACTTTCAGCAGGATAATGCGCCATGTCATAAAGCTGGAATCATCTCAGACTGGTTTCTTGAACATGACAATGAGTTTACTGTACTCAAAGGCCTCCACAGTCACCAGATCTCAATTCAATAGAGCATCTTTGGGATGTGGTGGAACGGGAAATTCCCATCATGGATGTGCAGCCGACAAATCTGCACCAATTGTGTGATGCCATCATGTCAATATGGACCAAACTCTCTGAGGAATGCTTCCAGCACTTTGTTTAATCTATGCCACGGAGAATTGAAGCAGTTCTGAAGGCAAAAGGGGGTCCAACCCGTTACTAGCATGGTGTACCTAATAAAGTGGTCGGTGAGTGTAAGTGAATACTACATCACACTTGTAAAATATAAACACATAATATAATATAATATAAAATAAATAATAGCCCATTTAAATAAATTGAAATGAGCTAAAACACCTGTAATTAAATAATACATAATAATACACAGATCCTGCTTACACAATTAAATTTATTAATTTCTGTGTGGCGCTTTAACTTGAGAAAATCCACCAATAAAGCTTTTGAAAACAGTTCATAAGATAAAAAATGATTCATTGAGGCATTTCATTTGTAAAATACATGTTAAAATCTTTGTCATTGGGATTGCTTTTCTCTTTAGCACAGGACTTCTTTTTTCTTCTTTCTTTCAGGAAGAAAGCTGACCAATAACCAGGGTCTGAAAGGCAAGTTGTTGGATTATCTTTAAATACCCGCTACTTTTTGAGCAGAATTCTGGCTTTGTATAGGCTAATGTTCCTGTTGTTGAAAGCACAAAGGTGTGTAATAAACAACTAGCACATTTATATTTTGCATTTTGTTTTCTTACTGTACCAAAAATTAACCGAACCGTTACCTTAAAACCGAGGTACGTACCGAACTGAGATATTTGTGTACACCCCAAATATATACAGTATATATATTGGGATTTTTTAAATTAAAGACTTATCGCATACTTACCTCTTTTTGATCCAAAAACTCCATGTGGCATGTATCACCGAGTGTCGAGACACAGCTGTGAATGGCCACAGCCGGATTTTGGGGGGATTTTATGGGTGAAACATGGTAATATAACAAGGGTCACGATGCAGAAATCGCAGACATCAAGGAGCGGTCGAGATTTTAATTTTCATATATTTACCCTTTTAAACTATTTTTTTGTTTTGTTTTTTTCTTTAATTTTTCTTTGGATGATTGTTTGGACAAAAAAAAATTTCAAAAGAAAAATAAAAACATTTTTCCAATCATAGAAAAGTTTTTGGATGCAAAAAAAATATTTGAGATTCAAAAGGGTTTGCATTTGAACACTTAATTTTTCATTGAAAATGATTTCTTTGGGAATTTACTTTTGGGATTTCAGTGGGAAGCCATAGCAGATTTCTGGCGTCTATGGAACTTCCCAAACTGCGTTGGGAGCCTTGATTTTAACGTTATCATAAAATGCACCGAGGCACTCTCAGTCTCAGTGATGATGTATCGTGTGTGAACTGTCTGTTATTGAAAATTAAAGATCAAAACAACTGTTTTGACACCAAATCTGTGCTTTATTCTTCATATACTTGAAGTGTGACACGTAAAGAAGTCACAGACTCACAGCAAACATATGTACACAATAAATGATGACGTGCACCAACCAAAAATACAAATAAAGTACGACATAAAGTGATAAAAAGTTGCAGTTTTTGGCCGACTGGGTCACTGCTTCGTGTGGCCACTCGATTCCGAACACACACATCTCGGTGGTTCTTCCATTTTTTTTTTTTTTTTTCAATCGCCGACCTTGCCATTTGGCAATCACAATAATGTCTTGACGAGACTTGCTCTCGATGATACTCCCGTCGGCTTGGTCCATTTTTGCGTGTAGAAAATAATGTTTGATTCTATTCTATAATGGCGGTGATTTCGCGCTAAACCGGAAACAACAGTCTGAGCGGACCAATCACAGTCCGTTTCTGCCACGTCATACGCGTCTACGTGACGCGAAGGTTAGAAAATTCGAGAGGCGCGCACCAGGCTACGGCGCAGGGTCGTAACTCGGGTCTTCTTTGACGGCGCAGGTCTGACGCGGAAGTATAACTCGGCCTTAACTCTCTGTCAGGGACGCGGGGCAGGCAGGTGGTGTGTGGACCCAAGTGCAGGGAAAAGGAAGCGAGTCAAAAGGGCGGTGCAAAAGTAATTTAATTAAGGCCGACAGAAAAACAAAGTACAAACCAAAAACTGATGTGATCCCAAAAAACACATTAGCAAACAAAACTCAGGTTACTAACAAAAGGCTGGGTATCAAAAACTTACTGAGGCAGAGAAACACGAGGGCTGTGACTTAGGAACAGGCAACAATGGACACTGGCATAAAGACATTGACATAGACATTGACGATGACGCAACAAGGACTGAAAAGAACCTGGGAGCTTATATACACACGCAGACAAAGGGTAACGAGACAATGAGGAACAGATGGGTGACACAGGTGGACGCAGATTGGAGGATACACAAGGAGCGGTACACCAGGTGAAATCAATGGCAATTACAAGGACACACTAGGAGGGAACCAACACAAAACCTAACACCCTCAGCCAATCACAATAACTTCCATCGCATCTCTCGAGGGGCTGCATTCAGGTAGGCTCGTTTCCCGACAATTCACGTCACCTTCAAAGCATCTGCCGTCCTCAAGATGGAAGCAGAATTATTGCTGGCTGACAGTGGGAGATGGGAACGAGGCTAGCATCAGGTGTAGCAAACACAGAAACGTTACCAAATTTTGGAAAGCATTGTCTAATTGAATGAGCAGGGACAAACAGCTTGGAGTCAGAAGTATGTGCGCTATTTTCGAACCTGAACGCACCCCAAGTCTTGGATGACAAATCAACAGAGCAGAGAGTCGACTCGACACGGCTGGTAGTTTCTTCAATTTATTCAGAGTAAGTAACACACCGCTTTTGACCGTCAGTAACGGTAACGGTGTTGTAACGGCGGAAAAAGTAATTAGTTAGATTACCCCGTTACGGAAAAAATAACGCCGTTACGGAAAAAATAACGCCGTTACGTAACGGCGTTATTTATAACGGCGTTACTCCCAACACTGTTGGTACCCCTGCAATTCTGTCAGATAATGCTCAAATTCTCCCAGAAAATGATTGCAATTACAAATGCTTTGGTAGTAATATCCTTATTTATTTTGCTTGCAATTAAAAAACGCAAAAGAGAATGAAAAAAAATTAAATCACTATCATTTTACACAAAACTCCAAAAATGGGCCGTACAAAAGTATTGGCACTGTTAGCCTAATACTTGGTAACACAACCTTCCCAGGTAAGTTTTGGCAAACTCCAGCCTGGGTTTTTTTATGTCTCTGGGTCAGAAGTGGGGTCTTCCTGGGTCACCTACCATAGAGTCCCTTTTCATTCAGACGCCGACAGATAGTACGGGTTGACACTGATGTACCCTCGGACTGCAGGAAAGCTTGAACTTGTTTGGATGTTATGCGAGGTTCTTTATCCACCATCCGCACAAACTTTCCTTGAAATCTCTCGTCAGTTTTTCTTTTCCATGGGCTTTACAATTATTGATGACACTGCGCACGGTAGACACAGGAACATTCAGGTCTTTGGAGATGGACTTGTAGCCTTGAGATTGCCCATGCTTCCTCACAATTTTGCTTCTCAAGTCCTCAGACCGTTCTTTGGTCTTCTTTCTTTTCTCCATGCTAAATGTGGTACACATAAGGACACAGGACAGAGGTTGAGTCAAATTGAATCCATTTTAACTGGCTGCAAGTGTGATTTAGTTATCACCACTACCTGTTATGTGCCAAAGGTAAATAACAGGTGCTGTTAATTATACAAATTAGAGGAGCATCACATGATTTTTCAAAGGGTGCCAATACTTTTGTCCAGCCCACTTTTGGAGTTTCGTGTAAAATGATAATGATTTAATTTTTTTTTTTTTTTGTCATTCTCTCTTGTGTTTTTTCATTGCAAGCAAAATAAATGAAGATATTACTACCAAAGCATTTGTAATTCAAATCATTTTCTAGGAGAAATTGAGCATTATTCAACAGAATTGTAGGGGTGCCAATACTTTAGGCCAGCACTATAGTTGGGATTTGGTTTGTAAACAAGGAAAGATTAAAATATAGGTTATAGGTTCTGCAATAAAATCAGCTGATAACTTGATAAAAAAAAGGTTAAAGTTGATCAGGACCACAGATTTTCTACATTTCAAAGCCTTTTGAATCTCAGATGCTGTGAGAGGCTTAAAACTAAAAGTTTCACCCTCTAACATGGACAACAAATCAGAGTAATGGACTAATGAGAGTGGTAGTTGGCATATACCCAGCTCTACTTTTTTGATGTAATGGGGTAAATGTAGCGAGTTAGTAACCACCTTTGACTGTTGCATAACAAAAATAAAAACTCTGATTTTGTCTAAGCAACATTCAAAAACCCCAAAGGCAACCATAAAAAGGTCAACAGCCTATGACGTAGCAGTTCCATACTTGTAGTGGTCATTAGCTTGTATTCTACATATTTGGATAAATTGTACATTATATAAATATTGTACATGTATATTTGAGGAAGAGAAGACAAAAACAAGGATTACATTTGATAGGGTGACTGTACTTTGATTTCCAAAAAAGCCTGGCCTCGAGATAATTAAATTTTACTCGAAGTGTGCCTCCTCCGTCCGGATAGAAATTCAGTTTTACAACAAAATTATTTCTGTATAACCAAAGAAACAAATTCAAATTCTCAGAGGTTACTCAACAGGTTTTATTATTCCTAAAAAAATAGAACAATAATAACTTAAAAAAAAAAAAAAAAAAAAAAACGGACTGATGTTCTGATTGAAAAAAAAAAAAAGCCTCTTCTGTATTAGCGAATCATCTTTGAAAAAAATGATAGCTGTCTTTTCAATTCTTACTCTACAAATAAATAAGCTGAAATAATGTTCTAGGTAATACCTATTCTGGGGAAAATCCATGTTAAACAAAAAGCTCTTTTCTCTTTCCAGGTAAATATTGTAAATCAAACCGTAGCCTTACAACAATACTAATTTAACAACAACAACAACGAAAAGCCACTTTAGCCTTTAGTTTTTTGTTTGTTTTTGTTTTAGTACTTTGGAAGACGATAGTACACCGCTCCGACGTCTGTTTTCTCTGTTACTGAGCACAGCAGACCCAACCACTGGACAGGCTCTCTGGGAACATGTCACAGGCAGCACAGTACCGTAGTATTCTTTGCAATGCGTCACTCAATTTCAACACACGCTGATTGGTCCCGTGAAAAATAATGAAAACTGGCCATTCCTGGCCCCCAGGATGTAAAAAGTGGGCGTGTCTGGGCAAAAGAGGACATTTGGTGACCCTAGCATTTGAGACTGTCCAGATGGGAGCAGAGGAATACATGGAATGCATATTATAATCCAAACAGCCATTTGTAAAGATTAAAACAGATGCTGGTATGTTTCGCATGCGGGCCTGTGTCTCATGAAATATAATCTTTGTGTGCAGTGCTTCTTCCAATAGAGCAGCATTGTTTTACTCCAAGCGAACCAGTTGTCTGTACTTTAAAAAGTAGAAACATTTCCTTATGCTTGCATGGAGCATGTGTGCGTGTCTCCACATACAGTGGTAAGAAAAAGTATCTGAGCTTTTTGGAAATTCTCTCATTTCTGCAAAAAATTACCATCAAAAGTGATCTGATCTTGGTCAAAATCACACAGATGTACTGTGAAAACAGTGTCTGCTTTAACTAAAACCACCCAAACATTTATAGGTTTCATATTTTAATGAGGAGGCATGCAAACAATGAAAGAAGGGGACAAATAAGTAAGTGAACCCTCTGCCGAAGGAGACTTAAAGCGCAATTGAAACCAATTTTTACCAAAAAATTTAAGTCAGGTGTGTGCCCAATCACTGATGAGTGGTGTAAAGCTGCCCTGCCCACTATAAAACACACACCTTGTAAGAAATGTATTAATGAGAAGCATTGTCTGATTTGCATCACGGCTCGGTCAAAAGAGCGTGTCTGAAGACCTGCTATCAAGGATGGTTGATTTGTATAAAGCTGGGAAAGGATACAAAACCATCCCAAAAAGTCTGGATGTTCATTAATCGACAGTCAGAGAAGTTGTCTACAAATGGAGAGAGTTTCGCACTGTTGCTTCTCTCCCAAGGAGTGGCCGTCCACCAAAGATGGCGGCAAGAGTTCAGCGCAGACTACTCAGAGAGGTAAAAAAAGAACCCTAGAGTGTCTGCTAAAGACTTACAGAAATCACTATTCGCAAAAAGGCACTTGGACACACCACAGATGTTTTGGCAAAATATTTTGTGGAAGGATGAAACCAGAGTTGAATTGTTTGGGAGTAACACACAATGTGATGTGTGGAGAAAAAATGGAAGAGCTAACCAGCAACTGTGAAGCATGGTGGAGGGAGCATCATGATTTGGGCTGTTTTGCTACCTCAGGGCCTGGACAACTTGCAATCATTAATGGAAGAATGAATTAAAAAGTTTATCAGGATGTTTTGCAGGGAAACCTGAGGCTGTCTGTTGGCAGTTGAAGCTAAAAAGTGGATGGATGCTGCAACAACACAATGATCCAAAACACAGAAGTAAATCAACTTCAGAATGGTTTCATAAGAACAAAATACACGTTCTGGAGTGGCCAAGTCAAAGACCAGACTTGAACCCCATTGAGATGCTGAGACATGACCTAAAGACAGCGGTTCATGCCAGATATCCCAGGAATCTGACTGAACTACAGCAGTTTTGTAGAGTAGAATGGGCCAATATTAGTCCTGATAGATGTGCCAGACATCTGTGATCAGATCAGATGTGCAGCTACTAGAAGCGTCTGGTTGAAGTTATTGCTGCCAAAGCGGGGGGCCACAAAATATTAAATGTAATGGTTCACTTACTTATTTTTCCCCTTTTGTCATTGTTTGCATACTATCCTCCTTAAAATATGAAAACTTATAAATGTTTGGGTAGTTTTAGCGAAAGCAGGCACTGTTTTTTCATCTGTGTGATTTTGACAAAGATCAGATCAAATTTGATGGTGATTTTATGCAGAAATGTGAGAAATTCCAAAAGGTTCAGATACTTTTCATACCACTGTAAATTCAGCATCATAACTCAGCAGTTCATCATCCTTTTGAATGTTTATGCTTGAGGTTTTTTTCAAGTCACATTTCATTACAGGCCTTACAAAGGAAAAGTACATCTGGAACACCCTTCCACACCACCCCACCACACACACACATATAAATACACACACGTATGTAATATATATATATCCCCCCAAACACACACACCACATGCACGCACACACACAAGAAACATGGCAGCACAGCCGCCACTTTAGGGATAGCGCCTGTCGACTACTCGCTTTGCTGACGCTCCACAGGGTTTTGTGTGAATAAACATGTCAGTTATAGTACTCTCTGCACCGCTCATTCATTTCTGTTTGTCCGGAGGCGGGGTGAGTGGAGCACTGAAATATTTAATAGGACTAACCAAAATTCGACCAACAAATGGGCCGCGTGCCGCGTTTTTTTTTTTTTTTTTTTTCGCGTCGCCGGCGAAAAAAATGTGTGTAGGCCCACCGGTAATTGCCCGGAACGCCTGTCCACCTCTGGGCACCTGGCCAGGACACACGTCACGATTCATGTGATGGTGAAAAACCTAAATATTAATAATATTATATTTATATTTATAATATTTTTTAACTTGAAGTGCTGAAAACGTATGCACAGGCTGAGAGAAATTTAGTTCTGAATTGCTGTGCTCAATACTCACTCCGGGCCTGAGTGCAATACAATGAAAACAACAAAAGGGAGACTGTTAATAAAATGTATAAAACATTAGCAGCGTTCGCCAATTCGCTGCTTAATGTATCAGTACGTACAAAACAATATAAGAAGAGCAAAGTTACATGCAGTTAGTTAAGTTAGACATTATTTTAATTACATTAAGAAGACTGTATATTAGTACGGTCTATTCAATCCATTTTCAGAATAAACAATTAGGGTTTTCTTTGCAAGTGTTGTTTAGTTTATTTAACATTTTTAAAAATGTGTCAGTACGCCTATAAAAGTTTTTTTTTTCAGTGCGGCCATTTACCGTGTTTTCTTCGCGAGTGTTGAAATGACGTAACCTGTTTTCGTGACAAGGGTTCGCTACATTTCCTATAAGAATGTAAAGGTTCAAAATCTCTTCGCGGCTTGAGACAGGAAGTACGGGGGACTGCTGAGGCTCCTCTCCATATGATGGGCATCCTGATATGTTTTATTATTATTATTATTATCATCGATACAACTTTATTCACAACAAATAAAAAAATGCAAACATTGGGGGGAACAATTCACATCCATTCAGCAAATTTACAAAAAATATATAATGATTATAAATAAAAGGGTCAGCGTTATTTTCAACACAAGCTGTATTGTTTGCACACTCTCTTGATCCTTATAGCCTTGGGGTTCAAAGAGAAACTTAAATCTTCAAAATATAAAGAAAATATTTTTCCAAAAACGTGAAAATTTGGTCTTTGATTTACATACTTTACACAGTGAATGTGGAATTTTGCCAAAATTAAGATAAGATCTGGAACATATCTTTTTTCTAGTTCTATTTTTTCAATGTTGGATAGGCCAAATAAAACATGTCTAAAAACTATTTTCAATGAGGGCTCAACTTTGGAGTTGATAAAATTGTTCAGGTCCACCCAAAAGAAGTGAGAGTAAGCACATATGCCAAAATAAGTGGGAGACAGTTTCCTCTGCATTTGCACAAAAAGAACATAACGTATCAATATTCATTTTAAATTCTACCATGATTGTTTTTACAGGATAACACCTGTGAAGCATTTTGAGTGTGATTTCTTTAACTTTATATCTTAATAGATATTTTCTAGGCAAAGCCAAGTATGTTTCCATTCAATATTTTCGTATGAATTATTCCAATAAAAAATTGCTGCAGGTTTGGTAACTATCCCCCTTTGACAAAGTCCGCTCAAACAATTGTTTGAATCTTCAGTGCTTAATAATGCACATTTATAACCAATGAACAGGGTCTTTGGATCAAAGCTTGGAATGTCACAATTTCCACCTTTTGGTGACTATTGAAGTAATCTTCGAGAGCCCTCTGGAGCATCCTGTGTAACGGTCACTTCCTTGGTTGGTGTTCATTGCGAAATCCACTACGCGGTAGCGCTGCTTTATTTATAATGAATGGTTTCTTCTTCTGTCTTTTGTGCTGGAGTTCAACTGCGAACGCGTGTGTGCAAACCGCCGAGCTCCCGAGTAACAAGCGGTCCAAGAGGATTTGTTTTCTTTGTTTAATAAAAGTGCACAAGAGGAATCATGCTCCCTTATTTTGTTACCTTTATACACAAATCCTACCGGTCACGCCTTGCATGTGAGAACACCGGAAGCGTAACCCAATGACGTCACCTCCCTGCGGCGTTAAAAGACCCCACTCACATGAAGTCACAACCGCGCCTCCGCGCCATATTGTCCGTCAGCTCGTCATGTTTACGCATTACCGGTACGTAAATTCCTCCTATTTTGGCGTGTTTTTCTGCTCGTTAACATTAATAATCAAAATGGTGAAGGCGTGTGTGGCGGTTGGTTGCAGTAACAGAGAAGATAGACGGAGAGACTTGAAGTTCTACCGTATTCCGAGAGACCCGGAGAGGAGAGCGAGATGGACTGCTGCAATTCGATGAGAAAACTGGGCACCAAACGATCACCACAGATTATGTAGTAGTCATTTTATATCTGGTAAGATGCATTTAATATATATTTAGAGGGTTTTGGGCTGACAACCACAATTAAGATCATTGCGAGGCTAATCGCCGACAGCATACAGTTTCAAATTCAAGATGGTTATTTCTTCCACCATCATTACTTTTTAAATAATATTTAGCTGGTAACAAGTGAAAGAAGCTGGCCTCGTCTACGGATCATCAGTTAAACAGGGGTGTCCAAACTTTTTGCAAAGGGGGCCAGATTTGGTGTGGTAAAAATGTGGGGGGCTACCTTGGCTAATTTACGTAGAACAATATATTTAAACAAATTTTAGCAAGCCCTTCTCTGTGTCACATTTGCTTTATTATTTTTTTTAATTCATAAATTCAGCAATCTTGCCTTTGTGGCGTTCTCTTTCGACGCTCAGGCTCTTGCGAATTACTGCTGCTGTGAAATTAAACTAGCTTCAAGTTGCTTTCATTTCTTGCTGCGTATCTTCCCTGTAATGTTGTCTTACATGTCAGCGTGTCTTGTTTGGTAATTGTGCGTCACATCGAACTCTTTGAAAATAGCGACTGTCTCTTTGCAAATGAGGCAGACACAGTTGTTGCGTATTTTATTGAAGAAATAGTCCAATATCCACCTATCCTTGAAGTGTCGGCCATCGCAGTCAACTTTTTTTTGTTTTTATTGATTGTCGCCATTTTAGAAAATTGGAAGTAAAGGGTCACACGGGGTAATGTTGCTTAGAGTGCTGCTCTTAGTTTTTCAAAGTTTCGTGAGAATAGGCTGAGTTTCTGTGGACAAGATAGTTGTAGATATCAGGGTAGCAGATGTCAGGCAGAGACGGCGAAGACAGCGGGTCGAAAAATATCGATTTAGGCATCAAATATGGATCTGGCGAATGGATCGACCGAAGCTTTTCCACATAACGCCTTTTATGCAACACATTCAATGAGTTTACAGCGTCTGAAAGCACTGGGGCTTCCATGAATTGCTCTATAAATTGCACGATAAATTGAGACCACTGAGAATACGGACACACAATGACGGACAATATGGCGGCACTATACAGCGACACGTCATTGTGTGACGTTGGTGAGTGGGGTCTATAACAACGGCGACCTATCGGTCTTTGTCAGTCACGTGCCCAAACTAGCGGACACGCCCCCAAGCGCCATTTTGAGTGTACCGCGGATGTAAACAAACCAGAACAGGAGTAGCGCCGACGCAACATTACTGCCTCCAACTTCATCGCTGGATATAAAAACCTCCCTCGTTTACGGTATCAGCGCTTACATTTTAAAAACTATAAATCTCTTGAAGCTCACGGACATTTAACGAATGGCTCGGTGCAGGATCTCTTCTCATTTCGACCGCAGGACTGCAAAAGCACAGCCGTCACTCTCGTTGCTCCTCTCAGAAACATGATACAGCTCTTACTTGAACATGGTTGAACTTGAATTGTACCTTGAATATCATCTTAAACATCGCATGACTAAAACAGGTGAAGGAACTGTCATAATGACATGCAAATTCATGTATATTGCACAATATATTATTTCAGTGTTGACATTGCCATGCAAAGATGTGCAATTCTCTCAATGCAGGACTTATCATGTGAAGTGGGACAATTTTACTTTAACACGTTATTTTACAACTAGTGTTATTTTACTTCATATGCACGTTTTATATTTCCTTGTATTGGTATTTTCTGTCTACCATTGTGCTGCTGCTGTGTTTTGATTGAGAATTTTAGTAAAAATTATATATCTAAAAAAGTAAAACTGTCAAACTTCTCGTTAGCAAACATCGTATTTCCTATTCAGTGTTTATCTCCACAAAATTGTTTGAATGTAATTAGTAAAAAAAAAAAAGTACTTTTCATTATCAACACCAACACTAGTTCTTTATGTACCTAAGAGAGGCAAAGAGTCAAGAAGACTTCAAAATTGTCACTCACATACTTTATTAAACAGGTTTAAGTCATCTACAAACGTATAAAAAAAAAACTTTGCTTGTACAAACACTACGAAAAGAAAACTAATTGTACTAAACTACTGTTGGGCACTGGCTTGTCAGGGCACAGCAGACAGTGACAACCTTATCCAACATTGTGGCTTCTTCACCTTCACATGGAAGAATCATGTTTATGGGTATGGTTCCTGTTAAGATCTTATACTTCTGACAAACATTTCCGATGACCCTTTCCACATGGATTCTCAAATGGGCTGTTTTCCTAGTTTCCGCCACATCTTTAGCTGCTAACTGACAGCGGCCTTTTGTAAATGCTGGGAGTTTGACATCTGAACACCACATGCCCACACATTCTTGTATGTCAAAACCTCTGTCTGCCATGACAATGTCCCCAGGTAACAAATTATGAGGAAAGTCACTGTTCTGGTTCATATGTTTGTCACTTGTACGACCTCCCCAGCCTTTTGATAAGAAACAAACGGTTCCCTTGGGTGTAATACATATTAAATACTTCATAGTGTGGTGGTGCTTGTAGCTGGAAAACATTTGGGCACGTGCTTTCAGATTTGATGGGTTTTCTGTGAAAATTTCAAAACAGTCATTAATCACAGTCTGTGTCACATCCTGATTGGTGTTGTGCGTCTCATCCTCTGTGATTAGCTGATCACCTTCTTCTCCAGCTTCATGTGTCCCCTCTTCAGTCTGTAGCTGACCACTTTCTTCTCCAGCATCAGGTGTCCCCTCCTCATTCTGTTGGTGACTGTTTATTTCACCAGGCTCAGATGGTCCCTCCATGGTCTGCAGCTCTTCAATGTTTGCATCCTGCTGGACCCTCATCTCTGGTGCTTGCAGTGTCTCTTTTCGTAGCTGCTCACGCCTACTTCGTCTTGCAGAGCGTGCAGTGTTTGTCGGTGTAACAGATGTGTGTCACAAATGTAGGGATGGTGCCCAGTCTGGGTCAGTCTCCATTTCATAAGCTGGTTCACCTGCAATCACATTAGGTTTTATTAAGAAAGCTAGGTAAGATTGGATATTTCCATGGCATTTCACAATCGTAAACACTTAATCAGACATGCTACCATCCCGTCAGATCTCTCAGATCCCAAAAGGAAATCTCACGCATTGATAAATATTTCTGTGCATTTTTGCTGTTTACCTTTATCTTTCAAATCATTCACTCTAAAATGTTTTTATAAAGGATGACTGAATAAATTAAACACTGATTTATCACGAACAGATTAACCCATTTCCACTGCCCTCCCTCTTTGCGTGTAGTTTACAAGTGAGGCTAGATAGCTAAGATTAGCCAATGAGAAAATAGCGACTTTAGAAAGCAAAAAAACAGCATATTCAGTATCAATACTTAAAAAAAAAACTCCGACTTGCCTTTATGAAAATGCCGAGAGCAAATACGCAGGAAGGCAGATATGGTGTCGAAAGTGATGCCCTTCCGTTTCTTTCACCGCTGCGACCCAGGCCATCCGACGCCGCTTCGTTAGTTCCTCAATCTGCTTTCCATAACCTCTTTTCCAAGATGGAAAACGAAAAAATCTTACTCAACTTTGCAGCCATTTTTGTCGTGTGATTTAGTATGGAAGCCTTTCACACAACACGAATGTCCCATTTTATCAAAGACAATGATGAAAGCAAAGACGATTCTCACTGCTCAGTTGTTTACAATAAGTGAGCACTCAAAATGGCGATTCGACCCACAATGCACTGCGGCTTTTGCAAGTGTTACGTCACCTGACAAAGACCGATTAAAGGGGAACTTTGAAGTAAGGTTGGCCAACCATGTTTTTGAATAATATCAATGGCTAAACAATTATAAGCATATTTTTTTATTATTTTTTTTAACGCAACCCTTCCAGATTCTTTGTTTAACCCATAGCAACGCCCTTGACAACGAAAATGCTTTTCTTCGGCAATCTTCGGAAATCTTCGGAAATTACGTCACACCTAGACATGCGAGGGAAGTCCACCCTAGAACAATATTCCTTGTTGCATTGCTTCTCGGTAAGATGCCACAGCGGTGTGTGGCGATGTTTTGTTCTCGCTCAAACGAAAAGTTGTATGAGTGGCCAAAGGATAGCAGGGCACGTAAATGGACATCTTTCGTTCGCACGAAGCGAATGAATTTCACGCCATCATCGAGTAGTGTTCTCTGCTGCAAACACTTCGAAGATGCCTGCTTCCTTAACCGGTCTGCTTATGATCAAGGATTTGCCAAAAAGTAAGTGTGATTTTTGGATAGATGACTGATGACTTTGTCAAAGCATAGCTGCCTACTGTTGTGGAATTGAACAGTATAAGCTAGCGACGTTAGCCGAAAGTTAACTTGTGGAAATCCCCGATCATAGTTGTTGTTGCGTTCGCTAGGTTAAGCTTGTTTAAATGGTGCGTCATCTACGATCATGTCCGAAAGGGTTAATCCACTGTCAATCGGGAAACGGGTGTGGATGTGCATATAAACGGGTCGGCGTCGCAGTAATTCACGGTCACGTTGCTGTAGGAGACACACACCGCCGGTTAGTTTGTGCACATTTATTTGTATTTGTATTATGTATTTCCACCTTCATGCTTCAAGCATTGCATTGCTTATGGACGGTTCAGCGTTCACGGTGATCGCATGATAGGCTTCTAGTTTGTGTTTTATGAGAGCCGCTGACAGGTGACAGCTGAAAAATAGCGTGTTGGTTTAGCGTAGCCATTGAGTCAATCTCGCAGCGAATCAGCGAGCGCGCAGGTCACGCAGTGAATCATGGGAAATGTTGTCTCGGGACAACACTGAAGTGGTGCTTTGTAATCTGTTCGCTTGTGTGAAAAAACTACATTTCCTCACGCCATTAGACGCCAATTCCTGCCGAGAGCTGTGCCGAGCTGTGTTCTAACTTTTCCATAAGAACTGCTCCATGTGTTAATAAAGAGACAAGGTTGTCAGCGCGTCGTGTGTTCGATACATTTGTAAACAAAAAGCTCATAACAAGACACTATGCACATTCCGTTTAAGAGACGCTGGAGTGGGAGGCAAGGAGGAGATCGGCGAGAAGCAAAACTTCGCGGTCGAATGTGGCGGCAGTCCGCTATTATTTTGTTTTCTTATTGTTGCCACAATAAAGTGGAGAAAGCCATCGAAGACTCATCTCCTTCTTTTCCCCCAACGTTTTTATATTATTATTTTATATGCACGAGAGCTGCCGGATCTGCCAAAATGAACATGAAGTCTGATTATTATTTTTTTTAACAATGTCATCATGTAACATAGTTAAAAAAAGAGTTTTATAAAATCCAGTTAAATTGAGAAATGCGTCATCTTGTGGTGCAACCGCGTAATTGCAGGTGCACTTGCTGCAAGTGGTTGTGGGAATGTATCCACTTCAGTCGTCGTGGATTCGTTCTCAAGGTAACATGTGCTGAAGTCTGTGGGCAAAGTTTTCATGATTTAATTGAGAAATAAGAAAATTCAAGTGGCTGGCTTCGCTTAGTTAGCGTATGTGAGTCTCTAGGTGGTATCAGTGTTCATTGTTTTTATGTGTATATTGCACCGTTTTATCCACTACATGAGCGAAGCCATTCACAAGTATTGACTTGCTAAATGCTAACGCAATGCTATTTTTCTAGATTCTGTTGCCCACGTGACGTTGCCTTTTTCTTTTTCCCCTTGCTGCAAATGCATAGGTAGGTTGCAGAAGTTTGTGAAAACATTATTTTGTATTCAATTTGCAATTGCTTAGTGTAATATGGAAAAAAAAATGTTGCTCTATTTGTTGAAAACTACAGTGTATTTTTGTTTATTATAAAAGAAATGTACCACTATACGATCACAGTATAGGGAATGGGACGTACTACGTCATTGTTTGGACCCGCCTCCATGCTGGCAATATAATTCACTTCCGGGCCGGCAGAGTCAATGCGGATTGTAACGTGTGATAGTGCTAAGCTAACTCTTTCGGTGTTTTAGAAAGAAAATATGGGTGCTTTATTGTTGCGTTACCGGGTGCAACAGCGTCTCCTACGACAAAAAAAGGGGTGAGGAAAAATGGACTCACTTTTCACCGTTTTCCTGCATGGAGGACCAAATATCAGATCACGAAGGTACGACGGATGGCTGGATTGCAGCGGTTCGTCGGAAAAGCATTTCTTATGATCATATTTCTGCTGGAATGAGAGTGTGTTCCTGTCATCTCTACTCTTGTAAGTTGAACGATTTATCCACTTTTGGTTTCAATACGTTTTTGTTTTTTTACACCGTTGTGTAAATCTGCCTCGGTAGCAATGCTCGCCTACTACGACTCACCTACCTGTTGTGTTCCTAGGTAAACCTGCTGACAACACATCCCGATTGGTCACCATCTCTCTTCTTGGATCATTTGACAAAGAAAATTTGTTCAATGGAGTGGTTCCATTTGTCCTGTGTCGGACTCAAACAAGCCCCTGCAGCAGACGCCATCTGGGTCTGCCCTTCTCGTCGATGAACTGCGGGCTTTTAACTTGTGAAAATGCAAGAACTTTAATGCACATATTTATTCTGCCTGGCTATTTAACTATGGCCAGTGACGTTTTTTTTAACCACTTTGACAAAGACACGTTTCATTGTAATGTTGAATTTATATATTCTATTATTATTTTTAATTTATAATATTCTTATTTGCAATAATGTAGACTTTAGACTGTCAATTCAAATAGTGTTGGAAAAGTTGCAATACCTAAAATAGAAATGCAAGAACTGTAAAGTACATATTTATACACGTTTATTTACCTAAGGCCACTGGATGTTTTTTAACTGCTTTGAAAAATACAGGTTTTGTTGTGATCTTGTATTTATATAGTATATAGCTTTTTATTATGTATTATAATATTTGCTGCCCCCTGCCAGAGTGTGGGCCATTTTGTACTAAAATGATTTTAAACTGTCAGTTCAAATACTGTGTTGGAGACTAGTACTTGCAATACTTAAAATGGAAATGCAAGAACTTTAAAGCACATATTTATCCTGTCTGGCAATTTACCCAAGGCCAGTAAATAGTGTTTTAAACTGCTTTGACAAAGACACGTTTATTGTGATCTTGTATTTGTGTATTACTTATAATTATATAATATTTGCTGCCACCGTCAGAGGGTGGGCCTTGTTTGCACTAATTTAAAGATTTTAAAACTGTCAATTCAAATATCGTATTGGAGAAATTGCATTACTTGAAATAAATCTATTGCAACTTATCAGTCCCAGTTCTTGTCTACAACACTGTCCAAAAATTGTCAATGCATATTCCAAATAGAATAACAAAATTAAGTCACCTGACTTTGTAATTATTACACCTGTTTATTATGAAGACCTGAAGTAAACAACAAGCAGTTACAGTTTGTCAAGAAGTTGTTCAAGTCATGTTTTGGTATTCATATTTTATTGACTTTTCATAACAACACTTGGGATTGTGTTTGTAAGAGCAGAGCAAACTGAAGTTTCAGCGTGCACTCTTCGCCTTTCCAACCTCTCATAACGCTCCGATGTGGTGCGCTTGACCTCAGAATAACCCAAGAAGAGATATGGTGACCAATCGGGATGTGTTGTCAGCATTTCATATGCAGGTTTTCCTAGTAACACAACAGGTAGGTGAGGAGGAGTAGGTTAGCATTGCTACCGAGGCAGATTTACACAACAGTAAAGAAAAAAAACAAAAAACGTATTGAAACCAAAACGGATAAATCGTTCAACTTACAAGAGTAGAGATGAGGGGAATACACTCTCATTCCAGCAGAAATATGATCATAAGAAATGCTTTTCCGACGAACCGCTGCAATCCAGCCATCCGTCGTACCTTCGTGATCTGATATTTGGTCCTCCATGCAGGAAAACGGTGAAAAGTGAGTCCATTTTTCCTAACCCCTTTTTTTGTCGTAGGAGACGCTGTTGCACCCGGTAACGCAACAATAAGCACCCGTATTTTCTTTCTAAAACACCGAAAGAGTTAGCTTAGCACTACCACACGTTACAATCCGCATTGACTCTGCCGGCCCGGAAGTGAATTATATTGCCAGCATGGAGGCGGGTCCAAACAATGACGTAGTACGTCCCATTCCCTATTGGAAGTGAGTCGTCGTGGATTCGTTCTCAAGATTCTGTTGCCCACGTGACGTTGCCTTTTTCTTTTTCCCCTTGCTGCAAATGCATAGAAATTGTCAACAATAAAAAAGCTGTCAACACAAGCCACAAAGTCTCCTCGGTTCCTTCGTGAAGGCATCCCAGAAGACAGCGTTACAATCAGATAGACAAAAACATAACATTATGTGCAAATGCCTGCATCTTCAAATCATAAAAATAATAACAGCCTATATCTTACCAATGTTGTAATCTCGCTGGGTCTTGTATCTATTCCATGTCAGGTAGTCTAGGCACACTGTTTGCATTCTGATTAGCGTCTGGCTAATACATGTTAGATCCAACATAAAATTCCAAGCTCCTCTTCTTCCTCCAACTCTTCAAAAACTTGGATCTCCTCCCTTGCGCTCGGTCTATCGCTTATATCGCTGTTTGAATCATTGTTTGAAGGGCTTTGTATGGCGGCCGTATGTATGGAGCTGCCAACGCTGTTCCCGGTGTGACATATCACTTCCGGGTTCGTCCCCTTTCAGGCTCGAACTTCGGAAATGCGATTATTTTGTCAAATATAAAACATATAAATTATTTTTTCATGCTTTATTTGGTGGACAATGTTTAATTACTTTACTTGTGACCCTATTTGGCATGTGAAGAAATTAGTTCACACTACAGCTTTAATTAAACAATTTTTACAAATTTTATAAAAACGAGAACATCAAGAGGGGTTTTAATATCAAAATATAATCACTCATACCAACATTTATATTTTAAGAACTACAAGTTGTAACAATAGGAACTATTGTTTTGTTTTGGATGTTCGCTCGGGACAGATATGCGTGACGAACAGAAAGTCGGCGGTGGACGTGACGTGTTGTCCAGTGAACGGAGAGCGAGTTGGCATGCGGCTGTGATTATCAGAGAGGCTAACGCCAAAAGGAGGCCGCCGAGCGTCATGGACGGATTAAAACCACCGCAAACTCTTTGCTTTGACACCGGTAGTCTTTCAAAGACGTGGAAGACGTGGAGGGAGGAGTTCTTGTTATATACAGACCTAACATGTGATGAAAGGAAGAAAGTGGAACTCTTCCGCCATCTTGTTGGTGAAAGTGGCAGAGAACTTTTGGACAAGCTGATGGGTGAGATCCCCAAAGATAGATGGAAGATAGAGGACATTATTGAAAGATTCGATGACCATTGCAACCCCGGTGTGAATGAAACTGTGGAACGTTATCGATTCTTTACGAGGAACCAAGGCGTCAGTGAAACAATTGACAGCTACTTCACGGAGCTAAAATTGTTGTCAAAAACATGTAACTTTGACACTTTAAGAGACTCTCTCATTCGGGATCGAATTGTATGCGGACACAATAACGCAGCCATGAGAGGGAGATTGCTCCGCGAAAAGAACTTGACCCTCGACACGTGTATACAACTGTGCAGAGCCGCAGAGTGGTCGAGAGAAAATAACATGGCCATCTCGGAATCGATGGAAGAGGACGTTCATGCAGTTCAAGGAGCAGCTTGTCAAACAAACACCACAGCGGAATGCATTTCTTGCGGGAGAAAGCACGAAATGAGCACACAAAAATGCCCTGCATATGGTAAGACATGCAACAAATGTGGCAAAGAAAACATTTTTGCTGTGAAATGTAGAACAAGCCCGTCTAAAAGAAAAGGAAAATACACAATGTTGCACAATACGAGTGCGACGAAAAGGCCTGTCGCGATAAAAAAAAAAAAAAAAAAGTAGACGATGTATTGTCTCCTAAATTATTGCCTAATGCGAATGTCTATTTTTAAAAACCAATTCATCCACTAATGTAATGACTATAGCTCCTAATAAATCACTCATTCAAATGCAACAAATTGTTATTCTTGAATAAAACACAAACTATATGTAAATAATAGGGCTGTCAAACGATTAAGATTTTTAATCAAGTTAGTCACAGCTTAAATATTAATTAATTGTAATTAATTGCAATTCAAACCATCTATAAAATATGCCATATTTTTAGTAAATTATTGTTGGAATGGAAAGAGAAGAGACAAGACAGATATATACATTCAACATAGTGTACATAAGTACTGTATTTGTTTATTATAACAAAACAACACGATGGCATTAACATTATTAACATTCTTTTAAAGCGATCCATGGATAGAAAGACTTGTAGTTCTTAAAAGATAAATGTTAGTTCAAGTTTTAGAAATTTTATAATAAAACCCCTCTTAATGTTTTTGTTTTAATAAAATTTGTAAAATTTTCAAACAAAAAATAAACTAGTTGCTCGCCATTGTTGATGTCAATAATTACACAATGCTCATGGTGCTGAAACCCATAAAATCAGTCGCACCCAAGCGCCACCAGAGGGCGACAAAACACCAAAAAACATAAGTAACAAATGGACATGACACTGTGCTGTCATTTTAATCTGTTTGAGCGGGGCACGTGCGTTAAATGCGTGAAATATTTTAACGTGATTAATTTTTTAAAAATTAATTACCGCCCATTAACGCGATAATTTTGACAGCCCTAATAAATAATGAATATTATACGCTCATATTTTTCTATAATTTGCATCTTCATTTCAATGGTAATGTTTGACCAACTGTACCAACCTTTTTGAAACCTGTGTTGATGTCTCTCACAAGAAAATTTGCCGTGCGTCGTCTGCGGTGCTATCATGTCGTTGTATTTCGAGCATTTCGTCGGATGTAGAAACAAATAGCAGATAGTCAAATTTAAGTCGGATTTCGAAAAGATTCCGTGTCGAAGCGATCGTATGTCCAGGTACCACTGTATTTCTTACTTAAAAATGTAATTACTACGGTGGCCGAGAGGTGTCAGGCGAAATGTCAAGTCCAAACACTTTGCAAAAAGAAAAAAAACGTAACCCCTATTTCAAATGCTTTGCAAAAGAAAAAAGCATGAATGCAAACTGTCACAACACGATCCCCAATTGCAAAAGCACGATTGCAAATTGGCAAAAGCACGATTGCAAATTGGCAAAAGCACGATTGCAAATTGGCAAAAGCACAATTGCAAATTGGCAAAAGCACGGATCCTAATTGCAACAGCGCGAATGCAAATAGCCACAACACGACGGCAAATAGCCACAACACGACAGCAAATTGCAGCAACACAACAGCAAGAAGTCCAAGAGGATACCCGGAAGTAGAGCCTAGTTCGGGCCTAAAAAATCCTGCCCGACACGGCCCGCTGGTATTGAGGCTCGACCCAGCCCGAACCCGATCAAATAACTAGATTTGCAGGCCTGAGCCAGAAAAAAAAGATTTTTTTTTTTTTTTTAATTTGTTGGAGTCAACGCGGGGGGAAAAAACGCAGCAATTTATTTTCGTTTCTTCGAGTTGGCAGAAAAAAACGCAAGTTTTCTTAATGTTGAAATAGTCTACATATTTTTATATCATTATAAAAACATTTACACAACGAAATAACACTGGGAAAGTTTAATATTAAAAAAAAAAGCGGTTTTGCAGACACACAGAGGAGAAGATTCAAAAGGATCACATTTGTGTTGCCTTTGTGTGCATAAATAAGTGTCTTTCGTAATGAATTCACAGTTGTCAGAATAAAAATGCAAGTTTACTCAATATCTAAATAGTCTACATATTTTTATGAGAATTATAAAATCATTTACACAACGAAATAACACTGGGAAAGTTTTTTAATATATTTCTGAGTGTGTGGGATATTCTCACATGGACGCGCCTCTCTGACAAGGAGAGGGAACAGCAGTTAAAAAAAAAAAAAAAAAAAACTACAAATGCTTTGAAATAACATTCTTTATTGTAATGACAACGATACCAAAAATAAATTCTAAAAAAAAAATGCAAATGAAATATAAGCTTTTTAACTGCGGGCTGGCCTTGACTGCAGTCTGCCACTTGCAGCCTCATGTCCTGCTCTTTATTCCTGTGAAATAAGGGAAATAACTAGACCGGCTCGGACTAAAAATGGCGATTTGAACAGCAGGATATTATGGCTTACTTAACAGTGTTTATATTTTTTGGTCGTCGTCATGCAGGAATAAGATTGCATCCACTGGCAGGTTTCAGTGACGTTCTCCGCTGATCTATTGTGCGGCCTGCAGCGCTGAAAACTCTCTCGCAGCTGCTGCTGCTTGCAGGGATGCACAACACTTTTTCTTGCCAACTTGGAAAGTTTTGGGTATATATTTGTTGCATTCGACGAAGCCGACACAGTTTTTTGTTGCATCTTCCACGATCAATTGAGATTCTTTCCACACCTCACTCCTACCGGTGCATTCTTTCTTGCCTCTTCCATTCCCCCGTCTTCAGTTTGTTTTTAACTTCTCGCTGCTCCATATTGAAAAAGAAGTACCACGAGGATGAGGAGTTGTGTAGTGTGTACACGCGCAAGGCGCCAGAACAGGAGAAAATGAAAAAGAGGGCGGTGCCTCGGCCGTGCGCAAGTGCTACAGCGGGAGGACAAGAAGAAAAAGCGGGCGGTGCCACTAGACATGTGCCGGTTACCGGTTTCACGGTTTACCGTGGTGTGAAAACGTCGCAGTTTCAAAACCACTCAAATGTTCCGTCATACCTTAGTACGGTATTCGCTATTTTTCACGTGCCAAAATGCAGCCGAAGTGGCTTGGTGCGGCACCGCTCACCCCTTCCCGTTTGTTGCCGTGAGTGTCACTAAACAGCCAGCAAACCCAAAAACAAATCCTCCAAACACAAGGCGTACTTTTCTTCAATTTATTGAGCTCTCAAATCGTGGTGAAATATACAAATAAATACATTTAAAATGCTGTACAATTGTATTTTTCCACGTGTGATTAGGTTCAACAGGATAGCAGTAGCTCCATTAAAAAGTTCGCCAAAAACAAAACACACATTTTCCTTTAAAATGCAATATACAAACTAACTAAAACTTACAAAGACGAATGTTAGCCTAGGCTAAACTGGGAGAGGAGCTTCTTTTATGTCTCACAGCCGCTGAGTGAGAGAAAAGCTTGAATGCAGGGGGGAAAGAAAAAGAATCGCGTCAAAGATCGCTAATTGAGAGAGGAGGGCTCACTCCTCACTTTTTTTTTTTTTTTTTTTTTTTTTTTTTTTTTTTTAAAACCTGTCCTGTTCAGCTGTTTGACACAGAGAATGGAAGTCTAAGTGCCCGGATTCTGAACAGTTTTAATGTTTCACATTGAGAGTCTGACATACTCCCATTGTGATCATTCAAAATACCTTTTTATTATGACAAAGCAGCGAACAGGAAGGGATTATGGGGGGACAGAAGAAAAGAAATACAAGAGAAGAAAGAAAAGAAACACATACACAAACAACAACAAGAAATACATTGAACATCTAAACTAGTTACTAATATGCTGGTGCTATCGTCAGCGAGATGTATTTCCGGTTTACACCATGTGGGGGCCTATTGGCCAGTGAAAGAGGAGAATGGGGGTGGGGGTGTCTATAAGACTATAAACTAAGTGATTGAAAGGGGTAGAGTGTACACAAATCAGTTCTGTGATCTAGAACCCAGTAATCGTGTGAATCTCTTATGAGTGAAAGCCCATTGGCGACCAACCCTACGCCGCCGCATCGCCAATCCCGGCACCGGAACCCCCAACCCGAGCATGCCCTACCACATCCAGCAGCACGCAAGCCCCACCGGGCGCGCGACAGCCACGCAGACGGGCGGAGAGACCGCGCGGGCACCAACCCAGGGCCACGGCCCACACCCAGCCAGCCCGGGGAGGGAGGGCGGGCGGGGGGATCCATGCGCAGCCCATCCCTCCTCCAACCGCCCAGCAAAGGAGCCACCGTCACCCCCCCCCCGGGACCCAGGGTGGTCCCCCGGGCCACCCGCGCGCCCATCAACCGGCCTTCAGGGATGGCAGGAGGGGACGCATCACCAACCCCACGCCTACACCCACCCCCGCCCGCCCACCCGGACCACGAGCCACAGCCCCCCAACCGGCACGGCACGCCACGGGACCCCCAGCGGCCCACCAAGCCCCAGGCAAGGCAGGGTCCCCCGCCGGTGCAGGCTACACCCCGCTGATACACCGGCGCCCAGCCAGCGACCCGCGACGGAGCGCAGGGCGGACGCCCAGCCAGAGAAGAGAGGGGAAGGCGGAGGCAGGAGAACGCCCAGGGACTGCCATGGGGCGACGCAAGATCGGAGACCCGACCCCCCAACCCACTCCCGCGGCCGGCAGCCGAGGCAGAGGGGAGGCCACACCCCGGGAGCCACGCCATATAGAAAAAGTGTGGGACCCACCTACCACCCTATTACTGTGGCTGCCAGGTTCCCGACTGGCAGCCATCACCCAGCACCGTGATGGGGATGTGAGGGGAGGGTAGTGCAATGTATGCATTAAAATAGGAGAGCTTGGCTTGGGGCAGTGGGACCGCAGCATGGAGTTTCTGTCCAGCCGCCCGTCCCACCGCCCTTTGCCAGAGCTCTCCTGTGGAGTATGATGTGTGTGGTGCATTTAAAAAAGGTGCAGGGATGGCGGGGCCTGTGGTGAGGAGGCAGCCGTGAGGCCCCCCCCCCCCCCCCCCCAGCAGGTCCCAACCATCCCACAACCTTGGTGTGTGGTGCATTAAAAACAGGGGGTAGTCGGGCTGGGACTGTAAAGCCCCGTCCCAACTCTCCCCGGAGAAATGTATGAGCATGTAAGTGCCAGGGTGAAAAATATTTACAGTGCCGAAGTGAGAAGTGCGTGAGTTAAGAGGCAGGCTCCCGCGGGCGTGGCCCCGTCCACCAGAACCACCGGCCCCAGGGCGGAAGAAGTGTCAGGGCCCCGATCAATCCCCGCCCCAGAACACCCACGGCGCCTCCGCGACCGCCCACCCCCCTCCCACCCACCGAGCACCCACCCCGCACCCCGAGCAGGCGCCACACCAAGCGCCGGCGACCAGGGGGCGTCCACCCCACCGGCAAGGGACAACAAGCCTCACCCTAGGCCCCGCGGGCCCCGAGAGGCCCCGCTAACGACCCCGCCGGCCGGGGGGCAGCCGCGGCCGCCGCGGCCCAGGGAGGCAGACAGGGCCGGAAACAGACCAAGGGGAGAGAAGCGCACCCCCCACAACCCACCCCCGGGCCAAGAGGGGCGCGCGGTATGGCACCAGAGGGCACCTCCCCGGCACCCAGTACAGGGAGACGCGGCTCCGGCCGGGCGGACCTGGGAGGGAACCATGGCTGCCGCATACACCCCCCGGCCCCCACCCCAACCCCAACCCCACCCCGAATAGATGAAACCTTTCCTCAACAATATTTTCATTTTAACTAATTTATAAAACTAACTTATACATTTTTAATTCACTTATTTAGGGCTGTCCCAAACGACTAATTTTCTCCCGATTAGTCAGCCGACTATTTTTACGATTAGTCGACTAATCTAATAATTAATTTAAAAAATTTTTTTTTTTTTTACTAATTTAGCACGCTTATCAATTCACAAAAAACATATTGGAACACTCAAATTATTTATTAAAGTACAAATAAACATGTAAATAACAATAATAAATCACAAATAAACAATGAGTTCAAATGCTGATAGAATGAACTAGTGTAGCCTCCCGATTGAAAAGATGGTCTCTTAAACTGATGGTTTACAACTTTTATTCCATCCTTGATGTAAACACACTGTAAGAGCTACGGTGCACACAAATAAAGCAACATAATTAGAAATTAACAAAAACTTTTCACCTTTTTCCTTTTAAACTCTCCTTTGTTTCTTTGAAATAAGGCAATGTTTTGGACACTCTGGTGCGCTTTTTTTTTGGGCTTTGTGCCGCTTTCCCCGCTTGCAAACAGAGCATCCGACATTCTAACTTTCCACGCATATATTTTTTTAACCCTTCATTAACCGTCGACGGGATGTTGTGCTCGTCGACGGATTTACGTCATCGATGACGTCGACTATGTCGACTAGTCGGGACAGCTCTAAACTTAACTTATGAATTCTTTGTTCTTTTTAACACAAAGGCATGGCATCATGTTGACTAGAGTTGACACAGTGGCTGAAAATGGCGAAACTTCACTTGAGCTTCCCCCCTTCAAAAAAAAGTCATACAGTATATATTTTTAATTTTATTTAGAAGTGTTTTTACTTTTTATAGCAATTATTTTGTTCTTACTCTAATATTGAGCAACTTGAGCTGTGGCTGTGGGTATAGTCTAGGTTCTATTTATTTTAATTTTATATAATATTTGTTATTTTTTGTTAATTTATTTATTTTCACATTATATTCATGTTCCAATTTGCAAATGTGTTTTGAAAAAATCCTGTTCAATGGATTTTTTTTTTTTTTTTTTTTTTTACCCATACATCTCGAAATTTTGGAGCTATAATTGCAATACCGTGATACCGTGGAACCGCGGTATTTTTGCTCACGGTTATCGTACCGTGAAAATCTCATACCGGCACATGCCTAGGTGCCACACGTTCATGTGCGTGCGTGCACAAGCAAAAGCGCAATACAGAGAGCCTGCTCTCTCTATTTTTTTTTAACATATTTAGTCCGGCACGGTGGCCTGACCCGAACTTGAATGCTTGACATTTTGGGTTCGGGCACAAGATCTAACCTCCACCCGGAAGTAGACTACATTTCACGGAAGTAGACATGAGAACTCCAACTCTCGCCCTCCTCCTGCTGTCGTGTAACCGCAACTCATCATTTCCAAAACACATACAGAGCTGGAAAACATAAGTTACATAATTCGCTCACACATTTACACTTTGATTATTGCCATATGTGCTTGGTGACCATCTCTACAGACCTTCACGAAGTTACTCCCCTCCTCCCTCGTCAGACGCAGATTTATACAGTACATTTGTTTGTGCTGGTTTGTGCAGGAACGGTTTTGTCGACATAGTGTTATGCTTTTATTGCGATATTAATTTCAAGTGGTGAAGTCACTCGTTGCTTTTCCATAGCTTAGCCAGGGTCGGAGCTTAGCTCCGGCGGCTAATGGAGCGTACCGAATCGATCAAAAACAAGAGACGTGTCCCAACAACTTGCACGATCATAACATAAACAAATTCGGGTCCATTTTGCAGTAAATTGGGGGGCTTGAGATGCTCAAATTGTCCTCATCAACTTTTAAGCAACTTTATTTGCATTATGTAATGAATTCAGTTATATAGGTAATTTAGATTGTCTTACCATATGTTGTAAGGATAGAATTGACCCTACCATTATTAAGTTAATTACTTTCATTATGTTCAGACCAGAGGTTGCGCTAGACTTTTTCGTTGTCTGTCATTTTGACTGACAGGGTCATAAAAATCCGGTCATAATCTATTTTTACCCGTCACTTAAATTTTTAAAATGACTATATCTTGATGCAGTCACTATATGTATATACACAATAATACAATGATACTTTATAATATAAAGTAACTAACATTAGTGCAGTCATGGATTTCAGTAAGCAGGCCAGTACTGTGTTTCCATATATATTTTTATTATATTATGTATATACAGGATATATATATATATATATTTTTTTCCCCCCCAAGTGGGACCTTCCATGATAGTAATACATTTAATAATAATAAATTATATAATTCCATTATATATATATATATATATACACATTTTTTTTAAATTTATTATTATTATTAAATAAAAATGCACGTTGATACGACGCCCATAAAGGCAACTTCCAATTTTTTAAAAAATCGTTAGAAAGTTGTATGGACTTACAATCCGCTAGCTTGTTGTTTCCTGTTGTCTTCCGAAATACACCTGGGTGACGGCGCGTCAAGTGTTCGTTAATAGCCGAAGTACTACCGTGGTATGCGAGCTCAGCTTAGCAAAAAGAGTACACACAGTGGTGGCACCCTCCATATTTTCCTTGAAATAATTTCAGGCTCTGGCTAGTCTGGTCCGCTTTTTTGGCTTTATGCCGCTTTCACCGTGTTACCAATTCTGCCCTTCTTGGTAATTGGCGGCGTTTTCAACTGCTCGCCGCAGTGAAGAGTGAACCGGCGATTCACTTGATTCGTTGTCATCCTTCACTGCATCGGTCCCTCTTTTTTCACCTCTTTTATCAACACCATCGTCGTTTTGGGGCTTTTTGAAGAAACTTCGGACACTCAGTTGCCTTGACATTTTTCCGAGTAAGGCCAACGACGTCATGTATCAAGAGAGATAATACCTAATTAATATGCTCACTCGCCACCCTGTGGTCTGGGTTGTGAATTGCAACCTGTCAAAATGACAGATGGACTTCAGTTTTTTCTGTCACCGTTGTAAAAAACCGATCAACGACGGAAAATATTCGGTACGACGGAAAATATTCGGTTAACGCGACCCCTGGTTCAGACTTACATTTACCCCTTTTCGCTTGCTGAATGTGCCGGTCCATTTTTTCCCCTCAAACGCACATCTGATTGGCTGCTGCCTAAAACCCCCACATTCACACAATCCTGACAGAAATACATGTCAACATGCCGCCTCCTTGCCCCCTTTGAAGAGGAGGGATATTAGAAGTGTTTTTTTGGCCAGCAGCAGCCACTGTAAATAATGTAAAAAGACGTCAATGTTGTGGAGGTGGGCAACACGCCACTAACTTTGCTACTAAAAGTCTGAGCTGCATCAGAGTTAGCATAACATTAAACTGTGTGAACTTGCTAACCTGTAAAACTTGAGTAGAAAGCGGCTTAGGGAGGGGTCTTCCAGTGTGTTTTCTACTGTTAACGTTAATTCAACATAATTTAAAATAAAGTATTTTTATTTGCATTTTATGCGCATTTTTTAAATATAACCCCCCAACAAAAAAAAACACAACCACTGTAAATTTCCTTTATATGAAGCAAGCATTTTGAAAAACGACTTTTTTCCATGAAAATAATTTTAGCTTCATTCATTTTTACGCAGGAACCAGCTATTTTTGAGAAATGTACCCAATCTGTTTGGTCTTATTATTGTTCTGTCCCCAGCAAAAAGTGTACATGCAGATTATGCTGTTATAGCGTCCCTACCAATGTTGCGACCAAACCTACGCCCTTGGTTACCTCTATATTCATGCATGGTTTAAATCAAATATATCTGCCACCTCTGACTTATTCCTGTACGTATGTGACATCGGCGCGTTGTGCCGTATTAAAAGTAGACCAGGCAAAGCGTCATGCTTAGAGTTTTCAAAATTAAACGATTCCTCGAGGCGGAGAAAATGTCTCGATCAATTTTTAAAACAGTTACTCGAAATATTTGAGTAATTTTTTTCAGCTCTAATAAAGATGTTTCCTTATTTTGTTCGTCTGAACTTTAATTCTACGGCGTGTTGATGACCAATAAACATGTGAAAGTAATTGGAGTCACATATTCAACACGCATGTGTGCCGAGTAGACGTCTAGTTGTAGTAGACATCTCAGGCATGCTGAAGGACTTGGGCTTAGTGAGCCGAAGAACATCAAGACTGAGATTCAATAGACAATGGTGTCTTCTTCCCCTCATTCTCTCGCTGAGAGAAGAGCTGCCCCTGTCACTGGAGAGAGTAGTACACCGGTGACCACCAGAGCTGGTCGGACTGTAGTGACACCACAACATTTCAAGGATTTCGTGACTTTTTTCTTTTCCTTGAGTAGGAGAAAAATATTGTTTTGTTCATATGAAGATATCTGTACCTAATGCTAAAATTCTCAAACATGGTGAATGTTGACTTATAGTCATACTAAAAGGGAAGCCACAATGTTTACTTAACCTAGGTCGTAATTCGTTTTATAGAGCTTTCCATAGTCAGACTATCCTGATCATATTTTGAAAGTGTTTTTTACGTTGTTTCTTTTTCTGATATTGAAGAATTGGTATAAAAGAGAATACTGTCAGAAAAGAGAAAGGATCTAACAATAGTAACTACTGTTTTGTTTTTTATGTTTGCTAGGGAAAGATATATGTGAAGGACAGGAAGTCTGTGTCTTTGCGTTGTAATGGTCCGAGCTGCCGGTGAAGTCATAAACGCAGATGAGTTCAAGAAAGTGAATTCTGTGCTTTATAAATATTGAGAAATGCAGAATTACACAAGTCTTTCCATCCGTGGTTCCCCTAAACAGTTTTGCTGTCAAGGGATTAAAATTTTTAATCGCAGTTAATGTGATGTCAAGCACTTTGAATTACCTTTGTGATGGATTGAATGACAACAAAACGTGAACAAACAAAAAAATTGTCAGGGATCAATTTTCTCCAACAATAAACAACAATAAATATAAATGATAAACTTTGTGGACACAAGTTTGCAAATGAATAAGATTTAGCCCATGTGTTTGTGGTCTTGGTCTTGCAGATGTCAGCCCAGCTCATCTCTGGGAGCACCAGGAGTCTGCATGCATCAAGGAGGAGGAGGAGGAAGAGTCCCCATCCATCGTGGAGGATGAAATGTTCATACACATGGAAGGTCATTCTAAGAATTTTTCTCTTCTTCTTCAGATGAGGCAAAAATCAACTATGGTACCCTCTCATGAGTACAGAAATGTGTTTCAGTCTCATTGGTGTTGCTTATTTAGTAGCCGTGCAATGGATTTGTTTGCTGACAAGGTAGCACCACTGCACTGACTTGCAGGCATGAAAATCTCTCACCTTTCGGCGAAATTCGCCGTTTTGAAGTCAAAAAGGATGACCTACATGAATCGTGTAGATCCGAGGAGAAAAATTTTAGGGGGGGGGGGGGGATCGTTTGTAGGCATGTGCCAGTTACCTTCACGGATTACCATGCTATGAAAACGTCGCGGTTGCAAAACCAAAATTTTCCGTCATACAGTAGTACGTATTCGTTATTTTTCATGTGTCGAAAATGCAGCCAGAATTGGCTTGGCGCGGCAGCGCTTCCCCTGTTTGATGCTGCGTGTGTCAGTGATGCTATTCCAGCAAACCCAAAAACAAGCACTCCAAACGCAAGGCGTAAATTCTTCAATTTATTGATCCCTCAAATCGTGGTAACTGAAATATTCCAAATGAATACATTTAAAACGTTGTACACTCGTATTTTTCCACATGTGAGTAGCTTCAACAGTTTAGCTTCATGAAAAAGTTCGTCAAAAACAAAACACACATTTTCCTTTTAAATTCAATACACAAAGTTACTAAAAACTTACAAAGACGAATGATAGGCAAGGCTTAGCTAGGACAGCAACTTCATTGAGGTTAATCACAGCCGCTGAGAGAGAAACAAGTTTGTATGCGGGGAGGAAAAAAAAAAAAAGAGCCTCAAAGATCGCTAATTGCGACAGATGATCTTGTACTAAGCACAAATTCACATTCGCTGGAGGAGGTAAAGTATCACTCCCAATTGTTTTTAGATGAATGCATTTGCCAGCATATTGAATTTAGTGAGTAATGGTTTTCGTTTTCATATTTTGTGGTATGAAAACGAAAAAGTTACTGCCATTCGCACACACTGCCGGAGCGTCCGGTGAAAAAATAGCTCCCGTTAAGGTAGCGTCAAGCTTGTGTATTTAACGGTAATATAAAAGCAGTGTTGTCAATAACGCGGTATCGTAATGCGGAACTAATCTGATTACTTTCTTTCAGTAAAGAACAATCTAACGCGTTCATTTTTCTAAATCAGTAATCTGAGTAAAATTACTTTCCTTGATGCCTGTGCGTTACTATTTTGTTATTGCCCCATAATGTGTGTAGAATGAAGAATACTGTAGTCATGGGAGTGACATCACATGTCACATTTTTTAATCGGGGATGGAACAAAAAGGGTCACTTGTATTACCATGATGCGTGAGCGCTGGGAGTTTGCGGCCAAAACAACATAGCCTTGCTACTTCGCCAGGATGCAATGAAATAGGCAGGAGATATACTACAAACGGCTGTATTTGCACACTGGAAACACAGCCATTAATTCACATTTTTGTCCAGTAAAGATAACAAAAATATCTCCGTGCGCTGCAAAATTTGCGCTGGCTCAAAAAGACTGTTGACCGCTATAAGCATCCAATTCAAGCACCACTTGGAATTACAGCACAACAGGTAACACGACAGCCAGGACTTTTTGATACTGCTCGTGCTCAGTCCTCGGTTCAAGCTCAGTTGTTGTTGAGGGTTTTGAAAGCTTAGGTTTAAAGAAATTCTAAATATCCATCTTGCCTCCTCAGCTGTAGTTTTGGCTAAGCAATGCAAACGGCTGTCTCTAAAGTTCTATAGTCACATGATCTGTTCGAAAAATGATTTGGACCCAATATGAAATACTTTGAAGAATTCCTGTTCATTTTATTCATTTTTGTTTGTTTTATTGCTCTAAAATACTTTGAAGGATTCCTGTTCATTTTATTCATTTTTGTTTGTTTTGTTGCTCTAAAACTTTTATAGACAACATTTTAATGGCCATATTCAATGGTCTTTATTTTAAAGGGGAAGTTCAGAATTTTTTACATTAGGCTTAATCTTTGAGTTAGCCGGGGTTTAATTAGTCGTTGGAAATGATTTGAACAAATTCTGTGCAGTTTGACAGTTATTTGTTAGTTTCAGGGCTCCGGAGTGGCTAAGCTAGCGCGAGTCAATGGTGGTTAAAATCAACTCCTTCAACTAATTAGACCCCCGTTAACTCGAATATTAAGCCTTATGTGAAAAATTAAAATGGTCAAATTCGCTACATGTAGGACGTTTTGCCGACGGCGGACATTTTGGCAGAACGCCGGAACATATTTCCTCCACACCTTTCTCACCTTTTTAACCCCTGACCCATTTTCATGCCTGGACTTGGCTGTTGTTTGCAAATTGAATGAATTCCTTCTACCCAATGTATGTAAAATATATATATGCTGGAAAACACTCGGGTGACTGGAAGTTCCTCTCTGAGACCCCCTATTTGGCCAAATTTCAAAATTGTCCTAAATGCATATGTGATACATTATTGGAAAGCTTAAAATCTCATTTTTCTGGGGGAAGAATAACTTTGAACAGGAGGGCATTTAAAAAAAACAAAAAAAACATCAAAACCTGAACTGGATGTGAGAGCATGCGAGAGCATAATTAAAGACGCCATGATTTTAACGAGATATTATCACGTACTTACCTTGTCTCGATCCAAAAACTCCATGTAGCATGTGTCATCGAGTGTCAAGACACATACGTGAAATGACACTTTCTGCACAGTTGAGGAACTGTATAATCAATACAACTTAATGTTCTCAAGCCTGTAAACAATAATTAAAAAAACAATAAAGAAATACAGCGGAAACTATGTATTTTCTTCACTTCATCTGAATCTTTTCCAGTCCAAGATATCATTGGCTAGGATGTGACAGGGTTATGTAACAGGCTGAGGAGCCATTAAGTCAGAGAGATTTCAGCCGGATTTTGGGGGGATTTTATGTGTAAAACATGGTAATATAACAAGGGTCAGCAGAATAAAGAAATAAATAATTGACTCTTTGATCTGGGGGTGTAATGATAAGTATTTAGTTTCTTTGATACAGGGTGGGAACTAAAGTTCACTGCCGCGAGTTGACAGGGGCACTATTAAGCGTTACATCGGCTTATTATCTGATGAACACTATGAGAGTACAGACAACTTTTCAGTACCTCTGATTAAGATAAACAAGGAAACATCTCAAGTGCATAGTGCATCGAAGAATTGAAGCTGAACTAATTTCCTCTGGAGTAAAGCGGCCAATGAGGTAATTTAGTTTGTGTTATTTGTTAGTTTGCGTTAATTGACTTAGTTTCTGTTAGTGTAGTTATGTATTCATGTTGTTTTATGTTTCTGTGTGAATATAATTTGACTTCATGTATATATTTATCTGTGCTGTATGAAAATGATCTGACTTAATGTATATATTTGTCTGAACTGACTTTATGTATATTTTTATCTGTATTGTTCAGTTCTCACGGCATTGTCACGGCATTGTCAAGGCAAATCAAGTTCTGTGATTAAAGCCCGTAAAAGAGAAACAGCTTGGTTCGTGATTTCGACTCGAGAGGGAATTACCCTTCGTTTCATTTCTATAATGGAGGAGGGCATAAAGACACAAGCAAATGGGCAATGTGAAATGCCACAAGCATTCAAGGAACCGAAGCCGTGTCTGCCTAATAACTTGATTCACGCAGATCATCGACTCCAGCGTCGGAAAAGACGATTTGAGAAAGACAAACAGGGAATCCTCAGGGTGGGAGATTGGCTGAGGCATGATGTTCTACCTGCAGATGGGTGTGTCTGGGAGCTGCGATTGCTGACCAGTAACTTGACATTGAAGAAACAAGGGAAACGCACTGGAAAGCCAGTCTACTTGGAGAGACCCATCCATAAGACGGTCACTTTGATTGAAGCGGTGTAATGCAATCACATTTCCTTGCAATGGTTCTGATCATCCAGTATTAAATAGGTTAGAGTGAAATCACAAGTGATTTGGTGGGAGTGTAGCTGCCATTACAGCAGAATAAAGAAATAAATAATTGACTCTTTGATCTGGGGGTGTAATGTTAAGTATTTAGTTTCTTTGATATGGGGTGGGAACTAAAGTTCACTGCCGCGAGTTGACAGGGGCACTATTAAGCGTTACATCGGCTTATTATCTGATAAACACTATGAGAGTACAGACAACTTTTCAGTACCTCTGATTAAGATCAACAAGGAAACATCTCAAGTGCATAGTGCATCGAAGAATTGAAGCTGAACTAATTTCCTCTGGAGTAAGCGGCCAATGAGTTCTCACTGTAATTCCCTCTCGAGTCGAAATGACGAACCAAGCTGTTTCTCTTTTATGGGCATTGTCACCGCATTGTCAAGGCAAATCAAGGCATTGTCAAGGCAAATCAAGTTCTGTGATTAAAGCCCGATGCAGAAATCGCTGACATCAAGGATTGGTCGAGATGTTCTTTTTCAAATATTTACCCTTTTAAATTTTTTTTTTTTTTTCAATTGCTCTTTGGAACGATTATTTATCATCTAACATATTGGGGAAAATGCGACAGAAACAAAAAAAATAAAAGTAAGCCATAGTTTTGAGGTAGATATCCGTGACTTATTTACAGACATCATTTTTTTCATTGTGACGTAATTTGTTTAAAAGTTTAAAATATGCGAGTGAATAATTTTGTAAAGTGTTTTTTTTTTTTTGTTTTTTTGTTTTTTTTAACGAAATATTAGACATCAATTAATGATTATAAGCTAAAAATGACATTTTGAATAATAACACTTTCTTTTTATGGCTGGGTTTAAACAAAAGCGGTTGTGCAACGTCTGTAAATGGGGGTTTCCACGGTAAAACGGACACATTAAAAATACTTCGGGGGCTTAACGCGCCATGAATCTGCTATGGCAGCATATAGACCTATTGTTCTATCAAACACAACAGTTCTTTTGGCTGAAAATACAGTAGTTTATTTTAGAGAAAGGTGCAAGAGCAGAAACTACTTTTTCAGTCTTGTCTGTTTTCCGCCATATATATATATACAGTGGTACCTCTACATACGAATTTAATTCGTTCCAGGACCTTGTTTGTAAGTCGAAATGGTCGTATGTCGAGCAGGATTTTCCCATAGGAATACATTATAATTCCATTAATTCGTTCCAAAGCCTAAAAACATACACTAAATTCTTAATAAATACTGCTGGCACTGTTACAAATGGCAATTAAACATAGAAAAACAAATAAGTTATAAATAAATAAGTCAGAATAATATAATAATAATAAGAAGAATTAATAATTATTCCTGTAAATAATGTAACGAATTGGATTCTAATATGGCGGACACTTTTTACTGTCCCTGAACGCACCGCGAAGCTGACGTCACGGTGAGATAGGTCGGTGCGGTAGAGATAATACTTTCGTTTTCTTGAGAGCAGTCAACTGCTTAAGACAATGGGCGTTTTGTGTTGGATAAGTTCTTAAATAAATGATAAAAACGTGACGAAGCTGGCGATTTCCTTGGCAATGTTACCACAATAATAATTGTCACCTTAACTTATAAATAGTGGCGAACGGTGGTCGGAAGAGGACCATGGAGCTGTATTGTTGAGCCAGTTCAGGGACGCGCACACCAAGCTCATATTTTTCTATAACTTGCATCTTCATTTCAAAGGTAAGCATCACTTTTTTCCTTGTTTCTCCAACTGTATCAACTTTTTTTGAAAACTGTGTTGATTTCTCACACAAGAAAATCCACCGTGCGTTCGTTTGCAGTGCTGTCATGTCGTCGTATTTCGAGCAACTCGTCGGATGTAGAAACAAATGGCGGCTCAAGTTTTACGTCGGATGTCGAAAAGATCGTGTGTCGAAGTGATCGTATGTAGAGGTACCACTGTATATATATATATATATATATATATATAAATATACACACACACACACACACACACACACACACACAGTGGACATGGACAAACGATCTTTTTGACATCCGATGTAAAATTTGACTCGCCATTTGTTTCTACATCCCGCGACATGCTCAAAATACGATGATTTATGACAGTTTCTTTGTTTTCCCGCAAGAGGGATGCACGGCGGATTTTCTTGTGAGAGAAATGAACACATATATTCGAAGAATGTTAGTGCAGGTGGTGGGAAAAAAAGGCTTACCATTGAAATAAAGATGGATATGACAGAAAAATATGAGCGTGGAATGCACGTCCGTGAACCGGCTCGACAATACGGCCATAGAATTTTTACGGTCTCGGCGGTATTTCCTTATTTGTAAAACCGAGTCTAAAACACAAGATGCCTTCAATATTGTTGATTTTAACGGAGGCGGCGTGCTTATGCTTCGTTGTAGCGCTCAGCTATGGTACATGTACGTAAAATGCTGATTACAGCTACATTACCCCCAGGGCCATGCAAAGAGGGTTACGACACTTTTTGATGTCGCCGCGGGTGGTCACGTGGTTCATGTAGGGCGTGAGTAGTTCCAAGCACAAGCAGCGCTGTAGTGGTTTGCAATGCAACTGACAGCGGGAATTGCAACATTTATGGAAAAATGGATAAAATCATGTATCTAAGTACTTGTTTGGTTATGTCGTTGCATTATGACATATACACTCACCGGCCAATTTATTAGGTACACCTGTCCAACTGCTCGTTAACACTTAATTTCTAATCAGCCAATCACATGGCGGCAACTCAGTGCATTTAGGCATGTAGACATGGTTTAAGACAATCTCCTGCAGTTCAAACCGAGCATCAGTATGGGGAAGAAAGGTGATTTGAGTGACTTTGAACGGGGCATGGTTGTTGGTGCCAGAAGGGCTGGTCTGAGTATATCAGAGACTGCTGATCTACTGGGATTTTCACGCACAATCATCGCTAGGGTTTACAGAGAATGGTCCGAAAAAGAAAAATAACAAGTGAGCAGCAGTTCTGTGGCCGGAAATGCCTTGTTGATGCCAGAGGTCAGAGGAGAATGGCCAGACTGGTTCGAGCTGATAGAAAGGCAACAGTGACTCAAATAACCACCCGTTACAACCAGGGTAGGCAGAAGAGCATCTCTGAACGCACAGTACGTCGAACTTTGAGGCAGATGGGCTGCAGCAGCAGAAGATCACGCCGGGTGCCACTCCTTTCAGCTAAGAACGGGAAACTGAGGCTACAATTTCCACAAGCTCATCGAAATTGGACAATAGAAAACGTTGCCTGGTCTGATGAGTCTCGATTCCTGCTGCGACATTCGGATCGTAGGGTCAGAATTTGGCGTCAACAACATGAAACCATGGATCCATCCTGCCTTGTATCAACGGTTCAGACTGGTGGTGGTGGTGTAATGGTGTGGGGAATAGTCCGTTGGTACCAATTTAGCATCGTTGGAACGCCACAGCCCACCTGAGTATTGTTGCTGACCATGTCCATCCCTTTATGACCACAATGAATGTACCCAACCTCTGATGGTTACTTTCAGCAGGATAATGCGCCATGTCATACAGCTGGAATCATCTCCGACTGGTTTCTTGAACACGACAATAAGTTCACTGTACTCAAATGGCCTCCACAGTCACCAGATCTCAATCCAATAGAGCATCTTTGGGATATAGTAGAACGGGAGATTTGCATCATGGATGTGCAGCCGACAAATCTGCACCGTGTGATGCCATCATGTCAATATGGACCAAACTCTCTGAGGAATGCTTCCAGCACCTTGTTGAATCTATGCCACGAAGAATTGAGGCAGTTCTGAAGGCAAAAGGGGGTCCAACCTTTTACTAGCATGGTGTACCTAATAAAGTGGCCGGTGAGTGTATGTAAGTGCTAGTTTTACATTTGGAGTGGTTAGGCGACAACTGAAAACTATGTAAACTAAAAAGGGAGGAGGGGTTGAGGAGGCGGAGTCCTCATTCAACACCACTAACCCAGCAGCCATTTAAAACTGCATCACAAAGATTTTTGGAACGAATACAAGGCTATTGCTATCAGGAATGCTAAAGCTATTGTAAACACAAACTAAGCTAAACTACGGGGCTTGTGGCGATACAGAGACGCTGCGGCCTTCTCGTAGTCGGGTTATTTGGGAATGCAACCCAAAGCAGGTGGTAAACTCGCATCTAAGGCTAAACACCGATAATCGACAAGTAGCCGTCTTCCGACGGATCCCGCCACTCTAGTCGGTCCGGCAGGCCGAGCCCGAGGCGGGGCAGGCCGAGCCCGGTTCCCCGGCGGCGGGACCTCCGGCGAACACTCCGGTTTCTCGAGCATTCCCGCACAACGTGCGGGACACAAGGCGTGCGCCTCCATCCGGAGCAAAGCAGGGCCCCAAATACGCCGTGGCGAACCGGCCGGGGCGGGCGAATTATCCGCTACGAACGTAGCTGCTGCTGCCGAGACGGAAGATTCTTTTTTTTGCCGAAATGACCCGAGAGCCAAAGCCCCGGAAAAAAAAAAAATGCAGATTATACGACCACCATTCTTCATGAAAAACATGCCAATCATATCAGTTTCACCACAGACATTTGGACAAGTGATGTCCAGTAAGCAAGCTTATCATGACGGCACAGTGGTTAGATGATAACATAATCATGCAGAAAACCACACAAGAAGTCAGCCAGTCAGTAATGCATTCAGTATGTAAAATGACGAGCAGTCAGATGACTTTGTAACGCTGCCTTTATTTTCGGCTTAACAAAACTCAGGCACTGACAATGTCAGAGAATCTGTCATTATTTAGATGTTGGAATTTACCACTTGTTCATATTTGATGTTGAAAAAAGAGCAATAAATCATATTTTTGATAATGATATGATGAAATATTTTTTATGTATCACAAATATATTTTAATTCATTTTCCAATTAGTGTCCTTCGACTCGGCACGAAACTGAGAGAATCTTTTCATCCTCTCAAACCTGCCACCGCAGAAGGAGTCGGTATGCTGGGAGCGACATTTTTATTGTTTCTGCGATCATTTCTTAGACCTGTTGTATTGTTCTGCATGTTTGTAGGACAAGTGGCTGATTAAACCTGAGGTTGAAAATTTGTTCCGCGTTGTATCCCCTAAGGTTCTTCACACGATTCGATGGTAAACTTTCGGTCTTCATAACATTTTGACCAAATTTAAATTTTAAGTTATTTTTGGCCGATAGTTTTCGACGCTGAATTTTCCGTCGCATCTCTTTCCGAAACAATGTCTCTTGCGCCTCAAAATGAAACCGCGTATTTTTTTCCACTCTATTTTTTTGATGAATACTTTTTTAAAACTGTGTGATGCACTGAATCTGCGAAATGTGAAATGCGTAGTCACGAGGGATCACAGTACTCCAAGTTTTGCACAAAGAAAAAACTGGCCGATGACGTGGCGGTGGTCCATAAAATATATCAATGGTTTTGTGTCTTGCAGGTTCCAGAAAATATCTTGGTGCTGAGCGGCAGGAGCAGGAATCTCCTGGCGTTAAAAAGGATGTTCAGCTCCCCCAAATCAAAGAGGAGGAGCCAGAGCCCTGTCAACAGAAGGAGAGAGAAAAGCAACTTCCAATCAAAAAGGAGGAGGAGGAGCTGCCATTCAATAAAGAGGGGGAAGGTATCACCAGGTCAACTGGTGAGCCCTTGAATAGTGAAGATGGTCCAAGTGAGGCCAGCAGAGGGGCGGTGCCTTCAAGTGGCGGCGGCAGCAGCAGCTCAACAGAAGGATTGCAAGTGGACCGTTTCATTGCTCCACTATCAGATAGTGAAGACGCCACGTCACTCTCGCCTGACATTGATGTTGAAGGTCATAAGAACAACCACAGTGATGACAAACTCTGCAAATGCTCTTACTGTGGGAAAACCTTTGCCAGGAAGTATAATTGTCTTATGCATATGAGGAGCCATACTGGTGAAAAACCTTTTGTTTGCTCAGTTTGTGGTCAAACATTCACTATGAAGCAACACTTAAATCTACACACAAGAACCCACACTGGTGAAAAACCTTTTTCCTGCTCATTTTGTGGTCAAGGATTCACTCAAAAGCCAAACCTAAAAAGACACGAATTAACCCACACTGGCGAAAAACCCTTTTCCTGCTCAGTTTGTGATCAGAGATTCAGTCTCAAGAAAACATTACAAGATCACGTAAGAACTCATACCGGAGAAAAAAAAAATTCCTGCTTAGTTTGTGGTCAAACGTTTGGTCGTAAGCAACACTTAAAACAACACACGAGAACCCACACTGGCGAAAAACCTTTTTCCTGTTTAGTTTGTGGTGAAAGATTCACTATAAAGAATAACATGGAAAAACACACAAGAACCCACACTGGCGAAAAACCCTTTACCTGCTCAGTTTGTGGTCAAAGATTCACTCGAAAGGATAGCTTGAAAATACACACAAGAAATCACACTGGTGAAAAACCCTTTTCCTGCTCAGATGGTGGTCAGAGATTCAGTCTCAAGAAAACCTTACAAAGTCACGGAAGAACTCACACCGGAGAAAAACCTTTTCCCTGCTCAGTTGTGGTCAAAGATTCCCTCTAAAGTAAAGCTTGAAAATACACACAGGAACCCACACTGAAGAAAAACCTTTTAACTGCTCAGTTTGTGCCCGAGGCTTCACTCGGAAGGATCTGTTTAAAAGACACGTGTTTGTGTTGGTGTGAGAAGCAGTGGCCAATGACTGTTTGCCTGTCCTAAATGCTGGCTTTATCGAATTGTGCACATAGGATGATTGTATTCTGTAGAGCTTCCTCAAATCCTGTTGAGGATTGTTACCTTACATGTGCTTTGATGTGCATCCACACCATTGCTCAAAGTATTGTCTCACCTGATTTAACTCCCTTGTTAAGTGCCATATTACGATTACGATATGAGTATTCGGGGCAAATACAGAGGTCAGGGGTGTACCACGAGATTGAAATCGCACTGTTACGACGAGAAAAAAAGTTGTATTATAACGTAGGAGTAGTATAGCTGAATAAACTGCTCCAGACTTTACGTACTTGTTGTACATTAGATGGGAGCTACGTCATATAAGTCGTTCTATTGATTAATCATAATTGGAGATGAGCTAATAGATGATTTCCTTATTTCGGAAAGTGATTCTAAAACATAGCCTCACGAGATGCTTTCATTATTGTTGACTTTAGCAGGGGCGGCAAAGCGCTGCGGAAAGTACCTACCTGCTTAATCAGCTACATTAAAGTGCGTATGACAGGAGAAAAAAAGTCTTAAATAGCATTATTATGTGAATTAGAACCATATTTTGAGATGATTCAACTACTGGTGTCAACAATAATCGATGCGGCGATGCATCCCGATGCGGGCCATGGACGATGCGATTCGATGCGGGCAACAAGCCGAATCGATTCAGCACATATTAAAATATATGTCCGTTCAAAAATCTTCCAGTGATGCAATGGATTTGGTTTCCCCATTTGTATTATTATTCTCATGTTTACCTGTAGAGGGAGCTACTGTACAAGAAATGCAGGGGGGACGAGGAACCCAAATTTGCTTCCTCACGGGAGTAACGTCACAGACATGCGCAATTGCGCAGTGCCAATCGAGAAAGCAGAGAGATAAGACATAACAACAATGGCTGAAGCGGAGAAAGAGGGAGTGCGAAAGATTATTGACGCATCAAAGACATTGAAAGCAGGCATATGGAGACATTTTGGCTTCTATGAGGTTGGTGGGAAACTTGACCAAACTTATGCGGTGTGTGTAAAAAAAAAAAAAAAGCCCTGGTCTCATTCAAAGCACTAATTAAATGCTCTGATTTTAAAAAAAAAACTTTTTTTTTTTTAAATATATATTACTATTTTCATTTGACTACAACCAGGAATGACACAAGAGCCGATAAAAAGTTGTTTAATGTCTGACCGCTTGTGTTGCCTCAAGATTCACGAAAAATATGCTTTGCTTTAGCATTTTAATGCATCCCAGGCTTTAATGCATCGTGATGCATTGCCGAATCGAATCGAATCGAATTGAATCGTGGCCCTCCGAATCGTAATCGAATCGAATCGTGAGGGCAGTGCCGATGCACACCTCTAGATTCAACTGTATACAACAATTTAGGAAAGCGCAGATGACGAGAAATTAATGTTTTAATCCGCCGTTTAGCCACACCTACCATTATAGGGCTCTAGCGTCCCCAACAGGTGGATGACGTCAGCGGGAGAATGGGCTCATCGGTTTCACTATTCAGCGGGAATTAGTGAGGGGGAATTATTCAGAACGAGGCAAACGGGACGAAGAGAGCCGCAAAATGTCTTTGTTTCTCTACTCCAATATTTTTACAGGATTTTCTTTTTATCCCAGTATTTTTCCCCAATAGCTAAATAAATGGCATGGTCATGACAAATAACAGTCTTGTGCTAAATGGGATATGAAATAATAAAAATGCATTTATTCAGGACGACATGGCAAAATTACTCCGTAGTGGTCAAAACTGTCGACTTCACCTTTACTGTCGCACCTCCCGAACAATATTTTATGCCACCTAAATCGGGCTTATGTCATTTCCCTTCCCCGGCTTTGGAGAATGTAAACAAACCAAGAGGCGTGACAGTTAGCCGACATGCTAACCCGAACTGAGTGATGTTTCAAATTGTTCGAAACGGAAAATCACACAAAAATAACCCGGATTATTTCACATGACAACTGGGTTGTCGATTGTCTTCGCCGATCGGCAACCCGCCCGTCTGCGAACAATTTAGAGCTTGTCATTCCCCTGCTGAGGGCTCGTTTGCGGGAAGCAGCTGGACAATGACCGCAGGACAAACCGGCCGACGTCGAAGGAGCGTGTAGCTGCCAAATGGTTAACATGAATATGGCAAAATAATGCTTTACTATACGGCTAAGTCGTAAACAGCGAGAGACTCATAGGAGTGCGGCTGCAGTTGTTATGCAGCTAACATGACAATGTTTATGAGGAAAGCGTTTTACATGCCCATCCATGATCAAACGTAAGTAGTCCTTTGTTTAAAGTTTGTAGTTTTTACTTTGTAATTGCTGTATTCATGGCTATTTTTAACACAAAGTTGCAATTTCTGATCGGTTGGAAAGTTTGACAGAACACCGGGGACATGAAGAGGGCAATAAGCCGAGTATAGTGTTCTCCCGGCGGGGGGATGTGCGAGGGGACAAGGAGCATGTCAGCCACAAAATGGAAGCCACCTACATGTTGAAATGATCCCAATGTTTGACATAATAAAAAAACACGATGTTTACTCCCTTCCTCGTAAGTCCCATGGTCCCACAGTAGTACGGCTTGTTTTGGCCAATATCCACCGGGGAATGGGAACCTTTTCAAACCCCAAAAAGGCGCATGCCTCTCCCTCGTACAGCAAGATTTTTCTGCAGCCGTTTGGCTAGCGTGATGCAAAAAATAAATGAATCCGCAAAATCAGCTGAATCCTTAGTCCTTCTTATACAACAGTACGGCTGTATAGTGGAGAGGACTCCTTCTCCCGTACACGTCACAGCGCCCTCTTCCTCAATGCAAGACCGAAGCGACGGAAGTCTGTCATTTTCGTAGCGCGGGATTCAAAAAATTTAATGAATATATATCGATGGCTTCTTCACACATCCAAGTGGTCCATTTTGATTCAGGAGCATAAAGTACCGCGTGTATTATGGAATAAACATGCTTTTTCGTGTCACAGGCACTTTAACTCTACCTAATAATTCATATTTTTTTTCCCCGTAACAGCACGATCTTTTCGTATTCTTTTTCTTTTTTTGGCCCTAATACCTTGTCGTGTAAATTGGGCACTGATTACTAAATTTTTGTGTGTCTTTTAATCATATTGTCCCTCGTAGATGAAAATCTCTCGACTCAGCTTTCGAACTTTAAAGTTCCCAATTGACCCTGACCTACTGTCACAGACCCTTTTTGTGTCACCCTTTTTGCGATCGCGTGTTTTTTTTGTGTGTTCAATAAACCCTTTTATGCAATCTCTCTTTTATTGTTGTCTGATTGCTTTCTGAAGTGAGCGGTGTTTTCTAATTCAGTGGTCAAGCCATTTGCACTTTCTGTTCAGTTGCGTTTCCCTTTCATGTTTTACTGCACAGACAAAGCGTGTGAGTTGCGATTGCTTTATAAGGAAAATCATGACCTTAACGTTGCGCACAAGTATAGTCCTGTGGTCTACGCACTCGTCTGTCGCACGGGAAACAAGGGTTTGAATCCCGCTGGAAACCATAATTGCTTTTGCTGCCCATTTTTTTAAATATAGACAGTGCTGTCCTGTTCATCACTTTTCCATTCGGGTTCAAATTGGAAGTGGAATTGGAACAATATGTTTATGTAGCCAACAAGTGACACTATGGAAGTACATCAGCGCTGCACAGTGATGTCACCACCCAGAGTGCATCGCGCCGTCAACAACGAGCGACCTACTAGTACACCTAATTTTTCAAATTTTACAAAAACAAAAACATTAAGAGGGATTTGAATATCAAATTATTATAACTCATACTAAAATTTTATCTTTTAAGAACAAGTCTTTCTGTCCGTGTTTCCCTGTAAAGTGCTTGTACTTGTTATTTTACCACCTTGTTTTTACTCAGTCCTAGCCTCCTATTCCCGTTGTTCAGAATAAGCCTAATTGTAGTTCCAATTGTATAATAATTTTACTACAAACTAAGGTTGTAATGAAATCCGATATTTCATTACCAAGTAGATTGTACTAGCCTTTTAAAGAGCTTTACTAGTTACAGCGAGAACACACTTCCACACAAACATACATTTCATTCAGCTGAGCAATTGGATGCGTGAGACCCATTTTTCGACTATACCAAACTTCCAAGAAAGCGCATTTATCAACGTTTCATCGGCTGCGACACCTGTGTGTCTACGTTCACCGAACAGAATGCTACGACGACACCAGCATGCCACAAAATGTTCACTGCCCCCGGGAGCGCCCCTCCCATGGGGTTTCAGAATCGGCACCTTTCAAACTAAATTTCTCGAGTCTCGGGGGTTGTAGAACCAATGCTAAGGCAAATGGCATGAATTGGAAAAAAATGAAATTTTTTTCTTTGTTTTTATTATTGAAAAAATTAATCGTATACATGTGTATTTTTCAGCCTTTCTGTCTTCCAGTAGTCTGTTTTTGCTTTTGGTACATTCCTACAAGGAAGGACACTGATAAAGGTGGAAGTAGTCGCAGAAACACGTCAGGTAAATAAAACAATCAAACACACTCTGGGATAAAATAAAAAAAACTAATCTATCAGTGTAGACAAAATGAACCTACTTGGAAGTCTGGCTTTTTTGCTTCTTAGCTGTGACAGAAAGCCTTGCAGCTTCTTTCTGATGTTAATTCAATTTAGATATTTTTATAGATTTATATTTTTAATTGTTATATTTAAAATTGTTGAACCTCATTTATTTTTTTGTAGTTAAATTTCATTTTTACTTTTGGTTTATTAAGTTTTTTTAATCTCCCTATTTTTGCACTCATTTTCACTTTTATTTATTCATTTATTTAAATTAGGTGGCAGAGTGGTTGGCACTTCTGCCTTCCAGTTTTGAGATTGTTGGTTCAAAACAGGCAGTACTCCTATTGACGCGACAATATAATATTCATTCATATATATGAATATTCGGGACACGCATGAAATAAAATATTGCAGTAAAACCAGACTTCATACGCGGTGTGTTCCCTGAGTGTAGCACTAGGTGGCAATGTCCCTTCAATTTCAATTTATTCACGCACACATTCATATTTACAAAGTGTACATCAGGGGTTTTCAACCCAGTCCTCAAGGCACACTGTGGGTCCTGGTTTTTGTTCCAGCCGATCCAGCAGAGACAGTTGAACCAATGAGGCTTCTGCTAAAACAAGCCACACCTGACTGCAATCAACTGATTGCACTTGTAAAACACCAGATTGGGGAAAAAGTGTTGTCATCTTGTTTGGTAAGAATGAAATCCTGCACCCACAGTGTGCCTTAGTGGAATAGGTTGGGAACCCCTGGTGTACATCATATCTCAGTGCTGAGCCAAGATTATGTGTGAGTCAGGTCTCCTTAAGAAGCTACTAAAAGCTTATAGTCAGGAGCCACTTCAGTAGAGAGTAAGACGCGAGTAAGAAGTGTTCGAGATTGTAATTGCCGTACATGTTGCCTATGACCTGCTACTGCTGTACCATTCTTCTACAACCCCTAGCAAAAAGTATGAAATCACCAGTCTCGGACGAGCACTCACAAGGACACACAACACACAAGGAAATAACAAAACACATCTCTAGTATTTAGTAGCACCACCTCTGGCTTTTATGACAGCTTGCATTCTCTGAGGCATGGACTTGATGAGAATTCTTCATCAATTTGGTGCCAACTCTTTTTTTGATTGCAGTTGCCAAATCATCCTTGCAGGTCGGAGCCTTGCTGTGGACCATTTTTTTCCATTTCCACCACAGGTTAAAAATAGGGTTGAGATCTGGGCTATTTGCAAGCCATGACATTGACTGGATGATTCTTTCTCCAAGGAATTCTTCAACAGTTTTAGCTCTGTGGCATGATGCATTGTCATCTTGGAAAAACAAACATATTTTCAGTTGAAGGGATAAGACAGCTGTCTAAAATTTCGTCGAGGGACAACGGACTTTCTACTCATCATCGGGAACAGATGACATGTTCGGCTGTGCTGTCGCTGCCATAGAAAAGTACTACACACTCAAAGTAAATGTTTTTTGTGGAACATGCCTTCAGACAGCGAAGCCAAGCACCTCAAGAAACTATTGCTCATTATCTCGCCGTGCTGCGCGATCTTGCTTCAAAATGCGGGTTTGAAGACCAAACGAAATGATCTGTGACCTGTGGCCTATACTACGAACTGAGTTCAACCTCCCCAGAAGTAATCCAGTTTACCAGCGGGTAACCGGAGTTGACAAAACCTGGCTGTCTAGTTTGTGGTCAGTCGGTGCTACGACGCTGATTATGAGGTTGATTAGTCGAACCTGTGTCAACCCAGTCAGAGTTACTGCGCGTTCACATAAAAGGGGGCGGAGACCAGAGTCAAACACTACTTGTGACGATGGCACGGGCACCTTACTTCACGGAGGAGGAATGCGCGATGATCATGCGGAGTTATGAGGAATTAAAATCCACCCTCACCGCGAAATCGAACATCGTTTCAGCGAGTAGAGTGCGACGGGTCTGTTGACAGCGAATTTACAGATCGTGTGATTTGTGAATGCGTCAATATGCCAGTTTACTTATGTCCATGCAAAGAAATAAAGCCTGCTGTCAGGACAATAAAATAAGATTTGGTACGTTAACAGTAAAAAAATAATTTATCGCGCATCACCACATGAAGCAGGATAATTGTATGTTTAGTCCCATTGACTGTATGAATATGTATGTCCTTTTTTTTTTTTTTTCCCTTAGTTTGGGCCTAAAAAATCAAGCCCGACCGGAGCCCGATCAATTAACTTGATTTGCAGGCCCGACCCGACCCCCCCCCCCCCTCCATAATTTTATGTTATCTTTGTGAGGACTCAGGAGAAGAAGGAAATGCGGGGATGCCATGCGTTGTTGCATGAATTAAAGCCCGTCTTTTGTAACGAATTTTCACAGTTAAACTATGGAGGTAGATTTGTGTCTTTATTATTCAATCCAAAAAAAAGTTGCTTCAATCAAAATATATATTTTCAATCGAAGAAAACGTCTGTTCAATCAAAAAAAAATGTGTTTGAATGCAAAAATAAATTTGAAACTCAAAAAAATATATTTGAAAACTTTTTCTTTGATTTAATTTTTTTTTTTTTTTTGATTTAAGTCAAGTTTTTTTTTTTTATTGAAACACCATTTTTGATTGAAGTCATGTAATTTTGCGTTTGGACCACATTTTGGCGAGGACATTTGTGTCTTTATTATTCAATCAAAAATTAAGTCGCTTCAAACAAAAAAATATATATTTTCAAAAGAAAATTCACTTCAATCAAAAATTTCAAAAAATTCAATCGTAGAAAAAAAGGTTTGAATGTGAAAAAATATTTGAGACTCAGAAATTCGCATTTGAACACTTTATTTTTCATTCAAACAGTTTTCTTTGATTGAAGCAATCCTTTTTGTGTTCAAGCCATATTAGGGGTAGGACATTTGTGTCAAAATCATTCAATCGCAATAAAAGTTGCTTTAATCAAAAAACTATTTTTAATCAAAGAAAAAAATCATTTGCAAAAATATATATTTTTTGAAAATATATTTTTTTATTTGAAATATATATATTTTTTTTATTACAGTATCACTTTTTTTGAAAAGCAAAACGTTTTAAACTTTTTTTTTTCAAAGTGGAAAAAGTTTTGAAGGCACTTTTTTTCGATTGAATCATTTTGACACAAAGATTCAACTTCAACGCTAGTTCCGGTGTGTTTGAGTGGCAGCTGATTGCGCCAATGGCATAAAAGTATGAAGCAAGAATAATGGCCACCAGGTCTCCATCCAGCCATCGGAGTCTCCTGGAGTCCAAGCCGAATATAGGGCACCGGTACGGGGGTGTAACATCGGCATTTCAAAAAAAGTGATACGTCAATAAAAATATATATATTTCAAATAAAAAAATATATTTTCAAAAAATTTATTTTTGCAAATGATTTTTTTCTTTGATTAAAAATAGTTTTTTGATTAAAGCAACTTTTATTGCGATTGAATGATTTTGACACAAATGTCCTACCCCTAATATGGCTCAAACACAAAAAGGATTGCTTCAATCAAAGAAAACGGTTTGAATGAAAAATAAAGTGTTCAAATGCGAATTTCTGAGTCTCAAATATTTTTTCACATTCAAACCTTTTTTTCTACGATTGAATATTTTTAAAATTTTTGATTGAAGTGATTTTCTTTTGAAAATATATATTTTTTTGTTTGAAGCGACTTAATTTTTGATTGAATAATAAAGACACAAATGTCCCAGCCAAAATGTGGTCCAAACGCAAAATGACATGACTTCAATCAAAAATGGTGTTTCAATCAAAAGAAAACTTGACTTAAATCAAACAAAAATTTTTCAATCAAAGAAAAATAGTTTTCAAATATATTTTTTTGAGTTTCAAATTTATTTTTGAATTCAAACACATTTTTTTTTGATTGAAGAGACGTTTTCTTCGATTGAAAATATATATTTTGATTGAAGCAACTTTTTTTTTGATTGAATAATAAAGACACAAATCTACCTCCATATTAAACAAGACTGTAAGATGAGTATTCAATAAACATTTATATCTTTTATATTTGTGCGTCTGTCCTATCAGTGGATTTGACATTTAATTTAATCTCTTCGAGTTGGCAGAAAAAAACGCAAGTTTTCTCAATGTTTACATAGTCTACATATTTCTATGATTATTATTAACTCATTTACACAACGAAATAACGCTGGAAAAGTCCGTTAAATATATTTCTTGTATATGAGAGCAAAGCTCCGCATTCGTTTACATTCAGCAATTTCAACGATCAATTTGAAGCGTTTCCATACCCCACTTCGAATCGCACGGCATACAGTGTTCTTACGCAGATATTCAGCATCACCATTGGAATGCATATATTGTCCCTGGCGAAAGAGCGCACGGAGAGGCACACAATCTGCCCGTTTGTGAGGGCCTGACTTCGGCGGGTTACATTATAGTGACGTCCGCCTCGATCAGTTGGCACAGGTAAAGAATTCCCTCAGCTGAAAATCTATATCTTTCATGGAGAACATCTTCCGGATACGCCAGCGTATTCTGGCGGTCTCCAAAAACCCGTGCCCTCCGAAGAGAGCCCCTCACAATCCGCGCGCCAATGTCGTATGGGTCGTCCAGGTACGCTGTCATTGTCAGGAGGACACGTCTGCGGAGGAGTGCTGTTTAAATATAGCGTGGTTAATTAGAATTCTGAGTTATGCAAGATCTAACTCTGAGACGACCAGGTTTGTCGTGTGGCGTGTGTTGCCATGGCAACACTTCTCGGTTCCAACATATCCACCTTTCGTAGTCTCGCTTAGCTGCGAACTTAGGTTGCACGTGATGAAGTTACTCTCGAAGTTACCCTGCTAAGCCAGAAAACTGGCTTCGTAGTATAGGCCACAGTTGATTGAACATGTGGCAAATTCAAACATAGGAGAGAGAGAGAGAGACCAGAGCTGACACTGGACATAGCTTTGACAAATGGATCACAAGTGGAATCAGCAGTTCAACAAGCCAAAGCAATTGCTGCAAATGACAGTGTCGCAGTACAAGCCATACAGTGTATGGGGTCAGATTAGTCTCATAAGTACACACACTCATTTAACAGGAAACACACACGTATTGTGGGATTAGTAAACACATAGTACGCGAAACACACACACACTGTGGGATTCGTAAACACATAGCACGCGAAACACACACACATTGTGGGATTCGTAAACACATAGCACGCGAAACACAAACACATTCATCAAATGTGTGTGTGAATTGTTTTACGCGCATTTGTAACGTGCTTCCAATTTCAAATTCCCACTTACGAGTGTGTTGATCATTTTGATACTCGTCATGCGCAACTGAGAAGAACACATGCATTTTTTTAACTGGAGCCCGTCTTCAGCCAATCAGACGTCTTCTTCTTAAACAGCCAATCACAAGGGCTGGGCTGTGGTGAGCCCTGTCGCATTGATAGCCAAAGCGCTACTGAGCATGCGCATTGCAACCACGCCCCTCCAGGGGTGCTCACGTGTCAAACTTTTGTCAAGTGGAGATTCCTTTTAGACTACGACGCAGTTCCTGCTGTTGTTGTCGTGCAGGTGAGTAATATTTCTAAAGTATATTCATTGTATAGTGCCTTTTGACCACTAACCTCTGTAAGCAAATACATATACACGAAATACTTAATTGGAATATTGTTGATATTGCAAGACAAAAGCGTAATGAAGTTAACGTCTCATGATAAGGAGTAAACACGTGCTTCCTTGCTTCTATTGTTGTCGTTGGAAGGGAGTAATATTTCTAAAGTATATTCATTGTATAGTGCCTTTTGTCCGCTAACCTCTGTAAGCAAATACATATACACGAAAGACTGAATTGGAATATTGATGATATTGCAAGACAAAAGCGTAATGAAGTTAACGTCGAATGATAAGCAGTAAACATGTGGGTCGCCAAGGTTTTAATGGCGATTCGGTTATTGTTCAAGAGAGATTTTTTTACATTATAGCGGGTTAACAGCGTACGGAAGTTAGCATTGTATGATATAAGCATTAAACATTTGGGTCACCTGGGTTTTAATGGAGTTTCGTGCTTAAAATCATACAGAAATTAACCATATCTACAAATGGCTACTGACCCAATGAAGCCATTATATTTTGAGAAAGCTAAGTCCTATGTATATAAAAATTTTCAAAAAAGCTTAACTGCTAATCATTGTTTTCGGGAGTGTATGTATAAAGTATTTGAAAGTCATTTTTCAAAGTTGTCTTTCTGTGCATGTGCTTTACAGTTGGTGTACAACATGGAGAAGAGGTTCCAGGAGATTTTCAATTTTATGTCTAGGGGTGAATTCCCTAATTTATAGTGAATCTCAGAAATGTGCTTTAAGAAGATATATGCAGAAGCTCAAACTGAAGGATGAGTAGGCAAAGTATTTGTGATGTTGCTGTTATTTATAATTATATATATATATGTGTGTGTGTGTGTGTGTGTGTGTGTGTATACAGCTATATAATTGTTATTTGTGTGTATTTGTGTTTATATGTGATCCAGTCCCGAACAGAAGCACGATCACTGTTTAATGAAGTACACTCGGCTTCAATTGGTGCACACACAGGCACTGTTAAAACCAGATCCTCAATGTACTCCAGAAATTATTGGGATGGCATGACAGTGGACATTGACTGATGGGTATGTGATGGTTTATTTCTGCATTTTGTCACTAACTAATTTTGGTCAGCTATTTCAGATCTTATTAACCTGATCCGTTTCTCATGACGATTTGTTTTAAGGTATCTGAATGCGACGGATGTCAGAGGACTGGTAACTCTTTGGCTGTGTGTGACACAGCCATTCCAAAGCATTAAGGTATATTTTTATAGTGACCGTGTGTAATCAAATAAAGAAATGTATTTCTGGTTTTTATTACATGTGTGAAAAATTGGAAACAGCTTTGTCTAATGTCATGCATGTATTTAATATTTGGACATGCGTGAAAATTAGGTTTTTATGTGTTCCCTTCATATCAAGGTGGGAGCCATCTACCCAGATTAAGTTAAAAACTTCAAAGATAAAACATGGTGCTCTTCAGATTGTGTAGGAATAGCTGTAAGAGATATGTTCAATATTGGATTTGCCTTTCACAGGTGTCTGCTGTTTGGGAGTTGGTTGGGATAGACCTGACTGGGCCTCTCCCAAAAACCAAGGATGGCTTTCAGTACATTCTTACTGCCACCGATTATTTTTCCAAGTGGGTTGAGGCCTTTCCTTTAAAAACCAAAACAGCATCAGAGGTGGCATAATGGATCTGCTCAATTGTTTATAGACACAGATGCCCCCAACGAATCCTGTCTGACCAAGGAAGAGAATTTGTCAATTAGGTATCTGAATGCATTAAATTATTTTCACAGTGGGATTTTGGCATTGTTGTTTTCCCCCTTTTTTATTTATTTATTATTTTTTTAAATTGGATTTATTTACAATGTATCAATTTTTCAGCTCAACGATAACCTTTGTGCCCTCCTGTGCATTGAAAGGAGTGTTACAGCTGCATATCATCCTAAGACGAATGGGCTGATGAGAGGACAAATAGCAACATAAAACGGCAAGTTTTTTTTTTTTTTTTTGGTGTTCTAAAATGTATATCTAATTGTACCCTTCTACTTCGTACAGCTCTTACAAAATTGGTGAACGACCGACAGGATTTGTTTGGTGGTTTGGCCTATTCAGTAGATAATTTTGACCGGATGGTCATCTGGTCAAGTGCCGTAAATAATTACTTTTTTTGATTTAACAATGTTGTGTTTTCAGTTAAATTACTGTGGGCTGCAGAGGACCAAGGCAAGGTGGAGGCTTTCGTTGGACCGTATAAATTATGACACGTCTTTTCATACGCTAAAAGGCAATGGCTGGCTGTCTGATGAAGTCAGTGGGAGCAATAAGTATTTAGCAAATAACAAAGGTTCTTGCCTTTTGCCAATTTTTTAAATTTTATTTTGCTATGCAAGTAATTGATGGATACATGCATATCCTCATTGAAAGGCAGCAGGCAAGTGCTGGATATAGTTTTTCTCAATGCATTTATTTTTTGCCGGAGTATAGTTGTAATGTTGTTACCCCTTTTTTTAACAGGAGCCCATTCACCAACTCTCTGCTGTGGTAGCTGGGAGTCTGCTTTTGGGAAAATTTCAGCCTGTTAGAAAGGTAATCTATTTCATGCCAATATTGAGCTATATTACTTTAACGCCAGTAACCCAAAATAACAATAATTTGGTATTGTATGTTCTTCAGAGGAAATTCCCTGTTGAAAAAAAGTGGATTTGTCCTTTCCTGTCCTGTATGCGCTCATTGGATTTTAGTGGTTAGTGGGTTTCTTATATTTTCTTAAGACCTACCGATTCTGGAATGTATTATATATAGCTATTAATTTAGCTGATGCCATACAGAAGTTAAATTTCATTAGTAAGTTAACTACATAAATCTGTCATTGTGCAGAATTACACAAAGGAACTAACCTTTTATAGATTGTCCACATTTCTGAAAGAACACTGGTGATCATCGATCCCTTGAGTAACGAGGACAAATATGAGCAAAATCTTGCGGAATTGGAGGTAACCGCTTCAGAAAGTTTAAATTCCTAGTATTATGTTAATATGGAAGTTAAAAGTTCAATGTTCATGTTCATTGTTTTGCTTATAAAACAATAATCAGGAACTTCTTGAGGTTGGCGGGCCGTGAGTTCCAAATAGAAACTTGGACTACCAAAACTGTGGCCCATAACAAGCAGCAGAACAACAGTAGCTGTGGGGTTTTCACATTAAAGGTAATGATTTTAAGATTTCGGAGTCTCTGCAATAAAACTTTGCTGCTGTTGTTGTTTAGCACTGATATGTAACAGAATGCCTAAAATGCCATTTCAGTTTGCGGAAGAGTATATGGCCAATGGAGATCTCAGGCACAACCAGACCCACCTTCCCGAAGTTCTGAAGGCTCGAGGAGATATAGCCTGTGCCCTCCTACAGGCTGGGAGTCTGAGATGTCTATTTAAATTTTAAAAAATGTCTGAAACTTACTTGGTCTCCTCACCTCACATAATTGAACTCCTGATTGCTCTCAATGTCACTATTTACTTTCAAAGGCATCCAAAGAACAGATCTGAGGATTTGCTGCTGCGCTTTATCCTCTCCCGCCATCATTGATCACTTATTAGGTTTGTCACGATAAAAAAAGTGTTTAAAAAGGTAGTAAAATTCATGTGGCAGGTCTTAACCCCTTAATGCCTGCAATATGAATCAATTGTCAGAGAATCACAAAATGTGAAAAATAAGGTCTTAAACCTTTTTTTCCAAATTTGTAAAGAAAAATGTGTAATAAGCGCTCTAATATCTATTTTCCTTGTTAAATCCTGTTTTTCTCATGGAACATGCAGATGCATGAGTTGACTTGCATCCATTTTTTTTTTTTTTTTTTTTTTTTTTTTTGAGGAAAGAGTTATAAATTCTGAATTTGTCTCAAAATCATGAAATCCTAATTTAATGATAAATAATCCTAATAAATATTTTTTACATCCGTAATAGACTACCATCCTTTAAATAGTACTGTCACTGTACGTAGCATTTTTAACAGGCTTATAATGTCTATTTTTTTCCTTTTAAAATGGTCTTAAATTGGTTTAAGCATAGACATCACAATCATACATTAAGAAGTCTGGTTTAAGTCTGAGTTTTCCCCAGTATGACTTTCAAATAGGCTTGAAATGGAGAAAGTAGTCTTAAAAAGACTTATTTAGCGGACAAAAAGCCTGTTAAAAATGTGCCACATATAGTACAGTATTAGACATCTAATCTTGCTCTCATCATCCCTCTGCTGAGCGGTTCAATGAGTTTTTCACTAGTTGACATCCAATCCATTTGAAGTGCATGGGAGGTCCTCCCACTCAAAATGGATGGGACGTCTTCAGCTGTCAATGACAGAGAAAGGCAAAACCGTTAAACGACGTACGCCTATTAAAAATGCTAATCGTAGTAAAATATCATTACGTGTGACTTGATAAGCCTGCTAAAATATGCTAATTATAATCTTTAATATTAGTGCTTTGACAGTCAGTGGCAGGACCTAACTAAACGTATGCTACACGTATGCTACATTTGTTCGACGGGACACCTTGCATCGATAGTCCCCGCGGTCGAGTTGAGGAGCTGTCAAAAACGGGGCTCCTACTTTGACAAAGGCTCCCCATTTGTCACTTGTCAGTACACCGGACTTGAAGGCGCACAGCAGTGACGTAATGAAACAGCCCAGCCCTTGTGATTGGCTGTTTAAGAAGAAGACGCCTGATTGGCTGAAGACGGGCTCCAGTTAAAAAAATGCATGTGTTCTTCTCAGTTGCGCATGACGAGTATCAAAACGATCAACACACTCGTAAGTGGGAATTTGAAATTGGAAGCACGGTATAAATGCACGTAAAACAATTCACACACACATTTGATGAATGTGTTTGTGTTTCGCGTGCTATGTGTTTACGAATCCCACAATGTGTGTGTGTTTCGCGTGCTATGTGTTTACGAATCCCACAATACGTGTGTGTTTCCTGTTAAATGAGTGTGTGTACTTATGAGACTAATCTGACCCCATAATACAGCCCTGTTCGCATTTCAGCAAAAGGAGAAACGAACAGCATGCTCACTCCCAAAAGAATCCTCCGCAGCCACTAATGCACATTCACGCAGCTGTTCAGGTGTGGTTCTGACAAACAACTGGGCAATTCTTCTCAGTGCCTCGCAGCCAAAGCAACTTGTAAGTCACGTCATTAGTTCTAAACAGAATAGATAAATAACAGTAGCTACAATATTTGACTCTTTTATAAGCTGTTGCGTTACTATAAAAGAGTAAAATATTTACCTACTAAATCGATGATGTTGGAATCTGAACTTTTAGCCAGATTGTCAGAATCACGCCAGCCAGGTCCCCGGAACCACACTAGTGCAATTCCTACGACCCGGGCTGGCGCAATTCCTAAAACCCGGCCAAAAGGGCCGTACGTTCACCTTAGTTTTAACAAGGATGAAAGTGGCTAGAATTTCTTGCCAGAACTCCCTGACAAAAAGGTCACCAAGGAGCCAGATTTCCTTTTTTTTTTTAAATAAGTATTTAGTCAACCACTAATTGTGCAAGTTCTCCCACTTGAAAATATTAAAGAGGCCTGTAATTGTCAACATGGGTAAACCTCAACCATGAGAGACAGAATGTAAAAAAAAAAAAACAGAAAATCACATTGTTTGATCTTTAAAGAATTTATTTGCAAATCATGGTGGAAAATAAGTATTTGGCCAATACCAAAAGTTCATCTCAATACTTTGTTATGTACCCTTTGTTGGCAATAACGGAAGCCAAACGTTTTCTGTAACTCTTCACATGCTTTTCACACACAGTTGCTGGTATTTTGGCCCATTCCTCCATGCAGATGTCCTCTAGAGCAGTGATGTTTTGGGGCTGTCGTTGAGCAACACTGACTTTCAACTCCCTCCTCACCCCGTGGCGTCAAAATGATAACAAAAACGGGGAGCGAAAATCCCAGATCCACACGGAGAGACCTAGTGAATGACCTACACAGAGCTGGGACCATAGTAACAAAGGCTATTATCAGTAACACAATGCACCGCCAGGGACTAAAATCCTGCACTGCCAGACGTGTCCCCCTGCTGAAGAAAGTACACGTCCAGGCCTGTCTGCGGTTCGCTAGAGAGCATTTGGATGATCCAGAAGAGGACTGGGAGAATGTGTTGTGGTCAGATGAAACCAAAATAGAACTTTTTGGTAGAAACACAGGCTCTCTTGTTTGGAGGAAAAAGAATACTGAATTGCACCATACCCACTGTGAAGCATGGGGGTGGAAACATCATGCTTTGGGGCTGTTTTTCTGCAAAGGGACCAGGACGACTGATCTGTGTAAAGGATAGAATGAATGGGGCCATGTATCGAGAGATTTTGAGTGAAAATCTCCTTCCAACGGCAAGGGCATTGAAGATGAGACGTGGCTGGGTCTTTCAGCATGACAATGATCCCAAACACACAGACAGGGCAACAAAGGAGTGGCTTTGTAAGAAGCATTTCAAGGTCTTGGAGTGGCATAGCCAGTCTCCAGGTCTCAACCCCATAGAAAATCTGCGGAGGGAGTTGAAAGTCCGTGTTGCCCAACGACAGCCCCAAAACATCACTGCTCTAGAGGAGATCTGCATGGAGGAATGGGCAAAAATACCAGCAACAGTGTGTGAAAAGCTAAAGCTGTGAAGAGTTAAAAAAAAAAGGTTTGGCCTCTGTTATCGCCAACAAAGGGTACATAACAAAGTATTGAGATGAACTTTTGGTCTTGACCAAATACTTATTTTCCACCATGATTTGCAAATAAATTCTTTGAAAATCAAACAATGTGATTTTCTGTTTTTTTTTTTTTCCACATTCTTTCTCTCATGGTTGAGGTTTAACCATGTTGACAATTACAGGCCTCTCTAATATTTTCAAGTGGGAGAACACAATTAGTGGTTGACTAAATACTTATTTGCCCTACTTTATATGGCTAAGGTAGGTGCCTGTTTTGGTTTTAGGTCGGTAGCAGCTTTGGTTTTGAAAATGTTTGAATTCAAAGTTTTTTAAAATAGGCCCTCTACGGATCAGCCCCGTATCCCATTTCCCAAGTATTATGAAGTCTATGGCGTTACTATGCGTTACTACGTTGCTTGAATGACGCAAGAAAAGTCAGAGACACGGAGAGAGAAGAGCGGGAGTGGGAAGGAGCAAGCCCATCGACATTGGGGGGCAACCGGGTATGTTGTCCTGGGCCTCGGGATCATAGGGGCCCCTGAACAACCCTTAGTTTATTCTGCTTAACATTCGCATTATTTCTTTTTTATTTAAATCATTGTCTGATTAAATATGTTGTACTCGATATATACTTATAAACTACTTATAAACTTTAACATATTAAATACTTTAAATATATATTCTTTTCCTTTTTTGCACAACAATTTGTAACTGTAATTAACTACTTTTTTAAAGTAAGATTAACAGCACTGGTCATTAAGGTGCAGTCTGCAGAATGAAAAGCTATGCTGTGACGAAAGCTGAGATTTTATTCTGCCAATTTGTTGCTGAACACAAATTGCCTACAACTATTGTTGATCACTTCTCAGAATTAGCAAAAGAAATGTTCCCTGACTCAAAGATTGCATCGGTAAGTTCATTTTATCAATTGACCTTTTTAATTTATAATTGGATACAATAACAAACTACCTTCAAGTCAAACTGAATTGTGAGCTGAAGTGCCACGATGTGCAGCCATCAAAAGACATGATAGAAATTGACAAAAGCGCTACATGCAATTATAACAAAAGTCATTTTTAAATTTTAGTAATCATGATGTAGCTGAAGATATTGTTCTTTGATTGCACCAGGTTATATATGACAATATTACCAATAAATTCATATTATTTTAAAAAATTGAGTTTTATTTTTGTGTCGTATTGCACACCCTATAAAACGTTGTAAAATTAGTCACCAATTTGCAAGGGCATACGTCACTATTTGTAAGATTGCCAATGGCCTCGGGTTGACAGGTATGCCTACAGTACATACTGTATTAAGTCACTCAGGTGAGAGCTGAGCAAATAAACTAATGGCTTTATTAGCTGCTACCATCCATTTAGTTTGCTTAGCTCAAATGGTAACATTTAATTGAGGATTAATTCATCATTATAGTTTACGATTCACATCAATACATTACCTGTCTTTTCCCCGTTTTTCCTCCTCTAAAACATGACACCCCCAACCCACTTGTTCATCCACGACATGCCTGCATGATTGCTGAGTGTCCACAATGTGTTGAGGCACGCCCTTTAACATCTATTCTAGACAGAGTGCAGAGTGTGATGCACCTCCACTGCCTATACTGTATTTTATCCACAAGCTGGCTGCAGCTGGCAGCGTGCTGCATGCTTCTGGGCTAAACCATGACAGTATAACCAAGGGGTGTTCAGAGGTATCAAGTCTCATTAGGCAAACCAGGCAATTGCCTAGGGCCCCCAGCCAGCAGGGGCCCCCAGAGGACCAACAGATTTGGCACAAGCAGCTTTATTGCACTGTGGCAGCGACAAGTGTAGGAAGTGTTTCAATACCATGGAATCATTTGGCAGATTATCTAATGATTCTGTTATCAATCCCAATCAGCACTAACCATGTCACGCATATTATACATGTTTAAGAAAATCCAATCAGCTATTAATACCACATGATTGTTTAAAGAGTGACTCACCAAGTACTCTCTGGAAAGTCCTTGCCGAGGTGTTTTACGTTGATTTTCACAGGCCACCTCATTAGTCATGTGACTACTTAAAGTAATGGTGATTTTTCCCAAAAAAGTCTATTAATGGGTCTATCGTATTCCTTGTCGAATACTCTATAAGAAAAATATAACATATATAAAATAATAATCTAAAATAATGCTAAACGATTTTATTAGCAATTTTAATACTCCTTTTAGCAAGGTTCCTCGTGTATGCGTACGTTCCCATAGCAACTAGTCCTGTTATTGTTCTACGTCACAAGCGCTGCGTATTCTGGGCGCGAGAATAGGCGTAAGGTGCGCATTTCGAGCAGAGGACGGCCACCTGTTAAAATGTGTGTATCCATGAACGAATGTGAGTACATCCATATGAGTCAGTGTAAAGTGCTTAGTTTTCGCCACTTTTATGGCCAAGATGACCGCACGTGCATGCAGCGCGCACTCGCACCCCCCCACCTTTGTGTTCATTATACTGCGCGAGTATGTATGTGTGTCACGTGACTCAAAAGGGCCCCATGTTGCTTGTTGCCTGGCACCCTTGGGGACCCTTGCTACGCCTCTGGGGGCGTTGTGACAAACCAAACTTTGAATTGTTAAAACTTGCAAATTTGAGGGCACCTTTCAAATGAATTCCATCAAAATATAGCGCCTTAAGCCCCTGAACTATTTTTAATTTTTTTCGTTTTTACCCTGAAAACCCCCATTTACAGACGTCGCGCAACCGCTTTTGTTTCAACCCAGCCATAAAATGAAGGTAATTCATTATATTTGTTATTAAAAATGTCTGTCGTTTTTAGCTTAGAATCATTAATTGATGTCTCATATTTCGTTTAAGAAAAAAACGACTTTAAAAAATTATTCACTCTCATAGTTCAAACTTTTAAACTAAATATGTCACAATGAAAAAAATGGCGTCTGTAAAAAAGTCAAAGATATCTACCTCATAACTGTCGCTTAATTGTATTTTTTTTTGTTGTTGTTACATTTTCTCCAATTTGGATCGTATATTTATCATCTAACAAACAAAGAAAAATTACGTTTAAAAGGGAATACAGTGTATATATGAAAAAGAAAATCTCGACCACTCCTTGATGTCTGCGATTTCTGCTTCGTGACCCTTGTTATATTACCATGTTTCACCCCTAAAATCCAGCTCTGGTCATTCTCATCTGTGTCTTGACACTCCATGATAAATGCAACATGGAGTTTTTGGATCGAAACAAGGTAAGTACGCGATAATATCTCGTTAAAGTCATGGTGTCTGTAATTCTGCTCTCGCGTGCTCTCACCTCCAAATAGGGTTTTGTTGTTTAAAAAACATTTTTTTTAAAATGCCCTCCTGTTAAAAAGAAAAATCTTCCCCCAGAAAATTTTGGTTTTAAGCTTTCCAATGATTTATCACACATGCATATCGGACAATTTTGAAAGTTGGCCAAATTGGGGGTCTCAGAGCGGAACTTCAAGTCACCTGAGTGTTTTCCGCCATATGTATATATGGCTTGGAAAGAAAACAAATAAAATAATAACACAGGGAAAAAAATGCACGTTTGGTATGCACACTGCGACCAGCCTCCCGCTGGTGGCACCAAGCCTGGTCTGCCTGATGGGAAGGCCGCCTCTGAGAAAAATAAATTGGCCGTTTCAGTTTTTTTATGTTCGGGCCCAAATACACCAGATGCATCATCGTTCCGGTTCCGGTCCGTTCCGGCTCTGTGTTGACTGTGTGCTATGCAGTACGTCAAAACCAGGCAAATCATACCAGCTGCGTACGGCTGCGGTCCGCCAACTCCGTCCCCTCATGAGCTCTCGCGTGATCGCGCGCGCTAATGTGCCATTTAAAATAATGACAAAGTACTCATCAGAGTAGCAGAGAGAGCACATTTTTTCCTTGGATATTGATATTTTAGTTGTGTCTGTCTCTTAATTCCAGATTGACTGCATCATGTTGAGATCAGGGCTCCGTGTGTTGGTTTGTGGGGGCTTGGGGGGCGGGGGCCTATTATGCCCTTAGTTGTGTCGGTGGGCTTATATCTTTGCGCACATTTAAATTTATGGCACATAACATCTCATAGAGCTGTTATAAACAACTGTTAAATAATCTGTAATATTTATAAAATGGATAGCGAATTATATATTACACAAACTAAAAAACAGCTTACTTGGAATTGGTGTCTCATCTCTGCAGATTCCAGCGCAAACTGTTGGTTTTTCTATGAAAAGTCAAGTAAACTGTAGGAATGAAAAAAGAGAAATGTCTTGAATAGACCACCAGGTTGAAACTTGTGGGTGTCTCTCTATTCTCTTTTGTACTTCCCCCCCCCGTTGTCTGTTTTTGGGCCCAGTCGTTTTCTCCACATTCGCGGATCCTTAACACACCACCACTACTTAATTCACTTATGTTATGTAACATATTTTTGTATTTGAAGTACATTTCTTGTTCGATTTTCACACTACTTTCTGTAGGCGACAAAACTTTTGTCTTGCCAAAATTTGACCTTTATGTCTTCATTAAATGATAAATCTTTTTTCAGTGAAACAAATATATTTTTGTACATTCAACATCATTTGGGAGGGTCTTAGCTTTCATATGAGCCATTTCTGAAACCAATTGAATAATTAATAGTCAGGTTATTAGCAATTGTTTCTACAAAATGGATAAGCGTCAACACTTTTGTCAGGGACTGTATTTATTATTCTATGGAGTTCTGCTGCTCATTGTGTCAGAGTCTGACGAGTCGCTAAGATGTGCGCAGCAAACCACTGTGGACTCCGTTCAACTGGCTGATATAATGACATGTGATCAGAATGGAAAGTTAGCAACCAACTGGTTTAAATGCACAGGTTTTCAGGGACAACAAAAAAGGAAATAAAGAACAAGCCTGTTGAATTAATGCGATAAAAAAAAAGGCAAGGCAAAAGAAAATTGATCAGCTCTTAAATAGAAAGAAGAGTTGAAGAGGCTTATTTATTTGTATTTGTATAGGGAGGTTCCGAACATATTCCGTGTGCAACTGTAGGGCAAGGCGAGCTCCTCGTTATTAAAACACTCAGGTCTGGCAAAAAAAAAAATAAGGAAGCAGCAGAAGTTATGGAAGAACAATTTTAGTGCATTTAGTCTGATAATCATAGATAAAAAGACATTTTATTCATTAAATCTCTTAAAATTTTTGAGGGAATAATTTGAAAACAAAACAATCACAGCAAACACTATAAACTCAACTGAAAATTCCCCCAAGAAAAAGGCACAAAAAAAGGAAGTTAAAACACTATTTTGTTTTAGATTTCAGCTCAAGTCTTTCAAACATTCCCCAATGAGAGAGCCACCAAAATAAGTAACAAAAACTGTTTAACAAACAGTGATGCAGGGAAGCTGCGATTGGAAGGAGCTTAAAGCAACACTAGGTAACTTTTCAGTTTTGGATGAGTTTAGCGATGCAGGTGGACAAAAGCAGCAGTGTTTTGCCTTAAGGAAGACTGCATTTTCCATGAGGACCAGCGCACAGTGTCGTAAAATTCTGATCTACCAGTCTCCTGCAGATGGAATAAACGACATTTCTGTTTCCACTGTCTGTGTGAAGGATGAAAAGTAATGAGGTAATGAATCCAGTTGGAGCTAAACTATAGCATATGATGATATTAAAAATATAAACATTTTGTTTTGACGAGTTCGGTTTGGGGAGGGGGCATGCCAGTGAGCGAAAGCCGGGCCAAAGTTTAGATTTGAGTGTGTTTTTGTCCGTAATGCTAAATGCATGTAAATACCACTCTAAAAATTGTTGCATGCAGTTGTTCACTTTAACTAATAACTGCCACTTAAAACGGGATGAAATTATTGATTTGATTGTGAAAACCATTTATTTTGCATTTACAGACATCAAATTTGATTTATACTGAACCAATTATACGTCCAAATGAACCAAAACAAAGTTTATTTTTCAATTATTTTTTTCCTTCATGTCCTGCAAGTAATATATCTGATTTGAGTCAGATGTGATTCGCGCATGCGCATTGAGCACAATCAGCACTAATTGCTAATAATTAAAGTTTTAGTGTTTTGTGTTGTTAAAATTTGAAATATAGTCCATATGAAGCGCTGAAGCCGTGGGCAAATATCGACAAGAGACTCCAGTGTTTTGTCAGAAGTTACCAAGCTGTTATGAGCTGGGGAGCAGGTGGTGTTAGTGGTGGATGCTAATCGCTAACGCTAGCCGCAATTAGCATGGAGTTAGCCCTGCATAAGGCTCTCATACTTGTTCCTAAAGCCGGCTTTAGTTAGATACCGCCGGTCCATGGCTCCAGCGCTTCACTCAGACTGTATTTCTTTTTTTTTTTTTTTTTTTTTTTTGCGGTACTGCTGCTGAGTGAGAGAGAGAAATGGAGACGTGCTAGTGCTCGCTAACATCAGGGACCGTTCGTGGGGCTAGTTTTGGTCTACGAAGCAAAAAGGCGGTAACTACACAGAGTGCAGTAATGAGAAAAAAAGAGTTAACCTGTCATCCAGCATAAGTAATTGTAGATAGATTATTGCATATGTGGCTGTTTTGTTACTTTATACCACCTTACTCTCTGTTAAAAAAAAAAAAAATATATATATATATATATATATTTTTTTTTTTTATATAATTTATAAACCAGTGTATATATATACATACTGTATATATATGTAAATTATATTTATATATATTATAAATAAATTCTCATATTTAATTTGATATGTTACCCATATTTTGCAGTTACTGTATTATCTACATTTTTGTATTATGTGATCTTCAGAGAGCAGTGATATTTTATTTTAATGTGTACTCTTTCAGAACCACAAGATCGCTCTTTTCAGATCTTTCAGTTGGCGGCATGCTACATCTTCCAACCTGAACAGATAATATCTTGCATCTACACAGCACATTTTTTAACCATTTCTCAAATCACCCTTAATACTAGACCCTCACTAATCTATACATTTGTATAGCAGCAGATGGAGTACTGTATTTCTTTTTTTTTTAGTTCTGTTGATTGAACCAACACAGATCAGTGTATCATCTGTAAGGGAACTCACTATTATTTCCTTTGTTTTCACAGTTATCAGATGTGGAAATGCAAAGATTGCAGCCTGTCATTTTCAGAACGATCTGAGCTACTAAAGCATTATCGTATTGACCACCAGTTTCACGGTAGGTGCCGCCCTTACCCATGCATCCATGCAAATTGTCCCTGTTTGTCCAAGACATGGAATGGTCTACAGAAACACCTAACTCAGAGTCATCCTTCTCAGACATCCACACCGAAGCTCTCTTCATTCAAGTGCTATGCTTGTAACGACAATCAGCTTTCCACGGAGTATGATTTTTTTCCTTCATATCAATCAACATTTGAAAAAAAACGAACTGGTCTCTTGTATGTTTGATGGTTGTTCATACAAATCAAACATATACAGCAGTTTCAGGACCCATAAATGGAGAAAACATCAGTTGTGCACAGTCAATGACTTCAAAAGGGGAATAATCATCACATCATCGCTCAGTTCCAATACTTGTGACTCGTTGAACTCTGGCCTGAATGAAGAAGTACAGTTGGATGATCTAGCCACTGAAGAGTCTAGGAATTTTGAAAAAAAAAACTGAACTGAAATTAGCTTCACTTTTACTTAAATTGGAACATACATATTTAGTCTCCAGTACAGTCGTCAACGAATTTCTTGAGGAGCTACAACATCTCATTGGAGCTGTCTCTGTACCATATAGTCTAAAAATAATTAACCAGGTTTTTGGAGACAACAACTGTCATGTGGAAGCATTTGTTGTTGAAGAACTAGCCACAGTGATTTGTTCTTCACATCCAATTCAAAGGGCATTAGAGAAACAAGGCCCATTGTCTACTTCTTGGAAGCGCAAGTCATATTATAAAAGAGAATTTGGTGTAGTGTCACCAGTGGAATATATTCTTGATAAAAGGAACAAAAAAATCATTACAGTATGTGTCTGTGCTGAAAACATTGCAGCAGGTTCTAAATTTAAATTCTGTTTTGATAAAGACTGCTAATTTGAAAGGGAAATATCGGTCACCCAATAGTGACAAAGCAGTTTACCGTTGTCCTTTTGATGGTGAATTTTTCAGAAACAACACACTTTTGTCTAAAGACTGTGCAATTTCACTTAACTTCTATATCGATGATTTTTGAAATACGTAACCCCATTGGCACATCAAGAAGGAAACATAAGATCTCTGCCCTCTATTGGACTTTTGGTAATCTGTCCCCTGGTTCTCAATCTTCACTGTCATCGATACACTTGGCTCTTCTAGTCAGAATTGCAGATTTGAAGGTATATGGTTATGAGGCAGTACTCGAGCCTGTCATTTGTGATCTCAGTGTTTCCCACAAATGAACGAGACTGTGGCGGCCCGTCGCATGTCTTAGCAGCACGCTGTTATTTTGTTATTGTTTTTCTGTATGATTGTTACCACAATCAAGTGGGTAAGCAAATACAGACTTCTCTCCTTCTTCCCCATATCCGGGGCATTACAATAGTTTGGATCGGACTTTTCGGCGAAAGTGAGCGGTGGACGGCCGTCTTGGACGGAAAGCAAACTTTAATTGAACTTGCGCGGAGAGGCGGGGCCCATAATAAAGCCTTGCTCTATTTTCAGAGCGTTGGTCACAGTAAAATATTTATTAGTTCAAGCAGAGTAAAATGATACATATTCACGGTACAAGAACGTCGTTTCCGTGTCCATCGATTGGTAAGAAAAGGCTGTTTGTACGAGTGACGTGTGGGCGCTCCCGTCAGGGGGGACATTTTGCGTGGAGTGGCTATTTTTCGGCACAACACCGGCGCGCCAACTTCAGACAATTACGGCTGACGAAACTTTGATAAATGCAACCCCCCCCCCAATTTCGCAAGCTCTGGGACACTAGAAAAATGACTCTCATACCTCTCCTTGCTAAGTTAATGGTACCTCGATGTGCGTTTGTGTGGAAATTTAGTTCACGAACAACGGGGAAAAAACTATTCACCTTCTCACCGAATCAAGTAAAAGTCTTTACACGGCTATTACAATTCCCCCAGTCCTGTAAATGGGTCAGTTGACAGAAGGACTGTTATTGTTGTGGTAATGTAGTACTTACGAGGGTCAAATAAAAGGGAAAAAGGAGGACTACGACGGCGGTCTGAAACCCGCGGCTCTTTGGCGCTGCTTTTTTTTATTTTTATTTTTTTAATGGAAAAAGATGGGGGAGGGAAATATATTTTTTGTTTTAATAGGATTTCTAGGAGGACAAACATGACACAAACATTCTTTCAATTCATTAATATTGTAATGAAGTTAAACTTGTGGTGGCATCGTACAACAGAGTAGTCACGTGGTGCGCTATAGGATCCACTGCAGGGAAAATAAACATTTAATCATGAAGGCTAATTATGTATTTCTAGCCAACTTAGTCATTTTTATAGTAGGCTAATATAGCTAGTATTGATAATTATAAGGCTTGTACAAGGCTTTGAATTTTTTGCTGCTCCAGACATACTGTATCAGTTTTGGGGGTTTTGGGGGGGGGGGGGGGGGTCAAATATGGCTCTTTCAACAGTTTGGGTTGCCAACCCTGAGTCACTACGAGATGTAAGTCGTACTATTGCTACGAGAAAAAAAGTCGCATTATTACATAGGGTAACATAGCTGTAATCAGCTACGCATTTTACATACATGTACCGTAGCTGAGAGCTATAACATTAGCCTAGCTAATGAAATATTTCAAATATATCTTTGTTATGGTTCTTCTTGGGGGGGAAAAATAATGAAGAAAAAAAAAAAAAATTCGCCGTGGCACGACATGGTGAGGCTGTCCGACTCCGATGCAGCCCACCACCACAGTTTCAAAAAATCCTATGGGAAACACTGGATCTAATTTCCTTGGAACAACAGGGTGTGTTTCTGCCAAAGTTAGGGAAGTGTGTTAAGGGAACAGTACAGTGTGTTATAGCAGACAATCTTGGAGCCCACAGCATTGCTGGATTTATTGAGACTTTTTCAAGTGGTCATATATGCCGATTTTGTACAGCTTCCAAATCAGAAATTCAAACTAAGCAAGCAGACTTTGGATGTTTTACAGTCAGAACAGAAGACCTTCACTCAGAGCATCTCAAAACCACAGAACAATCTCTGAACAGTTTCTGTGGTGTTAAAGGGTATGTCAACCCCTGGGGAAATGTTAATATTCCATCATTTATCCATAAACGCATGCCTTTTGTATTCAATCATGCCACTTCGTGTAATTACACACAAGAAAATGAGAGAAATTTGGATCGATTGTCAAGCTAAAACGACCGGCGCCCGAGATCTGGCAGATTGTTTGCGTGACGTCATTACAAGTGAAGAGAGTGCCACCGGCCACTAGGGGGGCAGCGCCTGTCTGCATCAATATAATTCCTTCTAGTGAGGGGAGAATTAGCGGTGTTTTGAGCTGTTTATGCTGTTGCATTGTGTTCGTCCTGCTCTGCACATATTCCAGGTTCCCTCATGAAGAAACACCCCTCGTTGTCAATAAAAGAGAATTCAGAATTGACAGTGAGGGGTGTTTCTTCAACAAGAAAAAGGCTCAGTGCTTTAATACTGAATGGCGGCGATGATGGCAGACAATTTCGTTTCTAGTTCCAGCGACAAATCCGACGTAGAAGGACGTAACGAATGTTCATCTAATGGTGACGAGGAGAGTTATGAAGCTTTAATTGGTGTTTTAGGTTACCAATTTGAGCCGAAACGAACGCCAATGCAGCGTAATGAAACGGTCATTGAGGTGAGCAATAAATATTAAAATGTGTAAAATGTAAAATATTATATATTATTGCTTTTATTTATAATTTATACATGTGTCCAGTCCTGTATCCAATGCGTGATATTTTTTTTTTATTATAGAAGAGTACTCACTCTGGCCATTTCCAGCTTAGCAACAACCCTCCTTTGCTTTGCCTGGGATGGTGAGGTGGTCTCATCAGTGGCAGTCTTCGTCCTCTTTCTTCGTGTCTTGGGACATTTAGGTGGCTGTGCGTTTATGGTCGGCACCGCATCTGCTTTGAGCAGCAATCTTTTAGCAAAACCCGATTTCACTTGTCCATAGTTCGAGAAGCTTTCAGGTGGAAAATGCGCACCACACAAAACCGTGCCGGGGGCTGGGTCTGGAAAATTAGCCCTCTTTGCACGGACGAACTTAACCCATTGTCTGCGTAGTCCAGCTTTTTTTTTTTTCCGCGTTCGGGAACTCATGGAAACTATATTCCGATAAATAGCTATTTGTACACCACATAGAACAGCAGTTTTGAACCATTTTAGTGATGTTTTGGTCAAACAAACCCGAGCGCTACTCTCTCGTCGATAAAAAACAATGGCACCTGGCTCCGCCTTGACTTTCATTCACTTGTATTGACGTCGCCGCCCCATTCGGCTGTTTCCGGAACACCTTCGGAAATGTTCGTCATTTTCGATCTATTTTCGATAATTGCTCATTAATGTGATTGATTTTTTTGTTAACTTTATCAATATTTGTTATCTTGGCACATAACGGTTCTATTGATGTCTCACACCCCCTTTGCGTTTTCATACCCTTTACAGGCATGAAAATCTCTCACCTTTCGGCGAAATTCGCCGTTTTGAAGTAAAAAAGGGCGACCTACGTGAATTGCGTAGATCCGAGGAGAAATTATTTTTGGGAGGGGGGGGGGGTCGGGAGGTTTTATTAAATTATTATTATTACCATCATGTGATTAACTTAGTACGTAAACTGATCGGTTCTTTAAAAAAGTGACACGGACAGTCAGCAAATCCTTCTAGATGCTTCGCTGACGAGAACCAATCATCGGCCCAAGCTGTGGGCCATTATTCCAAACGCGCGCACTCCTTAGGTGAAACAAGGAGTGCTCGGTGAGCCTTTGTTTGCATTGCAAAGCTGCGAAAACAAAAAAGCAGGCCTTATCCACACCGGGGCAGACCAGAGCGCAGCATACACACTTGCCTGTATTTGCCAGCAGATTGAATTTGGTGAGTAATGGTTTCAATCGTTTTCACATTTTGCGATATAAAAAAGTTAATGCCATTCATTGCAACTTGCGTTGAACACTGCCAGAGCTAGCCAAATCTCCCATGAAAAAAAATAGCTCCCGTTAAATTGGCGTCAAGCTTGTGTATTTAGCAGTAATATAAACGAAGAAACACACTGTTGAGTCAAATTAAGTGGCATGCTCTCGGATTGAGGGGTCGCCTCGCATCGCATCGCTCCCGTCGTCCGCCTTAGACGCGTTATTTTCGGCTGGGACTTGAGCTGACGGCCGGTGTCGGCACAACACCGGCCCGACGAGTGGTGGGAATGACTCTTGCTTCTTAAAGCTTTTCAGAAATACAGGGATCCCTCGTTTTTCACGGTTAATGGGGACCAGAACCCGCCGCAATAAGTGAAAACCGCGAAGTAGCGCCCCCCCCCACCCCACCCATTTTTTTTTGTGTGTGTTCAATGTATTTATTCAGATTTTACATTGGAAAAAAGATACATATATATAAGACATGTTTTTTCACTTTTTTCACCAAAGTATCATTTATAAATGGTTTTCAAGCACTTCAAAATGTAAGAATTATGATAAGTTTTAAACATGTTACTGTCCACCGAATTATTTTTAAACAAGAATAAAGTAGTAAGAAAATGCTTGGCTTTATTAAATGCTTCATACTGAGTCTACTCAAACCCTCTCAGGCTTTGTTAAACGGTGATTGACACATGTGCAAAGTTTTTCTTTTTATATATATTTTTTGTTTGAAGCAACTTATTTGATTGAATAATAAAAACACAAATGTCCCAGCCAAAATGTGGCCCAAATGCAAAACAACATTACTTCAATGGAAAAATTTGTTTCAATCAAGAAAAATAGTTTTCAAATGCTTTTTTTGTCTCAAATTTATTTTGCAATCAAAAACATTTTTTTTTAATTGAAGTGACTTTTGGGATTAAAAGTATAACTGTATTTTGATTGAAGCAACTTTGTTTTTGATAGAAGTAACTTTGTTTTTTGATTGAATAATAAAAACACAAATCTACCTCCATCGTTATTGAGAGAGAAAGAAATTAAGAAAGCTTTAAAACTAAAAGCCACCGGGGAGTCTGTTTTTTTTTTTTTTTTTTTATATTTATATTTCATTACATAGACATGCCTCGTAGGGAAAGGAGATTGAGGGATAAAAAAAGGAGTTGGATGAAGCTGCTAAAGGCAGCAGATACCTCATCAGCTGGGTGACTAGCAGACCTGGTAAGAACAGGTTTGCAAGGATAGTCGGGTATTAAATACAATTATAAACACATTACAATGTTATTTTTCTATAAGATTTTATGTCATTGCTTTATTAATCATTAGGTGCTAGAGTTGTTAAGTATGGATAATAATGAAATAATAGTTTTGAGAAAACTGTGCTGTTGGTGGCTCAGTGACCATCTGATGTGGTTTGTTCTCAGATGAACAAGTTGAGGAAGGAAGTTTTGATGCAGAGGTTGAAGGAAGAAAAGAGCTAGACTGACTGAGTCACAGCCAGAAAGTGTGGATGACAGTTTTGATTTCTATTCACTGTTGCCCCCTCCCAATTAAAGTATGTCACAGTCGCAGCCAATTATTATCTAAAGCTGGTTAAAATTGAAGTTATGTTGTTTTAAGGTGTATTAAATACTTGTTCATGTGCCCCTTTTGATCTACAAGCACTCGCCCCTCCACCGGTCTCTGCACGGCCCTGCTGAAACACAGTGTGGGTCGACAGAGCTCAATATTTTGTTGGGGTGTACAGTGTACTGGAACATATTTCCTCCACACCCTTCTCACCTTTTTAACCCCTGACCCATTTTCATGCCTGCCTTTAAGAAGAGATGTGTCCTCTCTGAGAAACTCAGTCATTTCAAAGTTACTACTGGTTTCCCCCCAGATCTGGTCCATGATTTATTTGAAGGGATTGTTCCTCTAGAGATAGCCTTGTGTCTGTTTGTCTTCATATCTAAGAAATACTTTACACTTACATATTTAAATGAGTCTATACTACATGTTCCTTTTAAGTGGACTGACAAAGTAAATTGTCCCCATCCAGTGCCATTAAATTTTGCATCTCGAAAGACAATAGTTGGGAATTCCCATGAAAACTGGAGATTGTTAAGGTTTTTCCCCTTCTTTGTTGGCCAGAATGTGCCTGCTGAAGAACCTGCTTGGAAAATAATGACTGATCTAAAGGATATTGTGGACCTTATAGTCTCACCTGTCCATACAGAGGAGTTGATTGCATATCTGCGTTTCAAAATCTCAGAACACAGAGTACAATTTTAAGACGTTTTTCCGGACTACAACCTGCTGCCTAAGCATCATCATAAACTTAAACTGATTATTTAGAACATTACCCTCAACTGATTTGTCAATTTGGACCCTTAGTTTGTTTTTGGACATTGAGATTTGAAGCAAAACCCAGTTTTTTTTTATAAAGAGTCGCTCGAAATATAAGATCTTTCAAGAATGTGTTGTTGTCTTTGGTAGAACGACACCAATTTCATATGGCACAGCAGATATTTATGTACCCTCAAAAACCTCTTCTTGAAGTGTCAAATTTTTCAACTCTTTCTCTTGGTGTGTTGAAGGATGAAATTGCACATGCTATTCGGCTGAAATACCCAAATGTGGACAATGTATGTCTGGCAAAGAATGTCACTTATGATGGATTTAATTACAGAATTGGAATGATTCTTGCACACGGAACTTTGGCAGGGATCCCTGAATTCACTGAAATCATCCACATGTTGGTTCTAAAGGACAATCTTTTTTTCATTGTTCGGAAGCTGAGTGCATGGCACTGGGAACACTTCAGGGCCTTTGAACTCAAAGTGAGCAAAGACATAATACTCTTGTCGCCAGATGAACAGACTGATCCATATCCGCTGGTAGATTACACTGTGGTGGGAGTGCGTTTGATGACCCTGAAGAAATATATTCAATGTTAAGGTCTGCATTTTTATTTAAAAAAAAAAAAAAATATATATATATATATATATATATATATATATATATATATATCATATTTGCATGTAATTCATTCTACTAGAAATGTTAAATGGGCACTAAATTGAGACTGGGGCAATTTGATGTTCAGCAGTTATTGTCATCTTTATGCCCACACAATGTGTTTCTGAATCTGAATTAATGCTTTCCTTCTCCCTTTCCTGTTCTCCAGACTTATCCAGGACTCATCGTGGCAAATCCCATACGACTCCTTATCTTGCTCCGTGACGACAGCTCTGAGAGGATGGATCTGCCCCTGGTGCCAGACACTGTTGAGGAGCTCATTGAAAAGGTCAAATACACATGTAAACTTAGTGGAGGCATCCGGCTGCAATATAAGGATGATGGCTTTGGTGGCACATTTGTTAACTTGAACTCAACCTCCTCTATCAAGGATCTCACGACCATCAAGGTCATACAGACTGTTCCCGATACTGAATTCATTCTGAATTTAAGCAGTGTCCCAGCTGATTCAAGTGACCAAGATTCAAGCTCCTTGTCCACAGCTGAATCAGATGATACAATCATACTCAGAAGCAGCTCTTCTGAAAGACTCCGAACAGAGCCCTAACCAAAGGAATTCAAGATCCAGCTTTTCTCCTTTGAAACAGAAGGTCAACTCGAGAAAGGGAATGCTGAATACATGAGAGACCAAATTAGACTGACGCCTACCTCAAAAATGTTGTCTGACATACTGGAAGGATTGGCAGAGAAGATCTTCTCCTACAAGGCGTACCCCACTGATGCAGATCTGTCTGATGTTGCAGAGGCTCTGACAAGGAAGCCTCCCTGCCTGAGGCAACCAGACTCCGTAAATGAGAGCTATGGGTGGAAACTGAGATTCAAGAGTAAAATGTCCAATTGTCGCACTCAGCTGAAGTCGCATTGACTTGCATCTGAGCTCATGGTGAACACTCTCAAATCCAAGACACGAGAAGATCCTCTTCCCCGCCCTGCAAAAAACAACAAAAAAGCAAGAAGAGGTGAGGCGAATTACTATCCTCAGCCTAGCATTGGGAGCCAAGCAAGCCTGGAAAGAGAGAACATTGCTTCTGACTGAAGTAAAGAAGAGAAACAATGAGAAAACCATACGGGAGAATATGGCCAGGACCTTCGAGTTCAGGAGGCAAGAGGTTGTGGATCAGAAGCCTTCCATCGAGAACCTCATGGAAAGATGAGCAGCTCTATTTCAGATGGAAGAGGTATACGCTTTCATACTAATTATAATTTTTTTAAAAAATGTAAATAATATATCCACAGGGTTTTAAGAATAGTAAAGGTATTACCTTTCCATCAAAAATTATATTGTGATTGAAATCACGACTCAATTAAATGTTGAATAAGTAACAGTGAACAACAACAAATCATAACAAAAACACAGCAAAACGGGAACGATTGTTTCATGATTGTTATAGAACATACGTTCTAGTGAGACCTAAATGATCATAGAGGAATACTTATAGTCATAGGCTGTATTGGCTGAGCGAAAATTGTGTTGGTTCGTTCCACTAAAGTGGATCTATATAACCTCTGCATTGTAATTTACATACGTTGCTAATTAGTGCCAAAAAAAAAAAGTTCTACTCACGGTTTCCAGTCATTTTTTAGTAATTAGCGTTTTTGTGTCGGTCTTTTTTTCCCCCGTGGCGCAGTGATATTGATACGGCGGAGTCGTATCGTCAGTGTGTGAAGCCATTTTAGGTCACGTGCACCAATAGGAGACGAGGATTGTTGCTATGGGTTTGGAAAACAAACAACATGGCGGCGACCGTGTCAAACTACGACACGAGCGAAGATGAACAAAAGATAAGAAAACCGCATTCGAAACTTAGTCAAAAGGCATCGAAACGATGCTATATGCATCTCTCAACTGTCCAAGGGCGAAAAAGGCCACGAATTTGGAAAAAAACGTGCAGAGCCGCGTGGTTGCGTCAGACAATGGCTTTCTCCCCAGGCTCCGTCGAAGGATATTGCTGAAAATGCGTCGACTGGGATTTTTAACGACATTCACTACAGATAAGCCACACGCACGCCTTTGCTACAAGGTGAATTGTTATTAACCTATGCTCACAAAAATCTTATTTAAACTAGTGTTGTAACGATGCCATTTTTTAGCCCAGATATCAATACCACTTTGTTATAAAATGTATGTACAGTGTATAGAAAGTGAATCCAGTAGAACTTTTTATTGCATACCTGTTATGGGTGACAATGGTTAAATAAACCTTTTGGCTCAAGAACATCAAGCTGTAGTCAATAAAAGCCCTGATACTGACGTGGCAGTGATTGCTGTAAGTCTGCAGATAGATTTACAGTGTAAATTGCATTTTTTCACAGGAGGAGGCAACAGAACGAGGACTGACGTCTCTGAGGTCTCTGCAGCTCCTGGCACTAGTGTGTGTTTAGCACTCATTGGCATCCATACATTCACAGGTTGTGACTCTGCTTGTGCCTTTCATGGCAAAGGGGGGAAAAAAATTATTTTGCACGTCATAAAAAAAAGAGTACCTGACTGGGTTTGCAAAGCTGGGCAGCAGTTTTAAACTTGACCTACAAACATTTAACACGTTGTGGAAATACGTGTGCCATCTGTTTGGCCAGATATATGCCAAAAATGATGCCAAATGCAGATCTTTCTGTATGGCCTCGTCAATCTTGCCAGAACATTCTATTCCCCCAAAAACTGATGCTCTGTACCAACATTGCAGGACAGCAAACTATCAAGCAGCAATTATGAAACGTTGTCTGACAGGTAAAATGTGTGCCCCTTCACCCATTGGGAATGGGTGGGACATTGAGGATGGGCAGTTGGCAGTGACATGGATGACTAAAAATCCTGCCCCTGATACTGTTTTGCAAGTAGTCAACTGTAGTTGAAAGGCAACCAATTGTGACACGGGAAGATGTTCCTATATGTCTGCAAAACTTTCTTGTACTGATTTATATCGGTGCCAAGCATGCGAGAATGTTTCCAAAGAAACAGAAGACACTTGGATGGGCTGATGACTTTGATGAAAGCGATTTTGAGGAGTAATGTTGTCATGTACAGTTTTACTATTTTTTATTTCTATATATATATTTTTTAAATTCGTTTTTCAATATTTGTATGTGTATTTTTATAGTATGAGACACTTCCATGTTTAAATAAATGTTGTGTACCAACAGTACCATACTTGAATGATTCCAACCTTTTGTGTATATACAGTGTGATTAAAAAAGGCTGTGCCAAAATCATAATGCCATGTCAAAAACAAAAAACATAAAAAAAAAAAACTCTACCTTGGACAGATGTCGGAAGTAACTGTTCAATTTCATGTTTTCATAGTATTCAAATATGGTCATCACCAGCAGAATGGATAACATTCAAGTTGACATGAGAATTCCTCCCTCCCGCATTGATATAGTCTGTTATTCGATCTTTCATGTCATCAATATTTGCTGGAAGTGCTGGAACATACACTTAGTGTATAACATACGTTATGTGCCATAAAGATGGATAACTTTGTCTTTAACATACCAACACGTCCAGCAAGTACTGATGATGTGAAATATCGAACAACAGTTGCAATCAAGACAATAACTGCGACATGCACAAGTTTGAGAGGAATTCTCATCGTGGCTTGATTTTGTCCGTGCTGCTGGGTGTGCTCACATTTGAGCACTTGTGAAACATGAAATAAAACTTGGAAGTTATCTTCAACACGTGTCCATCACTTCTTTTGTGATGTCTTTTATTTTTTAAGTATCACCTTATGATTTTGGCACATTATTTTTTGATCACCCTATAATTTTTTGTCTTATTCCATTTTTGCCATGATTCACATTTAGGAGGGTGTGGTAGCAATTCGGTTGATTTTCAGCCATTTTTGATCATGGTGTGCATTTTTTATTTTATATATTTCATTGCATAGTAGGTTGTGATATTTTTAATATATGATACATAAGCCTTTAGCTTAATTCAATATATATTTCATTGTGCTGGGTGCAAATCATTAATGTTGAAGTGTTTCCTTCAAGAAATTAGCTACATTTGCATTTGATTTGATTTGATTTCATTTCATTTACATGAATTCACCTATGTGTATACTAAGGCACCAATACTTGTTTCAAATGTTTGGTAGATGTGTTTATGACATTTGATAAAGATTTTGTGTTGCCAGAATTAATATAACACTTAAAACACGCAAAAACAGCAACACTAGATCTGTATTTTTGTGTATTCACATCAAGATACATTTCTGGCTGTTGACTAAGTTAGAAGGGTATTGGCTTAGAAAAAATGCATTGAACGCATAGATCCAGCGTAGTGGAATGAAATCCATTTTCTAAGCACTTTTTCCATGGTCCCAATAAAGCCATATTTCCACAAGCTTGTCCATTCGCAGCAGATCCTGGTCAACTCTAATCTTTTAATGGACGATGGTCCCACAGAAGAAGTTGTAGCTGTCAGTGAAGGGTGTTTCAGTTCTGAAAAACACGCACACACACATAAACCCTGTGTGAACTGTTTCATCCATATCATATTTACATAATCTTCCAATCCAAATTATCTAGGCTTGTCTATTCTGCCATTTTTTCCTGAATAATATTAACAAATAGGTTTTTTGAACTACAGTTAAACAAACTAAATACTATGAAAAACCTATGTTATCTGTCAATCTAAACTTTTTGCTCAAAGTTAACAATCTAACATCATAATAATGACCGCTACAGCCCTGTGGCCTATACTACGAAGCCGGTTTTCTGGCTTAGCAGGGGAACTTCGAGAGTAACTTTATCACGTGCGACGTAATTTCGCGGCTATGCGAGACTACGAAAGGTGGATATGTTGGAACCGAGAAGTGTTGCCATGGCAACACACGCCACACGCCAAACCTGGTCGTGTCAGAGTTAGATCTTGCTTAACATCATGATTCCAATTAACCACGCTCTATTTAAACAGCACTCCTCCGCGGACGTGTCCTCCTGACAATGACAGCGTACTTGGACGACCCTACGACATTGGCGCGCGGATTGTGAGGGGCTCTCTCCGGAGGGCATGGGTATTTCGGGACCGCCAGAATCCGCTGGCGTACCCGGAAGATGTTCTCCATGAAAGATATAGATTTTCAGCTGAGGGAATTCTTTACCTGTGCCAACTGATCTAGGCAGACGTCACTAATGTAACCCACCGAGTCAGGCCCTCACAACCGCGCAGATTGTGTGTGCCTGTCCGTGCGCTCTTTCGCCAGGGACACTATATGTATTCCATCGGTGATGCTGAATATCTGCGTAAGAACACTGTATGCCGTGCGATTCGGAGTGGGGTATGGAAACGCTTCAAATTGATGCATTTATAACAGCGGTCTCAAACCGACTCCACAAAGGGCCGCAGTGGGTCCTGGTTTTTGTTCCAACAGATCCAGCACAAACAGTTCAACCAATGAGGTTTCTACTAACATAAGCAGCACCTGATTGCAATCAACTGATTACACTTGTAAGAAACCCGATTGGTGAAAAGGTATTTGTCTCGTTTGGTTGGAATGAAATCCAGTACCCCCTGCGGCCCTTTGAGGACCGGTTTGAGACCACTGATTTATAATAATCATAGAAATATGTAGACTATTTAAACATTGAGAAAACTTGCGTTTTTTTCTGCCAACTCGAGGAGATTAAATTAAATGTCAAATCCACTGATAGGACAGACGCACAAATATAAAAGATATAAATGTTTATTGAATATGCATCTTACAGTCTTGTTTAACTGTGAAAAATCGTTACAAAAGACGGGCTTTTATTTACGCAACAACGCATGGCATCCCCGCATTTCCTTCTTCTCCTGAGTCCTCACAAATATGACATAATTTTTTATTTTTTTGGGGGGGGGGGGGGGGGGGGGGATTGTCGGGCTCGGGCCTGCAAATCAAGTTTATTGATTGGACTCGGCTCGGGTCGGGCTGGATTTTTTAGGTCCAAACTAAAAAAAAGAACATACGTATTCGTACAGTCAAGGGGACTAAACATACAATCATCCTGTTTCGTGTGGTGATGCGTGACAATTATTTCTTACTGTTAATGTCCCAAATCTTATTTTATTGTCCTGACAGCAGGCTTTATTTCTTTTCATGGACATAAGTAAACTGGCATATTGACGCATTCACAAATCACACGATCTGTAAATTCGCTGTCAACAGACCCGTTGCGCTCTACTCGTCGAAGCGGTGTTGGATTTCGCGGTGAGGGTGGATTTTAATTCCTCATAATTCCGCATGATCATCGCGCATTCCTCCTCCGTGAAGTAAGGTGCCCGTGCCGTCGTCACAAGTAGTGTTTGACTCTGGTCACCGCCCCCTTTTATGTGAACGCGCAGTAACTCTGACTGGGTTGACACAGGTTCGACTAATCAACCTCATAATCAGCGTCGTAGCACCGATTGACCACAAACTAGACAACCAGGTTTTGTCAACTCCGGTTACCCGATGGTAAACTGGATTACTTCTGGGGAGGTTGAACTCAGTTCGTAGTATAGGCCACAGAACTCACATTGCAAGTCTTAACTTCATATGTGATCTGACCAGAAGCCCCCCAAATCCCATAGTTATTCACAACAAAAGGCGTGTGTGTGGCTTACCTGGAGTCAATGTCGTTAAAAATCCCAGTCGACGCATTTTCAGCAGGATCCTTTGACGGAGCCTGGAGAGAAAGCCATTGTCTGACGTAGCCACGAAGGCTTAGCAAGTTGCATGCCGTTTCGGCCAAATTCCTGCCCTTTTTCGCCCATGGACAGATGAGAGATGCATATAGCATCGTTTCCATGCCTTTTGACTACATTTCGAATGCGGTTTTCTTATCTTTTGTTCATCTTCGCTCGTGTCGTAGCTTGACACGGTCGCCACCATGTTGTTTGTTTTCCAAACCCATAGCAACAATCCTCGTCTCCTATTGGTGCACGTGAACTAAACTGGCTTCACACACTGACGATACGACTCCGCCGTATCAATATCACTGCGCCACGAGGAAAAAAAAGACCGACACAAAAACGCTAATTACTAAAAAATGACTGGAAACCGTGAGTAGAACTTATTTTTTGGTACTAGTTAGCAACGTATGTATATTATAATGCAGCAGTCATGTAGATCCATTTCAGTGGAACGAAATCTATTTTCTAAGCACTTTTTCCATGGTGCCAATACAGCCCATCAGGGGTGCACATAAGTGGTCCGCATGCGCGCATGCATACCGGACGTAGACAAACGCGCTGGCCCTCAACGACTTCCATACGCTTTTGCGTACCGATGGCTGACCACCGTATTTGCGGTGGACACGAGAAAATAACTTCTCAAAATGTCAAAGAGGCAGGCCACACTGAGTAATTACTTCCGTGTTCCCCCACCCCCGTCAAAAGACAGACAGATGACAGAGACGTCACCGGAGCTACCGAAAAAATGGACTTTTGCTAAAAAGTAGGAGGTACCATGGCTAGAAGCAAATGATGCTCGCACGGAAATGCGGTACAAAATGTGCTGTGAGAATCCCAATGTCGCCGATGAGAGCAGCGCATTTTATGTAGGGTCAAAGAATTTCAGCCATCCAAACTTTGAAAAGCACGAAAAAACAGAGAGCATGTGGCAATTAAGCAAATTATCGATGTCAAGTGGCGGAATAAAGGTAATGAACAGCGACATGCACTGACAAACGTGTTTTTGCTCGCATTTTACAAAGCTAAACATGCACGTTCAATAAGGTCTTATGAGGAGGACATCCCACTTTTAAAAAGGGTTGGAGTTAATGTGGGAGCCGCATAATGCCCTTTATTTTGAATTGGTGCTTTTTATTTCTTTACATTTCAAAGTAATGGCAATTTTGTTGTGCCAGTTGATGTTAATCAAGCATTAATTGTTAATATAATTAATTAAAGTTAACTGGCTCTAAGTAAAGCTTGTCATAAATGTATCGCATCAGGCGGGTTGACTCTCAAGCTCAATGAGGACCAAGTCACATCTCCAGGTCCTCCTCTGAGAACCTGGGCAAAAAAATTATGTGCACCCCTGCTTATAGTGTATGAAGATTTATAACTTTTGATATTTGACAATTTATTGAAGGAGAAACAACATATTCTACCTTTAAGTCATAGTTTGGAGATGGGAATTGAGTGCTTGTACCAAGTTTGTGTTCAATAAAACATATATTGTGCCATGCTTCCTCATGACCAGATCAATGCGGAGTTTCTGCGGGTTACTACAGTTCCCTTGCTGATGAGATTTATTGCCCAGCTGGACAAGTACTCCACGCAGCTACCAAAGATCATCAGAAATAAGGGAGGGGCAACCAAAGCAAAAACTGCCACGATCCTGGAGTTTCTTGATCAGGTAAGATGTACATAATTAACTACTAACAAGTTAGCATTTTAACTCTTGTCTGATGGGGATAGGTATCCTTACCTCACCTATTTTTGATTTCAGTGATAATGGTTATAGTAGGGTGACCAAACGTCCTCTTTTGCCCGGACAAGTCCTACTTTCACGCAGTATCCTCGTTGTCCGGGCGGGTTTTATAAATTCATAAAAATGTCCGGTTTTTATGATTTTTTTAATGGGACCAACTTGAAGAGAATTCCTCCGGCCGCTAGGGGGCAGCGCTTGCCTGCGTTGACGTTGCTCCTACTAGTAGGGGCGGGAGAAGGAGTAGATCTTCTTGTTTCATGGGGAATTACCACTATCTACTGACAGTTTGGCAAGAGCTCAGACTACTGTAAGGAGTTCAATAAGAAGTTCTAAAAGACGTGGCTCCACACACCTTTCTGTAAGTTTCTCCTGTTAATGTCGATCACGTGTCTTCTGTTGTACATAGGGTTATATGTGTACACAGAGATGCAGTATATTGTATGAGTCTTGTAATTGTTCTGCGTTAATTAGTGGTTGAATGCTAGTATAGCTAAATAGCTGTGTTGCTTAGTTTTTTTTTTTACGATAAATACGTATATAATGGCAACTGTTGACTTCTGTCGGAGATTTGTACTGGTGTAATCTGTAAAATCCCGTTTGTGCTTTGCGCTGCCCATGGTAGTAAACTTTTATAGCAAAGGCTGATTTTGCCTCGGCTCCCGTATTCGCTAATACGGTAGCAATCAGTGAGCTCAGCTGCGCTAGGCATTACGGGCAATGTAGTTTTGAATTTGAACTGTTGCGTTTGGAAACATGCTGGTTAAATCGCTTGTCAGTTTATTTCAGTTATTGTTTGCGTACAATTTAAAACATTGTATGAGAATAAAAATTGAGTGGGAATAACATTTTGTCAACGACAATTGTCGTGATCATAATTTTAAAAAATGTTGAGTTGGCACATAGCCAACTGTGTGTGTGTATTAACTGGACTACATTTCCATGAGTCTGCATTATATTATTTTTTTAATAATTACTAGTATTATTTTTTTTTATTGTTTGATTATTTTTTTTAGGAAGAATAAAGCCTGTTGAGTAAAAAAAAGTGGGAGATATACGCATCTTTGAGTGATCTTCAAGTATCTCGAGGCCGGGCCGAGTGTCCTCTTTTTTGGAAATCAAAATATGGTCACCCTAGGTTATAGTCATAATTTGGCAATATGTGTCATAATGTGTCTTTTTAACCTCTTCATCACTATTTTTCTGCCTCTTGTCCAAAAACGGCATACCTAAGATAAATGGAGCATATGTTTACAACTACAAGAGTTGTATAAATAACTGTTATCACCTGTGACACAAATACACATGAGTTTGCTACAAATATAAGAATCCACATGTGTCAATGTTTCAGAGAAAATTTATTTGGAACACAGCAGAAACTGCAAATTTCTGTTGTTGCACCTACACATTTTGTCTGAAATTCTACCTCAGGTGTCCGAGAAAGATGAAGCCGAGCAAGAACTGAGGAGTACCACCATGGCGGTCTCCGTATTAAGAGAGAACTTTAGCCTTCTGCAACAACCCAAAGAGACAAAGAGACTGGCATAATCATTGATGGTGTGGAAGTCCTCAATGAGTTGCCTTCTGTGGCAACTTGAGTGGTAATGCTCTTTGGATGTTATGCTCTTAGCATGGAATATCAACAGGGGTTCAGGTTCACCTTTGAGGCTCTTCAGAAGATCCTGATGGAGCTTGGTTCCAACAAAATGAGTTCCAAGATTCACAAACTAAATACTGAACTCCACGCTGCACAGTAATATGCGTGGCATGTACAACAAGCTGCTAGCCAGCACTTTGCAATGGGGAGAAGCTTCACAGCACTTTGTTGTACCCATTGTTCTGGGGAAAAAGGAGTTCAACAATTCACATTTCATTATTGCTATTCACATTTGAATCTTATACAGATTTTTTGAAGATGGCTCTGGCCACTAATTTTTCTACTGTTTACCACGCACTGTACAGGTAGTCCGGGGGTTATGACATACCCGACTTAAGTGATTTCGACTTTGCGATGCAGAAGTCTCCATTTTTTTTGTGTGTGTAATGTTGACTTTTGTTTTGTGATGCATGCTTTTATTTTGGCACAGGACACATAGAGCATGTTGTACTTCTACTTGCGAGTAAGAGCGCAGAAGAGCGCATTTGCTCCCATGAAGAATCTGTAGCCATTTAAGGTATATTTCATTTGATTTCATTTAATTAGTACAGATTGTATAGGACTGTTGCCACTTGTTTTTGTCCTGGTTCATTTGTTTGAAATGTTAAATGTGTTGCATATGGCTCGTGGTAAAGATGAATAAATATATTTTGAGTAATGTGTTGGCCAAGTATCTTTTTGTATAGTTTATAAATGGGCACAAAAAATTATTTTTGAAGACAAATAATTTGAGAAATATAGTTTGGTTGTACATGAATTAATTAACTGGTGTCAATGTAAACATTAATTCAGTTAAAAGTCCTTAAATTAGCTTAGTTCAATTTCAATTTAATGGTTTGGTTCAGTAACTAAAATGTTAAAAAAATAATGTAAGATCAAGGCAAAAAATTCAGGTTGGTTCAAGTGATGTATTATAGTTTACATCAATGTCAAATAATCAGGTTATAAAAACTCAATAAATTTAGGTTCTGTGAAGTCAAATATTTTAGATGTGATATCTGGACATCATTTTTTTTTTTTTTTTAATGTTTACTGAGATAAAACTACCAATTCTGTCTGAAAATGATGTCCCTGGTGCTAAATTCTTTGTTAAAGATGTGGAAGAACATACAAATGTTCAGTTAAAGAGATGGCTTGAGTGTCGAGGGCTGAAAAAGACAAGCCGACCTGATCCGGAGATAGCTTTTTCTCGACACCTTTTTCTTGTGTGCATTGCCTTAAGCCACTGACAATGACATTCTCCTGTTTCAACAATCCATCCTTTACCACCATATGCCCTGTCTTTCTTATATATAACATCCTCTGGTTGTCTTACGTCTCTGACCGCTCATTAGAGCCTGGATCTTGAGCCCTAACACGACCCGGCCTGAAATTCGGGTCGGGTCGGGCCCACAATGTCAATCATTTACGTTTGGGTCGGACTTCTTCTCTCTCGCTAACTTTTTTATAAAAATAAATATACATCTGTATACTAAAATGATGTATGGATGTTAAACTAAGGAATACTTCTTATAAAATAAATAAATTGGATAAAACAGGGAGAAGGCGCTTTGGTAATCCCAAACATTAGCCGGAGCAGAGCCTGTGCATTGTTTGCGCACATGAACGCTGTGGCCCCGCCCTCTTTTTAATCTTCCCCTCGCGCTCTGGCGCTCTCCGCGAGTCTGCAACTCTGCATCCCGGTATTTCCTTTTCGAATTTCGATTTGGAAGCAAGAGGTGAAAAGCAAACTAAAGACGGGGGAATTGAAAAGGCAAGAATCCACTAGTAGAAGTGGGATGTGGAAAGGATTTAAATTGATAGTGGAAGATGCTACACAAAACTTGTTACGATCCATGAACGCGGAAAACAAGATTGGACCCAAGAGCAGACAACAACTAAGGGAATAGTAACAAGGGTTTATTAATACAACCAAAAAACACGCGATCGTGGAAAAAGGGAGAATAACAAAAGGAGTCCGTGACAATAGGTCGACAGGGATCAAATAACACTAAACTAGGGTTGGGCAATTAATTCCACAAAGGGCCGCAGTGGGTGCGGGTTTTTGTTCATACCCATCATGAGGACAGCCTTTCACCAATCTGGTTTCTTACAAGTGCAATCAGTTGATTGCAGTCAGGTGCTCCTTGTTTCCACTGAAACCTCATTGGTTATACTGTGTGTGCTGATTCAGTTGGAACAAAGACCAGGACCCACTGCGGCCCTCGAGGACCGGTTTGCCCACCCCTGCACTAAACTAAGCGGTGGGCAGCGAGCCAATAAGATAACAAAAAATAATCCTACTCAATACCTGCCCAAGGTAGAGGAACCACCAAAAGAAAAAACAGCTGAAACATAAACTAGCAAATCCAACGAGCTTCGAAAGTACAGGTGTCAAATGGCGAACAGCAAGCAAATATCTCAGCAACGTTGGCTTGGGTCGCCGGCGTTACATGGCGGAAAACACTCAGGTGACTTGAAGTTCCGCTCTGAGACCCCCAATTTGGCCAACTTTCAAAATTGTCCGATATGCATGTGTGACACATCATTGGAAAATTTAAAATCTCAATTTTCTGGGGGAAGAAAACATTTGAAAAGGAGGGCATTTTAAAAAAAAAATGTAAACAGCAAAACCCTAACTGGAGGCGAGAGCACGCAGAATTGCAGAATTAAAGCAGAATTAAAGACGCCATGATTTTAACGAGATATTATCGCGGACTTAATTACCTTGTTTCGATCCAAAATCTCCATGTAGCATGTATCACTGATTGTCAAGACACAGCTGTAAATGGCCACAGCTGGATTTTGGGGGGATTTCATGGGTGAAACATGGTCATATAACAAGACTCGTAATGCAGAAATCGCAGACATCAAAGAGTGGTCAAGATTTTATTTTTCATATATTTACCCTTCTAAATGTTATTTTTCAATTTCTCTTTGTTTGGATCGATATCGAAGAAAATGCGACAGTAACAAAAAAAACAAAAAACAATTAACCGATAGTTAATAGGTAGATATCCATGACTTTTTTTGCAGACACCATTTCTTTCATTGTGACGTATGTAAACGACATAAGTCACAATGAAAGAAATGTTTAACAAGTTTAAAATATGCGAGTCAATAATTTTTTAACGTCGTTTTTTTTTTTTTTTTTTTTTTTTTTTAATTAACAAAATATTAGACATCAATTAATGATTCTAAGCTAAAAATGACAGATATTTTGAATAATAAGTATAATTAATTACCTTCGTTTTATGGCTGGGTTGAAACAAAAGCGATTGCGCGACGTCTGTAAACGGGGGTTTCCAGGGTAAAACGGGCAAATTAAAAATAGTTCTGGGGCTTAATGCGCCATGAATCTGCTATGGCAGACTATAGACATATTGTTCTATCAAACACAACAATTCTTTTGGCTGAAAATACAACAGTTTATTTTAAAGAGAGTGCAAGAGCAGAAACTGCTTTTTCAGTCTTCTCTGTGTTTTCCGCCATATACTAATGTTGAGTTGCTGGAATTAGCCGCAGGTGCGATGATGGGAACGCCCACACTGCCGGCTCTGTAACTGAAACAAAATCTAATCAGCAGCAGAATGTGACAAAACTCTGTCGGCCTTGTGGAATGCAACAAATGTGGCGCTCTGCTCTCAAAGACTGGCACGTTGACGCTAAGCAGGCATTTTAAAAAATGTACTGGCCTAAAAGATGATTTCAGTCAAACATCGTTATTATCATTTGTTTCGATGGCCGCACCTCTTCGTTCTAAGCAGGACATTGAGGAGTTCGTAGTGTTCCTTAAAATGTTCTTATTTATTTTGTTTCAGTGCTCCTTAAGGCAGGTTGTTCTATTGTGTGTTCTGATGCAAGTCATTAAAGGGTATGACAACACCTGGGGAAATGCTAATATTCCATCATTTATCCATCAACGCATGCCTTTTGAATTCATATCATGCCACTTTGTGTAATTACACACCTCGCAACACCAAGAAAATGATAGAAATTAGGTCGATTGTCAAGCTAAAAGGACCCGCCCCCGAGATGCCGGAAATCTAGCATATTGTGTGCGTGACGTCACTATAGGAAACAACCGGCTCAGTGCGTAGTACTGAATGGCGGCGATGATGGCGGACAATTTTGTTTCTATTTGCAGCGACGAATCCAACGTAACGAACATTCTTCTAATGGTGACGAGGAGAGTTATGAACCTTTCTTTGGTGTTTTGGGTTATCAATGGCTGCGTTCATACTACAGGTCTTAATGCACAAATCCGATTTTTTGTCATATCCGTTTTTTTGGCATGCCCGTTCAGACTGCCTTTGTCCATTGAGACCATTCAAGTATTACGCATGCGCACTAATTCGCAGTCCGACACGCGCTGAGCAAGACGACCCGCATGCGCAGAAGCATCAAAACAAATGACCACACATGTTGGCTGTCATCCGTCATTCCAGGGATTATCATATTTTGCTCGTTAAAAAGAGGACACAAATAACAGACATTAATAATCCACGTTTAGTTTTATTTTCAAAGTTTATATGGACTGATAGAACGCATACACGCACACACATAAGCCTTGACGTGTGTGCGTGAAATGACGTGGATGCATCAGTTTGCCCCGACTCGACCATGTGTGCAATAATGAAATATTGCTCATTCGGCGCACAGAATTAAAATTGAAAATTGACAGGGTTATCCTTTTCTTCATTTTATTTTATTATGATTGTGGTCAAGCCCGCTTCGTGCTTAAAAGCAGAGTTCAAGCTAGGCGCTAATGCCTGCATCGCTGCCGTCCTTCGTGCCTCTTGCTGTTTGCTGACGTAATTAGCGCATGAATTCCGATTCCGGAGACTGGACAGTACAGACCGCTGCGACAGTCTGGAAAAATGTGGCCCAGATCGGATTTGAACCACATACGAAAGTGACCCAGATCGGATTTGAAATGGTCCAGTTCTATGCGACTTGTCAGACCGTCAAGTTAATGCCTCACTCGAGTCGTAAAAACACGAGAAAATCGGATTCGTGCATTAAGACCTGTAGTATGAACGTAACCAATTTGAGCCCAAACGAAAGCCAATGCAGCCTAATGAAAGGATCATTGAGGGGACCAATCACACTGATGAAACACCGGCGGCAACAGAATCACCGAATGGTTTGTTTTGCATTTCTTTTTGTGAAGCTGATACACCGTGACCGCAAAATAAAGTAATGTATAGAATAATTATCATTTAATATGCTATCATCGGTTTCGCTCTGCCAACCGACACAAATATGAATGGGATTAGAGGATTTGTTCTATATATTTTACGAGCGATAATATATACATGTGTCCAGTCCTATATCCAATGCGTGATATGTTTTTTATTATAAAAGAGTACTCACTCTGGCCATTTCGAGCTTAGCTGCTCCCCTCCTTTGCTTAGCCTGGGGTGGTAGGGTGGTCTCATCGGAGCCAGTCATCGATCTCTTTATTGTTATCTCGGGACATTTATGTGGTTGCGCATGTAGGTGGGCACCGCATCTGCTTTCAGCAGCAATTTCTTAGCAAAAACTGATTTCATTTGTCCATAGTTCGTATAGCTTTCAGGTGTAAAATGCGCACCACACAAAACCGTGCCGGAGGCGGGTCTGCAAAATTAGCCCTCTTAGCCCTGACGAACTTTACTCATTGTCTGCGTAGTCCAGCTCTTTTTCTCGCGTTCGGGAACTCATGGGTACTACATTGCGACAAATGGCTATTTGTAAACCACATAGCATGACAGGTTTGAACCATTTTAGCGATTTTTTGATAAAACATGAACGCAACTCTCTCGTCGATAAACAACAATGGCACCTGCCTCGACCTTTTGTTTCCTTGTTATGACGTCTCCGCCCCATTCGGCTGTTTCCGGAACACTTTCGGAAATGTTCGTCTTTTTCGATCTATTTTCGATAATTGCTCATTAATGTGATTGATTTTTTTGTTAACTTTATCAATATTTGTTATCTTGGCACATAATGGTTCTATTGATGTCTCACACCCCCTTTGCGTTTTCATACCCTTTAAAAAAAAAAGAATGTTATTTAAAGTATTTTAGTTTATTTTTGTATATGCTGCAGTTCCTCTCCTTGTCAGAGAGGCGTGTCCATGTGAGCACAATATCCCACACAGAAATATATTTAGCTAACCTTTCCAGCTTTATTTCGTTGTGTAAATGCATTTATAATGATCATAAAAATAGGTAGACTATTTAATCATTAAGAAAACTTACGTTTTTTTCTACCAACTCGAAGAAATTAAAATAAATGTGTATTGCATTTTGCCAAGGAAATGATGCATGAACTATCAACCTGATAGGACACACAAATATAAAAGGTATAAATGTCAATTGAATATGCATCTTACAGTCTACTTTAACTGGGAGTATTTATTACAAAAGACAGGCTTTATTTTACTTTTTTTTTTTTCAACCTGTTCTGTTCAGCTGTTTGACACAGAGAATGGAAGTCTAAGTGTCCAGGTAGTCTGAGCAGTTTTAATGTTTCACATTGAGAGTCTGACATACTCCCATTGTGATCATTCAACATACCTCGTTTATTATGACAAAGCAGCGAACAGGAAGGGGTTATGGGGGACAGAAGAAAAGAAACACAAGAGAAGAAAGAAAAGAAACACAAATTACAAGAAGAAATACATTGAACGTCTAGACCAGACATGTCCAAAGTCCAGCCCGGGGGCCAAATGCAGCCCGTGGTCAAATTTCATCCGGCCCCCAGCATCAGTCATAAAATCAGTAACGTCTGGCCCGCACACAGACTTAGTAAATTGGTCAGCAGTACTGCGACCAGCATATGAAGTAGCTTACACACTAAATGCTGCTCCTCATATACGCACTAAAAGGCAGCAGCACTCTAAGCAACATTACCCCATGTGGTCCTTTTAGGGCTGCAGCTATCGAATATTTTAGTAATCTTGTAACCGACTGAAAATTCTATCGAATAATCGAGTAATCGGATAAAACAAATATATTTTTAGGTGAAGAGCAATTATAAATGTACATGAGAAAACAAGACATTTCATCTAATCTTGAACCATTTTCAGTCAATCAATGTCTTTATTTTCGATGTATATTGTTGAAAACAGCCAACAATTGCATCTGAGATGTAACTAGAATTTAAAAAAAAAAAAGACTAATTCACTGCTTTCACTCAAAAAACTTTTAGATCTTATTAAAAAAATTTTTTTTTATATATATCTTACCTAAAAATGCCGTTACGCTTGATAACACACATCACTTAAAAGTTAGGATTTTTTCCCACGTGTTTCAATTGAATTTCTATTTGAGTCAAGCCATTTTTAAGTTCTAGTTAAGTTTTAAGTTAGTCTAAACTGTAAGTCCTGATAGGATTTTGAGTTTTTGCAGTGTTCAAAATAAATTTATGATACAGGCTGTATTGGAGCACATTAGGGACCAGTGCTACTTGGTGTTTTATCCAGCAATGACGACTGAGCTAAAATTGATAGTTTGCATTATTAAGTTTTTATTTTACACCCTCATCACTCCACAATGCTATGTTATGTTAAAGCCTGTATGTAAGACATGTTAGCCACGGATCGACAGTGGTCATAATTAATAGAAACCTAGCCCTCCGCAGGGCTAACGTTACGTGAACTAGTAGTGACAGTAGCGTTAATCTTATTTATTAGCGCTTAGCGCTCTACTGCTTTAAGATGGCAGCTGTTTACTAACGCTGCCCAGATGCGGCCGAGACAGGAGGAGAACGACCGGACCGTGCAATCCTCTGCTGTCGAGGCCCCATCCAGCCCCAAATCCTCGCACTCCAAGATGCCACCACGCCGCCGACTCCAGGCTAAGGCCCCATCCAGCCCCAAATCCTCACACTCCAAGACGCCACCACGCCGCCGACTCCAGGATAAGGCCCCATCCAGCCCCAAATCCTCACACTCCAAGACGCCACCACGCCGCCGACTCCAGGATAAGGCCCCATCCAGCACCAAATCCTCACACTCCAAGACGCCACCACTCCGCCGACTCAGTCAGGCTAAGGCCTCATCAAGGCCTAAATCCCCACAGTCCCGGAAGCCACCCCGCCGACGACTTAGTTTGGATGGAATAATGAGTCAACCTGATTGGGACTCCATGGATCTAGATAGCAAGGTTAACCAGTCTCTTGATCTCCTCGAGTTCATGTCTTCGCTTCCACCCTGTACCTGTCACACCCGACAGGTGCCAGGGGAAGATGGCAACAAACCAACCAGCCTCCCCTGGAATTCTCTCGGGGCAAAGCCAAAGCACTACAACCCTGGAACTACACGGTATTATCCTTCTACGGAGGAAGCCATGTTTGCGACACCAATATGATGTGCACCGGGTCCAGGCTGTGACAACATTACAAAGACTGTTCTGTCCCAGCAAAAGCCGGGGCCTTATGGAGTACAGTATGTATGCTCAACAATCCCAGTGGTGATAAACAACAAAAAAAGGGCTAGACTGGTGAGAAATAAAAAACGTTCAATCAACTCTGCCAACCTGTTAAGCATAGTATGTCATTCCCAAAACTCACCAGTGAATCCAGTCTGGCATCTCCAATTGGCTCTGCTAAATATTAGATCTTTAGCTGGCAAATCTTTCTTAATTAATGATTTTATCAGCAAACATAACCTTGACATGTTGTTCCTAACAGAAACTTGGTTAGATCAAGATAAGAGTTTGACAGTTCTGATTGAGGCAACCCCCACAAACTTCAATTTCTTTAGTGCGCCAAGAACCCATAAGAAAGGAGGTGGGGTTGCCAGTCTGATCAGGGACAGTTTTCAATGCACGAATATTTCATGTTGTCAGTTTGATTCCTTTGAATATATTGTCATTCAGCTAAAAAGCCCTTGCAGAGCTGCCTTGGTAACAATTTCTAGACCAGCGAAGTATAACACAATGTTTTTTGATGAGTTTACCAAGATACTGTCTTCCGTCTGCATGGACTTTGATTGTGTTGTTTTAGTGGGTGACTTTAACATTCATGTTGATAATCCTGAAGAAGGATGTGCTAGAGAGCTTTTAAATATTTTGGATACATTTGGTTTATCTCAGCATGTCACAGTTCCAACACATAACAGAGGGCACATACTGGACTTAATAATATCCAAAGGTCTTAACATCTCTGAGGTCACAGTGGATGATGTTGCTCTGTCTGATCACTACTGCATTATGTTTAAAATGACCACCCCTGTCCATCCTCTGAAAAGGGAAACAGAGGTGATTAGGAAGCGTTACATAAGTGATAACACATGTGCGTTATTCACACAGGCCTATGCCTCATCATTAACCCCTACAATAGCTCCAGTGGAAGAACTTGTAAATAGTTTCAGTTCCAGTGTGATGACTGTAATGGACACTATTGCCCCGATTAAGACAAAAACTTTGTCAAGAAAGAAGAGGTCACCCTGGAGAAATGCCATACTAGCTATAAAACAAAAGCAAGTTTGTAGACGAGCAGAACGCAGATGGCGAAAAAACAAACTCCTAGTTTTTTATGATATCTACAAAGAGAGTCTTCGCAAATACAACCAGGAACTGAAAAATGCTAGAAAATCATATTTTTCAGAGATCATTAGTAGAAACACCAACAATACTCGCACACTATTTTCTGTTGTTGACAAACTGACAAACCCACAAGCATCAATACCTCAGGAATTGGCATCTGAGGTGTCTTGTAATAATTTCGCAGCATTCTTTACACACAAAGTACTAAAGATTAGACAGACTGTGTGCAACTCCGGATTAACAAATGTTACACTAAATGCCTCCCAAAATGTCCCCCACGTCAATCTTAAACAGTTTAGCCTCTTGGACTATGCCACTTTAACAGAAATTGTGTCGAAATTAAAGCCCACAACATGCTGCCTTGACATCCTTCCTTCAAACTTTTTCAAAACTGTTTTTCATTGCATAGCCCCAGACATACTTCAGATTATAAATACTTCCCTCCAAACAGGAGAGTTTCCTCAGACTTTAAAAACTGCAGTAATAAAACCTCTCCTAAAAAAACCTAATCTGGATGCCTCAACCATTAGTAATTACAGGCCAATATCAAATCTGACATTCCTGGGGAAAATTATCGAAAGGGTTGTGTTTGAACAGATCCAGACTTTTATGATGCAAAACAATCTTTTTAACTCATTTCAGTCTGGATTTCGGTCACAACACAGCACCGAGACCGTGCTTATCAAAGTCCTAAATGATATTCGTCGGAATACCGATGCAGGCAAATCATCTGTTCTGCTACTATTGGATCTCAGCGCCGCATTTGACACGGTTGATCACATTATACTACTCAGCAGATTGGAACAGTGGGTAGGGCTTACTGACACTATTCTTCAGTGGTTCACATCCTATTTACATGATAGGGATTTCTTTGTGTCAATTGGAAACTATCAGTCAGAACGAACCAAATTCACGTGTGGTCCCTCAAAGGTCAATTCTTGGACCACTCTTATTTAACATCTATATGCTTCCGTTAGCTCAGATAATGGAACAGTATGACATCTCCTATCACGCCTATGCAGATGACACACAACTGTACATTTCTATGTCCCCACATGATTATAGTCCCTTAAGCCTGAGTTATACTTCCGCGTCAGACCTACGCCGTCAAGGAAGAATCGAGTTACGACCCTACGCCGTAGCCTGACGCGCACCTCTCGATTTTTGTAACCTTCGCGTCGCGTAGACGCGTATGACGTAGCGAAAACGGACTGTGATTGGTCCGCTCAGACTGTTGTTTCCGGTTTACCGCGAAAACACCGCCATTGTACAATAGACTCAAACATTGTTTTCTACACGCAAAAAATGGACCAAGCCGATGGGAGTATCATCGAAGAGCAAGTCTCGTCAAGAAATTATTATTGTGATTGCCAAATGGCAAGGTCGGCGATCGAAAAAATAAATAAATGGAAGAACCACCGAGACGTGGGTGGTCGGAATCGAGCGGCCACACGAAGCGGTGACCCAGTCGGCCAAAAACTGCCAACTTTTTATCACTTTATGTCGTATTTTTGGTTGGTGCACTTCATCATTTACTGTGTACATATGTTTCAAGTATATGAAAAATAAAGCACAGATTTGGTGTCAAAAGAGTTGTTTTGATCTTTAATTTTCAATAACAGACAGTTCACACACACAATACATCATCACTGATTGAGAGTGCCTCGGTGCTTTTTATGATAACCTTAAAATCAAGCCTCCCAACGCAGTTTGGGAAGTTCCCTAGACGCCAGAAATCTGCTATGGCTTCCCACTGGCTGGTTGTAGGACACGGCAAACAAATCAGGCTGGAGGGCTTTGCAGACCTTGAACGCAGTGCTCGACGCCAGTTTGAAGCTAGCCGCCACAGCTAGCTCTCTCCACCCGAGTCTAAAACTCTCTGTGCGGCATCAAAAGTCGGCCAGACCGCCTCGAAACCGTCTTCTGCGTCGCCTGCCCGTCAACATTTGTATGTTCCATATTTATTCAGTGTTGATGAGCAGAATATTTACTTTCAAGAGTTCCATCTTGCATTGTTTATTTTTTCTCCTACTAGCGGAAGTAAACAAGCATGCCCCAAAACCGTACAAACATAACGCCACATCCCTCTAGTGGCTTGGCGGTGAATTACAGAGCAACGCGTTCCCTCACCGCAGAACTATCGAATGTCGAATGACGCCGTAGTCGCTACGCCGTCACCGCAACGCGGGTGTATAACTCAGGCTTTAGTCTCCCTGAGTAAATGCATTCATCAAATCAATGAATGGATGTGCCAGAATTGTCTCCAGTTAAATGTGGAGAAGACAGAGGTGATCATTTTTGGGCCCAAAAAGGAAAGGTCAAAGATAAGCAGCCAACTTAGCACAATGTAACTTACAGCCACAAATCAGGTCAGAAACCTTGGCGTAATTATTGACTCAGACCTAAAATTTGATAGCCATCTAAAGTCCATCACTAAATCTGCTTATTACCACCTAAAAAATATAACCAGAATTAAGGGGCTTCTGACTCAACAAGACATGGAAAAACTTATGCATGCATTCATTTTCAGCAGATTGGACTACTGCAACGGTATATTTACAGGTCTTGATAAAAAATCAGTCAGGAAGCTGCAGCTAGAACAGAATGCTGCAGCCAGAGTCCTCACAAATACAAGGAAGCTGGACCACATTACACCGGTTTTGAAATCGCTACACTGGCTTCCAGTGAGTCAAAGGATAGACTATAAAATACTACTGCTCGTCTACAAAACACTTCATGGCCTTGGACCAAAATACGTGCTTGACTTGTTAGATTCCTATGATCATCTAGACCCCTAAGGTCGTCTGGAACGGGTCTTCTGCATGTTCCAAGAACAAGAACCAAGCAGGGTGAGGCAGCATTTAGTTATTATGCTCCTCACCTCTGGAACAAATTACCCGAACGTCTGAAGTATGCTCAAACTGTTAGCTCCTTTAAATCAGGGCTAAAAACGCTTTTGTTTAGCACTGCATATCCATAACTGTCTATATATTTCAATCTACCTGCCTTCTATTCCTCTTGTGCTTATCTCCATTGCTGATTTCAATGATTATTAGTAGTAGTGATTTTTGCTTTATTTTTATTTTTGTTTTATTTTTATTTATTTATTTTTATTCTGTGATTAAATGCGATCTTTTGTCTTGGTTTTTACGTTGTGTTGATTTAAATGTGATTTTTATGGTCTTCATGTGATGTAAAGCACTTTGAATTGCCTTGTGTTGAATTGTGCTATATAAATAAATTTGCCTTGCCTTGCCTTGCCTGTCATTTCTCATCTAGTTCAACATACATGCGATCTCTATGAGACGCATCAGACGCTACCTGCAACCAACGTAGCATCGTGCGGGCTAGTATTTAGCAATGTCGGCGTCGTTTGTAGCGGCTGTTGGCTGCAGTAAGTTTTTTAATTTTTTCCCCCCCCTCCTTCCTCTCCGCACGTGACATCAGCGCGTTGTCCCGCATTAAAAGTAGTCCGAGCAAAACGTGATGCTTAGAGCTGTCAAAATAAACGATTACTCGAGGTGAATAAAATTACTCGGATCAGTTTTTAAACTCGAGTTACTCGAGTTGCTCGAGTATTCGTTTCAGCTCTAGGTCCTTTACTTCCAATTTTCTAAAATGGCGACAATCAACAAAAAAAAGTTGATTGCAATGGGCGACGCTTCAAGGATAGGTGAAAATTGGACTATTTCTTCACTAAAATACACAACAACTGTGTCTGCCTCATTTGCAAAGAGACATTCGCTTTTTTTAAAGAGTTCAATGTGAGGCGATATTACCAAACAAGACACGCTGACATGTACGACAAGATTACAGGGAAGATTCGTAGCGAGAAATTGAAGCAACTTTTAGCTAGTTTAACTTTACAGCAGCAGTATTTTGCGAAGGCACGAGAGTTGAAAGAGAACGCAACAAAGGCTAGTTGCGAGATTGTTGAAATAATTAATTAAAAATAAATAAAGCAAATGTGACACACAGAATGGCTTGCTAAAATTTGCTTAAACATATTTTTCTACGTAAAGGATGTCAGCCAAGGTCGGCCTACCACATTTTTACTAGAGGTGTGCAAAATTTCCGATTCTTAGATTATTCGCGATTCGGTCGTGGAAGATTCGAGAGCGATTCACAAACATCCAAATTCCGATTATAGAAATATGCCAAGTAAAGCGGAAGTACAACACACTCAGCGCGCCGCGCGGTCAATGAGGAACGGAGCGAGAGTAGCTAAACATCATGCTTCTCATTACCCGGCCCCTCGGGTAATGCCAATGCTCAACTCACGGCTCTAGCTCAACTCATGCCACGAGATAAAAAAACACAACAACATACCTGACTTCTGCCGAAAAGCTGCTGCAAAGTACATCCACATAATGTTGCGGTAGATATAATTTATATAGGACTAGATGCTTTATAGATTCAGTAGCGTTAGCAGCACACCTACAAAAAGCTAGATGCGGGCGTTAGTCAACGGCTGCCATCTTAAAGCAGTACACTTCCCTGCAAGGCTGTTGTAGCGAACCTTCCAAACAAACCTAATTAACCCTTTAACACCGAACGTGTCGGCAGCGACGCGTTTACGCATATCGTCTTTGAAGCTTCGTCACGCTGTAATTACATCACCCACGTGCTGCTGGTTGGTCTCGTTTGAAAGTGCGGAATTTGATGTCCACACCAGTTTTTATTTGAAGTCAATCAGCCAAGAAAAACGGGAGATAATGTCATTTGAGTTTTATACTTTAATTGCACTTATAAATATGCATTAAAAAGGTTCACGGACCATGTATCCATCTCCATATTTCCATCATTTCTTGTCCTTTTTCAAAACCGAAAGCAGCACAAGAGACTACTTATCCCAAGTGTCGTTGTGATGTCAGGAAGGACGAACCGAATGTGATTATTTTTAATAAATTTCCGAGCGAGGTGCCAACTATTGAAAGGGAGGCATGCGAAGCAAACAACGGCCGGTGTTGTGCCGAAAAATGCACAACAGCGGTTTGTTTGAGCGAGCGACTTTGAAACGTGCAAAATGAATCTAAAACTACATTTAGCACAAGCTAATGCATTATTTCATTAACTCAAGAAGATGAGTCGTATTTGTCGTTGTTTTCCTCTGATGAATCGGCGTCTCGGCGAGTAGAAGTGACAGTAGAGCACATACGGCGAAAGAGTAGGCTGTGTGACATTGTGTGTGACGCAGCTCCCTCCGTGACCTGTTCAAGAAGAAGCTTTATTGAGTGCGCAAAAAAAAAAAAAAAAACTTTATTGGGTCGCATGCCTGAAAAATTTGAATTCAACTACTTGTCAATATTTTTGAAAATACTTTTTTTCAATGTTATATATATTTTTCTTCACTATAATCTTTTCAATTTTTATGTAGATGTGCGTTCGAGAAGCTTGATTGCATGTACGTATATACTTTTGATAAGGTGATGGGTACAACACCTAACTTCACAAAGAGATATCTTCCAAACCCTTTTTGTGTTAGATGATATATATAAATGTTTTTCTCACTATTTTGCACACTATATAACCTGTTTTGACCATAGTATGTGTAAAGGCCAAAAACGCCTATGACCATACCTGCTGGTTGTGGTGAATTGTCAAACATAAAACTATTCAATCTTATTTTTTTCTATTGAATGTTTATCCTAACAAGTTGAATAAATATTATCAAGCTTCAAAACGGTTGGTCGAGCATGTTTGATTGTCAATGGGACGTCAACATTACAAATTTTGAAAAAAGATTTTGGGACTTTTTTGTCTTTTTGGGTCCAAAATGTGGATTATAATTGGTCAGTGAAGAAAACAACAGTTTCGACATGAAGTTCAAGGTGTCCTGAAAAAAGGGACCCAATTTGGCCATTTTAAACAATTTTTTCTTTGAAATATAAAGGCAACATCAAATGCATGCAAATTCGGCCAAAATAGGCTTAGGTGTTAAAGGGTTAACTTTTTATCTAAAATACTCCTAAATCAGTAAACTATTGGCTTGAATCGATCTTTAAAATAGTTTTAAAACTTTCACATGTCGAAAGTAGACAAAAGGGAAATTATGGAATAACGGGAGCAATTTTAACAACTTTAACGGTTGATTCACAACATTAAATGAATTGAATGTAGTTTAAAGCTGCTGATACAGAATGGGGACTGGAGTTGTTTATTTACTGTTATTTTTGTATATTTGTTTACTGCTATATGTTAACTTGATACTGAAATAGTAGTTTGGTTTAGCCTGAGAGTATTTTTGAACAATTTTGGAACTAATGTACAAAACATTTAAAAAAAAAAAAAAAAAAGGAGGGGGGTGCATCAATAATCGTTTTATAATCGAATCGGAGCCTCTGAATCGTAATCGAATCGTTAGGTGCCCAAAGATTCCCAGCTCTAATTTTTACCACACAAAATCTGGCCCCCTTTGCAAAAAGTTTGGACACCCCTGGTCTAGACTAACTACTAATATGTTTGTGCTATAATCAGCTAGACGTATTTCCGGTTGACACCATGTGGGGGGCCTGTTGACCAGGGAGAGAGGGGGGTGGGGGTCGGGGTGTCTATAAGCTAAGTGATTGAAAGGTGTAGAGTGTACACAAATCAGCTCTGTGATCTAGAACCCAGTAATCGTGTGAATCCTTTGTGAGTGTAAGCCCGCTGGGGACCGACCCTACCCCGCCCCATCGCCAATCCCGGCACCGGGACCCCCCCACCCGAGCGCGCCCTATAAGGCTTTAATTTGTTCCCCATTAAGCACATTGCATCGATCTCAATGTGATCACGCAAAACACAACCACGGATCGCATCCCCGCATTTCCTCCTTCTCCTGAGTCTTCACAAATAAAACGGGCTCGGGCCTACAAATAAAACGTTAAATTTCGGGGGTTTTCAGGCTCGGGCATACACAGATAAAAAAAAAAAAATTCGGGTTTTTCGGGCTCGGGCCTGCAAGTTAAGTTAATAGCTCCGGCCGGGTGGGTCTTTAATACACACGGGCCGGGTCGGGTCGGGCTGGATTTTTTAGGCCCGATCTAGGCTCTAGCGGTCGTGGGGGTAATTTACATTGCTATTTTTGTGTAGGGATCGCAAATGCTACTCAGTGACAGTCAATGAACACATTTAATTTTTTCATTAATAACAAATCTTCATTCTATAATTTATTTACACTTTCCCCTTACTAAGTTTACTTGTCTTTTTACAATAGAAAAGGTAAAACTGGCTAAAATATGGATAATTTAATTAAATAACCATATTTTAAAAAATAGGCCTACATGACTGTTGTGATATATAAATGTTAGTCAAAGCAGTAGTACCACTTAGAGGTAACTCAGTAGGAGGCCATATAATTACAGTATATGTATTATATACTGAAATATGAAATAAGTATTTGATACACTGCCAATGGGTCCCATTGGCAGTGGATCAAATACTTGTTCTGCCCACTGTATAGATAGATAGATAGATAGATAGATAGATAGATAGATAGATAGATAGATAGATAGATAGATAGATAGATAGATAGATAGATAGATAGATAGATAGATAGATAGATAGATAGATAGATAGATAGATAGATAGATAGATAGATAAATTAGGGCTGTCAAACGATAAAAAATTTTAATCGAGTTAATTACAGCTTAAATATTAATTAATCGTAATTAATCGCAATTAATCGCAATTCAAACCATCTATAAGATATGCCATATTTTTCTGTAAATTATATATATATTCTGTAAAATAAATTGTTGGAATGGAAAGATACGACACAAGATGGATATATACATTCAACATACGGTACATAGGGACTGTAGTGGGCATTTCACTCTACTGTCATTTAAATCTGTCTATATTGTCCTCACTCCGAAGCATCTACTTTTTCCAAAGCTAGACAGCTAGTGAACGACGCCTTAATAATCAGACTTCCTTTTTCATCTGATTTATTGATAAAATGGCCTCAAACCATTGTCCTCTTTAGACCGTCGTAAAACTACAAAAAAAAAAAAGTACACAAGCATTGCATTAGCAACAACGTTAGCTTAGCACGCTATACAGGTTCACTAAACATAGACAAAGAGCGTCTCATACAAAAAATATAACATTTCGCTTACTAACATAATATGTACATTCTTTACAACAACCATACTTACGGACAAATCTTGTCCATGGATCACATATTAGCACAACATTACAACGTAGGCGTCAGCCCGAGACGTTGTGCAGCCATATTGAACTGGCAAGAAAAAAATAAACCATGTCGCAAAGCGACCACAAGAGTTCGCTGTTAGACAGCACAAAAAGCCTTTCTGTAAAACTTACCAAATGGCAGAATACTGTCTGAGCGGGACATGTGCGTTAATTGCGTCAAATATTTTAACGTGATTAATTAAAATAAAAATTACCGCGCGTTAACGCGATAATTTTGACAGCCCTAATATTTATATATGTATGTATATATATGTATATATGTATATATATATATATATATATATATATATATATATATATATATATACATACATATATATATCGGGGGTCGCATTAACCGAATATTTTCTGTCGTTGACCCTTTTTTTAAAACGGTGACGGAAAAAACTGAAGTCCATCTGTCATTTTGACAGGTTCCAATTCACCCCCCAGACCACAGGGTGGCGAGTGAGCATATTAATTAGCTATTGTCTCTCTCGATGCATGACGTCGTTGGCCTTACTCGGAAAAATGTCAAGGCAACTGAGTGTCCGAAGTTTCTTCAAAAAGCCCCAAAACGACGATGGTGTTCATAAAAGAGGTGAAGAAAGAGGGACTGAAGCAGTGGAGGATGAAGGACAAACGGATGAAGGACAAACAAGCAATTAGCCCTCGGCAACTACTGAGCGAGCAAGCCGCAGCAAGGAGGTCAGGAGGGAATACAGAGTTCAGTGGGAGCAGGAGTTCCTGGCTGAGGAGGGAGGATGGAAAAATGTTTTGCTACATATGTAAACCAGGAGGAAGGTGTGAGACTGCGTTTAGACCACAGCAGGTGAACTGTTAATTTCATTGTTCCATATGTAGCCTACCTACTGGGGCCACAGTCAGCTGTTTTTGTCACTGCGGATAAAAAGTTACATATTCATCTGCTTGATGTGTGATGGCACGGTGTGGATTCTCTGTTAAGCTTGTTCGGACAGAATATTAATTAAAAATGACTGAAAACTAAATACTATCGAATATGTCATTTTAAAAATTTAAGTGACGGATAAAAATAGATTATGACCAGATTTTTATGACCCTGTCAGTCAAAATGACAGACAACGAAAAAGTCTAGCGCAACCTGTGATATATATAAATAAATATATATATATGTGTATATATATATATATATATATATATATATATATATATATATATATATATATATATATATATATATATATATATATATATATATATACATACATATATTAGGGCTGTCAAACGATTATAATTTTTAATTGAGTTAATTACAGCTTAAAAATTAATTAATCGTAATTAATCGCAATTCAAACCATCTATAAAATATGCCATATTTTTCTGTAAATTATTGTTGGAATGGAAAGTTAAGACACAAGATGGATATATACATTCAACATACGGTACATAAGGACTATTTTTTTATTATAACAATAAATGAACAAGATGGCATTAACATTATTAACATTCTGTTAAAGCGATCCATGGATAGAAAGTTAGAGAAATTTTATATTAAAACCCCTCTTAATGTTTTTGTTTTAATAAAATTTGTAAAATTTTCAATCAAAAAATAAACTAGTAGCCCGCCATTGTTGATGTCAATAATTACTTACACAATGCTCATCATGGGTGCTGAAGCCTATAAAGTCAGTCAGACCCAAGCGCCAGCAGAGGGCGGCAAAACTCCATAAAACACAACAAGTGAGCGTTTCACTGTGTACTGTCATTTAAATCTTTCTGAGCGGGGCATCTGCGTTAATTGCGTAAATATTTTAACGTGATGAATTTTAAAAATTAATTAACGCCCGTTAACGCGATAATTAAAATTTTTAATCGAGTTAATTACAACTTAATAATTAATTAATCGCAATTAATCGCAATTCAAACCATCTATAAAATATGCCATATTTTTCTGTAAATTATATATATATTCTGTACAATAAATTGTTGGAATGGAGAGATAAGACACAAGATGGATATATACATTCAACATACGGTACATAAGGACTGTAGTGGGCATTTCACTCTACTGTCATTTAAATCTGTCTATGCTGTCCTCACTCCGAAGCGTCTACTTTTTCCAAAGCTAGACAGCTAGTGAACGACACCTTAATAATCAGACTTCTTCCTTTTTCATCTGATTTATTAATAAAATAGCCTCAAACCATTGTCCTCTTTAGACCGTCGTAAAACCACAAAAAAAAAAGTACGCAAGCATTGCATTAGCAACAACGTTAGCTTAGCACGTTATACAGGTTCACTTAACATAAACAAAAAGCGTCTCATACAAAAAATATAACATTTCGCTTACTAACATAATATGTACATTCTTTACAACAACCATACTTACGGACAAATCTTGTCCAAGGATCATATAAGCACAACATTACAACGTAGGCGTCAGCCCGAGACGTCCTGCAGCCATATTGAACTGGCAAGAAAACAATAAACCATGTCGCAAAGCGACCACAAGAGTTCGCTGTTAGACAGCACAAAAAGCCTTGCTGTAAAACTTACCAAAAGGCAGAATACTGTCTGAGCGGGACATGTGCTTTAATTGCATCAAATATTTTAACGTGATTAATTTTAAAAATTAATTACCGCGCATTAACCCGATAATTTTGACAGCCCTAATACATATATATCGTCGTCTCGCCCACCCGTGCAGTATGGTCTCTCCTTTAAAACTCGGGTCCTCTACTTGAAAAGTGGAAAAGCGCTATATACAGGGGTGCACATAAGTGGTCCGCATGCGCGCATGCGTACTGGACGTAGACAAACGCGCTGGCCCTCAACGGCTTAGATACGCTTTTGCGTACCGATGGCTGACCACTGTATTTGCAGCGGACACGAGAAAATAACTTCTCAAAATGTCGAAGAGGCAGGCCACACTGAGTAATTACTTCCGTGTTCCCCCACCCCCGTCAAAAGACAGACGACAGAGACGTCACCGGAGCTTTTGCGTCACTGTTGCTGAAAAGTGGCTACAGGATGTACCATGGCTAGAAGCAAATGATGCTCGCACGGAAATGCGGTACAAAATGTGCCGTGAGAATCCAAATGTCGCCGATAAGAGCAGCGCATTTTATGTTGGGTCAAAGAATTTCAGCCATCCAAACTTTGAAAAGCACGAAAAAACAGAGCGCATGTGGCAATTACGCAAAATATCGATGTCAAACAGGACCCCACTCGCCCTATGGACAAGTGGCGGAATAAAGGTAATGAACAGTGAAATGCACTGACAAACGTGTTTTTGCTCGCATTTTACAAAGCTAAACATGCACGTTCAATGAGGTCTTAAGAGGAGGACATCCCACTTTTAAAAAGGCTTGGAGTTAATGTGGGAGCAATGCCCTTTATTTTGAATAGGTGCTTTTTATTTCTTTACATTTCACTTCAAAGTAATGGCAATTTTGTTGTGCCAGTTGATTTTAATCAAGCATTAATTGTTAATATAATTAATTAAAGTTAATTGGCTCTAAGTGAAGCTTGTCATAAATTTATCGCATCGGGCGGGTCGGCTCTCAAGCTCAATGAGGACCAAGTCACATCTCCAGGTCCTCCTCTGAGAACCTGGGCAAAAAAATTATGTGCACCCCTGGCTATATAAGTGTAACACCATTTACCAGAGGCCTGGGAGCTTAAGGGTCCTGCGCAGGATCTTAGCTGTCCCTAGGATTGCGCTCTTCTGAATGGAATGTTCCTGTTACCCCGTGTCCGTCTCTCCACCTTTGGTTCCAGAGCTTTTAGTCACTTCGGGATTGTCATCTGCAGGATCATGTCCCCCAACGAAATGTTTACTGCATATGAAGGTGAATGACTTTACCTTGCTGGCATTAAAACGGTCTTTTAGACGTCCGCACAAGTTGATCCACTGTTCACATTTTTTCCTATTTTCTGGCTACGGGAAATGTATGAAGAAAACATCCTTCATATGTCGTAATGTCTAGAGTCGTTTCTACAAGTTCCATATCAGCAGTGTTTACTCGGCATGTGCTTTTTTGAAAGATTACCGGCAGAAAACAAACAGTAATAACATGGGTTTTATGCGAGGGCGTGCCTATGTTGACTCACTTCCGGGTTACGATGGCGACGTCACGGTTTAAAAATAGCCTTCGCGTGGTACGCTATTGCAACTGTAGAATAATGTCCAACATAAGCTTATAACTAATATATTAACTCACACTTCACTGATTAGTTGTTAATAGTTTGTTAACAATCTGCTAAACTTTGAAGAACAGCAAATAGGTTGAACAAGTTCAAGGTACCGAAATTGAATGCTTAAAGTTTACTTAGTAAATGTAAAGTTTTTTACCCCATGATTGTTCCACCCATAGGCCTTCATGTGTGCTGTAGACCTACAGTATTTTACCAAAGAAACACCACGGATGAAATGTTGAATATTTTGTTTAATATACAGAAACATACATACTGTGACATCACATGACAGAACAACAAAAGACAACAGTATAGTACAAACCCAAATTTGGGACACTTTTTGTGCGAACACAGGATAAACTGAATTTATGAGGGGCATATCAATGTCCATGCATCACAGATATGTCATGGATTATCTGTCCTAATGGCCCATTGTGATGCTTACGGGCATTCAAAAACTCTGAGATGGTCTGCCAGTAACTCCTGTGTATGATTCCCCCTGGGTTTCTACACATTTTCCTTAACTGTTCTCCAGGCCCTCTCTATGTGCTGAGTATGTGCACCTGTTTGAGTATTGACATATGAAACACTGTGATTGACAGTGAAATGGGTGTAACCTAGCTTCGGTAAAGCATTGCTATAAGCCTGCCACTCATCACTTATTATTGTAGATCCCACTTTCACATGATGAGCTATAAGTGGCACCAGATCTCTTCTCAACCTTCTCTCAACTAAGCAAAGAATAGGCTTTGCATGTCTTCTCCCTGTGCTGTAAACACCTAGCATCCCAAACACCCATTTCTTCCTTTTCCAGCCATTCGTCCCCGTCAGTACTGTTAAAAATGTAAAATATTGAGAATTATTCTTCCAGAATAAAATGAATAATCTGTCATTCAATGGTAATTTGTATTACTATGTCGATAATAGTACTTTTTGCTTGCCTTTCTTTTGTGTCTGAAGTGGCTCTCATCAACAGTGACAAACTGATGCCGCCCCCCCAATGCCTCTTGCTTGCTGATCGCATCCATCGCAGTAGTGCATACATCTCGCAGCTTTTGAGCCATCTTTGACAGGATTGCTGAGCTTCCAGAAATGCTGTCATTGATCATATCCCCTTGATGAAAACTCTTTGCCTTGTGCAAATCTGATAAAACAAGGCAAAGAGTTAATTTTACGCAGGTATTGTACAAATTTTTGGTTTGATATAAATGATATTCAGGTACAGTTTGCATCCACTGCCCAAGTTATGAAAATTGCCAACTAATTACAAAAACAGCAATAACTAGATAAGCATTTGGAGAGCGCAAACCTCTGCCAAGCAGCTCAGTTTCCCCATATTTTGATGTGAGAGAATTAGGGGTATACCTTCACTTAGTGCCCATATAGTTGAATTTTGTCAAATTCTGTCCAAACTTTTAATGAATGTTGCCCCCCCCCCCCAAAAAAAAAACACAACAGACAAACAAACCGACACTGGCAAAAACATAACATCCTTTGTGGAGGTAATGATGCGAATTTTACTTTAGGTATGTTCTACAGAGCTCTGTGAACACATTTGGGGCTAATAATACTGTAGGATATTTTTATTTATTTTTTATTTATTTATTTATTTATTTTAAACCTGTCCTGTTCAGCTGTTTGACACAGAGAATGGAAGTCTAAGTGCCCAGATTCTGAACAGTTTTAATGTTTCACATTGAGAGTCTGACATACTCCCATTGTGATCATTCAAAATACCTTTTTATTATGACAAAGCAGCGAACAGGAAGGGATTATGGGGGGACAGAAGAAAAGAAATACAAGAGAAGAAGGAAAAGAAACACATACACAAACAACAACTAGAAATACATTGAACATCTAAACTAGTTACTAATATGCTGGTGCTATCGTCAGCGAGATGTATTTCCGGTTTACACCATGTGGGGGCCTATTGGCCAGTGAAAGAGGAGAATGGGGGTGGGGGTGTCTATAAGCCTATAAGCTAAGTGATTGAAAGGGGTAGAGTACTAGAGTGTACACAAATCAGTTCTGTGATCTAGAACCCAGTAATCGTGTGAATCTCTTATGAGTAAGCCCGTTGGCGACCAACCCTACGCCGCCGCATCGCCAATCCCGGCACCGGGACCCCCGACCCGAGAATGCCCTACCACATCCAGCAGCACGCAGGCCCCACCGGGCGCGCGACAGCCACGCAGACGGGCGGAGAAGCCGCGCGGGCGCCAACCCAGGGCCACGGCCCCCACCCAGCCAGCCCGGGGAGGGAGGGTGGGCGTGGGGGCGGGGGGCCATGCGCAGCCCATCCCTCCTCCCGCAGCCCAGCAAAGGAGCCATCGTCCCCCCCCCCCGGGACCCAGGGTGGTCCCCCGGGCCACCCGCGCACCCATCAACCGGCCTTCAGGGATGGCAGGAGGGGACGCATCACCAACCCCACGCCTACACCCAACCCCGCCCGCCCACCCGGGCCACGAGCCACAGCCGCAGCCCCCCAACCGGCACGGCACGCCACGGGACCCCCAGCGGCCCACCAAGCCCCAGGCAGGGCAGGGTCCCCCGCCGGTGCAGGCGACACCCCGCTGATACACCGGCGCCCAGTCAGCGACCCGCGACGGAGCGCAGGGCGGATGCCCAGCCAGAGAAGAGAGGGGAAGGCGGAGGCAGGAGAACGCCCAGGAACTGCCACGGGGCGATGCAAGATCGGAGACCCGACCCCCCAACCTACTCCCGCGGCCGGCAGCCGAGGCAGAGGGGAGGCCACACCCCAGGAGCCACGCCATATAAAAAAGTGTGGGACCCACCTACCACCCTATTACTGTGGCTGCCAGGTTCCCGACTGGCAGCCATCACCCAGCACCGTGATGGGGGTGTGAGGGGAGGGTAGTGCAATGTATGCATTAAAATAGGAGAGCTTGGCTTGGGGCAGTGGGACCGCAGCATGGAGCTTCTGCCCAGCCGCCCGTCCCACCGCCCTTTGCCAGAGCTCTCCTGTGGAGTATGATGTGTGGTGCATTTAAAAAAGGTGCAGAGATGGCAGGGCCTGTAGTGAGTAGGCAGCCGTGAGGTACCCCCACCCCCAACAGGTCCCAACCATCCCACAACCTTGGTGTGTGGTGCATTAAAAACGGGGGAGCCGGGCCGGGACTGTAAAGCCCCGTCCCAACTCTCCCCGGAGAAATGTATGAGCATGTAAGTGCCAAGGTGAAAAATATTTACAGTGCCGAAGTGAGAAGTGCGTGAGTTAAGAGGCAGGCTCCCGCGGGCGTGGCCCCGTCCACCAGAACCACCGGCCGCAGGGCAGAAGAGGCGTCAGGGCCCCGATCAATCTCCGCCCCAGACCACCCACGGCGCCTCCGCGACCGCCCCCCCCCCCCACCCACCGAGCACCCACCCCGCACTCCGAGCAGGCGCCACACCAAGCGCCGGCGACCAGGGGACGTCCACCCCACCGGCAAGGGACAGCAAGCCTCACCCAAGGCCCCGCGGGCCCCAAGAGGCCCCGCCAACGACCCCGCCGGCCGGGGGGCAGCAGCGGCCGCCGCGGCCCAGGGAGGCGGACAGGGCCAAGCAGACCAAGGGGACGGAAGCGCGCCCCCCACAACCCACCCCCGGGCCAGGAGGGGCGCGCGGCATGACACCAGAGGGCAGCTCCCCGGCACCCGGTACAGGGAGACGCGGCTCCGGCCGGGCGGACCTGGGAGGGAACCATGGCTGCCGCATGCACCCCCCGGCCCCCACCCCAACTCCACCCCACCCCGGCCGGCCGGGGAAGGGCCGCGGCCCCGGACCGGCACCCGCGCGGCCCCCCCACCCGCCCACGACACCAGCGCGCGCCCGACGGGACCCCCGCACAGCCAGACGCAACCAGACAAGCCCCGGCCGAAAATCCCGGGGGCCAAGACCGGCGACGGGACGGCCCAGGGCAGGACGCCAACAAACTCCACCTGTAAAGCTGACAGAAGAAGAGGTTTATCAAACACCATTAGATGTATGCCAAGGACCGGTGAAGTGTATTATTTACGCATAGTTCCTTAATTGTTCCAAGTCTGATAATATATAGGGTGTTCCAAAAAAAAGTTGCATATGTTCCCCAGCAGCTGGAAACCAAATTGTCTATGAGTATCCTTGTAAAATAAGCCCATTGACCGACTAAACTGTGAAGGAAGAAAGTGTATTTATTACATGCTGTTGGGAGTGTACAAAACAGTTTGGATTTAAACATGTCCTGTTTCCAGCTGCAGAAGGATGCATACAACTTCCCTGGACACCCCGCATACATCAATTTATGTGTACATTTTTATTATTTTTGTGGCATTCCTTCGCAGGTGAGAGAGAATCCTTATTCTATGTTCATCATTCTTGCGACCGTTTCCCACTGTTGTTCGTATTTGTCCATTTTATTTGTCTGTTTGGCAGATATTTTCTCTAATGTTATATATTCAATGATTAGATTTAGCCATTGGTTAATGCTAATGTTTTGTTTGTTTTTCCAATTCAACAATATTGTTTTTTTGGCTATCGTTAGACTTGCTAGTAGTGGACGGGTTTGATGGATAGAGATATTCACTGTATTCAGATCGCCAAGCAGACAAAGAGTTGGAGACAATGGAATCCTGCAGTTCAATAGGAAAGAGAGTTTCTTCGTTACCTGTGCCCAGAAATCTTGTATTGGTTTACATTGCCAAAGAGCATGAAAGTATGTATCTGAAGTATCTTCGTTGCAGTTTGTACATTTATCGGATTGGGAGAACCCCATTTTGTGCATTTTAGATTGAGTAATATGCCATCTGTGCAGTATTTTGAACTGTATAAGCTGAAGGTTCTTATTCTTTGTCATTATAAATGTATTTTTACAGATGTTGGACCAATAGTTATTATCTAATGTTACCGAAAGTTCGTTATTCCATTTTTCGATTGGTAGGCAAGTAGAGTTGTTACATGAGAGGGCTTTATATACTTTTGAAAGTATTTTTTTTTTGTTGAGGATGTATATTTATTATTTTATTTACGAAAGGTGGTGGGTCTAACGTACCCGTTAGTGATGGAAATTTGCTTCTGATGGCTGCCCTGATTTTATTGTATTGCAGGAAATTGACCCCTTTGATCTGGAAATCTTGCATTATTTTTTCATATGACATGAATGTATTATCTTTAAACAAATGCTGTAACTGGTTTATTCCCGTATCATCCCATGCGCTGAAATAAATAGGAATTTTATTAACTCCAAAGTCTGGGTTGTGCCAGATTGGTGAGAATTTACACGGGGCTTGTTGTGATTGCGTAATTTCCATACCTCTCCACCAGGCTTTCAAGGTACATGCTATCATTGGGTTTTTGAAGCAGCTATGGTGCTTAATACTAGAGCTAATAAAGGGGAGGTTTGCCAATTGTATTTGGTTGCAGTCTGTTTGCTCTAATTCTAGCCATGACTGTTGTTCAGTGTTAAGATATAACCACCTAATAAGATATTGTATTTGATTTGCTATATAATAGTGTTGGAAATTAGGGGCCTCTAGACCCCCCTCTGGTTTATTTCTTTGCAATTTGGCAAGGCTAATTCTGTTTTTCTTGTTTTTAAAGTAGAATTTTGTGACGGCTGAGTCTAGGTCTTGAAACCATTTTTGAGTGGGTTTAAAGGGGATCATTGAGAACAAATAGTTTATTTGTGGTAATACTTTCATTTTGACTGTTGCTATCCGGCCCAAAAGTGAGATGGGTAGATTATTCCAGTGTGTCAAATCTTCACATATTTTTGCTAAGAGAGGTGTATGGTTTAGTTTAGTTAATTCTGTAATTTTTGGTGAAATGTTGATTCCAAGATACTTTATATTCCCTATTGGAATATTGTGATTTTGATTTGCAGGATTCCATGAGTTTGTTGATAAGGGCATTATAATTGATTTTGACCAATTTATAGCATAATCTGATATTTGTGAAAATGTCTTTATTAGTTCAAAAGTCTCATGTAGGGAGGATTCTGGTTTTTCTAGATATAATAGTATATCGTCTGCATATAAGTTAATTTTGTGTTCTGATGTGTGCGAGCAAATCCCTTTGATATTAGCGTTTTGTCTTATTGCAATTGCTAATGGTTCAATAAATAGAGCGAATAATAGGGGTGAGAGTGGACAGCCTTGTCGAGTTCCCCTTTGAAGACAGAAACTTTGTGAAATGACCCCGTTTGTGTTTACAGTGGCTTTTGGGGTGTTGTAGAATATTTTTATCCAGCGGATAAATGGCTCACCGAAGCCAAAATTTTTCCAAAACTTTGAAGAGAAAAATCCAGTTGACTTTGTCAAATGCTTTTTCTGCGTCCAAAGAGAGGATAATTGCTTTCTGTTTATAATTCTGTGCAATATTAATAAGATTTAACAAGCGTCTTATATTGTTTGTAGAGTTACGTCCTTTAATAAAGCCGGTCTGGTCTTTATGAATTATAGTGGGAAGAGTTTGTTCTAATCTAGTAGCTAAAGCCTTTGCAATAATTTTAATATCTGTATTCATTAAGGATATTGGTCTATAGTTTGCTGGTTGGGTTAGGTCTTTCCCTTCTTTTGGCAGTAGTTTGATTACTGCAGTGTTCATATTGTCTCTAATTTGACCCTTGGCACTGATTTCTTTAACCATTCTATAGAAAAGTGGTGCCAGCATATTCCAAAAGTGTTTAAAATATGATGACGAGAACCCGTCGGGCCCCGGTGCGCGACCTGTTGGCATGTCCTTTACGGCATTCCATAATTCAGCGAGGGTAAGTGGGGTATCTAGCAATTGTTTGCTTTCTAAAGTTATTTGGGGGATGTCAAGATTATTAATGAATAGGTCAATGTCTTCATTATGATCGTTTGTCACCGAGTATAAGTTTTTGTAGTAGCTGTAGAAAGTTTCGTTAATTTTTTCTGGTGATTGTGTTATTATGCCGGCTGAATCTTGTATTGTTGTAATTAATGTTTTTTCTTTGTTACGTTCGAGTTGGTTTGCTAAATATTTCCCGGATTTGTTATTATGCTCAAAGTTGGTATATCGTAGTTGTTGTAACAGAAACTGAGTTTTTTTAGACAGAATACTATTGAGTTGTTCTTTGGCGCTGAAAAGTTCTTTTGTGGTATTGTCCGTGGGATTATTGGCGAATTCCTCTGTCAGTTGTTTGATTTTTATTTCTAACTCGTTTTCCAACTTCTGTTCTTGTTTTTTTTAATATGATGAATATGAGATAATCTTGCCTCGAATTACGCATTTTCCTGTTTCCCAAAGCAGCGATGGTGAGATGTTTGGGGAATCGTTAAGTTCCATGAAGTCTTTCCATTCTTTCTTAACGAATGTATCAAATGCTGGGTCATCTAATAAGGAATCATTACAGCGCCAGGTTGCAGGGGGTATCGTGCGGGAGTCAATTTTAAGGGCTAAAGAAATTGGTGCATGATCACTGATGATTATTGGATGTATTCTTGGCGAAATATTATTAATAGCGGAATTATTCGCTAGAAAAAAATCGATTCTTGAACACGAACCATGGGCTAGGGATTGAAAGGTATATTCCCTTTTTGTTAAATGTTTTGCTCTCCAGACGTCACTTAAGCCGAAATCGTCCATATATTTCCTAATGGTTCTTGCAGTTTGTGACTGTTTAGTGAGTTTAAAATTGGAGCTATCTATACTTGGATCAAGTGTTGTGTTAAAGTCCCCTCCTATAATAATTGTTGAGTTCACTGACATGTCACTCAGTTGACCAAATATATTGTGGAAGAACTGTGTGTCCTCGTTGTTTGGGGCATATATGTTCACTAATGTGAACAGTTTATTACTTATGGTGGCTTGTACTATTATGAATCTACCTTCCGGGTCTGCAATTGCACTATTTAATGTGAACGAGATTCTTTTATATATTAATATTGATACTCCTCTTTGTCTGCTGTTATAGCTGGCTGAATACATCAAGTTAAAATTTGAGTGTTTAAAATATTTCTCTTCGGATTTGGCTAGATGTGACTCTTGCATAAAGAAGAGGTCTGCCTTTAATTTGGTGATGTATTCCATAGTTTTAGTTCTCTTTGCCTGCGATCGGAAGCCATTCACATTAAATGAAACAAAATTTATATACGTCATATGCGGATATTTATAACTATCTTAAGGAAAGTAATGATCTCAGGATGTGAGTTATAATATTCGGTCCTGAATGTCAACGACCATTCACATTCATTAGAAGCCATACGAGTATGTAATACATCAAGTTCTAATAAAACTGAATGCAATTTTTTGTAAACCTCTTGGCATAATTCACACAACATTAAGACGTTGTTAGAAGGATTAAATACATGGGTAGCATCAACACAAAACATTACAATTTCAAAGCGTGTACTTAGTGTGTGTTTGAAAACAGCGGTGTGGAAAAGGTGAGACAAATAACCCAGAAAAAGAAGAAAAGATATGAGCGCCAGTATAGAAATGTGTAGTGTGAGACATGCGTGACTCTTCTAGACTAAGTGATTATCATGTAACCCTGATCTGTACGTGTGCATTGTTGAAATCAAATCTACTTAATACGGCATTGTGTACATATTGGAAGTGTTTAGGAAATACAGACAAAGTGATTATCATGCAATCCTAATCTACACATGTGCCTTGCTCAAACAAAAAACAACTTAATTCAGCATTATATATGAACTGGAAGTGTTTTGAAGGTACAGACAAAATAGTTATCATGCAGCCCTAATCTACATATGTGCCTTACTCAAACCAAAACAATTTAATTCAGCATTATATGCATACTGGAAGTGTTTAGGAATAGCAAACTAAGTATTAAGCATCCCTAATCTATACATGTGTCTTGCTTAAATCAAGACAGCTACATTCAACATTGTATGCATAATAGAAATATTTAGGCATTACTTATCGGTCAGAATAGCCATGGGGTGAGCACTTGGTCTCGGTATAGTTAACCATCCACGTAAAGTTTGTCGACTGCGATAACTGCACGTTTGCCCTCTGCTCTGGACCGCTTCAGAATTGGATAGAGGATTTTCCGTCTGTCGTTGATCTCGCGCGGGAAATGATCATTCATACCGAATCTTGTTCCTTGTAATTCTCTTCCTTTGGATTTCACCAGTACTTTCTGCTGGTAGAGCTCGAACTTGGCGATTATTGGACGCGGACCGATTCCTCTTGGCTTCCCAAGACGGTGTACCCTCGTAAATTTTATCGAATCCACAATTTCCTTGGGCAGCTTGAGAGATGTTGCCATAAATGACTTGACGAGGGCTTCTGGTTTGTCTACTGTGTTTTCTTCGATGCCAGAGAAAATTAAATTGTCCCTCATGCTCCTTGATTGGATGTCTAACATTGACTCCTTCATTATCTTGTTCTCTTTTTTAATAGATTCTAATGCTCCGGTCGTCGACTCGAAGGCGTCTCTCAGTATAGCGTTTTGCGATTTGAGATACGTTACCTCGTGCTGTGTAAACACGAGGCTTTCTTTTAAATCTTTAATCTCGGCTTGAAGGATTTCTAATGCAATCGATATTTTCTTATCGATTGATCCAATTCCCTCGCTAATTGACTTTGTGTATTCGGGCGGGCTTGCTAACAATAAATCGTCGGTCGATGTAGCCGAATCAATAGAATCTGCCTTTTTACGCTTCGCCGGGAGATCACTGCGTTGGCTAGATGTTGCCATGGTGTTTTCTTGATGTGTGGCGGAGTCGGAGAAAAAAGGTGAATCACGATTGTGAAAAATCTGAGGTAAAAATTAGTTGGAGGTCTACTTGAGCAAAGTTACTTGCTAGCCTAGCCAGTTGATTGCGTCATGCGTCTACGGAGTCTCGCGAGAGTAACGACGTCACAGCATGGTAGCCTCTCATAAGACTATCCTGACTGTAGGATATTTTTGAAAATATTATTTCTAATATGAAAGAGAGAGCCAATTACATTTTAGTTTAGAGGTAGGGTCAGAGATGTTGCTCAACCAGGCCCCATACTGACCAACACAGCATCCCATAAGTAACAGCGATCAAACATATCTCCACAATTAAACTATTATGAATTTAAGCTGTAAATGACACATATATAGCAAAATAAATCACAAAAATGAAACTACTCCAAGTACATTATCATCATGAATCTAGACATGCTACATAGCATAACAATCACACAATCACACAATAAATGAACTGAGAAAATAAAAAATAATAATTTATCATAGACGGACAGAAAATCTTATTTCTATTAAATACCCGTACACAAAGCGCATCCAGTTGAGGAGCGAGACCTTTCAATTTCTGAATATAGATTTGTATGAAATTGACCTCTTGATTTTCTTCCCTCTGTGGTTATGGTGTTAGCAAACCCTGAACTTACATAAAGATAAGGATAAGAATAACACACGCCAGGGGAGTGGCTAGAGCAGTGATTCTCAAACATTTTCATGCGGTGAACCCCAAATCAATGTGTATGTGGCCATGGACCATTTTATACAACAAATTATAACATAATATAATAAAAGTACCAAATGAAATCTTATTTTTTGTGTGTCTGAGCGTGAGCAGGTTTCACTGTCAATCATGCCATACAAGTCTTGTTACAAAATCGACAAAGATGTCCAATTTTTTGACAAAATAATTCACACCATGAATCTATACCACTTTTCGATTAGAAATATTTGTTATCCAAGAATTGAGATATATTGGGCACTCTTATCAGCTCACAATTAAATCGATTTGTCATCAGAATTCAGAACCATAATACCCATGTATGATGTTATTTCATGCATTAAATATACACTTACCATGCATCGTTGTCCACACAAATTGATTGCTCGAATTTCATCCTGTGTTTGCATTTTTGGCCTCTCATCTGTCTTCTTAGAAGCCTTTTCTTCTGCATCCATTTGATTATTTCTCTGGCTTTCTTTTAGATGCCGTTCTGCCTTCAATAAGTTCTCTTATCTCAGTGGTAAAACCAAGCATTATTTGGCTACGGTATCACAATAATTTAAAATTGCTACAGGTTTAGAAACTATCTCCCTTAGAAGAAGTCCTCTCAAACAATTGTTTGAGGCTTAAATAATGCACATGTATAACAGGGACTTTGGATCAAAGATTGGAATGTCACAATTTCCACCTTTAGGTGAATATTGTAATAATCTTCAAGAGCCCTCAGGAGCATCCAGATGTTTTATTCATTTATTTATTTATTTTTCAGTAAAACAATAAAGAGATAGAAAAACAATCAACAATACAAACCAAAAACAAAATAAAACAAACACAAATATGCCCATGCCAGGGGGTATAAACATTGCAAACATTGCACATCAGAGAGAGAGAGAGAAAAAAAACAAAAAAAAAACTGTGAATTTACTGCAATCAATTGTTCATATAAAAGTTTTAGTTTTTCACAAAAATTAAGTGTTTTTCCGCTTTCAGATTCTGACTTCTTTGCAACCTGATATGTTAGAACACCGGCAACGTGATCAAATAACGTCGCCGCCCTGCGACGTCAATAACAACGGCGACCTATTAATTAAACAAATTTTACAAATTTCATAAAAATGAAAACATCAAAATGGGTTTTAATTTCAAAATATTTTAACTAACAATAGGAACTATTGTTTTCTTTTTGATGTTTGCTCGGGACAGATATGTGTGACGGACAGAAAGTCGGCGGTGGACGTGACGTGTTGAGTCTAGTGCGCGGAGAGCGAGTTTGCATGCAGCTGTGATAAACAGAGAGGCTAACGGCAGGAGACGAGCCCGCCGAGCGTCATTGACGGATTAAAACCACTGTAAACTTTTTGCTTGGACACCGGTAGACTTTCAAAGACGTGGAGGGACGAGTTCATGTTATTTACGGACCTAACATTTGATAAAATGATGAAGAGGATGAAAGGAAGAAAGTGAAACTCTCCCGCCATCTTGTTGGTGAAAGTGGCCGAGAACTTTTGGACACGCTGATGTGCCAGATCCCCATCGATAAATGGAAGTTAGAGGACATGATTGAAAGATTCGATGACCATTGAAATCCCGGCGTAAATGAAATTGTGGAACGTTATCGATTCTTTACGAGGAACCGAGGGGTCATTCGGGATCGAATTGTATGCGGACACGATAACGCAGCCACGAGAGGGAGACTACTCCGCGAAAAGAACATGAACCTCGACACGTGTGTACAACTGTGTAGAGCCGCAGAGTTATCAAGAGAAAATATCAACGCCATGTCAGGATCGATGGAAGAGGACGTACATGCATTTCAAGGAGCAGCTTGTCGAACGGACACCACAGCGGAATGCATCTCTTTCGGGAGAAAGCATGAAAGGAGCACACAAAAATGCCCTGCATACGGTAAGACATGCAACAAATGTGGCAAAGAAAACCTTTTTGCAATGTCGAACAAGTCTCTTCCAAAAGAAAATTCACAATGTTGCAAGGGCGTAGGTTTGGTCTCAATATTTGTAGGAACGATATAACAGCATAAGCTACATGTACTTTTTGCTGGGGACGGGACATTAATAAGACCAAACAGATTGAGTGAGCGGCGGTCAGGGCTACATTTCTCACCAATAAGAACCTAAGTCATTGATAGGCTAAATGATTAACGCAAAATAAATCTGTATTGACTTGTACTAACTTTCACACTGCAAATTTTACGGGATAATGTCTCAATCTGATCATTTCTCTTAAATCTAGTCGAATAGTTTTTTTCATCTTGTTTTGAGTTTTAAAGGCTAGTTTACAGATAAATGAGTCAATATTATTCCACTTTTAATAAATATTACCATTTGTTCTAAAGAAGCCTATACATCTAAAAGTCGCTCATTTTTCACCTAAATCAAGAAAAAAGATCTTTCAAATAATGTTTTGAATAATATCTATTCTTGAATTAAGAACATTTCTGGCAAACAAGTTATTAAGATTAAATTTACAAACTTTTTGTTTCAAATAAGTCTGTTATTTTCAACTAGCAATTTTTATTTCAGGAAATCTGAGTAAAATTTACATGAGACACTGGCAGATAATTTCACTTACCGTACTGGCCCGAATGTAAGACTGCCCTGATTATAAGACGACCCCCTCTTTTTCAAGACTCAAGTTTGAAAAAAGGCTTTAGAACACCAAATTAATTTTTATACAGAAAATAATTACAGTACAGCTAAAACAAATTTATAACAATATATTTGAGAGAAAAAGCATGTTATTTTGCCTCATTCAAATCTTAATATCAGAACATTTAAATATGTAAACCAAGTGCAATCACTTTCGTAAATGAATGGCTTCTGGTTTTTGAAATGTAAATAAACCAATCTATTGTGATAAAACAACGAAATTGCAATAACTGCATTAACCATCAAAGTGAAGTCTAACTGTAACTGTAGTCTTGAAACAAATCTGAGTAAGGAAAAACATTGCAATAAAATAATGCAAACTGGTTAAACTTGAGAGTAGCTGAGATCTGTCATGACAGAACATCGCTTCAATGATATCTGGCGCCATCTAGCGTCATGAATGGGTATAATGTCTAGGCTGCGAATATAGTAGAGGACCCCCACTTTTTCAGTCTTATTTCAATGCAAAAAACACAGTCTTATATTCAGCCCAATATAGTATTTTTAGTAGATTTGCACCGAAAACAAGGGAATTTAAGTTGTTTTTCTTTTTTCTTTTTCAGTTTAAAAGAGGTGGGTTTTTGCAGTGCATATGTATTGGTTCAGGTGCTAAACAATTCGATTGTACCTTTGTTCTCAAAAATTATTAAAGACACATTTTGAAAATTTCCAGAATAAATGTCTGGATTTTATTAGCAAATTTAAAATGCATTATTTTGAACACAAACTATATTAATATACACAAGAAATACAAACTTGTTAATCATCTCTTAAGTATCCAGGAATGCAAAAAACAAAACAAAAAACATTTTTCTCATTATCACTCAAAACTGTCTTTCTAAATAAATTAAATGTAACAAAAGTTCTCAGTCATGGAATAACAAAAATAAAAAATGTAGCCTTCCTTCAGGATTAACACAACACTACGCACAGCCAAACCCAACAAAAAATGAAATCTCCTTTGGGCTGCTTTAAGACCACATAAGTAAAAAAACACTAAAACTGGGGAGAAGGGTGTCAACCTTGGTTCACTACATTTCTTACAGCTGATAGGGAAAACATATACAGGAGGACACTTCTACTGTACCTAAGCAGCTTACCGAACTTGCTAACTCAGTTTATCGTAATGGTAATAACAACTCTATTACTTCCATTACTTATAGTGGCTGCTGGCGGGAAAAAAACTTCAAATATCCTTCCTCTTCAAAGCACTCGGAGGAGGGCATGCCGACATGCAACGTAATTCTGAACTGTAAGAATGTGCACGAATATGTAGGCCTGTCGCGATAAAAAATTTTAGTGTGCGATAATTATTCTCATAAATTATTGCGATATGCGATATTATTGCGCCCCCCCAATTTTTTTTTTTACGTATTTACAATAACACAGTTAGAATACAGTATATATTAATAGACCAAGTACACCCATTTAAACGCGATACATATTTACTCATAAATATTTACTCTCAAAAATACTTTTTAAGAAATCACAACTAAAAACAATAGACCATGCCTCTTAAGTACAAAACAACAATATTGATACCGCACAGAAACAGAATAAATAAAATGGTTTTAAAAAAAACAATAATAAATTGCACTTAATAACTTAAGCATTTAGGCAAATGAAAACTTTTCCCGTCATAGCTTCTGCAATGGTGTTCCATAGGGATGCAACGATACAATTAAGTCATAGTTCGGTACGATTTTTGATACGGGGGACACGATTTTCGATCCGATTCAATACATTTAATGCTCTGTAAAAAAAATAACAATTATATATATATATATATATATATATATTTATTTATTTTTTTTTGCTAAAGAGCAAAAATTAAATTGCCATCATATAAACATGCATTTTAGTGCATAATATTTATGTGCTTACTTCTTACTGATCTGTAAAAAAAAAAATTGTATAAAAGTGCTGAGAACAATCTTTACTGTTTGTAAAGTGAGGCAGGGCACACTGTTGATTGCTACAGCTCTCTTAGCAGCTAGGTTTACTACATGAGCAAGACATCCTATTTGTGGTCCGAATCCATCTGTGTCACGTACTGAATTATCTACATTATCTATAGTCACTGGTATGGATTGATTTGGCCTTCTTAACTTCCATTCAGTCATGACAGTTTAGAATTCATCGATATAGTATATGGACTACGTGTCCCAATATCACTCTGGGCTCACGTAGCCAATGGCATGGAACATAGCACATCTAGTTTGCCATTTCATGATATCTAGAGTTAAAAAAGTTAGCAAGCGCCGCTGAAGTCACGTCTGCTCATTACTACACAACACCAGCATATGACAATCGACTTACATAAACAGGACGAGTTTGAAGCACAGCGCTCTTAATTTCATTCAGCTGTTCGTTGTCAGAGCGAGGTTGTTTGTAGCAGCCAAGTCGGTAACAATGTTTTGGCAGACTTCGTTGCAAATATCCGGCGTTGTGCCGGAAAATAGCTGTCCCGCGTGAAATGTCACTCCTGATGGGAGCGCCCACACGTCAACAACACCGGCGCGCCATAGATGGTCCACAGTCACTCCGGAGCACTGACGCGGCCCGTGTACGTTGAACAATAGGATATAATGGGAACGATTGGCTCCGGCGCTAGTTTTTGCCGGACCTGGAACGAAGATGCATTTTTCGCAGTTGGTAACGAGGAATCCGAACTTTTAACAGACCGTCTGTTGCACACGCACGTGCACGCGAGGCGATAAATGGCAGCGGAAAAATTACCTCCTTCATTTTTATTTATCGCGCGATAAATGTAATTATTGCATATTGCGACAGGCTTACGTGTATGTGTGCGTCGGGGGTTGGTCAAGTCATCAGCCAATCAAACATACGTTTGGGGTAAAAAAAAAAAAAAATGGAGCGGTACATTCAACAATTGAAAAAGGGGTAAATGTAAGTCTGAACATAATGGAAACAATTTATTTAATATTGGTAGGCTCAATTCTGTCGTTACAACATATAGGAAGACAATCTAAAATTCTCTTTGTAATGGAACACTTTATCTAATGCAAATCAGGTTGCTTAAAAGTTGGTGTGGACAATTTGAGCCTCCTTAAAAGTTGGCAGTGTTTTGTCCCTACCGTCCCTATGCAAACCTACGCCCTTGACTATATGAGAGCGACGAATAGGGAATGGGGCGTACTAGGTCATTGTTTGGATATGCCGCCATGCTGGCAATATCCCTTACTTCCTGTTCGGCAGACTCGACGCGGATTGTAACGTGTGGTCGTGCTAAGCTAATTCCTTCCGTGTATTCGAAAGAAAATATGGGTGTGTATTGTTGTGTTACCGGGTGCAACAGCGTCTCTCCCACAACAAAGAAGGGGTGAGAAAAACTGGACTCACTTTTCACCGTTTTCCTGCATGGAGGACCAATAAAGGGGACCAAATATCAGAAATCACGAAGGCGCGGCGGTTCGTCGGAAAAGCAATTCTTTTGATCATATTTCTGCTGGAATGAGAGTGTGTTCCCGTCATTTTTACTCTGGTAAGTTGAACGATTTATCCACTGTTGGTTTCAATACACATTTTTTGTTGTTGTTTTTTTACCGTTGTGTAAATCTGCCTCGGTAGAAATGCTCACCTACATTTGTTGTTTTCCTAGATAACCTTGCATATGAAATGCTGACAACACATCCCGATTGGTCACCAATCTCAATCTCTCTTCTTGGGTTATTCTGAGGTCAAGCGCACCACATCGGAGTGTTATGAGAGGTTGGAAAGGCGAAGAGTGCACGCTGAAACTTGTTTGCTGTGGTATTACAAACATGAGCCCAAGTGTTGTGAAAAGTCAATAAAATGTGAATACCAAAACATGACTTGAACAAGTTCTTGACAAACTGTAACTGCTTGTTGTTTATTTCAGCTCTTCATAATAAACAGTTGTAATAATCAAAAATTCAGGTGATTTAATATTATGTTATTCTATTTGGAATATGCATTGACAATGTTTGGGCAGTGTTGTAGACAAGAACTGGGACTGGTAAGTTGCAATAAATTCGAAATAAGTTTTATTTCAACAGTTTAAAATCTACAATTTAGTGCAAATAAGGCCCAACCTCTGATGGGGGCAGCATATATTATATAATATAATAAATTCTAAGTAACATACTATATAAAAACAAGATTACAATAAACGTGTCTTTGTCAAAGTAGTTAAAAAAAAAAAAATCACTGGCCTTGGGTAAATTGCCAGACAGAATACATATGTTCTTTAAAGTTCTGGCATTTCCATTTTAAGTATTGCAAGTAGAGATGTCCCGATCCGATATTTGGATCGGATCGGACGCCAATATGGGCAAAAAAATGCGCATCGGTATCGGATCGGCCAACACGGAAAAATTCCGATGCAGACTCCCGATCCATTTTTTTTTTTTTTTTTCTTGAAAGTCCGGCCCGGGTTTTCCAGCGCACCGATTTACATAATCCATTCCAGTTTTTGCTTCGGTTTCCCTAAAATCCGGTCCGCATTTTACGGCACACCTTCAGCACACTACATTTACATTACTGTCTCCCAATTTACCGAGAGACTTTATCGGTAAAAATGTCAGCTGTGTGGCATCATTTCACCTTAAAGGACGACAAAGACAAAGAGGCAGAGTGCAACATATGCCACAATAAAGTCAAGCGTGGTGGTAAAGCTGTAAGAAGTTTTAATACAACCAACCTAATCAAGCATTTAGCGAAATACCACCACAAACAACATAAGAAGTATGTTAAGAAAACCGAAGACAAAAAGAAAGGTCCTAGGCAACTAACACTGGCAGAAACTTTTGCTATGCGTGACAAACTGGCACTCGACAGTCCCAAAGCCCAGGGAATAACGAGTCATTGCTGAAGAATTCATTCTGGATGACGAGCCATTATCTCTCGTGAGTAAAGACACACCATCCAACACTTTGAGCCACAGTACAACATGCCCAGCTGTCATTACATCCTTTAGCGATTCGGCCGTGGAAGATTCGAGAACGATTCACAAACTTCAAAATTCCGATTATTGAAATATGTCAAGTAAAGCGGAACTAATACACAGCGCGGTCTTCGGGACGCAATGAGAAACGTACCGCATTGCGTCCCGAGAGTAAACATCATGCTTGCCATAGACCCGGGTAATGCCAATGCTCAACTCACGGCTTTAGCTCAACTCTTGCCGCTGGATAAAAAACACAAGAATACCTGACTGCTGCTGACAGCTGCTACAAACTACGTCAACATCGTTTTACTGTAGATAATAGATATCATATGTATATAGAACTAGATGCAAAATGACAGACTCGACGGCGTTAGCAACATTGAAGCATTGAAAACTAGTTGCGTTAGTAAACAGCCGCCATCTTAAAGCAGGAGACTTCCCTAGTAGGCTGTTGTGAATCTTCCAAGCGAACCTAATTAACTTTTTATCTAAAATACTCCTAAATCGGCAAAATCATGACTTGAATCTATCTTCAAAACAGTTTTAATGCTTTCATATGTCGAAAGTAGACAGAAGGGAAATTATGGAATAACGGGAGCAATTTTAACAACTTTAACAGTTGATTCGCAAAATTAAATGAATTGAATGTAGTTTAAAGCTGCTGATACAGAATGGGGACTTGAGTATTTTATTTACGGTTTCAAAATGTTAACTTGATACTGAAATAGTCGTTTATTTTTAAAATGTTAACTTGATACTAGGCATGTGCCGGTTACCGGTTTCACGGTTTACCGTGGTGTGAAAACGTTGCGGTTTCAAAACCACTAAAATTTTCCGTCAGACCGTCGGACGGTATTTGCTATTTTTCTTGTGTCAAAAATGCAGCCAGAAGCGGCTTGGCGCAGCAGCGCTCACCCCCTCCCGTTTGTTGCTGTATGTGAAAGTGACGCTATCGGCTACACAGCCAGCTAACCCAAAAACAAATACTCCTAACATAAGGCGTACTGTTCTTCCATTTATTGAGCTCTCAAATCGTGGTAAGTTTAATATACAAAATGAATACATTTAAAATGTTGTACAATTAGATTTTTCCATGTGAGTAGCTTCCACAGATTAGCACCATGGAAAAAGTTCGCCAAAAACAAAACACACATTTTCCTTTCAAATTCAATATACAAACTAAGTAAAAGCTTACAAAGATGAATGTTAGCCTAGGCTCAGCTGGGTGAGCAACTTCGTTGAGTGTTACAGCCGCAGAGTGAGAAAACAAGCTTGATTCGCTTTAATGAAGGGGAAAAAGTGATAGCATCAAAGATCGCTAATTGCGAACGATGATCTTGCCCTAAGCACAAATCCACGTTCGCTGGATCAAGGTGAGGTCTCACTTCCAATGTTTTTTTTTTTTTTTTAGATGAAACCTTTCCACAACAATATGGACATTTCAACTAACTTATACATTTTTACCTAACTTATGAATTCCTTATGTTCTTTTTAACACAAAGGCATTACATCATGTAGACTAGAGTTGACACAGTGGCTGAAAATGGCGAAACTTCACTTAAGCTTTTCCACCCTCAAAAAAAACAGTCATGCAGTATAATTTTTAAAAAATTTTATTCAGAAGTGTTTTTACTTTATAGAAATTATTTTGTTCTTGCTGTAATCTTGAGCAACTTGAGCTGTGGCTGTTAGTATAGTCTATAGGCAGGGGTGCACATAATTTTTTTGCCCAGGTTCTCAGAGGAGGACCTGGAGATGTGACTTGGTCCTCATTGAGCTTGAGAGCCGACCCGCCTGATGTGATAAATTTATGACAAGCTTTACTTAGAGCCAATTAACTTTAATTAATTATATTAACAATTAATGCTTGATTAACATCAACTGGCACAACAAAATTGCCATGACTTTGAAGTGAAATGTAAAGAAATAAAAAGCACCAATTCAAAATAAAGGGCATTATGCGGCTCCCACATTAACTCCAAGCCTTTTTAAAAGTGGGATGTCCTCCTCATAAGACCTCATTGAACGTGCATGTTTAGCTTTGTAAAATGCGAGCAAAAACACGTTTGTCAGTGCATGTCGCTGTTCATTACCTTTATTCCGCTCTATTCCGCCACTTGTCCATAGGGCGAGTGGGGTCCTGTTTGACATCGATAGTTTGCTTAATTGCCACATGCTCTCTTCTTTTTTTCGTGCTTTTCAAAGTTTGGATGGCTGAAATTCTTTGACCCTACATAAAATGCGCTGCTCTTATCGGCGACATTGGGATTCTCACGGCACATTTTGTACCGCATTTCCGTGCGAGCATCATTTGCTTCTAGCCATGGTACCTCCTGTAGCCACTTTTCAGCAAAAGTCCTTTTTTTCGGTAGCTCCGGTGACGTCTCTATCGTATGTCTGTCTGTTGACGGGAGTGGGGGAACACGGAAGTAATTACTCAGTGGGGCCTGCCTCTTCGACATTTTGAGAAGTTATTTTCTCGTGTCCGCCGCAAATACAGTGGTCAGCCATCGGTACGCAAAAGCGTATGGAAGCCGTTGAGGGCCAGCGCGTTTGTCTACGTCCTGTACGCATGCGCGCATGCGGACCACTTATGTGCACCCCTGTCTATAAGTTATATTTATTTTAATTTTATTTCAAATATTTTTTTTGTTGATAATTTATTTATTTTAACAATATATTCATGTTCCAATTTGCAACTATGGTCTGAAAAAAAAAATCCTGTTCAATGGAAAAAAGTTGTGTTTTTTAACCCATACATCTCAAAATTTTGGGGAGCTATAATTGCAATACCGTGATACCGTGAAACCGCGGTATTTTTGCTCACGGTTATCGTACCGTCAAAATCTCATACCGGCACATGCCTACTTGATACTGAAATATTCGTTTATTTAAACCTGAGAGGCTTTTTATACAATTTTTGTAACTAATGCACGAAACATTAAAAGCATCTAATAGCTTGGGGGGTTTGTGGGATTTTCCACTGAGGTTGTTTGTGTGTTTTGCTTTTTTAAGACAGTTTACAATATTATTTGCACGTTTTACTGACTGACTATGCCATTTGTTTATTTATAATGTTTTGTGTTTGTCACTGAATAAACAGGTCAGTTTCTTTTTACCAACCGTTGTGTGTTATTTAAACTCACCTAATTCAGCTGGCTAGTTGTTATCAAGAGTACTAAAACCTTTTTCAACATGAGTCTGACAAGTAAATAAGGAGGCTAAATAACTTTAAACTTTAACACATGCTCAGATAGGCCGGTATCGGATCGGAAGTGCAAAAACCTGGATCGAGACATCCCTAATTGCAAGTTCTCCAACACAATATTTGAACTGACAGTTTAAAATCCTTACATTACTGCAAAGAGCCCACACTCTGACGGGGCAGCAAATATTATTCTATATAATGTAATCAATTATAAAAAGCAATATCCAGTACAGTGGTACCTCGACATACGATCGCTTTGACACACGATCTTTTCGACATCCGACGTAAAATTTGACTCGCCAATTGTTTCTACATCCGACGACATGCTCGAAATAAGACGATTTTTGACAGCGCCGGCCGCAGTTTTTTGTTTTGCTGGAAGACGGACGCACGGCTGATTTTCTTGTGAGAGGAATCAACACTGGATCCAAAAAGGTTGGTGCAGGTGGAGAAAAAAAAAGAAATTGAAATGAAGATGTGGATGATAGCAAAATATAAGCATGTTATGTGCATCCGTGAACTGGGTCGACAGTAGGGCCGTAGAATGTCGATCTCGGCCGGCGGTCCTCCTCTGTTCGTCTGTCTTTATAAGTTAAGGTGACAATTCTTATTGTTGTAACATCGCCAAAGAAATCGCTAGCTTTGTCAGGTTTCTAATCATTTATTCCATCAACTTGTGCAACACTGACGCCAGCATCAAAACAGTAAGTAGCTCTTTTGCTCACCGTAATGTCAGCCCCGCGGTGCGTTCAGGTACAGCAAAAACGTCCGCCACATTGGAACCCGATTCGTTACATTAGTACAGGTATTATTATTACTACTGTTATAATATTCTGATTTTTATTCATAATGTATTTGTTTTTCTCTGTTTAATTGCTATTTGCAATACTAACAGCAGTATTTATTAAGGATTTAGTGTAGGTTTATGGGCTGTGGAACGAATTGATGGAATTATAATGTATTCTTATTGGAAAATCCAGCTCGACATACAGTACAACCATTTCGACTTGCAAAGTCTTGGAACGAATTTACTTCGTATGTAGAGGTACCACTGTACTGTATAAATACAAGATTACAATAAAACATGTCTTTTTCAAAGTGGTTAAAAAATACATTCAGGTGGTAAATAAAGGTGAATAAATATGTACATTGCAGTTTTTGCATTTCGATTTTGGGTATTGCAACTTCTCCAACACAATATTTGAATGTTGAATGTCAATGATGACCCATGGCCTTAAAGGAGTCTCGTTGAGGCACTGAGAGTGCAAAACCTGTTAGGGCAGAGAGAAAAAAAATAACACAATCCAGTCTTTAGCTCATTGTTTTGAAATCAATGTGAAAGTAAATAAAAGCACTATAGTAAACATACATTTAGTCATTTAGCAGTCGATTTCAATATGGATACAGTCAAGGGAACCATAAGAGGATAAATGCTGGATCAACAGTTGATCATGTAAAAAGCAATGGATTAACAACAAGAGCGCAGGATCGGTCTTAACATTGGTAGGGATGATATAACAGCATAACATGCATGTACACTTTTTGCTGGGGATGTGACATTAATAAAACCATTAATAAGACCAAACAGACTATTGAAGGGTGGTCAGGGCTACATTTCTCATGAATATGAACCTCATTAATTAGCTAATGTAAATAGCAATATTTAAAGGGTATTACAACACCTGGGGAAATGCTAATATTCCATCATTTATCCATAAACGCATGCCTTTTGGATTCATATCATGCCACTTCGTGTAATTACACACATCGCAACACCAAGAAAATGATAGAAATTTGGATCGATTGTCAAGCTAAAACGACCGGCGCCCGAGAACCCGGAAATCTAGCATATTGTGTGCGTCACAACAAGGAAACAACCGGCTCAGTGCTTAGTACTTAATGGCGGCGATGATGGCGGACAATTTTGTTTCTAGTTGCAGCGACGAATCCGACGTAACGAACGTTCTTCTAATGGTGAGGAGGAGAGTTATGAACCTTTCTTTGGTGTTTTGGGTTATCAATTTGAGCCTAAACGAAAGCCAATGCAGCCTGATGAAAGGATCATTGAGGGGAGCAATCACACTGATGAAACACCGGCAACAGATCGTGGGGGAAACACCGAATGGTTTGTTTTGCATTTCTTTTTGTGAAGCTGATACACCGTGACCGCAAAATAAATTAATGTTTAGATTAATATCATTTATTGTGCTATCATAGGTTTTCGCTCTGCCAACCGACACAAATATGAATGGGATTAGAGGATTTGTTGTGTATATTTTACGGGCGATAATTTATACATGTGTCCAGTCCTATATCCAATGCGTGATATGTTTCTTATCATACAAGAGTACTCACTCTGGCCATTTCCCTCCTTTGCTTTGCCTGGGGTGGTGGGGTAGTCTCATCAGAGCCAGTCATCGTCCTCTTTCTTGATATCTCGGGACATTTAGGTGGCTGCGCGTGTATGGTGGGCACCGCATCTGCTTTCAGGAGCAATTTCTTAGCAAAACCTGATTTCATTTGTCCATAGTTCGAATAGCTTTCAGGTGTAAAATGCGCACCACACAAAACCGTGCCGGAGGCTGGGTCTGCAAAATTAGCCCTCTTAGCACGGACAAACTTTACTCACTCTCTGCGTAGTCTAGCTCTTTTTCTCGCGTTTGGGAACTCATGGGTACTACATTGCGACAAATGGCTATTTGTACACCACATAGCATGACAGACAGGTTCATTTGGTCTTATGACAGTTTTATGATGCTGCTGTCAAAAAAAGTGTTACTGGTTGATATCTGTTGGTGTAAATATCTCATAAAACAGTGAGGACAGCTGCGTCTTATAGTCTAGTGTGGCTTATCTATGAACAAATGCTGTTTTTGTGTCAAATTTGGTGAGTGGTGGCTTATAGTCAGGTGCGCATTATAGTGTGAAAACTATGGTATATGGAAATGTCTGTACCAATGCTAAAATGTTCTAAACATGGTGAATGTTGACATATAGTCATACTAAAAGGGAAGCCACAATGTTTACCTTGGTTGTAAGTCGTTGTATAGAGCTTTCCAGAGTCAGACTATCCTGATCATATTTTTGAAACATTTTTTTACGTTCAGTTCCTTTTTCTGATCTTGAAGCATTGTTATGAAAGAGAATCATCTCAGACAAGCAAAAGGATGTAACAATAGTAACTGCTGTTTTTTATGTTTGCTCGGGAAAGATGTATGTGAAAGACAGGAAGTCTGTGTGTTTGGATGACAACAAAACGTGAACAAAAAATTGTCAAGGATGAATTTTCTCCAACAATAAATATAAACAATCGTGGACACAAGTTTGCCAATCAATAAGATTTAGCCCATGTGTTTGTGGTCTTGGTCTTGCAGATGTCAGCCCAGCTTATCGTCCTGAGCCCCTTGCATGCATCAAGGAGGAGGAAGAGTCACCATCCATCAAGGAAGAGGAAAAGTTCATTCACATTGAAGGTCATTCCAAGCATTTTTTTCCTTCTTCTTCAAATGAGGCAAAAATCAACTATGGTACCCTGCCATGAGTACAGAAATGTGTTTCAGTCGAATATAGTGTTTCTCATTCCTTGTATATGGTGGAGTTGCTTATTTAGTAGCCGTGCAATGGACTCATTAGCCGCGAAGGTAGCGCCAGTGCATCGACCTGACTATTGTTTGCAAATTGAAGAATTCCTTCTACGCAATATATGTAAAGAATTGGTTACTAGTACTTTATACAACTCGTTGCTAAATGTGTGATAATTATTTAGCTTTTCCTTCACATGCTTGCGCTTATGCTATGCACTGCACAGCTTACTTAGAGTGTGAACGCACACATGATATAATATGGACATCCACCACTCACAGTCGCGGTTGCCTCAACTTCCCATCATGCATGTCGGCACAACAGCTAGTAGTTGCCGATCGTCACGGGCGTGGCATAACAACGCGAGAGCTAACGAAACCACAGTAACGCACGCTCCGTAGCGTTTTCTTCACAGCCCAAAACTAAACAACGAAGCAACATGCTAAAACAATGCACAGTTTGAGCAACGACCAGCGACGTGCAGCGATTGATTTTCAACGCACCAGGAAAACAAAAGTGTACGGGACAGAGCTAGTGTGAAGTGTGAAGCGGTACAGAGATCGTGAGTTTTTAACCCTGAAAAGTAACACTACAATGGCAGAAAGGACTGCATATTGTTTCCACGAAACGCAGTCTACTTAAACATGAACATTTGGATTAGTTGATCTTCCTCAAGAAAAGTCTTCCCTTCAAAAAAAGATATGGACAGTGATGAGGAATAAAAAATGTGGAAGCACAGGCATAAGTGAATGACTTTGCTATGAATAAGGTTAAAGTAATAATTATTGACATGTCTATCTAAAATGCCATGTTTTTACTCCCCCAATTATACCAGTGGTAAAGCATAATTTATTATATATTTATGATTTTAACACTAGCAGGTTTAATTCTTTTTTTCTAGAGCTGCTGCATGTAATTATATTTAGTTTGCAAGATGTTTATGTTGAAAGTTTGCACTTAAATTACTTACCTCTTGTGTTCAAACATGAGGAAATACAGTGATTGAATTACTGCACTTTATTGTTGTTGGTCACTGGAGTTTTATTTTATTTATTTTTATATTTTATTTATTTTTTAGTAATCTTTTTTTTTTTTTTCATAAAAAAAAATAAAACATACATTGGTATGAAATTTTGTTGTTTAATTTTGCTATTAGAAATGTGGTCTTAATATGTTTAAAATAATGTAAGAACTAGGAGTGGGAACCTCAAGGCTCCTCACGATACGATACGATTCGCGATACAAGGCTCACGATAACGATTATCTCACGATATCACGATGCAGCAAATATCGATAGATTGGTCAGAAATTTGATACATGATATTCTACGATACAACTGTTGAAACGAAAAAAACATATATTTCAAAATAGAAAAAATACTGCTTAAGTCATTTATTAAACAGTGACACCTTTTCAGTGCAACATTGCTGTAAAATATAAATCTACTGATAATTGTGTACCTGCACATATAGAGGAAACAAACCACAACCACTGATATTTCTTGGCGAAATCATGATGAATGGCACCCTTAATTTTTAAGTTTTAAATCTTTTGAAAATTTTTAACAGTGCTGTAAGTGTCAATCAGCAGTTGAGCTTGGAGTGGGGCAATGATAAAATTGGTGGGTCTTTTCTTTGTATATGACCTTTGTTGTCAAAAGCATTGGTTTGAGCACTTCCACCATCTGCTTCAGCATTTGTGATGTCAGACTCAGTCAGTTACATTCTTCCTCACCTTAAAAACAACAAAATAAATAAAAAATATTAGCTACTCAATAGCTTTTGAGTTGAAATTCTGATTTTTTGTGTGTGTTGGAAGTATTGAGTGAATTAAAAAAAAATATGAATTGAATGAATAGAAATTAAAAATGCAATAATTACCTGTTTTTAAAATGTAGGACACATTAATTATCATGCACGTCACCTTATATATCTTGGAAGCGATTCAAACCGTTTTTATAGCTTATTGTATCAAAATGGCAGTCATAACAGTTTGTATAGTAAACTAGATGGAAAGTGGTTCTCAAATATGTCATCAAAATAATACATTTAAATGAAAAAATCAATTACTAGTACATTGCAAAAGTTTCTTACCTCAAGTGATGCTCCATAGAAATCCGGTGTCCAATTAGTCACCAGCTGCCAGTGAACCTTATTTTATTAGACAATTCTTGCATACAGCAAAGTCCTTGTTCACCTTACTTCCTTTATTGTTGGTGTAAAATCCAAAGTGTGTCCACATGTGTGATTTTCAGCAATATTTTTCTCACTTTTTCCTCCACCGTTCTCACGAAGCTTTTTTATTTTTTTCAACCCACTTGGGACCGCTCTTCTTCTCTAGGCGACTTGTGCGCACTTTACCTTCACCGCCACTGTTGAGCGCCCCTAGTGGACCGCCAAGGAATTGCTCAACAAACATTGAGCAGTTTACAGCATCCATACTCCATTGTATGGCCAATATGTCAAATAAAAGTATCGATGCTTGGCGGGAGCATATCGATAACCGATCGGGTTGCAAAATATTGCGATATATCGCTGTATCGAGATATTGTCACACTCTTAGTAAGAACAAACACAACAAATGTACCGAATCTGTATCACACTGTATTGAACCGTATCGTTCTTAAACTGTATCAAATCGGTCACCCTTAATAATGTATCATTTTTTAATGGAATCGTAACCTGTGCATCTAGATACATATCGAATCGTCTTCATGCCAGAGATTCCCAACCCTAATAAAAACCTGACGAAGCTGGCGATTTCTTTGCCGATTGTTGGGTCTAAAACTTACTTGTATCTAGCAAAATAATAAAGACCTTGAGGAGGGCGGAGAGAGAATCAGACTTGAGACGAGAATAAAGCTTTTAACTCTGACGGCCGTCAGGAGAGAGATTGATGCGTGCCGTGGGGGACGCAACAAGCTTATCTAAACTCACCCCTGAGGAGCCTCAGTCTTTTATTAAGGAGTTGGAAAGCATTCATTGCACATGCGTAAGTTTTGTTTTATCGAGCTTGTATCATTTACTGAGAACAGAAACCAGAATGAAACATTATAGTAACATTTACTGAAAACAGAAACCAGAATGAAACATTATAGTAACATTTACTGAAAACAGAAACTTTACTCTTCCCATTGTGTAAACACTAAAAAGCATAAGTGAATAAAGAAAACAATCATAACACCTAGTTTTAAACACACATAATTGCATTTACTATTGTAAATATTGTGAATAATGTTAATACTGTCATTGTGAATATTGCTAATACTGTTATTGAGCAAAAGCATTAAAGCACATCTCACATTTCCCTCCTGTTGTGGGTTTAAAACTTTTCAGCTTTCATCAGAGTTAGACATTCCCGAGAGTGGGGTTGGTGTCAGACCCGTCAATTATCCATTAGCAGGAGTTATGAAATGCCACGATAGGGGCGAAAAACCTAAGCACATAGGAAAAAATTCCCCTATTCCCTCCCCATTAGCGCTAGGGACGAGAGCAGCTTCATTGCCATGGCTTCATGGAAAACAAAACATTGACACAATATGGTGAGCAAGTGTATACAGACTGGAATTCTTTTGAACGCCATATTTCAGCGATTTATGATCGCCGCGTCGGTGTTATTTATCGAGAGTCCATAGGGTTGCAGAGTCGGGATGGCCAAAATGGGGAAACTGCTTTAGACGACATTGTCCGTATCGTCACTGTCCAAATCGCTCCACTTTAGACGAGAGAGTCCGACTCGTCACTGTCCATATAGTTCCACTTTAGACGAGAGAGTCCGACTCGTCACTGTCCATATCCTCTGAGTGATCTTGGGCTACGGACTCGTACTGGATGGTGTGGGCGATGAACATGGCACTAACCTTCTGATCCATGTTCGAGAGCACGCGGTTGATGATAAACTTGCAGAGGGGCACACAGCAACAGGAGAGAACGAGAACAACGGCCAGGATGGAGGCCATTGCAGTGATGGCGGAGATGACGACGTTCTTCCAGCTGCCAAACTTGTCCTGGAACCACTTGAGGATAGCATTCTCAGGAACTCCTTCGTTATGGTGAAGTTTCTCTTTGAAATCGGTGAACCAGTCCATGAGCTGGGTGATGGAGCCGTTCTTGGCGGTGTGGAGTGGGACCATGGTGCAGCACTCTCCTGTTTGCTTGATGAAGCTGCATAGTCCGCCTTTCTCTGCGAGGAGCATGTCCAGGGCCTCCCTATTCTGGATGGCCGTAAGGGAAACCGAGTGGAGTTGCTCAGAGTACTTAGACTGTACCAAGTTGGTGTAGTTGTAGAGAACCTGGATTTTGTAGTTAAGGTAGTTGATGAGCTCAGTATGCTTGTAGGTGGTCACAGGAAACAGGGCTCCGATCAAGGGGAGCTGGGAGCCAGCTGCGCTAGCATCATCGAGGAGTTTAGCGCTGTCCGGGATGTTGCGGGGTTGGCCAATGGCGTCGAAATAGACTCCACCGTCGAGAGACGGGAGTTCTTCCAGCACAGATGTGGATCTCTTACTTCGGCGTGTAGACTTTGGTTCTTCATCAGCTGTCGTGTTGCTGAGTCTTTGATCGAGCACGATCGTTGTGGATTTTTGGACGGGGGTGACGAGGGCACATTTTCCTGTCCACTTCTTAGGCAGTTTAGCGTAGAGCGCTGCTCCTCCACAGTACCACCAGAGGCCAGTGCGATAGACGTGGTGCTCTTCTTGGGAGGATTCTTTAGAGATGGTGTTGTTGCACATGTTGTTGGTGAGCATTCCGATGTGTCGACACGGCGGTTGACTGCAGTTGATGCGGGAGAAGCAGTTGAACTGTGCTTTAGTGGGCACACGGAACACTGGGCTGGAGTCTGGTTGTGTGCGGGCCGGGAACGCTCTTGAATGGTTGTAGCATTGCGTTGAGTTGTCTTGTGCTATACCACATGAAATGTCCCAGGCACAGGAAGGGTCCCCAATTGGTTCCACCAATAGAAGGGATAGTTTGGGCTTCAGGCAAACAATGCAGTCACTCTGGACGGATTTAGCGATGCGTAGTACCATTTCTAGGTACAGATTGTCAATTGTTTTGATGCCTGTTTCTTTTACCAGAAAATCTTCGAGGGGCTCGTCTTGGAGATGATGTATTACTCCAGGAATCGGGGCAACATGTCCGTTTCTTAACGCTGTGATAGTTGCCTCTGCCTTTTGCGCCAGGTCGGGTGTATAACATACGCGGATCAGAGTAGAAGGATGTAGGCCCACACTGCTGTAGGCCCATATCGAGAGCCTGGTGCAGTTGTGTTCGTCCACGTTGGGCAGCTTCTTCATAGTTTTGAACTGGAGTTCTAGTTGGTCTCCTCTGTGGCGGAGGGTTAGCACGTCGTCCCACTTTTTGGCTTGTTTAGTGCGTGTCAGCGTAGTCCAATAAGGTCCAGCTTCTGAGGTGATGTAGTTTGACCAAGAAGTCCAATCCGAGGGGTTGTCGGCTGACATTATATAAAACCAGTGGTTTTTCCACTGGGACAAGTATACTCCCGCTTCTGTGGTGATTGAGCAGCTCTCTGGCTCACACGTGACAGTTATATAAGTAATGGCGTGGAGTTGTTCCAACGGGATGGTGAGGGACTGCTGCGCCAAACTGGTGACGTTATAGAAGATCCCCGTGTGCTCTAGGAGGAGGTCAAATAAACTCGAAGTTTCACTAGGGAGCCCGAGGGTGGCCCCCAGGAGCAGGCACACGTAGATTGGGTTCATCTTGTCCTATGTGAGCTCAGTGACCCGTTTGCAGTGCGATTGATGAATCCAGGTGTCTCTTTCAGCGACCTTGATGGCAGTAGGCGTGGTGAGGAGTACCGTATAAGGGCCTTCCCAGCGTGGGCTTGACCAGTTCTTTCGTTTGATGACTTTTATGAGCACAAGGTCCCCTGGTCGTAAGAGAGTCTGTGAAAGAGGCAGAGGGGAGCTCGGCAGATCATTTGCAATTTTGACTTCTTTGTCATCAAACAACTTACATAACCATTCTGTCATGGGGTCAAGTTCCCCTTTTTGCTCTTGGACGGGTTGGCCTTCCCATATTGGGAGATGGAAAGGTCTGCCCGTCACTGCCTCAAATGGTGTGACGCCTGTTGGTGTTGGTGTGGCGCGCATATACATTTTTACCAAATACAGGCACTCAGGCCATGGTTTGCCTGTGTCTGTCATTGTTTTTCACAATCGCAGTTTTACTGTTGCGTTTGTTCGTTCAACAAGACCTGCGCTTTGCGGATGATATGCACAATGGTGTTTAAGTGTGATGCCTAAATGTGTCGCCATGTTGTCTATTATTTGGTTCACGAAGTGTGTGCCATTGTCGCTCCAAATGATTCTTGGGATTCCATGGTCTGGTATGATGTTCTTGCAGATGGCTTTGGCTACTGTCAATGCGTTTGGAGATTTGGACGGGACAAGTTCTACCCATTTGGAGAACGAGTCTATTAAAACTAGACAGTACTTGTATGGGCCGCACTTGTTCAGTTCAATAAAGTCCATGTGCAGGATTTCAAAAGGATAGGTTCCAGCTGGTGTTTTCCCACGTTGCGGACGAACATTGCCTTGGGAATTATGTTTAGCACAGGTCAGACATGACCTACAAAAATTCTTAAAATAGGTCATTAGACCTTTAGTGATGTGGAAGCTTTGTTGTACTATGGATTGCCGATGTTACCACAATAGTAATTGTCAGCTTAACTTATAAAGACTGGCGAAAGTTGGTCGCAGGAGGACTGTGGAGATGTATTGTTGAGCCGGTTCACGGATTCGCACCCCACGCTCATATTGTTGTATAATTTGCATCTTCATTTCAAAGGTAAGCGTCGCCTTTTTCCTTGTTTCACCACCTTTACCAACCTTTTTGAAACCTGCGTTTATTCTGTCTGCGGTGCTGTCATGTCGTATTTCCAGCATGTCGTGGGATGTAGAAACAAATGGCGAGTCAAATTTTACGTCGGATATCGAAAAGATCATGTGTCGAAGTGATCGTATAATGAGGTACCACTGTGTTTATATATACACAGTGGTACCTAGACAAACGATCTTTTTGACATCCGACGTAAAATTTGACTCGCCATTTGTTTCTACATCCCACTATATGCTCAAAATACAACGATTTATGACAGCGCCGCAGTTCCTGCAAGACGGACGCAGGGCGGCTTTTCTTGTGAGAGAAATCACAGATTCCAAGAATGTCAGTGCAAGTGGTGAAATAACGAAAAAGGTGAGACTTACCATTGAAATGAAGATGGAAATGCAGTGTTTCCCACAGGATTTTAGGAGACTGTGGTGGGAGGGTCTCTGACTAGTGTTTCCCATAGGATTTTTTGAAACGGTGGTGGTGGGCTGCATCGGAGTCGGACAGCCTCACCATGTCGTGCCACGGCGAATTTTTTTTGTTGTTCATTATTTTTTCCCCCCAAGAAGAACCATAACAAAGATATATTTGAAATATTTCATTAGCTAGGCTAATGTTATAGCTCTCAGCTACGGTACATGTATGTAAAATGCGTAGCTGATTACAGCTACGTTACCCTATGTAATAATGCGACTTTTTTTCTCGTAGCAATAGTACGACTTACATCTCGTAGTGACTCAGGGTTGGCAACCCAAACTGTTGAAAGAGCCATATTTGAACCGAGAGCCGCGGGTTTCAGACCGCCGTCGTAGTCCTCCTTTTTCCTTTTTATTTGACCCCATAAGTACTACATTACCACAACAATAACAGTCCTTCAGTCAACTGACCCATTTACAGGACTGGGGGAATTCTAATAGCCGTGTAAAGAGTTTTACTTGATTCGGTGAGAAGGTGAATAGTTTTTTCCTCGTTGTTCGTGAACTAAATTTCCACACAAACGCACATCGAGGTACCATTAACTTAGCAAGGAGAGGTATGAGAGTCATTTTTCGAGTGTCCCAGAGCTCGCGAAATTGGGGGAGGGGGGCGCATTTATCCAAGTTTCGTCAGCGTAATTGTCTGAAGTTTGCACGCCGGTGTTGTGCCGAAAAATAGCCACTCCACGCGAAATGTCCCCCCTGACGGGAGCGCCCACACGTCACTCGTACAAACAGCCTTTTCTTACCAATCGATGGACACGGAAACAACGTTCTTGTACCGTGAATATGTATCATTTTACTTAGCTTGAACTAATAAATATTTTACTGTGACCAACGCTCTGAAAATAGAGCAAGGTTTTATTTTCGGCCCCGCCTCTCCGCGCAAGTTCAATTAAAGTTTGCTTTCAGTCCAAGACAGCCGTCCACTGCTCACTTTCGCCGAAAAGTCCGATTCAAACTATTGTAATGCCCCGCATATGGGGAAGAAGGAGAGAAGTCTGTATTTGCTTACCCACTTGATTGTGGTAACAATAATAAAGAAAAACAATAACAAAATAACAGCGGGCTGCTAAGACATGCGACCGCTATCTCTCGCTATCTCGCTCGTTCTCCCACTCTTCCTACTCGTTCCCTTTGCGTCTCTTAAATAAATAAATAAATAAATAAAATACTACTCTAAAATGCTACTCTACTACCTGGTAGTAGAGTGGAGTGGGCTACAGCTGTGTAATAGGCTGACTGACGCATCTGATTATTCTTTTTTTTTTTTCTTTTTTTTTCTCGGCGGGGGGTGGGGGGGGGCAAACGAGACTGTGGCGGGCCCAAACGAGACTGTGGCGGCCCGCCACAGTCTCGTTCATTTGTGGGAAACACTGAAATGATTGAACAATATGAGCGTGGTGTGTGCATCCGTGAACCGGCTCGATAATACGGCCGTACAATGTCTACGATCTTGACGGTCCTCCTCCAAACTCCGTTTGCCAGCCTTTATAAGCTTAGGTGCCAATTATTATGATTCTAACATCGCCCCAAAAAATCGCCAGCTTCGTCAGGTTTTTAATCATTTATTTCAAAACTTTTCCAATACAACATGCTTACTGTCCGCTCCAGCTGAATATGAAAAGAGAAAGTAAAAAGTCCTCTCTCACTCTGTTACGTCAGCCACGTGGCGCGTTCAAGTACACCACGCAAAACACATTTGTCACATTAGAACCCGATTCGTTACATTATTTCAGGTATTATTATTATTATCATTATTACTATTATTTTTAGGGGTGCACGATATCCATTTTTTGAAACCGATATCGATAACTTCCTGCGCCTCAAGGCCGATACTGATACGATAACCGATAATATATAATTTTTCAATGTATATTCACCTGAGTTTCTGAACACCTGTAGATCAAAAATACTTGTGGTTGATTCAGCATAGGTTTGCCCTTGACTGAACCAGAATTTTCATGATGACATGAACATTATTATAATGAACAAAACAAAGACAAGAACAGTTTTGACTTCAAATAAAGTACCCATATTAATTTTTTTCAAATAAATATATGAGTCAATCACAATCAGTTAATATCATTGATGATGTGTTCCCCTGAACAATGAGCACTGCTCTAAAAGAAACATAAATCCAACAGGTATTGTGCTTTGTCAGCAGATAAAACATTTTGTGCAACAGGGGAGGATACTTTTGTCGTCTTGGGCCATGAAACAACTTTCTTAACCTGGCAATTATAGAACAGCAAGCCTATCAATAACCAAAAGGCCTATCAAGAACTTGTAAACATAAAACTGTAAAATGCAAACATTTGCTAATTGCCATAGTAAGGTTTATAACTAAGTGGAGGAAAAATCCGGCCTCTAGAACAGTAACAAAACTTTACATACTGGCAAAACAGGAGTGGAAACAAACGCACACATCCCAATTCGACACCGTGCCAAAAATATTATTAATAGGCCCGATAACACATTGTCAACGGATTTATTGGGATGATGTCATAATTCCTATTATCGGACCGATAATTATCAAACTGATAATTATCGTGCACCTCTAATTATTTTATTATTATCCCTATTTTTATTAATAAGTTATTTGTTTTGCTCTGTGTAATTTGCTATTTGCAATAGTACCAGCAGTATTCATTAAGGATTTAGTGTAGGTTTTTGGGCTGTGGAACGAATTAATGGAATTATAATCTATTCTTTTGGGAAAATCCTGCTCTACATACGACCATTTCGATTTACGAACAAGGTCCTGGAACGACTAACTTCGTATGTGGAGGTACCACTGTATACAGCAGGGGTCATGAATTAGAAATCCTCTGGGTCCGAAATTAAAAAATTATAACAATCTCTGGTCCGGAAATATTTTTAATGCTTCTTTTATTCCAAAAAATACAAACGTATTTTTATGTGGCCATGCTGATAATTACAACATTCAAAAATGTAAATAAAATATAAAAGATGCATAAAACTAAAAAAGTGCTTTAATTGAATCATTAAATAGCAACATAAGAGCATGTTTAAGACTTTTTTTTTTTTTTTTTAAGTTGTGGATGCTGACAGGGGGATTTGCTTTATTTTTTGACAGACCTCTTCTTTTTGCTTTCCATCAACAAAGTTTCAGCAACTACACTCGTACAATCTTTGACAATCTGTGAGTCACTGAAAGACTTTTTGTTTTGACCCAATATCCACGCTATTCTGAGGGAGAATTCATTTGGGCGTTGCTGTGCAGTGAATAAATGAACCATGAGCCTTGACGTGCGATCATATTGAGCCCTTAATTCCGCTATTTTTTTTTTTTCGAACGGATGGCAGAGTTCATAGGGAAACAATTCAAAAAAAGCTGTGTGATTCGTCTCATAGTGCCTTTTCAAATTGCTGCTTTTTACAAGCGCTATCGTCTCTGAATGAGTCTCAGATGAGGCATAGCGGTCTTGTGCTGCCGCCAGGTAAAATGAACAAAAATGTGTTGGTCCACTCCTCCTTAAACACTGTTTTCTGCATCAATCTTGCGTAGTTTTGAGCACGCCATTTGCCGTACCTTTTCGCCTCTTACTGCAACTTCATTCGGCTCAGTTTTTTTGCCTGGCACGGCCAGACTGTTCTCCCTGTATTTGTCAAACACTGAGAGAATAGTCTGGGGCCCAGCCCATTAACGACCTCTCGAGCAAGTACAAAATCAATAGTCAAATCAGATTCGTTTATTCGCGTGACGTGTTCTTAACGAGGTAAGTCACTCTTCGCGTCGACAGTCGTCTCCACAACAACACAGATGGTGAACAGGAGAGCCGAGAATATGTTCCAATCCACGGTAAAATCAGTTTTAAATGACCAAAAACACATTGACACAAGTCATTGACAACAGTCTGTCTCGTGCTAGCCATGTTGAATGAACTCCGCTCTCCTCGTATGTTTACTTCCGCGCGCAAGTCCCTCTTCGCGTTTCTAACGTCACATCCGCCCGTCGCCGATTGGTCCACTCCGCTGTCTGTTTGCTGTGGCTTGCTCCGCTTAATGGTGGCCAGACTCAATAGCTGGAACAGCGGTGAGTCTGGAGTACCAGGCTATCAGTTTTTGGCTGTCACTCCGTGGAGTCTGGAAAGCAAGTGTGAGACATGCTGTTCTCAAAATAACTTTCAAATACTTCACTCCCATTGGCTGGCCCACGCGCGTCACCGCTAAGGTTTTTGTTTGTTGCCCGCCTCCACTCTGCAAACCCGCAGAAAAAAATGATTTTTGTTGTTGCAACGTGTAATAGTCCGGACAGCTTGAGATCCGGTCCAGACGGCTTGGGGGTCCGGAACCGGACCGAGGTCTGCGGTTCCGTGACCTCTGGTATACAGTATGTAATGGCGTAAGACTGCAAGCAGTCCGTGCTAATAGCGCATGGCTTTTGCCACTGTTTTTAAGCGAAATCTGCGCATCAACAGTTCATCATTACAACTGCCACTAAGTTTGACAAGGAGACTAGCTGGTCTTTTATCTTCAGTGTGTGGCTTGCAAGAAAAGTCTTATTAGTTGTTAGTGCGTGAGACTTTGGTCTCTCCTTTTGTCCATTCATCAAAAAAAAAAAAGAGAGAAAAGACATTGGGGAACAAGTAAGAAGCCAGGAGAGGGGGTTCTGCTTCCAGACGGCATTGGATGGCAACTATACTCTCACCGGCTACTTTATTAGATACACCATGCTAGCAACGGGTTGGACCCCCTTTTGCCTTCAGAACTGCCTCAATTCTTCGTGGCATAGATTCAACAAGGTGCTGGAAGCATTCCTCAGAGAGATGGTCCATATTGACATGATGGCATCACACAGTTGGTGATTTGAGTGACTTTGAACGTGGCATGGTTGTTGGTGCCAGAACGGCTGGTCTGAGTATTTCAGAAACTACTGATCTATTGGGATTTTCACACACAACCATCTCTAGGGTTTACAGAGAATGGTCCGAAAAAAAAAAAAAATCAAGTCAGCGGGAGTTTTGTGGGCGGAAATGCCTTGTTGATGCCAGAGGTCAGAGGAGAATGGCCAGACTGGTTCGAGCTGATAGAAAGGCAACAGTGACTCAAATAACCACCCGTTACAACCAAGGTAGGCAGAGGAGCATCTCTGAACGCACAGTACGTCGAACTTTGAGGCAGATGGGCTACAGCAGCAGAAGACCACGCCGGGTGCCACTCCTTTCAGCTAAGACAGTACTTCTCAAATGGTGGGGCGAGCGATGCCAGGGGGGGGCGCGAGTGACCTCGGGGAACATGCTTTTATTTTTTTTATTTTTTTTGCCGTACTAGAATAAAGTGTACTTGCACATCCACTCCGTGGGTGGCAGTGGCGCTCTCATTTTCAAAGTGCGTGCAGTATTTTTGAAGTAAGCAAGAGCACACGGAAGAGACTCATGCAGAGCTGGACTCACGCAGCGACCCACTGTCTTCTTCGGTTCTCACGTGTCCGGCCGAGAAGTGCCGTTTTCGGCTTGGGACCGTCACGACCACCGCCCTCACCTACGGTTCTACCTCGGCCGCCGAGAATGCGCTTTTTTCGGGCCGTTTGCCTTTGACTTTTAATATAGTGGGAAATGAGGAAAGACCACTGTTTACTGAGTCTAAAAATGATTATAGCGGAGAAGCCAAATCAGTTAAGACGCCACTTAAAGACATTCGACCTCAATCTCATTGATAAGCCGCTTGATTGTTTTTCCGCGAAAATGTGCCGAATATTGCCAATTGTCACAATCGTCCCGCTTTGTCAGTGTTATATCAGTAAACCAGTGAGCACTGTGGTGAATCAGCGAAAATAAAAACTTTCTTCTGTCCAAAGACTCCCCCCCCCCTTCTATTCAGTTTTGTTTTTCGGTCAAATTTTTTGGCACGTTGTCCTGAAGAGTAAATGTTTCTAATCAATTTGAATTTGTTATTATTTACTGATTTTATTACATTTTATTTTTCCGTATCAAATGGTCAAAAATGTACCTTGAGTGTATTTTTACAGTTTGGATGTGACTTTTTTTTTTTTTTTTTTTTTTAACTGATGCGCGTTAAGTCTTTTCTGTTACAAGCAACACAATGTTAAAAAAGTTATACTTTATTATAAGTTGATCTATGTTACTTTTTTTCTTTAATAGAAAAAAAAGGACACAATGTTAGGCTGAGGCGTACTTATAATAGTAATATAGACGAATGATACTATTTACAGTGGCGGCAGAGAGTTTGGGGGGGGCGCGAAACATTTACGTCTTCCTTGGGGGGGGGGGCGTAACAGAAAATAATTGAGAAGCACTGAGCTAAGAACAGGATACTGAGGCTACAATTTGCATAACCTCATCGAAATTGGACAATAGAAGATTGAATAAAACATTGCCTGGTCTGATGAGTCTTGATTTCTGCTGCGACATTGGGATGGTAGGGTCAGAATTTGGCGTCAACAACATGAAAGCATGGATCCATCCTGCCTTGTATCAGCAGTTCAGGCTGCTGGTGGTGGTGTAATGGTGTGGGGAATATTTTCTTGGCACTCTTTGGGCCCCTTGGTACCAATTGAGCATCGTTGGAACGCCACAGCCTACCTCAGTATTGTTGCTGACCATGTCTATCCCTTTATGACCACAATGTACCCAACTTCTGATGGCTACTTTCAGCAGGATAATGCGCCATGTCATAAAGCTGGAATCATATCAGACTGGTTTCTTGAACATGACAATGAGTTCACTGTACTCAAATGGCCTCCACAGTCACCAGATCTCAATCCAATAGAGCATCTTTGGGATGTGGTGGAACGGGAGATTTGCGTCGTGGCTGTGCATCCGACAAATCTGCACCAACTGTGTGATGCCATCATGTCAATATGCACCAAACTCTCTGAGGAATGCTTCCAGCACCTTGTTGAATCTATGGCATGAAGAATTGAGGCAGTTCTGAAGGCGAAAGGGGGTCCAACCAGTTACTAGCATGGTGTACCTAATAAAGTGGCCGGTGAGTGTATGTGCAATAGAGGTTAGATCGGGCCTAAAAAATCCAGCCCGACCCGACCCGAGCCCGATCAATCAATTAACTAGATTTGCAGGCCCAGCCCAAAAAACCCGAACTTAATTTTTTTTTTAAATTTGTTGGAGTGACGCGAGAAAAAAAAACGCAGCAGAAGCATTTATTTTCATTTCTTCGAGTTGGCAGAAACAACGTTTTCTTAATGTTTACGAGGTTGGTGGGAAACTTGACCAGAGTTATACTGTGTAAAAAGTGAAACATGAGAATAAATGGTAAATGGTGTTATACTTATATAGCGCTTTTCCACCTTTCAAGGCGCTCAAAGCGCTTTACACTATCTCACTATTCACCTACTGGTGACGCAGCACCAGGAGCAACATGGGGTTCAGTATCTTGCTCAAGGATACTTAGGCAAGTTCATCAGGGCGAAGAATCGAACCCACAACCTCTGGGTTGGGGGACAACTACTCTACCACTGAGCCACGCCACCCCATAGCCACGCCACCCCATAATAATACAAATGGGGAAACCAAATCCGTTGTATCACCGGAATTGCGCAGGGAAGATTTTTGAATGTACTTATATATTTTAAAATGCGCTGAATCGATTCGGCTTGTTGCCACCATCGAAGCGAATCGTCCATGCCCCGCATCGGGATGCATCGCCGCATCGATTATTGTTGACACCACTACTAGTTATACACTCACCGGCCATTTTATTAGGTACACCTGTCCAACTGCTCGTTAACACTTAATTTCTAATCAGCCAATCACATGGCGCCAACTCAGTGCATTTAGGCATGTAGATATGGTTTAAGACAATCTCCTGTAGTTCAAACCGAACATCAAAATGGGGAAGAAAGGTGATTTGAGTGACTTTGAACGTGGCATGGTTTTTGGTGCCAGAAGGGCTGGTCTGAGTATTGATTATTAATTAATAATTCAATCAATTTTAATTTTAAAATGAATAAATGCGTGATTCTTGCACATTGTTTTTGAATCACCCTGGACATATATACGAGTATATGTACGGCCTGGTCTTTGGTGCCAGAAGGGCTGGTTTGAGTATTTCAGAAACTGCTGATATACTGGGATTTTCACGCACGACCATCTCTAGGGTTTACAGAGAATGGTCCGAAAAAGAAAAAATATTCAGTCAGCGGGAGTTCTGTGGGCGGAAATGCCTTGTTGATGCCAGAGGTCAGAGGAGAAATGGCCAGACTGGTTCGATCTGATATAAAGGCAACAGTGACTCAAATAACCACCCGTTACAACCAAGGTAGGCAGAAGAGCATCTCTGAACGCACAGTTCGTCGAACTTTGTGGCAGATGGGCTACAGCAGCAGCAGACCAAATTTGTAATATTGATGTCCCATTGACAACCAAACATGCTCGACCAACCGTTTTGAAGCTTGATAATATTTATTCAACTAGTTAGGATAAACATTCAATAGAAATGAAATAAGATTGAATAGTTTTATGTTTGACAATTCAACACAAACAGCAGGTATGGTCATAGGCGTTTTTGGCCTTTACACATACTATGGTCAAAACAGGTTATATACAGTGCAAAATAGTGAGAAAAAAATTATATCATCTAACACAAAAAGGTTTTTGAGGATATCTCTTTGTGAGGTTATATAAGCTGCACACAGACTACTTTTCATTGTGTCAAAGTGTCATTTTGTCAGTGTTGTCCCATGAAAAGATATAAATATCTGCAGAAATGCGAGGGGTGTACTCACTTTTGTGATACACTGTACCCATCACCTTATCAAATGTATATACGTACATGCGATCAAGCTTCTCAAACACACATATATACTAATTGAAAAGATTGATAGTGAAGAAAAAAAATGAAATATAACATTGAAAATAAGTTTTCACAAATATTACTAAATCAGGGATGTAGCGAAAGTCCAAATAATGCACTTGTATTTTTTTTTTAATTTTTTTTTTTATGTATTTCATTTCATTGTTTTCCAATTAATGTCCTTTGCCTTGGCACTACACTGAGAAAATGTCCGAACGACATTTTTATTGTTTGCGATTGTTTCTTATACCTGTCGTATTGTTCTGCATGTTTGTTGGACAAGTGGCTGATTAAACCTGAGGTGGAAACATTTTTCCGTGTTGTACCCCCTCGAGAGACTTTAGCAAAACTGATTTTACAGACGGCTATCCGAGCATCCTTTGATTAATCAAAATACTTCCAAACCGTGGAGATGTCGGCTGTGAGCCAAGCGTTTTTGCAAGACGGCGTCAGCCAGCGTGTTGCTTTTCGCCATGTTTTAATGACGTCATCACAAAAGGACTAAAGTTCTTCACATGATTCGATGGTAAACTTTGTCTTCAAAAACATTTCAACTGAAATGATTTTTGGCTGATAGTTTTTGGTGCTGAAATTTAGGTTGCATCTCTATGCGAAATAATTTCTCTTGCGCCTCAAAATGAAATTGCGTATTTTTTTATGAATACTTTTTAACTCATTAGCTCCCAAAAACGTATAAATACATTCTATTTTTAATTGTTTCAGTGTCCCAAAAAAGTATTTATACATCTTTTACGTTTTTTTCACAAGAGACATCTCTATGTTCTGATACAACTTTGCTCCAAAGCACAAAGCTGAAAATCAATTTTAAAGCACTAAAACTGGCCACTGGAGGGCAGTAGCGCATTTGGACCCGCAACCCGATTCAACGGAACAAACGGCCGGGCCGCACGGCCGGGGCGCCGGCGGAAGATGACCGAATGGACGACCAGGACGCCAGGCGCGGGTAGTCCGAGCAGGAGGATTGAGAAGACATCAGGCGTCGAACGACCTAGTGAGACGACCAGGAGGACGTCCAGGATGCCAGGCAGCGGCCGACCGAGCAGAATAACCATGAGGACACCTGGGATGCCAGCCGCTGGACGACCGAGCAGAACGACCGGGATCACCAGTGCAGCGGACGATGCCGTTGAGTCCGTGCTGCTCGCCGAGCAGAGCCCGCGCTGCCGTGCTCAGCCGCTCGCATCCCCCGCAGCCTCCAGTGTCCCCAGCCGGAAACGCGCACGGCCAAACCAGTTCCCCACCAGGAACACAACATGCCCCACTGAAATTCCCCAGGCGAACTCCGCCACGAGGCAGTGGTCAACACAAAAGAAAGACTCAAAAAAATCCATCTTGATGAGACACTACAGGCGGTGACGAGGGAAAAGCCCACCCCGTCCACCGAGACAGCCGCGGCGGCCACAACAGCGCCATCTCCCAGCCGAACAGTCCAGCCTGTGCAAATAAATTGTTACTTTGCGATCAAAAGCTCTATTTGTCTTGTTGTTTGTTATTTTGTTGTCTTGTTGTTTATGTTATTTTGTAGAAGAAAAACATTATTCAGATGTTTGGGATGTCACATAAGCGAAAAATAGATTTTCATCTAAAATTGGAAAATTGCTCAAAATAAGCTATTTTCTAATGCTGATTTTTAAAGAATGGAAAAAGATAATGATATGAACAGATATGAAAAGATATGAACTAACCTTTTTTTTCTTGCTGAAAGAAGAGAGTCTAATCTTTCTTTTTGGTCGGTTCCATGTTTATATAGCAATAGAACAGAATGGGGGCCTTGCAAAATCAGTCAAGATCCAGTAAAACGGCCGGGAGCGAAGGGGGTTGCACCGGTGAAAATGACTGGGAGTGAATGAGTTAAAAACCACGCGATGCTCTGAATTTCAAAACATGAACCTAGAAGTCAGGAGGAGTCACTGTGCTCCTCCAAGTTTTGCTCAAAGAAAAAACTGGCCGATGACACAGCGGGGGTCCATAAAATACAGTATATCGATGGTTTTCTTGTGTCTTGCAGGTTTAAAAAAATATCTTGGTGCTGAGCAGCAAGAGCCAGAATCTCCTGACGTTGAAGAGGATGTTGAGCTCCTCCAAATCAAAAAGGAGGAGCCGGAGCCCTGTCAAGAGAAGGAAAGGGAAAAGCAACTTCCAATCAAAAAAGAGGAGGAAGAGCTGCCATACGTTAAAGAGGAGGAAGGTATCACCATGTCGATTGGTGAGACCTTGAAGAGTGAAGATGGTCTGAGTGAGGCCAGCAGAGGGGCGGAGCCTCAAAGCGGCAGCTCAACAGAAGGATTGCAAGCAAACATTTTTATCGCTCCATCAGACAGAAATGGTGCCACGTCACACTCACCTTACAATGATGATGGTCATAAGAAAACTCACCGTGACGACAAACTCGGCAAATGCTCTCAGTGTGGGAAAACCTTTGCTGATAAGTGTATTTGTCATACAAATATGATCACCCACACTGGTGAAAAACGTTTTGTCAGCTCAGTTTGTGGTCAAACATTCGCTCAGAAGCAGCACTTGAAAAAACGTACAAAAACCCACACTGGCGAAAAACCTTTTTCCTGCTCAGATTGTGGTAAAAGATTCACGCAAAAGCAAAGCTTGAAAATACACACAAGAACCCACACTGGTGAAAGACCATTTTCCTGCTCAGTTTGTGGTCGAGGATTCAATCGAAAGCATCACTTGAATATACACACAATAATCCACACTGGTGAAAAATCTTTTTCCTGCTCAGTTTGTGGTCAAAGATTTGCGCGTAATGAAAACTTGAAAACACACACAATAGTCCACACTGGCGAAAAACCTTTTTCCTGCTCAGTTTGTGGTCGAGGATTCACTCGAAAGCATCACTTAAAAATACACACAATAACCCACACTGGCGAAAAACCTTTTTCCTGCTCAGTTTGTGGTCAAGGATTCACTCTAAAGCAACACTTAAATAAACACACAAGAACCCACAATGGAGGAAAGCCTTTTTCCTGCTCAGTTTGTGGGAATAGATTCAGTCGCAAGAGCACCTTAAAAAAACACGAAAGAACCCACACCGGCGAAAAACCTTTTTCCTGCTCAGATTGTGGTCAAACATTTACTCAGAAGGACAACTTAAAACGACACACAAGAACCCACACTGGTGAAAAACCTTTTTCCTGCTCAGTTTGTGGTCAAAGATTCAGTCACAAGAGCACCTTACAAAGTCACGAAAGAAGTCACACCGGAGAAAAACCTTTTTCTTGCCGAGATTGTGGTCAAAGATTCACTCGACAGCAACATCTGAAAATGCACAACACAACCCACACTGGAGAAAAACCTTTTTCCTGCTCAATTTGTGGTCAAACATTCGCTCAAAAGCACAATTTAAAAAATCACACAACAACCCACACTGGAAAAAAACCTTTTTACTGCTCAGTTTGTTACCGAGGGTTCATTCGGAAGGATCGGTTTAAGACACACGTGTGTGAGCAAACAGTTTGCTGAAGACATGTCAACAAAGCATATGGATTACTGGAACCATGTCCTATGGTCTGATGAGACGGGTGGGCTTTCTTGTGTATCGTCTTCAGAAGATGCTTCCTCCTGGGGTGACAGCCATGCGCACCAATTTGATGTAGAGTGCGGCGTATGGTCTGAGCACGAACAGGCTGACCCCCCACCTCTTCAATCACTGCAGCAATGCTGACAGCACTACTGTAACCAGTCACATGACATTCTGGAGGGAAACTGACAAGCAGTACTCAATTTCGACATTTAGGGATGTAGTTTCTAAGGGGTGTATTCAGTTTCGTTGCCAGGGGTTTAGATGTTAATGGCTATATTTTGAGGGGAAAATAAATGAGCTCGATCATATAAGCTGCACACAGACTACTTTTCATCGTGTCAAAATGTCATTTTGTCATTGTTGTTCCATGAAAAGATATACTTAAATATCTGCAGAAATACGAGGAGTGCACTCACTTTTGTGATACAATAACTGATGATATATATATATATATATATATATATATAGTGTATCCGTATTGACCTTGAGGAGCAGGAAGTTGTCGGTATCGGTTTCAAAAAGTGGATATCCTGCACCCCTAAAGGGAACCTCGGACCTCAAGACTTGTAGGGTCAAATAACCCACAATTGTTCTTTTTTACTGAAATGTGTTATTAAAAACACACATATTGCTGCCATTCATTTAGAAATCTATAATATTTAAGACATGTTGTGATTACTGAGGGCAATGCATACCGGGGTTGATGATGTAGTTGGACTGGACTGGGAGAATTGCTGTGCTAGCTAGCAAGCGAAGCTAGTATGATGACTGGCATGATTTTTCACATTCTGCTGCTAGTCAGATTGTTTTGTTACAGAGCTGTGGGATGAGTTCCCAACGTCGTACCTACCTCTAGTTCCAGCTCATCAGCAGTCTCTTTAGACCGATCCTAGGCGGCTTGCCGAGATATTGACTTGCTGCCATTTGACAGTGTGTATATCCCTTTGCCGCTAGTTGCATCATTGCCTGTTTTTTTCTCGTTTGTCTGCCTCTGGCTGTGGTTTTCCCTTTTTTTTCAGACCCTTTTTGTCCCCCTTTTCACAATCGCATGTTTTTTATGTGTGTTCAATAAACCTTTTTACGCAACCTGTATGTTATTGTGTTCTGCTTGCTTTCTGAAGTGAGCGGCGTTCTCTAATTCCGTGGTCAAGCCGGTCGCACTTTGTTTTCAGTTGCGTTTCCCTTTCAGGTTTTACCGCACAGACAACGCATGTGGGTTGCGATTGCTTTATAAGGAAAATCATGACCTTAATGTCACGCTGAAGTATAGTCCTGTGGTTTACGCGCTCTTGTGTCGCACGGGAAACGGGGGTCCAAATCCCGCTGGAAACCTTAATTTCACTTTCATGCCAAATTGTTGCAAAATGAAGAATATTGCTTTAAGATTAGGGAAATAATTAAGGAAATTGTTGCTAATGGCTCACTGACAGGTCACGCAGGCAAATGGGAATTCATTATGTTTAAGATAAGACAGTTCTCTATTCAATTTAGCACAGAACTTAACAAGAAGAAAATTAAGTTGTTTAGAGAAATTAGTCTTGTTTGTAATTAACTAGAGTGGAATCCGGGGGAAAAGATTAAATGAATCGAGTTGCAAACTAAATTGGATGATCTTTATCTTGACAGAGCTCATGGGGCGTTTATTAGATCAAAAGCAAAGTAGATCGAGGAAGGAGAAAATAATTCATCCTATTTTAGCAATTTGGAAAAAAAAAACAGAAAAACTATTTCAAGTTTGATTGTTGGTGTTGAAAACAAAGATCTTAAGTGTATAAAAAAGGTGGTCTTTTCTTTTTACTCTGATTTACGTACCTCACATTATTAAATCCCCAGGGCCAGATAGACTAACATCAAATTTCTACCGTTACTTTTGGAATGATATTAGAATTTTGTTGTTTAAAGCAATAAAGGAATGTGTGGAGAGAAATGAATTGATGTCTACCATGAAACGGTGTTTGATCACCTTGATTCCCAAGCCTGGTAAGGATAAGAGAATACTAGATCATCTTTGGCCCAGGCATGAAAATCTCTCACCTTTTTGCGAAATTCGCCGTTTTGAAGTCAAAAAGGGCGACCTACGTGAATTGCGTGGATCCGAGGAGAAATTCTTTTTTGGGGGGGGGGGGTCGGGAGGTTTTATTTTATTATTATTATTATCATCATGTGATTAACTTAGTACGTAAACTGATCGTTTCTTTAAAAAAGTGACACGGACAGTCAGCAAATCCTTCTAGATGCTTCGCTGACGAGAACCAATCATCGGCCCAAGCTGCGGGCCATTATTCCAAACGCGCGCACTCCTTACGTGAAACAAGGAGTGCTCGGCGAGCCTTTGGTTGCATTGCAAAGCTGCGAAAACAAAAAGCAGGCCTTATCCACACCGGGGCAGACCAGAGCGCAGCATACACACTTGCCTGTATTTGCCAGCAGATTGAATTTGGTGAGTAATGGTTTCAATCGTTTTCACATTTTGCGACATAAAAAAGTTACTGCCATTCGTTGCAGCTTGCGTTGAACACTGCCAGAGCTAGCCAAATCTCCCATGGAAAAAAAAAGCTCCCGTTAAATTGACGTCAAGCTTGTGTATTTAGCGGTAATATAAATGAAGAAACACACTGTTGAGTGAAATTAAGCGGCATGCTCTCGGATTGAGGGGTCGCATCGCATCGCTCCCGTCGTCCGCCTTAGACGCGTTATTTTCGGCTGGGACTTGAGCTGACAGCCGGTGTCGGCACAACACCGGCCCGACGAGTGGTGGGAATGACTCTTGCTTCTTAAAGCTTTTCAGAAATACAGGGATCCCTCGTTTTTCGCGGTTAATGGGGACCAGAACCCGCTGCAATAAGTGAAACCCGCGAAGTAGCGCCCCCCCCCCCCCCCCCATTTTTTTGTGTGTGTTCAATGTATTTATTCAGATTTTACATTGGAAAAAAGATAGATATATATAAAAGACGTTTTTTCACCAAAATATCATTTATAAATGGTTTTCAAGCACTTGAAAATGTAAGAATTATGATAAGTTTTAAACATGTTACTGCCCCACCGAATTATTTTTAAACAAGAATAAAGTAGTAAGAAAATGCTTGGCTTTATTAAATGCTTCATAATGAGTCTACTCAAACCCTCTCAGGCTTTGTTAAACGGTGATTGACACATGTGCAAAGTTTTTCTTTTTATATATATTTTTTTGTTTGAAGCAACTTATTTGATTGAATAATAAAAACACAAATGTCCTAGCCAAAATGTGGCCCAAACGCAAAACAACATTACTTCAATGGAAAAATTTGTTTCAATCAAGAAAAATAGTTTTCAAATGCTTTTTTTTTTGTCTCAAATTTATTTTGCAATCAAAAACAATTTTTTTTATTGAAGTGACTTTTTTGGGATTAAAAGTATAACTGTATTTTGATTGAAGCAACTTTGTTTTTGATAGAAGTAACTTTGTTTTTTGATTGAATAATAAAAACACAAATCTACCTCCATCGTTATTGAGAGAGAGAAAGAAATTAAGAAAGCTTTAAAACTAAAAGCCACCGGGGAGTCTGTTTTTTTTTGTTTGTTTTTTTTAAATATTTATATTTCATTACATAGACATGCCTCGTAGGGAAAGGAGATTGAGGGATAAAAAAAAGGAGTTGGATGAGGCTGCTAAAGGCAGTGGATACCTCATCAGCTGGGTGAATAGCAGACCTGGTAAGAACAGGTTTGCAAGGATAGTCGGGTATTAAGTACAATTATAAACACAATTACAATGTTATTTTTCTATAGACCCTACCCACCGACGTCACAAAACCACGTGCTCGCTGTATGGTTCCGCCCACTTGTCCGTCATTTTGTCTCTGTATTAGCATTGGTTTCAATTGATCGAGGAATTTAAAATGCATTTCATGGAAGACCCGGTGCTTTCTGATGCCGTAAACTCACTGGATGTGTTGCATAAAAGGCGTTATGTGGAAAAGCTTCGTTCTATACAGTCGCCAGATCCATATTTGATGCCCAAATCGATGTTTTTCGACCCACTGTCTTCGCCCTGTCTGCCTGACATCTGCTACGCTGATATTTACAATTATCTTGTCCACACAAAATCAGCCTATTCTCACGAAAATTTGAAAAACTTCAAGAGCTTGGAGGCTTATAAATACTTCGTTGCTGGTTAGCAGAAATCTATCTTGTGCTTGGAAAGGTGAGTTACGAAATTTTCAATTCAAAATCTTTTGTTATTGCTAACATCCACTGTCAAGTCTAATGTATTTCATGTCGTTTGTCAATGGAGTTAAGGCTTTTAATGTTTATATGGTTTAGCGATAGCACTCTCACTACATACATATGTGTATGTTGTCGGCGATTAGCCTAGCAATGATCTTAATTGTGGTTATTTGTCAGCCCAAAACCCTCTAAGTATATCTTAAATGCATCTTACCGGATATAAAATGACTACTACATAGTCTGTGGTGATTTTTTGGTGCCCAGTTTTCACGTCGAATTGCAGCCGTCCATTTCGCTCTCCTCTTTGGATCCCTCGGAATACGGTAAAACTTCAAGTCTCTCCTTCCATCTTCTCTGTTAGTGCAACCAGCAGCCACACACGCCTTCACCATTTTGATGATTAATGTTAAGGAGCAGAAAAACACGCTGTAAATAGGAGGAATGTACGTAGCCGTAACAGGTTAACACTATGTTTTGACGGACAATTGGGCGGTACCATTCAGGAGAGCGGAGTTGTGACGTCACGTGGGTAGGGTCTATAAGATTTGATGTCATTGCTTTATTAATCATTAGGTACTAGAGTTGTTAAGTATGGATAATAATGAAATAATAGTTTTGAGAAAACTGTGCTGTTGGTGGCTCAGTGACCATCTGATGTGGTTTGTTCTCAGATGAACAAGTTGAGGAAGGAAGTTTTGATGCAGAGGTTGAAGGAAGAAAAGAGGCAGACTGACTGAGTCACAGCCAGAAAGTGTGGATGACAGTTTTGATTTCTATTCACTGTTGCCCCCTCCCAATTAAAGTATGTCACAGTCGCAGCCAATTATTATCTAAAGCTGGTTAAAATTGGAGTTATGTTGTTTTAAGGTGTATTAAATACTTGTTCATGTGCCCCTTTTGATCTACGAGCACCCACCCCTCCACCGGTCTCTGCACGGCCCTGCTGAAACACAGTTTGAGTCGACAGAGCTCAATATTTTGTTGGGGTGTACAGTGTACTGGAACATAGTTCCTCCACACCCTTCTCACCTTTTTAACCCCTGACCCATTTTCATGCCTGTTGGCCAATTACACTGTCTAATACAAATTATAAAATTTTCTCAGGGGCTATTGCAGAAAGACTGAAAATGGGGTTGTCTGAAATATTTAGTGAGTCACAATCGTTTTTTTAAAAGGTCGATCAATTCATAGTATTATCAGACTTGTATGGGATTTACCTGATTCTAGTCAAATGGTCCAAGTTTGTCCAAGCCTTTGATTCGGTAGAACAGCCCTTTATTATAAAAACTTTAACTCATTTTGGTTTGGGAGAAAAGTTTATTGATGTTATTGGAATGCTTTATAAAGGGATTAATAGTTCAGTAGCCTTAGGTCAAGGTACTTCCCCTGGGTTTGATATTAAGAGAAGAATTTGACAGGGTTGTGGAAGCTCACCGTTGCTGTTTATAATGGTGGCTGAAATGTTATCTATTTTATTCAAAGCCAGAAGAATTGAGGGGCTGAAATTGTTGGATGAAAACATTGTGATAGGTCAATTAGCAGATGATGGAACTTTATTTCTGAAAGGGATCCTCGACCTTAAATACATGTAGGCTCTAATAAACCACAATTGTTCTCTTGTACAAAAATATGTTGTTAGAAACACATAAAATGTTAAATCAATGGCAATATCTTATAATATTTAGTACATATTTTGACCAATAGCTGGGGCCATGTTTGCGGGCTCAGAGTGATGAAGTAAATGGGATGTTTCCAAATGTGTAGCGTGTACAACAATTGCGTATTGCTGCCTAAACTCGCGAAGTAAAATGCCACGATGTGCTGCTTTTGGATGCAATTTCCAGTCAAATGGAAACAAGGGGAGTGACGTGTGTCTCCACAGATTTCCTGTTGACAAGAAGAGGAGAAAAGTTTGGGAAAATGCCGTCAGACTGGCAAAACTTCCCAAGGACCCAAGGCTTTGTTCTCGCCGTTTTTCTCCTACCGCGTTCGAGGGTTTTAGTCGGCGACAACTTATGAAAGATCTCACCGGAGCGGCTGGATATAAGCGCAGATTAAAACCAAATGCTGTTCCAACTATTTTCCCACACAAAAAGCCTCAACGTGCCTCGGATATCGAGTAAAATGCGCGCAATAAAGCGCCCAAGACACACTCTGGCCACTCTCTTAAGCAGCCAAGCCGCTCCTGTCGCTACAGTGGTAGGCGAACCTTCGGGCGTACCGCTAGTCACAGAGGAAGCTAATAATTCACTTCTACTGTCAATTCATCAGGCAGTAAGCGTGTCTGTTCAGTATTCACCTAATATGAGTGATGCTGCTACACAAACTGATCCAAACACGTCCGATGCAATGGTACAGTGGCCAGCTGATGCGCACCGAGCATTTAATACGGACCACCTTTGCGTAGCTAAACGTGAGTTGGATGTACAAGACATGGAGGACACTCAATCCAGATGACAAATTTAATGAGGACAGCCGCGACACGACTCCGATCCTGACTATCACACTTGTGCATTCATAGTTTTATTATCTTCAGTGAGAGTTTATAATGTCAATAGTCATGAAAATAAAAATGCACGAATGACATGGTGTGTTCAAACTTTTGGCCTGTACTGTATGCAAGGTACACGACAGCTCTGGATGCAAACAATCTACATAATTATACTGGGATAAGTTTGATCACGCAATAGCTTACCTTGAAGATCTGCTAACAAAAACCGGAGTTCTCAACAGCATACTCTCTTGCGCCATTGAGACGCACTTGCCGCAAGTAACATCACCACTTTTGCCAAACTCTTGTCTTATCAGGCATTTCCTGCTCTGCATTTTGCCTTTGCTGCTCGTCTTGTGAATGACCGACAGCGCTGTCCTGCTTTTCACTTTTCCGATCTGGTTCAAATTGGAAGGGCAGAACCGACGACATGTTTGGGTAGCTAACGAGTGACACGCTGGAAGTTCGGCAACGGGCCCGGTGACGTCACCGCACTGCAATGTCAACAAGAATGGCGACCTATCACTTAAAATAATTTTACAAATTTTATTAAAACGAAAACAGTAAGAGGGGTTTTAATATCAACTTATTATAACTCATACCAACATTTATCTTTTAAGAATTACTTGTCTTAAAAATCGAGGATCCCTTTAAGAATGCTGATCAATTCCCACTTGCTCTACAGACTATTGATTGTTTTTCAAAGGCCTCGGGTTTACATCTTAACTTGAAAAAATCATTAAATGATCGTCAGTTACCATCTGTATGCAACATTGAGATAACAATCCCCAAGTATTTAACTTTTTTTTATCTCCAAAGACAAAATGTTAACAGAAAAAATGAATATCTGTGATGGTGTGGACAAATGTAAATCTACATTATCAAGGTGGTTACAAAGGGATATTTCCATCTTTGGAAGAGTTTTGTTACCAAAAATGGAGAGCCTATCAGGAGTCATTTATCCTGCCTTTTCCGTACCGAAATCGACTAAAATGATAAAGATGATAAATACAATTAATTTTAAATTTATATGGCGAAATAGATGTCAGTATATAAGAAAAAAGACATGGTGAAAGGGTATAAAGAAGGAGGTATAAACGCATTCAATTTCGAGGTCATGAATGGAATCTGGAAAAATGAAATTGCTTAAATCTTTCCTTACAAATCAGAAATCATTTTTGGTGCACCGTTCTGAACATGGTTTTTCAAACGGTAGGGGCAATAGAATTTTTGTTGGGAGGTGACTTCGATTGTAAAACTACCGATTGGACTTTCCGATGTGCATCACCAAGCACTCCTTTATTGGAAACTATTGTGCTGCCATAATTTTATGCCACATAATACACCGATATGGAAATACTAAATAGTCAATTTTTAAGGCAGAATGACATTCAAAAGGTGTATGGGCTGTTGCTCATATGTTGGATGAAAAAGGGAGAAGGTTGCTCAATCAAGAGTTTTGTCATAAATACCAAATACTTTGTAATCTAAAAGAATTTACAAAGTGAACAAATGCAAACCCAATGGCATTAAAAGCAATGGTGAAGGAGGATATTCAAAACTCTCGAGTCTCTCAAAATTTGAGGAAATTATACATTGGGGGGGCAGGTTTTTGGGGATGATAAATATAATAACAAAGTTATCAGGAAATTGTCGATAAATGAATATTATCTGAATCCAGTTAAGAGAATGTATATTTTAATAAAATTTGAGATCAATAACATTAAAAGTATACGAAAGAATTATGTTTAATTTCCGGTGCCTCCTAAAGCTAAAGAGGTCCGATTCAAAATTCTGAACTAAATTTACCCAACAAAAGAATTTTTAAGATTTAAATTTGGTTCTGAAGCGAATCATTGTACTTTTTGTGATGTGGACGCAGAAAATTTAAATCATATATTTTTCACTGCAATGTTAATTCCTTCTGTAGTCAATTAAAAACTTGACAGCAATCTAAAAATATTGATACGCCCCTTACAGAATAAAACATTTTTGTTTGGTGTTTATCAAAAGGATAAGAATTTAGAATTTGTTTCAAATGTAATATTGCTTATGGGGAAGTTTTTTTTATTCATAAGTGTAGGTTTTTTAAAACCAAACCATGTATGGCTCACTGGAGAAATGATTTCTCTATCTATTGCAAAGCCTTGAATTTGATCGATGGGAATTAAGGGCTTCCGTTTGTTTTCTTTATTCAAACAATTTAAGTTGGTTTAGCAAGTGCTCTCTCAAAACAAAAATTTGTTGATTCTTTTGTTGTTTGTTTTTTTTGTGTTGTGGTTGTTGTTGTCATTGCTACTGGTTGCTAGATTATGCTCAATCTATAATATTGTATTTGTTGTTGATACTTGAGTGCTTTGTTTTGTGTGTATATGGTTCAGTCAAAAAAGAAAAGAAAATCTATTAAACTAATTTAATTTTTTTTTCTGTAAATTAAAAAAAAAAAATTTTTTTTTAAATATATATACACACACATATATAAATAAATAAATAAATAAAAACAAAAACATTAAGAGGGGTTTTAATATCATTTTTTTTTTACTTTATTAACAAAAAATACAAATATACAAACATTGGGTGATACAATTCACATACAATCAACAATTTGTAACAACAAAATAATAAATAAAAGGGTCAGAGTTATGTTCAACACAAGCTGTAAAGTTTGCAAAGTATTTGGTCCCTATAGCCTTGGGGTTCAAAGAGGAACTCAAATCTTCCAAATATAAAGAATGCATTCTGATATATTATTTTTTTATTTTATTATATTTTTTAATAACTGAAATGAACAATCAACACACAAACAATAACAACAACAAAAGTAAACAATACTACCACAAATATGCCTGGGGGTATAAACACACCACGCAATGTACATTTGAAATTAAAAAAAAAAAAAAACACTGCTGAAATCAAGCACAAAATAGTTCTAGTTTTTCTCAAATACTAACGGTTCTTTCGGCTTTCTAATTCTTTTTTTTAACAGCTTTATGTAGCATTCAGTTCGTTATGAAAGTGAGAAAAGGAAGGTGACAGCTTGCTAAATTTACATTTGTGGAGGTAGAATTGTTAACAAAATGAGTAGATTAATGATAAAAACATTCTCACTGTTGAGATTCTTATATACAGTAGACAACACATAGTATATCTTAAGAGCTTCTGTGCGGCGTTCATTGCGGGTCACAGATGAGCCTTATCATACCTGGGTGGCTGTGAAAGAAAATGGGACTGTGGTCACAGCTTATTGCACGTGCATGGCAGGGTAAGTATCAGTGAAAATATTTTACAACAAAATGTTATTTATAGTGAATATACTTTTGTTTATAATCCCCTGTATGTTTGCAGCCTGAGTGAGATGTGCAGCTATGTTGGTGCCATGCTTTTCAAGATTGAAGCTGCAGTTCGACTGGGCTACACTTCCTTGGCATGATGTGCCATGTAGATGGAATGACTGCTTCATAAAAAAGTCAATGCAAGGCTCATTTCAGAAATCAAGTTCTACAAGGACTTGGTGAAGGAAAACATTTCTGCAAAAAACAAAAAGATTTGCCTTGGACCTCCTAATGTGGAACAGCAGCAAGAATTTTTGAGGTAATTAGGCTCTGTTGAGCCAAGGTCAGTTGGACACAGTTGAGGGATTGCTCTTTGACGGCGCTTCAAGGGCTGACATCCGCCAGGAACTGTAATGCATTAAGAAATTTTAAAAATTACTTCAAGATCCTTTATTACTTCCATGCATGATATAGTAATCGTGTACCTGTTTGAGATCTCCGTGATGCTCTCTCAAATGGTGCCACCTTACACCCAAAGCCAGCACTGGATTTATGTTCTTTCTTTGGAAGATGGAGGGTACATCATCTGGGTGGTCCTCCATGTTGACGTTAGCACCTAGAAAAAAAGTGACGATTTTTAATTGGGGACCACAACAATGACTTGCAATAATACATAGAATATGTATTGTGTGGAACTGAGAAAATTGGAAGTATATATGGCGTGATTATTTCTGCCGTAACCGGTAATTTGCCAAGCGTTATTTAGCCGTGAACTGTGGTAGTAGAACGAAATGGGGTGTCACAAGGCAAGAACGCAGTGTCACGTCACGGCAAAATAGCCAATTCCCACCAGGCCAATACCAGCACGGAGGCGTATCCAAACGATGACGTAGTACGTCCCATTCCGTATTGCCTCGTGTTGAATTGTGCTATATAAATACATTTGCCTTGCCTTGCCTTTTTTTCTCTCGAGGAAGAATGAAGAACTTCAAATTAGAGATGGGACGCTCGAGCCTTCCTGCTCGAATCTTGTTCCGAAAATGTTCCGAAAACGGCGTCAAGCAAGCCAAAAATCACGTGACCACTGCTGACGAGGCCTCGAACGTCACAGATGTGTCAGAGAGTCACACTGTTTCCACAGGAAAATGAAAACTCGATGTTAATGGTGTCAACAATAATCGATGCGGCGATGCATCCCGATGCGGGGCATGGACGATTCGATTCGATGCGGGCAACAAGCCGAATCGATTCAGCGCATTTTAAAATATATAAGTACATTCAAAAATCCTACCTGCGCAATTCCGGTGATGCAGTGGATTTGGTTTCCCCATTTGTATTATTATTGTCATGTTTAATTTTTTACACACTGTATAACTCTGGTCAAGTTTCCCACCAACCTCATAGAAGCCAAAATGTCTCCAGATGTCAGCTTTCAATGTCTTAAGTGCATCAAGAATCTTTCTTGCTCCCTCTTTCTCCGCTTCAGCCATTGATATGTTATGTCCTATCTCTTAGAGGTTAGATCTTGTGCCCGAGTTCGGGCCCAAAATGTTAAGCATTCACGTTCGGGTAGGGTCGGGTCGGGCCACCCCGCGCCGGAGTAATAAATTGTTTAAAACAAAAAAAAAATGGGATAAAACCGAGAGCAGGCTCTCTGTATTGTGCATTTGCGTTACGAAAGACACTTTTATTTATGCACACAAAGGCAACACAAATGTGATCCTTTTGAATCCTCTCCTCTGTGTGTCTGCAAACTAGTTTTTTTTTTTTTTTTATATTTCCCAGCGTTATTTTGTTGTGTAAATGATTTTATAATGATCACAAAAATATGTAAACTATTTAAACATGAAGAAAACCTGCGTTTTTTTTCTGCCAACTGAGAATTCGTCACGAAAGACACCTTTTTATGCACACAAAGGCAACACAAATGTGATCCTTTTGAATCTTCTCCTCTGTGTGTCTGCAAAATCGCATGTTTTTTTTTTTTTTTATATATTAAACTTTCCCAGCGTAATTTCGTTGTGCAAATGCTTCTATAATGATCACAAAAATATGTAGACTATTTAAACATTAAGAAACATGCGTTTTTCTGCCATCTCGAAGAAATGAAAATAAATTGCTGCTGTTGCGTTTTTTTTTTTTTTTTTTCGCGATTTTGCACAGGAGTCCAGATGTTGTACTGTGTGAAAGGCTGCTACTGTGTGTAAAAACAAAACAAAAAAAGAGAAAGCCCTGGTCTCATTCAAAGCACAAATTAAATGCTGTGATGTTTTTTTTTTTTTTTTTTTTTTAAATATATATCTAAAAGTATTTTCATTTGACTTCAACCAGGAGTGACACAAGAGCCAATAAAAAGTTGTTTAATGTCTGACCGCTTGTGTTGCCTCATGATTCACGAAAAATATGCTTTGCTTTAGAATTTTAATGGATCCCAGGCTTTAAGGCATCGCGATGCATTGCCGAATCGAACCGAATCGAATCGTGACCCTCTGAATCTAATCGAATCGAATCGTGGCCCTCCGAATCGTAATCGAATCGAATCGTGAGGGCAGTACCGATGCTGCTGCTGCTTCGCTACTGTGCAGACGTCTCTCTGCTTTGCTCCTGCTTCGCAAGCTTCAATCATCTTTTTAATCATTTTTAATCACCTCTAAATTACTCAGCAAGTGTTGGGATTTTCTTTTAATCTTGTTTATATTTAAACAAAGGCTTTTTGAGCATTTTTGAGCCTTTTAAAGTGCTTTTTTGTCGTTACTGGAACACAAGTCTGCCTTATCGCGACTGGAACTGAGGAATTCGGCTAACGGAAGCTAAGTAGCAACATGCCTCCCCTGTCAATGGATGATTACCACAAACTGCTCCAGAAGATAGCAGTACTGGAAACAAAAATCTACCGGCTTGAAGTGAATATGGAGGTAAATGGACAGCTCGGGAATGAAACCACTCTGCCGATCTCCCAAAACAGCGAGTGGGAGCGGACCCACAGAATGCAAACAAACACCATCGAGACTCAACGGGACCCTGGCAGAACCCAGCACTGGCAGATTTACGATGAAAAGGAATGGCCACTTCTGCAGAAGACTGCGTCATCTACTCCGGCACCAGAAAAGAAATTATCACAGATCAAGGCAACAACAAAGGGTCAAAGCAAAGTGCCTCAAGCTGCTGGAATTCTACTGGAAAATAGATTTACGCCACTCTCCGAGACTCCTAAACCTGGGAAAGTTGGAACACCCAGCTCGAAAGAGAGGTACGATGCTAATGCATGTGCTAACAGGCTACAGAGAAAGCGACCCACTGGGCCCCGCACTCTGATAGTGGGCGACATTGCTGTGAATGGGATAAAACACTTTTGTAGCAACAATACTAAAGTATGTTGTTTTAATAAAGCAACTGTGTCTGATATGACAGCTAGTATCCTGAGCATTGCTGCTCAGCATCTAACAGCCACTACTCTGATAATACACACAGGAGCACTCGATATTGCGAAGCAAAAATCAGAGCTTTTAAAGCAAGACTTCACTGAACTGATAAACAAAGTCAGTACTTTAAATACTGAGGTGTTTTTCAGTGGACCCATACCCGTGCCCAGGCTGGGGGATGAAAGTTTCAGCAGAGTGATGATGCTCAACAAATGGCTCAAAGCTACATGCGCTGGACAATCGATGTACTTCATTGACAATTTCAACATATTTTCAGGGCGCAGGCATCCCTTTAAAAACGATGGCCTTCACCTAAATAAGTCAGGAGTGTGGTTACTAAGCAGCAGCATGTTTTATCTCTTGAGGCACAGACAGTCTGCTTATCTCGAGGAAAGGAGGCAAGCTGTCCCAAAACATCTGATAAACATTGAGGCTGGTGAGCATGCAGGATCGTCTCCTCCAAAAATGGAGACTACAATTGCTGAAGGAGAAGTGACTAAGCCAGCCCTGCCAGGCTGTGACCAACCCTCTGCTGAGGCTCCACTGCCTCAACGGGAGGAGACCCTGGTAGCAGGTGATCGACCTCCTTCAGACGAGACCCAAGAAGCGGCTCCATCAGCTCAACAGGAGGAGAACCACCTGACCGTGCAATCCTCTGCTGACGAGGCCCCATCCAGCCTCAAATCCTCACACTCCAAGACGTCACTACGCCGCCGACTCCAGGATAAGGCCCCATCCAGCACCCAATCCTCACACTCCAAGACGCCACCACTCCGCCGACTCAGTGAGGCTAAGGCCTCATCAAGGCCTAAATCCCCACAGTCCCGGAAGCCACCCCGCCGACGACTTAGTTTGGATGGAATAATGAGTCAACCTGGTCTGGACTCCATGGATCTAAATAGCAAGGTTAACCAGTCTCTTGATCTCCTCAAGTTCATGTCTTCGCTTCCACCCTGTACCTGTCACACCCGACAGGTGCCAGGGGAAGATGGCAACAAACCAACCAGCCTCCCCTGGAATTCTCTCGGGGCAAAGCCAAAGCACTACAACTCTGGAACTACACGGTATTATCCTTCTATGGAGGAAGCCATGTTTGCGACACCAATATGATATGCACCGGGTCCAGGCTGTGACAACATTACAAAGACTGTTCTGTCCCAGCAAAAGCCGGGGCCCTATGGAGTACAGTCTGTATGCTCAACAATCCCAGTGGTGATAAACAACACAAAAAGGGCTAGATTGGTGAGAAATAAAAAACGTTCAATTAACTCTGCCAACCTGTTAAGCATAATATGTCATTCCCAAAACTCACCAGTGAATCCAGTCTGGCATCTCCAATTGGCTCTGCTAAATATAAGATCTTTAGCTGGCAAATCTTTCTTAATTAATGATTTTATCAGCAAACATAACCTTGACATGATGTTCCTAACAGAAACTTGGTTAGTTAAAGATAAGAGCTCGACAGTTCTGATTGAGGCAACCCCCACAAACTTCAATTTCTTTAGTGCGCCAAGAACCCATAAGAAAGGAGGTGGGGTTGCCAGTCTGATCAGGGACAGTTTCCAATGCACAAATATTTCATGTGGTCAGTTTGATTCCTTTGAATATATTGTCATTCAGCTAAAAAGCCCTTGCAGAGCTGCCTTGGTAACACTTTACAGACCACCAAAGTATAACACAATGTTTTTTGATGAGTTTACCAAAATGCTGTCTTCTGTCTGCATGGACTTTGATTGTGTTGTTCTAGTGGGTGACTTTAACATTCATGTTGATAATCCTGAAGAAGGATGTGCTATAGAGCTTTTAAATATTTGGTTTATCTCAGCATGTCACAGTTCCAACACATAACAGAGGGCACATACTGGATTTAAAAATATCCAAAGGTCTTAACATCTCTGAGGTCACAGTGAATGATGTTGCTTTGTCTGATCACTACTGCATTATGTTTAAAATGACCACCCCTGTCCATCCTCTGAAAAGGGAAACAGAGGTGATTAGGAAGCGTTACATAAGTGATAACACTTGTGCGTTATTCACACAGGCCTATGCCTCACCATTAACCCCTACAATAGCTCCAGTGGAAGAACTTGTAAATAGTTTCAGTTCCAGTGTGATGACTGTAATTGACACTATTGCCCCGATTAAGACAAAATCTTTGTCAAGAAAGAAGAGGTCACCTTGGAGAAATGCCATACTAGCTATAAAACAAAAGCAAGTTTGTAGACGAGCAGAACGCAGATGGCGAAAAAACAAACTCCTAGTTTTTTATGATATCTACAAAGACAGTCTTCGCAAATACAACCAGGAACTGAAAAATGCTAGACAGTCATATTTTTCAGAGATCATTAGTAAAAACACTAACAATACCCGCACACTATTTTCTGTTGTTGACAAACTGACAAACTCACAAGCATCAATACCTCAGGAATTGGCATCTGAGGTGTCCTGTAATTATTTCGCATCATTCTTTACACACAAAGTACTAAAGATTAGACAGACTGTGTCCAACTCCAGATTAACAAATGTTACACTAAATGCCTCCCAAAATGTCCCCCACGTCAATCTTAGACAGTTTAGCCTCTTGGACTATGCCACTTTAACAGAAATTGTGTCGAAATTAAAGCCCACAACATGCTGCCTTGACATCCTTCCTTCAAACTTCAAAACTGTTTTTCATTGCATAGCCCCAGACATACTTCAGATTATAAATACTTCTCTCCAAACAGAAGAGTTTCCTCAGACTTTAAAAACTGCAGTAATAAAACCTCTCCTAAAAAAACCTAATCTGGATGCCTCAACCATTAGTAATTACAGGCCAATATCAAATCTGACATTCCTGGGGAAAATTATCAAAAGGGTTGTGTTCGAACCGATCCAGAATTATATGATGCAAAACAATCTTTTTAACTTATTTCAGTCTGGATTTCGACCACAACACAGCACCGAGACTGTGCTTATCAAAGTCCTAAATGATATTCGTCGGAATACCGATGCAGGCAAATCATCTGTTCTGCTACTATTGGATCTCAGCGCCGCATTTGACACGGTTGATCACAACATACTACTCAGCAGATTGGAACAGTGGGTAGGGCTTACTGACACTATTCTTCAGTGGTTCACATCCTATTTACATGATAGGGATTTCTTTGTGTCAATCGGAAACCATCAGTCAGAACGAACCAAATTCACGTGTGGAGTCCCTCAAGGGTCAATTCTTGGACCACTCTTATTTAACATCTATATGCTTCCGTTAGCTCAGATAATGGAACAGTATGACATCTCCTATCACGCCTATGCAGATGACACACAACTGTACATTTCTGTGTCCCCACATGATTATAGTCCCTTAGTCACCCTGAGCAAATGCATTCATCAAATCAATGAATGGATGTGCCAGAATTTTCTCCAGTTAAATGTGCAGAAGACAGAGGTGATCATTTTTGGGCCAAAAAAGGAAAGGTCAAAGATAAGCAGCCAACTTAGCACAATGTCACTTACAGCTACAAATCAAGTCAGAAACCTTGGTGTAATTATTGACTCAGACCTAAAATTTGATAGCCATTTAAAGTCCGTCACTAAATCCGCTTATTACCACCTAAAAAATATAACCAGAATTAAGGGGCTTCTGACTCAACAAGACATGGAAAAACTTATGCATGCATTCATTTTCAGCAGATTGGACTATTGCAACGGTATATTTACAGGTCTTGATAAAAAATCAGTCAGGAAGTTGCAGCTGGTACAGAATGCTGCAGCCAGAGTCCTTACAAATACAAGGAAGCTGGACCACATTACACCAGTTTTGAAATCGCTACACTGGCTTCCAGTAAGTCAAAGGATAGACTATAAAATACTACTGCTCGTCTACAAAACACTTAATGGCCTTGGACCAAAATACATGCTTGACTTGTTAGAGTCCTATGAGACATCTAGACCCCTAAGGTCGTCTGGAACCGGTCTTCTGCATGTTCCAAGAACAAGAACCAAGCAGGGTGAGGCAGCATTTAGTTATTATGCTCCTCACCTCTGGAACAAGTTACCCGAATGTCTGAAGTATGCCCAAACTGTTAGCTCTTTTAAATCAGGGCTAAAAACGCTTTTGTTTAGCACTGCATATCTATAACTGTCTATATATTTCAATCTACCTGCTTTCTATTCCTCTTGTTTTTATCTCCATTGCTGATTTCAATTATTATTAGTAGTAGTAGTTTTTGTTTTATTTTTATTTTATTTATTTATTTTTATTCTGTGATTAAATGCAATCTTTTGTCTTCGTTTCTACGTTGTGTTGATTTAAATGTGATTTTTATGATCTTCATGTGATGTAAAGCACTTTGAATTGCCTTGTGTTGAATTGTGCTATATAAATAAATTTGCCTTGCCTTGCCTTGCCTTGCCTTGCACACCTCTGCTCGATGGGAGCCCGCCCGCTCAATCGGTAGGTACGCAATAAAAAGTGGCAGAATAACGTTTTTTTGAGAGGAGGAATTTTCGCGAGTGCTACAAACATTTGGTCATTTTCGAGTGAGGAGTGAGAATATCATTATCACTTTAATTTCATTAAATTCATTCACATTGTTATACACTAGATATCATACATTTAGATATTTAGAATATATACCAATTCACCCCCCCCCCCCCCCCCCCGAAATTATACTTAATTAAAAAATAAAATATTTCACAAACCTTTCCTTTTTATTCGGCTCATTTATTTCCATCTTATGATTTTGGAATCGCTATAGTATGCAATAAATAATATACCTGTTCCCAAGCACGGTGCTTACTGTAATATTTACAAAAAACTAACAATACAGAGTTACTCCCCGACATCTAGGACGAGCCACGTACAAGACTAGCACTGTCGTGTATGATACTGCTTTGAACACATCTTCACAGACACAAACACAATGACACAGGCTTAAAAAGGTCAACTTTGTGTAAATCACACTTAACGACGACAAGATCCCACGGTCGAAATAGACAACATCCACTAAATTCTATTGAAGATTGATGCTGAGGCAATTTGGGAAGTTTAGTTTTAAAAAGAAACATGCACTGTTGGTCCAGTAGAAGAAGCTCTTGCAGTGGGTCAAACGCCTCGACACAGTGATTCAATTTAGGGCAATTGTCTCAAAAGTGGTTCATTGTTTCGGAAATCCTCAGTTTTTCCATCCATTTGAAGTTCAAATGTGGCTCCGAACTCTTCCTTGCGTTACAACCCGCAACACAGCAACTTTTGGGGGCCGTTTGCATGGTGACTCAGAGAATACGAAAAATTTCAAATTTGCATTTGCGTCTCCATTCGAACAATGTCGTAATTCCGCATGAAAACGATGTAGTATTCATGCCAGGCCCTAGGGGGCAGTGCAGATTTACAGGGTGACAGAGAATGATGCCCTTCGACCCCACCAAGCTCCCTCAGCCCGGAACAAAATAACGTTTAGTAGCACCGCTGCGCACGCCCAATGTAACGTATACGAGTGCTGATGTTATCGGCGCGGTCTCGTACCGCGAGAGCCTTTGATATGCATGCCGAGGAAGCCCCCTACAATTCTCGCAATTGAATTCTTCCACTTTGGAGGCAGGATTCAGAATTTTTCGTCTTCGCCGACACCATATGCACGCGAGGCGAGTCCGCTACTCAGTCTTTGTGTCGCAGAGTCGCTATGTTAACTGCCCCTCTTCAATATGGCGACGCTTGGTTGTGGCTGGTGACATCATAAATGCCCGGATGTCCGACTGCGAAAATTAGTTGAACTAATTTTACAAATTTTATATAGACAAAAACATGAGGAGGGGTTTTAATATCAAAATATTGTAACTCATAATAACGTTTATGTTTTAAGAACTACAAGTTGTAACAATAGGAACTATTGATTTGTTTTTGATGCTCGCTCGGGACAGATATGTGTGACGGACAGTGTTAGGAAGAAAAAGGGAATTGCATTTATCCTAGTTAGTGGTTTTATTAAATTGTAACCCATGTATTCACTCCACTGCCTTATGTGCCTTAAGTTGCCACAGGTCACATTCCACAGTAAAGAGGGGGTGGTGGGCTGGCTACTCAAAACCTCCCCTGGGGAAACTTTACGAGAAACAGACATTCGCTGAACAAAAGGTGTTTCTTAAATTGCTTAAACTGCTTAGGGGAAGATAAGAGTGTTATCTGACACCACATACCACATGGGGGAGAGGCATGTGACTCAGGACGATTGAAGAGGAGGGCAACTCACTTTTACCTGATTTGAATACAACCAATAGGCCACTGCCGAGTTTGAATGTTTAATCTGTTTCATGAATATGTATCCATGTTGCTATAAAGGAGAATGTGCCCAGAAAATAAATGAGCTTGGTTTGTAACGCATCACCTAAGTGGCTTACTCTCCTTCCTTCCATGCGCATGTAAAAGGCAGATACCTCGAGGACGTCTGACCTGATGATTTAATCCCCAATAGGTGGGAGGCGAGACTCCTGACATTAATAGAGGCGAGATTTTTCCTGACAGACAGAAAGACGGCGGTGGACATCACATGTTGAGTCCAGTGCTTGCAGAGCGAGTTTGCAGCTGTGATTAGCAGAGGTGCTAACGCCAAGAGACGAGCCCGCCGAGCGGCATGGACTGATTAAAACCACCGCAAACTCTTTGCTTGGACACCGGTAGTCTTTCAAAGAGGTGGAGGGACGAGTTCATTTTATATACGGACCTAACGTGATATGAAGAGGATGAAAGGACGAAAGTGAAACTCTTCCGCTATCTTGTTGGTGAAAGTGGCAGAGAGCTTTTGGACACGCCGATGGCTGAGATCCCCAAAGTTAGATGGAAGTTAGAGGACATTATTGAAAGATTCGATGACCGAAAATAGATGATTTTTCATAATGGGTGTCATTTTAAAGCTGTTCTTGGTGTAGAATTGGAAGTATGAGAGATTAACTCCAGAAATCTTTATTGACATGTTAAACATGACATGCTTTTGTTTAGAAATGTTCACCAGAAGAACGGTAAGCTTTACAATAAGTAAAAAAAAAAAAATTGTGCGCTCGTCTTTTACTTTTGTTATGCATGTGGTGTCAGTAATTTTTCCTCTTTTGCTGTAAAGCAGCAATTTTTCATGTTTGAAGTAGGCCTGAACGATAATGGAAAAAACTTGTTGTGATATTTGGCAGTTAGCAATCTATTGCGATATTTAAGAATATATATTGGAGGTGTAACGGTACACAAAAATCTCGGTTCGGTACGTATCTCGGTTTTGAGGTCACGGTTCGGTTCATTTTAGGTACAGTAAGAAAATAAACTGCAAAATATAAATGTACTAGTTGTTTATTACACACCTTTGTGCTTTCAACAATAGGAACATTAGCATATGGCGGACTTGAAGTTCCACTCTGAGACCCCCAATTTAGCCAACTTTCAAAATTGTCCGATATACATGTGTGATACATCATTGGAAAGCTTAAAATCTCAATTTTCTGGGGGAAGAAAAATTTTGAGCAGGAGGACATTTTTTAAAAAAGAATATTTTTTAAACAGCAAAACCCTATCTGGAGGTGAGAGCACATGAGAACAGAATTACAGACGCCATGACTTTACCGAGATATTATCGCGTACCTACTTTGTTTCGATCCAAAAACTCAATGTAGCATGTATCGCTGAGTGTCAAGACACAGCTGTGAATGGCCACAGCTAGAGTTTTGGGGGATTTTATGGGTGAAACATGGTAATATAACAAGGGTCGCGATGCAGAAATCGCAGACATCAAGGAATGGTCAAGATTTTCTTTTTCATATATTTACCCTTTTAAACTTTTTTTTCCCAATTTTTATTTGTTTTGATCGATTATTTATCATCTAACATATGGGAGAAAATGGGACAGTAACAAAAAAAATACATTAAGCGATAGTAATGAGGTAGATATCCGTGACTTTTTTTACAGACACCTTTGTTTTCATTGTGACGTAATTTGTTTAAAAGTTTAAAATATGCAATTGAATAATTTTTTAAATGAAATATTAGACATCAATTAATGATTCTTAGATAAAAATGACAGAAATTTTGAATAATAAATATAATTAATTACCTTAGTTTTATGGCTGGGTTGAAACTAAAGCGGTTGCGCGACTTCTGTAAACGGGAGTTTTCAGGGTAAAACGGGCAAATTAAAAATAGTTCGGGGGCTTATTGCGCCATGAATCTGCTATGGAAGCATATAGACATATTGTTCTATCAAACACAACAGTTGTTTTGGCTTAAAATACAGCAGTTTCTTTTAAAGAGGAGTGCAAGAGCAGAAACTGCTTTTTCAGTCTTGTCTGTGTTTTCCGCCATAGACAAGTTTCCTGAGCGAAACATGGGCGGCGCCATCTTAGAAAATGTCTGCTCCAGACTTCCAATTTAGAAAGAACAACATGAATTGCGGTTGAAGTAAGAAGTGTGTTCACAAAGTTAAAACTGCTAAATCAAGCCAGAGGAACCCACGGAATTTCCAAAACTTGATTCAATAAGACGTGAATGAGTTTGTGTGATTGTTTTTATTACTTCTTTGATGATTCGTGGACAAAATTATCACAACCTGTCAGCCTGTGCTTATGTGAGGTATAGATTGATACGCCGGCCACTTTGAGTGACCAAAATGAGGTGAAATTAAAAATGTTACTACATTTGCCAAATGCAGAGGGGCTGACAAGGATTTTGTTGTTACAAGGAAATACTATTATACCATCATTCGTTTTTATTGCAGATATTGATCGCAATAAACATTTGGACAACATGATTCCATGTCTTGTTTTTTGTTTAAAACGATTGGTGCATGTTTAAAACAGGTCAATAAGTCACAATTTATAAAATTAATTGGAAAAAAAACATAGGAGAATATATGATATCTGTGATATCAGACAGCAGAGCTCCGGAGTGGCTTGAGAGCCTCACCAAACTTTGATCCGACATTACGCAGAGCCTCGGTGGCCTACAGACGGCCTTTATTCCGCTGTCCTCGGTAATTCCAGCTCCAATAGAGTATCTTGAAGGGATCCTCGATCTTTAACACAAGTAATTCTTAGAAGATGTATGTTAGTATGAGTTATAATAATTTGATATTAAAATCCCTCTTAATATTTTCGTTTTAATAAAGTTTGTAAAATTATTTTAAGTGATAGGTCACCATTTTTGTTACGTCGCAGTGCGTGACGTCACCGGGCCCGTTGCCGAACTTCCAGCATGTCACTCGTTAACTACCCCAACATGTCGTTGGTTCTGCCCTTCCAATTTGAACCAGATCGGAAAGGTGAAGAGCAGGACAACACTGTCGGTCGTTCACAAGACGAGCAGCAAAGGCAAATGCAGAGCAAGAAATACAGTACCTGATAAGACAAGAGTTGGGCAAAACTGGTGATGTACTCATGGCAAGTGCGTCTCAATGACAACGGAGTGCTGTTGAGAACTCCGGTTTTTGTTGGCAGATCTTCAAGGTAAGCTATTGCGTTTTCAAACTTATCCCAGTATAATTATGTAGATTGTTAGCATCCAGAGCTGTCGTGTGCTTTACATACAGTACAGGCTAAAAGTTTAAACACACCTTGTCATTCGTGCATTTTATTTTCATGACTATTGACATTATAAACTCACTGAAGGTAATAAAACTATGAATGCACACGTGTGTCAGGTTCAGAGTCGTGTCGTGGCTGACTGTCCTCATTAAATTCGTCATCTGACGGGAACAAATCCTGGAATCGAGTGTAATCCATGTCTTGTACATTGTAACGCGTGGTAGGTAGGATACATGCATAAAAGTACCAAAAAGGGGAGAACCTTCTACTTACGCACATTTAGTCACGAAAAAAAATATTTCCACCTTGACCAGTCGTCAATCGGTAGCTCAGCGGTACGCACACATGCGTTCCCAGACCAACTCCAACATAAAAATAAGGTCCATGTCAGAGTCACTGTCGTCACTGTAGCGTGCAATAGTGCTTTAATTATTTGGTATGATTTGGGGAAAACTCAAACGAAGAATAGAGTCCACAAAAAAACCACAAAAAAAACCCAATAGTAATCCAAATCCGCGTTTTTCACTCACTCGAAGATCCAGGAATTAGACCGATCCCATGACAATGTTGCAGCCGCGATCAGGCTGTCGAATCCATAAAATAGACTGATACGAAAAGCCACTGTAGGACCGACGAATCCAAAAAATAGACAGATCCGCAACCAATATTGCAGCCGTGGTGGGACCCAGAATTCAATAATACAGAGTGAATCCTCAACACACCATATTGCGCTGTTGGTAACAAGGAAGCCGAACTTTTAACAGCACATCCGCCACACATCTTCTGCACGCACGTGAGGCAATAAATCACAGCGGGAAAATTACTGCCTTCATTTTCATTTACTGTGCGATAAATGGAATTATTGCATATTGCAACAAGCTTACTTGTTGTATTGTTCTGCATGTTTGTAGGACAAGTGGCTGATTAAACCTGAGGTGGAAAAATTCTGAGTTGTACCCCCTCGAGACACTTTAGCAAAACAGATTTTACAGACGGCTATCCGGGCATCCTTCTTTGATTCATCAAAATATTTCCAAACCGCGGAGATGTCGACTGTAAGCCAAGCGTTTTTGCAAGATGGTGTCAGCCAGCGTGTTGCTTCTCAACATGTTTTAATGACGTCATCACAAGAGGACTAAGGTTCTTCACACTTCGATTCGATGGTAAACTTTCAGTATTCAAAACATTTCAACCGAATTTGCATTTTTAGTTATTTTTGGCTGACAGTTTTCAGCGCTGAATTTTCAGTTGCATCTGTATTCAAAACAATGTCTCTTGCGCCTCATGATGAGACGCCGTATTTTTTCTACACATTTTTTTTTGGATAAATCCTTTTTTAAAGCCGTGTGATGCACTGAATCTGCTAAATGTGAACCGTGAAGTCACGAGGGATCACTGTACTCCGCCAAGTTTTGCACAAAGGAAAGACTGGCCGATGGTGCGGCGGTGGTCCATAAAATATATCAATTGTTTTCTTGTGTCTTGCAGGTTTTAGAAAATATCTTGGTGCTGAGCGGCAGGAGCAAGCATCTCCTGGTGTTAAAGAGGATGTTGAGCTCCCCCAAATCAAAGAGGAGGAGCCGGAGCCCTGTCAACAGAAGGAGAGGGAAAGGCAACTTCCAATCAAAAAGGAGGAGGAAGAGCTTCCATCCGTTAAAGAGGAGGAAGGTATCGCCATGTCGACTGGTGTGCCCTTGAAGAGAAAAGACGGTCCGAGTGAGGCCAGCAGAGGAGCGGAGCCTCCATACAACAGCAGCAGCAGCAGCTCAACAGAAGGATTGCATGCACACATTTTCATTGCTGTGTCAGACAGAAATGGTGCCACGTCACACTCACCTTGCAATGATGATGGTCATAAGAAATCTCACGGTGACGACAAACTCTGCAAACGCTCTCATTGTGGGAAAACATTTGCTAATAAGTGTACTCGTCATACGCAGATAAGGAGCCACACTGGTGAAAAACCTTTTCTCAGCTCACTTTGTGGTCAAAGATTCGCTCAGAAGCAACACACTGGCAAAAAACCCTGTTCCTGCTCAGTTTGTGGTAAAAGATTCAGTAGCAAAAGCACAGTACAAAAACTCACACATTAGAAAAAGCTTTTTCCTGCTCAGTTTGTAGTCAAGGATTCACTCAAAAGCTACACCTTAAAAGACACGCATTAACCCACACTGGCAAAAAAACTTTTTTCCTGCTCAATTTGTGGTTACAGATTCAGTTACAAAAGGAACTTACAAAGACACGAAAGAACTCACACCGGAGAAAAGCCTTTTTCCTGCACAATTTGTGGTCAAAGATTCACTAGACAGCAACAGGTGAAAATGCACAGCGCAACCAACACTGGCGAAAAACCTTTTTCCTGCTCAGTTTGTGGTCAAACATTCATTCAGAACCACAACTAAAAATGACACACAAGAACCCACACTGGCGAAAAACCTTTTTCCTGCTCAGTTTGTAGTCAAACATTCACTCGACAGCAACAATTGAAAATGCACAGCGCAACTCACACCGGAGAAAAACCTTTTAACTGCTCAGTTTGTGACCGAGGGTTCACTCGGAAGGATCGGTTTAAGAGACACGTGTGTGTTGGTGTGAGAAGCAGTGGCCAATTACTATTTTGCCTTACGATTACGATATGAGTATTCGGGCCAAATACAGAGAGTGGGGGTGTACTACGAGATTTAAGTGGCACCGTTACCACGAGAGAAAAAGTCGTTTTATTACTTAGGGGTAATGAAGTTGAATAAACCACTATGCACTTGAGATGGGAGGTACTTTCTTTTTTTTTTTTTAATTTTTAATTTTTTTGGTATAATTGTCCCTAATACTTGGTCCAAGGGCGTAGGGTTGCATAGGGACGGTAGGGACAAAACACTACCAACTTTTCAGGGTGTTCAAACTGTCCCCACCAACTTTTAAGCAGCCTTGTTTGCATTATGTAATAACTTCAGTTATATAAGTAATTTAGATTATATTCCCGTATATTGTAAGGATAGAATTGACCTTGCCATTATTAAGTGAATTACTTTCTTTATGTTCAGACTTACCGTGGGGCAAATAAGTATTTAGTCTACCACTAATTGTGCAAGTTCTCCCACTTGAAAATATTAGAGAGGCCTGTAATTGTCAACATGGTTAAACCTCAACCATGAGAGACAGAATGTGGGAAAAAAAAAAAACTGAAAATCACATTGTTTGATTTTTAAATAATTTATTTGCAAATCATGCTGGAAAATAAGTATTTGGTCAATACCAAAAGTTCATCTCAGTACTTTGTTATGTACCCTTTGTTGGCAATAACGGAGACCAAATGTTTTCTGTAACTCTTCAGAAGCTTTTCACACACTGTTGCTGGTATTTTGGCCCATTCCTCCATGCAGCTCTCCTCTAGAGCAGTGATGTTTTGGTGCTGTCGTTGGGAAACACGGACTTTGAACTCCCTCCGCAGATTTTCTATGGGGTTGAGCCCTGGAGACTGGCTAGGCCACTCCAGGACGTTGAAATGCTTCTTACGAAGCCACTCCTTTGTTGCCCTGGCTGTGTGTTTAGGATCATTGTCATTTTGAAAGACCCAGCCACGTCTCATCTTCAATGCCCTTACTAATGGAAGGAGATTTTCACTCAAAATCTCTCGATACATTGCCCCATTCATTCTTTCCTTTACACAGATCAGTCGTCCTGGCCCCTTTGCAGACAAACAGCCCCAAAGCATGATGTTTCCACCCCCATGCTTCACAGTGGGTATGGTGCAATTCAGTATGCTTTTTCCTCCAAAGAAGAGAACCTGTGTTTCTACCAAAAATTTCTATTTTGGTTTCATCTGACCATAACACATTCTCCCAGTCCTCTTCTGGATCATCCAAATGCTCTTTAGCGAACCGCAGACGGGCCTTGACGTGTACTTTCTTCAGCAAGGGGACACGTCTGGCAGTGCAGGATTTGAGTCCCTGGCGGCGCATTGTGTTACTGATAGTAGCCTTTGTTACTGTGGTCCCAGCTCTCTGTAGGTCATTCACTAGGTACCCCTGGGATTTTTGCTCCCTGTTCTTGTTATCATTTTGACGCCATGGAGTGAGGAGGTAGTTGAAAGTCCGTGTTGCCCAACGACAGCCCCAAAACATCACAGCTCTAGAGGAGATCTTTATGGAGGAATGGGCCAAAAGACCAGCAACAGTGTGTGAAAAGCTTGTGAAGAGTTACAGAAAACATTTGGCCTCCATTAATGCCAACAAAGAGTACATAACAGAGTACTGAGATGAACTTTTGGTATCGACCAAATACTTATTTTACACCATGATTTGCAAATACATTTTTAAAAAATCAAACAATGGGATTTTCTGTGGTTTTTTTTTTCCACATTCTGTCTCTCATGGTTGAGGTTTACCCATGTTGACAATTACAGGCCTCTCTAATATTTTGAAGTGGGAGAACGTGCACAATTAGTGGTTGACTACTTATTTGCCCCACTGTACATTGACCCCCTTTCACTTGCTGAATGTGCCAGTGAAATTTTCCCCCCTCAAACTCACGTTTGATTGGCTTATAACTTGACCCCCCCCCCAAAAAAAGCTTATATTCCCTAAGAATTTTTTTGTTGCGTTTAATTTATTTAGACAATAGTAAGTGGTCTTAAGACAAATGCTTATTTTTTGCATTCCTGGATAGTTAAGAGATAATTAATATGGTTTGTATTTCTTGTGTAGGATTGCATATAATTTATGTTCAAATATTGCAATTTAAATTTGCTAATAAAATCCAGACATTTATTCTGGAAGTTTCCAAAATGTAGTAGTACCGGCAAGGGCGTAGGTTTGCATAGAGACGGTAGGGACAAAACACTACCAACTTTTCAGGATGCTCAAGTTGTCCCCACCAACTTTTAAGCAACCTTATTTGCATTATGTGATGTGTGTTTAGTTATATAAGTCATTTAGATTTTCTTCCCATATGTTGTAACGATAGAATTCACTCTACCATGATTAAGTGAATTAGTTTTCAGACTTACATTTACCCTTTTCACTTGCTGAATGAGCCAGTCCTTTCCTTTTTCCTTAAACATACGTTTGATTGGCTGCTGACTTGACCCCACCCCCACCACGCACACTCACAGTGCAGAATTACTTACATGTCGACATGCCGCCACCTCTGTCTGCTTCGAAGAGGAGGGATATTAGAAGTTTGTTTTTCAGCCAGCAGCTGCTGTAAGTAATGTGAAAGCCTGAGTAGGAAACTGCTTCAACAGAAGTGTCCTCCTGTATGTTGATTCTACTATGTTAACGTTAATTAAACTGAGAAATATAGTGAACTCTGCTCAACTGTAAGAAATGTAGTGAACCAAGGTTCACCACCTTCTTCCCCGTTTTCATTTTTATTTTGCTTATGTGGTCTTAAAGCAGCCCAAAGGACCTTTCATTTTTTGTTGAGTTTGGCTGTACTACTGGACAAAAGCAGTAGTGTTCTTCCTGAAGGAAGGCTCCATTTTTATCTATTTTTGTTAGACAATTTTGGGTGGTATTAAGACAAATGTTTATTTTTTTGCATTCCTGGATAGTTAAGAGATGATTAACAATTTTGTATTTCTCTCTATGTTAATACACAAATTTATGTTCAAATATTGTAATTTAATTTTGCTAATAAAAGATAGACTAATAAAAATAAAAGTTTTAAAAATGTTTCTTTAGTAGTTTTTGAAAGCAAAGGTTTTATTCCAATGATGTATCACCTGAACCGATACATATGCACTGAAAAAAACCCTTCTCCTTAAAACTGGAAGAAAAAAAAAATACTATTGTATTACCAGTTTTCAGTGTAAATCTACTAGAAATAATTGAAATTATCTGCCAGTGCTTCAAGTAAATTTGACTGATTTCTTGAAATTAGAAAAATAGCAAGCTGAAAATAAGGTTTCAAGACTTATTTTAAGCATAAAGCTTCTATATTTAATCTTAATAAAAAAATTAAACAAAAACATGTTTGTCAAACATGTTCTTAACTCAAGAATAGATATTGTTCAAACCATTATTTGAAAGCATTTTTTTCTTGATTTAGGTGAAAAATGACCGACTTTTAGATTTTGGGGCTTAATAAGAACAAATGGTATTATTTACTAAAAGTAAGTGGAAGAATCTAACACATTAATCTGTTAAATATCCTTTAAGACTCAAAACAAGATGAAGAAAATTATTTGACTAGATTTAAGAAAAAACAGATTAAGATGTTATACAGTAAATTTGCAGTTTGAAAGCTAATATAAATCAATACAGATTTATTTTGTATTAATCATTTAGCCTATCAATTAATTTGGTTCTTATTGGTGAGAAATGAACCAGTCTGTTCAGTCTTATTAATGGCCTATCCCAAGCAAAAAGTGTACATGCAGGTTGTGCTATTATATCGTCCCTACCAATATTGAGACCCAACCTACACCCTTGAGTACCGGTAGTTTTTGAAAACAAAGGTTTGAATTGAACAATGTATCACATGAACCAATACATATGCTTTATGAGAAATAAGTTAAATTATCTGCTAGAGCTTCTAGTAAATTCTCCCCTTAGATCTCTTGAAGTAAGAGAAATAGCTATCTGAAAATAATCTGAACACACTTATTTTAAGAAAAAAAAATCTTAAATGTTGTCGATTGAACAATATTGTTCTAAACGTTATCTGAAACCATTTTTTTCTTGATTGAGGTGAAAAATGGCCAACTTTTAGGTGTATGGGTTTAATAAGAACGAATGGTAATATTTACTTAAAGTAAATGGAATAATCTGACCCATTAATCTGTTAACTAGTCTTTAACACACAAAACAAGATGGAGGAAATTATTCAACTAGATTTTAAAAAAAATTACCAGTCTAAGACGTTATAAATTTGCAGTGTGAAAGTCAATACAGATTTATTTTGCATTGATCATTTAGCCGATCCATTAATTAGATTCATATTCGTGAGAAATGTAGCTCTGACCCCCCTTTATCCAATCTGTTTGGTCTTATTATTGTCCTGATCCTAGCAAAAAGTATACATGCAGGTTATGCAGTTATATTGTCCCTACCAATATTGAGACCAAACCTACGCCCTTGACTCGTATAAATTGGACACTGATTATTAAAATCATCATATTAAAATCCCAGTGACTGACTCACAGAGCACACCCTCTCTGCCTGGAAACACAGCTTAGTGACATATAAGCAGGCCTTGCGTACGGCTAAAACCAGATATTACTCATCCTTAATAGATGAAAACAAAAATAATCCTAGGTTTCTGTTCAGCACTGTAGCAAGGCTGACAAACAGTCACAGCTCAATAGAACCTTATATCCCAACCACCCTTAGCTGTGATGACTTCCTAAAAAATTTTAACAATAAAATCGCAACTATTAGAAATAAAATAAATGAATCACTTCCAGTCATTAGGTCTGATAAAGTGCAGACAAAGAATTCGGAATCTCCTATAAACCCCTCTAAAATATTAAATAACTTTACCACCGTAGACCAAATCGATGTAATTTCAATTATAATGTCCTCCAAACCATCAACGTGCCTCCTTGACCCAATCCCAACCAAACTTTTTAAAGAGACCCTGCCTCTAACTATTGACACTATCTTAAATATAATAAATACCTCATTAGTTACTGGCTACGTGCCACAGTCCTTTAAATATGCAGTTATTAAACCGCTCTTGAAAAAAACCTACTCTTGATCCTGATATTTTGGCCAATTATAGACCTATTTCTAACTTACCATTTCTCTCCAAAGTCCTTGAAAGAGTGGTAATTAAACAGCTCTGTCAGCACCTACAGGACAATAGTTTATTTGAACATTTCCAGTCTGGCTTTCGAGCTCATCATAGCACTGAAACCGCATTAGTTAAAGCAGTGCTTCTCAATTATTTTCTGCTACGCCCCCCCAAGCAAGACGTAAATGTTTCGCGCCCCCCCAAACTCTCTGCCGCCACTGTAAATAGTATTATTTGTCTATAAAATTACTATTATAAATACGCATCTGTCTAATATTGTGTCCTTTTTTTCTAATAAAGAAAAAAAGTAACATAGATCAACTTATAATAAAGTATAACTTTATTAACATTGTTAATAAACTTTTTGTTTGTAACAGAGAAGACTTGACGTGCATCAATTTCCCTGAATTTAAAAAAAAAAAAAAAAGTCACATTCAAACTGTAAAAATACACTCAAGGTACATTTTTGACCATTTGATACAGAAAAATAAAATGTAATAAAATCAGTAAATAATAACAAATTCAAATTGATTAGAAACACTCACTCATGAGGACAATATGCCAAAAAATTTGACCGAAAAAACAAAAATGAATAAAGGAAAAAAAGAGTGTCCTTGGACAGAAGGACATTTTTTATTTTTGCTGCTCACACTCAGTATTACCTCCTTTGCAATGGTGTGGAGTCATTTTGCAATGAGCATGCTAACAATGCTCACTGGTTTACTGATATAACACTGACAAAGCAGGACAATTGTTGGCAATATTCGGCACGTTTTCGCTGAAAAACAATCAAGCGGCTTATCAATGAGATTGGGGTCGAATGTCTTTAAGTGGCGTCTTAATTGATTTGGCTTCTGGCGGTCCGCTATAATTATTTTTAGACACAGTAAACAGTCTTTCCTCATCACCCACAGTATTAAAAGTCAAAGCTAAAAGGCAAACGGCACGAACAAAGCGCATTCTCGGCGGCCGAGGTAGAACCGTAGGTGAGGGCGGTCGTCGTGACGATCCCAAGCCGAAAATGGCACTTATCGGGCGGCGGCGTGAGAACCGGACAAGACAGTGGGTCGCTGTGTGAGTGAGTCCGGTCGGAAAACGGCTTTCGAAAACGGCGGCGGCGCACTGCTCTTCATATTTGTTTTCTGTGTGATGAGTGCTCTTCCTTAGTTCAAAAATACTGCACGCACTCTGAAAATGAGAGCGCCACTGCCACCCACTGAGTGGATGCGCAAGTACACTTTATTCCAGTATTGCAGAAAAAAAAAAAAAAAGCATGTTCCCCGAGGTCACACGCGCCCCCCCTAGCATCGCTCTGCGCCCCCCCAGGGGGACGCGCCCCACTATTTGAGAAGTACTGAGTTAAAGTAACTAATGACTTGTTACTTGCCGCTGACGTTGGATTAGTCTCGATCCTGGTTCTGTTGGACCTGAGTGCAGCCTTTGACACAATCGACCATAATATCTTATTGCAGAGATTAGAATGTGACATAGGCATTAGAGGAGCAGCCCTCTGCTGGTTTAAATCATATTTATCTAATAGGTACCAGTTTGTCAATGTAAACCAGCAATCATCATCGTACTCTAGAGTTAGTTATGGTGTGCCGCAAGGATTGGTCCTCGGGCCCATCTTGTTTACACTGTATATGCTTCCTCTAGGTAATATCATCAGAAAACATAGCATTAACTTTCATTGTTACGCTGACAACACACAACTGTATTTATCAATTAAACCTGAGCAGGTCAGGCAAGTGGAAAAACTAAGCGCCTGCGTCCGAGATATAAATACCTGGATGAGCACTAACTATCTTCTACTTAACCCTGAAAAGACGGAAGTCCTTATAATAGGCCCGAAAAGTGTGAGAGACTCTTTAGCTGCCCAGATAGTCACTCTGGACAATGTAAATGTAGCCTCCAGTACCACAGTTATAAACCTAGGAGTTTTATTTGACCCTGACTTATCGTTTAAAGCACACATTAAACAAACCTGTAGAACGGCTTTCTTTCATCTGCGCAACATCGCCAAAATTAGAAATATTTTATCTAAAAGCGATGCAGAAAAATTAATTCACGCGTTCGTTACATCCAGATTGGATTACTGTAACTCCCTACTTGCAGCTTGTCCTAAAAGTTCTCTAAAAGGTCTTCAGCTAGTCCAAAACGCAGCAGCCAGACTTTTAACAGGAACCAATAGAAGAGAGCACATCACCCCTGTGCTCCAGGCACTTCACTGGCTTCCAGTCGAGTTTAGAATTAAATTTAAAATACTCCTTCTTACATTTAAGACCATTAATGGGTTGGGGCCATCTTATCTCACCGATGCTCTGGTTCCATACCGCCCCAACAGAACACTCCGATCTCAGAATGCAGGTCTACTGGTAGTTCCCAGGGTTTATAAAAGTACTTATAAAAGAGGAGGGATGGGCTGCGCATGGCCCCCCACCCCCCCGGGCTGGCTGGGTGGGGGCCGTGGCCCTGGGTTGGCGCCCGCGCAGCTTCTCCGCCCGTCTGCGTGGCTGTCGCGCGCCCGGTGGGGCCTGCGTGCTGCTGGATGTGGTAGGGCATGCTCGGGTTGGGGGTCCCGGTGCCGGGATTGGCGATGCGGCGGCGTAGGGTTGGTCGCCAACGGGCTTACACTCATAAGAGATTCACACGATTACTGGGTTCTAGATCACAGAACTGATTTGTGTACACTCTACCCCTTTCAATCACTTAGCTTATAGGCTTATAGACACCCCCACCCCCATTCTCCTCTTTCTCTGGCCAATAGTCCCCCACATGGTTTAAACCGGAAATACATCTCGCTGACGATAGCACCAGCATATTAGTAACTAGTTTAGATGTTCAATGTATTTCTAGTTGTTGTTTGTGTATGTGTTTCTTTTCCTTCTTCTCTTGTATTTCTTTTCTTCTGTCCCCCCATAAGCCCTTCCTGTTCGCTGCTTTGTCATAATAAAAAGGTATTTTGAATGATCACAATGGGAGTATGTCAGACTCTCAATGTGAAACATTAAAACTGTTCAGAATCCGGGCACTTAGACTTCCATTCTCTGTGTCAAACAGCTGAACAGGACAGGTTTAAAAAAAAAAAAAAAAAAAGAACACTCCGATCTCAGAATGCAGGTCTACTGGTAGTTCCGCAGGGTTTATAAAAGTACTGTCGGAGCTAGAGCCTTTAGCCACCAAGCCCGTTTTATGGAATCAGCTTCCAGCTAGTATTAAAGAAGCCGAGACAGTCTGCACATTTAAGATTAGATTAAAAACGTTCCTATTCGACAAAGCTTATGGTTAGGCTAGTTGAAGTCGGAGTAGACTCACAGTTTAGTCTAAGCTGCACTAGAAGCTATAATGCTGGGGGAAGTACAGCCGCTGAGTTCTATCTCCTTTTCTTATTCTACCTACCACTTGTCTTACTTTATTTCTATTTTCCAATGTTAATATCTAGTTGTCTAGTCTCTTCATCACTAGTCACCCGGTGTCCCCTTTCCCCCCCTCCCCTCTGGGGAGGGGCTATTTTTCAGCTGCAGCCTCCTGACTGTCCGGACCCCTGGCTGGATAGACGTCCTCGCTGCCACCCCCGTCTCATCTGACTAGAGGGACCTCTTCTTGCTCCTTTACTCCACTGTATTTTTACGGACTGTAACTTCGCTTGCTAATTCCCATTAGCAGTTCTGGGGTTCCTGTCTATCCGTCCTGGGAATGGATCTCTCCTGACTGTGGTACTCCCCGAGGTTTCTCATTTTTCTTCCAATTGATTCTGGAGTTTGGGGAGTTTTAAGGATAGGGGATACCCAGGACTTGAACTGTATCTATTCATCTTTGTTGCTTCATTTCTAATTATGTATCATATTGCCTCTGTAAAGCCCTTTGAGACTTCTGTTGTGATTGAGGGCTATACAAATAAAATTGAATTGAATTGAATTAAAATTGTTTGTGCTTTTAATCATATCGTCCCTCGCCGATGAAAATCTCTCCACTTTGAATTTTTAAGGGAACCTAGGACTAGCCACAATTGTTCTCTTTTACTAAAATATGTTATAAGAAACATATAGTACCACTGATTGAAAAATCTAATATTTAGGACATGTTTTGACTAAGGAGGGCACCATGTTTTACCCGCGCAATTTTCACTGGGGGTGATGATGCGGTTGAACTGGACTGGGAGAATAGCTCTGATAGCTAGCAAGCGAAGCTAGTGTGACGACTGGCATTATTTTGTCACATTCTGCTGCTGGTCAGATTGTTTTGTTACAGAGCTGTGGGCTGAGTTCCCAACGTCGTACCTGCTTCCAATTACAGCTCATCAGCAGTGTGTTTAAACCGATCCTAGACGGCTTACCGAGATATTGACTTGCTGCCATTTGTTTTTATTGCATCATTGCCTGTTTTTTTGTTTGTTTGTTTTTTTCTTTCACGTTTCTGCCTCTCGCCGCAGTTTTCCCTTGTTTTTATTTGTATTATTGATCCCAACCTACTATCAAAGAAAGTGCTGTCCTGCTCATTGCTTTTCCGCTCGGGTTCAAATTGGAAGGGCAGAACCGACAACATGTTTGTGTCGCTAAGTACAGTAGTACAGTAGCACACTACCCAATCAACAACAATGGTGACCTACTAGTTTAACTTTTTTTTTTTTTTTTTTAATTTTTTGAAAACAAAAACAATTAGAGGGATTTGAATATCAAATTACTTGAACTCATACTAACACTTAGCTTTTAAGAACTACAAGTCTGTTTCCTTTTAAAGTGCCTGTGACACGAAAAAGCATGTTTATTTCATAATACACGCAGTATTTTATGATCCTGAATGAAATGGACCGCTTGGATGTGTGTGGAAACGGTCGCTATATTTATTTAGTTTTTTTAATCCAGCGCCATGAAAATGAGTGACTCCTGGCAACAGTCTCGAGTTGAGAAAGAGGGCGCTGTGACGTGTACAGAAGAAGGAGTCCTCTTCACTATACAGCCGTACTGTTGTATGAGAAGGACTAAGGATTCAGCTGATTTTGTGGATTAATGTCACCACACAGACAGGTACTTTCAACCCCAATAGACCACAGCCAGCTTCAGTCTACAGTATATTTATATATTTCCATTTACTCACATAATCATATGTGAAATATGTAACATTTCTTTCTTCATATTTGCACAGGCCTTTGTCTGCTCAGCAGTGAATGCAATTTGATCAGGGCAAGGGGGGTTGCACATTCCAAGCAAGTTGACCCTGCCCCCAAGTTAGAGGGAAGAAAAAGGGTCCGAGCAGATAGGCGGGGAGCACTTTCTTTGTCTGATGGTACCAATGTCTTGTTCATATTTATTTGTCTTTCAGTGTAAATTTTTTGTTCTTTTTTTATTCCCTAATTCAGTATCATCATTTCCTGTTTGTTATAAGAATAAAACAACCTGTAACATGGATAAATCAACTCTTTTCCTTCAAAGCCCTGGGAACACAGGGGCATATGATACAAAAAATACAAACGGCACTACACTCCCATCAATAGAGGTCACTGCAAGTCAACGAATAGCACAGCAAACTTAACACAATAAACAAACACTTCAACCCATGCATCAGTACACCCCTACTATATGTATTGCCCGTAAGGACTTAACTGCAAATAAACATCCCAGTGAGACAATTTAATAGCATGAACTGCTGTTTAAGAAAAGGTATTTTAAAAGTACAAAATACAAAACCCTAAACAAAAACAAGCTGCCTGTAGTTCTTGTGGCTCCGCCCAGAGCCCTTGTCGTGATTCCTTTTTCTGTTGAGACGCGGTGAAGGGGGCGTGGCATCCGCAAGAGCCGGCAGCGCTGTCAGTCCAGTCCGTTGCGGGGGAGGCAGACGTCTCGAACAGGCATGAAAATGGGTCAGGGGTTAAAAAGGTGAGAAGGGTGTGGAGGAAATATGTTACAGTACACTGTACACCCCAATAAAATATTGAGCTCTGTCGACCCACACTGTGTTTCAGCAGGGCCGTGCAGAGACCGGTGGAGGGGCGGGTGCTCGTAGATCAAAAGGGGCACATGAACAAGTATTTAATACACCTTAAAACAACATAACTTCAATTTTAACCAGCTTTAGATAATTATTGGCTGCGACTGTGACATACTTTAATTGGAAGGGGGCAACAGTGAATAGAAATCAAAACTGTCATCAACACTTTCTGGCTTTGACTCAGTCAGTCTGCCTATTTTCTTCCCTCAACCTCTGCATCAAAACTTCCTTCCTCAACTTGTTCATCTGAGAACAAACCACATTAGATGGTCACTGAGCCACCAACAGCACAGTTTTCTTAAAACTATTATTTCATTATTATCCATACTTAACAACTCTAGCACCTAATGATTAATAAAGCAATGACATAAAATCTTATAGAAACATAACATTGTAATTGTATTTATAATTGTATTTAATACCCGACTATCCTTGCAAACTTGTTCTTACCAGGTCTGCTATTCACCCAGCTGATGAGGTATCCACTGCCTTTAGCAGCCTCATCTAACTCCTTTTTTTATCCCTCAATCTCCCTTCCCTACGAGGCATGTCTATGTAATGAAATATAAATATTAAAAAAAGACTCCCCGGTGGCTTTTAGTTTTAAAGCTTTCTTAATTTCTTTCTCTCTCAATAACGATGGAGGTAGATTTGTGTTTTTATTATTCAATCGTGTTTTTATTATTCAATCAAAAAAAAGTTACTTCTATCAAAAACAAAGTTGCTTCAATCAAAATACAGTATATACTTTTAATCCCCAAAAAGTCACTTTTATTAAAAAAAATTGTTTTTGATTGCAAAAATAAATTTGAGACAAAAAAAGCATTTGAAAACTATTTTACTTGATTGTGTTAGGGCAAGGCAGGCAAAGTTGACTTGGACCAAAGTGCGAGCCGGAAACAGATGAAGCGTGAAGTGGTATTTATTGTACAAGGACAAAGTGTTGAGCATCTGGTGGGTTGAATGATCAATGGCTGTTGTTCAGGCTGTGGCTGTGGTTCAGGCTGTGGCTGTGGTGGCTTGATGGGTGGTTGTCCTGGTGGCAAAGAACAAGTTTTAGTCAAGAGATCTACGAACGATTGTCAAACACTACAGGCGTAGTTGGCCGATGTACCACTGGTGATTGGCAGAATCATCTGGCACCTGCTTGCTGCCCGGGCCGCTCCTTAAAAGCAGTGTTGATTGCGATGAGCTGCAGGTGCACTCCCAGGTCTGCCACACCCAGCCTGCAAAGGTTGAACTCATGCCACATATAACAGAAAGTGTAACAACAATAAAAGCCAGTAGAGGGGAGTGTGGGCTAGGACCACCACAGTACCCCCCTCTCAACGGACGCCACCGGGCGTCCTGCCCGGCTTCCCAGGGTTGGCAGCATAAAAGTCCCGCAAGAGGGATGGGTCCAAAATAAGACTCCGGGAGATCCACGACCTCTCCTCCGGACCATAGCCCACCCAGTCCACCAGAAACTGGAAACCGCGGCCGCGAGGCCGGACATCAAGAATCTTTGAGACTGCAAATGCGGGGTGGCCATCTACGAGAAGGGGAGGGGGGGGATCAACCGCCGGAGGGCATAGGTCACTGGAGGAAACAGGCTTGAGAAGGGAAACATGAAAAGTGGGGTGGACATTCATGGATGCCGGGAGGTCCAATCGAACGGCAGATGGGTTGATGATCTTGGTTATTTTGTAAGGGCCCACGAAGCGGGGGGCAAGTTTGCGTGACTCTACCTGCAGGGGGAGGTCCCGGGCGGACAACCAGACCTCCTGTCCCACCTTGTATTCGGGGGCTGGTGAACGATGAAGATCGGCCAGTCTCCTGTTTTTCTCGGCGGTGCGAGCGAGGGCAGCCCTTACGGTCTTCCAGACTTCCTTTATCCTGCCGACGTGGTGCTTCACAGCAGGAACGGCTATTTCCCTTTCCTGCTCTGGGAACAACGGAGGCTCAAATCCATTACAAGCCACGAAAGGGGACATACCTGTGGCTGAGCAGATGAGTGAATTATGGGCGTACTCCACCCATGGAAGGAAAGCGCTCCAGGAGACTGGATGGTGGGCAGTAACACAACGTAGAGCAGCTTCTAGGTCCTGGTTGGCCCTTTCCGTCTGGCCGTTAGTCTGGGGATGGTATCCAGAAGAGAGACTGGCTGTCGCCCCCACCGCCTTACAGAACTCCTTCCACACCACCGAGGAGAACTGGAGCCCACGGTCCGAAATAATGTCTATAGGGAGGCCATGAAGTCTGAAAACATTCTTGACCAATAGATTGGCGGTTTCGAGAGCAGAGGGTAGTTTGGGAATGGGAACATAGTGAACAGACTTGGAAAAGCGATCGATAATGGTAAGAATAACTGTATTACCTTCAGAGGGAGGCAGACCAGTTACAAAATCAATTGCGATGTGGGACCATGGCCGACTGGGAACAGGGAGAGGGCATAACAGACCAGAGGGTGGCTGATGGGAGGCCTTCCCTCGAGCACAGATCGCGCAGGCTTTGACAAAGTCACGGGCATCTTTGGCCATGCCAGGCCACCAGAATGATCGGCGGAGGAAACCGAGGGTCCTATGAATACCAGGGTGGCAGGTCAGTTTGGACGAGTGGCTCCATTCCAGGACTTGAGAGCGTGCAACGGATGGGACAAATAGGCGATTCGGGGGGCCGTTTCCCGGGTCTGGATCAGTTTTTTGAGCTTCCCTGACCATTGACGTAATCTCCCATCTGGCCGCACCGACCACACAGGCCGAGGGAAGAATGGGCCCCGGGTCTTCTTTGTCCAGATCGGGAGAATGTAACCGTGATAGCGCATCAGCTTTGCCATTGCGTGAACCTGGGCGGTATGATAGTGTAAAATTGAAACGTGCAAGAAACAGTGACCAGCGGGCTTGTCGGGGGTTAAGACGCTGTGCGGATCGGATGTAGGAGAGGTTCTTGTGATCTGTCCAAATCAAGAATGGGGTTTTAGCACCTTCGAGCCAGTGACGCCATTCCTGCAGGGCCAAAACAACCGCCAGCAATTCGCGGTTGCCCACATCATAATTTCTCTCGGCAGGGCTCAACCGCCGGGAAAAAAAGGCACATGGATGCAATTTTTGGGTAGTGGGATCCCGCTGGGACAAAATAGCCCCTACTCCAGTGTCTGATGCATCCACTTCCACCACAAATTGGCGTGAGGTGTCAGGGTGTTTGAGGATAGGGGCAGAGGTGAAGAGGGACTTCAAATGTGCGAATGCCTTACCGGCGGCTTCAGACCAGGCGAAGGGGTGTTTGGTGGAAGTGAGTTGGGTCAGAGGGAGTGCCACCTTGCTGTAGTCCCTAATGAAGCGGCGATAGAAATTGGCAAAGCCAAGAATCTCTGTAGTTCTTTACGGGTGCTGGGAGTAGGCCAGTCCACGACTGCCGTTATCTTTATCGGGTCTGGTTTGAGTTGGCCCTGGGCGATGATGTAGCCCAAAAAGCTCACTGATGACACATGGAACTCGCACTTAACTGGTTTAACAAAAAGCCGGTTCTCCAAAAGTCGCTGCAGGACCATTCTGACGTGGTGGCGATGCTCCTCTAGGGAACGGGAAAACACAAGTATATCATCAAGGAATATAAACACGAAGCGATTCAGAACGTCTCTGAACAGGTCGTTCATGAGTCTTTGAAAGACCGCAGGGGCATTTGTCAGACCAAAGGGCATTACTAAATATTCAAAATGACCAAGGGGTGTGTTGAATGCTGTCTTCCACTCGTCCCCCTCCCGGATTCGGACAAGATGATATGCAGTACGGAGATCCAGCTTGGTGAACAACCTGGCGTGACTGAAGGGCTCAAAAGAAGGGTCAATCAGAGGCAAAGGGTACCTATCTTTTATTGTTATCTGGTTTAGGTTGTGATAATCCATACAGGGCCGCAGGCCACCATCCTTCTTGCCCACGAAGAAGAAGCCTGCGCCAACAGGAGAGGAGGAGGGACGGACGATTCCAGAAGCCAAGGAGTCCCTGATGTAGTCCTCCATAGCTGCTCTTTCAGGACCGGATATGTTATAGAGCCTGCTCGCTGGAAGCGGAGCCCCTGGCAGGAGTTCAATTGCACAGTCATAAGGGCGATGGGGAGGCAGACTATGGGCGAGGTCCTTACTGAAAACTGTCGCCAAGTCATGGTATTCGGGGGGAACATTGGTCAGGTCAGGAGGTACTGGCGGACAGGTTGGCTTTCTTACCGGCCCACCAAGTGGGTGCGCCGAGCCAAGACATTCTAAGTGGCAGCGATTGCTCCATCCCACGATCTTTCCCTCCGTCCAGTCGATGTTTGGGTTGTGGTGTTTAAGCCAGGGGAGACCAAGGATGACATGCGCTACTGGTGAGGAGATAATAAACAGTTGTATTAGTTCATGATGATTTCCCGAAACCTTGAGCATGAGAGGGATGGTGCGATGGGTTACCGAAAACAGCTTTCTACCGTCCACGGCTTCCACCACCTTAGGGGATCTGAGGGTTTCAAGAGGGATCTTGGCTTCGGCCGCAAAGCCTTCGTCCATGAAACTGTCGTCAGCACCGGAATCAATGAGAACCTGAAGTGCCATAGCGTCTGAACCTTGGGAGATGCTAGCAGGGAGTACGAGACGTATGGGGTCAGATTAGTCTCATAAGTACTCGTACACACATTGTGGGATTCATAAACACATCGCATGCGAAACGTACACACATAGCACGCGAACCACACACACATTGTGGGATTCGTAAACACATAGCACGCGAAACACACACACATCGTGGGATTCGTAAACACATAGCACGCGAAACACAAACACATTCACCAAATGTGTGTGTGAATTGTTTTACGCGCATTTGTAACGTGCTTCCAATTACAAATTCCCACTTACGAATGTGTGGATCGTTTTGATACCCGTCATGCGCAACTGAGAAGAACACATGCATTTTTTTAACTGGAGCCCGTCTTCAGCCAATCAGACGTCTTCTTCTTAAACAGCCAATCACAAGGGCTGGGCTGTTTCGTTACGTCACTGCTGTGCGCCTTCAAGTCCGGCTGGAGATTCCTTTTAGACTACGACGCAGTTCATGCGGTTGTCGTGCAGGTGAGTAAATTTCTAAAGTATTTTCTTTTTATAGTGCCTTTTGACCACTAACCTATGTAAGCAATTACATATACACGAAATACTTAATTGGAATATTGTTGATATTGCAAGACAAAAGCGTAACGAAGTTAACGTCTCATGATAAGGAGTAAACACGTCCTTCCTTGCTTCTATTGTTGTCGTTGGAAGGGAGTAATATTTCTAAAGTATATTCATTGTATAGTGCGTTTTGTCCGCTAACCTCTGTAAGCAAATACATATACATGAAAGACTGAATTGGAATATTGATGATATTGCAAGACAAAAGCGTAATGAAGTTAACGTCTAAGCAGTAAACATGTTGGTCGCCAAGGTTTTAATGGCGATTCGGTTATTGTTCAAGAGAGATTTTTTTTACATTATAGCCGGTTAACAGCGTACGGAAGTTAGCATTGTATGATATAAACATTAAACATTTGGGTCACCTGGGTTTTAATGGAGTTTCGTGCTTGAAATCATACAGAAATTAACCATATCTACAAATGGCTATTGACCCAGTTAAGCCATTATATTTTGAGAAAGCTAAGTCCTATATATATTAAAAATTTTCAAAAAAGCTTAACTGCTAATCATTGTTTTCGGGAGTGTATGTATAAAGTATTTGGAGGTCATTTTTCAAATTTGTCTTTCTGTGCATGTGCTTTACAGTTGGTGTACAACATGGAGAAGAGGTTCCAGGAGATTTTCAATTTTATGTCTAGGGGTGAATTCCCTAATTTATAGTGAATCTCAGAAATGTGCTTTAAGAAGATATATGCAGAAGCTCAAACTGAAGGGTGAGTAGGCAAAGTATTTGTGATGCTGCTGTTATTTATAATATGTGTGTGTGTGTGTGTGTGTGTGTGTGTGTGTGTGTGTGTGTGTGTGTGTGTGTATACAGCTATATAATTGTTATTTGTGTATATTTGTGTTTATATGTGATCCAGTCCCAAACAGAAGCACGATCACTGTTTAATGAAGTACACTCGGCTTCAATTGGTGCACACACAGGCACTGTTAAAACCAGATCCTCAATGTACTCCAGAAATTATTGGGATGGCATGACGGTGGACATTGACTGATGGGTATGTGATGGTTTATTTCTGCATTTTGTCACTAACTAATTTTGGTGAGCTATTTCAGATCTTATTAACCTGACCCGTTTCTCATGACGATTTGTTTTAAGGTCTCTGAATGCGACGGATGTCAGAGGACTGGTAACTCTTTGGCTGTGTGTGACACAGCCATTACAAAGCATTAAGGTATATTTTTATAGTGACCGTGTGTAATCAAATAAAGAAATGTATTTCTGGTTTTTATTACATGCGTGAAAAATTGGAAACAGCTTTGTCTAATGTCACGCATGTATTTAATATTTGGACATGCGTGAAAATTAGGTTTTTATGTGTTCCCTTCATATCAAGGTGGGAGCCATCTACCCAGATTAAGTTAAAAACTTCAAAGATAAAACATGGTGCTCTTCAGATTTTGTAGGAATAGCTGTAAGAGATATGTTCAATATTGGATTTGCCTTTCACAGGTGTCTGCTGTTTGGGAGTTGGTTGGGATAGACCTGACTGGGCCTCTCCCAAAAACCAAGGATGGCTTTCAGTACATTCTTACTGCCACCGATTATTTTTCCAAGTGGGTTGAGGCCTTTCCTTTAAAAACCAAAACAGCATCAGAAGTGGCATAACGGATCTGCTCAATTGTTTATGGACACAGATGCCCCCAAAGAATCCTGTCCAACCAAGGAAGAGAATTTGTCAATTAGGTATCTGAATGCATTAAATTATTTTCACAGTGGGATTTTGGCATTGTTGTTTTCCCCCTTTTTTATTTATTATTATTTTTTTTTTAATTGGATTTATTTACAATGTATCAATTTTTCAGCTCAACGATAACCTTTGTGCCCTCCTGTGCATTGAAAGGAGTGTTACAGCTGCATATCATCCTAAGACGAATGGGCTGGATGAGAGGACAAATAGCAACATAAAACGGCAAGTTTTTGTTGTTGTTGGTGTTCTAAAATGTATATCTAATTGTACCCCTTCTACTTCGTACAGCTCTTACAAAATTGGTGAACGACCGACAGGATTTGTTTGGTGGTTTGGCCTATTCAGTAGATAATTTTGACCGGATGGTCATCTGGTCAAGTGCCGTAAATAATAACTTTTTTTGATTTAACAATGTTGTGTTTTCAGTTAAATTACTGTGGGCTGCAGAGGACCAAGGCAAGGTGGAGGCTGTCGTTGGACCGTATAAATTATATGACATGTCTTTTCATAAGCTAAAAGGCAACGGCTGGCTGTCTGATGAAGTCAGTGGGAGCAATAAGTGTTTAGCAAATAACAAAGATTCTTGCCTTTTGCCAATTTTTTTATTTTGCTATGCAAGTATTTGATGCATACATGCATATCCTCATTGAAAGGCAGCAGCCAAGTGCTGGATATAGTTTTTCTCAATGCATTTATTTTTTGCCGGAGTATAGTTGTAATGTTGTTACCCCTTTTTTTAACAGGAGCCCATTCACCAACTCTCTGCTGTGGTAGCTGGGAGTCTGCTTTTGGGAAAATTTCAGCCTGTTAGAAAGGTAATCTATTTCATGCCAATATTTAGCTATATTATTTTAACGCCAGTAACCCAAAATAACAATAATTTGTAGTTTTTATTATTTATACTATTTATATTAGTATGTTCTTCAGAGGAAATTCCCTGTTGAAAAAAAAGTGTATTTGTCCTGTCCTGTCCTGTATGCGCTCATTGGATTTTAGTGGTTAGTGGGTTTCTTATATTTTCTTAAGACCTACCAATTCTGGAATGTATTATATATAGCTATTAATTTAGCTGATGCCATACAGAAAATCATTAGTAAGTTAACTACATAAATCTGTCATTGTGCAGAATTACACAAAGGAACTAACCTTTTATACATTGTCCACATTTCTAAGAGAACACTGGTGATCAACGATCCCTTGAGTAACGAGGACAAATATGAGCAAAATTTTGTGGAATTGGAGGTAACCGCTTCAGAAAGTTTAAATTCCTAGTATTATGTTAATATGGAAGTTAAAAGTTCAATGTTCATGTTCATTGTTTTGCTTATAAAACAATAATTAGGAACTTCTTGAGGTTGGCGGGCCGTGAGTTCCAAATAGAAACTTGGACTACCAAAACTGTGGCCCATAACAAGCAGCAGAACAACAGTAGCTGTGGGGTTTTCACATTAAAGGTAATGATTTTAAGATTTCGGAGTCTCTGCAATAAAACTTTGCTGCTGTTGTTGTTTAGCACTGATATGTAACAGAATGCCTGAAATGCCATTTCAGTTTGCGGAAGAGTATATGGCCAATGGAGAGCTCAGGCACAACCAGACCCACCTTCCCGAAGTTCTGAAGGCTCGAGGAGATCTAGCCTGTGCCCTCCTACAGGCTGGGAGTCTGAGATGTCTATTTAAATGAAAAAAAATGTCTCAAAACTTACTTGGTCTCCTCACCTCACATAATTGAACTCCTGATTGCTCTCAATGTCACTATTTACTTTCAAAGGCATCCAAAGAACAGATCTGAGGATTTGCTGCTGCGCTTTATCCTCTCTTGCCATCATTGATCACTTATTAGGTTTGTCGCGATAAAAAAAGTGTTTAAAAAGGTAGTAAAATTCATGTGGCAGGTCTTAACCCCTTAATGCCTGCAATATGAAGCAATTGTCAGAGAATCACAAAATGTGAAAAATAAGGTCTTAAACCTTTTTTTTCCAAATTTGTAAAGAAAAATGTGTAATAAGCGCTCTAATATCTATTTTCCTTGTTAAATCCTGTTTTTCTCATGGGACATGCAGATGCATGAGTTGACTTGCATCCATTTTTTTGTTTTTGTTTTTGAGGAAAGAGTTCTAAATCCTAAGTGTATCAAATGTGATTCATTTGGCAAGAAAGGGTTAAGCTCTGTTGCTCCAAGTCTTTCAAAAAATATATTTTTTTATATCCGTAATAGACTACCATCCTTTAAATACTGTCACTGTAGGTAGCATTTTTAACAGGCTTATAATGTCTATTTTTTTCCTTTTAAAATGGTCTTAAATTGGTTTAAGCATAGACATCACAATCATACATTAAGAAGTCTGGTTTAAGTCTGAATTTTCCCAAGTATGACTTTCAAATAGGCTTGAAATGGAGAAAGTAGTCTTAAAAAGACTTATTTATGCCACATATAGTACAGTATTAGACATCTAATCTTGCTCTCATCATCCCTCTGCTGAGCGGTTCAATGAGTTTTTCACCAGTTGACATCCAATCCATTTGAAGTGCATGGGAGGTCCTCCCACTCAAAATGGATGGGACGTCTTCAGCTGTCAATGACAGAGAAAGGCAAAACCGTTAAACGTATGCTACACGTACGCTACATTTGTTCGACGGGACACCTTGCATCGATAAAAATCAATCGATCAAAAACGGGGATCCTACTTTTACAAAAGCTCCCCATTTGTCACTTGTCACTCAGTACACCGGACTTGCAGGCGCACAGCAGTGACGTGATGAAACAGCCCAGCCCTTGTGATTGGCTGTTTAAGAAGAAGACGTCTGATTGGCTGAAGACGGGCTCCAGTTAAAAAAAATGCATGTGTTCTTCTCAGTTGCGCATGACGAGTATCAAAACGATCAACACATTCGTAAGTGGGAATTTGTAATTGGAAGCACGTTACAAATGCGCGTAAAACAATTCACACACACATTTGGTGAATGTGTGTGTGTTTCGCGTGCTATGTGTTTACGAATCCCACGATGTGTGTGTGTTTCGCGTGCTATGTGTTTACGAATCCCACAATGTATGTACGAGTACTTATGAGACTAATCTGACCCCATAGAGACGTGACAGAGAGCGAGGATCCGAGGAAGTTTGGCTCACCAGTGTGCCCTCTTTACCTGGTGAGCCCTGTCTTTTGGCCGTATTGGGCAGGAGTTTGCAAAGTGTCCGGTTTGTCCACAGTAAAAGCAAAGGCTTTCTTGGCGGCGCCTGCGACGCTCATCAGGGGATAACTGTGTTCGCCCAAGTTGCATGGGCTCCTCCAATGGAACAGGGGGTGTCAGTGTTGGAGCTGCAATAGGGGATGGGTTGGCTGTATCGGCGGAGGGTGACATGAATGGCGGGAACGGACGTGTTTTGGTTGCTTTCTCCCGCCTACGTTCCCTAAGGCGATTATCGATCTTTATGGCTAGGGTAATTAGGTCTTCCAGGGTGGAAGGTTCATCCCGTGTTGCTAATTCATCCTTGATATCGTCTGCCAAATTGCGTGAAAAAATTGAGACTAAGGCTAGCTCATCCCAACCACTTTCTGCAGCCAAAATACGAAACGCTATTGAAAAGTCTGCCACTGACTTAGAACCCTGCTGGAGAGAGAAGAGGCGGTTTCTGGCCTCCCTCCCACGAACAGGGTGATCAAATACACTACGAAGTTCACCGGAAAATGCCTCAAAAGTATTCAACACAGGTGAGTTTCTCTCCCAAAGCGCCGTTGCCCACTGACCAGCCTTTCCCCTTAATAGGTTAATACAAAAAGCAACCCTGGCGGCATCAGAGGTGTAACTAGAAGGTTGCATATTAAACACCAGATTGCAATTTAGCAAAAAACGACTGCAAGAGCCCAACTCCCCGGAATAACATTCAGGTGTCGGAACGAACACGTCCGACCGAGGGGGGGGTGGTGGGCCACCAGCAGTACTACTCACAGATATGGTAGGTCCGGCCCTGGGAGTGGGGGATTGCGAAAGCTGCGACTTGACCTGCTGCAAGTCCATTGAAATTGTCCGGAGCGTTTCTCCAAGGCTGCATAGCATCTGCTCATGCTTACCCAGCATGGCCCCCTGGTGTCCGAGGGCCTCTTGGAAGGAGTCGGCGGTCGCTTGGTCCATTTCCGTTTGGCCAGATGATTATGTTAGGGCAAGGCAGGCAAAGTTGACTTGGACCAAAGTGCGAGCCGGAAACAGATGAAGCGTGAAGTGGTATTTATTGTACAAGGACAAAGTGTTGAGCATCTGGTGGGTTGAATGATCAATGGCTGTTGTTCAGGCTGTGGCTGTGGTTCAGGCTGTGGCTGTGGTTCAGGCTGTGGCTGTGGTGGCTTGATGGGTGGTTGTCCTGGTGGCAAAGAACAAGTTTTAGTCAAGAGATCTACGAACGATTGTCAAACACTACAGGCGTAGTTGGCCGATGTACCACTGGTGATTGGCAGAATCATCTGGCACCTGCTTGCTGCCCGGGCCGCTCCTTAAAAGCAGTGTTGATTGCGATGAGCTGCAGGTGCACTCCCAGGTCTGCCACACCCAGCCTGCAAAGGTTGAACTCATGCCACATATAACAGAAAGTGTAACAACAATAAAAGCCAGTAGAGGGGAGTGTGGGCTAGGACCACCACAGATTGAAACAAATTTTTCCATTGAAGTAATGTTGTTTTGCGTTTGGGCCACATTTTGGCTAGGACATTTGTGTCTTTATTATTCAATCAAATAAGTTGCTTCAAACAAAAAAATATATATAAAAAGAAAAACTTTGCACACGTGTCAATCACCGTTTACCAAAGCCTGAGAGGGTTTGAGTAGACTCACTATGAAGCATTTAATAAAGCCAAGCATTTTCTTACTACTTTATTCTTGTTTAAAAATAATTCGGTGGGGCAGTAACATGTTTAAAACTTATCATAATTCTTACATTTTGAAGTGCTTGAAAACCATTTATAAGTGATACTTTGGTGAAAAAACATGTCATATATATGTATCTTTTTTCCAATGTAAAATCTGAATAAATGCATTGAACACGCACCAAAAAATGGTGGAGGGGGGGGGCTACTTCGCGGTTTTCACTTATTGCGGCGGGTTCTGGTCCCCATTAACCGCGAAAAACGAGGGATCCCTGTATTTATGAAAAGCTTTAAGAAGCAGGACTCATTCCCACCACTCGTCGGGCCGGTGTTGTGCCGACACCGGCCGTCAGCTCAAATCCAAGCCGAAAATAACACGTCTCCGGCGGACGACAGGAGCGATGTGAGACGCCACCTCCATCCGAGAGCATGCCGCTTAATTTGACTCAACAGTGTTTCTTCGTTTATATTACCGCTAAATGCACAAGCTTGACGCCAATTTAACGGGAGCTATTTTTTTTCATGGGAAATTTGGCTAGCTCTGGCAGAGTTCAACGCAAGCTGCAACGAATGGCAGTAACTTTTTTATATCGCAAAATGTGAAAACGATTGAAACCATTACTCACCAAATTCAATCTGCTGGCAAATACAGGCAAGTGTGCATGCTGCGTTCTGGTCTGCCCCGGTGTGGATAAGGCCTGCTTTTTGTTTTCGCAGCTATGCAATGCCACCCAAAGGCTCTCCGAGCACTCCATGTACAGTAAGGAGTGCGCGCGTTTGGAATAATGGAACGCACCTTGGGCCGATGATTGGTTCTTGTCAGCGAAGCATCGAGAAGGATTTGCTGACTGTCCAAGTGTGACATTTTTTAAAGAACCGATTTCTTAAGTGCTCAGTTTACGTACTAAGTTAATCACATGATGATAATAATAATGTAACGTTGATAATAGTCAACCGTTTTATCAGATTGAAATTCTTTATTTGTGGAAACTTATTGAACAACACGACTGCTATCTGCCGCAGCCAACGCACATATCTCCCCCGCCAGAACAAATGTAAACACGGAAGGCACGTCCCTCGCTCTCCCGCACCTCCCTCACCCCTCTACGTCATGCGGTGCATTCAGGAACACATGCTAACACCCTCGCCACATTATAACTCGATTCGTTACAATAATAATAATTAAATAAAACCTCCCGACCCCCCCTCCTCCTCCCAAAAAGAATTTCTCCTCGGATCTATGCAATCCACGTAGGTCGCCATTTTTGACTTCAAAACAGCGAATTTCGCCGAAAGGTGAGAGATTTTCATGCCTGCTCGAATGATCGGAGGCTGTGAGGCAGAAGCAGCAAAGATCAGTCGTGCTCGCACAACGCCGCTCACGACCCACTCACTCATCAGGGTTAGGGTAGACCGTCCCTGTGGTGTCGGTATGGAAATAAGAAGCACCGATTGAACTCAAATGGAACGTTTTACTGTGTAGTTAGTATCTATCAAACAATGCAGCAGTAGCAGCTTGTAGACAGCATGCATAGCACTCACAACATAGCATAGCAACGTAGCAGACTATATTGCATAGCATTGCAGACTCTTCCTCGCGTCTCTTACCTCAACTGAGGCAACATTGTCACCTAGTGTTACTTTCAGGGAACACAACATCTCCTCTCTCTCCAAGGATAATACTCCATACTCAGTATATAACATAGCTTCACAGAGGCATATAAACATAGTAAACAGTGTGCATAATTGAAAAAAAGAATGACTCTTACTTAACTTTCACAAATGCCCAGCAAGTATCAAGCATTAATGGATGAACATTTTAACTGTAATAATTTCAACCTATTTTGGTCAATCTATGGCATGATGTAGTCCTTGTGCCAAAGGGTTTTGATTTTAACACGTGGCATTTTGTGCGAAGGTGAATGACTGGCATTTGTGTGTAGCAGTCGAGATGTGTCAGTGTCTTGTCCAGCCACAGAAGACGTGTGGGCAAGATGATTGGCATTCCAAGTCTTCCCATCACTCAGTAAGAAGGTGTTTGGACCTTTCTTCTCGCTCACTGTAACCGGGGAAGTGAATCTGGGGTGTGCTTTCGGAACGTGATGAGGCTTTCTTACCCTCACTCTTTCTCCTAGACGGAAAGAAGGTACACGTGCACCACGTTTAGCATCTGTGTACTGCTTAATTTTATTCTGATGTCGATGCACTGCTTGACGAGCAGAAACATCCAGTGAAGAAGCAGCCGACGGCAAAGGAAGAATATCCAGTTTGGTGCGCATCTTTCTGCCATAGAGGAGCTCGTATGGTGAGGTAGAAGTTGCAGCATGAGGTGTCGCTCGATTCATCACAATCTCTCTCCATGATTGAGACTGATGAATTGCAGTTTGAATGCAGCTTCTCAAGGCTTGGTGAAACCTCTCGACAGCTCCATTTGCAGCTGGATGGTAAACTGATGTCCTGCTATGAGAGATACCTCTATCGTGCAGGAACGTGGCAAGAGCTGCAGATGTAAACTAAGGACCATTGTCCGTAACAATGTTTTCTGGGTTACCATGACGACAGAAGATAGATGTCAAGAAGCTACAGACATCATCCGTAGTAGCAGAATGTGAAAATGCAAGTTCAGGCCACTTTGAATAATAGTCTGTCAGGGTGATAGCAAACCTGCAGGCGGGGATGGCAGTATCAAAGGGACCAACAATATCCAGGCCAGGTTTCTTCCAAGGTCCATCTGGCAGTGGAACAGGTTGGAAAGGGCCAGGGTGAGTAGAGGCCGTTTTATCATTAGCCTGGCAGGGGACACATGAGGCAATGCAAGGTTGTACTTGTGAGCCCATTTGCGGCCACCAGTAGAAGTCACGCAAGCGTTGTTTCGTGCGGACGATACCTTGATGACTTTCATGAGCAAGCGTGATCAATGTGTGTCTTAATGAAAGTGGAGCGACCATTCTTGAACCCCTTATGATGTAGTTATATTTAATTGAGAGCTCATTTTTGATCTTGTCGTATGGGGTCAGTATACGACTCACTGATTTAGCAGAAGGAGGCCAACCACTTCCAATTTGCTTACGCAGGGCAGACAGTTCAGGACAAGACAAGCAAGCAAAGTCAAACTCTGCCACTGGAAGGGAGCTCAGAGCAGCAGTTATCTGTGCCACAATTTCAGGTTCAACGTCTGGAAAAGAGTCAAAAGGCACAGGTAATGGTAGACGTGAAAGACAATCTGCTGTGTAATTCTGGGAACCTGGTCGATAAACAATGTCATAATTAAAACAGAGAAGACGTGCCGACCAGCGGGGCGCGCACATTCCAGCACGACCGATTCCTGTTGTGCTGAGAAGCGTCGTTAGCGCCTGGTGATCGGTGCGGAGAGTAAAGCGACGACCCCACAAGTAGGTTCTCCATTTTTCAGTTGCCCAGACGCAGGCGAGGGCTTCCTTTTCAACAATTGAATATTTTCTCTCAGTTTCAGTCAGCGTGCGTGATGCAAAACCCACTGGCTTTTCGGTGCCATCAGGCTGAACTTGTGCAAAAACAGCTCCAAGGCCATAGTCGCTTGCATCTGTGGAAATCACGGTTCGCAAGGAGGGGTCAAAAAGGGCAAGTGCTGGACTGCTTACAAGAAGTTGTTTTACTTCTTCAAAACTGTGTTGTGCTGCAGGAGGGGCGACAACTGTAGCAAAGTTGGGCAGGAACTTTGAGTACCAGGAGACTAGACTCGGGAATGAGCTCAAGGCAGCAGCATCAGATGGCTGCGGAGCTTTTAGAACTGCATCGATGTGCCCTTGGTGAGGAAGGATGCCATCCGCTGTAATAGTGTAACCCAGGAAGCGTAGGGAGGTCTTCCTGAAGTGGCATTTAGTCTCATTAAGCACCAACCCAGCCTCTTTCATCCTTTGTAGAACAGCGGTGAGGTGCTTGTCATGTTCTTCAGAAGTGTTGCCGTAGACGATCATGTCATCCAAATAATTTTGGACACCATGTTGACCACTGAGGATGTCAGCCATCATTTTTTGGAAGGCTGAGGGGGCAGATGCAAGGCCGTAAGGAACCCTGCAGAATCTGAACAGTCCCTCATGTGTGATAAACGCAGTGAGGTCTCTGCTATCTTCATGAAGCGGCAACTGGTAATATGCATTAGCCAGGTCGATGGTGGAAAACATCTTGGCATCCTGTAAGCTCGCAAACAGTTCATCAACATGAGGTAATGGACAACAGTAACAACAGCTTTGTTTGGCTCACGTCTGTGCACATACGGATTCCACCAGTTCTCTGTTTTTTGACAACAGTGGGTGGACGAAGCATCAATTCTTTCAATTATACCTGTTTTTAGCAAAAGATCCAGTTCAGCTGTGACAGAAGCTCTCACAGCGAAAGGCAGGCGGCATAGTTTTTGGCGCACTGGCTTCACCGCCGGATCAATTTTCACTTTGTGCACATAATTTTGTGCGCAGCGAATGTCTGGAAGTACAGGAATGCAAGGAAGCAGGTGTAGAAGTCGTGGAAAGCACAGGAGCAGGCAAGACGGCAGTGCAGAGAAGCAGACATGGAGGGCGCAGATGCAAAGTTTGTGGATTCAGGAGGCAGGACAGCATCACCTTGAATGTGAATGCTTAATGCTTTCATAATGTCTCTACCCAAAAGAGGAGTGCCCTTTTTTACCACGTAGAATGAAGCCGGAGCAGTCAAATTTCCTCTACTAACTTTGACTTACAGGCAGCCAATCACAGGAATTATTTTCCTTGTATAAGTCACTAGTTGACTTGCAGGTGGAAGCAGTGGCGTGTCTTTAAAGTGCTGAGCGTATATGTAGTGTGGCAAAATAGAAACTGCAGATCCCGTATAAACAACAAGTTCATGTTCATTGGTGCTGGTAAGTGAAGCAGGTGGACTAATGTAGATTTTGCACTTCAGTGTGCCTTGTGCACAGCAGGGATCGCTCAGGTAGAGTACTGTCATTTCAGGTTCCAGAATCTCACTTACGTCTCTTGGCGTAGATGAGCGGCAAACACGAGCAAAATGTCCAACTTAATGACACGACTTACAAGTTGCTTTGGCTGCAGGGCACTGAGAAGAGTTAGCCAGGTGTTTTTCAGAACCACACCTGAAGCAGCTGCGTGAACGTGTAGTAGTGGCAGCAGAGGATTTATGTGGGCGAGCATGCTGTTTCTGTGTCTTTTTGCTGAACCGCGAACGAGGCTGTACGGCTTGCACTGGAACACTGTCATTTGCTGCAATTGTTTTGGCTTGTTGTACTGCTGATTCCACGTGTGATGCAATTGTCAAAGCTTTTTCCAGTGTCAGCTCTGGTTCAAGCAGGAGTCTCTCTCTTATGTTTGAATTAGCCACATGTTCAATCAACTGGTCACGGATCATTTCATTTGTACGATCATCAAATCCGCATTTTGAAGCAAGATCGCGCAGCGCGGCAACATACTGAGCAATAGTCTCATGAGGGGCTTGTTTTCGCATTCTGAAGGCGTGGCGTTCCACGACGACATTTACTTTGGTGTGTAGTGATTTTCTAGGGCAGCGACAGCAGAGTCAAACGAGTCACCTGTTTCCGGTAATGAGTAGAAAGTGTGTTGTCCCTCGGCTCCGAGACAATGGAGTAATGTGGCTCTCCTGCGAGCTTCAAGCCAAGCAGCTCCCGTTGCATTAATCACCAGCATGTAATTTCTGAACATCCGCATCCACATTTCGAACGGTATGGATGGCTCTCCCGGGCAAGGTAAAAACGCTGGCAGGGCAGGCACGTGTGCGGCCATGACGAGTCACGAGCAGTCCGGTGGTTAAGAAAAAGTGTAGAAAAAAAATCCCTTCTCATCGCCAATAATGTGGTGTCGGTATGGAAATTACGAGCACCGATTGAACTCGAATGGAACTCTTTACTGTGTAGTTAGTATCTAACAAACAATGCAGCAGTAGCAGCTTGAAGACAGCATGCATAGCACTCACAACATAGCATAGCAACGTAGCAGACTATATTGCATAGCATTGCAGACTCTTCCTCGCGTCTCTTACCTCAACTGAGGCAACATTGCCACCTAGTGTTACTTTTAGGGAACACAACAGTCCCTTGGTGGCGGGGGAATTGAGAGCACAGCACTCCAGCCGTGTCCGTTCGGGAAAGCGCGCACATCCACCACGTCAGCTCGTGATTCTCTGCAGAAGGAACTCCCGAGTCGCTGTTCTTCTCCTCCTTTATATGGCTGCTGATTGCTCATGCTGCCACACCTGGAAGGAAACGCCTTTCCACAGCTGACCCTATTCAGTTCGTGTCCATCTCTCCCTGTGACAGCACGTGCACCCGCACGCACACACTGCCAACAAAGTTAAAAGTATGCTCTCCGCCCGCCTTCAACTACCATCCTCGACATTAATACCTTTATTTTTCGCATCACGACAGCCAAACCGCTATAGAAAAATCTTGCTGTACGAGGGAGAGGCGTGTGCGCCTTTTTGGGGTTTCAAAAGGTTCCCATTCACCGGTGGATATTGGCCAAAACAAGCCCTACTACTGTGAGACCATTGGACTTACCAGGAAGTGAGTGAACATCGTGTTTTGTATTATGTCAAATACTGGGGTCATTTTAATATGTAGGTGGCTTGCATTTTGTGGCTCACATGTTCCTTGCCCTCTCGGATGACGACAAGCGGCTTGTCGCACATCCCCCCGCCGGAAGAGCACTATACTCGGCTTTTTCCCCTCTTCATGTGCCCAGCGTTCTGTCAAATTTTCCGACGGCTCAGAAATTGCAGCTTTGAGTTAAAAATAGCCGCGACTACAGCGACTACAAAGTAAACACTATAATCTTTGTTTAAATAAAGGACTACTTACGTTTGCTCATGGATGGGCACGTAAAAAGCTCTCCTCGTACACATTAGCTGCACATGTTAGCTGCACAACTGCAGCCGCTCGCCTATGACTCTTTCTGGCTGTTTACGACTTCGCCGTGTAGTAAAGCATTTTTTTGCCATATTCGTGTTGACCACGCTCCTCCGACGTTGGCCGGTTTGTCCGGCGGTCATTGTCCAGCTGTTTCCCCAGCGAGCACTCTTGTCCGTAGTAGCAGGGGAACGAGTTGTAAATTGCTCTCCGCCGGGCGACCGCCGAAGACAATTGACAATCCAGTCGTCAAGTGAAATGATCCGGGCTTGTTATGTGTGATTTTCCGCTTCAAAGACATTTAAACATCACTCGATTCAGGTTATCGTGTCGGCTAGCTGTCACGCCTCTTGGTTTGTTTACATTCTCCGAGGTCGGGGAAGGGAAATGACATAAGCTCAATTTAGGTGCCCAGCTGGGCCGAAAACCAAAAGTAGTTTTTGCCATGTGGCTTTTTTTTTTTGCATTGTGGCAAAATGTGTTTGCCATGTGGCATTTTTTTCCATGTTGCAAACATTTTTTGCCATGAGGCAAAAATTTTTTGCCATGTGGCATTTTTTTTGCCATGTGGCAAAATGAATTTTGCCATGCGGCATTTATTTGGGGTATGTGGCAAAATGCATTTTGGTTTGTGGGGGGGTGAATGGCATTTTTGGAGTATATGCCTGTTTTGCAGGCCATACAAATCCATGCCACTGATGGCTATACACGTCCAAATTGTATTTTCATTTTAAATGGCAGAAAAACGTGTGGCTGTGTTTTTTGACCATACACTTTACATTAGAGCTTATCAACATTCAACTGGCACCCAAGTAAGGCTCTGCCATTGACGGCTATGCACGTCTAAATTGTATTTTTGTTTTAAATGGCATAAAAACATGTGTGGCTGTGTTTTTCTGATGATACACTTTACATTAGAGCTTATCGACATTCAACTGGCACCCAAGTAAGGCTCTGCCACTGATGTCTATACACGTCCAAATTTTATTTTTATTTTAAATAGCAGAATAACATGTGTGGCTGTGATTTTTGACCATAAACTTTACATTAGAGCTTATCGACGTTCAACTGGGACCCAAGTAAGGCTCTGCCATTGACGTCTATGCACGTCCTTGCCATGGATGCAAATGTAATTACTAGAGGTGTGCATCGGTACTGCCCTCATGATTCGATTCGATTACGATTCGGAGGGCCACGATTCGATTCAATTCGATTCGATTCGATTCAGAGGGTCACGATTCGATTCGATTCGATTCGGCAATGCATCGCGATGCCTTAAAGCCTGGGATGCATTAAAATTCTAAAGCAAAGCATATTTTTCGTGAATCATGAGGCAACACAAGCGGTCAGACATTAAACAACTTTTTATTGGCTCTTGTGTCACTCCTGGTTGAAGTCAAATGAAAATACTTTTAGATATATATTTAAAAAAAAAAAAAAAAACTGATCACAGCATTTAATTGGTGCTTTGAATGAGACCAGGGCTTTCTCTTTTTTTTTTACACACAGTAGCAGCCTTTCACACAGTGCAACATCTGAACTCCTGTGCAAAATCAGTAATAACAGTCACTGTATTTTAGTCACAACAACCCATCGATAAAAATATTCAAGTAAATATTAAAGAAAGCGACAAAGAAAATATTGTAGTGCAGCAGCATCTTTATTGCAATATCAATCCAGGGATCAGTTCAGTTGCAAACAAAACATCCAACTAAATTGCAATGTAGAACAAAAGTAAAATGTAGGCCTAGCCCACTATATACTGGACTGTCTCAGGAAATTAGAATACACAATATTCTAATTTTTTGAGACAGTCCTGTGTATATATACAGGACTGTCTCAGGAAATTAGAATACACAATATTCTAATTTCCTGAGACAGTCAGGAAATTAGAATATTGTGTATTCTAATTTCCTGAGACAGTCAGGAAATTAGAATATTGTGTATTCTAATTTCCTGAGACAGTCCTGTATATATACACAGGACTGTCTCAAAAAATTAGAATATTGTGTATTCTAATTTCCTGAGACAGTCCAGTATGTGCAATCAACTTAGAAATGCAATCAGTAACTACCACATAACAATAAAAAATAATGAATTAAAATGAAGTGCAGCAGCATTTTAGCAGCCATAACAATCTCTTTCAACATGAGGAAATATCATTTTTTTGCAATTGAGAGAGCAGAGAGATAGTAGAGGTTAGATGGGGCCTAAAAAATCCAGCCCGACCCGACACGGCCCGCTGGTATTGAAGCCCAACCCGGCTTGGAGTGACGCGAAAAAAAACAAAAACACAGCAGCAGCAATTTATTTTCATTTCTTCGAGATGGCAGAAAAAAACGCATGTTTCTTAATGTTTAAATAGTCTACATATTTTTGTAATCATTATAGAAGCATTTACACAACGAAATAACGCTGGGAAAGTTTAATATTAAAAAAAAAAAAAAAAAAACATGCGATTTTGCAGACACACAGAGGAGAAGATTCAAAAGGATCACATTTGTGTTGCCTTTGTGTGCATAAAAAAGTGTCTTTCGTAACGAATTCTCAGTTGGCAGAAAAAAAACGCAAGTTTTCTTAATGTTTAAATAGTCTACATATTTTTGTGATCATTATAAAATCATTCACACAACGAAATAACGCTGGGAAAGTTTAATATACAAAAAAAAAAAAAAAACGAGTTTGCAGACACACAGGAGAGGATTCAAAAGGATCACATTTGTGTTGCCTTTGTGTGCATAAAAAAGTGTCTTTTGTAACGAATTCTCAGTTGGCAGAAAAAAAACGCAAGTTTTCTTAATGTTTAAATAGTCTACATATTTTTGTGATCATTATAAAATCATTACACAACGAAATAACGCTGGGAAAGTTTAATATATATATATATATTAAAAAAAAGAGTTTGCAGACACACAGAGGAGAGGATTCAAAAGGATCACATTTGTGTTGCCTTTGTGTGCATAAATAAAAGTGTCTTTCGTAACGAATCGCAAGCGCCACAGCGGAGGAGAAGAAGAAAAAGCGGGCGGCGCCACTGCTTCATGTGAGTGCACAAGCAAATGCACAATACAGAGAGCCTGCTCTCGGTTTTATCCCATTTTTTAAAATATAATTTATTAGTCTGGTGCGGGGCGGCCCGACCCGACCGTGAATGTTTAACATTTTGGCCCCGATCCGTTCGGGCACAAGATCTAATCTCTAAGAGATAGGACATAACATAACAATGGCTGAAGCGGAGAAAGAGGGAGCAAGAAAGATTCTTGATGCACCTAAGACATTGAAAGCTGACATCTGGTGACATTTTGGCTTCTATGAGGTTGGTGGGAAACTTGACCAGAGTTATGCAGTGTGTAAAAAATGAAACATGACAATAATAATACAAATGGGGAAACCAAATCCATTGCATCACCGGAATTGCGCAGGGAAGATTTTTGATTTTAAAATGCGCTGAATCGATTCGGCTTGTGTCCCGCATCGAATCGAATCGTCCATGCCCCGCATCGGGATGCATCGCCGCATCGATTATTGTTGACACCACTAGTAATTATTATAATTTTTCCCGCCAGTCAAGTCATTTGGATATGGGGCCATGTTGGACAATCCCTTGGGGGTCTGTAATTATCAAAAGGTTAAGATGCTCTGGTCTAGAGGATCCACACATGTGCACAAAGATACCAAATGACATACACTCCGTTTTTACCAAATTGTCAGTTTTCTTCTGGTGGTATGTGCTGCTTTTACTTGCCTGTCAGCATCTTCAGTTTTGTTTTTCTGTTGCTAACCAGTAAGAGCAATAAACATTCAAGCTGTAACAAAACGTGATTGAGACTGAGGCATTTAATTTTTGTTAGCAAAATGTTTATTTTGTCTTCAATGAAGACGCATGGATATAACATCTGAAAAAGAAAAGCAGCATTTTGGTTATTTGTACTTTCCCGCAACTTTTGCCATAACATGTAAAGCAAGACAGCACGATACCTAATTAACTAGGGCTGTATAATGAAAGGGAAGCAGGCACTTGCTTTAAATAGGGAGGACCTCAACACTGAGGTCTCGTATTATCTGAGAGGCATGGTGTCTTCTCAGAGTGAGACACTGGCTGAGGGTGAGGCTTTCATTGGTCTGCGGTCTATTCTTGATATCATTTTCAGCAGCCTATTTGACATAATAAAAAACACATTATAAGCATTTCTTCAAAGACTTTTAGTAGTGTTTGCGTTTCAAAAGTTGAAACCCTTTTAGTGTAGTTGCTTGGGTTTTCTCACTGTGCAAACAAAAACACCAAAGTTGTCACAGTCTGTCTGCCTCCATTGCGTTGGGACTGTGACCCCCCAGAAGTTTAGTTCTCCCTGCTCCCTGAAAGCGTTGCTTTTAAAAGACATATAGCATTTGTGAAAAAATACTTATAAGTGATTGTAGTTTTCTGTGTGCACCTGTCCAGTTAAACTGAAATTTGTTTGATCTAATATTACTCACCTTACTTAGCCAAGTCTTTTTTTCCCGATTGTTGTATATATCATTTTTGAGTCATAAATTCGGATCTGCTTTTTTTGGAAGTCTAATACCTAAAGTGGAAGACAAATATTTCCAAAGTACATAAACTTCTATGTGCATTGTTTAAAGCAGAATATACATGTGGTCATTAAGCAACATAACAATACATGCAGTACAGTTGAAATGTTATATTGTAGTTCATCTTATTGATACCCCATATTTGTATTTTACTGGTATTAGTCTCAGAATCATACCTTTAGTACACTGGTACTTAAAATCAATTTCTTTACCCAAATACTTTGTGTCAAACCTAATGAAATTCAAATGAAGGGAAAAAGTCAAATTGACCACGTACTTGAATGAAAATAATAATTCTTTGAGTCTCTGTTTCAGTTTGCTCTCGATAAATCTAGTATTAATCCAAGTATAAATATAGCATTGTCATATGACCATCAATCTATCACATGTCTAAACCCTCCTGCTGAGGAACTTCAGAAAGCTTAAATTCTGGCTTACCCAGAGGATAAAGTGGTTTCCTGTCTCTGGAGTGCTGTGACCCACAAGTCTTGGAACAAAGTATCTATCTGCAGTCTAATGTGGTGAGAGAAGTCATTGTTACTTTCAGTGTCCATGTTTATTTTATTAAGTTTTCATTTTTTTAAACATGGAAAAACATTCCTTCAAGGCCTGCAAAATGCCATCTGAGATGAAGCCATCCCGTTCCCATATGCGGCACCAAATAATGAACTCAAAGTGACCAAGAGTGGCAGTCTGTTCAGTGTTGGAAATACATACATACATACATACATACATACATACATACTTGTATTGATTTCATTTTGTCATTTTGTACAGTAGATTAATCGTTTTTTTCTTTTATCCCTGCCAATAGTTATAGATGGTTTATTACCTGACATGTTTCAGCCAACACTTCCACCTTAATCAGAGAGTCACTTGTGTTGGTGTGATGCGTCTTTATCAGCTGATCAGGGAGGCCATTGAGATCCGCAAGCGGGGCCCGAGGACCATCAACAGGGACGAGGGGGCGTACATGCGCTCTACTACCTGCTCTACTACCTGGACCAGCATCCTGAAAGAGTGAATGGTTAGCAGAGGGTGTGACTCGCAAATCAATCTGATAGGTGAGTCACGGCATCATCCATCAGCTGATAAAGACGTGTCACACCAACACCAGTGACTCTCTGATGAAGGCGGAGGTGTTCGCCGAAACATGTCAGGTAACTAAACCACCAATAACTATTGGCTGGGATGAAAGAAAAAACAACCAATATATACATACATTAACATACACATGAAGGCATACACACGTACATTAAAAAACTCTTAATTGCTGTAGCCCCCACAAAACTGTTTTGAATTGTTGCGTGATATTAAAAATGTTGGATTTCACTTCACTTAATAAAGGCTCCTCATTTTACCTCTTTACATTCCTTGCCAATCTGTGCCACTCTGAAGTTCACCGCCTGAGAAAGAGAATTAAAGCTTTGATAACTACAAAGACATTCCTCGCATCTAGTTGTACACTTATAAATATGTATGAGAACTTACACATACTATAAATTAAAAATATATATATATATATTTAGAATGAACTGACACTTCACCTCGGCAGCCATGGCACCACGCATGAGGTCTCCTCCAATATGAACAGAGGGCATAGACTCTTTATGTCTTTAATGGTTAAGAGGAACTTTTCCCCGATCCTTGCTACAACATTGTTTTCATCTTGAGATCCAGTTATGAGCATTTTTAAAGCTCTCTGAAAAGAAGAGATTTATTTAAAGACCTGATATATGCAACGTGATGACTTTGATGTTCATGTGTTTAGCTGAGAGGTGATGTAGGGTCTAAGTATAAAAAAACACTAACCATATCCTCCTCACTTATGGCGTAATCACTGACTTTAAATGTTGACAGATCCCTCTGGTCTGCAGAGATGGCACTTGATTTTTCTGTCGACTTCTTGGGCAAATAGTCTGATGTCTATCTGAAAATGATCATTAAGTACATGTACTGATGTCACATTAACAACTTCAACTGGACTACTGGTGCTCAGAATCTTAGGGTCATATTCAGTTTTGGCAGGTTAGGCTGTTTAAACAATGTGCAGAAATCGTGACAAGGCAAAAATAACTTTCACAAAAGTGCAATATTCTCAATCAAAAACATACATGGGTAGCCTACAGCACCAACTAGGTTCCTAGACATTTAGAAAAGCATTCAGTGTAGCAAACCAAAAGATAACTGCAATCAATATTTGGAATTTGTTCTTGAAATATGTACTGTCTCAAAATAAAATACAAACCAACCTGCAGTTTTGAGGATTAGCGTGCCCATTTGACCAATCTCAAGGGTGGTGGATGAGTGTTGAGTAATATGGGTGATGAACTTGTTATTGATATTGACAATGTGTAGTTCGATGACGATTCTGACAATCTGTTTGAAATGAATTTCATTCATTTGAGTGAGGGAGTACCGGATAGCACTCAGTTCTTGATGTAGTTGTTCTGCTACAGACGAGTTGACAACAGAGCATAAATCAGGGCAGATTTTCAAACTTGAGAATTTCTCTTCTGTTTTTTTTGTTGTTGTTGATGAAATCTGTCGTATAAAGCATATCTCTCTGTGATTTTTATAACAGGATGGGGTAGTGTCCAGGGATCGTTGGTGTCTAAAGGTTGTTGCAAGGGTGAATGTGTTTGGAGGTTTGTCACCCATTTCATCTTTAGCTCAAGTTTTTTTATTGGCGGCAAGGGTTATGATCTCCTCTGATGGCTGGCACAATCTCCACTCATTGGGCCAAAAGAACAGCTGATTAGTTCGGTTGTTCAATGAAACGTGGGGAATGTTTTAAAACTCAACAGTCCATCAACATGGTCCCTTGCAGACTCAGTCCAAAACAGAAAGTTTAAGTACTAAACCACTCCATGATGGCAGGAAAAGTGCAATACACCACCTGTGATTGAGAGAACACAACATTAGCTAATATATCACAGCCTCAAAGTGTTGTTGCCACAGACTCTAGAGCAGGGGTGGGCAAACCGATCCTCGAGGGCCACAGTGGGTCCTGGTCTTTGTTCCAACTGATTCAGCACACACAGTATAACCAATGAGGTTTCAGTGGAAACAAGGAGCACCTGACTGCAATCAACTGATTGCACTTGTAAGAAACCAGATTGGTGAAAGGCTGTCCTCATGATGGGTATGAACAAAAACCCGCATCCACTGCGGCCCTTTGTGGATTTAATTGCCCACCCCTGCTCTAGAGGGTCTGCATTCTTACCTCTTGCTTTCTGCAACTTCAAAAAGAGCTTCTGGTAAACTTCTTTAAAGTTTAAGAGCTCTTCTAATCTGAATTTTAGGTCAGTGATGGATCCCTCGCCACTGACTCCAAGTGCAAGACAGGCCTCCTGCAGGTTTTTCATTAGAATTAAGTACTTTTGTTACTTTTTGGATTATTGTCTCTAGACAGCACATCAGTCAGAAATGCAGCTAAACATTTCAGGACACATACCTTCTTGGAATCAATCAAAGACAGAATTATGTCCTCACCAACCTCTTTAAAGTTGACTTTGGATTCCAATTTTCACTTTTTCATTCCTTTCATTGCCTCTGTTTTTGGAAGTATGTCACCTTTTCTCATGTTCTCACCCATCCATGGTGCAAGTGTGGAATAGGATGTCTTGGACAGGAAATGGGTTTTTTTGTAGATGCGCCTGAATACATTTGACAAAATATCAAATGTCATGTACAATAAGCCTTATCAAGAACATGCAGTAAACCACAAAAACATTTCCAAAAGGTGTCATTTTTCCTAATGACAAAGCTAAGAATAGGCACTTTGTACTGAGATATTGCAAGAATATTTCCATACATAATTTACAGAAGCAATAAAACAGATTTTTGTGTATATATAACACAATATCAGAGTAAATTTGATATGAAGACAAAGTTTATGTCAAATAAATTTTCAGACTGCATTTCTTAACATCTCAATCAATACACCCACCAGATGTAAAACCTTCGGCGATCTGCTCTTTGTCCAGCTGTGCCCAATTTTGTATGATGTTGATGTTCAGGTCTTTGTCAGTTAAGTTTTCCAAATCAGGCCTTACGAATGTACCAACTGTAAGATATGATTACATTGAGAAAACTGCAATAAGTAAAACAAATATTTTCATTGACCTATGCCTTTGCTAATGGTAATGTCTATAAACATCCTTGTATACTCTGCCTTCATTTTTACAGAGTACGCACAGTATGTATTGGAGGAATACCTGGTATGTCAAAGGCTACTTTCCAGTCCAATCACTATAGGTGGACAGTCACCACACCGATTGCAACTGTACAGAAATTTAAAATCTATCGGAGAGAAAATGGTGAAAAACCCTTCTGACAGTCTGGTGATGAAACTGTTTGTCATTGAAGAATGTTAAGGTAGACAACATGCGCCCTGGAGCAGTTTTGTTCTGAAGAAAAAAAATAAAGAGAAACTGGATTAAGTTGAGCTCTAAGTTTTCGTTACAAGAGAGAACACTTAGAGCCAGGAACACTCTGTCAATGAAATTGTGAAATCCAGACTTGTAATCCTGGAACCGTACAGAATTTAAGCAGACAGGGCACTGTTTCACTGCAACTGAGATACCTAGAGATAAGGACAAGTCAATAACATGGTACTGGGTAAGATTGACAATGCAATGAGGCACATTTGTGAGGTGGTAAGACAAAAAAAAAAAAAAAAGATTTAAACCTCTCTGTTATAACCCAACTTGCCTTTTTTAATGTAGGTGTAACCATACACTGTTGCATGATGTGTTATGGTATCGAACTCCAAAGGCTCTGGAGGTGTGGGACCTTGGCAATAGGGGCAAACTGTCTCCTCAGGGATAAAGGACTTTGGAGGTTCCTTCTCTCTGCTCCTCAGATCCACTGGAAGGTCATGTGGTGGAGGTATTTTTTTCTGAGTGTACAAATACTCAGCCATTAGATGAACTTTTTTCTCATTTTCAGCATATGAGCAAAGCTCTGTTCCAGTCATGGTTACTTCTGACTCTAAGTCATCAATTTTGTCTGCCAACATGTCTGCCGGAGAAAGAAGATTTGGTGATTCCTGGTGAATCCACCATGTTGCCAACATGCGGTGAAGGCAACGGTAGGAGCGAGCAGTTCCTCTGCATGGACAGTTTCGCCTTCCAGACACAGAGTCAGAACTGACTCTAGTACGACCCAGTTTGCACCAGTTGTCTATTCTACTGGTGTAGATGGAAAAAAGTACCATCTCTTAGAGTACCCAAGGTCCCCATCGAAAACGGGGTACACAGCATCTACTTCTTGCTCGGATGCTTTTACATGCAATTCCTCGCACTTATCTGCCCAAACAGTAGAAATCAGACCTTTGTTCTTCATTTCTGTCAAAGAACTCAGTGTCAGGTTGGCCCGCGGTTTGTATGGCTGTGCATTGTTCGACCTTTCCAGATGTGCACACTCCTTATCAGGGTTACCTGAAGCGCTGGTAATTTTCATTAGCTGTTGGCAGCTTTCCACTTCACACTCAATAACTCCAGTAATTGTTGACTTCCTCACATGAATGGGAAATATAGGGACATAGTCATATTTTGGGGTTATATATATTCCATTCTTTTGGTCAATGCAAAACATGGGTGTTGTCTGTAAATAATGGACTTCTCTTGTGTGCTTTCTCAAGCTACCAGCTGTGTTGAAGGCTGAGTCACAGTATTTGCATTTGAAGGTGGTTTCAGATGGTTTCCTTACTTCATACCTCTCTTTGATAGGGTCTGAGATTTGTTGGTCTGGGGGAAGGGAAATATGATTAAGAAAATGTACTAGCCCATTACAAGACAAATATCAGATGGTTAAAGTGATAAGCTGCTGCACATGCAAGTTTTATAGAAAACTAAAACAACCCTGTAAATTAAAATAATGTTAAAAAATAAATAAATAAAAATAATGTAGGATTGTGGAACAGAATGATCTACCTTTCTTTTTATACCCAGCAATCCCTGTACACATGGGGGGGGGGGGGGGGGGGGGGGGGGGGGGGTGGGAATACAATTTTAGAGGGAAAATGTTAAAAAAAAAAAAAAAAAAAAAAAAAAAAAAGAACAGTTTTACTATCATGAAAGGCAAAGTAACAATCCATAATAGGATATTAGTATCTCACCATGTACTTTTTCGAGATGGTGTATAAAAATTGTGTCCCTTGATAATGTTTGGAAGTTGCAGGAGGGGCAGTGGTAATGTGCTCTTTTGGAATCGGCAGATTTATCCCTACAGAAGCAAGCTTCCACAAACTTCTCTGTGGAACAAAAACACAAACGGTCTCACTTCTTTACTTATCTTAAAAACTATTGCCATCACATTGCATTACAGACAAGTAGCAAAGATTAGCACTCCAAGCACTGCACTTAACAAGCTCATATGCACCACATCTAGCCCTCAACTGGAAAATAGCCCTAGCCCAAATAACTGCTCTTAAATGTTTTTTTGGAGATGGTCTTCATTTCACAGCTGTTTTTTTTTTTTTTTTTCAAAATATACACATGTCAGCGGTGCATGAAAAGAAGCTTTTGGTGTCTTCAAAAAATTGGTGTGAACCTGCAAAAGCCAATTTGAAGGTCTTAATAAACAAAATTACAAGTCAATGTGCAAAACATAAAAACAATATGTTGTTAATTACTGTACACCCTGTCCCTGGTAGGTCAGTTTATTTAGAGGAAGGAACATTTTCTATTCAGCGTTGTATTTAACAGAGCGGTTGGCCATCACCTTAATAAACCTGACATTATCAAGTCTGCATTACTTCGGAATCCAATAAATACAGAACCCTTTGAATTACGCTTATCTTAACTTTTAAAACGTAATCTACTCATCGCCCAACTTATTAAAAAAAAATCATTGTCATTGTCAAAATCATCATCATCTTATCTTTTCATACCTCACCTAAAAACGTCACACTATACGGGCGTTTCATCATGTGTTATTAAATTAAGGTCGCGATCTTAACACAACGGGATTTTGACTAAACTAAGATTTTCAAACAACTTACCACTCATGTTGTCAGATTTTTTGAGTTGGGTTATACAACAAATTTCACTTTGTGCTCGTTTATACAGCGGTGCAGTGACCGAACTGTCACACCGTGGTGAGGTTTGTCGTATCATGGTTATTTCCTGCTTTATTTTGAAAGTCTTTCCCTCCTTGTTTCAGAGCACTTGCCCTTCCTCATGTGCTTACTAATCAACAATTGGTTCCACCTGTTCCCCATTACCTTCTGTATGTATATATATTCAGTCTCCCCTTTGTTTTGTGCCAGAGTGTCTTCGTCCGCTGACGTGTCACCCCAGCATGCTATTGTCCACAGCCAAAGCCACCCCGTGAACCTAGTCCTGAAGAATTTAGTAAGGCTTTTGAGTTTGTTTGCTGCTTTGTTTTTGATAGTATTTTTTGCCTTCCTTGTGAAGTGAATTTTTGTTGAGGAAACTGCCTTTTGATAGCGAATATTTTGAGTTAATTTGTTACTTTGCGTTTATGATAAGATTTTTGCCTCCCACCGTGGAGTGACCTTTTGTTGTGTCATATTGTAAAATAAATACATTTTTGTTAAACAAGTAAACTCTGCATTTGAGTCCTGCCTCGAGTCCAGTTCTGACACGAACAACACAAAACGCAAACTGCTGTAAACTACAGCTTCACATTCATCTCACCCGAGGGAGGACGCCCCTCGCCCGCAAGGAGCCGCAATTTTGTGTAAAAATGATGTAGGATTGATGTCATCCTCCTCAGCTATAGTTGCCACATACATTGCTTTTTATTTCTAGCAGCGAAATTGGAGTGGCAGCCTCAAAGTTGTTTGGACTGAAGGAAAACTAGAATTGATACATTGCGTAAGAGTATTTCAGTATGAGTGTAAAAGAAAACAGACGTACAAAGTATTTAATTTTTAAACATACAACACAATCGTATAAAAACATAAGCAGCAATAAAATTAAGACTTTCCTGTAACTGTTGACGTGACTCCTGAAATAACCTGGTGGTCAAACCGCGAGCGTAGTGACCGCATACGAAAGATTCATCAGTGCAGAAAGACAGCTGACACCGAATCTTGGACTTGCATAGCCGTTAATGGCAGAGGCTTACATGGGTGCCAGTTGAATGTCAATAAGCTCTGATGCAAAGTGTATGGTCAAAAATCACGGCCACACGTTTTTCTGCCATTTAAAATGAAAATACAATTTGGACGTGCATAGCCGTCAATGGCAGAGCCTTACTTGGGTGCCAGTTCAATGTCGATAAGTTCTAATGTAAAGTGTATGGTCAAAAAAACAGCCACACATGTTTTTCTGCCATTTAAAATGAAAATACATAGCATTAACTTTCATTGTTACGCTGATGACACACAACTGTATTTATCAATTAAACCTGAGCACGTCAGGCAAGTAGAAAAACTAAGCGCCTGCGTCCGAGATATAAATACCTGGATGAGCACTAACTATCTTCTACTTAACCCTGAAAAGACAGAAGTCCTTATAATAGGCCCGAAAAGTGTGAGAGACTCTTTAGCTGCCCAGATAGTCACTGTGGACAATGTAAGTGTAGCCTCCAGCGCCACAGTTAAAAACCTAGGAGTTTTATTTGACCCTGACTTTAAAGCACACATTAAACAAACCTGTAGAACGGCTTTCTTTCACCTGCGCAACATCGCCAAAATTAGAAATATTTTATCTAAAAGTGATGCAGAAAACATTAATTCACGCGTTCGTTACATCGAGATTGGATTACTGTAACTCCCTACTTGCAGCTTGTCCTAAAACCTCTCTAAAAGGTCTTCAGCTAGTCCAAAACGCAGCAGCAAGACTTTTAACAGGAACCAATAGAAGAGAGCACATCACCCCTGTGCTCCAGGCACTTCACTGGCTTCCAGTCGAGTTTAGAATTAAATTTAAAATACTCCTTACATTTAAGACCATTAATGGGTTGGGGCCATCTTATCTCACCGATGCTCTGGTTCCATACCGCCCCAACAGAACACTCCGATCTCAGAATGCAGGTCTACTGGTAGTTCCCAGGGTTTATAAAAGTACTGTCGGAGCTAGAGCCTTTAGCCACCAAGCCCGTTTTATGGAATCAGCTTCCAGCTAGTATTAAAGAAGCCGAGACAGTCTGCACATTTAAGATTAAATTAAAAACGTTCCTTTTCGACAAAGCTTATGGTTAGGCTAGTTGAAGTCGGAGTAGACTCACAGTTTAGTCTAAGCTGCACTAGAAGCTATAATGCTGGGGGCAGTACAGCCGCCGAGTTCTATCTCCTTTTCTTACTCTACCTACCACTTGTTTTACTTTATTTCTATTTTCCAATGATAATATCTAGTTGTCTAGTCTCTTCATCACTAGTCACCCGGTGTCCCCTTTCCCCCCTCCCCTCTGGGGAGGGGCTATTTTTCAGCTGCAGCCTCCTGACTGTCCGGACCCCTGGCTGGATAGACGTCCTCGCTGCCACCCCCGTCTCATCTGACTAGAGGGACCTCTTCTTGCTCCTTTACTCCACTGTATTTTTACGGACTATAACTTCGCTTGCTAATTCCCATTAGCAGTTCTGGGGTTCCTGTCTATCCGTCCTGGGAGTGGATCTCTCCTGACTGTGGTACTCCCCAAGGATTCTCATTTTTCTCCCAATTGACTCTGGAGTTTTTGGAGTTTTTCCTTGCCGGCATGGAGGGTCTTAAGGATAGGGGATACCCAGGACTTGAACTGTATCTATTCATCTTTGTTGCTTCATTTCTAATTGTGTATCATATTGCCTCTGTAAAGCCCTTTGAGACTTCTGTTGTGATTGAGGGCTATACAAATAAAATTGAATTGAATTGAAAAATACAATTTGGATGTGCATTGCCTTCAATGGCATGGACTTGTATGGCCTGCAAAACAGCCATATACCCCAAAAAATGCCATATACCTCCCCAAAAACCAAAATGCATTTTGCCACATACCCCAAATAAATGCCACATGACAAAATCCATTTTGCCACATGGCAAAAAAAAATTTACATGGCAAAAAAAATTGCCACATGGCAAAAAATTTTTGCCACATGGCAAATACCACTTTTGGGTCTCGCTGTCTCTCCCGAAAGATATTTTATGGAGAGACAGCGAGAGGTGCGACAGCAAAGGTGAAGTTGACTGTTTTGACCATTATGGACAGGGGTGCACATAAGTGGTCCGCATGCGCGCATGCGTACTGGACGTAGACAAACGCGCTGGCCCTCAACGGGTTCCATACGCTTTTGCGTACCGATGGCTGACCACTGTATTTGCGGCGGACACGAGAAAATAACTTCTCAAAATGTCGAAGAGGCAGGCCACACTGAGTAATTACTTCCGTGTTCCCCCACCCCTGTCAAAAGACAGACAGACGACAGAGACGTCACCGGAGCTACCGAAAAAAGGACTTTTGCTGAAAAGTGGCTGCAGGAGGTACCGTGGCTAGAAGTAAATGATGCTCGCACGGAAATGCGGTACAAAATGTGCCGTGAGAATCCCAATGTCGCCGATAAGAGCAGCGCATTTTATGTAGGGTCAAAGAATTTCAGCCAAACTTTGAAAAGCACGAAAAAACAGAGAGCATGTGGCAATTAAGCAAACTATCAATGTCAGACAGCACCGTACTCGCCCTATGGACAAGTGGCGGAATAAAGGTAATGAAAACAGCGCCATGCACTGACAAACATGTTTTTGCTCGCATTTTACAAAGCTAAACATGCACGTTCAGTGAGGTCTTATGAGGAGGACATCCCACTTTTAAAAAGGCTTGGAGTTAATGTGGGAGCCGCATAATGCCCTTTATTTTGAATTGGTGCGTTTATGTTTATTTCTTTACATTTCACTTCAAAGTCATGGCAATTTTGTTGTGCCAGTTGGTGTTAATCAGGCATTAATTGTTAATATAATTAATTAAAGTTAATTGGCTCTAAGTAAAGCTTGTCATAAATTTATCGCATTAGGTGGGTCGGCATTCAAGCTCAATGTGGACCAAGTCACATCTCCAGGTCCTCCTCTGAGAACCTGGGCAAAAAAATTATGTGCACCCCTGATTATGGAGTAATTTTCCCATGTCGTCTTGAATAAATGCATTTTTATCATGTCGTATTCTATTTAGCACAAGACTTTTATTTGTCATGACCATGACATAATGCGTAAATGTGTCGCCACCGACACATTCATCATTACAGGGTTAAGGACTACTGTAATTTCTGCACTGTAAGGCGCACGTAAAAACCTTAAATTTTCTCAAAAGCAGACAGAGCGCCTTATTATGCGATGCGCCTTATATATGGATCAACATTGGTTAATCATAGCATGACATTCCCTTTAGAGCAGCACCATCTAGTGGATGTATAACGCAGCCACAACAACTCCTTGTCAGGGAATCCGGGCGGACATGCGGTGTCGACCTAATTGCAGGGAAAGGGAGGCGAGGCATACAGGCAGTGCACAAGTCACTTCATTAAACCAACAAAAACAAAAAACAGCAAGGGGAGACAAAACTCAGGGTACTAACAAAAGAATGGGTATAAAAAACTTACTTCGGGGAACACGAAAGCTGGGACGCAGAAACGGACAAGAAATGACGCTGATGTAAACTTCGACAATGTCGTGACAAAGACCCAACAAAAACGGGGAGCTTAAATACAACAGAAAAGGTGTATCGAGACAATGAGGAACAGGAGAGTGGAAGTAGGTTGGAGGATACACAAGGAGCAGGCACAAGAGGTGAAATCAATGGGCAATGACGGGGACAAGTCACACTGGGAGGAAACAACACAAACCTACTACTACTGCGCCTTATAATGCGGTGCACTCTATATTTGAAAACAGTTTAAAGATAGCCCATTTACTGAAGGTGCGCCTGATACTCCGATGCGCCTTATAGTGCGGAAAATACGGTTTCTTGCTTTGTTTTTATTTCAGTGTATCTATCATGTATATACAGTACCATCACTGCACCTGTTATGTTTTCTATGATACTGGCGAGATTTTAGTTGAACTGATAAATTTCTAACACATATACGTTTTATTTTACACATATTTACTAAGGATATTTTACGTGCAATTCCTGTCATATATTGTTCTTTTACGTTCCCAAAATATACAAGTTTCATATTGTACAAATTTACTAAGGATCGTATCTGTGGTTTGTGTGTCACATGCTTTACATACAAGTTCCAGATGAAACATGAATGAACTTCATGAATTTGATATCGTTTCCATATAGGTTTAGTTCCAAAATTATACAAGTTTCATATTGTACAAATTTACTAACGATCATATGTGGTCATTGTAAATGATGGCAAGGAGGCGCTTATCATGCACACGTTATTCCTTTAATAGCGGTCGAGCATCAACAACATAACAACACTGTTGTCGCGAGATTAGCTGCGATACGTGCAATTTAGAATTACCGTAAAGCTGTCGGCAAGTGCGCAAAACAAATTGGACATCATAACATGACATCTCCCCCTTCTTTGTGTTATATTCTATAACATAATTAAACAAAATTGAATCCGACAGCATGCCTTGGTCCTTACTAAAATAATAAAACTAATTCAACCAATAAGCAAGACATATACCTGCACATGAATTAACATCAACATTAAACTCTTTTTTTTTTTCACAACTTTGTTTTCAACTTTCCCGAAGGATATGTTTCTCAGCCGTTAAAGGTCAAGCCTGTTAACTGGTTTGCAAACCCGCCCAGAACGGGTCACTGTCTGAGTAGGCAAAGAACCCGAGGATGTAGTCTCGCTGTCAACTACAGGCACCGTGTCCATCACGACAGGCTTGTCGAAGTGGGAGTCGGTCCCCTCGGTTCCTCTGGTCGCTGCTGGGACGACTTGTGGAATCGGCCCCAGTCGGAGATGACGACGGTTCCGCCTCAGCTCTGCTCCTTGTGGCGTACGGATGATGAAGGATCTTGGTGTAGAACTCTCGCTTGAGACGACTGCTGGCATACACCACGACTTCTCATGATCCAACTTGGAGAGCACATGATCACCAGGTCGAAGAGCAGGCAGGAGTCGGGCACCGTGGCGACGATTGAAGTACAGCGCTTGTTTCGTTTTCTCTTTCTTGTCCATTTCCTCCACAGCTGTTCTATTTGGCCACTTGGGTTTGAGGTTTTCTTCTAATGTAGGAAGTGTAGTTCGGATTTTCCTCCCCATCAGCAGTTCTGTTGGACTGTAGCCTGTAGTAGAACATGGAGTAGCCCTATAAGACATCAGTGCCATAACAGGGTCATCCTGCTTGAGAATTTTCTTGGCTGTTTGCACAGCTCGCTCTGCGTGTCCATTGCCTTGCGGGTGATGAGGACTGGACGTATAATGGTTGAAGTCGAGTTGCTTGGCAAATTCTTGGAATTCTGCACTCGAAAATTGTGGACCATTGTCACTTACGACCTCATTTGGAATTCCAAATCTAGCAAAGACAGCCTTAAGGTTTTTGATCACTTGTGTACTCGTAGTAGACGGCAGATGTAATATCTCCAGGAATCTTGAGTAGTAGTCTGAGATCACAAGGTAGTTTTGCTGTTTGAATTCACAAAGGTCCATGCCAATCCTCTTCCAAGGTCGCTCTGGAAGCTTTGTTGAAATGAGTGGCTCTTTTTGTTGAGTTTTCTTCATTTCACAGCAAGTTTGGCATGATGCCACGAGCTTACTTATTTCGGAAGAGAGCCCTGGCCACCACACTGAGGAACTCGCTCTTTGTCGGCATTTAACAAGGCCCTGATGCCCCTCGTGGATTTTCTGAAGTACATCACCTTGCATTGATTTGGGTATGACAATCCGGCAACCCCTCAGAATGAGACCATCATGCACCGACAGTTCAGCTTTCACTTGGACGAATTGTCTAGCATCCAGCGGCACCTTGCTTATGTGTTCAGGCCAGCCTCGTTCTACGAGCGTTTTAACACATACCAGTTCGGGGTCGGCGGCAGTTGCTACCCTGATTTCATCCAACTTGTTTGTTGAAGCTGGAATCCCTTCCACTACACTAGCCACGTAGCAGGCCACCTCGCTGTGTGTGTCTTTTACAGTGTTCTGGCTAGGCAGTGGACTACGTGACAGCGTGTCAGCAACGATCAGGGTTTTTCCCGGAGCATATTCAGCCACTGGGTTGAATCTCATGAGCCTCATGAGAAGTCGCTGGCAACGTAATGGCACGTTGTCTAAGCTGCGGCTGTTGATGAGAGGTACCAGTGGCTTGTGGTCGGTTATCAGTTTGAACTGGTCTAGGCCATTGAGATAGCGATCAAACTTCTCGCATGCCCACACTCCGGCCAGAGCTTCTTTCTCAATTTGAGCATAGCGAGATTCTGCATCGCTGAGCCGTCGAGAGCAGTATGCCACTGGTTTCCAGTGTTCCCCATGGAGCTGAAGTAACACACCTCCAAGTCCATAATTGCTTGCATCAGCTGACACGGACATTGGCTTGTTTATGTCATAATACGCCAAAACTGGTGCCGTTGTTAGCAGTTTTTTAATGCTATCAAACGATGTTTGTTGAGCATGGCCCCATGTCCATACTGTATTGCTCTTTAGCAGTTCATGCATTGGCTGTCCCACAGTTGAGAGATTTGGAATGTACCTACCGAGGTAGTTCACCATTCCCAGTATCCGCTTCAGCTCTCTCAAATCGGCTGGTGGCGACAGCTGCTGTATAGCCTCCACCTTTTCTGGGTCTGGTCGGATACCGGCCCCGTCAATGAGGTGTCCTAAGAATCGCAGTTGACGTTGCTTGATGGAGCACTTTTCTTTATTAAGCTTCAAGCCGGCCATTTTTATGCACTGCATTACTTTCTCAAGGCGGCTATCATGCTCCTCCTCTGTGGTACCAAACACTAGGATGTCGTCCATGAAGACCTCGACTCCTTCAAGTCCATAGAGGGTCTCCATCATCTTCCTCTGGAAGATCTCAGGAGCACTTGTAATCCCGAATGGCAGCCGCTTAAAGTTGAAGCGTCCAAACGGCGTGATGAAAGTAGTGAGTTTGCAGCAGTCAGGATGGAGCGGAATCTGGAAAAACCCGCTGGCGGCATCTAATGAAGAGAAGACTGTAGCTCCGCTTAATTTTGTGATGATGTCTTCAGCTGTAGGCAGGATATACCGTTCCCTTTTGACGGCCTCATTCAGCTTTTTAAGGTCAACACAGATGCGTGCTTTCCCTGTACTTTTCTTCAGGACTGGCACCATTGGGGCGCACCAGTCAGTGGGCTGCGTGACCCTCTCGATAACGCCATTTTGTTCCATCCTCTGCAACTATTCCTTCACTCTTTGCAGCATTGGGAGAGGAACACGGCGTGCCGTGTGAACAGCATATGGCTGAGCATTTTCTCTGAGTGTAATTCTCACTGGTTCCGTCATCAAGGTTCCATGCTCACCATAAGCTTGTAGGTGTCGACTGTTTGAAACAACCTCATCCACTCTCCTCACCAAGTTCATTTTGACTGAAAGTGGCCTGGTGAGAAGGTTGTTCACCGTAGCTCCTCGGACCTCATAAACAGCGATTGGGTAAGTTTTCCCTTTGTAGGTCACTGTGCTTTGAATTTGTCCTAGGCACTTCAATTCACCACCAGGACTATCAAGTCGTACATTGACAGGTTGCAGCACCATTTTTGGAATTAGTAAGTGATGTCTCTTCGCGAATAACATTCACGTCAGCCCCAGTGTCAATTTTGAACTCAACTGGAGTAGAACCCAGCAGCAACTTAATTGCCCATTGCTTTGAAGAGCCATCCGTTTTGGTCACAGCTCCCAGGAAATATGGCTGTTCAGCTTGCTCTGTGACTTCACTCACTTCCTTTTTATTTCTGCACACCCTGCTCCAATGTCCCATTTTGTTACATGAATTGCAAATGGATTTTTTAGCAGGGCAAGTTTCATTCTTGTTATGCTTTGCTTTTCCACATTTGCCACAATTGTCTTTATAGCCCTCGTTATGCTTGCCTTGACGTTTGGTGTTTTTGTTGTACTTGCGAGTGACTTCACGCACCATTCCCGCCGTTTCCCCCTGCATGCTGATTTGCGAAGCCACCTCTTCACACTGCCTCACCGTCTCAATGGTAAGCGCCAGCGTCAGGTCGTTCGTCAGCTGCAATTTACGTGAAACATCCTTGTCCAATACCCCTACCACAGACCTGTCGCGGATATTCTCCTCGCGGGACGCGCCGAATTCGCAATGCTCAGATAGCTCGTACAGAGCTCTGATGAAAGTCTCCGCCTTTTCCCCCGGCCGCTGTGCGCGCTGATGAAAGCACGCGCGTTCGTGGATTACGTTCCTACGTGGCACGAAATACTCATCAAACTTGTTGAGCACACGGTAGAGGTCATTTCTATGGCCTTCCTCAGCGAAGGTGAACGATCTGTATATATTCTCGGACTCGTTGCCCATGGCGTAAATCAGGCTGCTCACTTGCACCGCGCCATCTTCCCTGTCGAGTTTCGTAGCGGTGCGGAATCTCACAAAGCGTTGCTTCCAGTCCGGCCACTCACTCGGCTTGTCAAAAGAGAAGTTCGTTGGGGGGTTAAATTTCGCCATAATATTCAGCTTTAACTTCTGACACCATGTAAATGATGGCAAGGAGGCGCTTATCATGCACACGTTATTCCTTTAATAGCAGTCGAGCATCAACAACATAACAACACTGTTGTCGCGAGATTAGCTGCGATACGTTCAACTTAGAATTACCGTAAAGCTGTCGGCAAGTGCGCAAAACAAATTGGACATCATAACATGACAGTCATATACTTTACATACAAGTTCCATATAAAAAAATATATGAACTTTATACTTTTTATATATATTTTTTTCCACATGGGTTCTGCCTTGGAAACTATATCACTCAAAAAAATGAACCAGGCAGGTTGTAAAGTTTACTAAAAGAAAGCGTGCATTTTCAGCAAGAAACCATCATGTTTCCAAGTTGAGCATGATTGAATCATGCAGTCTCTACATCAACATGAACAGTGAATGAGGAGCTTGATTAGATATTGTTGATGCAACATATTTTTAATGTGTCTTTCCAACTAATTGCAAAAGTCTCGTGATTTCTCGTGAGATTTAAAAGTAGGGGACACCTCATTGGTACCGTCACCATTGAATTATTATTTTGTATGTGAAAAGAGATTTTTTTATTAGATGGGACTTTGAAAGGCAAAGGCCCAGCTATTAAAATTCCTCAACTTAATTTTTATTTCTTTCTTTCATAATATTATTGTCCACGTTTTTTGGGCACGCAGCACAGCTTAAACCATTTGACCGACTGGCACCGTTCAAATGTCGAAATCACCGGAATTCCATTCATTCACTGTAAAAAAATTTTTTTGCTTTTAGTTCCTTCAACTTATTTTTGTGCGTCAGGTCAACTAAATTTTACCAACCAGTTGAGACAACTACAAATGTTGAGTTTTGATGATTCAACTAATGAAATAGTACAGTCAACTTTGAAATGTGTCAGTGGCCAACTTGTGCGAGAGTGTGACGGATTTTGCACATGCTCAGAACACTACCCCTGCACAGCCCCTTGGTCAACCCGTGCCTGCAGGAACACATGCACTTGATTTTATTCATTTTCCTCGCTTTGTTGGACCTCCATGTGCCAGACTTCAAAACGCTATTTTACTTCACTTGGTTTTAAAGGTGAGTTCATAATGTTATTTTTTTTTTACCATATGAGTTTACCATCAAATGCTTGGTTAAACATAAAGCTGTTGTTCTTCTGTCGTGTGCAGTGCAAGCTTGCTGGCATAGTTAGCTAACGTAAATGTCATATTTCCTGTCAAAAGCCTCGTCTTCCTTCTTCGTCGTCCATCTTAAAGTTTGTTTACTGCATGTGTTAGAGAGAAGTGATGTTGCCTGTATTTTGCTAACGTTAGTAATGTTGCTAACAATTTGTATCTTGCTAGCTTGTTAAGTGAATTCAGTAGAAACAGGCGGGAAACTGGAGGCTCCGATGCGTAGTTTGATGCATAAAACCATTGCTACTTGTTTTCATTAAATATATATACACCGTTAAGAGAAAACGAGGCAGTACCGACAGTGTCGGCATTACTCTAACTTTCTCCCAGTGCTCCAGCTGCCTTGTTTTCGCGTTATGCTCCTGCGGTCCTTCACTGTGAGCACCACTTTGTGCCGGACACCTTTTCGTTCTTAGATAAATATTTAATTATTGTGCATTAAATATACGTTTTTTGCTATGCATAGCTGTCTGAATGTTATGAGCGTTTAATCTACCAAAAAAAGTGACAAAAACGACGTTTGCTGTTTTGAATGTTCTCTGTAGTAGTAAGGTTAAACTTAACTTTGTCTTATGGCCAGCCCGGTTTTATAATTACTCCAACATGTAATGCCAACTTTCTAATGCCATGTAAAGTAGGCCTGAAACTATTAATCAAATAATTTTAATAATTTTAATAATTAAAATCTATGAAACAATTTGTGTGATGCTTCATTTAAATCCTGGCCACTATGCTGTGCACTGGCCCGTTGATGACGTTTCACTGTGTAGATGTGAGGCGCACATTTTAGATTAAAAAAAGCAATGGCAAAAAGAAGAGAGTCTGCAATACGTGGGATCACTACAAATTTAAATGAAAAGAAAATGAAGTGCAGTGTGTCTGTTGTACTACAGAGTTATCTTGGCACGTTGTCTGCAGCACCTTACTGAAAAAAATTCGGCCAGATCCACAGATCTGACTGGCCAGTGGCTGTGACTGTAGGCTATGTATGAATGAATAATTATCTGCTTAACACTGAATCTTTTTTTTTTTTTTTTTTTACAGGAAGGGAGACTATTTCATTGCCTATGCAATCATATGAAGTGGACCTGTAAGTTTTGCATATTTTCCACAGCTAACCAGCGCAGTATAATTAGGCATTATAAGTTGAAACACGGGCATTATAGCAGGACTTGTCCCTTGCCTTGCATCTACAGTGACTGTGTTTGCTCCTTTAAGACACAAGTTGCTCACAAGAATCATTGACTCAAGCATGAAACAGTGACTGGTCAACATCAAGATGCTGTGTCTCCTGGAAGTAGCACTGTGACATATAAACTATACTGTGAACAATGTGAGTTTTCAGAGACATGTACGCTTAAAGATTACTTTGTTCATCTGCGAGTCCATTTGAAAAATAAGGAAACTTTAAAGTGCCCTTTTCAGCACTGTCTTTTTAAGTCAGCTGTCTATTCCACATATACATCACATAGAAGTAGATATCATAGTGGTTGTGTGTTAAAGGATTTAAGACCTGAGTTGATCCAAGATCTAGCAGCAACACCGAGCAAGGCATGTGATGTTACATCACCAATAGACATTGATGTCTCTCAAGATGATGTGACAGAAGAGGAATTTGAAGATGTAAATGGAGACTCAGTCAAGCATAGACTTGCGTCCTTAATCCTCCGTATGCAGACAATCCTGCATGTATCTAAGTCTGCTACACAGGAAATAGTTGAATCACTCTATGATATTGGTACTTTAGCTGGAGAGTGCACAAAGAAATTCATTGAAAATGTGTTAAGGGAACACAACTGTAACTCGGAAGGTCCCCTCTTGGCATTATTAACAGAGGTCGTTCAGGAAACAAATCCACTTGGTTTTCTTTCAAGGAGTGGTCCGTTTGGCACTGATCACAAAAGATCACGTTTTTTCAAAGATAATTTTCCAGTCATTGAACCAGTAGAGTATTTTCTTGATTCAGACAAGACAAAAAGTTTTGTATATGTGCCCATACTTAGTGTGATAACTGAATTGCTGAGTAGGAATGATATTCTTGACAAAGTGTTAATAGAAGAATCTAATGTTCATTCACAGCCTGACCAATTTAAGTCATTTCGTGATGGTCTGTTTTTCAACGAAAATCCACTTCTTTCCAGACACGAGTTATCAATAGCAGTTGTTTTGTTTATTGATGAATTTGAGGTGTGTAATCCGTTAGGCACCTCCAGAAAGAAACATAAAGTGTGTGCTGTGTATTGGGTTATTGCAAATTTACCAATCAAATATAGATCTGCCCTGTCGTCTATTTACCTTACAATTTATTGTAAGAGTGCTGATTTGAAAAATGTTGGTTATGGTGTTGTTCTTGATGCTCTTTTGAAAGACATCCAAATTCTTGAAAATCGCGGTGTTTTCATACAGCGGCTGGGGGGAAATGTTAAAGTTACTGTGGCTTTTGTCTCCGCTGATAACCTAGTAGCACATTCTCTCGCAGGTTTTCAGGAATCATTTCATGTTGATAAATTTTGTAGATTTTGTTTGGCAAGTCGTAAAGATATTCAGACTATTGAAGTTGGAAGGGAGTCCTTTCCTCTCAGGACTAAGTTTTCTTATGAAGTCAGTCTATCAAAGCTCAATGAGCACACAGATTTGTCATGTGTAGATGGTGTCAAACGTGACTGTGTTTTAAACAAGCTGACCTATTTTCACACTGTGACAGGATTCCCGCCTGATGCTTTACATCACTTCTTAGAGGGAATTGTGCCTGTTGAACTTAGTTTGTGTCTGGGAAAATTGATTTCTGATAAATACTTCACTTTTGAAGAATTAAACACTGCCATTCAGAACTTCCCATATTCATTCTCAGATAAGACCAATCGACCTCAGTGTTAGGGCCTCCGCGCCTCCTTCCTGAGCCCTGCCTCAGGTGAGGGGATTTTGCCTGATTACAGGTCTGATGTCAGATGGGTGGAGCGGCCACAGCTGTGGGCAATTACCATCAGCCAGCTTTAAAAGCCCAGCGGACGCACCACCACATCGCCCGATCAACTCGTCTGTTACTCACGTCAGTTGTATCTCGCATTCCTTACATGATATCTTTGCTCACTGGCTCACGACTACCTTGCTTTCGCCCCAGGTCCTGTTTTCTGCGCGCCCCTCGTCGGATTCCACGCCTGCCTCCCTTCCGAGCTTCCTCGTCAGCTCAACTACCCCGAGCCAAGCAAACTTCCACCCGCCACGCTCTTCTCGCGATTGCTAATAAAATACTGCTCGCCAGAAGTTGTCTGCATTGGGATCCCTTCCTGCTCACGCACAACCTAACAGTTTGATCGGGCCATAATGGATCCCGCAGACAAACCCGCCGACTCGCCCATGTCACTCCGCGACCACCACCAAGCCATAGAATTCCTCTTCAATAAGGTAACGGACATTTCCCATTCACTCCAAGCCATACAAGAGCAGCTCACACCACCTCCGCCAGCCCGATTAGCCCAGTCAGCCCCACGTCACGCCGCTACCCCTCCGTGCCACATACCCGCAAGCAACCCGGCGTCATCGACGACGGGCCGAGAGCCTCACGTCCCCGCACCGGCCCCGTACGACGGCAACCTCGGCACTTGTTGCGCCTTTCTTGTGCAATGTAGCCTGGTGTTCGAACAACAGCCATCTACTTACCGGGATGACCGGGCGAAGATAGCGTATTTGATCAGCTGTCTCCGCGACGCCGCATTGGAATGGGTTTCCTCAGTGTGGCAGCATAATTCCCCCGTGTGCAATTCCTACGCCTGCTTCACAGACGAAATGAAAAAGGTCTTCGACCACCCTGTTCGGGGCAAAGAAGCCGCCAAGCGACTCATGTCGGTGCGCCAGGGAGCCCGCAGCGTTGCAGAGTTCGCCATAGAGTTCCGAACGCTGGCGGCGCAAAGCCGATTTAATGACGAGGCGCTACAGGAAGTTTTCATCCGGGCACTGAGCGAATCCCTCAAAGATGAACTAGCCACAAGAGAAGCTTCCTCGCTTGGTCGCTCTTTCGATCAAGCTGGACAATCGGCTACGCGAACGACAGAGACAGCGCCGGGAGCAGCTGGAGGCTCCGCCCGCCCGCGTCTCTCTCCCCCGGCCACTTTCGCCTCCCGGTCCGTCACCCAGGGCTGCGCGCGTGCACGGAGGAGCGCCCCCGGTCAACAACCCGGAGCCTGTGCAATTTGGCCGAACCAGACTAACTACAGGTGAACGTGAGCGAAGATTTAACAACAAATTATGTATCTACTGTGGAACAGCAGGACATTTCCTCCGCAACTGCCCAATACGCCCGGGAAACTCGGGCTCGCCAGTAGCAGAGGGGCTACTCGTGAGCCATATGAGCAACATTCCCTCTCGCCGGCTCCAACTCCCGGTTACGCTCTCCTGTAGGGGCCAGTCACGGACCATCACCGCCTTGGTGGACTGCGGCTCAGATGAAAATTTCATCGACGGGGAGCTGGCTCATCAATTGGGGTTGGCGACGCAGACTCTCTCTGCCCCTTTACAGACCACTGCCTTGGATGGCCAAGTCTTGTTCCGGGTGACCCATCAGACCGAAGCCGTCAACGTCCTCGTACCCGGTAATCATCGGGAGGTGAGCCCTTTCCTCGTATTCAGGAGCCCTCGCTCTCCTCTTGTCCTCGGGCTGCCTTGGCTGAAAAAACACAACCCCTCCATTGACTGGTCACACCCCAAGATAACCGCCTGGAGCTCGTATTGTCACGCACGCTGTCTTCTGTCGTCACTAATGCCGTCCTGCCCTGTCCCAGAAGTGGAGCCACCCGACCTCTCCACAGTCCCAGAGTGTTATCATGATCTCGGGCAAGTTTTCAGTAAGGAACGCGCAGCTTCGCTACCCCCACACCGCCCGTACGACTGCGCCATTGACCTCCTCCCAGGTGCAGTCCTCCCTAGGGGGCGCCTGTTTTCGATCTCACGGCCTGAGAGGGAGGCGATGGAGCAGTATATTAAGGAATCCTTGGCAACCGGCATTATACGGCCGTCCTCTTCCCCGGTGGGCGCCGGATTCTTCTTTGTGCCGAAAAAAGATGGCGGCTTACGCCCGTGCATTGATTATCAATCGCTGAATGACATCACAGTGAAGAACAAATATCCGCTCCCGCTCCTCGAGTCTGCGTTCACCCCCCTTCAGGACGCCACCATATTCACCAAACTTGATCTCCGCAGCGCCTATCATCTCGTCCGTATCCGAGAGGGGGATGAGTGGAAGACCGCATTCAACACCCCCCTGGGTCACTTTGAATACCTCGTTATGCCGTTCGGTCTCACCAACGCCCCCGCGGTCTTTCAGAACCTCGTGAACGATGTCCTCGGAAACTTGATCAATCGGTTCGTGGTGGTCTACCTCGATGACATCCTGGTCTACTCTCGCACCCCCCTTGAACACCAGGAACATGTCCGTCAAGTACTACAGCGTCTACTGGAGAACAAGCTCTTTGTTAAGGCCGAAAAGTGCGAGTTCCACGTCCCTGAAACCAAATTCCTGGGCTACATCATTGGCAAGGGCCAACTACGCATGGACCCAGCTAAGGTCTCGGCGGTCCTGAATTGGCCACTTCCTGCCGACCGGAAACAGCTCCAGCGCTTCTTTGGCTTTGCGAATTACTATCGTCGCTTCATCCGTGACTACAGCCGGATTGCTGCTCCTCTCACGGCCCTCACCTCCACAGCTACACCTTTTTGCTGGTCTGACGCTGCCGGCGCAGCCTTCCGTGACCTCAAAGCACGTTTCACCACGGCTCCTGTGCTGGTCAATCCCGACCCAGCACTTCAGTTCATTGTGGAGGTCGACGCCTCCGAGGTCGGAGTGGGTGCAGTGTTGTCCCAACGCAGAGCCGACGGCAAAGTGCACCCCTGCGCCTATTTTTCCCGCAGGTTGTCCTCAGCAGAGCGTAACTACAGCATCGGCGATAGAGAACTCCTTGCTGTGAAGATGGCCCTTGAGGAATGGTGCCATCACCTGGAAGGAGCGTCTTCACCGTTCCTTGTGCTCACCGATCACAAAAACCTTGAATATCTCAAGTCCGCCAAACGTCTCAATCCGCGTCAAGCAAGGTGGGCCATGTATTTTTGCCGGTTCAATTTTAATTTGTCCTACATTCCAGGCTCCAAGAATACAAAACCAAATGCCCTGTCCCGGCAATTCCAGAAGAGCCAGTCTCAGGCGGAACCCTCAACCATCCTCCCTCCAACCTGCTTCCTCGCTGCCATGGAGTGGGAGATCGAGGCGAAGGTCAAAGAGGCACTCAGGGACCACCCCGACCCTCGTGGGGAGCCACAGTCTACGCTCTTTGTTCCTCCGGACCTTCGAGCCCAGGTATTAGAATGGGCCCACTCATCTCGTTTGTTTTGCCACCCTGGCATTAGGAGGACGTTGTCGGTGCTGCGACAGCGGTTTTGGTGGCCGACCCTTGTGACAGACGCCCGCTCGTTCGTCCTTGCATGCACGGTTTGCGCACGCAGCAAGACTACCACCCGGCCCAGCGCAGGACTGCTACACCCACTACCTATCCCGAGCCGACCATGGTCACATATCGCCCTGGACTTTGTCACCGGTCTTCCTCCCTCCAAAGGCAACACAGCAGTCCTCACAATAGTTGATCGGTTTTCCAAGGCAGCCCACTTCGTTCCTCTTCGCAAGCTTCCCACCGCCTCAGAAACGGCTGATCTGCTCACTCACCATGTTCTCCGCCTGCATGGTATCCCAGCAGATGTGGTCTCGGACCGCGGACCACAATTCACCTCCCAGGTGTGGAGGGCTTTCTGCGCGGCATTGGGCATCTCGGTGAGTCTTTCCTCCGGCTATCACCGCAGTCAAATGGGCAATGCGAGCGCACGAATCAACAGCTGGAGGCCGCCCTTCGATGCGCCACGCAGGCCCATCCTGCCTCCTGGAGCGACAATCTGGCATGGATTGAGTATGCCCACAACTCCCTCCCGAACGCCTAATCCGGTATGTCCCCGTTCCTCTGCTCCCTTGGCTATCAGCCGCCGTTATTCCCATCACAGGAAAAAGACATTGCAGTCCCCTCGGTCCAAGCTCACGTCAACCGGTGCTCCCGGGTCTGGGAACGGGCTCGCGCGGCGCTCCAACGGGCTTCGCAAGCAACGTGTGTCCAGGCCAACCGCCGTCGCATGCCAGCGCCCGTTTACACCGTGGGCCAGAAGGTTTGGCTCGCGGCCAAGTCCCTGCCTGTGAAGACTGGATCGGCTAAGCTGACCCCCCGGTTTGTAGGCCCGTACGAAATTGTAAAGGTGGTGAACCCTGCAGCCGTGCGCCTCAGGCTCCCTCGTCATTTCCGCGTCCATCCCACGTTCCACGTCTCCCAGGTCAAGCCTGTTTCTCCATGTCCTTTGTCCCCCCCTGTTCCGCCCCCTCCTCCGCCTCTGTCGGTCGATGGGGGTCCTGCGTACCAGGTGCGGCGCCTGTTGGACGTCCGTCGCCGCGGCCGGGGGCTTCAGTACCTCGTCGACTGGGAGGGCTATGGTCCTGAGGAGCGCTCTTGGGTCCCATCCCGGTGGGTGCTGTCTCGGGCTCTCATCCGGGATTTCCACCGCGCCCATCCCGGTGCTCTCCGTCGGACGCCAGGTGGCGCCCGTGGGAGGGGGGGTCCTGTTAGGGCCTCCGCGCCTCCTTCCTGAGCCCTGCCTCAGGTGAGGGGATTTTGCCTGATTACAGGTCTGATGTCAGATGGGTGGAGCGGCCACAGCTGTGGGCAATTACCATCAGCCAGCTTTAAAAGCCCAGCGGACGCACCACCACATCGCCCGATCAACTCGTCTGTTACTCACGTCAGTTGTATCTCGCATTCCTTACATGATATCTTTGCTCACTGGCTCACGACTACCTTGCTTTCGCCCCAGGTCCTGTTTTCTGCGCGCCCCTCGTCGGATTCCACGCCTGCCTCCCTTCCGAGCTTCCTCGTCAGCTCAACTACCCCGAGCCAAGCAAACTTCCACCCGCCACGCTCTTCTCGCGATTGCTAATAAAATACTGCTCGCCAGAAGTTGTCTGCATTGGGATCCCTTCCTGCTCACGCACAACCTAACACTCAGAGACTAAGTCAGACTTTTAAAGTTAATGGAACAATCGGGGGCAATGGACATGAGAATTGGACTCTTTTAAGGTTGCTACCTCGGATGGTCGGTCATCTGGTCCCAGAGAACAACACAACTTGGAGAATACTGCTTGAACTGAAAGACATTTTGGAACTTATTGCATCCTCTGTGTTTACTACTGGATCGTTGTGCTACTTGGAGCACAAAATATCAGTCCATAGGCAGCTCCTGCAGGAAGATTTTCCGGACTTCAAATTAAAACCCAAGCATCATTTTATTGAACATTATCCGTTTCTTATCCATTGCTTTGGACCATTGCTTGACTGTTGGACTATCCGTTTTGAAGCTAAGCATAGTTTCTTTAAAAAAATTGTCCGTGATGTGAACAATTTCAAGAATATTTTACTAACATTAGCAACAAGACGTCAACTCATGCTGGCTTACTTCCTGGACATGCCCAGCATTTTCAAGCCCCCAGTAGAAGCTGGAAGTGTGTCTTTTGTTTCTCCAGACATTTTGGATTATTCAGTCCGGCAGGCCATCAAGTCAAAGTATAAAGGTGTCCCATCTGTGTCACTTACTTCCAGTGCCTCTCTGCATGGCACAGTGTACACTGAGGGTATGTTTGTTTCTCTAGGTACCACAAGTGGCCTCCCTGATTTTGGAAAAATTCTGAAAGTACTGATTGTTGGAGACAAGGCCTCATTCATCATTGAGCCTTTTGCATCCTGGTACTTGGAGCACCTCAGATGCTTTGAGCTCATCAAAAAACCCTCTGCAGACCTTGTTGTTGTTGAACCAGGAGAACTAAACAGCTACTGCCCACTGTCCCCTTACCACCATCAAGGACGACTCGTTGTCTCACCCAGGGTGTTTCTACTACATTGAGGTATTTCATTAATAGATTTTTGTCATGTTTATTATATTATTATTATAGTCATGTTTATTTGTAAATAAGGCTTTGGTATATCAACACTGCGCTACTCTGACTGACTGACTACTCTGACTGACTACTCTGACTCACTGACTACTTTGACTGTCTGACTACTCTGACTGATTACTCTGACTACTCTGACTATTCTGACTGACTACTCTGACTGACTACTCTGACTATTCTGACTGACTGACTATTCTGACTGACTATTCTGACTGACTATTCTGACTGACTACTCTGACTGACTACTCTGACTACTCTGACTATTCTGACTGACTACTCTGACTGACGACTCTGACTGACTACTCTGTCTATTCTGACTGACTACTCTGACTACTAACTACCTGAGTGAGTACATGACTGACTGAGACTTTAGTGTTATATTGTGTCATATGCTTTCTCATTTGTAATCTTTTCTTCCTGCTTTCCCATTTATATAGAATGTTGCTCCACATCGTCCTGTCAGATGACAATATTCAGAGAGTTCGTACTGAAGGTCTTCCTGAGACAGTTGATGAGCTTAAGACAATGCTGCAGACTCGCCTCAATCTGGAGGGTGAAATGGTTATTCAATTCTAGGATGAAGAATTCGGTGGTCAATTCTGTAATCTGAACAACATGAATGATTTACCCACTGAAAGAGTTAAACTGAAGGTTATCATGAAGGCACCACCCAGTAGTCCACAGTCAGACTACACACTGGACACAGCGAGCTTGGACACATCAAGTCAGTTCTCAGGCGAGATGTCTGGACGCTCAAAACCCTGGCCGAATCCGTTCCCCATACCGACCTTCTCTTACGACATTGAGATGAAGCTCAGGCGAGGAAATGAAGCTTATCACACGGATGGTTCCCTGTTGCCCCTCTCCTCTCACACTGATGTAAAGGTTGACATTCTTGACAAGATTGGACGGGCCATGTATGACTTCAATGCTTATCCAACTCAAAAACAAATAGAACAAGTTGCCAAAACCCTGGTTGAAAAGCACCCATGCTTAAAAGAGCCAGGTTCTAACGAGGGATTCTACTGCTGGAAGTTTAGTCTCAGTTTCAAGATGGGGAACCTACGGCAGAAGTATCGAATTGCTGGATGTTCTGAGCTGACAGTGAACCGCAAGAGGACAGCAGGGCAGGAAACGAGAAAAATGAAGAAAGCAAGGCTGTCTGAGACCAATTTTCTCCCAGACTTTCCACAAGGTAGATCTGCCAACAGCCTTGAAGAGGAGAGAGAATCTCTGATAGATGAAGTCAAGAAGAAGCAGGACTGTAATCTGATTGATTCACTGATGGGCCGGACCTTTGCGCTTCGCAGACAGGAAATAGTTGTGAAGGAGCCGCTTGTGACAGAAATTGAAAGCAGATGGCCAGCATTGTTTTCAGAAAGACAGGTAAATTCCAAGATCATCTACAATTTACGTTTTCAATGGCAGTCCATCATGCAACTGAATATTGTCAATTTTACATCTAAGTAACAGGCAATACTGAATTTCAATTTCAAATGTCCTGTTTTAATCAAGGGCTAAGTAAACTGTTCTTTTGCGTGTATTAATATTTTTTATTATGTGTCCACTCCTCAAAGATTGGTGCCGAGTTTACACGGCTTGTATCTGCAGACCTCCTGAAATCCTTCCTGAGTGGCCTTGTTCAGCATTTGCCAAGGTTGATCGACATGTATGAAGCACGGAAGCAACGCATGACAAATCTGGGACATGACATCGAGCTCCAAAGTCTTCTTGAATCTCTGGATTTTGAAGTAAGTGAATAGTTAACACTTTTCGGATGATGATCTGTCTAGAATGGTTTGATGAAGTTCTGTGTCTTTCAGAAATCCTTGCAGAAATGTGCATTCACTTAATGACATCACCAGGTCCGATTTTCACTGACAGGTGGCCCTGCCGTGTATTATGGATGTCCTGTGTTGTTAACCGTGAAAGAATATTGTTTTTGAGAGGTTGATATTTTGTTATTTGTGCATTTATGTTGAAAGGCTTTCATGCCGGACTGACTGACTGACTGACTGACTAGCTACTCTACCTGACTGACTGACTGACTGACTGACTGACTGACTACCTGACTGACTGACTAGCTACTCTACCTGACTGACTGACTGACTGACTGACTGACTGACTACCTGACTGACTGACTAGCTACTCTACCTGACTGACTGACTGACTGACTGACTAGCTACTCTACCTGACTGACTAGCTACTCTACCTGACTGACTGACTGGTTGACTGGCTACCGGACTGACTACTCTAACTAGCTGAATGACTGTCTCGGTCCATTATAAAAATGTTAATACATTAGATATTTATCTATCTATGGCCTTAAAGCACACATGGCATTTTGATGGTCTTGCAGAAGTCCAACCAGAACAGAAGGTCCACAGCACTTCTTGGACTTCCATTCATCATGAAGGAGCATCCCTCAAACTTCCTCAAGTTCTCTGAGGTGTGTTTAAAACTCACTATTGATGTCATGCATGACATACATGATTTTAATTTATAGGATTAGCCTTCTAAAGCCCCCACTAGAATGCATGGAGATCTGCAAAGTTCCCTCCCTGCGACTGTGTTTTGGTTATTTGTTGAGGATTATCCTCAACCCACCCCTGCAGCCCAAAAACTGCAACAAAACACATTCAGAGGGAGGAGCTCTGCAGAATGACATCATCAGCAAATATGATGAATGCTGGTATACACATTGTATGTTCTCCCATACTTCAGATCACTGACCCCGTGGAGGTACCAGCAGTGATAAAAGGAGTGAATGTTGGCCTACTGATCACAACAGAGCAAAATGTGGAGATGAGAGCCCAATTAAAGAACATCGTGGATGTTGCCATAATCCTGGAGGAGCACATCATTTTGTGTGAGTTGCGAGATGTACCAAACGGCTTTGCTGTGCTGATGGGACTACTTTACTGCCTCAACATTGATTATCCAAAGGAACTGAAGTATACCTTCGAGGTCATTCAGAAGGTAATCATGGACATTGGGGGAAGCACCTGCTCTGCTTGGGTTCACGGACTGCGCAACAAATTGCTTCAGCGCACAGTGTAACCATGTTCCTGTCAACAAAGCACCTGTCATGTCATTTCTGTTCAGCAGTTGTTCATACAGTACATACCTGTTTCTGGTATATTTTCAAGGAATTCCCCTTTGTGAACTGTTTTAACTATCCTGTTTACACATAGAAGGAGGATGTTCTGCACAACAAAATAGTAAGGTTTATATATATTCCTGCATTAGTTAAGCCAGACCTGTTTCCGGCACATTTGCAACGAGTTACGAGAAGGAATGTGAAGATCATTGCTTTTCTTTTATTCGTGTGTTTGAAATGGCAGCCAATTGTTCTCGCTGCTTGTGATGGTGCCAGTTTGCGCACACACATAAACAAAAACACACACTCATACATCCATCACAAATATCACCACACACTGACACATGGCAAGAAACACACACCGACTGTTTTGAAATAAGTGCAATATAATAACTGTCAAAGTTAATATTTTGAAATAAAGTGTTTCAGAAATTAATAAGTTTGACTTTAATTTAATGGTATGTTCGGTAGCCTCCTTTCGGTAGGTCTGTTCGGTAGCCTTCAAACAAAATAGTTTGATTTAAGAAGGAATTCCTCATTGTTTTGATTTGTGTCAGATTCAAATCCTGTTGTGTTTAAGTAGGTGATATATGCTGTAGTAAAAAAGAAAAGTTAACTCAACTTAAAACAATTTGTAACCTTGCTGCCTTAAAATATTTATTAAAACTAGAAAATTATTTCATGTAATTTCAACTCACAATTTAGTTTCACCAACTGAAAAGATGAAGTTCGCATTACTTAATGCTTTGTTTTGGGAACTTAATTTTTTGGATCAAATATCCTAATATTTTTGTTATGCCAGCAACAAAAGTCAAGTCACCTCAACTCATTTTTAAATCAGGTTAACACATTATTTTAAGTAATTTCAAGTTCTTTTTTAAAAAATTGACTTTCAATAACTAGTTAGAATAAATCAAATCTGAGTGGAGTTTACTTGAGTTCCATTGTTGATCCAATGAAAATATTTGTTCATTTGAACTAATAAGGAAAGTTCCCAAAACAAAGCAGTAAGTCATGTGAACTTTGTCTTTTAAGTTGAAGAAACTTAGTTGTGAGTTGAAATTACATGAGATACTTTGTTAGTTTTAATCAATATTTTAAGGCAGCGAGGTTACAATTTTTTTTTAAGTTGAGTCAACTTGAATTTTTTTACAGTGTTTCTAATGACAAACATTTCCCCTTGGCAGCCTTCACAGCGACATCAACCCTGCCATTTGACTGAGGGAAGGCAACAGAGGAAACGCAATGCCTGACCTACCATACACGGAGGAAATCCTCAGTCTGGCTAGCTGTGAACTCCGGGCCACTATGACTTGGAAGCTCCTCCAGCACGCCAAAGGTGGCGAAGGATGACCGCAGGTGACAAATTAGACTAGCAGACCCACCCAGGTCAGTGCCAGCCGTGGAACTCAAGACCTCCACCCAGCCAGAGAGACGATCACCCACAACCAAGAAGTGGTGGCCACCATAGTCGAAGAAGTCAGCAAACACCATCTCGAAAGGGGTGGTCTGCGGAGGTGATGGGAGGGGGGGCGGAGCTGCTTGCGAAGGGGCATTGCGGTTACAATCTGCACATCCGTAGCGTGTAGCCCGGATATCCACCGTCAAGCCAGACCAGTGGACTATCGCACGAGCGCGCTGCTCCATCGCAGAGGTCCCTTGGTGAGCAGCATGGAGGTGCTGTAGGACCCTACCACGAAGAGAGGGTGGGACCACCACCCGGTCGTGATACAACAACACACCGTCCTGGGAATAGATCAAACCGCATGGTGACAGATCCGCCAGGGCAGGGTCATGCGCGTGCACCACACCCCCATGCTCGACAAGGTGCAGACGGTGACCCATGCAATCATCAGCCGAAGTTTCCTACGCGAGAAGGGACCAGAAGATGGCACCAAGCTCCTGTGTATCGTCACGGATGGATGACATTAGGGCCGATTCCACGGTGTCAGGGACACTTGGCACGCCCAGCCAGAGGCCGCACACTGAGCCCGAAGGGCTGGGGTACCTCGAAGCAGGATCAGCAGTGTGGTTGCTCTTGCCAGGCAGGTGGACAATCTCAAAGTGCCACGGGAGAGTCCGTTGTTTAAGCCTGAACAGGCGCAAATTTGAAATCTCATCCAGTGCCCAGTCACCGAAAAGTTTTACAAGGGGCTTATGGTCGGTGACCATAACGATATTGTCGCACCCTTGGGTGAATTACCGCGTCTGCTCCAAGCCCCAGGCCACGGCCTCTCCCTCGACAGCTGCGTAGGGCTGTTCAGCCGGTGCCAGAAAGCGCGAACCAGCAAGAGCAATCCTCCAGCCACCTGGACAGCAATCCGGCAAGCCAGAGGCACAAGCGCAATGTTGCTGGAGGAGGAATTAGCCAATGCCATGCCTAGACCAGTCAGGGCGTAGGCAGGTGCGCTTCTGTATGTCGTAGATCTCCACGCCCTCACAGATGGCTGCTACGATCGCCTGCTTTGACAGCTTGAAGGCCGCCTCCAGTTCCGGGGACTACGGAAACTTGCAGTGAGGACTGAGAAAAGGCTTGAATGGGGCCATGGAGTCGCGCAGTTGGGCATAGTTGGCCACCTGGTTGACTAGGGAGAACCAGCTCCTTATATCCGTCGTGGAGACGGAGACAGGGAAGTCGCGGATGGCGTCCAAATATTTTGGGAGAGGCACGATGGTGTTGTCCGACACCCTGAAGCCAGCGAAGTCGACACTCCTCTCCGCAAACTGGAACTTGTCAGGGTTCAGCACAATGCCGGCCTGCCCAACACGCGTAAGAAAGTCGATGGTCCGCCACCAATGCTGCTCCAGGTCAGTGTCATAGTGGAGTGTGTCATCCACGTAGCGCTCCTTGCGCTCCAAGTCGGAGAGGACCACGTCAAAACGGCGGTTGTAGTCGTCCCCTGATGAAAGGAAGCCCTGCGGGGTTCTACTGTAACGCCAGCAGCCGAAAGGTGTGATAAAGGTGGTAAGATGGCGATCAGACCCATGTAGAGGCACGCTGTGGTACCCATTCCAAGCATCTGTAATCGACTTCCAGGTGTCTTTCGGTTCTCTGCGGGCAAGGTGAAATGACGACTCCGTAGTGAACGTCTCAAGCAGGCAGAACTTATTGAGAGGGGAAAGGTCCACAGTCCTTCGAGGGGAGCCGTCATGCTTCCGAGTGACCACCATACGATGACACCACGTCACAGGTTCGCCGTACGGCACACGCTCGATGACACAGAGGGCTTCATCATGCAGGATGTCATCGTAGACTTTCTGCTGCCAGTGCTGGGGCACAGTGGCCGCAGTGTGGCAGGCCTTCAGGGCGGCCCCCGGGTCCACATGTATTTCGACCGGAGACCCCACCATGCAAGGTAGCCCCCGATGGGGACAGGTATTAAAAGTGGACAAAGCATATCTCTTGAGAAGCCAAACTTTCATACGACCGTTGTTCTCAGGCACACAAGGGAAAGGTAATGCACCAGGGCAAGCCTGGGGGACTGACCGCTGAGGGCATGAGCACTGGGCAAGTTGGGGGCTGCTTGGGCCGGAACAGCCATCATAGGTGGACCTAATGGCATCGAATGACGAGAACTGAGTACGTACGCGGGGGCTGCCACAGCCAGACGGGAAGAAAGAGGGCAGGAGGCCTAGGTTGAGCAGCGAGTTGTACGAGAGGTACATGGCCTGAACTGAGCTGCTTACGTACACCATGGAGCGGCAGGAGACCACCGTGCCACCACTGCATGCAGTCAAGAGTCTGGCGAAGAAAGCCCCCTCAGTAGCAATGTGGGAGCGGTTGGCGGCCGACATGCTCAGATTGACGGGGCGCTAGAAGAACCCGCAAGTGAGGAATTCATCCAGAGACCAAAGGTCAGATTGCACACCAGTGTCTGCGACCGCTGACACCTTGGCCCCTTCCAGGGAGCCCTGGGAATGGGAAATAGTCCGAGATTCAGTCGGAGAGTCCAGGGAGATATTGATGAGCACCTGGGGTTGGTCCCTAAGCCTGGCCTGCCTCCACTCACCCTTAGAAAAAAAATGGTGATCGAGTCTGATGGGTGGAGATCCAGCGACACCCCCATGTGCAACAACCGGCAGTGCCGATTCCGGCGGCGCTGGCCAAGGCGAGTCCCAGAGTGAATCGCTGAGACCAAGGAGATCGGCTCTGACTTAGTGGCGGCTAGATGACTGTCCGGGGTCGGTCATAGTCGCTTCTTACACCGGCGAGCCTTGTAACAATCACAGCAAAATTGGTGTGGCTTGTCGTTCCAACCGCGAGGGCCCTCCACGAAAACATTGAAGGCACACTTACAATCCAGGCACAGTCCGCGCATGGTTCTGTCTATCGGCCCATGGGCAGGGGAGGGGCCTGGCAGGGGAGAATTCTTAATGCGCTGAAACGACGACAAAGCGGCCAGGCCGGATGACGGGAGGGCATTACGGGCCATTTCCTTGTCCTCGATGAGAGCAACCACGTTGTTAACCAGCATCTGAAGTACTTCATGCACACCGAGAGTCTCTCTGCGTATATCAGCGTCGTAGATGCCGTTGATCAGCACGTCACGGATAATGTGGTCAGTGTAGTCCACATCCTTGCCACACTCGCACACTGCACGGTAGGCGCACATCTCTGCTTTGCCCCGAACCCTCGCGCAGAATCCCCGGAACGGCTCATCGCGCCTCTGGTGAAGCTGTAATAACTCAGTGCGCAGGACGCACGTAGCAATAGGGATGACAGCAAGTGAGCACATAGCGGCGATGAGGTCAGGCAGAGACCCAGAAGCGGCATCGGGGTCAGCTTTAAGCAGGCTGTCGCTAAGTTCAGGCCTGGCACATTGCAACAGCTAGAACGGGGCTTGGGCAGCCGTGATGCCTGAGCCAGCACAGAAGACATTCCAACGGCGGATGAAAACATTCCATTCCTCGACAGACACGCCAAAGTCAATCCTTGGCCGCTCCAGCTTCGGGCCTTGTGAATGTGGCAGGGACGGTGTGGCAATGGCGGGTGAAGCGAGACGATGGGCGAGACCGTCATTTGTCAACAGAGCGATGGCGAGTGCCTCAGACACATCATCAGTCTGGAAGCCGCAGCTGGGCACTGAGCATCCGACAACAACCATGGTTCCCTCATGAAGAAACACCCCTCACTGTCAATTCAGAATTCTCTTTTATTGACATCGATGAGGGAACCCTAAAGAACAAGAGCACAGCTACTTAGCCATAGCTTGCTAAATTGCTAAATTAACTACATGAAAGAATTAACAAGCAATTACATAAATGATAACATGGATTTCTATACAAATATAACTCAAAAGACAGCAAGACACAAGTAGTTGGCACAAAAAGGAAACAAACCTACAGGAATATGTGCAGAGCAGGACGAACACAATGCAACAGCATAAACAGCTCAAAACACTAATTATCCCCTCACTGGAAGGAATTATATTGATACAGACAGGTGCTGCCCTCTAGTGGCCGGTGGCACTCTCTTCAAGGAACGTGTTGCGCAGCACTTTCCAGTCATGGCCGGAGAAGCGGGCCACCAATTCGGCGGCATGTGTTGGCCTGCCGTGGCCAGGGACGAGGGCGACCGGCACAACGAATCCAGCTGATCAGTCGTGGGAGGAGCGAAGGAAACGCCAAAACCGTAGAGACGTCGACGTTCACAGGCGCTGTCAAAGGAGTGACACCAATGACTTCCGGAGGCACTGGATTTATGGTAGCGGTGGAAGTGGTCAGAGACGCTGGCACAGGATCGACGTCGTCAGCGTCATAAGGAAGACCAAGAGCGGACGCAGTGTTGCAAAGAAGGCCAGGAACGGATGCAGCGTCGTCGAGAGAGGCCCAGGAACCGACGCACGGTCGTTGTCAAGAGGGCCAGGAACCGGCGCAGCGTTGTCGTCGAGAACCGCCGGAGCTAAAGGGAGCAGGAGTGGCGCTGGACACCAGGACAGGAGCATGACTGCGAGGAACTGGGGCCAAAGTGCTTCCGTCGCTTTTGGGAACCTCGGGCAATTGGGCCATCTTAACAGGCACCTTGCGCACCTTTTAAATCGCCAATGCGTATGACGAGTCTAAGATCCTGAGAAGGTGTGTCTTGAGCCCCTTATACTTGTCTGCCTTGGGCGGAAAGACAATGATGCGTTGAGCTTTGACCGCTGCCGTGTACCCGAGCGCAGACACAACGTGGTGGAAGCGTGTGGTATCATTGGAAATTCTACGGAGGGCGAACTGCACCTCTGCGCACGCGAACCAAGCGGCTGCAGAAGACTCACAAAACATTGACAGCTCGTGAAAACCAGGATCCGCCATTAAGTTCAAAGGCCTCAGAGACTTCAGCGAGACACACATTGGGGCAGTATTCCCACTAATATTTCTTGTGTCTAAGCAGCACACAAGCTCCCTGAGCAGACTGTGTCCACTGTGAGCAACATCCGATGTGCACACTGTGGCCACACACCAGTTTCACACCTGTTCAAAACCTGCAATCTACATGCAACAAGGGCAAAAAGGTGGGTCACTGGGAAATAAAATGTCACACGAAAGCAGTGACAGAAGTGGCAGAGGCTGTTTCACAAAGCTCATACACTTTAGCGGCTGTCACTAACACCAACAGATGCAACAATAGGTGGATTGCACAAGTCCAGCTGGGAGTGACACCTGTTAAATACAAAACTGATACTGAAGCAAATTTCAATGTCATAGCAAAGGAGACATTCAACACACGGTACCCAAAACAGCAATTGTTGCAGTCTTTATCACGCCCATGAGTAGCCAAGGTGTTGAAATAGATTGTGGTGGGAAGTTTCAAGCCAATGCAAAAAATAAAGACAAGCAGCACTATTTCCTAGCGTGTGCTATGTAGCCAAAGAGAAAACAACCTGCTATGGACACACCTCAGAACAGCATGATCAGCACCTAAAAAAAAAAAAAAGAAGTCCTATAGGAGATCAAGACAGCGGGCTTGAAGTTCAACAATGACAAATGTGTTTTCAAGAAAAAACAGCTTCACTTCCTTGGCCAAGTGATTGACAAGACAGCTTTAAAATCTGATCCTGAAAAATCAAAGCCATCAGATTTTTACTGTGGCCACAGAATGTACCTGATATGAGACGACTCTTTAGCATGTTCACATATATGGGGAAATATATCCCCAATTAGTCAACAGTGGGGAAACCACTCAATGAACTGTTGAGATAAAAAATGACATGGACATGGGATCATGCACAGCAGAAGGCGTTCCATCACATAAAAGACATTCTGTTCACTTCTCCAGTTTTGAAATTCTATGACCTGAACAGGCCTACAGCTGTGTTGGCTGACGCCAGCAGCTTTGGAATTGGTGGAGTGCTTCTGCAGCTACACGACAAAACGGAAACCTGTTGCCTACCGCTCATGTCGTCTGTCAGAGGCTGAAACCAGGTATGCACAGCTTGAAAAAGAATGCCTGGAAGCAGTCTGAGCATGTGAAATGTTTGAGAAATACCTTCTTGGTCTTGAAAGTTTAAAATGAGTCACCGATCATAAACCTTTGGTGCTGCTCATAAACAAAAAGGACCTCTTGTTGATGAGACTAATGAGATTCAAGCCAACAGTTGAGTATGCACCTGGCAAGACCTTGACTGTAGCTGACACCTTGTCATGCAACCACTACAGATCGTGAGAGAAGTCGAGGACACTCATGCTGATGTTGAATGTTATATTGCAGCTGTTGTTAATAACATGCCTGCTAAACCAATAAGACATGCCATGCCATAAGAGAGACCATGGCTGTTGACAGCGAGCTGCAAGTGCGGCTGAAGTAGATGAAGTCAGGACGGACTGACTATGTTGCTGTATCTTTCTTCCATGCTGCCAGAGAATATAGCGGAACTGTCACAAGAGGATGCTGCATGGTAATTCCAAGCTTGTTGAGAGATGGTATCCTGGACAAAATCCATGATGAACATAAAGGCCTGACAAAATGCAGGGAGCGGGCTAACACATTAGTGTGGTGGCCTGGCATCTCAACTGAAATCAAGAACAAAGTCCTGATCTATCAAGTTTGTTGCCAGTTAAGACACACACAGCGCAAAAAAACTCATACCAACTCCGCTACCTGACCGACCCTGGAAAGGGAATGCTGTTGACCTGTGTGAGATCATTGCCATCATACATACCTTCGTCGTGTCAGACAACTTCTCCTGATTCCTTGAGATACTCGATATCACTTCAACTTCTTCCTCACAGGTGATACTAAAGCTGAAAGCTGTATTTGCAAGATTTGGCTGCCCGGATCAAGTTGTCAATGACAACGGCCCGTAGTTTTCTTGGAAGGACTTCTTAGAGTTTGCTCCAGAGTGCGACTTTGACCAAGTTACTTCAAGAAATGGACATGCTGAGAGAGGAGTCCAAATTGACTATACTGAAACAGAAGGATTTGCTGTCTCATCTGCTACCATATGATGCCATGCAGGTCCACTGGTGTGTGTCCAGCTGAACTGTTTGTGGGCAGGAAGATAAAGACAACTATTCCATTGCTAGAGAAGAATTTTCTTTTCAAACGGCAAGACCTGGAGGCCCTGAAGAGCAAAGATGTAAAGGATAAGGTGAAACACAGATTCAACTTTGACATTCAAGGAGCAAAACCCCTTACTGTGCTTAGACCTGACAATCATGTCCCTGTGAAATTGGATCAACAGTACACCTGGGAGACACCTACCCTTGTAATGGGTCGCAGCAAGACCTCTAGGTCTTATGCTATCAAGACTTCACAGGGGAAGGTTAAGAAGGTGGCTGAGGCGAAACCGTTGTCACCTTCAATATGTCCCTGTGCCTGTTGAAGATGAATCAGCTCCAGTGTATGATGGACAGCATTGTGAGGTTGCTACACAACAGCCAAAACCTTATGCTACCACTAAGTCTGCCTAACAAACTCTGTCTCCCCTTTTCAACCTACAAAGGAGAGCTTGTTAATCACACGTTCTGGCAGACAGAAAAAACCTGTGGACAGACTGAATCTGTGAGTTTCACTGAACTTTTTGAGTAATTTGTTCAAAATGGGGAAAAAAATTACAGAAAAAAAGTTATTAGCAAATGTCTGCTGCTGTTATATGCTGCTAGTGAAGACTATTTTGGAAGTAAATGAAAACTCGTTATGGTAATGTGCCATTATATTTTCAAAACTTTAGAAATCAGTTTTCCACGGAATAGGAATAGGGCCACTGAAGAAGAAGGGGAAAAAAACGGTGGCCAAGATTCTGAGAATGAAGTCAGAGTCCTCACTTTAAAGTCAGATTTCTGAGGATAGTCAATCTTGGACAGCTTCTTTTTCCCTTCAGTGGCCCTAAACCTCTTCCTTAGAATTCCAGGCACTTTTGCTTTGCATTGTAATTTCGTTTAGGTTACTAGAAAACAAAACTTTAAAAAAGGGAGATGGCATATATGTTACAAATTTATGTAAAGCGTTACAGTACAATGGAATTTGGTCCGTAATTCATTTGTTGAAAGCAAAGGGTGTTTGCTGTCATTAAAGTTTTTTCTCAAAAAAATGGTTTTACAGTGAATTATACATGCTTTGCATCTATGTTTTGTAGGTTTGATTAAAAGGATTCTCTCCACCTCAAAGTCTATTGCTCTGGATTTTCCACAGCTCGTAATTGGGGGCAAAGACATCGAATATGTTAAAATCACCAATAAATTAATTGGGAAAGGTTTTGATGACATTGCCTACCCATTACTGTCTTTTCGAAATTTTATCAAACAGATCTTCCCCAAAGATGCCATATATTGTGATATGCACTAAATACGTAAAAAAAAATTTTATCAGGCCAAAAGCTAAAGAAGTTCATTTTGAAATCTTAAATGGCGTGTATCCATCCGGTGATTTCTTACAACAGCATTTTGGTTTTGGCACCAATATTTGTGTTTTCTGTGATGACATTGAAACATTTGATCATGTTTTTTAATTTGTGTTTTCAAAATCACTCTGGGTTGATGTACATGACTGGCTGCATACAAATATTCCGCTGGACCCTTTTTCTCAAAATGGCATTACCTACGGACTGGTTGTAGAAAACAAAGAGGTAGACTTCTCATTAAGAACATTCTCATCCTCTGTAGATTTCATATACATAAATGCAAATGTATGAAAGTGAAACCAATGTTTACTGCGTTTCATAACTAACTTATCTCCTTTACAAAAAGCCTTAACATATTGAACAGTAAAAATGTACTGAAACTTTTCAATCTATTAGGAAGATATGACATGGAAAAAAGACCCTAGCATTTTTAAATTATTTTTTCTTTTATTTATTTTTATTTTTTATATAATTAAAGTTGTTGTTATTCTATAGCATGCACCTGTTCTAATGTGTGATAAAAAGTACAAAGGCGTTTTTCCCAAATTTGTTTGTATATATGGTTCTGTTTTGTATATTTGTGAATGTTCATTAAAAAAATATATATTACAAAACATAAGACATTGGCCACACGTGGAACTGTTTCCGCTCCCACCATGCCTGCGATGAGTCTGGCGTCTGATTGGTCGTGCGTCAGACGCTGCAGCTTGCATTTCAACTCTCGACGCCCTCCCACGCGATTCCAACTTCCTTAAGAACGAATAAATAATGCAGAAGGTGATTCGTTCTCGACCGACACAGCCATATGGTGGCAACCCTCTAAAAGGGGAATGAAGATTAGCCGATTTGGTCATCTACCTGGCATGTTTTCACAGGTAAAGCTAAGGGAAAGCGGGTCGTGGAACCGTTAAAAGATCAAAAGTGACAAAAATTCAGCCTAGTACCGGAGATAAAAACTCGAGTAAACGAAAAATTAACAAAATCAAAATCAAACTTATAAAGACCAAGCACGGCAAATAAAATCGAAATTACGTGAAACAGAGGTCATTGAAACAACGAAACTTGCAAAAATGGGTCAAAACGTCGCAAGAATGATAAAAGAACATCCTGATGTTAAATTTATGCAACAAATGAAGCCAGGAAGTTGTTATTTGTTGTTACTTAGGAAAATGATGAAATGGAAAAGAATGGGAAAAACGAGGTGAAAAGGTGAATTCGGTTGTGAATAGGAATTTTTGTGTATCTGTGTTGACAGTTTGTCATTGAGCTCAAATTGTTTGTATGTTTTTATTTTTGGTCTGGTGTGAGCCATTAGTTGAATGTACGGTGACTTCGAGTTGTATTTGAAATTGTACTGTCTTGTATGATAAGTCATTGTGGATAACTATGGTTGTTGTCATGTGACTGATTATGAGGCTGCGTTGTGTCTTTCTTTCATGATTTTTCATGTCCATAGTGATAATTGGTGAATTGTGATGTTGAAGGTTTGAGTAAGTTGCATGTAGGGCAGAGGTAACCGTAAGTTTAAGTAAGATGAGTAGAATGTGCTTGGTTGTTTGGTGGACGTCTGAAGTGGAAAAGAGGAGCTGCGAATGTAGGGCTTGGAAATTTTTGGGGCGTGTGAGACGAACGTCGATAAGCGAGGGAATTGTTTGTAAATAGCTGACCGTTCGTTGCGTAATTAGTTGACCGTTTATTGCGCAAAATCGGGGAAAAAAGAGAAGTTTTTCAACATGTGGAGTGCGGCCCTTCGGTGGCCCCTATTTGCAACATGGGGTCCTCGACGGCATCCGCTGGGTTTTTGCCCAAATTAATTATAAGGGAAGGTTGTAATTGCAGCTGGGAATATTCCAGCCTTTCCCTTGTACTATTTAGGATAGAAGTTTGAAATGGAATCTCAATAGAGATAAAAATAGACTATTGAGCTAAATTCAAAATAAGAACGCGCTTAAAAGAAAAGAGAATGGCTAAAAGAGAAAGAAAATAGTTAATGTTTTGAAAAAGGAAAAGATCAACTTTTGATAAATAGCTATTTGAAAACAAACTTAACAGATTTATTTTAAGCAAAGAGCTAGTATATTTGATAAAAAGAAAATTTTAAAAGATTGTCAGAAATGTTCTTCATTCAAGAATAGATATTGTTCATAATATCATTTGAAAGTAAATTCTTCTGAATTCAGGTGAGAAATGACCAACTTTTAGATGTATCAAGCTAATAAGAACAAATAATAATATTTACTCCAAGTAAGTAGAGTAATTTGAAATAGATTGACTAAATTAGATTTTGAAGAACGTGGCAAAATACAGTAAGAACTGTCAAAAAGACTTCCCATTAATTCTTGGGAATGATAATAGATATCAATACAAGTCTTATAAAGAGAGGTCCAAATGTTGATTAGCAAACTCCTGTTGAGGAAGGAGCAGCGGTTTAGTATATGTCACAAAAGGTTTAGCAGACGTTAGAGCAATTTTAAATTGCCGCTTTTTAAGAATGGCAGAAATAGTTTAAACTAGGGAAATAAGTTGTTACAGGGAGTGTATAAATAATGATAACAAATCAAAAGTTGGGATTAAAAAACGTTCTAAAAATTCACACGGAAAGCAGATAATTCTACCAACCTGGAGTGACATACAAATGGATGTTTTTTAGTGCACGAAAAAACATTCTTTGTTCTCCTCTGGACTGCTGAATTATCCTCCATTATAAATTATATGGATGTCAGTTGAAAATGATTGGAATTAAAAATTGAATTGAATGCTATAAGAGGTAATGTTTACTTAAGTGTTAAAGAATAGCAGAGAAGTCATAGTGGAATAAAAAAGATTGCTTAAAAGAGTATTGCAGTCCCTCAATACTCTCCCATTCAAATGAAAAACTTTGCCTGGGTAAAAAAGTCTGATTTTGACTTATGTGGACAACACACTGTGATATGGAAAATTCAAATTTGAAATAGAAATTTAAATTGATTACAAAATTTACCCAAAAGATACCCTAGGCCTATTGAGATACTGTATTTGACTAAAAACAATTAATTGAACGGATTATAATTGCGTAGTGGAATCGTAATTTTTGGATTACATGTTGATGAATCTTCAACAGTGACCCAAAGAAGGTGAAAAGACATTTTGTCAGCTCTAAAGAAATTCCAAAACAAAGACAAATTCCAATTTTGTAATCGAGTGGAACATTGCGCGATATATTAGGGCCACTGCAAAATTCAATTTACTGATTAAAATGGGAACTGACAAAATTGATCATAAGCAAATATTGGCATTTGCCAAGTGGAAATTATTATACTGGGAGAATTGTAACTCTAACTTTGGGTTGATTGCGGAACGTAAACTGTTTTTGATACGGTAATAGTAACGGTAACAGTAATAGCATGGGGTTTTAGAAATGGGTTATTCGTTATTCTTGAATTCAAGATACATGATAACCATTCTCCCAAGATAAGCTTAATCTTTGATTTTAGACTTTGGATTATCACGTTTATCCTCAGTATCTTTATTTCACATTTTTATTGACATAACATGTGGTTTGTTTTGAGGATATGTTTTAATGTAGAGTTTATAAAAGCTAATTTAATTTGGTTTCCTGTTTTGAATAATGAGTCAATTGTTTAGATCGTGCTGATAAATTAGGTTAACTGAGAATTCTGCAGTAGCACGAAAACAAACAATCTTGAATGCAGGAAAACCAAAAAACAAATGATGTTATTTTTAGGATTGTGCAATCACTGCCGAGCCTGGCTGTTAGATTTTGACCTCAAGCCAATGTCAATGAATGATCAATTGAATTGGACACCTAAAGCCGAAGTACCTTTCAGGAAACTGTAAACAGACTTGGCAGGCTCCTCAGTCTTAGCACATCCAAACTACCAAAAGCGTTAACCATTTGTAAATGTGAAGCCCAAATTGATGGCCTTGATAACGTGTCAATCGAGAATAGGCTAGCAGATGAAGCAGCCAAGATAGCGGTTGTAAATCAGCGTAATAAAGCTAAAATACACCTATTAGCTGAAACTGAACCGCAACAACTAACAGATAAAAAACTTAAAGGCTATCAAAACATAGCATCGCAAACAGAAAAGCAAAAATGGGCGATGAAAGGTTTCTACCAAAATTATTGATCATATGGGCAGCTGAATTGAGCCACATGATTGTCAAGTGTCTACAGGGGGGAGGATTGAGTTGGTTAATAATTGGTTAATAGACACTATGACATTTGTGGCCCAATGTCTTTAATTCATACTTAAAAAACAAAAACTTGAAAAAAAAAATTTCTGTGTTTACTTTGCATAAACAATGTTAAGAGAGACTGAAAAGATGGAGGTTTCTAGAACCAACTGAATTATTTCATACATTGCACATGTATTGCATTGAGTTAAATAGAGTGTTGGGGAAAAGATATTGCCTGAGGAAAAATAGATGTATTTTCTAGATGTGTTAAGATTTTTCCTAGCGCACATGAGGATGAAAAAACAGTAATTAATGCAATGTGTGATAGAATTATTCCAACATTTGGCATACCTGCCATTGTCCAAAGTAACAATGGACCCCACTTCAGAGTTGAGGGCCTAATGGAAGAGGGGCAGACTGTTAAACATTGAAATGGAAAAAAAGGAGAAAACCCATTGTATGTACAGACCCCAGTCGGCTGGACTAGTGGAAAAAGACAAATTAATAACAGACTGATGCAGAAGGAAAGAACTTGCCACTTTTTGGACTTCCAGATTGAAACCCAGTTAAAGGTTCTGGCAGCATTCCAGCTCACATAAAGAAACAGTTTGATCCAAGACAAGTTCGCGACAACAATGATCTGCCAGAATGTTCTGATCCACAGACTCTCAAGGTGCGGGTCGGAGACTTGGTGATCCTGAAAGTGTTGCAGCATGCCTGGTGGGACAGTGAACGTTGAGTGAACGCGGGGATGGTCCTTACGAGATGGTGGGCGTCAGCCCGACTGCAGTGAAAGTCTACGGCGGCACTGGGTGAATTCGTCAGTCCCAGTGCAAGCTCTTCTGGTTGCCAGAAGGACCTAGCGACGCCAGTCCACCAGACCCTGTTTCCTAAAGTCCCGACCTCACCTAAAGTCATAAAGAGCGGTGGAGGGTTTTCCACCCTGCTGGCAGCCCGTCATCGTCAATCCCTGCTCTCCACTGTGGACCAAAAGGTCAACACCATGTTTGTCGCCTGCTCAGCCAAATACGACCTTGTGTCACAGGTCCCCCTAGAAGAACCAGATACTGATTTGGACAGTGTCGTCTAAAGCAGATTCCCCACCTCGGCCATCCCGACTCTGCAACCCTATGGACTCTCGATAAATAACACCGACGCGGCGATCATAAATCGCTGAAATATGGCGTTCAAAAGAGTTCCAGATTGTACCTACATTTACCAAATGTTGTGTTGAATTGTGTGTTTTCCATGGAGCCATGGCATGAAGCTGCTCTCGTCCCTAGCGTAAATGGGGAGGGAATAGGGGAATTTTGTCCTTAATGTTAAGGTTTTTTTCGCCCCTATCGTGGCATTTTATAACTCCTGCTAATGGATAATTGACGAGTCAGACACCAACCCCACTCTCGGGAATGTCTAACTTTGATGAAAGCTGAAAAATTTTAAACCCACAACAGGAGGGAAATGTAAGATGTGCTTTAATGCTTTTGCATGCTAAGGTTAATAATGTGTGTTTAAAACTATTGGCTATAACTACTTTCTTATTTAACAGTCTTAAGGCCTTACAAAAGAAAGAATGTGTCGTGGAAGGTCACATTCAACTGAAGGACAGATGCCAGTATGACCCAGAGGCCTGTTTTAGGTTTCTATTGCTGACCATAAAGTTTCAACACAATGAGACAAGACAAATAACTGCCCGCATTTTTTTCTTAAGATAACAGCTATTTCTCAAGATGTGAAACTCACACATGTATGTTGAAACTTTCTCACTTGTCAATAAAAGCTACGCTCCTCAGGGTGAAAGTCAGAGAAGCTTGTTGCGAGCCACGCGCTCGCATCAACCTTTTTCTCCTGACTGACGTTAGCGTAAAAGCATATCTCGTACCTGGACTGATCCTTCTCCCGTCCCTTCCTAGGTCTTTGTTGTTTTCTTAGTTCAAGTATTGAGTTAAATACAGAAAGGGCATGATAGTTGCATGGGGCTCAACAAGTGGTCTCCCAGATTTTGCAGAAATAATTCAGATTTGCGTTTGCCATGCTCAACTCTATTTTATTATGCACAAGCTTTCAGGATAGTACAATCAACATTTCAGGTCTTTTGAACTGAGGACTTCTCCAACCAGAGAAACCTTTCTAATTGCACTTTCTGAGCTCCTTGACATTTACCCTTTGGCACAATACAGGGTAGGTCCTCACATGATGATGACTTTAAAAAGACACATTAACATATAGGACCAAATATTGAAATGTTGTTTTAAAACTCATGACTTTATTGGTTAAACATAATGCTATATGTCATTGTAGATGGCTGCCTAGAAAGGTGTGCTTGTTTTCTGGTAAGTGTATATGCTTTTGTATTTCACATGGTCTCAGCACAGTGGATCTAAACATAATCAGAATTTCTTTCATTATCAGACTTGTGAAATGGCTGCCCCAGTGAAACTGAGAGTCATCCTTGGAGTGAACGATGCTCACAGACTTGTGCTTCAGGATGGACTTCCAGGTTCTGTAAATGAACTTGTGCAGGAAATAAAACTACAGTGTGGCATTGACAAAGACTTCAGACTCCAGTTCATGGATGTGGATTTTGGAAATCAATTCAACAACTTGACCTCGATTACCGACGTGCAGGACAAAAGCACGCTTAAAGTAGTGATGGGCGATACCAGCGATTTTGGATTCGATCCGATACCAAATAATACCAAGGCCAAATATTGCGATCCTGATCCAATATCGATACCGGAAGTTCATATTTTATATATAAATATACCCTGCAGAGTTCTCAGACATTCTGATGATATCTAATGTACAACTACAGCAAGCACTAAAAAACTAATAAAAGTCTCTTTGTGTCAAATATGCATTGCAATGGAAAAACTGCTGATTTTAATAACTAGCAAAGCCGTTTCCCTACAAACTCACAAACCAATCCATCAACAAAATCTGATTAGTCAGTCTCACTCTTTAAATATGACCCTTAGATTCATATGCACAGAACATTTCCCTGCTACATGTTGTATTTGATCAAATTTTAATCTACCTAAGTTAAATATTTTTAATCTGATTAAAGAAGGAATTAATAATGTTACCGCCCTCTAATGATAGATCATTAAAAACAAATCCAATAAACTATAATCACTTGCAATTAAAAAAAAAAAGTAATAATAGCTAATGTTAGAAATACAGTAAGGGGAGATGTGTCTATTTAAAATGTTAAGTAATAATTCATATATTTTTACACCCAACTTGCTTGCTAGTAGTTCACTTGACTATCCTATGGAATGTGATGTGGGCTGATTTGTCCCCATTGTATCAAAAATTAATAAAATGGAGACTCACATTTAGGTTACAGTAAGACTTCACTGTTAAATATGTCACTATGGTCATTTTACTTTTTTTATATGATGTGGTATGAACTTTGCTTTTCACAAACAAGATGTAGCTATAACTTCCCATTACAAAGCATATTCAATGGTGCTGCAAAGTTCTTTTTATGTAAGTTGACAAAAACGCCATATTTATCGTTTCATATTGCACATCAGCCACTAATGCTTATATCGTCTCTGATTATCTATTAGCACCCACATTATCTTGCTAAGTCCTGCCTTTCGCAAACGCCACTTCTAAAGAGCTTTGCTTTTGCTTCAGCGGCGTGGTCTTTTTTTCTCGTGTACTCCTCGGCTTGAGCGGCACGTTTTTCATTTAATTCGTCATGTGCTTCGGGATACACGTTTTTAAGGTGTTATGTGAGGTTTGTGGTACTACCACAGTATCTGACAGTTTTGGCACAAACTGTGCACTTAGCCTCGTTGCTATTTATTGAATTGAAATATGTCCAGACCAGACTTCTTTTACGTTCCGTCGTCAATCCCGCAGCCATGCTACCAGCCTACCAGCTTCCAAATGTTTGTTGTGGCTGTGTTGGTGCCTCGTGAGAGGGGCGGAGGAAAAACATGCTGATCGATACACAGGATAGGGACGTAAATGGGGGCGGGAGCAGACGCCAGTGCACTGCTTATGTGCGTGCACTGCTTACGTGCGTGTAGAAGGCGAAAGGGAAAAGTAGTACATAAAGTGTGCACAAAAATATAGCCAAAAAATAGACAAAGAAAATATAATACTGTATATTAATTCCAAATATCGATACTTTTGCTTGGGAATCGATACCTAAAACTTAACGCGCTGGATCGAAATATCGATATTTTGGTATCGATCCGCCCATCATTAGCTTAAAGATGTGTTCATTTCAGATGCCCCTGCACCATCTCTATGTAACCCTCAATATGAAGATTCATCCTTTTCATCTGCATCTGGTTTTGATACAGACATTTTATCATCCAATGATTCATCTCGATCCACCTCATCCTGCAGTTATTCCTCCTCCGGGTCTGCCTCCTCCTCCAGGTCGTCCTCCTCCTCCAAGTCTTCTGGGTTGCCAGTAATTTTCAAGGTTCCTCGGTTTTCTTATGATGCAGAGCTGCAGCTATGCAGAGCCAATGCCCAGTACCAAGAAAACAAAACATTACTAGATACTCCCCCTAAGCTTCGATCTTCCATCCTTGATGGATTGACAGAAGAAATTGTCAAATTCAAGGTGTATCTATCCAATGATGAATTTACCAACATAGCAAAAGAACTTGTCAAAGAACATCCATGCTTGAAAGACCCAGGTAGCCCTACTGGGTACTATAGTTGGAAGCAAAGTTTAAAATACAAAATGGCCAATTATAGAAGAAAGCTTAGTCAACTTGGCTGCCCAGAAGTCACCCTTAATGCTTTGAAAAATAAGCCAAAAGACAAATGCAACCCTGCCTGCAGAGTAAAGAAGCCCAAAAAAGCGGAAGTAAATTTTTGTCCTCCCTATCCTTCTGGCGAATCGGCTGAGACAATGGAGAAAATAAGGGTAGATCTTCTGTCAGAAGTCACCAACAGTAATAATCAAGACACTGTCTCAAAACCTATGGACCTGACCTTTTCCCACAGAAGACAGGAGTTGCTGCGAGATGAACCCATGATAGCGGATTTTAAATCAAGGTGGCCTGGTCTTTTCATTGTGCAAGAGGTAGGTGCAGGGCATTTAGTTATTAATTTAACCACATTTTAGTATTTTGTGATTATTACTGAGTGTTAAATGTTTAATAAGTGTTTATCCTGATTCAAGCAAATTAAATCAGCAATCACAATTGTTGACAGTACCACTTAAAGCTCTCTCAGTGCCACTCACAATGACATCGAATCATGTGGCTCTTTTCATCTTTCTATGGTTTTTAAATTCGGTTAGAACTAGTAGACACCTAATCCATTTAAACTGGTGGCCAGCAAAGAATGAACATTCCTTCAGCCCTCCAAGTTCAAATGGATTTGATGTCTCTAAATGTCAATGGTAGCCGATGAATTAATATCCTTCCAAACGTATACATGATTTTAAGATTGATTCAAAAGGGTAAAATTAAGCACTCATCTGCCTAGTTTAGTACTGCTGTCTATACCACACGGATTATATAGGATAATTCAAGACCTTTCTTGAAAAAGTTTTAATCAACCCCCAAAAACCTTTGTTTAATCAAACTAATATATAACACAAAATGCAATAGTTACACAATACATTTAGACTCATGAATTCATAAATAATTAAATAAGGCATAGGTGGCTGTAGAACCTCAGATATGTAGTTAGGGATGGATAAATTCTTACAGAATAGACCAAAAGTTTGGACACACCTAATTTGAGCATTTTCGTGACTATTTACATTGTAGATTCTCACTGTATGTTGTAAAACGATCAATGAACATATGCAATAATGTACTTCGGGGAAAAAAGTGATACAAATTGTGAAAACATGTTTCATAATCTGGTTTCTCCAAAGTAAGACACCCTTTGCTCTGATTACTTTTATGGAATTCTCTCGGTGAGCTTTAAGCTTTCTATAAGCAACTACGGAATCTGCAAAAATACACCAAAATCATGTAAAAAATCTGACAAATGCAAAGTCTTACACAAAATATGCACGTGTTATTAGGTATATTTTATGCAGCATCCCAGTTTCTTATTAAATAATACTGGTTTGTTTTTCCATTGATCAGATGGAATGCAGAGTTTGAGAGAATTACAACAATCAAGATACAGTTAAAGTTCAGATTGAGAATATTTATTGTCAATGTTGCAAAAAGCACAACGAAACTGGAGCATCCATACAACTAAGTTAGTAAAGTGCAAAACCCATATAATAAATACCCTTGAGGACCAAGTGTAAACATTGACTCAGTATTAGACATAAGTACAAAAAAGATTCCACAGCAGCATAAAGTCATGCCAGTGCTAAAGTGCAGAGCAAAAATATACCTGATAAGAACAGTTATAGGTCAGTGCAAAACCAGATGAGTTAATCAAGTATAATCAAGTATACTGGTTGTCAACCATTAGGCAAGGGTAAGGGAGTAGGAAGTAGTGGGTAGTGACATACTGCAACAATGCAAACCAGTTCAGAGTTATTGTTGTTGGTGGATGTGGGTTATTGTCCGTAAAAGGGGGGGCAGAGAGGGGAGAGGGGCAAAATTCAGTAGCCTCACAGCCTGTGGATACAGACTGTTGGCCAGTCTTGATGTTCTGGCCTGTATGGACCTGTACCTTCTCCCTGAGGGCAGCAAGTGGAAAAGGTGGTGAGCAGGATGGTGCTGGTCCCGCAGTATGTTGTGCACTCTTCTTAAACAGGGAGTGGAGTAGATAGTGCTGATCTCAGGGACAGTCATTCCAATGATTCTCCCGGCAGCTTTCACCACGCGCTGGAGCGCTTGCTGGTCAGCCTTGGTGCACCTTGAAAACCACACTAAAAGTCCATATGACAGAACACTGCTGATGGCACAGTTATAAAAGTTCTCCATCAGAGGTCTGTGGATGTGAGTGCTCCTCAGCTTCCTCAAGTAGTAGAGGCGTTCTTGTGCCTTACCCACCGCTGCGGAAATGTGATCCGCCCAGGACAGATCCCCCCAGGACAGGTCTCCGAAAAAATTCTTGGGGGTCACCGTGACCCCCAAGAATTTAAAACTTCTCACCCTCTCCACCACATCGTTGCCGATAGAGAGAGGCTGATGGGTGATGTGACTCCCCTTACGGAAATCCACCACAATCTCCTTGGTCTTTTTGGTGTTTAGAGCCAAGTTGTTGTTGTGACACCATGACTCCAGATGTTGCACCTCTCTTCTGTACAGTGAGTGTACAGTGTGTAAAGCAGAGGGCTCGAACACACCCCTGAGGGGCCCCGGTGTTGATGGTGAGAGTGGAGGAGGTGTTTTTGCCCACTCTGACACTCTGTGTGCAGTTGGTTAAAAAGTCCACAGTCCAATTGCACAGGGCGGTGTTGAGGCCCAGTAGGTGGAGTATGGACCGGAGTTTGAACGGCCGGATGGTGTTAAATGCATTGAGACATGTGACATTGGACTGTTTTGGGAGAGGGACAATTGTGGCTGCTTTAAAGCAGGCAGGGACCAGTGAGCAGGACAGTGAGGTGTTGAAAATGTCTTCTCTTTAAAAGTTATTCTCAGAGATGGATGTCAACTCGGAAAAACTCTTCAAAATTTATGAAAAAACCAGTGGGAGTTAAAAGATGGAAGATTCGAAACATCGTGGCACCCATAACACAGGTACAAAGGCACAATTTTGAACTACGCAACATTTCCTGAAATTGTGATCCCTAATCAGTATTGCAGTAAATGCATTGTCGATTGTGCATATGTCACTGCATTTCTTATATGTATTGATTCATCTGAGTAGAGATCTGTGCAAGTCGCCCTCTAGTCGTTGGCCACTATCACTGGGGTGTTTACACACCTATAGCAGTCCAGCGTCAGTCAATGTAAATGGTAACAGTATGTGCTGTGGGCGGCACATCTCAGCAATGGCGGACGGGGTACTTCCGGTCATTTTGCTCAGATTAGTAGTCAATATTTGCAATCATAGTAAGTGTTATTCTGATGTTCATTTTTAATTCATGTGGCCTAAGTTGGCCAGAATGATTGTTGGATTGTTTTTATTTTCTAATGTATTTTGTTCTATTTTGCTAGTGTGACAGTATCAACACTCGAAGAGAAAACATTATAAAAGCTTTATGTGTCTATCTGAAAGAAGATCCTGACAATCTCATCAAGGAATTCATGGTAAATTTTATGAATTGGTGTCAGAATATTTACTTTTTTACTGTGTGTTCAGTGGAACTTGTAAGACATTGTAACATTAATTTTCTTGGTGTGATAACCCTGGTGGATTCGTTTTAGTATCTAAGGTTATTTGGGGAATGATGGCTCTGCCTGCCTGTCCAAAAAACATCTTGTGGAACTTTGATATGACATTCACTAGTGAATCTGTGTGTGTCGTTTGGGGTCGGTGGATGTAGTGTATGTTATCATTTGCTTATTTATAATTTTCTTCTGTTTGTCTTGCAGAGTGAAGATGGAACTGCTCAAGACACGTCAAAGGTCAAATTTGGCATTGCTGCTCCCCGCCAACCAGGTGCTGTTGATGATCCTGAGTACGTGGAGATAATTCTGGAGGGGTTTGAAGTACTGCGAGACCTGCAAAACATACCATATGCAGTGGTAATGTTACTTGCCCTCATTTATGCTTAAACCTGAGCTACCCTCCTGAGCTCTGTTACACATTTGAGGCGCTACAGAAAGTTTTCCTGGAACTGGACTCAAATAAAATGTCTGAGAAGATAAGGGCTCTAAAAACCAGGCTTGCCCGTTGAAGAGGCAAGATGGAGTTGAGGTTTAATGTTTTTCACAAAGCCTCTATTTTTATTAAGGGTTAACACAGGAATTTTGTTAATTCCTCATGTTATTTTCTACGTTGTGGAATAAAAAGGTATTTTTTGGATTTGCCCATTTAGGAATGTGCAGAGGGTCAAAATGTGTTTTTGTGGATCATTTGTTATTTGATATTTTGTTTTACTGTTTCTGATTCCTTGAATGATGAATGTGCTGTATGCTTTCTGGTTTACTGTTATCACATCACTTTATGATTGGGCCTGCTCTGACGATAAATGTTGTACTGTGTTCTATTTGTCACTATGTTAAATTTTTATTTATTTATTTATTTATTTTAGCTTGAAAATGTCTGTTGACAGTTTGTCATTTCCCACACCATTTTTTCCCCCTATGCTCCCCGACTCGTTCCATGTCTTGGCCTCGTTATGCAGGCATGTGCTTTATGTTCCATGGGTAATTTTTCATCCATCATTTTTACAATAAACTGTTTTTTTATTATTATTATTATTATTTTGTTGTGATGTAACAGTGTTAATTACATATGTATGTTTATGTGAATTTGTTTTGTAAAGCAGATGTTTGTATGCATTTAAGTTCAAATAAATGGAAAAAGATGGTGTCACTTAATGCGTCTTATAATTGTAAGGGCAGGTGTTTTTCGACAGAAGCAGCCATTACAAATTTGTTCTTGCATCTGTATAGAATAATGTTTGTTGAACACTTGTCAATTTAATCCATGATACACTTAGTGATCATGTAAAAATTACATTATCGTATTATGTTTATCTTATATGGGTGCCTCATGTTCAATCAACATGAGTGCGTTATGTTCGCTCAACATGTGTCTTATGTGGGACACATTTGCTAGATGCTAAACGAATGCAATTTAATCAGGTGGAAATTCCATAATATTTTTATGTCGGTTCAACATCTTTTTTTTGAGTGAACATGGATGCCTTGTGTTGGCTCAACATGAATCCATTATGTTGGCTCGACACGTGTGCGTTGTGTTAAATGGACATAATTGCTAAATGCTGATGGAAAGCAATTTAATCAGGTGCAATTTCCATTATTATTTAATGTCAGTTTAACATTTCATTTTTTTGACTGAGCATGGGTGCCTTATGTTGGCTCAACAAGAATGTATTATGTTGGCTCTACACGTGTGTGTTGTGTAAAATGGACACAATTGCTAAATGCTGATGGAAAGCAATTTGATGTGGTTCAAATTCCATAATTTGTTAATGTCAGTTCAACATTTCCTTTTCTGACTGAACATGGGTGCTTTATGTTGGCTCAACAAGAGCGCGTTATGTTCGCTCAACATGAGCGCCTAATGTTGGCTCGAAGTGTGCTTTATGTTAAAAGGACATAATTGCTAAAAGCTGAAGGAAGGCAATTTAATCAGGTGCAAATTCTTTCCATAATTTTTTAATGTCAGTTCAACATCTAATTTTTTTGAGTGCAATACCAACCTGTTAATATGGAGTATATGTGTGTTTAAGTGGAAAAGCTATATGAACTAAATTTGTTAATAAGTACTGCTCTATGGAAACTAACTTACAGTATACTTATAGCTTGTAGCTCAAGTGAAGTGAGGCGTTCACATGGTATTTGTATTACAAGTTCCCTGAGCAAATTATAAGTGGCGCCATCTTGGAAAATTTCTGCTCCGAACTTCCGGTTCAGAAAGAACAACATGAATTGCGGCTGAAGAAAGCAGTGTGATGACAAAGTTAAAATTGCAAAATCAAGCCAGAGGAACCCACGGAATCTCCAAAAATGGATTCAGCACGACGTAGATGAGATTGTTTGATTGCTTTTATCACTTTGTTGATCATTAAATAATTCTAAAAACCTGTCAGCCAATGGTGATGTGAGGTATAGATTGATACGCCGGCCACTTGAGTGGCCAAAATGAGGTGAAATTCCAAATTATATTACATTTGCCCAATGCAGAAAGGCTGCCACGGATTTTGTTGTAACGAGGAAATACTACAAGGTATGTACATTTATACAAAAATATTATGTCATTCTTTTTTATTGCAGATATTGATCGCAATAAAAAATTTGGACACCATGATTCCATTTCTTGTTTTATTTAAAACGATTGTTGCATGTCCAAAACTGGTCAATAAATCACTATTTATAAAATTATTGGAAAAATAGCATACAGTGCCTTGCAAAAGTATTCGGCCCCCTTGAATCTTGCAACCTTTCGCCACATTTCAGGCTTCAAACATAAAGATATGAAATGTAATTTTTTTGTCAAGAATCAACAACAAGTGGGACACAATCGTGAAGTGGAACAACATTTATTGGATAATTTAAACTTTTTTAACAAATAAAAAACTGAAAAGTGGGGCGTGCAATATTATTCGGCCCCTTTACTTTCAGTGCAGCAAACTCACTCCAGAAGTTCAGTGAGGATCTCTGAATGATCCAATGTTGTCCTAAATGACCGATGATGATAAATAGAATCCACCTGTGTGTAATCAAGTCTCCGTATAATTGCACCTGCTCTGTGATAGTCTCAGGGTTCTGTTTAAAGTGCAGAGAGCATTATGAAAACCAAGGAACACACCAGGCAGGTCCGAGATACTGTTGTGGAGAATTTTAAAGCTGGATTTGGATACAAAAAGATTTCCCAAGCTTCAAACATCTCAAGGAGCACTGTGCAAGCCATCATATTGAAATGGAAGGAGCATCAGACCACTGCAAATCTACCAAGACCCGGCCGTCCTTCCAAACTTTCTTCTCAAACAAGGAGAAAACTGATCAGAGATGCAGCCAAGAGGCCCATGATCACTCTGGATGAACTGCAGAGATCTACAGCTGAGGTGGGAGAGTCTGTCCAAAGGACAACAATCAGTCGTACACTGCACAAATCTGGCCTTTATGGAAGAGTGGCAAGAAGAAAGCCATTTCTCAAAGATATCCATAAAAAGTCTCGTTTAAAGTTTGCCACAAGCCACCTGGGAGACACACCAAACATGTGGAAGAATGTGCTCTGGTCAGATAAAACCAAAATTGAACTTTTTGGCCACAATGCAAAACGATATGTTTGGCGTAAAAGCAGCACAGCTCATCACCCTGAACACACCATCCCCACTGTCAAACATGGTGGTGGCAGCATCATGGTTTGGGCCTGCTTTTCTTCAGCAGGGACAGGGAAGATGGTTAAAATTGACGGGAAGATGGATGCAGCCAAATACAGGAACATTCTGGAAGAAAACCTGTTGGTATCTGCACAAGACCTGAGACTGGGACGGAGATTTATCTTCCAACAGGACAATGATCCAAAACATAAAGCCAAATCTACAATGGAATGGTTCAAAAATAAACGTATCCAGGTGTTAGAATGGCCAAGTCAAAGTCCAGACCTGAATCCAATCGAGAATCTGTGGAAAGAGCTGAAGACTGCTGTTCACAAACACTCTCCATCCAACCTCACTGAGCTCAAGCTGTTTTGCAAGGAAGAATGGGCAAGAATGTCAGTCTCTCGATGTGCAAAACTGATAGAAACATACCCCAAGCGACTTGCAGCTGTAATTGGAGCAAAAGGTGGCGCTACAAAGTATTAACGCAAGGGGGCCAAATAATATTGCACGCCCCACTTTTCAGTTTTTTATTTGTTAAAAAAGTTTAAATTATCCAATAAATGTTGTTCCACTTCACGATTGTGTCCCACTTGTTGTTGATTCTTGACAAAAAAATTAAATTTCATATCTTTATGTTTGAAGCCTGAAATGTGGCGAAAGGTTGCAATATTCAAGGGGGCCGAATACTTTTGCAAGGCACTGTATGAGAATGTGATATCAGACAGCAGAGCTCTGGAGCCTTGCCAAACTTTCACCCGACAGTACGGCCTCCAGACGGGCTTTCTGTTCTCGGTAATTCCAGCTCCAATTCCAGCTGTGGAGGAATCCAGTGGTCACCCAGGCAACCAGATCCTGTCGTACACATTCAGACAATTTGGAGCTCTATCCATCTCAAATACCAGAGGTGCATGTTCAATGTCTAATGTAAACTTTTCAAACACTATTTGAGAATGAAAAGGCGTTGTACCTCATCTTCAATGTTTTCGTTGTCTTCGATAAACTTGCTGAAGTCAACTGCTGGTTTCCAAATATTGTTTTGGTTATACATACTGCTGCTGGTCTGCTCATCGTCCTTATACTTAGTGATGGCTGCTTTATACCTACACAGACAAGCAGATGAGGAAAGCAAACAATCGAAATGATATCCAGTGTTCACTCGCTACTTCGCGCTTCAAACTTCAGTGAACCTCAGTCCACCACTGATTTTTTTAAATAGCGTACCGCACGCATCATGTCACTTTTGTTCATTAATGTTCATGACGTTAGCAACTGTTGCTAAGCGGGTCAAGCTCGCATATGTCCCTCATGTTAAATGCATGTAAATTGTGTACGAATGTGATGCTTACTGAGCTAAACCTACCAATTCTGTTCGAAAACGATGTCTCTGGTGCCAAATTCACTGGTAAAGATGTGGAAGAACATGCAAATGTTCAGTTAAAGAGATGCCTTGAGTGTTCAGGGCTGAAAAAGACTGGAAGAAGAGCAGACCTGATCCAAGTTTTTATTTCATGCTTTACAAATGCTCCATGTGACGGCCACCAGCGGCACAGACAACATCATGCCGATGTGACTTTTAATTTGTTAAAATGACTCACTTATTAAATGATTAATTATTTAATTTTGTTTAATTTATTATGAATTGATTATTAATTAATAATTCAATCAGTTTTAATTTTAAAATGAATGAATGCATGATTTTGGCACATTCTTTTTGAATCACCCTGTACATATATAAGAGAATATGTATGTACATATATATATATATATATATATATATATATATATATATATATATATATATATATATATATATATATATACTGTATATATATATATATATATATATATATACTGTATATATCACCGGCCTGGTTGTTGGTGCCAGAAGGGCTGGTTTGAGTATTTCAGAAACTGCTGATCTACTGGGATTTTCACGCACAACTATCTCTAGGGTTTACAGAGAATGGTCCGAAAAAGAAAAAATATCCAGTGAGCGGCAGTTCTGTGGGCGGAAATGTTTTTTTGAAGCCAGAGGTCAGAGGAGAATGGCCAGACTGGTTCGAGCTGATAGAAAGGCAACGGTGACTCCAATAACCACCCGTTACAACCAAGGTAGGCAGAAGAGCATCTCTTAACGCACAGTACGTCGAACTTTGAGGCAGATGGGCTACAGCAGCAGAAGACCACGCCGGGTGCCTCTCCTTTCAGCTAAGAACAGGAAACTGAGGCTACAGTTTGCACAAGCTCATCGAAATTGGACAATAGAAGATTGGAAAAACATTGCCTGGTCTGATGAGTCTCGATATCTGCTGTGACATTCGGATGGTAGAGTCAGAATTTGGCGTCAACAACATGAAAGCATGGATCCATCCTACCTTGTATCAACGGTTCAGGCTGGTCGTGGTGGTGTAATCGTGTGGGGAATATTTTCTTGGCACTCTTTGGGCCCCTTGGTACCAATTGAGCATCGTTGGAACACCACAGCCTACCTGAGTATTGTTGCTGACCGTGTCCATCCCTTTATGACCACAATGTACCCAACATCTGAAGGCTACTTTCAGTAGGATAATGCGCCATGTCATAAAGCTGGAATAATCTCAGACTGTTTTCTTGAACATGTCAATGAGTTATGAACCTTTCTTTGGTGTTTTGGGTTATCAATTTGAGCCCAAACGAAAGCCAATGCAGCCTAATGAAAGGATCATTGAGGGGAGCAATCACACTGATGAAACCCCGACAACAGTTCGTGTGGGAAACACCAAATGGTATGTTTTGCATTTCTTTTTGTGAAGCTGATACACCGTGACCGCAAAATAAAGTAATGTATAGAATAATTATCATTTAGTATGCTATCATCAGTTTCGCTCTGCCAACCGACACAAATATGAATGGGATTAGAGCAGGGGTCCCCAGCCTTTTTTGCACCACGGACCGGTGTCCCTCTTTTATATTCAGTTGGACTCTCAATGTTATCCAATGGTGCTAAAAAACAATTTACATCACAAACATACATGTGCAACACGGAAATGGCGTAAATTAACGCTTAACGACACGGCGAAGTCGTTAAGTGAGAGGGCTACGTGCAGTTGTTGTGTGCGCCAAACATGGCAAACGTAAGTGAATATTCCTTTCTTTAAAGAAAGTTTGTAGTGTGTACTTAGGAATCGCTGCATTCGCGGTCCTTTTTAACGTTACGCGCATGCCAACTTTGTCAGAACACCGGCAATGTGCGGCAGAAAAATACAGCAAATATAAAATAGCAATTGTTTTTAGCCCCGTCGTGTTAAGTGCAGGGAAAAAATACAACTCACCCGCTGAATCAGTGGGAGGGCTGAGTTTGTTTCGTTGAGACGAGATGGGAGAGTGAGAGAAGCTAGCATCAAGTTAGCGATGTTGGAAATTGTAGCACAGTTTTCAGCGCGCTCCAAGCGATGTCAGAATATTCCGAAATGACTTTAATCCAGAACTTCGGTAGAGTTGTTGTCTCAAATGTACGTTTAAGTCGCCGTGATCTGCGATCTCTACAAGCTGATATTCCTGTTCCACAGACATGCTCGAATCTCTCGATTTATTCACATACGGGTCACGAATTCACTCCTTCGCAGTTCGTGGGTCTTTAGTGATTGGCAAGTAGCATAAATTTTGTTTTCTTTGAGGTTGTAGGCACATCTTCTGACTCGTCAGGTTCCCATTTCCCTGTAAAATTGCAAAATTAGCCCTCTTAGCACTGACGAACTTTACTCATTGTCTGCGTAGTCCAGCTCTTTTTCTCGCATTCGGGAACTCATGGGTACTACATTGCGACAAATGGCTATTTGTAAACCATATGGCATGACAGGTTTGAACCATTTTAGCTATTTTTTGATAAAACACGAACGCAACTCTCTCGTCGATAAACAAGGATGGCACCTGCCTCGACCTTTTGTTTCCTTGTTATGACGTCTCCGCCCCATTCGGCTGTTTCCGGAACACTTTCGGAAATGTTCGTCATTTTCGATCTATTTTCGATAATTGCATTAATGTGATTGATTTTTTTGTTAACTTTATCAATATTTGTTATCTTGGCACATCACGGTTCTATTGATGTCTCACACCCCCTCTGCGTTTTCATACCCTTTAAGCGAAAGGGTGCAGTATGTCAAAATGGGACAGTATACATCAAAACAACTTGGTATTGCTTGTGGTGTTCCTCAGGGGTCTGTGTTGGGGCCAAAACTGTTTAATCTATACATAAATGATATTTTTGATGCATCTCAATATCTAAAATGTATTCTTTTTGCAGATGACACCAATGTATTCTATGGTAGTAATACTTATAATGAGTTGATAAAGGTCGTGAACAAGGAGCTAATTAAAATAAAAAAATGGATGGATATAAATAAATTGTCGTTAAATTTGAGTAAAACCAAAGCTATGATGTTTGGTAGCGTTAAAACTAATTCTGATTTGCATATAATTATTGATGGTATCCAAATTGAAAACGTAGATGTGAATACATTTTTAGGTGTCAAAATTGACAGTAAACTGACATGGAAACCCCACATCAGACATATAAAAACAAAAATTTCCAAGAGTCTCTCAATTATAAATAAAGCTAAACAATTTCTTGACGAGAACGCACTCCGCACTTTATACTGCTCTTTGGTTCTCCCATACTTCTCATATTGTGTTGAAGTCTGGGGAAACACCTATCAATGCACGATAAATCCTTTAGTCACCTTACAGAAACGGGCTGTGCGAATCATCCATAAGGTTGGGTTTCTGGAGCACACACATAATTTGTTTATTTACTCAAAGCTGCTAAAATTTAACGATCTTGTAAAGTATAATACCTCAATAATCCTCTATAAAGCATTCAATAAATTATTACCAATTAAATTGCAAAACTTTTTTACAATGAGAGAGAGAACTCATAACTTGAGAGGATATGGAGACTTCAAAATACCAAAAATTCGAACACCTCGTAAAAGTTTTTGTGTGTCTGTGTGTGGTGTGTGGAGTGAAACTTTGGAATAATCTGGATAATAATCTACAGATTTAAACGGTTATACAAATTTATGGTCTGGTCACAGTATACTGATATAAGGTCTTAATTACATCAATAAGTTGTCTTGGTATGAGTGCTGGTTGTTTTTTACCATTGCTGGTATACTGCCCGTTACCATTGTTGGTATAGTTATTGTTGCCATTTATAATTTGTTCGTCCTGTGTGTGTGGTCTTTACCATAGTTGGTATGGTTTTACTTTCATTACCATGTTTGTATGAAATTGTTTTTTGGTTTGGGTGTTACCTGTGGTAACTTCATGTCAAGGGACAACAATTGTTACAAAAATGTAATTGTACATAACTGTTTGAACTGTTTTTTGGTTGCCTACATTTTTGGAAGGAAGTAGCAAGTTTTTTTTTTTTTTTTTCCTAATTAGATTAGAATAGGGGTGGGTTTAAATAAATTTTCTTCTTCCCACTCCTTTTCAGGCATGTAGTTGATGTTGTTATGTTACTTAGTTTTGCTGCTCTTTTTGTTATATGTTTGTATGAGCTGTATATACTTGCTGTCTTGACAAGGAAAATCATGGCCTGAAATAAACAAATGAATGAAATAAAATGACCTTCGTCCTCCATTCGTCAGTCTTTATAAGTTAAGGTGACAATTATTTTGGTAACATCGCCAAAGAAATCACCAGGCAGAATAAATATGTGCATTAAAGTTCTTGCATTTTCGCAAGTTAAAAGCCCGCAGTTTATCAGCAAGAAAGGCAGACCCAGACGGCGTCTGCTGCAGGGGCTTGTTTGATTCCGACACAAGACAAATGGAACCACTCAATTGAACAAATTTTCTTTGTCAAATAATCCAAGAAGAGAGATGGTGACCAATCGGGATGTCTTGTCAGCAGGTTTACCTAGGATGTCTTGTCAGCAGGTTTACCTAGTAACACAACAGGTAGGTGAGGAGGAGGAGTAGGTTAGCATTGCTACCGAGGCAGATTTACACAACAGTAAAAAAAAAAAAAAAAACGTATTGAAACCAAAACGGATAAATCGTTCAACTTACAAGAGTAGAGATGACGGGAACACGCTCTCATTCCAGCAGAAATATGATCAAAAGAAATGCTTTTCCGACGAACCGCTGCAACCCAGCCATCCGTCGTGCCTTCGTGATCTGATATTTGGTCCTCCATGCAGGAAAACGGTGAGGAGTCCAGTTTTCCTCGCCCTTTTTTTTTTGTCGCAGGAGACACTGTTGCACCCGGTAACACAACAATGCACACCCATATTTTCTTTCTAATACACCGAAGGAATTAGGTTAGCACTACCACACGTTACAATCCCCGTTGAGTCTGCCGGAAGGATATAGGGAATGGGACGTACTACGTCACTGTTTGGACGCGCCTCCATGCTGGCAATATGATTTACTTCCGGTTCGGCAGAGTCAATGCGGATTGTAACGTGTGGTAGTGCTAAGCTAACTCCTTCGGTGTTTTAGAAAGAAAATATGGGCGTTTATTGTTGCGTTACCGGGTGCAGCAGCGTCTCCCACAGACAAAAAGGGGTTAGGAAAAATGGACTCACTTTTCACCGTTTTCCTGCATGGAGGACCAAATATCAGATCACGAAGGTACTACGGATGGCTGGATTGCAGCGGTTCGTCGGAAAAGCATTTCTTATGATCATATTTCTGCTGGAATGAGAGTATTCCCCTCATCTCTACTCTTGTAAATTGAACGATTTATCCGTTTTGGTTTCAATACGTTCAATACGTTTTTTTTTGTTTGTTTTTTTACTGTTGTGTAAATCTGCCTCGGTAGCAATGCTAACCTACTCCTCCTCCTCACCTACCTGTTGTGTTACTAGGAAAACCTGCATATGAAATGCTGACAACACATCCCGATTGGTCACCATATCTCTTCTTGGGTTATTCTGAGGTCAAGCGCACCACATCGGAGCGTTATGAGAGGTTGGAAAGGCGAAGAGTGCACGCTGAAACTTCAGTTTGCTCTGCTCTTACAAACACGATCCCAAGTGTTGTTGTGAAAAGTCAATAAAATATGAATACCAAAACATGACTTGAACAACTTCTTGACAAACTGTAACTGCTTGTTGTTTACTTCAGGTCTTCATAATAAACAGGTGTAATAATTACAAAGTCAGGTGACTTAATTTTGTTATTCTATTTGGAATATGCATTGACAATTTTTGGACAGTGTTGTAGACAAGAACTGGGACTGATAAGTTGCAATAGATTTATTTCAAGTAATGCAATTTCTCCAATACGATATTTGAATTGACAGTTTAAAATCTTTAAATTAGCGCAAACAAGGCCCACCCTCTGACGGTGGCAGCAAATATTATATAATTATAAGTAATACACAAATACAAGATCACAATAAACGTGTCTTTGTCAAATCAGTTTAAAACACTATTCACTGGCCTTGGGTAAATTGCCAGACAGGATAAATGTGTGCTTTAAAGTTCTTGCATTTCCATTTTAAGTATTGCAAGTACTAGTCTCCAACACAGTATTTGAACTGACAGTTTAAAATCCTTTTAGTACAAAATGGCCCACACTCTGGCAGGGGGCAGCAAATATTATAATACATAATAATAAGCTATATACTATATAAATACAAGATCACAACAAAACCTGTATTTTTCAAAGCAGTTAAAAAACATCCAGTGGCCTTAGGTAAATAAACGTGTATAAATATGTACTTTACAGTTCTTGCATTTCTATTTTAGGTATTGCAACTTTTCCAACACTATTTGAATTGACAGTCTAAAGTCTCCATAAGTGCAAATAAGAATATTATAATTTAAAAATAATAATAGAATATATAAATTCAACATTACAATGAAACGTGTCTTTGTCAAAGTGATTTAAAAAAAAATTAATAATAATAATACGTCACTGGCCATAGTTAAATAGCCAGGCAGAATAAATATGTGCATTAAAGTTCTTGCATTTTCACAAGTTAAAAGCCCGCAGTTCATCGACGAGAAGGGCAGACCCAGATGGCGTCTGCTGCAGGGGCTTGTTTGAGTCCGACACAGGACAAATGGAACCACTCCATTGAACAAATTTTCTTTGTCAAATGATCCAAGAAGAGAGATGGTGACCAGTCGGGATGTGTTGTCAGCAGGTTTACCTAGGAACACAACAGGTAGGTGAGTCGTAGTAGGCGAGCATTGCTACCTAGGCAGATTTACACAACGGTGTAAAAAAAGAAAAACGTATTGAAACCAAAAGTGGATAAATCGTTCAACTTACAAGAGTAGAGATGACAGGAACACACTCTCATTCCAGCAGAAATATGATCATAAGAAATGCTTTTCCGACGAACCGCTGCAATCCAGCCATCCGTCGTACCTTCGTGATCTGATATTTGGTCCTCCATGCAGGAAAACGGTGAAAAGTGAGTCCATTTTTCCTAACCCCTTTTTTTGTCGTAGGAGACGCTGTTTCACCCGGTAACGCAACAATAAGCACCCATTTTTTTTCTAAAACACCGAAAGAGTTAGCTTAGCACTACCACACGTTACAATCCGCATTGACTCTGCCGAACCGGAAGTAAATCATATTGCCAGCATGGAGGCGCGTCCAAACAGTGACGTAGTACGTCCCATTCCCTATTGCCAGCATGGCGGCCTAGCCAAACAGTGACGTAGTACGTCCCATTCCCTATAAGGAGCTAGTGAACAATAACCTTAATCTGTGTAAACCTTCTTTTTTCTTCCTTCCTTGATGTGCATCCAAGCACATCAGTAAATGATTACAAGTAAGTGAGCTTTACATAGTTGTATTTTGTCTACTTAGCTCCATTTCTGACTTTGGTCAAATTCGTTAGCATATTAGCATCTGTTGCTAACGGTTGCTATCGCTAAAAGTCGCTAATGGAGTGATTTATATGCATTGTGCTTATGTTTTTATACCTTCGCGATGCATATAAGATGTGGATGTTACATGACCTGTGTTAATCAGTGTGTTAAATTAAGATTGTGTCTATTCAGTCTTGTAAACTGGTATTTGGGGAAATTAGTATAGAGGCAGTCGGACATCCGGGCATTAATGACGTCACCAGCCACAACAAAGCGTCGCCATATTGAGAACGGGGCTAAAGATGAGTCACAAGCAGTTGCTCTGTCATGCACTGTAATACAAACGCGTTGAACTTTCGTCTTATTTGCGGTCTTTTTTCAGTCGAAATTACCAAAAGTTGCTGTGTTGCGGGTTGTCACATAAGGAAGAGTTCGGAGCCGCATTTGAAGTTCTTTATTCTTCCTCGTGAGAGGAAGAGAAACAAATGGCTGAAAGCAATTAATCGAGGAACAGTAAAAGAAGACGGTTCCTTGGAGTATTCTTGCCTGTGGGAACCTAAATCCAAGCACATTTACGTTTGCAGCCGACATTTTATTACTGGTGAGTAAACTTTAATTTTTGCCCCAATTAGCTGATAGGATTCCATAGACTAGGCAGTGGTTATTGTTACCGTAACCGGCAACTTGCAAAGCGTTATTTTTCTTTTGCCGTGAACTGCTCTGATCAGTCAATCGGTATATTTTGCCATGACCTGTTCACGGCTAAATAATGCTTGGAAGCGAATTGCCGGTTACAGCAGAAATAATCACTTCGTATATACTACCAATTTTCTCAGCTCCACACAGTACATATTCCACATAATTGATAAAGGTCAATTACTTTATTACTTACTTACTGGGTGACTTTATGAAGTAATTGTAGATGTATGCGAACTCCACTGCAGGCCATTCCTTTGTTTATCCAGCTATCAGCTGCGACTTTGTATTGGCAGCTTTGTAAGCCAATAAATGCTAATTTTAAATTGTATCGCCTCCTCGCGTCTGTCGGCAGTGATTCGTGATAATAGTAAGCCATGTTTAAGACGTTTTTATGAAAAAAGACGCAAAACACACCTGAAATATATGAATTTCAGACGTTTGTCTATGGAATGTTTAGCTGTGCGTACCCCCTTCACAAAATGCCGACACATTGCTAAGTGAGGTGACGTCATCGTGACATCACGGCAACTTCCTCCATCGGTCTTAGTCAGTCACGTGCACAAACTAGCGGACACGCCCACAGGCGCCATTTTGGGTGTTCCACAGATCTAAACAAACCAGAACAGGAGTAGCTCCGACGCCACATTACTGCCTTCAACTTCATCGCTGGATATAACAAACTCCCGCGTTTACGGTATCAGCGTTTACATATGAACAGTTTAAAAACTATAAATCTCTTGAAGCTCACGGACATTTCACAAATGGCTCGGTGCAGGATCTCTTCTTATTTCGACCATAGGACTGCAACAAAACAGTCGTCACTCTCGTTGCTCCTCTCAGAAACATGATACAGCTCTAACTTGAACATTGTTGAACTTGAATTGTACCTTGAATATCATCTTAAACATCACATGACTAAAACAGGTGAAGGAACTGTCATAATGACATGCAAATTCATGTATATTGCACAATACATTGTTTCAGTGTTGACATTGCCATGCAAAGATGTGCACTTCTCTCAATGCAGGACTTGTCATGTGAAGTGGGACAAATTTACTTTAACATGTTATTCTACAACTAATGCTATTTATTTTACTGATGCAGATGTTTTATATTTCATTGTATTGCTATTTTCTGTTTACCATTGTGCTGCTGCTGTTTTGAGAATTTTAGTAAAAATTATACATCTAAAAAAGTAAAACTGTCAATCTTGTTTTGTTAGCAAACATCGTATTTCCTATTCAGTGTTTATCTCCTCAAAATTGTTTGAATGTAATTAGTAAAGAAAAGTACTTTTCATGATCAAAACCAACACTAGTTCTTTATGTACTTAAGAGAGGCAAAGAGTCAAGAAAACTTCAAAATTATCATTGACATACTTGATTAAACAGGTTTAAGTAATCTACAAATGTATAAAAAACTTTGCTTGCACAAATACAACAAACGAAAACTAATTGTACTAAACTATTGTTGGGCAATGGTTTGTCAGGGCACAGCAGACAGTGACAACCTTATTCAACATTGTGGCTTCTTCACCTTCACATGGAAGAATCATGTTTATGGGTATGGTTACTGTGAAGATCTTATACTTCTGACAAACATTTCCGATGACCCTTTCAACATGGATTCTCAAATGTGCTATTTTCCTAGTTTCCGCCACATCTCTAGCTGCTAACTGACAGCGGCCTTTTGTAAATGCTGGGAGTTTGACCTCTGCACACAACATGCCCACACATGCCTGTATGTCAAAACCTCTGCCAGCCAAGACAATGTCCCAAGGTAACAAATTATTAAGAAAACCACTGTTCAGGTTTATATGTTTGTCACTTGTACAACCTCCCCAGCCTTTTGATAAGAAACAAATGGCTCCCTTGGGTGTAATACATATTAAATACTTCATAGTGTGGTGGTGCTTTTAGCTGGAAAACATTTGGGCACATGCTTTCAGATTTGATGGTTTCTCTGTAAAGATTTTAAAACAGTCATTAATCACAGTCTGTGTCACATCCTGACTGGTGTTGTGCGTCTCATCCTCTGTGATTAGCTGATCACCTTCTTCTTCAGGTTCAAGTGTCCCCTCTTCAGTCTGTAGCTGACCACTTTCTTCTCCTGCATCCGGTGTCCCCTCCTCATTCTATTGGTGACTGTTTATTTCACCAGGCTAAGATGGTCCCTCCTTGGTCTGCAGCTCTTCTACGTTTGCATCCTGCTGGACCCCCATCTCTGGTGCTTGCAGTGTCTCTTTCCGTAGCTGCTCACGACTAGAGACAGAGCGTGCAGTGTTTGTCGGTGTAACAGATTTGTGTCCCAGATGTAGGGATGGTGCCCAATCTGGGTCAGTCTCCATCATTTCATAAACTGGTTCACCTGCAATCACATTAGGTTTTATTTAGAAAGCTAGGTAAGATTGGATGTTTCCATGGCATTTCACAATCGTAACCACTTAAATCAGACATGCTACCATTCCATCCAACCATCCCATCAGATCTCTCAATTCACAAGAGGAAATCTCACGCATTGAATATTTCTGTGCATTTTTGGTGTTTACCTTTCTCTTTCAAATCATTCACTCTGTAATGTTTTTATAAACGATGACTGAATAAATGAAACACTGATTTATCACGTGCAGATTAACCCATTTCCACTGCCTTCCCTCTTTGCCTGTAGTTTACAAGTGAGGCTAGCTATCTAAGATTAGCAAATAAGAAAATAGCGACTGAAGACAGCAAAAAACAGCATATTCAGTATCAATACTTATTCAGTATCAATACTTAAACAAAAAAAAAAGCTCTGACTTGCTTTTATGAAAATGCCGAGAGCAAACACGCAGGAAGGGAGATATAGTGTCAAAAGTGATGAACCTCCGTCCCATCCAATGCCGCTTCGTTAGTTCCTCAACCTGCTGTCCATAACCTCTTTTCCAAGTGGCAAAACGAAAAAATCTTACGCCGTGGTCAACTTTGCTGCCATTTTTGTCGTGTGGTTTAGTATTGCAGCCTTTCACACAACACGAGTGTCACATTTTATCAAAAAGAATTATAAAAGGAAAGACGATTGTCACTGTTCAGTTGTTTACAATAAGTGACCACCCAAAATGGCGATTCGACCCACAATGCACTGCAGCTTTTGTAAGCGTTACGTCACCTGACAAAGACCGATTGGAGACTGACGTCATTAGACGGTGGTTCACTTTATGGCCGCTAGATGACCTCATTCGTCCATTTATTGTCAGCTTATTCAGTCATTCTATGTTTTTTAGTCAATGTCTGCATTTGACTGTATTTTGTTGATTAATTTGAAATGTATGATGATAATTGAGTTTATACTTTTTTTCTTGTATTATTTCCAGACTGGTTTTATGCTTCATGCCCTGTGGAGTTAAATCTGCATTTTGTACATCAAAGAATATTTTGGACGATTTAAGGCAAATTAAAGCCATTGAAGCGGTTTGCAATGTTTATAGAGTCGTTAGCTCAATTGCTGTGTCCAGCGCTGTAACTCTCTGCACTCTGTGAACTCTCGTGCACTCTCTCATGAGCCGGAACGCGCGCGGCTCATAAGTGTCTGTGTCACGTGACTGACGTAGCCGGTAACGCGCACGGCCAAATGGACACTCAAGTACGGTGGGTGAATTGTGCCAAACAAAGGGTCACCACACAGGTCCCCCCAGAATTCACCCACACACAACGCCAGGCGCAACCCGAATCAACAGTACGGAAAGGAAGGGTAGCGCGGCCGGGGCGTCTGTGGAAGACGACCGAACGGACAGTCAGGCGGCCGTCCAGGATGCCAGACGCGGGACGCCCAAGCAGAACAGTCTGGAGGACGCCCAGGATGCCAGGCAGCGGGCGACCGAAGGCGACGATCAGGCGGCCGTCCAGGACTCCAGATGCGGGACGTCCGAGCAGAACGGTCAGGAGGACGCCCACGACGAGGAGCGCGCTGTGCAGCACCGCCCAGGCGAGCCCGGAGAAGCGGACGCCGAGAGAGGCGGCACGCGTTGCTCAGTAGCGGTCGAGGAAGAGGTCGAGACGTGAGACGAGCAGCACCACCCAGTCGAGGCTGCAGACGAGGGCGACGGGCGCGGCGGTCGGAATCGACCGGTCGTAGCAGGAGTGGGGGAAACGCCGAAACCGGAGCGACGCCATCGTTGTCCAAAGGCGGTGGACGAGGAGAGACGTCGGGGACGACGTTCGCTGGCGCTGGCTGATGTGCAACCTCGGAGACTTCCGGAGACGCCGGTGCTGGAGCGACGTCAGCAAGTGGCCAGAGACGCAGGCACAGGAATGACGTCGTGAGGAAGGCCAAGAGCAGGCGCAGTGTCGACGAAAAGACCAGGGCCGGACGGGACGCCGTCGAGTAGGCCCGAGGGGGACGGGGCGTCGTCGAGTAGGCCCGAGGCGGACGGGGCGTCGTCGAGTAGGCCGCAGGCGGCCGCGGCGTCATCGAGTAGGCCACAGGCGGCCGCGGCATCATCGAGTAGGCCGCAGGCCGGCGCAATGGCGCCGCAGCCAGGAAAGCCAGGGACGGGCGCAGCGGCGTCAACGGAGAGCGGTGACGGAGCCGAGGCGAGCGAGAGCGGGGCCGGAGGCGAGACAGCAACGTCGGCGTCGGGAAGTGCCAGAGCGGAAGCGCGCGGCGGTGGCACGGGTACCGGGACAGAAGTACGGCTGCGAGGAACCGGGGCGGAAGTGCTGCCATCTTTGGCGGGTACCTCGGGTAGCGGGGCTCTCGAGGCGGGCACCCTGGGCGCCTCCGAAGTCAATTTGTACAACGGTTCAAAAAGTCTGAGGAGGTGCGCCTAGAGCCCCGTGTACTTGTCCACCTTAGGCGGATAGACCATGAAGCGCTGTGCTCTAACCGCCGTCAAGTACCCGAGCGCAGCCACCACGTGGTAGAAGCGCATGGTGTCATCGGAAACACCACGGAGGACGAACTGCTCCTCCGCGTTAGCGAACCACGCGGCCGCAGAAGACTCGGTAAACATCGGTAGCTCGAGAAAGCCAATAGCCGCCATTGCAAAAAGTGTTCAATAATGCCTCTGAGACTTCAGCGAGGCTGTCGGGGTCACCAGTGAAGCGGTTTGCAATGTTTATAGAGTCGTTAGCTCAATTGCTGTGTCCAGCGCTGTAACTCTCTGCACTCTGTGAACTCTCGTGCACTCTCTCATGAGCCGGAACGCGCGCGGCTCATAAGTGTCTGTGTCACGTGACTGACGTAGCCGGTAACGCGCACAGCCAAATGGACACTCAAGTACGGTGGGTGAATTGTGCCAAACAAAGGGTCACCACACCATTCTAAATCAGCAGTGGATTCTAATTGCCTTTATTCCTGTGCTCTGACCGGCACACCAACCTGGTTACAGTTTGTCCTTACCACGAACTAGCCCTACAACATCACCTCAAGAACAAACACACTAGGCCCGATTGTTAGCAATATTCGGCATGTTTTCGCTGAAAAACAATCAAGCAGCTTATCAATGTGGTCAGGGTTTAATGTCTTTAAGTGAAGTCTTAATTGATTTGCCATTTCGCTGTCCGCTGCAAACATTTTAGGCACAGTAAACAGACTGGTCTTTCCTCGTCTCCTACTGTATTAAAAGCCAAAGGCAACATACGCTTCCTCACATATCCTCGTCTAGCTCTTCATATCTTCAGTGCTCTTTGCTGTGTGCTCTTATTTTGTTTAAAAAAATACTGTGCACACTCTGAAAATGAGAGCGCCACTGCCACCAACTGACTGGGTGTTCAAGTACACTTTATTCTACTACGGCAAAAAAGTTTGTTTCCCTGAGGTCACATGCGCCACCCCCGGCGTGGCTCTTTGCCCTCCTGGGAGCCACACGATTTGAGAAATACTGGTGTAAATGTTAAGCAATAAAAAAATATCTTGTAAAAATTAGGCATTCAGTATATACATTTATAATGACTTGTATGACTTGAAAAATGTAGAACATGATAAATATTGCTTTGGCGACTGTGCAAAAATCTTATTGTAACACAAATGACTCAAAGCAAGAGGGGCTTGAACAGTGCACTTCAAATAGAGTACTGAGTATCAGACAAATGATTGTTCATGGCTGCTGTGACGGGATTAGTCAACACTAATGTTTACTTCAAAGTTTTAGGTTTTTTTTCAGAGATTTTTTTTTAAATACACGACCCCCCCAGCACACACACACACAAACACACATTAAGCTATGCTGATTTTATGAAAGCAGTAATGACACAGAATAAAGAAAGCACATACAGAAAAATAGCTGTGGCCATTAAATGGTTTCTTTATTATCCGACTCCAACACGCTTACTGGTAGCGCTAGCGTACCGGTTGATAGCAACGTGCTCTGACAGCCATGTGATTTCACACCTAAGCACACTAGCTGCACTTTCTTAAAGAGGAATGAGCACAAATTTTTTCGTTTCATTAAAAAAATGAATTTACCGACATGGTCAAAATTACGTCGGTCATCGTGAACCGTCTCGGTCACGGTACCTTTCCGTTAAAACTCTAATTATGGGTTCATAAATTTTTGTTCTGATGAACCAGTGCAAGAAGCGGTGCCTAAATGGTTGTGTGACCAGACTTTCTTCGACCGCTGGAGCAATGCATCGAAATGGGTGTAGATTATGTCGGAAAATTATGTTTTTTATTTTTACTTTTTTGTTTTCACAAATACAGTGGGGCAAATAAGTATTCAGTCAAGCACTAATTGTGCACGTTCTCCCACTTGAAAATATTAGTGAGGCCTGTAATTGTCAACATGGGTAAACCTCAACCATGAGAGACAGAATGTGGAAAAAAAAACAGAAAATCACATTGTTTGATTTTTAAAGAATTTATTTGCAAATCATGGTGGAAAATAAGTATTTGGCCAATACCAAAAGTTCATCTCAATACTTTGTTATGTACACTTTGTTGGCAATAACTGAGGCCAAATGTTTTCTGTAACTCTTCACAAGCTTTTCACACACTGTTGCTGGTATTTTGGCCCATTCCTCCATGCAGATCTCCTCTAGAGCAGTGATGTTTTGGGGCTGTCGTTGGGCAACACGGACTTTCAACTCCCTCCACAGATTTTCGATGGGGTTGAGATCTGGAGACTGGCTAGGCTACTCCAAGACCTTGAAATGCTTCTTACGAAGCCACTCCTTTGTTGCCCTGGCTGTGTGTTTGGGATTATTGTCATGCTGAAAGACCCAGCCACGTCTCATCTTCAATGCCCTCGCTGTTGGAAGGAGATTTTCACTCTCGATACATGGCCCCATTCATTCTTTTCTTTACACAGATCAGTCATCCTGGTCCCTTTGCAGAAAAACAGCCCCAAAGCATGATGTTTCCATCCTCATGCTTCACAGTGGATATGGTGTTCTTCGGATGTAATTCAGTATTCTTTCTCCTCCAAACACGAGAACCTGTGTTTCTACCAAACATTTCTATTTTGGTTTCATCTGACCATAACACATTCTCCCAGTCCTCTTATGCTCTCTAGCGAACCACAGACGGGCCTGGACGTGTACTTTCTTCCGCAGGGGGACACGTGTGGCATTGCAGGATTTGAGTCCCTGGCGGCGCATTGTGTTAGTAGCCTTTGTTACTGTGATCCCAGCTCTCTGTAGGTCATTCACTAGGTCCCCCCGTGTGAATCTGGGATTTTTGCTCACCTTTCTTGTTATCATTTTGACGCCATGGGGTGAGATCTTGCATGGAGCCCCAGATCGAGGGAGATTATCAGTGGTCTTGTATGTATTCCATTTTCTAATAACTGCTCCCACAGTTGATTTCTTTACACCAAGCATTTTACCTATTGCAGATTCAGTCTTCCCAGCCTGGTGCAGGGCTACAATTTTGTCTCTGGTGTCCCTTTGACAGTTCTTTGGTCTTGGCCATAGTGGAGTTTGGAGTGTGACTGATTGAGTTGTGGACAGGTGTGTTATATACCGATAATGAGTTAAGACAGGTGCCATTAATACAGGTAACGAGTGGAGCCTCGTTAGACCTCGTTAGAAGAAGTTAGACCTCTTTGACAGCCAGAAATGTTCTTTTTTGTAGGTGACCAAATACTTTTTTCCACCATGATTTGCAAATAAATTCTTTAAAAATCAAACAATGTGATTTTTCTTTGGTTTTTTTTTCACATTCTGTCTCTCATGGTTGAGGTTTACACATGTTGACAATTACAGGCCTCTCTAATATTTTGAAGTGGGAGAACTTGCACAATTAGTGGTTGACTAAATGCTTATTTGCCCCACTGTATATAAAAACAATAAAAGTGCGGATAATTTTTTACTTGCCCTCGTATTATGCGTTTTTGAGGATGTGAGAGAAAACCGAGTTACCCGGTGAAAACCCACGCAGGTATGGGGAGAACCCAAGATAATAAATATCCTTTAGCTCAGAACTGCGAGCCATCGTGCTAATCTGTTATCCACTGAGTTACTGCATCAGACATGATCAAATTCATTTTGTTTGATTGCTACATTTGGCATTTTAATGGTTATCTGGAAATTGCTACTGACTGTGAGAATAATATTCTTTTAATACAAATCAACATTTAACAACAATCTAATATGTTTTTAAAGTGTCCATAAAATGTAGCACAACCACTGCTAGTATGGCTTTTGAATCTTTTATGAGGTTTACCTGTTCCGTCTTAAGTTGCCTCTCCACTAGTTGAGGAATCATCGCAGACCAATCAGGCATCCATGGTAATGTAACTTTTATAAACTTCATATCTTTGGTCTGGAACACATTCTTTACTCCTATAGAAAGATATTTAAATGAACAAGTTCAATAATAACTAAGACCACCTGGCTCCCTTTCCTGACTTATGGGCCGTTTACATGGTGACCCTGCGACACCAAGATGCAACAATTGTGTTGCGGAATGGCCTCGCCTTTACACGGTGATGGTGAAAATGCAAACTTTTGATTCTGGCCTCCAAAGTGGAAGGATTCAATTGCGAGGATTGCTCCGCAACCATATGAATGGAACACTCTCGCATAGATGACATCAGCACTCGCACACGTCACTTTGGGCATGCATAGTTGCTGCTGCTAGTGCTAGTAAACATTCAAAACAGCAAACATGACTAATGATTAATTTACTGTTTTTTATAATACTTTTACTTTAAAGATATTTTATTTTCACGCTTTTGTGCCTTTGAAGCAAAAGAAAAAAACGCATGGACGCTATTGCTTTGAGTTTTTTTTTTTATTAACAAGTGAAGGAATTCGCCCTCCCAGCCAAGCCGCCAGAACAGCGATGGCCGAACCAGTAGGCGTCCCGCTAGCGCAGCCCCAGCAAGTTGGCTGTAAAGCCAAACACCGCGCGTTCACTCCAGCGTTAACCCTTTGTACTGACTCCATTTTGAACGATTTAAAGAAAGCTCACCGAGAACAAGTTGACAATTTACTCGTCAACAGTGATCAAAAAGCAAGGCAAAACAGACGACGGAGAGGCAATGCTGGATCCAGGTTCCGCAAAACAACAGATACATTGGAATGTTCCCGAGAAGCGACAGATGTTAGCCAAAATGTTCAGTCTTCTGAAAGCTGTGGTGGGATGGGCCGGGCGGAAGGCGTGCCTGGATGTTGTCTTGGGATAATCCTTCTGTGGCAGGTTTGGGCAGTCAAGTTCGGAGGTCATCTTTCGTGGCTGGGTTGTGGTTGCCACAGCACCTGAGGTGGGGGTTCGGCATGCCTTGACCTCTGAGGCGCTAAGCTATCAACTTGTTGCCTTGGTAGGGCGTGGGTGTCCTGACCCCACTGAAGAGATGCTGACATCTTTTCCTTTGCTTAACAGGCGAGGGCTGATAAGCTGTTCCACTTTACTGTGTCAAAGGGCATGGAGTAAAGTCTGCCTGTTTCTTTAAACTATAATTAAATGCTTTACTATAATGAATGTGTTAGACAAATGCAAACAGTTATAAGGTGTCTGCGAGAAAAGTAACTATCCCCTTCACAAGCAATGTTATGCAATCATTTAAACTTGTAAAGAACAGCAAATGTCCAGGAAATATGAGAGAAAAGTTAAATATACAGAGGAACCCTGAATAAAATTGCAAAATAAAACGTGAACGGGGAGAGAAAATAATTAAATAAAACAATATTACTTCGAGTGGGCAGGTATGTTGTCTTGCGGGCTGTGGTTGTCATCAAGGAAGTGCATTATTGGCTGTTGCTTTGTAAAATCTGCACTTCCCTCTAAGGCCTGGCATGAATACTACATCATTTTTATGTGGAATTGCAACATTGTTCGAATGGAGACGGAGCCATGAAAATGTAAACATGAAATTGTCGTATTCTTGGAGCGTCACCATGTAAACGGCCCCTAATTAGGCGTCTACAGGAGGCAACAACAAGTCTGCTATAAATTGATGTAATTAATTAGCCCTGAGACATAATTTTGAAAAAGGGCTCCAAGGTTTGATGTACTGTATATTAGTGCTGCAACGATTAATCATTTAAATTGAGTAATTCGATTAGAAAAACCTTTTCAATTTTGCTGCTTCAATGGTTCGTTTCTTTAGAGTGGTGTTGTAATCCTTTGTTTTGAAAGTGTTCCATTTACTTTTAATGATTTAGGAGGCCACACTCGCCTCTAGTGGCAACAGTGAATATGAAATAACTCGTCTAATATGGTTGAATCCCATTACAGGACCAGCACCTGACGGGTGGAGCGACAGCAGCTGTCAGCAATCATCATCAACAGCCTACATAAGCCAGCCAGAGCTCCACCACGTTGCCGGATTGTCTCTTTCAGTTCACTGTCAGTGCCTTCTCGTGTGTTGAATATTTCTGTGTGGACTTATCTGATCACCGACCCATTTGCTTTGTTGCAGGATCTTGTCTACGCCTTTTGTTTATGGTACCTTCTCCCAGACTCTCCTAGCCATAGACTCCACAGCTCTCTGAATAATAAACAGCTGTAACTCCTACCCTCACTATCTCATGTACCTGTTTTGGGGTTCTCAGCTCACGATCATAACATAAATGTTTCTTAACCCATACTTGATTATTCTAACTAATTGATCGATAGATTAATCGATTAACTAAGTAATCGATAGCTGCAGCCCTATTGTGTATACACCTTGAATATACCTAGAGAATTTCATTATGATTCATCCACGCATAATGGAGGAGAAGCGATTTTAGACCATCCATGCCTCCATTCTCCTTTCAGATTCAGATTCTGAATATTTATTGTCAATAGCCACGTTTACATGCTGACTTTTATTCATACCGATTCAAATCATTCCGAATGGAAATTTCACATCAGCTGTTTACATGTCACTCCATCTATTCCAATCCAGCGTTTACATGTGTCTGCCTTTATTCCGAAAGGACGTTTGACAACTGCCGTCTGACATGCGCAGATTAATCAAAACAAAGCGTCGCGTTGCAAAACATGGAGATAGAACAGCAGCTGATCTGACGATCGAACTTTTCGAGTGGAAACAAAACTTCAGAATGACACGCCGTTCATTTAAAAAGTTGTGTGGGTGCGCTGTGCTTGGAAGCCATGTTGCATGTGACGTTACTTACGTCACCAAGTGACGTCACCACGTCAGTACGGAGCATGCGCAGAAAGAACGCAACCAGACACCATTCCGCTTCCCTGTTTACATGATATAATTTTACTTCTAATCGGTTTGGGAAAAGGAATATTCCACCCCTGTGAATCGGAATGAAATTCCATTCGGTTTGGGCCTGTTCATTCCGAATGAGGTGTTTATATGGAACACATTTATTCGGTTTGAACAAATATTCCGATTGTAATTGGAATATTTGGCTCCATGTAAAAGTGGCAATTGTTACAAAAAGCACAACGAAACTTTGTTTGGAGCATCCATACAGCTCATGCAGCTAAGCTGGTAAAGTGCAATACCCTTCAGTACCCAGCGTAAACATTGACACAGTTTTGGACATATGTACAACAAAGATTCCACAGCAGCATGAGGTCATGTGAGTGCTAAAGTGCAGAGCAAAAATATACCAGTTAAAAACAGTCATAAATCAGTGCAGAACCCAGATAAGTTAATCAAGTATAGCCTACTGGTCATCAACCAATGGGTAAGGGTCAGGGAGGAGGAAATCGTGGATAGTGACATACTGCAACAATGCAAACCAGCTCAGAGTTATTGTTGTTGGTGGATGTGGAGTACTGTCTGTAAGAGGGGGGCAGAGAGGGGCAGAGTTCAGTAGCCTCACAGCCTGTGGGTACAGACTGTTGGCCAGTCGTGATGTTCTGGCCTGTATGGACCTGTACCTTCTCCCTGAGGGCAGCAGGTGGAAAAGGTTGTGAGCAGGATGGTGCTGGTCCCGCAGGATGTTGTGCACTCTTCTTAAACAGCGAGTGGAGAAGATGGTGCTGTTCTCAGGGAGAGTCATTCCTATGATTCTCCCGGCAGCTTTCACCACACGCTGGAGTGCCTGCTGGTCAGCCTTAGTGCAGCTGGAAAACCACACTAAAAATCCGTAAGTCAGAACACTGCTGATGGCACAATTGTAAAAGTTCACCATCAGTGTTCTGGGGATGTGAGTGCTCCTCAGCTTCCTCAGGTAATAGAGGCGTTGTTGTGCCTTGCCCACCGCTGTGGAGATGTGGTCCCTCCAGGACAGGTCCTCAGTCACCGTTACCCCCAGGAATTTGAAGCTTCTCACCTTCTCCACCACATCGTTGCCGATAGTAAGAGGCTGATGGCTGATGTGACTCCCCTTATGGAAATCCACCACAATCTCCTTGGTTTTCTTTGTGTTTAGAGCCAAGTTGTTTTTGTGACACCATGACTCCAGATGTTGCACCTCTCTTCTGTAGTCTGTTTCATCGTCGTTGGAGATGAGACCAAGCACTGTAGTATCGTCGGCAAACTTGACGATGAGGTTGGATGCAGAGGAGGCGGGCAGTCATGAGTGTACAGCGTGTAAAGCAGAAGGCACAGAACACACCCTTGAGGGGCCCCGGTGTTGATGGTGAGAGTTGAGGAGGTGTTTTTGCCCACTGTGACACTCTGTGTGCGAGTAGTTAAAAAGTCTGCAGTCCAATTGCACAGGGCGGTGTTGAGGCCCAGTTGGTGGAGTTTGGACCGGAGTTTGAACGGCCGGATGGTGTTAAAAGCAGAACTGTAGTCCACAGTTCTCTCGCGTATCTAAGGTCGGGTCACGGGGGCAGCAGCTTCAGCAGAGAAGCCCAAACTTCCCTCTCCCTGGCCACTTCCTCCAGCTCTTTTGGGGGATCCCAAGGCATTCCTAGGCAGCCGAAAAGACATTCTCCCAGGGTGTCCTGGATCGGCACTGCTGCCTCCTCCCAGTAGGACATGCCCGGAACACCTCACCAGGGAGGCGTCTGGGAGGCATCCTAATCAGAGGGCCGAGCCACCTCATCTGGCTCTTCTCGATGTAGGCCCTACTTTGAGCCCGGATTACCGAGCTTCTCACATTATTTCTACGTGAGAGCCCGGACACCATGCGGAGGACCCTCATTTCATTTTGTCCTGTTGTTCTTTCAGTAACAACCCAGAGCTCGTGACTAGAGATGAAGGTATGAACAAAGATTAACCAGTAAATCATAGTAGGTAGTCCCTGGGTTCCGTACCTACGCTGGCAGCGTAAACCGAATTTCCACGTAAATGGGAAATAACCCTTTAGGTAACCCTAAATACCCCCTAAATCTCAAAGTAACTATCCAAAAACGTGTTATTTGTCACATTAATAAAATAAAGTAAAAAATAAGATAATGTACTAACCATCAATGTTTCAGATTCAAGTCAAGATAACAACGAAATTCAGATTGGAGTTCCAACAATACTATGGGTTAGATTCCATTAAGTGCTTGGTGCAGAGCAATATAAAGGTAAAGTGTCCCCAGTGCCCCCACAATCCCACCATAAATAATAATAAATATTGATAGATTTACATAACCATTTATGCCCCCCCCCACACCCCACAGTGTCAAGTGCGTACTAATGACAGCATAACCATAACAGCAATTTCAGTGTACTTGTGAATTCAGCAGTCTTATTGCCTGAGGGTACAGACTGTTTGCAAATCTTTTAGTACGGCTGCTCAATGATCTGTACCTTCTACCTGAGGGTAGAAGGAGGAACAGGCAATGGGCAGGGTGGTATTTATCCTGCAGGATGTTCTGCACTCTGTTTAGACAGCGTGTGTTATATGTGTTACTTATCTCTGGGAGGGGGGTCCCAGTGATTTTCTCTGCTGTTTTTACCACCCGCTGGAGTGCCTTCTGGTCTGCTTTGGTGGAGCCTGCGTACCAAGCTAGAAATGCATAATTCAGAACGCTGCTGATGGCACAGTTGTAGAAGTTCACCAGCAGCGGTCTGCGGATGTTGTAATTCCTCAGCTTCCTCAGGTAGAAGAGGCGCTGTTGGGCCTTACCAACTACTGAGGCAATGTGATTCTTCCAGGATAGGTCCTCTGCCATGGTCACCCCCAGGAACTTAAAACTGCTGACCCTCTCCACCACCTCCGAGCCAATGGTGAGAGGGCTATGGTGTTTGGGCTTGCACTTACGGAAGTCCACGATGATTTCTTTGGTCTTTTTAATATTTAGAACCAGGTTGTTCTTCCTGCACCATGACGCCAGATGTTGCACCTCCTTCCTGTAATCCGTCTCATCGTTGTTGGAGATAAGTCCAAGAACAGTGGTATCGTCCGCGAACTTGACGATGAGGTTGGAGGGGGAGGAGGCAGAGCAGTCATGGGTGAACATAGTGTAGAGCAGAAGGCTTAGCACACAACCCTGGGGAGCCCCAGTGTTGATGGCAAGGGTGGAGGAGGTGTTATTACCCACTCTGACACTCTGTGTGCGGTTCGTGAGGAAGTCCACAATCCAGTTGCACAGGGTGGTGTTAAGTCCCAGCTGTTGGAGTTTGGGGCGTAGGCTGTATGGCCGGATGGTGTTGAAGGCCGAGCTGTAATCCACAAACAGGGGCGTGCGTAGGTGTCCAGATGCTCCAGTAGTGCATGGAGCACTGTAGCGATGGCGTCCTCTGTTGAGCGATTTTCCCTGTAAGCAAACTGGTATGGATCATGTGATGGTGGTATGGCGGCCTTGATGTGGCTGATGACCAGTCTTTCCATACATTTAGCGGGGATGGGGGTGAGAGCCACTGGCCTGTAATCGTTCAGGCCTGTGACCTGGGACTGCTTGGGGAGCGGGACAATTGTGGCAGCTTTGAAGTGCGGTGGGACCCAGGAAGTTGACAGCGAGGTGTTGTAGATGGAGGTGAAGACGTCAGTAAGCTCTGCAGCACACTCTTTGAGCACCCGGCCTGGCACTGCATCTGGTCCGGGAGCCTTCCTGGTGTTAATGCGGCGCAGAGCACGCCTCACTTCGTGCTCAGTCAGGACTGGAGCAGGACCTGTGGAGGGGAGGGGGGGTTGAACCTGGTCGTTGTTTTCCATATTGAAGCGGGCATAAAAAGCATTTAAGTCCTCAGCCAAGGTGGGACTGGCTGGGAGAGGTGGTGTCTTCTTTTTATAGCCCGTTATGGTCCGGATGCCCTCCCAGACCTGCCTGGGATTTGCTGAGTCAACAAACCTGGCTTCGATGTGCCTCCTGTGGTGCTGCTTGACGATGTTGATCCCTTTCCTGAGGGCAGCCCTGGCTCTGCTGTACGCCTCCTGGTCTCCAGACCTAAAAGCGCTATTCCTAGCTCGGATGAGCTGTTGAACTCTGTGTGTCATCCAAGGTGGTGTGTTAGGAAACACGCGGTGTTGTCTCCACGATGTTACATTGTCCACACAAAAGCATTTATATTCCAGGACAGTGGAGGTGTAGTTGTCCAAAGTCTCTCGAGTGACAGTGCCCTGCTCTCTGAATACGTTCCAGTCTGTATGGTGGAAACAGTCCTGTAGCATAGGAATAGCTTCCACGGGCCAGATTCTAACTGCACTAACAGTGGTCTCGGCTCTCCTGATTTTGGGTGTACACCTTGGGTGCAACAGGAGAGAGAGGTGGTCTGACAGACCCAGGTGGGGGTAGACCTGAGTTCTGTATGCATCTGCTACATTAGTATACACCTGATCCAAAGTTTTATCTCCTCTAGTAGCACACTTAACATTGCGGTGGAATTTATGCAGAACTGATTTTAAATCGGCATGATTAAAGTCCCCAGCTGCAATAAAAATGCCGTCTGGGTGTGCTACTAGGCTGTTGTTAATACTACTGTATACTTGTGCTAGCGCTAGCTTAGCATTAGCGTCCGGTGGTATGTAAACAGCACAGATGTAAACAGCCGTAAACTCCCTGGGGAGGTAGAAAGGGCGGCACTTTAATAACAGGAGTTCTGTCTCTGGAGTACACAGTTTATCCACCACAGTGATGTTAGTGCACCAGGAGTTGTTGATGTAAACGCAAAGCCCCCCGCCAGTCTTCTTACCCGAATCAGCCGTCCTATCGGCTCGGTAGGCGGTGCCGCCCGCTAGCTCCACAGCAGCGTCGGGGATGAAACTGTCTTGCCAGGTTTCGGAGAAAATCATGCAGCAACAGTTGTTCAGGACCTTATGGGTGGACAATAGCAGTTTTAACTCGTCCATTTTGTTCCGGATGGATCTAACGTTCGAGAGGAAGATGGCAGGAAGCAGTGGTCTAAACGGGCTAGCTTTCAGTCTAGCCAAGACGCCCGCCCTCTTGCCCCTCTTCTGCCGCCACTCGCAGCGCTTCCTCCTCCGGCTTCCTGCTGCAGATGTCCCGGTAGGTGGTCCCGCAATCTCCTGGGGAATAAAGTGCTCAACTGGCAGGCGATGCGCTCCACTGTTTAGCAGCAAGAGTTCAGTCCGACTATATTGTAGTGCAAGGGTGTTGTAACCATGTGAGATGAGACATGTAATCACCAAAATACTGTAGAAAACTACGATAGTGTTGGAGCTCCAAGCCGCTGCAACCATGCGCGCCGCCATGTCGCCTTCTACATGAGAGGTGATTCTGTTATGCGACTTAGAAAATAAAAGATTCGACTGAAACGACAGGAGACTAAAGTCCCTTTCAGTCTTATATCGCTAAATTCCCGTGGAATGTGACACTAGATTTAGCCATGTCATGTCAAGTACCCGGTTTGGAGACTTTCAGACTTGTTGGCGACTCAGTGCTCTCTGTGCGAGGAAGGCGGGGGACGGGATTTTATAATCTGAATATTAGGTCATTCTTGGTGGCATCGTCAACAAAACAAACCACACATTTCCAAAGATGGACAATCTCTTCCGTGGCTCTAAGATCCAGTAGCAATTCAATTTCGTTATGTTTTCAGTTTCATTAAGCTGTCTTTCCAGTTTGCCCTGTTGATAATTTCGATGTTTGCTTACAGCATTTCCTATTAGTGTGAAGAAAAAGAAAATGACAATCGGCCCGCCATGATACAGTGTGTCACAAAAGTGAGTACACCCCTCGCATTTCTGCATATATTTAAGTATATGGCTGAAAACACTCAGGCGACTTGAAGTTCCGCTCTGAGACCCCCAATTTGGCCAAATTTCACAATTGTCCGATATGCACGTGTGATACATCATTGGAAAGCTTAAAATCTTTATTTTCTGGTGGAAGAAAAAATTTGAGCAGGAGGGCATTGTTTGGCACCTGAAAAGTACTTCAAATCAAGCAAGTTAAAAATATACATTTTTGAGAACTTTGACATTTTCTTTAAGTTTCTCACTTAAAAAAGGTTTTGAACACCCATCCTGGTACATATTAAATAACAAACACTTCAAGTAACATTTTGTAACAGAATTTTTTTATTTTTTTAAAAATATGAATTCCCCCTTCCTTGTCATGTTGTAATCATTGGGTGAAAGGAACACCCATCTGTAAAAGTCTGGAGGCCCTTGTTGGATGATGCCAATGTTGTCCTCTCTGCCGTACATGTACAAGGTCCCCTCCTTCTTCAAATATCTCACAGAGAAGCAATTAAATGCATGCACTTCAAGTACCTGTTGGCAAAAAGGGAAGATTTACATTTGGTATACAAAGGAATAGCTCACTGTTAATTTAGGATTAGAAAAAAATGTGTCAAATAAAAAAAAAATCTGCCTTGTATGCAGAGCTGAGGCGATAGAATGCATCCTTCGATGGTGTTTTTTCTTTCTGATCAGCCGTTCCTGTCAACTCTGCCAACTTCTTGGCTCGGTTTTGGGCACAGTCCCTGTTCTTCATCCGCCTCACAGCCACAGATTTTCGATGACCTCTGGCTTCTCGAGTACGCACGCAGAGCATTGCAGTGGACGCTTCTCTTCTCCTCTGGTGTCATCAGCCTAGATAGGATAGTATATATACACTGAAAAACATACTTCCTTACAACTTGTTAAATTCCCTTGTATTCAGCATAAATCTACTTTAAACTAGAAACTGGAATTTCTGAAGAAATTACGATGGGCCTTTGCTGTGGTAGATACAGCTCCATCGGGTCACTTCCTGTTGATATGGGGACATTTTGTGGACACTTCCTCTTGATATTTTGATGTACGTGGCTGTCAATGGCATAGACGTGCATGGCTGTCAATGGCATCAACTTACTTGGGTGCCAGTTGAATGTCGGGTTGTAGTGGTATGTTTTTGGTTCAAATTTTTTTTTTACAAAAACAGGTTTTTCTGAAATTGGAAATCAATAGGAAATTTTGACATACATGTTCGTCAATGGCATGGACTTTCATGGCTGTCAATTGCCAACTAGTCTAACACTGAAAACAACATGGAGAAAATAATCTGACTAGATATAAGGAAAATAATCTAAGACGTTATAAAATAACAGTTTAATTATTTTTCATTTGTTAAAAATCGTAATTTACACACTGTTCATGTAAAAATCAAATAAAGTAAATCAAGCAAAATCTGTGTAGATCAGGGGTCCCCAAACTTTTTCTTGTGAGGGCCACATAACTTTTCCCTTCTCTGATGAAGGGCCGGGTCAGTTTGTAACAGAAAAAGTGTGACGATTACAGGAGTGCCTAAATGTAAAAAATTATTGTTTTTCAGAAAGCCACAATCAAATAACCCTTTCTGGATTTTTCACGGAACAAAAGTAAATAAAATAATAATAATAAAAATATATAATATATAATATAATATAATATAATAATAACACTATTAATTAAATAGATAATAACCAAAAATTTTCAAATATTTACCCCTTTAAAAGTTTTTTTCCAATTTTTTGTTTGTTTGGATTAATTGTTTATCATCTAAAATATCGGGAAAAATGCGACAGTAAAAAAAATTACAATTAGGCCATAGTTATGAGGTAGAGATCCGTGACCTATTTACAGACACCATTTTTTTTCATTCTGACGTAATTTGTTTAAAAGTTAAAAAAATATGTCAGTGAAAAAATTTTTAAAGTCTTTTTTTTTTTTTTTTTTCAAACTAAATATTAGACCTCAATTAATGATTCTAAGCTAGAAATGATAGACATTTCGACTAATAAATATGACTACTTACCTTCTTTTTATGGCTGGGTTGAAACAAAAGCGGTTGCGCGATGTCTGTAAACGGGGGTTTTCAGGGTAGAACGGATCAATAAAAAATAGTTAGGGGACTTCATGCGCCATGAATCTGCTATTGCAGCATATAGACATATTGTTCTATCAAACGCAACAGTTGTTTTGGCTTAAAATACAGCAGTGTATTTTAAAGAGGGGTGCAAGAGCAGAAACTGCTTTTTCAGCCTTGTCTGTGTTTTCCGCCATATATTTTCATTGGACAATACTGACAAAATGACACAATGAAAAGTCTGTGCAGCTTACTTATATTACAGAGTTCATTTATTTTCGCCTCAAAATAACTCAAAATATAGCCATTAATATGTAAACCCCTGGCAACAAAAGTGAGTACACCGCATGGGAACTACGTACATCCCTAAATGTCCAAATTGAGTGCTGCTTGTCATTTTCCCTCCAAAATGTCATGTGACTCGTTACAGGAATGCTGTCAGAATTGCTGCAGAGTTTGAAGAGGTTGGGGGAGGGGTCATTCCCACCACCATGCCGCCACACATGCTTCAGACCATCGAAACCAAGCAAATTAATCTTCTTCTCATCAGACCATAGTGGTGGGCCTTATTAGTGAGTGTTGTGGTGTGCTCCGACCAGCTCGAAGAATTTTTTATCTGGACCCCCGGGAACCTGGTGCTGCTGACGATCTCCACTGATGCGTTGTCGATTGTAGGAAGAGTGTGGCGAGGCTGGTTCTTCCAAAAGTTTACAATGATCTCTTTGGCTTTATTGAAATTCGGGATCAGGATGTTAAACTCACACTCAGGCCTGTTCATCATTGTTTTTGATGAGACCCTCCACTGTTTTGTCATCTGAAAATTTCACGATATGATTAGTGGTGCGCTTAGTGCAGCAGTCATGGGTCATCAGCGTGAAGAACAGTGGACTCAGAACACAGCCTTGGGATGATCCGGGTCTCAGGGAGATCACATTCGAAAAGCTCTTTCCCAACTTCACATACTGAGGTCTGTTTGTGAGGAAATCCAGAAGCCAGTTGCACAGATGGGTGCTGAAACAAGGGGTGACAGTTTGCGGATCAGGTGCTGAGGGATGATGGTATTGAACGTCGAGCTGAAATCCAGGGACAGCCTCCGCACATGTGTGTTGTTTTCCTCCAGGTGCTCCAGGCACCGATGGTGTACAGAGGAGATGACGTGCTCTGTGGAGTGGTTTGGGCAATGAGCAAACTGGTACGGGTCAAATGTTGGGGGGATTCTAGTGACAATGTGTTCCTGTACCAGCCTCTCGAAGCACGTCATCAAAATGGGGGTTCGTGTGTAATAGATTTAAAATGACCCAATCCCATGATTGATAGAATTCATAAATATGTTAATTAAAAAGACGGATGAAAAACGTGTAAAATGTTAGTGTTATAAAATGCGGTTAAAAACAGATTTTAAAATGGTTACCAGTATTACAATTCTTTGAAATAATTTTTTAAATGACTGAAACGATGTGGGATATGTGCTCTGCTATTTTTGCCTCTGTGAGAAGGGTGATCGGCGATCGACTAGTAGTGTCTGCTGAACGAAGGAAAAGGGAGAGCTCGCCACTTTGCCTCATTTGAGCTACTGAAGGCAAAACATTGTGGTCTGAGTGTTCATTTTGATATCCCTATCCAGGTATGAAACACTGCAGAAAGAACTTAGGAATACATTTGTAAATATTTTGTTTTGATATATATTTGTATCACTTTTCTGTGAGTGTTGAAAATGTCATTTTGCTCTGTTTCCTGAGCTAGTTCGCCAGTTAAGAGTTAAAATGGCGGTCATTAACTGCCGATGTGAGCTAATGTTTGGTCATTCATGTCCATATTTATCTGCTTTCACATATTTGGCAACTTTGTATTACATGTCTATCGGAATTTTGAGAGAAATTAGCATGTTTATAGTTTTGTTTGTGTAATACTGACCACTGAATTTTCCAGTAAATGACTTATTTTGTATATCAAAAAGGAAGTACTTTGGGAAAGTGCACATTATTTGTAACACTAATTTTATATGTTTGATATGCTTTTCTTGTTTTGTGGACATTTTTTATTAAATACAGATTGTCTTTTGAGCTACTGTAGGCAAAACATCGTGGTCTGAGTGTTTATTTTGATATCCCTCTCCAGGCTGCAACACGTGTTGTGTTCTTCTTTGGTACCGGTACAATTGTGGCGCTCTTAAAGCAGGTTGGTACCATTGCCTGATGCAGTGAGGTGTTGAAAATGTCAGTGAGTACTCCAGCTAGCTGGTCAGCACATTCCTTAGGCACCTTGCCTGGTATATTATCTGGTCTGGCTGCTTTTCGGGTGTTGACTTTCCTCAGGGCTTTATGGACAACGCCTGTGTCTAGGCAGAGTGGCTGGTCATTTGAATGGGAGACAGCTTTTTTCCCGCCCTATAGTTTTGTGTTTCAACCCCCCCCCCCCCCCCCCCCCAAAAAAAAAATTTTTTTTAAGAAGCCTATGTCATTTTCGCAATGGTGGTGGATGAGGTTTTCTAATCTATGATTAGGCATGTGCCGGTATGAGATTTTCACGGTACGATAACCGTGAGCAAAAATACCGCGGTTTCACGGTATTGCAATTATAGCTCCAAAATTTTGAGATGTATGGGATTAAAAACAATAAATAAAATTCCATTGAACAGGATTTTTTTTCAAAACATATTTGCAAATTGGAACATGAATATAATGTGAAAATAAATAAACAAAAAATAACAAATATTTTATATAAAATTAAAATAAATAGAACCTAGACTATACCCACAGCCACAGCTCAAGTTGCTCAATATTAAGAGTAAGAACAAAATAATTGCTATAAAGAGTAAAAAGACTTCTAAATAAAATTAAAAATATATACTGTATGACTTTTTTTGAGGGGGGAAGCTCAAGTGAAGTTTCGCCATTTTCAGCTACTTTGTCAACTCTAGTCTACATGATGCCATGCCTTTGTGTTAAAAAGAACAAAGAATTCATAAGTTAATAAGTTAGTTAAAAATGTATAAGTTAGTTTTATAAATTAGTTAAAATGTAAATATTGCTGAGGAAAAGTTTCATCAAAAAAAAAAAAAAAAAAAAGGAGTGAGACCTCCTTTCTCAATTAGCGATCTTTGACGCGATTCTTTTTCTTTCCCCCCTTCATTCAAGCTTGTCTCTCACTCAGCGGCTGTGAGACATAAAACCTCGACGAAGCTGGTCTCCCAGCTTAGCCTAGGCTAACATTCGTCTTTGTAAGTTTTAGTTAGTTTGTATATTGAATTTGAAAGGAAAATGTGCGTTTTGTTTTTGGCGAACTTTTTAATGGTGCTACTGATATCCTGTTGAACCTAATCACACGTGGAAAAATTCAATTGTACATTGTTTTAAATGTATTCATCTGTATATTTCACCACGATTTGAGAGCTCAATAAGTTGAAGAAAAGTACGCCTTGTGTTTGGAGAATTTGTTTTTGGGTTTGCTGGCTGTTTAGCAGAACAGCATCACTGACACTCACGGCAACAAACGGAAGGGGTGAGTGCTGCCGCACCAAGCCACTTCGGCTGCATTTTGGCACATGAAAAATAGCGAATATCGTACTAAGGTATGACGGAAAATTTTAGTGGTTTTGAAACTGCAACGTTTTCACACCACGGTAAACCGGTAACCGGCACATGTCTATCTATGATGGCTTGAAATTTAAGAGTTTCTGCTCTTGCACCCCTCTTCAAAATAAACTGATGTATTTTGAGTCAAAAGAACTGTTGTGTTTGAAAGAACAATATGTCTATATGCTGCCATAGCAGATTTGTGGCGCATTAAGCCCCGATGTATTTTTCATTTGTCCGTTTTACCCTGGAAGCCCCCGTTTACAGACGTCGCGCAACCGCTTTTGTTTCAACCTAGCCATAAAAAGTAGGTAATTGTATTTATTATGCGAAATGTCTGTTATTATTAGCTTAGAATCATTAGTTGATGTCTAATATTTCATTTAAAAAAAAAAGACTTAAATTATTCACTCGCATATTTTTAACTTTTAAACAAATTACGTGACAATGAAAAAAACGGTGTCTGTAAAAAAGTCACAGACATTTAGAAATGAAAATGTTTTACGTCCGTGCTTATAAAGATTTCTAGGCATTTATTCACAAGAATTTCAACGTAAAAAGCTCTTTGCTATGGACTTGTGTTAAGGCAGCTCCACAGTGAAGTTAAAAGACGAGCAGCACATTCGCCGTTTTTACGTGAAGGAAATGCTTCCTGCACGGTTTCTTTTGCTTTTAACCAAGATTCGAGAATGTTTTACATCCATATTTATAAAGAATTTAGGGATTTAAGCGTTTATTCAAAAGAATTACAAGTAAAAACTTTTTGCTCTCTACGGCAGGCATGTTGGATTTTGTACCTCAAAATATTATTTCATCTCAGCGTCCATATTAAAAAACAATAAGCTTTTATGTGTTTTATTGTATATAACATTTAAATCTAATAACTTTCAGTGAAACACCATGGGGAAGACTTGCTGGGTTGTGGGCTGCAAGACCGGATACCTTTCCCACCAAGCAGCCGTCCAAAGAGCAGGCAACCTTGGGGACCCGGATCTGTCTCCACAAATTCTCCAGAGATGACGAGCTGAGGGCCAGGTGGCTCAAAAACATAAAGAGGGCCGAGAACGATGACCCAAGTGCGGAAAGGTACTGCTGCTCCTTGCATTTCAAAGAGAGTGACTTTAAAGTGACACCCACAGTGCATGGAGGGAGGCAGAGAAAGCGGCTTTGGGAGGACGCCGTGCCAACCAATTTTCGCCACAGTACGGTCTACCCGCACTGCATGCAGGAAGTGCCTCCCGCCCCCAAGAGGCCTACATCCATGGCCACATCGGCGGCCAGGAGGTTGATACAGGTTGCGGAGGCTGCAATGATGGAGCAAAAGTTCATAGAGAGCGACAAGTTCACCTCTCTCCAGGACCTCAAGGATAAGACTAAGACAGAGATACCTACAAACGACAGGCAAGTTTTATCCACAACTCGTTGAAGAAAAAAGACACTTTGGTTCTGAAAATACATTTTTTAGCCGGCAATTTAATTTTTATATTGGATTTTGGTTACAGAATCTCCCTTGACAAGGACACCATAGAGCCGAACAGGCAGTTCCTCACCCTCTTCACGTATGAGCCCGTGCTGGGAGTGCTGCCCACAATGGCCAATGCATTGAGGATTGGAGAGACTGGGTGCTTCATTATGGCCAAAGGCGGCATCAAGATTGCCAACAACAGGCTGTGCCACATCTTGCACAGCCACAGAGACGTCTTCACAAGGGTGAGCCATGTTACCAACGCCCTGGTTTTCCTTAACAACTACTGCGTTGAGGAAGAAGACAAGGTAAAGATGGTGGTGGAGGCGGTCAAGGATATTGATGTCGAGGACCTGGTTGCTGAGCAGCCCAACCTGTTAAACTTGATGAAGGCCCAACTCCTCCTCAGTCAGAAAACTAAGTGCCATAGGAGGTACAGTAGTGACTTTTTGATCATTTGTGCTATATTATACAGGGCTAGCCCTAAAATGTACAGGCTGCTCAGCGAGGAGATGGGCCTCATACTATCATGTGAAAAGACAGTGAAATGTGTGACCAAATCCACCACTTACAGAGGCGGGATCAACCCGGAGACCCTTACCCTCTTTCAGGCCTTCGCCGGGTCGTTAAACAAGACTGAGAAGGTTCTCCACCTGGGCATCGACGAGGTGCACACCCTGCTAAGCCTGCAGCTCCTCGGAGGGGACCTGCACGGGATGACTGAGGACGGGGAGGTGGCCAAGGTGCTTTTGTCAGTGCACGCTCACTTGGCATAGGGCACCTTCTCCGAGATGGTCAGCATGACGCCAAAGGTGCGTCCACCATGGATGACGTTCAGGTTGAGCTCGAAGCGGCCATCAAGATGCTGACTGAAGTGGGGTTTGACCTCCACTCGGTCAGCTTTGACGGCCACGCTACCAATGCTGGCTACTACGGCAGCCTTGAGCTCCCCAAGGGCACCTGGTCCAACACCAACCCCTACGCTGACGGCAACAAGCAGATCTTCGTCTACTTTGACCCCGTGCACCTTTGGAAGAACATCTACAGAGGCTTCCACAACAACGGCCATATGGTGCTGCCTAGGTGTCCTGGGGCTGAAGTAAGTGCGCAGCATTATTCACTTTATAAAAAGGATGAATCAAATGCCTATCTTTCTAAAACAAACATGTTTTGAAGGAGCCTGAGAGAATGAGGACGGCTCGATTCTCGAGCCTGAAGGCGCTGGCCAGCTGGGAGAACTACATGTCTGTCAAGGCAGGCTACAAGTTGACCCTGAAGGTGCTGGCGCCCTCTTCAATCGAGAAGCAGAGCGTTGGGCTCATCATGGCGGTCGTCAACCCCTACATGGTCGCCTGGTTGAGTCTCCTCACCATGACCACGGGCAATGAGGAACACAGGGACACGGCTGACGTTCTGGAGATGTTCCAGAGGATGATCTCTGTGATGAACGTGCGCGGGCTACAGATAAGTACAGATGTGTGCTGCGACCAAGAGCAGAAGGTGATGAGGGCGGCGAAGGAGGTGTTGAGGACCAGGCAGGCTGTTTTGATGAGCAGTCAGAGGCCAACATCCAGTTCCTCCAGGAGATTGGTGAAATTTGCAAGGTACTAACCACACTGTAGTTGATTGAATTGAATTGAATCAACAGCAAGCTTGTTCAGTTTTAGTTTTTTTTTTTTTCTTTAATAAAACGTCCCAGATTTGGGCCAAAAAGGAGAAGAAAAAGAAAAGAGGGACAATGACCGGTAGGCTGCCGACGCCCACTGCCTCGGCTCTGCACATTATGTGCAATGCCCTACCCGCCTCCTGCAGGGATATCATCCTCCGCAAGATCCCAGGGGTCAAGTATGTCTGCATGGGGACGGCCAACTCTGATGCAACGGAGCACTCATTTGGCAAGAGCCGCCAAATGTGCGGCACCAATTACTGGACCAGCATAAAGAACTTCATTGTCAGCAATAGGCTGGCCCAGCGCCTGCACTTGCTTAAGCTGGTCGGGTTCTACCCCGTGGACGTGCAGGCTGACCTGGACCATGCCAAGGCAGAGGAGAAAAAGGATTACGAGGTGATCTTGGCAGAGCTTGCTGAGGAGCTGTTAGACGATCAGCCGAACTCGCCGACGGACGAGTTGCTCCTCGCTGCAGTCAGCAACTCTGCCGGCTACCTGGACAGGTAAGTCCAGGCAAATTCCTCTTTGGCTAAGTGCTGCAAGCAGGAGCTTGCCCAGCAGGAGAACACAGAGATTGCCGTGGAGTTCGAGAGGGGTGGTCCGCCCTTCGACACCCTGGTTGAGCTGGTTGACAAGGCACACCTTGAGACGGGCCGGGCGGTCCTCAAGCGTCCATCTCTCCCCATGACCCACATGGTGTCATTCGGGATGTCACTGTGGGACTCCCTGATGTGCAGGAAGGACAAGAAAGAGCTAAGGTTTAGGTTTCTCTCCCATGCCATGCACCACAGTGACGGCTTCAGGCACCTGCTGGAGTTCCTGGCGGCCTCCGATCCAACCAACTTCTCCAAGGATGTGACTTCTGAAGCAAGGACGTACAAGACCTCAGAGTGGCAGACCGGTAGAAAGGAGATGGCGAGGAACAGAGACTGGTACAAGTCAAGGAAGCTGACTGGAAAAAACAACATAGTCCAATATTCATTTGCATGCGATATTTTATATTCTAGTGTTGTATCGGTCGTGAACGATTCGTTCTTTTTGAATGAATTGTTTGGGTGAACGAGACCGAACTAATCACCTTCTGCACTGATTCGTTCTATGAAGTTGGGGCTTGTTAGCTGCGTGGGAGGGCGTTGGGCAAGCGGCAGCGTTTTCTGACATCGCACACGACCAATCAGACGCCAGTCTCATCGCGGGCAGGGGAGGGAGCGGAAACAGAATCAGGGCGTCTGTCACTCACTTCCACGTGTGGCCAATAAGTAGCCAGCGTGCAAGCAGGGAGCAACACTGAGTTATGTCACCTCCCGTTCACTTACTCAGTCCTCCGGCTCCTGACCGAGCTTGTTGCTAAAGTCAAAAACTGAAAGGAAATGACTGTCACATATTTGTTAATGTGGAGCCAATCATATGTTTCTCAAACAGACAAAAACACCACCGTGATTTTTATGCATCTAGTGTTAAATCTGACAATTTTATAGCCATTTTAGGTTTTCTTACACTTATATAAAAAATAATTAATCGTGATTTTATAGGGGAACGCCTGAATTTTTTTATGCCGCTGCTCATGGAGACTAATATAAGGTAGGTGCCTGTTTTGGTTTTAGGTCGGTAGCAGCTTTGGTTTTGAAAATATTTGAATTTGAAGTTTTTGAAAATAGGTCCCCTACGGATCGGCCCCGTATCCCGTGTCCTGTCAAGTATTATGAAGTGTATGATGTATCATAATGAATCAACTCAAAAAATGATGATAGAATAATACTTCACTCTCGAGCTTCTGGTTAGGACCAATCCTCTTAATGTCCCAAAAGCAAAGTTTATATGGTCCAGTCTTTGAGAGAAGCACATGACACTCCTTTCCTTCCAAGGCCTTACGCACATCTGCCGAAATCATCCATTCTTTATCATTAATCATCATTAATCGATGTAGTCATTATCTGTCATTACAAAAAGTGCCGCTATAAAAAAAAAAAAAAATGAAAACAATTTTTAAAACTTTGTCATTTTAGCAACACAAGTGAGTTTTAACATACGATAAATGTGACTCAAATTATGATTTTCCTTTCCACAAAATCCTTTGGGTTTTGTTCATTTTTAATTGAAACAGGACAGACACATTACTTGAGTTCAGATCTATTTTTCAACTAACTGAACATTAACATTTAAGATTTCTGTATTGATGTTTTTTTGTTGTTGTTGTTTTTGCCGTCATTGCTGCTGCTGCTGCTGGAGAAGCAACAGGAGTTGGTGCAGGTTCAGTTTCTGAAGAAGGTGCATGAGATGGTGCTGGAGAAGCAACAGGAGTTTGTGCAGGTGTGGGTTCTGGAGAAGGTGCATGAGATGATGCTGGAGAAGCAACGTGAGTTGGTGCAGGTGAAGGTGCATGAGATGGTGCTGGAGGAGCAACAGGAGTTGGTGCAGGTGAAGGTGCTGGAGAAGGTGCATGAGCTGGTGCTGGAGAAGCAACAGGAGTTTGTGCAGGTCAAGGTGCATAAGATGGTGCTGGAGAAGTAACAGGAGTTGGTGCATGAGATGGTGCTGGAGAAGCAACAGGAGTTGGCGCAGGAAAAGGTGATAAAGAAGGAGCATGAGTTGGTGCTGCAGAATCATCTGGAGTTGGTTCAGGTGCTATAGAAGGAGCAGGAGGGGGTGCAGGTGTAGGTGCTTGAGAAGGAGCAGGAATGGGTGCAGGTGCTGATTTGGCCAAACTATCAGAAGCAATATCTAAGAACCGGGTTGTTTTTAGTGGGGTTGTGTCAGCTGATGCGGACTGGGCCATGGAAGACTTAATTTGGTGTGGTATGCGTGGCATTTCTTTCCGGAATATTTTTAAATGGTCTACATTAACTTTTAGAAATACCGCACCATTTTCCGCTCGCAGATCTGCATTTTCCCCCTGCAGTGCTGTTATGGTGTAAGGGTAAAGAAAGTTGGGCTCAATCCTCCCACCCTTCCTCTGCTGGTTACGGACGTTCTGTCTTCATACCTGGTCACCAACTTTAAAACTTTGTTTGGGAGCACCAGGCTTCAGTCTGCGCCGGGTTCTATCCTGCTGCTTCACAACATTAGAATAGAGTATGTCTCTAGTGCTGTCAAGCCGATCTATGTCCTCCCTCAGAGCTTCGTTGGCCATGACATCCTCAATGCTGCTGTCTAACTGAGAGAACAATTATGTTATTTCAAAAAAGGAAATATAAGAAATACAAAACATTCAACTTTTTTCATCTGTCTATTACTGTCCATCGTAAAGCCTGTACGGAACTACATTGACAGAACATTATGTTACAGACCTGACCTTCAACTGAAACTTGTAAATACGACAGTGTGATTTTTTTCCTAACCGTGAAGTGCTCTGGAATTTGTGAGGGGTAACGTGCCTCTCTTCCAAACATTAAAAAATATGGTGATAATTGGGTAGTCAATTGCTTTTTGGGCCGCAGCCCAAACATTACTGCATCCAGGTACTGGTCCAACAATTCTGGTTTCTTTCCTACTAGTTTTCCAAGAGCTCTGAAGTATTTAACACAGTGAATTTGCATTACCTGAAATGCTGTCATCTATTGTGCCAGTTTAAATAGAAGATGATATCGGTCATTTTTTCCTGACCTTTGAATGGTTCCATTCATCCTCTCTACCAAGCCATTAGTTTGAGGGTGATATGGTGCACAAAGGCTCTGCCGAAATGCCCAGCTTTTTAACTTTGATCAAGAAAAAGCACATAAGTCCCAGACATTGAAATATAGTTAGGAAAAACATTGTTTTCAAACATGAGGGTTTACAATTGAAAAGATTTTTACACAGCACATTTTTCAAACACTGACAAGTTTAAGGCAAAGAAATGTAGAATGATAATACATTGAAGCAGTGACCATTAACACAACTGAAAACACACTTTTGTTCTTTTCAAGGATTCCATACTTACAGAATTCACAAATTCAGATCCTTGATCTGTTAGGATCCTTTTAGAAACTTTAAACTGGTGGACGAAATTTAATATGCACTTTGTTACGTCAGTTGCATTTTTAGTTTTCAGAGCATAGGCCTGTTTCCATTTTGTTAGACAATGAATCATTACACAAATGTAACGAGTTCCATTGCAGGTTTGTGACAATGTCCCAATGAGGTCCATTCCCACAAACTCAAACGGCTGCTTGACCTGAAAAAAAAAAAAAAAAACGACGAAGAACAAGTGAGTAGTAGTTTCCTTTTGGCAGGAATAAATTTCAGGTTTCGATGCAGCAGAATATAATGGGTTTAAAGAAAATAAAGCAACATGTGTAAAGAAAATAAAGCAACATGTGTGAAATATGATCTAGAGGTAATGGCACCAAACTCAGATTACCTTTATGGGTATATACTCCACCTCCTGCTCTATCACGGTCTGACTGGCCTGGCAAGCCTCACATTCTGACACCTGCTAGAACCCAGAAAATGTGACCACCAGAGGCAACATTTTCATTAATTATTCATATTCTCTGAAATAACATAAGCACAGGTGAACCGATTACTGCAAGAACAATTTAAATGCAATCAGAAAAGACAGAAATTATCTTGCTGTAGTGATTATTTACCCATTTATCAATGTCTGCACACATGCCAGGCAAGTAAAATCTTTTACTAGCCACGTTTACATGCTGACTTTTATTCATACCGATTCAAATCATTCCAAATGGAAATTCCACATCAGCTGTTTACATGTCACTTCATCTATTCCGATCCAGCGTTTACATGTGACTGCCTTTATTCCGAAAGGACGTTTGACAACTGCCGTCCGACATGCGCAGATTAATCAAAACAAAGCGTCACGTTGCAAAACATGGAGATCGATCGTCAGATCAGCTGCTGTTTTAACTTTTCGAGTGGAAACAAAACTTCAGAATGATACGCCGTTCATTTAAAAAGTTGTGTGGGTGCGCTGTGCGTGTGCTTGGAAGCCATGTTGCAAGTGACGTTACTTACGTCACCGAGTGACGTCACCACGTCTGTACGGAGCATGCGCAGAAAGAACGCAACCAGACACCATTCCGCTTCCCTGTTTACATGATATAATTTTACTTCTAATCGGTTTGGGAAAAGGAATATTCCACCCCTGTGAATCGGAATGAAATTCCATTCGGTTTGGGCCTGTTCATTCTGAATGAGGTGTTTATATGGAACACATTTATTTGGTTTGAACAAATATTCCGATTGTAATTGGAATATTTGGCTCCATGTAAACGTGGCAATTGATGGCATTCCTTGTTGTCCTTTGCCCTGTGTGAGCTCCTGTTGGGCTGCGATGGACATATATAAAAATGGCATTTGCCTCTTCCGATCCGTTGACCACTTCGATTGGGCAGGAACCGGACGTTCCTTTACTGTAATACAACTTGTCTCGTATGGAAGCCATTGACGAATAAATAAACTCGAAAAAAAAAAAAAACCACTGGTTCAAAATTCGCTACAGGTGAACAAGATTTGACTATTGAGATGACTCATGGTAAGGGGAATTATGAATTGGATAAAAAAAAAATTAAACATTGACAATTACGTGCTCACCTAAAATTGCATGGAATATTTTACATCGAGGAAGAAAACCTGTAGCTACTAAAATAACTTACAGTTACTTGGGGCAAGGTAACCAAAATAAATAAATAAACAAATACTTGGAAACAGGCTAAGCAAACATCTACCCAACCCGAAATTATTCTGCATAATTTTGCACAATATTCATCATCAATCCATCTATACATCTGTTCACCCATGTACCCTCCTATAGACCCTACTCACCAACGTCACAGAATGACGTGTCGCTGTATCCAGCCGCCATATTTTCCGTCTCTGTTTAGCCCTATTCTCAATGGTTTCAATCAGTCGTTCAGTTTATAGAGCAATTCATGGAAGCCCCGGTGCTTTCAGACGCTGTAAACTCATTGGATGCGTTGCATAAAAAGCGTTATGTGGAAAAGCTTCAGTCTATCCATTCGCCAGATCCATATTTGATGCCTAAATCGATATTTTTCGACCCGCTGTCTTCGCCCTCTCTGCCTGACATCTGCTACCCTCATATCTACAACTATCTTGTCCACACAAAATCAGCCTATTCTCACGAAAGTTTGTAAAACTTTAAGAGCAGCACTCTAAGCAACATTACCCTATGTGATTTCTAAAATGGCGACAATCAAAAAAAAAAAGTTAGGTGGATATTGGACAATTTCCTCAATAAAACACGCAACAACTGTGTCTGCCTCATTTGCAAAGAGACAGTCGCTGTTTTCAAAGAGTTCGTTGTGATGCAATATTACTACAAGACACGCTGACATGTACGACAACATTACAGGGAAGATACGCAGCGAGAAATTATAGCAACTTGAAGCTAGTTTATTTTTTCACAACAGCAGTATTTCGCAAGAGTCCGAGTGTCGAAAGAGAAAGCCACAAAGACGAGACTGTTGAAATTATGAATTAAAAAAATAATAAAGCAAATGTGACACACAGAAGGGCTTGCTAAAATTTGTTTAAATATATTGTTCTATGTAAATCAGCCAAGGTAGACCCCAGCATTTTACCACACCAAATCTGGCCCCCTTTGCAAAAGGTTTGGACACACCTGTTTAACTGATGGTCCGTAGACGAGGCCAGCTTCTTTCACTTGTTACCAGCTAAATATTATTCAAAATGTAATGATGGTGGAAGAAATAAACATCTTACATTTGAAACTTAGCCTCGCAATGATCTTAATTGTGGTTGTCAGCCCAAAACCCTCAAAATATATATTAAATGCATCTTACCAGATATAAAATGACTACTACATAATCTGTGGTAATCATTTGGTGCCCAGTTTTCTCGTCGAATGGCAGCAGTCCATCTCGCTCTCCTCTCCAGGTCTCTCGGAATACGGTAGAACTTCAAGTCTCTCCGTCTATCTTCTCTTTTATTGCAACCAACCGCCACACACGCCTTCACCATTTTGATTATTAATGTTAACGAGCAGAAAAACACGCCATAATAGGAGGAATTTACGTAGTGGTAATGCATCAACACGACGAGTAGACGGACAATATGGCGCAGAGGCGTGGTTGTGACGTCATGTGAGTAGGGTCTATTAACCACTGCTTATCCATCACTATCTGTGTGGGTGGTGCTCAAGCCCATACCATTCTGCTTTGGCAGAGGTGCAGTGAGAATATTCCCTATGCAGGTAAACAGTCCATATAAAGACACAGATCATTCACACATACACACAGGATATAAGATAATTGAGCTTTTTAAAATATAACTTGATTTTTATTAATGGGGGTTTATTACACAGTAAAATGCACATTAAATGAAAAGTAAATCTCTACTGGGGATTTATAACATAATTTTTGTGATCAAGAGCTTAGTTTGCAGTGAAGGGTTTTATGAAACGCTTACTCTGTCAATCACCAACTCCAAATTGACCTTGATTGACATGCCTGGGCATGCCCTGAATAAGCTGCGGTTTATGGGAGAGGGGCCACCTATTGGCAAAGGTTTGGCACCTGCTATTGTGTTTAGCTCTTATATTTTAGCGTGGTCAAAACTGACTCTAAGACCACAAATGTTATCATTTTCACCAGGACATTTTATGAAGAAAACAAAAATCCAAAATTAAAAACATTTAATTGATGTTACTGATAATGTCAATCAGTCTCAACACTATTAAAAAAAAAATGTAGTGCTTGCTTCTAAATTATTTAAAACTGCAAATGGACCTGTAGCGACCCAAACACAAGGCAAAGGTTAAAATCTGTGCAACATTGTTGTTATAGAAAATAGCACTTACCTTTAAGAACATAATTTGAGGCCTTTCGGCGGATAGCACGTTTCACTTTCTTCGAAAAGAAATCCAAATACAAACCTTTGGATTTGTAATTCCGGAATAAGTTTGTAAAGACTGGGGTCCAGCCGTAGATAATAAAGTGGTGAGGTGGAAAATGTTAGGCAAACATGTCATATATAAAGCGAACATGTACAAAAAAATAAATACTTAAGTGATGTCTATCAATACATTAAACATACAGTACATTTCAAATATAATACGAAAATGCACAGAGAATAAATAATTAAGTAATATATTTTATATATCCATATTAATAGTATCCTAACTTGGCTAAAAATCTACGGTTACTGACAGAAATCAGAAAACTTACAGCTAACTTGTTTTTCTTCGTCGCTATCTGAAAATGGTCAGCTGTAAGTGTAAAACAGTTTAATTGACATTCCATGTTTAATCGACTGGGGGCGTGTCCATTCCATCAATTGGTAAGAAAAAAACCGCTGGTACAAGTGACGTGTGTGCGCTCCTGTCAGGGCAGACATTTCACGCGGGGGAGGTATTTTTTGGCACAACACTGGTCGGATTTTAAAAAAGGCCAATACCAATACACGTGAAATTTCCAAATATCGACCCGGATCCCAGCCTGGCCGATAATCGGTCTACCTCTAGTAAAGAATATTTGGATCGTAAAAAACAGTGGAGAGAAAATAAATTACTGACTGCGACAAAAAACAAAACCCATGCAACTTCTTCATTGTGGTCGACAACAAGTGAACAACAATATACTGTACATATCAGTGTTGTTTTTGATAGTTTTTTAAAATTTTATTTTCATCTTGTAATCAAAAATACTTATGTATAAGGGCTGATTTATGCTTCTGCTTTCTAGAGACGGCGTAGACCCTACGCCATAATTTTGCATTTGAAGTTCTCCATCAAAGGGATGCCTTGCTCTGTAATTCACAGCTAATCCACTAGAGGGGTGTTGCTTTGTCTTTGTACGGTTTTGGGGGACTCTTGTCGAATTCCTTTAGTTTTCCATGGACATCACTGGCAACGGAGATGCAAAGCGTGTATTTGGAGCTACAGCTAATTAATATTGGACAACAAATGTTGTTAATACAAATGTTGAGGCGTAGGCAACACAGAAGACGTTTGCAGAGGTGTTTGAAAATGTGGGCACTGAACCAGAAACAACATTCTATGACAACAACATGCTATGACATTCACGTCACGATGCGTTGTCTTGACGCATTATCAGAATTTTTGGAGGCTTGAGTCAGACAATCGGTGTCTGCGTTAACGATATAGATCCGCCGTCACTACAATGTAGAAGCATAACAGCATATCAGCCTTTTGTGTATCCGATGAGTCCCGTCGACGGATGCGCAAAGCAAACAACCACTCAGTTATTTAATTGGCTGATAGACTGACTTGTGATCAGCATGGATAGTTAGCTCTGAATGCACACTGTCAAATGCACATGTGTTTTCTGCAACAACAACAAATACTGTAAATAAATATATAACAGAACAAACCACAGAGGGAACAAACAACTTGTTAAATTAATGCAATAATAAAAGACAATGCAACAGAAAATGGATCAAATCTTGAAGAAAAAAGAGAGTTGATGAGGCTTATTTTATTTTCTCTCATGTCAGGGTTCGGAACAGTTTCCATGTTAATGTGCACATTTGTACTTATTTTGCATAATTTATGTTAGGATACTTATTTCATTCCTTATAATTTAACAATGTCAATGTACGATTCTTGCTGTGGGTGTGAGAGGCCCCAGGTCTGACTACGGGACAATCCCTGTTTTAAACATTTTGCTGTGTTTACTTTGGGAATTGTTCCACGGCCACCAAAGACAAGTAAGGAAGCCATTAAAGAGACTGCAGAGGCACGTAGCTCCAGGGCACGGTTTGTCAACTAATTCAATGCGTGCCAAAATATTTTTTTACCTAAAAAACCCTGCTTGTCCTGCCCCCAATTTATTTTTTCCTTATTCATACTGTCGCATTAAATCTACCAGAGGCAATTGCTCTAAGACTGCAAGGGAAGCTCAGCTTCCCCTAAAATGTAAAAAAAAAAAAAAAAAAAAGTATACTGCTGCAGTGCTAGATGAAGTACTCACTTTTTTTTTTTTTTTTTTTACTTGAGTAAAGGTCCACATACAGGGGCAAAAACAGACTTATATAAAAGTACAAGCATCTACAGTGTATCACAAAAGTGAGTACACCCCTCGAATTTCTGCAGATATTTAAGTATATCTGCATGGGACAACACTGACAAAATGAGACTTTGACGCAATGAAAAGTAGTCTGTGTGCAGCTTATATAATAGAGTTAATTTATTTTCCCCTCAAAATAACTCAAAACCATTAATATCTAAACCCCTGGCAACAAAAGTGAGTACACCCCTTAATGAAAGTTGTCAATATTAACATACAACATGTGAAATGTTAATATTTTGTGTGGCCACCACTATTATCCAGAACTGCCGTTACTCTCCTGGGCATGGAGTTGACCGGAGCTTCACAAGTTGTCACTGGAATGCTCTTCCGTGACGACGTTGCGGACCTGCCGCATATTTGAGACTTTGCGCACCTCCATCTTACGCTTGAGGATCCCCTAAAGATGTTCTATTGGGTTCAAGTCTGGAGACATGCTTGGCCAGTCCATCACCTTTACCCGCAGTAAAGCAGTGGTCATCTTGGAGGTGTGTTGTGTGTGTGTGTCATTGTCATGCTGGAACACTGCCCTGCGACCCAGTGTCCGGAGGGAGGGGATCATGCTCTGCAGCAGTATTTCACAGTACATGTTGGAGTTCATGTTTCCCTCAATGGAATGTAACTCTCCAACACCTGCAGCACTCATGCAGCCCCAGACCATGACATTCCCACCACCATGCTTGACTGTAGGCATGACACACATATCACCTGGTCGCCGCCACACTTGCTTGAGACCATCGGAACCAAACAGATTAATCTTCGTCTCATCAAACCATAGGACATGGTTCCAGTAATCCATGTGCTTTGTTGACATGTCTTCAGCAAACTGTTTGCGGGCTTTCTTGTGTACTGTCTTCAGAAGAGGCTTCCTCCTGGGGTGACACCCATGCACAGCAATTTCATGTAGAGTGCGGCGTATGGTCTGAGGACTAACAGGCTGACCCCCCACCTCTTCAATCTCTGCAGCAATGCTGACAGCACTCCTGCGACAATCTATCAAAGAAAGCATTTGGATGTCACGCTTAGCAAGTGTGCTCACCTTCTTTGGACGACCAACCCGAGGCCTGTTCTGAGTGGACCCTGCTCTTTTAAAACGCTGGATGATCTTAGCCACTGTGCTGCAGCTCAGTTTTAGGTTGTTGTAGCCTTGGTCATCTTCATGTAGCACAACAATAAGTCTTTTAAGATCCTCAGAGAGTTCTTTGCCATGTGGTGCCATGTTGGAACTTTCAGTGACCAGTATGAGAGAGTGTGAGAGCTGCACTACAAATCTGAACACACCTGCTCCCTATGCACACCTCGACCTAGTAACACTAACGAGTCACATGACATTTTGGAATGAAAATGACAAGCAGTACTCAATTTGGACATTTAGGGATGTAGTGTCTAAGGTGTACTCACTTTTGTTGCCAGGGGTTTAGATATTAATGGCTATATTTTGAGTTAATTTGAGGGGAAAATAAATTAACTCTATTGTATAAGATGCACACAGACTACTTTTCATTGTGTCAAAGTGTCATTTTGTCAGTGTTGTCCCATGAAAAGATATACTTAAATATCTGCAGAAATGTGAGGGGTGTAGTCACTTTTGTGATATATTGTAAGAAAAGGTTTACTCAACTAAAAGTACAAAAGTACTTGCTTTAGATTAGACTTTACAAGTCGAAGTCGAAGCCTATATGATCATGATGCCCTGCAATTGGCCATCTCTAGCCTCAAAGAGGAGTTTAAATGTACCAAGGTGAGGCTGAGCATGACCCTGACAGAGTCTCAAGATGAGGTGATCCGAGCTGTGGCTCCCAAATTGGAAACTGGGAGGAAATGGATCCTATCTGAGGCTATACAGCAAGCCAAATCAGCTCTCAGACATAGAGATATTGTGGGACAGGTGCAGAACGGAAGAGGTGGGTTTGGATTTGGAGCTAGTCAACCCAAATGGCACAAAGCAACATCAACCCAGAGGAGAAGGCTGGTTGTTGATCAGGTTCGGCAACAAGAGGAAGCAGACAGATGTGCGACAGCAGTAGCACAGTCCAAACAGGGACAGTGGGCTAGCTGGGAAAACGTGGAACATCGGAAACTCACATGGAATGACCTTTGGAAAATGGAAGGAAGCCAAATCAGCTTCATCATCAGAGCCACCTATGATGTTCTTCCCACATCCAAGACCCTAAACCAACGGTTTGGAGAAGATCCTTCTTGTGCACTCTGTCAAACCCCTGCAAACCTGAGTCACATCCTTACCGGCTGCAAAACCAGTTTGTCTCAAGGCCGCTACACCTGGAGATACAACCAGGTACTAAGACAACTGGCAACCACCCTGCAAGAAAGGAGAAGAACCAACAATTCCCTCCCTCCACCAATTATTGAATTAACTGTGCCATGGAAAGCAGCAGTTAGTGAAGCATATGAGAGCAAACGACTGAGGTACGCGGACATTGCAGTCAAGGCAGAGCAACGCGGCTGGCGTGCCCAGGTGCTTCCAGTTGAAGTTGGCTGCAGAGGCTTTGTTGCCACGTCCACAACCCAGCTTCTGAAAGGAATGGGAGTGAGAGGTCAGGCCCTGTCAAATCGTTGTCAGATGCAGCTGAATAAAGCAGCCGGTGGATATGGATTAAGAGAAAGGACCCCATCTGGGCTGCAAAATTACATCCAGGGGTAAAGGCGGAGGGGGGCACATTTGGGACGCTAGATGTCGCCGTTGAGCCCTCTGGAGGTGTCGTGGGCCTATCAACGAAACACCAACGAAGGAGGGTGCCCACCTGATGACCCCAGTGAAGCATTTTCCTCTTACCCCCCACCACCACCACCACCCACACACACACAACCAACACCAAGTGCTGATAAATCTGAGGGATTGTACCATCTAGTCCTGTGAGCTCAACTCCCAATACAAAAATGTGATATATGAGATCTTAGCCAATATGCAAATAAAGAACCAGAAAATTCATTGACTGCTCAATTTTATTTAAAACTGTTCAGAATGGAAAAAAAACATGCAATAAAACTGACTGCACTGTAAAAAAGTTTAACAAGCTCAAAATGAATTATTAATCCCGTTCCTTCCTGCTGTCAGAGAAAAACTCCCATTCCCTCCCAATCCAGGGGTTGAGTTAAAAAGAAAATCCCATCCTGTCCCACTCCCATCCCGCTCCAAGTCAAAATTACTCCCACTTTTTTTTTTGTTGGTGTTTTTTTTTAAACAGCTTTAATCTCCTACGACCTGGCGTCACACGTGTGGACATCACATTTTTGGTTGTCAAGACGACACTAGCCACGTTTACATGCTGACTTTTATTCATACCGATTCAAATCTTTCCGAATGGAAATTTCAGATCAGCTGTTTACATGTCACTTCATCTACTCCGATCCAGCGTTTACATGTGTCTGCTTTTATTCCGAAAGGACGTTTGACAACTGCCGTCTGACATGCGCAGATTAATCAAAACAAAGCGTCACGTTGCAAAACATGGAGATCGATCGTCAGAGTGCTGCTGTTTTAACTTTAACCCACTTGTTGTGTTTGTGGGGTCGTATCCGCTTCTGCTGTTTTGCTCTTTTGCCTTGTAGTAGCCGGTTTTCCATCGGTTTCTAATCTGGTCAACGCTCCGGTCTATTCCGGCTTCGTGTAACCTCTCGTGAACTTTTTTAAATAGTTCACTTTTCCTCGTTTTACGGCCGTCTAAGCGAGCAATTATATTCAATTCTTTTAAAGTTTGAATTAAATACAATCTTTCCGCCGGACTCCAATTAGGTGCGCTGTGCTTGGAAGCCATGTTGCAAGTGACGTTACTTACGTCACCAAGTGACGTCACCACATCAGTACGGAGCATGTACAGAAAGAACGCAACCAGACACCATTCCGCTTCCCTGTTTACATGATATAATTTTACTTCTAATCGGTTTGGGAAAAGGAATATTCCACCCCTGTGAAACGGAATGAAATTCCATTCGGTTTGGGCCTGTTCATTGCGAATGAGGTGTTTATATGGAACATATTTATTCGGTTTGAACATCTAAACCGATTGTAATTGGAATATTTGGCTCCATGTAAACGTGGCTAATGTTAAATTTTGGACTACAAGGGCCTGGCGTCCACTTATGAGGATGTTAAACTGCCACCTAGTGGTGGAAGAAGAGTGTAACAAAGCACGTGTAAAATTTAAGATGGCCGACAACCCACCCAAACATTCAGATGGCTCCTCCCAATCCAAAAGTCCACCAGGTAAAAAATTCAAACAAATTTCATGGCCGATTCTGGCACAGATATTTTTAAAAGTGTTCTATGTATGTTGTGGAAGTTGAATTTTGCAAAAGTAAGAAAATTTGACGATTTACCATGCTGCTAAACTTGATGTACACATATGTGGACAGAGGGACTTAGTTTTGTTGGTTTTGTTGAACATGTCCACAAATGTGGACAGAGGGAGTTGGTTTAGAATTTGTATTTTGGGATGATTTTGTTAGAAAACGTCATTTTATACAGTACAAACAAATATGGCATGTTTTAATTGGTGGAGACAACTCCGAGGTGGAGGATTTGTCAGACATCGATGATCCTGTGGGAGATGCAGAATATCAACCTCCTTCCACCAGCAGTGAGGAAGACAGTAGTGGGTGTTAGGACCCCGTGCCACAGCCCTGTCGGCCTATCAGGGGACGCAAACGTTTGCGCGAGGAATACGAGGGATATCGGTCAGATCGTGACATTGCTACATCACGCACCCCCAGTCGTTCTCAGACACTGCAGGAAGAGGCTGATGTCTCAGGCAATGTCTCTGAAGATACAACACCAGGCCCCAGCCATGAAGAACAGTCCAACAAAGAATGCGATGGAAGGCTTCTTCGCTTACCCCACATCAAGTTCCGTTTGACAACGAGGAGGAAACAGTTCATGACAGAGAAGGCTGGACCCCACTGGACTACATACAAGAGTATATTGACAAAGATTTGATAAAAATCATTGCAGATTTCTCAAATGCTAAATCACTGTCTAGAAGTGGAGATCCACTCAACACAACAGCTGATAAAATTTTTCATGTTTTTGGTGCTTGTATTTTGATGTCTTGTGTACCATATCCTGAAACCAAGATGTACTGGTCTAAATCCTTGAGATTCCCTGCCATCACTAAAAAGTTCACGCGTGACAGATTCTTCCGACTGAGGAGGTCACTCAAAGTGCTCATTGATGAGGATGTTCCAGAAGATCTGAAAGAGTGTGACAAGTTCTGGAAGGTGAGGCCTTTTCTCAACCGCATTCTGAAAGGCTGGAAATCTCAGGCTCTGCCACAGTGCGTTTCCATTGATGAACAGATTATTTCATTCACAGGAGCTTGTCCATGTCGACAATATCTGCCGATGAAACCAAACCCAGTAGGCATCAAAAACTTTGTTTGCGCAACATCAGATTGTATAGTACTAGACTTTGAGATTTATCAAGGTGCAGATAGAGTCTGTGAACACGTTGAAGAACCAGGGAATCTGGGTTTGGGAGGCTTGGTGATCGATCGTCTGTCTCATACTCTGCATCCTAATACAAATGTTGATGATGTGTTGATGATGTCTACTGAACATGCTCAAGAGCCAGAAGACATGTGCCAGAGATGGGACAAGAAACTGAAACGGTCTCTCGACCATGTGTTATCCGTGAATACAACTCCAAGATGGGTGGAGTTGACCTTGTGGATAGAATGATGAGCTACTATCGAATGAGTGTCCGTACAAAAAAATGGACACTGTGGATGCTGATGCACTGTATCGATCTGGCTTTAGCCAACAGCTGGCTACTGTACTGCAAATACCTCACTCTGAATGGCACACTAAAGAAGAACATCATGCACTTCCTTCAATTCCGCATGGAAGTGGCCATGACCTTCTTGGGTCAGAGAGGCAATGACAACTCTGACTTTTCAGAGCAGGAAGATGACACAGATGTTTCAGTCCAAGGGAAACAGCGTCCAGTGCAGGCAGTGCCCAACATCTCATTCCGCAGGAAGGCTAATGCACATCTGCCACAAGTGGTGCACTCAAAGAACACATCACGATGCAGAGCAAAAGTTACGCTGCCTTTCATACACAGGCATGAACATTTTCCAAAGGGGAAAAAATGTTGGAGCACTTTTGGTGTGCAAGTTTCACGTTTCACGCCATGTTCAGAAATTGAAATGAACAGTTCAACAGTAGCAATGAAAAATTTTTTTTGAAAGTTTACATGTTTTATATCTGTCCTCCTGCAACTGTTAGCAGCACTTCATATGACTTGCGTAAAGGGGCACAAGTTGTTGCTTTGAATTTTTTTTTTTGCACTCAGAAAAAATGCTGCTGTGTTTAGGCAACAAATAAAGTTGTGCACATCATTACTCAATTGTGACGTTGTTGTGTTCACTCAAATTTAAAACGAATGTCCTCATATGTGCACATAATTTTTCTCAGAAACTACATCATGAAAAAGATCATTCTTTGTTTTTACACTCATCAGGTCCCAATTAGCCAAAATATCAAAGAGAAAATAAAAATGTATGCCTTGCAAGAGTTCGGGTCTTAGAAGGTTAATTAAATTGGTTGTTGGGAAAGTCAATGGATTTTTTTTTTTAGATTACTGTGTTCAATGCAGTTTAAAATCATTGAGACCACTCGTCCCAGTGTCACTACTACTAGAGCAATGGATTTTTTAAACGCCACTTATTTTGTAGTGGCACCGTCGCGTTGCATTTCACTCTCAAGAAGTTCTCTGATAATTTGGACCTTCCTCTTCCAGTTCAAACGATAGGTCATTATTTCTGAGCTTCAAGTATAGTTCTCTCTTTGGGTTTTCACCTCTACCGTTCGCCATGTTGAGTCTGCACAAATATAGTAGCCGGAAGTCAAAGCGTTTGAAACTTGGGATATTGGCATGTGTAGTTCTTTTGACGTGCCAACGCAAGCCGAGACAGTGTTGGCCCACGATAATAAAACGACAAAACCGGACGCTTTGGGCTACTAGGTTTTTTAACACGTGAAAATGATCATCTATTTAGGTGTTCCTGCTCCCGTTGATTATTATTGCCGTCCTGTGACCTGTGGGATTTCCCAAAATATTTCATGCTCTTGTGTAGTGCCTACCCCCACCTACTGTCCAAGAGTGTGCAGCACACACTGATCTGAAGGTCACTGTTGGTCAATATCTTGTTCACCTTCCTAATCTTGCTTGTACTCGTTTTGCTGCCTTTAGTGCTCGATTATGGTATAGTTGCACGCGGCTTATCGATTGCGCTGGAGGCATGAAAACGAAACAATTCACAACGATCAACTCACAATGAGAAAAAAAAGTAATACTTTAAAAAGTAGTGGTGTAAAAGAACAGAAACATGCTGTAAATTGTAGTAAATTAAAAAGTACCACTTCATATTTGTACTCAAGTGCATTTTTCTGTATGTACATTACTTAAGTACAGTAACAATGTACTTTTACTTTGTTACATTTAACCACTGTACTGTTGTGTGTCCACGTCATTGACTAAACATGTGCTACAACGTGCTCAACCTTTCTACAGAATGATCTTCTTATCACTGTTTACGACGCGGCTTGCTTTTCATTCATTCTCGATGCTTTACAGTGCTTTAAACAGTGTGGACGCTGAAAGTCTACAGACTTGAGAGTGCGTTGTTCCACTGCAGAGAAACGAGACGAGTCATTGGATAAATGCTGGGCTCGTCCTGCCCATCGGATACTCAACATTTCTGGGGGTCTATGGGCAGTGGGCGGGGCTAGGCTGGATAGAACGCTCACCCCCGAAACCCACAGGGTCCACCGTGCTATGCTCAGCTCCGTTCCGAATGACGTAACAAATACGATTCAGATCGCCTGCGATGCCCAATTACCCACTGCATACGGCCCTCATGCGGTCCGTACACCCACGGACTCTAGACGCACATGCGTGAAACGGAGGAGACTACGTGATCAGATCAACACAAAGTTTATTATTGTGACAGTATTTTCAGGGGAAAAATGTATGTGCCAAAGATTCATAAAGGCCAATAATTCAGTTCAACACACACAAAAACACACAATTACACGCGGTTGCGACCCCCCCCCCCCCCCGCCACAAAACCACGCACGCGCACACACACAAACATAGTGTAGCACTTGCAAGAATTGGCAGCGGAAATAAATAGGAGGGTCGCACTGACACATTGCATAGCCCACATTATTTCTAGTGACGCTACAGCTCCCATCTAGCCCGTTAGTTGTCCTCAGTAACTGCAGCTTGCAGAATGTCATCCCGCAAATGGCAAGGAATTCTGAAACGCTGGGCGAGCACGCTCTCTTCCAGCTGGCGTTGGAGGCGTCCAAGGGTCCTCAGTTTGTTCTTCCAGCCTGGCTTCCATCTATGGAGATGGTCAGAATTGAAAGGGGGCGAGCCCGCTTCGGTGAAGGACGACCACCCAGTTTCTCCTCAGTCGGCTGCCATCCTACATCCCGCTTTTGTCACCAGTGTAGCGCATGTAAGAATTGGTGGCTTACTTTTTACTGTTTATTTTTGTCCGCACTCAGTCGTGAAAGACCGGATTTTGCCGCTGTTCTATTTCCTGTTTGGTGTGTGCTAAACAGCAGGGCTTGATCCGGCCGCAGGTTGACAGACCAGAAAATAGACCTCGTATGTATTTTAGTTTTGACAGACCGGAGAGGCAGACTCAGGCGGATCCAGATCGGAGCTGAGCGGATCATGTGGACCACGTTGCATTGACTACAATACAAACATATTTGTTGCGTCATTCGGAACGGAGCTGAGCGTAGCGCGGCGGACCCTGTGGGTTTCGGGCTTTAGCCTCTCTTTGTGATGATTAGAAGACCTGTCTGAGGCTGAATCCTTTCTGATGGACAGCGAAATGAGCGAATCAGCGATCTTGCGGTCTAAACATCCGTGGAAGTCATTTTCCAATTTTCATTCCATTGTTCTGAGGTGAACCGAAGACTTTTTTCTAATCATCCTGGTGACACGTTCTTTGTTAAAAGCATGACATTGAGTTACAATTTCTGGTATTTCTTTCTTTGTGTTTGAAGACTGACTACATTTGCTATCCCTACCAAGCAGCGGGTGCCACTAAGCCATTCCACCATGGGTGGACTGGAAACAAAAAATGACTATATTACTAAACAGGAAGCAAGTGCAATTTCAACACTAAAAAAAATAAAGATATTACAATACCCCCAGCAGACAAAGGCAGAACAGTAGTTATTTTGGACCGGACACATAGTATGAAAAGCAGATGCAAAGTTACTACAGGATGATGATTATGAGGACTTAAAAAAGGACCCAACAGAAACCAACAAAAAATAAACTTAAAGCGCTACTCACACCACTACTTAATGAAAATAAAATAGAGAAACAGCTGTACAACTACCAAACATCATCCCCAGGATCTACGGCACACTAAAAATCCATAAACCATGTACACCTCTCCGTCCCATAGTAGACAGCATAGGATCAGTAACATACAAGCTCTCAAAAGCACTCGCCGAAATATTAAAACCATTACTGGATGATGGGGGAAAATATTACATTATGCCTTTGTGATGTATGATTGCTTCTGTGACATAGATTGTAACAACTTCTATTGTTTTTCACCTTGTTCCCATAGTCAGGAGACGCGCCTGAGCAGGGAATCTCACTAGATAACTTGTTTTGCACTCATAATATTTACCGTGGGAACACAACATCTGCTACCGGACAGCACAACCTGGGAACCACGCAAGGAAAAGCCCCTTTTTCGAGGTGCTTAACCAAAAGTAACTTTGTCTTTGGACGGGGCCGGGCCGCCTGGGAGCGGAGGTTGGCCGTCTCCGCCCCCGTGTGGTGTGTTTTTACAAAAACCGGGCATTTCCGGGCGACCAGTGAAGTCCGCCAGCGGGTCACGTACGGATCGCCTGGCTTTGTTCCTTCGCCGCCTTACCGGAGCGTTGGCTCCTGCTCATTTGTCACGGTAAGCGATTTTCATTGCTAAGGACAACTGGTTGTGCTGTAACAGTAACGCAGGGATTCTGGGATTGACAAACTCAAATCTAGCGTCATCGTTAGCGTTTGTTATGCTTGTTTGCTCTTGTGGGATTGTAATCAATAAATCTCATTTATTCTGCATTTTCTAATCAATAAACACTGTCTATTTTGCAAAAGTGTGCCTGTTGCTGATTCACCGCGAACCTGGAAATTTCGGAAAACACTGGGACTCACAGGTCAGCATTGCAAATACTCAAAACAACTTACCACAGAACTCACAAACATAAAAGTACAGAAAGATGAAATACTCGTATCACATGATGTCATATCACTCTTCACAAAAACACCCACACAGGCCACCATACATATAGTGCACAACAGGTTAATTACAGACAGAACACTCAAAAAATGCACAAATCTAACAGTACAGGACATCACTCAGCTTCTTCATTTCATTGCCACTTCCACATACTTCCAATTCAGAAACACCATTTACGGACAAAAAGAAAGATTCACCATGGGAGACCCACTGTCTGCCATCATGTGTGGTTTCTTCATGGAGGATTTGGAACAGAAAGCACTCACGACAGCCCAGGATGAATACAGACCCACACTATAGAAACACTGCGAAGACGACATTCTGGAAAAAGTAAAAACAGGATATACCCAATGACTCACGGACCATCTCAACACCATAGACACCACCTGCAGCAGCAAATTCACCCATGAAGAAGAAACAGATCAATCCATAGCCTTTTTGGAAAAAAAAAAAAAAAAAAAATCACACAGACAACGGCGACATCAAAATAAAAGTTGAATTTGGACAATGTTGTCCACAAAGAAGTGTCTTTGTTTTTGAAATTGACATCAGAGCTGAGCCCAGTCATGAACTTGAATAAACTATCTGGGTTCAGTTTTCATGGCTTTTGATACAATAAACCACCCCAAAACAGGCAACTAGTGGAGAATGTGGAAATCAAGCCCACGACTTCTCTTATGCTCAGCGAGCGCTGTACCACTTCAAGCTAAAACAACCAGGGAACAAGTAGTAGTAGGTCACTGCCTTTGACCTGATGTTGAGTCATGAAACGCGATGAGGTGACCGAGTAGCTAAGGTGATGGACTGCAAATCCGTTGTGTTCTACACGCGTGGGTTTGATTCCCATGCTCATCGTGTTCTTGCGTGAACTACTTGTTCGCATTTCCGCTAAGAGTTCAATTTCACTGGTGCGTGACTTCACTGAAACTGTTGCCCCAATTTTTTGATCATCCTTCCACACCAGTATCTCCAGTTGTTCCCAGTCTTGCTAAAACAGAACCAGTGGTCAAATTCTTCACAGGAAGAGCTGTAATTAGGGCCCGAGCACTAGGCATGCGAAGGCCCTATTGTTTTGCAAAGGATTATTATTAGGGCCCGAGCACTAAGCGTGCGAAGGCCCTATTGTTTTGCAAAGGATTATTATTAGGGCCCGAGCACTAGACGTGCGAAGGCCCTATTGTTTTGCAAAGGATTATTATTATTATTAGGGCCCGAGCACTAGACGTGCGAAGGCCCTATTGTTTTGCAAAGGATTATTATTAGGGCCCGAGCACTAAGCGTGCGAAGGCCCTATTGTTTTGCAAAGGATTATTATTAGGGCCCGAGCACTAGGCGTGCGAAGGCCCTATTGTAATGCAAAGGATTATTATTATTATTATTATTATTATTATTATTATTATTCTTTTTTCATGGCAAATGAAAATGGCCAATTTGGAGGCCTGAACATGCACGAAAAGTCACCAAAATTTGCACATACGTGCAGATTCGCGTAAAATTTGATAATCTTGTGTCGTTTTGAAAAAATTTCAAAAAATGGCTCAGTGGCGCCCCCTTGAGCCTTAAAATTTTCAAAAAGGCCTCTCCTCTCAGGTTTTCAACGTAGAGCAATGAAATTTGGGGAGTAGATACCTTATGCCTAACTGTTCAAAAAAGCCTCTTGCACCCATATTCCAAATCCAACAGGAAATCGGATATTTTGGATCAAATGTGAAATTTTTATCGGTTCACAGTTGGAGTTTACATTTGGAGGCCTGAACATGCACGAAAACTCACCAAAATTTGCACATACATGCAACTTTGCGTAAATTTTGATAATCTACAAAAAAATTTAACAAAATGGCTCAGTGGCGCCCCCTTGAAATTTTCAAAAAGGCCTTTCCTATTAGGTTTTTTCAACGTAGAACGATGAAATTTGGCGAGTCGATACATTGTGCAAAACTGCTCCAAAAAGTCTCTTGCACCCATATTCCAAACCCAACAGGAAGCCGGAAATTTTGGATCAAATGTGAAATTTTATCGATTTACATTTGAGACCTTGTCGCTGAAGAAAATAGTTGGATCGTCTTCAAAATTGGTCAGACTATTCAGGAGACATATGAGATCTTAAGTTTTCAAAATGGTGAGTTTTCACTCAAGGGTCTGACCTGGGCGTGGTCCCAAAGTTTGCCATTTTTGGGCAAAATACCAAATTCAGAAAATGATTAAAAACTCTGTGATACAACGTTCAATCTTTTTCATTTCTAGCATGTATATGAGATATCCCAGCCTGAACACGACTGCATTGAAATATTACCCATTAGGCCTGGCGCCCCCCAGTGGGAACAGGAAATGGCCTTCTTTACGAGACAGGCTCCTCCTCCAAGGGAAAAAAATCTATTGACCTCAAACCTGTTTCAGGGGAGCCTCAAGACATGTGTTCAGGTCCCTGATGAAAAATATTGAGTTTTCGTTGAAGCGGAGAGGTCCAAACTGGAAGTGAAAATGACCGTCAACAATTTGTCTCGCCATAAATTTTGAACAGTCATAACTCGGCAGATATGCAACATAACTGCGCCAAACTTTCCCTGTTTGTTGAGAGTCATACCCTGAAGGTTCTTGTAGGGGTCATTTGCATCAACTCTACAGTGCCAACTAGTGGCGACAGAAAGAAGTTTTTAAAAAGGCCTTTCCTATTGGGTTTTTTCAACATAGAGCAAGGAAATTTGGGGAGTAGATACCTTATGCAAAACTGCTCCAAAAAGTCTCTTGCACCCATATTCCAAATCCAACAGGAAATCGGGTATTTTGGATCGAATGTGAAGTTTTCATGGGTTCACAGTAAGAGTTTACATTTGGAGGCTTGAATATGCATAAAAACTCACCAAAATTTGCACATACATGCGGCTTTGGATAGCGTTCGATAATCTTGCAACGTTACGAAACAATTTAACAAAATGGCTCAGTGGCGCCCCCTTGAAATTTTCAAAAAGGCCTCTCCATTTAGGTTTTTCTAACATAGAGTGATGAAATTTGGAGAGTCAAAACTTTGTGCAAAACTGCTCCAAAAAGTCTCTTGCACACACATTCCAAATCCTACAGGAAATCGGGTATTTTGGATTGAATGTGAACTTTTTATCGATTTACAGTGTGCACATTTTACACCTTGGCACCTAGGGAATTAGTTTGATCATTCTCAAAATTGGTGAGACTGTTCATGAGGCATATGAAATCTTAAGTTATAAAAATGGTGTGTTTTCATTCACGGGCCTGACCTGGGCGGGGTGCCAAATTCTTCCATTTTTTCGCCAAAACACCGAATTCGGAAAATGACTGATAACTCCCTCATACAACGTTCAATCTATTTTAAATCTGGCATGTGTGTGAGGTATGCCAGCCTGAGCAGGACTGGATTGAAAATTTACCATTTGTGCCTGGCGCCTCCTAGTGGGAACAGGAAATGCCCTTTTTTACGGGACACACTCCTCCTCTAAAGGGAAAAAATCAATCTACCTCAAACCTGTATAAGGGAAACCTTAAGACCTGTCTTCAGGTGCCTGATGAAAAATATTGAAGTTTCGTTGAAGCGGAGGGGTCCAAACAGGAAAGTTAAAATGACCGTCAACAATTTTTCTCTCCAAAAACTTTGAACAGTCATAACTCGGCAGATATACAAGATATCTGCGCCAAACTTCCCGTGCTTGTTGAGAGTCATACCCTGAAGGGCCTTGTAGGGGTCATTTGCATCAACCCTACAGCGCCAACTAGTGGCGATAGAAAGTCACTCGTTTTTCCAAAACATGTCCAGTTCTTTTCATGTTGGTCATTGTAGTTTCAAGACCTATTAAAATACTTTTTTACGGCCCATGTCCACGTGTCTCTGTCTGTTGCTGTGACGACCCTTTGTTTGCCATTTAAAGGAAATATTTTTTTTCAGAGACTCAGGGAGCTTATAGAGCCACAATATTTGGCACACTTGGTCGAATTGGCCCAGTTAGAAGATTAATTTTGGTTTTGAATAAGGGCTTGGCTGCACAGCTCAGTAGTGGCTCCTTTTCTGTAGTGCTCTCTCCAATAGGGGTTTTTATCTCTTGGGTGTGGGAATGTAAATAGGCGACTTTCGAGCATGTTAGGTTCTAATGAGATGATTAGAGAGGAGGATCTGCCACCACCCTGACCTGCACACAGTCCGAGTTGCGTGACGTCCGAGTTGCGCTAGATTGCGAGGGCCCGTTCAGTCCTGCTTGCAGGCCTAGTTATTATTATTATTATTAGGGCCCGAGCACTGAGCGTGCGAAGGCCCTATTGTTTTGCAAAGGATTATTATTATTATTATTATTATTATTATTATTATTATTATTCTTTTTTCAGGGCAAATGAAAATGGCCAATTTGGAGGCCTGAACATGCACGAAAAGTCACCAAAATTTGCACATACGTGCGGCTTTGCGTAAAATTCGATAATCTTGTGTCGTTTTGAAAAAATGTCAAAAAATGGCTCAGTGGCGCCCCCTTGACCCTTAAAATTTTCAAAAAGGCCTCTCCTCTCAGGTTTTCAACGTAGAGCAATGAAATTTGGGGAGTAGATACCTTATGCCTAACTGTTCAAAAAAGCCTCTTGCACCCATATTCCAAATCCAACAGGAAATCGGATATTTTGGATCAAATGTGAAATTTTTATCGGTTCACAGTTGGAGTTTACATTTGGAGGCCTGAACATGCACGAAAACTCACCAAAATGTGCACATACATGCAACTTTGCGTAAATTTTGATAATCTACAAAAAAATTTAACAAAATGGCTCAGTGGCGCCCCCTTGAAATTTTCAAAAAGGCCTTTCCTATTAGGTTTTTTCAACGTAGAACAATGAAATTTGGCGAGTCGATACATTGTGCAAAACTGCTCCAAAAAGTCTCTTGCACCCATATTCCAAACCCAACAGGAAGCCGGAAATTTTGGATCAAATGTGAAATTTTATCGATTTACATTTGAGACCTTGTCGCTGAAGAAAATAGTTGGATCGTCTTCAAAATTGGTCAGACTATTCAGGAGACATATGAGATCTTAAGTTTTCAAAATGGTGAGTTTTCACTCAAGGGTCTGACCTGGGCGTGGTCCCAAAGTCGGCCATTTTTGGGCAAAATACCAAATTCAGAAAATGATTAAAAACTCCGTGATACAATGTTCAATCTTTTTCATTTCTAGCATGTATATGAGATATCCCAGCCTGAACACGACTGCATTGAAATATTACCCATTAGGCCTGGCGCCCCCTACTGGGAACAGGAAATGGCCTTCTTTACGAGACAGGTTCCTCCTCCAAGGGAAAAAAATCTATTGACCTCAAACCTGTTTCAGGGGAGCCTCAAGACATGTGTTCAGGTCCCTGATGAAAAATATTGAGGTTTCGTTGAAGCGGAGAGGTCCAAACTGGAAGTGAAAATGACCGTCAACAATTTGTCTCGCCCAAAATTTTGAACAGTCATAACTCGGCAGATATGCAACATATGTGCGCCAAACTTTCCGTGTTTGTTGAGAGTCATACCCTGAAGGTTCTTGTAGGGGTCATTTGCATCAACTCTACAGTGCCAACTAGTGGCGACAGAAAGAAGTTTTAAAAAAGGCCTTTCCTATTGGGTTTTTTCAACATAGAGCAAGGAAATTTGGGGAGTAGATACCTTATGCAAAACTGCTCCAAAAAGTCTCTTGCACCCATATTCCAAATCCAACAGGAAATCGGGTATTTTGGATCGAATGTGAAATTTTCATGGGTTCACAGTAAGAGTTTACATTTGGAGGCTTGAATATGCATAAAAACTCACCAAAATTTGCACATACATGCGGCTTTGGATAACGTTCGATAATCTTGCAACGTTACGAAACAATTTAACAAAATGGCTCAGTGGCGCCCCCTTGAAATTTTCAAAAAGGCCTCTCCATTTAGGTTTTTCTAACATAGAGTGATGAAATTTGGAGAGTCAAAACTTTGTGCAAAACTGCTCCAAAAAGTCTCTTGCACACACATTCCAAATCCTACAGGAAATCGGGTATTTTGGATTGAATGTGAACTTTTTATCGATTTACAGTGTGCACATTTTACACCTTGGCACCTAGGGAATTAGTTTGATCATTCTCAAAATTGGTGAGACTGTTCATGAGGCATATGAAATCTTAAGTTATAAAAATGGTGTGTTTTCATTCACGGGCCTGACCTGGGCGGGGCGCCAAATTCTTCCATTTTTTCGCCAAAACACCGAATTCGGAAAATGACTGATAACTCCCTCATACAACCTTCAATCTATTTTAAATCTGGCATGTGTGTGAGGTATAACAGCCTGAGCAGGACTGGATTGAAAATTTACCATTTGTGCCTGGCGCCTCCTAGTGGGAACAGGAAATGCCCTTTTTTAGGGGACACACTCCTCCTCTAAAGGGAAAAAATCAATCTACCTCAAACCTGTATAAGGGAAACCTTAAGACCTGTCTTCAGGTGCCTGATGAAAAATATTGAAGTTTCATTGAAGCGGAGGGGTCCAAACAGGAAAGTGAAAATGACTGTCAACAATTTTTCTCTCCAAAAACTTTGAACAGTCATAACTCGGCAGATATACAAGATATCTGCGCCAAACTTCCCGTGCTTGTTGAGAGTCATACCCTGAAGGGCCTTGTAGGGGTCATTTGCATCAACCCTACAGCGCCAACTAGTGGCGATAGAAAGTCACTCGTTTTTCCAAAACATGTCCAGTTCTTTTCATGTTGGTCATTGTAGTTTCAAGACCTATTAAAATACTTTTTTACGGCCCATGTCCACGTGTCTCTGTCTGTTGCCGTGACGACCCTTTGTTCGCCATTTAAAGGAAATATTTTTTTTCAGAGACTCAGGGAGCTTATAGAGCCACAATAGTTGGCACACTTGGTCGAATTGGCCCAGTTAGAAGATTAATTTTGGTTTTGAATAAGGGCTTGGCTGCACAGCTCAGTAGTGGCTCCTTTTTTGTAGTACTCTCTCCAATAGGGGTTTTTATCTCTTGGGTGTGGGAATGTAAATAGGCGACTTTCGAGCATGTTAGGTTCTAATGAGATGATTAGAGAGGAGGATCTGCCACCACCCTGACCTGCACACAGTCCGAGTTGCGTGACGTCCGAGTTGCGCTAGATTGCGAGGGCCCGTTCAGTCCTGCTTGCAGGCCTAGTTATTATTATTATTCTTTTTTCAGGGCAAATGAAAATGGCCAATTTGGAGGCCTGAACATGCACGAAAAGTCACCAAAATTTGCACATACGTGCGGCTTTGCGTAAATTTCGATAATCTTGTGTCGTTTTGAAAAAATGTCAAAAAATGGCTCAGTGGCGCCCCCTTGACCCTTAAAATTTTCAAAAAGGCCTCTCCTCTCAGGTTTTCAACGTAGAGCAATGAAATTTGGGGAGTAGATACCTTATGCCTAACTGTTCAAAAAAGCCTCTTGCACCCATATTCCAAATCCAACAGGAAATCGGATATTTTGGATCAAATGTGAAATTTTAATCGGTTCACAGTTGGAGTTTACATTTGGAGGCCTGAACATGCACGAAAACTCACCAAAATTTGCACATACATGCAACTTTGCGTAAATTTTGATAATCTACAAAAAAATTTAACAAAATGGCTCAGTGGCGCCCCCTTGAAATTTTCAAAAAGGCCTTTCCTATTAGGTTTTTTCAACGTAGAACGATGAAATTTGGCGAGTCGATACATTGTGCAAAACTGCTCCAAAAAGTCTCTTGCACCCATATTCCAAACCCAACAGGAAGCCGGAAATTTTGGATCAAATGTGAAATTTTATCGATTTACATTTGAGACCTTGTCGCTGAAGAAAATAGTTGGATCGTCTTCAAAATTGGTCAGACTATTCAGGAGACATATGAGATCTTAAGTTTTCAAAATGGTGAGTTTTCACTCAAGGGTCTGACCTGGGCGTGGTCCCAAAGTTTGCCATTTTTGGGCAAAATACCAAATTCAGAAAATGATTAAAAACTCTGTGATACAACGTTCAATCTTTTTCATTTCTAGCATGTATATGAGATATCCCAGCCTGAACACGACTGCATTGAAATATTACCCATTAGGCCTGGCGCCCCCCAGTGGGAACAGGAAATGGCCTTCTTTACGAGACAGGCTCCTCCTCCAAGGGAAAAAAATCTATTGACCTCAAACCTGTTTCAGGGGAGCCTCAAGACATGTGTTCAGGTCCCTGATGAAAAATATTGAGTTTTCGTTGAAGCGGAGAGGTCCAAACTGGAAGTGAAAATGACCGTCAACAATTTGTCTCGCCATAAATTTTGAACAGTCATAACTCGGCAGATATGCAACATAACTGCGCCAAACTTTCCCTGTTTGTTGAGAGTCATACCCTGAAGGTTCTTGTAGGGGTCATTTGCATCAACTCTACAGTGCCAACTAGTGGCGACAGAAAGAAGTTTTTAAAAAGGCCTTTCCTATTGGGTTTTTTCAACATAGAGCAAGGAAATTTGGGGAGTAGATACCTTATGCAAAACTGCTCCAAAAAGTCTCTTGCACCCATATTCCAAATCCAACAGGAAATCGGGTATTTTGGATCGAATGTGAAGTTTTCATGGGTTCACAGTAAGAGTTTACATTTGGAGGCTTGAATATGCATAAAAACTCACCAAAATTTGCACATACATGCGGCTTTGGATAGCGTTCGATAATCTTGCAACGTTACGAAACAATTTAACAAAATGGCTCAGTGGCGCCCCCTTGAAATTTTCAAAAAGGCCTCTCCATTTAGGTTTTTCTAACATAGAGTGATGAAATTTGGAGAGTCAAAACTTTGTGCAAAACTGCTCCAAAAAGTCTCTTGCACACACATTCCAAATCCTACAGGAAATCGGGTATTTTGGATTGAATGTGAACTTTTTATCGATTTACAGTGTGCACATTTTACACCTTGGCACCTAGGGAATTAGTTTGATCATTCTCAAAATTGGCGAGACTGTTCATGAGGCATATGAAATCTTAAGTTATAAAAATGGTGTGTTTTCATTCACGGGCCTGACCTGGGCGGGGCGCCAAATTCTTCCATTTTTTCGCCAAAACACCGAATTCGGAAAATGACTGATAACTCCCTCATACAATGTTCAATCTATTTTAAATCTGGCATGTGTGTGAGGTATACCAGCCTGAGCAGGACTGGATTGAAAATTTACCATTTGTGCCTGGCGCCTCCTAGTGGGAACAGGAAATGCCCTTTTTTACGGGACACACTCCTCCTCTAAAGGGAAAAAATCAATCTACCTCAAACCTGTATAAGGGAAACCTTAAGACCTGTCTTCAGGTGCCTGATGAAAAATATTGAAGTTTCATTGAAGCGGAGGGGTCCAAACAGGAAAGTGAAAATGACTGTCAACAATTTTTCTCTCCAAAAACTTTGAACAGTCATAACTCGGCAGATATACAAGATATCTGCGCCAAACTTCCCGTGCTTGTTGAGAGTCATACCCTGAAGGGCCTTGTAGGGGTCATTTGCATCAACCCTACAGCGCCAACTAGTGGCGATAGAAAGTCACTCGTTTTTCCAAAACATGTCCAGTTCTTTTCATGTTGGTCATTGTAGTTTCAAGACCTATTAAAATACTTTTTTACGGCCCATGTCCACGTGTCTCTGTCTGTTGCCGTGACGACCCTTTGTTCGCCATTTAAAGGAAATATTTTTTTTCAGAGACTCAGGGAGCTTATAGAGCCACAATAGTTGGCACACTTGGTCGAATTGGCCCAGTTAGAAGATTAATTTTGGTTTTGAATAAGGGCTTGGCTGCACAGCTCAGTAGTGGCTCCTTTTTTGTAGTACTCTCTCCAATAGGGGTTTTTATCTCTTGGGTGTGGGAATGTAAATAGGCGACTTTCGAGCATGTTAGGTTCTAATGAGATGATTAGAGAGGAGGATCTGCCACCACCCTGACCTGCACACAGTCCGAGTTGCGTGACGTCCGAGTTGCGCTAGATTGCGAGGGCCCGTTCAGTCCTGCTTGCAGGCCTAGTTATTATTATTATTCTTTTTTCAGGGCAAATGAAAATGGCCAATTTGGAGGCCTGAACATGCACGAAAAGTCACCAAAATTTGCACATACGTGCGGCTTTGCGTAAATTTCGATAATCTTGTGTCGTTTTGAAAAAATGTCAAAAAATGGCTCAGTGGCGCCCCCTTGACCCTTAAAATTTTCAAAAAGGCCTCTCCTCTCAGGTTTTCAACGTAGAGCAATGAAATTTGGGGAGTAGATACCTTATGCCTAACTGTTCAAAAAAGCCTCTTGCACCCATATTCCAAATCCAACAGGAAATCGGATATTTTGGATCAAATGTGAAATTTTAATCGGTTCACAGTTGGAGTTTACATTTGGAGGCCTGAACATGCACGAAAACTCACCAAAATTTGCACATACATGCAACTTTGCGTAAATTTTGATAATCTACAAAAAAATTTAACAAAATGGCTCAGTGGCGCCCCCTTGAAATTTTCAAAAAGGCCTTTCCTATTAGGTTTTTTCAACGTAGAACGATGAAATTTGGCGAGTCGATACATTGTGCAAAACTGCTCCAAAAAGTCTCTTGCACCCATATTCCAAACCCAACAGGAAGCCGGAAATTTTGGATCAAATGTGAAATTTTATCGATTTACATTTGAGACCTTGTCGCTGAAGAAAATAGTTGGATCGTCTTCAAAATTGGTCAGACTATTCAGGAGACATATGAGATCTTAAGTTTTCAAAATGGTGAGTTTTCACTCAAGGGTCTGACCTGGGCGTGGTCCCAAAGTCGGCCATTTTTGGGCAAAATACCAAATTCAGAAAATGATTAAAAACTCCGTGATACAACGTTCAATCTTTTTCATTTCTAGCATGTATATGAGATATCCCAGCCTGAACACGACTGCATTGAAATATTACCCATTAGGCCTGGCGCCCCCTAGTGGGAACAGGAAATGGCCTTCTTTACGAGACAGGCTCCTCCTCCAAGGGAAAAAAATCTATTGACCTCAAACCTGTTTCAGGGGAGCCTCAAGACATGTGTTCAGGTCCCTGATGAAAAATATTGAGGTTTCGTTGAAGCAGAGAGGTCCAAACTGGAAGTGAAAATGACCGTCAACAATTTGTCTCGCCAAACATTTTGAACAGTCATAACTCGGCAGATATGCAACATATCTGCGCCAAACTTTCCGTGTTTGTTGAGAGTCATACCCTGAAGGTTCTTGTAGGGGTCATTTGCATCAACTCTACAGTGCCAACTAGTGGCGACAGAAAGAAGTTTTAAAAAAGGCCTTTCCTATTGGGTTTTTTCAACATAGAGCAAGGAAATTTGGGGAGTAGATACCTTATGCAAAACTGCTCCAAAAAGTCTCTTGCACCCATATTCCAAATACAACAGGAAATCGGGTATTTTGGATCGAATGTGAAATTTTCATGGGTTCACAGTAAGAGTTTACATTTTGAGGCTTTAATATGCATAAAAACTCACCAAAATTTGCACATACATGCGGCTTTGCATAACGTTCAATAATCTTGCAATGTTACGAAAAAATGTAGCAAAATGCCTCAGTGGCGCCCCCTTGAATTTTTCAAAAAGGCGTTTCCTATTAAGTTTTTTTAACAGAGAGTGATGAAATTTGGGGAGTCGATACCTTGTGCAAAACTGCTCCAAAAAGTCTCTTGCACCCGTATTCCAAATCCAACAGGAAATCGGGTATTTTTGATCGAATGTGAAATTTTTATCGGTTCACAGTAGGAGTTTACATTTGGAGGCTTGAACATGCATAAAAACTCACCAAAATTTGCACATACATGCGGCTTTGGATAACGTTCGATAATCTTGCAACGTTACGAAAAAATTTTAACAAAATGCCTCAGTGGCGCCCCCTTGAAATTTTCAAAAAGGTCTCTCCATTTAGGTTTTTCTAACATAGAGTGATGAAATTTGGAGAGTCAAAACTTTGTGCAAAACTGCTCCAAAAAGTCTCTTGCACACACATTCCAAATCCTACAGGAAATCGGGTATTTTGGATTGAATGTGAACTTTTTATCGATTTACAGTGTGCACATTTTACACCTTGGCACCTAGGGAATTAGTTTGATCATTCTCAAAATTGGCGAGACTGTTCATGAGGCATATGAAATCTTAAGTTATAAAAATGGTGTGTTTTCATTCACGGGCCTGACCTGGGCGGGGCGCCAAATTCTTCCATTTTTTCGCCAAAACACCGAATTCGGAAAATGACTGATAACTCCCTCATACAATGTTCAATCTATTTTAAATCTGGCATGTGTGTGAGGTATACCAGCCTGAGCAGGACTGGATTGAAAATTTACCATTTGTGCCTGGCGCCTCCTAGTGGGAACAGGAAATGCCCTTTTTTACGGGACACACTCCTCCTCTAAAGGGAAAAAATCAATCTACCTCAAACCTGCATAAGGGAAGCCTTAAGACCTGTGTTCAGGTGCCTGATGAAAAATATTGAAGTTTCGTTGAAGCGGAGGAGTCCAAACAGGAAAGTGAAAAGGACTGTCAACAATTTTTCTCTCCAAAAACTTTGAACAGTCATAACTCGGCAGATATACAACATATCTGCGCCAAACTTCCCGTGCTTGTTGAGAGTCATACCCTGAAGGGCCTTGTAGGGGTCATTTGCATCAACCCTACAGCGCCAACTAGTGGCAATAGAAAGTCACTCGTTTTTCCAATACATGTCCAGTTCTTTTCAGGTTGGTCATTGTAGTTTCAAGACCTATTAAAATACTTATTTACGGCCCATGTCCACGTGTCTCTGTCTGTTGCCGTGACGACCCTTTGTTCGCCATTTAAAGGAAATATTTTTTTTCAGAGACTCAGGCAGCTTATAGAGCCACAATATTTGGCACACTTGGTTGAAATGGCCCAGTTAGAATATTAATTTTGGTTTTGAATAAGGGCTTGGCTGCACAGCTCAGTAGTGGCTCCTTTTTTGTAGTACTCTCTCCAATAGGGGGTTTTATCTCTTGGGTGTGGGAATGTAAATAGGCGACTTTCGAGCATGTTAGGTTCTAATGAGATGATTAGAGAAGAGGATCTGCCACCACCCTGACCTGCACACAGTCCGAGTTGCGTGACGTCCGAGTTGCGCTAGATTGCGAGGGCCCGTTCAGTCCTGCTTGCAGGCCTAGTTATTATTATTATTATTATTCTTTTTTCAGGGCAAATGAAAATGGCCAATTTGGAGGCCTGAACATGCACGAAAAGTCACCAAAATTTGCACGTACGTGCGGCTTCGCGTAAATTTCGATAATCTTGCATCGTTTTGAAAAAATGTCAAAAAATGGCTCAGTGGCGCCCCCTTGACCCTTAAAATTTTCAAAAAGGCCTCTCCTCTCAGGTTTTCAACGTAGAGCAATGAAATTTGGGGAGTAGATACCTTATGCCTAACTGTTCAAAAAAGCCTCTTGCACCCATATTCCAAATCCAACAGGAAATCGGATATTTTGGATCAAATGTGAAATTTTTATCGGTTCACAGTTGGAGTTTACATTTGGAGGCCTGAACATGCACGAAAACTCACCAAAATTTGCACATACATAAAACTTCGCGTAAATTTTGATAATCTACAAAAAAAATTAACAAAATCGCTCAGTGGCGCCCCCTTGAAATTTTCAAAAAGGCCTCTCCTATTAGGTTTTTTCAACGTAGGACGATGAAATTTGGCGAGTCGATACATTGTGCAAAACTGCTCCAAAAAGTCTCTTGCACCCATATTCCAAACCCAACAGGAAGCCGGAAATTTTGGATCAAATGTGAAATTTTATCGATTTACATTTGAGACCTTTTCGCTGAAGAAAATAGTTGGATCGTCTTCAAAATTGGTCAGACTATTCAGGAGACATATGAGATCTTAAGTTTTCAAAATGGTGAGTTTTCATTCAAGGGTCTGACCTGGGCGTGGTCCCAAAGTCGGCCATTTTTGGGCAAAACACCAAATTCAGAAAATGATTAAAAACTCCGTGATACAACGTTCAATCTTTTTCATTTCTAGCATGTATATGTGATATCCCAGCCTGAACACGACTGCATTGAAATATTACCCATTAGGCCTGGCGCCCCCTAGTGGGAACAGGAAATGGCCTTCTTTACGAGACAGGCTCCTCCTCCAAGGGAAAAAAATCTATTGACCTCAAACCTGTTTCAGGGGAGCCTCAAGACAAGTGTTCAGGTGCCTGATGAAAAATATTGAGGTTTCGTTGAAGCGGAGAGGTCCAAACTGGAAGTGAAAATGACCATCAACAATTTGTCTCGCCAAAAACTTTGAACAGTCATTACTCGGCAGATATACAACATATCTGCGCCAAACTTCCCGTGTTTGTTGAGAGTCCTACCCTGAAGGTTCTTGTAGGGGTCATTTGCATCAACTCTACAGTGCCAACTAGTGGCGACAGAAAGAAGTTTTAAAAAAGGCCTTTCCTATTGGGTTTTTTCAACATAGAGCGAGGAAATTTGGGGAGTAGATACCTTATGCAAAACTGCTCCAAAAAGTCTCTTGCACCCATATTCCAAATCCAACAGGAAATTGGGTATTTTGGATCGAATGTGAAATTTTCATGGGTTCACAGTAGGAGTTTACATTTGGAGGCTTGAACATGCACGAAAACTCACAAAAATTTGGACATAAATGCGGCTTTCCATAATGTTCAATAATCTTGCAACGTTACGAAAACATGTAACAAAATGGCTCAGTGGCGCCCCCTTGAAATTTTCAAAAAGGCCTCTCCATTTAGGTTTTTTCAACGTAGAGGGATGAAATTCGAAGAGTCGATACCTTGTACAAAACTGCTCCAAAAAGTCTCTTGCATGCGTATTCCAAACCCAACAGGAAATCGGGTATTTTGGATTGAATGTGAAATTTTTATCGATTTACAGTGTGCACATTTTACACCTTGGCACCTAGGGGATTAGTTTGATCATTCTCAAAATTGGCGAGACTGTTCATGAGGCATATGAAATCTTAAGTTATAAAAATGGTGTGTTTTCATTCACGGGCCTGACATGGGCGGGGTGCCAAAGTCGGCCATTTTTTCGCCAAAACACCGAATTCGGAAAATGACTGATAACTCCCTCATACAACGTTCAATCTATTTTAAATCTGGCATGTGTGTGAGGTATACCAGCCTGAGCAGGACTGGATTGAAAATTTACCATTTGTGCCTGGCGCCTCCTAGTGGGAACAGGAAAAGCCCTTTTTTTACGGGACACACACCTCCTCTAAAGGGAAAAAAACAATCTACCTCAAACCTGCATAAGGGAAGCCTTAAGACCTGTGTTCAGTTGCCTGATGAAAAATATTGAGGTTTCGTTGAAGCGGAGGGGTCCAAACAGGAAAGTGAAAATGACCGTCAACAATTTGTCTCGCTAAAAACTTTGAACAGTCATAACTCGGCAGATATACAACATATCTGCGACAAACTTCCCGTGCTTGTTGAGAGTCATACCCTGAAGTGCCTTGTAGGGGTCATTTGCATCAACCCTACAGCGCCAACTAGTGGCAATAGAAAGTCACTCGTTTTTCCAATACATGTCCAGTTCTTTTCAGTTTGGTCATTGTAGTTTCAAGACCTTTTAAAATACTTATTTACGGCCCATGTCCACGTGTCTGTCTGTTGCCGTGACGACCCTTTGTTCGCCATTTAAAGGAATTTTTTTTTTTCCAGAGAGTCAGGCAGCTTATAGAGCCACAATAGTTGGCACACTTGGTCAAATTGGCCCAGTTAGAAGATTAATTTTGGTTTTGAATAAGGGCTTGGCTGCACAGCTCAGTAGTGGCTCTTTTTTTGTAGTACTCTCTCCAATAGGGGTTTTTATCTCTTGGGTGTGGTAATGTAAGAGGCGACTTTCGAGCATGTTAGGTTCTAATGAGATGATTAGAGAGGAGGATCTGCCACCACCCTGACCTGCACACAGTCCGAGTTGCATGACGTCCGAGTTGCGCTAGATTGCGAGGGCCCGTTCAGTCCTGCTTGCAGGCCTAGTTATTTTTTATTAGGGCCCGAGCACTAGACGTGCGAAGGCCCTATTGTTTTGCAAAGGATTATTTTTTTTTTTATTATTATTTTTTTTTTTTTTCAGGGCAAATGAAAACGGCCAATTTGGAGGCCTGAACATGCACGAAAAGTCACCAAAATTTGCACATACGTCCGGAAAATTGTAAATTTTGATAATTTTGCAACGTTGCAAAAAAATATAACAAAATGGCTCAGTGGCGCCCCCTTGAAATTTTAAAATTGGCCTATAACATTAGGGTATGTCAGCGTAGAGCAATGAAATTTGGGGGTTCTATACCTTGTCCAAAACCGCTCCAAAAAAGCATTTACACGCATATTCCAAACCCAACAGGAAATCGGTTATTTTGGATCAAATATGAAATTTTTATCGATTCACAGGGTGCACATTTGAGACCTTTTCGCCGAGGGAGTTAGTTGGATCATCTTCAAAATTGGTGAGACTGTTCAGGAGACATATGAAATCTTAAGTTTTGAAAATGGTGCGTTTTCATTCACGGGTCTGACCTGGGCGTGGTGCCAAAGTCGACCATTTTTTCGGCAAAATGACAAATTCAGTAAATGACTAATAGTTCCTTGACACAACGTTCAATCTTTTTCATATTTGGCATGTATGTGTGGTATCCCACCCTTAACACGAGTGCATTGAAATATTACCCATTAGGTCTAGCGCCCCCTAGTGAGAACAGGAAATGCCTTTTTTTACGAGACAGGTTCCTCCTCCAAGGGAAAAAAATCTGTTGACCTCAAACCTGCATCAGGGGAGCCTTAAGACCTGTGTTCAGGTGCCTGATGAAAAATATTGATGTTTCGTTGAGGCGGAGGGGTCCAAACAGGAAAGTGAAAATGAACGTCAACAATTTGTCACGCAAAAAACTTTGAACAGTCATAACTCGGCAGATATACAACATATCTGCGCCAAACTTCCCGTGTTTGTTGAGAGTCATACCCTGAAGGTTCTTGTAGGGGTCATTTGCATCAACTCTACAGTGCCAACTAGTGGCGACAGAAAGAAGTTTTAAAAAAGGCCTTTCCTATTGGGTTTTTTCAACATAGAGCAAGGAAATTTGGGGAGTAGATACCTTCTGCAAAACTGCTCCAAAAAGTCTCTTGCACCCGTATTCCAAATCCAACAGGAAATCGGGTATTTTGGATCGAATGTGAAATTTTCATGGGTTCACAGTAGGAGTTTACATTTGGAGGCTTGAATATGCACAAAAACTCGTAAAAATTTGCACATACATGCAGCTTTGGATAACGTTCGATAATCTTGCAATGTTACGAAAAAATGTAACAAAATGCCTCAGTGGCGCCCCCTTGAATTTTTCAAAAAGGCGTTTCCTATTAGGTTTTTTTAACATAGAGTGATGAAATTTGGGGAGTCGATACCTTGTGCAAAACTGCTCCAAAAAGTCTCTTGCACCCGTATTCCAAATCCAACAGGAAATCGGGTATTTTAGATGGAATGTGAAATTTTTATCGGTTCACAGTAGGAGTTTACATTTGGAGGCTTGAACATGCACGAAAACTCACAAAAATTTGGACATACATGCGGCTTTGCATAAAGTTCAATAATCTTGCAACGTTACGAAAACATGTAACAAAATGGCTCAGTGGCGCCCCCTTGAAATTTTCAAAAAGGCCTCTCTATTTAGGTTTTTTCAACGTAGAAGGATGAAATTCGGAGAGTCGATACCTTGTACAAAACTGCTCCAAAAAGTCTCTTGCATGCGTATTCCAAACCCAACAGGAAATCAGGTATTTTGGATTGAATATGAAATTTGTATCGATTTACAGTGTGCACATTTTACACCTTGGCACCTAGGGAATTAGTTTGATCATTCTCAAAATTGGCGAGACTGTTCATGAGGCACATGAAATCTTAAGTTATCAAAATGGTGTGTTTTCATTCACGGGCCTGACATGGGCGGGGTGCCAAAGTCGGCCATTTTTTCGCCAAAACACCGAATTCGGAAAATGACTGATAACTCCCTCATACAACCTTCAATCTATTTTAAATCTGGCATGTGTGTGAGGTATACCAGCCTGAGCAGGACTGGATTGAAAATTTACCGTTTGTGCCTGGCGCCTCCTAGTGGGAACAGGAAATGCCCTTTTTTACTGGACACACTCCTCCTCTAAAGGGAAAAAATCAATCTACCTCAAACCTGCATAAGGGAAGCCTTAAGACCTGTCTTCAGGTGCCTGATGAAGAATATTGAAGTTTCGTTGAAGCGGAGGGGTCCAAACAGCAAAGTGAAAATGACTGTCATCAATTTTTCTCTCCAAAAACTTTGAACAGTCATAACTCGGCAGATATACAACATATCTGCGCCAAACTTCCCGTGCTTGTTGAGAGTCATACCCTGAAGGGCCTTGTAGGGGTCATTTGCATCAACGCTACAGCGCCAACTAGTGGCAATAGAAAGTCACTCGTTTTTCCAATACATGTCCAGTTCTTTTCAGGTTGGTCATTGTAGTTTCAAGACCTATTAAAATACTTATTTACGGCACATGTCCACGTGTCTCTATCTGTTGCCGTGACGACCCTTTGTTCGCCATTTAAAGGAAATATTTTTTTTCAGAGACTCAGGCAGCTTATAGAGCCACAATATTTGGCACACTTGGTCGAATTGGCCCAGTTAGAAGATTAATTTGGTTTTGAATAAGGGCTTGGCTGCACAGCTCAGTAGTTGCTCCTTTTTTGTAGTACTCTCTCCAATAGGGTTTTTTATCTCTTGGGTGTGGTAATGTAAATAGGCGACTTTCGTGCATGTTAGGTTCTAATGAGATGATTAGAGAGGAGGATCTGCCACCACCCTGACCTGCACACAGTCCGAGTTGCGTGACGTCCGAGTTGCGCTAGATTGCGAGGGCCCGTTCAGTCCTGCTTGCAGGCCTAGTTTTATTTATTTTTTTTTCAGGGCAAATGAAAACGGCCAATTTGGAGGCCTCAACATGCACGAAAAGTCACCAAAATTTGCACATACGTCTGGAAAATGGTAAATTTCGATAATTTTGCAACGTTGCAAAAAAATATAACAAAATGGCTCAGTGGCGCCCCCTTGAAATTTTAAAATTGGCCTATAACATTAGGGTCTGTCAGCGTAGAGCAATGAAATTTGGGGGGTCTATACCTTGTCCAAAACCGCTCCAAAAAAGCATTTACACCCATATTCCAAACCCAACAGGAAATCGGTTATTTTGGATCAAATATGAAATTTTTATCGATTTACAGGGTGCACATTTGAGACCTTTTCGCCGAGGGATTTAGTTGGATCATCTTCAAAATTGGTGAGACTGTTCAGGAGACATATGAAATCTTAAGTTTTGAAAATGGTAAGTTTTCATTCACGGGTCTGACCTGGGCGTGGTGCCAAAGTCGGCCATTTTTTCGGCAAAATGACAAATTCAGTAAATGACTAATAGTTCCTTCACACAACGTTCAATCTTTTTCATATTTGGCATGTATGTGCGGTATCCCACCCTTAACATGAGTGCATTGAAATATTACCCATTAGGTCTAGCGCCCCCTAGTGAGAACAGGAAATGCCTTTTTTTACGAGACAGGTTCCTCCTCCAAGGGAAAAAAATCTGTTGACCTCAAACCTGCATCAGGGGAGCCTTAAGACCTGTGTTCAGGTGCCTGATGAAAAATATTGAGGTTTCGTTGAGGCGGAGGGGTCCAAACAGGAAAGTGAAAATGAACGTCAACAATTTGTCACGCAAAAAACTTTGAACAGTCATAACTCGGCAGATATACAACATATCTGCGCCAAACTTCCCGTGTTTGTTGAGAGTCATACCCTGAAGGTTCTTGTAGGGGTCATTTGCATCAACTCTATAGTGCCAACTAGTGGCGACAGAAAGAAGTTTTAAAAAAGGCCTTTCCTATTGAGTTTTTTCAACATAGAGCGAGGAAATTTGGGGAGTAGATACCTTATGCAAAACTGCTCCAAAAAGTCTCTTGCACCCGTATTCCAAATCCAACAGGAAATCGGGTATTTTGGATAGAATGTGAAATTTTCATGGGTTCACAGTAGGAGTTTACATTTGGAGGCTTGAATATGCACAAAAACTCATAAAAATTTGCACATACATGCGGCTTTGGATAACGTTCGATAATCTTGCAATGTTACGAAAAAATGTAACAAAATGCCGCAGTGGCGCCCCCTTGAATTTTTCAAAAAGTCGTTTCCTATTAGGTTTTTTTATCATAGAGTGATGAAATTTGGGGAGTCGATACCTTGTGCAAAACTGCTCCAAAAAGTCTTTTGCACACACATTCCAAATCCTACAGGAATCGGGTATTTTGGATTGAATTCGAAATTTTTATCGATTTTCAGTGTGCACATTTGAGACCTTGGCACGGAGGGAATTAGTTTGATCATCCTCAAAATTGGCGAGACTGTTCATGAGACATATGGAATCTTAATTTATCAAAATGGTGTGTTTTCATTCACGGGCCTGACCTAGGGGAGGTGCCAAAGTCGTCCATTTTTTCGGCTAAACGCCAAATTCGGATAATGACTGATAACTCCCTCATACAACGTTCAATCTCTTTTAAATCTGGCATGTGTGTGAGGTATCCCAGCCTGAACAGGACTGGATTGAAATATTACCAATTGTGCCTGGCGCCTCCTAGTGGGAGCAGGAAATGCACATTTTTACGGGACACACTCCTCCTCTAAGGGAAAAAAAAAATCAATCAACCTCAAACCTGCATAAGGGAAGCCTTAAGACGTGTTGAGATGGCTGGTGAAAATTATTGAGGTTTGGGTAAAGCAGAAAGGTCCAAAAGGAAAGTGATTATGACTGTCATCATTTTCTCTCTCCACATATTTTGAACAGTCATAACTTGGGAGATGTAGAGGGGGGCTGTCTGCCACCACCTCGACCTGCATGCCGTCCGAGTTTGCATGGCGTCCGAGTTGCGCCAAAGTGCGAGGGCCCGTTCCGTCCTGCTTGCAGGCCTAGTTATTATTATTATTATTTTTTTTTTTTCAGGGCAAATGAAAATGGCCAATTTGGAGGCCTGAACATCCACGAAAAGTCACCAAAATTTGCACATACGTGCGGCTTCGCGTAAATTTTGATAATCTTGCGTCGTTACGAAAAAATGTCAAAAAATGGCTCAGTGGCGCCCCCTTAACCCTTAACATTTTCAAAAAGGCCTCTCCTCTCAGGTTTTCAACGTAGAGCAATGAAATTTGGGGAGTACATACCTTATGCCTAACTGCTCAAAAAAGGCTCTTGCACCCATATTCCAAACCCAACAGGAAATTGGGTATTTTGGATCAAATGTGAAATTTTTATCGGTTCACAGTTGGAGTTTACATTTGGAGGCCTGAACTCACCAAAATTTGCACATACATGCAACTTTGTGTAAATTTTGATAATCTACGAAAAAAATTAAGAAAATGGCTCAGTGGCGCCCCCTTGAAATTTTCAAAAAGGCCTCTCCTATTAGGTTTTTTCAACGTAGAACGATGAAATTTGGCGAGTCGATACATTGTGCAAAACTGCTCCAAAAAGTCTCTTGCACCCATATTCCAAACCCAAATGGAAGCCAGAAATGCACTTTTTTACGGGACACACTCCTCCTCTAAGGGAAAAAAAAAATCAATCAACCTCAAACCTGCATAAGGGAAGCCTTAAGACGTGTTGAGATGGCTGATGAAAATTATTGAGGTTTGGGGAAAGCAGAAGGTTCCAAAAGGAAAGTGATTATGACTGTCATCATTTTCTCTCTCCACATATTTTGAACAGTCATAACTTGGGAGATAGAGGGGGGCTGTCTGCCACCACTCCGACCTGCATGCTGTCCGAGTTTGCGTCGCGTCCGAGTTGCGCCAAACTGCGAGGGCCCGTTCAGTCCTGCTTGCAGGCCTAGTTGGACTTATTTCATTCTGTGACACTGGCTCCTGTGAAGAGCAAAGTTACGAGGCAATTGGTCATAGTTCCTTCAACAACCAGGTGCTTTAAGTTTGAAGCTCTCCTTTATATGCTTCTGGAAGGTGTTTATTAGTCATTTTTGGGCTGTTGATTGAAAGGCTGGGTGGTGTGAGACGTTCAACCATTTGGACAATGTTGTCCTCAAAGAACTGTATGTTTTTGAAATTGAAATCAGACCTGAGCCCAGTCACGAACTTGAATAAACCAGCTGGGTTCAGTCTTCATCCATTGCTTTTGATACAATAAACCACTCCGAAACAGTTATTTAGTGGAGATTTTGGAAACCAACACCTCTCTCTCTCATATGCTCAGTGAGCTCTCTACAACTTCAAGCTAAAACAACCAAGGAAATGTCAGTGTAACCTACGGGTTTAAGGGCAGTAGGTCAGTCCCTTTGACCTGACCTTCTGCTGTCAAGATGAAAAACAGAAGAGTTGTGGAATTCAAATCAGATCTCAGGTCAGTCATGAACTTGAACAAACTATTTGGGTTCAGTTTTCATCCATGGCTTTTTATACAATTAACCACTCCGAACAGTCAACTAGTGGAGAATGTGGAGATCAACACCACTACCTCTCTAAACTCTCTCGAAAACAACCAACGAACAACACAAATGTCAGTGTAACCTACGGATTCAAGGGCAGTAGGTCACTCCCTTTGACCTGATCTTCTGTTTTAAAGATAACAAATAGAAGAGTTGTCTGTGGAATTCAAATCAGATCTCATGTCAGTCATTAACTCGAACAAACCATCTGGGTTCATTTTTCATCCATGGCTTTTGAAAAATAAACCCCTGTTGAACTAGTGGAGAATGTGGGCATCGATCCCACTGCCTCTCACCTGCTCCTACTGCACTCTGCTGTTAGGGCAGTACTTCTCAAATAGTGGGGCATGCCCCCCCAGGGGGCGCAGAGCGATGCCAGGGGTGTCGCGTGTGACCTCGGGGAACCTTTTTTTTTTTTTGCCGTACTAGAATAAAGTGTACTTGCACATCCACTCAGTGGGTGGCAGTGGCGCTCTCATTTTCAAAGTGCGCACAGTTTTTTGAAGTAAGCAAGAGCACACGGATTCACGCCACGGAAGAGACTCATGAAGAGCTGGAGAGCCGTGCGCTGTTTTCGAAAGCCGTTTTCCGGCCGGACTCACGCAGCGACCCACTGTCTTCTCCGGCTCTCACGTGTCCGCCCGAGAAGTGCCATTTTCAGCTTGGGATCGTTACGACGACCGCCCTCACCTACGGTTCTCCCTCGGCCGCCGAGAATGCGCTTTTTTCGGGCCGTTTACCTTTTGGCTTCGACATTTAATACAGTGGTAGACGAGGAAAGACCACTGTTTACTGTGTATAAAAATGATTATAGCGGACAGCCAGAAGCCAAATCAATTAAGATGCAACTTAAAAACATTAGACCCCAATCTCATTGATAAGCCGCTTGGTTGTTTTTTAGCGAAAACCGAATATTGCCAACAATCGTCAATCGCTTTGTCAGTGTGATATCAGTAAACCAGTGAGCACTGTTAGCATAAAATAAACCCACATCATTGCAAACTGGAAGTGATACTGGGAGCAGCGAAAATAAAAACTGTTCTTCTGTCCAAAGACACTTTTTTTTCTTCTTCTTTTCAGTTTTGTTTTTTCGGTCAAATTTTTTGGCATATTGTCTTTATGAGTTAATGTTTCTAATCAATTTGAATTTGTTATTATTTACTGATTTTATTTTTCAGCATGAAATGGTAAAAAATGTACTTTGTATTTTTAGGTTGGATGTGACTTTTTTTTAAATTTTTAATTCAAGCAAATTGATGCGCGTTAAGTCTTTTCTGTTACAAACAAAACAATGTTAATAAAGTTATACTTTATAAGTTGATCTGTTATTTTCTCTAATAGAAAAAAAGGATACAATGTGAGTCAGAGGTGTACTTATAATAGTAATATTATAGACAAATGATACTATTTACAGTGGCGGCAGAGTTGGGGGGGCGTAACAGAAAATAATTGAGAAGCACTGTGTTAGAGCAAAGTAAGCCCAAGGCACTGTAAAAACTGTGATCAGGGTTTAATAATATTTACGAAATAAATAAAAAGTAGACTATATTTAATAAAAATGATTGTGTGCAGTTTAGAATCACATTAAATTCACCATATTTTAATAATTTAATTTTAATTTGTTTTATTATATATATAAAAACAACTTAAAATCAGTGAGCAGAATTTATTTATTTTTATAAGGAAAGTCAAAACTGCAGGAAATTGATACATTTTACTCATTGGAAGGTCTTATTTTCCCGCCCAAGGCAATTTTCTTCACACAAGAAGTCTGCCACCATTTCACAGACCGTTGGCTTAAAGATAAGAGCTGTTTAATTGTTCTTATAGTTAACGACTCCAGTGGCTGGGGGGTATATCACAAAGCGATATTAATGGGTTAGCGAGCTATGTTGAGTCCAAAGCCAGGAAAAAGCCAGGAGTGGGCAAGTGGCGGCGTGTGGAAGCTAACGAGGCTCCTCGTTAGCTCCTTCTCTTAGAGGGATGGGTCCAAAGAAATCCGGTAAAGAGACTACTACTGATGAGGAATATGTAACTGTCAGTGTCCTCACAGAAATGTTAGATCAGCAGAAAATATTCTTTAAAGAAATGATGAACCTCCAGGAAAATTTTTAAAAAACTTTCCTGCAACTAATCATGGAGACAACTAACAAGCGCATCGACAACCTCGTGAAAGATTTCAATGAATATAAACACAGCCTGGATTATACCCAAACGCAGGTGGATAACCAAAAAAAGATTGACGATGAGATCACCGCTATGTGCAAGGACGCACGCAAAGACATCAATACTGTTTGCGAGTCTGTAATATCACTTGATATCAAGGTGGATTATCTTGAGGCCCAGTCAAAAAGGAACAACATAATTATTGATGGCATTCCGGAGTCTAAACCAGAAAGTTGGGAGGAAACGGAGAATAAAGTCCGCCGTATTTTATCTGAAAAGTTGGAAATGAACATGGAACGGATCGAAATGGAACGAGCCAGTCGGATGGGCGAAACGAAAACAAACCGACACAGACCGATCATCGTCAAGTTCTTCAGGGGGAAGGACAAGGAGGCTGTGATGGCGAGAGCCCACAAGTTAAAAAGAACGAACATCTATCTTAATGAGGACTATTCCGAGGCTGTGAGGCAAAAACGAAAAGAGCTCATCCAAGTCATGAAGGCGGAAAGAGCAAAGGGAAACAGTGCCTACATTCGCTATGACAAACTTGTTGTCCACCCTCCCTCCCAAAAGCCTGTCGCGGTTGCAGAGGGATCCAGAGTACCCCACCGAAGGTCTGAAGGAGTCAAGGGGGATTTGCCAGCTGGGAACACCGGCCCATGACAAGCTGGGCAAACTGGACTGTGAAAACATGCCAAGACATTGGTCGTCAGGAGTATGGAGGAATTGGTCAGATATGAATGAGCGACATGGACTTTGAGGTATGAAGACACACACCACCATGACACACCCATCACCATTTAGAGACAACAGGGATATATTACGAAGGATTGCTGATCATGGGGAACAAGAACTCAGATCATTTCAACATACCGAACATAAATCACTGGACCTGGAGTATGATATAGATCCGGACAATAATTTCTTTTTTAATACCAACATCAACTGCTGCTATTACACTGAGGAACACTACAACTCTACCATTAAAATGAACAATAAATTATCCATAATACATCTCAATAGCAGAAGTATGTATGCTAACTTCAGCAATATCTGAGCCAATTTATAAAACCATTCAAAATAATTGCCATATCCGAAACATGGCTCAAAGCAAAAAAAGGAATGGATTTTGAACTGGATGGCTATGAATTTAACTGTTTAAATCGAAAGAATAAGAGTGGAGGAGGTGTCGCCTTGTATGTGGATAAAAATTTGAATTACAAAGTTGTAGAGAGTATGACAACTGTGGTGGATAACCTGTTGGAATGAATAACAATTTAATTAGATAATGAAAAAGCAAAAATGTATTAATCAGCTGCATATATAGAGCACCAGGCTCTAGTATTGAAACATTCAGTGACTGGATAGGAGAAATGTTTTCAAAAGCAAATCAAAAAGTTGTGTTCATTTGTGGTGATTTCAATATTGATTTGCTCAATCCGTACAAGAACCAAGCAGTTGATGAATTTATCAATACCATATCAGTATCAGTTTATATCCAAAAATCACCAGACCGAGTCGAATCACAACCCACTGTGCTACTTTAATAGATAATATATTCGCCAATGACATTGAAAGTAATACAGTAAGCGGACTGTTAATTAATGATATTAGTGACCACCTACCAGTTTTTACAGTTTATAACGGCACACAGCTTAGAAATATGCCAGAGGAGGGTGTCAAATACAGGCGAGTGAGGACAGAGGAAACTCTTAACTCTTTTAGAATGGATTTACTTGCACAAAACTGGGAACATGTACGTAACGGAAGTGACATTGACTGTGTATATGAAACATTTTTGAATAAATTCACATCATTATATGATAAAAACTGTCCAATACAACAGTACAACAGAAAGCAAAAGTACAAAGCTAGACCATGGTTCACAAAGGGATTGCAAAATGCTTGTAAGAAGAAAAATACACTGTATAGAGAATTCATTAAAAAAAGAACTACAGAGGCAGAAAATAGATATAAAAAATATAAAAATAAACTGACCAATATCATAAGGGTATGTAGGAAAGAATACTATAGCAAAATATTGTATAACAACAAAAACAATATTAAAGGAATATGGGATATATTAAATGGTATTATTAAAAATGGTGCAAAACAACAGGGCTATCCTCAATACTTTGTGGAAGATGATATGAAGAAGGATAATATGAATGACATCGTTAGTAGCTGTAATGCGTTCTTTGTAAACATTGGACCAAATCTGGCAAAACAAATTCCAGATACAAGTTTATCTGAGGAGTGGAATGAAAACTTAATTGAAAGGAATCCCAGCTCAATGTTCCTTACAGGAGTGGTGGAAGAAGAAATAATTGATATCGTAAATACATGTAAATGCAAAACATCCACTGATTCAAATGACATTGACATGACAGTTGTGAAAAAGGTCATTGAGGGGATTTCAAAACCACTAACATATATCTGTAACATATCATTTTCAACTGGTAAATTTCCAAATAAAATGAAAATAGCTAAAGTACTGCCATTATATAAGACTGGGAATAGACAACACTTCACAAATTACAGGCCTATTTCTCTACTCCCACAGTTTTCCAAAATCCTAGAAAAATTATTCAACAACAGATTAGACAAATTCATAAGTAAACACAACTTACTTTTCGACAGTCAATATGGATTTAGGGCAAACAGTTCAACATCACTAGCATTAATAGAATCAGTTGAGGAGATCACTAACGCTATAGATAACAAATTACACTCAGTTGGAATATTCATTGATTTTAAGAAAGCATTTGACACCATTAATCATGACATTTTAATCAAACTTGAAAAGTATGGGATCAGGGGAGCGGCACTACACTGGGTGAAGAGTTATTTAAGTAACAGAAAACAATTTGTGAAGTTGGATGACTACTCATCATCATGCTTGGACATTGCTTGTGGTGTCCCCCAGGGTTCAGTGTTAGGTCCAAAACTGTTTATTCTTTATATAAATGATGTATGCAAAGTTTCAAGAATACTAACATTACTTTTATTTGCAGACGACACAAGTATCTTTTGTTCTGGGGGGGATATACATGAGCTCCTGGGTAGGGTCTCTGATGAAATTTGTAAATTAAAAACATGGTTTGACAGACACAAATTATCATTAAACTTAAGTAAAACAAAATTCATGTTATTTAGCAGATGCAGTAAAAACAGTGAAGTACAAATACAGATAGATGGGGTAAATATTGAAAGGGTCTATGAAAACAAGTTTCTTAAGGTAGTTATTGATGAGAAGATTAACTGGAAAGCTCATATTAAACATATACAAAGTAAATTATCAAGAAGCATTTCAGTCCTGAGTAAAGCAAAACACAGTCTTGACCATAAATCACTCCACATACTTTACTGTTCTTTAATCCTGCCATATTTACACTACTGTGCAGAAGTCTGGGGTAATACTTATAAATGTACAATAAATTCACTATCCATTTTACAAAAAAGAGCCATAAGAATAGTAAATAACGCTGGTTATAGGGATCATACAAATACATTATTTTTAAATTCCGGACCATTAAAATTCATGGACTTAGTTCATTTTCAAACAGCTCAGCTAATGTATAAGGCTTCACACAGGTCACTTCCTGGCAATATACAGAAATTATTTTTTAACAGAAAAGGACAATACAGTTTGAGGGGGGAGCTTCACTTACAGCATCAGAGGGTACGAACTACACCAAAAAGTTTTTGTGTTTTAGTTTGTGGAGTGAAGCTGTGGAATAAACTAGATGAGGGGGCTCAAGCAATGTCCAAGCATGACCCAGTTTAGGAAGTGGTACAAGCACATGGTTTTCACTGGGTATAGGGAAGAGGAAGGGGTTAAATTATAGGGGGTATTCACATATCTGTTATTGGCTAAGTCCTATTTATTTTTGTTTATCTTGCATCTTATGTATATGGTTATTTAGTTTATTTCATTGTTAATATACTAGTTACATAGGGCGGACAGATATAATTAAGGAATAGAAATGGGGGGTAGATTTTAATAAGCAAATACTTCATCCTACTCCTTTTTGGACACAATGAATAAATTCTGATCTTGTTTATTATTATCATTATTATTATTGTCTTAACTATTGTTTCTGTTATCTCGAGGATATCATCGGTTCTGTCTGATTATTATTATTTTTTTCCCTCATGTCCAAATAAAGCATTCATTCATTCCTAACTATGGGAACAAGGCAAAAAACAATAGAAGTTGTTACAATCTATGTCACAGAAGTAATCATACATCACAAAAGCATAATGTAATATTTTCCCCCATCAGCATAGCATCTGTAACAGTATAAATGTCATTGGGAACACACTGGTGCAGGTAAGACACTAACTATGGATAAATACCTTATAAAATCCCACTTCAAAAAAATAGGAACCTTTAAGATGTCAGACAAAAATATGAAACCAATTACCTTGGTCTTTCCAAGGGAAAGAACAAGGTAATGCTGTTCTGCAACTTTATCGTACTTATTTTTTTTATTATTATTATTACCTTGGTCTTTCTGAAAGAAAGAACAAGGTATTGTTATTGTGCAACTTTATTGTACTTATTATTTATTCATCTTATTCTCCGCGTTTTTTTGAGCCAACGCACAGCCCAAACCGTAGCACCGATCGGCACAGTTCAAGTATCGGCACGACCGGAATTTTCGCGTGACGATGGGAATTTTTCAAACCGCCACGAAAAATTTTCCGTTCGCCCGTAAACGGCAATTTTCCGAAAAACAAAAAAAGTTTCAAAATGTATCTAGTCCTACAATTTTTGACCAAATCACATAATTTGGGCATCAAAAATTCCGGGACGGTGAGGGGCATAAAAGTTGTATACAGAATTTGGCAAAAATTTACGGTTCCCCGGAAATTTGCCAAAAACTTTCCTATTCATTTTGAATGGAAAAAAAACGCGCGCTTCACAGCCCGAACCGTTAGACCGATCGGCACCGTTCAAGTATCGGCACGACCGGAATTTTCGCGTGACACAGGAAACTTTACAAATGGCCCCGAAAATTTTTCCGTTCGTCCGTAAACGGCAATTTTCCGTGAAAAAAAAAAAAGTTTCAAAATGTATCTAGTCCTACAATTTTTGACCAAATCACATAATTTGGGCATCAAAAATTCCGGGACGGTGAGGGGCATAAAAGTTGTATACAGAATTTGGAAAAAAATTACGCTTCCTCGGAAATTTGCCAAAAACTATCCCATTCATTTCGAATGGGAAAAGTCCCATTCACTTCCAATGGGATTTCCAATGGAATTTACATTGCATTGATGCCATTGACGGCCATGCATGTCGAATCTACTGATGCCAATGTACTTGGATTCAATTGACTATATGAATGTCGATGCCATTGACGGCCATGGACGTCCAAAATTTTTCCCATTCATTTTCAATGGGGAAAAAACAAAATTTCCCCAAATCAACAGAAAATGACCAGATATCAATAGGACGTGTCCCCCAAACTTCCCCAATTCCATTGACGCTTATGAAGGGTGCCGCCATTGACTTCCATGGACGTCCAAAATTTTTCCCATTCATTTTCAATGGGGAAAAAACTACATTTCTCCAAATCAACAGAAAATGACCAGATATCAATAGGACGTATATCCCAAACGTCCCCAATTCCATTGACGCTTATGGGGGGTGCTGCCATTGACGTCCATGGACGTCCAAAATTTTACCCATTCATTTTCAATGGGAAATTTTTTTTTTTCCCCAAATCAACAGAAAATGACTAGATATCAATAGGACCTGTCCCCCAAATGTCCCCGATTGCATTGCTGCTTATGGAGGGTGATGCCATTGACGTCCAGGGACGTCCAAACTTCCCATTCATTTCCAATGGCATTTCTTCATGTTTGTTCATTCTATTGATGCCAATGTACTTGGATTCCATTGACGCTTATGTAAGTTGATACCATTGACGTCCATGGACGTCCAAAATTTTTCCCATTCATTTTCAATGGGAAATTTTTTTTTTTCCCCAAATCAACAGAAAATGACTAGATATCATTAGGACGTGTCCCCCAAATGTCCCCGATTGCATTGCCGCTTATGGGGGGTGATGCCATTGACGTCCATGGACGTCCAAACTTCCCATTCATTTCCAAAGGCATTTCTTCATGTTTGTTCATTCTATTGATGCCAATGTACTTGGATTCCATTGACGCTTATGTAAGTTGATACCATTGACGTCCATGGACGTCCAAAATTTTTCCCATTCATTTTCAATGGGATTTTTTTTTTTTTCCCAAATCAACAGAAAATGACTAGATATCATTAGGACGTGTCCCCCAAATGTCCCCGATTGCATTGCCGCTTATGGAGGGTGATGCCATTGACGTTCATGGACGTCCAAACTTCCCATTCATTTCCAATGGCATTTCTTCATGTTTGTTCATTTTATTGATGCCAATGTACTTGGATTCCATTGACGCTTATGTAAGTTGATACCATTGACGTCCATGGACGTCCAAAATTTTTCCCATTCATTTTCAATGGGAAATTTTTTTTTTTTTCCCAAATCAACAGAAAATGACTAGATATCAATAGAACGTGTCCCCCAAACTTCCCCGATTCCATTAACAATTATGGAGGGTGCTGCCATTGACGGACATGGACGTCCAATTCTCCCAATCTTTTCTCATGGCTTTTACTTTGTTTAGTGCCATTGACTGGCATTATGGTCCATTCTATTGATAGACCTGAGTGGGGCTAAGATCTGTATCTCCACAGAGGAAAGACCAAGGTGTGTAATTTCTCCCGAAATTGCAGTTTCTAGTTACCTTGGTCTTTCTGAAGGAAAGAACAAGGTTATGTTATTCTACAACTTTATTATTATTATTATGCAATGGTTTCTCCGCGTTTTTTCGGCGCGCCGCGCAGCCCGAACCGTACCACCGATCGGCACCGTTCAAGTATCGACACGACCGGAATTTTCGCGCGACGATGGGAATTTTTCAAACGACCCCGAAAATTTTTTCGTTCGCCCGTAAACGGCGATTTTCCGATTTTTTACAACTTTTTCAAAACGCTACTTGTCCTACAATTTTTGACCAAATCACATAATTTGGACATCAAAAATTCCGGGACGGTGGGGGGCATAAAGATTGTATACAGAATTTGGAAAAAATTTACGGTTCCCCAGAAATTTGACAAAAACTTGCCCATTCATTTTTAATGAGAAAAATAAAATTTCAAAATGTATCTAGTCCTACAAATTTTCACCAAATCACACAATTTGGGCATCAAAAAATCCAGGATGGGGAGGGGAATAAAGGTTATTAACACAATTTGGAAAAAATATACGGTTCCCCGGAAATTTGCCAAAAACCTGCCCATTCATTTTTAATGGGAAAAAAAGACAACTTTCAAACTGTTACTAGTCCGTCAATTTTTGACGAAAACACACAAGATGGGCGTCAAAAATTCCGGGATGGTGAGGGGCATAAAAAATACCGAGAAATTTTTTTTGATAAAATGTACGGTTTCCCGGCAAATTGCCAAAAACTGGCCCATTCATTTTTAATGGGAAACAAAGAAAAGTTTCAAATTGTATCTTGTCCTTCAATTTTTGACCAAATCACACAATTTGGGCATCAAAAATTCAGTGATGGTGAGGGGCATAAAAGTTGTATACAGCATTTGTAACAAATTTACGGTTTCCCAGAAACTTGCCAAAAACTTTCCCATTCATTTCTAATGAGAACATTTCCCATTCACTTCCAATGGGATTTCCAATTGAATTTTTTTTTTTTTTTTTACATTGCAGTGATGCCATTGACGGCCATGCATGTCGAATCTATTGATGCCAATGTACTTGGATTCAATTGACTATATGGATGTCGATGCCATTGACGGCCATGGACGTCCAAAATTTTTCCCATTCATTTTAAATGGGGAAAAAACTACATTTCCCCAAATCAACAGAAAATGACCAGATATCAAGAGGACGTGTCCCCCAAACATCCCCAACTCCATTGAGGCTTATAGGGGGTGCTGCCATTGACGTCCATGGACGTCCAAAATTTTTCCCATTCATTTTCAATGGGGAAAAAACTACATTTCCCCAAATCAACAGAAAATGACCAGATATTAATAGGACGTATACCCCAAACGTCCCCAACCCTATTGACGCTTATGGGGGGTGCTGCCATTGACGTCCATGGACGTCCAAACTTCCCATTCAATTCCAATGGCATTTCTTCATGTTTGTTCATTCTATTGATGCCAATGTACTTGGATTCCATTGACGCTTATGTAAGTTGATACCATTGACGTCCATGGACGTCCAAAATTTTTCCCATTCATTTTCAATGGGAATTTTTTTTTTTTCCCCAAATCAACAGAAAATGACTAGATATCAATAGGACGTGTCGCCCAAATGTCCCCGATTGCATTGCCTCTTATGGAGGGTGATGCCATTGACGGCCATGGACGTCCAAATTTCCCATTCATTTCTAATGGCTTTTAATCATGTTTTTTCATTCTATTGATGCCAATGTACTTGGATTCCATTGACGCCTATGTAAGTTGATACCATTGACGTCCATGGACGTCCAAAATTTTTCCCATTCATTTTCAATGGGAAATTTTTTTTTTCCCCAGATCAACAGAAAATGACTAGATATCATTAGGACATGTCCCCCAAATGTCCCCGATTGCATTGCCGCTTATGGAGGGTGATGCCATTGATGTCCATGGACGTCCAAACTTCCCATTCATTTCCAATGGCATTTCTTCATGTTTGTTCATTCTATTGATGCCAATGAACTTGGATTCCATTGACGCTTATGTAAGTTGATACCATTGACGTCCATGGACGTCCAAAATTTTTCCCATTCATTTTCAATGGGAATTTTTTTTTTTTTTCCCCAAATCAACAGAAAATGACTAGATATCAATAGGACGTTTCCCCCAAATGTGCCCGATTGCATTGCTGCTTATGGAGGGTGATGCCATTGACGTCCACGGACGTCCAAACTTCCCATTAATTTCCAATGGCATTTCTTCATGTTTGTTCATTCTATTGATGCCAATGTACTTGGATTCCATTGACGCTTATGTAAGTTGACACCACTGACGTCCATGGACGTCCAAAATTTTTCCCATTCATTTTCAATGGGAAATTTTTTTTTTTTTCCAAATCAACAAAAAATGACTCGATATCATTAGGACGTGTCCCCCAAATGTCCCCGATTGCTTTGCCGCTTATGGAGGGTGATGCCATTGACGTCCATGGACGTCCAAACTTCCCATTCATTTCTAATGGCATTTCTTCATGTTTGTTCATTCTATTGATGCCAATGTACTTGGATTCTATTGACGCTTATGTAAGTTGATACCATTGACGTCCATGGACGTCCAAAATTTTTCCAATTCATTTTCAATGGTAAATTTTTTTTTCCCCCAAATCAACAGAAAATGACTAGATATCATTAGGACGTGTCCCCCAAACTTCCCCGATTCCATTAACAATTATGGAAGGTGCCGCCATTGACGTCCATGGACGTCCAATTCTCCCATTGATTTCTAATGGCTTTTACTTTGTTTTGTGCCAATGACTGGCATTATGATCCATTCTATTGATAGACCTGAGTGGGGCTAAGATCTGTATCTCCACAGAGGAAAGACCAAGGTGTGTAATTTCTCCCGAAATTGCAGTTTCTAGTTATTCATCTTATTCTCCGCGTTTTTTCGGCGCGCCGCACAGCCCGAACCGCTGCACCGATCGGCACCGTTCGGATATCGAAACGTCCGGAATTTTTGCGCGACGATGGCTTTTTTAAAAAGGGCCCCGAAAAATTTTCCGTTTTCCCGCAAACGGCAATTTTCCAGATTTTTTTTTTTTTTTCAAAATGTATCTAGTCCTACAATTTTTGACCAAATCACATAATTTGGGTATCAAAAATTCCGGGACGGTGAGGGGCATAAAAGTTGTATACAGAATTTGGTAAAAATTTACGGTTCCCCGGTAATTTGCCAAAAACTATCCCATTCATTTCTAATGGGAAAATTTCCCATTCATTTCAATGGGATTTCTATGGAATTTACATTGCATTGATGCCATTGACGGCCATGCATGTCGAATCTACTGATGCCAATGTACTTGGATTCTATTGACTATATGGATGTCGATGCCATTGACGGCCATGGACGTCCAAAATTTTTCCCATTCATTTTCAATGGGGAAAAAACAAAATTTCCCCAAATCAACAGAAAATGACCAGATATCAATAGGACGTGTCCCCCAAACTTCCCCAATTCCATTGACGCTTATGAAGGGTGCCGCCATTGACTTCCATGGACGTCCAAAATTTTCCCCATTCATTTTCAATGGGGAAAAAACTAAATTTCTCCAAATCAACAGAAAATGACCAGATATCAATAGGACGTATACCCCAAACGTCCCCAACTCCATTGACGCTTATGGAGGGTGCTGCCATTGACGTCCATGGACGTCCAAAATTTTTCCCATTCATTTTCAATGGGAATTTTTTTTTTTCCCCAAATCAACAGAAAATGACTAGATATCAATAGGACGTGTCCCCCAAATGTCCCCGATTGCATTGCTGCTTATGGAGGGTCATGCCATTGACGTCCAGGGACGTCCAAACTTCCCATTCATTTCCAATGGCATTTCTTCATGTTTGTTCATTCTATTGATGCCAATGTACTTGGATTCCATTGACGCTTATGTAAGTTGATACCATTGACGTCCATGGACGTCCAAAAATTTTCCCATTCATTTTCAATGGGAATTTTTTTTTTTTCCCCAAATCAACAGAAAATGACTAGATATCAATAGGACGTGTCCCCCAAATGTCCCCGATTGCATTGCTACTTATGGAGGGTGATGCCATTGACGTCCAGGGACGTCCAAACTTCCCATTCATTTCCAATGGCATTTCTTCATGTTTGTTCATTCTTTTGATGCCAATGTACTTGGATTCCATTGACGGTTATGTAAGTTGATACTATTGACGTCCATGGACGTCCAAAATTTTTCCCATTCATTTTCAATGGGAATTTTTTTTTTTTCCCCAAATCAACAGAAAATGACTAGATATCATTAGGACGTGTCCCCCAAATGTCCCCGATTGCATTACCGCTTATGGGGGGTGATGCCATTGACGTCCATGGACGTCCAAACTTCCCAATCATTTCCAAAGCCATTTCTTCATGTTTGTTCATTTTATTGATGCCAATGTACTTGGATTCCATTGACGCTTATGTAAGTTGATACCATTGACGTCCATGGACGTCCAAAATTTTTCCCATTCATTTTCAATGGGATTTTTTTTTTTTTTCCCAAATCAACAGAAAATGACTAGATATCATTAGGACGTTTCCCCCAAATGTCCCCGATTGCATTGCCGCTTATGGAGGGTGATGCCATTGACGTTCATGGACGTCTAAACTTCCCATTCATTTCCAATGGCATTTCTTCATGTTTGTTCATTTTATTGATGCCAATGTACTTGGATTCCATTGACGCTTATGTAAGTTGATACCATTGACGTCCATGGACGTCCAAAATTTTTCCATTCATTTTCAATGGGAATTTTTTTTTTTTCCCCAAATCAACAGAAAATGACTAGATATCATTAGGACGTGTCCCCCAAACTTCCCCGATTCCATTAACAATTATGAAAGGTGCCGCCATTGACGTCCATGGACGTCCAATTCTCCCATTCATTTCTAACGGCTTTTACTTTGTTTTTTGCCAATGACTGGCATTATGATCCATTCTATTGATAGACCTGAGTGGGGCTAAGATCTGTGTCTCCACAGAGGAAAGACCAAGGTGTGTAATTTCTCCCGAAATTGCAGTTTCTAGTTCTAAGGTAATATGCACATCAACAAATGACAAATAATAAATATTAAAAGGTGCACAGTTGCTTACGTATAATTGTATATTATAGGACTGAATGATTTATATAAAAAAAAATCTAATTGTTATGTCTTCAATGGTATTGCAATTGCGATATAATACGCAATGTTAGAGAGAAATATAACTGCATAATTGTTCTAATTTTCATTGAAAAACAATACCGGTAAAAAGATTATGGTGTGATTTTTATAAATCTATAACGGATGTTATAAAGTTTGTATAATATGATGCACAGGCCATTTAATTTACAATTTTTCTTGACACACATTTTGCCTGTGATATGAAAGTTGCAGTAGGCTGTTTTGCGTTTTTGATAACATTTTGTTTAATTGTTCACTGCTAGTACATTATTTAATTATTAAATATATTAGTGATGTAGGCTACTAGTTGTACAATTAGTAAAAAAAAATTTTAAAAAGTGTTTTTTTTGTCTCTTATTACCTTAGGTTCTGGACAATGGGTTGGCAGTGTCAAATCTGCAATTCTTTGTCTGCTACAAAGGGGAATCTCCTAAAACATTATAGATTACAACATACAACATTTGGTCACGGGCAAACCCAGCCATGTCTACATGACAGTTGCCCTTGCACATTCAAAACACAGGGTGCCCTTCGCACACATTTGTCGAGGTAGCATGCAGCTGAAGACAGTCTACAGCCAGGAATCCTCTCAGTTTTTAAGTGTTTAGTTTGTGGTGCTAGTTGTTCAACAGAGAAGGACTACTTTGAGCACATAGGAAGTCACCTGAAGAGCCATGAAACTGTCTTATGTGTTTTTTAAGGATGCAGCTTTCAGGCAAATGTATACAATACATTTATAAAACACAAAAGTAGAAGACACAAATCCTATTGTTTCAGTCATTTTAAACAAAATGTCTATGAGAGTCACCACGATCAGACTGTTGACCAGTCTGATTTGTTTGAGGTCAGTGATTGTGAGGGCACTAGTTTGGATTGTAATAAGGAAAGTGCATCGTACAAAGTTATTCAAAGAATCGGCTTACTTCTGCTGAAGCTGGAAAGTGTCTATAATGCCTCAGTGAAGTGCATTGATGCCTTGGTTGAAGACCTTCAGTTCATTTCTTCTTCATCATCTGTTGAAGTTGTTAAAAATATACTTGATTCAACATTGAAGTTAACTGTTGACCAGGCCATCATAACCGACTTGACTGAACAGTTGTGCAACTTCCATCCAATTAGTATAGCACTTGCTGCAGGTGGTCCACTTGGCTCAGCTTTTAAGAGAAGAAGATATTTTAAGGAGCATTTCCAGTGTGTTGATCCTGATGAATATACTCTTGATTCCCAAAATAACAAGAGCCTTCAATATGTGCCTATAGTCGAAACTTTGCAGAATGTCCTGAATAGCAAAGACATTGCAGAGGGAATCTCATCCAGACATTCAAACGGTACTGGATATGTTAAGTCAATGTTTGATGGCAAACTTTTCAAGCAAAATGCATTTTATGCTGGACAAGAGACAAGACTCTATTTAATCCTTTATGTTGACGACTTTGAGGTGTGCAACCCACTGGGGACTTCAAGAAAAAAGCACAAAATAACAGCTGTTTATTGGATCTTGGCAAATGTACCATTCCAGTTGCAGTCTGCATTAACATCAATACACCTAGCTTTACTTTGCAAAACTGTTGATGTCAAACAGTTCGAAGTAGTTTTGGAACCCCTCTTGAAAGATCTTGCCACTCTGGAACAGGTTGGGATTTTCTTTTCCTGTGTTGGAAAGTGTTAAAGGAATAGTACACTGTGTCGTAGCCGATAATCTCTGCACATTCTATCAGTGGACTCGTTGAAAGTTTCACAGGGCCATACATCTGTAGATTTTGTCTTGGACATTCTTCAATGTACCAAACACACGGAGTGCGTTCTGGAGTGTGTCCACCTCGGACAAAGAAGGACCATAATTTGCATGTGTAAACTGTGAGAGAAAATCCAAACTTAACCCATTGCTTTGGAGTTAAGCGGTCGTGTCCTTTGACTGATGAATTGAATCACTTTCATTGTGTATCAGGGTACCCACCAGATGCAGTACATGACCTCTTTGAAGGTATAGTCCCAAGAGAACTAGCATTGTGTTTTCAGACTTTCACCAAAAAGAAGTACTTTAATTTGACTGAACTCAACGAGTTAATCACACGGTTTCCCTATAAGGGCTCAGACAAAGTCAACAGCCCTCAAGCAGTCCCTCAAAACTACGTTCATCGCAGAACTATAGGTGGAAATGCCCATGAAAATTGGGCCCTAATACAGTTGTTGCCACTCATTGTTGGTTCTCAGGTACCTGAGGGTGATTCTGCCTGGCAAGTTCTTCTGACTTTAAAAGGCATAGTTGAATTGGTGGTTGTCCCTGTTCATACAGTTGAAGCTATTGCATATCTTGACTTAAAAATATCTGAGCATCGTGACAGATTCTTAGATGTTTTTCCTGAAGAGACATTGACACCCATACACCCTGTTGTAGAACACTATCCTGCATTGATTGAACAGTATGGGCCTCTGGTTGGTGTATGGACAATCAATGGCGCCACCATAAATTTGTTGGCCACCCCACTGGCCACCCCACTAGCCAGTATATCGTATCCCTGTTGGGAAGTACTTTTTCTGTTTTGTTCATTCAGTTATAATTATTTTTGTGTCACATTAACATTGTGTTAGGAAATACCCAGTTAAGATATGATTGCTTCTGTACTTGCTTTTATTTGTACCTGCCAGAACCTGTTTTTCCCCAGTAATTATTTTCTTTTGGTAAATGTACACTTTATGCCTAACATATACATAACACAATACAACAGAATTGAAGGGAACTCAAAATGTTGACTGGACAGTTATGGACTATGCATATTAAATCATTAGTAACATCAATTATTACACGATACACCGCACAAGTATATCAGTAGCCGTGTCCTTAACTTTTTGTTATAGATTTCCCCTGAACTTTGTACTGCAATAATATAATGAAAACCTGAAATTATGGCTTTTAGTTTTGGTGTGCCACCCCAAGATTTTAAGTGGCCCCATCTGGCCACCCCTATGAAAATTTTCTGGAGGCGCCACTGTGGACAATGTGCTTTGAAGCGAAACACAGCTTTTTCAAGTAAGTTGTTAGGCACACAAAGAACTTCAGAAATGTGTTGCTGACCCTTTCTATAAGACATCAGATGATGATGGCATGCCATTTGCATACAGATATTGGAAAACAGCCATTGTGTGTCAGAAAAATATCTATAGTGCCTTTAGATGTGCTGCATTCAGACATACAGAAAGTATTAAGAGAAACATCACCGCTTCTGTCTTCTGTGCAGTTAGCTAACACTGTCACATGCTATGGAACAATGTACACTGTTGGGATGATTGTGTTTTACGGCTTGACAGGTGGACTTCCTGACTTCGCTGAGATTATTCAGATTGCCATTTTCAACAACGGCACATTTTATTGTAAAGTTACTTGATGGCTGGTATGAAGAGCACCTAAGATCTTTTCACTTGGAGAACACTGGCAAAATGGCTCTGGTCGAGCAGCAGAATCTTGGTGATGTGTACCCCTTGGCTGCATACAGTGCGGGAGGAAAAAGCGTGGTCTCACTGAAACGTCACATCTGTTGTTTGTTTTAGGTAAATTTCATAAATTATGTTAACCTTTATATCTCATAATATTTAACCCATTGTTCTGGAACTATAACAATCCAGTGTCCTTTGTTGTAGGCATTTGAAGAATTTAACACATTGAGTGCCAGCAACGCCAAATGGCGCCAGGAGAAATTTACAGGTGGCTTCCAGCGACACCAAATGACATCAATAACTCAAAATTTATATTTTGCAATATGTTGCAGTTTAAGGTCGTATGCAGTCGATTAAGGTCGTACGCAGTCTGTCAACATAATTTCTTTCTCCTGATATCAATGTCACAGCGGCACCTTAAAAAACGAGGTGATCAAAGTGCCTCCCCCTCCTTCCACTAAAGCAAACTTTATCTTGAGTTTGTGAGATTAGTCCTTGAGACAGAGAGATAGCATACATATACTTATTAGCAGTAGATTTAGATCAGATATATACTGTCGATAGATCAATAGCATCTGATAGATTTTGGTGTATTTGAGGTGTGTTTGTGATAGCAATGAGATAGGTCAATTAGTTTAACAGGCAGCCGTAGTAGCGTGAGTAATATAGTAATAATAATTAATTAGTAATTACACACTTTTTCAGGGCATATATTGCCAAGATAAAACTTTATAAACATAAGGTTTTTTTCTGAATGAAACAGAAGGGTCCAAAGTTTCAAATAAGGTATTGCTTCCCTATATGTCAGAACAGCATAACAAATTATATGAGTTTTAAAATGCATAGGAGTTTATGTGGCACTTCACCGCAACTATTTGGCAAACCCTGTGGCACTGAATGTGTTATTGATATTCATAATTATGACATACACATTTTAAGTTATGATTATAAACCAGTGTAGTGTTCCACTTAAAGTACAGATTTTTTTCATATACTGGATATGCTAGGGATGTCCCGATCCAGGTTTTTGCACTTCCGATCCGATACCGATATTGTTTTGCACTTTCGATCCGATACCGATACTGGCCGATACCGGCCTATCTGAGCATATATTAAAGTTTAAAGTTATTTAGCCTCCTTACTTAGTTGTCAGACTCATGTTGAAAAGGTCAGCTGAATTAGGTGAGTTTGAATAACACACAATGGTTGGTAACAAGAAATTGACCTGTTTATTCAGTGACAAACACAAAAAATTATAAATAACAAACAGAAATGGCATGGTCAGTCAGTAAAACGTGCAAATAATATTGTAAACTGTCTTAAAAAAGCAAACACACAAACAACCTCAGTGGAAAAGCCCACAAACCCCCCAAGCTATTAGATGCTTTTAATGTTTCGTGCATTAGTTACAATCATTGTATAAAAAGTCTCTCAGGTTTAAATAAACGAGTATTTCCGTATCAATTAACATTTTAAAACAGTAAATAAAATACAGTACTCAAGTCCCCATTCTGTATCAGCAGCTTTAAACTACATTCAATTCATTTACTTTTGCGAATCAACTGTTAAAGTTGTTAAAATTGCTCCCGTTATTCCATAATTTCCCTTCTGTCTACTTTCGACATGTGAAAGTTTTACAACTGTTTTGAAGATAGATTCAAGTCAAGATTTTGCCGATTTAGGAGTATTTTAGATAAAAAGTTAATTAGGTTCGCTTGGAAGGTTCACAACAGCCTACTAGGGAAGTCTTCTGCTTTAAGATGGCGGCTGTTTACTAACGCATCTAGTTTTTAATACTTCAATGTTGCTAACGCCGTCGAGTCTGTCGTTTTGCATCTAGTTCTATATATATATGATATCTATTATCTCCAGTAAAACGATGTTGATGTAGTTTGTAGCGGCTGTCAGCAGCAGTCAGGTATTCTTGTGTTTTTTATCCAGCGGCATGAGTTGAGCTTAAGCCGTGAGTTGACCCGGGTCTAAGACAAGCATGATGTTTACTCTCGGGACGCAATGCGGTCCGTTTCTCATTGCGTCCCGAAGACCGCGCTATGTATTATTTCCGCTTTACTTGACATATTTCAACAATCGGAATTTGGATGTTTGTGAATCGTTCTCGAATCTTCCACGGCCGAATCGCTCAAGGATGTAATGACGGCTGGGCATGTTGTACCGTGGTTCTAAGTGTTGGATGGTGCGTCCTTACCAGTGTTGTTAATAACGGCGTTACAATATAACGGCGTTACTAACGGCGTTATTTTTTTCAGTAATGAGTAATCTAATTAATTACTTTTCTCATCTGGGCAACGCCGTTACCGTTACTGAGGCGGGAAAGGCGTGCGTTACTATGCGTTACTAAGTTGGTTAAATAAAAAAAAGTCTGAGAGAAACGGACTCACGGGGACGAGAGCAGAGCAGGAGTGGGGAAGACGCCGTTGCAACCGCGATGCTAGATGGCTCCAATAATACCTGACTGCAGCCATAGCCGACAAACTACGCCCACATGACACGGTAGATATCATATTATAGAACTAGATGCAGATGACAGACACTGCTGCATTGCCAACATGTTTTAAGGACTACATGCGTTTGTAAACAGCCGCCATCTTAAAGCAGTAGACCTCTCAGGAAGGCCCTGATGTAGAGATCCTTCCTAGCGAACCTAAGTAATTTTTTAAAATCTAAAATGCTCCTAAATCGGCAAAATCTTAACTTAAATCTATCTTTAAATGATGAAACAGTTTTAAAACTTACACATGTTTAAAGTAGACAGAAGGGAACTAATGCAATAACGGGAGAAATTTTAACAACTTTAACGATTGATTCACAACTTTAAATGACTTCCACACATAGCAAAGGTTACTAGCTAGTTATCGCAATACCCTTGTGTCTAGTTAAGTGGAGGGTAAAGAATTGGGCTTGGGCCAATTGTCCCCCAAACCCTTTAAGCTTCACATTGTGTGACCTGTGTGTGTGTGTGTGTGTGTTTTTTTTTTTTTTTGAGAAAAAAAAAATATCACTAGTTACTTTCCCAAGTAACTAATTACTCTTACATTCAGGTAACTGAGTTACTAACGCAATTACTTTTTGGGAGAAGTAATTTGTAACTGTAATTAATTACTTTTTTAAAGTAAAATTAACAACACTGCATGGCACTAAATGCGTTAGTAGACAGCCGCCATCTTAAAGCAGTAGACTTTTTAGGACGGCTCTGTTGTAGAGAACCTTCCTAGCGAACCTAAGTAACTTTTTATCTAAAATACTTCTAAATCGGCAAAATCTTGACTTGAATCTATCTTTAAATGATGAAACAGTTTTAAAACTTTCATATGTCGAAAGTAGAGAGAAGGGAACAAATGCAATAATGGGAGCAATTTTAACAACTTTCAACAGTTGATTCAGGGTAAAGGGTAAATTAGGGTAAAGAATTGGGCTCGGGCCAATTGTACCAAAAACCTTCACAAAAAACTTCACATAGTGTGGCCAATGTTTTTTGTTTTTTTTTTTTGAGGAAAAAAAAAAAAGTAATTATCACCAATTACTTTGCCAAGTAACTAATTACTCTTACATTCAGGTAATTGAGTTACTAACGCAATTACTTTTTGGGAGAAGTAATTTGGAACTATAATTCATTACTTTTTTTCAGTAAGATTAACAACACTGGTCCTTACTCACGAGAGATAATGGCTCGTCACCCAGAATGAATTCTTCGGCAATGACTCTTGTTATTCCCTGGGCTTTGGACTGTCGAGTGCCAGTTTGTCACGCATAGCAAAAGTTTCTGCCAGTGTTAGTTGCTTAGGACCTTTCTTTTTGTCTTCGGTTTTCTTAACATACTACTTATATTGTTTGTGGTGGTATTTCGCTAAATGCTTGATTAGGTTGGTTGTGTTAAAACTTCTTACAACTTTACCACCACGCTTGACTTTATTGTGGCATATGTTGCACTCTGCCTCTTCGTCTTTGTCATCCTTTTTTTTTTTTTTTTTTTTTTTTTTTAAAGTTCTTTTTATTGTTTTCCAGTCACAAGTCAATTTAACATATACATATGTCTCAGCAATGGGATCCAACTTACATGCTATGTGACCTTGATTATAAGCATACATGCAAAACAGCAACAACAAAAACAGACACACACACAACACACACAGCACCTCGGCAGTTAAAAAAAAAAACAAAAAAAAACGTATAATAAGGCAACGTCTCCATAGTTCTGCAGCACCAGCTAGCCCCACACCGTGCTCCCCAAAAATCTACATACAAATATGGACTTAGGGTCCGGTGGGAGAAGCAGCCCCATATCGTATGTTGCTAACGGGAAAGAGAAGGAGAAAAAGGAAAAAAGAAGCAAGGAAATATCGTCATTCCGGAATATGAGGGAAGTTTAAGGCCCTAGCATAAGTCATAAAAGTATTCCACCTAACATAAAATTTGTTTCTGCAGCCAAGCGTACATCTGATCTTTTCTAAGTGGACACAACTTAAGATTGACTTTATCCAATGCGTGTGAGTAGGCGAAATGGGAGATTTCCATGCAAGTAATATTAGTCGTCTTGCCAAAAGGGTAACGAAGACAATTCTATCCTGATCCATCTTGGATAATTCCAACAGGGATGAGGACGTTCCAAACAGCGCTATAGTGGGGTCTGGGTTTATTTGTTTGCGGCATATTTCTGAAACTGTCTTAAATACCTCCAACCAAAAGTTATATAAAGATGGCCAAGACCAGAACATGTGGGTGTGATTAGCTGGTGAACGGTTACAACGTGCACAGGTAGGGGCAACATCTTTATAGATCTTGGACAACCTGTCATTAGTCCAGTGTGCTCAACGAATAATTTTTCATTGCATAAGACCATGCTGCACGCAAATTGATGAGGAATTAACTCTTCTCAATGCAGCCTCCCATACTTTCTCTGAAATCATCCCCCCCAGTTCCTGTTCCCACTGTGCTTTAATTGGTGTCAATGAGACATTTTGTAAGCTACAAATTTGGTTGTAAATAATCGATAGACTAACCTTAAGTGAAGGCAGGGGGTTTACAAATGTGTCCAAAGCATTCTCCTCTGGTAAAATGGGGAAGCAGGTGTTTAAGCCGCTAACAAAACTGCGTACTTGCAAAAACCTAAAGATATTATTCCGAGGTATATTAAATTTCATCACCAGTTGTTCAAATGTTGTAAATGTGCCATCTATGTAAAGGTCCCTAAGACTGTAAATACCTCTTTTGGCCCAGAGAACGAAGGCATTATCATGCAAGGATGGTTGAAAAGCCAGGTTAGCAGCTATTGGGGCAAAGAATAAGACTGCTTGAAGCCCAAAATGACGTCTGAATTGGTTCCAAATTTTTAACGTCACTCGAACACATGTATTTCGTGTGAATGATACAAAAGGGTTTGCAATAGACGAGTGAGCCAAGGAAGACAATGTCGCAGGTTTAAATGACCTCTCCTCCATTTCCAGCCATACTGGAACTAAAGTCTCTTCTGAACCTTTAAGCCAACAATTAATGATCGTAAGATTTGCTGCCCAGTAGTAAAACTTAAAATTATCCTGGCTCGTTGCAACAATTGCCTCTGTATTCTAGGGGGTTTCCCATCCCAAAGAAAAGACAAAAGTAAACTATCTAATTTCTTTAAAAAAAAAATTAAAAAAAAAAAGAAGGAAGATAGGGAGGCATTGAAAAAGATATAGAAATTTTGGAAGGGTGTTCATTTTAATTGCATTAACCCTTGCAATCAGCTAGATCTGAAGTAGGGACCAGCATTCCAAATCTTCTCTAGTGCGAGTTAGGAGGGGCATAAAATTTGCTTGACAGAGAGCTTTAAATGTGTTTGTGACGTGTATTCCAAGATGGGAAATTGTTTATCAGCTATTTTGAAGGGTAGAGTATCTAAAGGGAAGGCCTTGGCAGCAGTATTAAGAGGCATCAGCTCGCTTTTATTCAAGTTGAGCTTATAGCCTGACAAGCCGCGAAACGTTGAAAGTGTTGTTAAAATGGTAGGCATGGATACTGGCAGTTCAGAAACATACATACAGCAATACAGCAGCAGGTCATCAGCGTACAGCGACACTTTGTGCTCAACTCCATATCTAACTATGCCCTTTATGCTGGCTTATGAACGTAGTGATATCACCAAAGGTTCTACGGCCAGGGCAAACAGCAAGGGACTGAGGGGGCAACCCTGTCATGTCGACCGTTGCAAGGGAAAGTAATCTGAAAATGAGTTATTGGTCCTAACAGATGTTTTTGGGGATGAATACAGCAGTTTGACCCATGAGATAAATCTAGTGCCAAACCCAAATTTATTCAGTGTATGAAAGAGATAACGCCATTCTACACGATCAAATATTTTCTCTGCGTCTAGCAAAATTAGTGCCTCCGAAATATTACAAGATTGTGGATTGTATAAGACATTAAACAGTCGTCGCAGATTAAAAAAGGAATGTCTTTTTCGAATAAACCCAGTTTGGTCGGATGAGATCATAGAAGGAAGAACCGGGTCCAGACACATTGCCATTATTTTAGCTAAGATTTTATAATCCACATTCAACAGACTAATTCATCCATGTCCAAAGTCCGGCCTGGGGGCCAAATGTGGCCCATGGTCAAATTTCACCCGGCCCCCAGCCTTTGTCATAAAATCAATGGCCCGCACACATACTTAATAAATTGGTCAGCAGTACTGCTACCAGCATATGAAGTAGCTTACACAATAAATGCTGCTCCTCATTTACCCACTAAAAGGCAGCATTACTCTAAGCAACATTACCCCCTGTGACCTTATACTCTCAATTTTCTGAAATGGCGACAATCAACAAAAAAAAAAGTTGACTGCGACTGCCGACGCTTCAAGGATAGGTGGAAATTAGACTATTTCTTCACTAAAATACACATCAGCTATGTCTGCCTCATTTGCAAAGAGACAGTCGCTGTTTTTAAAGAGTTCAATACAAGGTGATATTACCAAACAAGACACGCTGACATGTACAACAAGATGACAGGGAAGATTCGTAGCGAGAAAGTGAAGCAACTTGAAGCTAGTTTAATGTTACAGCAGCAGTGTTTCACAAGAGCCCTAGAGTCGAAAGCCTAGCCACAAAGGCTAGTTGCGAGATTGTTGAAATTGCTCATATAAAAAAATTACAAAGCAAATGTGACACACATAATGGCTTGCTAAAATTTGCTTAAATATATTGTTCTACGTAAAGGACGTCAGCCCCCGACATTTTTACCACACCAAATCTGGCCCCCTTTGCAAAAAGTTTGGACACCCCTGGACTAATTGGTCGATACGACGCACAATAATGTGGGTCTTTGTTTTTCTTAAGAATGAGGCATATGGTTGCGTAATTTAAGGTTTGCGGAAGACACCTTTTGTCTAGAGAGTCGTTATACATATCAATCAACATGTGAGAAATTCTGGAACCAAGTTTCTGATAAAATTCAATCGGATACCCGTCAGGGCCTGGGGTCTTTCCTGAGCAAAGTGACTGGATAGCCCTATGGAGCTCTTCAGTTGAAATCGGCTGCTCCAGTGCATCAGCTATTTCTGCTCCAATCAATGGCATAGTTAGAGACTGAAAGAAGCCATCCAGCTTTGGGGCACCAGCCGCTATTTCTGAAGTGTACAGGGCTTGATAGAAATTCTTGAATTCATTGTTAATTACTGAGGGGTCTATTGGAGTACCAGTGGATGTTTTGATTTCAGGTATCTGGTTTGACACTGAAAAGGAACGGAGCTTGTGGGCCAACAGTTTACCCGCCTTATCCCCTTGTTCAAAGTAATTGCTCTTGGTCTTAATAAGGAGGTCTGTGACCTGGTCAGTAAGTAGTGTGTTTAGTTCAGCTTGTAAGATTAAGCGTCCTTTATAGACATTGGGTGAGGGTGAGATGGCATACAGACTGTCCAATTGTCCATTACTGCGCATAAGGATTGACAAGCGCTCCCTTCTTAACTTGCTCTTGTATGTAACATACGAGATGATCCCTCCTCTAATAAAGACTTTGAAGGTCTCCCATAAGATTGATGCTGAGATATCTGGAGTCATGTTGGTACTCACAAAGAGGTCAACTTGATCGCCAAGAAAGTTTATGAAATCCTCATCACTGAGTAATTGGGTGTGAAGCCTCCAAGGCGGTGTTTGGATGTCGGCATGCTGAAATTCTATTCCCATAACCAGAGGAGAGTGAACAGATATAATAATAGGGTGATAGGAGCTGGATGTGACTTTATGCAGAAGCCTGTTGTCCACTAGTAAGTAATCAATGCGCGTGTAAGTGTGATGAACTGGTGAAAAGTAGGAGTAGGCACGCCCAGAGGGATTAAAAAAACCTCCAAGAGTCCGATAGTCCTCTTTGTCGTCCTTTAAGGTGAAATGATCCCACACAGCTGACATTTTTACCCATAAAGTCTCTCGGTAAATTGGTAGACGGTAATGTAGTGTGTTAAAGGTGTGCCGTAAAACGCGGGCCGGATTTTAGGGAAACCGAAGCAAAAACTGGAATGGATATATGTAAATCGGTGCGCTGGAAAACCCGGACCGGACCTTCAAAAAACTGGATCGGAAATCTGGATCGGAATTTTTCCGTGTCGGCCGTTCTGATACCGATGCGCATTTTTTTGCCCATATCGGCGTTGGATCCAATCCAAATATCAGATCGGGACATCTCTAGTATATGCTTCTGCTTGTGATGCCATTGAACATTACTTATTGTTATTTACTCTATTGTCGTCAGGATGGCAGATATGGAGGCAAAGCTCAGTAATAATTGATGACCGAATTGAGAAGTTGGTCCTTCCATCAGGGATCCCGCCCACTGTGGAGGAGCTGAAAACTATTGTGAAGGACAACTTTGGGATTCCTTTTGAGTCCAGTCTTCGGTATTTGGACTTGGAATTTGACAATTACTTTACTCTTCACAACACTGACCTTATCAAACATAAAGACACCATGAAGGTTGTTCACACTGCTCCCGTTCTTCTGAACTTGTATCCATGTGATGGAAGTCTGGACAGTTCCTTTGTTCAACGGTCAACTGACTGTGACTATGTATCATCTGCAAAGTCAACTGCATCAAATGCAGAATCGACTGCATCAAATGCAGAGTCATCTGATGGAACATCTTCACAGGATATCATTATCCTGTCTAGACGAAGCACCACAGAACGTTGTCAGCCATGGCCAAAGCAGTTCCCCATTCCACAGTTTGCATATGAAACTGAGATGTACCTTGAAAGGGCCAATGAGGACTACAAGAAGAATGGACCACTTCTGACTACCTCTAAGATCAAGGCAAACATACTTGAGAAGCTGGCTGAAACTGTATATTCATATACAGCCTATCCATCAGGTTCACAAATAAGTTATGTTGCTGAGGCACTTGTCAATAAATATACTTGTCTCAAGGAACCCGGCACCTTTGGTTACTATGGCTGGCAACAAAGCCTGAAATACAAGATGTCAAATTATCGCACCAAACTCCAAAGATTCGGTGTTCCTGAGGTGTTATGCAATGCACTGAAACGCAAGACCCCTATGGACCAGAGGTCTGTAAAGAATGTAAAAAAGCCTCGAAAGGCAGAGGTAAACTTCCTTCCTCCTTACCTGGCTGGAGAGGACGAAGAAAGTCAAGAACAAGAGAGGATTCAGTTGCTCACTGAAATAAAGAAAAGGGACAACAACGCATTGATAAAAGAAAAAATGGCCAAAACATTTGCACACAGAAGAAATGAAATCATTAAGAAATCAATCATTTTGACCCATTCCTCCATGCAGATCTCCTCTAGAGCAGTGATGTTTTGGGGCTGTCGATGAGCAACACGGACTTTCAACTCCCTCCACAGAATTTCTATGGGGTTGAGATCTGGAGACTGGCTAAGCCACTCCAGGACCTTGAAATTCTTCTTAAGAAGCCACTCCTTCGTTGCCCTGGCTGTGTGTTTGGGATCATTGTCATGCTGAAAGACCCAGCCACGTCTCATCTTCAATGCCCTTGCTGATGGAAGGAGATTTTCAATCAAAATCTCTCAATACATGGCCCATTTATTCTTTCCTTTACACAAATCAGTCGTCCTGGTCCCTTTGCACAAAAACAGCCACAAAGCATGATGTTTCCACCCCCATGCTTCACAGTGGGTATGGTGCAATTCAGTATTCTTTTTCCTCCAACAACGAGAACATGTGTTTCTACAAAAAAGCTCTATTTTGGTTTCATCTGACTATAACACATTCTCCCAGTCCTCTTCTGGATCATCCCAATGCTCTGTAGTGAACTGCAGACGGGCCTGGATGTGTAATTTCTTCAGCAGGGGGACACAACTGGCAGTGCAGTCCCTGGCGGCGCATTGTGTTACTGATAGTAGCCTTTTTTTTTACTGTGGTTCCAGCTCTCTGTAGGTCATTCACTAGGTGCCCCCGTGTGGTTCTGGGATTTTTGCTCACCGTTCTTGTTATCATTTTGACGCCATGGGGTGAGGAGGGAGTTGAAAGTCCGTGTTTCCCAACGAAAGCCTCAAAACATCACTGCTCTAGAGGAGATCTGCATGGAGGAATGGGCCAAAATACCAGCAACAGTGTGTGAAAAGCTTGTGAAGAGTTATAAAAACTTTGGCCTCCGTTATTGCCAATAAAGGGTACATAACAAAGTATTGAGATGAACTTTTGGTTTTGACCAAATACTTATTTTCCACCCTGATTTGCAAAAAAATTCTATAAAAATCAAACAATGTGATTTTCTGTTTTTTTTTCGCCCACATTGTCTCTCATGGTTGAGGTTTACCCATGTTGACCATTACAGGCCTCTCTAATATTTTCAAGTGGGAGAACTTGCACAATTAGTGGTTGACTAAATACTTATATACCCCACTTCATCTTCTCGATCAAATTTTAGAATGATCAAGTTTTTGTCGCTAATAGGAATCATTTTAGGACTTACCTATTGAAAGGATACACATATATATATTTATCTATTATTATACTCTTGTATGCATATTTACTCATATAGTTAATAACTAGAATATATTCTTTCTCTTATATCCTAAAACACAGTGTTCTTTGTTCTACCACATACCATCTGGACTTAATTATCTCTGTGTGCTGGTCACAGAATTCAACAGCCCCCAACAGCCAGCTTCACATTACCTATTTCCAAATAAGGTTAAGTTTGTATTCTGACTTGGCCATAAGGCAGGACTAGGCTGCCTATTGGCTCTGACCACATCTGTTAACACAAATATATACGGGACAAGAAGGGGGGTTAGACACTTTCACGGAGGCCGTATCCGTGAAATGTCCTGGCCGGCCAGTATTTCCTCAATAAATGTACTTGAACATTTCTGTTTAAATCTAGAATTGTGTGCCGTTCACTTCCTGTTTTTCCACGAGAATAAAAGAACCTGAGAAAAGAGAAATCGTCTTTGACAGTTTTTACACGACTATTTTTCTTCAATTGGCGTTGTCGGCAGGATTCTCGCGGGAGTTGGCGGCACAGAATTCTGGAATTCGGCTCACTCGGGGACAGACGGTGTGGTACCAAAATAAGGTAGGAGTGTTGCATGATTGCACTGTTGCCTTATTACGCTGCTGCCCCGGAGGGGGTTGAATTTTTATTGAGGAAATTAATCATGTGTATGTTATTTATTTATTTATATATCGCGATTACAAAATGCATTAAGTAACACCCTATGTGAGGCAGTTCCGGGAGTCTTTGACGACCCGTTTCGTGTAGTAATTAAGAGCTCCCTATGTGAGGAGTTCCGGCCGTGTCAAAGCGGACCGATTTGCGTAAATCACGATGAAGTGCATTTTGCAGCGTTCTATGTGAACGTTGGCCCCGGAGCGAGAGCATGAGCTACTTAAATTTGTTCCGCGGATGTTTGTTATTTGTCGTCTGTTAGTGTGATAAAGTTGTGTTTTAGTGAGAGGTTTCCTTTTTCCTTGTTTCTCTCATCTTCGCTCTATTCTTTTCTATCCTTTTCTCTCCTATTGTGGGAAGGTGGTTTTTATTTAGGTGGTTCTTTGCGCGTATTGTCTCGTAGTGTAATTCACCGGTAGGATGGACGGCGAATTTGATCAATATTTAGGTGCTGTAAATTGGACCGCAGAATTGGAATGTGCGGAAACAGTTGAAGTACAGCTTGGATTGGCGTGGAAAGTGTATAGAAATACATTAGAGGTTCCAAACGCTAAAAAGGATAAGAAAATTGGTGAGAAGTCAAAATTTGTTACGAGCTTACAAACAAGAGGCTTGTTGCCGGGTAATTTATCCCGCATAAATATGTGGAGTGCTTGTGCGGTGATTGAGAAACTTATAATAGAGCGTCAAAACGTGGTCGCAAAAGCTATAGAGCAGAGCAAGGTATATTCGAAGGAGAAGGGTCGGTTTATGCGGGAGAAATTACATTGGGAACAAGTACGCGCTAATTTACATCTGCTGGCAAGTCTGCTCGCCGCTGTAAAACAGCGTGCACACGCAACAGATGTGATCTGCCAGGATAAAACAGAGACTAAAACATCAGTGTCTACTCCGGTAGCCGGAGAAGCTGTTTGCATGCCTCAATTTGCAATTCATGGGCATGTAGATGTTGAGGAACGAATTGGTGGTCAATGTGGGGCTGCCAGCCCTACTGGGGCCCCTAATCGCGATATGGGACCCCCGTTGGTTGCTGCCAGTATTTACCCCAAACTGCCAAAAGGGGAGTACCTATCAGCCACTGGAATTTCCAAGGACTCCCCATTAACAATTAGTGACATTAATGCGCTGAGAGCTAAACAGGGAAGTGTTAATAAAATTGAAAATGAAACAAGATCGATGTCAAAACGAAGGGTTAACCTTCAAAGCTTTCCTCCTGCCCCGATAAAGGGTCTGCCAGAGGGTTTACATGGCTTATTGATTAAATTAAAAGAACTACTCAGCGACAATGATTTGGAGGAGATAGATGACTTGATTAGAGAATCCATTAGTAGGTCTGAGAAACTGGTACATGGCATGCTTGATGATTTAAATACTGTTACACCCGAATTTCAGGTATGGGCATTACAATGGGCTAAAATTCCCGTCCTGCCTGAGGACATCAGACGGAGGCTGTTAGACATCTCAGACATAATGTTGTTACGCTCCAAATGTAAAGCAGCTGGCTCCTCTGAGTGGCTGACTAACGTGGCCCCCGCCATGCCACTAAGGGAAGTGGGGGATGGTGAAGTCATATACAAGCCTTTTCTCATGGCAGATTTAACAGCGTTAGTCAACTTGCTGCCACCCATCTCACAAGGTGGCGCCGTGTGGTATCGTAAACTGCTAGATATATCAGGGGGCCAATCTTGGGCGATGGGAGATTATCGCGCGTTGGCTAGTCGTTGTTTCGGGGCAATGGGCTCGGCGCGGGTGGAAATGCAGGCAGGAACTACAGAGAGGGGAGATGATGAGCCATTTACTGGAACAAATGCATATGGGGCGATAGGCGATGCGTTGCGTGAATTATACCCAACTCCTTTAGGCCCTCTTAATCAATTAACTTTCCAACTGAAACTTGACGATGATCCTATTACATATTACAATAATTGTCTTGATACTTGGACCCATGAAACTGGCCAACACCCCAGTAATAATAACGCCACTCAGGCCCTTTTTAGACAGGCTTTATTGCGGGGGTGTGAGGAAGACGTTCGTAAAGCTATGACTAATTCCCCAACCTTACCGACAGCAGAGGACTCTACATGGCGCACCCATTTCTTGTTTTATGTACAACAAACACGTGACAAACAGAATGAGCAGCGGGATAAAATTGCTAAGTTACAGACGGAACTTTTGCACTTGCAAGTTCAAGAGGCCAAACGGGCGTCTTCTGTTACTAATAAGAAAAATAATAATAATCACTCGGATAAGCTTAATGCGGTAATGCTTGCTACAGTTCATCCTCGGGGTCAGCCATCTCCTCCCCCACAGTTTCAAACTAGGGCTCCATATTATCAGTGGAAACGTCGAGGAAGGTTGATTGGTGGCCGTGGGCGTGGGAGGGGGAGTCCGGGGGCTCAGGCGGGGGGTTGTTTTGTTTGTGGAGCTCCTGATCACTGGGCTCTAAGATGTCCTCAGCGCCAATATCATTCTTCGAGCCAAGAGTTATTGGACACCCTTCCTTCTCAGGAATTTCCTTCTGCTCCTCAACTTCCTGCACATTTCCAGCCTGGACTACCCCATGTCGCAAAGCAATCCTATAATGCTGCTCTCCACCCAGCTGGACAATTCCCCAATGCACCTCAATAGGGTGGCCCGGAAGTGGACAATGAGGGGGCAGGGCCGAACCCCTCACGACTGTTCAAGTGTTGGGAAAAGACTTTGTCATGATGATTGACACCGGGGCTCGATACTCCACTCTGAATTCATTGCCTTCTGACGCTCCTCTTAGTTCCCATACTTAGAATTTAGTCGGCTTTTCGGGAAAACCTTTGGCCTCACCAGTGACTGCCCTCCTCCCAGTGACATGGGGAGACTGGGACTTTGAACACTCCTTCGTCTATCACAAAGACTGCCCGCTCAATCTGTTAGGCAGGGACATGCTTGTTAAGGCGGGGGCTTCCATTTTGTGCAGTGCGGATGGACTTACAGTGACATTGCGCAATGGACAGACATTCACAAGTGCCTATTCAGGGGAGGATGTTAATGCGCAATGCCTGCTCACGCCGAGTGCTGACCCACTGGTTGTCCATCAAGGAGCATATATCTACTGGTTGCGGCTTCGCCTTGCTGCTGATACCCCAACTGATTCTATTTTATATCACTTTCGTTTGTGGTCCCCATGGATTTCCTCCATTCACCCCTATCATCCACCAATCGACCCCCCTTATTGTACGTTATTTTATGACAGAGAGGGTGACGAACTGTTCCGATACAACTGGTTGGAACAGATGTCGTCACAATTGTTTAAGGTGTCGACTTCTGCCATTATTGTTGGCAAGGAGGGCGTGGCGGCTATGGTTGATCTTGAGGAGGACCTTGCTTCTTGGTATCGTATGTCAGAAACTGCGTTTCCACATATCTCTCTCGCGCTGAACCCTGCCCATCAGGCCAAGGAATTAGGACCTATGGTAAAAAAGGCACATGAACTTACAGACTGGCAATTTTCTGCTGTTCCTAATGTCATGTATTCACCTTCTACTGCTATGTTTAAGATTTGTCTTAGCGCAGTCGATTGGACATATGCAGACGATGACTGGCTGACTAGGTCACACGGGTGTGAGCAGACAGATGCCGATGGGACAGAGGAAATGCTTTCCTCTCTCCCGTCTCATCTTTGGTCTATGGGTCCTACTGATGTCGGTAAGTGTAACATTCCGCCGATAACTTTTGACATCGATTTGTCTGTTCCTATTCATCAGAGGCAATATTTGCGCCCCAGAGAGGAGGTAGCCGGCATCTCGGAAACAATCCAAGGCCTGTGGGCTGCCGGTGTTCTAGAAAATTCCACTTCGTAGTGGAACACTCCGATTTTGCCTATTTTGAAGTCCCCAGGTAAATACCGTATGGTACATGATTTACGTCTAATTAATGCTGCTGTTTCCACCCCCTCCGAGCCTGTGCCAAATCCGTACGTGGCATTGACAGCTTTGACGCCGATCCACACGCATTTTTCCGTCGTCGATCTTGCTAATGCATTTTTTTGCATTCCATTAGCAGAATCGCACCGCGATGTTTTTTCATTTACTCATTGTGGCGTTAAGTTGCGTTATACTCGGTTGCCACAAGGGTTTCTTTTGTCGCCTGGCATTTTTAATCAGGTATTAAAGCAACTTTTGTCCACACTGGAGCTCCCGGAGGAGGTACTTCTCATTCAATATGTGGATGACCTTCTCCTGGCAGCTCCTTCGGAATCAACCTGTTTGGAGGCCACTAGGCGCTTGCTGGAACATCTGGCTGCGTGTGGTTTTAAAGTCTCCCGCCAAAAATTGCAATGTGCACGTACATCTGTTTCTTTTCCCGGTCGTCTAGTCACCTCAGATGGTACTGCTATGTCAGCATCACACCAGTCCGCCATTTTGCATCATCCTCGTCCGGTCACTGTTAGGGACATGTTGTCATTTTTGGGTTTAACGGGTTATTCTCGTCAATTTATTCCCAATTATTCGACTCTCACCAGCTCCCTTCGTTCCTTGGTGAATGACGTTGGTATGCGCAATCTTACTGCTAGTTTAAATTGGACTATGCAGGCGGAAACTGATTTTATTGCTGTTAAACAACAGCTTGCTCGCGCTGCCTCCCTCTGTCGTCCGGATTATGAAAAGCCTTTCTTCCTTGATGTTTCTGAAAAGGACGGATCAGTTTCTGCCATTCTTTTTCAGAAAAGAGAGGGAGGGGGCGAAAGACTGATTTTGACATACGTAAGCATGCAACTTGATCCTATCGAACAAAAACATTCAGCACGTGTTCGTTATGCAGCTGCGCTTGGCAGATGCCTGCAAAAAATAGATCATATTGTTCTCAGTCACCCACTGATTATTTTAACATCGCATGCAGTGGCGGCGTTCGTTTGCTCCAAAGATTTCACCTTATCTGCAAAACGGACCGAGAAATTGGACAGACTTCTTCATAGGCCGAATTTAACTTATAAAACAGAAGGCGTTAATGCGGCAGATGGCATGTTGGAGGGCACCCCTCATTGTTGTGCCTCCATGTCGTTAGAAGAAGAAAAACTACGAGACGACTTGCACCCGACACCAATTCAGGACGTTGATTACACGGCGTTCACAGACGGTTGCTGTTTTAGACACCCCGACATGGGATTAATATCAGTTTATGCTGTCGTAGTTGAAGGCGGCGAATTTCCGCCACATTATGTCGTGCAGGAAACAGATAAGCTGCAAGGTAAACAGTCTGCCCAAAGAGCTGAACTGATAGCTGTCACTAGGGCTCTAGAGAGGGCAGCCGATCAAAGGGTTAACATTTATACCGACTCAGCATATGTGGTCGGTGCTATTTTTGTTGAAATGCCCTTATGGAAACGTAATGGGTTTCGCACTGCAGCTGGTGCTCCCATAAAATATCAGACAGAAATTCAAAATTTAGAAAAGGCACTGCACAAACCCAGAGAAGTAGCTGTGATTAAATGTAGAGCACACACTGGGGGAAATTCTTATATTGATAAGGGAAATGACAAAGCAGATAAGATTGCGAAAGACACAGCTGGCTATACCGCGAGCCATCCGATGATGGTGATGGAGCCATCTACAGGCTCAATGTATACGACGGATGTCAACGATCTTCTGGACATGCAAGAGAGGGCGTCGCCGGAGGAGAGATCATTCTGGTTGTCGGGCGGTATGGTAATTCAGGACCAAATGGGTTTGTATCAGCACAAAGTGGACAAGAGGCCTGTTCCATCAGCGGCCTTCCTGAAAGAGTTAATATGGGAAGCGCATGGTCCCGCTCATCTGGGTCAGAAACATGTGGCAGATAGACTTGAAAACTGGTACCATCCCCACTTGGTAGACACGATTAAAAATGAATTGAAGCAATGTGCGATTTGTGGTAAATTTAATGTTAAAAAAGGCTTAGGGCCAACAGAACAAGGACATTACCCCCCTCCCCAGGGCCCCGGGGAGGAGGTGGTAATTGACTTCACTGATATGATTGACAAAATCAGAGGGAAAAGGTACCTCCTGGTTATGGTGGACGCATACTCAAGATGGCCGGAGGCGTATCCCTGCCAGAGGGAGGATGCGACTTCGGTGATCAAAGTATTGATAAACCATTATATTCCCACTCACGGTTTTCCGCGTTTGATCCGTTCTGATAACGGGACACACTTTAAGAATAAACACTTGATGACGGTTGAGTCTCATTTAGGTCTGACACATAAATTCGGATCAGTCTGGCGACCTCAGTCCCAAGGGAAGGTTGAACGTATGAATCGAACATTGAAAACTAAATTAGCGAAGGTCATGGCGTCTACTAAGCTGAATTGGGTGGATGCTCTGCCCATTGCGTTATTGACGGTTCGGTCCACCATAAACTCTGCCACTGGTTTCTCCCCTTTTGAGCTGGAGCATGGTCAGGGGTTTCCTGGTCCCTGGCGCTCCTTGGACCTGGAGATCCCTCAAAGCATAATTCTCCATAAACCGTACATGGACTCATTGCGTGCTCTCCTCCTTCATTTCAGGAAGCAGACCCAGAGCCGGCACCAGCAGGAGAACGAGCAGGCGGTGCGGAGGGGGCAGTTTCCGGAGCACGTCTACTTGAGGACATATCGGCGGAAATGGAGCCAACCGCGGTGGACGGGTCCGTACAGGATCACAGAAAGAACCAGCCATGCAGTTCGTCTGGCAGGAAAGGGAGACGTCTGGTTCCATCTCTCACAATGCGCCTTGGCCCCATCGGTAGAGGCACCCAACGCCCCCCTGCCATCAACGCAGCCTGCTCCAGGAGCCCCGCCACCTGTGGCTCCACCTTCTACACGCGTGTGAAGGAGAAATTCCTCTTGTTCCCCTTTTCTGGCCCTTTTCCATCGATCAAGTTTTTCGTCGCTGTTTTATTCCTCATTTCGATCATCGGGGCTGCACATCGCATGCTGGCCCCCCCAAAGGACACCGTTGTCCTAAAACCACGTGGTATTAGCCGCCTTTCCTGGATTGCGGCGTTAGCAGAATTCTACAACATGACACATTCATATGGGACCAATTCATGGTATTTGTATGCAACACATCTGGCCAAAACGTCTTTCGGGACAATTGCTACGTGTGTACTTTTTTCCCCCACGCTGCGAATCGTCCCCCTGTCGTGCCAATACCGTACTCGGAGGATTATCGACTTTTTCCGAACATTCTCCTTTCGCCCACGTCTCTCGACGTTCTGAACAAGACTATTCGAAAAACGGGAGGTGGCATTGGGTCTCCTCTGTTGTATGATTACAGCCACAGGTTTATCAAGGATTTACATATTGAACAGGCTCCACATGTTAAACAGTTACATGACGCTGGCTCGCTTCCACTGTTCACTGGCGTGCATTTGCAGCCTGATGTTAAATTCACTTGTTATTACAATAACATTACTGAAGTGACCAGTCCCGACCACAGAGAGATGGGACATCTTCCTAAGTCAGTGTGTGCTAATGTTAGTGTCGTGTGTACATCATATCCATTTTCATCTAAATTGAATACGTCTCAGGCGCCTCCAGGTGTTCAATGCATTCCTTACTTTACTGGGCCAGACTTTATGGGTACGTATGTGGTTCCTGATTTGTATTGGTTATGTGGCCGTCACGTTTATACTAGATTACCTTTAGGCTGGACAGGGACTTGTGCGCCTGTTCGGTTAAGCCATTGTCTCTGCCGCTTGGGTATCTGAACATATGCATCATAATTCTCATCGTAGTAAACGGGGACTGTTTCCCAAACATGATTCGGTTTGGGGCACTGATGTCCCAGATAACCATAAACTCTGGTCCACCGGACAAAAAGTTCTTTTTTCTTTTTTTCCACAAGTGGGTGTGGGTAAACTTATGCTGCGGATGGAAACTTTCAACTACCGGTTTTCTTCTTTTGTTAATACAACTGCGACTATTTTTGAAACATCTCGGGTTGAAATTCATGCTTTACGGGAGGTTACCATTCAAAATCGCATGGCGTTGGATTTAATCTTAGCTGAACAAGGGGGCGTGTGCGCAAAAATATCGCGTGCGTGCTGTACATATATACCTGATTACTCTGGGGATGATGGAATAATTGCTAGTGGAATTAAAAACCTCACAGACTTACGTGATGCGTTGGCTGTAGAAGATGTGCATGAATCTAGCTGGTGGACATCAATGGGGTGGCTAGCATGGGTTTATCGTATACTTTTATGTGTGGGTGTAGCTTTGGGACTATTATGTTTACTTTCTTGTTGTGTTATTCCTCTTTTACGTTCGCTTATTTCTAGGATGATTTTTGCTCAGTTCACTCCACAGATGTTAGCTTTACATAGGGATGTGGAATGTGCTCCTCCGCCCCCCTTGGTGCCGCGCGATGACTTCTCCACCATTTTGGGGTGATTTACTTTGCCTGAGTGAGGCTGTAACTTCTGTTTTGTTTTTATTTTTCTATAGCCATCTAGTCTGATTAGTTCTTCTTTTATGTTTTTTATATGCGAGTGCCTTTGATATTGATAGTCTTTAGTTGTAGTAGGCCTTTCTGTTTTTGTGTTTATGGGCCTTTGGTTAGTGTCACATACTGACTGTTTGTTCCTCAAGGTTTCATGCCTGTTCGTTTTCGTGACGGGTCTTTAATGCGGACCACTTGTGTGTCCTTTTTGATTTATTGCCCTGTGTGGCTGCCTGCCAAGTCTGGCGCCGGACTTGGTCTGTGTTTAGAGAGAACTTTGCGCACTGCCTCGACGTGCTCTTCAAAAGGCTTACCATAACAAAGGACATTGTCAAGGTATGGAAGGCAGTACTCATCCCTCAGTGAGCCAAGCATTTCTTCCATACTTTCTTCCGTACTCTGCTGAAAAGCTGCGGGTGCATTTGTGGGCCGAATGGGATACAGACCCACTCAAACAACCCCCAGGGCGTGATCAAAGCTTTCCCTTGGTCAAGAATGCTAAACCAGGAATAGCCACCAAGAGCGTCTGTCAGATCTTGAATTCTGGGTAGTGGGTGTCGGTCAGGAACGGTCTTTTGGTTCAACATTCGATAGTCTATACAGAGGCGCAATGTTCCATCCTTCTTTTGTACGCAGACCATTGGGGCTGAGTAGGAAGACTTAGATTTCACTATCCACCCTTTTGCCAGAAGGTCTTGGATATACTGTTTGACTTCCCTGAGCAATGGTTTTGGGATGGTGGAATAGGCCCTCTAAACAGGAATATCGTCCTTGAGATTGATTGACATTTCCAAACTTGGGATGCAGCCGATATCATCGCTGTCTCTTGCGAAGCCGCTGATTCTTCATACAGCATTTTCTTTACTGTCTCTTGCTGCTCCTCTTCCAGGTGGCTGATATCAACTGGAGGATGCCACAACGATGGACCTTCTTAATTTGAAGTGGTAGCACTCTGCATCTTTCTGTTGACCTCTTGATGTTTTACAGCAGTATCAGGTGAGTATGTTTCAACTACTTTGGCGATTGTCTGCACATTTCCTAGGGCAGTCTATCGAGGAAGGGTTATGTCATGCTTAGTATTGTTCCCAACTGGCACTGTAACATATGGTTGCCTTGAGTTTTGTATTTCTAGCAAGCTTTCACCCACATCCAGTAGTTCTAAGGGCACACTGTCTTTAACTGGGTCGAAAAAGACTCGACTGGCAGATGAGTTAATGCTGGGTGGAACTCTGCACTTTATCCACCAAACCTGGCCAGCAGGGATGACTATGTCACGTTGGCCTAGTCGCAGGCATCCATGTTGCATGCTGGACTCTGTGGTGGATACACAGCTCACTATGGCCTTCACTTTGTCACTTGCAATGGACATGGCCCCACAAAGAAGGGAGATCAGTGTTGAAATTAGCTTCTCTGGTTGCCCAAAAATCAGCTCCTCCACAACATTGAAACCAAGCAGTGGCATTTCCAGGGGCAGGCTACCCACTAAGAATGGGACACTGATCAGCAGGTTAGGGTCCTCATTCCCTGGTAAGTTTACTGTTACTGCCACCCAACCATCAAATGGGATGAGTTCTCCATTCACTGCATACACTCCCAGCTCATCCTCTTCTTTCAGCAGTTCAGTGAGTGGCTGGGCCTCAAGATGAGGTGAGTGTTTACTTTTCCATGCTCGGTCTATCATACACATTTGAGCCCCTGTATCCAGTAACGCATTTACAGCTAGCCCATTAAGATAACATGAATTACAGCTTTTCTTCAAATTAGTTTTGCCACTAATTCATTTTTTGCACTCTGTGAGTCTGCTGACAGCAACTCAGTGAAGGTCTTTCTCTGGCCATGTCTCTGCTTTGCACAGGCTACTACTGGAGAGATCCATGGTGAAGTGCTAGTCTGAGTTGTGCCATTCACGTTGGTCTGATTGGCTTTGACACCGCTAAACTGGGACGGTTGAGTTTCGGTCACTGATTGCCCCCTTGCAGCGACCGACTCCAGTTTCCCCGGTTCTTCTGCCTATTGAGACAACCCACGGCACGGTGACCTTATTCACTACAAACGAAGCAATGGCAACAGTTTGACTGGCCCTCTTCCACACATTTTGGACAGCCACTGGTCCTCTCTCTTACAGCATTCGTTGATCTCCTCTGGGGACATTGGCATGGTTGTTCTTGCGTTCGTACTGGTGCATGTTGCTTGAGTGAGTCGACTACTTTGGTAAGTGCCTCAATTTTAGCAGACAGTTGTTGTATAATGTCCGTCCCCACTGTTGGTCCAACAGCTTGTGGCTTAGCATTGCCGGCCTGGGCTACATTTGCCGCAAGTTGAGCACTATGGGCTTTGGTTTGTTTTAGGCTTAATACTGGGTCTAACCTCCGCTGCTGCTCGCTTTCTTCACTGGTTATTCTCATTACTTGTCAGAGTATGAGCTCGTCTTTCACATTACTATCGGCAAGGAGCGGTTTTATTTCCATTCGGATGTCATTGTGTTTGCGTCCAAGCCCTTAATACACTGTGTGTAAAAACAATGCCTTGGACTGTTGCTCTGCTGGACTTAATGCTTGCATCAGGCAGGTTGGATGTAAACAATATCTTCTGTTTGAGACCAATTACCCTGTAGAGGAATTGTTGGGGCGATTCATTCTCATTCTGTTTCGCACACATCAACTCTTGAAACAGCTCTGTGCGATCCCTCTCTCTAAAGTGGGACTGAAAAAGCCCTTTAAGTTCTTCCACAGTTACATCATCTTTGCTAATCAGCATATCCTTAAAATTCCCTGGTTTAATTATCCTGTGTACTGCTCTGACGATTTTGGAATCACTGAAGCCTTCTTGGATCCCTTCATCGATTTGTCGGCACACATTGCTATATGTCGTGTCTGATGTAGTATCGCCAATTTGACCCCCATGAATTTTTGAATTCTCTTCTGTGTAGATAAGAGAGTTCCCTGATGGAGACCAACTTCTCACCTGGGTGGTAAGTCTTGTGGTGTGATATGTGTGTATCTTGTTTTCGTACCGCTGGTGGTGTCATTGAATGTGGTATGGGAGGTGTGTGTGGTGGACAATGTGTGTGGTGCACGAACTGACTGTGGATGTGTGGTGGGCAATGAGTGTGGTGCAGCAAAGGACTGTGGATGTGTGGTAGGCAACACGTGTGGTGCAGAAAAGGACTGTGGATTTGTGGTGGGCAATGAGTGTGACATAGAAGTTGCTTGTGTGGTAAGCGTGTCAATGCACAGTTTACGTTTTTTCCCCAGCTCCTCATAACAACATTTTCAGTAGTTCAGCATTTTGTGTGGCACCAACTGACTCAGTCATGGTGGTATTAGTATTATCACTCACTGAAGTCACATTTTCTGCATGTACTGTTGTAGTGGTGGCAGTACCACTTGACTGAATCTGTTGGACTGCTCCACTGTGTAGAATCAATTGGCCCCACAGAAACACTGGTATCAACAACATGATCATCTGCAATATTATTGGTAAGTTTTTCCATTCTCTGAACTTGTAATCCTTTGTCAACAATATCATTCAGAACTAACAAATTGGTCATACCATCGTCTTCTGACTCCAAGTGATGCTTACTATAAATGTACTCACAGATGTGATCAAAGCAACCCTCGTGATCATCTTCCTTTGGTAGGGACTGTCCTGCTCCTGGGACTGTACTCACGTTCTTGGCAATTTCAAAGAGGTTGCTCGGTGACAAAGATAACAGGTTCCTCCTAATGTCCCACATTAGCTTCTTCCTTTCTTTGTGCACCATTTTTCTTCTTCTTCTCTTCCTCACGCAAGAAACAGTCCAGCAAGTTGACAGTCTCTCCTTTAGTCAAACGATCAGCGCTCACACCGTCCTCTTTTCACAGCGTTCAACTTTGGTGTTGCTTTAGATGTCATCTGATGTCATCAATTTATGGATCAGCATTCAGCCTTCTTCTGTAGGTTGCGCTGAGCATCCCGGACGAGCCCCCAAGAAACTGTAACATGTCCCAGGCATGGAAACCCGTTACGGTTTGTGTGTCTGAAATATATGACACAAATGGATTGACAACAGGAAGTGTTTTGCTGTTGCAGGAAACATCCAAGAATCTTTATTTACAATAACCCAAAAAATATCTGTCTGTCTCTTTTCTGAGCTTCAGATTATTTACAATAATCATCTTGTTATTCTCTGAACAACTAAAACATTCATTTTGTCATTTGAAACAAACACACATTATTAAACATAGCCAATATTCTCAATAACATTCTAAAAACATACCTATATTCAATATTCTTTTAACATTTTACCTTGCTCAGCAATCCAGTAAATATACTTTTACAGTACTCCTCATAACTCAGTAACTGTTACTGTTGTAGCTTATTGTACTGGTACAACTTTTGTGGTAGCTAATGTTAGCTGCACTGCTAAAGTGCAAGTAAACAGAAAGTTGGCAAATTGGCATTAATAACAAAATATAATCATAACATTTAACTGAAGAAAAATAACTTTGATATTTACAGTATCTACTCAATGTTGGCGTGATAAACACCTATTAGGGAGATGAAAATAGTTCTCTTAACCATTATGTACAGGAGCCTCCTAAAAACTGTTAAACACCCAGAATCTAACTTCGCCATCAAACTATGAACATAAAACTACATTATCTTGAAACGGAAATCGTTTATAATCCAATTCCAGCATTTTTGAAGCTCTACTAACCTGAAATATATGACACAAATGGATTGCCAACAGGAAGCGTCTTGCCGTTGCAGGAAAATAGAATGGCCAAGAATGGCGTTTTTCAGGACGTAACAGCTTCCTCAGGCTTTAGTGCAGGGGACCCCAAACTTTTTCCTGCGAAGGCCACGTAACTTTTCCCTTCTCTGATGAGGGGCCAATTGGTAACAGAAAAAGTGTGACGATTGCAGGAGTGCCCAAATGTAAAAAAGTATTGTTTTTCAGAAGGCCCCAATCAAATAACCCTTTCTGTATTCTTCACGGAACAAAAGTAAATAAAATGAAAATAATAATATAATATAATAAATAATAATAACACTATTAATTAAATAGATAATAACCAAATAAATCTCTCTGGGTTCTTCACAGAAAAAAGCCAATAAATAAATAACACTATTGAAAGAAAAAAAAAGAAATCAAAATGCTCTCTGGTATTGTTCAAGGGGCCGGACCAAATGTGGAGGAGGGTCGTATCCGGCCCGCAGGCCGTAGTTTGGGGACCCCTGATTTAGTGCATGTTACAATGAAAGCAACAGGCTAATCCTGCCCCCTATTGTCATGACTGGACATTGCAGGCAGAGTAATGTCAGAGTTTTGTATCCCTTTTTGCGACACATGTGTATAGACCCTACCCACGTGACGTCACAACTCCGCTCTCCTGAATGGTACCGCCCAATTGTCCGTCAAAACATAGTGTTAACCTGTTACGGCTACGTACATTCCTCCTATTTACGGCGTGTTTTTCTGCTCCTTAACATTAATAATCAAAATGGTGAAGGCGTGTGTGGCTGTTGGTTGCACTAACAGAGAAGATGGAAGGAGAGACTTGAAGTTTTACCGTATTCCGAGGGATCCAAAGGGGAGAGCGAAATGGACGGCTGCAATTCGACGTGAAAACTGGGCACCAAAAAATCACCACAGACTATGTAGTTGTCATTTTATATCCGGTAAGATGCATTTAAGTTATACTTAGAGGGTTTTGGGCTGACAAATAACCACAATTAAGATCATTGCTAGGCTAATCGCCGACAACATACACGTATGTATGTAGTGAGAGTGCTATCGCTAAACCATATAAACATTAAAAGCCTTAACTCCATTGACAAACGACATGAAATACATTAGACTTGACAGTGGATGTTAGCAATAACAAAAGATTTTGAATTGAAAATTTCGTATCTCACCTTTCCAAGCACAAGATAGATTCCTGCCGAATTTTCGTGGACGAGGACCTGTTTCACCCAACCAGCAACGAAGTATTTATAAGCCTCCAAGCTCTTGAAGTTTTTCAAATTTTCGTGAGAATAGGCTGATTTTGTGTGGACAAGATAATTGTAAATATCAGCGTAGCAGATGTCAGGCAGACAGGGCGAAGACAGTGGGTCGAAAAACATCGATTTGGGCATCAAATATGGATCTGGCGACTGTATAGAACGAAGCTTTTCCACATAACGCCTTTTATGCAACACATCCAGTGAGTTTACGGCATCAGAAAGCACCGGGTCTTCCATGAAATGCATTTTAAATTCCTCGATCAATTGAAACCAATGCTAATACAGAGACAAAATGACGGACAAGTGGGCGGAACCATACAGCGAGCACGTGGTTTTGTGACGTCGGTGGGTAGGGTCTATACCGAAATAAAACACTGGAATTAACACATTTATCGTGTTTTCTTTTTTTAGGTGTCAGAAGTGTCCTTTCCCAAGGCCTTGCTTCTGAGGAGCGCATCGCTGTGGCCAGCTCACAGCTTCCTGCTCCAAGGGAAAGGTTGGATAAGCCTCCCTCCACATCAGGGCCCCAGCACGAGTTCGTCCTTCCTCCAAACAGGATAGGACAGGCTCCTAAATTGCGGCTGGGTAGACGACCTGCTAGTGCCACTGCCGTGCGGCCCATCACTCCAGCAGCTCCTCCTGCTACCCCAGCTCCTGCATCTCTCCCCTAAGTCATTGTTCTATACCCGGCCGGGTGCAGGAGGGCCCTCAGCTACCCCTGTCTGGGCTCTAACTCCTGTTGCCCCAGTGGCAGGCCAAAACTAAAGAGTTTGGACACAGTCGCTTCGGCGGGGCCACTTTTTGCCCCAGTTCGTCTGGAGGCAAACCTTTAGAAGAGTGGCTGAATGAGCAGCGCCAGCAGAAACAACCGGGAAACCCACCCCCATAAAAATAATCTGGATGTGGAGAGACTTGTAAATATTATAGAATAAACTGTAAATATGTGAACCCATTTTTCACATTAAAATGTAAATTCTATTACCCTTTCCCCCTGTATACAGTGCCTTGCAAAAGTATTCGGCCCCCTTGAACCTTGCAACCTTTCGCCACATTTCAGGCTTCAAACATAAAGATATAAAATTTAAATTTTTTGTCAAGAATCAACAACAAGTGGGACACAATCGTGAAGTGGAACAAAATGTATTGGATAATTTAAACTTTTTTAACAAATAAAAAAACTGAAAAGTGGGGCGTGCAATATTATTCGGCACCCTTGTGTTAATACCTTGTAGCGCCACCTTTTGCTCCAATTACAGCTGCAAGTCGCTTGGAGTATGTTTCTATCAGTTTTGCACATCAAGAGACTGACATTCTTGCCCATTCTTCCTTGCAAAACAGCTCGAGCTCAGTGAGGTTGGATGGAGAGTGTTTGTGAACAGCAGTCTTCAGCTCTTTCCACAGATTCTCGATTGGATTCAGGTCTGGACTTTGACTTGGCCATTCTAACACATGGATACGTTTATTTTTGAACCATTCCATTGTAGATTTGGCTTTATGTTTTGGATCATTGTCCTTTTGGAAGATGAATCTCCGTCCCAGTCTCAGGTCTTGTGCAGATACCAACAGGTTTTCTTCCAGAATGGTCCTGTATTTGGCTGCATCCATCTTCCCGTCAATTTTAACCATCTTCCCTGTCCCTGCTGAAGAAAAGCAGGCCCAAACCATGATGCTGCCACCACCATGTTTGACAGTGGGGATGGTGTGTTCAGGGTGAAGAGCTGTGTTGCTTTTACGCCAAACATATCGTTTTGCATTGTGGCCAAAAAGTTCAATTTTGGTTTCATCTGACCAGAGCACCTTCTTCCACATGTTTGGTGTGTCTCCCAGGTGGCTTGTGGCAAACTTTAAACGAGACATTTTATGGCTATCTTTGAGAAATGGCTTTCTTCTTGCCACTCTTCCATAAAGGCCAGATTTGTGCAGTGTACGACTGATTGTTGTCCTATGGACAGACTCTCCCACCTCAGCTGTAGATCTCTGCAGTTCATCCAGAGTGATCATGGGCCTCTTGGCTGCATCTCTGATCAGTTTTCTCCTTGTTTGAGAAGAAAGTTTGGAAGGACGGCCGGGTCTTGGTAGATTTGCAGTGGTCTGATGCTCCTTCCATTTCAATATGATGGCTTGCACAGTGCTCCTTGAGATGTTTAAAGCTTGGGAAATCTTTTTGTATCCAAATCCGGCTTTAAACTTCTCCACAACAGTATCTCGGACCTGCCTGGTGTGTTCCTTGGTTTTCATAATGCTCTCTGCACTTTAAACAGAACCCTGAGACTATCACAGAGCAGGTGCATTTATACGGAGACTTGATTACACACAGGTGGATTCTATTTATCATCATCGGTCATTTAGGACAACATTGGATCATTCAGAGATCCTCACTGAACTTCTGGAGTGAGTTTGCTGCACTGAAAGTAAAGGGGCCGAATAATATTGCACGCCCCACTTTTCAGTTTTTTATTTGTTAAAAAAGTTTAAATTATCCAATAAATGTTGTTCCACTTCACGATTGTGTCCCACTTGTTGTTGATTCTTGACAAAAAAAATTAAATTTCATATCTTTATGTTTGAAGCCTGAAATGTGGTGAAAGGTTGCAAGATTCAAGGGGGCCGAATACTTTTGCAAGGCACTGAAAATACGAAATATAGTCCCAGTCCTCCTTTTTTAGTGCCTCCGCCCATCCCTCCTGAGACCAGACCCTCCTTGGGCAGGTGCACGTGTTTTTATCTGATTACGGGTTGGGATCTCTGACGGGTGGAGCGGCCACAGGTGTGGGCAATAACAATCAACCATTTTTAAAAGCCAGTGGACGCCACCACCTCCTCGCCCGATCAACTTGTCTGCTTACCTCTGTCAGTTGCTTAACATCTTAACATTTTTGATTCATCCATTTGATTACTGTTTTTTTTTTTTTTTTGACTATTTTTGCTCTTGCCTCAGCGCTGATTGTCGGATTCCACACCTGCCTCCTTCCGAGCCGCCTCTTTGCCCCGGCTAAACTACTCCAAGCCTAACGTCACCCACCTTCTGCCTTAGCTCTCACGTCATCAACTATCTCGTGTTCACCAATAAAATATCATTCATCTCAACCGGCTGACTGCTTGAGGATCCACCCCTTGCTCATGCACCTCTAACATCCTTGTGGTTGTGGTCAACTCATCTAATCAGTGGTAAGCACAATGTTTTCTATATTTTATATTGACATTTAAGTAAAAACTTTAGCCGTCATTTGTAATGTTTACGTTTTATGGCTGCAGATTTAATCGACGGGAGAACTCTCAGGAGCGATGTGTCCTTTCCCATGGCCTTGCTTCTGAGGACCGCATCGCTGTGGCCAGCTCGGTTTCCTGCTCCACGGGAAAGGCTGGAGGAGCATCCCTCCACGTCAGGGCCCCAGCATGAGTTCGTCCTTCCTCCAAACAGGACGGGACAGGCTCCTATGTTGCAGCCGGGTTGGCGACCTGCTAGTGCCACTGCCGTGCGGCCCATTGCTCCAGCAGCTCCTCCTGCTCCCCCAGCTCCTGCATCACTCCCCCAGGTCATTGTTCTATACCCTGGTGCAGGTGGGACCTCAGCTGCCCCTGTCAGGGCTCTAACCCCTGTTGCCCCAGTGGCAGGCCAAAACTAAAGAGTTTGGACACAGCCGCTTCAACAGGGCCTCATTTTGCTCCATTTTATTTGGAAGCAAAACTTTAGAAGAGTGGCTGAATGAGCAGCGGCAGCAGAAACTGGGAAACCCGCCCTCATAAAAATAATCTGGATGTGGACACATTTGTAAATGTAGAAACTGTATATATGTAAACGCATTTATCCCACTAAAATGTAAATTTTATTACCCTTTTCCTGTGTATATATTATGTCATGTTTAATTTTATATGACTAAATACTGCATTATATTTGGATATTATTTGAATGTTGTTTTTATTCAAATTTACTAGTGTGTTCATTAAGGTGTGTTATGTCTTGCATATCATTTTATAAATACTGACTCACTGATTTGTGCTAAACAACATATTAGTCAAGTAATATATAGTGCTGAGCATTAAAGTCACATGAAATTCTAGAAATCCAAGGGTGGTCTAATTTTTTTTTGTTTTTTTTTTTCTATGACCATGTGTCATTTAAAGATAAATTTAGCCTGCGTTTTGTACTGCTATTCCACTAGGCCTGGTAACTAGAAACAACTGAGAAACCCGCCCCCATAAAAATAATCTGGATGTTGACACACTTGTAAATAATGTAGAATAAACTGTAAATATGTGAACCCATTTATCGCACTAAAATGTAAATTCTATTACCCTTTTCCTGTCTATATATTATGTCATGTTTAATTTTATATGACTAAATACTGCATTATATTTGGACATTATTTGCATTTTTTTTTTAATTTACTCTTAATTTACTAGTGTGTTCATTAAGGTAAGTGTGTTATGTCTTGCATATCGTTTTGTAAATAAATACTGACTCACTGATTCTTTGTGCTAAACATATTTGTAGTAATAGTTTATGCAAGTAATATAAAGTAGTACTGGGTATTAAAGTAAACATGAAATTGGATTCTATGACTATATGTTATTTAAAGAGGAAAATTTAGACTGCATTTTGTACTGCTACTTCACTAGGCCGAGTACATATTACACCATTCATAAACTATACATATTGACAAACGAAAATAGGTTAAGGAATGAAGTTGTCGGGATAGTGTAATTGTGTGCAATATTCAATGCCTTCACCAGGGGTCACGTTAACCGAATATTTTCCGTCGTTGACCGATTTTTTAAAATGGTGACGGAAAAAACTGAAGTCCACCAGTCATTTTGACAGGTTGCAATTCACACCCCCGACCACAGGGTGGCGAATGATCATATTAATTAGCTATTGTCTCTCTTGATGCATGACATCGTTGGCCTTACTCTGAAAAATGTCAAAGCAACTGAGTGTCCGAAGTTTCTTCAAAAAGCCCCAAAACGACGATGGTGTTGACAAAAGATGGGAAAAAACAGGGACTGCACAAGCGGGCACGCAATTCAAGTCCATGCGCACCAGGAGGAAGGTGTAAGACTCCGTTCAGGCCACAGCAGGTGAACTGTTAATTTCATTGTTCCATAATGTAGCCTACCTACTGGGGCCACAGTCAGCTGTTTTTGTCACTGCGGAGAAAAAGTTACATATTCATCTGCTTGATGTGTGATGGCACGGTGTGGGTTGTCTGTTAAGCTTGTTCGGACAGAATATTAATATAAAATGAATGAAAACTAAATACTATTGAATATGTTGAAGCGGTATGCAATGTTAAGAGTCTTGTTAGATCGAATTGCTGTGTCCAGCCGCTGTAGCTCTGCTGCTCTCTGTGAACTCTCTATTCAAGCCGGAACGCGCGCGGCTCTTAAGTGTATCTGTCACGTGACTGTGTCGTAGCCGCTAACGCGCTCAGCCAAATGGACACACAAGTACGGAAGGTGAATTATGCCAAACAAAGGGTCACCACAATGTCATTATCATCATTTTAAAAATTTAAGTGACGGGTAAAGATAGATTATGACCGGATTTTTATGACCCTGTCAGTCAAAATGACAGACAACGAAAAAGTCTAGCACAACCTCTGGCCTTCACTGTCAACTGCTGCTACTTCACTTCAATTATTTGCACTGCCTGAACATAGGACTACTTCCTACATATTTTATATTTTTTTAGATTTTATACTTTATTCTTGCAAGCCACTTTAGAGATTTTTTTTTTCTTGTCCTGCACTGTAAAGGGAGATTTCATTGTACAACTGTATAATGACAATAAAGGGCTATTCTATTCTATTCTATTCTATTCTATTCTATTCTATTCTATTCTATTCTATTCTATTCTATTCTATTCTATTCTGTTCTAATGAATGAAAAGCAAATCAAATGGGAAAAATACTTCATTCATTTAAGAGGTAAATTGCTATCCAGGAATCAATTGAAACAAGCGAGGAATCTAAACATATGGCACAATCTGAATTGTCTAAAGTGAAAGAACGTGCTCTCCACGTGACGGATACATTGCGGAAGGATGACGTATAAGAACGGCGCGCGCACCCGGCATTGTATGCCGAGGGTCGCGGGTTCCAACAGCCCCGCGGCGCGCGCATTTCGACCGATCCATAAAATGCGACGCGCCGAAAAATCCCCGGGCGTCCCCCGTTTATCGTCGCAGGAAAAAATTGGCCGCCGCGAGACTTTTCCGCCGCTCCGGCGTGTGCGGGGAAGCTCAAAGATTGGGCCCCATCCTTTGCGCAACGAGCGCTCTACCACTTGAGCTAATTCCCCAATGCTATTGTCAGTGCAACATACGGATGCAGTTGGCGTAGGTCACTACCATTCCCCTGACATCCAACACAAAAAGAGTCATGAGGTGACCGAGTGGTTAAGGTGATGGAGTGCTAATCCACTGCGTTCTACACGCATGGGATTCGTACCCATGCGTGTGGTTCGAATCCCATCCTCATCGTGTTCTTACATTTCCTACTTGGTGGTTTATCTGGCTTGAGACCAATTCCATAGGGACAGACTAAACTGAAACAACTGTGAGTGCTCTAATTTCTGCTTCACGTTTCTGCACCATGCACCTCAACTATTCTCAGGTTTGCAAAAACACAGTAATGGGTCAAAATCTTCATGAGAGGAATTTCCAATGTGACTCCTCTCTTTCAGTGATGCTGGACACCGTGAAATACAAAGTTAGACATTGGGCAATTGGCCTTTGCCTTTATCTCTGGGTTCCTTTGCAATTCAAATTTTAATTTTGGAGCCCTTCTTTGTCTGATTCTGAAATTTTTTGATTAGTTAGCAGTCATCGTTTTCTTGCATTTGTTACTTGGCGGTGTATCTGGCTTGTGACCAGTTCCACCGGTGCAAGACCAAACTGAAACAATCGCAGTTGCTCCAATTTCTGCTGTGTTCATCGACACCATGCATTCCCACTTTTCCTAGAGCTTGCGAAAACACAGTAAAAGGTCAAAGTCTTCATTGGAAGAATGTAGAATGTGACTTGTCTCTTACAGTGATGCTGGCCACCGTGAAGTACAAAGTTTGATATGGGGCAATTGGCCATTGTTCCTTCATCTCTAGGTTCCTTTGAAATTCAAATTTTAATTTTGGAGCCCTTCTTCATCTGATTCTGAAATGTGTTGATTAGTTAGCAGTCATCGTGTTCTTGCATTTGTTACTTGGCGGTGTATCTGGCTTGTGACCAGTTCCACAGGTGCAAGACCAAACTGAAACAATCGCAGTTGCTCCAATTTCTGCTGCATTCATCTGCACCATGCATCTCCAATTTTTCTCGGGTTTGCGAAAACAAAGTAATAGGTCAAAGTCTTTATTGGAAGAATGTGGAATGTGACTCGTCTCTTTCAGTGATGCTGGTCACCGTTAAAGTACAAAGTTAGACATGGGGCAATTGGTCATTGTGTCTTCATCTCTGGGTTCCTTTGCAATTCAAATTTTAATTTTGGAGCCCTTAATCATCTGATTCTGAAATGTGTTGATTAGTTAGCAGTCATCGTGTTCTTGCATTTGTTACTTGGCGGTGTATCTGGCTTGTGACCAGTTCCACAGGTGCAAGACCAAACTGAAACAATCGCAGTTGCTTCAATTTCTGCTGCGTTCATCTGCACCATGCATCTCCAGTTTTTCTCGGGTTTGCGAAAACAAAGTAAAAGGTCAAAGTCTTCATTGGAAGAATATGGAATGTGACTCGTCTCTTTCAGTGATGCTGGCCACCGTGAATTACAAAGTTTGACATGGGGCAATTTGTCATTGTGTCTTCATCTCTGGGTTCCTTTGCAATTCAAATTTTAATTTTGGAGCCCTTAATCATCTGATTCTGAAATGTGTTGATTAGTTAGCAGTCATCGTGTTCTTGCATTTGTTACTTGACGGTGTATCTGGCTTGTGACCAGTTCCACAGGTGCAAGACCAAACTGAAACAATCGCAGTTGCTTCAATTTCTGCTGCGTTCATCTGCACCATGCATTCCCAGTTTTTCTAGGACTCGCTAAAACACGGTAAAAGGTCAAAGTCTTCATTGGAAGAATGTAGAATGTGACTTGTCTCTTTCAGTGATTCTGGCCACCGTCAAGTACAAAGTTTGACATGGGGCAATTTGTCATTGTGTCTTCATCTCTGGGTTCCTTTGCAATTCAAATTTTAATTTTGGAGCCCTTCTTCATCTGATTCTGAAATGTGTTGATTACTTAGCAGTCATCGTGTTCTTGCATTTGTTACTTGGCAGTGTATCTGGCTTGTGATCAGTTCCACAGTTGCAAGACCAAACTGAAACAATCGCAGTTGCTCCAATTTCTGCTGCGTTCATCTGCACCATGCATCTCCAGTTTTTCTCAGGTTTGCAAAAACACAGTCATGTGTCAAAATCTTCATAAGAGGAATTTGTAATGTGACTCCTCTCTTTCAGTGATGCTGGCCACCGTGAAGTACAAAGTTTGACATGGGGCAATTGGTCATTGTCCCTTCATCTCTAGGTTTCTTGGCTCTTTTATAAAGGGCTGTTAGGTGAGAGGCCGCTTCCTAGGTTTTGGACAACGAAGTGTTCTCAAAGAAGTGTCTTTTGTTTTCGGGATGAAAAATAACAAAAAGTGTCTTTGTTTTTGAAAAAACGAACCAGATCTGAGCCCATTTATGAGCTTGAAAAAACTGCCTGGCTTCAGGTTTCATCCATGGTTTTTGAGACAATAAAATACAGAGAAAACATGAACTACTGGAGAATGTGGGCATCGATCCTACTACCCCTCGTACACTAGATGAGCGCTCTACCACTTGAGATAATTCCCCCACAAGCACATGATTCCAGGGACCAATGCTATTGTCAGTGCAACACACGGACGCAGTTGGCGTAGGTCACTACCATTCCTCTGACATCCAACGTTAAAAAAACTGATGAGGTGACCGAGTGGTTAAGGTGATGGATTGATAATCTGTTGTGTTCTACACGCATTGGTTCAAATCCCATCCTCATCGTAGTCTAACATTTCCTATCCCATCCTCATCGTATTCTAACATTTCCTACTTGGTGATTTATCTGGCTTGAGACCAATTCCATCAGGGCAGACTAAAGTGAAACAACTGCAAGTGCTCTAATTTCTGCTTTGTCCCTCTGCGCCATGAACCTCAACTATTCTCAGGTTTGCAAAAACACAGTAATGGGTCAAAATCTTCATAAGAGGAATTTGTTATGTGACTCCTCTCTTTAAGTGATGCTGGACACCGTGAAGTACAAAGTTAGACATTGGGCAATTGGTCATTGTGTCTTCATCTCCGGGTTCCTTTGCAATTTAAATTTAAATTTTGGAGCCCTTCTTTGTCTGATTCTGAATGTTGTTGATTCGTGATCAGTCAACGTGTACTTTCTTGCATTTGGTACTTGGTGGTGTATCTGGCTTGTGACCAGTTCCACAGGTGCAAGACCAAACTGAAACAATCGCAGCTGCTCCAATTTCTGCTGCGTTCATCTGCACCATGCCTTCCCAGTTTTTCTAGGATTTGCGAAAACACGGTAAAAGGTCAAAGTCTTCATTGGAAGAATGTAGAATGTGACTTGTCTCTTTCAGTGATGCTGGCCACCGTCAAGTACAAAGTTTGACATGGGGCAATTTGTCATTGTGTCTTCATCTCTGGGTTCCTTTGCAATTCAAATTTTAATTTTGGAGCCCTTCTTCATCTGATTCTGAAATGTGTTGATTAGTTAGCAGTCATCGTGTTCTTGCATTGGTTACTTGGCGGTGTATCTGGCTTGTGACCAATTCCACAGGTGCAAGACCAAACTGAAACAATCGCAGTTGCTCCAATTTCTGCTGCGTTCATCTGCACCATGCATCTCCAGTTTTTCTCGGGTTTGCGAAAACAAAGTTATAGGTCAAAGTCTTCTTTGGAAGAATGTAGAATGTGACTTGTCTCTTACAGTGATGCTGGCCACCGTGAAGTACAAAGTTTGATATGGGGCAATTGGCCATTGTTCCTTCATCTCTGGGTTGCTTTGCAATTCAAATTTTAATTTTGGAGCCCTTCATCTGATTCTGAAATGTGTTGATTAGTTAGCAGTCATCGTGTTCTTGCATTTGTTACTTGGCGGTGTATCTGGCTTGTGACCAGTTCCACAGTTGCAAGACCAAACTGAAACAATCGCAGTTGCTTCAATTTCTGCTGCGTTCATCTGCACCATGCATCTCCAGTTTTTCTCGGGTTTGCGAAAACAAAGTAAAAGGTCAAAGTCTTCATTGGAAGAATATGGAATGTGACTCGTCTCTTTCAGTGATGCTGGCCACCGTGAATTACAAAGTTTGACATGGGGCAATTTGTCATTGTGTCTTCATCTCTGGCTTCCTTTGCAATTCAACTTTTAATTTTGGAGCCCTTAATCATCTGATTCTGAAATGTGTTGATTAGGTAGCAGTCATCGTGTTCTTGCATTTGTTACTTGGCGGTGTATCTGGCTTGTGACCAGTTCCACAGGTGCAAGACCAAACTGAAACAATCGCAGTTGCTTCAATTTCTGCTGCGTTCATCTGCACCATGCATTCCCAGTTTTTCTAGGACTCGCTAAAACACGGTAAAAGGTCAAAGTCTTCATTGGAAGAATGTAGAATGTGACTTGTCTCTTTCAGTGATGCTGGCCACCGTCAAGTACAAAGTTTGACATGGGGCAATTTGTCATTGTGTCTTCATCTCTGGGTTCCTTTGCAATTCAAATTTTAATTTTGGAGCCCTTCTTCATCTGATTCTGAAATGTGTTGATTACTTAGCAGTCATCGTGTTCTTGCATTTGTTACTTGGCAGTGTATCTGGCTTGTGATCAGTTCCACAATTGCAAGACCAAACTGAAACAATCGCAGTTGCTCCAATTTCTGCTGCGTTCATCTGCAACATGCATTCTTAGTTTTCCTAGAGCTTGCGAAAACAAAGTAATAGGTCAAAGTCTTCATTGGAAGAATGTAGAATGTGACTTGTCTCTTTCAGTGATGCTGTCCACCATGAAGTACAAAGTTTGACATGGGGCAATTGGGCATTGTTCCTTCATCTCTAGGTAACTTTGAAATTCAAACTAACATTTTGGAGCCCTTCTTTATCTTATTCTGAAAGTTGTTGATTAGTCAGCAGTCATCGTGTTCTTGCATTTGTTACTTGGCTGTGTATCTGGCTTGTGACCAGTTCCACAGGTGCAAGACCAAACTGAAACAATCGCAGTTGCTCCAATTTCTGCTGCGTTCATCTGCACCATGCATCTCCAGTTTTTCTCAGGTTTGCAAAAACACAGTCATGGGTCAAAATCTTCATAAGAGGAATTTGCAATGTGACTCCTCTCTTTCAGTGATGCTGGCAACCGTGAAGTACAAAGTTTGACATGGGGCAATTGGCCATTGTTCCTTCATCTCTAGGTTTCTAGGCTCTTTTATAAAGGGCTGTTAGGAAGCGGCCTCTCACCTAAATTTTGGACAACGAAGTGTTCTCAAAGAAGTGTCTTTTGTTTTCGGGATGAAAAACACAAGAAGTGTCTTTGTTTTTGAAAAAACGAACCAGATCTGAGCCCATTTACGAGCTTGAAAAAACTATCTGGCTTCAGGTTTCATCCATGGTTTTTGAGACAATAGAAACAGTGAAACCATGAACTACTGGGGCAATTGGCCATTGTTCCTTCATCTCTAGGTTTCTAGGCTCTTTTATAAAGGGCTGTTAGGAAGCGGCCTCTCACCTAAATTTTGGACAACGAAGTGTTCTCAAAGAAGTGTCTTTTGTTTTCGGGATGAAAAACACAAGAAGTGTCTTTGTTTTTGAAAAAACGAACCAGATCTGAGCCCATTTACGAGCTTGAAAAAACTATCTGGCTTCAGGTTTCATCCATGGTTTTTGAGACAATAGAAACAGTGAAACCATGAACTACTGGAGAATGTTGGCATCAATCCAATTATCTCTCGTACGCTAAACGAGCGCGCTTCACCTTGAGCTAATTCACCCGCAAGCATAAGATTCCAGGGACCAATGCTACTGTCAGTGCAACATACGGATGCAGTTGGCGTAGGTCACTACCATTCCGCTGACATCCAGCACAAAAAGTGTGATGAGGTGACCGAGTGGTTAAGGTGATGGACTGCTAATCCATTGTGTTCTACACGCATGGGTTCGAATCCCATCCTCATCGTTTTCTTACATTTCCTACTTGGTGGTTTATCTGGCTTGAGACCAATTCTGTAGGGGCAGACTAAACTGAAACAACTGCAAGTGCTCTAATTTCTGCTTCGCTCTTCTGCGCCATGAACCTCAACAATTCTCAGGTTTGCAAAACCACAGTAATGGGTCAAAATCTTCATAAGAGGAATTTGTAAGGTTACTCCTCTCTTTCAGTGATGCTGGACACCGTGAAGTACAAAGTTAGACATTGGGCAATTGGTCATTGTGTCTTTATCTCCAGGTTCCTTTGCAATTTAAATTTAAATTTTGGAGCCCTTCTTTGTCTGATTCTGAATGTTGTTGATTAGTGATCAGTCATCGTGTTCTTTCTTACATTTGGTACTTGGTGGTGTATCTGGCTTGTGACCAGTTCCACAGGTGCAAGACCAAACTGAAACAATCGCAGTTGCTCCAGTTTCTGCTGCGTTCATCTGCACCATGCATTTCCAGTTTTTCTAGGACTTGCGAAAACACGGTAAAAGGTCAAAGTCTTCATTGGAAGAATGTAGAATGTGACTTGTCTCTTTAAGTGATGCTGGACACCGTGAAGTACAAAGTTAGACATGGGGCAATTTGTCATTGTGTCTTCATCTCTGGGTTCCTTTGCAATTCAAATTTTAATTTTGGAGCCCTTCTTCATCTGATTCTGAAATGTGTTGATTAGTTAGCAGTCATCGTGTTCTTGCATTGGTTACTTGGCGGTGTATCTGGCTTGTAACCAATTCCACAGGGGCAGACCAAACTGAAACAATCGCAGTTGCTCCAATTTCTGCTGCGTTCATCTGCACCATGCATCTCCAGTTTTTCTCGGGTTTGCGAAAACAAAGTTATAGGTCAAAGTCTTCTTTGGAAGAATGTGGAATGTGACTCGTCTCTTTCAGTGATGCTGGCCACCGTCAAAATACAAAGTTAGACATGGGGCAATTGGTCTTTGCCTTCATCCCTGGGTTCCTTTGAATTTCAAACTATAATTTTGCAGCCCTTCTTTATCTGATTCTGAAAGTTGATTAGTTAGCAGTCATCGTGTTCTTGCATTTAATACTTGGCGGTGTATCTGGCTTGTGACCAGTTCCACAGGTGCAAGACCAAACTGAAACAACTGCAAGTGCTCTAATTTCTGCTTCGCGCTTCTACGCCATGAACCTCAACAATTCTCAGGTTTGCAAAACCACAGTAATGGGTCAAAATCTTCATAAGAGGAATTTGTAAGGTGACTCCTCTCTTTCAGTGATGCTGGTCACCGTGAAGTACAAAGTTAGACATGGGGCAATTGGTCTTTGCGTTCATCTCTGGGTTCCTTTGAAATTCAAACTATAATTTTGCGGCCCTTCTTTATCTGATTCTAAAAGTTGTTGATTAGTTATCAGTCATCGTGTTCTTGCATTTGTTACTTGGCGGTGTATCTGGCTTGTGACCAGTTCAACAGTTGCAAGACCAAACTGAAACAATCGCAGTTGCTCCAATTTCTGCTGCGTTCATCTGCACCATGCATCTCCAGTTTTTCTCAGGTTTGCAAAAACACAGTCATGTGTCAAAATCTTCATAAGAGGAATTTGTAATGTGACTCCTCTCTTTCAGTAATGCTGGCCACCGTGAAGTACAAAGTTTGACATGGGGCAATTGGTCATTGTTCCTTCATCTCTAGGTTTCTTGGCTCTTTTATAAAGGGCTGTTAGGTGAGAGGCCGCTTCCTAAGTTTTGGACAACGAAGTGTTCTCAAAGAAGTGTCTTTTGTTTTTGGGATGAAAAATAACAAAACGTGTCTTTGTTTTTGAAAAAACGAACCAGATCTGAGCCCATTTACGAGCTTGAAAAAACTACCTGGCTTTAGTGATGGGACGAAATGAGCCGAGGTTCCGAAGCTTGTGTCGAGTAATGGGAGGGGGGTTTCCACGAAGCTTGTAGCGAGGCGCGCTTCATTTCGGCAAAACCCGGAAATGATGACGTGGGAAGCCTTGCCGGCGGCGGTCAGCGGCGGCCGGCTGAATCTCGTGAGTGCTTCGGAAGTGATCCAACGTTTGGCGCATATTGCAAAAACAGGACATACTACGGTATAAATTGGTTGCAAAACGCAATGGCGATCGCCTGTTATCTCACATTTTGTGGATTTCGGGCTCCTGTACTTGTTACATCTGTGCGCAACAGTGCAACCAGTGCAATCTTTTTTCGAGCCTTGTCCTTTGCTTGCGATGGAACCTGCGCGAAAAGAGCGATCCTCCCCTGTATGGGAACATTTTGATTTGATTGCTTTCAATAAGGTAAGGGAGAAAAACTACTTTAATATAAATGTGAGTGTGTGTGTGTACCTATCTGAACCAAACATCAACAGAATGAACAATCCATTAGTGTACTGGGAGGCACAAAAGAATACCTACCCAAATTTATATAAACTGGCACTCACATTTCTCTGCACCCCAGCTTCATCTGTGCCTTGTGAAAGAATATTTTCTAAAGCTGGTGAAATATTTTCCAAAAAAAAGAAACTGTTTAAAGCCAGCCACTGTGGGAAAGCTATTATTTCTAAATAAAAATGAATAACAAATTACCCTTAGCACTTGATGTATTTTGTTCACATACTAAATTACTAACACAAGCACATTCATATCTTTGTCTTAAGCAAATAGCCATTGAATTCTTAACAATGTTGACCTCTTGGGCTTCTAGACCACTTGATGGCGCCATAGGGTAAATGAAGCACCATGAAGCTTTGCTACATGTGCAAACCAATTGGCTGCAAAGCTTCATTGCTTCATGAGGCTTCATTTGGCCATCACTACCTGGCTTCAGGTTTCATCCATGGTTTTTGAGACAATAAAATACAGAGAAACCATGAACTACTGGAGAATGTGGGCATCGATCCTACTACCCCTCGTACACTAGATGAGCGCTCTACCACTTGAGATAATTCCCCCACAAGCACATGATTCCAGGGACCAATGCTATTGTCAGTGCAACACACGGACGCAGTTGGCGTAGGTCACTACCATTCCTCTGACATCCAACATAAAGAAGTGATGAGGTGACTGAGTGGTTAAGGTGATGGATTGATAATCTGTTGTGTTCTACACGCATTGGTTCAAATCCCATCCTCATCTTATTCTAACATTTCCTATCCCATCCTCATCGTATTCTAACATTTCCTACTTGGTGATTTATCTGGCTTGAGACCAATCCCGTCAGGGCAGACTAAAGTGAAACAACTGCAAGTGCTCTAATTTCTGCTTTGTCCCTCTGCGCCATGAACCTCAACTATTCTCAGGTTTGCAAAAACACAGTAATGGGTCAAAATCTTCATAAGAGGAATTTGTTATGTGACTCCTCTCTTTCAGTGATGCTGGACACCGTGAAGTACAAAGTTAGACATTGGGCAATTGGTCATTGTGTCTTCATCTCCGGGTTCCTTTGCAATTTAAATTTAAATTTTGGAGCCCTTCTTTGTCTGATTCTGAATGTTGTTGATTCGTGATCAGTGTGGTGTTAAAAAACCCCAGAATAATTGATGCTTAAACAAAGGTGTCATACTGCCTCATCCCCTGTAGAGGGCGCCTAGTTCATGTGAGCATGTTAACAAGTGGTTGTTGATTGTACCGGTTGTTGAGCTGAGTGGCTGCAATAAAGAAGACGCTGGTCGTTCACCGCACATATTTTCTTGTCGTTCTTGCCTGAGGAAACTATATGAACTTTAAATCTGTACACAACAGAAAACTGGCGACGAGGATGGGAATTCCTCTTGGTAAGAAGAGTTTCTGTTGAAGTAAATTCCGTTGAGACGAGAAAAAAGAAAGTGCGTGTCAAGATGGCGACGGCGTTCGGTAAAGGTGAAGACCTTGCCTTTGATGAAAGTGAAGAATGCTTTGAGGCCTATTTGGAAAGGCTAGAACAGTTCTTCGTGGCAAATGACTTGAAAATAGACGATGGCCGAGCACGAGCAGTGTTTTTGACCGTGGTGGGAAAAAAGAACCACACGCTGCTAATGGACTTGTGCGCACCGTCGAAACCAGCAGAAAAGAAATTACAAGAGCTAATTGAGCTCATGCGAACGCATTTTGTGCCGAAGACAAACTTTATCGCAGAAAGATACAAGTTTAATACAAGAAACCAGCGAGAAGATGAATCCATAAGTGAGTACATGGCAAAGCTAAGAAAGTTGGCTGCCACATGTAAATTTGGGACATTTCTGGATGACGCTCTCCGAGATAGATTTGTGTGTGGAGTGAAGAGTGCGGAGCTACGTGACCGTTTGCTGAATTCATCTCACACTAAAGACTTAAGCCTTGCAGCAGCATATGATATGGGACTGGCTTATGAGGTAGCGAAACAAAATGCCCAGCAGTGGTCCCAGAAATCATACAAAGCAAATGCTATCTCCAGGACGAGCCCTGTGAAGAAAGATGAGCGCGGAAAACCGTGCTACCGATGTGCAGGACAAGGACACTTGCCATCTGAGTGCAGGTTTAAAGATGTTGACTGCAGGCTGTGTAAGAAGAAAGGGCACATCGCTAAAGCATGCAGGTCCCAAAATCAAGAAAAAAAGGACAAGCCAACAAAGTGGACAAAACACATGGATGCCAGGATGCAGCTGAGGAACAGCAAGGAACACGATGAAGTGGACAAGTCCTGGACCAAGCAGACCAGACCACCGGAGGAGCAGCCAGCCCAAGTCAAGACTTCAGAGAAGGAGCGTCCCATCAAACCAGCTGACTCGCAGCCTCAAGCCCTGAAGGAGACGGCCGAGCCCAAATCAGGATTTGTTGAGGAGTACCGGGCAGGTAACATCAGCGATGTAGAACTTTTCTCAGTAAAAGCTGATGGTGAGGACATTGACTCTGAAAGTGACACTGTAAAACCTTATTATGTGTACCTAAGGGTGAATGATAAAAGGTTAAAAATGGAGGTAGATACAGGGGCAGCTGTTTCGGTGATTTCAGAAAGTCTGTATAAACGCAGGTTCAGAAAGCAGAAATTAATGCCATCAAACTGTATTCTGAGAACATACAGTAAGCAATCGCTGAGTCTAAAAGGGAGTATTTCTGTGACAGTTAAATGCAATAAGATCACATGCGTACTTCCCTTACTCGTGGTCGAAGGTAATGGTCCAGCGTTATTGGGAAGAGACTGGATAAAAATGTTAAAATTGGACTGGTCATGTGTAAACCGGGTGGCACCCCAGAGTTTTGAAGAACTTTGTGATAAATACCCAGAAGTGTTTGAGCCCAGCTTGGGTAAAGTGAAAGGAATCAAAGCAAAATTACACGTGTTGCCAGGTGCGATTCCAAAGTTTTGTAAATCACGCCCAGTGCCTTATGCTCTCAGAGAAGCGGTAGAAGTGCAACTGGGAAAAATGGAAGCTGATGGAGTTATTACACCTGTCAGTTATAGTGAATGGGCGGCACCTACTGTAAATATTCCAAAAATGGATCAGACAGTCAGGATTTGTGGGGATTATAAAGTGTCTATCAACCCATGGCTTGAAGTAGACCAATATCCCATTCCCAAACCAAGGGATTTATTCACAAAACTTGCAGGAGGTGAGCGATTTACTAAACTTGACCTATCACAAGCGTACCAGCAGGTGGAGCTGGAAGATAGTTCCAAACAGTATTTAACCATAAACACTCATAAGGGACTATATCAAGTGAACAGACTTCCATATGGTGTTGCTAGTACTCCTGCCATATTTCAAAAATTAATGGATCAAGTGCTACAAGGCATGGATGGTGTCATTTGTTATTTAGATGATATTCTGATTACTGGAAAGGACAATGACACACATTTGATACATTTGGAGGAGGTTTTAAAAAGGTTAAAAAACCACAACCTAAAGGTAAAAAGGGAGAAATGTGCTTTCTTTCAGCACAGTGTGTCTTATTTAGGACATGTGATTGATGCGGAGGGTATACACCCAATCCAAGAGAAATGTGAGGCGATAGCGAACGTAGCCATGCCCACTAATACAACTGAACTAAAGTCATTCTTGTCATTGTTGAGTTATTATGGCAAGTTTATTCCTAACTTATCAACCATAATCTCACCAATGACAGGATTACTACAGAAAGATGTCAAATGGGTGTGGTCAGAATCCTGTCAAAAAGCATTTGAAACTGCTAAAAAGCAGTTGCTCTCAAGCAAAGTGCTTGTGCATTATAACCCAGACCTGCCACTCATACTTGCCTGTGATGCATCCCCTGTAGGGATAGGTGCAGTGATTTCACACAAAATGACAGATGGTAGTGAAAAACCAATCATTTTTGCTTCTCGTATGTTAACCAAAGCAGAGAAAAACTACTCACAAATTGAAAAGGAAGCATTAGGCTTGATTTTTGGAGTGATCAAATTTCATGAGTATCTTTTTGGTCATATGTTTACTTTGGTAACAGATCACAAACCCCTACTGAAGATTTTAGGTCCGAAAACGGGAGTACCTCCTTTAGCCGCAGCTAGGATGCAGAGGTGGGCTCTCATATTGGCCGCTTATACTTATGAGATACAGTACAAACCTTCAGGACAACATGGAAATGTAGATGCTCTATCTCGATTGCCAATTGCAGACAAGAGCTTTCCAGAGTCAAATCCGATTTTCAGAGTGACTTATTTAGACTGCCTACCAATCACAGCAAAAGATGTTGCTCAGGAAACAGACAGGGACCAAGTCCTCGCAAAAGTTAAGCATTATGTGATGACTGGATGGCCTAAACACATTCCTGATGAGTTGTTACAGCCATTTGTAAAACGCAAGTTTGACTTAACTGTTGAAAATGACTGTATACATTGGGGTTTCAGAGTGGTTATCCCAGAAAAACTGAAAAGCAGATTATTATCAGAGTTGCATGAAAGCCACTGGGGAACAGTTAAGATGAAAGCTTTATCTAGAAGCCTATTTTGGTGGCCAACTCTTGATGATGATATCGAAATGATAGCCAATCAATGTGACATTTGTAAACAACAGCGTAACATGCCAGCCACAGCACCTGTACATACATGGAAATGGGCATCAGGTCCATGGGAGCGAATACATATTGATTTTGCAGAGGTCAATAAGCAGATGTTTTTGGTGGTAATGGACGCTTACGCTCGTTGGCCAGAAATAATCCACATGCAAACTATTACAGCCAACAGAACGATTGAAGTTTTGAGAGATCTGTTTGCATCTTATGGTTTACCAAAAGAAATTGTGTCTGACAATGGGCCACAATTTACTTCAAGTGAATTTGAGGCTTTCCTTGCCCTGAATGCAGTGAAACATATTAAATCGCCAGCTTATCATCCAGCCTCAAATGGTTTAGCTGAGCGGTTGGTTCAAACCTTTAAAAGGTCATTGGCAAAAGGAAAAGCTCAAGGTAACATGACTTTACAACATTGTATTGCCAATTTTTTGTTTAGTTACCGAAACATGCCACATACAACGACCAAGAAAACGCCAGCCGAGCTATTCTTGAAGAGACAGATTCGTACTAGAATTTCACTGGTTAAACCAAATGTGCCTCAATTCAATCAGCCAAACAGAGCATTAGGCTCTGCTACTGTTAAGAAAAAACTCCGGGTTTTCTCTGTGGGTCAAAATGTTCTGGTGAGAAACTACAGGGGAGGAGAGAAGTGGGTTGATGGTGTAATTACAGAGGTTTGGGGTCCAGTGACATATTTGGTTTCAGTTCCTGTGTATGGGAAAACTGTAAAAAGGCATGTAAATCAAATGTTGGATGCAAAAACAAAGAATGGACTACCAAAGAATTCCTTGAGTGGAACTGATGAACAATGGGACATTCAGTTTGATCAAGATGATGAGATTACTGAAAATAATCAAACTGAGGTAGAGCCTGAAGAAAGCCAGAGCTCTAGCTCTAAAGCACCTACTCCAGCTGCGAGTCCTGAACGTGTTGTTCGGCCTAAAAGAAATGTCCGTCCGCCGGATCGTTTAGACTTGTAGTATTAAGCGAGTTGCTGTATTTTGTCAACACTGTGTGATTGTAAAGTTACGGTTTCGTGTCAACAGGTTGATATTGTTTTGTTATTGTTAAAGTATTGTCATACTAAAAAGAAAAAAAAAAGTATTTCAAGCTACAGGGGAGGAGCTGTGGTGTTTGAAAAACCCCAGAATAATTGATGCTTAAACAAAGGTGTCATACTGCCTCATCCCCTGTAGAGGGCGCCTAGTTCATGTGAGCATGTTAACAAGTGGTTGTTGATTGTACCGGTTGTTGAGCTGAGTGGCTGCAATAAAGAAGACGCTGGTCGTTCACCGCACATATTTTCTTGTCGTTCTTGCCTGAGGAAACTATATGAACTTTAAATCTGTACACAACAATCAGTCAACGTGTTCTTTCTTGCATTTGGTACTTGGTGGTGTATCTGGCTTGTGACCAGTTCCACAGGTGCAAGACCAAACTGAAACAATCGCAGCTGCTCCAATTTCTGCTGCGTTCATCTGCACCATGCATTCCCAGTTTTTCTAGGATTTGCGAAAACACGGTAAAAGGTCAAAGTCTTCATTGGAAGAATGTGACTTGTCTCTTTCAGTGATGCTGGCCATCGTCAAGTACAAAGTTTGACATGGGGCAATTTGTCATTGTGTCTTCATCTCTGGGTTCCTTTGCAATTCAAATTTTAATTTTGGAGCCCTTCTTCATCTGATTCTGAAATGTGTTGATTAGTTAGCAGTCATCGTGTTCTTGCATTGCTTACTTGGCGGTGTATCTGGCTTGTGACCAATTCCACAGGGGCAGACCAAACTGAAACAATCGCAGTTGCTCCAATTTCTGCTGCGTTCATCTGCACCATGCATCTCCAGTTTTTCTCGGGTTTGCGAAAACAAAGTTATAGGTCAAAGTCTTCTTTGGAAGAATGTGGAATGTGACTCGTCTCTTTCAGTGATGCTGGCCACCGTCAAAATACAAAGTTAGACATGGGGCAATTGGTCTTTGCCTTCATCCCTGGGTTCCTTTGAAATTCAAACTATAATTTTGCAGCCCTTCTTTATCTGATTCTGAAAGTTGTTGATTAGTTAGCAGTCATCGTGTTCTTGCATTTAATACTTGGCGGTGTATCTGGCTTGTGACCAGTTCCACAGGTGCAAGACCAAACTGAAACAATCGCAGTTGCTCCAATTTCTGCTGCGTTCATCTGCACCATGCATCTCCAGTTTTTCTCAGGTTTGCAAAAACACAGTCATGGGTCAAAATCTTCATAAGAGGAATTTGTAATGTGACTCCTCTCTTTCAGTGATGCTGGCCACCGTGAAGTACAAAGTTTGACATGGGGCAATTGGCCATTGTTCCTTCATCTCTAGGTTTCTAGGCTCTTTTATAAAGGGCTGTTAGGAAGCGGCCTCTCACCTAAATTTTGGACAACGAAGTGTTCTCAAAGAAGTGTCTTTTTTTTTTCGGGATGAAAAACAAAAGAAGTGTCTTTGTTTTTGAAAAAACGAACCAGATCTGAGCCCATTTACGAGCTTGAAAAAACTATCTGGCTTCAGGTTTCATCCATGGTTTTTGAGACAATAGAAACAGTGAAACCATGAACTACTAGAGAATGTGGGCATCAATCCAATTACCTCTCGTACGCTAAACGAGCGCTCTACACCTTGAGCTAATTCACCCGCAAGCGTAAGATTCCAGGGACCAATGCTACTGTCAGTGCAACATACGGATGCAGTTGGCGTAGGTCACTACCATTCCGCTGACATCCAACACAAAAAGTGTGATGAGGTGACCGAGTGGTTAAGGTGATGGACTGCTAATCCATTGTGTTCTACACCCATGGGTTCGAATCTCATCCTCATCGTTTTCTTACATTTCCTACTTGGTGGTTTATCTGGCTTGAGACCAATTCTGTAGGGGCAGACTAAACTGAAACAACTGCAAGTGCTCTAATTTCTGCTTCGCGCTTCTACGCCATGAACCTCAACAATTCTCACGTTTGCAAAACCACAGTAATGGGTCAAAATCTTCATAAGAGGAAATTGTAAGGTGACTCCTCTCTTTCAGTGATGCTGGACACCGTGAAGTACAAAGTTAGACATTGGGCAATTGGTCATTGTGTCTTCATCTCCAGGTTCCTTTGCAATTAAAATTTTAATTTTGGAGCCCTTCTTTGTCTGATTCTGAATGTTGTTGATTAGTGATCAGTCATCGTGTTCTTTCTTCCATTTGGTACTTGGTGGTGTATCTGGCTTGTGACCAGTTCCACAGGTGCAAGACCAAACTGAAACAATCGCAGTTGCTCCAATTTCTGCTGCGTTCATCTGCACCATGCATTCCCAGTTTTTCTAGGACTTGCGAAAACACGGTAAAAGGTCAAAATCTTCATTGGAAGAATGTAGAATGTGACTTGTCTCTTTCAGTGATGCTGGACACCGTGAAGTACAAAGTTAGACATGGGGCAATTTGTCATTGTGTCTTCATCTCTGGGTTCCTTTGCAATTCAAATTTTAATTTTGGAGCCCTTCTTCATCTGATTCTGAAATGTGTTGATTATTTAGCAGTCATCATGTTCTTACATTTGTCACTTGGCAGTGTATCTGGCTTGTGACCAGTTCCACAGTTGCAAGACCAAACTGAAACAATCGCAGTTGCTCCAATTTCTGCTGTGTTCATCTACACCATGCATTCCCACTTTTCCTAAAGCTGGCGAAAAAAAAAGTAAAAGGTCAAAGTCTTCATTGGAAGAATGTAGAATGTGACTTGTCTCTTACAGTGATGCTGGCCACCGTGAAGTACAAAGTTTGACATGGGGCAATTGGCCATTGTTCCTTCATCTCTAGGTTCCTTTGAAATTCAAACTAACATTTTGGAGCCCTTCTTTATCTGATTCTGAAAGTTGTTGATTAGTTGGCAGTCATCGTGTTCTTGCATTTGTTGCTCGGCGGTGTATCTGGCTTGTGACCAGTTCCACAGGTGCAATACCAAACTGAAACAATCGCAGTTGCTCCAATTTCTGCTGTGTTCATCTACACCATGCATTCCCACTTTTCCTAAAGCTTGCGAAAACACAGTAAAAGGTCAAAGTCTTCATTGGAAGAATGTAGAATGTGACTTGTCTCTTACAGTGATGCTGGCCACCGTGAAGTACAAAGTTTGACATGGGGCAATTGGCCATTGTTCCTTCATCTCTAGGTTCCTTTGAAATTCAAACTAACATTTTGGAGCCCTTCTTTATCTGATTCTGAAAGTTGTTGATTAGTTAGCAGTCATCGTGTTCATGCATTTGTTACTTGGCGGTGTATCTGGCTTGTGACCAGTTCCACAGGTGCAAGACCAAACTGAAACAATCGCAGTTGCTCAAATTTCTGCTGTGTTCATCTACACCATGCATTCCCACTTTTCCTAGAGCTTGCGAAAACACAGTAAAAGGTCAAAGTCTTCATTGGAAGAATGTAGAATGTGACTTGTCTCTTACAGTGATGCTGGCCACCGTGAAGTACAAAGTTTGATATGGGGCAATTGGCCATTGTTCCTTCATCTCTAGGTTCCTTTGAAATGCAAACTAACATTTTGGAGCCCTTCTTTATCTGACTCTGAAAGTTGTTGATTAGTTCGCAGTCATCGTGTTCTTGCATTTGTTACTTGGCGGTGTATCGGGCTTGTGACCAGTTCCACAGGTGCAAGAGCAAACTGAAACAATCGCAGTTGCTCCAATTTCTGCTGTGTTCATCTACACCATGCATTCCCACTTTTCCTAAAGCTGGCGAAAAAAAAGTAAAAGGTCAAAGTCTTCATTGGAAGAATGTAGAATGTGACTTGTCTCTTACAGTGATGCTGGCCACCGTGAAGTACAAAGTTTGACATGGGGCAATTGGCCATTGTTCCTTCATCTCTAGGTTCCTTTGAAATTCAAACTAACATTTTGGAGCCCTTCTTTATCTGATTCTGAAAGTTGTCGATGAGTTAGCAGTCATCGTGTTCTTGCATTTGTTACATGGCGGTGTATCTGGCTTGTGACCAGTTCCACAGGTGCAAGACCAAACTGAAACAATCGCAGTTGCTCCAATTTCTGCTGTGTTCATCTACACCATGCATTCCCACTTTTCCTAGAGCTTGCGAAAACACAGTAAAAGGTCAAAGTCTTCATTGGAAGAATGGAGAATGTGACTTGTCTCTTACAGTGATGCTGGCCATCGTGAAGTACAAAGTTTGATATGGGGTAATTTGTCACTGTGTCTTCATCTCTGGGTTCCTTTGCAATTCAAATTTTAATTTTGGAGACCTTCTTCATCTGATTCTGAAATGTGTTGATTACTTAGCAGTCATCGTGTTCTTGCATTTGTTACTTGGCAGTGTATCTGGCTTGTGACCAGTTCCACAGTTGCAAGACCAAACTGAAACAATCGCAGTTGCTCCAATTTCTGCTGCGTTCATCTGCACCATGCATTCTTAGTTTTCCTAGAGCTTGCGAAAACAAAGTAATAGGTCAAAGTCTTCATTGGAAGAATGTGGAATGTGACTCGTCTCTTTCAGTGATGCTGGCCACCGTGAAGTACAAAGTTTGACATGGGGCAATTGGCCATTGTTCCTTCATCTCTAGGTTCCTTTGAAATGCAAAGTAACATTTTGGAGCCCTTCTTTATCTGATTCTGAAAGTTGTTGATTTGTTAGCAATCATAGTGTTCTTGCATTTGTTACTTGGCGTTGTATCTGGCTTGTGACCAGTTCCACAGTTGCAAGACCAAACTGAAACAATCGCAGTTGCTCCAATTTCTGCTGCGTTCATCTGCACCATGCATTTCCAGTTTTTCTCGGGTTTGCGAAAACAAAGTAAAAGGTCAAAGTCTTCATTGGAAGAATGTGGAATGTGACTCGTCTCTTTCAGTGATTCTGGCCACCGTGAAGTACAAAGTTTGACATGGGGCAATTGGTCTTTGCCTTCATCTCTGGGTTCCTTTGAAATTCAAACTATAATTTTGTGGCCCTTCTTTATCTGATTCTTAAAGTTGTTGATTAGTTAGCAGTCATCGTGTTCTTGCATTTTTTACTTGGCGGTGTATCTGGCTTGTGACCAGTTCCACAGGTGCAAGACCAAACTGAAACAATCGCAGTTGCTCCAATTTCTGCTGCGTTCATCTGCACCATGCATTCCCAGTTTTTCTAGGACTTGCGAAAACACGGTAAAAGGTTAGTCTTCATTGGAAGAATGTAGAATGTGACTTGTCTCTTTCAGTGATGCTTGCCACCGTGAAGTACAAAGTTTGACATGGGGCAATTAGCCATTGTTCCTTCATCTCTAGGTTTCTAGGCTCTTTCATAAAGGGCTCTTAGGAAGCGGCCTCTCACCTAAGTTTTGGACAACGAAGTGTTCTCAAAGAAGTGTCTTTTGTTTTCGGGATTAAAAATACAAGAAGTTTCTTTGTTTTTGAAAAAAACGAACCAAATCTGAGCCCTTTTACGAGCTTGAAAAATCTATCTGGCTTCAGGTTTCATCCATGGTTTTTGAGACAATAAAAACAGAAACCATGAACTACTGTAGAATGTGGGCATCGATCCCGCTACTTCTCGTTTGCGCCTGCTGCACTCTGATGTTAGAGTAAAATTACGGAGAAGTTAGGGCAAAATAAGCCAATTGGCGCTAAGCTCGCGGAAAGTTAGGGAAGAATAAGCCAATCACCGCAGAGCTCGTAGAAAGTGAGGTCACGAAAAGTAAACCAATCAGCGCAGACCTCGTGCGCAGGCGCAAATCGCGGCCTGAGCTGGTGGATATATTTCTCTTCCGTCGTGTCGTCGCTTCATTCTTCATTGCAAGTTCTCAGGACAACTGACTGCTTTAGTGAACAACGATAAGTTTGAAAATATCTTTCTCTGTTAACAGATAAATCTAATATGTCCTGTTATACTCATTAATGAACTCGTTAGAAATATTGAGTCTTGATGTCGTGAGTAGTGCCTCGTGTTCGCTGCTAGTGTCTCTTCTAACTTGTGTCCCTGTAGTTTGTCGTCGCTTCATTCTTTATTGCAAGTAATCAGAACTGCTTTAGTGAACGTTAAGTTTGAAAACATCTTCTCTGTTAACAGATAAATGTGTAATGGTCTCGTAGCTTGTGAGTAGAGTTCGTGCCTTGTGGTCGGCGGATATAAATAAGGACGTATTTCGTGAGTAGTGCCTCGTGTTCGCTGCTCGTGTCTCTTCTAACTCGTGTCACGGTTGTTTGTCGTCGTTTCATTCTTTATGCAAGTAATCAGAACTGCTTTTGTGAACGTTATGTTTGAAAACATCTTCTCTGTTAACAGATAATTGTGTAATGGTCTCGTAGCTCGTGAGTAGAGTTCGTGCCTCGTGGTCGGCGGATATAAATAAGGACGTATTTCGTGAGTAGTGCCTTGTGTTCGCTGCTCGTGTCTCCTCTAACTCGTGTCCCAGTAGTTTGTCGTCGTTTCATTCTTTATGCAAGTAATCAGAACTGCTTTTGTGAACGTTATGTTTGAAAACATCTTCTCTGTTAACAGATAAATGTGTAATGATCTCGTAGCTCGTGAGTAGAGTTTGTGCCCTGTGGTCGGCGGATATAAATAAGGACGGTTTAAATACTGATGTGGTCAAATGCTTCAAATCTAACACAAAAACACAATGGTTAAAAGTATGAGAGGGTAATGCATGCAAAAAGTATTTTTGAGGCAATGAAAAGGTACTAAAAAAGCTAGCGCGCTGAGCATTGTGTAGGTTGGACATTTCGCCGCATAGTAAGGAATTGCGGGACACCGGTTTAGCTAACTAGCTATTATAATGCGTTTATTCATACCCTTAGGATTTGGCTAACATAAGCTATTGTAATGCGTTTATTCATACCCTTGCTTTACGGAGATTGTCCTGCTGAATACAGTACATTACAAAAAAATGCGATTTTTATTAATAACATGACGTTATTACTTTATGAATTCATTCTAAATATTACTATATTTGCGTAAAAAGTTGATTATTTGTAAATTCTTTGACTGCTGAGTATAAAAGAAGAAATATAAATTAAGTGTTTAAATTTATGATTTCAAATATATCTTTAATGTTTATGGCTGTTTCCTTTCAGAATATGTATGCATACCCCGTTTTGCGCCAAACTCCTCAGGGTCAACTCCTCATGGGACCGACTGAGGAGGCAAACAGGAGTGAGGTTGCGGGGGCAGTGAGAGACAGAGCCAGGTGTAAGGAGGAGGTTCTGTCCGAGGCCACTGCCTTTGTGAGACAGAATGGAGGGGATGCTGGTGACCAGTTCCTGGTTCTGGCTCACTGCAGGATCCAGTTTGGTAAACACCAGGGCCAGAGGTTCCTGTGGCTGCTGGAGAACTCACTGGGGTATGCAGTGTATCTGGTGTGCAGCAGTATGGGGGAAGAGGAGAGGGACAACCCGCTGTCAGCCAGTAAGCACCTCTTCCTCAGCTACACCTCTCGGATCAGGGAGGTGGGGGAGGCTGTGGAGGTGTACCAGAAAAAACAGGCAATGCGGCAGGAGGCCCAGAGGACTGGGGACACTGGATGTCTGATGATTGAGTTTGGTGACTTCAAGGGCAGGTCCATGAAGGAGGTGTATGAAGACCCAAGCAAGGAGGCTCAGGCTCTCATTTCCTACCTGAAGAAGGCAAAGGCCAGGCCCAACACCAACATGGCCCTCTTCCAGGCATACGTGCTGAAGAGACAGGCTCCAGCTCAATGTCCCCACCACTGCTGCCTCTGCTCCACCTGCTGCCACTCAGAGCAGGCAACCGCTGGCTGCCTCTGTGAAGGCCCTGTTGGCTCATGGGACACATCTGTCTGCTTCACAGCTGGCAAAGAAGCTAATGAGTCCAGCCAAACCCTGTAAATATTCAGGTGATGTGCAGGTATTAAAGTTATTCCTATATATATATGTACCTAAAAAGGCATCTTGTTTTGAACAACAGCTGCAGAGCCACGTTGCCCATCTCCGTCTCAGCGCGCAGCCCGAAGACGTCTCTTTACCTGTGGTGAGCATCTAGTGCAGGTCGATGTGTGCAGGTGTGATGGTGACATTTGCTTCATGCTTTGTGTTCTACGTTTTTACAGATAGAGCTGCTGGGGATTTTTTTGACGAGGTAGATGACCAGGAGATGGTGATAGCGGCCTCACAAGCAGAGGAACAACTTTCTCAAAGTACGTAAATCTCAAACAATGTTTTACAAACAATTTTGTGGTAATATATTGTAATTATATGTATTTCTTGATGTATTTCTTTATTTATACAGATAACTGGCACTTGGCAAATGCCAGTCCCCAGTCAAAGAAAAAATGATATTTAAAGGTGTATGTATGTGAACTGTTTTTATATCATTGTTTATCCCAATCATAGACTGAAGCCCATTCTTGTCATCTTGCATGTTCCCCGCTGCCCCCGGAATAATTTGTAGGTAGAGACACTCAGAGACTTTAGTGCTTCACACTTGACTGATCCCGTTTTCCTTTTTCTGCTTGCATATTACCGAATGGTGGTTGGGTCATTTTCACTGCTTCCTTCGACAACACCATTATCCCATTATCATGTTGCCTTTCTAATCATCCATGCTATACAACTAACATTGTAACAGTGGCAGTTGTTTAACAGTGCAGAAAAAGGCACGCATTGGCAATCTCCATGAAACTAACGCTTTCTTTTTACGCTCCAGGCACTGCTGAGCCAGTTCCAGCCCCTCCTCCTCCAGTGGTGTGGACTCCTGTGTCCCAGCCACCTGCAGAACTGCCGAGACACTGGAAGGAGCAGCTTCCTTTATTCCAGCAGGACTGGATTAGGAAGGCTCTGTTCAGGGCCAATACAAATACAGGGAAGCTGGAGCTGATGCCAAATCCCGTATTCTGGTGGTATCCCCCCCAGCCGCCGAATGTCTTCACCCAGCCTCCTGCCTTTCCTGACGTCTTCTTCTGTCGCCCTCTGTTTCTCTGGATGCCGCTGATGATGTGGTCCATTCCACTCGTCTGTGTCCAGCCAGCCTGCAATAACCACAGGCTGACAGCAGCTGGCCTTTATCGCACTGTGCGCAAGGTCCTGGACATAGATGGGTGGTATGACATGGCCACGGAGTATCTGGAGTGCAAAGGATGCAAGAAGAAGTACCCGGCCTGGTCTGACGACATCCTGGCACAGCTCGACATGGGGCACCGCAGAAAATTCCCCGCCATTCTGACATACAGGTATGAAATATCAAGAATAACAGCAATGTGCTATAACGTGCTTGTGGTGTATAAAATAGAATGAATGCATTGCTTTAATAAAGTTAAACAATAAAATGTGACATTGACCAGAATGATACGACTCTCTGTAGGTACTCGTGTGATCACCGTGTGGTCATAATGATGCGGGAGCGGACCCAGGGCAAGTGTCACGCAGCTTTACAGAAAGCTGCAAGAAGAGCACAGTGCAGCGTGGACACGGTGCACACTGGAGTACCTCACTGCCTGCGAGCCCTTCGCCGACTCCTCCATGACTGAGCCTCCAGTTTTCGCTGCACCCCCGCCACTCCCACCACTTCCAAAACCCAAGTGGCTGTTGTCTGTGTACGCCAGGGACGTCCTCTCACGGCTACCTGAGGTCAAAGCCAAGATAACCTCCGTCTTTGGCTCAGTCCTCAAGATGGACTCCACCAAAAAGGTAAATTAAAAAACTGAGTTTTAAAAATGATGTGAATGCTTTTATTTTTGTTATAGTTGCTCATTTGACATGTTTTTCATATAGGTTCCCAAAAAACTGGCTGGAGCAGCTGCTCACACTGCTGGCTGGTGCACAAACGTGGACAACGAACACGGCCAGATTCTGGTGTCAGTGCTCACGGCTGCAGAAGGGCACGGACTGCGGCCCATGGCAGCAGGTCTGGTGAGGAGGTACAGGGAGGCGGGAGTGGCACCACCCGCTATCCTGTATGTGGACAGAGACTGCTGCACTCCACATGCACAGGGACAGTCGCTGGTCAGGGCCACGTTTGCTGAGTGGGATGAGCTCCAAGTGCATCTGGACATCTGGCACTTCATGAGGCGGTTTGCTGCAGCCGTCATCACGGAAGCCCATCAGCTCTACGGCATCTTCATGGCTCGACTCTCCAGGTGCATCTTTGAGCTGGACCCAGAAGATGTCACTGCTCTTCGGCTGGCCAAACAGGGGGAGCAGCAGGCCAGAGGAGCAGGTCCAGTCTCAGAGAAGGCCCTGGACAAGCTGATCAGCAGGAAGGAGTTGGCACTGCACTGCCGCAAGAGGACCAGAGACGTGGAGGAGACTACCTGGAGGATTAAATCACTTATTGATGAGATGGACAGCGAGAAGGGGGGGGACACTCTGTGTGTACCACTGCTGGACCACGAGCGTATCCAACAGGTCTGGATAGACCAGCAGAGGCACATCACCTGTATTCAGGACCCAGAGGACTTCCCTTTGTACATGAAGACAGGGTCACTGAAGAAGGGTGGTGTGGAGCTCTGCTGCTATCGCTGTGCTCGTGGCTCCACCTCATTGGAGTCCTTCCACCTCCATTTGAACCGCTTCATCCCTGGTGGGTTATTACGTACTTTCAAGCAAACTGCTGTATTACAGTAAATCATTTTCACTCCTAATACAGACCATATATTTTCTTTGTTTAACCTGCAGGGACCAGTGCCAGTGACACTCACTTCCAGGCCTATCTCCTGGAAGGTCTGATGCGCTGGAACCAGGACAGAATGGAGCATGCAGTGACAGTGACGGGGAAACATGAGTTAAGGACCTATGACAGCGCTGAGAGGGAGGCCATGGACTGGCTCAGCCGCAAGGTCCTGAAGAAGTCCTTGGACGAGTGCTTCCAGCGTCCAGGGGCTTACACAGGCAAGAATAATTCTTGTTAACTCAGACATTTTTGGAAAATTGTAGCAAAATTATTTTTATTGCTGAACAATTGTCATGACAGCAATTCTAAACCAGGTGGAAGGTCAGGGGTTTTCTGATCGAAGTAGCGTTATTACTGAATAAAACTACTAAACTGCAGCCTTAGATTCTTTGCCTGTCTTCATACCAGGTTGCTGCACTGTAGTTGAGGGAAAAGTGTAGATGTCATCTTCACAATGTAATGAAGTATAAGTAGAAAGTTTTCATTTGTATTCATTACTCAAATGTATTCAATAAATGTATTTAATATTAAATTGTAATATTTAATACATTTTTTCAAACACTTGATTGATCTTGGGTTTTTTTGGGTTTTTTTTTTTTATGTGTTTCTGCAGGGGAGCTTCTAGGCATGGAATACCTGTACAGTCAGACTGGTAAATCCCTTACTGACATGGAAAACCCGGAGGATGAGGATCGACTGGTGGAGCAGATGGACGATGAGGAGGTGCAGGACGAAGGTTTTCTGGAGGAGGAACCTATCGACTTGACGGTGCCTGTCCTCTATGACACCATCGAGACTGTCCCACAGCCATCCACATCCAGTCAAGGGCTGCCTCCACCGAAGTCCCCTCCCCAGCTTCGTGTGCCCTTCCCCCTGCAGCGTTCTCTTCAGCGCCCTAACGAGCCTCCTCTGCACTGCCCTGTTGTGCCATGTGCTGCCTCTGATCCTACCACATCAGCTGGGTCCAGTGCTGCAGACCAGAGTCTTGTAAGTTGACTGATCATTATTAGTCTCTATTTGCTTTGACATGCTGTGTGTTGTATTGAATTTCCCTTCAGTATTTACAAGTATTTTTCATTAATTTCATATCATTTGTTGATTAATTGATATTTCTACGCAGGCTCCAATTCATGGACCTGATGGCGTACCTGGCTGGGATAAGGTCCAGGACTTGGCTGAATACCTGGTGTCCCTCCATCAGGCACGCTACCTGGACGAGCAGCAGATCACCGAGGTCGTCCGCCTGTGGACTGCGCTACCTGAAGGGGACAAGCGGAGGATCCACTACCAGCCCAGACACCAGCCCAAGCTGGTCCACGGACGCTACAAGGCCCCAAAGAACACAGGAACGACACCGGGTGTGGACAGTGTGAAGAGGTGCCTGATTGGTCATCCAGGAGGGCCAGCACAGTGGCCCAGCTCCAGCCGCTTAGTTGAGACTATGTGCATCAAGCTGTGTGCACTACACAAGTCTCCAACTAAAAAGGATGGAGTCCGCCTTCCTCGTTGGACCAAAGTGCTCAATGACTACCACCACATCCGAGACCTGGTGCTGAACTGCCACACCCTGATGGAGGCCACCTCTCTTCAGCTTTTTCTGCTGAATCAGAAGACTCTCACTCAGTGGTAAGCACAATGTTTGTTTTTTATATTGACATTTATATAAAAAGTTTAGCAGTCATTTGTAATGTTTACATTTTATGGCTGTAGGTTTAATCGACGGGAGAACTCTCAGGAGCAAAGTGTCCTTTCCCAAGGCCTTGTTTGTGAGGACCGCATCGCTGTGGCCAGCTCACAGCTTCCTGCTCCACAGGAAAGGATGGATAAGCCTCCTTCCACATCTGGGCCCCAGCACGAGTTCGTCCTTCCTCCAAGTAGGGCGGGACAGGCTCCCAAGTTGCGGCCAGGTAGACGACCTGCTAGTGTCACTGTCGTGCAGCCCATCGCTCCAGTACCTCCTCCTGCTCTCCCAGCTCCTGCATTGCCGCCCCAGATCATTGTTTTAAACCCTGGTTGGTCCCTAGCTGCTCCTGTCCGGGCTCAAACTCCTGTTGCCCCAGTGGCTCCTGTGTCCCGCCTCACAGTGAGGAACAAGCGGCGCAGGGAAGAACAGGAAGCCAGTGGAGTCCAGAAAAGAAGATATGTCCGTGAAGTGGCAGTTAACAAGTGCTCAAAGTGTGGGCAACCCAAAACTAAGGAGTTTGGACACAGCCGCTTTGGCAGGGCCACTTTTTGCCTCAGTTCGTCAGGAGGCAAATCTTTAGAAGTGTGGCTGAATGAGCAGCGCCGGCAGAAAGAACTGCGAAACCCGCCCCCTTAAGGAAAATCTGGATGAACACACTTCTAAATAATGTACAATAAACTGTAAATATATGAACCTGTTTATCCCAATAAAGTTTCATTCTATTATCCTTTTTCCCTGTATATAGTTTTTATTTACCCAAATGTTCATTAAGGCAAGAGTCTTATGTCTTGCATAATGTTTTGTAAATAAATACTGACTCATTGATGCCAAGGTTTCAAAGGCATATGCAAATAAGGTTGCACTTTTTAATGTAATAACAAAGGAGGCGAATGTGCTCCTTTTCTATTGGCATGACAATAAATAAAACCATTGTATACATCGAGATGGCGCTAAACAACATATTTGTCAAGTAATACAAAGTAATACCGGGCATGAAACATGAAATTGTAGAAATCAACGGTGGTCTAATCATTTTTCTATGACTAATGACAATAAAGGGTTATTCTAATGAATGGAAAGCAAATCAAATGGGCAAAATAATTCAAAAATACTTTTACTAAGAGGTAAATTTCTATCCAGGAATCAACTGAAACAAGGGTTGTTGTTAACACTTGTGTATGTAAATCTGATGATGGTAGATTGTTTTCTTCTTGGAGCTGAAATGCGTGTGTGGCACAATCTGAATGTTCGAAAGTGAAAGAAGGTGCTCTCCACGAGACGGATACATTGCGGAAGGGTGACGTGTAAGAACGGCACGTGCACCCAGGGTTGTACGCCGAGGGTCGCGGGTTCGACGCAGCCCCGCGGCGCGCTCGTTTCGACCGATCCGCGAAATGGGGTGCGCCGAAAAATTCCCTGGGCGCCCCCCGTCTGTCGCTGCGGGAGAAAGCGGGCCGCCGCGTGGCTTTTCCGCCGCTCCGGCGCGTGCGGGGAAGGTCAAAGATTGGGCCCCATCCTACGCTAAAACGAGCGCTCTACCACTTGAGCTAATTCCCCCGCAAGCACATGATCCCAGGGACCAATGCTATTGTCAGTGCATCATACGGATGCAGTTGGCGTAGGTCACTACCATTCCCCTGACATCCAACACAAAAAAAAGTGATGAGGTGACGGAGTGGTTAAGGTGGTGGACTGCTAATCTATTGTGTTCTACACGCATGGGTTCGAATCCCATCCTCATCGTGTTCTTGCATTTCCGACTTGGTCGTTTATCTGGCTTGAAATGAATTCCGTAGGGGCAGACTAACCTGAAACAACTGCAAGTGATCTCATTTCTGCTTCGCGTTTCTGCGCCATGAACCTCAACTATTCTCAGGTTTGCAAAAACATAGTAATCGGTCAAAATCTTCATAAGAGGAATTTGTAATGTGACTCCTCTCTTTCAGTGATGCTGGACACCGTGAAGTACAAAGTTTGACATGGGGCAATTGGTCTTTGCCTTCATCTCTGGGTTCCTTTGAAATTCAAACTATAATTTTGCGGCCCTTCTTTATCTGATTCTGAAAGTTGTTGATTAGTTAGCAGTCATGGTGTTCTTGCATTTGTTACTTGGCGGTATTCTGTCCTCAATGTGTGTGAGTGCACAAATCGACAGATAGCGAACATAAGAAGCTCCAAAAGAAATCAGACGGTGTGGCAAAGTTGCATGGGCTTTACTGAAGTCATCTTTCTTTTGACAGGAGCACGTTTCTTGTATTTTTTTTGTAAAACTGAAAATAATAAAGCATTGTGTCAATAACTTGCATAAATCAAAAAATAACATAAAATGTACACACACATGTCCATTTGAGCAGTAGCACTAGCCAATTAGCTCACAAGCATCTAACAATGTAACTGCATTTCACCATATATGTGAACAAATTCAAATACACATCACCAATAACTATATAATGCTCATGAATATAAACAAAGGAGGAATATAACTCACAAGCGATGCATGTATTAGACACAAACAGTGTGATGAGGCTGTGAGAACTGCCACTGAATACTGGATGCAGACGTTAGCTGGTCTGAATAGCACTGTCTATTACTGTGAGTTCGCGTCGACATATAATCACGTCAGAAGAGCGCGCTGAAACCCATATAATCAATTGCACCGAATCGCCAGCAGAGGGTGACATAACGCCGCATAACATATGCAAGTAATAAATGGACATGACACTCCCTGCCTGGTATTATTGAAATACCACTATGCAAAACACAAACACAACTATGTAACATAGACAGTATCAAGTTCACTTAGCGTCTTTTGCGCTCTGCAGAAGAATCGTCTCTGAGACTGGTCTCAAGTAAGTTTTTGTTGATCCAGACTTCGTAACTTTGAGTTCGACCTTCCTGACCCTTCCATCTTGGTCCGGGAATGTTTTCACGACCAGCGCCATTGGCCATTCATTCCGCTTCACCTGGCCGTCTTTGAGCAAGACCAGGTCACCGTCGTTCAGGTTAGGACGCACGTCTTGCCACTTGCTACGGCTCTGTAGTGTAGGAAGGTACTCGCGTCTCCATCTGTTCCAAAAGATGTTTGCCAAGTGCTGCACTTGTCTCCATTGTTGTCGGTGAAGGTCCTTGCTGTCGAAGGTTCCCGGAGGAGGAGGGTAAGTGCACATCTTCTGTGTCAAAAGCGAAGATGGTGTCAGAAGAAAAGGTGAATCTGGGTCTGAAGAGATTGGTACAAGCGGCCTGGCATTGATGATCGCCACGACCTCTGCCATCAGAGTTGACAGCACCTCATGAGTGAGACATGAAGGGCTGGTTTGCATGAGCATGGAGTCTAGAATCTTCCTGGAGATGCCGATCATTCTCTCCCAGACTCCGCCCATGTGTGAAGAATGAGGAGGATTGAAAACCCAGGTGCAATGTTCTTCGCTCAAATATGTCCGAACATTTGGCTTTTCAGGATCCATGACGAGCATATGTAGTTCTTTGCAGGCGCCTGTGAAGTTGGTTCCACAGTCGGAGCGAATTTGTCTTGCAGGTCCTCTCAGCGCAAAGAACCGCCGCAAAGCATTGATGAAACTTGCTTCGATCAACTCTAAGTGCACGGCACGGGTACTCATGCACGTGAAAAGTACACCCCACCTTTTGCTGTTATCCTGCCCTCCGCGGGTTCGTCTTGTCGCGATAGTCCAAGGACCAAACACGTCAAGTCCCACATAGGTGAAAGGTGGCTCGGCACTCAGGCGATCAGGAGGAAGATCCGCCATCCTCTGCTCAACAGCTCTACCACGTAGCTTGTGACACTTAATGCACTTGTGAAGAACACTGTTGAAACATTTCCTGGCCCCAACAATCCAGTAGCCTGCAGTGCGCACAGACCCTTCTGTGAAGACACGGCCTTGATGTTTGACCTTCTCGTGGTAGTGTCTTACGAGCAGCACGGCAATATGATTGTGGCCTGGGATGATGAGAGGTAGCTTTTCCATTGTGTCGAGTGTTGACTGGTTTAGCCTGCCGCCAATTGTCAGAAGGCCATCGTCATCCACAAATGGATTCAGCTTTCTCACAGGACTGTCTTTTGAGATGTTCTTCCTTTCAGTCAGACAAAGGAATTCTTTGGTGTAGATCTCTCTTTGTACGCACCTTATGATGAGTTTTTCTGCCTGTAGCAGCTCCTCTACAGTGCGATCTTTTTTGCGATGATGCCAGCCTGCACAGTCTTCATGCTTGGTTTTGGCAGAACTTCGAAGAGACTGAGTGATGTGCATCAGGGTTGCTATGGCTCGCACCAGAGATTTACAGGTTGAGAATCGACCAAACCGGTGGCATCCCAGAGTACCTGACGGAACGGAGGGCGTGCTAGCATAAGAACGCACCTCAGTGTCAAGATCTGGAGCGATGAGGTTGTAGGCTTCTTCTTCTGGAGTGGATGTTCCATTAGGTAGAGACAGGAATTGAGGCCCGGTGAGCCAAGTTGTGTTAGTTAGCTCAGCTGCGGGTACGGCTCGAGTTGCGTGGTCTGCCGGGTTCTGAGTGGTGCAGACATAGTGCCACTGTTCAGGCTTAGTGGACTTTCTGATTCGCTGTACTTTGTTGGCAACATACACATAAAACCGTCTGGTCTGATTATATATGTAACCTAAGACAACTTTGCTGTCCGTGTAGAACTGTACAGAGTCTATGTTGATGTCCAATTCACTTTCCAACAATTCTGCCATTTCCACCGCCAACACAGCTGCGCCCAACTCCAATCTTGGGACGGTATGGGCAGCCGCTGGAGCCAATTTCGCCTTTGCTAGTACATACCCGATGTGACACTCTCCATCACAGTCGATTGTCTTAAGGTAAGCTACAGCAGCGATGGCTTTGATTGAGGCATCCGAGAAGATGTGGAGCTCTTTTGTACAGGCTGTGGTAAGAGTTGTTGGAGTGTAAGCTCTAGGAATCTGCAAGTCACTCAAAACTTGCAAGGAGTTTTTCGATACTGTCCATTCAGCGTTCTTTTCCTCTGGAAGAGGGCTGTCCCAGTCAAGAACCTCTGAACTGGTGAACTCGCGCAGAAGAATCTTTCCTTGAATGATGACTGGCGCGACGATTCCGAGAGGGTCGAAAAGACTGTTTGAAGTGGCCAAAACACCTCTACGAGTGAAAGGTTTTTCTGCAATTGAGACTTTAAAGGTGAAGAGGTCATTTTTGAGGTCCCAGCTAAGCCCCAAGCTGCGTTGAATGAGGTCTGAGTTGTCATCGAAGTCCAAATTCTGAAGACCTTTTGCGTGGTCTTCCTGAGGGAAGGCTTCCAAGACCTCAGGGTTGTTTGATGCTATTTTATGGAGCTGAAGGTTGGAAACTGCAAGCATCTCTTGTGTTCTCTTGAGCAGACTGATGGCCTCGACAGCTGATGGGAGGGATTTTAGGCCGTCGTCGACATAGAAGTCTCGTTGGACGAAGTGGTTGGTGTCCATGCCGTATTCATTTTCTCCCTGTTGTGCTGCATGACGAAGACCGTAGATGGCTACTGCCGGAGACGGGCTGTTGCCGAATACGTGGACCTTCATCCTGTACTCGACGATTTTGTTGCAGGGTTTGTTGTCCTTGAACCAGAAGAACCGAAGAAAGTCTCGATGGTCCTCTCTCACGATGAAGCTGTGAAACATTTGCTCAGTGTCAGCGATTACTGCTACCGGCTCTCTTCGGAAACGTAGCAAGACCCCAATTAAGCTGTTATTCAAATCTGGCCCAGTGAGTAGCACGTCGTTTAACGAGACGCCTAGGTGTTGGGCGCTGGAATCAAAGACGACCCTGATTTGAGTTGGCTTACGTGGGTGATACACGCCGAAGATTGGTAGATACCATCTTTCATGTCCTTCTGACAAAGTTGGTGCTAACTCTGCCTGATCGCGGTCAAAGATTTTTTGCATGAAGTTCAGGAAATGATTTTTCATTTCAGGCTTTCTTTGTAGAGTGCGTAGAAGAGAAGTAAGCCGATTGAGAACTTGCTCCCAATTGTCTGGAAGTCGTTGCCGAGGAGATCTGAATGGGAGCGGTGCCACTCAACTGTTGGTGTCGTCCATAAACATCTCCTTTTTCATAAGTTTAAGGAAGAGGTGATCTTCGATGGAGAGACCGACTTTGTCATCATCTTTGGTCTTTTCGAAGATTGAGTTGCCCAGCCTTCCGTCACCATTATTTGTGTTGTCAAACCTTTCCTTTACGTTAAGGTGTTTAGGGCAAGGAGAAAGGTGAGACGAACGTCCATTTTCGAGTACATTTGTCCGAAAAGACAAGACTGACTCTGGCTTGTGTGTTGAACCCAAGCAGACGTTGCCAACGACGACCCAGCCCAAGTCCAGTCTCTGTGCATAAGGGGCACTGGGAGGACCGTTACGATGTTCTCTGACCTTATGCACCTGGAGGATGTCGCGTCCCAAAAGGAGCAGGATTTGAGCCTCTGGATCTAGTTGTGGAATCTGGTGGGCTATGGGTCTCAGGTGAGCACGATGCTGTGCAGCTTTAGCTGTGGGGATCTCCGATTGATCATCTGGCATGTGATTGCACTCAATTAGTGTGGGAAGGGCCACGCTTGTCTTTCCAACCAGTGACTCTGCGATGAACCCTGTTGCTCTTCTACCTGAAGTTTCAGTAATGCCAGCACACGTGCGCAATGTGTATGGTGAGTCAGAGCCTTGAATCTGGAACAAGGTGAAGAATTCCGACCTTGCCAATGATTTGTTGCTTTGGTCGTCTAGAATGGCATAGACCTTAACAGCTTTGTCTTGGTGCATCTTGGGATAGACTTTTATCAGGCAAATCTTGGAACATGATCTAGGTTGCTTCCTTCCGTCGCAAACTTCTGTGCAGCTGGAGGTGACTAATGGTTCAGTCGTTTCTCCTTCGCTCTCCCCGCCATGCTCAAGTGAGGGGTTTTTGACACCCCAGCGAGGAGGTCCTGGATGTAATGCAGTAACATGGCTATCACTGTCACACTCTGTGCATTTCAAAGCTAGTTCACAATTTTTTAACCCAATGTGGCTTGTTGAAGCGCAACACCTAAAGCAGATGCCATTTTCTTTTAGAAAAGTCTTCTTTTCTTCTAGTGGCTTGGTCCGAAAACCTCTACAGTTTTTCAGAAGATGAGGTTTTTTATGAATGGGGCATTGTTTATTGATGTCATTTGGTTTGTCGTTGTAACCATCTTGCTGAGAACTAGAGTGTTGTGACGCAATTTCAGTTTTGTGAGTAGCCACATGTCTTTCAAACTGTCTTAACTTTCCTTTCACTTGTTCAGGCCTAGCTGTACCCGTGGAGCTGGATCTGTGGAGACTGTTGGGTGGAGCTGTAGAACTAGATGAAAGGATGAAACTGGGATCATTTCTTCTTCTTGCTTCACTGCATATGAAATCTGTGAAGAAGGCGAATGGTGGAAATGATACATTGTGCTGTTCTTTGTAATGTGAACCTTGAGCTAACCATGTCTTGTAGGTTGTATGGAAGTTTTTCTACGATGGGATTGACTCCTTTGGGAGTGTCCAAGTATGAGAGACCAGGTAAGTAGCCTTCAGATTTTGCTGACTCCAACTCACTTAACAGGTCTCCTAGTTCCCTTAGTTTCAAAGCATCCCTGGGGCCTATTTTAGGAAAGTTCTCTAGTCGCTCGAAGAGAGCCCTTTCGATTACTTCGGGGGAGCCGTAGCACTCCTCTAGGTGATCCCATGCCATCTTCAGACCGACTGAGGGGTTGAGGACGTGCACAGAGCGGATTCTGAGGACATACTTCGAAGATTGATCTCCTAGCCACTTTGTTAGGAGGTCAAGTTCTTCAGTTGTACTTAATTCGAGTCCTTTGATGGCGTTAAGGAACGAAGATTTCCATGCCCAATAACTTTCTGGCCGATCGTCGAACTTGGTGAGGCCGGAGTTCACGAGCTCACGACGTACCAGATACCTAGCGATGTCGCTCATGCCGGTCCCGTTGTCACTCTGTTGCTGTAGTGGACCTCGTCTGAAGGAAGAAGTGTTCGGCTGTGTGAAGGTCGAGTCGGCGTCCAGTCGTTGTGTGTTCTGGATATAGCTGTCTGTTGTTTGATAACGATGGGTCGCCACTGTCGCTCTTTCAGGCTGCTTTGCTGTGGGAACACTCACCCTCGCTGTGACAGGAGAAGTGCCGCTGTCATCTACGAGGTTTTGCCTTTTGACTGTTTGGACGTTTAGCTGGTGAGGTGGCAAAATGGACGGCGTATACCAGGGGTCCCCAAACTTTTTCCTGTGAGGGCCACATAACCCTTCTCTTCTCTGATGAGGGGCCGGGGTCAGTTTGTAACAGAAAAAGTGTGACGATTGCAGGAGTGCTTAAAAGTAAAAATGTATTGTTTTTCAGAAAGCCACAATCAAATAACCCTTTCTGGATTCTTCACGGAACCAAAGTAAATAAAATAAAAATGATATAATATAATATAATATGATATAATATAATATAATTAGGGCTGTCAAACGATTAAAATTTTTAAGCGAGTTAATCACAGCTTAAAAATTAATCGTAATTAATCGCAATTCAAACATCTCTAAAATATGCCTTATTTTTCTGTAAATTATTGTTGGAATGGAAAGATAAGAACAAGACGGATATATACATTAATGCTTGATTAACATCAACTGGCACAACAAAATTGCCATTACTTTGAAGTGAAATGTAAAGAAATAAACATAAAAGCACCAATTCAAAATAAAGGGCATAATGCTGCTCCCACATTAACTCCAAGCCTTTTTAAAAGTGGGATGTCCTCCTCATAAGACCTCATTGAACGTGCATGTTTAGCTTTGTAAAATGCGAGCAAAAACACGTTTGTCAGTGCATGTCGCTGTTCATTACCTTTATTCCGCCCTATTCCGCCACATGTCCATAGGGCGAGTGGGGTCCTGTTTGACATCGATAGTTTGCTTAATTGCCACATGCTCTCTGTTTTTTTCGTGCTTTTCAAAGTTTGGATGGCTGAAATTCTTTGACCCTACATAAAATGCGTTGCTCTAATCGGCGACATTGGGATTCTCACGGCACATTTTGTACCGCATTTCCGTGCGAGCATCATTCGCTTCTAGCCATGGTACCTCCTGTAGCCACTTTTCAGCAAAAGTCCTTTTTTTCGGTAGCTCCGGTGACGTCTCTGTCGTCTGTCTGTCTTTTGACGGGGGTGGGGGAACACGGAAGTAATTACTCAGTGTGGCCTGCCTCATCGACATTTTGAGAAGTTATTTTCTCGTGTCCGCCGCAAATAGAGTGGTCAGCCATCGGTACGCAAAAGCGTATGGAAGCCGTTGAGGGCCAGCGCGTTTGTCTACGTCCAGTACGCATATGCGGACCACTTATGTGCACCCCTGAATATAATATAATATAATATAATATAATATAATATAATATAATATAATATAATATAATATAATATAATATAATATAATATAATATAATATCATGTAATATAATATAATATAATAATACTGTATTAATTAAATAGATAATAACCAAATAACCATTGCTCAGTTCTTCACAGAAAAAAGCCAGGACATAAATAACTCTATTGAAAAGAAAAAGAAAAAAAAAAAAAAAACAATTTTTTTTTTTTTTTTTTTTTACAATTTTTTTTTTGTTTGTTCAGGGGGCCGGACCAAATGTGGCTGCGGGCCGTATCCGGCCCGCGGGCCGTAGTTTGGGGACCCCTGGCGTATACGGTTTAAGTTCTGGAGGCTCCTCTTCACTGCCGTGCTTGAAATGCTGCTCAATGTAGCTGTTGGTGCGGTGCATTGTGACATGAAAAGAACCACCACGAGACCTGTTGTCCTTTTCGGCTTCTGCCGCCGCTTCGAGGACTTCCGCTTCTGCCAAAGCTGCCGCTATCTCTCTTTCGTGTTTTAATGTTGATAATTGTGCAGCTAAACGTGCCTCTTCTATTTTTATTTCAGCTTCTCGTTGCACAAAGGGGGCACTCGCCCGTGCTGCTTCAACTTTAGCTCTGGCCTTGGCTGCTGCCCTGCTAGCTGAGGAAGCACTTGATGTGGTGGAGAAAGACTGCTGGGAATTTGCTTTGCTAACGTGCGACATTATTATTTAATCTCCTTCACCAAGGCATTAATGAGAAGAATGATGTCCAATCTTGAGCTTGTGTAGTATCCCGCCTTCGTCGATGCTGTAGTGTCGTTGAAAGCCGCTTTTTTACTATTCTGTCCTCAATGTGTGTGAGTGCACAAATCGACAGATAGCGAACATAAGAAGCTCCAAAAGAAATCAGACGGTGTGGCAAAGTTGCATGGGCTTTACTGAAGTCATCTTTCTTTTGACAGGAGCACGTTTCTTGTATTTTTTTTGTAAAACTGAAAATAATAAAGCATTGTGTCAATAACTTGCATAAATCAAAAAATAACATAAAATGTACACACACATGTCCATTTGAGCAGTAGCACTAGCCAATTAGCTCACAAGCATCTAACAATGTAACTGCATTTCACCATATATGTGAACAAATTCAAATACACATCACCAATAACTATATAATGCTCATGAATATAAACAAAGGAGGAATATAACTCACAAGCGATGCATGTATTAGACACAAACAGTGTGATGAGGCTGTGAGAACTGCCACTGAATACTGGATGCAGACGTTAGCTGGTCTGAATAGCACTGTCTATTACTGTGAGTTCGCGTCGACATATAATCACGTCAGAAGAGCACGCTGAAACCCATATAATCAATTACACCGAATCGCCAGCAGAGGGTTACATAACGCCACATAACATATGCAAGTAATAAATGGACATGACAGGCGGTGTATCTGGCTTGTGACCAGTTCCACAGGTGCAAGACCAAACTGAAACAATCGCAGTTGCTCCAATTTCTGCTGCGTTCATCTGCACCATGCATTCCCAGTTTTCCTAGAGCTTGTGAAAACACAGTAAAAGGTCAAAGTCTTCATTGGAAGAATGTAGAATGTGACTTGTCTCTTACAGTGATGCTGGCAACGGTGAAGTACAAAGTTTGACATGGGGCAATTGGCCATTGTTCCTTCAGCTCTAGGTTTCTAGGCTCTTTTATAAAGGGCTGTTAGGTGAGAGGCCGCTTCCTAAGTTTTGGACAACGAAGTGTTCTCGAAGAAGTATCTTTTGTTTTCGGGATGAAAAACACAATAAGTGTCTTTGTTTTTGAAAAAACGAACCAGATCTGAGCCCATTTACGAGCTTGTAAAAACTATCTGGCTTCAGGTTTCATCCATGGTTTTTGAGACAATAAAAACAGAGAAACCATGAAATACTCTAAACAAGCACTCTACCACTTGAGCTAATTCCCCCGCAAGAACATGATTCCAGGGACCAATGCTATTGTCAGTGCAACAAACAGATGCAGTTGGCGTAGGTCACTACCATTCCCCGACATCCAACACAAAAAAAAGTGATGAGGTGGCCGCACCCGCTAGCAGTTGGGCTGCTTTAAGGTCCTAACACTTCCGAACAGGTCCGAACAAATAACAAAAGGTCCGAACGACGACTTAACAAAAGGTCCGAACACTTCCGAACGAAGGTCCTAACACTTCCGAACGAAAAAGACCCGGATGAAGAAAAAGACCCGGATGTAGCAAGCCAGCGCACAGTGACGTTGAGGAGGAGGCGTCGCCAAGTTTCGCGTGTCTGCTATGTTTTCCGTCGCAATGAAGAAACAATCGGAGAAAGGTAAGTGAAAATAAAAGCAACAAAACATTCAAGACGAATGGAAAACAGAATATATATAATATATAATAAGATAAAACAATGACTAGTTTGTTTTCCGCCCTGTTGTCGTGTATGGAAGATCGGAACAATCAGATCGCTGAAAACATTCTCTAGTCTCGTATCTGTTTTCTCCAAGTTCTCAAAGAGGTCTTGTATAGTCATTCATTAATATTGAATCTCACAATTTAAAAAGTAATGCATTAACACATTATATAGTATAGTCTAAGCATACGGTAAAAAGTGACACGTCTTAAAGAATATATTCTCTTGACTCGTATGTGTTTTTCTCCAAGTTCCTTAAGGGGTCATGTATATTCATTCATTCATCTTCCAGATCACAATTTTTATATAAATGGTACATAAACACTTTAGAGTTGATTGTATACATAGTACTATAACTAAAGAGTCAACTTTGGGTGTCCATAAAGTCTAAGCATGTGGTTAAAAAAAAGACACTTCTTAACACAAAACGATTTTTAACATTGGAATGCAAAATTTTACATGAACCTGTCCTGCTCTATATTTAATTTTTACAGATGACAAAAACAGAGAAGCCGGATAGCTACTGGAAGGACATCTGCTTCAAATATGCCCGGGGCCAATTCCATTTTTCAATTGGTAAACAGCCAGGGTCCAAGAAATGGAAAACTGCTTTCACCGACACCAGCGCACTTTTGTTCCAGGTACATTTGCTTGAAGGTACAAAATAGACACTATTTTGTACACCATGATTCAGGGGTGGGCAACCCTGGTCCTCGAGAGCCGCAATCCAGCTTGTTTTCCATGTCTCCCTCCTTTCACACACCTGAATCAAATGATCAGCTCATCAGCAAGCTCTGCAGTTGCCTGATAACAATCCTGATAATTTGATTCAGGTGTGTTGGAGGAGGGAGACATGGAAAACAAGCTGGATTGCAGCTCTCGAGGACCAGCGTTGGCCACCCCTGCCATAATTATATGTACATTCCATGGGACAAATGATGATGATGATGCTTTTTTATTTTGAGCATGCACATTAAACAGAAATACTTTATAATTTGACAAATTATTTGCACTTGAAAGGGAGTGGTAAAAAGAAAAAACTTATTTTATCCCACCCTTGATCACATTGTCCAAAATCTTTATTTCGTGGGATACTATTGCCAGACCATATTTTTTATACAACAATTTTGACAATGCTTAAAGTGATTGTCTAAATTGTTCCAAAGTTTCACTCCACATACAGACACTCTAAATGCTTGCGAGTAGTTCGAAATCTAGGTAACATAAAATCTCCAGAGCCTCGCAAACTACAGTATGCATACTCTCACGAACCTTAAAAAGGTTTTGTATATTATATGGCAGTAATTTATTATATGCTTTAAATAACATTATAGCTGTATGATAGTTGACAAGATCTTTGATTTTTAATAGTTTAGAGTGAGCAAATAAGTTATGGGTGTGTTCAAGAAATCCGACCTTATGTATAATTCGTGCTGCTCGTTTCTGCAGTATGACTAATGAGTTGATGGTAGATTTATAACTGTTTCCCCACACTTCAATACAATAGTTGAAATATGGGAGCACTAGGGAACAGTACAAAGTACGGAGTGCACCATCATCAAGATATGACTTCACTTTGTTTATTAGTGAGTTTATTAGGTTATTAGTCTTTCCAAGATTTTAGAAAGTTGTGGTCATAGTGATATCGGTCTGTAATTTGTGTAACTGTGTTTACTGTCATTTTTGTGTATTGCAATTACTTTAGCAATTTTCATTTGATTTGGGAATCAACCCAATCGAAATGATAAATTACAAATATAGGCGAGGGCCGTTGCTATGCTATGTATAACTTTTTTGACGATGAACATGTCAATATTGTGACAGTCGGTGGACAGCTTAATCTTGCACTTCAGTGCAGTATTTATCACCTCCTGCTCATTGGTTGCTTAAAGATATATTGAGGTGCTTGACCATAATTTGCCATCATCTTTATTCAATACAAATCATTGAATAAGAGGTAGTGTATGTCTTCGTGAAAAGTGTTCAATTCAAATGATGTTATCTTTGTCTCTTACAGACTCTACATGACTCATGGCCAAGCAGCCCGAGACCCTGAAGTCAACAGAGTCAGCGAGTGTGTTTGCCTCAGACTTGCCGAAGAGTTTGAGCAAGCACGCAACAGGCCGTCTCTTAATGGTATGTGTTATTTCATTTGGAAGCAGTCATGACAATTTATAATGATTTAACCTAAAAAAAAAAAAAACACATGTAAGGAAAATGTAGAATAACTTAATAAATACAACTTTGTAGGATATTATGATTGTATGTTTGTCCTGTAGGCAGACCCAGCTGCAGAAAGAAATTACAGGGGGGGCATTACATTTTTTTGGGGGGGGCACACTTCTTCAATTTAAATTTAGCCGTAACAGTGGCGTTTTTAACCGTTATATTTTCTGATGATAGTGTCAGTCAGTGAAACTGCAGGAGGTGGCAGCGCTATCCCTTCATGTTGACTTTCGGCCGCGTCTTTGTCATGGCTTGAGTTCGTCTTTAGTTTCTTGAAAAAAAAACACGGATGTCCATTCCAATTTGAATTAGCAACGGAGGAGCCGCTCAATCGCCATTTCTGTAACTGGAGCAATCCCTATCCAATCGCAGTACACAATAACAGGTGTTGTGCCGAAAAATAGCCGCCCCTCGTGAAATGTCCCCCCTGACGGGAACGCTTATTTATAACGCTTTATTGAGGTGAAAACATCAAATGTTTTCATGGACTCGGTACAGTAATGGATTTACGACTGTAAAATCACTTTTAAATAAATTAATTAGACAAAATACTAGTACTTTATTTTACTAACAAATCGTGGACTGGGCCACATAACCATCTTTGAACAGAAATGTATTAGTCTACAGGTTGTCACGACCATTTCTCAATGACAATCACACAGTTATGACATTCAGTTCAAGCAGAGTAAAATAATACATATATTCACGGTATAAGAAAATCGTTTCCATGTCCATCGATTGGTGAGAAAAAGCTGTACGAGTGACGTGTGGGCGCTCAACAATAAAATAAATAAACAAATAAATCAAATAAACGCTCAATAAAGCGTTATAAATAAGCGTTCCCGTCGGAGGGGGACATTTCACGCGGGGCGGCTATTTTTCGGCACAGCACCGGCTACTCAGCCCGCCCCCTTATCTGTGATTGGCTAGAAATTGCCTACATTCGCTGCTGTGATTGTGACGACAGATCAAGATAGGATGACTAGAGCAGTGTTTTTCAACCTTTTCTGAGTCACGGGACATTTTTACGTTGGAAAAAATCTCGCGGCACACCACACCAAAATGTTCCAAAATTACTTTCTGTATAGTATATTTAATTATAAAATAATTTCTCAGTATTTATACTTACTCAGTGTGAAACGTTTAGCAATTAGGCTTGAAAAACTATCAGACAGGGGACTTGAGCAATGCATTTAAGCACATCAGGGCTGGTCGTCTCGCTGACAATGGCTTTGCAGACAGGTAGTATTAACGTCTCTGCCACAGTTTGGGACTTTTGGGATTTAGCAACAAAGTAACTGGCTTTCAGGGCGTTCTTATTTACCTTTGTAGTTTTCCTCAAAAAAGTTGCCCATTTCTCTGTGTTTTCACAAAGGCGTACAAAATAATCCATCAATTTGTTCTGAAGCGACGGGGGTTCATTTGGAGATGAGTTTAAGCTTGTATGGCGCCATGGCGCTAGATGGCCGCTCGTGTTGCGTTTAAGAACTGCTCGGATTTCTAGGTATCTCCCACCTAGCTGTCCTCGATAATGTGTTGGAATAAAACAAAGAGGGAGGATTAACGGTCGTCACATATGGATAAAATGGAAAGAAAACTTTTGTATATATCGACACTTGACGAGTCAAATAATGAACAGTAGAAGTGCTGGGGTCCACATTGTTACGGAGAGCAAGGTGGCTGACGGCTAGAAATCCGAGCAGTTCTTGAACGCAACACGACTCATCTGCACACAACCGAGAACTTTTTCCACATTCCTTCCTTCCTTCCTACTGCAACTTTGCCCGACGATGTTAAAAAAAAGCGACATTGGATAATTTCTCGCGGCGGCGGCACAATCGATTGAAAAACACTGGAATATAGGGTTCATTCTCCCCGTGTGTGTGTGTTTTTGTGGAAGATTAAAAAAATTTTTTTTTTTAATTACACAGTACAGTTTAATCGAGCTAGGGCGGGCACAGCCGTCCCTCAGGGCGGGCACGGCCCCCTAATGCCCGCCCATGCCGCCGGGTCTGCCTGTAGGCTGCTTAGGAGGGATAAGAGGAAGGGCAGGGACAGGCTGCTGCAAGGCAATGTACTTCCCAAACCGCTGCACCTGACCAAAGAGCCTCTCCCTCCAGTGAACACACTCCCGGCTGCCCCTGTGCAACATGCACATTAAGTCATGACTTTTGAAGAGCCTGAAAACTATGAGGGAGAAGCTTTCCCCCGCCAGCGCACTATGGCAGTCCAGAAGGAACCTTAGTGTTCTCCTCGTGTGTTGTACCCTCTACATTACGGGCCACCTCCTCCGTTCCAGTATGCTCCATTTTATCACCTATTTCTGCACACTCAGTTTGCCCATTATCCTCCATTTACACATGCTCCTCCAGCACAGCGTCCACCCCTATTTAACAATGCTCCTCCAGTACAGCAAGCTGTTCCCCAATATTTGTGACTTTGTTTGTCACATCCTTTTTGCACACATTCATTTGTTTTTTGTTGTCTTTTATATTTTATTTTTTTGGGATGACTGGAGGAGGGATTTGAAGTAGTTGGTGTCACCAATTATTCCTGCCTTTATTCGTCACATCCTGTTTGCACACGTTTATTTGCACTATTTTATTTTTTAATACTATGATATATTACATATATTATTAATTTTCATTCAAAAATAAAAATCGCTGTCCTTACTATGTGGTCATGTTATTATTAACTGTTTTCTCCTTTCGTAATTTGTTGTATTCTGAATTTAGTTTCATTGAGCAGACATACATAATAATCATTCAAACATAAAATAATCTTGCAGATAATTAAACTTTTTGAAAAGATGAGAGGATATATTACGAAAGGGCCATCTACATTTATGTATACGTGCACTCACATTGTTTTGATTTCACAAAATCTTGCAAATAATTAAAAGGTTTGAAAAGTTCATATGTTAGGGCCATCTACATTTACATGTACATACACTCACATTGTTTTGGTTTCACAATCATGCAAACAAAATAATCTTGCAAATAAACTTTTTGAAAAGATGAGCGGATATATTATGTAAGGCCACATTTTCGTATACGTACACACACATTGTTTTGATTTTATGAGCACTTGTAGGTCTCATGTGCCGCATTGGATCAGGTGGTTGTGAGTTCAAATCCCACAAGAAACATGACGATTAAAGTGGCAAAACACCTACTGATGAATTGACTATACACAATGTTGAGATGATAAGGTAAGACAAAATGCAAATAGTGTAGAATTTCCTCCTTTTCTTCTTCCCTCTTCCCCCCTCTTTCCCCTGGCAAGCAGTCCACTATACCCCTTTTTTGACCGAGTGGTTAAGGTGATGGACTGCTAATCCATTGTGTTCTACACGCATGGGTTTGAATCCCATCCTCATCGTGTTCTTACATTTCCTTCTTGGTTGTTTATCTGGCTTGAGACCAATTCCGTAGGGGCAGACTAAACTGAAACAACTGCAAGTGCTCTAATTTCTGCTTCGCGCTTCTGCGCCATGAAGCTCAACAATTCTCAGGTTTGCAAAAACACAGTAATGGGTCAAAATCTTCTTAACAGAATTTTGTAATGTGACTCCTCTCTTTCAGTGATGCTGGACACCGTGAAGTACAAAGTTAGACATTGGGCAATTGGTCTTTGCCTTCATCTCTGGGTTCCTTTGAAATTCAAACTATAATTATGTGGCCCTTCTTTATCTGATTCTGAAAGTTGTTGATTAGTTAGCAGTCATCGTGTTCTTGCATTTGTTACTTGGCGGTGTATCTGGCTTGTGACCAGTTCCACAGGTGCAAGACCAAACTGAAACAATCGCAGTTGCTCCAATTTCTGCTGCGTTCATGTATTCCCAGTTTTTCTAGGACTTGCGAAAACACAGTAAAAGGTCAAAATCTTCATTGGAAGAATGTAGAATGTGACTTGTCTCTTTCAGTGATGCTGGCCACCGTCAAGTACAAAGTTTGACATGGGGCAATTGGTCATTGTGTCTTCATCTCTGGGTTCCTTTGCAATTCAAATTTTAATTTTGGAGCCCTTCTTCATCTGATTCTGAAATGTGTTGATTATTTATCTTTGGCCTGTTTTATAAAGGGCTGTTAGGTGAGAAGCCGCTTCCTAAATTTTGGACAAAGAAGGGTTTTCAAAGAAGTGTCTTTTTAAATTTTTAATGAACCAAAATAAATTTGTTTCATCGCTGCTACACACGGTTTCTGAAGTTGCTTTTCATGGATGTGCCACATCTCAGTAAAACCGCTGCATCTGTACCCCTGCGTGGCTCAGTGGTATAGGAGTAATTTCCCAACCCAGCAGTTGTGAGTTCAACTCTCTGTCATGATAAATTCATCTAAGTATCGTTGAGCAAGACACTCAACCCCACATTGCTGCGTCACCAGCAGGTAGATGAGGATATAGTGTCAAAGTGCTTTGAGTGCCTGAAAGGTGCTCTTCGAGTATAAATCCATTTTTAATCAAGAGAATTTCTCTTCTCAAATATTGCTCAAATCTGGTTTTCTCAAATCAGTCTCCTTTGTCTCATTGATGTATTTGCTCATTTTGACTCATCACTTGCTCCTAAGGGTACCCTAAGGAGCACAAACTCAGAAACAAATAAGCAGAGAATGAGATCAATTTGAGATGATCAAATTCATCTCACGAGACGGGATTAAGCAATAGATGAGTAGCAAATTTTTGCTATGGGTATACTGTCCACCGACTGTCACGATATTGACGTTTATTGTCAAAAAAGTTATACATAGCATAGCAACCCCCCTCACCTATATTTGTAATTAATCATTTCAATCGGGTTGATTCCCAAACCACATGAAAATTGCTAAAATAATTCCAATACACAAAATGACAGTAAACACAGTTACACAAATTACAGACCGATATCACTATGACCACAACTTTCTAAAATCTTGGAAAAACTATTTACCTAATAAACTCACTAATAAACAAAGGGAAGTCATATCTTGATTATAGTGCACTCCACACTTTGTACTGTTCCCTAGTGCTCCCATATTTCACCTAATGCATTGAAGTGTGGGGAAACTGTTATAAATCCACCATCAACTCATGAGTCATACTGAAGAAACAAGCAGCACGGATTATACATAAGGTCAGATTTCTTGATCACACCCATCAATTGTTTGCTCACTCTAAACTATTAAAAATCAAAGATTTTATCAACTATCATACAGCTATAATGTTATTTAAAGCATATAATAAATTACTGCCATATAATACACAAAACCTTTTTAGGGTTCGTAAGAGTGTGCATAATTTGCGAGGCTCTGGAGATTTTATGTTACCCAGATTTCGAACTACTTGCAAAGGTTTTCGTGTGTATGTATGTGGAGTGAAACTTTGGAACAATTTAGACAATCACTTTAACCCTTGAGAGTCGAAGGACGCGCCGGCACGTCCTCAGTGCACGTCTTTGAAGCGCCCTCACGTTTTAAATACGTCACCCACATGCCGTTGGTTGGTCTCGTTTTAAAGTGCGGAAGTTGCGGTTTACTCTCGTTATTATTTGAAGTCAATCGACCAATTAAAACGTGAGATATTGTCATTTAAGTTTTATAGTTTTATTGTCCTCTCAAAAAAACATTAAAACGCTGCATGGATCATTTGTTTGTGTCTATATTTCCATCATTTCTTGTCCTTTTTCAAAACGGAAGCTCCATGAAAAAACCACAAATCAAACGAACCCTTTCGAAGTCACAGTGGACGCACTAAATGCGTTTTTTAAATAAATATAACTGCCATGCGAGGTTCCACCGAACGAGAGGGAGGAGTGTTCTGAAGCAGCGAGGTGGCGAGCCGACGGCCGTTTGGATCGAGCAGCGACTTTGTGTGACTTTGAGAATGAACGGAAAACTAAATTTAGCGCAAGCAATTGTGCTATTTGATCAACTTGAGGAAGAGGATGGTCCAAATTCGTCATCATTGTCTTCTTCGGAAGAGTCCTCGAGTGAAGATAGTGACGTATTTGAACACGTGGGTGACGCCATCGACGAGCAGAGGTAAGCAAACTCACTTTTTTTTTTTTAGGCTGGAAAAAGGTTCTTTTGAAAGTTTCTTTTGATATTGCAAGACAAAGTTAATTTTGATGCAATATAAGTGTGTGTTTGTGTATATAATAATAAAATGTGCATATCAGATCAAAGTCGTACGTGAACTGTGTGTATCCAAGGCAGGAATTTATAATTGTGGTGATCTTCTTTCTATATGAAGATTAGGGATGTAGCACATATTCAGCTATGGTATTCTTTCTATTGTCATACATATAGATTTCCAATATTATTTATTGCTGTATATATTTTTATTTTATACTTTATTATTTTCATAAATACTGACTTTTTTTCATGTACATTTATAGTGACAATGAAAGTAAAGTGAAATGAAAATGGAAGGGTGGAAAGAGGACCAACACCCCATGGAAGTGTGGGCTGTGTGATGTCGCCCTGTTTCGAATTCCAGGACGAAACTGCTTTTCGGAGTGGCATGCCTGAAAAAAATTTAACTTGTTTATTGTAAATATTTTTGAAAATACTTTCCCCCCCCCAATGTTATATATATATACATTTTTTCCCACAATCAGTCTTCTCAATTTGTGTATATAAATGTGTGTTCAAGAAGCTTGATTGTGTGTACATAGTTTTCATCAGGTGATGGGCCGCAATACCTAAACTCATAAAGAGATGGCCTCTAAATACTTTTTGTGTTAGATGGTATATATTTTTTCACTGTTCGGTCTGCTGTATATAACCTGTTTTGACTAGAGCATGTACAAAGGCAAAAAACGCCTATGCTATACCTGTTGTTTATGTTGAATTGTCAAATATAAGACTATTTATTCTAAATTTTTTTGGTTGAATGTTCATCCTAACATGTTGAATAAATATTACAAAGTTTCAAAATGGTTCGTTACGCATGTTTGGTTGTCAATTGGACATCAAAATTAAAAATTTTGACAAAACGATTGTGGAATTTTTGGTCTTTTTGGGCCCAAAATGATGATTTATAATTGGTCAGTGACGGAAACAACAGTTTGGACATGAAGTTCAAGGTGTCACAAAAAAAGGGACCAAACTAGGCCATCGTAAACAATTCTTTCTTTGAAATATAAAGGCAACTTCAAAGGCATGCAAAATCAGACAAAATAGGCCCAGACCTTAAAGGGTTAAGCATTGTCAAAATATCTAAACATTTAAATTGTTGTATAAAAATATGGTCTGGTCACAGTATGATGACTTTCGCTGACAATGTGTGTTGCTGTTCTTGTCAATTGGTGTATATATTGAATTATTGTTAATGAGCCAACTTTAGTTGGTTGTCTATTGGTTTAGTTGTTCTTGTCAGTTGGACAATGTGATCAGAGGTGGGATGAAATAAGTTTTTTCTTCTTCCCACTCCCTTTCGAGTGCAAATAATTTGTTAAATTATAATGTATTTCTGTTTCTTGTGCATGCTCGAAATAAAAAAGCATCATCATCATCATCATTTGTCCTACGGAATGTACATTACATTATGATGTACAAAATAGTGACTACTTTGTACCTTGAAGCAAATCTACCTGGAACAAAAGTCCGCTGGTGTCAGTGAAAGCCGTTTTCCATTTCTTGGAACCTGGCTGTTTACCAATTGAAAAATGTAATTGGCCCCGGCCATATTTGAAGCAGATGTCCTTCCAGTAGCTATCTGGCTTCCCTGTTTTTGTCATCTGTAAAAATTAAATATAGAGCAGGACAGGTCCATGTAAAATGTTGCATTTCAATGTAAAAAATCATTTTGCTTTAAGAAGTGTCTTTTTTATTACCACATGCTTAGACTTTATGGACACCCAAAAAAATGACTTTTAATTATAGTACTATGTATACAATCAACTCTAAAGTGTTTATGTATCTTTATTTTTTAAAATTGTGATATATAGGATGGATGAATGAATGAATGTACAAGACTCCTTAAAGAACTTAGGGAAAAACATATACAAGTCTACAGAATATATTTTTCTTTAAGAAGTGTCTCTTTTTACCGTATGCTTAGACTATCTATCTATCTATCTATCTATCTATCTATCTATCTATCTATCTATCTATCTATCTATCTATCTATCTATCTATCTATCTATCTATCTATCTATCTATCTATCTATCTATCTATCTATCTATCTGCGCCCTTTGAAAAATAATGTGATGCTTCTCTAATTTGTGTAATTAATAGCACCTGTTACTTACCTGTGGCACATAACAGGTGGTGGCAATAACTAAATCACACTTGCAGCCAGTCAAAATGGATTAACATTGACTCAACCTCTGTCCTGCGTCCTTGTGTGTATTACTTGAGCGTGGAGAAAAGAAAGAACACCAAAGAACTGTCTTAGGACTTGAGAAGCAAAATTGTGAGGAAGCATGGGAATCTCAAGGCTACAAGTCCATCTTCAAAGACCTGAATGTTCCTGTGTCTACCAAGCGCAGTGTCATCAGTAGGGCCATCAGCTGTGTCAAGCCCATAGCACTGCGGCTAACCTCCCTAGATGTGGATGGAAAAGAAAAATTGACGAGCGATTTCAACGAAAGATTGTGTGGATCGTAGATAAAGAACCTTGACTAACATCCAAACAAGTTCAAGCTGTCCTGCAGTCCTAGGGTACAACGTTGTCCACCCATACTTTCTGTTGGCGTCTGAATGAAAAGGGACTCTATGGTAGGATACCCAGGAAGACCCCACTTCTGACCCAGAGACATAAAAAAGCCAGGCTGGAGTTTGCCAAAACGTACCCGAGAAACCCAAAAATGTTTTGGAAGAATGTTCTTTGGTCAGATGAGACAAAAGTAGAGCTTTTGAGGAAAAGGCATCAACATAGAGTTTCCAGAAAAAAAAGAGGCCTTCAAAGAAAGAACACAGTCCCCACAGTCAAACATGGCAGAGGTTTCTCTGATGTTTTGGGGTTGCTTTGCTGCCTGTGGCACTGGACTGCTTGACCGTATGGATGGCATTATGAGTTCAAATTTTGAAGCATAATGTAGGGCCCAGTGTGAGAAAGCTGGGTCTCCCTCAGAGGTCATGGGTCTTCCAGCAGGACAATGCCCAAAAACACACTTCATAAAGCACTAGAAAATGGTTTGAGAGAAAGCACTGGAGACTTGGTTGGAAAGTGGTCAGCAATGAGTCCAGACGTGAATCCCATAGAACACCTGTGGAGAGATTTGAAAATGGCAGTTTGGAGAAGGCACCCTTCAAATCTCACAGACCTGGAGCAGTTGGCCAAAGAAGAATGGCCTAAAATTCCAGCAGAGCATTGTAAGAAATCCAATGATGTATAGCGGAAGTGGTTGTTTGCAGTTATTTTGTCTAAAGGTTGTACTCCCAAGTATTAGGCTGAGGGTGCCAAAACTTTTGTCTGGCCCATTTTTGGAGTTTTGTGTAAAATGTTAATAATTTTCTTTTCATTCTCTTTTGCGTTTTATCATTGCAAGAAAAATTAATGAAAATATTACTATCGGATTCATGCATTAAGACATGTGGTATGAACCTAGCCCAAGTGTAATCCAAATCAGTTTTTGATCACTTTGGGAGCACATTCCAAATATAGTATGCTCAATGTTATGTTGGGTTTTTGTTCTGTTCTGTTTTCTGGAAAGCACTTGGGTATGTAAAGTTGCGCATGTTGAGAAAGCACCATATGAATGACTGACTTGAAAATGAAAAACTTGACTAAATGAGAGAATTTCATCTTCAAGTAACCTCTGTGGTTTTTGTTTCAATCTATTGTTTAAAAAGAACTCCAAAGTTTGATTTTCTCAGAAAATCATTCATTTGGAAATTTTGAGAAAAGTAAGACTGGCATTGAAAATTGATGGCTTTTTAAAAAATATTATTATTGTAAATAAATATTATAATGATATAACATTATAATATATACAGTATTTGATTGGTCTCTCAGTAGAAACAGCTTTTTTCACAAAAGCAAATTAAGATGGAAATGCATTTATTGTCATTGTGCAGCTATAACAACAAAATTGAAACAACAGCAGCTCTCCAGGACTTTCTTGAATTATTATCTCTCTGACAGTCTAAAAAAGAAAAAAGAAATAAACTGAACATATTTTTCACAGGTTCAGTCGGAAGTGGCGTTCGTCTTTCCATGGATAGACATATTACTATGCCTAGATGTCTTATGCGCTTTTTGAGCCAACGGGGACCAGCATGATCACTTGTCGGCCAGTTTTTAAGGAGTCGTTTGTGGAACAAAACATAAATCAAAAGGAGATGTACTTTGAAATAACTGTAGATAGCTATTTTTGCAAAATGATTTTCAAACGTTTTTTTTTCATAGTAGTCAGCCGAACTGTAATTTAACAGCATATTTAAAATCGAATTTTTTTTAAAAAATAATTTAAAACAAATCAATATTCAGCCTGGATTATAGCCATGTTAATATTGTACTGTTTGCTATAATCCACATTTTTTTTTTAAATCCGTTAGAAATGCAGCGTGGTAAGTGTATTTTAGTGGAACAAATCAAATGTTATACGTCACGTAAAGGAACCTTCTGTTGCACGATGGCCGCCTATGACAATACCATCGACTGCGCTCACGTGCATTTAGACATTACTAGTCATGGGTATATGATATCTAGAGATCCGTGCACAAGGTGCAGAGGGGGTGTGGCCAGGATGCTGATGTAAACACAACATACGTCTCATCTTCTTCCTGGATCCAACTGGCGAGATTAACCTAAATCGACCTCGTCCAGTGCGACAAAACGACTATAATATGTATTAAACTATAAACGTTGGAAGGGTGACACAATGGACTTCTGCATCAACCTTAAGGTGAATTTCAGAGGAAATTCTAAAAATTTCCTCCTATCGGGATCCGAGACCAAGAGCTGGGACTCGATGGAGGCCATGGTAAGCTAACATGAGAACCACCACGTATTTGCAGCGTTCTTCGATTGAACTGAACCCTCATTTTCTATATATACTGTAAAATGACCACATCTTTGGCTGACGTAAATCTTTTTTTTCGTGATTTGATTTTCATGGTAACATCGTTTACCAAGACGACTTACACTTCAACTCAACAGTGCTGAAAAATATTTATGCATCATAAAGCACATTCACTTCATGGAGATGCTTGCATGGTTGTTTTGTCTTCTCGTGTCATGCGAGTAGCTGGCAACCGATTCATCGTGTACCCCGCCTTGTGCCAATAGTCAGCTGGGATGACTCCGGCACCTCCCGCGAACCTTGTGAGGATAATCGACTCTAAAATAAATGAATTAATGTTGAGAGTATTAGGCTGCGTGCGTGCGTGCGTGCGCATTTCCTGTAGTCCCCATAGCAGAGGTATACATACAGTATTAACATTTTAAATGATTTTGTATGTGTTTTATAAATGTATAAATATAAAGTTTTTATGAAACCTTTTATAGAAATGTATGTTAATACGTTAAAAACATTTATTGAACACAGACAATTACATTTAATTAAAAAAAAAAAAACATAAATAAGAAATCAAAATGGGGGAAAAAGTGTTTTCAACATCTGTGTAGTTGAGGCATGAGTAGGCATGATGAAATTCTGACGGTATGATAACCTTAAGCAATAATATCACGGTGTTGCAATTAGAGCTGAAACGAATACTCGAGCAACTCGAGTAACTCAAGTTTAAAAACTGATCCGAGTAATTTTATTCACCTCAAGGAATCGTTTAATTTTGCCAGCTCTAAGCATCACATTTTGCCCGGACTAGTTTTAATGCGGGACAACGCGCTGACATCACGTGTGTAGAGGAAGAAGCAATTAAAAAAAAAAAAAAAAAAAAAAAACTTACTGCAGCCGACAGCCGCTACAAACTACGCCAACGTTGCTAAAAACTACGCCCGCATGATGCTAGTGTGGTAGCAGGTAGTGTCCGATGCGTCTCATAGATATCGCAAGCATTTAGGACTAGATGCGAAATGACAGACTCGGCCGCGTCTGGGCAGCGTTAGTAAACAGCCGCCATCTTTAAGCAGTAGACTTCTCAGCGCTAATAAATATAACATTACTGTCATTCACTCAAGTAATGTTAACCCTTCGGAGGGTTAGGTCTATTGACTATGACCACTGCCGATGAGTGGCTAACGTGCCTTACATACAGGCTTTATTTAATCTAAAAACACAGCGCTGTAGAGTGATGAGGCTGTAAAATTAAAACATTTGTAAAGCTAACTGTCAGTTTTAGCTCAATAGTCATTGCTGAATAAAACACCAGTAGCACTGGTCCCTAAAGTGCGCCAATACAGCAGGTATCATACATTTATTTTGAACACTCCAAAAACCATGACCATGGATGTCCAAACCGGTCCTAAAGGGCCGCTGTGGGTCCTGGTTTTTGTTCCTACCAATTGATCACAGACAGTTTAACCAATGAAGTTTCTGCTAAAACAAACAGCACCTGACTGCAATCAACTGATTACAATTGTAAGACACCAGATTGGTGAAAAGGTGTCGTCTTGTTTTGTTGGAATGAAATCCAGCACCCACTGCAACCCAGTTTGGAATAGTTTGGACACCCCTGGTTTAAACTAACTTAAAACTTAACTTGAACTTAAAAATAGCTTGACACAAATGGAAATTAAATTGAAACACGTGGGAAAAACACGTAGCTTTCAAGTGATGTGTGTTATCAAGCGTAATTACATTTTTAGGTAAGAAATATATATATATATATATATATATATATATATATATATATATATATATATATTTTATAACATCTAGTTTTTTGAGTGAAAGCAGTGAATTTTTTTTTTGTCACATCTGAGATGAAATTGATGGCTGTTTTCAACAATGTACATCGTAAATAAAGACATTGATTGACTGAAAATGGTTCAATATTGGATTAAATGTCTTTTTTTTCCTCATGTATATTTATAATTGCTCTTTACCTAAAAAAAAAAATGTTTTATCCGATTACTTGATTAATAGATAGAATTTTCAGTTGATTAGTCGATTACTAAAATATTCGATAGCTGCAGCCATAGTTGCAATTACAGCTCTAAAATGTGTTACTTTGAGATATCTGGGTTTAAAAAAAAATCCAATGAACATGATTTATATTTTTTAAAATATTTGAGCAAATTGGAACAAAAGTATATTATTAAGTTAAAAAATATTCTAAAATAAAATAAATGCAGACCTTCAGACCTTGTTGTCTTCAGTTTTCCTCATGGCAAGCTACAGTACCTCCTCGGCTGATGAGAGGAGCGGTATTGTCATTTTTCTGTCAGTTCACTGGTCAGAAAGCAGGAGAGTCTTGTTTTAAGTTTTAACAGCGTGCATTGTCTCCAAAGGATTTCATTGGGGTCTGGGAGCAGAAGACAGGTATGCAAGGAAAGCACTTTTGAAATCCTTGAAAGACATTAAGTTGATGTATAGATCGTGAGGGTGGCGGCATGGCTGCTGCACATTCTTGTACATTAGGTGGCGGTATGCACGTGAAAGCTGCTTGCAACAAGCCAACAATCACAAGAAGAATTTTGCGCAGTACGGCTACCCAATTGGCTGTTCATGTGACTGTGCTATGTCACTTCCTCCGTTGGCTTTATGCTATAAACGCCAGAGATTCGAACATATAAATTAATTATTCTTCAAATGGGCTGGCATGTGGTTAGAATAATAATAATGTTTTTATATGTTTAAATTTAACACATAAATCACCTTAGGAACATCGTGGCGCGTTAATATTTTGGCTATGGTGATATATGGGCTGATGTATCCCAATGGGTCGAATTGATTGGAAAGCACCTTGTATAGGACTCTTCATGGTAGGCTGCTATATGATGGAAGTAGCTGGTTTGTAGCCCAATGTATGAGAATGACAATGCTACATAAGCCCTTGTGCACACACTTGAGGGTCTGGCTGCTTTGGGTGAACCAGAGTTTTGTGCTTTCTGATGTGCACTCAATAGGTAGGTGTTTAACCCTTTAACACCTAAGCCTATTTTGGCCGAATTTGCATGCATTTTATGTTGCCTTTATATTTCAAAGAAAAAAATTGTTTACAATGGCCAAGTTAGGTCCCTTCTTTCAGGACACCTTGAACTTCATGTCCAAACTGTTGTTTTCTTCACTGACCCATTATAATCCACATTTTGGTCCCAAAAAGACCAAAAAATCCCAAAATCATTTTTCAAAATTTGTAATGTTGATGTCCCATTGACAACCAAACATGCTTGACCAACCGTTTTGAAGCTTGATAATATTTATTCAACTTGTTAGGATAAACATTCAATAGAAAAAAATAAGATTGAATAGTTTTATGCTTGACAATTAACACAAACAGCAGGTATGGTTATAGGCGTTTTTGGCCTTTACACATACTACGGTCAAAACAGGTTATATACAGTGCAAAAGAGTGAGAAAAAAAAAATCATCTAACACAAAAAGGGTTTGGAGGATATTTCTGTGAATTTAAGTGTTGTACCCATCACCTTATCAAAAGTATATACATACATGCAATCAAGCTTCTCGAACACACATCTACATAAAAATTGAAAAGATTATAGTGAAGAAAAAAATATATATCATTGAAAAACAGCATTTAAAAAAATATTAACAAGTAGTTCAGTTCAATTCAAAATTTTCAGGCATGCGACCCAATAAAGTTTTTTTTATTTTTTTTTTTTTTTGCGCACTCAATAAAGCTTCTTGAACAGCTCACAGAGCTGCGTCACACACAACGTCACACAGCATACTCTTTCGCCGTTTGCGCGCTGCTGTCACATCTACTCGCCGAGACACTGACTCATCCAAAGAAAACGACAAATACGGCTCATCTTGCTTGAGTTAATGAAATAATGCAATAGCTCGCGTTAAATGTAGTTTTAGATTCATTCTGTACGTTTCAAAGTCGCCCGTTCAAACCAACCGGCCGTTGCTTGCTTCGCATGCCTCCCTTTCATTAGTTGGGGCCTCGCTCAGAAATGTATTAAAAATGATCACATTTGGTTCGTCCTTCTTGACATCACAACGGCTCTTGGGATATGTAGTCTTTTGTGCTGCATTCGGTTTTGTGAAGAAGGACAAGAAATGATGGAAATATGGAGATAGATACATGGTCCATGCAGCGTTTTAATGCATATTTATGAGTTCAATAAAACCATAAAACTCAAATGACATTATCTCCCGTTTTTCATGGTCGATTGACTTCAAATAAAAGCTGGTGTGGACATCAACTTCTGCACTTTCAAATGAGACCATCCAGCGGCACGTGGGTGACGTAATTACAGCGTGACGAAGCTTCAAAGACGATATGCGTAAACGCGTCGCTGCCGACACGTTCGGTGTTAAAGGGTAAATTACCTTTGGATGGCTGGTTGCCCATTGACGAAGATTAAATCGGTCATATTCTGTAATAAAAGGGGAAAAAACACTTTTTGCCGAATGATTTTTTTTTGTCTGCCGAAGATTTCCTATCCTGAAGGTACCACTGTATTTTAATGGAAGAAATCATTCACCTTATGTCTGCTACAATAGAGCCCACCAGAGAAGATGACTACGCTACGCTGCTGACACCGCCTTCAGACATTTACTGTATCTAGGCTTATATATTACTTGCATTAATTAACAAGTTTTGTGCATGGGGACAATCGCTCCTTTAACACACCTGAATCAAATGATCTGCAAACTCATTAGCAAACTCTGCAGGAGCCTGATAGCGATGATTTAATCAGGTGTGTTGGAGAACGGAGACATGGGAAATAGGCTGGATAGGTGCTCAGGAGGACCGAACTTGGGCACTCCTGCCTTAGCCAATGTAATTGCTTTTGTTGTTGTGTATTGTTTTGGCTGGTCTGTATACAGAATATGGTCTACTCCTGATGGCGGAAGCCGGCGTGATGTCACGATGACATCACCTCACTTAGCAACGTGTCGCTATAATGCGAAAGAGTCACGCAAAGCTAAACATTCCGGAGACAAACGTCTGAAATTCATATATTTCAGGTGTGTTTTGCGTCTTTTTTCATAAAAACGTCTCAAACATGGCTTACTATTATTACAAGTCACTGCAGTCAGACGCGAGAAGGCGATACAATTTAAAATTACCGTGTATTGGCTTGCAAGTCCGCCCATACAAAGTCGCAGCTGATAGCTGGATGAACCATTCAAAGGAATGGCCTCCAGTGGAGTTCGGAAACATCTACAACTACCTCATAAAGTCACCCAGTAAGTTGACCTTCATCAATTACGTGGAATATGTACTGTGTGGAACTAAGAAAACTGGTAGTATATACGGAGTGGTTATTTCTGCCGTAACCGGTAATTCGCCTCTAAGCGTTATTTAGCCGTGAACACGTCACGGCAAAATAACCAATTCCCACCAGGCCAATAATATACCGATTGACTAATCAGAGCAGTTTACGGCAAAAGAAAAATAACGCTTTGCGAGTTGCCGGTTACGGTAATAATAACCACTGCCTAGTCTATTGAATCCTAGCAGCTAATTGGGGAAAAAAAAAAAATCGATTAAATTTTACTCACCACTAATAAAATGTCGGCTGCAAACGTAAATGTGCATGGATTTTGGTTCCCACAGGCGAGGATAGTCAACGGAACCGTCTTCTTTTACTGTTCCTCGATTAATTGCTTTCAGCCATTTGTTTCTCCTTTTCTTCTCACGAGGAAGAATGAAGAACTTCAAATGCGGCTCCGAACTCTTCCTTGTGTAACAACCCGCAACACAGCAACTTTTAGTCATTCCAACGGAAAAAAGACCGCAAATAAGACAAAAGTTCAACGTGTTTGTATGACAATGCACGACAGAGCAACTGCTTGTGACTCGTCTTTTGACTCTGTTTCAATATGGCGACGCTTTGTTGTGGCTGGTGACGTTATTAATGCCCGGATGTCCTACTTCTCCTATAGGTTATTTTTGCATGAGACCATAAAATGTCAGATTTCTGCGGTATGATACAGGTATTTGTCTTAATTCATGATTCAGATGGCACTTGATAAAAGACAGATTGGTCGAGCTGTTGTCATTTAGGGAAAATTCCTTATTATATAGACAACTTTCAGAGGTACTTCTGCTTTACTTCCGCATTTCTGCTCACGTCTTCCGTTTTACACATTCTCTAACCAAAACCGAAACAATGGAGTTGGAGTGGGATCACTAGGCCTGTCGCGATAACAAATTTTAGTGTGCGATCATTTATTTCCTAAATTATTGCGATATGCGATATTATTGCACCCCCCCCAATTAAAAAAAAAAAAAATTACCATAACACTGTGAGAATACAGTATATATTATTAGATCATGTACACCCGTTTAAACGCAATAAATGTTTACTCTAAATTCAAAAATACTTTTTAGGAAATCACAACTAAAACAATAGACCATGCCTCTTTTAAGTAAAAGACAACAATATTAATACTGCACAGAAACACAGAAAAATAAAATTCCACTTAATAATTTAAGCATCTAGGCAAATGAAAACGTTTCCCCTCATAGCTTCTGCTATGGCGTTCCATGTGTAATACAGTGGTACCTCAGTGGAGTTAATTCGTTTCAGGAGCTTGTTTGTAAGTCGAAATGGTCGTATGTCGAGCAGGATTTTCCCATAAGAATACATTATAATTCCAATAATTCGTTCCACAGCCCAAAAACACACACTACATCCTAAATAAAAACTGCTGTTACTATTGCAAATAGCAATTACAAAGAGCAAAACAAATAAAATATGAATAAAAATCAGAATAACAATAATATAATGATAGCAATAATAACAATAATACAGTACAGTACCTGTAATAATGTAACGAATCGGCTTCTAATGTGGCGGACTTTTTTTGCTGTACCTGAACGCACCGCGGGGCTGACGGTGAGCAGGAGAGCACTATTTTACTTTCTGTTTCGATCCTGGGGTCAACAGCAGTGAACACTCAGCGAGTTGATGGAATAAATGATTTGAAACCTGACGAAGCTGGCGATTTCTTAGGCGATGTTACCACAATAAGAACTGTCACCTTAACTTATAAAGACTGGCGAAAGGAGGGGGACCGCTGGCCGAGATCGGCATTCTACGACCCAGTTCATGGATGCACACACCATGCTTATATTTTGCCACCATTCACATCTTCATTTCAATGGTAAGCGTCACCTTTTCTTTTTTTTCTCTACCTGCACTAAACTTAAAGTGCATGTGACACGAAAAAGCATGTTTATTTCATAATACACGCGGTATTTTATGCCCCTGAATGATATGGACCGCTTGGATGTGTGTGGAAGCGATCGCTATATTTATTTAGTTTTTTTAATCCCGCGCCATGAAAATGAGTGACTTCCGGCTTCGGTCTTGCATTGAGGAGGAGGGCGCTGTGACGTGTACGGTAGAAGACGTCCTCTTCCCTATACAGTGTACTGTTGTGTATGAGGACGAAGGATTCAGCCGATTTTGCGGATTAATACGTTTCTTTTTCGCATCACGCCAGCAAGCCAAACGGCTGCAGAAAAATCATTCTGTATGAGGGAGAGACGTATGCGCCGTTTTGGAGTTTCAAAAGGTTCCCATTCACCGTGGATATTTACTGTGGGATCATTGGACTTACGAGGAAGTGAGTAAACATCTTGTTTTGTATTATGTCAAATATGAATACAGCGATTACAAAGTAAACACTACAAACTTCCTTTAAATAAAGGACTACTTACGTTTGATCATTGATAGGCATGTAAAAAGCTCTCCTCTGCTCATTAGCAGCACGTTAGATGCACAACAACTCCAGCCACCCTCCTCCGGGGAACGAACTGTAAATTGCTCTCCGCCGGGCGGTTTGCCGATCCGCAAGGACAATCGACAACCGGGTCGTCATATCAAATAATCCAGGCTAGTAATGTGTGATTTTCCACTTCGAAGACTTTGAAACATCACTCGGTTCGGGTTAGCATGTCAGCTAGCTGTCACGCCTTCTGGTTTGTTTACATTCTCCGAAGCCGGGGAAGGGAAATGACATATGTCCGATTTGGGTGTCATAAAATATCGTTCGGGAGGTGCGACAGTAAAGATGAAGTCGACAGTTTTGACCATTATGGAGTGATTTTGCCATGTCGTCCTGAATAAATGCATTTTTATTATTTTCATATTCCATTCAGCACAAGACTGTTATTTGTCATGACCATGCCATTTATTTAGCAATTGGGGAAAATACTTGGATAAAAAGAATATCCTGTAAAAATATTGAAGTAAAGAGACAGAAACAATGACATTTTGCCGCTCTCAACGTCGCGTTCTCCTCATTGTGAATAGTTCCCCCTCGACGGGCTGACTGGTCCTTCTCAAGCCATTTATATAGCTATTGGGGAAAAATATTTGGATAAAAAGAATATCCTGTAAAAATATTGGAGTAGAAAGACTGAAACAATGACATTTTGCGGCTCTCTTCGTCGCGTTTTCCTCGTTCTGAATAATTCCCCCTCAATGGGCTGAATAGTAAAACTGATGAGCCCAGTCTACTGCTGACGTCATCCACGAATCGTCTCAAAATTTGATTCTAATTCACATAATAATGCCATTTAAGACTTTTTTTCTCCTGTCGTATGCTCTTTAAACTGCACTAAACTAAAAACAGAATTAAAATGCATTTTGCGTAGTTGGTAACAAGGAAGCCGAACTTTTAACAGCACGTCAGCCGCATGCGCGCACACAGGTGCAAGCGAGGCGATAAATGGCAGCGGAAAAATTATCGCCTTCATTTTTATTTACCGTGCAATAAATGGAATTATTTCATATTGCGACAGGCTTAGGGATCACTCATCAAAATCCCTCAAAAAAGACAATGTGGAAATATCGCATCCATCTGTCATCATCACAACATGGGATGACAACATGAAGAAATGGCTACGGGTCACGACACCAAAATATTTTTGTATTGATTTAATAGCCGTTGAAAGAAACACAAAAAAAGCTCCGAGGCATCCAGTACCTGCACAGCAACAATTCCTATATATGTTTATATATATATGTCTCCTTATTTTCCACTCTAATTTGGAAATAATTTCTTTAAAAATCAAACAATCTGATTTTTTTTTTTTTTTTCCACATTCTGACTCTGATGTTGACAATTAAAGGCCTCTCTAATCTTTTCAAGCAGGAGAACTTGTACTTGTCAACTTGATAGTTGACTAAATACTTATTTGCCCCACCATATGTAGGCTCTTCTGGGAATTCCCGTGACCATTCACAGCACAGAAAGTCCCGGAGTCACATCGTCATCGTGCTGAATCCATTTTCGGAGATTCCGTGGGTTCCTTTGGTTTGATTTTGCTGTTTAACGTCTTGTCTACACACTGCTTCCCTCAGCTTCACTTCATGTTGTTCTGTCAAAACAGGAAGTCCGTAGCAGAAAATGTCAAAGAATGCGCCACCCATGTTTCGCCTAAGAAACTTGTCTATAGTGTATTTTAAAATGCCAAATATAGGTTTATGCTGATTTAAGTGTGTTTGTGTCATAGGTAAAGCGATCCTTTGGCTTATGCAGCCTTCAGCTGACCTATTTTGATGAAGAGAATGAGGAGGTAAGAGATTTCCCTGCATTTAACACTCTGAATGAAAGTGAGTGTCACAGATTTACAGTACATGGATTTACTTTGAATGTGTTGTTGACATGTTGTCAGATAAATAAGACATTTAGCCCGTAGTTGTTGAATTGTGACCCAACAAAGAAAAATTAGTGGCAATGACCTATTTTTCAAAACTGAGGTTTTGGTATAATCAAAATTAGAATAACCTCAGATTTCCAACAACATAACCATTTTGCAAGTTTAACCTGGGGGAAAAAAAAAAGTGCATTGAAGTTCAGTTGACCATACAGCAGGGGCATCATTAGACTTAATATAATACTGGGCACAGCAGAGCACTGGGGAGCAAGCAGTTTTTTTATTTTTTGTTTTATTTTTGCACTTATCTATCATTAAAAGTCATAAAGGCACTTTCAACAATATATAATGAAACCAAAATACAATTTTGTGTAAGAAGATTTTTTTTGTTTTTTGTTTTGGTTTTTTTGACCATCAGTATTAAAAATCAAAATTGGGATATCACTTGTTGATAGTCAATTCACTACTGCTGCTCTACTTTGTCTGGACAGAAATGGGAATATTTCACTGTAACTGCTATGTAATTAATGTTTCTCAACTGTTGTGACCTAAAAGTGACCTTGTGTTACCTAGCTTACCTCTCACATTCCTCCTTTCTTATTTATTCTTGCTGCGAGGAAATAACTTTCTAATATCCATTTGCAAGAGTAATGCAGTTCGATTCAAATAGAAATAAAAAATAAGACCTCTTGTTACAGATTACAGGGACTGCGGTAACAAATAAAACGCTTGTAAAACAGCTGGAAATTATGATGAGCGCATGTACAAAATTGTTACAGGTTATATCCCAAAGCTACACTGTAAAAAAGTTCAGTGTAAAATAACGGTAAAGAGCTGGCAGCAGGGTTGCCATTTATATACTGTTATTTTACAGTCTTGGTAATGTAAAAATGTTTCACAGTAATAGTCCGTAATCCAGAAAAACGTTTGATTCCTGTATTTCTAGAAAGTACAGTAAAAGTCTGTCAGGAGGATTGCCATTACCAGACTGTTATTTTACAGTCTTGACAATGTAAAAATGTGTAACAGTATTAGTCAGTATTAGGAAAAACTGTATATTCCTGTATTACTAGAATTCACAGTAAAGAGCAGGCAACTGAGGAGCTGCAGTATGCTGGGTTTTTAACGACATACTGTGTTTTAGCGGTATTATTTGGGAAAATGACTTTACAGTCTATAGCCACGTTTACATGCTGACTTTTATTCATACCGATTCAAATCATTCCGAATGGAAATTTCAGATCAGCTGTTTACATGTCACTTCATCTATTCCGATCCAGCGTTTACATGTGTCTGCCTTTATTCCGAAAGGACGTTTGACAACTGCCGTCTGACATGCGCAGATTAATCAAAACAAAGCGTCACGTTGCAAAACATGGAGATCGATAGTCAGAGTGCTGCTGTTTTACCATTAACCCACTTGTTGTGTTTGTGGGGTCGTATCCGCTTCTGCTGTTTTGCTCTTTTGCCTTGTAGTAGCCGGTTTTCAGCGTTTTCCACCGGTTTCTAATCTGGTCAACGCTCCGGTCTATTCCGGCTTCGTGTAACCTCTCGTAAACTTTTTTAAATAGTTCACTGTTCCTCGTTTTAAGCCCGTCTAAGCGAGCAATTATATTCAATTCTATTAAAGTTTGAATTAAATACAATCTTTCCGCCGGACTCCAATTAGGTGCGCTGTGCTTGGAAGCCATGTTGCAAGTGACGTCACCACGTCAGTACGGAGCATGTGCAGAAAGAACGCAACCAGACACCATTCCGCTTCCCTGTTTACATGATATAATTTTACTTCTAATCGGTTTGGGAAAAGGAATATTCCACCCCTGTGAAACGGAATGAAATTCCATTCGGTTTGGGCCTGTTCATTCCGAATGAGGTGTTTATATGGAACACATTTATTCGGTTTGAACATCTAAACCGATTGTAATTGGAATATTTGGCTCCATGTAAACGTGGCTTATGAATGCATATATTTCCATCTAGTACTGAAAAAAAAATGATGTCAGGTGTGAAACAGAACAGGGTTTATTTTAAGCCTGAACGATATATCGTTTAAACATCGCCATCGCGATGTGTGCGTGCGCGATAGTCCCATCGCAAAGACGTGCGATAGTTTTGATTTTTTTTAATCCACATACGCCCTGCTTTCTGCTCTGCGCAGAGCCTCACACGCTCTTTGAACCTCACAGTCACTGCAGCACTTGCTTATTAAAGTTAACTGTGCTGGTATCTTTGATCTTGCCAAAGAAGCGGACATCACACCGCAGCAGCTGTCAATCAACGTTTAACTTGCAAAACAGTTTCTGCAAGGAAGCTGCTTTGGAATGAATGTGTGTGTGTGTGTGGAGACGTTTGAGACATATAAATTAAATGCCAGAAGTGATCGTGAGGAGTTTGTAATTTCTACATGTCCACCAAGAGTCACAGCTAAGGTAGATAAACAGAAGTATTTAATAAAGCCAAGCATTTTTCTACTACAGTACTTTATTCTTGTTCAAAAATGATTTAGTTGGACAGTTATGTTTAAAACTGATCATAATTATTACATTTGAAGTGCTTAAAACCATTTATTAATATATATATATATATATATATGTATATATATATACACATACATAGATATACATTTTTTAAAATCATACTTTGGGGAAAAGGTGAGAAAAAAAACATGCCTTATATGTATTTCTTTCCTATGCTAAATCTGAATAAATACATTGAGCACACACACAAAAAAAATAAAAATTTGGGGGGGCGGGGTGCGCAACTTTGCGGTTTTTCACTTATCGTAGCGGGTTCTGGTCTCCATTAACCGCGAAAAACGAGGGATCACTGTACAGTGGTCATTGAGAGTCATCCAAAGTCTTTCCAAACAGCTATTCAAGTCATCTAATGAAAACTTCTTTAAAAAAAAAAAAAAAATTTAATATCGCAATATAATATCGCAAACCCCCCAAAAATCGCAGCAATATTTTTTTCCAATATCGTTCAGGCCTAGTTTATTTTATCGTGTTGGCAGGCAGTGAAAACGGACAGGAACTAAAGAGATGGTGCAGTTGGGTTGTGTAGGTCAGGCTGAGCAGGCTAGCGATCTGGCGTAATTGGGTCAAGCAGGACAGGTTGAGCTCAATGGAGAGCTTGCATAGTCTGGTCAAGCAGGACAGGCTGAGCAAGTTGATTGGGCTGGAACTCTGGCGTAGTCGGGTCAAGCAGGACAGGCTGGGTCTGAAGTGGTGATCGGTCAAGGACAATCAGGAGCAGGAGTGTGCTGAATCGTTGACGAACTGATACTGACTTTGGGAGACAGTGCCTTAAATGCACAGCTGGTAACAAGTTGCAGGTGGTGGTAATTAGGAGTGATCAAAAGATGAATTCCCTGATAAGTGGAGTGGCAGCAGGCTAAAGGCCCATTTATGCTTCTGCGGCCATGTCTACACCTAGCAGGGTTTTCTAAAACAGAGGATCTTGCCCTAATACGTCGGGAATAAATAATTCCGTCCACAGCTGCATGTTTGTAAAAAAATAACAATTTTGTAAAAAAAAATAAAATAAATAACAATAATAAAAAAAAAAAAAACCTTCCACAGACAACCACATTCATTCATTTTTAAGTACATTCATAACAATGCGCGAAAAATATTTGTCTAAAATACCCCTATTCTTCGTATGGGTTCTAAAAAAAAATTAAAGCAGAAAAGCACTTTTCTAATTTACTCCAAATGTAAACATTGGTCTCATGTGGGACGTGGGGACAAAGTTTGTTGCAGCCAGTGACGTTTCCACAGTAATTCATGCCATACCAGTGAGTGAATATAGAGCAGTATGACCATATTAAATAGGCAGATTCTGTAGATTATGCTATGTAGACTTCAAACTCCAAAGTTTTTATTTATTTATTTTTACAGGTGAAATTTATACTGGGGCACTGCAGATCGATACTGGGGCACATCCCTCAGTGAAATATGTCTGGCGACGCCCATGCATCACATTTAATGCCATACTTTTAATTAGGCCTGAACGATATTAGAAAAAAACTATTGTTGCGATTTTTTGGGGGGTTTGCGATATATTGCGATATTATATTACGATATTAAAAAAAATATATATTTATATTTTTTTAAGAAATTTTCACTAGATGACTTGAATAGCTGACTTGATAGCTAACCCTGGAAAGACTTTTTTTTTTTTTTTTTTTTTTTTTTTTTTTAAACCTGTCCTGTTCAGCTGTTTGACACAGAGAATGGAAGTCTAAGTGCCCATGCGCAGCCCATCCCTCCTCCCGCCGCCCAGCAAAGGAGCCACCGCCCCCCCCCCCCCCGGGACCCAGGGTGGTCCCCCGGGCCACCCGCGCGCCCATCAACGGGCCTTCAGGGATGGCAGGAGGGGACGCATCACCAACCCCACGCCTACACCCACCCCCGCCCGCCCACCCGGGCCACGAGCCACAGCCACAGCCCCCCAACCGGCACGGCACGCCACGGGACCCCCAGCGGCCCACCAAGCCCCAGGCAAGGCAGGGACCCCCGCCGGTGCAGGCGACACCCCGCTGATACACCGGCGCCCAGCCAGCGACCCACGACGGAGCGCAGGGCGGATGCCCAGCCAGAGAAGAGAGTGGAAGGTGGAGGCAGGAGAACGCCCAGGAACTGCCACGGGGCGATGCAAGATCGGAGACCCGACCCCCCAACCCACTCCCGCGGCCGGCAGCCGAGGCAGAGGGGAGGCCACACCCCGGGAGCCACGCCATATAGAAAAAGTGTGGGACCCACCTACCACCCTATTACTGTGGCTGCCAGGTTCCCGACTGGCAGCCATCACCCAGCACCGTGATGGGGGTGTGAGGGGAGGGTAGTGCAATGTATGCATTAAAATAGGAGAGCTTGGCTTGGGGCAGTGGGACCGCAGCATGGAGTTTCTGCCCAGCCGCCCGTCCCACCGCCCTTTGCCGGAGCTCTCCTGTGGAGTATGATGTGTGTGGTGCATTTAAAAAAGGTGCAGGGATGGCGGGGCCTGTGGTGAGGAGGCAGCCGTGAGGCTCCCCCCCCCCAACAGGTCCCAACCATCCCACAACCTTGGTGTGTGGTGCATTAAAAACAGGGGGGAGTCGGGCTGGGACTGTAAAGCCCCGTCCCAACTCTCCCCGGAGAAATGTATGAGCATGTAAGTGCCAGGGTGAAAAATATTTACAGTGCCGAAGTGAGAAGTGCGTGAGTTAAGAGGCAGGCTCCCGCGGGCGTGGCCCCGTCCACCAGAACCACCGGCCCCAGGGCGGAAGAAGCGTCAGGGCCCCGATCAATCCCCGCCCCAGACCACCCACGGCGCCTCCGCGACCGCCTACCCCCCTCCCACCCACCGAGCACCCACCCCGCACCCCGAGCAGGCGCCACACCAAGCGCCGGCGACCAGGGGGCGTCCACCCCACCGGCAAGGGACAGCAAGCCTCACCCTAGGCCCCGCGGGCCCCAAGAGGCCCCGCCAACGACCCCGCCGGCCGGTACAGGGAGACGCGGCTCCGGCCGGGCGGACCTGGGAGGGAACCATGGCTGCCGCATACACCCCCCGGCCCCCACCCCAACTCCACCCCACCCCGGCCGGCCGGGGAAGGGCCGCGGCCCCGGACCGGCACCCGCGCGGCCCCCCCACCCGCCCACGACACCAGCGCGCGCCCGACGGGACCACCCGCACAGCCAGACGCAACCAGACAATTCCCGGCCAAAAATCCCCGGGGCCAAGACCGGCGGCGGGACGGCCCAGGGCAAGACGCCAACAAACTCCACCTGTAAAGCTGATAGAAGAAGAGGTTTATCAAACACCATTAGATGTATGCCAAGGACCAGTGAAGTGTATTATTTACGCATAGTTCCTTAATTGTTCCAAGTCTAATAAGTAATATATAGGGTGTTCCAAAAAAAGTTGCATATGATCCCCAGTAGCTGGAAACCAAATTGTCTATGAGTATCCTTGTAAAATAAGCCCTTTGACCGACTAAACTGTGAAGGAAGAAAAATTATTTATTACATGCTGTTGGGAGTGTATAAAACAGTTCGGATTAAAACATGTCCAGTTTCCAGCTGCAGAAGGATGCATACAACTTCCCTGGACACCCCGCATACATCCATTTATGTATACATTTTTATTATTTTTGTGGCATTCCTTCGCAGGTGAGAGAGAATCCTTATTCTATGTTCATCATTCTTGCGACCGTTTCCCACTGTTGTTCGTATTTGTCCATTTTATTTGTCTGTTTGGCAGATATTTTCTCTAATGTTATATATTCAATGATTAGATTTAGCCATTGGTTAATGCTAATGTTTTGTTTGTTTTTCCAATTCAACAATATTGTTTTTTTGGCTATCGTTAGACTTGCTAGTAGTGGACGGGTTTGATGGATAGAGATATTCACTGTATTCAGATCGCCAAGCAGACAAAGAGTTGGAGACAATGGAATCCTGCAGTTCAATAGGAAAGAGAGTTTCTTCGTTACCTGTGCCCAGAAATCTTGTATTGGTTTACATTGCCAAAGAGCATGAAAGTATGTATCTGAAGTATCTTCGTTGCAGCTTGTACATTTATCGGATTGGTAGAACCCCATTTTGTGCATTTTAGATTGAGTAATATGCCATCTGCAGTATTTTGAACTGTATAAGCTGAAGGTTCTTATTCTTTGTCATTATAAATGTATTTTTACAGATGTTGGACCAATAGTTATTATCTAATGTTACCGAAAGTTCGTTATTCCATTTTTCGATTGGTAGGCAAGTAGAGTTGTTACATGAGAGGGCTTTATATACTTTTGAAAGTATTTTTTTTTTGTTGAGGATGTATATTTATTATTTTATTTACGAAAGGTGGTGGGTCTAACGTACCCGTTAGTGATGGAAATTTGCTTCTGATGGCTGCCCTGATTTTATTGTATTGAAGGAAATTGACCCCTTTGATCTGGAAATCTTGTAATATTTTTTCATATGACATGAATGTATTATCTTTATTTATTTATTTATTTATTTATTTATTTTAAACCTGTCCTGTTCAGCTGTTTGACACAGAGAATGGAAGTCTAAGTGCCCAGATTCTGAACAGTTTTAATGTTTCACATTGAGAGTCTGACATACTCCCATTGTGATCATTCAAAATACCTTTTTATTATGACAAAGCAGCGAACAGGAAGGGATTATGGGGGGACAGAAGAAAAGAAATACAAGAGAAGAAGGAAAAGAAACACATACACAAACAACAACTAGAAATACATTGAACATCTAAACTAGTTACTAATATGCTGGTGCTATCGTCAGCGAGATGTATTTCCGGTTTACACCATGTGGGGGCCTATTGGCCAGTGAAAGAGGAGAATGGGGGTGGGGGTGTCTATAAGCCTATAAGCTAAGTGATTGAAAGGGGTAGAGTGTACACAAATCAGTTCTGTGATCTAGAACCCAGTAATCGTGTGAATCTCTTATGAGTAAGCCCGTTGGCGACCAACCCTACGCCGCCGCATCGCCAATCCCGGCACCGGGACCCCCGACCCGAGAATGCTCTACCACATCCAGCAGCACGCAGGCCCCACCGGGCGCGCGACAGCCACGCAGACGGGCGGAGAAGCCGCGCGGGCGCCAACCCAGGGCCACGGCCCCCACCCAGCCAGCCCGGGGAGGGAGGGCGGGCGTGGGGGCGGGGGGCCATGCGCAGCCCATCCCTCCTCCCGCAGCCCAGCAAAGGAGCCATCGTCCCCCCCCGGGACCCAGGGTGTGTGGGAATGTATTATCTTTAAACAAATGCTGTAACTGGTTTATTCCCGTATCATCCCATGTGCTGAAATAAATAGGAATTTTATTAACTCCAAAGTCTGGGTTGTGCCAGATTGGTGAGAATTTACACGGGGCTTGTTGTGATTGCGTAATTTCCATACCTCTCCACCAGGCTTTCAAGGTACACGCTATCATTGGGTTTTTGAAGCAGCTATGGTGCTTAATACTAGAACTAATAAAGGGGAGGTTTGCCAATTGTATTTGGTTGCAGTCTGTTTGCTCTAATTCTAGCCATGACTGTTGTTCAGTGTTAAGATATAACCACCTAATAAGATATTGTATTTGATTTGCTATATAATAGTGTTGGAAATTAGGGGCCTGTAGACCCCCCTCTTCTTTATTTCTTTGCAATTTGGCAAGGCTAATTCTGTTTTTCTTGTTTTTAAAGTAGAATTTTGTGACGGCTGAGTCTAGAAACCATTTTTGAGTGGGTTTAAAGGGGATCATTGAGAACAAATAGTTTATTTGTGGTAATACTTTCATTTTGACTGTTGCTATCCGGCCCAAAAGTGAGATGGGTAGATTATTCCAGTGTGTCAAATCTTCACATATTTTTGCTAGGAGGGGTGTATGGTTTAGTTTAGTTAATTCTGTAAGTTTTGGTGAAACGTTGATTCCAAGATACTTTATATTCCCTATTGGAATATTGTGATTTTGATTTGCAGGATTCCATGAGTTTGTTGATAAGGGCATTATAATTGATTTTGACCAATTTATAGCATAATCTGATATTTGTGAAAATGTCTTTATTAGTTCAAAAGTCTCATGTAGGGAGGATTCTGGTTTTTCTAGATATAAAAGTATATCGTCTGCGTATAAGTTAATTTTGTGTTCCGATGTGTGCGAGCAGATCCCTTTGATATTAGCGTTTTGTCTTATTGCAATTGCTAATGGTTCAATAAATAGAGCGAATAATAGGGGTAAGAGTGGACAGCCTTGTCGAGTTCCCCTTTGAAGACAGAAACTTTGTGAAATGACCCCGTTTGTGTTTACAGTGGCTTTTGGGGCGTTGTAGAATATTTTTATCCAGCGGATAAATGGCTCACCGAAGCCAAATTTTTCCAAAACTTTGAAGAGAAAAAACCAGTTGACTTTGTCAAATGCTTTTTCTGCGTCCAAAGAGAGGATAATTGCTTTCTGTTTATAATTCTGTGCAATATTAATAAGATTTAACAAGCGTCTTATATTGTTTGTAGAGTTACGTCCTTTAATAAAGCCGGTCTGGTCTTTATGAATTATAGTGGGAAGAGTTTGTTCTAATCTAGTAGCTAAAGCCTTTGCAATAATTTTAATATCTGTATTCATTAAGGATATTGGTCTATAATTTGCTGGTTGGTTTAGGTCTTTCCCTTCTTTTGGCAGTAGTTTGATTACTGCAGTGTTCATATTGTCTCTAATTTGACCCTTGACACTGATTTCTTGAACCATTCTATAGAAAAGTGGTGCCAGCATATTCCAAAAGTGTTTAAAATATGATGTCGAAAACCCGTCGGGCCCCGGTGCGCGACCTATTGGCATGTCCTTTACGGCATTCCATAATTCAGCGAGGGTAAGTGGGGTATCTAGCAATTGTTGGCTTTCTAAAGTTATTTGGGGGATGTCAAGATTGTTAACGAATAGGTCAATGTCTTCATTATGATCGTTTGTCCCCGAGTATAACTTTTTATAGTATCTATAGAAAGTTTCGTTAAATTTTTCTGGTGATTGTGTTATTATGCTGGCTGAATCTTGTATTGTTGTAATTAATGTTTTTTCTTTGTTACGTTCGAGTTGGTTTGCTAAATATTTCCCGGACTTGTTATTGTGCTCAAAATTGGTATATCGTAGTTGTTGTAACAGAAACTGAGTTTTTTTAGACAGAATACTATTGAGCCGTTCTTTGGCGCTGAAAAGTTCTTTTGTGGTATCGTCTGTGGGATTATTGGCGAATTCCTCCGTCAGTTGTTTGATTTTCATTTCTAATTCGTTTTCCAACTTCTGTTCTTGTTTTTTTTAATATGATGAATATGAGATAATCTTGCCTCGAATTACGCATTTTCCTGTTTCCCAAAGCAATGACGGTGAGATGTTTGGGGAATCGTTAAGTTCCATAAAGTCTTTCCATTCTTTCTTAACGAATGTATCAAATGCTGGGTCATCTAATAAGGAATCATTACAGCGCCAGGTTGCTTGGGGTATCGTGCGGGAGTCAGTTTTAAGGGCTAAAGAAATTGGTGCATGATCACTGATGATTATTGGATGTATTCTTGGCGAAATATTATTAATAGCGGAATTATTCGCTAGAAAAAAATCTATTCTTGAGCACGAACCATGGGCTAGGGATTGAAAGGTATATTCCCTTTTTGTTAAATGTTTTGCTCTCCAGACGTCACTTAAGCCAAAATCGTCCATATATTTCCTAATGGTTCTTGCAGTTTGTGACTGTTTAGTGAGTTTATAATTGGAGCTATCTATACTTGGATCAAGTGTAGTGTTAAAGTCCCCTCCTATAATAATTGTTGAGTTCACTGACATGTCACTCAGTTTACCAAAGATATTGTGGAAGAACTGTGTATCCTCGTTGTTTGGGGCATATATGTTCACTAATGTGAACAGTTTATTACTTATGGTAGCTTGTACTATTATGAATCTACCTTCCGGGTCTGCAATTGCACTATTTAATGTGTATGAGATTCTTTTATTTATTAATATTGATACTCCTCTTTGTCTGCTGTTATAGCTGGCTGAATACATCAAGTTAAAATTTGAGTGTTTAAGATATTTCTCTTCAGATTTGGCTAGATGTGATTCTTGCATGAAGAAGAGGTCTGCCTTTAATTTGGTGATGTATTCCATAATTTTAGTTCTCGTTGCCTGCGATCGGAAGCCATTCACATTAAATGAAACAAAATTTATATATGTCATATGCGGATATTTCTAAGTATCTTAAGGAAAGTAATGATCTCAGGATGTGTGTTATAATATTTGGTCCTGAGTGTCATCAACCATTCACATTCTTTAGAAGCCATACGAGTATGTAATAAATCAAATTCTAATAGAAATGAATGCAATTTTTTGTAAACCGCTTGGCATAATTCACACGACACTAAGACGTTGATAGAAGGATTAAATACATGGGTAGCATCATCACTAAACATTACAATTTTAAAGCGTGTACTTAGTGTGTGTTTGAAAACAGCGGTGTGGAAAAGGTGAGACAAATAACCCAGAAAAAGAAAAGATATGAGCGCCAGTACAGAAATGTGTAGTGTGAGACATGCGTGACTCTTAAAGACTAAGTGATTATCATGCAACCCTGATCTGTACGTGTGCATTGTTGAAATAAAATCGACTTAATACGGCATTGTGTACATATTGGAAGTGTTTAGGAAGTACAGACAAAGTGATTAGTGAAAGACTTTGGATGACTCACCATCACCACAGTGTACAGTGATCCCTCGTTTTTCGCGGTTAATGGGGACCAGAACCCGCCGCGATAAAAACCGCAAAGTCGCGTCCCCCCACCCCCCCACTTTTTCTTTTTTGGTGTGTGTTTTTTGTGGTCAATGTATTTATTCAGACTCAGCATTGGAAAGAGATACATATAAGACATGTTTTTTTCTCACTTTTTCCCCCAAAGTGATTTCAAAAATGTATTTAAATAAATGGTTTTTAAGCACTTCAAATGTCATAATTATGATCAGTTTAAACATAACTGTTCAACCAAATCATTTTTGAACAAGAATGAAGTACCGTAGTACAAAAATGCTTGGCTTTATTAAATGCTTCTGTTTATCTACCTTAGCTGTGACTCTTGGAGTGACATGTAGAAATCTCAAACTCCTCATGATCACTTCTGGCATTCATTTTATATGTCCCCAACGTCTCCACACACACACACGCACGCACGCACGCACGCACACACACACACACACACACATTCATTCCAGCGCGGCTTCCTTGCAGAAACTGTTAAACGATGATTGACACATTGCTCCGCTTTGATGTCTGCTTCTTTGGGAAGATCAAAGACAACGAGCATCGTTAACTTTAATATGCAAGTGCTGCAGTGACTGTGAGGAACAAAGGGCTGGGAGAGGGAGGGTGTGAGGCTGTGCGCAGAGCAGAAAGCAAGGCGTATGTGGATTAAAAAAAATTTAAACTATCGCACGTGCTTGCGATGGGACTATCGCGCACACGCACATCGCGATGGCGATGTTTAAACGATATATTGTTCAGGCTTACTTTTAATCACTCTATAACATTCATATAATTCAAATGAATGAGTCCACTCAAATTCACTCACGTTTTGACACTCACGCTATCAAAAACAGCCTCTAGACAACAAGGATTGACGAAACGATGATTAACACATGTGTACCTTTGATCTTGGAGCTACAGAGCCTTCACTTGCCAGATCAAAGCTACTGTATTTTTTGGACTATACATTGCATCTGAGTATAAGTCGCACCAGCCAAAAATGCACAATGAAAAGGAAAAAAACATATTTAAATATATAAAAATATATTTGATAGAATCCAGCACCAAGAACAGACATGTCATCTTGAAAGGCCATTTAAAATGCAATAGAGAACAACAGGCTGAATAGGTGTACAGTATGCTAACATTACATGACGCCAGAAGTTAGATCGGGCCTAAAAAATCCACTCCGACCCGACCGGCCCGATCAATTAACTTGATTTGCTTGATTTGATTGGAAATTTTATGTTTTATTTGTAGGCATGAGCCCGAAACAAAAAAATAAGTTTTATGTTTTATTTGTGAGGACTCAGGAGAAGGAGGAACTGCGGGGATACGATGTGTGGTTGTGTTTTGTGTGATCACGTTTGTGACAAAGCTGGTGCATATATTCATAATGATAACAAATTAAAGCCTGTCTTTTGTAACGAATTCTCCCAGTCAAACCAGACTGTAAGATGGATATTCAATAAACATTTATATCTTTTATATTTGCATGTCAGGCGGATAGTGGATTTGAAATTTATTTTAATCTCCTCAAGTTGGCAGAAAAAAAAAAACGCAAGTTTTCTCAATGTTTGAATAGTCTACATCTTTTTATGATCATTATAAATTAGTGACGAGATTTGTCGTTCACTTGAGTAAACGAATCCATTCCGGTTCGTTCAGTAAAAAGATTCGTTCAAACAAATCGTTCAACGAATCGTTCGCCCCCCTCATCTCCCTCCCCGCCCAAACGAATCGTTCGGTTACTGAACGGGAAGTGACGTTGCCGAACGAATCACCAAAGACCGCTTCGCAGTATAACTGAACGGGAAGTGACATTGCTTGGTCCCTCCCTCTCTTGCACACAGGCACTACTCGTCGTAGTTTCAGAAATGAGTGACAGGTGGTATCATTCTGCTTTCACAGACAGCCTCGTCTCCCTCCTGCTGCTGCAAAAGTGAGGGAGAACTTCCGCGTCGTCTGTCCTAGTTCTATGGGCTCAACATCATGGCTCGTGCTTGCATTTCGATTTAGGACACAGTTAAACATTTTCCTTTTGTGAGGGGAGTAGGGGGCGGGGGCGCACGGACTTTCTTTAGCAGGTTCTTGATCACACATACATATACAGCATGTTTGCTGTCACGAAAATAAAAATACATCGAAAATTTAATTTCTGAATATGGAACGACCAACACATCATATTTACATCTCGCTCTGTTGTATTTTTGTTTTTTAGTATTAAGATGATCGTGTTGAATTTTTGCACTGGTATTAATAAATAAAATAATCCGGTCAGCTCCCCTGTCGTCCCCGCATCTCAGATCGTCAAATGCTGACGAGAAATAATTGTTTGCTCTTTACGATGTCGCCTTTCTACTCTCATTAGTCTGTTAAGAAAAATGTAGACATATTGCGACATCTCCCGTGTCCGCGTGCTTTGTTTTTGGGCGCTTGAGTAGCACATGATGGACGGATTGACATAATTTGTCAAACCAACCAACACCTGACACGAAAAAAAAAAAAAAAACACTCGGAAAAAAATTACATGTATATACAGTTTCATTGCAAATCAGTATTATGGTGATCATATTGTTTTTTTGCACTGGTATTAATAAATAAAATCCGGTCAGCTCCCCTGTCGTCCCCGCATCTCAGATCGTCAAATGCTGACGAGAAATAATTGTTAGCTCTTTACGATGTCGCCTTTCTACTCTCATTAGTCTGTTAAGAAAAATGTAGACATATTGCGACATCTCCCGTGTCTGCGTGCGTTGTTTTGGGCGCTTGAGTAGCACATGATGGACGGATTGACATAATTTGTCAAACCAACCAACACCCGACACGCTGACACGAAAAAAAATAAATAAAACACTCGGGAAAAAATTGACATGTATATACAGTTTCATTGCAAATCAGTATTATGGTGATCATACTAAATATTTTTTTCTGTGCACATATGAGGTAAATATCGCTGCCATGAAGCCTCCATATAGTGACAGTTCTCTGCCCGGTTCACTGCCGTCACGCGACCGCAGCTCAGCTTTTGCTTGCCTCGTAGCTACCCGTGTTTTAAATTACTGTAAATTTGATAGTATGTCGTCATAGGCAGTCACGAGTTTGTTGGTAAAAGTACTACTCTAAACAATGCTCGCTAGATTTGTGTGGTGTTTTTGTCTGTTTGAGCAGCATTTGATAGGCTCCACGTTAACAAATATGTGACAAAGTCATTTCCTTTCATTTTCTGATTCGTTCACCGCATAGTCATTACTGGAAAATCAAGTTAGCAGCAAGCTAGGTCAGGAACCAGAGGACCGAGTCACTGAACGGGAAGTGACAAAACTCAGTCTTGCACCCCTGCCTGCACGCTGGCTGCTTATTGGCCACACGTGGATGTGAGTGACAAACGCCCTGATTCTGTTTCCGCTCCCTCCCCTGCCCGCGATGAGGCTGGCGTCTGATTGGTCGTGTGCGATGTCAGAAGACGCTGCCGCTTGCTCAACGCCCTCCCACGCAGCGAACAAGCACCACCTTCATAGAACGAATCAGTGCAAATGATGATTAGTTCGGTCTCGTTCACCAAAACAATTCGTTCAAAAAGAACGAATCGTTCGCGACCGATACAACACTATTATAAATGCATTTCCACAATGAAATAATGCTGGAAAAGTTAGTTAAATATATTTCCCGTATGAGACCAAAGTGCCACATTCGTTTACATTCAGCGAAGCCGACACAGGTTTCCGTAGAGCAACTTCAACAATCAATTTGAATCCTTTCCATTTCTCACTCCTACCTCAGTTGTTTGCGTTTCAATTCCCCTGTCTTTAGTTTGTTTTTCACTCGTATAGCTGCTCCAAATCGAAAATCAAATACCAGGATGCTTGCGGAGGGCGGGGAACAATGACAAGAGAGTGGGGCCACTGCCTTCACGTGTGCAGGCGTGCACAGAGCCTTGTCTGTTTTATCCAAATTATTTGTTTTATTTTATATCCATACATCGTTTTAGTATAAATATATGTTTATTTTAAAAAAGGTTAGCGAGAGAGAACTGTAAATAATCACACATAAGTCGCTCCAGAGTATAAGACCCTCTGCCAAACTATGAAAAAAATTGTGACTTACAGTATAGTCTGAAAAGTACGGTACAAACCTGTCAGTCATCTTTACCTTTAAGTGGCAAACTGCAGCTGAACTGCTGACCTAGAAAAACAGGAGGAGGGAGAGTGAGAGGCTGTACAAGCATGAAGCACAAAAACATATAGTTTTTAATCAAAAACCCGATCCTTTTAATTTGATTCCGCTTCTCTGAAAAATCGGCCGCCATCGGAACATCACTAAAAAGGACCCAACCAGGCCATTGTGAACATTTTTTTTTTTAATTTACATATAAAGGCAACATCAAAGGCATTCAAAATCGGACAAAATAGGCCCCGACCTTAAGGGGTTTAATTTAATCAGCTCTGGGACAAAAAAAAAGGAAAAAAAGAAATTGGGCCCGTGGATAGATGCTTATATACCACGAGACTGTACCTACCATTTGATATGTCCTTGAATATTGGATTAGTAGTAGGAATTTTGGTTAGTGTCCCCACCAAGAAGAACAACAAGAACAAAGCAAGTAACTCTTTGAGCCCTCCCACTGAGGACTCGGGAGAGACTGAACTATCAGCCAAACTAGTTGTATTGAGTTCAGTTTGCCTACACTTTTAAATTCGAAACATGTCAGGTAAATAAACCACCGACTATTGCCTGGAATAAAAGAAAAGTTTTGATGTATCTGCCAAACTATAATCATTTTGCATTTCCACCCCGTTTCATCTGCTCAATGTCTCATGGCTTATCACTGAGATTATTTTCTATCTGCAATGGCCATCTCCTTTTGACACTCATTTTGAGATGTCTTGCCAGAGTACCTTTTACAAATGACATTTTGAAAGTATGTGCAATATTTAATTCATGATAACTGAATTTAAGATCGATAAAAGATTTAAAAATTGAATGAGGAAATGTCCGTTTATAAAACTTTGAGCTCATGAAACATTGCTGTTTATCTAGGAATCTGTGCGTCTTCTGACTCATTTTGCTATGCTTGGTCACAGTTCTTTTTTTTTTACCAGGTAAAATGCCCTATATAGCTGAGAACAGTTGCCTAAAATTATTTTACCACGTTGATTGGGACATAACCAGGTCATTAACAAAAAAATTTCCTGTTTGACAGGTTTCCATCAACAGCCAAGGTAAGAAATCATGGCAGAGCAATTTACCTTTCGCAAAAGCTCCACTCCCTCTCAGTTACAGTTGCTAAGCCGACAATCTTTTCGACAGACGTATACCGGAGTGTTTTAAATATTTATTTCGGTGAAAAACCAGTGCAACATCCTCCAGATTGAGGCAAAAAGGTTTACTAAATGCATCGGAGGGTTATATTGACAATATAAAAAATTGTAACAAGCTGTCGAGTAGTGCTGCAACGATTAATCGATTAACTCGAGTATTCGATTAGAAAAAAAGATTCGAATTAAATTTTGCTGCTTTGAGTATTCGTTTAATTATAGTGGCGTTTTAATGTTTTGTTTTGAAAGTTTTTGCATTTAGCTTTATTGATTTGGGTGGATACACTGCCCTCTAGTCTGCCTCATTTCACATGGCTTAATCCAGCTGCTCCCTGTTAAGACCAACATAAGCTAAGTTTTTGTTTCAGCTAAAGTTTTTTTTAATGCATTCGTAATTTAGTTTATAGGTATATTTAGCTGTTTTTTTGTGGGAATATGTGTGTGAACCATTTGTTGAGGGCATTGTAAAAAAAAAAAAAAAGTTAGCATTTCCCAGCATTTAGGCTACCGGAGCTTTGCTATCTAAATTAGCCAATTGTTCTTTTGTTGTTTATAGAGCCTACCCACGTACCACGTGCTCGCTGTATGGTTCCGCCCACTTGTCCGTCATTTTGACTCTGTATTAGCATTGTTTTCAATTGATGGCGGAATTTAAAATGCATTTCATGGAAGACCCGGTGCTTTCTGATGCCGCAAACTCACTGGATCTGTTGCATAAAAGGCGTTATGAGGAAAAGCTTCGTTCTATACAGTCGACCCACTGTCTTCGCCCTGTCTGCCTGACATCTGCTACGCAGATATTTACAATAATCTTGTCCACACTAAATCAGCCTATTCTCACGAAAATATGAAAAACTTCAAGAGCTTGGAGACTTATAAATACTTCGTTGCTGGTTGGGTGAAACAGGTCCTCGTCCACGAAAATTCGGCAGGAATCTATCTTGTGCTTGGAAAGGTGAGTTACGAAATTTTCAATTCAAAATCTTTTGTTATTGCTAACATCCACTGTCAAGTCTAATGTATTTCATGTCGTTTGTCAATGGAGTTAAGGCTTTTAATGTTTATATGGTTTAGCGATAGCACTCTCACTACATACATACGTGTATGTTGTCGGCGATTAGCCTAGCAATGATCTTAATTGTGGTTATTTGTCAGCCCCGTAGACGAGGCCAGTTTCTTTCACTTGGTACCAGCTAAATATTATTCAAAAAATAACGATGGTGGAAGAAAGGGAAGTCACAAACATCTTGAATTTGAAACTATGTCGTACTACGTCGTATGTTGTCGGCGATTAGCCTCGCAATGATCTTAATTGTGGTTATTTGTCAGCCCCGTAGACGAGGCCAGTTTCTTTCACTTGGTACCAGCTAAATATTATTCAAAAAATAACGATGGTGGAAGAAAGGGAAGTCACAAACATCTTGAATTTGAAACTATGTCGTACTACGTCGTATGTTGTCGGCGATTAGCCTAGCAATGATCTTAATTGTGGTTGTCAGGCCAAAACCCTCTAAATATATATTAAATGCATCTTACCGAATATAAAATGACTACTACATAGTCTGTGGTGATTTTTTGGTGTCCAGTTTTCACGTCGAATTGCAGCCGTCCATTTCGCTCTCCTCTTTGGATCCCTCGGAATACGGTAAAACTTCAAGTCTCTCCTTCCATCTTCTCTGTTAGTGCAACCAACAGCCACACACGCCTTCACCATTTTGATTATTAATGTTAAGGAGCAGAAAAACACGCCGTAAATAGGAGAAATGTACGTAGCCGTAACAGGTTAACACTATGTTTTGACGGACAAGTGGGCGGAACCATACAGCGAGCACGTGGTACGTGGGTAGGCTCAATAGATCCTCATTTACCGGTATTCATTTTTTATACCGTTTGAGGTTCAGCTCAGGCATTTTAATTTTTTAGGTTCCTTATCCGATTACTCGATTATTCGAACTAATTAGTTCATCGATTAATCGACTACTAAAATAATCGATAGCTGCAGCCCTACTGTAGAGGCATACAGCAAACAACTTCAACACTTACAGCAAAGCATAGGGCTGGGTTACGAAGGTGTCCGTTCACAAAATGTTACATGAAAAATATAAACCAAATTCAAGTTCAAGGTGCTAATTAAGAAGCTATGTTTACATAAGTTATGTTCAAAACAGAAAGCATCGATTGAGTGTTGGCGCACTCAGAGAACGGACTGCAAACAAAGACATGAAACTACACTTAAGCTAAGGAAACAGCAGACGTTATAGCGATGACATTGTAATAAGATATATTATTCGATAACAGTAACTCCAAATTTGATATCAAGTTTTGTTTTGGAATGTTTCTGCCTCTACCAAAACATTTTAGGCAAGACAGCTCGCTAGTTATCCTCTGGTGTTAGCTTAATCTTAACTCAAGAGAAAACACCTGTATGCTTGTTTATTTTGGAGACATTTAGCTGGGAGTGACTCCGTGAGTCCAAATTGTTTAATCCATTGGAATCCAATAGGGTTTTTTTATTGGTTTTGGAAAGGGAAAGAACCACATTAATACTGATGATGGGGTACCACGCATCCAATTTAGATATTCTATAGGCGCATCGCTTCACCACTTTGGACTGCCGCAGAATGTTGATCTTTTTCATGTTTAATGGCAGTTGACGATCTCAAACCCAGCAAATGAAATCATTAGACAGTGGGGCATCCGAAAAGTTTGTCGGGTTTGCTTTTGAGAAAGGTCAATTGTTGTTGTTGTTTTTTAAAACTTAACATTCACAAAAATCTGTCGCTGGGGTCATATTCAAACTAACCTTCTTTCTACCATTGCAGGAGAGTACGAAGAGGCACTCAAGGTATGTTTTATTGCCTTCATGAATAAAAAAGCAGGTCACTGTTCAATACAATGAGACTTAGGGACTGACTTCTGTGTTCGTTTGAAGTTGCAACAAGGGCATGTAAAAGAGACAAACCCCATTTTGTTGCTATCCTACAGGTTTTTATATAAAACTAGAGTTGGGCGGTTTACTGAAAATTTACCGTTACCGAGATGGTTCACGATGACCGACGTAATTTGACCATGTCGGTAAATTCAGTCTTTTCAGCGAACGAAAAAATAGTCTTTTCAACCTGCTTTGACTATATGTTGTTCGGTTATGCTCGTTCCCCTTTTAGAAAACAGCCAGTGTAGTTTCTTGTGAAGTCACGTGGCTATCAGGAAAAAAAAAACAAAAAAAAAACCAGAAGCCCGGTACGCTAACACTACAAGTCAACGTGATGGAGTGGGATAAAAGTGAAACAGCTACTGGTAGACAGGCTTCTGGCATTTCGAGTATAGCATTATGTGCAGCATGTGTGAAAGCAGCCATTTAATTCCCTGGCCACAGAACGAAGGCTGATTACATAAATCTCATGGCGGGCCAATCGTCATATCCTCTTTCTTGGCTGCAAGACGAAAAGCGGTAAACAAACATCACAATTATCAACATAGCAAAAAGGAAAGTTAATAAAATTAAACTGGAAACATATGGAAATTAAATTGCTACTGTATTTTAGAGCCGGAGAAGAGACAGTCCATCGTCCAATCTTTGGAAATATGTGGTTTATTTAGTTGCCGATGCCGACCAGAAATGACGTACAAAATTCTGCCCACCCCGCTCAAAAAGCACCCAGTCGCCAACACAGGACAAGTCTGAAAGTTTCCAAACCTGGGTAATACCAGGTACATCTCCAAATGTCTGAAAGCCATGACACGGGTAAATCCCACGTCACCTAACACGGAAATTTAGCGGGATATAAGTCTGAAAGGGGCTGAAGTGATATTTCCTATTGTGTTTCGTCATGCTTTTCACACTAGCACTATTTGGTCCGTTTTGTTTATTTATTCATTTAATTCGGTTTGTTTTAAATGGACGAGAGTTCTTTTTTACTCAGATAGTTCGCTTCGTATTGTAACTGTTAACGGGTGTCGGACTCTAGTTCGTACCAAACAGCCGAACTCCACTCAAAAATCCTGGGTCTTGGTGTGCTTTAAGCGCACCTTGCTTTGCTTAACCCTAACCCTATCTATGAATTTGGAGGGCATTTTAAAATTTCTTTTATGAGTGCCAACAGCTTTCCATACTGCTGCTCTTTTATTTATGTCCTGCAAATCATGCCAAAATGCGTCATAAAATATGTGCTGGTAGAACACTGCTAAAATTATACGCTCCTCTATGTTGACAAAGTGTGACGCTTGCATGTCAATTTCCGGATGAGCCAGTGTCCTCGCAGGTGATTTGTCGATCAGTAAATCCATTGCTGATTGGTTGTAGTGCCAGGTGACGGCGACAGAAGTAGAAAAAAATTCCCATGTAAACCTAACGTCTAAGTAGTATCCTGGTTGATGTCAAAACTAATAGACATTAAGATATAGATTCATACGTTTTGTAGTTTTATGCATTTATTATGAAAGTATTTATCGGTTAAAGTTAGAATTTTAGGAAAACTTTTCATTTCGAATTACAGTGAGTGCCTCTGAATCTTCTGCTCGCGCGCCTAAAATTTGAAGTCAGGGGCCACTAAAAATGTTTGTCTGGATCCCTGGACTGTCAAATAGCACTTTACTATAAAACTGCATGAGGCTTTTTGTTTTTATGTTGAAAATATTTTTGAATTCAGATTAAACTTCATCCTTTATTTTTATTCACAGAGTGCAGCAAGGCAAGGCAATCGACTGCACATGAATGTGTATGAGACCCGTGGCCAACCAGCGAGGATCTCCACTGGTAAGGGAGGAGGTGCAGAGCCAAAGCGGGGTTTCAGACCCCCTCAGCACTGTCCTGCTCTTGCCCAGGCTGTCAGTCGAAAGGTTCAGGCACTGGTTCCAGAACAAGGCATGGTAGGTACTAGGTACAATGCATTTGATGTTTTCATTTATTTCATACACCTTCGCATATCCTCTGTTTTTACAGGGCCCCGTATTAAGTTTTAACTTGGGAAAATGTTACAAGCATGGATGAGTGCTATACGAATCCTAATGATAAAGTTTAAATTTTTATCACTGTTCATATTCCACACATTCCATACTTTCAGTCACAAATCATGATGACCTAAATCACAATTCTTTTCACAAATGTTTTTCAGCGGTGGAATTTAATGAAAAGTACTTTGTTTCTGTATATTTTTGTGTATCTGTCCTTTACTTGAGTAAAGATATGAAGTGGTACTTTTTACTTCACTAAATTTTACAACACATATCTGTACTTTTTACTCCACTACTTTTCAAATTGACACCTGTGTTAAATGTTACTTTTGTTTGTTTTGTTTTTCTCTCATTGTGAATCGATAGTTTCGTTTTCATGCCTTCAACGCAATCGATAAGCCCCATACAACTATATTGAGCACCAGAGGGAGCAACACGAGAACAAGCAAGATTAGGCAGGTGACCAACATATGAACCAATAAAAAACTACAGTGAGAGCATCACGCCTTCAAATGAGTGCTGCACACTTTTGTACTGTAGATGGGGGTATGCACCTGATATTTGCTTGTAATCCGACATTAAGATAAGTATTGGAATTTTTTTTTTTTTTTAGCTTGTTAAGCTTCGGTTAAAAGTGCAGTCAATTTTATTAATTTGTTCCATTCTGCACGGTTATGTAATATATTTATATTTAAAATATATGTATCAAATTTCTGCATAGGGAGAAAATACTTTTTCTTTTTACTTGTAAAGTACATTTTAAAGTAAGTACTTTTGTACTTAAGTATTTTTTTTCTTGGATACTTGTACCAGTAATTTTTTGCCCCTGTATCTGTACTTTTAAAAAAAAGTGATTACTTCATCCGCCACTGATGTTTTTATAACTATATAGCAGCGTTATTTTGGCAGCCCTTTCAAGTTTCGTCTTAGTCTATCGGACAAAATACATATTAGTCTTAAGTCATATTTTAGTCATTTCAAAATGTGTTGGTTTTTGTCTGGCTTTACTTGACAAATAATAGTGTTTGAGTCCACAAATAAAAAAGGTATACGCGTTTCCAATAATTTGGAATGAACATTGATAGACGAGCACATTGTAGCGTGTAAAAGGACCGCGCCAACTTGGTGAGGGTTTTCCAATGGTTTGATTTGCAAACTGTAAACCGTAGCCGACACCAACAAAACGACAACAACACAGTTTAAGAGGAAACTATGTTAAAAGTTGATGCTATGCTAACGCTACGAGTTATATTAAGTGTTTGATGATCACTCAGCACAGACCCTTCAAGTGCTATGACAGGAAAAAGCATGTTTATTTCATATTTTGCGCGGTATTATTTGCTCCTGAATGAAATTGACCATTTGGATGTGTGTGGAAGCAATCGATATATTTATTTAATTTTTTTAATCCCGTGCCATGAAAATGAGTGGCTTCCTGAATTGAGGAAGAATGCGAATGTGATGTCAGCGGACTAATCATCTTCGGTATACAGCCAATACGTCAGTATGCAGAACGACTGCGGATGAAGCTGATTTTGCGGAATAATTCATTTATTTTTTGCATCACGCCAGCCCAATGTGCTGCAAGCTTTTGTTGCTGCACAAGGGAGAGGCATGCTAGCCTTTATGGGTTTCAAAAAGTTCTTGTTTACCGCGGTGAATGGGCAAAACAAGTCCGACAACTGTGGGACCATTGGACCGACAAGGAAGCGGGTGAGCTATGTGTGTTATATTATGTCAAATTCTGGGTTCATGGCACACGTTTGAATAAGGAGGTGGCTTGCATTTTTTGGGTGACAATGTTCCCTGTCCACTGAGAAGGCCACTCGGACGAGGACTGGCGGCTTGTCGCAGACAATGGTTGCCGGCCGATAAAGTGCCTCGGCTTTGACCCCGGGAGCCCCCCACTCTCGTCTCTTGTTCTCGATTGTGTTCAGACTTCCACCCCCCTCGGTCCTCTTCGTTTGTCCACCAATAGAGCACTATCTGCGGCTTGGGCTCGGCAGCCACGCGCTCCGACGTCGGCCATTTTGTCCGATGTTCATTCTCCAGCTGCGTCCCCGGTGACGAGCACTCCTACCGGGGCCGCAGCAGGCGAACGACGAGCTGAAACTTGATCGCCGCAGGGGACTGGCCGATTGGTGAAGGCTGTCACCCTCATAAAACTGGATTTAAATGACCTAAAAAGAAATTGTTTGAAAGCAGTGAAAGAGTCTTTGTGAAATATGTGAAGTGTTTCTCTTCACCTAGACAGGAAAAGACATGGTACCATATATATATATATGGTTTTATACTTGTATAGTGAGTTTCAAAACAAGCAAGCCTGGAGCGCACCCTAGCTTCAAGGACATCCTAAACACTAGTGAGGGAGGCTGCAGCACATATGACATGAGTGACACGACCCAAACTCTGCTACAATGCAGGCTGACTATCTACACGTACAATAACATGGTGAACATACAACGGAAACTATGGCGCATTTTCATCGTGTTATCATCATAAACACATTTTTCAACAAAATGTTTTCATTATCATCATCGTTGACGAAAACAACAATGCTATGGAGGGATGTCCCAATCCAATACTCCGCTACTGGCAGAGCTCGGTTTAATCTTTTTTTTTTTTTTTTTGCATTATCATTACTGGTCTAAATACTGTATATATGTAAATATCTGCTCGGTATCAGCAAAACATATCTTCAGATCAGATTGGAAGTAAAAAAAAAAAATCTGTATCGCTACATTCCTAATGCAATGTAGGTGTGCTAAGAAATAATCAAATAATATTTTTTTTTACAATTTATTTAGTACAGACAGCTTAGATTTTGTCTTGTCGCATACAAAAGTAATGTGGTACAGTTCCATTATGAAACTCAAAAACGTGGGGTGGCACGTGGAGAGTGGTTAGCATGACCGCCTCAGTTTTGAGATCAAGGGTTCAATCCAGTGTTCCGGCCTTCCTGTGTGGAGTTTGCACGTTCTCCCTGTGCCTATGGGTTTTCTCCGGGTCCTCCAATTTCCTTCCACAACCCAAAAACATGCACGGAAGGCTGATTGAACACTCCTAAATTGTCCCTAAGTATGGGTGTGAACGTGAGTGGTCGTTTGTCTCATTGTGCCCTGTGACTGGCTGGCAACCACTTAAGGGTCTACCCCGCCTCCTACCCTTATTTAGGTAGGATAGGCTCCAAGACCTCGTGACACTACTGATGATAAGTGTTATAGAAAATGAATGAACGAATAAATGTCTAAAATGGCTCAAGGCAACTATAAGAAGGGCTTCTGGCAAGTGAAACTCCATTCATTATTCCACATTCTTCCGGAATCAGGTGATCATGAAAGAAGTGAAAGGGACCAAAGAAGAAGACAAGACTCCTCCAGCTTGGTTCACCTCATACATGGAGAAAGTAGGTGTTTATGTTATTTATGTTAAACTTGGCTATCAGCCACGGTTATTGAGGCCTTTTTTCTGTTTCTGTTCAAACAGTTCAAAGACCAGGTGGTCCGCGAGGCAGTGGAGAAAATTTGCAGGGAGTTCTCTGGACAGTGTTGCATTCACAAGCCCTTGAGTGGAATAGGGGGAGGTAGAGGAGATGCAATAGCTGGGGCAGCAGTGGTACCCGAGGTTTCTTCCTTTACCCTGCCAGGAGCGCCGTCTTCTTCCACTCTTCCCTGCTCTTCCTGCAGGGGACAGACAACAGGTGGAGGCTACCAATGCAGGTACTACAAGTGTTGATGGGTGCAGACTAACATTCATAGCCTTATGGCTATTTCCATAAGGCAGGGGTCGACAACACTTTTTGCATCACAAAGGCCCTTTTTCCACCGAAAAAATGAGGGTGCCCATTCATTGCTAGTAGTTGTGCCATGCTTTGTTGGGTCCATTCCCAATAACCGGTTAGGTTTTCCATCGACAAGGAGCTAAAGATGGAGCTGTGTCACGGTGTCGCCATTAACTCATTTGCTCCCAGAAACGTATAAATACATTCTATTTTTAAATGCTTCATTGTCCCAAAACGTATTTATACGTCTTTTGCGGGGTTTTTTTTTTTTTTTTTTTTACAAGAAGGATCTATAGCTTGCGGTCTATCTGAGAAAAAAAAACAAGGCTCCAAACCCATTTTAAAGCAATAAAACTGGCCACTGGAGGGCAGTAGCGCATTTTGTAAAGACCCGCAACCCGATTCAACAGCAATGAAAGGCCGGGCAGCACGGTCGGAGCGCTGGCGGCAGTATGCCAGGCGGGGGACGACCGAACAAAACAACTGACAGGACGCCTGGAATGTCAGGCGCTGGACGACGGAGCAAAACGACTGAGACCATCGCGCAGAGGGCTGTCCAAACAGACCCAGCAGAGATTAAAAAATAATCCATATTTTTTGTGAGACAGACAACAATGAGGGAAGAGTTTACGCGGCGACAATGGCGTCATCTCGGCGACAACAGGCGTCATCTCTCAGTAGTCATGTGTAAACAAACTGTTACTTTGTTATCAAAAGCCCTATTTGTCTTGTTCATTATGATATTTTGTAAAAGGAAAACATTATTCAGATGTTTGGGATGTAACTAATGCAAAAAATAGCTGTGTTAAAGTCAAAGTTATGTTTGAAATGTATGCGTTTACAAAAAGCTCATTTACTCAGTTTTTTCATCAGAAATTGGAAAATTGCTCAAACTGAGCTATTTTCTAATGCGGGTTTCTAAAAAATGGAAAAAGATATGAACTTTTTTTTTCTGCTAAAAGAAGAGAGTCTAATCTTTCTTTTGGTGGGTTCCATGTTTATATAACAATAGAAAAGAATTTTCTATGGGCCTTGCAAAATCAGTCAAAATCCAGAAAAACGGCCGGGAGCGAAAGGCCTTGCTCTGTGAAAATGGCTGGGAATGAATGAGTTAAACATCAATGTGTCATGAAATAATCAGTAAGTAGCGACGTGAGTCAGGTAGCCATGTGGCGGTATGCAGTGTTGCCAACTCCTTTATAAGAAAAGTAGGTATTGCTTATCCTAAAAGATTACGTCATCACCTAATTTGCAAAATTGCATGTAATAGCGTACCGCATGTAACACATCACCTTTGCTGATTAATATTCATAACGTTAGCAACTGTTGCTAGGGGTGGTCAAACTTATTCCTCATGGTTTTTTAGAGCATTTATCTACATGGTTAACAGGCCAAATGCACATTTAGCCATTCACCTACACACAACAATGGTGCTGCTACCATGCAAGGCTCTGTCAACCCATTGGGTTCAGTGCCTTGCCCAAGGGTACACAATGGGCAGTCATAGCCTGGAATCGAACCGCTGACCCTTTGGTCCCAGGACAACTCGAGCTACCAACTGCACCACTGCCGCCCGATGTGTACAGGGCTAAACCTACCAATTCTGTCTGAAAAAGATGGCCCTGGTGCCAAATTCACTGGTAACGATATGGCAGAACATACAAATGTTCAGTTAAAAAGATAGCTTGAGGGTCGAAGGCTGAAAAAGACGGGGAAAAAGAGCTGACCTGATCCAGAGGTACTTTTTTTATCGACACCTTTTTCTTGCCTTATGCCACTGACAATGACATTATCCTGTTTCAACGATCCAACTATCCTTTATCATCATATGCCGTCTTTCTTATATATTACAGCATATCCTATGGTTGTCGTACGTCTCTGACAGTTCTTGAGGGTAATTTATATTACTATTGTTGTGTAGCAATTGTTAATGCTACTCAGTGACAGCCAATGAACTATTTAAATTTTTTCATTAATAACAAATCCCAATTCTATTAATTTATGTGCACTTACTAAAGTTGTTTCTTTACAACAGAAAATGTAACAACAGTGGCAGTCAGATACCATTTAATATTTTTTCCAGGTCATTCATTGTAAGACAGAAGCAGCACGGCAAAACGGCATGCTATAAAAATAAGTCAAAATATCGAAATGGCTTACCTCTCGTAGTAGGCTTTGGCAGGCAATGGATCAGCATCATCTGTAGGACCATGGCCCCCAACAAAATGTTTGTTGCATATGAAGGTGAATGGCCTCACCTTGCTGGCGTGAAACTGGTCTTTTCGTCGTCCGCACACGTTGATCCATTTTTCACATTTTTTGGCTTCGGGAAATGTATGAAGAAAACATCCTTCATGTGTTGTAATGTCTAGAGTCGTTTCTACAAGTTCCATAGTAGCAGTATTAACTCGGCGTGCTCGTTTTTTGAAGGAAAACAAGCAGTATTAGCATGGGTTGTATGCGAGTGCGCTTTTATTTTGAACCCCTTCCGGTTTACGATGGTGACGTCACGCAGCCTTGCGTTCTAAAAATAGCATTAGTACGGTACGCTATTGTAATGGACGCTGTAGAACAGAGAACTAACGTCATGGGAGAAGCAAAAAGTGAGCATAAAAAACACCAGAAAAATCGCTAGATTTGTCGTTAGTCGCTTTTGACAAAATAAAGTCGCCAGATTTAGCAAGAGTCACCAAGTTGGCAACATTGCTGGTATGAGTTTCTGACGATGTGATAACCATAAGCAAAAATATCACTGTTCAGAATCACGTAATTGACAAAATCACGTAATTGCACTTACAGCTCTAAAATGTGTTATTTTGTGATATCTGGGATTAAAAAAAAATGTTTTTCCATAAGTCAGGACTTTTATTTTTCTTAACAACATATTAGCAAATTGGAACATAAGTATATTGTTAAGGTAAAATAAAATATTTAAAAATAATAATAAATATATAACCGAACTATTCAAAGTAAAATTAAATTAAATGCAATCCTCTAGGGGAGCCTAAACTAGGGTTGCCAACTCCCTGAAAAATTAATACTTTTAAAACTTTTTTTTTTTTTTCAAACAAGTTAAGTGCGTTCAGAGCCCCCAAAATTAACCCCCAAAACGTTTCACAAAAGGTCACCCCAACTATAATGTGGAAATGTAAACAAAATGGACAGAACACAAAATACAGGGATCCCACCAATGTATTTATTGTTCAATGTATTTATTCAGCTCTATCATTGGAAAGAGGTACATATAAGAGATGTTTTTTTTTTTTTTTTTTTTACCTTTTACCCCAAAGTATAGTTTAAAAATGTATAATGTAGTATAGTTTAGTAAATGTTTTTTAGGCACTTCATATGTAATATTTATGATAAGTTTTATACATGTTAGTGTCCCACAGAATTATTTTAAACAAGAAAAAAGTAGACGCTTAATCGATTAAAAAAAAAAAAAAAAGCTTGTCTTTATTATATGCTTCATTATGTGTCCAATCCGCTCCAGCTGCTCACTTTCACACAATGAGTTGCCACAGCAACTTTTTAACAAGTGAAACGATGATTGACGCATGAGGCGCTTTGAAAGTCGAGTCACTGGCAAGATCAAAGCTTAACAATCTGTCAATTATCGTTTACTTTAATAAGCTACTCCACTCTCTGACAAACAAAGAGCAGGGACAGGGAGCGAGCATGAGACAGCGTCATCGGCTCGGGAGAGCTCATCTGTATTTTTTTTGCTGTTGAAAAAAAAAAAAAAATCCGCAATGGACTGAGGGCATGAAGTAGCGATGGATCACTGTACTGTATATCACACACAGTGGAAAAAAAAGTACACGGAGAAGAACAAGAAAAGAAATGATCATCATTTTGAAAACATGCTTTTTTTTCTCATGCTTCACTCAAACCTCTCGTCTTCAACACGTTGCTGTCCGTTTTCCTCATGGCAAGCGACAGTATCTCCTCGACCAATGAGATGAGCAGGATTGTCATTATTCTGTCAGTTCATTCGTCAAAGCAGGAGAGTTGGTGGAAGGAGTTCTCCAATTTATTCTTAAAAAGCACCATACCATTGTCCGTTCATTCTACAAATTAAATATTGTTTTCGATTTTCATGAAAATACGGGACGTGTGTCCCTTGTAAGCTTAATACGGGACGTGTACTTTTCTTTTTGAATACGGGACGCTTCTGTTTTTCAACGGACAGTTGGCGAACCCTAGCCTAAACCCACAGCCACAGCTCAACACTATTATGATAAGAACAAAAATTATTCAATTATTTTACATAAAAATGGCATGTGTATGACTTGTATTATGTTTACATAATACACACGTACTCTCAACACAAACAGTCGCTAGAGAGAAGAAAAAAAACACAGGCTGAAAATTATGAACATGTTATTTTGAACAGATGTTTAAAATGGCGGTAAACAAAAGTAGGCTAATGTTAGAGAGGAAACTAGTTAGTCGTCTTGGCATGCGAATTAGCCACATTATCTGCCTCGTTAACAAGCTCACGTCATAGTATTTGTTTACAACCCTAGACACGCTAAACACGGTGGAGTTAGCTCTCGTACCTGTGGGAAACGTTCATGACAACGTTTACTAACCGTTAATTTTGTATAAAACGACGGGCGTTGTCAATGTAAATGCAAAATATATTGAAGGTAATGCTGATCGATTAATGGATTTTGAACCGAAACAGACTTTTCCGGTTAAAGCGATGTTGAAAACGTTCAAATCGGTACGTTCGATTTTCAAAACGGCACCATTTTGGTTTATCAAAGTCGCCGTAGTTTTCTCTGCATTTCCGCTTCCTCCCATGAGCGCGCGCCATCTTAAAAAACAAGAACAACAACCATGGCTACCAGCGAATCTGCTACTTTTGCCCAGGCAAATTTTGGACACAAAACACCATGAATCTCATGATCAGTGACGTGTAGTTAGGGGAAGCATTTGAGACACTGCCAGAATGTTTTCATCTTTAAAAATTCAAATATTTTACAGTGTAATGTATCAAATACTTGTTCTCCCCACTGTACTTAAAAAACAAATAATTAAAAAAAAATAATAAAGAAAACCGAACACTTTTAAATGAACATTGATAGACGAGCACTAGGCACAAGAACAACGCCAACTTCGTAAGGGTTTTCCAATTGTTTTATTTGCAACTAGAAGCATGGAGTACTACTACTGTAACTGACACCAACAAAACCAAAACAATATAACAACAGTTTTAAAAGGGTGCTCACTACGCTAAAGGTAATGCTAACGCAAATGCTATGGTAACGGTAAGTTACATTTAGTGTGTGATGATCACCCAGCACAGACCTGTAAATGCTGAAGCCACATTGCATATTCTCTCTTGACAAGATAAAAAAATTGTGTTTAAAACAAGCAAGCCAAGTATTTTTCTTAACAGAACTGATAAAAAGAACACACAACAAGTGGAAAATCTTCAAAAATATCTCCTGAATGGCGGGAGCTAGTGCTGTTTGAGTCGGGAGCCACTTTTGAGCACTTGCTCGACTGCCGCTCGCTCACACGAGGGCTTGCTTGGCCCAGCAAGGAGTTGGTGCCTATAAAACACCCGTTTTTGGGTTTTGCAGCCAAGGCTTGCTCGGTGGAAATAGAATTAACCAGTGCTGACCTAAGCACTAGCCGTGAACCACGAGCACTACCAAAAGGACCAAAACGGTTTCACATTGCGATATCTTTTGATAGACCGACATGGACCAAAAAATATAAGTTGATATACAACTCACAGTGATTGTGAAAGCCAAGTGACAGCTTGCCGACTTGTACTGCTCACTGTCCAACAGCTGTAATGTGCCCCTACTGATATATACAGTAATATCATATTGATTGGTGATAAATACTAGCTCCAGGTGACAAGTTTTTGAGCTTCAAACGTACTGCTGGAATTTGAAAGTGCCACTCACTACAATTGGTGGAGCCAGGGCGATGGTCAGTTAGATTTTGAATACATTATTATTGTTTTTTAATTTTTTTTTTACAGTGTGTGTACATCTTGTACTCTATGCGAGCCCTGCAGTTTTTCTCATGATCCGAGTCACAATTTGGTGAGGGCTCGAACTCCACTCTCTATACCAGAACATGGATCGCCCGCCCCAGACCACAGCAGGTATAAAAACATGACACCAGTATTACAATGAAGACAAATATACTTCTGATCTCGTTTCTATTTTTGGAGTGCATCTTCAGGTTTAGTGAGTTACTTGACCCAATTTTTTTGGTTTCAGGTTCTATAGACGAGGTGACCGTAGCTTCCGAAAGGCAGAGAAGCAGCGACTTAAAGCAGAAAAGCGACTGTTGAAAGCCGAAGTAAAAGAGATCCGTAAACAGTTAAGGATGGAGAGGCGTGGCATACAGTGGAGCTCTTCCCAGAGAGATGGAAGTTCTTCGCCTGTGCTCCTTCAGCCTCGAGCCACCCAGCACAACAGTCCTGAGTAAGTTACTGAAGCAATTTACCAACTAACTCACTGTATTCTACGGAAAACGTTTTGCTTATGATCAAAACAGGGATGTTATAGGCAGCCCTTTTTAATTTTCGTCTTAGTCTTCCTCTTTTTTACAGAATACTTATTAGGCTTAGTCATATTTTGGTCATTTCATAATGTGTGAGTCTCCGTCTGGTTTTCGTCAACGATTGTCATCGTTGACCAATACAACAATATGTAGCATTGACAAAAATGGTAACAACAACCCTTATGATCAGGGGTGCACATAAGTGTGTACCGGACATAGACAAACGCGCTGGCCCTCAACGGCTTCAATACGCTTTTGCGTACCAATGACTGACAACTGTATTTGCGGCGGACACGAGAAAATCACTTTCTCTCGGCCCCACTGAGTAATTATTTCTGTGATCCCCCATCCCCGTCAAAAGACAGACAAAAGACAGAGACATCACCGGAGCTACCGAAAAAAAAGGACTTTTGCTGAAAAGTGGCTGCAGGAGGTACCATGGCTAGAAGCAAATGATGCTCGCACGGAAATGTGGTGCAACATTTGCCGTGAGAATCCCAATGTCGCTAATAAGAGCAGCGCATTTTATGTAGGGTCAAAGAAGTTTAGCCATCCAAACTTTGAAAAGCACGAAAAAAACAGAGCATGTGGCAATTAAGCAAACTATCGATGTCAGATAGGACCCCACTCGCCCTATAAACAAGTGGCGGAATAAAGTTATTGTAGAACAGCGCCATGCGCTAACAAACATGTTTTTGCTCGCATTTCCCAAAGCTAAACATGCACGTTGAATGAGCTCGTATGAGGAGGACATCCTACTTTTAAAAAGGCTTGTAGTGAATGTGGGAGCCGCATAATGTCCTTTATTTTGAATTGGTGCTTTTTATTTCTTTACATTTCACTTCAAATTAATGGCAATTTTGATGTGCCAGTTGATGTTAATCAAGCGTTAATTGTTTATGTAATTAATTAAAGGTAATTGGCTCGAAGTAAAGCTTGTCATAATTTTATCCAGGCATGAAAATCTCTCACCTTTCGGCGAAATTCGCCGTTTTGAAGTAAATAAGGATGACCTACGTGAATCGTGTAGATCCGAGGAGAAATTTTTTAGGGGGGGGGGGGGGGGGGGGGGTTGGATGTAGGCATGTGCCGGTTACCTTCACGGTTTACCATGCTATTAAAACGTCGCGGTTACAAAACCACTAAAATTTTCCGTCATACAGTAGTACGTAATCGTTATTTTTCATGTGTCAAAAATGCAGCCAGAAGTGGCTTGGCGCGGCAGAGCTTACCCTTTCCCCTGTTTGATGCTGCGTGTGCCATTGACGCTATTCCAGCAAACCGAAAAACAAGCACTCCAAACGCAAGGCGTACTTTTCTGCAATTTATTGATCTCTCACATCGTGGCAACTGAAATATACCAAATGAATACATTTAAAACGTTGTACAATCGTATTTTTCCAAGTGTGAGTAGCTTCAACAGTTTAGCTTCATGAAAAAGTTCGCCAAAAAAACCCCCCACACATTTTCCTTTCAAATTCAATACATAAAGTTACTAAAAACTTACAAAGCAGAATGATAGGCAAGGCTTAGCAAGGAGAGCAACTTCATTGAGGTTAATCACAGCCGCTGAGAGAGAAACAAGTTTGAATGCAGGGGGGAGAAAAGAGCGTTAATTGCGACAGATGATCTTGTTCTAAGCACAAATTCACGTTCGCTGGAAGAGGAGAGGTCTCACTCCCAATTTTTTTTTTTAGAGGAATGCATTTGCCAGCATATTGAATTTGGTGAGTAATGGTTTCAATCGTTTTCATATTTTGCGTTATGACAATTTACTGCCGTTCGTTCCAGCTTGCATTGAACACTGCCAGAGCTAGCCAAATCTCTGGTGAAAAAAATAGCTCCCGTTAAGTTAGCGTCAAGCTTGTGTATTTAATGGTAATATAAAAGCAGTGTTGTCAGTAACGCGTTATGTGAGTAATGCGTAACAGTAATCTGATTACTTTCTTTCAGTAAAGAGCAATCTAACGCGTTCATGTTTCTAAATCCTGAATCTGATTAAAGTTACTTTCCTTGATGCCTGTGCGTTACTATTTTGTTATTGCCCCATAATGTATGTATAATGAGGAATACTGTAGTCATGGGAGTGACATCACGTGTCACATTTTCTAATCGGGGATGGAAAAAAAACAGGTGACGTGTTTTACCATGATGCGTGAGCCGTGAGCGCTGGGAATTTGCGGTCAGAACAACATAGCCTTGCTATCTCGCCAGGATGCAATTAAATAGGCAGGAGATATACTACAAACGGCTGCATTTGCACACTGGAAACACAGCCATTACTTCACATTTTTGTCCAGTAAAGATGACAAAAATATCTCCTTGCGCTGGCTCTAAAAGACTGTTGACTGCTAAAGCATCCAATTCAAGCACCACCAACAGGTAACAAGACAGCCAGGACTTTTTGATACTGCTCGTGCTCAATCCTCTGTTGTTGTTGAGGGTTTTGAAAGCTTAGGTTTAAAGAAATTCTAAATATCCATCTTGCCTCCTCAGCTGTAGTTTTGGCTAAGCAAAGCAAACGGCTGTCTCTCAGGTGCTATAGTCACAGGATCTGTTCGAAAAATAATTTGGACCCATTATGAAATACTTTGAAGGATTCTTATTCATTTCATTCATTTTTGTTGTTTTATTGCTCTAAAATTTTTATAGACAACATTTTAATGGTCATATTCAATGGTTTATACTTTAAAGGGGAAGTTCAGAATTTTTTACATTAGGCTTAATCTTTGAGTTAGCCTGGGTTCAATTAGTCGCTGGAGTTGATTTGAACAAATTCTGTGCAGTTTGCCAGTTATTTGATAGTTTCAGGGCTTCGGAGTGAGAGCGCGAGTCAATGGTGGTTGAAATCAACATTCAACTCCTTCAACTAATTAAACCCCTGCTAATTTGAATATTAAGCCTTATGTGAAAAATTAAAATTGTCAAATTCGCCTCATGCTTCGCCGACGGAGGACATTTTGGCAGAACGCCGGAACATATTTCCTCCACACCCTTCTCACCTTTTTAACCCCTGACCCATTTTCATGCCTGTTTTATCGCATCAGGCGGGTCGGCTCTCAAGCTCAATGAGGACCAAGTCACATCTCCAGGTCCTCCTCTGAGAACCTGGGCAAAAAAATTATGTGCACCCCTGCTTATGATCATGAATTAAGTGATAAGTATTTTTAAGGGAAACTTTTGTTTTTGTTGTAGTTGGGCTGTGTGAATTGCTTCATTTTTACTCTTTGGGGATTTGTTTTATATATTCTTTAAAAGTGAAATTTTACAGCAAAACGCCCAGATATGAAAAATATACAATGAAATCTTCCATAATCCAAATCTGATTTGAAATAATAGCGCAGGCATAGTTTCTTTACAGGCATTTTTTTCATCAGTCTCAGTCAATGACAAAGGAAAATTCAATTGGCGTGATTGGGTACTCTCTGTAATTTTTGGCGTTGACGTCAACTAAGGGGAAGACGAATGTAGAAAGTCCGACATTTAGTATAGGCATCACTATGTGAACTGTCCACCAAAAAATGTCGAACTATCGCATTGTTGGTGGATGCAAGAGTGTTGAAAACAAAGATTTAGGGATATAAATGTATGGATTTTTTAAAACAGATCATACACCGAGGATGTGCGGTGACTGGGACCGGTTGGTGGGGTAATACATTATAAGTCGATTAATTTGTTCTAAAGCCCCAAAAAAAGCTACAATAAATACTGCAGGTACAATTACAAATAGCAACTACACATAGCAAAACAAATAAATTATAAATAAAGCGGAAATAAAAAAGCGTTTTTATTGTCCCCTTAACTTACAGAGACTGGCGAACGGAGGTCAAAGGAGACTGTGAGCCCTGTTCTGTGGGGAAAAAAACTTCCAAACACATGTTACTGTCCCACAGTGCCGCCTTTATAATGTGAATTATTTTTAAACAAGAATAACATAGAATAGATGCCTGAATAAATTAAGAGATGTCCCGATCCGATATTTGGATCGGATCGGACGCCGATATGGGCAAAAAAATGTGCAGCCCACACTGTAAACTGCCTTTTTTTAGTTACATCCTTTGCTGATCGTCAATATAAAAACATAGCACAACAAAGATAATTCACTTGTATAAGAAAAAAATACATGGCGTCTCAAATAAACTTGATTTACTTCATTATTGTGTTATCATTCAATACGTTTTCTTGAGCGCCATTTTGTCCAGTGACGTCAGATTGAAACAACTTGGAAGTCGGGGTAGTTATTTTTTCTCCGACTTCGCGACTTGGACCTCCCAGTTTGAGTGCCGTTCCAATGATATTTTCCTAGTCGGAGGCCGGAAAAGTCCGACATCATCTTTGTTGTGCTATGATTTTATATTGTCGATCAGCAAAGGATGTAACTAAAGAAAGGCAGTTTAAAGTGTGGGCTATAACGCAGCTGTCGTTTTTCCTCTACTATTTGACCGCTTATAGGAAGGCAGGTTCGCTGGAGGTCAAAATGTCTTTGGATGGCCAAAATAAAAAAAACCCTCGTCGCGATCAGCCATCATTGTTGTTTACATTTGCTTGGAACGCTCGCTTTGATGGTACCATCCGAGTTGGATAAATCTGACTTCCCACTTCTCTGGAATGCAGCATAAACATCATGCTTGTCTAATAGATATCATATGTATATAGAACTAGATGCCAAATGACAGACTCGACGCCGTTGGCAACACATGCATTGAAAACTACGTGCGTTAGTAAACATCTTAAAGCAGGAGACTTTCCTTGTAGGCTGTTGTAGTGAACAGTGTTTCCCATAGGATTTTTTGAAACTGTGGTGGTGGGCTGCATCGGAGTCGGACAGCCCCACCATGTCGTGCCACGGCGAATTTTTTTTTTTTTTCCCATTATTTTTTCCCCCAAGAAGAACCATAACAAAGATATATTTGAAATATTTCATTAGCTAGGCTAATGTTATAGCTCTCAGCTATGGTACATGTATGTAAAATGCGTAGCTGATTACAGCTACGTTACCCTATGTAATAATGCGACTTTTTTTCTCATAGCAATAGTACGACTTACATCTCGTAGTGACTCAGGGTTGGCAACCCAAACTGTTGAAAGAGCCATATTTGACCCCCCCCCAAAAAAAAAAAAAAAAAAAAAAACAACTGATACAGTATGTCTGGAGCAGCAAAAAAGTAAAAGCCTTGTACAAGCCTTATAATTATCGATGCTAGCTATATTAGCCTACTATAGAAATGACTAAGTTGGCTAGAAATACATAAGTAGCCTTCATGATTAAATGTTTATTTTCCCTGCAGTGGATCCTATAGCGCACCACGTGACTACTCTGTTGTACGATGCCACCACAAATTTAACTTCATTACAATATTAATGAAGTGGAAGAATGTTTGTGTCATGTTTGTCCTCCTAGAAATCCTATTAAAACAAAAAATATATTTCCCTCCCCCATCTTTTTCCATAAAAAAAAAAAAAAAAAAAAGAGCCGTGGTTTTCAGACCGCCGTCGTAGTCCTCCTTTTTCCTTTTTATTTGACCCTCATAAGTACTAAATTACCACAACAATAACAGTCCTTCTGTCAACTGACCCATTTACAGGACTAGGGGAATTCTAATAGCCATGTAAAGAGTTTTACTTGATTCGGTGAGAAGGTGAATAGTTTTGTCCCCGTTGTTCGTGAACTAAATTTCCACACAAACGTGCATCGAGGTACCATTAACTTCGCAAGGAGAGGTATGAGAGTCATTTTTCGAGTGTCCCAGAGCTCGCGAAACTGGGGGGGGGGCGGCATTTATCAAAGTTTCGTCAACAGTCGTTGGCCGTGTGACCTTCTCGATCGACAGGGAGGAGGATTTTCAGTTCACGCACGGAATGCAAGCCACCTCCTCATTAAAACATGTGCCATGAACCCAGTATTTGACATAATATAAAACACGTAGCTTACTCACCTGACAATGGTCCCACCTTTGTCGGACTTGTTTTGGCCATTATCAGCGGCCTCTCCCTGGTACAGCAACAAAAGCTTGCAGCACACTGGGCTGGCGTGATGCGAAAAATAAACGAAATAATCCGCAAAATCAGCTGAATCTGTAGTCGTTCTGCATACTGTAGTATTGGCTGTATACTGAAGATGTTTATCCCACTGATGTCACATTCGCATTCTTCGTCAATCCAGGAAGTCACTCATTTTCATGGCGCAGGATTCAAAAAATTGAATAAATATGTTGATCACTTCCACACACATCCAAGCGGTCCATTTCATTCAGGAGCAAAAAAAATACAGCGTTAAATATAAAATAAACATGCTTTTGCTGTCATAGGCACTTTAAAATACAGTAAACCTTTACAAAGTGTCAACTTAAAACATTTCGTTTCATGAAGGCGACCGAAGCGTCCCTGTCCCCTGGTGGTTCCAACCATGACAGCGACATTTCTGGATGAGAACCTTCCAGATGGGACCCGTCTGCGTCCTGGGACCAAGTTCATCAAATACTGGAAGATGAGGAACACAGGAACAATGAGTTGGAGCTCTGATACAAAGGTGAAACATAATGTTTTTTTTTTTTTTTTTAATGAAACAATTTTCCTGGGCACAATTCTTTGGTCATGATTAATTTATCGTTTCATTATTTTTTGGGGGGACTCTAAAAATATTAGGGGTGGTGGTATCAGCAGAATAGTTGCGTTATCAAGAATACTACAGGTAGTCACCGGGTTACGACGTACTCGACTTTGGCGATTGCGACTTTATGACGCTGGAGTCTAGTCCGCCATTTTGTCTCCAGCTGTTAATTGTTTTGTTTTGTTTTTTTTGTCGCAATTTTTTTTTTTTTTTGGGTAGCATAAACAGTGCCTTACCATACGTACCTCACGGTATCTTGTTTTTTACTTTAAATTGTTAATATGACGTGTTCTGTGCTCACTAAATGTGAGGGGTATCCTCCATCATTAAACAAAATACATACTTTTGGACTTTTTGGGTAGTTATATATATATATATAGGCTATATATTATATATATATACTTTGTGTATATATATATATTATATATATATATACTTTGTGTATATATGTATATATATATATATATATATATGTATATGTATGTATATATATATATATATATATATATATATGTATTATAAATATCAACTAAATATTTCGTTGTAGCCATCGTTGACGAAAATAACAATGTTGTCAATAAGGGAACCATTTCGATTGGTTTCCCGGCCATGTCACTATGACCACCATATAATAGCATTGTATAATCAGATACATAAACACTGTCAGAATTCCACAATTTTTGTCTTTTTGGCATGTTATCACAATGCAATTCTATAGCAGTCTTTCCCAACTTTTATTGACCCAAGGCACATATTTCACATAGAAAAAAATCCAACAGTACACCGCTTAATACAAATATCACAAAGATGAATTAAAAAAGTTAATTTGGCAAACACTGAACTTCATTGAAATGCCTAAAGCATGTTTATTGAATCACACAAAAAGAAAATAATAGCTCCTGAAGTGCCTCAATTTCTTAAACTCAGAAACATCTCATATAAAGTTGAATAAAAGGTTAAATAAATTGCTCTCTGAAATGTTTCCATAGAAAATACATAACCACGAATATAAAAACAGGTCTAGACTAATAGACAAACTAATCATAGAAATAACAAATATATAACCCAGTTTTAAGTTGTTGTTTTTTTCATAGTGGCCGGTCGAATTTAAAAAAGTACCAATACCGATACACGTCAAATTTCCAAATATTGGCGCTGATAATTGGCCGGCCCATAATCGGTCTCTCTCTTGTAAAAATGCATCAATTCACTATGTCAGGGTTAAATTACTGCAGATTGGTCAAAACTGCCAACTTCTTGCACCTCCCGAATGGTATTTTATGCCACCGGAGTTTCAGTGGACTACCACGGCTCTTGACTTTTCTCTGCTGCGACCTCAGAGATGGAGGAGAGAGCGTAAACAAAAGAGGAGTGATAGCTAGGCCACATGCTAACCTGAACTAAGTGGCTTTTCCAAATCTCTTCCTTGCCAACGTGATCTCGCCGGCATACCTTCCCTAAATGCGGGTTAATGGGGGCGCAGATGTCCAAGGGAACCGCCCTAGGTCCAGGTGGGATGGTGGTGGCCCCCTTGCTGGAACTGCAGCAGTAGGGGATGAGCTGTGCTGTCTCACGCCACCAACCCCCCCCCCCCCCCCCCCATGCCTGAGGAGGTGCCCTGGCCCTGGGGCGGCCCCCGCACTGCATTTCCACTTGTCTGCAGGACTATCACACAAGTTATACGAAACTGAAAACTTTTGAGAGTGATTGCCTTCACCGATCAGCCAGCCTCCGGTGGCAAACAAGTTACAGCGCACTACGACGGCTTGTCATTCCCCTGCTACAAGCTAGCTGCAAACAGTCCCACCGAACCCAGGGCAATGTCAGCGAGCATAAGGTGGGAGTGCTCCTCGCTGAGGACGCAGCAGGGGAATGAACGCCGAAAAGGGCGCATTCTTCGTGGACAAACCAGCCGACATCCGGTGGCTTCATGACTTCATCCAATTACATCACATCTGCCATCTTCCTCAATCCGAAACTGTAGGCGGAAGTCACTCATTTTCATGGCGTGGGATTGAATGAGTTGAACATATATATATATCAATCCGAAACTGTAGGCGGAAGTCACTCATTCTCATGGTGTGGGATTGAATGAGTTGAACATATATATATATATATATATATATATATATATATATATATACATATATATATATATATATATATATATATATATATATATATGTGTGTATGTATGTATTGAACGCTTACGCACAAATCCAAGGGGTCCATTTCATTCAGGAGCATAAAATACCACGTGTAATATGAAATAAAAATACTTTCTGGTGTCATGTACATTTATATTGCTGTGCCATTTATTATTCGTGGTTAGCATAGATAGATAAACAAAAATATTTGGAGTTGTCAAGAAATATGATTTTTTTCCAAATGAATTCAATATATTGGATAATTTACCGCTGCACAACTGATGTCTAAAGGCACATTAAAATGCCATGACACACCTGATTGACTGCTTTACAGGACAGTGGGGGACTATTTTTTTAGGACTAAATTGTTTAATAAATACATTTGTACAAAGGTGAGTCAAAAATTATCCTCACGTTTTACCATACCGCACTCGAGCTATTGTTTTCAGTGAAATGTATGATTTTTTTTTTTTTTTTTTAGGGCCATCTAATTCATAGTTATAGTGCCTTCCATAATTATTGGCACCCCTGGTTAAGATGTGTTTTTTAGCTTCTAATATATATTTTTTATTCAAATAATATGGGACCTTAATGGAAAAAAAGAGAAAAATCCAACCTTCAGTACAAGAGCATTTATTCGGTGGGGAAAAAAATCCCACATAAAGAATTAATTATTTGACATCAAATAATGTGTGTCACAATTATTAGTACCCCTGGTGTTAATACTTTGTACAACCCCCTTTTGCCAACAAAACAAGGTCTGGGGACTGAGATGGCCATGGGAGGAGCTTGATTTTGTGTCTGGCGAACCATTTCTCTGTAGATTTGGCCATATAATTAGGGTCATTGTCTTGCTGTGAAAGACCCAGTGACGACCCATCTTCAGCTTTCGGGCAGAGGGCAACAGATTTTTATTTAAAATGTCCTGCATTCATAATGCCATGCACCCTAACAAGGTTCCCAGGGCCTTTGGAAGCGAAACAGCCCCACAGCATCACTGACCCACCCCTATACTTCACAGTGGGTATGAGGTGCATTTCAGCATGCACATCTTTCGTGGCATGCCAGACCCACTTAGAGTGTTCGTTGCCAAAAAGCTCAATCTTGGTCTCATCTGACCAAAGCACACGGTCCCAGGCTTCAACTGGCCATCTCAGTCCCCAGACCTTGTTTTGTTGGCAAAAGGGGGTTGTACAAAGTATTAACACCAGGGGTGCTAATAATTGTGACACACTTTATTTGATGTCAAATAATTATTTCTTTATGTGGGACTGAATAAATGCACTTGTATTGAAGGTTGGAATTTTCTCTTTTTTTCCATTAAGGTCCCATATTATTTGAATTTAAAAAAAATATTAGAGGCTAAAAAACACATCTTAACCAGGGGTGCCAATAATTATGGAGGGCACTGTATAGTGCAATTCTTACATATTGCTCCTTTAATAATGTTTGTTTCCAGCTGAAGTTTATGTGGGGAAACCTGGCAGTTGGATCAGGGGATCGTTGGAGAGAAGTTTCTGTTCCTTTCCTCCAGCCTGGACAAGTGAGTGAACGTGATTTGGGAAAAAAAAAAGGTCATTATTTTCAATAAGAGATAAGAACTTTTTACACAAATAAAAACAAAGAATGAATTTTTACAAATATAGACGCATACCTCCAAGCAAGTAAGAACACACCTTAAAAATATATACACCATCAAATTAAAAAATCACAATTAGCCCCGTGTAAATTTTCACCAATCTGGCACAACCCAGACTTGGGAGTTAATAAAATTCCTATTTATTTCAGCACATGGGATGATACGGGAATAAACCACTTACAGCATTTGTTTAAAGATAATAGATTCATGTCATATGAAAAAATACTACAAGATTTCCAAATCAAAGGGGTCAATTTCTTTCAATACAACAAAATCAGGGCAGCCATCAGAAGCAAATTCCCATCACTAACGGGTACTTTAGACCCACCATGTTTCGTAAATAAAATAATAAACATCCATCCTCAACAAAAAAAAAAAAAAACTTTCAAAAATATATAAAGCCTTCTCATAGAGCAGCTCTACTTGTCTACCAATCGAAAAATGGAATAACAAACTTTCGGTAACATTAGATAATAACTATTGGTCCAACACCTGTAAAAATATATTTACAATGACAAGGATGTCGACTAGGGTTGCAACGGTTCATTTAGCCCACGGTTCGGTTTGAACCTCGGTTTTGGGAACACGGTTTCGGTTCGGTTTCGGTTTTGCTTTTTTTTAAAAAAAAAAATATTTTTTTAAACTGCCTTTATTTTGCTTTTAAAAAAATGAAATAAACACTTAAAATGTAAACATTTTCGACTGTTAAAATGCCTCTTAGCTCTTTGGCTAGTGTAGTGACTGACTACTGAAATACACACACAGTAGTAAAAAAGTTACTTGGCAAAGTAACTGGTGATACCTTTCATGTTTTTTTTTCTTTTCCATTTAAAAAAAAACCAAACAAACCCCAAAACATAGTAACTTTTGCTATGTTTGGAGGTCATTTAATGTTGTGAATCAACTGTTAAAGTTGATAAAATTGCTCCCGTTTTTGCATTAGTTCCCTTCTACTTTTGACTTGTGAAAATTTTAAAACGGTTTCATCCTTTAAAGATAGACTCAAGTCAAGATTTTGTCGATTTAGGGGTGTTTTAGATAAAAAGTTGCTTAGGTTCACTCGTAAGGTTTTCTACAACAGAGCCTTTCTGAGAAGTTTACTGCTCAAAAATGGCGGCTGTTTACTAACGCTACCGAGTCCGTCATTTCGCATGTAGTTCTATATGCATGAGATATCTAGGCGTAGATTGTATGTTGTCGGCTAAGTCAGGTAATATTGGAGGCTGAGCCACCTAGCTTAGCATCCCGTTTGCTACAGCGTCTCAACAAACACTCTTCCCTCTCCGAGTCTCTGACTTTTCTCGGGTCATTCAACCAACGCATTGTCTTGTTGCAGAAACGGTGACCAAATCCGAACGGATGAAAAAAAAAAACGTAATGCACTAAAAACGTGCAGATTTTGAACGTAACATACGGCGTATACATTTAAAAATGAGTGGTCACTTGTACAAATTACAATGAGACCGTACAATTTGACAGGTATGAATTATAGTGGACCGTCACAGTTAGGGAGTAGCACTCTGTAGCACGGGACGTCCAACTATAAGTGGTCAGGGCGAAACTATATGCTTTAGCGAAATCATCTTCGATGGCTTTGCGTGCCATTTCATTAATGTCGGGGATTACGTTGTTGGAGAAATATGTCCACGAGGGAACAATGTAACGCGGGTCAAGCGTTGCAAATAAATTAACGAAGCCCGCCGTGTGTTTTCACTGGTGTCACCTTCGGGGTTGTCCTACCCTGAGAAAGTGATATCTGTGGGTGATGCCGGCTGAGGTGCCGGAGTCATGTTATAAAAGTGTTGCCATTAGCATGGGGAACAAGCGCTGAGCAATGCTTGCAATTTTTTTTTTTCTTCAATATTTTCTCTTCCTCCGCATTGAAGTCCACGGGTAAACCAAAATGTTGCCACACCGCAGATTTGAAAGAAGCCGGTGCTTCCTCAAAATTCGGTCTCTCTACTCCTCCGCTCGTTACTCGGCTTCTATTACACAGGTGCTTGACATCGATCCGACATTTACTTGCGGGGCGGGAATTTCTCCACAGCGGTGCTTCACGTCACACACTAGCACACAGAGCTCGATCAATTAATTCCACAAGCGTTCGGAATACATTAATTGCAAAACCGAAAAAGCGCGGTTCATAAAGGCGTATTGAACCGTACCGGGCGAACCGTAAGGTTCGGCTTTGAACCGGAAACCGTTGCACCGCTAATGTCGACGCATTTACGTCATTGGCTACGGCGACTAGTCGGGACAGAGCTACACTGTATAAATGTATAGAGTGTTACGGTATTTGTATTCGCCCTGTATCATCACGGTATGGTGCAAGCAGTCAGACGGCGAATACGTTTGAGTTAAAAAAAAAAAAAAATCCCTGTCGGAGTTCGTTAGTTTCTCCAGGGAGTGGTAGATGTAATTGGCCTAAAACAGGGTTCCTGCAAGTCTAGTCCTCGAGAGCCGCTATTCAGCTTGTTATCCATGTCTCCCTCCTTTAATACACCTGAATCAAATAATTGGGATCGTTATCAGGCTCCTCCAGAGCTTGCCGATGAGCTGATCATTTTCATTAGAAAGGAAAGAATAGTTAAAAGCTGGCCGGCCAGGACAAACGTCCCCGGGAACCCCACGCAGGTGCCCCCAAGTTGTATCGGCCCCAACCTTCAAGATCATACAGTTTATATATGCTGTAACAGGTGTCGGCCTAACGCCCCTAGATGAAAAACGTTGAAAACTACTAGCCTAACATGAACATGAAAACTCCTGTCCATAACATTGAAAAAGATTCCTTGTACACAAAGTAGACAAAACACAGTGCAATGAGACAATAAATGATTATGTGTGACGATGTGAAATGAACAGTTATATGTTTATGTGAATAAAAGGAGATATATATATCTACAAAACCTACCCAGAAGCCATGAATTGTGTGTTTAAAAAAAAAAAAGTTATCCAAGCATTTAACATCCTCTAGACTAGGGTCTGCAACCCAAAATGTTGAAAGAGCCATATTGGACCAAAAAAAACCCAAATACCGTATTGGCCCGAATTTAAGACGGCCCTGATTATAAGACTCAAGTTTGAAAAAAGACTTTTTGAACACCGAATTAATTTTTATACAAAAAATAATTACAGTACATCCGAAACAAATGATTATAACAATATATTTGAGAGAAAAGGCATGTTATTTTGCCTCATTCAAATCTTAATAACTGAACATTTAAATATGTAAGCTAAAGTGCAAGTTTAAGTTTGAAATGTACTGTAAATAAACCAATCTATTGTGATAAAACAACAAAATTGCAATAACTGCATTAACCATCAAAGTGAAGTATAGCTGTAAAGGTTGAGTTATACTTCCGCGTCAGACCTGCGCCGTCAAGGAAGACCCGAGTCACGACCCTGCGCCGAAGCCTGATGCGCTCCTCTCGAATTTTCTAACCTTCGCGTCGCGTAGACGTGGTGGAAATGGACTATGATTGGTCCGCTCTCAGACTGTTGTTTCCGATCCAGCGCGAAATCACCGTCATTCTCAAACATTAATTTTCTACATGCAAAAATGGACCAAGCCGATGAGAGTATCAACGAAGAGCAAGTACGACAACTTCTACAATGTCTCATCAAGACATTATGAAGATTGTCAAATGGCAAGTAATTCGTGGGAGGAGATTGCTGAAAATACGGGGCTGGAGGTCAGCCAGCGATTGAATTAAAAAAAAAAAAAAATTAAATTAAATTTTAAAAAAAGGAAGAACCCCCTCTTTTTCAGTCTTATTTAAATGCAAAAAACACCGTCTTATATTGGGGCCAATACGGTATGTCTGGAGCCGCAAAAAAAATAAAAGCCTTACATAAGCCTTATAATGATGGCAACACACGCTGTATGAATCTGTATTAGCTATATTAGCCTACTATCAAAATAACTAAGTTGGCTAAAAATACATAATGAGGCTTCTTGATTTAATGTTTATTTTCCCTGCAGTGCATCCAACGCACCACGTGACTACTCTGTTGTATGATGCCACCTCAAGTTTAAATTCATTACAATATTAATGAATTGTTTCATTGCTTTCATGAAATTAAAGAAATGCAATAAAGAAATCCTGATTTTTGTTTTGAAAAACAACAAAATGCAACATGTGTAACATGCCCCTTATCTGGGCATGTGTTTGATTTTATGTATTATCTCGGTTTTGTTTTTGAAGTCTGCAAATAGGTGTTCATATATGGTTATGTATGTACCTCCTTCATGTACTCACTGTGAACGTTTTTCCACACTTTATTATCTCCCTGGTTGCAACAAAACTTTCAACCGTAGGGGAGTTTGGCTTTGCAATCCACTTCTTAAATCTATTTTTGCGCTCCTCGAAGTTCTTCAGAAGTAATACAGTCGCACTTTTTCTCTCACTCCCAACTTGGTACTCGGCTGCAAATGTAGCATGCCTTGCCTGGAAATGTCTTTCCACGTTTCCACTCTTTTTGTTATTTGACAGCTTCTCGCCACAGAATAAACATTCAGGCAATAATGCAGCATTAGCAATGAATGCAAATGATTCGGCCCAAGAAACGTTGAATCGTCTGTTCTCCTCAGTTATTTTTCTCGTTTTCCCTTTTGGATCTATGGCCCATCACACAGCCGCCGGTTTGTTTACAATAGCCACCTGCCTGGCATTCTGCCCTGCTTATAGAAACATGTGTTGCAGACTATGACGCAAATCTTCGTTGACAGAAATATTGAAATTTAAAATTTATTCTACACAATTTTCAGCATTGGAAAACATTAAAAATGTTTGTGTCATTTTTGGCCTCCTGCATAAACCATATCAAAACAAAAAATGTATTTCCCTCCCCATCTTTTTCCATTTTCAAACATTTTTGAAAATGCTCCAGCGAGCCACTAGGGGAGCGCTAAAGAGCCGCATGCAGCTCTTAAAACACAGGCTGCCAACCCCTGCTCTGGACTTAGTGACCAAGATAAGAAAACAAATCTTACCATGTTTCCAAACAAGCAAGATGGAGCGCGGCCTAGCTTGTGTTGCATCCGAAACTCTGGTGAGGAGGGAGAGGCGTAGCACACAACCACGATGCAAGCTGACGTAGTCCACAAAGACTGTGGAAATATCATCCATTATGTCCATGCATTTAGAAACAGTTGGTGGTTCCTTTCTCCACAGATTACTTGGTTATTCAGTAGACAACTAGATACGTAAAGCCATGCTATATAGTAATGTAGTATAATGCAGCAGACTATTTGAGGCGTGGAAATTTCACCCTTTATCCTGCAGAAAGTAACTAGGTTGAATGTTCCTCTCTGTCTAGGTTGGTATTGTGAGTGTAGCATTAAGTGCTCCCTCTGTGGAGGGTTCTTACACCTCCCACTGGCGCCTTGCCCATTCTGGAGAGCAATTTGGACCCAGAGTTTGGTGCAGCATTGTGGTTGACCCTCAGGCCCCTGCCCCGATGATGGCCGATGGGATACTTGTGTCACCGTGTGTCACACCCCAGGTATGAAAGTATGGATTAGAAAGTCAAATAGATGAATTATGTTACAGGCAGAATACCAGTGTAATTGTTGAAATAATAACTGCGCCAATGACCAATAGGGTAAAAATCCAGTGCCTAAGGATGGAAAAGTATCCACAGCCTCGCGAAAACAGCCTTCACTTTCAGTAGACAGTGGAGAAGAATACTACATCCCCTCCGTGGACCTTCTCACTGCACAGGTAATATTAAGAATGATTAAGAGTGGCACTCAATTTCTATTGTATCAGATGTGCAACTTGCCTGCTTCTTGAAAACATATTCGAAAATATCACAAACTACTTTATCTGTTGAAAGATGCCAATTGCTCCTGGTTACTGAATGATTGCATGTAACAGTTTATTTAATATTCATTCATTCATTTTCCGTACCACTGATCCCGGAGCCTATCTCATCTAATTAAAAGTCATGTTTTTTTTCACACCGACCTATTACGTTGCCCAAAAAAAATCAGCATACTTCCGTTTCACTACAGTGCAAAATAAGTCATAAAATATACACCGTATAGTCCACATTATAAGGCGCACCTTCAATGAATGGCCTAGTTTAGAACTTTGTTCATAAATAAGGTGCATAAAAGACGCATTGAATAGACGTTACATTTGTGACTGGGGTTGCATGATGCATCCATTAGATAGAGCAGCGCTCTGAGTTGCTATGAGACCTGTTACGACTCAATCCTAATTCATATATAAAACACACCGGATTATGAGACTGTTGCACTGTTGGTTTATGAGAAAATGTAAGGCTTTTAGTTGCGCCTACTAGTGCAGAAAATACGGTTATATATTTATATATATGGCGGAAAATACTCAAGTGACTAATTTCAAAATTTCATAATTTAGACAAATTTCAAAATTGTCCGATATGCAGGTGTGATACTTCATTGGATGTATGTGTTTTCCGCACATATATGTGTATATATATATATATATATATATATATATATATATCTGCGGAAAACACAGACAAGACTGAAAAAGCAGTTTCTGTTCTTGCAACCCTCTTTAAAATAAACTGCTGTATTTTCAGCTAAAAGAATTGTTGTGTTTGGAAGAACAATACGTCTATATGTTGCCATATATTGCTGCCAAAACGTAGGTAATTAATTATATTTATTATTCAAAATGCCATTCTTAGCTTAGAATCATTAATCGATGTCTAATATTTCGTTTAAAAAAAAAAAACACTTAAAAAATTATTCACTCGCATATTTTAAACTTTTAAACAAATTACGTCACAATGAAAAAAATGATGTCAGTAAAAAAGTCATGGATATCTACCTCATAACTATCGAGTTTGGTCCATATTGACACGATGGCATCACACAGTTGGTGCACATTTGTCAGCTGCACATCCATGATGCGAATCTCCCGTTCCACCACATCCCAAAGATGCTCTATTGGATTGAGATCTGGTGACTGTGGAGGCCATTTGAGTACAGTGAACTCATTGTCATGTTCAAGAAACCAGTCTGAGATGATTCCAGCTTTATGACATGGCGCATTATCCTGTTGAAAGTAGCCATCAGAAGTTGGGTACATTGTGGTCATAAAGGGATGGACATGGTCAGCAACAATACTCAGGTAGGCTATGGCGTTCCAGCGATGCTCAATTGGTACCAAGGGGCCCAAAGAATGCCAAGAAAATATTCCCCACACCATTACACCACCACCACCAGCCTGAAAAGTTGATACAAGGCAGGATGGATCCATGCTTTCATGTTGTTGACGCCAAATTCTGACCCTACCATCCGAATGTCGCAGCAGAAATCGAGACTCATCAGACCAGGGAACGTTTTTCCAATCTTCTATTGTCCAATTTCGATGAGCTTGTGCAAATTGTAGCCTCAGTTTTCCTGTTCTTAGATGAAAGGAGTGGCACCTGGCGTGGTCTTCTGCTGCTGTAGCCCATCTGCCTGGTTCTGGTAACTGAAGTCACGTGAATGGAAAAACTTATTTGGTTGGCTGCTTCCTCGTCGTTGCTAAAATCTGTCGCAGAAAGACCAACTCAGCCTCAACTCTCAGCAGCGCGGCCTATCTGGTCAAACCGGTTACATGACCTAATGTATACACTATATATATATATATATATATATATATATATATATATATATATATATATATATATATATATATATATATATATATATATATATATATATATATATATACATAAAGCAGGATTCATATGCATCTCTTTGTTTCACTAGACCAGGGTATCCGCAGGGTCTTGAATCCAATCACTTAAATTTAAGGCCGTGAAATGTCTAGAATGAGGTCCTAAAATCTTCTAAAAGCTCTTAAAATACAACTGTCAAAGGTCTTAAAAATCTATGACTTTACTTTTATTGAGAACATGCATAAACTCCAGTCTCGGTTTTAAATGTTTCGATTTTTGGTGACACTATAACGTACGTAACTACAAAGCCGAGCTACCTGTGCTGCCCGTTCAGAATTTATTAAACACCACTGGCTATTTTGCTGCAGTGCAAAAACACACCTATTTAAAATTAGTTCAATTCCATTGTTTTCAGCAAAAATCTAAATTTTACTAAGATTTCTTGAAATGACAAAAATTGCAAGCTGAAAATGTTTAAGACTTATTTTAAGCAATGAATGACTATATTTAATCGTAGAAAAAAAGCTTTGAAATGCCAAAAATGTTCTTAACTCAATAATAGATATTGTTCAAAACAATACTTAATAGCAAATATTTCTTGATTTAGGTAAAAAAAAGGACCAACTTTAAAATGTATGGGCTTAATAAGAACATATAGTAATATTTACTTAAAGTAAATGATATTGACGGGTCACATTCGACTTTCACCGCGCCATACCTTCAAGTAAGGGGCCATCCCACAATCCGCTTGAGTTATTCGCAGTCGGTCGCAGCGACACATGCAGTGGTCCAACGCCGGATTTATGTTGAAAAAGTACGAAAGCTGTACCTCATACGAACAGGAAGGATTGTCTCAGGAGTGATTTGTTCGAGGATGCAAACTAATTATTATGTTTTTCATTTTCACAAGAATTGTCAACATAAAAAGCTCTTTGTTGTAAGGCTGCCGTCAGACTAGCATCATTCTTAGACATATTTACATAAAATAAATGCTAACTGCACGTTTTTTTTTGCTTTTAACCAAGAATCGAGAGTGTTTTACGTCCATATCTATAAAGAATTCAGGGATTTAAGCATTTATTCACAAGAATTTTCTCTGGAAAAGTTCTGTTTGCGTAAGGCAGCCGCCACATTGACCAACAGACTGGCATCGTACTTCGACATATTTACATAAAATAAATGCTAACTGCATGTTTTTTTTTTTTTTTTTTTTTTTGTGCTTTCAACCAAGAATTGAGAATAATAATTTAAAAAACCGAGGCAAGACCAAGACGTCTTGATGAAGGCCTGCACGGCCGAAACATGTCGGCATTTTTTCATTTATACAAAGCCATGACTGAATAAAGGGTTTTTATTTTTGTACTTCTTGAGTGCATCGGTTTTTTGAATTATTAGCATTTTTGATCCCCACACCGAAGAGCACCAGAAGTGTACTTTGTACACCCAGCAGCACTCCAAGCACCTCTTGTCATACTCAGGAATTGAGAATGTTTTACGTCCATATCTGTAAAGAATTAAGGGATTTAAGCATTAATTCACAAGAATTTTCACTGGAAAAGCTCTTTGCGTAAGGCAGCCGCCACATCTAGCATCGTACTTTGACATATTTACATAAAATAAATGCTAACTGCATGTTTGTTTGTTTTTTGCTTTCAACCAAGAATTGAGATTGGGCCTCCAATTTTCCTTCATGTCTTTTGTACTTTTTTCCGGTATTGATGTGAACTGGGTCTTAAATTGTATTTAATAAGTCTTACATTTGGCAGAATTGTGAGATGTAGCTGGATGATGTTAAACATAAAAAATTTATAAAGGTCAGAGGTGTTTATCGGAAAATATATGGACTTTTCTTCAACATCGGCCGAGTAACAAAAATAAAATCGGCCAATAAAGAAACAACAAAATAGGCCGATAAAAAATGATTTGGATCAGGCATCCGTGTGGGCAACTGCGGCTGCCGCAGACTGACAATAGGGCCCCGGAAGGACCCTGCAGCAGCTTGAAGGCAGGCTGTTAAAGGAAGCTTTAAGGCGGTAACACACCAGCAACGTGAACGTCGCGTCAACGATTCCGCCGCGATAACGCACCAGTGATGCTCGGCGTCAATTTCCGTAGGACGCGTTTCACCAGCACCGCGTCTGTAAAGCGTCTCGATCGGTTCATGCGAGGATTGCAAGATCGCGCGAGAATAGCGGGTATTTAAAGGTAATCAAAAAAACACTTTGCCTTTCAGACCCCACGTATTGGCCAGCTTTCTTTTTGAAAGAAAGAAGAAAAAAGAAGTCATGTGCTAAAGCAAAAAGCAGTCCCAATGACAAAGATTTTAACATGTATTTTACAAATTAAATGCCTCAATCATTTTTTTTCTTATGAACATTTTTCTAAGCTTTATTGATTTTTTTTTTCTCAAGTTAAAGCACCACGCAGAAATGAATAAATGTAGTTGTGTAGCAGGATTTGTGTATTATTCGTATTAATTACCGGTGTTTTAGCTCATTTCAATTTATTTTATTTATATAGTAAGTTACGATTGCATATTAATTTGAAAATCGACCGGATTCACCGTATTTTTACACGAGTGACTTCCGGCCTGCCCGATCCTACCTTGTAGTATTGACGCAGGGGGGCTGCGTCTCGCGTCAAATAACAAACTCTGCTGTTCTTTTCGCGTGCGACGCGTTGAGCGCTTCTGGGACGCGTCCAGCACGCGGCCGCACTGTGACTGGTGTGCATTGGCTGATTGACTTTAATGGCCACGTTTCACTGCGTTATCGCGGTGGGATCGTTGACGCGACGTTGACGTTTCTAGTGTGTTACCGGCTTTAGGCTTGCCTGTTTTATCAATAATGTAAGATTTGATTTATAACTTGCATGATAGGATATGCAATGCTGCTTTTCATCCAGGCGTCCTCGTCTTCACTTCTCCCTTTCACGTTTGCTATGTGTCCTCAGTCCATTCCACATTTTCTCTATATAACGAGCGTGTTGGCAGTTGGCAGCTAAGGCTCTCAGTCTGTCGTGCGGAGCTCTCGTTGTCTTGTGCACAATTTGGAACTCAGTGTAAACAAAAGGCACTACACACCTAATAATGCATAAGCACATAAGGCACCCTGTCCAAATCTTGAGAAAATTTAAAGGGATCCACGGATAGAAAGACTTGTAATTCTTAAAAGATAAATGTTTCTCCATCCATCCATCATCTTCCGCTTGCTCCGGGGTCAGGTCGCAGGGGCATGTCACTGTTTAATTATGTAAGGTAGTGATTTGAATACACCACAAGGTGTTAATGGCGAGTTTTACATTAATTAGGGATCAAGCCAATGAGTGCGTTTTTTTCCCTTGACTGACGCTGTAGTTTCTTTAATCCACAGTGGGAGAAAGAAAGGAGAGTGGACACAGGCATTCAGATTCCTAGCTCGGACCACGTCGTTTATTGGCATAAGCTTAGGCAATTCTTTCACAACACACATAAGTATCATATAGTGAAAATACTACAAAACTAATATTCATATATCTAAAAAAATAATGTCACCAAGAAGAAAAGTGCTTCAATCTGTATTACTGAGGCCCTATTCTGACACAGTTAAAACAACAATGCAAAGAAAACTGGCATTCACAATCAGAATAGATGCTTAAAATACACATAAAACTTAGTCAGACTTTGGTCAAACTATAAACATTTTAGCAAATCCTTTAGCTTAATAAATACACTGGATGGCAATATTTTGTCACAATATACAAACTATGATGCTAGAAGCCATTATTAGGAGCCTTGTGAAGACAACACTCAAATGAACGTGAATCACAATAGACCCAGTCTAAAAAAAAAACGGGGATCTACGGCGTTAGTCGAGGGACAAAACACACTCATTGGCTTGATGTCCTATTAATGTAAAACTCGCCATTAACACCTTGTGGTGTATTTAAATCACTACCTTACATAGAGTGACGGTGAAGTACGGAAGCGTGGCCCTGTGGCGTCAACAACAATGGCGAGCTACTAGTTAATTATTTTTATTTAAAATTTTACAAATTTTTTAAAAACGAAAACATTAAGAGGGGTTTAAATACCAACTTATTATTACTTGTACTAACATTTATCTTTTAAGGACAACATGTCTTTTTATTCGTGGTTCCCTTAAGACTTTTAAGGGTATGTTACAGTCATAAAAATAAGGTACTTTCACACCTTTTTGCTTTATATCCATCAGGATCTTCTATCTTTTGAGTTGCTGGACATCAACATTGTCCAAGAGTTGGAAAGTGTTCCGAATAACACCCCAGCTGGTAAGAAAAGTTGCAATTATTTTGTGTTGTTTGTTGATCGTTGCTCTTCTAGGCACATAGACCCATTTTTTTAACCTTACAGTAATCACATACTTCAGAAGAGAATCTCTCACGAGTCTGAACCACGACCTCTGGCAAAAATTTTGGAATCAGCAGTCTCGAAGTATGTTCATGCGGTTGTTGAAAAAAAGCAGATCACAGACATGACACAAGTCCTTTTCAATGGCAACTTCCTGGCTTTAAGAAACATAATAAGAAATCAAGAAAAGAAGATGTGGTCGCCGGTAACAGTTACCTTTTTAGACCACGCCGAAGGGAAAAAATGATTAATTCACTCAATTCTGAGCAAAAAATGGCATCATGACTTAACACACCAGTAGTACTTTGTAGCAACACCTCTGGCGTTTATAACAGCTCAAAGCCTTAGAGGCATACCTTAGGGAGCTTTCACACTAGCACTGTTTAGTCTGTTTTAAACGGACCAGAGTTCTTTTTCTCAGATAGTGAATGTGCACCCGAACTCTAGTTCAGACCAAACAAACGAACTCTGGTCTGCTCAAAAATCGTGGGTCTCGGCCCGCTTAATGTGCAGCGTTACAGCATGGAGCTCTGATGCTTCAAGCTGTGACGGTACACGCAGGGCATCCTTGGAAGCAGAAGTAGAGCTCGCACTCTATTCAAAATCAACAATGGCAGGATTACAGCCGAACAATGTTGTTGTGCAGCGCTAAGCAGTAATATTTCATACACAGAATCGAGTTCTGATGTTTCGGTTGTGTTTTGCATGCTGTTGCTGAATGTATCGTGTGAGAGTGACCGAAGCCGAGACATACGGAGCTGCTCGGTGAGGCGGTATTGTGCGTCTCGCTCTCCTTGAAGTGGCAAGAGTTTGACAGTCCAAAAAGTCAAGAAGTGAGAGCGATTGTGCGCCTGTGTGACTTGGGGTAGCACGTGGTTCCCTTTTGTGGTTCAATTTTCCCTGATGCATTTTATATATCCTCAAGTTCGCTCGAGTCGGGAGGGAGCGACCCTGCCGCTAGCCAGGCGGTGACTCTGCTACATTATTTATTTATTCATTTTATCTTACATGCACCCAAACATCTGCTGCACAAGACAGTCAGTTGACAAAAATGACACATACAGACCACATATTTACTATATGTGGTTTTCAAGGTCTTAATAAGCATTATATATCGCCATTTTCTGATGTATGGCATTAAATTTCACATGGGAGGTAATAAATTTCATGCCTGGATTTTTGTTACGCTAATGTTATTTATTTCGCCAGCCTCATTATCAAGATTCAGTAAAAATAGTCTCCATCAGCCGTGTCTAATAGCGCAGGAATAACGCCGCAGGGCGCGGTGTGTCCTTTCAACCATGTTGTAGAACCAGAGTAAAGAACAGATGAAGTGGTTGGAATGCCCTTTGCATTGGCCTTTGTTCTACAACCCCAGAGGCTGGAGAAATTTAGTTTGAAAGGTGCCGATTCTGAAACCTCATGGGCAGGGGCGGATCCACAGTGGGAAAAACAATTAGTCGATGTGGACCAATACTATCTCAATTAGTTAAGCAAATTGAATTTAATTTGATCAAAATGCAAAATTATTATAATTTCAATATCCGTTTTCTTAGTTTTCTTCATTAAAAAAAAATTGATGTTTCATAAACAAAATTGTCAGACACATTAAAACGCATTTGAATTTTAAATTGGAACTGATCAGAGGTGGGTAGTAACGCGTTACATGTACTCAGTTCCATTTTCTTGAGTAACTTTTTGAGAAAAATGTACTTCTCAGAGTAGTATCACTAAGCCATACTTTTTACCTGAGTAGATTTGTGAAGAAAAAAATGCTTCTCTTACTCCGCTACTTTGGGCTACACAAGAGTCGTTACATTTTTCCTCTTTATTCTACATATTAGATTTATTATTTTTTTGCCAGCGATGCAAAGAGTAGCTCTACCATTTTCACCAATTAGACCTCGCAACAATAATCACATGACTCCATTGCACCAATCCAACGCAAGCTTGCCGTCTATGATCACGCCAGCCTGTTCGATCATGTGTCATCTTTAAAGCACCTTAAAAAAATGAAGTATTTGACATAGAGCGCCAACCTCAAAATGCCTCGAAAGCGCAGGCCGAGTTCTAGCGGCAACGAAGCTGAGCAAAGTCGCTCTCGGCAGGATTAAACAGCGACTAGCTTGGTGTTGAAGTTACGGAAAAATATGTGACAAAAAGAGGAAGTATTGTACTAAACCACAGCAAATGCACATGTATGCATTTAATACTGTTTGTATACTGTTTGCTTCATTCAAGTCCAGACTACTCACGCACGGGCTCAAATGCACTGTATTCGATGTGACGTGGGACATCAATGGAAAGCAACTTCAGAACGAGCGTGTAGGAGCGATGAAGCAAATTCATTTTATTTTCCTTCATTTAATCATTTCTATATTTCTTTGATACGTCAAAATACTTCCAAACTATGGACATGTTGGGGGTGAGCCAGTAGCGTTGCTTCTCGCAGTGTTTTGATAACGTCATCACAAGAGGACTATTGTTCTTCACACTTTTCGGTGGTAAACTTTGAACTGAAAATCGAAAATGCAATTTTTGCTTTTTTCGGCCAAAAGTTTTCGGCGCCAAATTTTCGTTCTCATCTCTATGTAAATCGACACAAGCTCTACGCAGGGGCAAGGGGGGCAGTGCTCCCTCCCAAAAAAATGTCTTTCACGCTAAAAATCAAAATGTTAGAAGTTGAGGAAGCACATTTTAATATACCCACAAGATTAATTCATTACAAGTTAACAGATAAATCTGTTGTAGTGGGAAAAAAATCCGCTGAAAAGGGGACATGAAGACGATATAGCATCAGTTATCTCTTCTCTCTCTTTCCCTCCGCTGTGTGTGTATTGATGACAGTAAAACGCGCAGAGCCCGCAGTAAACATCCGATCACTGTTAATATGTAAACAAGCCTAGACGTAGCCAGACATTGTGGTGTCAGGTTTCAGAGCGGCCACGGAGAGGGAAGACTTTGAAGAAGCAGCTGCGTTTTCTCAGTCACAACAAGAACAGAAATAAGTCCTTGTCCACTTCACATGACAGACTGTAGACAAATGATGATCTTGGCCCATGAGAACTCCATAACAACTTGGAAATGGATGAACTTGTGAGTTTTTGCAAAGGGAAGTAGTAGACTTGTTGTTAAGTGGAGTGAAGGGAGACTTTTGCACTGTTTGGTTGCTAGCAAAAATAATGAAGACAAAATAAAAAGAAACGATGAAATGTTCTGTTCTATATCTGTTGTTTAATAAATTAGTTTGAGAAGTATTTACTTCATTATTATTCATAAGCCTACCTTTCAGTTCTCAGGTTACAATTGATTTGAGAATTAGGTCGTTCAGTTAATATATACTGTATGTTGTTAGCCTTCATCCAGATTTTATAAACTATTTTATTGTTCAGTTTCCCCCCCCTTGAGGGATTGCCACCTAATTGTGGTCATGGGGGTTGCGTGCCTCAATGACCTTAAGAGCTATACCAGCAGGAGCCTAGTCCTCAGATGGGACACCCAAACTGGACAGGTCTGAAGGTAGAGGCCTGATTAAGTGCAATCCACTTCTCTAGGTTGGGGTAGGACACAGCTAACAACCCAATTCAATGAAGACAATCCTGTTACTATAAGCACTGTTTGACTCGAACATGATGTGTACAAATGATGGCCCCCTCATACATAACTGCCTGCAACCAGCCCTAATGTAAATCCCGTTTCCTTTCGGCAGTTTCATGTCTTCCTTGGTCTAACAGTATGCTTGCCTTTAACAATGTTGTTTGTAATTGGTCCAGATTTTCGGGACAACTGACTGTGAACAACCAACATCTTTTGCAACACTACGTGAAGAAGTTTGATGAGAAAAATTTACAGGGTGATTCCATAATATTTTTTTTTCTTCGGCTTGGTCGAAAAAAGTAACTGTTACCGACGACCATATGTTTTTTTTTTCTTGATTTCTTTAATTTTTTCTTAAAACCAGAAAGCCATTTAAAATTGCTTTGGTTTTGTGTCTGTGATCTGCCTTTCATTCTATAAAATTGAACAACTGCGTTAACATCCTCTAAGAGTGGTGATTCCATCATTTTTGCCAGGGTTCGTAATTGATTGAATATTTGAATGTTTTGTTCTCGCACTTAGACATGACTCCCTGCATCTCTCCTCTTCCTCAAGATGGCCACATGCAGGACAAAGGCAGCCCTTCTTTGGGGCTGATACAAGAGGAGTCTGAAGTCATCAATAGCATAATGGGTAATAAAAATGGAAGACTTACCATATTTTCCACACTATAAGGCACGCCATGAATGAATGGCTTATGTTTTTCATACAGTGGTATGAAAAAGTATCTGTACCTTTTGGAATTTCTCACATTTCTGCATAAAATCACCATCAAAGGTGATCTGATCTTTGTCAAAATCACACATGAAAATACAGCGTCTGCTTAAAACTAAAACCACTCAGACATAGGTTATAGGTTTTCATATTTTAATGAGGATAGCATGCAAACAAGACAGAAGGAGGGGAAATAATTAAGTGAACCCTCTGCCCAAGGAGACTTAAAAAGCAATTGAAACCATTTTTCACCAAACGTTTAAAGTCAGGTGTGTGCCCAATCACTGATGAGTGGTTTTAAGCTGCCCTTCCCACTATAAAACACACACCGGGTAAGAATTGTCTTGATGAGAAGTAATGTCTGATGTGCATCGTGGCGCGATCAAAAGAGCTGTCTGAAGACCTGCGATCAAGGAGTATTGATTTGTTTAAAGCAGGGAAAGGATACAGAACCAATCTAAAAGTCTAGGTGTTCATCAATCGACAGAGAAGTTGTCTACAAATGGAGAGAGTTTGGCAATGTTGCTTCTCTCCCAAGGAGTGGCCGTCCACCAAAGATGAAGAGTTCAGCGCAGAATACTCAGAGATGAAAAAAAGAACCTTAAAGTGCCTGCTAGAGGCTTACAGAAATCACTGGCACAATCCAATAGCTCTGCACACATCAACTATATGTAAAACAATGGCCAAGAATGGTGTTCATGAAAGGACTCCACGAAGGAAGCCACCGCTGTCTAAAAAAACATTGTTGCTTGTTTAATGTTCGCAAAAAGGCACTTGGACACTATTATGCATCCACTAGATGGAGCTGGGATAAAGGGAATTTTATTTATTTAATTAATTCAATTAACCAATATTGATCCATATAAGAAGCACATCGGATTATAATGCCCGTTGTCGGCTTTTGAGAAAATTGAAGGCTTTAGGGTGCGCCTTGTAGTGCGGAAAATACGGTCCACTATTTGGAACAGTTAAACAAACATTCTTTGAGACGACAAGACTGGATGAAAAGGTGAACTGTCAGACATTCAAAACCCGTGCCAACCACATGCTGATAGTCAGTCCTTCTAGATGGAAACAAAAAGAAAAAAACTAAAATTGCTGCCCAGAATGTACAATAATTATTTTATCGAACCACTTTAGACAACTTTTTACTTCCCTAAATTGACACCGATAACTGATAGCCAAATCATCTATTAATTTTCTTAATTCTGTGTATAACTACATTTTGCGAAATATATTCTTCAAGATTTGTCTTAACCAAAAATGGCATCATTATTAAAAAAAAAAATGCCCAGTGTGCTGTGCCTTTTTTCCTGAAGTCCAGTGTGACTTCCTTGGTTTTTGTGGTGTACAAAATGAGGTTGTTCTCCGAACACCACACTGCCAGTTTGTCAACCTCCTCTCTGTACGCCGTCTCATCCCCTCCAGAGATAAGGCCGACCAAGGTGGTGTCATTGGCGAACTTAACGATTTTATTGGAGAAGTGGGTCGGTGACCAGTCAGAGGTGTACAGAGTGAAAAGCAGAGGACCCAGTACACATCCTTGGGGGGAGCCGGTGCTCCGTATTAGAGTGGAAGAGACGTGGTGGCCGAGTTTCACAAGCTGTCGGTGTTTTGAGAGAAAGTCCATGATCCAATGGCAGATGGCAGCCCCAGGTGTAGTGATGGGAATCGAGAACCGGTTTCTATAGAGAACCGGTTCGGTGTGTTTCAATTCCATGGAATCGTTTGGCAGTTTATCCAATGATTCCCTTATCAATTCCAACCAGCACAAATTACGTCACGTAACTTACGCATGTTAGCTCATTTGCTCCCGGAAACTAGGGTTGGGAATCTCTGGCATGAAGCCGATTCGATATGTTTCTAGATACACAGGTTACGATTCGATTAAAAAACGATACATTTTTAAGGCCCAGCGATTCGATACGATTTGATACAGTTTAAGAACGATACGGTTCGATACAGAGTGAAAACGATACATTTTTAAGGCCCAGCGATTCGATACGATTTGATACAGTTTAAGAACGATACGGTTCCATACAGAGTGAAAACAATACGATAGTACACATTTGTTGTGTGTGTTCGTACAGTATTTTAAAAATGTAAAAAAGACCATATTTTTTAATAGCAAAATTTACAAAATTTGATACCAATGTTATGTTTTATTTTTTATGAGAAAATAAATAAGGCTTACTATATGACCGTCATTTTGTTGGATGGGACTGATAATACAATAAAACTCCAGTCACAGACAACAATAAAGTGCAGTTATTCAATTACTGTATTTCCTGGTGTTTTTAACACAAGAGGTAAGTAATTTAAGTGCAAACTTTCAATGTAAACATCTTACAAACAAAAAATATTAATTATATGCAGCAGCTCTTGAAAAAAAAATTAAACCTGCTAGTGTTATCATAAATAAATAATAAATTATGCTTTACGACTGGTATAATTGGGGGAATAAAAACATAGCATTTTAGACAGGTCAATAATCATTACTTTAACCTAATACACAGCAAAGTCATTCACTTATGCCCGTGCTTCCTCATTTTTTATTGCTCATCACTGTCCATATCTTTTTTGAAGGGCAAATTTTTCTTGAGGAAGATCAACTAATCCACATGTTCATATTTAAGCAGACTGCGTTTCGTGGAAACAATATGCCGCCCTTTCCAGCATTGTAGTGGGTTATTTTTCAGGGTTAAAACTCACGATTTCTGTACCGCTCCACACTTCACACAAGCTCTGTCCCATGCGAACAGATCTGGCTGCTTTCCTCACTTAAAAGTCCGGCTTTTGTTTTCCTGGGTGCGTTGAAAATCAATCACAGCACGTCGCTGCCGTCGGTGATCACACTGTCCATTGTTTTAGCATGTTGCTTCGTTGCCACTACTAGTTTCGTTTTCGTTTTGGGCTGTGAAGAAAACGCGACGCTGCGTGCGTTACAGTGGTTTCGTTAGCTCTCGCGTTGTTATGACACGCCCGTGACGATCAGGTAATGACGGCGACTAGTAGCGGTTCTGCCGAAATGCATGGGAAGTAACTTGTGGCAACCACGACTGTGAGTAGTGCTTGTCCATATTATATCATGCGTGCGGTCTCGATCTAAGTGTGCGCTGTGTGGCGAATGACGCGCACTTGTGTCATTCACTGAAAGACACAAGCGTAGCATGTGAAGTAAAAGCTAAATTATCAAATTAAGCAATGCATTGAACTAGGCATTAGAAGCCGATTCTTGTGCTCGCGATAGCCGAATTCTATCTCTACTATCGGTTCACTGAATATTTAATGGCTAATTACTGTCGAATGGTAACTTTACAATCGATACATCTGTATCTCTCACCTGGAAAACCGGATATCCGGTCGTATCGGTTTATCCTTCTCAAACTTACCGGAAACGTATAAATACGTTCTATTTTTAAATGCTTAACTGTCCCAGAAACGTATTTATACGTCTTTTGCGTTTTTTTTTTAATAAGAAGCATATATACCTTCCACTGTATCTGAGAAACAAAGAACAACACTCCAAACCCCTTTTAAAGTAATAAAACTGGCCACTGGAGGGCAGTAGCGCATTTTGCAAGACCAGGCAAGCCGATTCAACAGCAGTGAACGGCCGGGCAGCATAGTGCAGGCGGCGCTCCGACCGAACAAAACAACGAGAGGACGCCTGGAAGGCCAGGTGTTGCAAAACTGCGCAAAACGAGTGAGACCCTAAGTAAAGCGGCTCGCCAAGCAGACCCCGCAGAAACGCAAAAATAATCCATCTTTGTGAGACAGACAACGATGAGGGAAAAGTTTACACGGCTGACGTGGCGACAACGGCGTCTTCTCGGCGACAAACCGTCATCTCTCAGTAGTCGTGTGTGAATAAATTGGTACTTTGCTATCAAAAGCTCTATTTGGCTGGTTGTTCATGTTATTTTGTAAAAGGAAAACATTATTCAGATGTTTGGGATGTCACTGAAGTAAAAAACTAGCGGTGTTAAAGTCAAACTTATGTTTGAAATGTATGCGTTTACAAAAAGCTCATTTTCTCCGTTTTTTCATCAGAAATTGGAAAATTGCTCAAACTAAGCTATTTTCTAATGCTGATTTCTAAAAAATGGAAAAAGATATGAACTTAATTTTTTTTTCTGCTGAAAAATGAGAGTCTAATCTTTCTTTTGGTGGGTTCCATGTTTATATAGCAATGGAACAGAATTTTCTGTGGGCCTTGCAAAATCAGTCAAAATCTGGAAAAAACGGCCGGGAGCGAAGGGCCTTGCTCTGGTGAAAATGGCTGGGAGTGAATGAGTTAAGCACGCTCGATTCAGCAAGTACGACTACTGATTAGGTTACGATGGTTTAGCACAGGCATTGCAGCCGTAAACACAACAATGACAGCACGTAGGTTTAAACGCTCGAAAGTGTGGCTTCACTTCACAAGGAAAAATGACAACAAATCTTGCAGTCATTCAGGCATGAAAATCAACTTTCGGCGAAATTCACTGTTTTGAAGTCAAAATGGGTTACCTACGTGAATTGTGTAGATCAGACATGTCCAAAGTCCGGCTCGGGGGCCAAATGCGGCCCTTGGTCAAATTTCATCCGGCCTCTGTCATAAAATCAATAACTTCTGGCCCGCACACAGACTTAATAAATTGGTCAGGAGTACTGCTACCAGCATATGAAGTAGCTTACACACTAAATGCTGCTCCTCATTTACCCACTAAAAGGCAGCAGCACTCTAAGCAACATTACCCCGTGTAACCCTTTATTCCCAATTTTCTAAAATAGCAACAATCAACACAAAAACGAAAGTTGACTGCGATGGCCGAGGCGTCAACGATAGGTGGAAATTGGACTACTTCTTGACTAAAATACGCAACAACTGTGTCTGCCTCATTTGCAAAGGGACAGTCGCTTTTTTTAAAGAGTTTAATGTGAGGCGATATTACCAAACAAGACACGCTGAAATTTACGACAAGATTACAGAGAAGATACGTAGCGAGAATTTCAAGCAACTTGAAGCTAGTTTAATTTTACAGCAGCAGTAAAGCAGAGCCCGAGAGTCGAAATAGAACGTCACAAAGGCTAGTTGCGAGATTGTGGAAATCATAAAAAAAAAAGCAAATGTGACACATGGAATGACTTGCTAAAATTTGCTTAAATATATTGTTCTACGTAAAGACAAAAAGTTTGGACACCCCCTGGTGTAGATCCAAGGAGAAAAATTTTAGGGGGGGGGGGGTCGTAATTCCATCTAACTAACGACATGTTTTATTGAAGTTGCTAAGCCTGTCCCGATATGCAAGGAGTCCATTTGTCGCAAGGTAAATAAAAATTAGGGCGATCATTTTCACGTCTGCGTTTTATCACTGCGTACGTGCATGCATACATTTGTGCGTGCTTGTAGATGACATATCAGACTCCAGTTAATTTCGCAGATGTTCATTGGTCATCAACACGCCGTAGAATTACAGTTCAGACATACAAAATAAAGAAACATGTATATTAAACACTGTAAATGTTAGCATTGCTACACTGAGATTAATGGGGAAAAAAAGGACAACCTACGTTAGCCTGCTATAAAACATTGGCAGTGTTCTCCAAAACGCAAACTTAAAAGGTGACACTTCTAACATTACAAAATCGCTGGTTAACAGAATTTACAAACTAAAAAGTTAAGAAGAAAAAAAAATTTTACGTGTACCACAAGCGATGACGAAAAGTGCTTTTTTGCGGCGTGTGAAGCTGTTAGCGGTTTAGCAAACGTACTTCCGTTGAACATTTCAAAATAAAACCACCTCACGTTCATATAAACGATTTCTGGAGTTAACCCCACATACTTCAGAATTAATACTTTAATATGTAAATAATATAATACTACAGAATTCAGATTCTACACTAAGAATTGCTTTAAAATGACACCCTTTTTGAAAAATGATTGGCAATGAATATTATAAATACCGTATTGGCCCGAATATAAGACTGTGTTTTTTGCATTGAAATAAGACTGAAAAAGTGGGAGTCGTCTTATATTCGGGGTCTAGACATTATACCCATTCAAGACACTAAATGGCGCCAGATATCATTAAGCAAATGCTGAACTTGAGGAGTAATGTTCTGTCGTGACAGATCTCAGCTACTCTCAAGTTTAACCAGTTTGAGTTTTAGCCAGTTTCATTATTTTATTTCAATGTTTTTTCTTATTCAGATTTATTTCAAGACTAGTTACAGTTAGACCTCCCTTTGATGGTTAATGCAGTTATTGCAATTTTGTTGTTTTATCACAATAGATTGGTTAATTACATTTCAAAAACCAGAAGCCATTCATTTACGAATGTGATTGCACATTAGTTTACATATTTAAATTGGTTAATTACATTTCAAAAACCAGAAGCCATTCATTTACGAATGTGATTGCACATTAATTTACATATTTAAATGTTCAGATATTTGAAGATTTGAATGAGGCAAAATACTAACATGCATTTTCTCTCAAATATATTGTTATAATCATTTGTTTCAGATGTACTGTAATTATTTTCTGTTTAAAAATTAATTTGGTGTTCAAAAAGTATTTTTTCAAACTTGAGTCTTGAAAAAGAGGGGGGTCGTCTTATAATCAGGGCTGTCTTGTATTCGGGTCAATACGGTATTATATTGCTATTATATGTAGTATGCTATAGTAATAATGCTAGATACTAGATACGGGGGAGCTGGTTGAAGTGGCTGGAGAGAGAGAAGTCTGGGCTTCCCTGCTAAAGCTGCTGCCCCCGCGAGCCTAACCAGGATTAAGGAGCAGATAATGAATGGATGGATGGATATCAGTCATGTAAACATGTTTAATATATTATACTTACACGTTGTCTCCTTTGCCTTCTACTATCTGCTCTCCTTTCCTAATCCATGAAACGAAATTTCACCTGCCTATGGATACGTCTTCTTACAAAACTCGTGCGCTCATCCAGTTTTGTCGTTACATATTTGCAGCTCAAACACGGGACTGCCAAGTTGTCTTTCCCGCTCCCTTTTTCTTCACAACTGAGGTGTGTTCAAAGTTCCCTCAGCAATAACAATCCAATCCAAATAAAAAGACATATAGTAATGACTTACTGTATAAGGAGTGGGTGGTAAAAGAAGTCAAATAAACTTTTAAAGGCTACCTTTAGTTTTAGCCCACATCCAACCTCGTTACACATGAGCATGTACACCTTATTTTATATAACAAAGATAATAAGTCATCCATCGAAAGAATGCGGTTATTTAATTTTTATTTTTTTCCCTGATGACAAATTTAGCAGCATGTCTGCTGTACGCCGCGACGTGTGAAAACCTTACTAAATCACTGAGCTTGTCATCTGTTGTGTTGTAATGAACGAGTGACAGTCAAGGTAGACATTTACTACAGGTGTCACAGACCCGACAGTGGAAGACCTTTATTGGGTCACATTTTAAACAATTTATTGAAGTGAGCAGCAGGGCAGATGGAAAGACGGCAGCAGTACAGATAAGGGGTAGGCAGGATTTGGGGTTCCAAAGACAGAAGGCAGGTCAAGTTACCGGGGCAGGAGAGACGGCGGCAGTCAGGCAGGTTCAGGTTCAGATTCAGCAACAAGAGTCAGATTCAGAGAGCTAGGCAGACAGGTAACGGGCAGGCTTCGCGGACGGCCTGACAGAGAAGTACTGTAAACGGGGCTTTAATACACAGGTCAATTGCAGGGTGAAGCAGTGCTATAGACCCTACTCACGTGACGTCACAGCCACGCCCCCGCGCCATGTTGTCCGTATACTCGTCATGTTAATGCATTAGCGCTTCGTAAATTCCTCCTATTATGGCGTGTTTTTCTGCTCGTTAACATTAATAATCAAAATGGTGAACTCGTGTGTGGCGGTCGGTTGCAAAAACAGAGAAGATAGACTGAGAGACTTGAAGTTTTACCGTATTCCGAGAGACCCGGAGAGGAGTGCGAGATTGACTGCTGCAATTCGACGAGAAAACTGGGCTCCAAACGACTACCACAGATTATGTAGTAGTCATTTTATATCTGGTAAGATGCATTTAATATATATTTAGAGGGTTTTGGGCTGACAACCACAATTAAGATCATTGCTAGGCTAATCGCCGACAACATACACTCAGATGTTGTGAATGAACTACCTGAAAATATATAATTATAAGGGGATAATAAGACAGTTGTCATACAATTAATTTACAATTTCACTATTGAGGTCAAAAGCCAAAAAATAAATTCAACTAGGGACAATTTGGAGTAGTGCTATCGCACTTTATATTTATTACATATTATATATGTATGTAGTGAGAGTGCTATCGCTAAACCATATAAACATTAAAAGCCCTAGCTCCATTGACAAATGACATGAAATACATTAGACTTGACAGTGGATGTTAGCAAGAACAAAAGATTTTGAATTGAAAATTTCGTAACTCACCTTCCTGAGCACAAGATAGATTTCTGCCGAATTTTCGTGTACGAGGACCTGTTTCACCCAACCAGCAACGTAGGATTTATCAGCCTCCAAGCTCTTAAAGTTTTTCAAACTTTCGTGAGAATAGGCTGATTTTGTGTGGACAAGATAGTTGTAAATATCAGGGTCAGGCAAAGACGGCGGTGACAGCGGGTCGAAAAACATCGATTTAGGAATCAAATATGGATCTGGCGAATGGATAAACTGAAGCTTTTCCACATAACGCCTTTTATGCAACGCATCCAATGAGTTTACGGCGTCAGATAACACCATGAATTGCTCTATAACTTGCACGACTAATTGAAAACAATGAGAATAGGTCTAAAAAATACGGACAATATGGCGGCCGGATACAGCGACACGTCATTTTGTGACGTAGGTGAGTAGGGTCTATTGGCTGGCTGTGAGGAGGCAGGAGGTGGATTGAGAACAGGTGGTGATCATTAAAGGCAATCAGGGCGTGCAGGAACAGGAAAAGAAGTCATGACAACAGGAAAAGTACGTCGGTAACGATAAGGAGAAAATGGAAATTGACAACACAAGGTAACCGTCGTTCCCATTTACTTCAATGCACACTGCACACTGCGCTGTACTTGGACTTGCATAGATTTTGGCCCACAAGCATAGATAATATCTATGGCAATAAATCCTATGTTGAAACCTGCCATCCACCTCTTCTCGTGTATTTAAGTCCTTTTTGACACATTATTCTACAAACATGATATACACATTTATGAATCTGGGAAAGTTAACCAGAGGTACAGTAATTACCAGCGGTGGGTAGGGTAGCCAAAAATTTTACTCAAGTAAGAGTAGCGTTATTTCAATATAATATTACTCAAGAGTAAAAGTAGTCATCCAAAAAATGTATTCAAGTAAGAGTAAAAAAGTATCCAGTGAAAAGAATACTGGAATATTGAGTAACATTTTGAGTAACTGCTTTTTTTTTTTTTTTTTTTTTTTAAAACAATGATTTTTCTTCTCCCAGCACAAACGTATCTATATGAACTGTTGTTATAATGATTTTGTACAATAACCCATTACATAATTTTTTTAAATACAGCATTTGACAGTACGTACTAGTTGTAAAATATAATACATTTGGTTTTAACATAATTGTATTTTACATCATTAACTAAAACGCTTGCCGCCACAGCAACAAAATTAAATGTTTGAAAAAGCCTGCCTTTGATTACATCTCTTCCGGTTACTGACGCTGGCTTCCTGCCCGATAACAAAATGGGATTAAAACGGTGTTTTGCGCTTTTTTGGTTCATTTTACAAACAAAAAGGACTATGGGTTGTGGCTCAGTGAAGTCCAACCTATCAAATTCCTATAAGTACCGCCTGACGTGACAGTAAGACTTTAATACAGCTCTTAACATTCTTAACTGCCATTGTTATCTTGATATGAAAAATGTGTGTGTATCATATTGCATGTCCCCTCAGATGTATCTCATGAGGTGGGATCTCTTGCTGAAGAAAATGCAATACCAGCACAAGAGGAAGGGGAGGGGGACATCAGTGGCACACAGTTTGTTTGTGAGACTGTGATTTGCTCAATGACCTTGGAGGAGGCCCGTGACCACACCCCTGTGAGAGGGTCCTGCTCTGGAGCAGGTAAACAATCACAATATTTGCAAACAGCTTGGAAGTTGTCTGTTGAATTAATTTACCCCTGTAGATTTTTATTTCTGTCAATTAAAATTCTCAAAATTTGTGATAGTTGTAGTATCCAAAGCACCTGTAGTATCCAGAGCTACACTACGAAATCTGCTTTCTTCTTGCTCACAGTGGTACGACCACCTGTTCCGCCTGGTACCTGTGTAAAAAATGAAGAGCTGAAAACTGAGGAAATTTTGGACAGTACTAAGAACCACTTGAAACCTCCAGCTTTACTGAAGTCCTCCTTACCATCCCCTCTGAAAGCCTCCCTACCTGCTCCTTTGTCCGTGGTGCCAACCCAGGCGGCTGGTCCCTGTTCAGTACCAATAACTGTTAACATTCCACTGATGTCCTCCACACTGCAGGAGTCCAACACCACAGGTGAGTGGTTCGCTAAATTGCACTCACATAGACAAAAATGATTACTATTAATTTGGTTTATACGGATGTCTTGATACAAAAGGACCCATTCTGTCTCCTTATCCACACACGCACTTGATAATGCCACATTTATGTAATTTGACTTGAAATTTAGGTCAAACTAACTTACAATGTAGGCCACTAAAATCTTTTAGTCTTTTTTATTCATTGTGGGAGGTGTGTTAGTGAATGTTGACCAAGAATTAGATAAAGCCTTTTTTTATTTTTTTAGGTTTGGTATTAAAACAAGAATTACAAATGTAACCATGGTTTCAATTAATCTTGAATTACTGCCAGGTGGCAGTTCTGAAAGCACTGAATGATTCCTTCGTGCATGCAGTTTTTAGGTGGCATACCAAAAAGTATTAATTGTAAAAATAATTAATTTTAATGAGTGCATCTGGCTCTCCACCAATCCATAATTTTAAATGTGGAACTGGCCGGCTCGCTTGACATGAACAAACTGTGATGAGCATGGTGCATTTACACATTGGTCTTGGACACTTCAAAGATAGGTCGCAATAATTTGCTTTAATTCGGTGCCCGTTGGTGGTCCTCCCGTCGCAGATTGAACACTGATGGGTGTTACAGAGCTCGCTTCGGGCATTAAGTCTCCGCTTAGCCAGCAGCGGAGTTGGCCCCTCCCAACTTAATGCCGAGCGAACTGGAGGATATAAAAAATGCCAAGGGGAAAATTAAACCACGAAAGTGAACTGCGTTTTACCCCAAGAAACCCAGCGAACGATCAGTCTCACTTTTGTGACTTTTGTCAGATTGTCACCACTTCCAGGAGAGTGTGACTCACAAAACGGCTTCCCTAAGAGGTTCTACCTGTCTGGGCCATTGGTTGTCCCTGGTTTCCACTTCCAGGAAATAAAGACAACACCACACCATGTTTCTATTTATTATTTTCCAAGTGATGAGTGCGTAATTGAGCAACGATTGTAACACCTCAAGTAATGATGTTAGGCTTTTATTGTTGTTTTCTCAAGATTTATTTCAATTACAACTCTGCGACTGCTCATAAAAGCGGAGTGTGACATTACTCTCGCTCTTCTGTGATGAGCTCACACAAAATTACTGCTCATAAAGCAGACTTGGACAAGCTGGCAACAGAACATAGAATATACAGTATAAATATAAATATATTAGAGATGTGACCGAAAATCCTGCCCCGAATTCTATCTGCAGAAAATAGCTAAAAATGCAAAATCGTTTTTCGGTTTTAACCGTAAGTTTCCCACCTAATAATGTGAAGAACCTTAGTCCTCTTGTAATCAAAATATGGCGAGAAGCAACATGCTGGCTGACGCTGTCTCCATTATGGATTTTTGAATGTTGGCAAGGCAGGATGCTATGCTAAATTCCTCCTCTTCGTTGATCGATCCAGTGAGCCCCTCAACAGAGTATGCAGGGCCTTAAAAGTCCGAATGACACCCTGATCTATCGACTGGATGAGAAGTGTGGTGTTGAGGAGAAAGAACTCGATCTGCACCCCGTCATATTGCAGGTCAGTTGCATGGCCTCCTCCACATTCCATCAAAAGGAGGACCTTGAAGGGAAGCCCCTTCTCTGCCAAGTACAACTTTGGGGACAATGGATTTTTTTAAATGCTTCAAAGCCTGGGGATTTAGGGACTTATAAATTAGCCCAGACTTTATCAAAAAGCCAGCCATATTTCCACACATCAGGAGGCTATTCTTGGAAGAGCAAAGTACATGAGGGCCTTCTCTTCTAGAAGAGGCCGTCTCATCCATGTTGAAGACTTGTTCACGGTGGTAGCCCCCTTTCTTCATGATGTCCGGGAAGACCTTTTCTACATATCGCTTGGCTGAGCCTTCGTCAGCAGAAGCGACCTCCCCATACAGTGGACACTTCGGAGACCGAACAGCTTCTTAAAACTTTTCAAAACAGCCCTTGCTGGCTAAAAAAAAAACTTTTCCTGGATGCGGACCCAATGCCACGACTGGTGCTTGGCTTGGCCAATCAGCGCACAGTAAACGAGTAAACCCGGACAGGCCAGGGAACGTCAGCCAATCAGATCGCACGGGGTAAAAGGTTGCTGGGCCGTCTAAATTTCTCGTGTTGTGTACAGGAGGTTGCGAGTCATTTTCTCTTTTTAAATTTTTTTTTATCATTCTTTAATTTTTTTTTAATACCTCAAAAATCTGTGACTAACTGAAACCGCAAATTTCAAAGCAACAAATTGACTAGGGCTTTCTGTATGAATTATTAAATGAAGGAAAATAAAATAAATTGGCTTCATCGCTTCTTCACGGTCGTTCTGTAGTTGCTTTCCATTGATGTCCCATGTAACATTGAATACAGTTAATTTGAGCCCGTGCTTGAGTAGTTTAGTTTAATCAAGCGAACAGTATACAAATAAAGTAGTATTTTAAAGCATACATGTGCATTTACTGTGTTGTAGTACAATGTTTTTATGGCACGACCTTTTTCCGGCAACTTCAACTTCTGCCAGTCGCCTTTTAATCCAGCTGGGAGCGACTTCAGCTTCGTCGCTGCTAGGACTCAGCCCACTCACCTGGCTCTCGATCGATTGCATTTCTTGCACAAGAAAACAGCGAGTCTTAATTTAAGGAGTAGGAGAGATTGTAATATCATTTTAAAGGGCTTTACTAGTTTCGGTTAGAAAGGAATAATTATTTGTTGTTGTTGTTCCATACAAACGTACATCAAGATCTCATTCAGCTTAGCAATTGGAGGAATGAGGCCCATTTCTCAAACTTCCAAGAAAGCACATTTATAAAGGTTTCATTGGCCATGATGTGTGTGTTTCCCTCCACCAAACAGAATGCTATGAAGACGCCAGCACTTCTGCTATAGACCCTACCCACCGACGTCACAAAATCACGTGCTCGCTGTATGGTTCCCCCCCCTTGTCCGTCATTTTGTGTCTGTATTATCAATGGTCTCAATTGATCGAGCAATTTATAATGCATGTCATGGAAGACCCGGTGCTTTCGGATGCCGTAAACTCACTTGATGTGTTGCATAAAAGGCGTTATGTGGAAAAGCTTCAGTTTATCCATTCGCCAGATCCATATTTAATGCCTAAATCGATGTTTTTCGACCCGCTGTCTCCGCCGTATTTGCCTGACATCTGCTAGCTACCCTGATATGTACAACTATCTTGTCCACACAAAATCAGCCTATTCTCACGAAAGTTTGAAAAACTTTAAGAGCTTGGAGGCTTATAAATACTTCGTTGCTGGTTGGGTGAAACAGGTCCTCGTCCACGAAAATTCGGCAGGAATCTATCTTGTGCTTGGAAAGGTGAGTTACGAAATTTTCAATTCAAAATCTTTTGTTATTGCTAACATCCACTGTCAAGTCTAATGTATTTCATGTCGTTTGTCAATGTAGTTAGGGCTTTTAATGTTTATATGGTTTAGCGATAGCACTCTCACTACATACATACGTGTATGTTGTCGGCGATTAGCCTAGCAATGATCTTAATTGTGGTTGTCAGCCCAAAACCCTCTAAATATATATTAAATGCATCTTACCAGATATAAAATGACTACTACATAATCTGTGGTAATCGTTTGGAGCCCAGTTTTCTCATCGAATTGCAGCAGCCCATCTTGCTCTCTTCTCTTCGGGTCTCTCGGAATCCGGTAGAACTTCAAGTCTCTCTGTCTATCTTCTCTGTTATTGCAACCGACCGCCACACACGCCTTCACCATTTTGATTATTAATGTTAACGAGCAGAAAAACAAGTCGTAAATAGGAGGAATGTACGTAGCCGTAACAGGTAAACATGTTGTGTTGACGGACAATTGGGCGGCACCAGTCAGGAGGAAGGAGTTGTGACGTCACGTGGGTAGGGTCTATAAAAATGCATGTTCAGAGTGCATGCACACTCTGCACTTTGGTGCACACAGAAACTGCCGGCTTCTGAGGCAGTATTTGTGTAACCCCTTTCTTTGTTGCAATGTGGAGCTTCGAACTCCTGAACTCTGTAGTGTTTATATTAAAGTACTTCAAGGAGATGAGATTGGTTTCGTCTGATTCATTGCCTGCATAAAACACGCACACGTTGAGACGATAACGTCCTTATCGATCACACATATAGAATTTGCTAATGCTAATAATAATTTTTAAAAAAGAACTGGCTAATCCATAGAATAAAATAACAATTGTACCTCCAAAACACATGCACATGATGTGAGCTGATGAGTCACACAGGCCTCCCAGTAACATGCTATTGAATAAATAAAATTGTTAGCTTTGTGGTTACCAGCTAGTAGCAAATTATCAATGCTACCCAACTCACCTCGTCAATGACACAAATGCAACTGGTGCAACCTGCGACACACCTTGCTATTAATAGTCACAGCATGAGTCTGGGGACAGTATTGAATCTTTTAATGTAGACAAGTGGAATCGCACAGAGCACATGTACAGTGGGGCAAATAAGTATTTAGTCAACCACTAATTGTGCAAGTTCTCCCACTTGAAAATATTAGAGAGGCCTGTAATTGTCAACATGGGTAAACCTCAACCATGAGAGACAGAATGTGGAAAAAAAGAAAATCACATTGTTTGATTTTTAAAGAATTTTTTGCAAATCATGGTGGAAAATTAGTATTTGATCAATACCAAAAGTTCATCTCAATACTTTGTTATGTACCCTTCGATGGCAATAACGGAGGCCAAACGTTTTCTGTTACTCTTCACAAGGTTTTCACACACTGTTGCTGGTATTTTGGCCCATTCCTGCATGTCTCCTCTAGAGCAGTGATGTTTTGGGGCTGTCGTTGGGCAACACGGACAATTAGTGGTTGACAAAATACTTATTTGCCCCACTGTACCTACCTGAAACACTGCAGCCAGATAGGCTCAAACTGTTTCCTGGAGTCAGTCCTTGGTGGATTTATCCGTATGTTTTGGGTCATTGTCATGTTGCAGGGTCCACTTTAGTTTCGGCTTTAATTTTTTCACAGATGATCTTACATGTTCCTCAAACACCCTCTGATACATGATAGAATTCATGGTGGATTCTAGGTGAGCTGGCCAGGTCCTGCTGAACTCTGGCAAACTTCAGTCTGGCCTTCATGTTCTTCTTGGAGAGCAAAGGTTTCCTCCTTGCACGCATTCCATGAAGGTTAAACTTGTGAAGTCTCTTTCTGATTTTAGAGGCATGCACCTTCACATCAACACTAACAAGAGCCTGCTGTAGGTCCCGTGATGACATTTTAGGGTTTTTGGAGACTTCTTTTAGCATGTTGCGGTCTGCTCTAGAGATCAACTTGTGTGGACAGCCAGACCTGGGCATGTTGGCAGTTGTTTTGAATGTCCTCCACTTGTAGACTATTTTCTGGACAGTGGAATGGCTGATCTTATATTCTTTTGAGATCTTTTGAAATCCCTTACCAGACTCGTAAGTCTCTACAATCTTCTTTCTGAAGGGCTCAGACAACACCTTTGATCTCACTATGGTGTTTTCATTCACTTCAACAATCAGTCACTGTTGAAAGTATTCTGCGTCGAGGAGTGAGGCAAATTTTCTACGGACCGATTTCAAAGACTAGTAGATGGCTACAAAAAGCGTCTTACTGAAGTTATTTCAGCCAAAGGGGGTAACACTAACTATTAGGTGGTAGGGTGTCCTTAATTTTTCCTCAGCTAGAATATGCACTTATGTTGATACATTTGGTTTAATGATTAAAACAATGTTAATTTTTGTTTTTTTTACTTGCAATTTAATCACTTTCTTTTCCAGAGATAAAGACAAAAAAAGATCAGACACTGAAATGTGAACATTTCTTTACAAAGAACAGAATATTTAATGATGTATCCTATTTTTTTCACATTACTGTATATTATTTTGAGGAAAAAAGTACTGATGCACCGATACCAGTATTGGCAGGGGGGGCCGATCCAGCCCGAAATGGTGGTATCGGCGAGTACCAACAAACAGGGCGCGGATACCATTTACCAGTCCGGTAACACTGAACGCAGCCTTATTTCTCCTGACCCTCACTACACTCTGTGTCGTGTGTAGAGGTAAGATCCGGCCTAAAAAAATCCAGCCCGACCCGGCCCGAGGCCGATCAATTAACTTGAATTGCAGGCCCGAGTCAGTCAGTCAGACCTGGACAGAGCACTGCTTGGAAAAAGGTTGCGTTTTGCATGATCACATTTGTGACGATGCCTGTGCATAATGATAAGAAATTAAAGCATGTCTTTTGTAACGAATTCTCCCAGTTAAACAAGACTGTAAGATACATATTCAATAAACATTTATATCTTTAATATTTGTGTGTCTGTTCTATCAGGCGGATAGTAGATTTGACATTTAAATTTCTTATAGTTGGCAGAAAAAAAAGGTTTCTTAATGTTTAAATAGTTTACACATTTTTATGATCATTATAAATGCATTTACACAACGTAATAATGCTGGAAAAGTTTGTTAAATATATTTCTCTCATTAGAGCAAAGTGTCACATTCGGTTATATTCAGCAAAGCCGACACAGGTTTCTGTACAGCATTTTCAACAATCAATTTGAAGCCTTTCCATACCCCACTCCTACCAGTGCATGTTGGGCTTTTCAATTCCCCCGTCTTTAGTTTGTTTTTCACTTCTTGCTGCTCCATATCGAAAAGGAAATACCAGGTCAAAAATATAATGGATGCGGACTCGCTTAGGGGGAAGATTAAAAAGAGGGCAGGACCACGGCGTTCACGTGTGCAGGCATGCCAAATTATTTCTTTTACAACAAGTATTCCTTAGTTTAACATCCGTAGATCGTTTTAGTATACATATATAAATACATATTTATTTTTTAAAAAGTTGGCGAGAGAAGTCCGACCCGACTCGAACATAAATAATTGACATTTTGGGCCCGACCCGCCATGCTGGTGCACAAAGAGAGAGGCACAAAGACAGGATGCTGTTGTCAATTATTAGTATTATTACTTATAAATGAAAGTTGCACTGTTTGGCCTTTGAGAGGTTTAAAATTTTTTAGTTCATTCAGAGTTTAATATTATGACTGTATTTTTACTTTCTTACTGTTGGGCTACTATTATACATGTTTTAATTTCAAGAATTTAGCACTATTTTGGCCTTTGAGAGCCAAAAGTTTATTCAACTATTGTCACTAAGGGTGTAACGGTACATGTAATAGTATTGAACTGTTTCGGTACGTGGTGCTCGGTTCGGAACGGACGCGTACCGAACGAGTTTCTGACGTATAACTCTTACTTTTCGAGACTGTGAGGCGATCGGGTTACAGATTCTTTGTGTAGATTATATTTACTCTGTCTTCTCTACTATAATTTGGACCAACACGGTACGAGAGTATAACCCAGAAACGTCAACGGCGCGACAACATGGCCGCCGCGAGAACGCAGTGAAACGAGGGCGTTAGAGTCAATCAGCCAATGCACACCAGTCGCAGTGCGGCCGCATGTTAGATGCGTCCCAGAAGCGGTTCAACGCGACGCACGCGAAAAGAACGGCAGAGTTTATTATTTCACATGAGACGCGGCCCTCCTGCGTCAATACTACTACCGGTAGCTATGATCGGGCCGGAAGTCACTCGTGTAAAAATACAGTGGATCCGGTCGATTTTCAAACTAATATGCAATCGTAACCTACTTTTTGAGTCCATCAGATCTCTTGAGTGGTAGATCGGGGCACAGTTGACTTGTTTTTGTTGATTTACTGCTGTCTTCTCTGCTATAATAATAACCAACACAGCCCCGTGCTCAATACAAAACCCTCATACCACAACAAAACAAGTAGGAACTAATATTCACATAGGAACTAAAGTTATACAACATAAAATACACAATATAAATGAATTCTACATCACATTTGCAAAATATAAACACTTAACAAAATAAATAATAGCCCATTTAAATAAAATAAATTGAAATGAGCTAAAACACCTGTAATAAATAATAAGAATAATACACATCCTGCTTACACAATTAAATTAATTTCTGTGTGGCGCTTTAACTTGAGAAAATCCACCAATAAAGCTTTTGAAAACCGTTCATAAGAAAAAAAAATGTTTCATTGAGGCATTTCATTTGTAAAATACATGTTAAAATCTTTGTCATTGGGATTGCTTTTCTCTTTAGCACAGGACTTCTTTTTTCTTCTTTCATTCAGAAAGAAAGCTGACCAATACGCGGGGGATGAAGGGCAAATTGTTGTTGGATTATCTTTAAATACCCTCTACTTTTTGAGAATTCTAGCTTTGTATAGGCTAATGTTCCTATTGTTGAAAGCACAAAAGTGTGTAATAAACAACTATATTTTGCATTTTGTTTTCTTACTGTATCGAAAATTAACCGAACCATGACCTCAAAACCGAGGTATGTACCGAACCGAGATTTTTGTGTACCGTTACACCCCTAATTGTCACCCATACCAGTTATGCAATAAAAAGTTCTACTGAATTCACTTTGTATTAGTCTTTTCCCTGTTTCGCAAAGGTAAGCAGGAGCCTGACAAAGCCATGATAGCAATGATTTCACATCCAAGTATATAGCTCTTTGAAAAAAAAAAAATTATATATATTATACTGTATATATAAACTGAGTGGTATCGGTATCTGCCGATACTGCACAGCCAGAAATCTGTTTCGGGGACAAAAAATGGTATCGGTGTATCGGTGCATCACTAGAAAAAAGCTACATTTATTTGAAGAAAGGGAATAGCATAGATGGTTGCTTTTGCTTTACATGCAAAGCTACCATCAATAAAGAACACATATTAACCTTGGGTGTCAATCTTTATGGAGGGCGCTACAAATATGAATTTCTATAGTTATTCAACTTCTGATATCCCATGTATATTTTCAAGTTACTGAACCTGGTTTTCAAATCGCTATCACAGATGGTGAGGTTGCATCCACTGAGGGTGCCGGTGTGCAGTCCAAAACAAAGGAAAGCGAGAAAGAATCAGAGGTGAAAGAGGGATTAAAGAAGAAAGGCAAGACGAGAAGTCGCTCATCCTCCACCTCCTCGGAGGAATACATCATCATCCTTCCTGACTGTTTTGACACTAGCCGGCCATTGGGGGAGTCTATGTACAGGTATGGAGATATGTTTCTCAAAAATAACACCGAATTCCCAACTTCCTCAGGCATGCTCGTTAAAACTGTCCATCGGGCTTGACAGTACAACTACGAATGGTGAACCTGGAATAATGATTCTTTTATGCTTGCAAAGGAATGCCATAATAAACTAGAAACTGCAGTTTCTGGAGAATTACAGATAAATACAGATCTATCAGGTCACTTCCTGTTGATTTGGGGACATTTCAGGGACACGTCCTGTTGATAACAGGTCATTTCCTTTTGATTTGGGGACATTTCAGGGACACGTATTGTTGCATGGCTGTCAATAGCATCAACTTACTTGTGTACCAGTTGAATGTCAGTGGGCTGAAATAGTACGTTTTTGGTCAAAAAACACAACCACACTTGTTTTTCTGCCATTGAAAATGAATGGGAAATTTGGAAATACATCGCCATCAATGGCATGGACATGCATAGGTGTCAATGGCATCGACTTTCTTGTGCGCCGCCAGTTGAATGTCAATGGGCTGCCATGGTAAATGGTCAAAAATCAACACACTCTTAAGTTTCCTGCCATTGAAAATGAATGGGAAATTAGGCCAGTCAATGTCATCCCATTACAAACGAATTGGACAGTTTTTGGTGAATTTTGGGGAAACCGTACGTTTTTACCAAATTCTGTATACAACTTTTATGCCCCTTACTGTCCTGGAAATTATTATGTGTAAATTATGTGATTTGGTCAAAAATTATAGGACTAGATAAATTTCGAAACTTTTTTTTTATCATTCAAAAAACCCGTGTTTACAGGAGAATGGATAAATTGACGGGTGTCGTTCGAAAATTTTCCTGCGTCGGTCGAAAATTCCAGTCATTTGAATGGTGCCGATCTGTCAAACGATTTGGGTTGTGCGGCACGCCAAAAAATGCGGAGAATAATATTATGAAAGAAAGAAATAATAAAGTTGAGGAATTTTACGAGCTGGGCATTTGCAATGCAAAGCCCCAGCTAAAAATAGTCGTGTTTATATATTGTGGCCCTTCACTAGAACATCCCTGCCACATATCAACACTACTACTTCTTACTTACAGGTAGATAAAGATATTCACTGGCTTTCCTGGGCTAATAAAAATTTTGAGCAGGAGGGCATTTTTTGACACCTTAAAAGTAGGTCAAATCAGTCACTCAATTTTTGAGACACTTGAAATTTATTTTAAGTTTCTCATTTAAAAAAAAAAAAAAAAAAAAGGTTTTGAGCACCCATCATGGTGCATAATGAAAAAACAAACACTTCAAGTAACATTTTGTAACGGAAATGTTATCTATTTCTTAAAGATGATTGTCATTGATTGTTGTCATTTCATAGTCATTGGGTGAAAGGACACATCCACTTGTATGAAGAAGAGATATAACCGTTACCTCAGGTCCGTACCATGCTTCTTGGACAGTTGCTTAACTACATCCTTGGCATTGCGGAGATTTTTTCCAGAGTGCACGGCTGTTCTGAGGGCCTAGGAGAGGAAGCCAATCCCTCCATCACTGTCCCCTTTGCTCTGCACAGAGCCATAGCATCAATATTGAGCCTTGTGGGGCAGCATTGTCAATTCATGTATTGTTGATTTATTCTGATGAATGGAAGCACTGGAAATGATTAATAACGACTCATCATACTTGACTGCTTGTACTCACCTCTTATGCACTGGATGGTCTTCTCCTGGGCTGTGTTACAATAACAGTTTTATGAGACCTCGCTAACTTGCCCTAAGGGGAATCCCCACCGCCATCTTAAGGGCTGTTCCATTTCTCTAAACAGCTGAAGTGAAGTTGGTGAGATCGACCCTTTGAGGGCTTAGTAATCGAGTCAGCAACAATGGTCGCTTCAGAGCTCCCTATATCCCACAATGCATTGTGGCGGTGCACCGAAAATATGTCCATGCGGTGGTGAAAATGAAACTCAAACACCGTTGGCTGCTGTCTATTTACCACCAAAGAAAAAGAAAATGAATTAAGGAGCCAACACAGTGTTTAAATGTTATACCAAATTGCCTTTTGAATTGTAAAATTCATCAATGTTGTTCAAAAATAAAAAATTTGACCGTCTGCGGCAGTTATGTCAGAACATATGGAATCACATGAGTGTTCCCCCCCCAAAAAATAATTATAAAGAGAAATAAATAAATGAATAAATACATAAATAATAATATAAAAGTATATTTTGTTATTGACTTTCACTTTTGTCATTAAAGATCAAGAAAGGAACAAACAATGACAATTTTTGTCATTGACTTTTGTATTTCTTTTGTATTTTTGCTTTTAAAGGAATGATCTGTCAATCAAATGGCGTTGGGAGGGACTGTAACATACTATTTTCAACTGAACCTACAGTAGGTTCAATGTATTTCAACAACAAATATGTCTACAAATTATAAAGACAAATAAATAAATAAATAAATAATGACTTGCCCAAATAAAATTTGATACAAAACTAATAATTCTGATAATTCCCAGGTACCTACAAATTGTTATACGTCAAGTGCAATATGTCTCCTTCTTAATGACCTGAGTCTCCGTATATTTTATGTGATTTGGAATAGGCACTGTAGCGCCTCCTCAACAAAATGTGGTTGATCCAAACAAGGGCAAATGTGTTCCATTGACCTCTTTCACTCCCCCTCCGCCCTCCAAGTGGCCTCCCTGTGACGTCATGGCAAGGGCTGAGGGCAAGTGTGCGAGGGCAAATCAAATTGTTATTGAAACACAGCCCTGGTGTGCCACACCTTCATCTACCCCTGCCTTGTCGTCGAGATGCCATATTTCCAATATAATTGTGATTGATTATTCCAGCAGAGAGAGGATCTAAAACTTTGCGGATGCAAGATGGCGACCACTAACGCAAAATGACTGGATTTCTCTAGTCGCCTCAGAAAAAGTCGTTTAGTTACGATGAGAAAGTGCTGCCATCTGGTGTTGAATGAAGGAGCTACTGTTCATCTATGCACTGGTTAAAAATGACATCTCTATGACGAGTACAACAGAGGTAATGGCCCAGAGAAATCAAGGGGATGCAGGCATCCCCGATTCTACAGCGCAGAGTGTATAGGTTTAAGGCTAAAGCTGCTTTGAGATGTAATATTCCATGGAACACCACTGGGGAATGTGACCTGTAAACGACCTGGCTTCTGGCTTTCAAACATAGGGAAATGTACCGGTACTTTACTGGCTCAGCTGCATTGGTCATAGACATGACATCATGCCTGTTTACTTTTTTTTTTGAGTCCGCTAAAGAAATTATGTTAATTTACTGTACCGATCAGACCCATCCATTTGGAAGCAAACAGAGCGAACAATGACATGTCATCTATCATGTTTCTTAAAAATACAAACAAAAACTATTACGAAGAAAATACACTATGAACACTCTACTGCCTTTGCTCAGCAAAGTCCCCCACTGTCCCGTTCAAAGATAAGTCTCCTCCCAAACCCTAGTTTTTTAATAAGTTAGTTAATATGTTGACTGCTTGTCAAATGTTATTTAGGGTGTAGAAAAATAAGAGCAAGTAAAGTTTTGCTAATGTTCGTGTCAGCTGAGCCGGCAAATTGCGTTTACAATAAGAGCATACCGGGTTATTACCGGTACTGTACCAGACATATTCGTAAGTCTGAAAGGGGCTTTATTGAACTGAGGCCTCATTCAAAACTTGCCAGAAGTTTTAAAAAGGCAAACCCCAACTTCAAACAAAAACAATGACGATAGAGTTTCAAACAGCCCCTTTATGGAGGCAATTAGTCTTTCTCAAATTTTATTGACAAAGTGTCAGTACATTTTTTATCTACTTGCACACGTGCGAGCAGTACGTTTGCAGATTTTTTTTGGGGGGTGGGGGGGGTCCTGACTAATCTCTGTTCCAAGCTAAAGACCAATTGTTGGTGATAATGCACAAATGAGCTCTTTAAATATGTATCAGTAGCATAGACACAGATAAAAGAAATGAATAATGATGTAGTAAGTTGATTAACATTATGTACTTCTAAATTTTCAGATTTGAGGCCACTGCGTTGGAAAAAAGTTTTTCTGCAGCTTTGATCGCCGGGATACAGTCTTGAACACTTAATGGAACTAATTTTGCACGTATTCTATATTCCTCAATCTGACCTAGCTCTGCTCTGTCTCAACCTGGGGACATCTCAGCTAGCAGCACTGCAGATCCTGAAATCCTGAGCTGTGAGAACCCTGGCGGTACATTCCAGGAAGAGGGCAAGGCACATGACATCCCAGCCACTGTAGGCGCAGACACGTTAGGCAACAGCAGTGCCAACGACATGCTCTGCACGTCTCAGACATTAGATGACGAGCCATTGACCCCTGAAGTGGTGGCACCACCTACAACTGTCCTTACACCAAGGTCAGTACTGTGGTCTAAGTTTTCTTTATTTCGGAGGAAAGAAATGGTCTATCAACATGCATTTTTGGCGTAAACAATTTTGCAATTCCCGTATTTATTTAATTTACCATAATTATTTCTATAATCTTTGGACTGTAAGACGCTATTTTTTTGCTTCCACTTTAAAACCTGCTCAGGGCTTCCCCAAGGATTTTTTGAAACTGTGGTGGTGGTGAGCTGCATCAGAGTCAGACAGCGAGCCGCGAGCAAAATTGCTTTATATCATGACAAATAAGAATTTAACCAGCATTGTGTTTCTCATTGTGGTGTGTAGATTTCATTTGTTTAAATTTATAGTCCCAACTTAGTTACAGGTACATTATTGCATTAATGCGAGCGGTAACTGATCTACTGTAGGTACTTAATATTTCGTATGATGAATAATATTTCGTTATACAAGCGAAAAAAGCTTCGAAAACCTTTTTGTAAAATGAATTTTTCATGTACCAAAGTTTTCATATCTCGAGCTACCATTATACATATAAATGTACATTTTTCTTCTGAATGTGGTGTGTGCTCCTTATAATCAGCTGCACATGATAGGCCAGAAACTACAATACATAGGTACCTCGACTGACGAAGGTCTCTACATACAGATCTTTCAGGTTGAGACATGCCTCAATGGGAAGATATTGCCTCTCGTTACAAAATAAGTTTCAGGATAAGAAAGGCAAAAATACAGTATGGCTGGTATTCGCAGCATTCTCAGTTTACTGAACGTAACGTACTTATAGGTGCTCTGCCATTGGCTATTGCCAAACAATCCTGGCATCCAATTGGCTAAGAGTGACCTCTACGGTATGTGTATGTGTGTATACCAGCGTCCTCTTTATTCGCCCCTTGTGTTCCGACATCTTTACATGAGTGTTTTTTTTTTTTTTTTTTGACATTATGCACAACTGCGATGTTATGTTTATGGTGCAATAATATCGTGACATGTATTTGTTCCATGTTTTGATGCATTTTTATGCATTATAAAAAACTGATGTCTGAATTTTGGGGGAGCTTGGAACAGATTGGGACTTTTACATGGAAAACACATCTCTACTTAAAGAATTTTCAGGTTACGAAACTGCTTCCAGAACCAATTAATTTCGGTAGTAGAGGTACCACTGTACATTAGAAAAGTCTAAGCAGTGAACTATAGCATACGTCACAGGAACGCACCAATAGGTGCAAGTTTACCAGTCATGCAATACCAGAATATTGCTGCATAAAGCTTTCTCGGTACGTCAGGGTGGGACTCACTGATTGTTTTAACGTGTGAATGTTATGTATATTTACAGTCCGGAGGGTATTAGAGAAGCGGCAGGAGACAATGGTGCAGTTGACGAGGAAACTGAAGACGCCAAACTGTATCAAACGGTGGATGGTAAGAGTTTTTGCTCAACTAAAATGCAAAATTACCAGCGATGAAAGCATTTTGATGAACAGTCAAAGCCAGACATTTACATTAACTATTCAAAAACACATTTCATATTTTTTATATCACCGAAGTTAAATCAGACTGAAGCCTGTTTCAGGTCAGTCAGGATTACCAAAATGAATGACAAGTTTTGCACTATCCACTACTACGATTTTTTCTCTCAATTTGATTTCTGCGGTTTTCAAAATTATGTTTCATTTTTGTATTTTTAAAATACAAACAAGCTTAAAAAAAAAAAAAAAAAAAAATATATATATATATATATATATATATATATATATATATATATATATATATATATATTAGGGCTGTCAAAATTATCGCGTTAACGCGCGGTAATTAATTTTTTTAATTAATCACGTTAAAATATTTGACGCAATTAACGCACATGTCCCGCTCAGAAAGTATTCTGCCTTTTGCTAAGTTTTACAGCAAGGCTTTTGTGCTGTCCAACAGCGAACTCTTGTGGTCGCTTTGCGACATGGTTTATTATTTACTTCTTTTCTTTCTTCATTATGGCTGCACGACGTCTCGGGCTGATAATGTTGTGCTTATATGATCCTTGGACAAGATTTGTCCGTAAGTATGGTTGTTGTAAAGCATGTACATATTATGTTAGTAAGCGAAATGTTATATTTTTTGTATGAGACGCTTTTTGTTTATGTTTAGTGAACCTGTATAGCGTGCTTAGCTAACGTTGTTGCTAACGCAATGCTTGTGTACTTTTATTTTGTAGTTTTACGACGGTCTAAAGAGGACAATGGTTTGAGGCCATTTTATGAATAAATCAGATGAAAAAGGAAGAAGTCTAATTATTAAGGCGTCGTTCACTAGCTGTCTAGCTTTGGAAAAAGTAGACGCTTCGGAGTGAGGACAGCATAGACAGATTTAAATGACAGTAGAGTGAAATGCCCACTACAGTCCTTATGTACCGTATGTTGAATGTATATATCTTTCCATTCCAACAATTTATTTTACAGAATATATATATAATTTACAGAAAAATAATACATATTTTATAGATGGTTTGAATTGCGATTAATTGCGATTAATCACGATTAATTTTTAAGTTGTAATTAACTCGATTAAAAATTTTAATCGTTTGACAGCCCTAATATATATATATATATATATATCAGTTATATTTTCATTTATTTTCGCTCCGCGGCCTGGAGAGTCATGATGACTTTGTGACAACACTCTGGTTTTAGCATTCCAAAAACTTGGTTTGAAAAGGGGTGAGGTTTTTCTATGTAAATACCAACTTGTTGTCAAGAGAAGACCTTTGGTGCCACTACAGACGAACCATTTAAGTCGAACCATGGGCGGTTAACATCTCCGCGGCTGCCAAAGCTTGCCAGCTGCTTGATCACACGTCATAAAAGGGGAAATAACACACCAAAACAAACGCCCAGATGTATAAAATATACAATGAAATCTTTCATAATCCAAACCTGTTTTGAAATAATACTGTGACATCGTGCTTTTATAGGAATTTATTTATCAGTCTCACGTGTTGTCGGTTACAAATGAAAATTCAAATGTCGCGATCGGTTATCCTTGGCAATTTTCAGAGATCACGTCACAAACGGGACTGGATGTGAGAAGACTGCCGACTTGTTGTGCGTCACAAGTAGAGCTTTCCGCCACAAAATGCCAAACTATTGCATAGCCAGCAGATACAAAAGTGTTGCGGATTAAGATTTAGCTGTCTCCACATTTAAATTTCCAAAAGAGGATGTACTTCGACAAGTCTTGGTGAGATTTGTGCAGCAAACACGGAGCGATTTTCTAGAACCTGGATCTGAGACAGTCATATGTTCACGACATTTGAAGAGTGCTTCGAAAAGTGCTTCAAAACTCCTGTGCGGTGCCATCCTAGAAAATAGACAGGAATCAGGATATATTGCTTTCTCAATAGAAGGCTGAGTCCGGCCCAAGATGGGCTGTGTTGACGCTAGGCTAGCAGGTACAATATCTCCATTCGAATGTGTTCCAGATGAAGTACGATTTTTCTATTAGAAATCTATGTCGAATGTGCCACATTTGAGACACTTGAAGATTCTTTCCAAAACTTGAAACAGTCATGAAAGTTGGTTGTTCTCATGAACCAACATTTCTGTTTTGTAAATACAGTGCTGCTCGAAAGTTTGTGAACCCCACAGCGATGGTCAGATTTTTTGTAAAAAAAAACTAAAATAACCTTATTAAATGTTAAGTTATACCCAAATCCACAATACTGACATTCCAAATAATGGACTGAAACAAAAGAAATAGTTATATTGTATTCTTTATTTAACAAAAGTGGTTGATTTAAGAAAAACTCAGATATCATGTGTGCAAAAGTATGTGAACCCCTTCAGTTAATAGGATATTGCGCCTCCTTTTGCAGAGATTACCTCAACCAAACGGTTTCTGTAGTGACTAATCAGCCTCTCACATCTACTTTGGGGGATTTTTGCCCATTCTTCCTTGCAGAACGCAGTCAGTTGAGAGAGGTTTGATGGGCGTCTGGCATGAACTGCTCGCTTCAGGTCCCGCCACAGCATTTCAATGGGATTTAGGTCAGGACTTTGACTGGGCCAGTCCAGAACACGAATCTTCTTCTTTTTCAGCCATTCCTTGGTTGTATTGCTGGAATGCTTTGGATCATTATCATGTTGCATGATCCACCTTCTGCCAAGCTTTAACTTCAAAACAGATGGCGTCAGGTTATGTTCTAGGATTTGACAATATTCCTCAGAATTCATGATTCCCTGGACTATGTGGAGTTGTCCAGGTCCTGAGGATGAAAAGCAAGCCCAGATCTTGACATTCCCACCTCCATGCTTCACTGTTGGGAGAAGGTTCTTTTGGTGGTATGCAGTGTTGACTTTTCGCCAGACATGGCGGTTTTGGTTGTGACCAAACAGTTCAATTTTGCACCTACATCAGTTGATGAAAACTCTTTTTAATTTAGTCTCGACAACACAACTGTTAAAAAAACAAAAAAAAACTACTGAATTGATTGATTAGGAAATCAGGTTGAAATAATAGAAAATTCCAAAATGTTGAGGGGGTTCACAAACTTTTGAGCAGCACTGTATCATGTACGTTTGTGTATGTTTTGCAAATATTAATGCATGTTTAGTCAAAAGAAAAAATTAAATGCATATTGTGGACGTTTTGTTTCTGTATATTTTGTAATTATATATACAGTGGGGAGCAGAAGTTTTTGCACCCCTTGTGATTTTGCAAGTTCACCCACCTATAAAATAGGTAGAGGTCTGAAATTTCAATCAGATGCATTTCCACTCATAGAGACATAATCTAAAAAAAAAAAAAAAATCCAAAAATCGTATATACTGTATATATTTTTTAAATCATTTATTTATAATATACTTGGGTTCTTAAGTATTTGTACCCCTGAGAATCAGCAATAATTATGACACTCAGAGTTGTCAGTCTACTTTTAAAAATGTCCACCTTTACCCCATGAGTAACCACCAACCAGCTACCCGTTTGAGTTCATCATTGTTTCCCTGTGCACCCAATAGTCAGTCATAATCCAACTGCTACCCTGGGCAAGACAAGAGAACTTTCAAAAAACACCAGAGAAAATATTGTGCTCCACAAAGCTCGAAACGACTATGGGACAATTGGAAAGCATCTTTCTGAGAACAGTTGTCAGAAAATGGAAAAGGCTAAACATGACTGATAATCTATCTCCGACTGGGGCTCCATGTAAAATCTCTCCTCGTGGGGCATCACTCATGATGAGAAAAGTGAGGGCTCAGCGGGAGGAGTTGGTCAATGACATGAAGAGAGAAGACAACTGTGCAATGGTTTAAAATCATGCATTGCTCAGATGTTGAAGCCAGTACATGTGAAGACCCGTCTGAAGTTTGCCAGGGACCATCTGAATGATACAGAGGGCTCATGGGAAAAAGTCATGTGATCAGATGAGACCAAAGTAGAACATTTTGGTGCAAATTTTACTTGTCGTGTGTGTGGAGGAAAAAGAAAATGAGTACAATCCCAAGAACACCATCCCCACTGTGGGAGGTGGAAACCTCATGCTTTGGGGCTGCTTCTCGGCAAAAGGGGACAGGACGACTGTACTATATAAAGTAGAGGATGAATGGTGAAATGTATCGTTAGATTTTGAGCCACGGCCTCCGTCCCTGAGTCCCTGAGACTTGAAGATGAGTCGTGGCTGCATAAAAAGCATATTAAGGTTCTGGAGTGGCTTAGCCAGTCTCCAGAACTCAATCCACTAGAAAATCATTTGAAACAAAACCTGACAGATCTAGAGAGGATTTGTGTGGAGGAATGGGCTAAAATCCCTGTTTCCATCTGTGAAAACCCTGGTGAAGAACGACAGAAAGCGTCTGACCTCTGTAATTGCAAACAAAAGCTTCTACACTAAATATTAGCACTGATTTTCCCAGGGGTAAAAATACTTATGAACCGCAGTAAATTACAGATAAATTACTGAAAAATCATACAATGTGAGTCCCGGATTTTTTTTTTTTTTTTAGATTACGTCTCTTTAGGTGGAAATGCATCTATGTATATATATCTGCCGCTCGAGTGACCAAAATGAGGTGAAATTACAAATTAAATTACATTTGCCGAATTCAGAAGGGCTGACACAGATTTAGGAAATACTTCAAAGTATGTATAAGTAGTATGTCATTCTTTTTTATTTCGGATATTGGTCGCAATAAAACATTTGGACAACATGATTCCATTTCTTGTTTTATTTAAAACGATTGGTGCATGTGCAAATAGGTCAATAAATCACAATTTATAAAATTATTAGAAAAATGTTAACGAAAGTTGAGCATACGAGGAATGTGTTATCAGACAGCAGACCTTATGGGAGCCTGGCCAAACTTTCATCCGACATTACGAGACCATCGACGACATTCAGGCGGGCTTTCTCCTACTGCCCTTGGTAATTCCAGCTCCTATAGACCCTACCCACCAACGTCACAAAATCACGTGATCGATGTATTGTTCCGCCCCCTTGTCCGTCATTTTGTGTCTGTATTATCAATGGTCTCAATTGATCGAGCAATTTATAATGCATTTCATGGAAGACCCGGTGCTTTCGGATGCCGTAAACTCACTTGATGCGTTGCATAAAAGGCGTTATGTGGAAAAGCTTCAGTTTATCCATTCGCCAGATCCATATTTGATGCCTAAATCGATGTTTTTCGACCCACTGTGTTCGCCGTATTTGCCTGACATCTGCTAGCTACCCTGATATGTACAACTATCTTGTCCACACAAAATCAGCCTATTCTCACGAAAGTTTGAAAAACTTTAAGAGCTTGGAGGCTGATAAATACTTCGTTGCTGGTTGGGTGAAACAGGTCCTCGTCCACGAAAATTCGGCAGGAATCTATCTTGTGCTTGGAAAGGTGAGTTACGAAATTTTCAATTCAAAATCTTTTGTTCTTACTAACATCCACTGTCAAGTCTAATGTATTTCATGTCATTTGTCAATGGAGTTAGGGCTTTTAATGTTTATATGGTTTAGCGATAGCACTCTCACTACATACATACGTGTATGTTGTCGGCGATTAGCCTAGCAATGATCTTAATTGTGGTTGTCAGCCCAAAACCCTCTAAATATATATTAAATTCATCTTACCAGATATAAAATGACTACTACATAATCTGTGGTAATCGTTTGGAGCCCAGTTTTCTCGTCGAATTGCAGCAGCCCATCTCGCTCTCTCCTCTCCGGGTCTCTCGGAATCCGGTAGAACTTCAAGTCTCACCGTCTATCTTCTCTGTTATTGCAACCGACCGCCACACACGCCTTCACCATTTTGATTATTAATGTTAACGAGCAGAAAAACACGCCGTAAATAGGAGGAATGTACGTAGCCGTAACAGGTAAACACGATGTGTTGACGGACAATTGGGCGGCACCAGTCAGGAGGGCAGAGTTGTGACGTCACATGGGTAGGGTCTATAGCATATCTTAAAGTTGCTGCAGTTAAAAAGCTCGTAGTTTTATCTCGGGATCGAGCTGACAATCCGCTGCGAGGAGAGCCACCGTCTGTCCCAGCCCCTGTCTCTCGACTGCCTCTGGGAGTCGAGCCTTCGATCATCAAAGTAGAACGGACGTAGTCTCGATATATGTCCATCAACGTACAAGTCGTCTTCCCTTGCCTATCAGCACTTTTCACCTGTAAACAAACAAACAAAAAACTAACACTTGCTTTTATGCGTTGACATAATTGTGCCATTCTACACGTACTGATTAGCAACAGGCTAGTAGCAGATAGCATGTGTTGCAGATACAGTAGTTGTACTAAATACTATTAAAGATCGTCATAATTGCACTCATCTTAGTAATCACAATATCAAAGGCAAGGCAAGTCGTTTCATGCGCAAGATTTTAGCTTTAGTATTTTTTCAGCACCGGGCACATGAACATGAGGGGATAGGAAGAACATACCTTCCATAGCACAGTGGCAACATGGCTACAAAAACACCCTGTCTTTGTGGTGACACAAGATTGGTTCAACATCTGCCTAGATGAACATGTTGTCCTCCCCTGTTGTGATGATGGTAGATGGACGCAGTATTTCCTTTTTTTTTTTTTTTTTAAGGGATTTTGATGATAATCTCTTTTAATCTGCATGTAATATTCACTTAAGGTGCTGAAGGAAAAGAATCAGAAGCCATTGTGAATACTGAGGGAGACCCTGAAGATCCCAGGTAAGTAACTTACACACACTCATGAATTGTGATTTTATTTTTTTTTGTTAGCTCTATTCTTGAGATTTTTTTATGTACTTTGCCATTAACACAACAGAAAAACGAGCTACATAGGCTACTGCTTAAATTTTTTTCCCTACACGCCACTGCTTGGGAAACTGCGACGACTTTATACGTAGGAATAATCCTATGCCTAGTCTATTGTTTGCCTACTTGTTAGTAGGGGGGACTGGAGTAATGTGCGACCCCTATATCTAAGTGAGGGAGAACATTTGTGATTACGCAACCTTCATCTTTTCAATCGCCTACCAATTCACCTTGTCACTGAAGAAGAGATCCTCCTCCTACTGTGGTAAACATGTTTTTTCCACAATTTTTTTTTTCATGTAAAATTAAATTTTCTTTCTGTAAACTCATTTAGCTGTTGTGCCAAAGCAAATTGATTGAGCGTGAAAATATTTTATCACAAGATTAGCTTGTGTTGCTATGAGAGGTTTGTTTTTTTTTTGTTTTTTTAGAAAATTGTGGCGATGGGGTAAAGTGAAGCAAATGATGTCGTGGAAAGTGAGATGTCTCACTTTACTCCTTCATGTCAACAGTGACACGACACAACATCACATCTGGATTTAGATCGACTGAATTTTCTCTGATTACGCATTTGCACCATCCATGGTGTCAGACAAGCCAATCCTTGAGCTGCAGCCTGCCACTGTAGAAGATCTGGATGGCCCACCCATGCAGATGATGAACTACTCACTTTAGAAAATTCAGTAACTGATACTAATCCATCCACTGAACATGGTCTACCTGAATAAGCATGGTCAACTGACTCAGATGTGCCACATAGTCCCAGTCAGAAATTGGTTGGGAAAAGGCAAAGTTACAAAGAAAAGACCAACCCGAAAAAGAAAACAACTAAAAAAAATTGCATTTAGCAGCTCTGAGGAGATTGATATTCTTGTCCCACTAGCCCTGGGGTCGGCAACCCAAAATGTTGAAAGAGCAATATTGGACCAAAAAAACAAGTATGTCTGGAGCTTACTATCAAAATGACTAAATCGGCTAAAAATACATAATGAGCCTTCATGATTTAATGTTTATTTTTCTGGCAGTGCATCCAACACACCACGTGACTACTCAGTTTTTATGATGTCACCTCAAGTTTAACTTCATTGCAATATTAATTAATTTTTTTATGAAATTATAAAAATGCAATGAAGAAATCCGATCTTTGATGTCATTTTTATTTTGAGGTTTCGTAAAACAACAAAATGGAACCCTAACCCTTATCTGGGCATATCTTTGATTATTAGTAGTACTTTTTTTTTTTTTTTTTTTTTTAAATTATGTCGGTTTTGTTTTTGATGTCTGCAAATTGGTGTTCTAATATGTCGATGAGTGTCTCCTTTCATGAACTTACCATTTGTGAACGGTTTTCCATGCTTTATTATCTCCTGGTGTAGGTACACTAACCACTCGCCCTCACAGAGTATTAGTAAATGTTCAAGTTATATAAAAGAGCTAACGTGTGCGTACACATCTGTCCCTCTCGAATGTGGGCCTTTTGGCCCTGGGGACATTTTGAGGAGAGAGTCCTGATGCTGTATTCTCCTGTCTTTAGGTAGTGGAAATTTTTCTCCTATAAATCGTCCATGGTTACAGAAAAAAAGTAACCAACAGTTCGTGCAAGCGTTGTTGTGACCGACGTTTCATCTTTAAACAGGCATTTTATGGGAGAGTATTACGACTCTTCCGCCAATCATATAGCGCGAGAATAACGGAATGTCACTTGCGTCACTGTCAAGCGCAGGCCCCCCGAGGGGATAGTGAGGGCGAGACGATAGTGTGCTTACACCGCCGGGGAACAAAACATGTCTGGCGATGCAATCCACTTCTTAAATCTATTTTTGCGATCCTCTAAGTTCTTCAGAAGTAACGGAATCACACTTTTTCTCTCACTCCCAACTGGGCCCTGCTGATAGAAACGTGTGTCGCAGGCTATGACGCAAATCTTCGTTGACAGAAATGTTGAAATTTAATATTTCTTCTACACTTTTTTTACAGCATTGGAAAACGTTAAGAATGTTTGTGTCATTTTTGTCCTCCTACAGAAACCATGGCAAAACAAAAAATACAGTATATTTCCCTCAACCATTTTTTTCCCATTTTCAAACATTTTTGAAAATGCTCTAGGGACCCACTAGGGCAGTGCTACAGAGCTCTCAAAATTCGGGTTGCCGACCCCCACACTAGCCTGATGAAGAGAGTTCTGATGATGAAAGAAGTGATCCAGGAAACATAGATCTGGCCATGGGTCATTTTGTCATACTATGTTATCATGTATGATGATACTCTATTATGGTGTAGTTGATCTTAAACTGTGTTCAGGTATTTAAAAAAAATGTGTTTAGTTGACCAACACCGAGAATGCTGTAGCTATTCTGTCATTCTGAATTGCCTTATTGTCAAGCTGTTAGGATTCTGACTATCACAACATTTGCTATTATGATTTTTTTTTTTTATATTAAGACGTAAAAAGTAACCGAACTTTACCCCTTTAATTTTTCTGTTCTGTCTCAGTTTGCACTTTAGATGTTTAGACTTTTTTTTTTTAACTATGGTAGTTATATTTTCAATACTATTTATCCTGAGTAGATTAAGATAATTTTCATTGCTATGAAACATCCTACATTCATGGGAAATATTTCAACTTTACTGGTTTTTTTTTTAGCCTGCTTGGAGGGGAACAAATATAAAAAATGTCTCACATTGCCCCAGTCTCTCATACTTTGTTTTTGGACTTTCCTTAATTAAAGCATTTTTAAGTTAACTCCCAGTTTTACTTCATTTGGGTCTACTGTTTGTTTCTTGCCTGCTTGCCCATGACGCCTGACAAAAATATCAGTGTTTACAACAGTGTTGCTTTTAGCACCCTTTTTAATTTTCACCTTCGCCTTTTGAAAGAAAATACTTACTCATATTTGAGTCATTTCAAAATGGATTAATCTTCGTCTAGTTTTAGTTGACAAATACGCCGGATGTTTTCGTCTGCAAAAACTCAAAGGTTTTAGTTAAAAAGAAAAAAAGTTTTCCAACAATGTTTTTAAAAATGTATACAAACTATCATAATCAAAACCAGCTTCATACCAGCACTAACTCAGGAGCACGGCACAGGCTAACAACATATACAATAAGAAAATGCACACATTGAGAACATATGAAGGAAACTACGGTGCATTTTTGCCTCATTTTCTTGTCAGACGAAAACTGGCATTCGTCGTGTTATGTTTTTGTCTCCTAAGACACGTTTCTAGTTCATTATAGTCTCGTCAAAAAAATGTTCGTCGACGAAATATTTTCGTTAATCATCATGACTGACGAAAACAACAATGGTTTACAAAGAATGTTGCTTTCTGTGGATGGAACAAAATTTCAATAGTAAGTGAACAATACCCACAATGACTTCAATAGGAGTATGTTAGGATCACTTATATACTGTACATTTTTCAATGCGGAGTGTATGCCTAATGTATTGTTTGGCATTCTAATTTAAGTGTGTCTAAATATTGCATAGTTGCACCCTTGAAATGAGAAGTCGATGTCACATTTAGGACCTTTTAAAAAATGTTTGGAAAAACCTTTGATGCCATTTTACCTGGTGTGCATGGCAATTTGCCTACAATGTCATTTTTTTCCAAACCATTTGCAGGCATGAAAATCTCATACCTTTCGGCGAAATTCACCGTTTTGAAGTAAAAAAGGGTGACTTACGTGAATTCTGTAGATCCGAGGAGAAAATGTTTAAGGGGTGGGGGGGTTGGGAGATTTTTTTTTAATGTCGGACACTTGGTACTTATTTCAACTAAACAAAGGAGGGTACACTGTTGTGTCCTGTCTCTTCAATGTCAAGCTTGGCTGCACGTCGGCCGTGGATGAACACCTAAAGCGCCGTCACCCAGTTGAAATTTTGGAAGACGACAGGAGAATCCATCTAACGAAATTTTTTATTGAACTTGCTAAGCCTGTCGCAATATGCAAGTCCATTTATTGCATGGTAAATAAAAATGAGGGTGGAAATTTTCACAGCTGCATTTTATCGCCAAGTGCGTGCGTGCATACATTTGTGCATTCGTGTATACGTGTGTGTTGATAGCATATGAGACTCCAGTTTTTTTCACAGATGTTTAATGGTCATCAACACGCCGTAGAATTAAAGTTCAGACATACAAAATTAGGAAACACATCTGTATTAAACACTATAAACTTAAGCTATGCTACGTTGAGGCTAACGGGGAAAAGGCAAAGGCAATTTTATTTATATAGCACAATTCTACACAAGGCAATTCAAAGTGCTTTACATCACATGAAGATCATAAAAATCACATTACATCAATAGAACGTAAGAACAAAGACAATTGATACAGGAAATAAGATTATACATAAAAATCACATTTAATCACGGATAGAATAAAAAACAAATATATATAAAAGAGTGATGCCAGGGGTGGCGCGTGTGACCTCGGGGAACATGCTTTTTTTTTTTTTTTTTTTTTTTTTTTTTTTTTGCCGTACTAGAATAAAGTGTACTTGCACATCCACTCAGTGGGTGGCAGTGGCGCTCTCATTTTCAAAGTGCGCGCAATATTTTTGAAGTAAGCAAGAGCACACGGAAGAGACTCATGGAGAGCTGTGCGCCGTTTTTGAAAGCCGTTTTCCGGCCAGACTCACGCAGCGATCCACTGTCTTCTCCGGCTCTCAGGTGTCCGCCCGAGAAGTGCCATTTTCGGCTTGGGATCGTCACGACGACCGCCCTCACATACGGTTCTCCCTCGGCCGCTGAGAATGCGCTTTTTTCGGGCCGTTTGCCTTCTGGCTTTGACATTTAATACATTGGTAGATGAGGAAAGACCACTGTTTACTGTGTCTAAAAATGATTATAGCTGACAGCCGGAAGCCAAATCAATTAAGACACCACTTAAAGACATTAGACCCCAATCTCATTGATAGGCTGCTTGGTTGTTTTTCAGCGAAAAAGTGCCGAATATTGCCAACAATCGTCCTGCTTTTTCAGTGTTATATGAGTAAACCAGTGAGCACTGTTAGCATGCTCAGTGCAAAATAGCCCCACACCATTGCAAAGGAAGGGATAGTGTGAGCAGCGAAAATAAAAACTGTCCTTCTGTCCAAACTTTTTTTTTTCTTCTACTTTGTTTTTTCGGTCAATTTTTTTGGCATATTGTCCTCATGAGTTTATGTTTCTAATCAATTTGAATTTCTTATTATTTACTGATTTTATTTTTCAGTATCAAATGGTCAAAAATGTACCTTGAGTGTATTTTTACAGTTTGGATGTGATTTTTTATTTTATTTTATTTTTTTTTAATTCAGGCAAATTGATGCGCGTTAAGTCTTTTCTGTTACAAACAAAACAATGTTAATAAAGTTATACTTTATAAGTTAATCTCTGTTAATTTCTCTAATAGAAAAAAAAAGGATACAATGTGAGGCAGAGGCGTACCTATAACGGTAATATTATAGACAAATAATACTATTTAAAGTGGCGGCAGAGTTTGGGGGGGGCGCGAAACATTTACGTCTTCCTTGGGGGGGGGGGGCGTAACAGAAAACAATTGAGAAGCACTGGCGTAGAGGAAGAATGAAGAGAGCAGGTACTTAAGTAATAAGACTTTGACCAATTTCAAAACTGTTTGCAGCAATAATTCACTTCTGAAAACAATTGCAGTCAAATAAAAAATGACGTAGATAATGCACACTCAGATTCTGCCCTATTTTAGGAAACAGAAACAGAAACAGAAAAAGGGAAATTATTCTCTTCTTGCCTCTTTTAAATTTGCTCTTCTCTTCAGGCATACAGGTGTCACCAGTGACTTGGTTAAAGGAGCTCTGTCAGTAGCTGCTTCTGCATACAAAGCTTTGTTTACTGGACAAGGCCCAACACAGGTATTTCCTTTTCTGTTGGATTTTCTGTACATTGTTTTCGCTCAGGTAATTTAAGGGGGGAATAAAAGCATTTTATCATATGCTACATTTTCAGTTGCCCATTTTAAACTCGATAACTCTACAGTTGTTCAGGATGGGCGACCTGAGATTTACTTGCAAATTTATTGATTGTTTATGAGGGCTATAATTGTGTGCAAAGAGCATCCTTACTTGGTTTTTTTTTTTGTTTATTTTTTTAATACTCAATAAAACATGATAAGTGATAGATCAGTTTTTATTTTGGTTATCAATGGCGGGCAGTGCATTTGGTAGCTGGTCCTTTTGTGCTTTATACTGGGGATGTCCCAATTGCCTATTTTTGCACCCGAGTCCGAGTCACTTTATTTTGAGAATCTGCCGATACTGAGTACCAATCCTAAACCGAAAAAAAAAGTTCCAAACATGCCACCCGCCTTCATAATGTTAATTCTATTTAAACAAGAATAACGTAGAAAAATGCTTGTCTTTATTAAATGCTTCATTGAGTGAGCGCACTCAAATCTACACACACTTTGATATTAACGCTGCTGAGAACAGCCTCTCACTCACACAGTGCCAAAGCACACTCATGCAAGTTTGCGAGTTTCACGATGATTGACACATGTGTGCATTTGATCATAGAGCTACCAAGCTTCTCTGGCAAGATCAAATACACAAACATGTTAATCATTGTTAATGTTAAGTACCAAACGCAAGCTGAACAATTTGGCCGCACTGCTTAGCAGGAAGGGAGGGTGAGAGGCGTTGGCGCTGTACAAGCATGAAGCACAGAAACATTAATATATTTTTTAAATTAAAAATCAGTGCTGTCAAATTTATCGCGACAACGGGCGGTAATTAATTTTTAAAAAATTAATCACATTAAAATATTTGACGCATGCGCGGAATGACCCGCTCGTGCATTGCCTCAAACAGATTACAATGACGCCGTTTTTTGCACATTGAGAGCTAAGGCAGAGAAAGGCGTGTGGACACAGGCGTTCATTCGACCGCGCCGTTTATTGGCATAAGCTTCGGCAACTCCTTCACAGCAAACATAAGTATCATTTAGTGAAAGCACAACAAGAATAATATTCCTATCTCTCAAAAAAAATAATGTTCACAAAAAGAAAAGTGCTTTAATCTGTATTAATGAAGCCCTATTCTCACACAATTAAACAACAATGCAAAGAGAACTGGCATTCCCAATCAAAATGGCTGTGCAAAATACACATAAAACTTACTCAGACTTTGGTCAAACTCTATTCAGACATTTCGTTTAGCTCTCGTTTAGCTCAACAACTACAGTACACTGGATGGCAATATTTAGTCACAATATACAAACTATCAAAGGTCTCGTACATTGTGAAGCCAGCACTCAAATGACTGTGAAGTACCAGTAAACAGGGAACTACGGCATCAGTTGAGGGACAAAACACACTCATTGGCTTTATTTCTTAGTAATTTAAAACTCGCCATTGACACCTTGTGGTGTATTTCAATTACCACCTTACGTCGTTAAAGACAATGTGGAACGGCCGGAAGTCCGTCACCGCTCGGCGACGTCAACAATGGCGAGCTACTAGTTTATTTTTTGATGAAAAATGTTACAAATTTTATTTAAACGAAAACATTAAGAGGGGTTTTAATTAGGGCTGTCAAACGATTAAAATTTTTAATCGAGTTAATTACAGCTTAAAAATTAATTAATCGTAATTAATCGCAATTAATCGTAATTCAAACCATCTATAAAATATGCCATATTTTTCTGTAAATTATATATATTCTGTAAAATAAATTGTTGGAATGGAAAGATAAGACACAAGATGGATATATACAGTACATTCAACATACGGTACATAAGGACTGTAGTGGGCATTTCACTCTACTGTCATTTAAATCTGTCTATGCTGTCCTCACTCCGAAGCGTCTACTTTTTCCAAAGCTAGACAGCTAGTGAACGACGCCTTAATAATCAGACTTCTTCCTTTTTCATCTGATTTATTAATAAAATAGCCTCAAACCATTGTCCTCTTTAGACCGTCATAAAACTACAACAAAAAAAAGTACACAAGCATTGCATTACCAACAACGTTAGCTTAGCACGCTATACAGGTTCACTAAACATAAACAAAAAGCGTCTCATACAAAAAATAGAACATTTCGCTTACTAACATAATACATACATTCTTTACAACAACCATACTTACGGACAAATCTTGTCCAAGGATCATATAAGCACAACATTACAACGTAGGCTTCAGCCCGAGACTTCGTGCAGGCATATGAACTGGCAAGAAAGAAAATAAACCATGTCGCAAAGCGACCACAAGAGTTCGCTGTTGTGCTGCAGCACAAAAAGCCTTGCTGTAAAACTTACCAAAATGCAGAATACTGTCTGAGCGGGACATGTGCGTTAATTGCGTCAAATATTTTAACGTGATTAATTTAAAAAATTAATTACCGCGCGTTAACGCGATAATTTTGACAGCCCTAGTTTTAATATAAGATTACTATAACTTGTACTAACATTTATCTTTTAAGAACTACAAGTCTTTCTATCCGTGGATCCCTTTAACAGAAAGAATGTTAATAATGTTAATGCCATCTTGTGGATTTATTGTTATAACAAACAAATACAGTACTTATGTATAGTATGTTGAATGTATATATCCGTCTTGTTCTTATCTTTCCATTCCAACAATAATTTACAGAAAAGTATGGCATATTTTAGAGATGGTTTGAATTGCAATTAATTACGATTTATTAATTTTTAAGCTGCGATTAACTCGATTAAAAATTTTAATTGTTTGACAGCCCTATTAAAAATACGATCCTTTTCACCCAATTCCGATACTCTGAAAAACAGCGTGATTTCTGATCACGTTATCAGATCGGGACATCCCTACTTAACACATCTCTCGGTACAATTTTTCATGACTAGCTGACAGTTAGTTACCAGAAAACATAATATGCTCACCATTTTGGCCTTCAAAATAACAAGCCATACTTGACAAAACTTCACTGATTGTTAGATTAATGGCTTCCCCAGTCTACACTATTTTTCTGGTCTTGCCCAACGATCGCAGTGTCATGACATCGTGTCATTATGTCGTAGTGCGTCTTAAAATAGAGGAGTGTTCACACTACAAGACCAGAGACAGCTTGATCATCGCTTACTGCCACAAAGGCACAGTCCGACATCCGACGACGTCGGGAGGTGGGACAAGCAACTGTCAATCAATAATGGCTACGGAGGCACTTTGTATCATTATCGTGATGGTCGTCTTCTCTCGGATCAACTCATTTGCTATAAACACGACAGAAAAAACAGTTTCAATGTTTGTTTTTTTTATTTTTTATTTTAAACCTGTCCTCTTCAGCTGCTTAGACACAGAATGAGAATCTATGTGTCCTTATGGCCTGAACAGTTTTAATGTATCACATGGGAGTTTGATATATTCCCATTGTGGTTGTTCGATATTTTTTATTTATTAAGAGAAATCGGTGAATATGAGTGGGTTATAACAGAAAGGAAGGAAGCAGACAGAAGAACAAAAAATACATTTATTAAACGAATATGCTACCGATGAACATAGACAGAGACGGAAGAGAAGAACAAACATCAAGATGAAATCCATTAAACACCTACACTACACTAAGTAGGGATGGGAATCGAAATCCGATTCCAATTCGGAACCGGTTCCGAGTGTTTCGAGGCCTCGACATCACAATGAAAAAGCCTTAACGACCCCTTTAACGATCCCTAAAGACGCATATTGCGTCGTGACGTGTCTTGTTGTCCAGACGTATCAAACTAGCATGGCGCCAAGAACCACTCGCTCCAAAGTTTGGCTACACTTCACCAGGAAAAAGTGTGAAAATGAAAGGTTATGATAGTTTAGCACGAGCATTGCCACCGTAAACATAACAATGACAGCACGTAGGTTCGAACGCTCGAAAGTGTGTTTTCACTTCACGAGGAAAAATTACAACAAAGCGACTTGCAGTCATTGCGAGATGGAAATAACTGCATCGGGAGGGAATAGACTGCACTGTCCTCACCGAGACGCTAAGGCTCAGTCCTGGCTATACAGCTAGCTAAACTCCCAAATGACGATGCAGAAGACGTTGGTATAATTTGCTGACTTTATTCAACCATCACTTGGAGAGTGAAACTAAGAATAGAAATGAAACAAATCAATTTCGTCCCCAATAACAAACAGGTTTGCATCAACGTAAATCAGCGATGATTAGCTGCTAACACAGTAATAACAAACAGTTAGCATACGTTTGCTAGCATTAGCACATCGTTTAAACCACTACACAACTGGATTTAAGTGTCCGATCGCGAGTGGAAACACCCAACAACAACACAGAAGGTGATACATACAGGCGTTGGCTCTGTAGATACTTTACAAACATTAACAAAGAACGTAGGCTCGTGGCAGTGTTTCCCTTTCTCACTAACTCGCTCACTCGCTTGGATGCGGCATTTCTTCTTCTTCGCGTGTAAGTACGCTCTTCTTCACGTGAGCGCGTTCTTCTTCGCGTGAGGAAGCGCAAGGGCGCCACCACTTGAGCGTGAAAGCACCATAAAAACTAAAAGGCATACATTTCAATATACTAGTAAATAAAAACGGGTCCCCAAATTACGGCCCGCGGCTCCATATTTGGTCCGACCCCCTGAACAATTTCAGAGATCATTTTGAATTTTTTTGGTTTTTTTCTCCCTCAGTAGTGTTATTTATTTCCTGGCCTTTTTCAGTGAATAACTCAGAGAGGGTTATTTGGTTATTATCTATTTAATCAATAGTGCTATTATTATTCATTATTATTATATTATATTTTTATTATTTTTATTTTATTTACTTTTGTTCCGTGAAGAATCCACAGAGGGTTATTTGATTGTCGCTTTCTGAAAAACAATAATTTTTTTTACATTTACGCACTCCTGCAATCGTCACACTTTTTCTGTTACAAACTGACCCTGGCCTCTCATTAGAGAAGGGAAAAGTTATGTGGCCCTCACAGGAAAAAGTTTGGGGACATTGCCAAAGGCAGAACAATGACCTATATGCCAAAATATACCAATATTTTTTATTTCTATTAGAAAAATGTTTCAGTAAAATGTTACACATTCTTGTGCATTTGCCACTTATTGCCACAGTTAACATTGAGGCTTTGGGTCTCTTTTGACCTCGTTGTGAGTTTGTAAGGTTGTGACTTCTGATTAAACAAACTTGATGCCAATCAAAATGTTTGTTCTTCTTTTTCCTGAAATTTGAATCGATAAGAGAATCGATAAAGAATCGAATCGTTAAGCAATATCGATATTGGAATCGGAATCGTAAAAATCGTACCAATTCCCATCCCTACCTATAAGTGGTGCTATCGTGAACTAATTATATTTACCGATGGACACCATGTGGGGGGGCCTGATAACCGAGGAGAAAAGGAGTGGAGGTGAGTCAAAGGAGACATGATTAGGCGGGGTGGAGCGTACATAATCAGCAAAGTGAGGTGTCGAACCCAGTATTATATGAATCTCATGTAAGTGTGGATATGTTGACATCCTATTCTATGCTACCTGTTCACTAATCCTGGCACCGACAATCTCTCTAGTTGATTGTGTCTAGTTGCACCCAGTCATGCATGAACCTCCTCAGATGTGTGATAGTCCTGTAGAAAAGTGGAAGTACTACGTGTGGGGCGCCCTAGCCAACAGACCCCAGCCGCCCCACATCTTCAGTGTATGATGCATTAAAATCAAGGGAAAGTGGGTAAAAAAAATATTTACATTGCAAAGAGTGCGGGAGTTAAGTGGCAGGCTCCAACGGGCGGTACTCCACCTGCCAGAACTGCCGGCCGCAGGCCAAGAGAAGCACCAGGGCCCCGACCACCTCGTGCCCCAGATCAGTCTCAGTGCCCTCCGCCCCCCGGGCAGTCACCCAACCTTTTCAAAATGTAAGCCAAGACAGTCAACGATACTCCACGGCATGTCTGTCAGGGTAGAATCGGGCTAGAACAGTGTTGTCTGCGTCAGGCATCAGTGTATTGAATGAAATTTTGACCTATGTCTTGCAACCAATTGTTTTCCATTCGGAGGTACCAGTGTTTCAATTAAGTATGCATTGGATTAAGTCGAATCTATTTCTATTTCAGGGGAAGTATTGATTGATCTTGATTTATTTGTTTTATTTGCAGCCTCCAGCAGATGAATCCACACAAGAGACCATGATTGCCGTACTTGTAGAGATGGGTTTCGGGGACAGACCACTCAACCAGCGATTGCTTAAGAAACATAACTACAACCTGCTAGATGTCGTCAATGAACTTGTTCAGCTGACCGACAATGACTGGTACTCTACACGGTACTGACCAGCGAGAACATGGAAGAAATAAAACACAAATCAGGTGTGTGTGTAGAAAGCAAAATTTCGTAGCTTTGTATCATAAAGAGACATTCCTGCCCGGGGACGGAAGACTCAAACCCTGTTTCGTAACAAAATAGTGTGTCATAAAACCAGTGCACAACCTAAAATACTTAAATACAAACCACCACTACAAAAAAGTATTGGGAACTTTCAACTTTGTGTCCATGTGTTGTACTTATTTAAAGGTGGCGTGGCCTTGTAGGCCTTGACTAGGACCATCTCTTAAGGGACTATAAAGTTCTTTCTTTTTTGTTTTGGTTAACTTTTTCATCATGCATGGAAACCTTGCCAGAGATGACTGGGAAAAACTAGGAAATGGAAATGATTGGAGTTTTTAAAAAAATTCAGATCTGGACTAAGAATGGGAATTGTTTAGAATTTATTGTACTGTGTTTTGAGCCGAGTTTTTATCGATTATGGTGTCAATTCTCAATGTGTAAGGGAATTAAATACCGCGAATGATATATAGTTAATGTCATCATCATTATGCAGATCATTAAAGTATATGTGATAATCAGGGCTCGAAGTTAACTAGTGCCTTAAAATTCTTGACTTGCCCATGAAAACCTTGACCTGTTGAGACTTGTTAGCCAATAAACAGTTTTAATAAAGAAAACTATAAAGAAATTAAATGAGGAAAATGATCTCTCACTAATGGAATCATAATTTATATAATTCATAACTTCTATAGTATAAATGAATAATTGAAGTCACGTAGTCATCGATCAGGACCGAGGGCTGATTGAAAATATTCGGGGAAAATTTGATCTTCCATGCCGCTTATCCTCACAAGGGTGCTGGAGCCTATCTCAGCTAACCATGGGCAGTAAGTGGGCTACACTCTGAATTGGTTGCCAGCTAATCGCAGGGGAAATTGCAATTGCGATTCCTTATGTACCACATTTTACGCACTGGATTATAAAATACATTAGTACAACACTCTCCCGCGTTGTAATGATTGTTTTAGTTATATATATATTTTTTGTTTTGTTGCTTTACTTGTAGGTGTGATGAATGTGCTTCTTGAGCACTTCACGAGAGGAGTATAATACATATATACTCTAACAAAATTGGTTCGAGGTCATTAATCGCAACCAGAATTCATTCATAAGGGTACAGGGTTATAAGGCGCACTGTCAATTTTTGGGAAAATAAAGGATTTGAAGTGTGCCTTAATATTTTATAGTTGATTGAAATTCAAGCCTTCTAAACATGTAGCATAGTGATGCTTTTGCCATGGTTGTGGAAAGTCCTATACCTTTGGCCCCCAAATGACTTAGGCCCAGCCACCTCTGGTCTGGTGCTAACAGTCTGTGATTAGCCGCATAGAACTAATGAACAACTCTGAACTGAACTGAATTGAACTGAAGAACTACTTTAAACTGCAGGACACATTGACCACGAACACCTCACTTCAAACCTACGTTGCAGGAATGTGCTTTCATTCGGCGCCAAGCGTCGTGCGCTGTGAGGCAATGAGTTCATCAGCAACCGATATCAGAACTGTATTTCCACAGCGACCAACCATGAGGGACACGTGGCTGCTCCACTCTCACCCATGATTGCAAAATCGGTGATCCCTCCGTGTGAGGTTGTTCAGCCATATTGTCTCAACTCGCTGCCGAATTGAAGCATTTTATGAGGCGGAGGAAAAACAAAACCTGGTAGAATGGACGCGTCAAGTCACTTTGGGATGTGGTAGAGAAGGCTTTGCGCGGTGGTACGATTTGGGACAACATATACAGTGCCATAAAAATATGAAATTTTAATTTTTTGTCAAGAATCAACAACAACAAGTGGGACACAATCGTGAAGTGGAACAATATTTATTGGATAATTTAAACTTTTTTAACAAATAAAAAACTGAAAAGTGGGGCGTGCAATATTATTCGGCCCCCTTGCGTTAATACTTTGTAGCGCCACCTTTTGCTCCAATTACAGCTGCAAGTCGCTTGGGGTATGTTTCTATCAGTTTTGCACATCGAGAGACTGACATTCTTGCCCATTCTTCCTTGCAAAACAGCTCGAGCTCAATGAGGTTGGATGGAGAGTGTTTGTGAACAGCAGTCTTCAGCTCTTTCCACAGATTCTCGATTGGATTCAGGTCTGGACTTTGACCCGGCCATTCTAACACCTGGATACGTTTATTTTTGAACCATTCCATTGTAGATTTGGCTTTATGTTTTGGATCATTGTCCTGTTGGAAGATAAATCTCCGTCCCAGTCTCAGGTCTTGTGCAGATACCAACAGGTTTTCTTCCAGAATGTTCCTGTATTCGGCTGCATCCCATCTTCCCGTCAATTTTAACCATCTTCCCTGTCCCTGCTGAAGAAAAGCAGGCCCAAACCATGATGCTGCCACCACCATGTTTGACAGTGGGGATGGTGTGTTCAGGGTGATGAGACGTGTTGCTTTTACGCCAAACATATCGTTTTGCATTGTGGCCAAAAAGTTCAATTTTGGTTTCATCTGACCAGAGCACCTTCTTCCACATGTTTGGTGTGTCTCCCAGGTGGCTTGTAGCAAACTTTAAACGAGACTTTTTATGGCTATCTTTGAGAAATGGCTTTCTTCTTGCCACTCTTCCATAAAGGCCAGATTTGTGCAGTGTATGACTGATTGTTGTCCTATGGACAGACTCTCCCACCTCAGCTGTAGATCTCTGCAGTTCATCCAGAGTGATCATGGGCCTCTTGGCTGCATCTCTGATCAGTTTTCTCCTTGTTTGAGAAGAAAGTTTGGAAGGACGGCCGGGTCTTGGTAGATTTGCAGTGGTCTGATGCTCCTTCCATTTCAATATGATGGCTTGCACAGTGCTCCTTGAGATGTTTAAAGCTTGGGAAATCTTTTTGTACCCAAATCCGGCTTTAAACTTCTCCACAACAGTATCTCGGACCTGCCTGTTGTGTTCCTTGGTTTTCATAATGCTCTCTGCACTTTAAACAGAACCCTGAGACTATCACAGAGCAGGTGCATTTATACGGAGACTTGATTACACACTGGTGGATTCTATTTATCATCATCGGTCATTTCGGACAATACTGGATCATTCAGAGATCCTCACTGAACTTCTGGAGTGAGTTTGCTGCACTGAAAGTAAAGGGGCCGAATAATATTGCACGCCCCACCTTTCAGTTTTTTATTTGTTAAAAAAGTTTAAATTATCCAATAAATGTTGTTCCACTTCATGACTGTGTCCCACTTGTTGTTGATTCTTGACAAAAAAATTAAATTTCATATCTTTATGTTTGAAGCCTGAAATGTGGCGAAAGGTTGCAAGATTCAAGGGGGCCGAATACTTTTGCAAGGCACTGTAGTTTCACAATACATTTGATACGAAACATCACAAGACGCATCACGTTCAGAAAAAATGGATCGCAACTGTTTAGACTCGATGTAATACTACATGGCTTGGGCAATCAATATAGCTCATAGATATTTTAGTCAAATTGCTGGCCTGTCTCCACAGCTTTACCACAAATAGACACTGACCGTTTAGCGGTGCTCATGAGGCAGAGTGGATAAAAATCTACTCACATTACATAAGCAGAAGAAAAGGTTTTGGGAGAGTTCACGTAAAATAGCAGGTCGTTAAATGAAAGGTTTTTCAAACTCATGGTTTCAAAACGAAACAAAAATGATTACATAACAACAAACTATAAATATAAATAACATCTAATAAAGCATAATTAGTAATTAATGAAAGAACTGGAACAGTCACGGAAGAAATAATTAGCACAAAACATTATCTTCGAACTTTGTTTGGATATGTGACGCCGCTTTGCAATACTTGGAGGTATGCTACACGGTAGTTATATAACAACTGTGTTGGCAGCAGGTGGCACTACCAAGGGAAGTTGGTTCAAAACTTCACTGCGGGTAATTTGCTCTATGGCGCTATCAAGTGGTCTTGAAACCCAAGAGGCCAAGAGTATTGAGAATTGTAAGGCCATTTATTTTAGAAAATACGAATGTGCTTGTGTTACGATCTAAACAATATACACCACGTGCTATAAGGATAATTTGCTATTCGGGTTTATTTGGAAATAATAGCTTTCCCACAGTTTTGGCTTTGAACTGCTTTTTCACAGCCCAAAATCCACAAAATGTGAGATGAAAAGTGATCAACATTGTGTTTTTAGGCCGCTTTATAGTGTAGTCTGTAGTTTGGAATGAATTTGCAAGTGTATTTTTAAACATTTTATCATATCGTATCAAGATGTTTCTTATTGTGCATCGTATCATGAGTTTCAGTGTATCATCTCATCCCTAGACCCTACCAACATCAATGCAAAATCTTTGTGAAAAATGAATGCAACAATGGATGGAAATAGATCTTGTGACATTGCTGAAGCTTATCGAAACAGTGCAGCTGCAAATGTGTGCCGTAATCAAAGCTAAAGGCTTTTATTTTAGTTTTTTTTTTTTTTTGGGGGGGGGGGTGACTTTGTTTTGGTCTGGAAAGTGTATAAATATATGTACTTTAGACATAAAAAAAATAAATAAATGCAATGGCACTGCAATTGCTCAGGCAGGAATGTAGCCAACTGGGCTAGAAAGTAAAACTGCTGATGTCAGGCTTCACTGCCTCTACACTGGTGTCTGCCTTTTCAGCTCAGTCATGCACACATTGGGTAAGGCAAGGAAAGGCAAATGTATTTTTATAGCACAATTCAACACAAGGCAATTCAAAGTGTTTTACATAACATGAAGATCATAAAAATCACATTAAAATCAATAGAACATAAAAACAAACGGCTCAACCGTGGCATGTGAGTGTAGTGCAGAGGAGAAGACTGCAGACCATGTGATAACATCTTTCCCTATACAGTTAGCAAAATAGGTTTTTGATTTTGCAAGTAGTTGCAAGTATAGAAATCATGGGGTGGGGGGTTGAAATTTTCATGAGAAGTGCTTGCCCACTGTGAGAGACAATCTAAAAAAAAAAAACAGAAATCACAATGTATGACTTTTTTAACAATTTATTTTTATTATACTATTAATTGGAATTGTGAGACTCAAAGACCTCTTAAGACCATTAAAAACTCCACCTCCACTCCACTTATTCTCCCAAATAAGTGGAGTGGAGGTGAACTTTTTTGAGTCTTACTTTTTGACCCGTTTGAGGCGGTTAGCTGCATATAAACACCTCTCACCACCATACACCCCAAAGAGCTGGCCAAAGACACCCGAGACAGAATTGTAGACCTCTCTCTACAAGGCTGGAGAGACTTACGTGCAATTGCCAAGTAGCTAGGTGATATAAGATCCACCGTTGGAGCAATTATTAGAAAATAGAAGACAGCTAAACATGACTGTCAATCTCCTCGGACTGACGCTCAATGCAAAATCTACCTGGAAAAAAATCATGCATGAAATCATGCATGGCATGGATGGTTCCCTTGCTTAAACCAGCACATGTCCAGGCCTGTTTTAAGTTTGCCAATGATCATTTGGATGATCCAGAGGAGTCATGGGAGAAGGTCATGTGGTCATATGAGATCAAAATGGAACTTTTTGTCTTGATTCCACTCATAGTGTTTGGAGGAAGAAGAATGATTAGTGCCATCCCAAGAACACCATCCGTACTGTGAAGCATGGTACTATCATGCTTTAAGGATGTTTTCCTGCACATGGGACTGGACGACTGCACTGTTAATGAGAGGGTGACCAGGGACATGCATTGTGAGATTTTTGGGAAATACCTCCTTCCCTCAGTTAGAGCATTGAAAATGGGTCGTGACTGGGTCTTCCAACATGACAATGGCCCAAAGCAGACAGCCAGAATAACCAAGAAGTGGCTACTTAAAAAGCATATCAAGGTTCTGGATGGGTCAAGACAGTCTCCAGACATAAACCCAATAGAAAATATTTGGAGAAAGCTCAAACTTTGTGTTTCTCGGTGACAGAAACCTAATTGATCTAGAGAAGAGCTGTGTGAAGCAGTGGTGCAAAATCCCTGCTGCAGTCTGGTGAAAAGTTACAGGAAATGTTTCACCTGTTTAATTGTAAGCAAAGGCTAATGTACCAAATATTGACATTGATTTTTTTCAGGTGTTCAAATACAGTAATACCTCTACATACGAAGTCAATTCATTCCAGGACCTTGTTTGTAAGTCAAAATGGTCATATGTCGAGCAGGATTTTCCCCTAAGAATACACTATAATTCCATTAATTCCTTCCAGAGCCCGAAACCCTACACTAAATTCTCTGTTACTATTGCAAATATCAATTACAAAGAGCAATACAAATACATTACGAATAAAAATCGGAATAATAATATAATAGCAATAATAATAATAATACCTGTAATAATGTAACAAACCGAGTTCTAATGTGGTGAATGTGTTTGCTTGGTGTACATGAACGCATCGCGTGGCTGACTTAGCGTGAGCCTTTTTAATTTCACATTCACCTTGTTTACTTGCTGCGGCGGACACTCGGCACAAGTTGATGGAATACCTGACGAAGCTGGCGATTTCTTTGGCGATGTTACCACAATAATAATTAACACCTTAACTTATAAAGTCTGGCAAACGGAGGAGGACCGTCATAGTAGGGGTGGGCGATATGGCCTTAAACACGTATCACGATAAATGACGATAAAGTCGCCCAAGCGGACTGTTATATAATTTAAAAATCTGAATCAATGCATGAAATACAGATTAACAGTTTCTTGTTGATATAGTTACCAGCAATCAATTTGATATATTTAACAATTGTACATGCAGTAAATGGTGTTATACTTATATAGCGCTTTTCCACCTTTCAAGGCGCTCAAAGCGCTTTACACTATCTCGCCATCCACCTACTGGTGACGCAGCACCAGGAGCAATGTGGGGTTCAGTGTCTTGCTCAAGGACACTTAGACAAGTGCATCAGGGCAAAGAATTGAACCCACAACCTCTGGGTTGGGGGGACAACTACTCTACCACTGAGCCACGCCACCCCACAGTCTAAACATTACGTTTATAAAAATGTATTGAAAACAATAAGAATTCAAGTATGAGCATTTATAACAGCGTGTATGGCTTGAACAATGTACATGTAACACAAATGACTTGCAGCTTGAACAGTACACTTCAAAAAGACAATTTATTGTTAATGGCTGCTGTGACATAATTATTCAATACAAGTGTTTACTTTATGGTTTCAGGGTTTTTTTTCCCCCCAGTGCATTTTTTAATAAATGCACGCATACATGAACCCCCAGACAGACAGACAGACAGACAGACAGACAGACAGACACACACACATTAAAGCTATATTGATCTTCTGCAAATGAAACACATAAGATTTTATGATAGCAATAATGACACAGAACTAAGGCAAGGCAAGGCAAATTTATTTATATAGCACAATTCAACACAAGGCAATTCAAAGTGCTTTACATCACATGAAGACCATAAAAATCACATTTAAATCAACACAGAAAAATAGCTGGGGCCATTTCTCGGTCATATTATAAGTTTCACCGTTGGATTGTGCTTTATGCTGAATGCTTTACCATCACAAAAGCTATCAGGGAAATCCCACACAGTGAGATACAAAATAACGCGACATAGTAATTGCTAGATGCAGTCCGTGCCCAATCCACTCATTAAATTCAGCCGTTTCGACAAGGTTACAGCCGCTATCCGACTCCATCACGTTCATTTGTAACGTTAGCCGCTAGCGTTAGCCTGTGGCCTGGCTACCAGTAGAAAGCACTGAAAGCACAATCTCCGGAAATCGTGAGAACAAGGGAGGACAGCGGGTGAAAGCCCGTCTGGATGCCACCAAGAGTCTACTAAATGTCGGGTGAAAGTTTGGCGAACCTCCCTTAAGCCACACTCCATCACGTTTTGCTTGTAGCGTTAGCTAACCGGGCTTCTGTTTGATTGGCTTCCTGATGATCACGTGACTCCCTACGTAAGTACATTGGCTGCTTTCTTAAAGGGGAATGAACACAGACGAACAACACAAAGTCAAAGCGGGATGAAAAGACTATTTTCTTGTTTTATTAATCTACCGAATTTACCGACATGGTCAAAATTACGTCGGTCATCGTGAAGAATTTCAGTGACGGTAAATTTTCGGTTTACCGCCAGCTCTACGTCATAGACCGTCTACGTCTGTATTTTTGAACGAACCATGTCACGGATGCGCGCCCTACGTTCATATTTTTCTATCATATCTACATGTCAATGGTAACAGTAAGCATCACCTTTTTTCCTTTTTTTTCACCACCTGCACTAACATTGTTTGAACCCATGTTGATTTATCTCACAAGAAAATTTGCCATGCCTTCGTCGGTCGGGAAAACAAAGAAACTGCGGTGCTGTCATAGATCGTCCTATTAAGAGCATGTCGTCGGATGTAGAAAAAAATGTCAAGTCAAATTTTAGGTCAGATGTCGAAAAGATCGTGTGTCGAAGCGATCGTATGTCGAGTTACCACTGTACTTATTTGCAGCAATGTAATACAAATAAATTGTTTTTAAAAAATCATACACTGTGATTTCTGGATTTTTATTTTTAGATTTTCTCACACAGTGGACAAGCTCCTTCCATGAAAATTTCAAACCCGTCCATTATTTCTAAGTGGGAGAACTTGCAAAATCGCAGGGTGTTCAAATACTTACTTTCCTCACTGTATATTGTCATCCTGATGGGGCTCATGGTCTGCGAACTGCACACGAAACACTGGTCAGTTAACTGACAAATACCAGGCCGGCACTCATGGGCGGAACTAGACTTTTCATTGGGGGGGCAAGGGGGTGGCCAAGTCTATTTCAGGGAGTCAGTGGTTGCTACTAGACACATGCTCAAGATCTCATGATTAATGTGGCACCAGAAAACATCAACCTCCTGTTGCGATTGTGTGTTGTATATCTTTTATCTAATGTGTTTAAGTTAGACTTTAATATTTATTCTGAGATGAAGTTGCGCATGTTGCTGTCTTGTGTTCTTGGCCATGCCATGTAATTATTGTCTTTTTGTTATACATACATACAGACAGTCAGACATTTCTTTCTTTCAACATTAAACATCCACGGACTGCAGATAAAAATAGTGGTTATTTCTGGTGCATTTACTTGTTAATGTACATTGTTCCTTCATAAAAAATAAACAACTAACAATTTCAATTTGCAATCATGTTTAAGTAGCCATGTAAAGCACAAAGAAGATGCAATTTTCAGTGTAATTTGTAAATTATTAATGTACAAAATGAATATGGTGCATTTACCAACATCCTGACACCATTGACAGGATCAAAAATGCAGAGTAGCTCAGTTGGTGTGGACAGTGTTGTCACGGATTACTTTAAAAAGTAATTTAATTACTGATTACACCTCAAAAAAGTAATCTAGTTACTTTACTGATTACTTTATTTTCAAAGTAACTAAGTTACTTTAAAAGTAACTTATCAGTTACTTTTTACCTTCTTTTTTTTTCCTTTTGCTGCCTCAACATTAAAATAACAGAAAAATGTAATCGCGTGTAATTGAGTTTTTCACATAAGGCTTAATCTTTGAGTTAGCGGGGGTTTAATTAGTCGACCACCATTGACTCGCCTTTGCCTAGCCATTCCAGAGCCCTAAAACTAACAACTAACTGACAAACTGCACAAAATTTGTTGAAATCAACTCCAATGATTAATTAAACCCCCGCTGACTCCAAGATAAAGCCTAATGTAAAAACTTCTGAACTTCCCCTTTGAAATAAAGACCTAGCCGTTAAAATGTTGTTTCTAAAAGTTGTAAAGCAATAAAACAAACAACAAAAATTAATGAAATGAACAAAAATCCTACAAAATAAAGTTTTCATAATGGGTCAAAATCATTTTTCGAACAGATCACGTGACTTGCACCTTGGAGACTATCCTTTGCTTTGCTTAGCCAAAACTACACCAGAGGAGGCAAGATGGATATTTAGAATTTCTATAAACCTAAGCTTTCAAACGCTGACAACAACAACTTGAACAGTTGATTGAACTCGAACAGTGTCAAGATGTGTATATACATACATATACAGTATTGGCCAAAAGTTTGGAGACACCTCAAAGGTGGATACTTTGAAGAATGTAGAAAACAAAACCTGCTTTCAGTTATTTCACTTTTTTTGCCATTTCACATGTTCGTTCATAGTTTTGATGTCTTCAGTGAGAATATATAAAACGCAAAATGTGTGTCCAAACTTTTGATTTTCGTTTCAGTCTTCAACATGCTTCTCCCCCCAGTCCCACAAATGTAAAACCCCGCCTATGATTACAAACTCTAACTATAAAATGTACATAATTACACACATTATAAAGGCTGGTTACAAACTGTAGAAGAGCTGGCTGTCTCATTACCTGTCGGCTTTTTTTTTTTTCGCAACGCGTTGTGCTGTAATTCCAAGTGCTTTCTTGTTGAATTGGATGTCGAGTATATAGCGGTCGACAGTCTTTCTGAGCCAGAGCAGAGTTTGCAACGCACGGAGATATTTTTGTCATCTTTACTGGACGGATATGTGAAGTAATGGCTGTATCTCCAGTGAGCAAATGCGGCAGTTTGTTGTATCTCTCCAGCTCCATTACTGTTAGCATCCTGATAGCTAGCAGGCTATGTTGTTGACCGCCGTGTCAGACGGCGCGCACACAGGCAGCATGGTATTACACGTGACCCGTTTTTTTCCCCCCCGACGAGAAAACGTGAGATGTGATGTCACTCCCAAACTCAAGCGCAGTATTTTCTTTTCAAATGCTCTGCATACATGACTACAATATTCTTCATTCTACATACAGTATGAGGCAACAACAAAATAGTAACGCACAGGCACCGAGGAAACTAACTTTAATCAGATTACTGGCCTGGAAAAATTAACGCGTTAGATTGCTCGTTACTGAAAGAAAGTAATCAGATTACAGTAACGCGTTACTTAGTAACACGTTACTGACAACACTGTGCGTGGACACCACAAAATCAACTGGGATGAGGGTTGCCAACTCCCTGAATAAAAAATAATTAAGGGACACCTCATCGGTAGAGCCGGCCAGTCCGATAAATCACCCTGTATAATTTTTTTTGTGTGTGAAAAGTTTTAGTGAAAAGTAATTTTACTCAAAACTGAATTTCCCTCCCATATTTAAGTGATATAAGCACTTGGAAAAACAATTATCAGCAATGTATTTTTACTTCAAAAATAGTGGAATAAAATTAATATCTGCACTGCTATATTTAAAACTGTATAATTAAGCCATTAAGCTTCTGGGCCTTATGTGTATGGGGAATGGGAGGCTGGGGGTGGCTGTTTTTTCTTTTTTTAAATACTTTTTAAAAGGGGCAAACACATTTTTTTAACAGCCTAGGTGAGTTCAAATTCCCTTCAGCAATGTTTTTGCAAATGATCACTCCAAATATGTGGAAATACAAATGAAATTGACAGACTACAAAAATATAATACAATTAGTGAAAATGAAATACACAGAGAAGAACAAGAAAACAAATTATCAAAATTTCGAACATTCTTTTAACTTAAGCTTTACTCAAACATCTTATTTCCCACACTCTTATGTTGTCTTCGGTTTTCAACCTGGCAAGTGACAGTACCTCAGCCGTGTAATGTCATTGTTCATTCAGATCATTGGTTAAAAAAAAAAAGGCGAGGTGGGGGGGGGTGTTTCCCAGCATATTTCTTGTAAAACCCCATACCAGTATTATTTCATTCTACAAACAAGACATTATTTTCGAGTTTCATGATAATATGGAACAAAGCGCAACCCTTAAAAGTTCAATGCAGCCTTTTGTTTCTGAATATGCGCCAATTCCGTTTTTCAAGGGACAGTCGGCGAACCTGTCTGACCGGACTCACTGCCTGTATCTTTTCTGTCTGCAAATTGAACTTTTCTGTCCCCTTTCATGTGTGACCATAAACTACACGGAGTAGGTCCAAATATTCACACTCATCTACCGTCTCTCTGTAGTAATAATAATTATAATTGATTAATTACTGTATTTTCGGACTACAAGTCGCACCTGAGTATAAGTCGACCCAGCCATAAAATGCCCAACGAAGAAAAAAAAAACATTTAAAAAAAACAACGCACCGGAATATAAATCGCATTTTGGGGGACATTTACTTGATAAAATCCAACACATAAAACAGATCTGTCATCTTGAAAGGCAATGTAATATAAAAATACAACAGAGAACAACATGCTGAATAAGTGTACAGTGCATGAACAACGAAATGCGAATATACTGTCCTCACCAGGACGCTACGGCTCGGTCCTGGCTATACAGCAAGCTAAACTCCCAAATGACGATGCTTGACGTCCGTATAATTTGCGGAATCAGTTTCGTCCTCGATACCAAACAGGTTCGCATCAACGTAAATAAATGATAATTAGGTGCTGTTACAGCAATGACACAAACGGTTAGCATGCATTCGCTAGTATTAGCACATCGTTCAAACAACCACCCAACTGGCTTCAAGTGGAAAACGCGTTGAAAACACACAACAACAACAGAAAAGAGGATACACACAGGCGTTGCCTCTGTAGAGATATTTTACAAGCATAAACAATGAACATAGGTTCGCAGCCGTGTTTCTCTCTCGCTAACTCACCCAGTCACTCAAGCTGCGTAGCTGTCCGTCTTCTTCTGGCGTGTGAACAGTCTTCTTCATGTAAACAAGTGCGAGGGCGTGAAAGCGCCACAAACTAAAAGCATGCATTTCAATATAAAAAAGTCAATAATACAATTGAACACACATTGCCAAAGGCAGAACGCGAACGTGGCCATAGCTATTAAGTTATTCAGATAAATATAGCATAAAGAACATGCTAACAAGTTTACCAAACCATCAGTGTCACTCCAAAACACCAAAATAACATGTGAAATGATATCAAAATGTTTTAATAATTTCACACATAAGTCACTCTTGAGTATAAGTCTCACACACAGCCAAACTATGAAAAAAATGACTTATAGTCCGAAAAATACGGTAATCATGCACTTTACATTCACAAGAATCTCAAAGTGTTACAAAGGCAAGTAGAAAAACAATATTAAAAAACAGTGAATAGATTTAAATAAATAAATATGCGTTTAGAAGCGGTTAGCTTCTACTACCCTGCTCACCTGTTAGTTTTCATATCCAGAATAAAATCCATCTCAACTCTTCTTCACTTCTTTCTTTCCCATGTCTTCTATTGTAAAGTGGGTTGCAACGCTTTGCCATAGCCTGCCCTGCACCATCGACTGTACTAGAAGAACCTAACAGTCAGAGACTTCAAAATTAAAAAAATTTAAAAAATCAATCTCAACAGTTCCTTCATCTTGTCATGTCTATTGTAAAGCGGGTGGCAACACTCTACAATAGAAGACACCCTTGCCTGCATTCCGCTATCTACTGTACAGGCAGAATATAGCAGTTACATAGTTCAAAATGCAACTTGCTTTTTTGGTGTGGTATCATCTGGGGGTGGACACCTGCGGTAGCCAATCAGATTTCATCTGAGGCTAGTCTTAACTTACAGGCAGCAATGTGTCAACAACCAATTAATCAGCCCTGATACAAAACAATCAAATCGATGCGAATACATCCCTAAAATATACCTTCACATTTTGTGATCCGTCGATGAGTAACACAGGAATAAATCAAAATTGATGGTGTGCGGAGACTCAACAATCCTGCAGCCTGTAAAAATGCAATGAAAATTAATGCCACATTATGCCCCTGGCAGCACTTAAAGAACTGCAGACGTTACGTAGCCAGTCATCTGTACACCGCGAGATCATGTATTCATGGTTTATGAGAAAACACTTGTCAACTTTGTAAATAAATACATCTTGACTATGCAATAAATGTGGACACACTGTTAACCATAACAGGTATGTTACATTTACTGCTCATGTCCAGCCTACAATTGATGTTCTGTTATATGTCCCCATATTTCTTAACTGTATTGAATAGTGGTATTAGAATTGCTTCATTTGAGAAACTTATTAAATGGTTGTATTATTGTCATGTAATGATGAACTGCTAATATACACTAAAGTACCGATGAAACAAAAAATCTTCTCTTTTGCCGTTTTGAGGTCTGAATTTTTTTGCTAGCACAGGATACTCTAGATAGTTTTCTTTTTTACTTGTGAGCAATGTGCTTCGATATGTTTTGCTGGTTATAATGCTCCAAAGTTTAATTAACTTCATAGTAATTTGACCGATTGTTTTTTATTTTTTCTGTAAACAGAAGTTCTCTGACCTTGATGTGCGCCAATAAATGTGAATAATAAAGTTAAAATCAGAACAAAATCCTTGTCATGTGATGTTGATTTATTTACTTGTATTGATGAGAGCGAGTTTAAATTTCCGTCACTATTTTTTTTTTTTTTTCAGGAAAATAATCTCTAATAAATTGGGCTTCAGATGATTTCGCCTGTATGATGCAATTTCCACTGCTTTGGAGAAGACGCAAGATACGGAAGATTGTTTGACAAAGTAGTAGGGACAAATTAAGAAGGAAATAAATTGGATTCCAGAGGGAATTTTGCTTCATAAGATTCGAAAGGCTCCCAGCCACCTAGTATCACAAATTTCGCCATGTTGCCGACTGTCAGTTAACTGAGCAGACTGATGCTGCATTCAATGAAGACGGGAAGTCATAGTTTCCAACCTCTGATCTGGAAAAATATCATTAGTACGCCTCCACTATTTGATCGCTAATGAGAAGTCAGGTTTGCTGGACGTCAAAATGTCTTTTGAAGGCCAAAATAAAAAACAACTTGTGGCGATCAACCATTTTTGCTGTTTACATCGACTTGGAATGCTTTAAGGTCGCAACTGGTACCCTCCGAGCAGAATAAGTCTGACTTCCCACCTTCCTTGAATGCAGCGTGAGAACGAGTGACCGAAGCACTCCTCTTTATTGGGGTCGTATTACACATCTAAAAAAAATAGTCATGTAGAATGAAATGAATTAGGGCAGTTTGGTGCGACATTGTTTTGGCCACATGGGTGTTTTGAAACAATGATCTGTGTTTTGAATTTATTTGATTATGTTGGATCTGTTCGTAGATCTGAACAGTTTTTTCTATTGGCATGCTAAAATGTGCCATTGAATGTGCCATAGCCACTCCAGAGCCCTGAAACTAACGGATAACTTACGAAACGGAATTTGTTGAAATCAACTCCACCAGCTTACTAAACCCTTGCTAACTCGAAGATTAAGCCTAATGTCAAAAATCCTGAACTTGCTAGGGGGGTCAAACTCAGGCGAGTCACTCATGCTAGACTCATGTAAATAGTGTAGGAAAGAAATGTCTACTTAGCTAAACTAGTCCCTGGTTCCAAAATTCGCTGGTAAAGACGTGGAAGAATACACAAATGTTCAGTTAAAGAAATGGCTTGAGTGTAGAGGGCTGAAAAAGGCAGATCCAGAGGTAGCTTTTTATCGACACTAACATTGAAAATGACATTGACAATGACATTCTCCTGTTTCAAAGAGCTATTCTTTACCACCATATGCCCTACAAATGTACTGTACTGGATAAATTTGAAAATAAGTGGCCCAAACAAGGAATTAGCTTAAAATATGCTGTTTTTATAACTGCATATTCCCAGTTAATTCCTTATGTAGTTCACTTAAATACGAATGAAATATGCTTTATTCACTCAAGTTCTATGGATAACTTCAGTGGCCATAAAATTTGTGATTACTGAAATGTATTGCAACACAATCCCTTATTCGGATGTTATTAAACATGAGGTTGTTGTAAAAGTGTATGTTAAGAGGGCTAGTTTATTAATATTCACGATTTGTTGTTTGACAGAACAAATATTCAAACATCACAATCGTGTAACATCGCTTACATATATATGTGTATATATATATATATATATATATATATATATATATATATATATATATATATGACAATCAGATTTACACTACATCTCATGAAAAATGCGGATGTGAATGTAAACAAACAAAAGCACCACAATGTACTGCACAATGCTCATGTACCGTAATTTCTGGACCATTGGGCGCCCCTGATTACAAGCCTCACCCAGTACATTTTTAAAGGAAAAACCATTTTGTACATACATAAGCCTCTCCTGCCTGTAAGCCGCATGTGCCCACTTAGTAACATGAAATATTGGCAAAGAAATACAGAGTTTTTGATAATAATTTTAAAATTACATTAAAATTTTAATAAGATACCTTAACTTTTTGTTCCAAACAGCACCAGCAAGCACGGAAGTTACATAGCATCAGCACGGCGGTACAGCAGTAATTGGGCTGGTTATTAAAAACATAAAAGCCATCTTCATCTTCCTCCTGTGCACCCACACCATGGAAGTCTTCACCTTCAGTGTTGGATATGAAGACGCTCAGATACACACGCCACCCATCTACTCAGTCTCTTCTTCGCTGCTGCCTTCAATGTCTCCCATAATGAGGCAAATTCACTCCTGAGCCCGTGCCGTCCTCCTCGTCACGTAGCAGACTGGCCCCTCGAAACCCGTTGGTGATGGCGAACTTCTTTCTTTCGCGCTGCCAGGCTCCCCCGGCATACCTGTGCAATAGCTTCTCTTCAAATGAGGCGAGTCTTGGCAAACGATCTCTCGCCGCGAGTCATCAAAACTTGCCATAGAACTCGGATGGCCAATTTAAAATTGTCTAGCTTTTTCCATGATGCGGATCTGCCAATTCTACTCATGCACAAAGACGAGGGTCCGCCACCTCTATTCAAGCACAACGTACAAAGTTAAACCACCGGTAATAGTGCAAACTAGCGTCTTCCTCGACACTTATATTCCACGTGTTTCACTCCCACATTCCATGCTCGAGCGCCCCTGGCGGCCGTCAGAAAAATGCACAAATTGGCCGCAGGATCCAAAATGAGGGAAAAAAGTAGTGGCTTGTAGTCCGGGAATTACGGTATATGAAACAAAAGAATATGAATGGCTGCCGAAGTTAGCTGGTCTTTTAGCACTCTGTATTTGCTATGAGCTTGAGTAGTCCTGTGAATGAACCTGACAAACTAGTTACACTTATGCGCCACTAAGGGGTGATAAAACATTACAAATAAATCACAGGATGTGACCCCAAATTTAATGTGTTTTAGTACAGTTTGGAAGGAATTAGGTGATTTACATGTAAAACGCGATTTATTAAAAGAAGAAATCATGACACGAAAGCCACTACAGAACAAATTATTCTCCTATCTTGAGGTATCAACTGTGCTGTATTCACGTTTTTCTTCCCTTTTTTTCATAGTTTTGTTTTGAAATATAAAATATGCCTTTCCTCAGTAAAGAATGAAAAAAATTGGGAACTAATTCATATCACCAGCTCAAGATTATTCATTTTGGGTGTGTGAGAAAAATCTGGCTCATTTCCTACATAAACATCCCTCTCCAAAGTGAATAATGTAAAATGTTGCATGAAAAATGCCGTACATTTGATCCACTGTAGTTTGAACTAAAGATACACGATAATATCGGTCGCCGATAATTATCGGCCGATAATGGCAATTATGACGTCACACAGATAATCCAGATAATAAAAAACTTCAACCGATAATGCAATCCGATAATTATATACTTGATTTAGCCTCCAAATGTGCGCAACCGAAGAATTCAGCACGCCGCCTCCTCAACCCCTCCCCTCTCTGAAGCCCCTGAGGGAGGAGGGGTTGAGGAGGCGGAGTTACACGCCAAGAAATAGTTGAATATTATGGCGGCTGTTACTGAAAAAAACGACGCTCTCACCATCTGCGAAACATGTACCGCAGAATTTCCACGAGGCCGAAAGAAAGCGTCCTCATTCAAAACCACTAACCCAGCATCCATTTAAAACTGCATCACAAAGATTTTTGGAACGAATACTAGACTTTTGCTAGCGGGAATGCTAAAGCTATTGTAAACACAAGCTAAACTACGGGGCTTGTGACATTACAGAGTCGGGTTGTTTGGGAAAGCAGCCCAAAGCGGGTAGTAAACTCGCATCTTAAGGCTAAACACCGGCACGACTGGAGACCGATAGTCTGCAAGTAGCCGTCTTCCGACGGAGCCCGCCGCTCTGGCCGGTCCGGCGTTGCGGGCAGAGCCCGGTTCCCCGGCTTCAGGACCTCCGGCGAACACCCCGGTTTCTCGAGCGTTCCCCACGGCGTGCGAGCAGAGCCAGGCCCCGAATATGCCGCAGCGAACCGGCCAGTGCGGGCGGATTATCCGGTACGAACGTAGCCGCCGAGACGAGACACGATTTTTTTTTTTTTACCGAAATGACCCGAGAGCCAAAGCCCTGGATAAAAGAAATAATGCAGTTTATACGACCACCATTCTTAATGAAAAACATGCCAATCACAGTGGTTAGATGATAATTTAAACATGGAGAAAAGTCAGCCAGTCAATAATGCATTCAGTATGTAAAATGATGAGCGGTCAGACGACTTTGTAACGCTGCCTTTATTTTCGGTTTAACAAAACTCAGGCACAAAACAACACGCACGGAGATGTGAGCTCCAACTCCATCCAAATCGTACTGCCGTGTACCAGTTTAGCTGCTGTAAAGCAAATGTCGTGAGTGCCGCAAAAGTGAACAAAGCGCTGCAGAATGGGTACATGACACCTCGCTCTCTTGAGTTAATCGTTTTCACAGTGTGCAACAAAGCATATAACATTAGCAATCACTTTTCAAATTAATTTATTTGTCTGCTCAATTACAGTCACAGTAGATAATCAAAACCTATTGGCACTTATTAACACTTATCAATTTAAATATGCACATTCCTGTTGTAATGAAATAATAATAATATTCTGTAGCCACAATTATACAAAATCTTTTCTTCCAAGTTTTTTTTATTTTTTTTTTTAAAGGATTAAGTATAATAATGTATTGCTTAAAATAAGGCTGTTAAGATTATTTTCAGCTAGCTATTTTTTTTCTAAGAAATCAGAGAAATACACTTGAAGCGCTGGAAGATAATTTCACTTATTTCACATAGATTTACACTTAAAACAGACTAGTTTTAAGGAGGTGTGTTTTGCAGTGTATTAATGCTATGTATCTTAGGAATGGCTTACTTTTAAAGGAATTTTTGTGCAACTTAGGTATTTACTCTGTAAGTAATTGTTGCCAAACGTTTACCATTACACAATGTCAGACAATCTGTCATTATTTAGATGTTGGAATTGAATACTTGTTCATATTTTATGTTGAAAAAAAGAGCAATAAATTATATTTTTGCACAGTAATATTTTATTTTGTATATACTTTAAAATTTTACATAAATCTTTTAATAGAATTATCGGCTTGACATTATCAGATATCGGTTGGAACAAGGAGGAAATTATCGGTTATCGGTATCGGCTGAAAAATGCATTATCGTGCATCACTAGTTTGAACGGATAAACTATAAATATAAGCATGCAGGAGAAATTGATCAGTCCATTCCCTTCTTGCAGTATCTTTGGCCATCTGTTTTGTTACAACAGAGATGCAGCAAAATATAATGTTATGACATATATCCTATCCATTCTGCCATTTAAATAGAGGTGGGTGTTTTATTTGTCCTTTTCATCATTCAAACAAACATGGTCAAAATAAGTTGTGGATTGTATGATTAGGCCTCCAATGCATTGTTTGAATATGCTGTGTTGTACATGTGTTTATAGTATATTTTTCATTGTGAGTTAAGGACTTGATCACTAAAATGCATGTTTTAGTTTACAAATAAGATTACTTGAAGGAATTGGACGTAATGAATCAATTATCTTAATAAGTTTGCAAAGATAATGTGTATATACACTCACTGGCCACTTTATTGGGTACACCATGCTAGTAACGGGTTGGACCCCCTTTTGCCTTCAGAACTGCCTCAATTCTTCGTGGCATAGATTCAACAAGGTGCTGGAAGCATTCCTCAGAGAGTTTGGTCCATATTGACATGATGGCATCACACAGTTGGTGCAGATTTGTGGGCTGCACATCCATGATGCGCATCTCCCGTTCCACCACATATCAAAGATGCTCTATTGGATTGAGATCTGGTGACTGTGGAGGCCATTTGAGTACAGTGAACTCATTGTCATGTTCAAGAGACTAGTCTGAGATGATTCCAGCTTTATGACATTGCGCATTATCCTGCTGAAAGTAGCCATCAGATAAATAAAGGGATGGACATGGTCAGCAACAATACTCAGGTAGGCTGTAGCGTTCCAACGATGCTCAATTGGTACCAAGGGGCCCAAAGAGTGCCAAGAAAATATTCCCCACACAATTACACCACCACCACCAGCCTGAACCGTTGATACAAGGCAGGATGGATCCATGCTCTCATGTTGTTGACGCCAAATTCTGACCCTACCATCCGAATGTCGCAGCAGAAATCAAAACTCATCAGACCAGGCAACGTTTTTCCAATCTTCTATTGTCCAATTTCGATGAGCTTGTGCAAATTGTAGCCTCAGTTTCCTGTTCTCAGCTGAAAGGAATTGCACCCGGCGTGGTCTTCTGCTGCTGTAGCCCATCTGCCTCAAAGTTCGACGTACTGTGCGTTCAGAGATGCTCTTCTGCCTACCTTGGTTGTAACGGGTGGTTATTTGAGTCACTGTTGCCTTTCTATCAGCTCAAACCAGTCTGGCCATTCTCCTCTGACCTCTAGCATCAACAAGGCCTTTCCGCCCACAGAAATGCCGCTCACTGGATATTTTTTCTTTTTCGGACCATTCTCTGTAAACCCTAGAGATGGTTGTGCGTGAAAATCCCAGTAGATCAGCAGTTTCTGAAATACTCAGACCAGCCCTTCTGGCACCAACAACCACGCCACGTTCAAAGTCACTCAAATCACCTTTCTTCCCCATATTGATGCTCGGTTTGAACTGCAGGAGATTGTCTTAAACCACAGGTGTCAAACCGATTCCAGAAAGGGCCAAGTGGGTGCTGGATTTTGTTCCAACCGATAACGCTTAGAGAGTTTAAGCAATGAACTTCCTGCTGAAACAAGCAGCACCTGACAAAGTTTGACTGATTACACATGTAAAAGATCTAATTGGTGAAAAGGTTTCCTCTTCATTGGTTGAAAAGCAAACCGTCACCCACTTGGCCCTTTCTGAAATCGGTTTAACACCTGTGTCCTAAACCATGTCTACATGCCAAAATGCACTGAGTTGCTGCCATGTGATTGGCTGATTAGAAATTAAGTGTTAACGAGCAGTTGGACAGGTGTACCTAATAAAGTGGCCGGTGAGTGTATACAGTGGGGAGAACAAGTATTTGATACACTGCCAATGGGTTTTCCCATTGACTGTGTATCAAATACTTGTTCTCCCCACTGTATATACACCATCACATCACACCAGACAGGACCCCAGGTGCAGGCTGTGCAAAGAGACCCCTGAGACAGTCCAGCACATCACAGCAGGGTGTAAGATGCTGGCAGGCAAGGCATACATGGTACGACATAACCGGGTTGCAGGCATAGTGTACAGGAACATCTGTGCCGAGTACGGACTGGAGACCCCGAAGTCTAGGTAGGCGACACCTCCAAAGGTGATTGAGAACAGCCAAGCCAAGATCCTGTGGGACTTCCAGATCCAGACGGACAAATTGGTGATGGCCAACCAGCCTGACGTAGTGGTAGTGGATAAACATCAGAAGACGGCAGTACTGATAGATGTTTCAATCCCGAGCGATAGCAACATCAGGAAAAAAGAACACGAAAAGCTGGAGAAATATCAACAGGCATGAAAATGGGTCAGGGGTTAAAAAGGTGAGAAGGGTGTGGAGGAAATATGTTCCAGTACACTGTACACCCCAACAAAATATTGAGCTCTGTCGACCCACACTGTGTTTCAGCAGGGCCGTGCAGAGACCGGTGGAGGGGCGGGTGCTCGTAGATCAAAAGGGCACATGAACAAGTATTTAATACACCTTAAAACAACATAACTTCAATTTTAACCAGCTTTAGATAATAACTGGCTGTGACTGTGACATACTTTAATTGGGAGGGGGCAACAGTGAATAGAAATCAAAACTGTCATCCACACTTTCTGGCTGTGATTCAGTCAGTCTGCCTCTTTTCTTCCTTCAACCTCTGCATCAAAACTTCCTTCCTCAACTTGTTCATCTGAGAACAAACCACATCAGATGGTCACTGAGCCACCAGCAGTGTCACGTATTAATGTTTCAGCCATTAATGTATTAATGTTTCTGCCATTAATGTCTCATCTTCTTGCATGTGTAATATTTCAGCTAGTAATGTTTCATCATATTGTTTCATACTCATGCATCACAAAGTCCTTTATTATGTCATAAAGAATAACTGAGAAAACTATAAAAGCCTCGAGCAGACAACATCCAGTGTCAGATCGTTAGCGAAAGACATAGGTCTGTATGTCAACTTGCCATTATCGCTTGACCTGATAGTTTTCCCTTACCTGTCAACATCAATAAAATCCTTTGTCTGCCATACGCAACTGGGTCCTCAGTCTCGTACATGACAGTACGATCTGACCAGAATGGAACCAGCGTATCGACCCTCTGTTCTGGACCCTCTTCACCAAACGGAAAAGAAGGTCTCCCTGATGTCTGGTGACCTCGCATCGTTAATCCAGATCGGCCAAGAACACCAGCAGCAACTCCAGCAACAGCAAGAACAACTGACTCAGGTGATCCAAACTCTCACCAAACTGGCAACTCCATCGCCATCACAATCCCATGATCTGGTTCCAGAAACCTCGGCTCCGGTGAACCCAGCCTTGGCTATTGACGCTCCTGAGCCCAAGATTGGATACCCCGAACGTTTTAACGGCAACCCAACTCAGGTACGAGCGTTTCTGACAAGCTGCAAAGTACAATTTTCCCTGCAACCCCGGACCTTTTCAACCGAAGGGGCTAAGGTTGGATACGTCATCACCCACTTGACTGGTCGGGCTCGGCTTTGGGGAACAGCAGAATTTGAGAGACAAACACCAGCTTGTAAGAACTTCAATGCCTTTGCCGATGGAATGATCAAAGTGTTCGACCCGGGCTTTGCTAACGCTGAGACATCCCGCGCCCTTATGACCATCCGTCAAGGTAGTCGGTCATTGTCGGAGTATCCGATTGAATTCCGAACTCTGGTGAGGCAAAGCAATTGGAACATGGAAGCTGTGATCGACGCATTCTATCACAGCCTGGCGGACTACATCAAAGATGAGCTCGTCTCCTATGATTTACCCAGAACCCTTGATGAAGCCATTGCCCTTGTAAACCGCATTGACCGTCAGATTCAGACCCGACGGCGAGAGAGGGGAGGTCGGAACGCACCCGCTGCCTCTCAGCCTGTTCCAGTTGCTACTCCCACTCAGTTAAACCAGCCTGTGCCCATGGAGATCGGTCGTGCTGCCCTAACCCCTGAAGAGCGCCAGCGACGTTTCACCTTTAATCTGTGTCTTTACTGCGGAGGTGAGGGTCATCAAATCGCAACCTGCCCAGCAAAAGCCAGAGCTCACCAGACGTAGGGGAGATTCGGGTGAGCTCAACGTGTCTTCTGTCTCTCCCCATTCGTAAACCCCTTCTCCAAATTCGCCTTCTGCTGTCTGACACCACCCGTCACTTGACCGCTCTCATCGACTCTGGAGCGGAGGCCAACATCATGGATGTGGATCTAGCCCAGCAGCTCGGCATTCGGCGTCACCAACTTTCCCCATCCGTTCCTGTACGAGCTCTGGATGGACATCTACTAGGCACAGTGACCCACATCTCAGCCCCAGTGACCATGCTTCTGTCCGGAAACCACCACGAGTCCATTCAGTTCCATCTGCTCCCCTCACCAGGTCAGCCTCTCATCCTTGGGTATCCGTGGTTGCGCCAGCACAACCCTAACATAGATTGGGAGACTGGAGTGGTACGAGAATGGGGCAGTAGATGCCATCAGACCTGCCTGAGGGAGGCGATCATACCCACCAACCCTGAATCTGTCAATCCTGTTAACGCGGTAAACCCTGAACCTGAATCTGTCAGTCCTGTTAACGCGGAAAACCCTGAACCTGTCATTCCTGTTAACCCGGAATCCTGCCTAGTTTCCACGCTTACCTGGGACATTGAGGAGCAGGTTAAAGAAGCCATCCGGGATCAGCCTGGTCCCAGCGCCTGCCCCACTGATCGCCTCTTTGTTCCTGATAATCTGAGGTCCCAGGTGATCCAGTGGGGCCACAACTCCCACCTGGCTTGCCACCCTGGGGTCACACGCACCATCCACCTGCTCTCCCAGCGATTCTGGTGGCCATCGTTGAGAACAGATGTCCAAGACTTCGTGAAGGCTTGCCCCACCTGTAGCCAGAACAAGACCATCAGCCGTCCCCCAGCCGGCTTGCTCCAACCCCTGCCAGTCCCCAAACGCCCTTGGTCCCATATATCAATGGACTTTGTAACTGGACTCCCTCCTTCTGAAGGAAACACTGTCATTCTCACGGTCGTGGACAGGTTCAGCAAGATGGCCCACTTCATTCCGCTGCCAAGTTTGCCCACTGCTAAGAAGACGGCACAGGTGGTTATGGAGCAGGTGTTCCGAATTCACGGACGACCGAGGGATGTTGTATCTGACCGGGGTCCGCAGTTTGCATCCTCTTTCTGGAAGGAGTTCTGCCGCCTCCTGGGAGCCACAGCGAGCCTCACGTCAGGCTATCACCCCCAGTCAAACGGCCAGTCGGAAAGGCTCAACCAAGAACTTGAGAAATCCCTCCGCTGCATGGCTTCACGAAACCCCCATTCCTGGACGCAACATCTGCTGTGGGTGGAATACGCTCACAATTCCCTTCCCAGCTCTGCCACCGGCCTGTCTCCCTTTCACACGGTCTTCGGCTATCAACCGCCTCTGTTCGCCAGCCAGGAAGGTGACGCTTCCTGCCCTTCCGCCCAAGCCTGCATACAGAGATGTCGTCGAATCTGGTCTCAAGCTCGTACCGCTCTTTTAAAGTCTGTTTCTGGTTATGCCATCAGAGCCAACCGACGACGGACCGCAGCCCCTGCTTACCAAGTGGGCCAGAAAGTGTGGCTTTCTTCCCGGGATCTGCCACTCCAAGTGGAGTCACGTAAACTGGCACCCAGGTTCGTTGGTCCGTTTCCCATCGAGAAGATCATCAGCCCATCAGCTATCCGACTCAAACTACCCAGGTCTATGAGGGTTCACCCAACCTTCCATGTCTCCAAACTAAAGCCAGTCCATGAAAGCCCCTTGGTCCCCAATGCGGCACCACCTCCCCCTCCTCGCCTGGTGGAAGGCGGTCCTGTCTACACAGTTCGCCGCCTGCTCAAGTCACGCCGTCGGGGCAGGGGCCTCCAATATCTGGTGGACTGGGAAGGATATGGCCCTGAGGAGAGGATGTGGGTTCCAGCTGTGCGGATTGTAGATCGGACCCTCATATCAGACTTCCACCGCCTCCATCCGGACCAACCGGCCGGCCGGCGGGGCCAACCTAGAGCGACTTGCTCTCAGCCCATGCCTGCATCTGACTCTGACTCTGAACCCGAACCTGTGCCATCGGTAGTTGATTCCTCCACTGGCAAAGAGGAGATTGACCCAATGCCCTCAGAGGATGAGGCCATGGACTCTGATTAGTAGCCCTCGATGGGCTCAATCCTTGGGACTTCTGGAGCCGTCCCTTGAGAGGGGGGTTCTGTCACGTATTAATGTTTCAGCCATTAATGTATTAATGTTTCTGCCATTAATGTCTCATCTTCTTGCATGTGTAATATTTCAGCAAGTAATGTTTCATCATATTGTTTCATACTCATGCATCACAAAGTCCTTTATTATGTCATAAAGAATAACTGAGAAAACTATAAAAGCCTCGAGCAGACAACATCCAGTGTCAGATCGTTAGCGAAAGACATAGGTCTGTATGTCAACTTGCCATTATCGCTTGACCTGATAGTTTTCCCTTACCTGTCAACATCAATAAAATCCTTTGTCTGCGATACGCAACTGGGTCCTCCGTCTCGTACATGACAAACAGCAGTTTTCTCAAAACTATTATTTCATTATTATCCATACTTAACAACTCTAGCACCTAATGATTAATAAAGCAATGACATAAAATCTTATAGAAAAATAACATTGTAATTGTGTTTATAATTGTATTTAATACCCGACTATCCTTGCAAACCTGTTCTTACCAGGTCTGCTATTCACCCAGCTGATGAGGTATCCACTGCCTTTAGCAGCCTCATCCAACTCCTTTTTTTATCCCTCAATCTCCTTTCCCTACGAGGCATGTCTATGTAATGAAATATAAATATTTAAAAAATAAAAAAAATAAAAAAAATGACTCCCCGGTGGCTTTTAGTTTTAAAGCTTACTTAATTACTTTCTCTCTCAATAATGATGGAGGTAGATTTGTGTTATTATTCAATCAAAAAACAAAGTTACTTCTATCAAAAACAAAGTTGCTTCAATCAAAATACAGTTATACTTTTAATCCCAAAAAAGTCACTTCAATAAAAAAAAATTGTTTTTGATTGCCAAAATAAATTTGAGACAAAAAAAGCATTTGAAAACTATTTTTCTTGATTGAAACAAATTTTTCCATTGAAGTAATGTTGTTTTGCGTTTGGGCCACATTTTGGCTAGGACATTTGTGTTTTTATTATTCAATCAAATAAGTTGTTTCAAACAAAAAAATATATATAAAAAGGAAAAACTTTGCACATGTGTCAATCACCGTTTAACAAAGCCTGAGAGGGTTTGAGTAGACTCTGTATGAAGCATTTAATAAAGCCAAGCATTTTCTTACTACTTTATTCTTGTTTAAAAATAATTCGGTGGGGCAGTAACATGTTTAAAACTTATCATAATTCTTACATTTTGAAGTGCTTGAAAACCATTTATAAATGATACTTTGGTGAAAAAAGTGAAAAAACATGTCTTATATATATGTATCTATTTTCCAATGTAAAATCTGAATAAATACATTGAACACACACACAAAAATGGTGGGGGGCGGTACTTCGCGGTTTTCACTTATTGCGGCGGGTTCTGGTCCCCATTAACCGCGAAAAACGAGGGATCCCTGTATTTCTGAAAAGCTTTAAGAAGCAAGAGTCATTCCCACCACTCATCGGGCCGGTGTTGTGCCGACACCAGCCGTCAGCTCAAGTCCCAGCCGAAAATAACGCGTCTAAGGCGGACGACGGGAGCGATGCGAGGCGACCCCTCAATCCGAGAGCATGCCGCTTAATTTGACTCAACAGTGTGTTTCTTCGTTTATATTACCGCTAAATACACAAGCTTGACGCCAATTTAACGGGAGCTATTTTTTTTCATAGGAGATTTGGCTAGCTCTGGCAGTGTTCAACACAAGCTGCAACGAATGGCATTAACTTTTTTATATCGCAAAATGTGAAAACGATTGAAACCATTACTCGCCAAATTCAATCTGCTGGCAAATACAGGCAAGTGTGTATGCTGCGCTCTGGTCTGCCCCGGTGTGGATAAGGCCTGCTTTTTGTTTTCGCAGCTTTGCAATGCAACCAAAGGCTCGCCGAGCACTCCTTGTTTCACGTAAGGAGTGCGCGCGTTTGGAATAATGGCACGCAGCTTGGGCCGATGATTGGTTCTCGTCAGCGAAGCATCTAGAAGGATTTGCTGACTGTCCGTGTCACTTTTTTAAAGAACCGATCAGTTTACGTACTAAGTTAATCACATGGTGATAATAATAATAATAATTAAATAAAACCTCCCGACCCCCCCCCTCCTCCCAAAAAGAATTTCTCCTCGGATCCACGCAATTCACGTAGGTCACCCTTTTTGACTTCAAAACGGCGAATTTCGCCGAAAGGTGAGAGATTTTCATGCCTGTATCAAGGATTGAAGGAAGAGTTGGAGAAAATGTGGGGAGTGAAGGCAACAGTGGTGCCAGTTGTGATTGGGACACTAGGGGCAGTAACCCCCAAGCTGGGCTCATGGCTCCAACAGTTACCAGGAACGACGTCCGACATCTCCATTCAGAAGAGCGCAATCCTAGGGACAGCTAAGATCCTGCGCAGAACCCTCAAGGTCCCAGGCCTCTGGTAGAGGACCCGAGCTTGAAAGGAGAGACCATACCGCCCGGGTGGGCGAGACGACGATTTTTTTTTCTTCATATATATATATACAGCGTATCACTAAAGTGAGTACACCCCTCACATTTCTGCAGATATTTAAGTATATCTTTTCACAGGACAACACTGACAAAATGACACTTTCCACAATGAAAAGTAGCCTGTGTGCAGCTTATATAATAGAGTTAATTTATTTTCCCCTCAAAATAACTCAAAATATAGCCATTAATATCTAAACCCGGGTAGCAGCCTGTTACTGCTAAGACTATGCACCGCAATCTACATGAAATTGGTGTGCATGGCTGTCACCCCAGGAGGAAGCCTCTTCTTTTTTTTTTTTTTTTTTTTTTTTTTAAACCTGTCCTGTTCAGCTGTTTGACACAGAGAATGGAAGTCTAAGTGCCCGGATTCTGAACAGTTTTAATGTTTCACATGGAGAGTCTGACATACTCCCATTGTGATCCTTCAAAATACCTTTTTATTATGACAAAGCAGCGAACAGGAAGGGATTATGGGGGGACAGAAGAAAAGAAATACAAGAGAAGAAAGAAAAGAAACATACACAAACAACAACAAGAAATACATTGAACATCTAAACTAGTTACTAATATGCTGGTGCTATCGTCAGCGAGATGTATTTCCGGTTTACACCATGTGGGGGCCAATTGGCCAGTGAAAGAGGAGAATGGGGGTGGGGGTGTCTATAAGACTATAAGCTAAGTGATTGAAAGGGGTAGAGTGTACACAAATCAGTTCTGTGATCTAGAACCCAGTAATCGAATCTCTTATGAGTGTAAGCCCGTTGGCGACCAACCCTACGCCGCCGCATCGCCAATCCCGGCACCGGAACCCCCAACCCGAGCATGCCCTACCACATCCAGCAGCACGCAAGCACCACCGGGCGCGCGACAGCCACGCAGACGGGCGGAGAAACCGCGCGGGTGCCAACCCAGGGCCACGGCCCCCACCCAGCCAGCCCGGGGAGGGAGGGCGGGCGGTGGGGTGGGGGGTCCATGCGCAGCCCATCCCTCCTCCCGCCGCCCAGCAAAGGAGGCACCGTCCCCCCCCCCGGGACCCAGGGTGGTCCCCCGGGCCACCCGCGCGCCCATCAACCGGCCTTCAGGGATGGCAGGAGGGGACGCATCACCAACCCCACGCCAACGCCCACCCCCGCCCGCCCACCCGGGCCACAAGCCACAGCCACAGCCCCCCAACCGGCACGGCATGCCACGGGACCCCCAGCGGCCCACCAAGCCCCAGGCAAGGCAGGGTCCCCCGCCAGTGCAGGCGACACCCCGCTGATACACCGGCGCCCAGCCAGCGACCCGCGACGGAGCGCAGGGCGGATGCCCAGCCAGAGAAGAGAGGGGAAGGCGGAGGCAGGAGAACGCCCAGGAACTGCCACGGGGCGATGCAAGATCGAAGACCCGACCCCCCAACCCACTCCCGCGGCCGGCAGCCGAGGCAGAGGGGAGGCCACACCCCGGGAGCCACGCCATATAGAAAAAGTGTGGGACCCACCTACCACCCTATTACTGTGGCTGCCAGGTTCCCGACTGGCAGCCATCACCCAGCACCGTGAGGAGGAAGCCTCTTCTGAAGACTGTACACAAGAAAGCCCACCCGTCTCATCAGACCATAGGACATGGTTCCAGTAATCCATGTGCTTTGTTGACATGTCTTCAGCAAACTGTTTGCGGGCTTTTGTCGCCAGGGGTTTCGATATTAATGGCTATATTTTGAGGGGAAAATAAATGAACTCTATTATATAAGCTGCACACTGACTACTTTTCATTGTGTCAAAGTGTTATTTTGTCATTGTTGTCCCATGAAAAGATATGCTTAAATATCTGCAGAAATGCAAGGGGTGTACTCACTTTTGTGATACACTGTACATATATATATATCAGTGGCGAATGTTCTAAGATTGCAAGGGAAGCTCAGCTTCCTCTAAAGCAGTGGTTCTCAACCTTTTTTGTGTATCATGTATATTTTTCTCTTTATTTTATTATGTTGCCTGCTGAAATAACACAGGTTTAGGGTTACTATACTTGTAAAACACTCATTTCTTCACAAACAACATACTTTCAAGTAAAACGGCATCACAGAAAATGTGGAAAAACTAATATATTTGTTTATTTTTAATCTCCATAACAAACACAAAGGCCAGGCAAACTAGCTTTTAATGAGAGCTCTGACACTGTATTTCCTGAGCCAGCGATTGGGTGTCTGGTGTGACTTTGGTAGCAGCCAAATCATCTGGTCGTTGAAAGGTACAGGTACTGTACGTTGTGGCAAATGGCAATGAACGTAGTGACAGGCGGCAATGAACGTAGTGACAGGCGGAACAAATTATTTTGACATGCGCAGATTTGACTAAGGCTAGGTTCCTACCGCAGGACTTAATGCACAAATCCGATTTTTTGTCATATCTGTTTTTTTGGCGTGCCCGTTCAGACTGCCTTTGTCCATTTAGCCCGTGCAAGTATCACGCATGCGCACTAATTTGCAATCCGAGATGCGCTGAGGAAGCTGACCCGCATGCGCAGGAGCATCAAAACAAATGACCACACATGCTGGCTCAACATCATTCAATGGTGATCATATTTTGATTTCCAAAAAGAAGACACAAATAATCCCTGTTTAGTGTTGTATTCAAAGTTTAGATGGATTGATAGCATGCACGCACTGTCGTGCATGACACACACACATACGGACAGTTTGCCCCGACTCTCCGCCGTGTAAGCAATCTTCAAATATTGCTCATATGGAGCAGAGAGAAGCCCGACCCTTCCCCAAAAGTCATGTTCAAGGCAAGCAAGGCGCTAACGCGCAGCTGCACCACTACCATAGCGCTCTGTCTCTCTTGCTCTTTGATGACGTAATTGCTGCATGAATTCCGATTCAGGAAACCTGACAGTTAAACCGCCGCGACATTCTGGAAAAATATGGCCCTGATCGAATTTAAATCACACACGAAAGTGACCCAGATTGCATTTGAAATGGTCCACTTCTATGCGACTTGTCCCGTTAAGACCGTCAAGTTAATGCCTCACTCGAGTCGGAAAACATGAAAAAATTGGATCCGTGCATTAAGACCCGCGGTATGAACCTAGCCTAAATGTACCGGAAATAGTAGAAGAACAAAAAGACATAGCAACTTCCGTGTGAACAAAACTTCGCTACGTCCATTTGTACTTTTAAACGTTAGCGTTACTTCACGCATTGTTTCTTTTTTTTCAAAGGTCAGGTCTTTCAATAAATTTAAGAATAGAATAGAACAGAGAGTGTGATAAAAAGAACTTTGAAAAAGTAATTTATTGAAAACAACAAATAGCCTATTTCAAATAGGCTGTTCATCACCTGATCAAAAGTCAAAAACCATTGCTCAATTGTCATGCAATATAATGTATCGTCTATTGTACTGTGCACAAGAACTGTATTTTTCGGACTATAAGTCGCACCTGAGAATAAGTCGCACCAGCCCAAACATGCGCAATGAAGAGGAAAAAATATATAAATCGCACCGGAGTATAAGTCGCATTTTTAGGGGAAATTTACTTGATAAAATCCAACACATAGAACACATATGTCATCTTGAAAGGCAATTTAAAATAAAAATACAATAGAGAACAACATGCTGAATGAATAAGTGTACAGTATGTTAATGTTACATGATTCATGAACAACGAAATGCGAACGTGGCAGGTATGTTAACCTAACATAACTGTTAAGAGTTATTCAGATAACTATAGCAACTTGCTAACAAGTTTATCAAGCCATCAGTGTCACTCCAAAACACCAAAATGATATGATAATGTGTTAATAATTTCACACATAAGTCGCTCCAGAGTATAAGTCGCACCCACAGCCAAACTATGAAAAAAACTGCGACTTGTAGTGCGGAAAATACTGTAGCTTGAAATTTAACAAGCAGATATGTGTTCTTGCTCTATGATTAAATTCTGCATACCGTATTAAATTCACACATTAAATTCTATATACCATATATATAATATACTACACCTCCAAAACTTCATATATATATATATATATGTATATATATATATTTATATGGCGGAAAACACTCAGGTGACTTGAAGTTCCGCTCTGTGACCCCCAATTTGGCCAATTTCAAAATTTTCCGATATGCACGTGTGAGACATCACTGGAAAGCTTAAAATCTCAATTTTCTGGAGGAAGAAAAATTTTGAACAAGAGGGCATTTAAAAAAAAAAAAACACGCGAGAACATAATTAAAGACGCCATGATTTTAACGAGATATTATCGCGAACTTACCTCTTTTCGATCCAAAAACTCCATGTAGCATGTAACACTAAGTTTCAAGACACAGCTGTGAATGGCCAGAGCCGGATTTGGGGGGGATTTTATGGGTGAAACATGGTAATATAACAAGGGTCGCGATAGTTTTGAGGTAGATATCCGTGACTTTTTTATAGTCGCCAATTTTTTCATGGTGACGTAATTTGTTTAAAAGTTTAAAATATGCAAGTAAATAATGTTTTATTCATTTATTTTTTAAAAATCTAAATATTAGAAATCAATTAATGATTCTAAGCTAAAAATGACAGACATTTCGAATAATAAATACGATTACTTATCTTTATGGCTAGGTTTAAACAAAAGCGGTTGCGCGATGTCTGTGAACGAGGGGTTTCCGGAGTAAAACTGACATATTAAAAATGGTTCGGGGGCTTAATGCGCCATAAATCTGCTATGACAGCATATAGACATATTGTTCTATCAAACACAACAGTTCTTTTGGCTTGAAATACAGCAGTTTATTTTAAATAGGGGTAAAAGAGAAGAAACTGCTTTTTCAGTCTTGTCTGTGTTTTCCGCCATATATATATATATATATATATATATATATATATATATATATATATATATATATATACATACGTATACATATACACACAGTATATATGGCGGAAAACACTCAGGTGAAATGAAGTTCCACTCTGAGACCCCCAATTTGGCCAAATTTCAGAATTGTCAGATATGCATGTGTGATATATCATTGGAAACCTTAAGATCTCAATCTTCTGGGGGAGGAAAATTTTTGAACAGGAGGGCATTTATAAAAAAATTTTTTTTTTTTAATTTCCAGCAAAACCCTAACTGGAGGCGAGAGCACGCGAGAGCAGAATTAAAGACACCATGATTTTTACGAGATATTATCGCGTACTTACCTTGTTTCGATAAAAAAACTCCATGTAGCATGTATCACCGAGTGTCAAGACACAGCTGTGAATGGCCAGAGCCGGATTTTGGGGGGATTTTATGGGTGAAACATGGTCATCTAACAAGGGTCGCGATGCAGAAATCGCAGACAAAAAGAGGTGGTCGAGATTTTCGTTTTCATATATTTACCCTCTTAAACGTTTTTGTTCAATTTTCTGTTTGCATCGATTATTTATCATCTAAAATATTAGGGAAAATGCGAAAGTAACGAAAAATTTACGACTAAGCGATAGTTATAAGGTAGATATCGGTGACTTTTTTATAGACGCCAATTTTTTCATGGTGACGTAATTTGTGTATAAGTTTAAAATATGCAAGTGAATAATTTTTTAAAGTTTTTTTTTTTTTTTTTAAACTAAATATCAGACATCAATTAACGATTCTAACCTAAAAATTAATAAATAAATAATATGATTACTTCTTTTTATGGCTAGGTTGAAACAAAAGCGGTTGCGCAACGTCTGTAAACGAGGGTTTCCAGGGTAAAACGGACAAATTAAAAATGGTTCGGGGGCTTGAATGCTCCATGAATCTGCTATGGCAGCATATAGACATATTGTTCTATCAAACACAACAGTTCTTTTGGCTTAAAATACAGCAGTTTATTTTAAACGGGTGCAAGAGCAGAAACTGCTTTTTCAGTCTTGTCTGTGTTTTCCGTCAAATATATATATATATATATATATATATTAGGGCTGTCAAAATTATCGCGTTAACGCGCGTTAATTAATTTTTAAAATTAATCACGTTAAAATATTTGACGCAATTAACGCACTATGCCCGCTCAGACAGATTTAAATGTCAGTACAGTGAAAGGCCAACTTGTTAATTGTGTTTTATGGAGTTTTTCCGCCCTCTGCTGGCGCTTGGGTGTGACTTGCATATGTTATCTGGCGTAATGTCGTCCTCTGCTGGCGATTCAGTGCAGCTGATTATTTGGGTTTCGGTGCGCTTTTCTGACGTGATTATATGTCGACGCCAACTCACACTAATAGACAGTGCTATTCAGACCAGCTAACGTCCGCATCCAGTATTCAGTGGCAGTTCTCATAGCCCCATCACACTGTTTGTGTCTAATACATGCATCGCTTGTGAGTTGTATTCCTCCTTTGTTTATATTCATGAGCATTACATAGTTATTGATGATGTGTATTTGAATTTGTTCACATATATGGAGAAATGCAGTTACATTGTTAAATGCTTGTCAGCTAATTGGCTAGTGCTACTGCTCAAATGGACACGTGTGTGTACATTTTATGTTATTTTGTGATTTATGCAAGTTATTGACACATTGCCTTGTTATTTTCAGTTTTACAAAAATACAAGAAACGTGCTCCTGTCAAAAAGAGATGACTTCAGTAAAGCCCATGCAACTTTGCCACACCGTCTGATTTCTTTTTGGAACTTATGTTCGCTATCTGTCAGTTTGTGTACTCACACACATTGAGGACAGAATAGGGCTACTAGTTTATTTTTTGATTGAAAATTTTACAAATTTTATTAAAACGAAAACATTAAGAGGCGTTTTAATATAACAATTCTATAAATTGTACTAATATTCATCTTTTAAGAACTACAAGTCTTTCTATCCATGGATCACTTTAACAGAATGTTAATAATGTTAATGCCATCTTGTTGATTTATTGTTATAATAAACAAATACAGTCCTTATGTACCGTATGTTGAATGTATATATCCATCTTGTCTTATCTTTCCATTCCAACAATTTACAGAAAAATATTGCATATTTTATAGATGGTTTGAATTGCGATTAATTGCGATTAATTACGATCAATCAATTTTTAAGCTGTAATTAACTCGATTAAAAAATTTTAATCGTTTGACAGCCCTAATATATATATTTATATATATGTGTGTATATATGGCTGTCAAAATTATCGCGTTAACGGGCGGTAATTAATTTTTTAAATCAATCATGTTAAAATATTTGACGCATTTAACGCACATGCCCCGCTCAAACAGATCGACAGCACAGTGTAATGTCCACTTGTTACTTGTGTTTTTCGGTGTTTTGTCGCCCTCTGCTGACGCTTGGGTGCGGCTGATTTTATGGGTTTCAGCACAACATGAGCATTGTGTAATTATTGACATCAACAATGGCGAGCTACTAGTTTATTTTTTGTTTGAAAATTTTCCAAATTTTATTAAAATGAAAACATTAAGAGGGGTTTTAATATAACATTTCTAAAACTTGTACTAACATTTATCTTTTAAGAACTACAAGTCTTACTATCCATGGATCGCTTTAACAGAATGTTAATAATGTTAATGCCATCATGTTGATTTATTGTTATAATAAACAAATACAGTACTTATGTACTGTATGTTGAATGTATATATCCGTCTTGTGTCTTATCTTTCCATTCCAACAATAATTTACAGAAAAAATGGCATATTTTAGAGATGGTTTGAATTGCGATTAATTTTTAAGCTGTAAGTAACTCGATTAAAAATTTTAATCGTTTGACAGCCCTTATATATATATATATATATATATATATATATATATATATATATATATGATTGATACTATTATATCATTGCTAATAACTGCACTTCTAACTAGGGGAGTAACAAAATATCGAAATGGTGATATGTCGTGATACTTTCTATCCCCAAAGGTTATCGATATGCTCCTGCCAAGAATCGAGATATCGTTTAAAAAAGGTGTATAAATAAAAAGGAACCAACAAGTTGCTAACAAAATCTTACACCATAATAGTGTCTCAGTTAACTCTAAGGCTGCATTGACAGTGCTCGACGCCCAATCAATTTAGACTAGAAACATTCGTTCTATCGAAACCAGAGCATTCACAGTCATTCTGTCCGATATTCAGGGCCTTTACAGGTCACCTGCTGTCAATTTTAGGGCATTTACAGGTCATTTCCTGTTGAGTTTGAGTCACTGGAGTCATGGATTGGAGGTCTTCTGGTGATAAACTCATTTCAGTTCACAGCAGAAGCTTGTTTTTATGTTTATGATTGAATGAAGAATGATTTCCTGACCAATGTATCGATAATCGTTGTATCGCCAGATCGTCAGATCATCGTTATCGTGAGTTTTGTATCACAAATCGTATCATATCATGAGGTACCAAGAGGTTCCCACTCCTACTTCTAACATTGGCTTAAGGCTTTTATTCGGTATTCTCTGTATGTCCTTTAGAAAACATCAGCTGTCTAACACTTCAAAATGTCATTTTAGGTTCATTCGCCTGGACAGGAGACTTGTACTTTGATATTCAAGTAAATATTGTAGAAGCAAATGTTATCTCCATTGTGGTAACAACCACTGTCTCACCACTGCTGCGTATACTGTAAAGACTGTAAAAAAAATAAAATAAAAAGTACATGTACTCTGTGTAAATAAGAGTGAAGGGATGAGTAGTTGAAGGAAACGATACTTACTGAGTATCTGTTTGGAATTTTGCCGCTGTGACGGATTGGATTCTTCAACTCACTTTTACAGAAGGGACACTGGTATTCAGCTGAAATCAGAAACACTGTGACTTTTGCAGGCAACTGGAATTTTTTCCAAGATTAAGAGTAACAATACCTGTTTTCTCCGGGGAAGAACTCTGCTCAGTTATACTGCTGCTGGTCTCCTTTTTCTGCATAAGCTATAAAGAGAAATAAAGCTGTGTTTTCCATACCTGAGAATGATAAGATACATTTTCCATTTCAACGAACAAAAACTAAAAATTGATGGCACCCAAATAAGTAGTCAGATACGAAATTTCCGTCTTGGAGTGTCTTTCCTATCCTGATTTTTTTTTTAGTTTTTTTTTTTAGGTATGTTGAACAGTTTTACATCCAAACTGCCTAATTCGTTTCAAGCACTAGTAAAATAACATTAAATCTAAACTTATATATAAATGGAAGCCAGCAAAACACAGACTTCTGGCATCATCCTTTCGGAATTCAGCTCGCTATCTAACTTAGACTGAGTACAGTAGCGAGGACAGTAGAGACACGCTTATGGCTTATGACTTTTAAAATTGATTGTAAACTGGAATTATGTATCTTTTATCGCTTATCTTTCGTAAGCTGAATAATTTTTCGTAATATATAGCGAATATACATAGCGTTATTTGTAGCAAAAAAAAGCTTTGAAAATCTCGCAATATGAATTTTTCGTGTACCGAAACTTTCGTATCTCGAGGTACCACTGTATTACCTGAAGATATGTACACTGTACCCGTGACATGAGCACAATCTGTTCCAAGACCAAGCTTGTAACGTGAATGTTTCTCCAAAAGAAATAATTGACTCCCAGTTTATGTGTGCAACACTGTGACCCAGCATGATATCGTGTTATCCCTACATAATAATTCAAGACATAGTTTTTAAGGCTAAATAATCTGAAAAAGAAAAAGTATAAAACCAATGTTATTAATATACAAGCACTTCCCTCATTGTAGAACTTGAACACTTCTACTCTTTTCAAAGATCGCTAACACGACCCAGATGGGAATGTCGCCTTATCTTCCCATAAAACCCGCCCAGTTCAATAAAAACCAGCCCAAATGACAATCTCCCTCCCAAGATAAGATTAAAAACTCTGTTTTGATATTATGAACAGAAAAAAAACAATTAACAGTTGGCTGACGCAATGCAGAGGAAACATTGCTTTTTCACCGATAAGCATCATGGGATATGTAGCTCTTTACAAACAAACTGTTGTATTTTAATTTCAATAAACACAATAATGAAAAAATAGCTATGTTTATTTATTTTATTATTTAATGTCAAAATACATGTTTTTCAATAGAAATCACTATCAAAATAAAACTTGGGGAATATTTTGCACAGCCGATTCGAAGTGCAGAATGGGTAAACTATTTCTATTGAAATTGGTGTCAAAAGCAGAAGCAAGTCCACCTTTTACGAGGTGCAAAAAAAAAAGTCACTATTTTCAGTAATTGATGGGACCGTTGCAAGGCAAAGCCCATCTAATAGAATTGATCAACTTCAGTAATACATTTATTTAAAAAATTGCAACTTTTGTTTTTTAAAATTATAAATTATTATTGTATTATGTATATTTGAATATATTTATTTATAATCATAAATAAGTAAAAATGAATTGGACGTCTACCGCCATCACTGGCAGCCAATGAGTTCAATGAGTGACTTGTAAAGGTTAATTCAATTCAATTCAATTTATTTGTAAAATAAAATGCAAATCCTAATTTGTACGTAAAAGGGTCATTAAAAAAAAATGTTTTGGGATGGATGGATGGATAGATGGATGGATGGAGGGAGGGTAGGAGGAAGGAAGGGAAGGAGGAAGGAAGGGAGGGAGGGAGGAACGAACGAACGAACCTACCTAATCCGGCAACACTGACGCATACACCGGAGACAACGAAGAGAAGCAGCTAGAGAACTCTTTTGACTAGGAGCGCTTATACGCCCCCTAGCGGGATGCTGACACACTTGGGGAGACAAAGCAAGGAGTAGCTTGCATGTCACCTGGCAGGATGCCGATGCACTTGGACATGCCAAGCCAGAGAGAGAGGCTTTTCAGGCACTCGTATATTGAAAAACTGCTCGCACAATGAGACTCATTTTCTCTCGTGGCGATGCTCGTATAGGGAATGGGACGTACTACGTCATTGTTTGGACGTGCCTCCATGCTGGCAATATGATTCACTTCCGGGCCGGCAGACTCAATGCGGATTGTAACGTGTGGTCGTGCTAAGCTAACTCTTTCGGTGTTTTAGAAAGAAATTATGGGTGTGTATTGTTGTGTTACCGGGTGCAACAGCTTCTCCTACGACTAAAAAAAGGGCGAGGAAAACTGGACTCACTTTTCACCGTTTTCCTGCATGGAGGACCAAATATCAGATCACGAAGGCACGACGGATGGCTGGGGCGCAGCGGTTCGTTGGAAAAGCATTTCTCTTGATCATATTTCTGCTGGAATGAGAGTGTATTCCCCTCATCTCTACTCTTGTAAGTTGAACGATTTATCCGTTTTGGTTTCAATACGTTTTTTTTTTTTTTTTTTTTTTTACTGTTGTGTAAATCTGTCTCGGTAGCAATGCTAACCTTCTCCTCCTCCTCACCTACCTGTTGTGTTACTAGGAAAACCTGCATATGAAATGCTGACAACACATCCCGATTGGTCACCATATCTCTTCTTGGGTTATTCTGAGGTCAAGCGCACCACATCGGAGCGTTATGAGAGGTTGGAAAGGCGAAGAGTGCACGCTGAAACTTCAGTTTGCTCTGCTCTTACAAACACGATCCCAAGTGTTGTTGTGAAAAGTCAATAAAATATGAATACCAAAACATGACTTGAACAACTTCTTGACAAACTGTAACTGCTTGTTGTTTACTTTAGGTCTTCATAATAAACAGGTGTAATAATTACAAAGTCAGGTGACTTAATTTTGTTATACTATTTAGAATATGCATTGACAATTTTTGGACAGTGTTGTAGACAAGAACTGGGACTGATAAGTTGCAATAGATTTATTTCAAGTAATGCAATTTCTCCAATACGATATTTGAATTGACAGTTTAAAATCTTTAAATTAGTGCAAACAAGGCCCACCCTCTGACGGTGGCAGCAAATATTATATAATTATAAGTAATACACAAATAGAAGATCACAATAAACGTGTCTTTGTCAAAGCAGTTTAAAACACTATTTACTGGCCTTGGGTAAAATGCCAGACAGGATAAATATGTGCTTTAAAGTTCTTGCATTTCCATTTTAAGTATTGCAAGTACTAGTCTCCAACACAGTATTTGAACTGACAGTTTAAAATCCTTTTAGTACAAAATGGCCCACACTCTGGCAGGGGGCAGCAAATATTATAATACATAATACATTATAAAAAGCTATATACTATATAAATACAAGATCACAACAAAACCTGTATTTTTCAAAGCAGTTAAAAAACATCCAGTGGCCTTAGGTAAATAAAGGTGTATAAATATGTACTTTACAGTTCTTGCATTTCTATTTTAGGTATTGCAACTTTTCCAACACTATTTGAATTGACAGTCTATAGTCTACATAAGTGCAAATAAGAATATTATAATTTAAAAATAATAATAGAATATATAAATTCAACATTACAATGAAACGTGTCTTTGTCAAAGTGGTTAAAAAAAAAATAATAATAATAATACGTCACTGGCCATAGTTAAATAGCCAGGCAGAATAAATATGTGCATTAAAGTTCTTGCATTTTCACAAGTTAAAAGCCCGCAGTTCATCGACGAGAAGGGCAGACCCAGATGGCGTCTGCTGCAGGGGCTTGTTTGAGTCCGACACAGGACAAATGGAACCACTCCATTGAACAAATTTTCTTTGTCAAATGATCCAAGAAGAGAGATGGTGACCAATCGGGATGTGTTGTCAGCAGGTTTACCTAGGAACACAACAGGTAGGTGAGTCGTAGTAGGCGAGCATTGCTACCGAGGCAGATTTACACAACGGTGTAAAAAAACAAAAACGTATTGAAACCAAAAGTGGATAAAGCGTTCAACTTACAAGAGTAGAGATGACAGGAACACACTCTCATTCCAGCAGAAATATGATCATAAATGCTTTTCCGACGAACCGCTGCAATCCAGCCATCCGTCGTACCTTCGTGATCTGATATTTGGTCCTCCATGCAGGAAAACGGTGAAAAGTGAGTCCATTTTTCCTAACCCCTTTTTTTGTCGTAGGAGACGCTGTTGCACCCGGTAACGCAACAATAGGCACCCATATTTTCTTTCTAAAACACCGAAAGAGTTAGCTTAGCACTACCACACGTTACAATCCGCATTGACTCTGCCGGCCCGGAAGTGAATCATATTGCCAGCATGGAGGCGCGTCCAAACAATGACGTAGTACGTCCCATTCCCTATTGTGAAAAACTGGTAAGGCAAGGAGCTCGTATCATGAGGGCTCACTGTATGTTTGTTTAGACAACGTTAAATCAAAAAAATGAAGAAAACTTGACATGCATATTTATTGGTAGTAGTATACTAGCCCCTCAGGAATCTGCCGCCGTGGAATTTCCAGATTTCAACATGATCCGCAGAAATCAACAGTCTGCAGAATACAGGGGGAGGTGCAGAATATTGAATTTTATCTATAGTTTTAATCATGGCTGCTACATTCAGTGTGACTCCCTCAAGTACTACAGGCACAAGTGGTTTCCTCAACTGATGAATTTGATTCTCTCTTGTTGAGTGAAAACAAAAGAAACACATACAGAAGTACAATTAAAGAAACGAAATATATAAGTACAATTGACAGTCACATAAATACTAAGAAATAAACTAACCTCGTTGGCTGAGTAACGACTGAGGAAAATCGCTTTGGTTTTCTTCCTTTAACCCTTGAGAGTCGAAGGACGCGCCGGCGCGTCCTCAGCGCACGTCGTCTTTGAAGCGCCCTCACATTTTAATTACGTCACCCACATGCCGTTGGTTGGTCTCGTTTTAAAGTGCAGAAGTTGCGGTTTACTCTCGTTATTATTTGAAGTCAATCGACCAACTAAAACGTGAGATATTGTCATTTAAGTTTTATAGTTTTATTGTCCTCTCAAAAAAACATTAAAACGCTGTATGGATCATTTGTTTATGTCTATATTTCCATCATTTCTTGTCCTTTTTCAAAACGGAAGCTCCATGAAAAAAACACAAATCAAACGAACCCTTTCGAAGTCACAGTGGAAGCACAAAATGCGTTTTTTTTTAATGAATATAACTGCCGTGCGAAGTTGCACCGAACGAGAGGGAGGAGTGTTCTGAAGCAGCGAGGTGGCGAGCGATGGCCGTTTGGATCGAGCAGCGACTTTGTGTGACTTTGAGAATGAACGGAAAATTAAATTTAGCGCAAGCAATTGTGCTTTTTGATCAACTTGAGGAAGAGGATGGTCCAAATTCGTCATCATCGTCTTCTTCGGAAGAGTCCTTGAGTGTAGATAGTGACGGATTTGAACACGTGGGTGACGCCATCGACGAGCAGAGGTAAGCAAACTCTTTTTTTTTTTTTTTTTTTTTTCATGCTGAAAAAGTTTCTTTTGATATTGCAAGACAAAGTTAATTTTGATGCAATATAAGTGTGTGTTTGTAATAATAATATGTGCATATCAGATCAAAGTCGTACGTGCACTGCGTGTATCCAAGGCAGGAATTTATAATTGTGGTGTTCTTCTTTCTATATGAAGATTAGGGATGTAGCACATATTCAGCTATGGTATTCTTTCTATTGTCATACATATAGATTTCCATTATTATTTATTGCTGTATATATTTTTATTTTATACTTTATTATTTTCATAAATACTGACTTTTTTTCATGTACATTTATAGTGACAATGAAACTAAAGTGAAATGAAAATGGAAGGGTGGAAGGGTGGAAAGAGGACCGACACCCCATGGAAGTGTGGTCTGTGTGATGTAGCCGTGTCTAATTCCAGGACGAAACTGCTTTTCGGAGTGGCATGTCTGAAAAAAATTTAACTTGTTTATTGTAAATATTTTTGAAAATGCTTTTTTCCCCAATGTTATATATATATTTTTTCTTCCCACAATCAGTCTTCTCAATTTGTGTATATAAATGTGTGTTCAAGAAGCTTGATTGTGTGTATATAGTTTTCATCAGGTGATGGGCCGCAATACCTAAACTCATTAAGAGATGGCCTCTAAACACTTTCTGTGTTAGATGGTATATTTTTTCACTGTTCTTCAGTTTGGTCTGCTGTATATAACCTGTTTTGACTAGAGCATGTATAAAGGCAAAAAACGCCTATGGCTATACCTGTTGTTTATGTTGAATTGTCAAATATAAGACTATTTATTCTAAATTTTTTTGGTTGAATGTTCATCCTAACATGTTGAATAAATATTACAAAGTTTCAAAACGGTTCGTTACGCATGTTTGGTTGTCAATTGGACATCAATATTAAAAATTTTGACAAAACGATTTTGGAATTTTTGGTCTTTTTGGGCCCAAAATGATGATTTATAATTGGTCAGTGAAGGAAACAACAGTTTGGACATAAAGTTCAAGGTGTCACAAAAAAAGGGACCAAACCAGACCATCGTAAACAATTCTTTCTTTGAAATATAAAGGCAACTTCAAAGGCATGCACAATCAGACAAAATAGGCCCAGACCTTAAAGGGTTAACTCCGCTTGTTAGCTTTCTTTGCTTGTGCTAACAGCTATAGCTCCTTTCCTTCTCTGCTGAGATCGCTTCTTCTCTCAATATAACCTTGCTCTATGTATACACAAGTGCGAGCGCGCCCCCTACTGGCACAAATTGAAACTACACAAAACAGTAAAATGTCCTGAAATGAACACAATACAATGTGGCAGTTACACTCCCTCCAAATCTCATTAATTCTGTGAGATTTAACTTGTACCTAAATAAACTGACACAGAGTTAACAAATAACTTTAGTCTACTTCAACTAAAACAATAACTTTATGAATAGGTCTCTCTAGATGAGTTGTCTTAATAGTGACCTTTCCATTCTTATCCTGAGTTCTTTCACTAACCAAAAGTCTGATCTTTCTCTCTTTACTATCTACACCTGGGTAGACTTCTGTAACTTTGGCTAGCTTCAATTCGTTGAGTGGTGCAAGATCTTCTTGTAGAAGCACTACATTGTTGATCTTCAGGTCTCTTTTGTTGGTATTCCACTTTTGTCTTGGTTTCAAGTTGAGCAAATATTCCTTCCTCCAGCGGATCCAAAACTCATTGCTCAAGTATTGTACCCTTCTCCATCTCTTTTGAAGGTACAAGTCTTCCTTTATAAATTGTCCTGGTGGAGGTTGAATGATTGTTGACTTCATAGTTAGAATGTGGTTTGGTGTTAAAGGTTCAGGTCCTGTTGGATCATTCAAATGTTCTACAGACAGAGGCCTGCTGTTTACAATCGCCATGACCTCGTACATAAGAGTTCTTAAAGATGTACAGTCGAGTCTCTTTGCAGATTGGTCAAGGATTGCTGAAAGAACACTCCGAATTGTTCTTATCTGCCTTTCTCATACTCCACCCATGTGGCTTGCTGATGGGGGATTCATGAGGAATTCACATCCAAAAACATTCCTTTTAGAAGACTTGGGAACTCTCTTTGGGCACCAACAAAAGTGTCGCATCTTTGTCACATCTTAACTGTCAAACATTTCCTCTTATTGCAATAAACGCCCCCAAAGCATTGAGAAATGCATCTGCACTCAGGTCGTCTACTACTTCGATGTGGATGGCACGTGAACACAAACAAGTTAGAATTAGACCATATTTCTTGAGCTCTTTGTGTCCATCTTTAACATAAATCGGTCCAAAACAGTCCATTCCAACATACGTGAAAGGCGGAGTTGGCTCTGTTCGGTCCACTGGTAAATCTCCCATCTTTTGAAATTCACTTTTCCTTCTGTACTTGCGGCGCTTAACACATTTGTAGATGTGAGAAGAAACTGCACGGCTGCATCCAAGAATCCACCAGCCGTTGGCACGTAGCTCATTCAGTGTCATTCCACGGCCTTGGTGATGAACTTTCAAATGGAAATGACGAATGAGTAAAGCAGATATATGGCTGTCTTTGGGGAGTATTACTGGATGCTTCACATTTGGATGTAGCACAGCTTGACTCAAACGACCTACTCTGAGGATTCCTTCTTCGTCTACAAATGGGCTTAGTCTGTACAAGTTGTGATTCTTTGTCTTGGGAACTGTTTTCTTTGTTTGCAGAAACTTTATCTCTTCTGAGAAAGCTTTCTGTTGTACAAGTTTGACGACAAACAATTCAGTTTCCTTTCTCTCTTCCAAACTGGTACTTTCTATTGTCTTTTTTACTTCTCCTTTGAGTTGCTTTACTTTCCGTCTCAAGATTGCTAGCGCCTTGATTAATCTGGACCATTCTAAAAACTTCTCAAATCTTCCGAGAATGGATGACTCTTCTTTTGAGCTTGTAGAGCAGACAAACACTTTGCGAAGTTCTGGATCGTTTTCCCTAATTTCTCCCACCTTGATGTCTCTATCTGGTAGATTTCTTTGCCAGAGAAACGCTGGTCCGTTGTACCAGTTGGAGGACTTGAGTTGTTCCGCTGTTAAACCTCGCGAAGCGTAGTCGGCAGGGTTTTGTTCCGATGCAACATACGCCCACTGCTCTGATGTTGTGCTCAACTTGATTCTTTGAATGCGGTTGGCTACGAAGACTTGAAATCTTCTGGCTTCGTTGTTTACATAGCCAAGAACCACTGTTGAGTCTGTCCAGAAAAACTCTTGAACGTTTGGAATTTCAAGTTCTGTCTTGAGGAGATCACTGACTCTAACTGCAACCACTGCTGCCGTGAGCTCCAGTCTTGGTATGGTCGTGACACTCGTGGGTGCTACTCTTGACTTTGTCATCACTAAGCAACAATGGACTTGATCTGATTGGTTGATGATTCGAAGATACGAACACATGCCATACCTAGTGATGCTGGCATCCGAGAAGTGATGTAGTTCGTATTTCTTGACTTCTCCAAAATTTGGTGGAGCGAAACATCTTGAAATCTGTTCGTCAGCTAAACTTGATAGGTCTCTGATCCAGGACTCCCATTGTGGCTTTAAATGTTCAGGAATGTCTTGATCCCAATCCACTCTTTTTCTGCACATCCGCTGGAGAATCTGTTTCACAAGGAGTACAAACATAGACCCCTAAGGTCGTCTGGAACCGGTGTTCTGTATGTTCCAAGAACAAGAACCAAGCAGGGTGAGGCAGCATTTAGTTATTATGCTCCTCACCTCTGGAATAAGTTACCTGAACGTCTGAAGTATGCTCAAACTGTTAGCGCTTTTAAATCAGGGCTAAAAACGCTTTTGTTTAGCACTGCATATCCATAACTGTCTATATATTTCAATCTACTTGCTTTCTAGTCCTCTTGTGCTTATCTCCATTGCTGATTTCAATTATTATTAGTAGTAGTAGTTTTTGTTTTATTTTTATTTATTTATTTTTATTCTATTTGTTATTAAATGCGATTTTTATGTATAATTTTATTTCCGATTTTGATTGTCTTGGTTTTTACTTTGTATTGATTTAAATGTGATTTTTATGATCTTCATGTGATGTAAAGCACTTTGAATTGCCTTATGTTGAATTGTGCTATATAAATAAATTTGCCTTGCCTTGCCTTACAAAGGGTGCAATGAAGCGTAAAGGATCGTAAACTGATGCTACAGTGGAAAGCACGCCTCTTCGGGTAAGTGAGCTTGATTTGACTTGAACTCGGAATTTGAAAGCATCTGAAGTAACGCACCATTCCACTCCAAGTGTTCTTTCAGTGTGTGGCAGGCTTAAAGACATCTCCAGATCTTTCACTATGGCACACTCTTCTTCTGGAATGGTTGACATCACACTTTCCTTGTTGCAAACAAACTTGTGGAGTCTTAGTTTTCCTGTAGAACATAGTTTTCTTGAGTCTTTAATCAGTTGAATGGCTTCACTTTCAGAAGAAACACTTGCCAGGCTGTCATCAACATAAAAGTTTCTTTGTATGAAACGAATTACATTATCTTTGAACTGACCTTGACCTTGAGCTGCAAGATGTTTCAGACCAAAGTTGGCGCAGCCTGGAGAAGACGCTGCTCCAAAGAGGTGGACCTTCATACAGTAGACTGATGGTGTCGTGTCCAAATCTCCCTTCTCCCACAAAAGAAACCTTAAATAATCATGATTTTCTCTTGCCACGTGGAATTGATGAAACATTCCTTCTATATCACAGGTGAATGCAATAGAACCCTTGCAAAACCGACAAAGAATGCCCACCAAAGTGTTCGTCAAATCAGGACCGGTCAACAGATGTTCGTTGAGAGAGGTGTCTTGATACTTGGCAGAAGCATCAAATACTACTCTGATTTTCCCTGGTTTGTGCGAATGATAGACTCCATGGTGTGTGATGTACCATGTTGGGGTGTTGTCCAAGTCTTTCTCCGGAACCTTTTCTGCGTCACCTCTTGAAATAATGTCGTTCATGAAATTTGTGTAGTCACTGTAGTATGTTTTGTCTTTTCTTAACTTCTTTTCTAAGCACTTCACACGATGTGTTGCACATACTTTGTTGTCTGGTAACTTAGGTCTTTCATCACGAAACGGTAGAGGCATCTCAAAATGACCGCTTTCGTTTTGCTTGATGTTGTTTTCAAGTTTCGAGAGGAACTTCAAATCATCTTGAGATATAGGATTGTTGTCAAGACTCTTTTCTGAGGAGTCTGTTTCCAGCGCTTTAACAATGTTTGCCATAGTGACATCTTTTACTTTCGTCCTACTCACGTAATGGACCTCCTTCTGAAGCTTGATGGTAGGCTCGAGCTTGGGAATTACTTTCTTCACTATGATCCGGTGGCTGATCCCGATGGCATCTCCGTAGTTGAGACAGGGATTACTTAGTCCAACGATACTCCATCCCAAGTCAGTACGCTGAGCAAATGGCTCATTTTCTTCACCTGACACAATTTCTCTTGGAAGGAGGGCTTGTGAGCAGTTGTATCCAATCAACATTCCTCTTTCACAATCTTGCAGATGAGAGATTTCTGTTTGTAGGTGCTCCAAATGTGACCAAGCTTTAGCTGTTTCATTGGTTGGAATGTGAGATTTGTCGGCTAGAATAAACTCTCTCGTGAATATTGGAGGTAGAGGAATTCTCTTGCTTAAGTTGAAACCTCAAACTTGAAGATCTTATAGTCTGTGAGACTGAACAATTGTGTTTATTGAAGACATAGTAGACAGTTCTAACTTGACGGGTTCTTTATTGGTGTCGAACAAATCTGCAATTTCACTCAGAACAAATGTTTTGTCGCCTTGTGAGTCGAGTGAAGCGTACACAAGAACTTCCTTTGTGGGTTGTGCAGAAGTTGAAAGCCAAACAGGGACAATAGCTGCTGTTTGTGTGTTACTTTCTTGACGAGCAACTCTATTCGTCGTGGCTGTCACTTGTGTTTCTTGAACTTGAGTACTTGAACTTGAATCTTCTTCACTTGCACTTGCTTTATTTGGTGCTTGCCTTCGTTCTTTTTTGACTCTATCTTCGTGCAGACAGGTAGGATGTTTCTTGTTACACTTCTCACATGAACTGCGATTTGTACACTTCTTAGAATGATGGCAAGGTCTGAGACAACCGAAACATAGCCTTTCTGCCTGAATGAACTTGACTCTTTCTGGCACAGGTTTTTCCATGAAACTTCTACACTTGTGTAGACTATGCTTGGGCTTCTCACAGAAGGTACATGTGAGTTGTGGTTTTTCCTGTATACTTGTTGTCAGCGTATTAGCACCAACTCGTCTCTGTCTAAAAGATTTCAGCTTGTCTGATTGATCTAGCCTTTCTTGCTTGAGTGACTGTAACGAAGTAACAGGGTTACAGGCGATCTTGGCTTTTCTTGTTAGAAATGTTACAAACTGACTGAAAGTAGGGAAGTGATTACTTTATTCTTCGATTTCCATGACCTTACGGTTCCAGCTAGCTGCTAGCCAATCTGGTAACTTTGCTAGGATCTTTCTGTTCTCATTACAATCGTTGAGAATCTCCAATGACTTAATGTTAACCATAGCAACTTCACAACTGCGCAGGAAATCAGCAACATTTCTTAGTTCCAAACTGTCCTTTGATGACATTTTGGGCCATGCTTGTAGCTTGTCTCTGTAAGCTTTTGCTATTGTGTAAGGATTTCCGTATCTCTCTTCGAGTAGTTCCCATGGAGTGACATAAGCAGACTCAGTTCCAAGTAGGAAGTATCCGTCGAGAGCACTTTTCACTTGTCCGCTAGCATATCTTCGCAGATAGAATATTTTCTCATTTTCAGGAATGTTCCTCTGATCAATGAGTGTCTTAAATGAAAGTTTCCAGTCACTGTACCTTAATGGATCTCCACTGAACACCTTAGGCTCAGGAACAGGAATACGGCTAGCACTCATAGCAGCCGCTAGCACTGTAACCAGATCTGCGGCACCATCACTTGGCGAGGTACTCATAGCATTGTGAATGACCCATTCTTGATGAGGAGGGAAACTTACATGCTTAACTTCTGTGAGCGACTTTGTAAGATCGACTTGTTCCTCAGTTACACTTGCTTGATCATACACTTGCATTCTGGTTTGTGCTGCTTTCAGATCCTTAACTTTCTGTAAGTGCTGTAACCGTCTTTTCCTTTCATCAAGCAATCTTTGCAGTAGTGTTGTATCGGTCGCGAACGATTCGGTCTTTTTGAACGAATTGTTTGGGTGAACGAGACCGAACTAATCACCGTCTGCACTGATTCGTTCTATGAAGTTGGTGGCGCTTGTTCGCTGCGTGGGAGGGCGTTGAGCAAGCGGCAGCGTCTTCTGACATCGCACACGACCAATCAGACGCCAGCCTCATCGCGGGCAGGGGAGGGAGCGGAAACAGAATCAAGGCGTCTGTCACTCATTTCCACGTGTGGCCAATAAGCAGCCAGCGTGCAGGCAGAGGGGAAAGACTGAGTTTTGTCACTTCCCGTTCAGTGATTCGGTCCTCCGGTGCCTGACTTAGCTTGCTGCTAACTTGACTTTCCAGTAATGACTATGCGGTGAAGGAGTCATAAAATGAAAGGAAATGACTTTGTCACATATTTGTTAACGTGGAGCCTATCAAATGCTGCTCAAACAGACAAAACACCACACAAATCTAGCGAGCATGGTTTAGTGTACTACTTTTCTCAACAGACTGACAACATACTATCAAATTTGCAGTAGTTAAAACACGGGTAGCTAAAAATAAATAAAAAAACACGGGTAGCTACGAGGCAAGCAAAAGTGAGCTGCGGTCGCGTGACGGCACTCACGGCAGTGAAGGGGGCAGAGAACTGTCACTATATGGAGGCTTCATGGCAGCGTTATTTACCTCATATGCGCACAGAAAAAATATTTAGTATTATCACCATAATACTGATTTGCAATGAAACTGTATATACATGTCAATTTTTTCCGACTGTTTTATTTTATTTTATTTTTTTCGTGTCAGCGTGTCGGGTGTTGATTTGCCAAATTATGTCCATCCGTCCATCATGTGCTACTCAAAAACAACGCACGCGGACACGGGAGATGTCGCAATATGTCTACATTTTTCTTAACAGACTAATGAGAGTAGAAAGGCAACATCGTAAAGAGCAAACAATTATTTCTCGTCAGCATTTGACAATCTGAGATGAAGGGGCGACAGGGGAGCTGACCGGATTATTTTATTTGTTAATACCAGTGCAAAAATTCAATACGATCATCTTAATACTGATTTGCAATTAAACTGTCGAATATCAAAATGTTGTATTGTTTTTATTTCAGAGCAGCACATTTGACAACTAGCTATTTACACTTCAGTTTTAACAATAGTGACCTAAAATAATAGTGATGAGCATAAAAACAAAAATACAACAGAGCGAAAGGTAAATATGATGTGTTGGTCGTTCCATATTTAGAAATTAAACTTTCAATTTATTTTTATTTTCGTGACAGCAAGCATGCTGCGTTGGCTGGTAGCATATGTGATCAAGATCATGCTAAAGAAAGTCCGTGTGCCCCCGACCCCAAACCCCCTCTCCCCCCACAAAAGGAAAATGTTTAACCGGGTCCTAAATCGAAATGCAAGCACGAGCCATGACTTTGAGCCCATAGAACTAGGACAGACGACACGAAAGTTCTCCCTCGCTTTTGCAGTGGCAGGAGGGAGACGAGGCTGTCTGTGAAAGCAGAATGATACCGCCTGTCACTCATTTCTGAAACTACGACGAGTGGTGCCTGTGTGCAAGAGAGGGAGGGACCAAGCAATGTCACTTCCCGTTCAGTTATACTGCGAAGCGGTCTTTGGTGATTCGTTCGGCAACGTCACTTCCTGTTCAGTAACCGAACGATTCGTTTGGGCGGGGTGGAAGATGAGGGGGGCGAACGATTCGTTGAACGATTTGTTTGAACGAATCTTTTTACTGAACGAACCGGAATGGATTCGTTTACTCAAGTGAACGACAGATCCCGTCACTACTTTGCACTACTCTTCTTCTTGTTGAGCTTTAAACTTCGCTTCTTCAGCTTCTCTTTGCATTCTCAATTTGATTTCTTATGCTTCTCTTTGCATTCTCGATTTAATTTCTTTTGCTTTTCTTTCTAAGTGTAACTTATTAGCTAGCATTTCCTTTTCTGCAGCCTTCTTTCTGACTTCAGTTTCGAGTCTATCAATCTCTTGTTGCTCCTTTTCTTGTTCTCGTAAGACTGTGAGAACAGCTTGGCTTACTGCTGCATCTGCTGCAGCTTCTTGGTGCTTCAGAGAGGATCTGATTGAATGTGAAGATCGGTTGGTTGTGCCAGAACAGCTCGACTTACTTGTTACTGTTGACTGAAAGAGAACCTGCATCTGGCCAATCTTCTTCCTCTTCTATTTCAATTCCTTCCATACGACGTCGAACTTTGTCTGTGATAACCCTTGAGATCTCCACACAAAGATCAATTTTGCGTCTGATGTGTTGACTGGGTGAAATGAGTTTGCGTAACTCATCATAAACATTCCCAACATCTTCAGACAGTCCTGAAACATCACTGATAATATCATCAAGAAGGAGCTCACTTAACTTCTCAGAAGATGAGAGTGGTAGCTTGGATAATCTTGCACATTTTCTCCACTTCTCATAATTGTAGTTGAATCTTTGCTGCAGTGACTTTATTTTCTCCTCTTGCATTGCTTTGCCCTTTTCTGTGAGTGTTTTCTATCTCTCACTTCTTCTTGGTAGATTGGTGGTTTGATTTCCTTCACCAGAATTCATATCTTGCATTTTTTCTGGCTCTTCGGTTCCTACAATAACCTCAACCTGATCTGAAAACTCACTAGGCTCACTCATTTTAGCACAAAATCACTTAACTTAAAGCACCACTAAATTAGTGAAAAATATCTTATATAACTAAATGTCTCTTTAAACTGTACTTTGTTGCGTTAGACTAAATAATCTAACTTGCAAAATAACTTATGACCTTTTCATGTGTCACTGAAATATTTTTTAACTTGTAAAATAACTTATGACCCTTTTTTATATCACTAAGATAGATCCTTTTAAATGGTAAAATAAATTATGAACCTTTTGTATCACTGAAATATGTCTTAAATGTCTTTACATCCAACTTAAATTTTACCAAATGCAATTAGTATACTTTTGAACTCCTAAATTCACAAATGAAATGCAGTGCTCACATTATTGTCACAAATGTACAAATATAAAATCAAAAGTACAGCTTCTTTGTGCTTCAATACTTATTAACTTAATTCTAACACTTGACAGAGAAGCCTTGGATAACAGCATAAAATGTCACTTTTAAATTACCATCTTTCTTGGGTTAACTCTTAATTTATGAGTGTCCAACTTTTTATGGTCTTGACTTGAGGTGTACTTATCAAACTGTAAACCGATGCCCTCTGGTGGTGAAAATGGTCGCTGCGCCGCTCCATGCACGTCCTGGTCACGCACTGCTCTTTTGATCACGCCGCCTCGATTGATCACGCCTCTATGGAGTTATATTTGTGTCTAAATGATTTGTACTTGTATTTACACATTCGTATTCGTATATAAAATATTCGTGTTCGTATACAAAATATTCGTACTCATATTTACAGATTCGTGTTCATAATTAGGCATTTGTATCTGTAAACACAAAATTCTGACGTGGGATTTTTTTTGTGGGTGGCCTCCTCGATGTGCAAACTCTTGGCGCCCGGGAGGCTTCGTCGATGTCGATCTCCACTCACGCTGATGAACAGTCCGAGTTTTCACTGTAACTCCCTCAAGTACTACAGGCACAAGTGGTTTCCTCAACTGATGAATTTATTTGATTCTCTCTTGTTGAGAATGCAAACACACACACAGTCAAAACTAAAGAAACATACAGAAGTACAATTAAAGAAACAAAATATATAAGTACAATTGACAGTCACATAAATACAGAGAAATAAACTAACCTTGTTGGCTGAGTACCGACTGAGGAAATTCGCTTTGGTTTTCTTCCTTTAACTCCGCTTGTTAGATTTCTTTGCTTGTGGTAACAGCTTCAGCTCCTTTCCTTCTCTGTTGAGATCGCTCCTTCTCTCACTATAACCTTGCTCTATGTATACACAAGTGCGAGTGCGCCCCCTACTGGCACAAATTGAAACTACACAAAACAGTAAAATGTCCTGAAATCAACACAATACAATGTGGCAGTTACATACAGTATCTGTTGTTGTTAAATAATGTAGCACCCAACACACACAGAAAAAAAACTGCAATTAATACCTGTCTGAATGTTTACATTTTTTCCAGCAATCAACATCATCAAATGAGTGGATAAATTAGAATTTGTTGTAATTGGTCTGTTTAATGCAATGTGCTTTTGAGAGTGTAAAAAGTTTCCTCAGGTTAGTGCCAGAGCAAAGGGCATGAATCAGAAAAATAATGAAATAAAATAATAATTATATATATATATATAACTTTTTTTTGTGGCAGCAATACGCTTCTGTAATTTTCTGATTTTATTTCATTGATCTTTTTTATCATTCTTGGGAAAATCACATTTCAAGCCACAAAATCAAGAACTGCACACCGCAGAATCAGGATTGTTCTTAGCATAGGCTTTTCCCCCTGCTTATTTCAGAGGGGCAAGTAAGAGCAACAGGATACATGTCCATTCATGTGTACTGTTCACACAGGAAATAAAGTTGACCTCAAGATGGAGTGTCACATGTCCCTGCTCAGCTCTTCCGTTCTTTAATAATAAACTAGACCAACCAGGTTGTTGGCTAACCAACAGCTGACTTGTCTAATGATCGATTTAAAAAAAAAAAAAAAAAAGAATGTATGGCAATTGCTTTGGAGTTGTGTTTCCATGTATAAAATTCAAAATGTTAATTTAACCAAAGAAAATGATGTGTCTTTAATTTTCTTAGTTTTGCATTTTGCAAACCAATATAATTTACAATGTTTGAAACATGAATTACATTCAAACATTTCAAAGTGACGTTTCAAGTTATCAATAATGCCAATTTACAGTATATTTTAGGTTCGCATGGAGAATGCATTTTACAGTACATAACTGCACTAAAAGTACCTTTATTATAATACTAACATGGCTCTAACTACCAGATATGATGTACAGTATGTTTCCATCATACCTGATTAATAAAGATGATTTTGATTTTCATGCACTGTTCATTGAAATTTAACATGCATATACAGTGGTACCTCTACATACGATCACTTCGACACACGATCTTTTCGACATCCGACGTAAAATTTGAGCCGCCATTTGTTTCTACATCCGACGAGTTGCTCGAAATACGACGACATGACAGCACTGCAAACGAACGCACGGTGGATTTTCTTGTGTGAGAAATCAACACAGTTTTCAAAAAAAGTTGATACAGTTGGAGAAACAAGGAAAAAAGTGATGCTTACCTTTGAAATGAAGATGCAAGTTATAGAAAAATATGAGCTTGGTGTGCGCGTCCCTGAACTGGCTCAACAATACAGCTCCATGGTCCTCTTCCGACCACCGTTCGCCACTATTTATAAGTTAAGGTGACAATTATTATTGTGGTAACATTGCCAAGGAAATCGCCAGCTTCGTCACGTTTTTATCATTTATTTAAGAACTTATCCAACACAAAACGCCCATTGTCTTAAGCAGTTGACTGCTCTCAAGAAAACGAAAGTATTATCTCTACCGCACCGACCTATCTCACCGTGACGTCAGCTTCGCGGTGCGTTCAGGGACAGTAAAAAGTGTCCGCCATATTAGAATCCAATTCGTTACATTATTTACAGGAATAATTATTAATTATTCTTCTTATTATTATATTATTCTGACTTATTTATTTATAACTTATTTGTTTTTCTATGTTTAATTGCCATTTGTAACAGTGCCAGCAGTATTTATTAAGAATTTAGTGTATGTTTTTAGGCTTTGGAACGAATTAATGGAATTATAATGTATTCCTATGGGAAAATCCTGCTCGACATACGACCATTTCGACTTACAAACAAGGTCCTGGAACGAATTAAATTCGTATGTAGAGGTACCACTGTATAGTACAATAAATTTTTATCTTAAATATTTATTCAAGTCAACTTTCCAATTTTTATTTATTATGATTCCGTTTTAATTCCATCCTTATTTAAATATGTTTTATTTTTCTGGATTTTCCTATATTCAAGTGCAGCGACAAACTGTGTTAATGTTACGGTGGCTTACAACAATAAACAAAGGTATGCTTTTTTAGGAATGAGACTTCCACCTTGCGTTTTCTATTAGCCTATTGAGCTTCTGGATTTTAAGTTTGATTTTTAAATTTTTATTTTTTTCGCCACCGGCTCAAGATCTCACTCACTTCTTCGATGTATATGTATCCTTGGAGCTTGATTTTTTTTTTTTTTTTTTTTGTTATGAAATAGATTCATTCTTTGACTGTGCTTATCAGGTCTCTGAGTTGATATGTTGTCAGAGCTGAGCGGTCATCGTAACAATTTCAACTTGTTTAGGTGGTACTCAAAAACGTTCAAAAGAATCAACACCTGAAAGTCCATTATCTCCTCCGACAATGACATAAAAATCATTGCCAATGTTTTTGTTGCAATTATGCATCTATTTTTTGTTTTTGTTCCAAGCTTGGTTTGGTAGGACATTTATATATATATATATATATATATATATTTTTTTTTTTTTTAAGTGTAGGTTAAGAGCATCATAAGGTATTGGAATTATAACGTAACAAACTTGCTGTTTGTCTCTAGCCAGCCTTCGATCAAGGGCACTCTGACGTCTTCTGGCTTCCCAGTGCATAGCTGACATCTCGACAGCACCTGGCAATAAATGTTAATAACAGCATTTATAAAACGCTAAACTGTAGAGTAGGATTGTATTTGTTTTGTGTTTGAATACAAACTGGTAAATGGAATATGCACATGCATCATTATAAAATGGAAGAAATAATAAGTATAGTGGTATCACAAGATACCAAATATTTTGTTCCTGAGTGGCTTTCGTATCATGATTTTTTCCTAAAATGAACCGCGTTTTACATGTAAACTGCTTAATTCGTTCCAAGCACTACTAAAATTACCACATGAAATCTTACAATAAGGGTAAAACCAGAATTAAATAAGAGCTAAATACATTTAAAACATGCAACATACCTAACCTAACCGTTGCTTTCTTGTAATGGGGTAGATAATAGGACATAATGCAAAAAAAAAAAAAAAAAACGAAAATATGGAATCTTAGGTGATGTCCGAAAACGAAAGTGATACCAATGTAGCGGACTGCGTGTGGGCTTAAAGTGCATGTGAGACAACAATGCATGTTTATTTCATATTACACGCCGTATTTTATGCTCCTGAATGAAATGGACCACTTGGGTGTGTGAGGAAGCAATCAATATATTTATTCAACTTTTTGAATCCCGCACCGTCTTGGGTTGAGGAAGAAGGCGAATGTCAATGAATGACATCATCTCCACTATACAGCCATACTATTGTACAAAAAGGACTGTGGATTCAGCTGATTTTGCAAATTAATTCATTTATTTTTCGCATCACGCCAGCTTTATGTGCTGCAGGCTTTTGTTGCTACACCAGGGAGAGTGCTGTGAGCCGTTCTGGGTATCCCAAAGATCCTGTCCACCGCAAACAAAGAGCAAAACAAGTCCAACAATCGAGGTTCCATTGGACGTTTTTTATATTATGTCAAATACTGGGATCATGGTACACGTTTTAATTAGGATTTGGCTTGCATTTTGTGGGTGACAATACTCCCTGTCCACCGAAAAGGCAGCAGTGGCCGCCTCCCTTGGCCGGCGACCAGCAACTTGTTGCACACAATGGTCCCCGGCCGATGTAGGCAAGAGCGCCCATGTTCTGGCTGCCATGCGCGCCCATCTCCTGTTCTTGATTGTGTCGAGACTTCCACCCCCTCGGCCCTCTTCGTGTGTCGGCCTTGAGAGCGCTATACTCGGCTTGGGCTCGGGCAGTCACACGCTCCGACGTCGGCCGGTTTGTCCACAGAGAATGCACCATTTTCGACGTTAATTCCAGTGCTACGCTCTTAGTGACGAACACCGCCTGCCAACCAGGGCTGCAGCAGGGGAACGACGAGTCGAAACTTGCTCGCTGCTGAGGTCTGGCAGATCGGTAGTTTTGTGTGATTTTTCGTGTTCGGAAGGTGAGGAAGCCTCTCGGTTCGGGTTAGCATGTAGCTTAGCTCTTAATCTCCTCTATTGTTACGCTCTTTCCTCCTCCTTTCCACAGGGTAATGACAAGAGCCGGACTAACTCCACAGGCATAAAATATCGTTCGGGAAGTTTAAGAAGTCGGCACTTTTGACCATTATGCAGTAATTTAGCCTTGTCGTACTAAATAAATGCATTTTTAATATTTCATATTCCTTTTAGCACAAGACTGTTATTTGTCATGACCATACAATTTTTTCAGCAATCGAGGAAAAATACTTAGATACACAGAATATCCTTTAAAAATCTTGGAGTAGTGAGATAAAAACAATGATGACATTTTGCAGTCTGCTCTAGTCATCAGCCTCGTGTTTGTTGTCTCTGTCGCCTTTTTCTCGTTCTGAATTTTCCTCCTTCTCCAAATTTGACTCAAACATATACGACTGTATGTCACATACTTCCTCTGGATCGACAGTATCATTCGAAAATTCCACACTTGAAAAACGCTTCTTCCTCCATTGGGCTCAATGCTAAATCCGCTGAAATCGCTCATTCTCTGACGTCATCACCAAGATGGATGTGCCAGAGTGATATAATGACAGGAGGAGTTAAACGGCAGATTTAAAGACTAATTTCTCGTCATCTGTGCTTTGCCAAATTGTTGTATATACTCGAATCATTTCAAAATAAGTTTTTAATTTCAATAATAGTGCTATTTAAGATTTTTTTTTTTTTTTATCGTGATACATGCACTTTAAAAACACTCTTCGTGAGGCAAATAGAATTTTTTGGGCGAAGGCATCGTCAGCTATGATATTAATTTGGTGCAAGCAGCTTGGAGCAGGTAGTACTTAAGACTGCGAAGAAGAATGCATTTCCGCACACGAAGAACTCATGAAGCCGAGTGAAAGAGAGAAAGAAAAAAATACAGCTTAAAGCCTACACGCGCCTTTTGATGCTTGTGAATAACTACAACAGCAACGTCGGTATATGCACGCTCATTGTTTGTATAGGTGTTGTTGCTGTATTAGTAGCTAATTATTTCGTTGCTGTGAATATATTTGTCATTGAGGATGATTTATTTTTGTTCATTTTTCGTTTCACTCTGCAAGGCGTTGATGTCAGGAACAGCTCAATAAAGGCAGCAAGCAAAACACAGACTTGCGGCATCATCCTTTCAGAGTTTAGCTCGCTGTAAGCTGAATATTTCTTTTTCATAACATGAAGCGAAAAAGCCAAAAAAAATGTAAAAATCACAGACTCTTTACTCCTTAGTATGAAATCTGGGGGATCAAATACCAATTTCCTCCATTGCATATGAAAAAAAAAATACTGTTTATTTTTTTGTCTTTAGGTACTCAAATGTGTATTTAGCCATTCACACTATGGTTAAATGACAAGCTGTTGCTTTGTGTACCTCAAAACTGAACCTCATTAAACAGTAGTATTTCCCACGGAAGACTGGTTGGTAAATATACTGTAACTATTGATACACATACCTTTGAACCAACAGAAAGATCATTTGACCCTAATCAGCATATCTAATCAGATGAGTCATTGAGAGTTTCCACTGCCATGTTCATATGTTCACACTGTCATGTTCCACACTGCAGCTGAAATTGCTCGCTAGTTTAGCACTGAACAGGGTAAGGATCTGTCTCTTCATACAGTGTCTCTGCATTTAGGAATCTTTGAGCACTTTAGAAAAATATATATGCCCACTGTCCTGTTGCCTTATCTTATCAATCAAGTGATTGATTGCTTTTTAGTGACAGACCACATATCAGTGTACCCACTCACCCATATTTGTATTTCAAAAGTGAGGAAACATAGCAAACACGGTCAAGAAGTAGTTAGCATTACAATTCAAACACTACTAGTGTGATCTATGGAAATATTGTACATTGTAACAAGTCAAAGCATTTGATTAAAATGGATTTGATGAGAACATCTAGGTTACATTAATAGAGTTGGTACCTACAGAATTAAGCAAACTGCAATAATGGTGAACACTGTACTCACCAAGCTCGTGGCCTCCAAAGCAAACTACTGCAGACTCAGTAGGAGATTGGGGGAGTCTTAGATATCCATCTCACTTTACCCAACTCCTCTTCCTGAACTCTTATTAGGGGAGTGTGCTGGCAACTTAATGCTCTCGGAAAGGCGGAAAGGTTCGGGTGGCTAAATCAATGCTCTGACTCACTGGTAACTGTACTAGCTTGCCTTCCTTTGTAAGCAACAATTGGCAACTCTTGCTGGGTATCATATATTGAAGGCCAACAAAGATTGATGACTGAAGAGGATTTGAGACGCTTTGCCTTCACTAAAAAAACATTAGTTACATTGAGTACAGTACAGTACAGTACAGTATAATAGTATATGTACAATATGTATTATCTCTTGTAGAGATATTTGTTCTAGGGCTGTCAAAAATTTAAAATTTTTAATCGAGTTAATCACAGCTTAAAAATTAATTAATCGTAGTTAATCGAAATTCAAACCATCTATAAAATATGCCATATTTATCTGTAAATTATTGTTGGAATGGAAAGATAAGACACAAGACAGATATATACATTCATCATACTGTACATAAGTACTGTATTTGTTTATTATAACAATAAATCAACAAGATGGCATTAACATTATTAACATTCTGTTAAAGCGATCCATGGATAGAAAGACTTGTAGTTCTTAAAAGATAAATGTTAGTACAAGTTATAGAAATTTTATATTAAAACCCCTCTTAATGTTTTCGTTTTAATAAAATTTGTAGAGATGACCCAATCGATCGGCATCCCGATCGATCGGGTCCGATCACGTCATTTTCAAAGTATCGGAATCGGCAAAAAAATATCGGACATGCCTTTTTAAATTTTTGTTTATGTATTTTTTTAATTAAATCGTTTTCTAATTGTATTTAACATTACAGACATAATGTGTTACACTCTTCCAGAGTCTTTAGTTTAAGCTTACGGTAGGTTTATCAAATTTATCGCGTTAACGGCGAGAATGAATATTTTTTACATTTATCACGGTAATTAAAAGCATTCGCTGCACGACCCACTCATGCATTGTCGCGTTCAATCTATAATGGCGCCGTTTTACCCATGCAGAATATAGAGCTAAAAGGCAGCGTAAAATGAGTAGAGTGAATTTTGGCAGCCTTTGGAGCCTTTTTTTAAATGGCTAAAGCCTTACAATCCCTCTCCCAACGATTAGAATAATCGTGGGAAGCAATGTAGGGAAGAAAGGTAGTAGTAGATCTTTTTCTTAACACCCTATGTTATTTCCCAACACAGAGAAGATATATCAATTGGTACCACGACGCACAGTCATGATTGCACTACCCATCATGCATTTGGGCAGAAGTTAAATGGCTACAGTATCATTTACTGAAAGGTCAACAAATACACTAGATGGCAATATTTAGTCACAATATACAAAGTCACATTTATCCTTTAAGAATTACAAGTCTTTTTATCCATGGATCCCTCTCATAGAAAGAATGTTAATAATGTAAATGCCATCTTGAGGATTTATTGTCATAATAAACAAATACAGTACTTATGTACTGTATGTTGAATGTATATATTCGTCTGAGTTTTATTAATTTTTTTCTTAATGCATTGCCAAAATGTATATGATTGAGAAAAATGATCAGGAATGATTGGAATTGAATCGGGAGCACAAAAAAAAAGCAATCGGATCGGGAAATATCGGGATCGGCAGATACTCAAACTAAAACGATCGGGATCGGCTCGGGAGCAAAAAAACATGATCGGAACAACCCTAAAAATTTGTAAAATTTTCAAACAAAAAATAAACTAGTAGCTCGCCAATGTTGATGTCAATAATTACACAATGCTCATGGTGCTGAAACCCATAAAATCAGTCGCACCCAAACCCCAGCAGAGGGCGACAAAACACCAAAAAACACACGTAACAAATGAAATGACACTGTGCTGTCATTTTAATCTGTTTGAGCGGGGCATGTGTGTTAAATGCGTCAAATATTTTAACGTGATTAATTAAAAAACATAATTACCGCCCTTAACGCGATAATTTTGACAGCCCTATTTTGTTCCCATATGTTTGTTCACTTTACTTGGTACATTCATTTATCTTGATAAGATAACGATTGCAGCTCCCACCTTTTTTGAAGCAAGGTCAAAAATAGATTACACAGCTGCCTAGTAAATTTCATTGCCTTGTGAGCCACTTCTTGGGTTAAGATTGGGCCCTGCCTATTTGCATTAGAAATGACAAATAGGGTTTGCGTTGAGAGTTAGTGGCAGATCTTCTCGCAGGCTCCTGTGTGGAGCTCTCAGGGACATTTGTCCTGGTCAGCCGGCTTTTAATTATTATTTCCTTAATAAATGTATTTATCTTATCGATTGCTTTCTTTTTTTTTTCCTGAATTGTGTGTCATTCTGTTCATTAAGAGAATAAAAGACCCTATCAAAAGAGAAAATCTACTTTTTTCTTCTTTACTCACTCTCTCTCTCTCTCTCTATCATATATATATGGCGGAAAACACTCAGGTGACTTGAAATCCGCTCTGAGACCCCCAATTTGGCCAAATTTCAAAATTGTCCGATATGCACGTGTGATACATCATTGGAAAGCTTAAAATTTCAATTTTCTGGGGGAAGAAAAATTTTGGACTGGAGGGCATTTTTTAAACAAATATTTTTTAAACAGCAAAACCCTAACCCTAAATGGAGGTGAGAGCACGCGATAGCAGAATTACAGACGCCACAACTTTAACGAGATATTATCGCGTACTTACCTTGTTTCGATCCAAAAACTCCATGTCGCATGTATCACTGAGTGTCAAGACACAGCTCTGAATGGCCACAGCCGGATTTTTATGGGGATTTTATGGGTGAAACATGGTAATATACCAAGGGTCGCGATGCAGAAATCGCAGACATCAAGGAGTGGTCGAGATTTTCTTTTTCATATATTTACCCTTTTAAAGTTTTTTTTTTTTTTTTTCCCCAATTTTTCTTTGTTTGGATCGATTATTTATCATCTAATATATCGGGGAGAATGTGACAGTAACAAAAAAATACAATTTAGCGATAGTTATGAGGTTGATGTCCATGACTTTTTTACATACGCCATTTTTTTCATTGTGACGTAATTTGTTTAATAGTTTAAAATATGCGAGTGAATAATTTTTTAAAGTTTTTTTTTTTTTTTTTAAACAAAATATTAGACATAAATCAATGATTCTAAGCTAAAAATGACAGACATTTTGAATAATAAATATAATTACTTACCTTGTTTTCATGGCTGTGTTGAAACAAAAACGGTTGCGCGACGTCTGTAAACGGGGGTTTGCAGGGTAAAACGGGCAAATTAAAAATAGTTCGGGGCTTAATGCGCCATGAATCTGCTATGGCAGCATACAGTATAGACATATTGTTCTATCAAACACAAGTTGTTTTGGCTTAAAATACAGCAGTTTCTTTTAAAGAAGAGTGCAAGAGCAGAAACGGCTTTTTCAGTCTTGTGTTTTCCGCCATATAGATTAGTGCTGTTAAGCAATTAAAATCTTTAATCACAGTTAATCGCATTTTTTTCAGTTAACTTGTAGTTAAGTGGCATTTAAAATATATATATATGTGTGTGTGTGTGTGTGTATATATGTATATATATATTTATTTATTTATTTATTTATTTTATTTTTTTTTTTTTATATACTTTTTTTTTCTTTCCCATTAATTTATCAATTTTTAATACTAGTACAGTCAAGCGATTAAAAGATTAATCGCATCCAGTCCATAGTTAACTAGCGATTAATTGCATTTTGTTTTAATTTTTTTTTTTTTTTCATTGTTGGCAGGTTTAATTGCACATCAGATAACAGCACAGGATCCAATGTTGCTCTTTGTCGTTCAAATACCAGCAGGCATAAACACTTTTTATTTGGCTCAACACAGGTGAAATACATCTGCTAATTTGAACATGTGACAAGTAAGTTAGGGCCCAAGTACACCAGATGCATGATCGTTGCGGTTCCGGTCCGGTTCAGTGTTGACTGCGTGCCACGCAGTACGTCAAAAACAGGCAAATCATACCAGCTGCGCATGGCTGCGGTCCGCCAACTCCGTTCCCTCGTGAGCGCTCGCGTGATCGCGCGCTATAATGTGCCATTTAAAACAACGTAAAACACACGGAGTCTATATTCATCAGAGAAGCAGAATCTTTGCATATTGATATTTTAGTTATGTCTGTCTCTTAATTCCAGATTGACTGCATCATGTTGAGATCAGGGCTCCGTGTGTGGTGGGAAGGGGGCGGGGCCCTATTATGCCCTTGGTTGTGTCGGTGGGTTTATATCTTTGTGCACATTTAAAATTTATGGCACATAACATCTCATAGAGCTGTTATAAGCAACTGTTAAACAATCTGCAATATTTATAAAATGGATAGAGGATTATATAATACACGAGCTAAAAAACAGCGCACTTGGAATTGGCGTCTCAACACTGCAGATTCCTGTGCCCAGCGCAAACTGTTGGTTTTTCTACGAAAAGTCAAGTAAAATGTAGGAAAGAAAGAAAAACGTCTTGAGTAGACCACCAGGTCGAAACTTGTGGGTGTCCCTTTATTCTCTTTCATACTTTTCCCCCTCGACTTTGTATACAAACCGACATTGTGTGTGCGCCGGGCACGAGAATTTCTGCAGTGAGACTTCCAGATACGCTGCTTTTTTCCCGCTCAAAGTTGTCAGCACGTCGTGTGTTTGATATCATTGTCAGAAAAACACACATAATAGGACACCTTGCAGCTTCGCTTTTAATGCTGTCCTTAGAATAACGATCTGCTGCATCGTATATCACTTTGTGACTTTCCACCTCCATGATGAAGCGCTCATCATCCATCTTCGCTCGTGTTTAAACCGTGATTTGGCACCTGGGTTTTTGACGTCAGGCCCAGCTACGCCCATTTTGTCGGATGCGTGTCCGGCAAAAACAGAAAATAGCCTATACCATCCGGCGTGCCAAATGCCCGCCGGAGGTGGTTCGCAGTCAATCTGGAGCACTGACGCGGCCGGTATACGTTGAACAATAGGATATAATGGGAACGGATTGGCTCCGGCGCTATTTTTTACTGGAGTCGGACCGGAACTGCAACAATCATGCATCTGGTGTACTTGGGCCCTTAGTCTGTTGCCATCGCAATTGATCAAAACAAATCAACAGAATGTGAGCACCCCACTCAACACACCCACTTGATCACATTTCAAAACCGTTCACGTGGTCGAAATAAACGTGTTATCACAAAATCTTTAAACATAAATCAAGTTCACACTCCAAACATAAATGCTTCAAATTTACTTAACTCTCAAAGTCAATACCTTTCATTAAAAATTTCCAAAAATTATTATATATTTGAAGTCTGAAATACACCTATTAGAAAGAAGTTGAGCAACATGTTTACCTTCTTAATTCAAATTTAAGCCCCATTAGAACAGGAGTTACACTTGTAAAGATGGATTAAACATCCATTTCTCCCAAATAACTTGAAATAAAAAGGCATCACTGAGGAATAGTGGTTAGCTGCATGTCGGTTCAGTTTTGAGATCAAGTGTTCAAGCCCGGGTGCTGTGTGGAGGTTTCATTTTATTTTTTGGGGTACAATTTATAACACTTGTATTTTACCTTACCTGTCTTTATTTTATATACTTTACACTTCTATATATATGCATAGTTTAATGAAATATACAGTGGTATGAAAAAATATCTGAACCTTTTGGAATTTCTCACATTTCTGCATAAAATCCCCATCAAATGTGATCTCATCTTTGTCAAAATCACACAGATGTAAAAACAGCACCTGCTTTAACTAAAACTACCCCAAACATTTATAGGTTTTCATATTTTAATGAGGATAGTATGCAATGACAGAAGGGGGAAGAATGAGTAACTGAACCATCACATTTAATATTTTGTGCCCCCCCCCCACCCCTTTGGCAGCAATAACTTCAATCAGACACTTCCTGTAGCTACAGATAACTTTGGCACATCGATCATGACTAATCTTGGATCACTGTTCTCTACAAAACTGCTGTAGTTCAGTCAGATTCCTGGGATGTCTGGCACGAATCGCACTCCAGAACGTGTATTTTGTTCTTCTGATACCATTCTGAAGTTGATTTACTTCTGTGTTTTGGATCATTGTCTTGTTGCAGCATCCATCCTCTTTTTCACTTCAACTGTCTGACAGAAGGCCTCAGGTTTTCCTGCAAAACATCCTGATAAACTTTTGAATTCATTTTTCCATTAATGATTGCAAGTTCTCCAGGCAATGAGGTAGCAAAACAGCCCCAAATCATGATGCTCCCTCCACCATGCTTCACGGTGGGGATGAGGTGTTGATGTTGGTGAGATGTTCCATTTTTCCTCCACATATGATGTTGTGTGCTACTCCTTAACAATTCAACTTTGGTTTCATCAGTCCACAAAATATTTTGCCAAAACGTCTGTGGAGTGTCCAGGTGCCTTTTTGCAAACATTAAACGAGCAAATGAAAAGGCCACCTGATGAGCCAGAAGAGGGGCTTACATCCTCAAAGAAAACAAAAACTTATTTTAACAGATAATACTAACAATCCCACCTAAAATATGGGTTTGTTGCAACAGGGGACTTTCAGGCCTCAAGTCCAAACTGCATAACATGTGGCCAAAAGCTAGCAAACAAGGCAATGAAGACTTCAAAGCTGCTGCTCTTCACATAGAAACTGTGCATCAACAAAAGCGACCGGGCACAACACCCTCGGCCTGTCCCCTGCCTGGTAACGAGCAAAGCATAAAGGTCGATTGCAATGCGAGCCAGCCAACACCGTGGGCACAAAGGCAATGTTAGGTCACAGCGTGACACCCGAGCCCCCAGAGTGCAAAAACATGCACTTTAGTCTAACCGAGAGCGTGTGCAAATCGGCAGTGCGCTTAGCGGAGGTAATTGCCAATAGGAGCCCCGCCTTGCGGACTACCCACTGAGGTTCAGCCACAGCCAGAGGCTTGAAGGGATGGCGTCAAAAACTTTCGACCTGGTGTGGTGAGTAGAGATCGAGGCGACGTAGATCATGATGGTGGATGGAGAACGACCCAAATTAAGGAAATCCCAAATCAAAGTCCAGAACAGTGGAGACAGAACAACACAAACAACCTCCAACGACAGGCATAGTGGAGCCGGATGGAGGGCGCCCAGGCATTCAAAAGCATCTGGCTGACTGAAACAGAGCAGTCGCCAATCAGTGAGTCGGTCCCTTCAGCGACTAGATGTGCAGGCGGAGACAGTAGATCCATCCTTTCGGAGAGACCCCAAGGCTGCCCGACTGCGCAATAGGGGAAACAACAGGTGAGCCGGCCAGAAGGGGCCACCAGCAGCAACCAGTGCCCCTCCAGAAGGACCCTCTGAAGCGTCAGCCAAATAAGAGGGAGTGGTGGGAAAGCGTAGAGCAGGCCCCACAACCAAGGGTGGGCCAGCACACCCTGACCGAGAGGGCTGGAGCGCTCCCCCAGAGAAAACCAGCGAGGGCAGTGGGTCGACTCCTGGGGGGTGAAGAAATTGACCCCAGCCCTGCTGAAAATACACCGAATCGTGCGCACCACCTCGGGATGGAGACGACGGTGGGAGACGACGGCGGGATAGGGCATTCTCAAGACAGTTCAGCTGGCGGGGATCATACGAGGTCCACAGACTTGCAAGACGAGGTGCCGGCAAGAGCCAAGCAGACTTCGTGCTCCCTAGGTGGTTGATATGGTACACCGTGGCGGCGATGTCCGTCCGTACTGACACATGCCGCTCCCGCAAGCACGTAAATAAAATGCCTGAGAGCCAGCTGAACCACATGCTACTCGACCACATTGATGTGGTCGGTGCGGTCCAGCACAGACCAGATGCCCCGAGAGGTCCTGTGTTGCCAGACAGCATCGCATCCCAAGCGACTGGCATCTGTAGTGACCACCTCACGCTGGACAGGGGCCTCACCCAACAGTACGTCCTTAAACTGGTAGGCTCTGTTCCTCCACGGCGCCAAGGCAACCGCCCACCAGCTGGAAACCCTGAGCATCTGCCGCCAGTGCTGCTTTGCGTCCAGGTGAAAAATGTTCAGCCACCGCTGCAGGGGGCTTAATCAGATAAGAACCAGGGCCACAACAGCGGTCAAGGATGTCAGCACGCCCAAAAGTCGAAGGAAGGCCACATACAGGCATACAGTACCCGACCAACCTGAAAACGCAAGAGGACGACCCAGCTGTACAACGGACCAGCCAACATGGCTACTGTGTCGAGAGACACCCCAAGGAAGGTTGCCTGCTGAGAGGGGATCAGACAAGACTTTACCAAATTGAGCCTGATGCCGAAGCGAGCCACGTTGGCAAGAAGAGCAGTCGTATCGCCGCATGCCCAAGTGTGCGACAGTGCACATATCAGCAAGTTGTCAAGGTAGGGCAGAATCTTCATGCCCTCTGACTAGAGGGGAGCTAGAGCCGTCCTCACAAAACAGGTAAACACCCTCGGGGAGAGGGAGAGCTCAAAGGGGAGCACCATCAATTGCCAGTGGTGACCCCTGTAGGCGAGGCGGAGAAACCACCCTTGGTGAGGAGCGCACATGAAAGTAGACGTCCTTTAGGTCCACAGAACTGAACCACTCCCTCTGGGCAACCACCCGCAAGACGTCCGCAGTGGTCAACATGCGGAACGGAAGAACCTTCAGGTACCGATTGAGGCCCCTCAAGTCAAGAATCAGTCGAAAACCGCCAACCGTCATCCGCCTTAGGTTATTTTTGTTAGTGGCCATGATTCTTGCTTCATCATGCTTTTATGGCTTACACCATTGGCGTAGTAACTTGTCATTTTAACATGTCTGACTAATAGCGCGAAGTGAATATTTATGTCAAAATGATTCAATCAAAAAAAAGTGCCTTCAAAACTTTTTCCTCTTTAATGAAAAAAAAAAAAAGGTAGTCCAAAACTTTTTGCGCTTCAAAAAAAAAGTGACACTTCAATAGAAAAAAAAATTTCAAATAAAAATATTATTTGAAAAAAAATTAGGGGAGGGTGTTTTATTTTTCAAATGATTTTCTAAAATTGAAAATAGTTTTTTTTCATTGAAGCAACTTTTTTGGGGATTGAATGATTTCGACACAAATATCCTACCCAAAATATGGCCCAAACACAAAAAGGATTGCTTCAATCAAAGAAAACATTTTCAATGAAAAATTAAAGAGTTCAAATGCAAATTTTTGAGTCTCAAATATTACCTCCCATTGTTAAACTTTATTTCTATGATTGAAATGTTTCTTTTTTTTATTGATTGAAGTGATTTTTCTTTTGATTTTTTTTTGTTTGAAGCAACTTATTTTTGATTGAAAAATGAAGGCGTGGTCTAAACGCAAAGCAACATTACTTCAAACAAAAAAACTTTTTTCAATTAAAAAAAAAAAAAAAAAGCTTGACTTCAATCAAAACAAAAATCAAAGAAAAATAGTACCAAATGCATTCCTTTCAGTTTCAAATTTAGTTTTGCATTCAAACACATTTTTTTTGATTGAAGTGACTTTTTTCTTTATTAAAATATATATTTTGATTAAAGCGACTTTTTTTTGATTGAAGCAACGTTTTTTTTTTTTTTTATTGAATAATAAAGACACAAGTCTACCTCCATAATTTGGAGTATTTTTGGTAAAAAGTTAGGTTCACTAGGAAGGTTCGCCACAACAGAGCCTACCTGAGAAGTCTACGGCTTTAAAGCCCGGTTATGCTCCTTCGTTGCGGTGACGGCGAAGTGACTACGGCGTCAATGAGTATTTGATAGTTCTGCGGTGAAGGAACGCGTTGCTCTGTAATTCACCGCCAAGCCAATAGAGGGGTGTGGCGTTATATTTGTACGGTTTTGGGGCATGCTTGTTGACTTCCTCTAGTCTAGTTTAACGGAGAAAAAAATAAATAAACAATGCAAGATGGAACACTTGAATGTGGATCTTCAGGTCATGATCATACAGATGTTGAGGTGCAGGCGATGCAGAAGACGGTTTCGAGGCGGTCTGTCTGACTTTTGATGCCGCACAAAGTTTTAGCCTCGGGTGGAAACCAGCAAGCTGTGGTGGCTAGCTTCAAACTGCCGTTGAGCACTGCGTCCAGCGTTTTGTCCGAGGTCTGCAAAGCCCTCCTGCCCGAGTTTGCCGTGTCCTACAACCAGCCAGTGGGAAGCCATTGCAGATTTCTCGCGGCTATGGAACTTCCCAAACTGCGTTGAAAGCCTTGATGTTAACGTTATCATAAAAGCACCGATGCACTCTCAATCAGTGATGACGTATTGAGTGTGAACTGTCTGTTGTTGAAAATGAAACATCAAAACAACTCTTTTGACTCCAAACCTGTGCTTAATTCTTCATATACTTGAAGTGCAACACGTAAATAAGTCACAGACTTACAGCAAACATATGTACACAATAAATGATGAAGTGCGCCAACCAAAAATACGACATATAGTGATAAAAAGCTGGCAGTTTTTGGCCATTCGATTCAGAACACACACATACATGTGAGCTGTCCTTAAGAATGTTTAGAGCTCTGCTCACACGAGCTGTGCTTGAGGATGTTTAGAGCTCGATGCCTCAGCAGAGGAGAAGTTGTCATATTTGCTATTCGTTGATACTCTCGTCGTCTTGGTCCATTTTTGCATGTAGTAAAATAATGTTTTGACAATGGCGGCCAGACTGTTCTCCTTGTATTTTTTAAACACTGTGCTAGTGATTTCGCGCTAAACGGGAAACAACAGTCTGAGCAGACCAATCACTGTCCATTTCCACCACGTCACACGCATTGACGTGACGTGAAGTCAGAACATTGTGAAGGAAAAAGAGAAGCTACGGCAGAGGGTTGTAAAATCGGGTCTTCCATGAGGTCTGATGCGAAAGCATAACTCAGCCTTAAGATGTCGGCTGTTTACTAACGCCGTCGTGTCTGTCATCTCGCGTATAGTTCTCGATACACGTGCTCACGCCGCCGAGTCTTTCATTTAGCATCTAGTTCTATATACAGTACATGTGATATCTACTATAGCATCATGTGGCGTAGTTTACAGCAACGTGGGCGTCGTTTCTAACGGCTGTCGGGCGGCTGCAGTCAGGCATTATTGGAATGTAATGAGCATAGATATCATATATATGAATATATTGGCCCAAATATAAGACGGTGTTTTTTGCATTGAAATAAGACTGAAAAAGAGGAGGTCGTCTTATATTCACGGTCTAGACATTATACCCATTCACGACACTAGATGGCGCCAGATATCATTGAAGCGATGTTCTGTAATGACAGATCTCAGCTACTCTCCCCATTCACGACACTAGATGGCGCCAGATATCATAGAAGTGATGTTCTCTCATGACAGCTCTCAGCTACTCTCAAGTTTAACCAGTTTTCATTATTTTATTGCAATGTTTTTCCTTATTCAGATTAGTTTCAAGACTACAGTTAGTTAGACTTCACTTTGATGGTTAATGCAGTGATTGCAATTTTGTTGTTTTATCGCAATAGATTGGTTTATTTACATTTCAAAAACCAGAAGCCATTCATTTACGAATGTGATTGCACTTTAGTTTTCATATTTAAATGTTCAGATATTAAGGTTTGAATGAGGCAAAAAGACATGCTTTTTCTCTCAAATGTATTGTTGTAATCATTTGTTTCAGATGTACTCTAATTACTTTCTGTATAAAAATTAATTTGGTGTTCAAAAAGTCTGTTTTTCAAACTTGAGTCTTGAAAAAGTGGGGGTCGTCTTATAATCAGGGCCGTGTTATATTCGGGCCAATACGGTATATGATATTTATGATATTTATTTATTTCAGTTGTAAAGAGTTATAATGTTTGCACCATTAAAATATCTGCCCGTTTTTTACTTCAGTATGTGAGCAAAATTTCTATTTAAAAACAAGAACATTAGCAGGTGTGACAACATTATTACAATCGGTTTACATTTTATCCTTTGTCAGCTTTAGCAGTGGTGGGGAGCTCAGGGTTGTCGTTTTGTTGTATTTTTTTCTCTCCCACTTCTGTACCTTTACTGTTTAGTTCAGTGTTACTTTCCGACCGAGTCATACGTAAGCAAATATCAGTGAATAGCATACAAAACGCTGGACTGGAAAACGATGGCTATGCATTATAATATTTGTCTTTGTGATGTTTATCTTTGACTTGTGATTGTTTCAGCCATGTGGAAATTCAAGCAGGTGAGTTTTGCCATTGTAGTTTTAATTGCCTAACGTCTCCCATTGTTTCAAAGTAAATCTTTTTGAAAACGACTTACCAACCTTTTTTCATTTTGAACTAAATGTTCTTTTTTGTTGAACTGCATTTGTTTTGAAAATGTTTATTGCCATTATGATCATTATTTTAATTGTACAAGTTACACCCGCAAACATACGTGTTTGTCAATAGGAAACATTACTACAGCCACTTAAAAGTTCATACAGTATTAAAACACTGTTGGAAGAAGTCATTATTCCATGTTTGACGGGTAAGATGAAAGCTAGGGTGTTTGGATCATTTCTTCTATTTGTTGATGTATATGTTGCTAAAAGCTTCTAAAAAATAAGGCTGAATTACCGCAGTATTAACCCTGTCAGATGCAAAGGAACTTTTTTATTTTTCCATCGCAAGGCATTTACCGTACTATCAAATTGAAGTTAATGAGGCAATGATATTGTAATATGGGGAATCCTTGAAATTGATAGATTTAGCTAAGCAAAGTGCTCAAAGTTGTTATGGAGGGCTGAAAATGCTATTAATCTCGCTAGTTAACTACACAAGGGAGAGTTTATATACTTTTATAAAGCAATATACAAGCAGAGAAAATGAAGTTCAATTACCTGTGATGTTGTGGGTGTGGGTACTAAGCGCCTTGCCATCAGTCCTGCACATTCAGCTATGAGGCGAGACACGGCCTCTTGTGCTTTTGTCTGGTTGCCAAATGCTAGTGTTTTGAACCTTGGGTCCAAAATAGTGGCCATTGCCAGGACCCGGATGTTTTCCGCATTGCACCTTGCCATTAAAAACTACAGCAGGCTCTGGCTCAGCTGTTTTGCACATGGGTGGAGTAAGGATGTAGATTTCTCAGTAATTTTATGCTGAAGCATTCTGACTAATGGAATTACTTTAAATGCAGACACCTTCTTCTCAACTGAAAGCTCTGTAGTAGCCAGAGATAGGGCTCCCAGAACTTCAAGACATTCTGCCACTGCCTCGTACTCCGCACAGTTCAGTGGTAGCACATCTGTGGTTAGTGACGCCAGGGCTGCTCCGACTGGCTCACCCTGCTCAAGTAAATGTTGCAACATTTGAAAAGTAGAATTCCACCTTGTGTCAACTTCTTGAATCAGTTTATGTTGTGGTTTGTTAAGTTGTAACTGTACTTCAGTCAGTTTCTCTTTGGCCCTTGTGCTTGTTTTGAAGAATGCCACAACCTTTCTAGCTCTCAAACGAATCTCTGAGACTTCTGGTATTGCCCCAAGTGCCTTCTTTGCCACTAAATTTAAACTATGGGCAAAACAAGGAATGGTGCGTAGTTTAAGTAATTTTGCACAAACCACCATATTTGCAGCATTGTCAGTGACAAGACAGTGGATTTTGTTAGTTAGGTCCAATTCATCAATTAGGCATTCTTTGGCAGTCTTTAGGTTTTCCGCTGTGTGTAATTGTGGGAATTTTGTGACACCTAATAGTGTTGTATCGGTCGCGAACGATTCGTTCTTTTTGAACGAATTGTTTGGGTGAACGAGACCGAACTAATCACCATCTGCACTGATTCGTTCTATGAAGTTGGTGCTTGTTCACTGCGTGGGAGGGCATTGAGCAAGCGGCAGCGTCTTCTGACATCGCACACGACCAATCAGACGCCAGCCTCATCGCGGGCAGGGGAGGGACCGGAAACAATCAGCGCGTATGTCACTCACTTCCACGTGTGGCCAATAAGCAGCCAGCGTGCAGGCAGGGGGGCAAGACTGAGTTTTGTCACTTCCCGTTCAGTGACTCGGTCCTCCGGCTCCTGACCTAGCTTGCTGCTAACTTGACTTTCCAGTAATGACTATGCGGTGAACGAATCAAATAATGAAAGGAAAGGACTTTGTCACATATTTGTTAACGTGGAGCCTATCAAATGCAGCTCTAAAAGATAAAAACACCACACAAATCTAGCGAGCATGGTTTAGTGTACTACTTTTCTCAACAGACTCGGGACTACCTATTACGACATACTATCAAATTTACAGTAATTTAAAACACGGGTAGCTACGAGGCAAGCAAAAGCTGAGCTGCGGTCGCGTGACGGCAATGAAGGAGGCAAAGAACTGTCACTATATGGAGGCTTCATGGCAGCGATATTTACCTCATATGTGCACAGAAAAAAAGAATATATAGTATGATCACCATAATACTGATTTGCAATTAAACGGTATATACGTGTCCATTTTTTCCAAGTGTTTTATTTTTTTTTTTCGTGTCAGATGTTGGTTGGTTTGACAAATTATGTCAATCCGTCCATCATGTGCTACTCAAGCGCCCCAAAACAACGCACATGGACACGGGAGATGTCGCAATATGTCTACATTTTTCTTATCAGACTAATGAGAGTAGAAAGGCGATATCGTAAAGAGCAAACAATTTTCTAGTCAGCATTTGACGATCTGAGATGCGGGGACGACAGGGGAGCTGACCGGATTATTTTATTTATTAATACCAGTGCAAAAATTCAATACGATCACCATAATCCTGATTTGCAATGAAACTATATACATGTCAATTTTTTCCGAGTGTTTTTTTTTTTTTTTTTTTCGTGCCAGAGCGTGTCGGTTGGTTTGACAAATTATGTCAATCCGTCCATCATGCGCTACTCAAGCGCCCCAAAACAACGCACGCGGACACGGGAGATGTCGCAATATGTCTACATTTTTCTTAACAGACTAATGAGGGTAGAAAGGCGACATCGTAAAGAGCAAGCAATCATTTCTCGTCAGCATTTGACGATCTGAGATGCGGGGACGACAGGGGAGTTGACCGGATTATTTTATTAGGCTCGAGCGTATGACGTGGCACTCGCGAGGTTTCCGCCGCTATCGCCATTGTGGAAGCGAGAAACATAAACTGAGGCATTTCAACACAGGTCGCTCTTTAAAAATGGTTGGAAATTATTGTGCGGTAAAGAATTGCAACAACCGATCGAATAGAAAGGAGAATGTACAGCTCGACGGAACACCATTGAGTTTCTTCCGGATCCCTACATGGAGAAAAGGCGAGGGAAAGCTCATATCTGAACTTACCAAACGTCGAAGAATGGCATGGGTGGCCTCGATCAGAAGGAAGGGCATAACGTTTGATTCTCCAGTTACACACTGAGTTTGCTCTATGCACGTCCACTCCGGTAAGTTAATTTCGTTTGTTTACGCAAATTTCAGTAACTTTACGCCCTAAGTCGCCCTGTTGTTAGCTATTGCTACAGCTAAACAACTAGCATGCATACATGTGCATTGTCTTGATAAGACATCATTCCTGTCGTTGCTAAATGAAAAAGCTGTAATATTTTGACGTGAGAGAGTGGCAAAGAATTTGTACACAGGCTACATTTTATGCAGCAAAAGATTTGTACATCCGTGGTCACAGACTAATGTAAACACACATTGCCTACCTTTGCTAGAAAGATGGTGTTGCCGTTTGCTATGCCATAAAGTGAAGATCCTGCACCCATCCGCAGCAAAACTGTTCGTAGCTTTGTAGCGATTTGTATTTTCGGAATTGCTGATGAGTGTAGTAACATATACCAAACACTAAATACAGCGTGATGTCCATTTCGCGTAGTGGTGGAAGCTTGTCGACATCTTTATTCCATTTGTGTTCGGCTTGCTCGTGAGGGTCAACATTGTTCACATCCTTAAAATTGCTCACATATCTGTCCTTTGCCGTGGTAACAAGTTTGTCTCCGTTTCGAACTGGCAAGTTTTCCTTACATTTTTCCATCTTTGGCACTCGTAGTTGAATTGTATTTGCCGTTAAGTTTAAATGTCTCGTGATGCAGACGTGCTTCCGCAATGGATGCGTTGTCGCAAATCTCGCACGATCCCGTGCTGCTGTGACGTAAACGCTCGAGCCTAATTTATTAATACCAGTGCAAAAATTCAATACGATCATCTTAATACTGATTTGCAATTAAACTGACAAATATCAAAATGTAGTATTGTCTTTATTTCAGAGCAGCACATTCGACAACTAGCTATTTACACTTATATTTGTAACAATAGTGACTAAAAATAATAGTGATGAGCATAAAAACAAAAATACAACAGAGCGAGATGTAAATATGATGTGATGGTCGTTCTATATTCAGAAATTAAACTTTCGATTTATTTTTATTTTCGTGACAGCAAGCATGCTGCGTTGGCTGGTAGCAAGCAGCATTGTAAATGTGATCAAGAACATGCTAATGAAAGTCCGTGCGCCCCCGACCCCAACCCCCCGCTCCCCCCACAAAAGGAAAATGTTTAACCGTGTCCTCAATCGAAATGCAAGCACGAGCCATGACTTTGAGCCCATAGAACTAGGACAGACGACGCGGAAGTTCTCCCTCGCTTTTGCAGCAGCGGGAGGGCGACGAGGCTGTCTGTGAAAGCAGAATGATATCGCCTGTCACTCATTTCTGAAACTACGACGAGTGGTCAATGTGCAAGAGAGGGAGGGACCAAGCAATGTCACTTCCCGTTCAGTTATACTGCGAAGCGGTCTTTGGTGATTCGTTCGGCAACGTCACTTCCCGTTCACTAACCGAACGATTCATTTGGGCGGGGAGGGAGATGAGGGGGGCGAACGATTCGTTGAACGATTCGTTTGAACGAATCTTTTTACTGAACGATCCGGAATGGATTCGTTTACTCAAGTGAACGACAGATCCCGTCACTAACACCTAACAGGACAGATGATAGTTGGCATTTTTCATCAATGTAATGACATGTGACCCCAAGGAAGGCATCCATGTTGACAGATGTCCACATGTCTGCAGTTAAAGTGACTGCCACAGTTTTCTCCAGCTCTGCTCTGGCTTTGTCTTTGGCCTCTTTATATTTTTGGTCCACCATGCCTCGCAGTGCCTGTCTTGTGGGGAGAGCATATGTTGGGTCCAATTTGTGAACAAATGCTCTAAATCCTTTAACCTCAACCACAGAAAATGGCTGGCAGTCCTACACAATCATGTCCACCAAGGCCTCATCCAGCTCAGCCTGTCGTCCTTTAAACAATGTGACCAATGTAAATAGTTACTTACATATAACTTATAATATAATGTCATGTATATTTTACATTTTAAGTTTTGTCTTATCTTTTGACTATACTGTGTATACACGACAGTTGCCATAGGCTTACCTTGTCTACTTACTCCAGACGCAGCTGGAGCAGTAGGAGCTGCTGGATTGGGTGCTGTTTCGGGGTGTTTAGAGCACAAGTGCCTTAAAATTGTGGATGTGTTATTACTGAATGCCAACTCTTGAGCACAGATCTGACACTTGACCCTTTTTTGTGCAATAACGTCAAAGTGCTTCCACACATGACCTGGCTCTGTTAGATGGCCTTCCCTCCATTCTCCCTGTTTCACCTCACTATCTACAACTACACAATCACTCACACACTTAATACTCTCACACAAACAAACAGACAAACGAACAAATATACAAACTGGCAGACAGACAAAAAACACAAAACCTGACAAACAGACAGACACAATAACAAACACAAAAACTGACAGACACAAAAACAAACAAACACAACAACTGACAGACAGACACAAAAACTAACAAACACAAAAACTGACAGACACACAGACAGAAAAACAAAGACAAAACCTGACAGACACAAAAACTAACGTTTGTGCGTGTGTGCGGGGGGGGTGTGTGTGCGTGTGAGTATTATATAAATCAGTGTATCGTGTGTCAATGAATGCCTATACTATGTGCAATTGCAAATTAATCTAATGTGTAATCTATCTAACTTCACTTTACTCTCCCTAGTTCTCGATATGACGTAATGCGCGCAAAAGCGCTCCTCCTCACAACCCACAACATTTTGAGGGATATTTCTCCTTTTCATAAGCATTGTTAGTTTGACTGATCCTAATTGACTGAGTCGACCCCTTCGTACCTGAGTGACACGTCGACGGTGACGGCCGACACGCGTGTGACGTCACAACGCTTCGCTTCCGCGGCCAGGTGATTTTCACTGAATGAAGCGAGACATCGGTACAACGTATCGGGATACTTGTTGCCGCGAGCGCTCGACACTTGTCGGGCGTCTGCTTCGTGCGTGACGTCACTAGCTGTTCCACCGGATCCAGCGAGACATCGAGATGACTGATTTGTGATACTTCTGCCGCGAGCGCTCGACACTTGTCTCGAGCGTCTGCTTCGAGCGTAACATCACTAGAGATGCCTTTTTGTAGTGATGGACAGTCCAAAATAGTGATGGCAAAATGAAACCCCATAAAGCAGTCATACCCTGCAGGGAAATACTTCACACACATGTAAGGGCTTCATTAATATCCTCCACTACGTCATCATGTGGACAGAAAAATGTATAACATGCTTGGTGCATGCAATAAAATAGTGGGGTGTATGTAAATCATGCTCTGAATACAAAAATATATATATTTGAAGAGTGTTTTAACATGAATTGTTCTGTGTTACTTTGTCTATGTTTTTGCTTACGCAACAAGTGAAATGTGAAATAAGGAGATAAAATAAAGTGCTTATTCATTTTTATTTAAATACTTTTTTTTCAATGTTTTTGGACTTTTTTTTGCTGAGAATTTCACCTGCTTTAGAAAAAAATTATTTCACATGGTACTGATGAAGCAGGGGTGCAAGGATATGAGATAGCAAGTTTGTATAGAATTGGAAGCGTATATTTCTGTGATTCCCAGTACTGAAGGGGACTTTCAACTCTGGGGATGTTTGGTGCTCCAAGATACTTCTTGCACCTCAACTTTTGCATTAGCCGTGACATTTGTGGTTCTTGCTTGATGGATCGAGGTATCAAAATGATGCCACAGTTTGCTTCCTTGAAAAGATAAACAGATATTAGTAATTATTATTAAATATTAGCACAATTAGGAAATGTTAAATACCTCCAACAGAGTGGGAAGTTTCTGATGATGATGACGTTGATGATGATGAAGTAGATGAGGACGCTGTGCGCCTCATAATAGCTGCGCATTCCATCGTGAGCCTTTTTTCAGCCTCCGCTGCTGTATTGGGTCTAAAGAAGCCTAGTTTTTTTTAAACCTTGGGTTAAGCAGAGTAGCCAGAAATATAATGCTCATAGACTGGAGGTTGTTCAGCTTCTCTCTTAGTTATCTTTGCAGAAACTCAACCAAGGATGTGCTCTCTGGAGTTTGAAGCAGTCGTATCTCCTCTTCTTCCAGAGAGTGATGCAACATGGACAAGAGCGGAATTACCTTTGACCAGGAAACCTTCTCCTCAGACAGCTCAATTGTAGCATAGTTAAACGGCTCTAATACTTCCAACAGTCAGCAATAATTCTGTAATGTTCAGCAGACAATGGTGTGAGATCAGTACGTAGACCAGCCAAAGCTGCTCCGACAGGCTCTCTCAGTGTACATACACTGAAGCATGAGATAAGTGCTGTTCCACCTTGCATCAACCTCCTGAATAAGTTTAAGCACCAGAAGGCCCATTTGAACTTGCATCTGAGTTAGTCTCTCCTACAACAAAATCAAGTGTCAAATCAATATATAGAAAAAAAATAAAATATGTTAAATATGACAAGGCGGCACGGTGGCTGAGTGGTTAGCACGTCTGCCTCACAGTTCTAAGATCAAGGGTTCAATCCCGGGCTTCGGCCTTCCTGTGTGGAGTTTGCATGTTCTCCCCGTGCCTGCGTGGGTTTCCTCCGGGAACTCCGGTTTCCTCCCACATCCCAAAAACATGCTTGGTAGGTTGATTGAACACTCTAAATTGTCCGTAGGTATGAGTGTGTGCGTGAATGGTTGTATGTCTCCTTGTGCCCTGCAATTGGCTGGCAACCAGTTCAGGGTGTCCCCTGCCTACTGCCCCGAGTTAGCTGGGATAGGCTCCAGCACCTCCGCGACCCTCGTGAGGAAAAAGCGGCATGGAAAATGAATGAATGAATGAATGAAATATGACAAGTAAGGAGCTTAGTGCTGTAGTGCTGCTAACCAACTATCTTTCAACAGTTTGTCCGGATGTAGAATAAATCAGGACATTGGTCATTTTACTAAATGATTTACAGCAGTGGTCTCCAAACTATTCCACATAGGGCTGCAGTGGGTGCAGGATTTCTCTCCAACAAAACAAGACCACACCTTTTCACCAATCTGGTGTTTTATATGTGTGATCAGTTGATTGCAGTCAGGTGCTGCTTGATTTAGTACAAACCACATTGGCTAAAAAGTTTGTGCTTGATCGGTATGAACAAAAACCAGGACCCACAGCAGCCCCCGAGGACTGGTTTGGAGACCCCTGATTTAGAGTATGTGCCACACTAATAGTGTGACGCATATGAAGCTCTCTGGCACAAGCGCCCATATTTGCTGCACCATCAGTCACTAGACATGTCACTTTTTCACTGATACCCCACTCAGACATTAGCAAAGTTTTCATAGAAGCCAGGTTTGCTGCAGTGTGTGCCTCAGGGAAATGTTGCACCCCCAGTACAACTGATTGGATAAACGTGGTTTCATCAATGAAATGACATTGATGGAGGTCCACATGTCTGATGTCAAACTACATGTAGATGCTATAGCCACAATGGCTTTTGTTTTATCCTTGGTTTCCTTCTACCTTTTTTTCCACCATGGCTTTCAAAGTCTAAAAAAAAAGTATCATTTATTGAATTGAAAAGTATTGAAATGGTTAATCCGACAATATAATGCCTCATGTTGTGACATACATACCTGTCGTGTAGTTAGAACGTAGGAAGGAGCTAAAGCAAGGTTTGTTCTCAACATTGGTAGGGACGAAATAACAGCATAACCTCCATATACACTTTTTTTGCTGGGGACGGGACGTTTATAAAACCAAACAGACTGGGTGAATGAGGGTCAGGGCTACATTTCTCATCAATATGAACCTAATTAATTGATAGGCTAAATGGCCAAGGCAAAATAAATCTGTATTGACTTATACTAACTTATCTGTGTATTAGTTCAGGTGATAAACCTTTCAATTCAAACCTTTGTCTTCAAAAACTACTAAAGAAATATTCTGAAAACTTCCCAAACAAATGTCTGGATTTCATTAGCAAATCTAAATTGCAATATTTGAACACAAATTATATTAACATACATAAGAAATACAAACTTGTTAATTATTAATTCTATAGTCCATCTATTAAAGGGGTAATCCTTGGTTTACTACATTTCTTCGTTTGATTAACGTAACAGTAGAAAACATACAGGACGATATTTCTCTCAACACAGCTTCCTCCTTGAGTTCGAGAAATTCACACAGATTAATGTTATGCTAACTCTGATGCAGGGCGGACTTTCAGTATCAAAATTAGTGGTGTGTTCCTCACCTCCACAACACTGACATCTTTTTACATTACTTACAGTGGCTTCTGCTGGCGGGAAAAAAACTTCTAATATCCCTCGTCTTTAAAGGGTGCGGAGGAGGCGGCATGTTGTATTTCTATTGGGCTGGGAATGCGTGCGTGTGTGTGTGTGTGTGGGGGGGGTCAAGTCATCAGCCAATCAAACGTGCGTTTGAGGGGGAAAAAATGGACTGCCACATTCAGCAAGCGAAAACGGGTCAATCTACGTCTGAACATAATGAAAGTACTGTAATTCACTTAGTAATGGGCGAGTCATTTCTTACAACATATGGAAAGCCAATCTGAATGACCTATATAACTGAAGACATTATATAATGCAAATAGGGTTGCTTATAAGTTGGTGGGGATAATTTCAGCATCCTGAAAAGTTGGTAGTGTCCAACCGTCCCTATGCAAACCTACGCCCTTGAGCTAAAGCTTTCATAAGATTTTTGAATCCACTGCCGTCCACCAAGGAAAACGGCTGGAAATCCTCAATTACCATATCCACCAACAGCTCAGCCAAGCCAACCTTCTCAGCTCAATTAAATTACATGTCAGAGTTATCAAACATTAAAAAAAATTTTTTTTTTAAACATACAGTGTAGTGTAGGGCAAAAAATATAAATGGCCTACTTGAGCCGGGCTTCAACCTGGTTGGTCTCCTCGTTGCCATGCAAGACTCTAAAGTGCCTTAGCATCGTTGAGTTGTTATTATTATAACTAAGCACCTTGGAACACACCAGACACTTCAACTAAAAGTATTCAGAAAAGAAAAATGTGAATTTTATGTATTGTCACATCGTATTTTCTTTCATTATTGGAATCTGTTAAATAGTAATTGCGGTGCATTACCTTCTGAGGTGAGATCTGCTCAAAGTGCTCCCGAACAGGGGAAAATCTCCTCTTTCTTGCTGGTTCCATCGCAAAAAAGAAGCTGGTCGAATCGAATGCCAAAAAATAGCACAGTAAGGGACCCGAAAACACAAAAAAGTGAAGGGGAATCCATAGCGTTTCTTTGCCGCTTTTATTTCGAACTACTCTCAAACCTAGCGAATCATTTCCTCAATCAGTCACGTGGTGCTTCAAATGTCACCACGTACGTCATCAACACGTGTATCGACTCACTGTTCATGAACCACTCATCTACATTACTCGGCACACGCTTCAGGGATTCGACCCAAGAAGCACACCAGCACCGATGGTGAAATGAAGCCTCATGAGGCATTGCACCACTTGAGCCAATTGGTTCGAGAAAGGGTTCATTTCTCGGAGCTTCATGTGTCCACGGAACCACCTACTGGCTAAGTGTATAATCACAGACGTTTGTCTCCCAACCACATGAGTGATTCGTCAATTTGTGTGTGTGTGTGTGTCTGTTGGAAAGGTATTATTTTGCAATATATTGTCTCACCAAATCCTCGATGTACATAGATTATCACATAAGTATATATATTTTTTCTTCAACTTCATTGTTTTCCTGTAACAGAAGTTAAATTGGGCATACATCTTCAGCAATGGGATCAAACTCATAACCTGAAAGACCATAATGTATGGGGGGCAGTACCCCCAAAAAGAAAAAAACAAAACAAAAAGGACCTATACATATGAAACAAAAACGCACACATAGACATAAACAGTACCTCACAGTTATGAAAATATATGATATGGCGATGTCTCCTGTAGGTCAGCAGGGCCAAGCAGCTCCCCAAAAATCAACGTACAACAAATTATGCAGTACATATAAACGTACAGTATGAACTTTTGTGTCCAGTAAGAGGAATGGCCACATACAGTCAGTCATACCTCACTCATGAAGTAAAACTTACAATATATATATATTTTTTAATGTAGTGGGTGTAGGCGTGAAAATGATTGCATAAATGGCATTATCATAATGTGGCAGGTTGTGCCATGTTTTTTTTTTCCTGAAAATGACGTGCATATGTAACCGGTGTTGAATGGATCGACCACATGTGCCCAGGACAGGACTCGAACCCACACATACAACACATCCAGCGCGGCAAACGGATGCTCTGACCACCAAGCCAGAAGCCAACAGACCTGTGTGTACCCGTTACAAGTAATCAGTGAGAGAACAGTAAACGTGTTTGTGTAACATGAAAAAGGGTACTACTTGTATTGTTTGGACATTGATGTAGCTACTGGATGGTGGGGATTTTAAAAAAATATTTTTTTCCACAGAGAGGAAGTCCTCTTTCCTGCTGGTTCCATCCAAGTATGAAATACTGTACCCTTCTCTCCACTCACTTAAAATTGTCACTCTCCAAACCACCTCCAAACTAGCCAAACTCTCACCTGATCGCAACTCTCCTTCAAACACCCACATTTTGAATGCAGCCAGAGGTGTTGATAGACTGTAGCGAGCTGTCAAACCGCGCAGCAAATCTAAAGCACTCCCTGAAGCAATCATGTGGTACAACTGAGCAGCGAGGCTTTGGACCTCATCATTTTCGGAACCTCCCCTAAATGAAGCGAGCCTCGGTACGCGCTTCGCGGAAAAGTCCCTTCATTACTTGACACGCTTCGAAAGCTCGGCGCACCTCGTGACATCAATACCTTTTTGTTTTCTCCTGTTTTTGGTTGATAGGAGTTAGGTGAAGGAAATGTCTTTAATTTGACCTTTTTTCTATTTGTTAGGGAAGGCAGGGTTTCTTAGATTGTTTTGTTTGATGTTTTGGCAAAGTTTTGCTCTGAGCCAAATAAAGAAACTGCTCTTGATTTTCCATTTTCACCGGCTTTTTCTGGGTGAGGGTTTGACGGGAGGAGAACAAACCCCACGTTGCCTCCTGATTCCCCTAGACTGGGGCGTAACAATGTGTAAGATTTTTCTCCCCCGTAGAGTTGAATGACCCTTTTTTAAAGTCAGAAATGGTATCCGTAAAAAGTTTGAAAGAAATAAAATGAGCCCTGGTTTGTGAAAATCAACTAAGGATTGTATGACACTTCTTAAAAGTCAGAAATTGACCCAATTTTGACTTGTTCAGACGTCAGTTTAAACCAATAGGAAATTTGTGGCCGAAACCTGAACTCTTTTGTAGCAAAAACAAAGCAACCACAAAAAACAGGTTGATCAGGCCATTTTCGGCTCTCTCCCTGATGAATGAATGGGACAATCAACACAAGAATACCCCCACAACGATGTGTCGTGATCCCTAAATTCTCTTTGATGTTTTACAGTTCAGAGTTCAGACAAACGGGCTCCTTTTAGCAGTAGATCAAAGTGCAGCACGTCCCCTTTAAGATTGGTTAGTAATTTCTAAATGGTGAATAAATAAAGTAACATGTATGTGGAGACCAGACAATAGTTTTTGGGGACCAAAATTGACCAAATTTGAGGTTATAGGGGGTTATTTGCATATGTTTAGATTTTGGCATTCATCTAAATAGAGATTGTTTGGTATTAGATGCCTTCTTTTTGAAGTACGCCACCAATTTTAACATTACTTCATATTCATCCCATGGCATTTTTAACTAGAGCACATAAACAAGCATATCTAATTGGCCTGTGGTCTTTTTTTACTTGCCGACTCATGATATCCTCCCCCACTCTGTTCTTCTCCTGGCCTCCTCCACCGACTGACGCTGCAGTTGTCTGCCAGCTCCAGGCCACACCCTCCACCCTTACCAAAGCAAAGAAAGTCAGACAGGAGTGGAAAAGTCTTCCGCTGTTCTGGAAAGAAACATGGGCAACCAGTTTACAGACATTGGTCCCAACGCCACATTCCTCCCCAACCTCCGGTCCTCACACATTGTTGTGATAGGTTTGGACAATGCTGGGAAAACCTCACTCCTCTACAGACTCAAGCTGCGGGAATTTGTTGAGACAATCCCCACGAAAGGATTCAACATGGAACACATTAAAGTGTCCGTGGAGCACTCCAATACCTTTCATTTCCAGGTATGGGATGTTGGCGGTCAGGAGAAATTGAGGCCTCTCTGGAAGTCGTACACTCGGAGGACCGACGGCCTGGTGTTTGTGGTGGATGCAGCCGAGGCCGAGCGAATGGAGGAAGCTAAGGTGGAGCTTCACAGGATCAGTCGGTCTGCTGAGAATCAAGGGATGCCTGTGTTGGTTCTGGCCAACAAGCAGGATCTGGACTCAGCCATGTCAGCTTCAGAGGTAATCTATTTTTACATTGTGATTTAGTCTTAACCAGCTTATTGCTCTCCAGTCGCTGTGGTTGCCACATCTTCAACCACCCCCAGACTTTTACATCAGTAGTAGTGACATCATATGGAAGCCAAAAGGGGTCATAAAACATTTTGAAATAAATACTATATTGATATACAGATATACATATAACAGTACATGTACTCCAGTATCTAATCTGGCCCTTAAATTGTAATATAATGAAAAAGATTTTACAAGACGAAAGCATTTTTCATCAAGTCATGTTTTATTTCATAAAATCTTTTTCTACAATAGCCTATTTATTTATTTATTTATTTATTTATTTTAGCACAATGGCTTGGTTTCTGCAAATCAAATACACAAGGTAAAGGGGACGCATCAAATAGCAGAGGAGCAGGCGTACTGATATCTGTACTATCAGGCTATCAAATTTAATGAAACACTTTGAATTTTATTAGTGCACAAAATGATTGACAAAATACTAGTATGTTCAAAGCAAAAACAAAAACATGACTCTTGACATGAAAACATCACAAACAAACAAAAAGTGAAACAAAAAATGACAAATTATTTAGCCTTCTGCTGTTGATTTTAAATGATACGTCATTTCTTTTTTTTGTACTCTTGTCTACGTTCTCATTCTATTGTCGCACCCGTGCATCACATTTGTGATTTTACACTACTATGAAATGTGACACTAATGTTCTTTATGCCATGTTGCCTCTACAGTGGTATGAAAAAGTATCTGAACCTTTTGGAATTTCTCACATATTTGCATAAAATCACAATCAAGTGTGATCCGATCTTTTTCAAAATCACACAGATGAAAAAACAGTGTCTGCTTTAACTAAAGCCACCAAAACATGTATAGGTTTTCATATTTTAATGAGGATACTATGCAAACAATGACAGAAGGGTAGAAAAAAGGTAAGTGAACCTTGATATTTTGTGGCTACCCCTTTGGTAGCGGTAACTTCAACCAGACGCTTCGTGTGGCTGCAGGAACTAATCTTGGCCCATTCTTCTCTCCAAAACTGCTGTACTTCAGTCAGATTCCTATGATGTTTGGCATGAATCGCTTTCTTTAGGTCATGCCACAGCATCTCAAAGGGGTTCAAGTCTGGACTTTGACTTGGCCACTCCATAACGTGTATTTTGTTCTTCTGAAACCATTCTGAAGTTGATTTACTTTTGTGTTTTGGATCATTGTCTTTCTGCAGCATCCATCCTCTTTGTAGCTTCAACTGTCTGACAGACAGCCTCAGGTTTTCCTGCAAAACATCCTGATAAACGTTTGAATTCATTTCCATCATCCATCAATGATTACAAGTTGTCCAGGCACCGAGGGAGCATAACAGCCACAAATCATGATGCTCCTTCCACAATCTGTTCCATTTTTCCACCACACACAACATTGTGTGTTACTCCCAAACAATTCAACTTTGGTTTCATCAGACCACAAAATATTTTGCCAAAACGTCTGTGGAGTGTCCAAGTGCCTTTTTCTGAACATTAAATGAGCATCAATGTTTTCAGCAGTGGCTTTCTCTGTGGAGTTCTCCCCTGAACACCATTGTTGGCCATAGTTTTACATATAGTTAATGTCTGCACAGAGATGTTGGACAGTGCCCGTGATTTTTTAAAGTCTTTAGCAGACACACTAGGGTTCTTTTTTTACCTCTCTGACTAGTCTGCGCTGTACTCATGGCGTCATCTTTGGTGGACGGCCTCTCCTTGGGAGAGAAGCAACAGTCCCAAACTCTCTCCATTTGTAGACAAGTTATCTGACTGCCGACTGATTAACATCCTGACTTGTAGAGATGGTTTTATATCCTTTCCCAGCTTTATACAAATAACAATCCTTGATCACAGGTCTTCAGACAAATGTTTTGATCGAGCTATGATGCACATCATACAATGCTTCTCATCAAGACAATTTTTACCAGGTGTGTGTTTTATAAAGGGCAAGGCTGCTTTAAACCACTCATCAGTGATTGGGCACACACCTGACTTAAATTGTTTGGTAAAAATTGGTTTCAATTGCTCAATAAGTCTCCGTAGGCAGAGGATCCACTTACTTATCCCCCCCCCCCCCCCCCACCATTGTTTGCATGCTATGTTCATTAAAATATGAAAACCTCTAAATCTTTGGGTGGTTTTATTTAAAGCACTGTTTTTCCTCTGTGTGATTTTGACAAATATCAGATCACATTTGATGGTGATTTTATGCAGAAATGTGAGAAATTCTAAAAGGTTCAGATACTTTTTCATACCACTCTAGATCTGTAGTACTTCCTCATTCAAAGTGCATGTCAACCTTCCCATGAGCAAACCAGTTTCTTCTCCCATCAGATAGAGAACTAGCAGTTGAAAGAAATGAAATCAAGCCTGTTAAGTGGAGACAAACCAGTCCACAGCCTGTTTTAAAATGCCACATTGCCTAGACTCAGTCGGCATGCGAAAATAGCTCCCCGCATCCTAACCTTCAACCCATAGACCAGGGGTGTCCAAACTGGTTCTCGAGGGCACTGTGGGTCCTGTTTTTTCCCTACCAATCGAGCACAGACAGTTTAACCAATGAGGTTTCTGCTAAAACAAGCAGCACCTGACTGCAATCAACTGATTACACTTGGAAGACACCATTGGTGAAAAGGTGCCGTCTTGTTTTGTTGGAATGGAATCTATGGAGGTAGACTTGTGTCTTTATTATTCAATGAAAAATAAAGTTGCTTCAGTCAAAATACTGTATATATTTTCAATTAAAAATAAATTCGCTTCAATTAAAAAACAAAAAAAAAAGTGTTTGAATGCAAACATATATTTCAGACTTAAAAAAAAAAAGCATTTGAAAACTATTTTTCTTTTGATTCAAGTGACTTTTTTTATTTGAAGTTAAGTTGTATTAGATTGAAACAATTTTTTGGGTTGAAGTAATGTTGTTTTGAGTTTGGGCGACATTTTGTGTAGGACATCTGTGTCCTTATAATTCAATCAAAAAATAAATTGCGTCGAACAAAACAAAAAGGATTTTCAAAATAAAAAAAATCTTCAATCATAGAAAAAAAGTTTTTGAATGCAAAAAAATATTTGAGACTCAAAAATTTGCTTTTGAACACTTAATTTTTTATTGAAAATGTTTTCTTTGATTGGAGCAGTCATTTTTGTTTTTGTTTGTTTGTTTTGGCCATATTATAAGTATGACATTTGTGTCGAAATCATATAATCCCAAAAAAGATACTTTCAAAGAAAAAAATTTTATGCAAAAATAAGATTCCTCTTCCCTAAAATAATATTTAATTTTTGGGGGAAAATATTACTTTTATTTGAAATTATTATTTTTTTGTTTGAAGTGCAAAAACTTTTGAAGTCTTTTCATCATTATTATTATTGTTATTATTATTATTAAAGTAATAAAATTTTTGGGAATGTCTCACATTTCTACATAAAGTCACCATCAAATGTAATCTGATGTTTGTCGAAATCACACAAATGAAAATACAGTGTCTGCTTTAACTAAAACAGCCCAAATATTTATAGGTTTTCATATTTGAATGAAGATAGCATGCAAACAATGACAGAAGGGGGAAATATAAGTGAACCCTCTGCCTAAGGAGACTTAAGAGCAATTGAAACAAATTTTAACCAAACATTTTAAGTCAGGTGTGTGCCCAATCACTGATGAGTGGTTTTAAGCGGCTCTGCCCACTATAAAACACACCTGGTAAGAAATGTCTTGATGAGAAGCATTGTCTGATGTGCATCATGGCTCGATCAAAACAGTTGTCTGAAGACCTGTGATGAAAAGTTGTTGATTTGTATAAATCTGGGCAAGGATACGAAACCCATCTCTAAAAGTCTGGATGTTCATCAATCGACAGCCAGACAAGTTGTCTACAAATGGAGAGAGTTTGGCACTGTTGCTTCTCTCCCAAGGAGTGGATGCCCACCAAAGATGACAACAAGAGTTCAGCGCAGAATACTCAGAGAGGTAACCCTAGAGTGTCTGCTAAAGACTTACAAAAATCACTGGCACAGTCCAATATCTCTGTGCACACATCAACTATATGTAAAACTATGGCCAACAATGGTGTTCAGGGGAGAACTCCACAGAGAAAGCCACTGCTGTCTAAAAAAAACAAAAAAACATTGTTGCTCGTTTAATGTTCGCAAAAAGGCAACTGGACTCTCCACAAAGGTTTTGGCAAAATATTTTGTGGACTGATGAAACCAAAGTTGAATTGTTTGGGAGTAACACACAATGTCATGTATGGAGGAAAAGTGGAACCGCTCACCAACAGCAACACCTCATTCCCACCGTGAAGCATGGTGGAGGGAGCACCATGATTTGGGGCTGTTTTGCTACCTCTGGACCAGGACAACTTGCAACCATTAATGGCAGACAGAATTCAAAAGTTATCAGGATTTTTTTAAGGAAAACCTGAGGCCTTCTGTCATACAGTTGAAGCTAAAAAGAGGATGGATGTTGCAACAAGACAATGATCCAAAACACAGAAGTAACTCAACTTCAGAGTGGTTTCAGAGGAACAAAATAGACATTCTGGAGTGGCCAAGTCAACGTCCAGACTTGAACCCTATTGAGATGCTGTGGCATGACCTAAAGACAGCGGTTCATGCCAGACATCCCAGGAATGTGACTGAACTACAGCAGTTTTGTAGAGAGGCATGGGCAAAGATTGTGAGAAATTCCAAAAGGTTCAGGTTAGGGGTGTGGATCTCCATTACTGTGGCGATTAGAATGCATCTCGATGCCCTGCCAGCGATACGATACAATTTGCGATACACTGAATCCCTGCCCGATACGATACTTGCGATTAATCCACGTTTTCGATACGATGCGATATGATTCACCCTCCATCCCAATTTGATATGATACAATACAACCTGCTCCCGATACGATGTGATGCACTTCGATAAAGTGCGATATACCTGTTTGTGATGCTTTTTGATAGATTAGTTCAATCAAATGCGATTCAGTGTGAAGCAAAAATGATATATCGTATTTTATCTACCAAGCAAGCAAACAAACAAAAAAATAATATGGCAATTAAGTATGTTACAAAAGGCTTTGGTTTATTAATATAAGAGTAAAACAAAATAAATAAAGATACCTTAAAGATGCTGTACATGTAAACGTTACAGTAACATTAATCACTCCCAATGAGTGACTTAAAGTAACACTTTGCAATGTCTACATACCTGTCTGCCAGACAAATACCTAATATGAAATACACGCAACTGGTTGTGCAAAGAAGACCACAAACAACTTGACAGCGGCATCTGCTGTAAACTAACCACTCTCACAGAGTGCCTTAAGTGCAATGTCCATCTATATCCCAAATAGTAATATGAAAAACAATAACACATAATGACCTTTCACAATTAAGTCTATCTTTAACAAATCACAACTGCTTGTGAAAAGAAGAATACAAACAACTTGGCAGTGAAATCTGCTGTAAACTGACCACTCTCACACAGTGTCTTAAGTGCAATGTCCATATATAAAAAAAACAATAATTAATAACCTTTCACAAAAGTAGTAGCTTTACTGTTCTTGCCATAATAATCAGTTATCTTCTCTTCCTTCTCATCAGTCTTGTTGTTAGCCCCCTGCTCTGTCATTTTCGCGACGTCGATACCATGCTGTCTCTTCAAGTGAGTTCCCATGTTTGTTGTGCTGCCGTTGTAAGGTTTAGAAGCGCAGCATTCTTTACAAATAATGTGAAACTTGTCAAGTCTGCCATGTTTCTTGTAAAATCCATAGTACTGCCAAACGACGGATTTGAACTTTGAGGGTGCATTGAAAATCTTATCCGCTTCAGCGCCACTGCTGCTACCCTGCGCCATGTTAACTTGTAGCACTGGCTAATGGTGCATTCAAGACACCTCGGAGAAAAGGGACAGAATGCAGTACAACGTGGAAAATATCGATGCAACGTTGAAGATTACCGATAAAACACACAGCGAACAAATGCATCTTGATTTTACGCCGTCTTTGCACCGATGTACAGTGAATGAATCGATACACTCGCATCGCGCACCTTTTTATCTCGACCACAGTCCATATCGATATTTTCCACATCTCTAGTTCAGGTACTTTTTCATACAACTATATTTTCTTCGTGTCCCATTTTCAGCTGATTTTTTTTCCCTCTACAGTGATCCCTCGCTACTTTGTGCTTCAAACTTCGTGCCCTCAGTCTATCGCGGACAAACATTTTCAATGAAAAATTCAGTGTTCAAATGCAAAATTTTCACTCTTAAGATTTTGCAATCAAAAACTTTTTTTCTCAGACGTTTTTTTTTTCTTTTTTTTTTTTGATTGAAGTGATTTTTGTTTTGAAAATATATTTTTAAAGCAACTTATTTTTTGATTAAAATGAATTATAAATACACAAATGTCCTACCCAAAACCCTACTCAAAACAACATTACTTGGATCAAAAAAGTTGAATAAAATTTTTTAAAAATTCACTCCACAAAAAAATCAAAGATTTTTTTTCTTGTCAAATTTATTTTTGCATTCAGACACTTTAAAAAAAAAATTTTTTTTTTTTTAAATTGAAGTAACTTTTTTTATTAAAAATATAAATTTTGATTGAAGCAACTTTTTTTGATTGAAGCCACTTTTTTTTATTTTTTGTTAATAATAAAGACACAGATCTACCTCCATAGAAATCTAGCACTCACTGCGGCCCTATTTTGGATACCCCTGCCTTAGGTTCAATGTTGATAAGCTGAAGATCCACATTCAGGCGTTCCATCTTGCATTGTTTATTTATTTTTTCTCCATTAAACCAGAGGAAGTCGACAAGCGTGGCCCAAAAACGTACAAACACAATGCCACACCCCTCTAGTGGCTTGTCGGTGAATTAGAGAGCAACACGTTCCCTCACCACAGAACTATCAAATGCTCATTGACGCCGTAGTCACTTCGCCATCACAGCAACGCAGGAGCTTAAAGCCTGAGTTATGCTCCCACGTTGCGGTGACGGCGCAGTGATTATGGCGTCATTCGACATTCGATGGTTCTCCGGCCAGGTGTTGTACGGTTTTGGGGCATGCTTGTTGACTTCCTCTTGTCTAGTTTAACGGAGAAAAAATAAACAATGCAAGATGGAACGCTTGAATGTGGATCTTCAGTTCATCAAAACTGAATAAATGTTGATCATACAAATGTTGAGGCGCAGGCGATGCAGAAGACGGTTTCGAGGCGGTCTATCCAACTTTTGCTGCCGCATAGAGAGTTTTAGCCTCGGGTGAAAACCAACTAGCTGTGGCGGCTAGCTTCAAAATGGCGTCAACCACTGCGTTCAGAGTTTTGTCCGAGGTCTGCAAAGCCCTCCAGCCCGATTTGTTTGACGTGTTCTACAACCAGCCAGTTGGAAGCCATAGCAGATTTCTGGCGTCTATGGAACTTCCCAAACTGCGTTGGAAGCCTTGATGTTAACCTCATCATAAAAGCACCCAGGCACTCTCAATCAGTGATGATGTATCGTGTGTGAACTGTCTGTTGTTGAAAATTAAACATCAAAACAACTCTTTTGACTCCAAACCTGTGCTTTATTCTTCATCTACTTGAAGTGTGACACGTACAGTAAATAAGTCACAGACTCACAGCAAACAGATCTACACAATAAATGATGAAGTGCACCAACCAAAAATACGGCATAAAGTGATAAAAAGCTGGCAGTTTTTGGCTGACTGGGTCACCGCTTCGTGTGGACACTCGATTACGGACACACACGTCTTAGTGGTTCTTCCATTTTTTTTTTATGCAATCGCTGACCTTTCCATTTGGCACTCTAGATGATGTCTTGACGAGACTTGGTTCATTTTTGCGTGTACAATGGCGGTGATTTCGAGCTGAACCAGAAACAACAGTCTGAGCAGACCAATCACAGTCCATTTCCGTCACGTCATATGCGTCAATGTGATGCTAGGGTTTGAAAATTCAATAGGACCGCGTCAGGCTCCGGCGCAAGGTCGTAAATCGTGTCTTCCTTGACGGCGCAGGTCTGACGCGGAAGCATAACTCGGCCTCAACTCAGGCTTTAAAGACGTAGACTTCTCAGGTAGAATCTGTTGTAGTGAACCTTCCTAGTGAACCTAAATAACTTTTTACTTAAAATACTCCTAAATTATGGAGGTAGACTTGTGTTTTTATTATTCAATCAAACGTCACTTCAATTAAAAAAAAAAAAAATGTGCCTGAATGTAAAAATAAATTTGAAACTAAAAAAAAAAATGCATTTGAAAGCTATTTTTCTTTGATTTTTGTTTTGATTGAAGTTGAACAATTCGAACCATTGTTCTAGGTTTGTATGGGTCCTTGAAAATGCTTGGATTTTACTGTCGTTTTAAAGATTTGAAAAATACTTAAATTTGCATATAGTCACTGAAAAAACTTGCAAGTGTTAGGCAAACCATATTTCGCCGCACCCTCTCTAAAAACATAAAATATTAAATAAAGGACTATACAATAAATTTGCCTCATCACTGCTACACGCTCATTCTGAAGTTGCTCTCCCTTGATGTCCCGCGTCACATCAAGTACAGTGTTTTTGAGTCCGTGCGTGAGTAGTCTTTTTTTTTCAGCGATCCTGATTCAAGTGTGGATTTTTCGAACAATATTGTCGATCCAGAGGAAGTACAGTATCTGACATAAAGCCATACTGTATATGTTTGGTCGTATTTGGAGGAGGAGGAAGATTCAGAACGAGAAAAAAGCATCAGGGACAACAAACACGAGGCTGATGACTTGAGCAGACAGCATGGGCAACACAAAATGTCATCATTTTTTGTTTTTTTCTCCAATCTCCAATATATTTACAGGATATTCTTTATATCCAAGTATTTTTTCCCTGATTGCTATATAAATTGTATGGTCATGACAAAAGTCTTGTGCTAAATGAAATTTGAAATATCAAAAATGCATTCATTCAGTACGACAGGGCTAAATTACAGCATAATGGTCAAAACTGCCGACTTCATAAACCTTCCAGACGGTATTTTATGCTACCGGAGGTAGTCCAGCTCTCGTCATTTCCCTGCGGGGACTCTGAGACAGAGGAAAGAGCATTAACAAAAGAGGAAGGTGAGAGCTAGGATACATGCTAACCCGAACCGAGCAGCTTGTCCAAGTCTCTTCCTCGCCTTTCGCACACAAAAAAAAATCACACTAAACTGCCTCGACTCGTGTCACACAGGGCAGCGGGGGTGATAGCCTTCACCGATCGGCCAGCCCCCGGTGGCGAGCAAGTTTCGGCTCCTAGTTTCCCATTTTCATGGCGCAGGATTAAAAAAGTTGAATAAATATATTGATTGCTTCCACACACATCCAAGCGGTCCATTTCATTCAGGGGCATAAAATACCACTTGTAATACGAAATAAACATGCTTTCTTGTGTCATATGCAAACAAAATATTAAACAACCAAATAAAATGACAAAACTACAGATATTTACAAGGAAACATTCAATTCCTGTCACCTAGAGCCACAGCAAAAAAAAAAAAAAAAAAAAAAAAAGAATACTTGATGGATGTAACAAAGATAACATGACCAGTTAAGAAAGCTCGCTACAACACAAAAAAAATACGACGAGTCAACACTAGCGGTAATGATGAAAAATACTTTTTGGAGGTGACCATATGTGACTCTTCCAATCATTGGGGGGCGATTGACACATTAATCATTTTTTATTTTTAAGGCACAGGAGTTGCAAACTGGGTGAATGTTGTGTCTGTTCAAATCTTTATGTGTGGCGTTTGTGTTCCTTCCGTGCGTTACATTATCACAGTCCAAAAGATATCAAAGCAACGTTATTGATGTTTCTTTTTTTTGTAAACCGTTGTTTTGTGAAAAAGAAAAACAAAGATGCTACGATGCTATTCAAATGGATGTTTGGATAATGTGGCTAATATTGCGGTTTGAACTCTCGCAGGTGGAGAAAGTTCTCTCTCTTCAGGAAATGAGCTCTTCCACGCTATACCACACACAAGGCTGCTCAGCGCTGGATGGTCAGGGACTTCAATTGGGCCTAGAGAAACTCTATGAAATGATTCTGAAGCGGAAGAAGATACTTCGACAGAGCAAAAAGAAGAAATGAGCAAGAGAATGATAGTGTAAGACCCTGTTGGGAATGTGATTGTATGTCAAGTTCAACAGTGGAATAAATTGCAAGTCAGTCACTCATTTGGAAGGATACATGTCGTTATCTTAAGACTTGGAACGAATCAAATGAGATTTGTGCTAACGGCATTCATGCAGAGTTTAGCTCTTGAGCATTCCTCAGGTTCCTTGTTTACCACTTCAAGAAACTCACGACTCTACTAAGGCAGGACAGATGTGAACCTGTGCAATGAATGATAAACACTCACTGATGCACTAATGCCAGTGTCCAACGACTCCTTATCCAGAGTATTCAGTGGTTTTAAAGTATCTATTTCACTGTATTATTTATGTTGCATGTTGTCACCTAGTAGGTAGACGTGAATGTAGTTAGAAAAAAAAATAAACAACTTCACACCTATTGATTTTTTTTTTTTTTATAGGCTTCAGTATTTTGAACGATAGATATGATCTGTTATGAAATGTGTGTGTGGGTGGGTGTGTATGCATGAATGAGCCGGCTGGCAAACACTAGGGGCGTATTCCACAAAAGTGGATAAAGTAAACACTCAAAAGCAATTTAGTATGTTATATTTTTTAAACAATGTTTATTCTTTAACAATGCAGATCAACATACATACATACTGTACATACATAGACTCACATACATAGACCAGACCCGGCGGCATGGGCGGGCATTAGGGGGCCAGGCCCGCCCTGAGAGACTGCTGTGCCCGCCCTAGCTCGATTAGAATGTACTGTGTAATTTTTTTTAATCTTCCACAAAACACACTGTCATTAGACACACATGCACATACAAGGAGAGGACGAACTCTCTATTCATCCTATCTTGAGCCGTTGTCATTCAATTCAACCAATCTGAGCACCGAACGAAGGCAATTCCTAGCCAATCACAGATAAGGGGGGCGGGCCGAGTCGCCGGCCATTGGGTGCTCATGTTTATCAGTGCATATGTTATGTTTACGCTGAACCACTTTAGTTGAATAAATGCACACAGAACGGCACCATTGTTTTTCGCATACCTGTCAAGTTGGACGGTTTCGGCGTAATTTGTACAAGTAAGCACTGATTTTTTAATGCGTACGCCGTATGTTCAAAATCTGTACGTTTATGGTGCATTACATTTTTTTTTTCTCCGTTCGGACTTTGTCACCGTTTCGGCACCGAGGCATTGTTACGTTGGTTGAATGTCGCGAGAAAAGTCAGAGACTGAGAGAGAAAAGTGTTTTGACGCTGTAGCAAACGCGATGCTAGGCTAAGTGGCGCCAATATTTCCTGACTGTAGCCGACAGCCTACAATCTGCGCCTAGATATCATATGCTTATAGAACTACATGCGAAATGACAGACGGCAACGTTAATGAATGGCCGCCATTTTGAACAAGTAGACTTCTCAGAAAGGCTCTGTTGTAGTGAACCTTCCTAGCGAACTTAAGTAACTTTTTATCTAAAATACTCCTAAATCGGCAACATCTTGACTTGAATCTATCTTTAAATAATGAAAAAGTTTTAAAACTTGAACATGCCGAAAGTAGACAGAAGGAAACTAATACAAAACGGTAGCAATTTTAACAACTTTAACAGTTGATTCACAACATTAAACGATTTCCAAACATAGCAAAGGTTACTATGTTTTTTTTGTTTTGTTTTGTTTTTTTAAATGAAAAAAAAAACATGAAAGTTAACACCAGTTACCAGTAACTAATTACTCTTACCTTCAGGTAACTGAGTTACAAACTCAATTACTTTTTGGGAGAAGTAATTTGTAACTAATTAAATTAAATTAAAGTCTGCAGAATGAAAAGTGATGAAAGCCGAGATTTCATTCTGCCAATTTGTTGCCAAACACAATTTGCCCGCAACTATTGCTGATCACTTCTCAGAATTAGCAAAAGAAATGTTCCCTGACTCAAAGATTTCATCAGTAAGTTAATTTTATTTTTATTTTTTAATTTATAATTGGACACACTAACGAACTACCTTCAAGACAAACAGAATAGCGAGCTGAAGTGCAGCCATCAAGACATGATAAAAATCGCCAAAAGTGCTACATACAGTTATAACAAAAGTCACTGTTAAATTTTAGTAATCATGATGTAGCTGAAGATATTGATTGTTCTTTGATTGCACCAGGTTATATGTTACAATACTATCAATAAATTCATATTATTTTAAAAATGGAGTTTTATTTTTGTTTCATATTGCACGCTATATAGAATGTTGTAAGATTAGTCACCAATTTGTAAGGGCAGATGTCACTATTTATAAGATTGCGAATGGCCTCGGGTTGACAGGTATGTTTTCGTTTGGCTTATAGATTTTACGATGAACTCCCACTTGTAACTTCAGTGACAGAAAATATTTCAGTGCACTGATGTAGTAATGTACGGGTAATAATGCCACTGTTCAGGCTAAATTTACGTCGAAGAAGTGTGCCCCCCCCCCCCCCCCCCCCAAAAAAAAAAAAAATGTAATGCCCCCCCTGTAATCTCTTTCTGCAGCCGGGTCTGACATAGACTGATAGGTACATAAAAAAACATAACTCTAGGGGTTCAAAAAAATTAAAATACCAAACATAGTACACACATTAACAGTCTTAATTGCCTCATTCGTCAAAATATAATGTTTGAACTTGATGCAGAATGCAGTAAAACATGTCTTTCTTCCACTAAATTTGCTCCTGTGAATATGAAATTTGGCCATTATAATCATCAACTCAATAAGATACATATATGGCATCAGATTTAAGCAGATTGTCCTCAAAGAAAATAACAATACGCTCTTCCAAAATAAAAGAAATCACTTATCAATGTGCCTTATCACAAACTTACAAAAGTTGAACCAAAAAGATCTGTCCGTGGGACAGTGCCAAAATAAATGTATAAGAGACTCTTGGGCTGCAGAACAGAATGTACAGCCTGCATCAATGTTTTTATTGAAACTTTTTCACGATAAAATATCTAGCTGGAAACTTATTTAGTTCTGTTTGAAATTAAACACTGGTTTGGCAAAATCAAGATTTTCTTCCATGGAATGTCCTCCACATATCTAGACCAAAAGGCAGTCACTAAGACAAAAGTGTCCTTATTTTGTTCTGAATTTTGGAGGGAATATATTTACCTTTATGAGTGCATGTTGGAAATAACAAAAAGGACAATTTCCTAACAAAAAGGAAAATTTCCTAACATCAAGTCTCGACTGGGATTTAAAAAAACATACATACCCAGAAGGTACAGCACCAATAACATTGGCATAATTCCGTGGAATAGCATACTTTGTTAAAATTTCTTGTTAGAAGTAGTCCATCCCTTCTAAACAATTGATCAACCCAAACAATCTTTTTATTAAACCATTGTTCCAAAAATAGTCCTGTGTTTAAATAGATTGCCCTTGTTATTCCATATATCATTATGAGGAAAATAATTGTGTTTATAAATGAGAGACCATGCTGGAAAAAAAGATTGTCAATGAAATAAAGCCATTTTCATAGGGATTCTGGATTGGCAGACTGGGGTGGTGGTCCCCCTTTTTAGGAAGGGTGGCCGGAGGGTGAGTTATAGAGGGATCCAACTCCTCAACCTCCCTGGTAAAGTCTATTCAGGGGTGCTGGAGAGGAGGGTCCGTCGGGAAGTCGAATCTCTGATTCAGGAGCAGCAGTGTGGTTTTTGTCCCGGCCGTGGACTCAATTCAAAACATTTAATGGTCTCAAACAAAAAATACAAGTGTTTTGTTGTTGTTGTCTTTTTATTTGGCTAACAAGCAAAAATAACATTGCCATCATATAAACATTCATTATAGTACATAATATTAATGTGGTTACTTCTTACTGATCTGAAGAAATGTTGTATAAAATCTTTACTGTTTGTAAAGTGAGGCAGGGCACACAGTTGATTGCTCCTGCTCTCTTAGCAGGTATGTTTACCACATGTGCAAAACATCCTATTAGTGGTTCGAGTCCATCTGTGTTACGTCCTGAATTAAAAATATTTGCAGCATTATCAAAAGTCATTGGTATGGATTGATTTGGCCTGCTTAACTTCCATTCAGTCATGGCGGTTTTTAATTCATCGATGTAGTATATGGACTACGTATCCCATGATCACTCTGGGCTCGCGTAGCCAATGGCATGGGACTTAGGGGGATCTAACGTAGCACATCTAGTTTGCTATTTGATGATGTCTTGTGTGCGCGAGTGTTGTCGGAGCATTAAAGAAGTTCACAAACGCCACAGAAGTCACGTCTGCGCATTACTGCACAACACCAGCATTTGACAATCGACTTTCATAAACAGGACAAGTTTGAAGTACAGCGCTTTTAATTTGCCACTCATTGTTCATCATGTAGCCATGAGATAGCTATCAGTGTCGTCCCGGGGTGTCCAGCAGCCAAGTCGGCAACAATATATTGGTGGACTTTGTTGTACATATCCAGAAAGACAGTCTTTGTTAAATATGTACGAGTGAGGATAGCATATCAGCTCACCCAAAATGCTGCCAAAAAACGGATCTGTATGACATTGAAACCAGCAAGCCGCCTCTTTAAGTTTCTGTCTTTCTCCATGAGCAGTGTTCCTCGTACGCCACACCTCCCAACTTTCAGGCAGTTTGGGGGAGGAGTGGAGGAGGGGCACTGCTAGCAGCAGAGTTTGTTTTTCGAAGGCAAAGCTGCGCTGGACATTTTAGCAAGAGAGACGACAAAAACAAATTCGGAACATACATTTTGCGAGCTTTTCATTTGGATTGGATGTTTTTGCGTATTGAATAGAAGAGGGTGTATTGATGTAACGGGTACATGCAGGGTCCGTTGTGGAGCGTGGAAACCTCCCTGCCGATTCCTTCATGTAAGGACGCTAACGGCTGTGCCCTTGGCTCGAGCTTATTAGCGCAGTGGTTATCCTCCTTGCCTGCCGAGTGGAAACGTCATGCCGCCCGGGTTCGCGTCCCGGCCTGGTCAGAGGTGGGAGCGGACCGCGGGGCGGCGCTGACACACCGGTTACAATGGTGCCGTGAACCTGGATCGGCAGCGAAGGTTTCGGGGGGTGAGTGTAACGGGTACACGCAGGGTCCGTTGTGGAGCGTGGAAACCTCCCTGCTGATTCCTTCATGTAAGGACGCTAACGGCTGCGCCCTTGGCTCGAGCTTATTGGCGCAGTGGTTATCCTCCTTGCCTGCCGAGTGGAAACGTCATGCCGCCCGGGTTCGCGTCCCGGCCTGGTCAGAGATGGGAGCGGACCGCGGGGCGGCGCTGACACACCGGTTACAATGGTGCCGTGAACCTGGATTGGCAGCGAAGGTTTCGGGGGGTGAGTGTAACGGGTACACGCAGGGTCCGTTGTGGAGCGTGGAAACCTCCCTGCTGATTCCTTCATGTAAGGACGCTAACGGCTGCGCCGTTGGTTCGAGCTTATTGGCACAGTGGTTACCGTCCTTGCCTGCCGAGTGGAAAAATCATGCCGCGCGGGTTCACGTCCCAGCCTGGTCAGAGGTGGGAGCGGACCGCGGGGCGGCGCGGACACACCGGTTACATTGAACTGTTCAATAGAAAACCGAGTATTGTTGTATCCTTACTCTACACCCCCGGCAGGGTACTCGAGGGTGCATGGGAGTTCACTCAACCAGTCTACATGTGTTTTGTGGATTTTGAGAAGGCGTGTGCCTCAGGGAGTGTTCCGGGAGTACGGAGAACCGAGCCCCTTGGTAAGGGCTGTTTCTTCCCTGTATGACCGGTGTCAGAGTTTGGGCCGCATTGCTGGCTGTAAGTCGAATTGGTTCCAAGGATGCCCTATGTCACCGATTCTGTTCATAATTTTCATGGACAGAAATTCAAGGTGCAGCCAAAGTGTTGAGGGGGTCCGGTTTGGTGGCCCCTGCTCTGCTTTTTGCAGATGATGTGATGCTGTTGGCTTCATCAAGCCGTGACCTCCAACTCTCACTGGAGCAGTTCTAAGCCGAGTGTAAAGCGTTTGGGATGAAGATCAGCACCTCCAAATCAGAGACCATGGTCCTCAGTCGGAAAAGGGTGGCGTGGCCTCTCCGGGTCGGGGATAAGATCCTGCCCCAAGTGCTTGTTCACGAAGGACCTTATCAATATCATAACTGCAAACCAGAAAAAATGACACCTCCCTTATTGTTATGGAGTATCAAATGATTACTGCCAATTCTGTTTGATAATCGCAGAATGTACATCTATTAGAATGCAATATTAGACTCACGGTACGTTGAATGATCACGATGGGAGTATGTCATACTCCCATGTGAGACATTAAAACTGTTCAGATCTTTCGGACACTCAGATCTCCATTCTTCATGTCGAGCAGCTGAACAGGACAGGTTAAAAAAGAAAGGGAAAAAGAATGTAATATTAGCCCCATATTACCCCAAGATTTCAGGGTTAAATGAAGACAGGAGAGGAGTTCCGAATCACAAGTTTACTTGAATTCCATTCACGTTAATACAGGTGTGTGTGTGGTAGGCTTGCCACCCGTCCCTTGAAATAGGGAATCATTCCGTAATTGGGAATTAAAAGTTGAGTTCCGTATTTAACTAATACGGAACGCAGTTTATTCCGTATTTCACAATTGTCCCATGGGGTGACCCGTGGCTCTCGTAGCGGGCGGCGGTGTGCCCAGCACATGCACGTCTGTCACACACAAACACACACCTCCTGCGCTCATGAGTGACCACTGAGCCAACAATAATGAACAAAAAGGGCAGGAGATATTAAAGACAGCAAGATAGTTATCTGCCTGCCCGCTGCTGTCTGCCCTGCACTGCGCTCCACTTCTGGGTTCGTTACCTAGTTACCTCGCTCGCTCTGTTCAGTGCACCACCCCGCGCGTTTATAAAACAAAAATGTCTTCTTCAGCAGCAGAAGCTCAGGACTTCCCACCTCATCCTCAAAAGGGGAAACGTCTCCAAAAAATAGAGTGGAGTGGGCAGAGGGGAACCCGTGGCTCGATAGTCACTGATGATGATTATAAAGCGAACTGCAAGGCAGGCAGGAAAGTTTTTGCAGCGTCTCACGGAGGTGTAAAACAGCATGCTGCAGGGGACCTCCATAAATGGAATATAAGATCCCAGAAGAACCTTCGTCACAATTATTTGTACCTGAAACATCCCCTGAGCTTGATTTGGTATATTATTATGCTCTTGCATTGATAGGAGCATAGGTAGGCTATTTCAGCTGCTACTATGGTTGATTATTTTCAGGAATGTTGATTTTTTTTTTTTTTTAATGCATTTAGTATCAATCAATATGGAATGAATTTATGTACCCATAAAGAACATCTTATTCTGTTACACTAACTAATGCTCCTCATTTGGAATCATTCCTAATAGATTAACAGCAAATAAACACTGAATAAATAGTCCTACTGCAGACATATACTATCTCTTGATTGATTGATAGTGAATTTGACATAATCCCACTCCTACCCTCTAAATTATTGCAGCTGAGGTGACACAGGTATACCACACAGTAAAACGTAGCCAGTCGACACAGGATCAATCAGAAGATTTTTATGTGATTCCAAAATGGTGAAGAAAATGACTTTGGGGAAAACAAAGCAAGAGGCACTGTTGAAACAAGTCCTGGGTCCACAGGCAGTGGGTGATGTGCTCAAGATCTTAACGTCACCCATCCCATTCTCCATACAGACCAATGCCTCGAATAAAATGAGCAGGAAGATGCTTCCCTTTGCTGTCCAGTACTTCAGTCCAGAGTCTGGGCTCACCAACAAAATGCTGGACTTCATTGAGAATGCAGACGAGACACCTGCTGGAATTGTAGCTCTCCTGGAACATTCCCTTAGGAAATTTGGCTTGTTAATGGATCACGTGACCGGATTCAGTGCCAACAACACTGTTAATTACACACAATGTTAATTACGATATTCACAACTTCGTTTTCACTAACCTGCAGAAAAAAACAAAACAATCAGCTGCAAGGAAACTGCCATGCCCACATAGTGCACAATACAGTTTTCTCATCTAAAAATAGATACATTTCTATGCATTCTAGGAGTTTTGGGGATGCCTCTTTTTTTTTCGCCCATAAGGCTTTGGGCGCGAGGGGGGCGTCCCTTATTTCTGTTTCTGAAAGGTGGCAACCCTAGTGTGTGGTTTTGAAGGAATAACACAAGACATTGCCATTATGAGTTAGAGCAGATGCCTAGCGAACACAGCATAACAAAGAGAAAGACAATATAGCTGTTACAATAGTACTATCAATAAGATTCCCTTAACTAAAGTATAACAATGACTTATCAAGTATTAAGATGATAGTAGGGCACTCACTTGGTGTTGGACGCACACAATAACTTGGGATAGAACAAGGAATTGTTCCTAGTTCGGATGGAATGAGCAGAGAGCAACCTCCTCTCTTTGCAATAATGTTTCTTAAAACGGGGGAAAAGCTTGAGAACGATAAACCGATACGACCTGATATCCGGTTTTACAGGTGAGAGATACAGCTGTATCGATAGTAAACTTATCATTCGACACTAAATAGCCATTAAATATTCAATGAACCGATAGTAGAGATAGAATTCGGCTATCGCGAGCACAAGAATCGGGTTCTAATGTCTAGTTCAATGCATTGCTTAATATGACAATAATTTAGCTTTTACTTCACATGCGACCCCCTTGAGGAAAAGCGGCATGGAAAAAGAATGAATGAATGCTGCGCTTGTGTCATTTACCACACAGCGCACTTAGATTGTGACCGCACGCATGATATAATGTGGACAAGCAACACTCACAGTCGTGGGTTCCTCAACTTCCTTTGCATTTCGGCAGAACCGCTTGTAGTCGCCGTCATTAACCGATCGTCACATAACACCGCGAGAGCGAACAAAACCACTGTAACGCACGCTCCGCAGCGTTTTCTTCACAGCCGCAAACAAAACTAGTAGTGGTGACAAAGCAACATGCTAAAACAATGGACTGTTTGAGCACCACGCCAGCGACGTGCAGCAACTGATTTTTAACGCACCCAGGAAAACAAAAGTCGGACTTTGACGTGATGAAGGCAGCCAGATCTATTCGCATGGGACAGAGCTAGTGTGAAGCGGTACAGAGATCGTGAGTTTTTAACCATGAAAAATAACCCACTACAATGGTGAAAAGGGCGGCATATTTTTTCCACGAAACGCAGTCTACTTAAACATGAACATGTAGATCAGTTGATCTTCTTCAAGAAAAATCTGCCCTTCAAAAAAGATATGGACAGTGTTGAGGAATAAAAAATGTGGAAGCACAGGCGTAAGTGAATGACTTTGCTGTGTATAAGGTTAAAGTAATGATTACTGACCTGTCTGTCTAAAACGCCATGTTTTTATTCCCCCAAATATACCAGTGGTAAAGCGGAATTTATTATTTATTTATGATAACACTAGCAGGTTTAATTCTTTTTTTCTAGAGCTGCTACATATAATTAATATTTTTTGTTTGTAAGATGTTTACGTTGAAAGTTTGCACGTAAATTACTTACCTCTTGTGTTCAAAACACCAGGAAATACAGTAATTGCATAACTGCACTTTATTGTTGTCTGCCACTGGAGTTTTATTTCATTATCATTCCCATCCAACAAAATGACAGTCATATAGTAAGCCTTATTTTTTTCCCATAAAAAAATAAAACATAACATTGGTATGAAATTTTGTTGTTTGATTTTGCTATTAGAAATGTGGTCTTTTTTATATGTTTAAAATACTGTATGAACACACACAACAAATGTTTACTATCGTATCGTATTCACTCTGTATCGAACCGTATCGTTCTTAAAACTGTATCGAATCGTATCGAATCGCTCGGCCTTAAAAATGTATGGTTTTTTAATCGAATCGCAACCTGTGTATCTAGATACATATCGAATCGGCTTCATGCCAGAGATTCCCAACCCTAGAAAAAATCAACTTCAGCTACTCTACTCTCACGGATTTATAAGGGAAACCTGTTGTGCCCTCTGTTGGGTGAGCAAACTAATAACAAGGGGTACTTGTTTTCAGAACACCTATACTTGACAAAATTATGGAGGACCAGGAGTGCAAAAATTAAATAAATAAATACACAATTAAATAAATAATTAAATTAAATGATAAAAAATGTATCATTAAAATTCTTCTATTTCAATATTTATTTATTCATGTATTTCAATTTGTATTTATTGATTTCTGTTTGTATTTATTTCAACATTAATTGCAATTTGTATTTATTTCAAATGTTACTTATTTATTTCATTATTTATTTATTTATTTCAACATTTATTTATTTCACTTTTTATTTATTTCACTCTTGGAGGTGCAACCATGTGTGTCATATACCATGTGATACATTAAAACTGCTCAGACCAATCAGACACTCAGATCTCCAGTCTCCGTGTCAAGCAGCTGAACAGGAAAGGTCAAAGAAAAAAAAAGAGAGAATTATTATTAAGGAGTAAAAATCTAAAATATTTAACCCACCATTTTCATATGTATTTATTACAACAGCTTTCTTCAAGTATTGGATTGTTTTTCCATAGAAAATTAAAGAGCAACTTGTGTATTTTTTCAAACAATTTTTCGTCCAAGTATAGAGCCATTGCCGCTATGACATGAAGACATGAAATCCCTTCTACCTTAGTTAGCGATACCCTTCCTTTTAATAAAAAAATCCCTTAAAAGCCAAAAATGAAACCTTTTTCATTTTATCTAAGATCGGTTGAACGTTTAATGGTGTCCTTAAATGATGATTCTTGGAAATTACAAAACCTAAGTATAAAACTTCTGTCTTTATTGGAATACCACAGAGGCCAGATTTGGAACATTCCTTGACAGATATAAGCTCACACTTATCTTTATTTAAGTACAGACTGGAAGCTTTCAAAAATTCTTGTGTCAAAGTGTAGTGTCATGTGCCAATTGTGTAATAACCAACTCTAAAAATCAAAGAGACCCCTCTCACTTGGCTGTATTTAATGTGGTCAGCGAGATGCTGGGCCACTATCAGAAAATGAAGGCATCACTGCTTTAAACAGTTATTGCAGTGGGCTCGGTCAGGTGATCCAACACCCAGAAAAAAAAAATCTCTGTGCCTGTTCAACTTACAGTGTCGTGCTTTCGTGACTTTTCCTAAAACTGCTTGTTTTTCCTCACACTAGTTTTACATTTTGAAATCACTCCAAGAAAATGTCATATGAACATGATTTCTGCCTTAACCATTCAAAAAGCAGCCTTCTTTTTTTTTTTCTTTTTTTTTTTTTTTTTAGGCTGGCTGCTGTTCCAGTTACGCCCATCAGATGTCTCCTTCCCTGTTGACAAACGAGTCAAACCAGTTCATGAATTTGGGGTATTGATTCAACCAAGGGGGCCAATTGTATACAGCAGAGTCGACACCTTTGAATCTGATAAAAGGCTCTGGCTAGCCATGAAAATACCTGTCTACTGCCATTCACACGTAAAAATGTTTTCTGTGAGTGGTGGGGTGTGTAGCTGTGGCTGTTAGACTCATTGAGGATAAATAGAACGTCTCGTTTACAAAAGATCACATAGCTCTAGACTATTCCATCTCTACTCACGTGAGTTTTTGTTTGATACCGATTGCTCCGCAAGCCTGACAAGGATGAGCGGTGTTGAAAATGAATGAATGATGACCTAATGTATTGTCCATCTCTAGAACTATATATAGCTATCTATTACAAACCTCTAAATATGCGCACAAAATAAATGACGCAAGAGTCAATAAAATCATTCTATATGGCGGGATTTTTTTCAAGTTTGAAAAGTTGTTTTCATGGTGTCTTGATCTACAGGGAGTGCCAAAAAATCCATTATTAGATGCATCGCGATTCGATTACGATTCATAAATGTTAAAAAAAAAAAAAACAACAACGATAATTTTCCCTAATAACTTTATGGCGGCCGCTCACAGCGGAATGAAATTCAAGACACGTCTGCCGTTCGTTCGTTGCTCCTTGTCTTTCAGTTGTCCAGCAGTAGGTTCAAGTTATGTTAATTGGAAAAAGTCCCTAGTGTTTCGTTAAGTCCTGTGTCTGTCTATCAGAGTACACAAACAAGAAAGCCCACAAACGGTTTGCTGAAGACATGTCAACAAAGCACATGGATTACTGGAACCATGTCCTATGGACTGATGAGACAGGCGGGCTTTCTTGTGTACCGTCCTTAGAAGAGGCTTCCTCCTGGGGGGACAGCCATGCACACCAGTTTGATGTAGAGTGTTGCGTATGGTTTGAGGACTAACAGGCTGACCCCCCCCCCCCCCCCCTTCATTTTCCGCAGCAATGCTGACAGCACTTCTGTTATGAGTCACATGAAATTTTGGAGGGAAAATGACAAGCAGTACATAATTTGGACATTTAGGGATGTGTTTTTTCAAAGGGGTGTACTCACTTTTGTTGACAGGGGTTTAGATATTAATGGCTATATTTTAAGTTCTTTTGAGGGGAAAATAAATGAACTCTATTATATAAGCTGCACACAGAGTACATTTCATTGTGTCAAAGTGTCATTTTGTCAGTGTTGTCCCATGAAAAGATATATTTATATATCTGCAGAAATGCGAGGGGTGTACTCACTTTTGTGATACACTGTATTTTACTTTTATTGTCTTTTACTGAAAGAAATGCCGCAGTAATTTGAGACCTGTATTTAAAGTAGGGTTGCCAAATTTCAAAAACAGAAATAAGGAACCTCCTGCCTGAAGCCATACAGGTGATGAAAAAAAGGACATCCCCAAAACTCCTAAAATGCATGGAAATGTATGTATTTATATATATATTCTGTATTGGTTCAATACAGAGCGCAAATTTTAATTCCCAATTCAGAACGATTTCTTATTTCAAAGGACGGGTGGCAATCCTATTCAAAAGTGCTGTAAAAGTAAGCTAAGCTAAGTGGCGAAGTGTGTGTTGCTGCTTGTGCACAGAAAGGGAGGCCAGTAGAGAGACTGGATGCTGTGGTCAATTATTACTTATAGTTTCATGAAAGTTGCACTGTTTGGCCTTTGAGAGCCAAAATTTAGGGTTACAATAAGTTTATTCAGTTCATTCATTGTATTTTTACTTTCTCACTTTTGGGCTAGTATTATACATGTTTTAATTTCACAAATTTAGCACTATTTTGGCCTTTGAGAGCCAAAGGTTTATTTAACTATCATCCCCCATACCAGGTATGCAATAAAAGGTTTTACTGAATTCACTTTGTGTATATCAATATATATATACGTATATATATTCCAAACGAAGTGGTATCGGTATGGTATCATCCGATACTGCACAGCCAGATATCGGTATCAGGGCCAAAAAATGGTATCGGTGTAACACTAGTTCTTCGTACATGACTACAATATTCTTCATTCTACATACATTATGAGTCAATAACAAAATAGTAACGCACAGACACTAAGGAAACTAATCAGATGCTGGTTTGTAAAAATGAATGCGTTAAATTTCTCGTTACTGAATAAAAGTAATCAGATTACAATAACGCCTTACTTAGTTACACATTAGTGACAACACCGGTGATCACCCATTGATTTCACCTGTTGTGAAATTGTTCAAATTGCTTTGAAAATAGATTCGGCTCATGAAGCTTCATTACTAGTGACCTGCTGGCAAACATTAAAACTGCAGGGGCTCTCAGTGCATTTTTCCTCTGAAGTTTGATGCACACAGGAAAGTTGATTTTGATGTGCTCTTTTGTCACACTCTTAAAATAATAAAATAAAATAATAACAATACAAGTTTTTTTTTTGTTTGTTTGTTTTTTTAGAAAACGTGAAATGTTGAACCAAATTCTCATTACAATGTATTGATTTATAATGTAATTTCAGGGGCAGAATTGAGAGATCAGTTTAACTAAGGACGTACCCAACTTATGCAGAGGTGGCAAATATCCTGAGGATTTTTTTCTCATTTTTTCCCCCGTCAAATTATGGCTAATATTTCAAGAGGGTGACTATATACAAATAAAGACAACAGACCTACTGTACGGGCAGCATGGGCTGCATTGAAATATATATATGGCGGAAAACACTCAGTTGACTTGAAGTACCGCTCTGAGAACCCCAATTTGGCCAAATTTCAAAATTGCCCTATATGCATGTGTGATACATCATTGGAAAGCTTAATATCTCAATTTTCTGGGGGAAGAAAAATTTTGAACAGGAGAGCATTAAAAAAAAAAAAAATTAAACAGCAAAATCCTAACTGGAGGTGAGTGCACACGAGAGCATTATTAAAGATGCCATGATTTTAAAGAGATATTATTGCGTACCTACCTCTTTTCGATCACAAAACTTAATGTACAGTGCCTTGCAAAAGTACTCGGCCCCCTTGAACCTTGCAACCTTTCGCCACATTTCAGGCTTCAAACATAAAGATATAAAATTTTAATTTTTTGTCAAGAATCAACAACAAGTGGGACACAATCGTGAAGTGGAACAACATTTATTGGATAATTTAAACTTTTTTAACAAATAAAAAACTGAAAAGTGGGGCGTGCAATATTATTCGGCCCCCTTGCGTTAATACTTTGTAGCGCCACCTTTTGCTCCAATTACAGCTGCAAGTCGCTTGGGGTATGTTTCTGTCAGTTTTGCACATCGAGAGACTGACATTCTTGCCCATTCTTCCTTGCAAAAAAGCTCGAGCTCAGTGAGGTTGGATGGAGAGTGTTTGTGAACAGCAGTCTTCAGCTCTTTCCACAGATTCTCGATTGGATTCAGGTCTGGACTTTGACTTGGCCATTCTAACACCTGGATACGTTTATTTTTTTAACCATTCCATTGTAGATTTGGCTTTATGTTTTGGATCATTGTCCTGTTGGAAGATAAATCTCCGTCCCAGTCTCAGGTCTTGTGCAGATACCAACATGTTTTCTTCCAGAATGTTCCTGTATTTGGCTGCATCCATCTTCCCGTCAATTTTAACCATCTTCCCTGTCCCTGCTGAAGAAAAGCAGGCCCAAACCATGATGCTGCCACCACCATGTTTGACAGTGGGGATGGTGTGTTCAGGGTGATGAGCTGTGTTGCTTTTACGCCAAACATATCGTTTTGCATTGTGGCCAAAAAGTTCAATTTTGGTTTCATCTGACCAGAGCACCTTCTTCCACATGTTTGGTGTGTCTCCCAGGTGGCTTGTGGCAAACTTTAAACGAGACTTTTTATGGATATCTTTGAGAAATGGTTTTCTTCTTGCCACTCTTCCATAAAGGCCAGATTTTTGCAGTGTACGACTGATTGTTGTCCTATGGACAGACTCTCCCACCTCAGCTGTAGATCTCTGCAGTTCATCCAGAGTGATCATGGGCCTCTTGGCTGCATCTCTGATCAGTTTTCTCCTTGTTTGAGAAGGAAGTTTGGAAGGACGGCCGGGTCTTGGTAGATTTGCAGTGGTCTGATGCTCCTTCCATTTCAATATGACGGCTTGCACAGTGCTCCTTGAGATGTTTAAAGCTTGGGAAATCTTTTTGTATCCAAATCCGGCTTTAAACTTCTCCACAACAGTATCTCGGACCTGCCTGGTGTGTTCCTTGGTTTTCATAATGCTCTCTGCACTTTAAACAGAACCCTGAGACTATCACAGAGCAGGTGCATTTATACGGAGACTTGTTTACACACATTTGGATTCTATTTATCATCATCGGTCATTTAGGACAACATTGGATCATTCAGAGATCCTCACTGAACTTCTGGAGTGAGTTTGCTGCACTGAAAGTAAAGGGGCCGAATAATATTGCACGCCCCACTTTTCAGTTTTTTATTTGTTAAAAAAGTTTAAATTATCCAATAAATGTTGTTCCACTTCACGATTGTGTCCCACTTGTTGTTGATTCTTAACAAAAAATTAAATTTCATATCTTTATGTTTGAAAATGAAATGTGGCGAAAGGTTGCAAGATTCAAGGGGGCCGAATACTTTTGCAAGGCACTGTAGCATGTATCACCAAGTGTCAAGACACAGCTGTGAATGGCCACAGCCGGATTTTTGGGGGATTTAATAGGTGAAACATGGTAATATTACAAGGGTCGCGATACAGAAATCGCAGACATCAAGAAGTGGTCGAGATTGGACAATATTAGACACCAATTAATGGAGTGCATATCCGATGTGAAGCAGTGGCTAGCGCAAAACTTTTTACATCTTAACGAAAGCAAAACTGAATATATTACTTTTGGCACACCTTCTATGTTAAATGCCCTTGAGCCCAACCCTGGCACTCTGGCTCCCTTTTTTAAAACACATGTTAAAAATCTCGGAGTGATATTCGATTGCAGGCTCAACTTTGAAAAACAGATTAGTTCTGTTGTAAGAGCAAGTTTTTTCCAGCTCCGTCTCTTGGCCAAAGTGAAGCCTTTTCTTACTCGCCACGACCTGGAAAAAGCAATTCACGCTTTTATAAGCTCAAGGCTGGATTACTGCAACGCACTTTATGTTGGTCTTTCTAAATCATCGGTTTCTCGTCTCCAACTTGTTCAAAATGCTGCTGCTCGATTTTTAACAGATACACCTAGACGTGAACATATTACCCCCGTGCTATCATCGCTCCACTGGCTTCCAGTCCATTTTAGAATTGATTTTAAACTTTTACTGTTTGTTTTTAATTCTATCAATGGCCAGGCTCCTTCTTACTTATCAGAAATTTTAACCATCCGTAACTCTGGCAGGAGTCTTCGCTCTACCGGCCAACTTCATTTGCAAGTCCCAAGGTCCAAACTCAAACAGTGGGGGGACCGATCTTTTGCGGTTGCTGCACCCAGGTTATGGAATAGTCTTCCCCCTGAAATCCGCACCACTACAAATTTGGGCCTTTTTAAATCTCGTTTAAAGACACACCTTTTTAGACTCGCCTTTCCCCAAGATTAGTTTAGCCTGGTTTTATTTCTTTAGGGTTTTTAATGTTTTCGGATTTTATCTGTTTTATTGTTGTGTTTGCTGTCTGACTAATCGTGATGCGTTGTTTCGTTTCTTTTTTCTTTTCTTTTCTTCCTAATGTCATTGTATAATACTTTCCTGCCTTTTATTTACTATGTGCCATGTTTGTCTTTGTTGTAAAGCACTTTGGGGACCTTTCGGGTTTTGTAAAGGGCTATATAAATAAATTTGATTTGATTTTTGATTTGAATTAATGATTTTAAGCTAAGAATGACAGACATTTCGAATAATAAATACGATTACTACCTTCTTTTATGGCTATGTTGAAACAAGAGCGGCTGCGTGGTGTTTGTAAACGGGGGTTTCCAGGGTAAAACTGAGAACGTTGACATAAAAAAAAAAGTTTCGTTTTCCAATGTGAAACGCAAATGGAAAATGCAAAATTATTTGTACTAAATTCACACAGTTGTATTATTTTTGTGAGAAGATTCGTTTTTTGTTTTGTTTTGTTTTTTAAACAAAGTGTTTGTACGTACACATTTTGAGCGCGAATAAAATACAGGGTGTTTTATTAAATGTAATATAAATAGCGATGCAAACATGACAGAAACTACATGATTAAGGCTAATGCAACTAAACAGGCTTAATGTTGAACAGGATACAATTTATTCCTCCAAATTTGATTCAAATATGTGCATGGGGTAAGTCTTGTCCTAGTCTGATGATGCTTGAGGCATCAAGATATAACATCAAATTTTGACCTCTTTATATAATGTTCTGTTGCCAGCTTGACTGAGTCTGTTTTGTGAGCACTGTTTTATTTTATTTATTTTTTTTGTGTGTGAACACATTGATTTAGAAAACAACAACAAAAGCCTGACATCATTACTTGGAATGTTACAATCGTTGCTCAGTTGTGCACTCACTCTTGGTAAATAACAAATAGAAACATGGTGTGGCACTGCGTATATTTCCTGGAAGTGGAAACCACAACTAGGGGACATGTGCATAACAATAGCCGAGACAGGTGGAGCCTCTGAGGGCAGCTGTTTCTTGAGTCTCGCTCTCCTGGGAGTGGTAACAATTTTGACAGCCTAAAAAGTCATGAAAGTGAAACTGACTGACTTGAGGTACCATGCAGTTCACTTTCACGGTTTAATTTTTCATTTTATTATATATTCTAGTTTGCTCAGAATTGACTTAGGAGGAGCCAGCCCCGCAGCTGGCTGAGCGGAAACTTAACAAGACGAGCTCTGTGATAACATCCCTCTCCGTGACGGGACGTTCACCAATGGGCAACGAATTGAAGCATATTATTGCGATGTACGTTCGAAGGTCCAAGAAGAATGTGTGAATGCACCATCAACTCAGCACAGCTCGTTCATATCAAAGTGAGCTGGCCAATTCCACATTTAAAATTACAGATTGGCGAAGAGCCAGAAACACTCATCAAGAGTGCCATATATGGCTCGCGAGACACAGGTTCCCGACCCCTGTCCTATATCAACGCTCACCGTGACTGCCACTCAGACACACCCACTTTTCTTTCACTCCCTTCAGTAATAACACAATTACTTCCTTGTAGTCTGACTGCACAGCTCCATTCGTGTCGACTGTCCAGAGTCCACGAATGCACAGTTGCTAACTACTGATCATTTGAACTACACAACGGTAAGGTATTTCATTGAAATCTATTTATATTCTCCTCATTATTTTCTGATATTTGAGCTGGAGAAAAAAAACAGCAGTGTAGTCTCCTCTGACACTATTGTTATTAATGCATGTATCTGCTTGAGGAGGACTGAAAATGAATACAGTATGTAGAATAGAATTTTGATTGACAAGACAAGGAAGATATTACAAATAATCCAATTTCTTGCACTCGTCACGATGAGGTTAGATGGAAAAGGAAAATAAAATCATGTTTGAACAGTATGCACCACTCCTCACTCACTCACTCCTCCGGTTATTTTCTTAGACAATTAGTCACCAGAGAAGACAGGCCAGTTCACCCATAAAGGATAAAATGTCTGTGTGCACACTTGATTAAGTGTAAACAGTAGTTTGTGAGATTTTTTTTTGCATGTCATTGCTGTTTTGACTGTTTTAAATGAAGTATCTTCCTTTGCTCCTTCCTGATCTCAGTCACAGAAGACCATCTAGCCTGATAGCAACATTCCAGAAGCATCTCCCATCTCTGTTTAGACATGTCGCGTTACAGTTTTGGTCTAGAACCACTTTCTTGCCACACCTGGAACAAAGACAGGACACGTAAGTGAAAACTTTGCGATGACTTCCTATTTGAATAACACCTCATCTTTTCCAGCTGTGATAGTCCATCTAAAATGCTATTCCAGGGTGGGCCCACATACTGCATATGCAGCAACTTGAAGATGCATCTTCCCTCTCTCATAAAAGCATTAATGTTGCTTGTGGAAGCACAAGAAATCGGATTACCGAAACAACTAATTGACTTAAGTGGTACATTGGTGGGAACACAGTTGCTGAACATATTTAATATCATGCTTTACAGTGAGAGTAGATAAACATCTTACAGTGGCATACAAAGTTTGGGCATCCTGGGTTTTGCCCAAATACCTGACATTACAATAATAACAACACACCACTGATTGTTTACAATTTGCAGGAATAGCAGCTGATGAAATATGCAATTATGCAATCATTAAAAGAGATGTAAGGAATAAGAATATAATTCAAGACCATTAGTAAAAATTAATTCTTTGATGACAAATATCGTCCACTCACCCACTCTTCTCCTCAAAAAGCTTACTGGGGTGCTGGAGCCGATCTGACTATGGGCTGGAGGCGGTGTACACCCTGCACTCCTAGTAGCTAAGGAAATGCCATATGTATCTCAAATACAATTGTTTTATATATAATACTGTGTACCGTATCTGAGATTGTCCTTTAGGTTGATAGGTATGAGAATAATTGACATATGTTTGCACTGTTATATTACCACTTGCAGCTTGTCACTTACTCACTTAATTACTAATCTGTGTAAACTGCAACCTGTGTTTTTATATTAGCTTTATTGTACTTTTGCTTCGTTTCATGTGGTGCACGTTATGGTGCACATCTTGTTGTACTTAATCCAATGACAATTAAGGCGTTCTATTCTATTCTATTCTATTCTATTCTATTCTATTCTATTCTATTCTATTCTATTCTATTCTATTCTATTCTATTCATTGAATGACAAACTCCTCCAATGAGTACTTTTGTAAATCAGTACAATACATAAATGTGATTTTTTTTTTTTTTTTTTTGCGTCTGTGCAGAAATTGCAGTGAGCCCCAACAATAATGTGGTGAATATTTATGAAAAGAAAGGAAAAGACTGGATGAAGATCCATGAGCTTACTGAGCATAGTGGACGCATCACAGGTACAAACGCTTGTTTCATTTAGGAGTCATATCAGACACTCCTTTTGAATTGTAATGCGCCGGTACCAATAATGACACAGAGAGGTATGCATGGATATTGAAGCAATCAATGTAAAAATAAGCATAAATGTGTTTGAAGCGAAATAGTAATGGGCTCTATGCGCAATACATGCGGCATGTCTGGACATGCCAGAAAGCTGGAGTAACCTGAGAAACATTTAGAGAACAAGAATACTCCAGACAGTAAAATCAGGACCTCTGAACTGTGAGGCAAATGCGTTAACCATCACACCCGTAACTGTCCAAAATGGTATTATTTACAATTTAACTCAATCTAATAGCTAGCTCAAGGCTGAAATACACACAAAAAATATACACACACAAATCATGTCAATTTATCAATATTAGAATATCAAGCAGTGACTGTACACAAACCAACTGTAGGGTGAATTGAAATCTGATGAACTATTAAGTACACAGTAATAGGTTTAATAGTCCAAAGAAAGAGCTTTCTATCAACATACACTGTATACAGTATGTATGGCGGAAAACACTCAGGTGACTTGAAGTTCCGCTCTGAGACCCCCAATTTGGCCAAATTTCATAATTGTCTGATATGCATATGTGATACATTATTGGAAGGCTTAAAATCTGTATTTTCTGTGGCAAGAAAAAATTTGAACGGGAGGGCATTTTTTGACACCTTAAAAGTAAGTCAAATTGGGTGAGTGAAAAATAGATGTTTTTGAGACATTTTAAATTTTCTTTAAGTTTCTCATTTAAAATAAGGTTTTAGACACGCATGCTGATACATAATAAATAACGAACACTTCAATTTTTGTTGTATAATGATATTTTTGATAACCCTACCTTAAGCCTAAATTAAAGACTCTGGATGAGTGTAACATATTATGTCTGTAACGTTAAATACAATTAAAAAACGATTTAATTTAAAAATATATATATTAGAAAAAGGCATGGCCGATATTTTTTTGCCGATTCCGATACTTTGAAAATGACGTGATCAGACCCGATCGATCGGGATCTCTAACACAAACACATATACACACACAAATCATGTCAACTTATCAATATTAGAATATCAAGCAGTGACTGTACACAAACCAACTGTAGGGCGAATTGAAATCTGATGAACTATTAAGTACACAGAAATAGGTTTAATAGTCCAAAGAAAGAGCTTTCCATCAACATATACTGTATATATATGGCGGAAAACACTCAGGTGACTTGAAGTTCCGCTCTGAGACCCCCAATTTGGCCAAATTTCATAATTGTCTGATATGCATGTGTGATACATTATTGGAAGGCTTAAAATCTGTATTTTCTTTGGCAAGAAAACATTTGAACGGGAGGGCATTTTTTGACACCTTAAAAGTAAGTCAAATTGGGTGAGTGAAAAATAGACATTTTTGAGACATTTGAAATTTTCTTTAAGTTTCTCATTTAAAATAAGGTTTTAGACACGCATGCTGATACATAATAAATGACGAACACTTCAAGATGATCCCTCTTTGTCTACTCTAGTCTTTGATATGCATGCACTCATACTGTACATGTGGGAGGATGTACAATAATAAAGGAAATTTGTACGTGAGTAAATGTAGATTTAATTTAGCCCTGTGTTTAATTCAGTAAATAAACATGGCTAAATGGGGAGTTATCGCTATAGTTAATAATACCTTTACTGCATACAGTTATTTGATCTGGCTTGATTTTAATCCATGCATAGAAAGACATTTCCAGGGGAATTTTGGGGGTTAAATTCCAATACCATAATTTTTTATTTTTGCACTGGGCTTTTAATATATTTTTTCAGTTATGATTAAAGAATGTGAATGTGAGATACTGAGAGTAAAAGGCTCCATATGCATAAAGGGAGCATATAAATGTGAGTACATAACACTATTTATTGTATTTAGCCTTGAACTCTAGGACCTAAGCTTTCTCATTAAGCATCTAATGTATCTAATACATCGATATCATCCCATAATTTGCAATCCAAACGGCAACATGGGTCGAAAAGATAATGGATAGCACGCTACTCAGTCAGCCTGCTGTGTCCATAATTCTTTCGCTTGCGTTCGATTGCAATGTATGTCTTTTTGTGGCTTTCCGGTAACTCAAGCTGCGAGCATCATTAAGCACACAAAGATTTTAACGAGATATTATCCTATACTTACCTTTTTTTGATCCCAAAACTCGTGTAGCATATATCACCGACTGTCAAGACACAAAAGTGAATAGCCACAGCCAGGCTTTGTAGGTATTTTATGGGTGAAACAGGAGAATATAACTAATATTTACCCTTTTATAATTTTTTTTTTTTTTTTTTTTTTTTGATTGATTATTATTTATCATGTAAAATATAGGGGAAAATGCGACAGTAACAAAACAAAAATACTATTAAGCGATAGTAATGAGGGAGATATCCTATTAACTAGACACTATATTTTTCATTGAGATTGTGAATTTGATTAAAAGTTTAAAACTTGCGAGTTAAACATTTTTTAAAGTCTTTTTTTTTTTTTTTAACGAAATATTAGACATCACTTAATGATTCTAAGCTGAAAATGACAGACACTTCACATAGTAAATATAATCTTTTTATGGCTGGGTTGAAACAAAAGCGGTTGCGCAGTGTCTGTAAACGAGGGTCTCCAGGGTAAAACGGACAAATTAAAAATAGTCCAGGCTCATAAAGCATATAGACATATTGTTCTATTAAGCACAACAGTTCTTTCGGCTTAAAATACAGCAGTTTATTTTAAAGAGGGGTGCAAGAGCAGAAACTGCTTTTTCAACCATGTGTTTTCCGCCTTACATAAATTAATGGAACTTGGTTATTATGTTTACAGGCATTGACTGGGCCCCCAAGTCCAATCGCATTGTCACCTGTGCCTCTGACCGCAACGCCTATGTGTGGACTCTAAAGGATGGCTCATGGAAGCCTACTCTGGTCCTTGTGCGAATCAACCGTGCAGCCACATGTGTAAAATGGTCTCCTTTGGAAAACAAGTTTGCCCTTGGCAGTGGAGCTCGACTCATCTCTGTCTGTTATTTTGAGAAAGAAAATGACTGGTAAAAACAAAATTCAAATTTGGCATAAATTATATATTCCTTATACTGGATGCAAATAACTTTTGATGAAAAGATGAAAAACAAACCTGCCAAAAACTATTCTGATTCCAAAATAGCACTGCAGTATTTTTGCACAAATCTAATGCTAAATCTACTGCGTATTTCATGGGCGGAGCTTGGGGTGGGGTGCTAGCGGTACAACTGAACATGGGCCCTGATGAGATTTGTTCTTCCACCGGTGTATCTTCAATATAAACACACACTGATTTAGACATTTAGTACAGCAAGGGAACTTCTACCAAACAAAAATCGACAGGTTGAAATCTGTTACACATAATCATGACAAAGCAGTCTGTAAACATCTATAAACATGTATCTTATTCTCACCTGAGTAGATGTTACAGGAAACTATATACAGTATGAGCTCCAAATCAAACACTGACAAGTAATACGTGTTAAATAATACTTGAATAAACTTTCAGTCTCGTGGTCAGGTCAGCAAATTCAATCATTTACAATACATATGATATTATCATGGAGGCTTTTGACATTCCTTCTATTATCACCAACAGGTGGCTGAGTAAACACATCAAAAAGCCTGTTCGCTCCACTGTTCTGAGCCTTGATTGGCATCCTAATAACATTCTTCTGGCAGCCGGGTCTGCTGACCTTCACTGCAGGTAACTCCCATGAGAATTGTATACATATATATATATATATATATATATATATATATATATATATATAATATATGGCGGAAAACACAGACATGACTGAAAAAGCAGTTTCTGCTCCTGCAACCCTCTTTAAAATAAACTGCTGTATTTTAAGCCCAAAAAAATTGTGTTTGAAACAAAAATATGTCTATATGCTGCCATTGCAGATTCATGGCGTATTAAGCCACTGAACTATTTTTTATTTGTCCGTTTTACCCTGGAAACCCCTGTTTACAGACGTCGCGCAACCGATTTTGTTAACGAAGGTAATTAATTAATATTCGTTTTTCAAAATGTCTGTCATTTTTAGCTTGGAATCATTAATTGATGTCTAATATTTTGTTTTAGAAAAAAAAAAAAAAACTTCGAAAAATTATTTACTTGCATATTTTAAACTTTTAAACAAGTTATGTCACAGTGAAAAAAATGGTGTCTGTAAAAAAGTCACGGATATCTTACTCATAACTAGCGCTTAATTGTATTTTTTTGTTGCTATCACATTTTCTACAATATGTTAGATGATAAATAATTGATCCAAACAAAGAAAAATTAAAAAACAACATTTAAAAGGGTAAATATATGAAAAAGAACATCTCGACCACTCTTTGATGTCTGCGATTTCTGCATCGCGACCCCTGTTATATTTCCCCAAAAATCCAGCTGTGACTATTCACAGCTGTGTCTTGACACTCAGTGATACATGCTACGTGGAGTTTTTGGATAGAAACAAGGTAAGTACACGATAATATCTCGTTAAAGTCATGGCGTCTTTAATTCTGCTCTCACGTGCTCTCACCTCCAGATAGGGTTTTGCTGTTTAATTTTTTTTTTTTTTTAAATGCCTTCCCGTTCAAACATTTTCTTCCCCCAGAAATTTCAGATTTTAAGCTTTCAATATGTATCACACATGCATATCGGACAATTTTGAAAGTTGGCCAAATTGGGGGTCTCGGAGCGTCACCTTAGTGTTTTCCGCCTTATATATGTATATATATATATATATATATATATATATATATATATATATGGCGGAAAACACTCAGGTCCACTCTGAGACCCCCAGTTTGGCCACATTTCAAAATTGTCCTATATGCATGTGTGATACATCATTGGAAAGCTTAAAATCTCAGTGTTCTGGGAGAAGAACAATTTTAAACAGGAGGGCATTTAAAAAAAAAAAAAATTAAACAGCAAAACCCTAACTGGAGGCGAGAGCATGCGAGAGCAGAATTAAAGGCGCCAGGATTTTAACGAGATATTATCGCGTACTTACCTCTTTTCCATCCAAAAACTCCATGTAGCATGTATCACCGAGTGTCAAGACACAGCTGTGAATGGCCACAGCCGGATTTTGGGGGGATTTTATGGGTGAAACATGGTAATATAACAAGGGTCGCGATGCAAATATCGCAGACATCAAGGAGTGGTCGAGATGTTTTTTTGTTTTTCTTTTTTTGGATCAATTCTTTATCATCTAACATATCGAAGAAAATGCGACAGTAACAAAAAAAAATACAACTAAGCGATAGTTATGAGTTAGATATCCTTGCCTTTTTTCCAGACACCATTTTTTTCAATGTGACATAATTTGTTTAAGTTTAAAATATACGAGTGAAAAATTTTTACATTTTTTTTTTTTTTTTTTTTAAATGAAATATGAGACATCAATGAATGATTTTAAGCTATAAATGACAGGGATTTTGAAAAATAAATATAATTAATTACCTTCATTAACAAAAGCGGGGGTTTCCTGGGTAAAACGGACAAATCAAAAATAGTTCAGTGGCTTAATACGCCATGAATCTGCTATGGCAGCATATAGAAATATTGTTCTATCAAACACAACAGTTCTTTTGGCTGAAAATACAGCAGTTTATAAGATAAAATGCCCAACGAAGAGAAAAAAAACATAACCAAGTCCAGTGTTGTCACAGATTACTTAAAAAAGTAATTTAATTACTGATTACACCTCAAAAAAGTAATCTAGTTACTTTACTGATTACTTTATTATCAAAGTAACTAAGTTACTTTAAAAGTAACTTATCAGTTACTTTTTACCAATGTTTCTCCTTTTGCTGCCTCAACATTAAAATAACAGAAAAATGTCATCACATGTAATTGAAATTTTCACATAAGGCTTAATCTTTGAGTTAGCGGGGGTTCAATTAGTCGATGGAGTTGATTTCAACAACCATTCAAATCAACAGTTCAAATCAGTTCAAATCAACTCCAACGACTATATAAACCCCCGCTAACTCCAGGATAAAGCCTAATGTCACAAATTCTGAACTTCCCCTTTAAAATAAAGACCTAGCTGTTAAAATATTGTCTATAAAAGTTGTAAAGCATAAAACAAACAACAAAAATCAATGAAATGAACAAGAATCCTACAACGTATTTCAAAATGGGTCAAAATCATTTTTTCAGTAGATCATGTGACTAGCACCTAAGAGACCTTTTGCTTTGCTAAGCCAAAACTACACCTGTGGAGGCAAGATGGATATTTAGAATTTCTGTAAACCTAAGCTTCCAAAGAAACCAACAACAACTGAGCTTGAACAGTTTTATATATACAGTGGGGAGAACAAGTATTTGATACACTGCGGATTTTGCTGGTTTTCCCACTTGCATAACATGTAGAGGTCTGTAATTTGTATCATAAGTTCCCGTCAACTGTGAGGGATGGAATCTAATGCAAAAAAACAGAAAATCACGGTGTATGATTTTTAAATAATAAATTTGCATTTAATTGCATGAAATAAGTATTTGATACATCACAAAAATCAAACTTAATATTTGGTACAGAAACCTTTGTTTGCTATTACAGATACCAAACGTTTCCTGTAGTCCTTGACAAGGTTTGCACACACTGCAGCAGGGATTTTGGCCCACTCCTCCATGCAGATCTTCTCCCGAGCCTTCAGGTTTCGGGGCTGCTGCCGGGCAACACGGACTTTCAGCTCCCTCCATAGATTTTCTATCGGGTTCAGATCTGGTGACTGGCTTGGCCACTCCAGGACCTTAAAATGCTTCTTACGGAGCCACTCTCTAGTTGCCTTGGCTGTGTGCTTTGGGTCGTTGTCATGCTGGAAGACCCAGCCACGACCCATCTTCAGGGCTCTCACTGAAGGAAGGAGGTTGTCAGCCAAGACCTGGCGATACATAGCCCCATCCATCCTCCCCTCAATACGGTGCAGTCGTCCTGTACCCTTGGTAGAAAAGCAGCCCCAAAAAATGATGTTTCCTCCTCCATGTTTCACGGTTGGGATGGTGTTCTTGGGGTTGTACTCATCCTTCTTTTTCCTCCAAACACGACGAGTCGAGTTTAGACCAAAAAGTTCAATTTTGGTCTCATCCGACCACATGACCTTCTCCCATTGCTGCTCTGGATCATCCAGATGGTCAGTGGCAAACTTCAGACGTGTCTGGACATGCACTGGCTTCAGCAGCGGGACCTTGCGTGCACTGTAGGATTTTAATCCATGACGGCGTAATGTGTTTCCGATGGTTTTCTTCGAGACTGTGGTTCCAGCTCTCTTCAGGTCATTGACCAGGTCCTGCCGTGTAGTTCTGGGCTGATCCCTCACCTTCCTCATGATCAGTGATGCCCCACGAGGTGAGATCTTGCATGGAGCCCCAGAACGAGGCGGATTGACTGTCAACTTGAACTTCTTCCATTTTCTAATAATCGCTCCAACAGTTGTTATCTTCTCACCAAGCTGCTTGCTTATTTTCCTGTAGCCCATTCCAGTCTTGTGCAGGTCTATTATTCTATCCCTTATGTCCTTCCACAGCTCTTTGGTCTTGGCCATTGTGGAGAGGTTGGAGTTTGTTTGTTTGAGCATGTGAACAGGTGTCTTTTATAGAGGTAACAAGTTCAAACAGGAGCAGTTACTTCCGGTAATGAGTGGAGAACAGGAGGGGTTCTTTAAAAAGAACTAAGAGCCGAAATATTTACTAGTTGGTAATGTATCAAATACTTATTTCGTGCAGTTAAATACAAATTTATTATTTAAAAATTATACAATGTGATTTTCGGGATTTTTGTATTAGATTCCGTCCCTCACAGTTGAAGAGAACTTATGATACAAATTACAGACCTTTACATGGCTTGCAAGTGGGAAAACCAGCTAAATCGGCAGTGTACCAAATACTTATTCTCCCACTATATATAGAGTATTGGCCAAAAGTTTTGCGACATCTCAAAGGTGGATACTTTGAAGAATGTAGAATATAAAACCTGTTTTCAGTTATTTCACTTTTTTTTTTTTGCCATTCCACATGTTCGTTCAAAGTTTTCATGTATTCAGAGAGGATTTACAATAGTAGTGTAAATATATAAAACGCAAAAATTATGAGGTGTGTCCAAACTTTTTGGTTTCAGTCATTAACATGCTTTGCCCCCGGCCCCACAAAAGTAAAACTCCGCCTATGGTTACAAACACAAACAATAAAATGTGCATAAAGGCTGGTTACAAACTGTAGAAGTGCTGGCTGTCTTGGTACCTGTAGGCTTTGTTTCGAGTTTTGTCACGTAGTGTCTTTTTCAGTTTGCAACGCACGGAGATACTTTTGTCATCTTTACTGGACAGAAATGTGAAGTAATGGCTGTATTTTCAGTGAGCAAAGGCATCCATATGCGGTATATATCTTGGCTTTCACTGTTAGCCTCGCTACCTCATCAGAATGACTGCTATGTTGTTGACCGCCGTGGCAGACAGCGCTCAAACGGCATCGTAATACACGTGACCCGTTTTTTTTTTTTTTCACCGATGAGAAAACGTGAGATGTGATGTCACTCCCAAACTCCAGAGCAATATTTTCTATTCAAATGCTCTTTGTACATGACTACAGTATTCTTCATTCTACATACATTATGGGGCAAAAGCAAAATAGGAACGCACAGGCACTAGGGAAACTAACTTTAATCGGATTAATGGCTTGGAAAAATGAAAGCGTTAGATTGCTCGTTACTGAAAGAAAGTTATCAGATTACAGTAACGCGTTACTATACTGACAACACTGACCAAGTCGCACCGGAGTATAAGTCGCATTTTTGGGGGAAATTTATTTGATCAAATCCAACACATAGAACAGACATGTAATCTTGAAAGGCAATTTAATATAAAAATACAAAGAGAACAACATGCTGAATAAGTGTACAGTGCATGAACAACGAAATGCGAATATGCTGTCCTCACCAGGACGCTACGGCTCGGTCCTGGCTATTCAGCGGGCTAAACTCCCAAATGACGATACTGGACGTCCGGATAATTTTCTGAATCAGTTTCGTCCTCCATACCAAACAGGTTCGCATCGACATAAATGAATGATAATTAGGTGCTTTTACAGCAATGACATGACACAAACGGTTAGCATGCATTCGCTAGCATTAGCACATTTTTCAAACAGCCACACAACTGGCTCTAAGTGTCTGATCAAGGGTGGAAAACACACAACAACAACAGAAAAGATGATACACACAGGTGTTGCTTCTGTAGAGATATTTTACAAGCATAAACAATGAACGTATGTTCGCAGCCATGTTTCTCTCTCGCTAACTCGCCCACTCACTCACAGCTACATAGCTGTCGGTCTTCTTCTGGTGTGTGAGCAATCTTCTTCACGTAAACAAGTGCAAGTGTGCCCCCACGTGGACGTGAAAGCGCCACAAACTTAAGCATGCATTTCAAAATAAAAAAGTCAATAATACTACTGAACACACATTGCCAAAGGCAGAACACCAACATGGCCATAGCTATTAAGTTATTCAGTTATTAACTATAGCATAAAGAACATGCTAACAAGTTTACTAAACCATCAGTGTCACTCCAAAACACCAAAATAACATGTGAAATGATATCATAATGTGTTAATAATTTCACACATAAGTCGCTCCTGAGTATAAGTTGCACCCCCAGTCAAACTATGAAAAAAACTGCGACGTAGAGTCCGAAAAATACGGTGGAGACTGTATATCTAAAGACAGATTTTATTTTTCATTCTGGTATGCACAACTATATAGTAAACTTTTAAAATGTATACAGTGTTCATAAACCTGTTCATCATGTCCTCAAAGACATTGTTAACTAGGTTCTGAAGAAGTGCAGTGGCGTCGGTGGGACTGAAAGGCATGACCACACTGTAAAAAATTTCAGCGTAAAATAACGGTAAAGAGCTGGCAGCAGGGTTGCCATTTATATACTGTTAAGAGCAGACAACTGAGGAGCTGCAGTTTGCTGCGTTTTTAACGATATACTGTGTTTTAGCTGGCGATCTGTCGTAATTGGGTCATGCAGGACAGGTTGAGCTCAAAGGAGAGCTGGCATAGTCTGGTCAAGCAGGACAGGCTGAGGAGGTTGATCGGGCTGGAGGTACCAAACATTTCCAAAATGTAATATAACTCAATATTCTCTGCTTTGGATTTTTAGAATTTTCTCAGCTTACATTAAGGACATTGAGGACAAACCTGGACCCACTGCTTGGGGGGCCAAAATGCCTTTCGGGGAGGTGATGTTAGAGAATAAGGATTGTGGAGGCTGGGTGCACAGTGTCTCCTTCTCTCCCAGTGGAGACCAGTTGGCCTGGGTGGCCCACAACAGCAGCATAACCGTGGCTGATGCTACCCGGGGAAAGGAGTAAGTACTACTGAGATCAAAGGCAGAGCATTAAAAAAAGAACTATTTTATTGATTATGTGTGTTTAGTTACTATACAGACTACTGGTAGTCCCCGGGTTATGAACGAGTTCCGTTCCTACGTTGGCGACATAACCCAAATTTACGTGTAACTCATAATTAACCCTTTAAGTACCCCTAAATACACCCAAATTCTCAAAATAACTATCCAAAAACATGAATTATATGTCATATAACTAAAATAAAGTAAAAAAATAAAATAGATATCACTTCCCTCCGGTAACATTGAAAAAGAAAAACTTTGTATCAGGGAGTTACAGTGAGGAAAGTAAATATTTGAACATTTTGCGGTTATGCAAGTTCTTCCACTCAGAAATGATGGGCGAGTTTGAATTATTCATGGTAGGTGTATGTCCACTGTGAGATAGAATCTTTTAAAAAAAATCCAGAAATAAGAGTGTATGATTTTTTAAAAACAATTTATTTGTATTATACTGCTGCAAATAAGTGTTTGAACACCTGTCTATTAGCTAGAATTGTGAGCCACAAGGGCCTGTTAGTTGATAATACACTAAGTGCGGGTTTAAAATCATGCATGGCATGGGAGGTTCCCCTACTGTAAGCAACAAATGCCCGGATACGTTTTGAATTTGCCAGTGACCATTTGGATGATCCAGAGGAGTCAATGGAGAAAATCATGCGGTAATATGAGATCAAAATAAATGAATCAAACTTTTTGGAGTCAGGAATTGTTTGGAATAAGACGAATGATCCCATGAACACCATCCCTACTGTGAAGCACTGGGGTGGTAGCATCATGATTTAGTGGTGTTGTTCTGCATATGGGACTTAGACGACTGTACTGTATTATTTGGGAGATTTGGGGGAATAACCTCCTTCTCTCAGTTAGAGCATTGAAAATGGGTCGTGGCTGGGTCCTCCAACATGACAATGGCCCAAAGCAGACAGCTAGAATAACCAAGGAGTGGCCTCATATCAAGCATATCAAGGTTCTAGAGGGGCCCAGCCAGTCTCCAGACCTAAACCCAATGGAAAACCATGTTTCTCAGTGACAGCCCAGAAACCTGATTGATCTAGAGAAGATCTGTGTGGAGTTGTGGTGCAAAATCTCTGCTGCAGTCTGTCCAAACCTGGTGAAAAGTTAAGGAAATGTTTGACCTCTGTAATTGTAATCAAAGGCCACTGTACAAAATATTAACATTGATTTTCTTAAGTTTTTCATACAGATAAAATGGTTTTAAAAATCTTCAACTGTGATTTCTGGATTTTTAAAATTGTCTTACAGTGAACATGCACCTACCATGAAAATTTCAAACCTGCCCATCATTTCTAAGTGGGAGTACTGTATTATTCATTTACTTCATTTGGCGTGTTGCCAAAAAGGGCCGAATTTAGCATTAGCGAGTCCGCACTGTTAACAGTTTCTCTGCCTTCTTGAAATGTTAACTGTCGTTCACCCCTGCTTCTTAACGTGAAAGCAACACTTACGTAATGTCAAACAAGTACGAGTGCAAAAAAGGAAAGCGGACCACACATATAGTTTAATGAAATACCAGATATGCATAGCAATTAGAGACCAATCATTTAGATTAATAAGGCCTAATAAATAACAAAATTAAATGACAAATAATATAGTGTACTTACCAAAGATTAGAGTTGGCAGACACACTGTTACATGACTAAAAAAAACCAAAATAAAGAACAAACAACTGGAGACAAAATGTTGGACGAGCCTCGGGTGTCGAAATCGAGTACGTCGTTACGGGGGTATTTGGCTACCCTGCCCACCTTTGTTAGTGGCCCATGCTATCTCAATGGCAGACGGCTGATGACGATATTTTGATGAAGTAAACCTTTTCACTGTAATTGAAATGGATGCGTGTACAATACTGTATACAACGCCCTGACCAAATTTGGGAACTCCCTCCCACAACACAGCATTACCCGGACTTGTTGTTTGTGTCACCTGAATCTTAAATATGTTTAAAGAAGTAGCCACATTCACGGCAATACGATCACAAGTAAGGCAGACCGCTATATTCGTGGCTTATTAGGCTATTAACAAAATAAATAAATACACATTTGCCCCATGGTTTTGTTAAACCATAGTATAGGAACTTTCAAAAAATATTTACAATGATAGGTATTATCTAGTTGATAGTTATGAATATAGTGTGTGGTGCACTCATAGAGAATACAATTGGCAAAATGAGTGCAATGTATGCGTGCATCGTGCATAAATTTTATTTAGATGCATACTTTTTGGTCATTCTCTTCATTCACCATTGATATCATCAAGATTTTTACAGTGAAAAATAGAACATCAATACCTTTATTACATCATTGCTACAGGCAATGGGAAATGAGAAATTGTAAAGATAATATGTATACATTTCTGTTGGTATACAAGTATTTATTGATGACTTTGTTTCTCACAGGGCAACACAGCTGACTATTGACAGTCTTCCACTGTTGAGCGTTCTATTTGTCAGCCCCACTGAGATTGTTGCTGCGGTAATTATTGACCTGTCATGTGTAGGCGGGGATGGGTGTGCGTGTGTGCGTGTCACAGCCCTTTGACCAAAAGTTGATCTACTGTATATAATGCAAATTGTGACAGTGATAATATTGGTTACCGAATATAGTCTGATGGTACATTGCAATGTATAAAACATGGTGTAAGCAACTGAAATGAATTTGAAACAAGCACTCAGCACAGAGCTGGGCGTAACCCAAATATAAACCCTAAATATGGCATAATTGCATGTTTATGACAGAACAGTCGGTGACTTGAGGCCATTTTGCTTTGATTGGTTTTCTGGTGGTCCTATAGCATATTTACACTGTTTTTGTCTCTCAGGGGCATGACTGTTGTCCATACCAGTTCAGCTACACCGGACCAGGCTCTCTGAGATTTGTTAAAAAGCTGGACATACCCAAGCAGTCATCTAAGAGTGGCATTTCAGCCATGCAGCACTTCCGTAACCTGGATAAGCGGGCAACAGAGGATGACAGCAATGAATTGGACACCCTTCACCAAAACAGCATTATGTAAGAGAAATTGCTGTTTCGCTTACCAACAATTTTCATGTCCTGTCTAGGGGTTTCTGGATCTTAGCATGAAGCTAGGGTCCCCAACTCCCTCAAACCCCAAGCAGCCACTTCATTTAACATTTTATATTTAACAGGGCATGTTTACATAATGTTAAAAACAAAACAACAGCTTCAGGGTGTACTAAGGCCAAAATAATAAACCTCAGAAAGTAAAAAGTCTAACCTTCCCATTTTGGCAAGAAAAAGAAGGGATCTTAGCTGACTTTCTAAAAACACCTGGAGAACAGAATAACATGAGGCCTGCAAGCAGGACTGAATGGGTCTTAGCAATTTGGCGCAACTCGGATGTCACACAACTTGAACGGCACACAGCTCAGAGTGGTGGCAGATCGTCCGCCTCATCACCTCATGAGAAACTAACCTTTTGTGAGGTAGCGGCAAATGTTGCATTGTGGGTAATGTAATTTTGGTGCGTGCAAACTACCAGTGGGCAGCTGCGGCGTTAGGGTCGGTTTCCATCTTGATTAAATGTCATCCCGACAGCCCAATATACTTCATTTGCTCGTAGGCCATGACTTTGACATATGTGCTCTAAAGCCACCAGTGTTCTGCCTGCCATCCATCCATCCATCCATCCATCCATCCATCCATCCATCCATCCATCCATCCATCCATCCATCCATCCATCCATCCATCCATCCATCCATCCATCCATCCATCCATCCATCCATCCATCCATCCATCCATCCATCCATCCACCCACCCAACCCCATTCCTTAATCCGGAGTCGGGCCGCGGGGCGCAGCAGCTTTAGCAGGGAAGCCCAGACTTCCCTCTCCCCAGCTACTTCAACCAAACCCTCCGGTGGGATCCCAAGGCGTTCCAAGGCGTTCCCAGGACATGCTGGAGAGAGGTGAGCTTCCTGGACACCTCCCTGAATGCCTCCAGGGAGGTGTCCAGGAGGCATCCGAACCAGATGCCCTACCTACCTCAGCTGACTCCTTTCAATGCAGACGAGTAGCAACTCGACCCTGAGTTCCTCCCTGATGACCGAGCTTCTCACCCTATCTCTAAGGGAGAGCCCCGACACCATGCGGAGAAAACTCATTTCAGCCGCTTGTATCCGGAATCTTATGAACAAAAATTAAGAACCAATAAAATGCAACATTTTGACTAGTTAAAAAGTCCCCATTCACATGCCTTCTCCACACATCTGTTTTTTTCTGTAGGCAATTATGTGCTGTTAAGGGTACAACTAAAGTGGAGAAGTACAGTAGCGTGGGGCTGGATGGAGCCATGGTCATGTGGGATTTTAAGGTAAAGTATATGTTTAAAAATGTGATTAGTAATTAAAGGATAGATAAATGTTGTGATATATGCAGGACATGACCTTTCATGTAGTTTTTCTTTTAATTACTGTACATGATACAATATGCAGTACAAAACACACTAAAAGAAGTGCGTGGGAAATAGAAAATGACAGACATCATTACATACTAGACACATGACATCCAAATGTAATATGTACATACAGTAGATGTGCTTGAACATCCAAATGTAATATGTACATACAGTAGATGTGCTTGAACATTATTATCAACTGGGTTATGATATGTTACCAGTAATACAGTGGTACCTCGATATGATACGATACGATCGCTTCGACAATCGATCGCTGCAACATTCGGAGGAAAATTTGACTCGCCATTTGTTTCTTCATCCCGACTGCATGCTTGAAATACGATGATTCATGAGAGCGCCACAGTTTCTTTGATTTCCCGCAAGACGGACGCACAGCGGATTTTCTTGTGAGAGAAATCAACATGGGTTCCAAGAAGATTAGTGCACGTGGTGGAAAAAGCTTACGATTGAAATGAAGATGAAAAATATGAGCGTGGTGCGCGCGTCTTTGAACTAGCTCGGCAATACGGCCGTAGAATGTCGACAGTCCTCCTCCGACCTCGTCACGTCAGCCACGCGGTGTGTTCAGGTACAGCACGCAACACATCCGCCACATTAGAGCCCGATTCGTTACATTATTAGCGCAATAATAATAATTATTATTATACTGTATTATTATTCCGATTTTTAAAAATAAATTTATTTATTTTGCTATGTGTAATTGCCATTTTTAATCGTGCCAGCAGCATTAATTAAGGATTTACAGTAGTGTAGGTTTCGAATTAATTGTATTATAATGTACTCTCATGGAAAAATCCTGCTCGACATACAACCATTTCGACATTCAAACAAGGTCCTGTAACGAATTAACTTCGTATGTAGAGGTACCACTCTATATTGTTCTTCTTGGGAGAATGCGGAGAAAGAGACGACCTCTTTGATCTCATTACCCCAAATCTAATCACCTCTTCCACTTCATATTTCAAACATTTCCTGCAGGATAATAATCCCTTTAATTATTCTCGAGTTATCTTGAACACAAACGTACAGAAAAACAAAGACATACGACACCGAAGACTATAATTTCTGCGTTTTGTAGGTTTCACCTACCAGTAAAGGTAATACGATTCTGAAGATTCTAAATTACTTGTGTGTATTTTTGTTTTGCAGCACTGAGGCAAGGCAGGCAAGTGGTTGTGTGTCTGGTTCCATGAATCAATACTTAGAAGGCACCTCCGCCGTTGACTGCAACTGCAAATAAAAAGAATGACATTGATATCATCAATTTGGATTATTGCAAAATGCTGACAGAGTCATCTGAATCATCATCTATATCAATAAAATCTAGACAGAAAAAAATGGATGTAACGTTTTCATCATGTCGTATGTAATTTCAGTTACTACAGTATGGTCTCTAAAGGTACAATATGTAAGACTTGCATTTAATCAATTGAAGTGAATCTTCTTCTTTTCATTTAGACTTTTTCCTTCAGGGGTCGCCACAGCGAGATTGCAATTATTCAATAAATGGCCCTAATATTTCAATAGACATGAAAGAAATGTTTTTTAAAATTGTTCTAACATGGTATTTTAAAATACCATTTACGACCCAAAAAGTTGTTGTTTTGATTCTGTGTTTACATCTGATCAGATCAGTTCTTTGTCTTCGTCCAGGTTGGCACAGCTCTACAGTATTAGCTACGTACTAAAATAGGGTTGCTACCAACTTTACTGTCAGAATTAACAATGCTGTGTACCAGTTAGGGATGGGAATCGAAATCCGATTCCAATTCGGAACCGGTTCCGAGTGTTTCGAGGCCTCGACATCACAATGAAAAAGCCTTAACGATCCCTTTAACGATTCCTAAAGACGCGTATTGCGTCGTGACGTGTGTTGTTGTCTAGACGCATCAAACTAGCATGGCGCCAAGAACCACTCGCTCCAAAGTTTGACTACACTTCACCAGGAAAGAGTGTGAAAATGAAGGGTTACGACGGGTAAGCACGAGCATTGCAGCCATAAACATAACAATGACAGCACGTAGGTTCAACTGCTCGAAAGTGTCTTCACTTCACAAGGAAAAATTACAACAAAGCGACTTGCAGTCATTGCAAGGTGGAGATAACTGCATCGGGAGGGAATACGACTGCGCTGTCCTCACAGAGAGGCTAAGGCTCAGTCCTGGCTATACAGCTAGCTTAACTCCCAAATGACGATGCAGAAGACGTTGGTATAATTTGCTGACTTTATTCAACCATCACTTCGAGAGTGAAACTAAGAATAGAAATGAAACAAATCAATTTCGTCCCCAATAACAAACAGGTTTGCATCAACGTAAATCAGCGATGATTAGCTGCTAATAACAGTAATAACAAATGGGTAGCATTCGTTCGCTAGCATTAGCACATCGTTCAAACCACTACACAACTGGATTTAAGTGTCCGATCGCGAGTGGAAACACAACAACAACAACACAAAAGATGATACATACAGGCGTTGCCTCTGTAGATATTAACATTAACAAAGAACCTAGGCTCGTAGAAGTGTTTCCCTCTCTCACTAACTCGCTCACTCACTTGGATGCGGCATTTCTTCTTCGGGTGTAAGCGCGCTCCTCTTCACGTGAGCGCGTTCTTGTTCGCGTGAGGAAGCGCAAGGGCGCCCCCACTTGAGTGTGTAAGCGCCACAAAAACCAAAAGTCATGCATTTCAATGTAATGGTAAATAATACACGTTAACCCAGGAGTCCCCAAACTGCGGCCCGCGGCCCAAATACGGCCCGCCTCCACATTTGGTCCGGCCATTTTGAATTTTTTTTTTTTTTTCAATCGTGTTATTTATTTCCTGGCCTTTTCCTTGAAGAATTCAGAGAGGGTTTTTGGTTATTATCTATTTAATTAATAGTGTTTTTATTATTTATTATTATTATTATTATTATTATATTATATTATTATTTTTATTTTATTTACTTTCATTCCGTGAAGAATCCAGAAAGGGTTATTTGATTGTGGCTTTCTGAAAAACAATAATTTTTTACATTTATGCACTTCTGCAATCGTCACACTTTTTCTGTTACAAACTGACCCCGGCCCCTCATCAGAGAAGGGAAAAGTTTTGTGGCCCTCACAGGAAAAAGTTTGGGGACCCCTGCTTCAACACATATTGCCAAAGGCAGAACAACAACCTATCTGGCAATATATACCAATATTTTTTATTTCTATTAGATAAATGTTTCAGTAAAATGTTAAACATTCTTGTGTATTTGCCACTTATTGCCACAGTTAACATTGAGGCTTTGGGCCTCTTTTGATCTCGTTGTGAGTTTGTAAGGTTGTGACTTCTGATTAAACAAACTCGATGCCAATCAAAACGTTTGTTCTTCTTTTCCCCCAAATTAGAATCGATAAGAGAATCGATAAAGAATCGAATCGTTAAGCAATATCAATAATGGAATCGGAATCGTAAAAATCCTATCAATTCCCATCCCTAGTACCAGTAGAGCAAAGAAAAAAAAAAAATCTTGTTCCAAATGTCTAATGTTTCATGACAAATTCAGAAACAAAACAAATATATGCGCTGGAGAGCCCTTCAAACAATAGAGACACATGATAAAGAGGGGTGGGGGGGGGGGGGATTCACAGACGCAAACGTTACACTTCTTCTCGAAAGCTATTGTTGGAGAGGCTAGCTTTGGACTGTATAATATGTTTTATGATCCATTCGCAAAATTGCTGGTCGACCAGAAAATAGCATTTGATCATTTGACACATTATTTAATTTTTTTGTTTTTATTTTCATGTAATTTATGACGATGGCAAGAAGTGATGACAAACTGTTAGTGCATGTGATTGGTGTTACCAGTCGTGATGCATATCAAGACATTGTTGAATCTCTAAAAAAAAAATTGAACCTGTTGCTAGAATACAGAGAACTTCAGACACACGGAAGTTAGAGGGGGATACAGTCATCGTCGAATTCGAGTTAGGAGCCTATGTTACGTCACTTCTTCCCACGGTAGTTTAAACTGATAATACCAGGGAACCCAGGAATAAAATAGCAAGTAACTCACCCTCCAACATCTAACCTAGTAGCTGAATAGATTAGCTCACCCATTGGCTCCAGTGATAGCAGTGACTCCGAAAACAATTGTCATTCCGACAATCGCACCACCCCTCTGGTGTGCAGAAGAAAGAAAACAGTTGAAGATGAGTGTTTACAGTCACTTCCAACTAAAATGACACCCAAAAAAAATGAACCTGGTGCATATAAAAGGAACCACAAAATGCTTCACAGCCAAGTAATGCCAGAACTGAGTGATGATGTGATAAACCCACCTGAAATTCAGCGTATCGTAGTGGAGCATGTGATTAAAAGTCAACCCAGTAACTCCAAATGGATGAGAACGTTTTCGGGTAGAATTCCCAAAATTTTTTGTTTAAGCAGATAATGAGACGTGGTCTTTACATGCTTAGTTGATGTTTAATGATGACATCCTTTCAGTTTATGTTCAGCGGCGAAAAATCTTGGAGAGTCTGCTTCCCCCAGCTTCAGATGTCGTAAGGCAGCTTGGTACATCTGCACATCCCAAACATTATGTTCAGATACTTGACTCTGCATATGAACTTGTTGAGGATGGCGAGGAAGTGTTGGGCCGAGCAAAGAAAATATAAGGAACAAGTACGTCGGGACTCGGGAGGCCATGACTGCTGAAGGAGCGAGAGGTGGCGGCCATAGAATACATGACCTCCCTTTTGCGCGAACTCGTAAACAGACTGCCTTAACAGCAGCAGCAGTGGATTCAGGCCCCTTGCTACCACCAAATGTGAAGCTAATAAGATGTATTGCTCATTTTGCACATTTTATTCTGTGTAGTTAAACATGAGTTTTTTTCCCCCTTTTTTTAAGAAATCTTGAGATCAAATTGATTAGTCTGATATAGTACTAGTGAATTAATTTTATTACTTCAAAATTGAAAATTTAGGCAGATTGATATATTTCACTAGACTTTAATCCAGCTGTACAATATAGAAATGGAAACCTTTTTTTTTTCCCAGACGGCCACTGGAGTTACTTTAAATGTGTTTGCTCACAGTACTAATTTTGTGCTGATTGGCATTGTTTACATACCTCACGGGGAACAGGTTGTCCTTCAGCCTTGTTATAGATTGGCAAGGTGCTGAGTACTCTTGCATGATGTGTTCGACCAGGCCATCCCACTTAAACATCTATGAAGCTGAACAGGCAAAAATTACCTACTTAATAATGTGAAGAAAATACAGTGGAGTAAATGCTGTTAGGGGGCACGGTGGCTGAGTGGTTAGCACGTCTGCCTCACAGTTCTGAGATCAAGGGTTCAATCCCGGGCTTCGGCCTTCCTGTGTGGAGTTTGCATGTTCTCCCCGTGCCTGCGTGGGTTTCCTTCGGGAACTCCGGTTTCCTCCCACATCCCAAAAACATGCATGGTAGGCTGATTGAACACTCTAAATCAGGGGTCCCCAAACTGCGGGCCGGATATGGCCCGCAGCCACATTTGGTCCGGCCCCCTGAACCAAAAAAAAAATTTTTTTTTTTTTTTCCAATAGAGTTATTTATGTCCTGGCTTTTTTCTGTGAAGAACTGAGCAATGGTTATTTGGTTATTATCTATTTAATTAATACAGTATTATTATATTATATTACATTACATGATATTATATTATATTATATTATATTCAGGGGTGCACATAAGTGGTCCGCACATGCGTACTGGACGTAGACAAACGCGCTGGCCCTCAACGGCTTCCATACGCTTTTGCAGAGACATCACCGGAGCTACCGAAAAAAAGGACTTTTGCTGAAAAGTGGCTACAGGAGGTACCATGGCTAGAAGTGAATGATGCTCGCACGGAAATGCGGTACAAAATGTGCCGTGAGAATCCCAATGTCGCCGATTAGAGCAACGCATTTTATGTAGGGTCAAAGAATTTCAGCCATCCAAACTTTGAAAAGCACGAAAAAAACAGAGAGCATGTGGCAATTAAGCAAACTATCGATGTCAAACAGGACCCCACTCGCCCTATGGACATGTGGCGGAATAGGGCGGAATAAAGGTAATGAACAGCGAAATGCACTGACAAACGTGTTTTTGCTCGCATTTTACAAAGCTAAACATACACGTTCAATGAGGTCTTATGAGGAGGACATCCCACTTTTAAAAAGGCTTGGAGTTAATGTGGGAGCCGCATAATGCCCTTTATTTTGAATTGGTGCTTTTATGTTTATTTCTTTACATTTCACTTCAAAGTAATGGCAATTTTGTTGTGCCAGTTGATGTTAATCAAGCATTAACTGTTAATATAATTAATCAAAGTTAATTGGCTCTAAGTAAAGCTTGTCATAAATTTATCGCATCAGGTGGGTCGGCTCTCAAGCTCAATGAGGACCAAGTCACATCTCCAGGTCCTCCTCTGAGAACCTGGGCAAAAAAATTATGTGCACTCCTGATTATATTATATTGTATTATATTATATTATATTAAGGGCTGTCAAAGTTATCGCGTTAACGGGCGGTAATTAATTTTTTTCATTAATCACGTTAAAATATTTGACGCAATTAACGCATATGCCCCGCTCAAACAGATTAAAATGACAGCAGTGTCATGTCCACTTGTTACTTGTGTTTTTTGTCTCCCTCTGCTGGCACTTGGGTGCGACTGATTTTATGCACCATGAGCATTGTGTAATTCTTGACATCAACAATGGTGAGCTACTAGTTAATTTTTTTGATTGAAAATTTTACCAATTTTATTAAAACGAAAACATTAAGAGGGGTTTTAACATAAAATTTCTATAATTTGTACTAAAATCTATCTTTTAAGAACTACAAGTCGTTCTATCCAGGGATTGCTTTGACAGAATATTAATGTTAATGCCATCTTGTTGATTTATTGTTATAATAAACAAATACAGTACTTATGTACAGTATGTTGAATGTATATATCCGTCTTGTGTCTTATCTTTCCATTCCAACAATAATTTACAGAAAAATAAGGCATATTTTAGAGATGTTTGAATTGCGATTAATTTTTAAGCTGTGATTAACTCGCTTAAAAATTTTAATCGTTTGACAGCCCTAATTATATTATATTATACTATATTATATTATATCATTTTTATTTTATTTACTTTGGTTCCGTGAAGAATCCAGAAAGGGTTATTTGATTGTGGCTTTCTGAAAAACAATACATTTTTACATTTAGGCACTCCTGCAATCGTCACACTTTTTCTGTTACAAACTGACCCCGGCCCCTCATCAGAGAAGAGAAGGGTTATGTGGCCCTCACAGGAAAAAGTTTGGGGACCCCTGCTCTAAATTGTCCATAGGTGTGAGTGTGTGCGTGAATGGTTGTGTGTCTCCTTGCGCCCTGCGATTGGCTGGCAACCAATTCAGGGTGTCCCCTGCCTACTGCCCGAAGTTAGGCTCCAGCACCTCCGCGACCCTCGTGAGGAATAAGCGGCATGGAAAATGAATGAATGAATGAATAAATGTTGTTATATCGTCCCTACCAAAGTTGAGAACAAACCTACGGCCTTGTGTCCAAACTGTTTTTTTTTTCACTTACCAATTATAACCAGCATTTTAGACCGTAAAAGACAAACAAAACAAAACAAAAAAAAATAGTTTGTCAAAATTCGTAATATTGACGTCCCATTGACAACCAAACGTGCTCAACGAATTGTTTTGAAGCTTGATAATATTATTCAACTCATTAGGATACACATTCATCAGGAAAAAAAAACAGACTGCAGAGGTCTTTATTTGATAATGGTGACGTGGTGACGTCACATCCGGTGAGTGTACCGTTTGTTTGTTAGCGCTGCTACTAGTCGCTAATCTCCTAGTGCTCCTCAATTTGTTTTATCCCACGGACACATCGGAGAATCGATCCTAGGCTGGTTTGGCTCTCCTAGTGCTCCTTAATTTGTTTCATCCCACGATTTAACAGGTCGTGGATTAAAACTACTCTACTCTCCTCTTTAGCTCTATCTTGCTAGCCTAGCTTATCTGAGCTATGGCTAGCCCTCTGCCTTCTTCCCCCCGTCTTTTCTGCTCAGTGTGCTTGTCATTACCCGATCGTGACGGGCGCATCGATTGTGACGGTTGCTACTGCGCACGCCCAGATCGACGCCATTTTCTCCCGAGCGATGACGGGAGATATAGACATATATGTGATAGTGTCATTGATCAAAATACATTTAAAATGTTTTTTTTTTAATCGGTAGGGCATTTGAGGTACACCCTGATCCAAGCAATGCATGTGTACACAAAAAGAAAACCTTAAGACTTTATTTAATTATGAATAAATCTTAGGCAGGCCTTGATTGGTTCTGCGCATGCACGTAGTGCACCGCCCCCACTTGAGCCACGATGCCTCAAGAGTGATTTATGTGGTAGATTCTGACATATAAAAAATTATTAATCAACCTAAAGACAAATCGAAGAATAGTGAATTTTTATGTCTGAATCTCTTGCGTTTATAAGCGTAAAGCCTTTGAAGGAAGTGACGTGATGCAGTCACGTGAGAGACGGTCGCGATCGGGTAGCTATCTGCGCATGCGCGTTAAAGTTCTTCGTTTTTTTTTTTTTTTTTATTAATCGGGAATTTTAGTGCATACTGCCATCTACTGTATAAAAATGTACATCATCTACAGTTTGCCTCCACCCTTATCTGTGTATCAATATAGTAATAATAATTCTTTAAAAGAATTGAAAAAGTGCTTTCCTTACATACTTAAATGTCTTCCCCTCCCCTCACCCCCAGTAACCCCTTCAGAGACCATTCACGCTGGTTAAATTTAAAAGAAAAACTTCATAAACCTTACGGACTTTGTTATAACATACGTTTCTCAATGGTATTACAAATAGAAATTGTTATTGTAATAATGTACGAAGGCTTCAGAGTCCTAGATTTGTATGGTGAGTATAGTTTAGTCCTTAACAGTAACAATTAAAAAGAGCCTCTATTTTGACTTTTTTATATTTAGTATATATACAAAATTTTGTTAAAGCCCATGTTATGATTTAATTCTGCAGCTAAATCCAACAATAAAATGTTTTTGTTTTGTATATATTTTGGTACGTTCGTAGTTTCATGTAATTTGCTGTGATTATAAAAAACAAAACATTATCACTGTCAAATTTATTGTTGTAATATTTCGACCATTTTATAAGGATTCAAGAATTTTTATTGTCTCATCAGTTCACATTTAAATGTTAATGGTGAGAAATTAGAACTCAGGTCCCGTTTTAAAAGCCAATATAAATGCAGAGTGAGTATAAAAGAGCAAAATTGTAAGGTGCATACAAAAATAACAAGCAAGAAAGACAAAAACGCTGGATAGAAGTATAAAAATATGTAACTACTAAAACAATTTAGCAGTTGGCTGACTTGGGCTTGTTAGGGGCTAAGATGTGCGTGAGGTATATAGACATGATCATAGTAGTCCAGTAATATTGGGGGTGAGGTTGGCAAGAGTTCAACAGTCTGACAGCTTTAGGGAAGAACAACAGAAAATTTATGAAAACACTGAAAACTATGTGGCAGTCATTCTATAGTCCAAAATACATAATACAAACCTACAAATGCATAAATATAATTAGAAATACTCTTGAGGGTAAACAGTAGAGAAGGTGAATAAACAAATAAAAGCTGTAAGGTGACATTTATTGCTGTATTAAATTTAGGAAAAAAAAAAGTTTCATAGGAAAGCATCCAATGATTATGCCGTAGATTGAAGAAAACAAAATGCCTTAAGCTGAAACAGTTTTAATGTGCATGTCACAAAATGAAAAACAGACCACCAAAAAGGCTTTAAAAATGTGACAATATTTGATAATTTTTCAGAAAAAAAAAATATATATATATTTTAGTGGTGGGACTCGATTAAAATTTTTAATCGAGTTAATTACAGGGTCTGTAATTAATTAATCGAAATTAATCGCATTCTAATTGAAAACCATATATTGACAAAACAAATTGTGTTCTCAATAAAAAAGCCTTTTTGAGCTTAACAACAAATTTATTACTGTTAATATGTAATGTCATCAGCATACAATTGGTCAAAGTGCTAATACAGCTATTCAGGTTTAAAGTGTTTCAGGCACCCGGATTATTTATGTTCTTTGAAAACATTTTTCTTTAGATAGTTACTGTTTTTTAACTGTATACATAACTACTTTTCAGTAGTTACAAGATAAAACTATGAGGCATAAAATATTGCGAAATATTTTCTTTCAAATAGTGAAATGTAAACACTGATAATTAAACTGCAAGAAAATAACAATGTGCAACACTTCAACATTAAGTTATTCAACAATTCGTACCAATTGTTGTGACTTTTCGTTCAATCTCCCAGGACTCAGCTACCGAAAAAAAACTGGTCTGCACAGTTTACTGTTTAGCGTCTGTCGTTGGCTTATTGCAGTCAGGACGAAAGACGCCAAATGCCATTCATTGTTGACGACTTGAATTGTATGTGCGGTCACTCCGAGATAGTTAGAATTGCTCAAGAAAGTCCAGTGGTCCCGTGTCAAACCAACATACTCGACAGACTTCAATCGGTCTACATACTCGACAGACTTCAATCGGTCTTCTTTGGTCTGCTTTTCGTCATCAAATAGCAGCTTGCACAAGCGCCGGCCGAGGCAGCCCGCCGGGTGCAACCGTGACCGCCAAGCCGACCGCGCCGGGACCCTCGCCGCCGCCGCGCCCTGGTTAAAGGGCGGGCGGGAAGAGGGGGACGAGGAAGGCGCGCGGCCGCGTCGACAGCTTGCACAAAACAATGCTCTTGTCCATTGTCCCATCAGGATGTGTTTTATAGGGGAAAACTAGCCCCTAACTGTCCAAATAAAATGTCGCCTCCCATCACTACTGCTGTTAGCGTTTGTTTGTGTGCGTCAGATTTACCGGCGTACCAGAAACACATGATTAGGAAGGTTCCGCATGCGGACAAATGGAACTGAAACAATTAATTACGTTAAAATTTTTAACGCGTTAAAAGCTTTATAATTAATTAATCGAAATTAATGCGTTAAAGTCCCAGCCTTAATATATTTACAATATTTCTACAATTCTGAAAAGCAGGATGGTCTAATATTGTAATGTCTGTTGAGAAGTGAAAACAATCCATTTGTGCTTCAATATAAATCATTACTTTAGATGAAATAAATTTCATGTAACGCTTCTGATTTAACTTAGTTGCTCAATTAAGGCATTTACCCTTTCATTGATGTCCTGAATCATTGTTGGCCAATAGAAGCTAGAAATGGCTTTGTTGCGGGTGCCCTCGACGCCGCTCTCGTTCCCAGTACCAGAGTTATTTTGACACTCCATGAGGATAGTCTGCTTCCCCTTTGACTTGATGACCAGGCGCATATATTTTATTGGGGGGTCTTTTATCTGTTGGACGAAAATTAAAAAAGCAAAGAGATTCTTAAAATTCAGTAGATTAAAATGACCACCACCTGACAGAGATCAATAATAATAAATACATAAATAAAAAAAAACTCAGCTCTGGACCTTCTCCCACCTGACATTCACAACAGTTTCATTTATTTTTATTTTAACATCTCATATCTTTCTCATTTTCTACTTAAAAAACAAAAATAGAAAAAGTGACTCTTTTTTTCAAATATTTAAATGTCTTTATAAATAGCTTATGGAGCTGCGTTTTTTAAATGGCATAAAAAAATAGTCACTTGGCCTATAAAGGATTAAAAAAACGTAGAGGCTCATATATTCATGACCCTCTTTTCAGACTTATAACACAAACTGCCAGTATAACATCAGTTTAACTTACCTTTAACAATGAAATCACGCACCATTCGTCGAATCTTACGGCGCCCCACTTGAGTAGTTGGAAGCGTTCCGTCAACCAGGTACTTTATAAGATGTTAGGTGTCGACATTCATCTTCTCGGATCACTCGAAGTATCTATTAAGACATATTCAAGCATTTCATGCCACTCGAAGATAGCGGCGTACACACACGCATAAAAAACCCTCAATGTCCGAGCCTAACGCATAAATCTATATCTCCCGTCATCCCTCGGGAGAAAATGGCGTTGATCTGCGCGTGCGCAGTAGCAAACCGTCACAATCGATGCACCCGTCACGATCGGGTAATGACAGTGCTGTATGTATAGCGAGCACCCTGGCTCCTTCGTCTAAGGACGGTAGTAGCTGTAGGTAGTGTAGCTCAGTGACATATATTTAGAGAGTTGCGACACTCTCTCATGTCGCCGCGGGTGGTCACGTGCCTCATGTAGGCGTGTATAGTTACAAACACAAGCAGCGCTGTAATAGTATTCCATGAACCAGACAGCGGTGATTGCTCCATTTATGGTAAAAATAGATAAAATCACGTATTTTAAGTACTTGTTTGATTATGTCATTGCACTATAGTGTTTATAAATGCTAGTTTTACATTTGGAGTGGTAAGGCAACAACTGAAAACTATGTAAACTGTTACACAGAAGGGAAAGTTCCCATGTCTTGGAGGGAGTTTCATGTTTGTGTTAGCAATAGCATTGGAAATCAACTTATACATTGAAATGCAAGATGGATTTTTTCCCCCCACAACTAGAATACTGTTTTTCCAGCGAATGCCCAGATTTTCTTCATACACTTACCTGTGGTAACATATTGCATAACGTATTACCCTTTGATAAAGAAAATATTTAATATTACAGTAATATTTATTTTTTATTAAATAGGTAAAATTGGTGTCATGATTCAGTGTTCACACCTAACATTTTAGAGATCGTGATGGTTGGTTGTGCAGCTTTTGGATGCACCAATCGGTCCGAAAAGGGCTACCGAATGTATGGTTTCCCGAAGGACAAAGACCGGCAGAAACGATGGCTGGCAATGGTCAGCCGTAAAAATCTGAAATTGAAGGGGGCCAGCAACAACTATAAACTCTGTCATGTAAGTCACGGTATTATGACTTTAAAAAATAATAATAAATTTAAAGTAGAATGGAAACTGATCTTGCGAACCAAACATCAGGAACACTTTGAGGAGGACCAGTTTACGCCAACTAAAGTAGGGCACACATTAAAATTGAGGCCAGATGCTGTCCCAACCATTTTCATTCATCGTTCGAAGCCAAAGAGGAGGAAACTTCCCTTTAGGAGTGTGCCTCCAACCAAAATTCAAACGGACCATACATATTGCACCAGGTTAAACTTGGGTATGATACAGACCAGCTGTCAACAACATTTCCCATGCCAAGTAATTCAAGGATAAACTACACTCCTAATAAGATAATTACATTTTTCATATTAATACATTCAGCTTCAAATACAAGAGGTCAGGAATTGTCCTGGGATTTACACACAAAATTTCGATCTACTTCATTGTTAGTTACTTCATAATTTAGCTTTATTTATGCATTTAATTTTCACCTATAACTAAACATTTCTGGTGGATACAACAGCAAAGCAGAACCAACTCCATGATATCACCAGACTGTTGACACATGGCAATGCCATAGCAGTTTCTGATTGTGGCAGATGATTTGATTCATGTAACAGTAATGTCCGTTATTTTTTTTTTCCCTTTAGGGGGGTAATGTACCCTTACTTTGGAGATGACAATAGGTGCAAATGTAAAAACACTGACTGCATATAAAATTAAGAATGCCTTGTTATTGTTACAGACATTCAGGGAGAAATTGAGGTGGGAAGGTTGGGCGAAAGTGAGCACAATGACAATGACGTATCCAGGCCAGGTGATCCAGGGGTGGATGAGCCGGGTGCCGACCAATCAGGAACCAGCGGTGGCGCCACAACACTAGGCCCAGATGCGCCAGGGACCACGCTGTCAGGCAAAATGGCAACTGTGGAAGAATTAATGAAGGAACTTACAAGGGAGAAAATAATGAGGAGAGCAGAGAGAGCTCTTAAAAAACAAAACAAAAAAAAATTTCAAATGAAGAAGAATATGGATGACGCTTCAGAACCCATAGCAGACTTCCTCGACATCAGAACCTGTAGCTACAGTGCTTCTGATGTTGTGAGTATTGAGCAGCTGACAGAAGTATCACCACCTGAATTTACAAAGACAGAGTCATGTGTCCTTTACCATCTGGCAGGATGCATAGTGAATAGGGTCATCAGCTTCTCACTCTGCAACCAATGCCAGTGTGCATTGGTTGAAGCACCTATCAATACCAACACAGAGAGTCAGAGTGCCGTCCTGCTGCAGATGAAAGAGTTTATACCGGCCATCGGATGAGGTCTTCACTCTCTTAAAGGATGTCGAGCAGCTGTTCCGTTTGGCAACGCATGATTCCCTCATGGAATCCTCCAATGTTGTGGAGCAGCTGGAAAGAAAGGCTATGAGTTTGCACAGCAACCTTCCCTCATGCCATGAGCTGAAAAAAAAAATTGTGACAACTTACATTAGGCTGCGATTGAGAATTCAATCAAAGCTGAAAGGAAGGTAAACAACAGTGACAAGGGACACCTTGGCAGCAAGAGTCAGACAAAGAAAGCAAAATCAACTGAGCAGACTTCCTCACCAAAGGTCACAACAACAGGGCCAGAGCCAAATACCTTTCTCCTCTCCATTGGTGAATTTGCCCTCTTTATTCCCAGCACACTGTCTACAGCCACCAGTCTCCCTCAGTCGCCACAGCCACCAGTCGCATCCAGGAGGTGTCACCATTAGCAGGCACCAGCATGATGTATATCATATATAAATGCAACACATGACCTAAAATAATAATTGAAAGAAAAAAATCATTAGTTTTCTACAAAAATGTTGTCTATTATTTATTGACATCACTTTTCAATCTTTACAAATGAAAAAATATATAAAATACATACAATACATGAAATATATATACTGTTCACAAAAATTAGAGGAACACTTTGTTCCTTTAATTTTTGTGAGTAGTGTATGTATGTATGTACACACACACATACATATATAGGTGTGTGTGTGTGTGTGTGTGTGTATGTGTATGCGTGTGTGTGTGTGTGTGTGTGTGTGTGTGTGTACAGACATACATATATATCAAAGATTTCAATATTAAGAAAACAGATTGCCATGCATTAACTTTGCAAAATCGCGCTAACAAGCACATAAAAGCCGGTTGTCTTCCAATACTCACAGATAAGTGTATGTCACAAAGGGCCTCTGAAAGAGATTTTAAAGAGATAATTACTTAATCAATATATCACAGGCGATACATTCCCAGTTAGTATAGCCAGCTTTAAAAATAAGAATCACTCGTAAACCAAGACAAAATATATAATTACGCCATGCACATACAAATAAAGCTCAACATATACATCATAAAGCACCTCTAATAAAATACAGACGGTTGAAAATTCAAAAGAAGTCGGTTTTTAATCAACTTGCCTCCGAATATACGTTCCCAGTTAGCGTAGCCAGCTTTAAAAGTAAGAGAGAATCCCTCGTCAACCAAGACAAAATATATATATAATTACGCCATGCACATACAAATAAAGCTCAACATATACATCATAAAGCACCTCTGGTAAAATACAGACAGTTGAAAATTCAAATGAGGTCGGTTTTTAATCAACTTACCTCCGAATATACTTGACAGCCTGCCGTTCAAATGAATGGTGTCCGCCATGTCAAATGCGATGTTTGTAACTATCCAAGGCTCCATAACCCGGAAGTACCCGGAAGTAAAATCGTATAATGGATCCCTATGGGAGTGTCGTGACTCTCTAAATATATGGCACTGGTGTAGCTTAGTCTCAGGGTTGGAGACCAGGGTTTCTGAGCTAGAAGCACGGCTCTGCACTCTAGAGACGAAAGCTAGTCCGAGCTATAGCCAGGTAGTGGCAGGGTCCGCAGGTCGTGCTTGCAGTAGTAAGATTGCTAGCGCAGTTAGCCCCCCAGCGAGCCCCGTGCAGCCGGGGGAAATTAAGGACGGATTTGTGACTGTACGGGGGAAGCGCAGTGGTAAACGCACAACCTTAGTGCACCAGCAGCTTCACGTCAGCAATAGGTTTGCTCCCCTCAGCGACACACCGGCTGAACCAGACACTCTCGTAATTGGAAGCTCCATAGTTAGAGACGTGAAGCACCCGGCGGTGTCTGTCAGGTGTTACCTAGGGGCCAGAGTCGGTGACATCGAAGGAAACCTCAGGCTCTTAAAGCAGAGTAGGAAGAGGTTCCGCCGTATCGTGATTCACGCAGGCGGTAACGACCCCCGGCGGAGACAGTCTGAGGTGCTTAAATTAAACGTAGCCTCGGTCTGTAAACTTGCTAAGTCGATGGCGGACACTGTAGTTTTCTCTGGTCCTCTGCCTAATTTGGTCAATGATGAGATGTACTCTAGATTCTCATCATCCCCCCAAATTAAATTTGTCAAGCCGAGACGAGCCTCTCCCTGGTATAATGCTGAAACACGCTCTCTTAAACAATCGACACGTAAATTAGAAAGACTTTGGCGCCGTTCCAACACAGAGCACACCCTCGCTGCCTGGAAACACAGCTTAGTGACATATAGGCAGGCCTTGCGTACGGCTAAAACCAGATATTACTCATCCTTAATAGATGAAAACAAAAATAATCCTAGGTTTCTGTTCAGCACTGTAGCAAGGCTGACAAACAGTCACAGCTAGAACCTTATATCCCAACCACCCTTAGCTGTGATGACTTCCTAAAATTTTTTAACAATAAAATTGCAACTATTAGAAATAAAATAAATGAATCACTTCCAGTTATTAGGTCTGATAAAGTGCAAACAAAGAATTCAGAATCTCCTATGAACCCCTCTAAAATATTAAATAACTTTACCACTGTAGACCAAATCGATGTAATTTCAATTAGAATGTCCTCCAAACCATCAACGTGCCTCCTCAACCCAATCCCAACCAAACTTTTTAAAGACACCCTGCCTCTAACTATTGACATTATCTTAAATATAATAAATACCTCATTAGTTACTGGCTACGTGCCGCAGTCCTTTAAATATGCAGTTATTAAACCGCTCTTGAAAAAAACCTACTCTTGATCCTGATATTTTGGCCAATTATAGACCTATTTCTAACTTACCATTTCTCTCCAAAGTCCTTGAAAGAGTGGTAATTGAACAGCTCTGTCAGCACCTACAGGACAATAGTTTATTTGAACATTTCCAGTCTGGCTTTCGAGCTCATCATAGCACTGAAACTGCATTAGTTAAAGTAACTAATGACTTGTTACTTGCCGCTGACGTTGGATTAGTCTCGATCCTGGTTCTGTTGGACCTGAGTGCAGCCTTTGACACAATCGACCATAATATCTTATTGCAGAGATTAGAATGTGACATAGGCATTAGAGGAGCAGCCCTCTGCTGGTTTAAATCATATTTATCTAATAGGTACCAGTTTGTCAACGTAAACCAGCAATCATCATCGTACTCTAGAGTTAGTTACGGTGTGCCGTAAGGATCGGTCCTCGGGCCCATCTTGTTTACGCTGTATATGCTTCCTCTAGGTAATATCATCAGAAAACATAGCATTAACTTTCATTGTTACGCTGACGACACACAACTGTATTTATCAATTAAACCTGAGCAGGTCAGGCAAGTGGAAAAACTAAACGCCTGCGTCCGAGATATAAATACCTGGATGAGCACTAACTATCTTCTACTTAACCCTGAAAAGACAGAAGTCCTTATAATAGGCCCGAAAAGTGTGAGAGACTCTTTAGCTGCCGATATAGTCACTCTGGACAATGTAAGTGTAGCCTCCAGCACCACAGTTAAAAACCTAGGAGTTTTATTTGACCCTGACTTATCGTTTAAAGCACACATTAAACAAACCTGTAGAACGGCTTTCTTTCACCTGCGCAACATCGCCAAAATTAGAAATATTTTATCCAAAAGCGATGCAGAAAAATTAATTCACGTGTTCGTTAGATCGAGATTGGATTACTGTAACTCCCTACTTGCAGCTTGTCCTAAAAGTTCTCTAAAAGGTCTTCAGCTAGTCCAACACGCAGCAGCAAGACTTTTAACAGGAACCAATAGAAGAGAGCACATCACCCCTGTGCTCCAGGCACTTCACTGGCTTCCAGTCGAGTTTAGAATTAAATTTAAAATACTCCTTCTTACATTTAAGACCATTAATGGGTTGGGGCCATCTTATCTCACCGATGCTCTGGTTCCATACCGCCCCAACAGAACACTCCGATCTCAGAATGCAGGTCTACTTGTAGTTCCCAGGGTTTATAAAAGTACTGTCGGCGCTAGAGCCTTTAGCCACCAAGCCCCTGTTTTATGGAATCAGCTTTCAGCTAGTATTAAAGAAGCCGAGACAGTCTGCACATTTAAGATTAGATTAAAAACGTTCCTATTCGACAAAGCTTATGGTTAGGCTAGTTGAAGTCGGAGTAGACTCACAGTTTAGTCTAAGCTGCACTAGAAGCTATTATGCTAGGGGAAGTACAGCCGCTGAGTTCTATCTCCTTTTCTTACACTACCTTCCACTTGTCTTACTTTATTTCTATTTTCCAATGTTAATATCTAGTTGTCTAGTCTCTTCATCACTAGTCACCCGGTGTCCCCTTTCCCCTCTGGGGAGGGGCTATTTTTCAGCTGCAGCCTCCTGACTGTCCAGACCCCTGGCTGGATAGACGTCCTCGCTGCTACCCCCGTCTCATCTGGCTAGATGGACCTCTTCTTGCTCCTTTACTCCACTGCATTTTTACGGACTGTAACTTCACTTGCTAATTCCCATTAGCAGTTCTGGGGTTCCTGTCTATCCGTCCTGGGAGTGGATCTCTCCTGACTGTGGTACTCCCCGAGGTTTCTCATTTTTCTTCCAATTGATTCTGGAGTTTTGGGAGTTTTTCCTTGCCGGCATGGAGGGTCTTAAGGATAGGGGATACCCAGGACTTGAACTGTATCTATTCATCTTTGTTGCTTCATTTCTAATTATGTATCATATTGCCTCTGTAAAGCCCTTTGAGACATCTGTTGTGATTGAGGGCTATAGAGTCTACCCACGTACCACGTGTTCGCGTAGGGTTCCGCCCACTTGTCCGTCAAAACATAGTGTTAACCTATTACGGCTACGTACATTTCTCCTATTTACGGCGTGTTTTTCTGCTCCTTAACATTAATAATCAAAATGGTGAAGGCGTGTGTGGCTGTTGGTTGCACTAACAGAGAAGATGGAAGGAGAGACTTGAAATTTTACCGTATTCCGAGGGATCCAAATAGAAGAGCGAAATGGACGGCTGCAATTCGACGTGAAAATTGGACACCAAAAAATCACCACAGACTATGTAGTAGTCATTTTATATCCGGTAAGATGCATTTAATATATATTTAGAGGGTTTTGGCCTGACAACCACAATTAAGATCATTGCTAGGCTAATCGCCGACAACATACGACGTAGTACGACATAGTTTCAAATTCAAGATGTTTGTGACTTCCCTATCTTCCACCATCGTTATTTTTTGAATAATATTTAGCTGGTACCAAGTAAAAGAAACTGGCCTCGTCTACGGGGCTGACAAATAACCACAATTAAGATCATTGCTAGGCTAATCGCCGACAACATACGACGTAGTACGACATAGTTTCAAATTCAAGATGTTTGTGACTTCCCTTTCTTCCACCATCGATATTTTTTGAATAATATTTAGCTGGTACCAAGTGAGGGAAACTGGCCTCGTCTACGGGGCTGACAAATAACCACAATTAAGATCATTGCTAGGCTAATCGCCGACAACATACACGTATGTATGTAGTGCGTGCTATCGCTAAACCATATAAACATTAAAAGCCTTAACTCCATTGACAAACGACATGAAATACATTAGACTTGACAGTGGATGTTAGCAATAACAAAAGAATTCGAATTGAAAATTTCGTAACTCACCTTTCCAAGCACAAGATAGATTCCTGCCAAACGAGGACCTGTTTCACCCAACCAGCAACGAAGTATTTATAAGCGTCCAAGCTCTTGAAGTTTTTCGTGAGAATAGGCTGATTTTGTGTGGACAAGATCATTTTAAATATCAGCGTAGGAGATGTCAGGCAGACAGGGCGAAGACAGTGGGTCGAAAAACATCGATTTGGGCATCAAATATGGATCTGGCGACTGTATAGAACGAAGCTTTTCCTCATAACGCCTTTTATGCAACAGATCCAGTGAGTTTGCGGCATCAGAAAGCACCGGGTCTTCCATGAAATGCATTTTAAATTGCGCCATCAATTGAAATCAATGCAAATACAGAGTCAAAATGACGGACAAGTGGGCGGAACCCTACAGTGAACACGTGGTGCGTGGGTAGACTCTATACAAATAAAATTGAATTGAATAATTCAACAGAAACAGCAGGTGTCGCGTTTTTGCTCTTTCTACATACAATAGTTTAAAAAACAGGTTCCAACAGTGCAAAAATGAATGGGAAGGTGTGTCCAAACTTTTGGTCTGTACTGTATAAAGTGGGGCAAATAAGTATTTAGTCAACCACCAATTGTGCAAGTTCTCCTACTTGAAAAGATTAGAGAGGCCTGTTTATGTCAACATGGGTAAACCTCAACCATGAGAGACAGAATGTGGAAAAAAAAAACGAAAATCACATTGTTTGATTTTTTAAAAAATTATTTCCAAATTAGAGTGGAAAATAAGTGTTTGGTCACCTACAAACAAGCAAGATTTCTGGCTGTCAAAGAGATTTAACTTCTTCTAACGAGGTCTAACGAGGCTCCAGTCGTTACCTGTATTAATGGCGCCTGTTTTAAGACATTATCGGTATAAAAGACACCTGTCCACAATCTCAGTCAGTCACACTCCAAACTCCACTATGGCCAAGACCAAAGAGCTGTCGAAGGACACCCGAGACAGAATTGTAGACCTCCAGCAGGCTGGGAAGACTGAATCTGCAATAGGTAAAAACTCTTGGTGTAAAGAAATCCACTGTGGGAGCAATTATGAGAAAATTGAAGACATACAAGACCACTGATAATCTCCCTCGATCTGGGGCTCCATGCAAGATCTCACCCCGTGGCGTCAAAATGATAACAACAATGGTGAGCAAAAATCCTAGAACCATACGGGGGGACCTAGTGAATGACCTACAGAGAGCTGGGACCACAGTAACAAAGGCTACAATCTGTAACACAATGCGCCGCCAGGGACTCAAATCCTGCACTGCCAGACGTGTCCCCCTGCTGAAGAAAGTACACGTCCAGGTCCATCTGCGGTTCGCTAGAGAGCATTTGGATGATCCAGAAAAGGACTGGGAGAATGTGTTATGGTCAGATGAAACCAAAATAGAAATTTTTGGTAGAAACACAGGTTCTCGTGTTTGGAGAAGAAAGAATACTGAATTGCATCCGAAAACACCATACCCACTGCGAAGCATAGGGATGTAAACATCATGCTTTGGGGCTGTTTTTCTGCAAAGGGACCAGGACGACTGATCTGTGTAAAGGAAAGAATGAATGGGGCCATGTATCGAGAGATTTTGAGTGAAAATCTCCTTCCATCAGCAAGGGCATTGAAGATGACACGTGGCTGGGTCTTTCAGCATGACAATGATCCCAAACACACAGCCAGGGCAGCAAAGGAGTGGCTTTGTAATGAGCATTTCAAGGTCCTGGAGTGGCCTAGCCAGTCTCCAGATCTCAACCCCATAGAAAATCTGCGGAGGGAGTTGAAAGTTCGTGTTGCCCAACGACATCCCGAACATCAACAGATAATGACCAGATATCAATTGGACATGTCCCCCAAACTTCCCCAATTCCATTGACGCTTATTATGGGTGCCGCATTGGCGGCCATGGACGTCCAAATTTCCCATTCATTTCTAATGGGATTTAATTTGTTTAATGCCATTGATAGGCATGTTTGTCCATTCTATTGATAGCCTTGGGCGGGGCTACGATCTGTATAGCCACACAGGAAAGACCAGGTGTAATTTCTCCAGAAATTGCAGTTTCTAGTTTGCAAATAAATTCTTTAAAAATCAAACAATGTGATTTTGTGGTTTTTTTCCCACATTCTGTCTCTCATGGTTGAGGTTTACCCATGTTGACAATTACAAGCCTCTCTAGTATTTTCAAGTGGGAGAACTTGCACAATTAGTGGTTGACTAAATACTTATTTGCCCCATTGTATATTTACACCAGCAAATATAAAATCAAAACACAAACTCTTAAAGAAACAACACGGAAAATTAAATGAACATAGGCAACAAATGATAGCCAGTCTCACCAGAAAGCGTTGTCGACAACCGCCTGGAGTACAATGGAATGCCCCCCTTTTCCCTTTTAAGAAGACGCTGGATCATCTCGTGGAGCTTTGATTGAGATACGGGTGCCAGCTATGGCACCGGCACACATCACGTAACCTCCCCTCTCAAACCATCCAGTGTGAGCTGAAGCTGATCCCCTTTGGGTAGGCTAATAAATCGGTTGAGAAGACGTTCCTTCAAAGCCTGTGTTACTGCCCGCAGAAGCAACAGATGGTGGACAAACCTACGCCAAAGAGAAAGCTTATTGTCCTTTTCTCGCTCGGGGTTGCATACCACCAGAGGACAATAGCCAGTCTCCGACGGGCGTCCAATGCTTTCCGCCATCTTGTAGCGCTTCCTCTTATTGCTGTTGTCAAATGACATAAGATAAACTTAAAGGTATTGCAATAGGGTTACCATATTTTGATTTCCAAAAAAGAGGACACTCGGCTCGGCCTCGAGATACTTAAATTATACTCGAAGTTCACTCAAAGATGTCTTATCACATTAATATATTTAAAATATGCCTCCTCCATATGGATAGAAAATTCAGTTTTATAACAAAATAATAGCTGTATAAACAAAGACGCAAATTCAAATTCTCAGAGGTTACTCAACAAGTTTTATTATTCCTAAAATTATAGAACAATGTTGTTGTTGTTGTTTTTTTTTACAAAAATGGTATAAATAATGATAAGAAACTAATGTCTCTTCTGTATTCCTGAATCATCCTTGAACAAAATAATAGCTGTATTTTCCATTCTTACAGCACAAATAAATAATCTGAAATAATGTTCGATATACTACGTCTTCCAACTTTAACAAAAAGAGGTAAAATAATTTAAACCAAACAGTAACCTCACAACAATACTAATTTAACAAACAAACATCTCTTTAGTGTTTTTCATCCCTGTTTTCTTGTCCCTGATTTTCTTCATCTTCCTTATCTACCCATCCACATTTAGATGTAGTGCTGATCTGTCCAAGCAGTTTTTTGTTGCTCAACAAATAAGAATGAAAGTCTTTGCAAGAATGGTTTTTTAATATTGTATTGCACAAATCGAATCCTCTTCAGTGACTCAACAGAAAGCCTGTACCTCTCATTGGTCCACTGGCTCTGCATCAGTGAGAAAAACATTGGCATTATGAGAGGGAAGTGCAAAAGACAAACTGTGCAATCTTCAGGAGTTCTGGGTGGCATGCAATCCTTTTGGCCTTCTCAAAATATTTTGTCCACTTCTGGTGTACCTGCAAGCCACTGAACTCCTGATATGTTGCACCTTTCTGTGAATTTCCTCAGATTGGCGACCTGGTCAAAACATTTGACATCATCAATTAGGACCCCCTTTTCTCCTAGGTACTGGATGCAGACCTCCACATCATTCCAATCTGGTGGCTCACTCAGATCCATCCACATGAATGTTGAGAACTCTTTTATGGGAGTCATCCACTTCTCCAGATACTCCAGGCATGCACTGTAAAGGCCTTGCACATCAGCACAGAACTGGTTACAGCCCTTACCAAGTCCATTGCTGCGCTTTTGTGCTAGGAGTCCCTTAACTTTCAGAGACATGAAGTTGCTGCTCTTGCGTTCAAGAATGGTGTTCAGAATTTTCTTCACCTCCATAAAGGAGTTGTTCTCCTTTTCCATTTCTTGAATGTGGGTGTGGAAAACTGAAGTCATTTTCAAAAAACTTCTTCATTACTATGGGTGGCTTTTGCTGCGACAGAAAGAATGCTTTTGAAGCTGGAAACATCTGTGTCATCCTCTCAATGCCTGGGAACAATGACAGCCACCTTGTCTTGCTGTGAGAAAGCATCCTTCTGTATTCAATGTCAATAAAGTCACAGTACTCCTTGAGGTTCTCACTGTAAATATGGAAGTGCTGGTAGATTTTGAACACAATATTCTCAAGGTCAACATCTATTGTGTCTGCCCCATGATGAACACAATTATTCAGTATGTGTGCTGCGCAACCGACACCAATTAAAATCTTGTTGTGCAGCATCCTCTTCAAACATGCAAACACATTCTTTCCCCCTTCATCACGCCAGATTCCTCCAAAATGTGTGTTGCAGTTGTCACCAGTAAATGCAATACATTTTTCAAATAATTAGTTTTTTGCCAGTGTTTCAGTTATATAGTGTGCAATGGTTTCTGCTGTCTCATTCAGTGTGTCTTTAATCTCAATTAATTTTGTTTGCACACCACCCTTCTTCCAGTCAAAGTACTGGATTATGATTGGGAATATTTTCACTGCTCTATGGTTACTCCCGTCTGTAGAAACGCCACAGTACTGGATTTCTTTGAGGGCTTCATGAGCGACTTCAACAGAGTGGGGCGCTATGACGCCATTCACAATGGCTTCAGTCTTAGTGCGAGCACTACTGAACTTTTTGGCGGTGCCAGAGTCTAGAAATGGTGCAGTCCATGGACCTGTAACTGTTATTGTCAGGCCCCAGGCTGGGCAAGTATGTGGGTGTGTCTGTCATCCAATTACAGGCCCAGCACCTGACGGGTGGAGTGATGGCAGCTGCCAGCAATCACCATCACCAGCCTACTTAAGCCAGCCAGAGCTCCACCACGTCGCTGGATCGTCTCTTTCAGTTCACTGTTAGTGCCCTCTCGCGTTTTGAATATTTCTGTGTGGACTCAACTGATCATCGACTTATTTGCTTTGTTCCAGGATTTCGCCTACGCCTCTTGTTATTGGTACCTTCGCCCGGAATCTTCAAGCCACAGACTCCACAGCCCTGCGAACAATAAACTATTTGAACTCAGATCCTCATTCCCTCTCGTGCCTGTTTTGAGGGTTCTCAGCCCACGATCATAACAGCACGATCCAGCCACAATATGGACCCCGCAGGCACAGAACGGACGCCCCAGCACCAACCAGCTCAACTCATGGAACAGCACAACCAGGCTATCCAATACCTTCTCGCCCAGGTATCGAATATCTCACAAACACTGCTTTCACTTCAAGCCCAGCTCACGCCCTTGCCACACGCACAACGACCTCCGTCACCTCAACGAGCACCTGCCTCACCACCTCAACGAGTACCTGCCCCGTTTGCAACACCGCTTGTGCAGCCCCTGCATGAACCCATGGTGCCGACGCCAGCTCCCTATGACGGCGACCTGGGTGCTTGCAGGGCGTTTCTGGTCCAATGCAGCCTCGTGTTTGAGCAGCAAAGCCTCACATATAGCAATGACCAAGCCAAGATCGCCTACCTTATTGGCTGTCTTCGTGGCAACGCCTTGTCGTGGGCGAGCGCCGAATGGGAAAGGGGCTCGGCGGCATGTTCCTCCTATGCCTGCTTCACGGAGGAGATGCGAAAGGTATTTGACCACCCGGTGCGCGGTACAAAGGGCGCTAAACGTTTGATGTCGCTTCGCCAAGGCGCACTCAGCGTGGCAGAATACTCTGTGCAATTCCGTACCCTCGCCGCCGAGAGCAAATTCAATGAGGAAGCCCTTCAAGAAGTATTCGTCAGTGGCCTTAGTGAGTCTTTGAAGGATGAGTTGGCCTCACGTGAGGAACCCAACTCTCTCGACGCGCTCGTTAGTCTGGCGATCAGGATAGATTGTCGACTCAGGGAGCGTAGACGGCAGCGGCGTGACTCTCCGCCTGCTGCCCCTGCGCATCCATTGGAGAGGCCCGTCCCGTTGTCACCTGCTGCAGCGGTAGGCTCACCCCCGGCATGGGGGTCAGTGCCCATTCAACAGAGCCGTACCAGGCTGTCGGCAAGGGAGCGCTCTCACCGGCTCCGCTCAAGTCGATGTTTTTATTGTGGTGGTAGTGATCATCTCCTGCAGAGCTGCTCAGTCCGCCCAGGCTCGCCGATGGGAAGGGAGGCATTGGTGAGCCATACTACAAACGCTTCCTCCCGTCTTCTGCTACCGGCTTCCCTCTTGTGGGAGGGCCGGGTTAGTGATATTACTGCGTTGGTCGATTGCGGGGCGGACGAGAGCTTCATAGACCGCTCCATCGTGTCGCGATTGGGCATCAAGACCCACCAGTTGGACGTTCCTTTGCGTACCACCGCACTCAATGGACAGCTTTTGTGCCGGGTGGAACGTCAGACCGAGCCAATTAACCTCTGCCTCTCCGGGAACCATCGTGAGGTAACCACTTTTTATGTCTTTTATTGCCCACGCACACCATTAGTGCTGGGCCTCCCTTGGCTCCGAGAGCACAACCCTAGTATAGACTGGTCTCACCCCAAGCTGACAGCCTGGAGTCCTGCATGCCACACCAAGTGCCTTCAGTCCGCTCTTATTCCCAATACGCCGGCTCAAACGCCATCCACACCTGACCTCTCGGCCATTCCAAAATGTTACCATGACCTTGCACACGTTTTCAGCGAGGACCACGCTTTGGCCCTTCCTCCTCACCGCCCGTATGATTGCGCCATCGAGCTCTTGCCTGGTGCCACTCTGCCTAAGGCACGCCTTTACAACATCTCGCGGTCCGAGCAGGAGGCCATGGAGAAATACATTGCAGACTCGTTGGCCGCAGGCATAATCCGCCCCTCCTCCTCCCCGGTTGGCGCAGGGTTCTTTTTCGTTGGGAAGAAGGATGGCTCGCTACGGCCCTGCGTTGACGACCGGGGTCTGAACGACATCACTGTCAAAAACAGGTACCCTCTGCCACTCATTGACTCTGCCTTTACACCGCTTCATGGTGCCCGCATTTTCACAAAGCTGGACCTCCGCAACGCTTACCATCTTGTTCGAATCCGAGAGGGAGATGAATGGAAGACCGCCTTCACCACCTCCCTGGGCCATTTTGAATATTTGGTCATGCCATTTGGCCTCTGCAACGCGCCCGCAGTGTTCCAGGCCCTCGTCAACGACGTCCTTCGGGACATGCTAAACAGGTTCATGTTCGTCTATCTGGATGACATACTGATTTTCTCTCGTACTCCCGCAGAACACGAGCAGCATGTGAGGCAAGTACTGCAGAGACTCCTGGAGAACCGCCTCTATGTAAAGGCAGAGAAGTGTGCCTTCCATGTGTCCGAGACTGCCTTCCTCGACTTCATAGTGGCCGACGGGGAACTCCGGATGGATCCCGCAAAGGTGACTGCAGTCTCTCAGTGGCCCAGGCCGGGCGATCGGAAAAAGTTACATTGCTTCCTGGGGTTTGCGAACTTTTACCGGCGGTTCATCCGCAATTATAGCCAGATTGTAGCCCCCCTCACGGCCCTCATGTCCACCAAAGCCCCGTTTCGGTGGTCGGATACCGCAGAGGCCGCTTTCTGCGACCTCAAGGCCCGCTTCACGTCTTCTCCTGTGCTTGCTCATCCAGACCCCGCGTTGCAGTTCATTGTGGAGGTGGACGCTTCAGAGCTGGGGGTGGGCGCTGTCCTCTCGCAGCGTGGGCTTGGGGATGGGAAGGTACACCCCTGTGCCTTTTTCTCCCATAGGCTCAGTCCTGCAGAGCGCAACTATGGCGTTGGGGACCGTGAGCTGCTGGCGGTGAAGTTGGCTCTGGAGGAGTGGCGGCACCTACTGGAAGGAGCACGCCACCCATTCGTGGTTTGGACAGACCACAAAAATTTGGAGTATCTCAAGTCAGCCCGCAGACTGAACCCCCGTCAAGCCAGGTGGGCCATGTTTTTTACGAGGTTCGATTTCACATTGTCCTATGTCCCAGGCTCTAAGAATGTGAAGGCTGATGCCCTGTCTCGCCTGTACCAAACCATCGACTCCGAAGAGGAGCCCATGCCAATCCTCCCGCCTTCCTGTGTGGTGGCTGCCACCATGACTGATCTGGAGGTAGAGGTTTTGAGGGCTCAGGGTGGCCAACCGGACCCCCGACAGGGTTCGCAGATGGATCTGTTTGTCCCTGAATCAGTCCGTCCCAAGGTGCTGGAGTGGGCACACACATCACGCCTGACTTGCCATCCTGGCATCACCCGCACCTTGGCTGTTTTGCGCCAGCGTTTCTGGTGGCCAACCATGACGGAGGATTGCCGGTCCTTCGTCTCTGCCTGCCACGTGTGTGCCCGTAGCAAGTCGTCCACCAAGCCAAGTTCAGGTCTGCTCCACCCGCTACCGATACCAAGCCGTCCATGGTCGCACATTGCCGTAGACTTTGTCACTGGACTCCCGCCATCTCGGGGTCACACTGTCATTTTAACCATTGTCGACCGTTTCTCCAAAGCTGCTCACTTTGTCGCCCTCCAAAAGCTGCCCACAGCCAAGGAGACTGCAGACTTGCTGGTCAAGCACGTGTTTCGCCTACACGGGATTCCAGCGGACATCGTCTCGGACCGCGGGCCCCAATTCACCTCCCACGTCTGGTCGGCCTTCTGCTCTGCTCTCGGCATCACTACGAGCCTCTCCTCTGGTTTTCACCCCCAGACCAATGGACAGTGTGAACGCGCGAACCAGCAGTTGGAAGCGGCGCTCCGTTGCACCACCCAGGCCCGTCCGACCACCTGGAGTGATCAGCTCCCCTGGGTTGAATATGCTCATAACTCGCTACCTAACGCATCTTCCAATCTGTCCCCCTTCCAGTGTTCGCTTGGCTATCAACCTCCTTTGTTCCCGTCTACGGAGGCAGAGATTGCCGTCCCTTCGGTACAAGCACACCTTGCCGAATGTGCCATGGTCTGGAATCAAACCCGTGCTGCGCTCGGTCGCTCATCTACACGTACCCAGAAACAGGCCAACCGTCGCCGTGCTCCAGTGCCTACCTACAAAGTTGGCCAGAAGGTCTGGTTGTCCTCCAGGGATCTGCCGCTCAAGACTGAATCACGGAAGTTGGCCCCACGTTTTGTCGGCCCTTACGAGATCGTCAAGGTGGTCAACCCATGCGCCGTGCGCTTTAAGCTTCCTGCGGCCCTACGTGTCCATCCAACCTTTCATGCATCCCAGGTGAAACCTGTCGGGGTGAGTCCCTTGTCCCCCCCTATTCCGCCCCCTCCGCCGCCTCTGTCGATCGACGGGTATCCGGCCTTCAGGGTGGAGAGGCTCCTGGATGTCCGCCGCCGGGGCCGCGGCCTGCAGTATCTGGTGGATTGGGAGGGCTATGGCCCCGAGGAGCGTAGTTGGGTCCCGGCTCGCCAGATCCTCTGTCGTTCCCTTATCCGGGATTTCCATCGGGCCCACCCGGATTCTCTGCGTCGCGCGCCCGGAGGCGCACGTAGAGGGGGGGGTACTGTCAGGCCCAGGCTGGGCGAGTGTGTGGGTGTGTCTGTCATCCAATTACAGGCCCAGCACCTGACGGGTGGAGTGATGGCAGCTGCCAGCAATCACCATCACCAGCCTACTTAAGCCAGCCAGAGCTCCACCACGTCGCTGGATCGTCTCTTTCAGTTCACTGTTAGTGCCCTCTCGCGTTTTGAATATTTCTGTGTGGACTCAACTGATCATCGACTTATTTGCTTTGTTCCAGGATTTCGCCTACGCCTCTTGTTATTGGTACCTTCGCCCGGAATCTTCAAGCCACAGACTCCACAGCCCTGCGAACAATAAACTATTTGAACTCAGATCCTCATTCCCTCTCGTGCCTGTTTTGAGGGTTCTCAGCCCACGATCATAACAGTTATGGTGTTTAACAGTGTGAAACGCAAACCCACCCTCCGCTGCGTTTACAGAACCCTCTGTTTTCCCGGGACTTACAAGGAAGTCGCTCAATTTAGCCGAGGAGCTCTCCCCTCGCACAGCTTTTTTATGTTTTTCTGTGTCCGTGTGAGCTGTCAGGTCTCCAGCACCTTTGTTGGACACAGACACATACGTGTCTGCTTTGCACACGGTGCACTCTGCCTCCCATTTGTTTCGCCCGGGACGATATTAGGGGATGTGGTGCCCCTTTATTATGACATCATTCACACACCGAACTTGTGTGTGGGAGATGTTGTACTTCAGTCATGTGACACGGACACGTTTGTTTTTCTTTAAACCAATTCAACCACAGCTATAGCAACAAATTCAAATGCAATAAATGTATTCATGAATAAAACACAAAAAAGAAAACACACAATGCATAATGAGTCATTTTAAAGCTAGTTAAGTGTAGAATATGAAATAGGTGAGAAACCATTGTCAAATTGTTGTTGTCTCCCAAATAGAGCCCATTAAAAGTGTTAATTTGGTCCTAAATGACTGTCATCTTCTCCTGCAAAGTGCATACGTTAATAAATCTGAAGCCAAATTATTATCATTTATTACATTATATTGTCACTGCCAATCAGATTCTTCATAATGGATGTCATTTTAAATCTATTTTGCTTCCAGAAATCTGAACATGACATAGTTTTATTTTGAAATGTTCACTGGAAGTACATCTGCCAAGTCGCTAACCGTAATCTTTACACTCAGTAATAAAAAAAAAAAACAAAGTGCACTTCGGTTTTCGTTATACATGTGGTGTCATTAATAGTTTTTTTTCTTTTGTTCGCAACATTTGCCAATGCTGTAATCTAGCGAGTTTTCATGTTTAAAGTGTCAGTTTTTAACCGCAATTTTGCGTTGTGGAGACAACTGCCAATGTTTAACAGCAGGCTAAAGTGGTTAGTAAATTGTCTTTTTTACATTAGACTCAATGTTCCTGACTGTCTCAGGAAATTAGAATACACAATATTCTAATTTCCTGAGACAGTCCTGTATATATACACAGGACTGTCTCAAAAAATTAGAATATTGTGTATTCTAATTTCCTGAGACAGTCCAGTATATATATATATATATATATATATATATATATATATATATATATATATATATATATATATATTTATCCCCCCCCCCCCCCCCAAAGAGCTACATAATTGGATGTGAAATCATTGCTATCAAGGCTTTGTCAGGCTGTTGCTTACCTTTGCAAAATAGGAAAAAGACTAGTACAAAGTATAATACTAGCCCAACAGTAAGAAAGTAAAAATAAGTTCATAATAATAAACTCTGAATGAACTGAGTAAACTTTTTTAAACCTCTCAAAGGCCAAACAGTGCAACTTTCATGAAATTATTGTCACATTCTGCTGCTGGTTAGATTGTGTTTTGTTGCTGGGCTGTTAGTGGGGGCATTCCTGACGTCGCACCTGAATCCAATGCAGGCTCATCAACGTAGCATTTAAGCACGGGTGAGCTCAGAGAAGGCTGCCGAGATATTTGCTTTGCTGATCGCCATTTGACATCTCGCACTATAGTCTCGCTACATTTGCTTGTTACGCCCCTGCATTGGGTTTTTTCTGTTAGTGTGCTGCACTCGTTTGTAACCTCTACCCTGTGCAGGTATTTCAGTGTTTTTATTTTGGCTTTTTGGCTTGCTGCCTATCGTCTTAATTAACCTTCGAGTTTGTAGTATTGAGCTCCGTCGACCTGCTGTCACGGACTCCTTTTGTTATTTCTACTATCCCGCGATCGCGTGTTATTTTTTGTTTGCAATCATTAAACCCTTGTACGTATCCCCCGCTTGTTGTCCGCTTCGAGGTCCAACCTTGTTTCCGCATTTGCGGACGCTAACAATTATTAGTAATAATAATTGACCACAGCATTGCGTCTCTCTATTAGCCTCCTTTTTTCGGGAGGGGGGGGAGTCCCTTATTTCTATTTCTGAAAGGTGACAACCCTACTTTGGAAACAGTTCCCAAATTACTGCAGCATTTCTTTAAGTAAAAAACAAAGTAAAGGTGACGTAGTGAACTGACCAGAGATTGTTGCACCGGTCCAGCGCCCTTCCTCTGGATAGCAGTCCTGCTCTTGCGGGCTCAAACTCGTTGTGTTCGTTCACGTTTCGTCTTCAAATGTTTTATCAGGTTCGAGGTATTGAAACTGGCCGATTTAACTCCATATCTCGAAACTTTCAGGCTGTAAATCTTGCATGCAGCCATTGATTTTAATTGACGGGATTTCTATTTTGAAATATTTCCCGATGTCGGCGCCGCCAAGCGACCTTGTCATTGGTCAGGAGTGGCTATTGGCCCGTTCTCATTGGTCTGGAGCAGGCCAATAGCGATAGCTGCTTGGTGTTCACGTGTCATCACACAACACAGAGAGAGAGTGTAGTGAGTGCCAGGAGAAAAAAAAAGGCTGCGGTCAAATGTTATAATAATGGACCGGTAAATGGTATCGGCGCCGTCTTTGTTGGTACTCGCCGATACCGATACCACCATTTCGGGCCGGATCGGCGTCCCCTGCCGATACTAGTATCGCTATCGGTGCATCTTTAGTTAGTAGATAGTTTTCTTCTTGGAGGTGCATAGGCTGCCTTTTTTTTTTTTTACATGGAGGTTTGAGAGTTGCTGTCATATTTTTGGGATCAAAGCACAGCCCCGCCCACAATTTTTACAGCGTACCGGACCGCTCCGGCCCACCTTCACGCTTGGCAATATTTCATCTAAACTCTATGTAAAGAACCACTAGTTTGCAATTGTGCCAAGTACCTACATGATTATGCAATTTAAAAAACAATAACATTTTTTCCCCATCACAACAAAACTCTGTTTTTCACGTTTATGCTCCTCTTCTTTCTTGCGTTTGTCTTTTGTCTAAAAATAACACCTTCAGGTAGCTCTCTGGTCTGCGGGGGTAACTGAGATTAACATTTGTGGTGAAATTACCACATCGCAGCAAATACTGAAACGGGCAGAAGGCACGTTAGAAAAACTATTTCATTATGATTAAATAAAAAATATATACCAATATGCAGTAAAAATATGACTTAAGAAGAAGGCTTACAGTTTGTATGATTAACTATAACAGTTTGTATTACTGGATATAAATCGTCGTTTTGTATGACAAATAGCCTGTTTCACGTCTTCGTCGCATCTCATGTCTCATGAATGGGTTTTCAAAAAATAAAAAAATAAAAAATTCTCGTACACTAGCTATCCAATAAAAACACACTACATTACTGTACGTCAGACCAATCGTATTCCAAAACAGTGACAACATGTCTCACCGAGCCAATCAGAAGAGGCGGGTTTATGACGTCACGCAGTCAGCTGTTCACTTGTTTAGCTTCTTTTCCTCCCTTCTTTTTTTCTACATGACGGTCCGCAAACCATCCTCCTACAATATCGGCATTGAAACTGAATTTCATCGTTTTCCAAAAAGAGAACACGCCCTAATTTCCCTCGAGAAGTTAAACGTACACTTTTCTGCCACATTGGAGTCGTCTTCCGTCGACATCGACCGAAGAGGTGCTGCCGATCCCAGGCCTCCGATCCACGACGGAAGGAGGGGAAGAGGTCGCTGGGAATCGGGATGGAGTCAGCAGTGGGTGCCGGTAGACCGGACGGACCAGGCGGTCCGACAGCCCGATTTGGATGTGCCTCGTTCAATCAGGACTCGACGTAAGCAAGCAGACATGTTTATTCGGTGCTAACGATTTCAATCCATCATCCACGTATTGTCTCTTTATACATTCGCTTGAAGAATATTTCCCTACATCGGTCGGTCTTTTACGTACACCCACTGTAGCAGTGCATTCCTGCACTTATAGATGTGTGTATGTCATCCATGCTGCAGCAGGTCCTCCTCTGTTAAAGCAGCTGCATGATGCTGGTAAAAACCTCGAGAATTTTTGGGATGTGATCCTGCCTGTACAGGACCGTGCTCCTTGAAGTGCATTATGCTTACTTTGCACAAAAGATGAAGGCTACAACTCGGTAACTAAATTGTGTGGAGGTCCTGGCTCTAGCTGAAATAGAATCACACGCACATCCTGCAGCGGTCTTGCTCAAGGGTGCCAGTCTTCTAACACTGGCTGTTACTTGTGTATACTGAATAGTAAAGGAAAATAGAACTTGCGTAATTTGAATTTAGATTGGCTTCCCATATGTTGTAAGAATTGAGTCGACCATTACAAAGTGAATTACAGTACTTTCATTATGTTCAGACGTAGATTGACCCCTTTTCACTTGCTGAATGTGGCAGTCCATTTTTTTCCCTCAAACGCACGTTTGATTGGCTGATGACTTGACCCCCCCCCCCCACACACGCATTCACAGCCCAATAGAAATACAACATGCCGCCTCCTCCGCACCCTTCAAAGACGAGGGATATTAGAATTTTTTTTTCCCACCAGCAGAAGCCACTGTAAGTAATGTAAAAAGATGTCAATGTTGTGGAGGTGGGGAACACACCACTAATTTTGATACTGAAAGTCCGGCCTGCATCAGAGTTAGGGTAACATTAATCTGTGTGAATTTCTCGAACTCAAGGAGGAAGCTGTGTTGAGAGAAATATACTCCTGTATGTTTTCTATGGTTAACGTTAATCAAACGAGGAAATGTAGTGAACCAAGGATTACCCCTTTATAGATGGACTATTGAATTAATCATTAACAAGTTTGTATTTCTTATGTAGTATGTTAATATAATTTGTGTTCAAATATTGCAATTTAGATTTGCTAATAAAATCCAGACATTTGTTTGGGAAGTTTTCAAAATGTTTCTTTAGTAGTTTTTGAAGACAAAGGTTTGAATCGAAAGGTGTATCACCTGAACTATTACACAGGAAAGTTAGTATAAATCAATACAGATTAATTTTGCCCTGGTCATTTAGACTATCAATTAATGAGGTTCATATTGATGAGAAATGTAGCCCTGACCCTCGTTCACCCAGTCTGTTTGAAATTATAAATGTCCCGTCCCCGGCAAAAAAACAGTGTACATGCAGGTTATGCTGTTATATTATCCCTACCAAAGTTGAGAACAAACCTACGGCCTTGTGTCCGAACTGTTGTTGTTTTTTTTCACTGACCAATTATAACCAACATTTTAGACCGCAAAAGACAAACCAAAAAAAAAAAAAACCCGAAAATAATTTGTCAAAATTCGTAATATTGACGTCCCATTGACAACCAAACGTGCTCAACGAAGTGTTTTGAAGCTTGATAATATTATTCAACTCGTTAGGATACACATTCATCAGAAAAATACAGACTGAAGAGGTCTTTATTTGATAATTCAACAGAAACAGCAAGTGTCGCGTTTTTGCTCGTTCTACATACAATAGTTAAAAAAACAGGTTCCAACAGTGCAAAAATTAATGAGAAGGTGTGTCCAAACTGTACTGTACTGTATACAGTGGGGCAAATAAGTATTTAGTCAACCACCAATTGTGCAAGTTCTCCTACTTGAAAAGATTAGAGAGGCCTGTAATTGTCAACATGGGTAAACCTCAACCATGAGAGGCAGAATGTGGAAAAAAAAACAGAAAATCACATTGTTTGATTTTTAAAGAATTTATTTCCAAATTAGAGTGGAAAATAAGTATTTGGCGGCACGGTGGCTGAGTGGTTAGCACATCCGCCCCACAGTTCTGAGATCAAGGGTTCAATCCCGGCTTCGGCCTTCCTGTGTGGAGTTTGCATGTTCTCCCTGTGCCTGCGTGGGTTTCCTCCAGGAACTCCGATTTCCTCCCACATCCCAAAAACATGCATAGTAGTCTGATTGAACACTCTAAATTGTCCGTAAGTATGAGTGTGTGCGTGAATGGTTGTATGTCTCCTTGTGCCCTGCGATTGATTGGCTGGCAACCAGTTCAGGGTGTCCCCTGCCTACTGCCCTTAGTTAGTCTGGGATAGGCTCCAGCACCTCCGCGACCCTCGTGAGGAAAAAGCAGCATAGAAAATGAATGAATATATAAGTATTTGGTCACCTACAAACAAGCAAGATTTCTGGCTGTCAAAGAGGTCTAACTTCTTCTAACGAGGTCTAACCAGGCTCCACTCGTTACCTGTATTAATGGCACCTGTTTTAAGTCATTATCGGTATAAAAGACACCTGTCCACAAGCTGAGTCAGTCACACGCCAAACTCCACTATGGCCAAGACCTAAGAGCTGTCGAAGGACACCAGAGACAAAATTGTAGACCTGCACCAGGCTGGGAAGACTGAATCTGCAATAGGTAAAACACTTGGTGTAAAGAAATCAACTGTGGGAGCGATAATTCGAAATGGAAGACATACAAGACCACTGATAATCTCCCTCTATCTGGGGCTCCATGCAAGATCTCACCCCGTGGCATCAAAATGATAACAAGAACGGTGAGCAAAAATCCCAGAACCACACGGGGGGACCTAGTGAATGACCTAAAGAGAGCTGGGACCACAGTAACAAAGGCTACGATCAGTAACACAATGCTGCGCCAGGGACTCAAATCCTCCACTGCCAGACGTGTCCCCCTGCTGAAGAAAGTACACGTCCAGGTCCATCTGCGGTTCGCTAGAGAGCATTTGGATGATCTAGAAGAGGACTGGGAGAATGTGTTATGGTCAGATGAAACCAAAATAGAAATTTTTGGTAGAAACACAGGTTCTCGTGTTTAAAGAAGAAAGAATACTGAATTGCATCCGAAAAACAACGTACCCACTTTGAAGCATGGGGGTGGAAACATCATGCTTTGGGGCTGTTTTTCTGCAAAGGGACCAGGACGACTGATCTGTGTAAAGGAAAGAATGAATGGCGCCACGTATGGAGAGATTTTGAGTGAAAATCTCCTTCCATCAGCAAGGGCATTGAAGATGACACGTGGCTGGGTCTTTCAGCATGACAATGATCCCGAACACACAGCCAGGGCAACAAAGGAGTGGCTTCGTAAGAAGCATTTCAAGGTCCTGGAGCGGCCTAGCCAGTCTCCAGATCTCAACCCCATAGAAAATCTGTGGAGGGAGTTGAAAGTCCCTGTTGCCCAACGACAGCTCCAAAACATCACTGCTCTAGAGGAGATCTGCATGGAGGAATGGAACAAAATACCAGCAACAGTGTGTGAAAAGCTTGTGAAGAGTTACAGAAAACGTTTGACCTCCGTTATTGCCAGCAAAGGGTACATAACAAAGTATTGAGATGAACTTTTGGTATTGACCAAATACTTATTTTCCACCATGATTTGCTAATAAATTGTTGAAAAATCAAACAATGTGATTCGTGTTTTTTTCCCACATTCTGTCTCTCATGAATGAGGTTTACCCACGTTGACAATTACTGGCCTCTAATATTTTCAAGTGGGAGAACTTGCACAATTAGTGGTTGACTAAATACTTATTTGCCACACTGTATATACAGTGCATCACAAAAGTGAGTACACCCCTCGCATTTCTACAGATATTTAAGTATATCTTTTCATGGAACAACACCGACAAAATGACACTTTGACACAATGAAAAGTAGTCTGTGTGCAGTTTATATAATAGAGTTGATTTATTTTCCCCTCAAATTAACTAAAAAAATAGCCATTAATATCTAAACCCCTGGCAACGAAAGTGAGAATACCCATTATAAACTACATCCCTAAATGTCCAAATTGAGTACTGCTTGTCATTTTCCCTCCAAAATTTCATGTGACTCGTTAGTGTTACCAGGTCCAGGTGTGCATAGGGAGCAGGTGTGTTCAAATTTGTAGTGCAGCTCTCACACTCTCTCATACTGGTCACTGAAAGTTCCAACATGGCACCACATGGCAAAGAACTTTCTGAGGATCTTAAAAGACGTATTGCTGCGCTACATGAAGATGGCCAAGGCTAGAAGAAGATTGCCAACACCCTGAAACTGAGCTCCAGCACAGTGGCTAAGATCATCCAGCGTTTTAAAAGTGCAGGGTCCACTCAGAACAGGCCTCTGGTTGGTCGTCCAAAGAAGCTGAGTGCACGTGCTGAGCATCATATCCAAATGCTTTCTGTGAAAGATCGTTGCAGGAGTGCTGTCATCATTGCTGCAGAGATTGAAGAGGTGGGGGGTCAGCCTGTTAGTGCTAAGACTATACGCCGCACTCTACATCAAATGGGTGTACATGGCTGTCACCCCAGGAGGAAGCCTCTTCTGTAGACGGTACACAAGAAAGCCCGCTAGCAGTTTGCTGAAGACATGTCAACAAAACACATGGATCACTGGAACCATGTCCTATGATCTGATGAAACGAAGATTAATTTGTTTGGTTCCGATGGGCTCAAGCATGTGTGGCGGCGACCAGGTGAGGAGTACAAAGATAAGTGTGTCATGCCTACAGTCAAGCATGGTGGTGGGAATGTCATGGTCTGGTGCTGCATGTGTTGGAGAGTTAAATTCTATTGAGGGAAACATGAACTCCAACATGTACTGTGAAATACTGCAGCAGAGCATGATCCCCTCCCTCCGGAAACTGGGTCGCAGGGCAGTGTTCCAGCATGACAATGACCTCAAACACACCTCCAAAATGACCACTGCTTTACTGAAGAGGCTGAGGGTAAAGGTGATGGACTGGCCAAGCATGTCTCCAGACTTGAACCCAATAGAACATCTTTGGGGGATCCTCAAGCGGAAGGTGGAGGTGCGCAAAGTCTTAAATATCCGGCAGCTCCGTAACGTCATCATGGAGGAGTGGAAGAGAATTCCAGTGGCAACCTGTGAAGCTGTGGTCAACTCCATGCCCAGGAGAGTAAAGGCAGTTCTGGATAATAGTGGTGGCCACACAAAATATTGACATTTGACATGTTGTATGTTAATATTGACAACTTTCACTAAGGGGTTTACTCACTTTTATTGCCAGAGGTTTATGTATTAATGGCTATATTTTGAGGGGAAAATAAATTAACTATTATTTAAGCTGCACACAGATTACTTTTAATTGTGTTAAAGTGTCATTTTGTCAGTGTTGTCCCATGAAAAGATGTACTGAAATATCTACAGGGATGCGAGGGGTGTACTCACTTTTGTGATACACTCTATGTATACCACCTAACACAGAAAGATTGTGAAAAAAAGTATTTGAAAAAATATTTACAATAAACCAGTTCAGTTCAAAAATTTCAGGCATTTTTCAAGAGTTTCATCTTGGAAGAAGACACAGGGCTGTGTCACACAGTCCACACTTCCAGAGGGTGCCTTTTGTGCACTGCTGTCACTCGCCGACTCATCCGAAGTTTTTGGATGACGTCCTACCTATGTGACCTCGCAATGGCTCCTGGGATATGTAGTTTTTTTGTTGTGCTTTCTGTTTTGAAAAAGTGCAAGAAATGATGGAAATATGGACATAAACACATGGTCAATGTAGTGTTTTAACGTTTATCTATGAGGGCAATAAAATCCATTATCTCCCGTTTTACTTGATCGATTGACTTCAAGTAAAACAAGCGTGGACCTCAACTTCCGCACTTTCAAATGAAATCAATCAGTGGCACGTGGGTGACGTAATTGCAGTGTGAGGAGACTTCAAAGATGATATGCGTAAATGTGTCACCACCATCATCAAACCCTCCGCACAATCTTTCGTTGAAATCTCTCATCAATTTTTCTTTTCCTTCCACATCTAGGGAGGTTAGCCACAGTGCCATGGGCTTCACACTTATTGATGACACTGCGCACGGTAGACACAGAAATATTCAGGTCATTGGAGATGGACTTTTAGCCTTGAGATTGCCCATGTTTCCTCACAATTTTGCTTAAGTCTTCAGACAGTTCTTTGGTCTTCTTTCTTTTCTGTGTGCTCAATATGGTACACACAAGGACACAGGACAGAGGTTGAGTCAACTTTAATCCACTTTAACTGGCTGCAAGTGTGATTTAGTAATTGCCACCACCTGTTTTGTGCCACAGGTAAGTAACAGGTGCTGTTAATTACACAAAATAGAGAAGCATCACATGATTTTTCAAAGTGTGCTAAAGCCTTTGCAATTTTTTCCCATTTTCTTTTGTTTTTTCATTGCAAGCAAAATAAATGAAGATATTACTACCAAAGTATTTATAATTGCAATCATTTTCTGGGAGATTTATCTGACAGAATTGCAGGGGTGCCAATACTTTTGGCCAGCACTATATGCCCTAAGGTGACATGTTCGTTTAGCATCTTTGGTAAGTCCGATTGAGTTTAAAGCGCTTAAATGTCGCCACGTTTTATGACCGAATTGATCGTGTGTGTATGGCGTACCCGCCCCCACCTCTGTGTTTATTGCACTGTGCAATTCATTTGTGTGTTATTGATTATTGTGCGGTCAGTTTGCATTGTTTTACATTGGCACTGATATGCTGTTAACCCTAAACTCCAAAACCCTAACCCGGAGTTCAGAATATTTGACGTTAGGCTTATCCTTTGAGCTAGGGGGTTTAATTAGGCGATGGAGTTTATTTCAACAAATTCCATGCATTTTGTCGATTATATGTTAGTTTCAGGGCTCCGGAGTGGCTAAGCTAGCGCGAGTCAATTGTGGTTGAAATCAACTCCATCGACTAATTAAACCCCCGCAAAACTCGAAGATTAAGCCTTATATGAAAAATTATGATCTTCCCATTTAAATTCAATAATCAAAATACCAATTCCATGTGATGACATTTTTCTGTTTTCATTGTTATGTTGTGGCAGCAAAGGGAGAAAAATTGGTAAAAAGTAACCAATAAATAACTTTTAAGGTAACTTAGTTACTTTGAGAATAAATTAATCAGCAACTAGATTACTTTTTTGAGGCGTAATCAGTAGTCCGTAATAAATTACTTTTTCAAAAAATCTGTGACAACACTGCCTGAGACATTCAGTTAGCAGTTTATCCTTCGGGGCAATTTCTTGATGTAATCTTGTGTGTTTGATGTTTGATCCTGGACTGTGGACTTGACGCCCACATGTCTCCGGCCTCCCTCTTTCCGCTTTGTGTATAGTCTCAGGGTGCTGAACTAAGGGGAAACCGTCCGTGCATCGTGAGCAGCTTCCTGGTCTTGATGTCCGTGGCTTATATCTTCTTCTTTGGCCATCTTATGATCACAGCTGGGTTTCTGATAAGCCTGTAGCCATACGCGTATCAAAACCAAAATTGCGAAACTCTCAGTCGCAATTCTGTCTCGTGGTGTGAGACGATAGAATCGTGACGCATCTTCAAGCCCAGTTTAAACCAAATGGTTTTCAGTTGAAAACTGACAACTTCCTGCCTGTATTGAAACAAAATTTCTCAAAGACAGCTTGACTGTCGTTCGGATAGGAACATCCTCAATGTATATGGATGTGTTTGTTTTGCAGGTCCTTGGCTGTGGGAACAAAGACTGGGTACAAGCTGTTTTCTCTGACCACAGTGGATAAGCTAGACTGCATTCATGAGAGTGGTTAGTATGGTCTCCATATTCATCTTTGAAAAGCAACGGTTCTTTGTAGTAATCCACTTTGATACAAGTAGCTTATTTTTCCTCATTAACTAGCCAAACAAGTTGGTTGCACTGTGCACTCCTATAGTTTCGGAGGCTTTCATGGCAACAGTACAACATAAACAGACGTGGGTGGAGTAACCATAAGTAAAAAAGCGTTTAGTGAAAACAATACTTAAGTAATGAGTAATTGTTAGTACCTGCTTAGATTATGTAATGTTTTTTAGACAACTTTATATATTTTTTTCTTTGCACGTCATACAGCGAGAAGCAGAAGATTTGCACCCCTTGTGATTTTGCAAGTTCACCCACTTAGAAAACAGGTAGAGGTCTGAAATTTCAATCATAGATGCATTAATCTAAAAAAAAAATCCGGAACTCACATTGCATGATTTTTCAATAATGTATTTGTAATTTACTGGGCTTCATAAGTATTTGTAACCCTGAGAAAATCAGTGCACTGAAATTATTCCAGAAGCCTTTGTTTTCATTTCCAGAGGTCAAACACTTTATGTAGTTCTTCACCAGGTTTTCACATATGGATCAGGGATTTTGGCACATTCCTCCACATATCTTCTCTAGATCTGTCAGGTTTCGGGGCTGTCCTTGAGAAACACGATGTTTCAGCTCCATGATTGAAATCTGAAGACTGGCTAGGCCACTCCAGGGCCTTGATATGCTTTTTACGCAGCCATTCCTTTGTTGTGTGCTTTCGGTTCATCTTCATGTTGGAAGATCCAGCCACGACTCATCTTCAAAGTCTCTGACTGAGGGAAGGAAACTGTGTCTCAAAATCCTACGATGAATTTCACTATTCATCCTCTGCTTTATACAGTACAGTCGTCCTGTCCCCTTTGCAGAAAAGCAGCCCCAAATCCTGAGGTTTCCACCTCCATACTTCACAGTAGGGATGATGTTTTTGGTTTTATACTCATTCTTTCTTTTTCATCCACACACGATGAGTAAAGTTTGCAACAAAAAGTTCTACTTTGGTCTCATCTGACCAAATGACTTTCTCCCATGACCCCTATGCATCATTCAGATGGTCCTTGTCAAACCTCAGACGGGCCTTCACATGTACTGACTTCAACAGGGAAACCTTCTGAGCAATGCATGATTTTAAACCATTGCACCGTAGTGTTCTACTGACAGTAGCCTTTTAAACTGTGCATCCATCTATCTTCAGGTCATTGACCAGCTCCTGCCATGTAGTTCTAGGCTCAGCCATCATTTTTCTCATCATGAGTGATGCCCCACAAGGATTTTACATGGAGCCAGCGTCCGGGATAGATTATCAGTCGCGTTTAGCCTTTTCCATTTTCTAAAAATTGCAACAACTGTTGATTTATTCTCACCAAGGTGCTTTCAAATTGTCCCATAGCCTTTTCCAGCTTTGTGGAGCTCAACATGTTTTTCTCCGGTGTCTTTCGAAAGCTCTCTGGTCTTGCTAATGGTAGCAGTTGGATTATGACTGACTGTGTGGTGCACAGGTGACAATAAGGAGTTCAAACGGGTGGTAGTTGGGTGGTTACTCATGGAGAAGGTGGACTTTTTTAAGGTAGACTGACAACTCTTTGAGTGTCATAATTATTGCTTATTCTCAGGGGTACAAATACTTATGAACCCCAGTAAATTGCAAATGAATTATTTAGAAAATCATACAATGTGATTTCTAGATTTTTTAAAAATATGTGTCTATGGAGTGGAAATGCATCTATGATTAAAATTTCAGACCTCTACCTATTTTCTAAGTGGGTGAACTTGCAAAATCACAAGGGGTGCAAATACTTCTGCTCCTCACTGTTTATATGAACTATTACTATTATACTGTTACATAACCTATTACCTTGTCATATAAGGCCAAATAAATATACAAAAATCATTGAATTCTGACTAAAAAAATATAAATGAATCATCAACTGTCCAAATAACATGAGTCCCCTCCAGTAAATGAAAACATATTTCCTACCATGAAATTAAAACACTCATGTCTCTGTTCTTTTTTTGTGGACTATTGGTGCCCATAATAACTGGGAGAGAGGTCGAAATCCACGCTCTCAAGTCATGTTGACTCATGTCAACTAGATTTTAGATTTTAGTTTTACGTCGGTTTAAAGACTCCACATAATTGAACAGGCCGGCGTGATCACAGGACTTATGACTGCAAGAATATACGTGGTCATATACAGTTGTATGAAAAAGTATCTGAACCTTCTAGAATTTCTCACATTTCTGCTTAAAATCATTATCAAAAATCGGATCTCAGTCAAAATCACACAGATGTAAAAACTGTCTGCTTTAACTAAAACCACCTAGGGCTGGGCGATATGGCCTTAAACATGTATCGCGATAAATTGAGCAGATTTATCTCGATAACGATAAATGACGATAAATTCGCCCAAGCGGACTGTTATATAATTTGAAAATCTGAATCAATGCATGAAATACAGATTAACTATTTCTTGTTGATTTATTTACCAGCATTCAATTTGATATACTGTATTTAACAATTGTACATGCAGTCTAAACATTAAATTTATAAAAATTAGGGCTGTCAAAATTATCGCGTTAACTGGCGTTAATTAATTTTTAAAATTAATCACGTTAAAATATTTGACGCAATTAACGCACTTGCCCAGCTCAGACATATTTAAATGTCACTAGAGTGAAAGGCCCACTTGTTAATTGTGTTTTGCGGAGTTTTGCTGCCCTCTGCTGGCGTTTGGGTGCGACTGATTTTATAGTGTAAGTAATTATTGCCATCAACAATGGCGGGCTACTAGTTTATTTTTTGATTGAAAATTTAACAAGTTTTATTAAAACGAAAACATTAAGAGGGGTTTTAATATAAAATTTCTATAACTGATTTAGAACTGATTTATTGTTATAATAAACAAATACAGTCCTTATGTACCGCATGTTGAAAATATATATCCATCTTGCGTCTTATCTTTCCATTCCAACAATAATTTAGAGAAAAATATGGCATATTATATAGATGGTTTGAATTGCGATTAATTGTGATTAATTACGATTAATTAATTTTTAAGCTGTAATTAACTCGATTAAAAATTTTAATCGTTCGACAGCCCTAATAAAAATGTATTGTAAGCAATAAGAATTCAAGTATGAACATTTATAACAGCGTGTATGACTTGAACAATGTACATTGTCAAAATCAATATGCCTGTGCAAACATGTAATTGTAACACAAATGACTTGCAGCTTGAACAGTACACTTCAAAAAGACAACTTATTGTTAATGGCTGCTGTGATATAATTATTAAATACAAGTGTTTACTTTATGGTTTAAGGGTTTCCCCCCCCCCCCCAGTGCATTTTTTTCATAAATGCACGCACAATAAAAATAGCTGGGGCCATTTCTCGGTCATTTTAGTTTCGCCGTTGGATTGTACTTTATGCAGAATTCTTTACCATCACAAAAGCTATCAGAGGAATCACACACACAGACAGATACAAAATAACGCCACATAGTAATTGCTAGATGCAGTCCGTGCCCAATCCACTCATTAAGTTCAGCCGTTTCGACAAGGTTAGAGCCTCTATCCGACTCCATAACGTTCATTTGTAGCGTTAGCCGCTAGCTAGCGTTAGCCTGGCTACCAGTAGAAAGCACCATGTCCGGAAATCGTGAGAACAAAGGAGGACAGCGGGTGAAAGCCCGTCTGGATGCCACCAAGAGTCTACTAAATGTCGGTTGAAAGTTTGGTGAACCTCCCTTAAGCCACACTCCATCACGTTTTGCTTGTAGCGTTAGCTGCTAGCGTTAGCTTACCGGGCTTTTGTTTGATTGGCTTCCTGATGATCACGTGACTCCCTACGTAAGCACATTCACTGCTTTCTTAAAGGGGAATGAACATAGACGAACAACACAGAATCAAAGCGGGATGAAAAGACTATTTTCTTGTTTTATTAATTTACCGAATTTACCGACATGGTCAAAATTACGTCGGTCATCGTTAAGAATTTCGGTGACGGTAAATTTTCGGTTTACCGCCCTGCTCTAAAACCACCCAAACATTTCCATGTTTTCATATTTTAGTGTGGATAGTACGCAAACAATGACAGAAGGGGGAACAATAAGTAAGTGAACCATCATATTTAATATTTTGTGGCCCCCCCCCTTTGGCAGCAATAACTTCAACCAGACACTTCCTGTAGCTGCAGATCAGTCTGGCACATCGATCAGGACTAATCTTGGCCCGTTCTTCTCCACAAAACTGCTGTAGTTCAGTCAAATTCCTGGGAGTTTTGGTACGAATTGCTGTCTTAAGGTCATGCCACACCATCTCAATGGGGTTTAAGTCTGGACTTTGACTTGGCCACTCCAGAATGTGTATTTTGCGCTTCTGAAACCATTCTGAAGTTGATTTGCTTCTGTGTTTCGGATCATTGTCTTGTTGCAGCGTCCATCCTCTTTTTAGCTTCACCTGTCTGACAGGCGCCCTCAGGTTTTCCTGCTAAACATACCGATAAACTTTTGAATTAATTCTTCCATTAATGATTGCAAGTTGTGCAGGCCCTGAGGCAGCAAAAAAAGCCCCAAATCATGATGCTCCCTCCATCATGCTTTACGGTGGGGATGAGGTGTTGATGTTGGTGAGCTGTTCCATTTTTCCTCCACACATGATGTTGTGTGTCACTCTACTATTAAATCTATTAAACGAGGAACAAAGTTTTTGTTTTAAACAGCAGTTGCTTCCTAGGTTGAGTCCTCCCATGAGCACCATTCTTGGCCATAGTTTTACATAGAGTTGATGTGTGCACAGAGATATTGGACTGTGCCATTGATTTCTTCTAGTCTAGGGTTTTTTTTACCTCTTTGAATATTCTGCGCTTAACTCTTGGCGTCATCTTTGATGGACGACTACTCCTCGGGAGAGAAGCAACTGTGCCAAACTCTCTCCAATTGTAGAAAACTTCTTTGGCTGTCAATTGATGAACATCCAGACTTTTAGAGATGGTTTTGTATCCTTTCCCAGCTTTATGCAAATCAACATCCCTCGATCGCAAGTCTTAAGACGGCTCTTTTGACCGAGCCATGATGCACATCAGACAATGCTTCTCATCAAGGCAATTCTTACCAGGTGTGTGTATCATAGTGGGGAGGGCAGCTTTAAACCACTCATCAGTTGTTGGGCACACACCTGACTTAAATTGTTTGGTAAAAATTGGTTTCAACTGCTGGGAAAATAAATCAACTCTATTATATAAGCTGCACACAGATTACTTTTCATTGTGTCAAAGTGTCATTTTGTCAGTGTTGTCCCCTGAAAAGAAACACTTAAATATCTGCAGAAATGCGAGGGGTGTACTCACTTTTGTGATATACTGAATATACAGTATGCTTAAAATATGAAAACCCATAAATGTTTGGATGGTTTTAGTTAAAGCAGACAGTTTTTTTCAACTGTGTGATTTTGACAAAGATCCGATTTTTGATGATGATTTTAAGCAGAAATGAGAAATTCCAAAAGGTTCAGATACTTTTTCATACCACTGTAGTTATGTCTTATTGGTATAATGAAGTCATGTGATTATAGATGCAACGTCTCTTTGGGGAAACAGAATCCCTGTCGGCATCTCTGGTAAATAGAAAGTCAAATCTAATGTAAGAGGGAAAATTTAAGCACTCTAGTAGCAGAGTAAGAGTTGCATAAAAGTAAAAAATATGGCGTGGTAAGACTACTCACAGAAGTACATATTTCTCCAGAAGTTACTCATGTAAATGTAACAGAGTAAATGTACTGCAGTGCTACCCACCTCTGAACATGAGCAACACTGAATTATGTTAAAGCAACACTTAATAACTCTCAGTTTTCTGTGATTTTGGTGAGGCCACTGGACAAAAGCAGCAGTGTTTTGCCTAACGGGAGACCGCATTTCTCATGAGGACCTGCGCAAATGTCGTAAAGTCCTGATCTCCCGGTTGCTTGCAGTCGGACTGAGCTACATTTGTTTTTCCAGTGGCTGTGTGAAGGATGTACAGCGATGAGGCAATGTATCTAATTGTGGCTAAGCAATATCATAAGACACTGTAATGAATAGGGGAAAGGGGGAAGTGACGTATGCCGTAAAGCAGGCAGCAAATCTGTAGTTCTTTTTTTGTGTTGCAACTTGGTACCTACCTACCACCCCTTCTCAAAGTAATAAAATAGATAGTAGTATAAGTAGCGTTGTGCCAATGAAAGTGACACAGACCCCCTAGGTCCGTGACAAAGTGTCATTCAGCTATTTGTAAGTCGTTGTTTGTTTAATCACAAAAATTCAGAATATGTTTAAGAAGTGGTGGAGGTTGAAAAGTTCTTAACTTTTGCTTTAAGCACCTCTGTCTCAGATTGACCCATATTCCAATCTTGCATGTCCCCCAATATTTAGAAGAAAAAAAACAACAACAAAAACACACACAAAAATATTAAGATCCCAAAATGTGTTTCCCGAATTTAATTTTGTCTCTTGCTCTCTTTCTAAAATGTCCGGCGCAGCTTTGCCTTGAAAAAATACAAACTCTGCCGCAAGCAGCCCCCCTCCTCCACTCCTCCCCCAAACTGCCTGAAAGGTGGGAGGTGTGGTGCACGAGGATCATTGCTCGTGAAGAAAGACCGAAACTTGCCGGCCTTAATGTCATACAGATTCGTTGTTTGGCAGCATTTTGGGTGAGCTGATATGCTATCCACACTTTTTTTTCCAGTTTTTTTTTGTTTTATTTTGCTAACAAGCAAAAATAACAATGCCATCATATAAACATGCACTATAGTGTATAATATTTATGTGCTTACTTCCTACATGGACTAAACGTCCCATGAGCACTCTCGGCTCGCGCAGCCAATGGCATGGGGCTTGGGGGGATGAGGGGGGTCTAACGTAGCATATGTAAGTTGCTATTTGATGATATCTAGTGGGTGCGCTGTGCGCGCGAGTGTTGTCGGGCATTACAGTACAGTACAGCGTTCTTAATTTGCCACTCATTGTTCATCATGTAACTGTGAGATAGCTCTCAGTGTCGTCCCGGGGGGTCCAGCTGTCTATTGTGAAAGCGAGGTTGTTCGTAGCAACCAAGTCGGCAACAATATATTGGCGGACTTTGTTGTACGTATCCGTACAGACAGTCTTTGTTAAATACAGTGTATCACAAAAGTGAGTACACCCCTCGCATTTTTGCAGATATTTAAGTATTTGCCTGGTACACCAGACTCACCGCTGTTCCAGCTATTGAGTCTGGCCACCATTCAGCGGATACAATTTCCAGGGCGGAGCAAGCCACAGCAAACAGACAGCGGAGTGGACCAACCAGCGACGGGCAGACGTGATGTTAATAAAACGACGAGGGCAGGACGAGGGACTTGCGCGCGAACGGAAACATACGAGGAGAGCGGAGTTTATTCAACATGGCTAGCATGAGACAGACTGTTGTCAATGACTCGTGTCGATGTGTTTTTGGTCATTTAAAACTGATTTTACCGTGGATTGGAACATATTCTCGGCTCTCCTGTTCACCATCTATGTTGTTGTGGAGACGACTTCCGACGCGCAAGAGTGACGTTGCTCGTTAAGAAAACGTCACGCAAATAAACGAATCTGATTTGTTGATTGATTTTGTACCTGCTCGAGAGGCCGTTAATGGGCTGGGTCCCAGACTTTTCTCTCAGTGTTTGAAAAATACAGGGGGAACAGTCTGGCCGTGCCAGGCAATTTAAATATATCTTTTCATGGGACAACACTGACAAATTGACACTTTGGCAAAATGAAAAGTAGTCTGTGTGCAGCTTATACAGCGGGGAGAACAAGTATTTGATACACTGCCGATTTTGCTGGTTTTCCCACTTGCAAGCCATGTAGAGGTCTGTAATTTGTATCATAAGTTCTCTTCAGCTGTGAGGGACGGAATCTAATACAAAAATCCAGAAAATCACATTGTATAATTTTTAAATAATAAATTTGTATTTAACTGCATGAAATAAGTATTTGATACATTACCAACTAGTAAATATTTTGGCTCTTAGTTCTTTTTTAAGAACCCCTCCTGTTCTCCACTCATTACCGGAAGTAATGCACCTGTTTGAACTTGTTACCTGTATAAAAGACACCTGTTCACATACTCAAACAAACAAACTCCGACCTCTCCACAATGGCCAAGACAGAAGAGCTGTGTAAGGACATCAGGGATAAAATAATAGACCTGCACAAGGCTGGGATGGGCTACAGGAAAATAAGCAAGCAGCTTGGTGAGAAGGTAACAACTGTTGGAGCGATTATTAGAAAATGGAAGAAGATCAAGTTGACGGTCAATCTGCCTCGTTCTGGGGCTCCATGCAAGATCTCACTTCGTGGGGCATCACTGATCATGAGGAAAGATAGGGATCAGCCCAGAACTACACGGCAGGACCTGGTCAATGACCTGAAGAGAGCTGGAACCACAGTCTCGAAGAAAACCATCGGAAACACATTACGCCGTCATGGATTAAAATCCTACAGCGCACACAAGGTCCCGCTGCTGAAGCCGGTGCATGTCCAGACACGTCTGAATTTTGCCACTGACCATCTGGATGATCCAGAGGGGCAATGGGAGAAGGTCATGTGGTCAGATGAGACCAGAATTGAACTTTTTGGTCTAAACTCGGCTCATCATGTTTGGGGGAAAAAGAAGGATGAGTACAACCCCAAGAACACCATCCCAACCGTGAAACATGGAGGATGAAACATCATTTTTTGGGGCTGCTTCTCTGCCAAGGGTACAGGACGACTGCACCGTATTGAGGAGAGATGGATGGGCCTATGTATCGCCAGATCTTGGCTGACAACCTCCTTCCTTCAGTGAGAGCCCTGAAGATGGGTCGTGGCCGGGTCTTCCAGCATGACAACGACCCAAACCACACAGCCAAGGCAACTAAAGAGTGGCTCCGTAAAAAGCATCTTAAGGTCCTGGAGTGGCCTAGCCAGTCACCAGATCTGAACCCGATAGAAAATCTATGGAGGGAGCTGAAAGTCCGTGTTGCCCGGCAGCAGCCCCGAAACCTGAAGGCTCTGGAGAAGATCTGCATGGAGGAGTGGGCCAAAATCCCTGCTGCAGTGTGTGCAAACCTTGTCAAGGACTACAGGAAACATTTGGTATCTTTAATAGCAAACAAAGGTTTCTGTACCAAATATTAAGTTCGATTTTTGTGACGTATCAAATACTTATTTCATACAATTAAATGCAAATTTATTATTTAAAAATCATACAACTTGATTTTCTAGTTTTTTTGTATTAGATTCCGTCCCTCACAGTTGAAGAGAACTTATGATACAAATTACAGACCTCTAAATGCTTTGCAAGTGGGAAAACCAGCAAAATCAGCAGTGTATCAAATACTTGTTCTCCCCACTGTATAATAGACTTAATTTATTTTCCTCTCAAAATAACTCAAAATATAGCCATCAATATCGAAACCCCTGGCAACAAAAGTGAGTAAACACCTTAGAAACTACTAACATCCCTAAATGTCCAAATTGAGTACTGCTTGTCATTTTCCCTCCAACATGTCTTGTGACTCGTTACAGGAGTGCTGTCAGCATTGCCGCAGAGATTGAAGAGGTGGGGGATCAGCCTGTTAGTGCTCAGACCATACGGTGCACTCTATTAGTACATCAAATCGGTGTGCATGGCTGTCACCCCAGGAGGAAGCCTCTTCTGAAGACGCGTCTCACGAAAGCCCACAAACAGTTTGCTGAAGACATGTCAACAAAGCACATGGATTACTGGAACCATGTCCTATGGTCTGATGAGATGGGCGGGCTTTCTTGTTTACCGTCTTCAGAAGAGGCTCCCTCCTGGGGTGACAGCCATGCACACCAATTTGATGTAGAGTGCGATGTATGGTCTGAGCACTCACAGGCTGACCCCCCCCCCCCCCACCTCTTCATTCTCTGCAGCAATGCTGACAGCACTCCTGTAACGAGTCACATGACATTTTGGAAGGAAAATGTCAAGCAGTACTCAATTTGGACATTTAGGGATGTTAGTAGTTTCTAAGGGGTGTACTCACTTTTGTTGCCAGGGTTTTAGATATTAATGGCTATATTTTGAGTTGTTTTGAGGGGGAAATAAATTAACACTATTATATAAGCTGCACACAGACTACTTTTCATTGTGTCAAAAGATATACTTAAATATCTGCAGAAATGCAAGGGGTGTACTCACTTTTGTGGTACACTGTATTTAACAAAGACTGTAAGGATACGTACAACAAAGTCCGCCAATATATTGTTGCCGACTTGGTTGCCACGAACAACCTCGCTTTCACAACAGACAGCTGGACACCCCGGGACGACACTGAGAGCTATCTCACGGTGACATGATGAACAATGAGTGGCAAATTAAGAATGCTGTACTTCAAACTCGTCCTGCTGATAAAAGTCTATTGTCAAATGCTGGTGTTGTGCAGTAATGAGCAGACGTGACTTCTGTGGCGTTTGTTAAATTTTTTAATGCCCGACAACACTTGCGCGCACAGCGCACCCACTAGATATAATCAAATAGCAATTTAGGTATGCTACGTTAGACCCCCCCCAAGTCCCATGCCATTGGCTGCGCGAGCCGAGAGTGATCATGGGACGCGTAGTCCATATACGACATCGATGAATTAAAAATCGCCCTGAACAGAAGTTAAGCAGGCCAAATCTATCTATACCAGTGACTATAGATTATGCTGCAAATATTGTAAATTCATTACGTAACAAAGATGGACACGGACCACTAATAGGATGTTTTGCTCATGTGGTAAACATACCTGCTAAGAGAGCAGTGGCAATCAACCTCCAACTCACTTTACAAACAGTAAAGATTGTTCTCAGCACTTTTATCCAAAATTTCTTCAGATCAGTAGGATGTAAGCACATAAATATTATACACTATAGTGCATGTTTATGTGATGGCATTGTTATTTTTGCTTGTTAGCAAAATAAAACAAACAAAAAAACACAAAAAAAAACCCTTTTTTTTTCAGAGCATTAAATGCATTGAATCGAATCGAAAATGGTGTCCCTCATATCGAAAATTGTACCGAACTGTGACTTAACTGTGCCGTTGCATGCCTAGCACGCACCCCCCCCCCCCCCCCCCCCCACACACACACACACACAAAATTAGCCGCCCTGTGCAACTGACAATTTCATGGACGTAAAGCACACTTTTACAATGATGCTGAAGAGCTGACTTGGGTTCCAGTGTGGATAAATATACTTCAGAGGTACACTACTGTTCAAAAGTTTGGGTTCTAAGCGACCCCAAACTTTTGAACCGTAGTGTATCATACAGGGTTCTTCATTATGTACACTACGGTTCAAAAGTTTGGTTTGAACAGTAGTGTAAGTGTAAGGTGTGATGGGTTTCGTTCTGAAATTAGATGAATTTATGGGAGACATTGCTGATCAGAATGAAAATATGATGTAAAGAAAGGTCTATTGGACAGTCCTGGAGCACATGAGTGGTGTCTTGGATGGTTTGAAAGTGAATGAACTGAGTGTCGTACATGTTATTGCACTGTATAACAAGTGCATTTCAGCCGGGAAAATATAACTAAAGTAAAAAAAAAATACTGATATTCACAAATTACCATGATTGTGTAGCTCCCTTAATATTAGCTTATAGGTACTCTTTCTTCTTCTCCATTTTAAATGCATGAAAGATAATGTTCTCTCATTTAGAGCTTTATCAAAAACAGTGCCACTATCATGCCCATGTGTCCAAGAAAATGAGAGGTAGTCATCAAATGTTTGCTTTTCATGAGCTTGTGCAACTGTGGTAAGCATTTTCCTCATTATGTCTGCTCCCTATGAATGCACAGAGATGTCCGATATCTGCATCGTGGAGCGTCTCTTCTCTAGCAGTCTGGTTGTCATTGTTAGAACCACCACATCGCAATGCATGAACATCTACCACTTCAAGAAGGGTACAGAGATCTGCAGCTACAACTACCCCAACAAAATCCTCGCCGTCAAGCTCAACAGACACGTAAGACATTGATTGATGTCTTGTGCCAACAGCATTCTAACAAACAAAGACTGGTTTTCCAACCATTTTGAATGAACATTGACAGACGAGCACATAGTGTAGAATTTAGAATCAACTGTCATATCATGGACAACATGAAATGTAGCTTGTAACTGAATACCCCTAGAAAACCATGCATGTTTTGAAGATTCCGGTGTACGTGAAGGGATACAGTGGGGCAAATAAGTATTTAGTCAACCACTAATTGTGCAAGTTCTCCCACTTGAAAATATTAGAGAGGCCTGTAATTGTCAACATGAGTAAACCTCAACCATGAGAGACAGAATGTGGGATATAACCCAGAAAACCACATTATTTAATTTTTAAAGAATTTATTTGCAAATCATGGTAGAAAATAAGTATTTGGTCAATACCAAAAGTTCATCTCAATACTTTGTTATGAACCCTTTGTTTGCAATAACGGAGGCCAAACGTTTTCTGTAACTCTTCACAAGCTTTTCACACACTGTAGCTGGTATTTTGGCCCATTCCTCCAGATCACCTCTAGAGCAGTGATGTTTTGGGGCTGTCGTTGTGCAACACGGACTTTCAAATCCCTCCACAGATTTTCTATGGGGTTGAGATCTGGAGACTGACTAGGCTACTCCAGGACCTTGAAATGCTGCTAACGAAGCCACTCCTATGTTGCCCTGGCTGTGTGTTTGGGATCATTGTCATGCTGAAAGACCCAGCCACGTCTCATCTTCAATGCCCTTGCTGATGGAAGGAGATTTTCACTTAAAATCTCTCTATACATGGCTCAATTTATCCTTTCATTTACACAGATCAGTCGTCCTGGTCCCTTTGCAGAAAAACAGCCCTAAAGCATGATGTTTCCACCCCCATGCTTCACAGTGGGTATGTTGTTCTTTGGATGCAATTCAGTATTCTTTCTCCTCCAAACACGAGAACCTGTGTTTCTACCAAAATGTTCTATTTTGGTTTCATCTGACCATAACACATTCTCCCAGTCCTCTTCTAGATCATCCAAATGCTCTCTAGCGAACCGCACACGGGCCTGGACGTGTACTTTCTTCAGCAGGGGGACACGTCTGGCAGTGGAGGATTTGAGTCCCTGGCGGCGCATTGTGTTACTGATAGTTAGAGGTTAGATCTTGTGCCCGAACCCGACCTGACCCGAATGGTCGGGCCCAAAATGTTAAGCATTCACGTTCGGGTCGGGTCGGGCCGCCGTGCCAGACTAATAAATTATTTAAAAAAAAAAAAAAAAAAAAAATGGAGTGCAGGCTCTCTGTATTGCGCTTTTGCTTGTGCACGCACGCACATGAATGCCGTGGCGCCGCCCGCTTTTTCTTCTTGTCCTCCCGCTGTAGCGCTTGCGCACGGCCGAGGCACCCCCCTCTTTTTCATTTTTTCGTGCTCTGGCACCTTCCGCGTGTACACAACTCCACAACTCCTCATCCTCATGGTACTTCTATTTCAATATGGAGCAACGAGAAGTTAAAACCAAACTGAGACCAAGACGGGGGAATGAAAGAGGCAAGAATGCACCGGTAGGAGTGAGGTGTGGAAAGAATTTCAATTGATCGTGGAAGATGCAACAAAAAACTGTGTCGGCTTCGTCGAATGCAACAAATATATACCCAAAACTTTGGCAAGAAAAAGTGTTGTGCATCCCTGCAAGCAGCAGCAGCAGCAGCAGCGAGAGAGTTTTCAGCGCTGCAGGCCGCACAATAGATCAGCGGAGAACGTCACTGAAACCTGCCAGTGGACGCAATCTTTATTCCTGCACGACGACGACCAAAAAATATAAACACTGTAAGTACGCCATAATATCCTGCTGTTCAAATCGCCATTTGTATCCAAGCCGGTCTAATTATTTCCCTTATATCACAGGAATAAAGAGCAGGACATGAGGCCGCAAGTTGCAGACTGCAGTCAAGGCCAGCCTGGAGTTTAAAAGCTTTTATTTCATTTTTATTTTTTTATAATTTATTTTTAGTATTGTTGTCATTACAATAAAGAATGTTATTTCAAAGCATTTGTAGTTTTTTTTTTTTTTTTTGCTGCTGTTCCCTCTCCATGTCAGAGGCGCGTCCATGTGAGAACGATATCCCACACACTAAGAAATATTTTTAACAAACTTTCCCAACGTTATTTCGTTGTGTAAATGCTTTTATAATTCTCATAAAAATATGTAGACTATTTAAATATTGAGTAAACTTGCATTTTTTTTTCTGACAACTGTGAAATCGTTACGAAAGACTTTTATTTAGGCACACAAAGGCAACACAAATGTGATCCTTTTGAATCTTCTCCTCTGTGTCTGCAAAACCGCATATTTTTTTTTAATATTAAACTTTCCCAGTGTTATTTCGTTGTGTAAATGTTTTATAATGATCATAAAAATATGTAGACTATTTAAACATTAAGAAAACTTTTTTCTGCCAACTCAAAGAAATGAAAATAAATTGCTGCTGCGTTTTTTTTCTTCTTCGCTTCACTCCAACAAATAAAAAAAAGAAAATAAAATCGGGTTTTTCAGGCTCGGGCCTGCAAATCTAGTTAATTGATCGGGCCCGGGCCCCAATACCAGCGGGCCGTGTTGGGTCGGGCTGGATTTTTTAGGCTCGAACTAGACTCTACCTTTGTTACCATGGTCCCAGCTCTCTGTGGTCATTCACTAGGTCCCCCCGTGTGGTTCTGGGATATTTGTTCACTGTTCTTGTTAACATTTTGACGCCACGCGGTGAGATCTTGCATGGAGCTGCAGATCGAGGGAGATTATCAGTGGTCTTGTATGTCTTCCATTTTGTAAAAATTGCTCCCAAGCGTTTTACACCAAGCGTTTTACCCTGTTGCAGATTCAGTCTTTCCAGCCTGGTGCAGGTCTACAATTTTGTCTCTGGTGTCCTTCGATAGCTCTTTGGTCTTGGCCATAGTGGAGTTTGGAGTGTGACTGACTGAGTTGTGGACAGGTGTCTTTTATACCGATAATGAGTTAAAACAGGTGCCATTAATACAGGTCACGGGTGGAGCCTCGTTAGACCTCGTTAGAAGAAGTTAGACCTCTTTGACAGCCAGAAATCTTGCTTGTTTGTAGGTGACCAAATACTTATTTTCCACTCTAATTTGGAAATAAATTCTTTAAAAATCAAACCATGTGATTTTCTGGGTTTTTTTCCACAATATGTCACTCATCGTTGAGGTTCACCCATGTTGACAATCACAGGCCTCTCTAATCTTTTCAAGTTGGATAAATTGCACAATTGGTGGTTGACTAAATACTTATTTGCCCCACTGTATGTGTAATGTACAGATTATGTGCATGGTGATTGGTTTGTGCCACTCCAGGCTCACCTCTCATGTACTAGATAAATTATTGATTGTAAAACACAGTAACAAAGCATGTGGTACAGTGGCTGTCTAGGTTGCTGGTTTGACTTCCTCAATTCTGGAGAAAGACAGCTGCCAAAATCGCATTGTCCTGCTTTAATTACTGTGATCATTAAAGTAGACTACCAATGTTGTCAAAACACAGCAAGCATTTGTAGGATTGTGCATTTTTGATGGATTGTCTGCATTTTAATCAGCTGCTCCAACATTCGGTTAGTGCATGCAAATGCCGTAGCACGGTTACTGTGAAATGATGTTAAAATGAAGCTATATTTCATTTGCTGTTTTAATTACACAGTGTACAAATAAGTTGCCCCCAACCCCCCTAAAATTGGAATGGAATCTAAACTTCCACCATATGACCAGATTACATCTTACTTTTTCTCATGCAGAGACTTGTTGTGTGCCTTGAGGAATCCATTTATATTCATAACATCAAAGACATGAAGCTGCTCAAGACTTTGCTCAACATTCCGTCCAACCCTTCAGGTGAGACTTTTACAGGCAGGTGGGCTGGTTTGTTGAGTGGAAGGGGTAATGTTTCAACAATATATCCCCTAGTCAACAGGCCTGTTGCGATAACACATTTAGCGGGCAATATATTGTCCCTTAAATCAATATGCGATAGGTTTGTTCCGAACATGTTTTTTTGCTCCCGATCGGATCCCGATCGTTTTAGTTTGAGTATCTGCCGATCCCGATATTTCCCGATCCGACTGTTTTTTTTTTGCTCTCGATTCAATTCCAATCATTCTCGATAATTTTTCCCGATCATATACATTTTGGCAATGCATTAAGAAAAAAATCAATAAAACGGACGAATATATACATTCAACATACAGTAGATAAGTACTGTATTTGTTTATTATGACAATAAATCCTCAAGATGGCATTTACATTATTAACATTCTTTCTGTGAGAGGGATCCACGGATAGAAAGACTTGTGACTTTGTATATTGTGACTAAACATTGCCATCTAGTGTATTTGTTGAGCTTTCAGTAAATGATACTGAAGGTCATGCCCAAATGCATGATGGGAAGTAGAACCATGACTGTGCGTAGTGCTACCAATTGATATATCTTCTCTGCGTTGGGAAATAACATAAGGTGTTAAGAAAAAGATCAATTGCTACCTTGCTTCCCTTTCGTAGGGAGAGGGATTGTAAGGCTTTAGCCAATTAAAATAATGCTCCAAAGGCTGCCAAAATTCACTCGACTCATTTTACGCTGCTTTTTAGCTCTCTATGTAGGCCAAATGGTGCCATTACAGATGGAGCGCGACAATGCGCAAGTGGGTCGTGCAGCGCATGCATTAATTGCATTAAATATTTTAACGTGATACATTTTTAAAAAAATAATTACCGCCGTTAATGGGATAAATTTGATAACCCTACCTTATACACTCTGGATAAGTGTAACATATTATGTCTGTAACGTTAAATGCAATTAGAAAACGATTTAATTAAAAAGTATATATATATTTAAAAAAGGCATGGCCGATATTTCTTTGCCGATTCCGATACTTTGAAAATGACGTGATCGGACCCGCCGATCGATCGGGACATCTCTAATATGCGATATTATTGTCAGATAAATGAAACAATTTTTATTTTAATCAGTTTTGAGAATATATCCAGGGCCGGCGTGGTACTCATTTTCAGCCCTGGAATTTCATACCTCAGACTGGCTCACTTTATATTATTTAATATAGAGATGTCCAGATTGCATGGCTTTGCACCTGAGTCAGAGTCACCTGATTTTAAGAATCTGCCGATAAAATATCCGGTTATAAAATCACAGCAGCAGCCCTCCCCGCACAGAGAGTGCCGGTGGGCAACACGGGTCAAGTCTGTGAAAGCTCCAGCCCGCTTCATTCTCGGGACATCTTTTTGTGCGTGAAAGCAATGACGCCGGTAAATCACTTGTCACCTTACACAGGAATTTCCCTGGATATGTGTGTGAAAAAGGCTAGAGAGAGGCGGCGGTAAGGTTGAGACAGGAGAGCTTACTTTCAATGTTTTCTTAGAGTATAAAAAAACCTGGGGAAATGCTAATATTCCATCATTTATCCATAAACTCATGCCTTTTGGATTCATATCATGCCACTTCGTGTAATCACACACATCGCAACGCCAAGAAAATGATAGAAATTTGGATCGAGCTGAGATCCCGGAAATCTAGCATATTGTGTGCGTGACGTCACAACTAGGAAATCAGTGCTTAGTCCTGAATGGCGGCGATGATGGCGGACAATTTTGTTTATAGTTGCAGCGACGAATCCGACGTAACGAACGTTCTTCTAATGGTGACGAGGAGAGTTATGAAACTTTCTTTGGTGTTTTGGGTTATCAATTTGAGCCCAAACGAAAGCCAATGCAGCCTAATGAAACAATCATTGAGGAGAGCAATCACACTGATGAAACACCGGCAACAGATTGTGTGGGAAACACCGAATGGTTTGTTTTGCATTTCTTTTTGTGAAGCTGATAACACCGTAACCGCAAAATAAAGTAATGTATAGAATAATTATCATTTATTGTGCTATCATAGGTTTTTGCTCTGCCAACAGACACAAATATGAATGGGATTAGAGGATTTGTTGTATATATTTTACGAGCGATAATTTATGCATGTGTCCAGTCCTATATCCAATTTGACGAGCTAAAAACGTGTCTTGGGAGACTAAAAGATAATGAGATGGATGCCAATTGTCGTGTGACGAGAACGAGATGAAAATTAGCCGGTTTCCGTCATAAGTTCACAATGTGTGATATTTTCTTATCGTATGTGTAGTTAGTACGCATATTAGCAGTGTTTGGTCGTGTCACTCATGTGACGTGCTGCGCCTCCCCTGCGAGCAGGGTCACAGGGAAAACGCGGACTGTATTTTCAGAGATGTCTGCGTTCTCTGTATGAACAAGTAGAATGGATTGGATAGCGACGCACTGAAGGTGCACTCAACCTTACTCTATGAAGTGAGAGTAAACGGACAGATTTATGATCATAATTAAGTTAAAGGGATCCATGGACAGAAAGAATTGTAGTTCTTAAAAGATAAACGTTATTATGAGTTAAAATAATTTTAATATTGAAACCTAATATTCAAGACGTTAGCAACTGTTGCTAGGGGGGTCAAACTCGCTTTTGTCCCTCATGCTAGATGCATGTAAATAGTGTACGAACCAGATGTTTACTGAGCTAAACCTATCAATTGTGTCTGAAAATGATGTCCCCGGTGAAAATTTCACTGGTAAAGATGTGGAAGAACATACAAATGTTCAGTTAAAGAGAAGGCTTAAGTGTAGAGGGCTGAAAAAGATCTGATACAGAGGTAGCTTTTTTTATCGACACCTTTTTCTTGTGTCCATTGCCTTACGCCACTGACAATGACATTCTCCTGTTTCAACAAGCTATCCTCCATACCACCATATGCCCTGTCTTTCTTATAAATTATATCCTCTGGTTGTCTTACGTCTCTGACCGTTCTTGGGGGTAATTTATATTGCTATTTTTGTGTAGTGATCGCAAATGCTACTCAGTGACAGCCAACGAACACTTTTAATATTTTAAAACTTTTTCATTAATAACAAATCTTAATTATATTAATTTATTTACACTTCCCCCTTACTAAGGTTATTTTTTTTTTACAACAGAAAAGGTAAAGCTGTTAAATCTCATGCCTAACTTTGCCACGGCAAAACGCTGCTTTTAAAAAAATAAGTAAAAATATCAAAATGGCGTACCTCTTCAGGGCAGACTGTGGAAGGCAATGGATCAGCCGCAACAAAATGTTTACTGCATATGAAGGTTGAATGGCTTCACCTTGCTGGCATTAAACTGGTCTCTTCAACGTTCGAAAAAGTTGTCGTTCACATTTATCCTTCTGAGTTTTTGGCTTCGGGAAACTATGAAGAAAACATCCTTCGTATGTGGATGGTCGTACTGTCTAGAGTCGTTTCTACAAGTACCATAGCAGCAGTGTTTCCTCGGCATGTTCTTTTTTGAAAGATTACCGGCAGAAACCAAGCAGTACTAGTATGGGTTGTATGCGAGCGCGCTTCTGTGTTGACCCCCTTCCTGTTTACGATGTTGACGTCACGCAGCCTTGCGGTGTAAAAATAGCATTCTTGGGGAACGCTATTCCTTCCTACGCGGCGAGACATCTATCAATGCTCAGTGCGCTTGCACTAGCATCCGCACGCATGCGCACATCGATTTAAAGTGGCGAGTACGCACTACTTTTGTTTTTATTGAGTTTTTATTACCGTTCTATTGCCTCAAAATACTTTTTGCATGTATTTTCCTCTCATACTTTTAACCACTGTGTTTTCCTGTGGTAGCTTTAAAGCAGTGTCGATTTGTAAGGCATTTTTTTCGTACTTTCTGCCTGTATGCATCTAAACAAAACATGTTGAAAGCGCACGGTAGTACTTTGGGTGTCGCCTCATGCAGACATTTCGCCAGTGTAGCACATTTTGGCAGAATACCGGTAGTATTCATCGAGTGACAGTGACAATCTACGTCATCACCCTGAGCGTCTATAAAACATGGCGCCCTCCGTAGGTCAAAGCATGTTCTAAATATTATAGGTTTTTAAATCAATGGCAATATTTTATGTGTTTCTAATAACATATTTACAAAAAGCGAACAATTGTGGCTTATTGGAGCCTACAAGTCTTTAAGTCCGAGGTTCCCTTCAATAATAACAGGTTATTTGATTATTGATTTCAACCAGTACTTCTCAAATAGTGGGGCCGGCCCCCCCTAGGGGGGCGCAGAGCGATGCCAGGGGGGGCGCATGTGACCTCGGGGAAAATACTTTTTTGCCATACTTGAATAATGTATCCTTTTCAAAGTGTGCGCAGTATTTTAGAACAAAGCAAGAGCACACAGCAAAGAGCACTGGAGGTATTATGAGCTAAGACGAGGAAATATGACTAAGGGTATGTAGCATTTGGCTTAGACTCTTAATACAGTGGAAGACGAGAAAAAACCAGTCTGTGTCTAGAAATGTTTGCAACGGACAACAGGAAGCCACATCAAATAAGATGTCACTTATAAACATTAGACCCCATTCCCATTGATAAGCCACTTGATTTTTTTTTCAGCCAAGATGTGCCGAATATTGTCAACAATCGTCCCGCGGCATAGCAAGTTGCTCAGTGCAAAATAGCAAAAATGAAAACTGTCCCACTGTCCAATGACACTGTTGTTTTTGTTTGATTATTTTTTGTTTTTACAGTTAAATGGTTATTTGAATTTATTAGTGTTTATTGATTGATTTTATGAAAATTTATTTTTCACTATTAGATGGTCAAAAAATGTACCGTGAATGTATTTTTACAGATTGGATGTGACTTTTTTTTTTTTTTTTTAATTCAGGCAAAGTGATGCACTTTGTCTTTTCTATACTTGATTGTAAGTTGAGCTTTATATATATTTTTTAATATTAAAAAGAACACAATAGTATGCAGAGGTATACATATATTAATAATTTATAAGCAAATGATACAAATCAGTGGCGGCAGAAAGTTGTGGGGGGGGGGGGGCGAAACGTTTACATCTTCCTGGGGGGGCGTAACAGAAAATAATTGAGAAGCACTGATTTAAACTAATATTTTGGCAACTTTATCCTCATTATCTCAAATTTTTTTGGTAATGTTTTATATTTTTTTCTATAAAACAACACCAAATTATTTAGGAGGGGGGCTTAACAATATGTGAGGGGAACTAAAGCCTCCCTAAAATAGGCCTAAAGACGCCACTGACTAAAACTAGACGAAATAAGAGTTTTCGTTGACTAAAACTAGAAAAAGATAAACACATTTTGAAATGAGAAAAATATGGACTAAGACTAATAAGTGTTTTTGTCCAAAAAGAATAAGACTAAAATTAAAAGGGCTGTCAAAAACAACATCAATGTCATCAAATCAAAGTTCATTCAAACTCAACAGTTTCAAAAGGAAGCTAAATGATAAGCATGACGCACAGTAGCAATATGTTGTACGACAACAGTATTGACAGGAGGTGGCAGCAGAGGATGTTTGTCTGTCTCAAAGGAAGTTGGTTAAAGCCTCATGGTGGTTAATTTGCTCTCTGGAATTGAAGCCCAAGTGGCCAAAAGGGTTCAGATTTCTTTGGCTATTTGTTGAAGACAATATGAATGTATTTGCAGCAAGTGCTATTAGCAGGGATGAAAATTGCTAGAATTTCTTGATGGAACTCCCTGACATAAAGGTCGCCACGGAGCCAGAACTTTAATTTATTTTTGGGGGGGGGGGGGGTCAAACATGCTTTTGGTAGTCATACCCTTTAACACACAATAAGACATGGAAAAAATACATGAGAAACTGATTTTCATTCAAAATTTTATTTTTTTTCAATGATGTGCAAACATTGAGTTACATATTTAAAAAAAAAAAAAATTACGCACATGAGCAAAAAAAAAAAAAAAAAAAAAAAACTACAAATGACTTACATTATGAACAGGTACTGTAAATGAACAAGTATAAGTCCAAGGTGTACATTAACGATACCGCCAAATGTATCACATGTGACACCAGCATTTCTGGACCTCATTGCAGTAAAAAAAAAAAAAATGTTTAAAATCTTATTGTGTATGCAAATTATTCAATTTTCAACTTTTTATTATACAGAGTGATTCAAAAAGAATGTGCAAAAATCATCACACATTTATTCAATTTAAAATCATTGGATTAGACGAAATTAGTGGTCGTTTGATACAGTAATTATCCTTGTTTAATTGGGTGTCAATTTAAATTTGTCTTTGTAGAAAAATCACTCGTTTATTTATGCTCAAAATGGTGACTCCTCATCAGAAGGCATTTTGTTAGTTAGTCAAATAATGCAAAATAATCTGTCAGAATGACTAAGAATAACAGCATAAAACAGGGACAAGTAACAGTCACTTTTTTAATAAAACAATACAGTGTGTGCATTCCCACACCTTGTGCAAATGTATTACAAATGGAGCATACAGTCCAATAAAAATTAATCTGGCTGCAATCTCTCAACACTGTAAGAAACAAAACACCTGTGTGAGGAGTGTGTGTGTGCAGCTATATTACACAAAACAACGTCTTAACATATTTGACGAAATCATATACAAAACACAGTAACTGCAAGAAATGTGTTAGTGTGTGCGAGTGAATGTCCGACAGAATGTCTGCATTTGACCAATGGAGCTGGAACAATGTCAACGCTGTATTAACAAGACCATAAAAACAACACAACTACAGTGTGAGAAGTGTGTGTATGCACCTGTGTGTGGATAGATCACACAAAGAACAAAGTACCATGTTAGTTATAATTGTTTGAACTCATTAACAATCACTCATTAACAATCACACATTGTAGAGTTTTTTTTTTTTTTTAACTCAGTACCTTGAGTGGACGCGGTCACCAACCCAGTTGCGCAGATGAATGTCAAGCTGTTTGGTTTTTGTACTTTTGTTTAGACTTTCGTCAAGCATGACCACAAATCCTGACGCCTTATTGACCTGCTCGGGGCCAGACCAAACTTTGTAATGTAGGCAGTCTTGTTGCTCCCACATGTGAAAGTAGTGGCGATCTCTGAGTCGGGGAACATGACTTAGAAAAGCTCGCTTCTACTGTCATTTGAGGAATACGAGTGGTGGTCCGATATTGTTTTTAGTGTCCACTTCACCTCTACTTTAAGAGTTGGCGTCGAGCCACAAAGAGCTCGCATGTTACCTGGCTGAGAGGAATTCGTTGCTGCTGGCATTCGATGTGACTCTTGAGGTTAGCGTTGGGTTAGCTGAGCACACCTGGGATATGGGTGCATGCCTCCGTGTAGCTGCTGAGCGTGCTAAATGTTTAGCACTTCATGTACGACTCCAAGGCCGTATTTTTCATTGTGCCGAGCTTCAAGTTTTTACGGCACAGGCTGGATCGAACCTCACTTTCATTCCCTGGCACAGCCTGAACCCAGTCATATTTATAGTCACTCAACTACAATGGGTTAAATCTGCACTTTCCCATCCTAAAGTTGCTGCACCGACGACGATAGCTTGTCAGCGACTGACTGAACGTACAGCTCCAATGAAATGCTGCATTTTCGAAAACGCGGAAATCTGGATTTTCCAATCGAAACAGCGCATTTCTCGGTCAGAGATCGATAAAGTCGGAAAAAATGAAAAATACATTTACGACACAACGTTCCATACTTTTTTTGTTAGTTTACTTATTAGACTGCTATTAGCTCTATCACGCAGATAAGACAGGGAAAAATTAAGACATTTGAGAAAGTGAAATTCAAGACTTGCAAACAAAATTTAAGACCTTTTCAAGACCTTAATTTACAATTATATATTTTAAGGCTTTTTTCAAGTTTTTTAGACCCTGCTTGAACCCTGTAACTAGCAGTATGGCGCGGTGTTGCAAGGGTTTGTGACGTGAATGCAATACAACCGGATGGCAGAAAAAACATACTGTCCTTAAAGATGCAGCTGTAATGTACTAAGAGTAAAGGGACACCATAAAGGGGTTAATGCCCTATCGCTTTTCCATCAGTGTGTACAGTAGTGTGGCGAGCGACCTGGAGAAGAATGAAAGAGACTATTTTTATGTTTCACTCTTGCTGCTCTTGTGCCCCATATACAGCTCGACGTCAAGATACACCACCTTATTTCAACAGAAAAAAACAGAACATAACAACGGCAACCACCACACTCAGTCATGGTTGCCAACTACCATTTGAACCATTGCGGGCACAACACATAATAAATAACAGTTGCTACTGAATGAATATCCAGCCGAAATGAATCCCTTTTTAATATTCCGGAATATTGTATATTTAATTTTTTTTTTTTAATCCAGCGTCTTTTTGTGGAGTACTCAAAGCCACAACGTATCATCACAGCACATTTAAATTTGGACCAAAAAACCGTAAAGTTTGAAAGCCAACTGCGACATTGCGTGTCTTTTGCCCAGAATCAAGTCGCATTTTCTATGCTGATTTTCAGAGTTTTGAATTTATTTTCCGCCCTAAACAGAAATCAAACCCATCTATCAACACTCCCAGACGCATAAAGTGTGTAAAATTTCTTCAAAACCGCCCAACTGATTCGGAGTCCATAGGTGAATGAACACACACAAGGAAAGTTCCATTTATATATAAGTATAAATATAGACACACAATTTCTAGGTTACGTCTTGCTAATACTTCCTGTTGGTTTATTGGCATTTTTGGGTCACTTGGTAACTCACTGGTTGCCACTGACGGTGCTAGATGTCAAATTCATTTTGACGGAGAGAGGCTGAATTAATGAATGCAACTACGAATACGAACGTGAGCCAAGTGCAGTGTCGTATTGGCCCGAATATAAGACGGCCCTGATTATAAGACGACCCCCTCTTTTTCAAGACTCAAGTTTGAAAAAAGACTTTTTGAACACCAACTTAATTTTTATACAGAAAATAATTACAGTACATCTGAAACAAATGATTATAACAATATATTTGAGAGAAAAAGCATGTTATTTTGCCTCATTCAAATCTTAATATCTGAACATTTAAATATGTAAACTAAAGTGCAATCACATTCGTAAATGAATGGCTTCTGGTTTTTGAAATGTAAATAAACCAATCTATTGTGATAAAACAACAAAATTTCAATAACTGCATTAACCATGAAAGTGAGGTCTAACTGTAACTGTAGTCTTGAAACAAATCCGAATAAGGATAAACATTGCAATAAAATAATGCAAACTGGTTAAACTTGAGAGTAGCTGAGATCTGTCATGACAGAACATTACTCCTCAAGTTCAGCATTCGCTTAATTGATATCTGGCGCATCTAGCGTCGTGAATGGGTATAATGTCTAGACTTCGAATATAAGACGACTCCCACTTTTTCAGTCTTATTTCAATGCAAAAAACACCGTCTGATATTCGGGTCAACACGGTAATATATGCACTCAATCACAAAAATCACAAATCCTCGGTTTTACGGTGCCAATGTCAAAATAAAAGCATGTGATTTTGTAATTACAGTAAGAATGAGCTACAACGTGCCTGTCAGGCAGAACAGCCTGGCGGGCCAGCGGGCCCTACATTTCACACCCCTGATTTAGAGAAGTGTCTGTGTAATATACAAAAATCTAAATTGTTTTTATCGGCTTGTTCCTATGTTTGCCCTAAAATCTCCTCCCTTTTTAGGTCTGTGTGCTTTATCTACCAATCATTCAAGCAACTCCTACATTGCATATCCTGGCAGCGCTACAATGGGAGAGACTGTAGTTTATGATGCCAACAACATGGTAAGTAAAAAATCAGAATAAATCTGAATAACAATCATACTACTTTTTAAAAGAATATACATTAATCATAGATTGAACACCTCTGTTTATTTTTATTATTTTTTTCACAATATAGACTAAAGTAGCGAACTCCCGACTTTCACCTCCTTATTATCCCAGCATTTGACATAATATAAAACACTTAGCTTCGTCACTTCCACTGCCTGCCATTGCATTCAAAGGTCTCTTGATTGTCGGACTTGTTTTGCCCATTCTTCGCTGTGAACAGGATCTTTCGGAAACCCAAAAAGGCTCACACCATTTTCCGCGTTGGAACAAAAGCCTGCAATGCAACGTTTCGGCATGGTGCGAAGAATAAACAAATTAATCCACAAAATCAGCTGAATCCGCCGTCGTGCATACAACAATATGCAGGAGTTAATTTGTGCCGGATCTTGCCGGAACTAGATCCGTCACCTCTTGATTTTGGCCTCTCTGTGTTCCGGGACTTATTTGAGCAGATCCGGCACCTCTCGTGTATAAAAAAATAATACAAATATAAAAACGTTTTTAAAAATGCATTGGAATAGCCCAGAATAGGGGGAAAGAAGGAGAGGAGTCCTTGGTGGCTTTCTCCACTTTATTGTGGCAACAATAAGAAAACAATAAAATAAAAGCAGACTGCCGCCACATTTGACCGCAAACTTTTGCTTCTCGCCCGTCTTCCCCTTGCTTCCTACTACTCATAGCTCTCAGTCCCAGCGTCTCTTAAAGGGACTTGTTTAGTGTCTTGTTTTGAGCTTTTTGTTGACAAGGTATCGAACACACGATGTGCTGACAACTTTGTTTCTTTATTAACACATCAAGCCAACAGCGCGAACACAACCTGTGCCTCTCTATCTCACTCCAACATCACGTGACCAAAACAACAGTACCGTTGAGTGCACTTCAGGGTGCCTGGGAAAACATTATATCAGAATATTACAGATAGTTACAGACATTGCAGTATAATAATATGCATAAATTAATTCACCGAACAAATCCCAAGAATTGCATGTTGTTTATAAAAATTTAACGTCATTTGAAAGATTTGTTGATGCACTGAAAAGCTGGACCAACAAATCACACCCCTGACATAAAAAAAAAAAAAAAAAAAAAAATTGAAATTTGCGGCATCTGGGAAGTAAGCAGCCAGGATCAAACGGTATTTCAACATGCCAAAAAGACAGTTGCATTTACTGTCTTATCTCGAGAAGAAGGAAAATGGTGCAAAACAAGTCAGAAAAGACCAAAAGAAAAGAAAGAAAAAAGTAAAATCCCACAGCATGGCAAGTGGGCATTAGCGTTTTGTTTTCCGCACCGTTCTCTGCGTATGTTCCGGGACCTGTGCCCGTCTCGTCATCCCTGCGCTGTCAAATGGACTTTGCGTTCCGGCACCTTATGATTTACAAATTAAACACTGACAATATGGCTGTATAGTAAACATCCGTCGTCTTCCTCAATCTGAAGGCTAGTTTACATAGTGACGCTGCTCAACGATTGTGTTGTGGAGTGGCCTCGCCTTTACATGGTTACGGTGAAAACGGAAGGGGAAGACGCAAACTTTTGATTCCGGCCTCCAAAGCAGATGGATTCAATTGCGGGGATTGCGCCGTAACCATATGAATGGAACGCTCTCGCGCCGATAATGTCAGCACTCGCACACGTCACTATGGGCCTACACAGTCGAGCAAACATTCAAAACAGCAAACATGGCGGAACAGCGGCTTTAATTTACAGTTTTTTAAAAAATATTTTCAATTAAAATATATTTTGTTTTTGCATTTTTGCGCCTTTTGAAGCAAGAGGGAAAAAAAGCTTGGATGCCAGTGCTTTGAGTTTTTTTTTTGTAATTGACAAGCAATGTTATACACTCATTTAAACTAAAAGAGAAAAATGAAATACACAGAAAAACAATGAATAAAAGTGCAATAAAGGGGAAAAAAGAAAAAATCATTAAAAAAGAAAAAAAAAATGTCATTGGTTGGTGTCAGCAGGAATGTTGTCTTCTGGGCTTAGGAAGTTGTTGCCAATGAAAAGCATCATTGGCTGTCACCTTGTAAAACTGTACTGCCCTGTAGGGCCTGGCATGAATACTACATCGTTTTCACGCGGAATTGAGACATCAACCAAGACGGAACCATGTAAATCCGAACATGTAATATGTCGTTTTCTTGGAGCGTCACCATGTAAACGTCCCCTGAGACTCGGAACAGAAGTCACTCATTTTCACGGTGAAAAGTTGAACAAATATATTGATCGCATCCGCACACATCCAAGCGATCTATTTCATTCAGGAGCATAAAATACCGCGTGTAATTTTGAAATAAACATGCTTTTTGGTGTCACGATCACTTTTGAGGCTAAAGCAACATTGCATATTCTCTTGCCCAGAAAGCAAGCAAGCCTGGAACGCAGCCTAGCTTGAGGGACATCCTAAACACCAGTGAGGGGGGTGGGAACGTGTCGCATGAGTGACATGACCCAAATACTGCTGCGATACAGACGAGCTACACGTACAATAGGAAAATGTTACACATTGTGAACATATGATGAAAACTATGGTTCATTTTCATCTCGCTGTCGTCTTGTCAGAAGAAAACTGGCATTCGTCTCGTTATGTGCAGCTCGTGGTCGACCGTCTGCTATGCTGTGCAATGCATAATACATAGAGTAATGATGATACTCATCCCGACAGATGATGTATTCTGGTGAAAGATTTCTCAATTTTTCATTTGCTGCCCACAGATGTAACGCTAAAACTTCAGCGGATTACTGGCACAACACGAGCCGACCACAATAGGCGGCTGCTGCACGAGATACCGTTGTCTACCAGCCACGCTGCGTTGTTTCCTTCACATATAGAAAAAGCCCAAATAATATAAAACACACGAGAGATTATGTATTTGGGAGATAGGGGGCTGTACCTTGGCAGCACAGTTTGATTGCGAAGGAAATGGGTAGGCCGGGCTGAAATCCACTGACCCTGACTGACAGGGGCGCTGCCAGGGATTTTGGGCCCCATGAAAAGATATCACTTTGGGCCCCACCACCAGTGGGACACACACACATTTAAAGTATCAAGTACGTAATTTCCTGCATTCTGGTGAATCCTTACACACTAATTTGTGCATTTTCTGCCTTAATTTAAGATGAAAATATATTTATGTAAACATACAGCGTATAGAGCAAAAATGAATAGACTGATATCATCTATAAGAAATGTACTGAAGGCCATCTTTTTAAATCTAAATATATTTTTAATAGAAATATTCTCAAAGCAAATACCATAATGAATGACTTAGAAAAAATGTTTTAATTTAACTATACAACAGTATACATTAACCACAATTAAAATAACATCATCTTTAGAATTATATAACAAAGCGAGCAGCAGATTTTTGACCTTGTATACATACTGTAGCAAGTGTATTGATCTAATGTAGCCATACATTTAACAGCCGTCACTGCATGATCCATGGTCCCTTGCTCACCTCACTAAGAACCCAGCGCCAAGCCTTCTTGCTAGCAAAGTAACTGATCAAATCATTAAAGTCTAGCTTCCTAGCCAACAAACTTTCAATGGACAGCATGACAGGACTAGAAAGCCTGTCCTGACACATAGTGGACCTCAAATAGTTTTTTATGAGTTTTAGCTTATTGAAATCTCTCTCGCCACCTGCAACAGTTAAATATACGCAAAGCGATGCACACGTCTCCAAAAATGCTTTGCAGCTGCATCCTACAAATTGCATTCAGGAGACAAAGAGAGGACAAGTTATGGGGGAAAGAACAGAATACACCGTGTTCAGGTGTCTTACTTCATTTTCAAACTGTGGTGTAAGATGCAGCAAAAGGAGTTGTGCCTGTTACAACAGGCAAGGGCGGAGACAACTGTTTTAGTATGAAGAGCTTGCTGCAGGTTTGCCTAACTATTGCCTACTAATTTAACTAATTAAATTAAAGCTAAAAGTGGAGCAAACACTACCTAGCAAACAATTACAGTATTGGATTATGGAGTAGGCTTAGCTCCATCTGGAAACTCGCAATCTCCACATAGCTATAGCTCTGAAGCGAGGTCCCTTGTTAACAAACTAAATTCAATAAAGTCTGGACAAACTGGATTCAAGCCGATTTTAAAAAACGACATTTCCACACCAACTTTCAACATCTGTAGGATACCAAAAAATGCCATCATTATTTGGAAATCCCGTATTTCTTACGGAGTGAGTTGGGACCTCGCTTCGGAGCATCGCGAGGTTCCAGATGGGGCTGGAGTGGGCTAAGGTAATAGGTTATTTTCAGCACTACACTGACAAAAGACACCAACCTTCCTTTGTGAAGTACTTTATCACATCCCGTTGGCCTTTTCTACCCCTCTCCTGTTGTTCTTTCTTTTCTTTCCTCTTTTGATAACCCGATTTTTGTTTTGAAAACATTTCTGCAGTACCACGCAGTCCGAGTCATTGACTGGTGTAAATGCGCACCGCTGCTCCCGGTCTGATCGAAGGAAGGGCGGACCAAACCATTTAATGAAAATACGGGGGTTTAGGGGGTGTTGCTGGCAATACATATGCTCTCTGGGTGTTTACTTTTTGCCAAAAACAAAACAAGAAAAAGAAACCCTTCATTTTATTCCCATTAAAATTAAAATGATTAATATTTAAATTTGACAACGATTACTTAATGTTCTAATTTTCGTTGTGGGCCCCATCAGGGCATGGGCCCTTAGAATAAGTATTACTTTTCACCCCATACTGCGCCCCTGCCAACTGACAGCGGGTTCTTTTATAGTGATGGGACTAGGCAAAAATGCAAGATTTTTATGTGTTGTCATTTTATGTTCAAACTGTTAAATTTTATCGTTTGAGCAAATAAGCATTACGTTAGAATATTATGGCTGCAACATTGTAGGGTTGTACATTATAATGACCTTATTCATAAACAGAGGTGTTATATGCCATGAATGCATATTTTTCCTCTTGTTGATCATTTTACATCACGGTTAAAGAAAGCTAATTCATATAGTTTAAATTCTGTAAACACAAGCCAATGTGCATGATTCATAATTTATATATTTTGTGAAATGTTGTTGGTCGTTTCAGAGTACAGTGACAATGGTCCCAGCGCACGACAGTCCTCTGGCAGCTCTTTGCTTCAATGCCTCAGCAACTAAACTTGCCAGCGCATCAGAGCGGGTAATATTGATGTACATTAAACAACTTTACTAAATAAGTCACAAGCCAAATCAATGTTAAGGAGAGGATTTGTGTATTACAATTTTCATCAATAGTATAGTTGTATAGTATGTTGTAGTTTATTTCTATTATTGGAATCTTATCATTGTACAAATGCAGTTTGTATACAGTGTGTATGTGTATAGTGAGGAGCAGAGGTATTTGCACCCCATGTGATTTTGTGATTCATTTCCACTCATAGACATAATCTGAAAAAAAAAAAAAATCCAGAAATCACATTGTATAAGTTTAAAAAAAATATATATATACAGTGTTTCCCACAGGATTTTAGGAGACTGTGGTGGGAGGGTCTCTGACCCTCGGGGTAGGGTGTGTGTGTACATTTTCAAGCCTGGTGTATCTCTCTGGGGCATTTCGAGACCACTGAATGTAATATAAATTGCTGTATGCGGTGTCGCCGGATCGCGCCAAATGCAGCAGACAGTAGTCCCGTAGCCTGGTACACCAGACTCAGCGGCAATATGTTCCAATCTGCGGTAAATTCGGTTTTACATGACCAAAAACACATCGAGTCGCTAAAACCAACAGTCTGTCTCGCGCTAGCCATGTTGAATATGTTGAAATATCTCTCGCTAGTTTCTTGTCGCTTTACCGACGTCGCCTCAGCCCGTCGCTGATTGGTCCGCTCCGCTGTCTATTTGCTGTGGCTGGCTCCGCCCTGGAATTTTTTTTCTGCTGAAAGGTGGCCAGACTCATACTCTCATAGCCAGGCATGAAAATGGGTCAGGGGTTAAAAAGGTGAGAAGGGTGTGGAGGAAATATGTTCCAGTACACTGTACACCCCAACAAAATATTGAGCTCTGTCGACCCACACTGTGTTTCAGCAGGGCCGTGCAGAGACCGGTGGAGGGGCGGGTGCTCGTAGATCAAAAGGGGCACATGAACAAGTATTTAATACACCTTAAACAACATAACTTCAATTTTAACCAGCTTTAGATAATAATTGGCTGCGACTGTGACATACTTTAATTGGGAGGGGGCAACAGTGAATAGAAATCAAAACTGTCATCCACACTTTCTGGCTATGACTCAGTCAGTCTGCCTCTTTTCTTCCTTCAACCTCTGCATCAAAACTTCCTTCCTCAACTTGTTCATCTGAGAAAAAACCACATCAGATGGTCACTGAGCCACCAACAGCACAGTTTTCTCAAAACTATTATTTCATTATTATCCATACTTAACAACTCTAGCACCTAATGATTAATAAAGCAATGACATAAAATCTTATAGAAAAATAACATTGTAATTGTGTTTATAATTGTATTTAATACCCGACTATCCTTGCAAACCTGTTCTTACCAGGTCTGCTATTCACCCAGCTGATGAGGTATCCACTGCCTTTAGCAGCCTCATCCAACTCCTTTTTTTATCCCTCAATCTCCTTTCCCTACGAGGCATGTCTATTTAATGAAATATAAATATTTTAAAAAAAAACAACAACAAAAAATAACAGACTCCCCGGTGGCTTTTAGTTTTAAAGCTTTCTTAATTTCTTTCTCTCTCAATAACGATGGAGGTAGATTTGTGTTATTATTCAATCAAAAAACAAAGTTACTTCTATCAAAAACAAAGTTGCTTCAATCAAAATATAGTTATATTTTTAATCCCCAAAAAGTCACTTCAATAAAAAAAATTGTTTTTGATTGCAAAAATAAATTTGAGACAAAAAAAGCATTTGAAAACTATTTTTCTTGATTGAAACAAATTTTTCCATTGAAGTAATGTTGTTTTGCGTTTGGGCCACATTTTGGCTAGGACATTTGTGTTTTTATTATTCAATCAAATAAGTTGCTTCAAAAAATATATATATATAAAAAGAAAAACTTTTCACATGTGTCAATCACCGTTTAACAAAGCCTGAGAGGGTTTGAGTAGACTCAGTATGAAGCATTTTATAAAGCCAAGCATTTTCTTACTACTTTATTCTTGTTTAAAAATAATTCGGTGGGGCAGTAACATGTTTAAAACTTATCATAATTCTTACATTTTGAAGTGCTTGAAAACCATTTATAAATGATACTTTGGTGAAAAAAGTGAAAAAACATGTCTTATATATATGTATCTTTTTTCCAATGTAAAATCTGAATAAATACATTGAACACACACACAAAAAGGGAGGGGGGGGCGCTACTTCGCCGTTTTCACTTATTGCGGCGGGTTCTGGTCCCCATTAACCGTGAAAAACGAGGATCCCTGTATTTCTGAAAAGCTTTAAGAAGCAAGAGTCATTCCCACCACTCGTTGGGCCAGTGTTGTGCCGACACCGGCCGTCAGCTCAAGTCCCAGCCGAAAATAACGCGTCTAAGGTGGACGACGGGAGCGATGCGATGCGAGGCGACCCCTCAATCCGAGAGCATGCCGCTTAATTTGACTCAACAGTGTGTTTCTTCGTTTATATTACCGCTAAATACACAAGCTTGACGCCAATTTAACGGGAGCTATTTTTTTTCATGGGAGATTTGGCTAGCTCTGGCAGTGTTCAACGCAAGCTGCAACGAATGGCATTAACTTTTTTATATCGCAAAATGTGAAGCAAATACAGGCAAGTGTGTATGCTGCGCTCTGGTCTGCCCCGGTGTGGATAAGGCCTGCTTTTTGTTTTCGCAGCTTTGCAATGCAACCAAAGGCTCGCCGAGCACTCCTTGTTTCACGTAAGGAGTGCGCGCGTTTGGAATAATGGCACGCAGCTTGGGCCGATGATTGGTTCTTGTCAGCGAAGCATCTAGAAGGATTTGCTGACTGTCCGTGTCACTTTTTTAAAGAACCGATCAGTTTACGTACTAAGTTAATCACATGATGATAATAATAATAATAATTAAATAAAACCTCCCGACCCCCCCCCTCCCAAAAAGAATTTCTCCTCGGATCTACGCAATTCACGTAGGTCGCCCTTTTTGACTTCAAAACGGCGAATTTCGCCGAAAGGTGAGAGATTTTCATGCCTGCATAGCACAGCTATGAGTCTGGTGTACCAGGCTAGTAGTCCCGTCTATGAGCGCGACCTGTTGGCCCGTGTGTCTGTGTGTGTGCACGCACGCACGCGCGAGCGAGAGTAGTAGAGTGGAGTGGGCTACAGCTGTGTAATCGGCTGACTGACGCATCTGATTATTATCTTTTTTTTTTTTTTTTCCTCGGCGGGGGGGCAAATGAGACTGTGTACCCCTGAGAATCAGCAATAATTTTGACACTCAAAGAGTAGTCCGTCTACCTTAACACTGGAAGTCCCCTTGGGTTTTTTGGGCTATAAAGAAAGACCAGAAAGGCGTCAAATGACCCTGATACCCAACTGACTACTTGGCTTTGTCAAACAATACACATGAAATTTCAACAAAAAAACCCCTAACCGCTGTTACTTGTAAATGAACTAGATAACACGACATAATGCCGTGGGAAAAAAAAAAATGAAAATGTGGAACCTTCCCTGTCGAGTGAGGTGATGTCCGAAAGCGAAAATTAAACCATTGTAGCAGACGGTGTGTGGGCGTAAAAACACTCTTCGAGAGGCAAAAACAAAAGGCGACTTGTGCTCTTTTGGCAAAGACATCGTCAACCATGCTTTTATTCTGGCACAGTTTTTTTAGAGCGAGGAGTTCTTCCGTACGCGAAGAATGCACGCTAAGAAAAATGCATTTACAAACGTCAAAAAGAACTCGGGTACCCACCTGAAGAAGTCACATAGCCAAGTGAACGAGAAAGAGAGAAAATTGCGCTTTAACCTACGTGCCTTTTGATGCTGTAAAACATCTACAGAGGGAATGCCTGTTTGTATCATGTTTTATATTGTCGCGTGTTTTCATTCGTCATTGCACACTTAAAGCAAGTTATGTAGTTGTTTTGGACAATGTGCGGACACTAGCTGCATGCTAACCGTATGTGTAGGTGTTTTATCTGGATTAGCAGCTAATTATAATGCTGTGACTATGTCACTGAGGATGAGACTGATTTATTTCAATTTCATTCTAAGTTTTACTCTGCAAAGCGTTGATGTCAGGATCAGTTCAATAAAGCCAGCAAAACACATGGACTCCTAGCATCATCCTTTCGGAGTTAAGCTCGCTGTCTAGCCTAGACTAAGCACAGACCTTTTAGCGAGGACACTACAGGTGCGTTTACAGTGCATTTAGAGTAAAGTGTTTTGCCTGTGGAAATAAGTGTCTTTTATAGTATCTTTCGTGTTTTTAATATTTGTTCGTAAAATACAAGTGAAAAAAGCTTAGCTTAGAATCATTAAATGATGTCTAATATTTAAGTTAAAAAAAAAAGACTTTAAAAAATTATTCATTCGCATATTTTAAACTTTTAAACAAATTGTCACAATGAAAAAAATGGTGTCTGTTAAAAAGTTATGGATATCTACCTTAGTGTTGAAAAGTTTAAAAAACCTTTTTTGACTCACGGCACGTTTTTACATTGGAAAAAAATTTGCGGCACACCACAAGCCAAAAATGTTCCAAAATTATTTTCTGTACAGTATATTTAATTATAAAATAATTTCTCAGTATGTATACTTACTCAGTGTGAAACTTGAGCCTGTTTAGATGAACACAAAGTCGATATCCTTATTCTTCAACAGCTATCAGTCTTCCTCTGTTTTTATTATGATTTTTTTTTTTTAATAGCAGTTAGGTTTGAAAAAGCTCAGAATTATCTGACAGAGGGACTTGAGCAATGTCTTTAACCACATCAGGGCTGAGCATCTCGCAGACAATGGCTTTGCAGGCAGGTAGTATTAATTAATGTCTGTCACGGTGTGGGACTTTTTGGATTTAAAACAAGTTAACTGACTTTCAGGGCTTTCTCATTTACTTTTGTAATTTCTACCAAAAAAAGAAAGTTGCCTGTTTCTCTGTGTTTTCACGAAGGCGAACCAAATAGTCCATCGACTTGTTTTGAAGTGACGGGTGTTTCTGTTAGGTTTTGTGTTTGTTTTCTCCTAGTGTGACGTGTCCCTGTGATTGCCCATTGATTTCACCTGATGTGCCTTCTCCTAGTCTATCCTCCTGTGCTCACCTGTTCTTTGTTGTCTCATTAACCCTTGTCTGCGTGTGTGTATATAAGCTCCCATTTTCTGTTCACTCCTTGTTGCGTCATTGTCTATGTCTATGTCTGTCCTTGCCAAAGTCAAGACCCGTCCAAGCCCTCGCATACCTGTCCATCCGTTTACGTAAGTTTTGTTGATCCATAGTCCTTTTGTTTAAACTTTGTGATTTTTGTTAGTTATTATTAAAAGTTTTTTTTTTAGTTCACTGCCTCCTGCCTTGCATTTTTGTTTCACTGCTTTTGGGTCCACACAACCTGCCTTCCCGCGCATTCCCTGACAGTTTCGTTTGGAGATGACGTTTAAGCTTGCTTGGAACCATGGCGCTGTTGGAATGGATCGATGCTCGTGTCGCTTTCAAGAACTGCTTAGCCATTAGCCCCCTTGCTGTTTTCTCAACAATGTGTTGGAATAAAACACAGGGGGAGGATTGACGGTCGTCACATTTGGATAAAATAGAAATGACACTTTCGAGTATATCAACACATGACGAGTCTAACCAAATGGTGTGCAGTAGACGTGCTGGGGTCCACTTTGTCGCGGACAGCAAGGTCGTTGATGGCTAAAAATCTGAGCAGTTTTTGAACGCGACACATGCAATACTTGGCTCATCTTCACACGACCGAGAACTTTCTACCTACTCCTTCCTTCCGTCCTACTGCAACTCCCTCCGACGACGTAAAAAAAATATTGTAATAGCCCCGTATGGGGAAATGGAAAGGAGAGGAGTCGGTGATGACTTTCCCACTTTGTTGTGGCAACAATGGAAAATAATAAACATAATAACAGCGGCATCCGCTACATGCGACCACTAACTTCGCTCACACGCCGTTCTCCCTCCCTCTTTGCTTGCTTCCCGCTACGTCACCTCTCTGCAGTCTGATGGCCCCTTCAAGGGCCCGCACACAGTTACGGACATTACAATATATATGTATATATTATATATATATATATAAATGCGACATTAGATAATTTCTCACGGGACACCTGACGATCTCTCACGGCACACTAATGTGCCGCGCCACACCGGTTGAAAAACACTGATCTACCTCATAACTATCGCTTAATTGTATTTTTTGTTACTGTCGCATTTACTCCGATATGTTAGCTGATAAATAATCGATCAAAACAAAGAAAAATTGGAAAGAAAAAAAATGCGTTTAAAAGGGTAAATATATGTATAATATAATAATATAATATATATCTCGACCACTCCTTGATGTCTGCGATTTCTGCATCGCGACCCTTGTTACTATGTTTCACCCATAAAATCCCCTAAAAATCCAGCTGTGGCCATTCATAGCTGTGTCTTGGCACTCAGTGATACATGCTACATGGAGTTTTTGGATCGAAACAAGGTAATTACGCGATAATATCTCATTAAAGTCATGGTGTCTGTAATTCTGCTCTCGTGTGCTCTCACCTCCAGATAGGGTTTTGCTGTTTAAAAGTTTTTTTTTTGTTTGTTTTAAATGTCCTCCTGTTCAATTTTTTTCTTCCCACAGAAAATTGAGATTTTAAGCTTTCCAATGATGTATCACACATGCATATTGGACATGAAATTTGGCCAAATTGGGGAGTCTCAGAGCGGAACTTCATGGTATTTATGCAAGAACCTTATTTCAAGTGGTTTCACACAACTGCTTTAAGTAACTATTAGGTTATATAGTTAAATGAAAAAGGCCTAAATGATGTAAGTAAGACTTAACGAACTACTTGAACAAGTTACGCAATTCCTATTCAAACATTTTACATCCAAGATGTGTAACCACATTTTGTTTTCTTACAATAGGAGTGTTAATTTTGAATATTAATTGTGATGTTATTAATATTCTGGATGACTGGGGGACCCTAGTGCAGAACATAGGCCAAACTGGTAATTGTACTCTACTGTTGCACTCGCGAGAGGTAACAGAGGGACTTTGCATCCCTTAAGTAAAGACAGAAGTCAGGCCACTATTACATGTTTTTTCAAGGGAACACACTCCAGCTATTTACAGACAACACTACTTACAGTCGTGGTGTCACTTCACCCATAAGTCTTTGTGCCTGTTTTCTGACACATGCACATTTTCTGACACATACGTAAACTGGGTGTGGCTGATTATAACTCTGCTAGTACAGTACTCTGCCAGAGGTGTCTGTGATAAAACAACACCCAAATCAACACCAATCAACTCAAAAATAATTTCCACCAAAAAATCAACTCCACACATTTTGCTGTGTACGGCATCCTCAGAGGGACAAAAGTCATGCAATTTATGCAATCACATTACATATATATTAAGCAATGCTGTTTAATAAGTGTTTTAATTGACTCTCTTACATGATAATACAACAATGGGTTCAGTAATTTGTAAAAAAACACAAAGCTTATATGTATATGCAATGAAAAACACCTATTTAAAATGTAGTTTAATCACATTACATATATACAGTATATCACAAACGTGAGTACACCCCTCGCATTTCTGCAGATATTTAAGTATATCTTTTCATGGGACAACACTGACAAAATGACACTTTGGCACAATGAAAAGTAGTCCTTGTGCAGCTTATATACTTGAGTTAATTTATTTTCCCCTCAAAATTACTCAAAATATAGCCATTAATATCCAAACGCCTGGCAACAAAAGTAAGTACACCCCTTAGAAACTATATACATCCCTACATGTCCAAATTGAGTACCACGTGTCATTTTCCCTCCAAAATGTCACGTGACTCAATTAGTCAATTAGACAAACAGTCAAAAGTACAATTCAATTCAGTTTTATCTGTATAGCCCTAAATAACAACAAGGTTGTCTCAGAGAGCTTTGCAGAGTCAATATAAAACACAGTCAGAAACAGTATGTGAATTAGATGAAGTTCATGTCCTGAAGTTCATGTTCTGGGCATCCCCCATCCTTAGACCTTCCATGGCTGCAAGGAAAAACTACGCCACACTCTACATCAATTTGGTGTGCATGGCTGTCACCCCTGGAGGAAGCCTCTTCTATAGACAGTACACAAGAAAGCCTGCCCGTCTCATCAGACCATAGGACACGGTTCCAGTAATACATGTGCTTTGTTGACATGTCTTCAGCAAACTGTTTGCGGGCTTTCTTGTGTACAGTCTTCAGAACAGGCTTCCTCCAGGGGTGACAGCCATGCACACCAATTTGATGTAGAGTGCGGCATATGGTCTGAGCACTAACAGGCTGACCCCTCACCTCTTCAGTCTTTGCAGCAATACTAAGAGCACTCCTGTAACGAGTCACATGACATTTTGGAGGAAAAATGACAATCCAAACAACGACAGTCCAAACAATTTGGACATTTAGGGATGTACGTAGTTTCTAAGGGGTGTACTCGCTTTTGTTGCCAGGGGTTTGGATATAGACTATATTTTGAGTTATTTGAGGGGAAAATAAATTATCAGAGGTTGCGCTAGACTTTTTCGTTGTCTGTCATTTTGACTGACAGGGTCATAAAAATCCGGTCATAATCTATTTTTACCCGTCACTTAAATTTTTTAAATGATGATAATGACATTGTGGTGACCCTTTGTTTGGCATAATTCACCTTCCGTACTTGTGTGTCCATTTGGCCGAGCGTGTTACCGGCTACGACACAGTCACGTGACAGAGACACTTAAGAGCCGCGCGCGTTCCGGCTTAAATAGAGAGTTCACAGAGAGCAGCAGAGCTACAGCGGCTGGACACAGCAATTCGAGCTAACAAGACTCTTAACATTGCATACCGCTTCAACATATTCAATCGTATTTAGTTTTCATTCATTTTAAATTAATATTCTGTCCGAACAAGCTTAACAGAGAATCCACACCGTGCCATCATCACACATCAAGCAGATGAGGTTACATATGGAACAATGAAATTAACAGTTCACCTGCTGTGGCCTGAACGCAGTCTTCCTCCTGGTGCGCATGGACTTGAATTCAGAACCAGGAAAATGCGACACAGAGCAGCAAAATGTCATGATTGTTTCAATCTCTCTACTCCAATATTTTTGCAGGATATTCTTTTTATCTTTCCCACTCTGTCTGCCTTTGTAACGGACGAAACCTACCGCCCAACCCGCAACTGAAAATTACCCTAAACAACACCCAAACACAACCTTCTCCCAGACCACAGCCCCGCCTCACCAGATCCTTCAAAAGACTGAATTCTTTAGATAGCGCAAGCTTTTTCGGGAATCTTTTGTGATATGGTGACTCTGGATTCAGTCTTCCTCGTCTGGGTCTCTTTGCTGTTTTGCCTTGCTGTATGATTGCTGTCGACTTCGAATAAATTGTCAACTTGTGTTTCGAAGCCTTTTTACAGCTTTTAAAATTGAGTCAGTACAAGAGGTTAAAACTAATGTGACCGAGCAGAGTTTGGCCTTTTGGCTGGGTTGTCAGCATTCCGCCAACCCGGGTTGTCAGGATTCCGCCAACCCGGGTCGTTGGAATTGTGCTGGCGTGATTCCTGCAAGCTGGCTGAAAAGTCAGATTCCTTCAATACAATTGTATTGTTCATGTCTATAAAAGTAAAGTTCCTCATCCTGTCTTTTAGGGCACTGTAATCCGAGTGTTTTCCATTCCTGAAGGTTTACGTCTGTTTGAGTTCCGTCGTGGCATGAAGAGGTCAGGTCATTTATTGCATTATCATCCATTGAGATTTACCCACCTTCTGTACTGCTTATCTTCACAAGGGACACAGGGGTGCCGGAGCCTATCCCAGATAATCGTGGGCAAGTGGCAGGGTACACAATGAACTGGTTACCAGCCAGTCACAGAGCACATAGAGGCAAATGACCTTTCACACTCACACTCACAATCACACCAGTGGAGAATTTTTGAGTGATCAATTAGCTTACCATGCATATATGTGGGAGAAATCTGGCGCGAATTGGTTGTCTCTTTATGCCTTGTGATTGGCTGGCAATCACTTCAAAGTCACCGCCTCTCCCCACAGTCTGATGGGATGGGCTCCAGCACCTCCTCGTGAGGATAAATGATACGGAAGATGAATGAACTCCACGAACTTGCATTTTCTACATTTGATCACAGTGTTAAGTCACATTTAAAAGTTTGAATTATTGTATTTATTTACATATTTGTGTCTTGTTTGCAGGTACGTCAACATAAGCTCTTTGTCCTTCAGCCCAGATGCCCAGTTCCTCTGTGCTTCCAGCAACACAGAAACGGTACATATCTTTAAGCTGGAGCAAGTTGGACAAAGGTACGCTCATTATCGTCATCAAACCGCTCTAAAAATATGACACCAACACGTATCACACTTTATACCTAAAAGCGGTGTAGTTCCTGTGACCAGTTTAGGGACAAGGGCAAATCAGGAAAAACAAAGACTTTAACAAAGCTGGTGTGTAGATTATACTCATCGCTAATTGGTATAGATACACGATAATTATTGGTCCGATAATTATCGGGCCAACAATAGGAATTATGACATCATCCCAATAAATACAGTAACATATTTATGCCCGATAATATACAGTATAATATTTTTGGCACAGTGTCGGTGGATTGGGATGTGTGCGTTCGTTTCCACTCCTATCGTCGGTACTGTGGGATTTTTTTCAAGTTGTCACTGGAAAACGCTTCACTCGCAATTTGTAACATGCAAAGCCGAAGTTCCAGGAGGAGGGAAAAAAAGTGTCGAGCTACAACACATCTTAATAAGCCACTTAAAAGATCACAATCACTTCAATGGTGTTTTGCCGTAAGGAAGACTGCGTTTCCTATGAGGGCCAGAGCACACACAGTGTCGTAAAATCATGATCTCCCGGTGGCCTGCAGATGGATTAATCAACATTCCTGTTTCTGTGCGAAGGGTGAATAGTAGTAAGGTAATGAATCCAGTTGTGGCTAAAAAATAGCGTATGACGTTTAGTAACAGTGTTGCTTAGTGTGGCTAACACCCCTACGCTGATGAGTTCGGTTGGCGTGGGCGTCACGCCAGCGAGTGAAAGCCGGCCAAATTTATTCTTAGCTGTCTTTTTATCCTGGTAGCAATTTATTTTCCCTCCTCAGACAAAACTTTTTGTCCTTTTGTTGCTCTGCCATCTTTGCAGAATTCGCGCAAAGGCTTTCGCAAGGGGGAAGTGACGTATGCCGTAAAGCAGTCAGCCCATTTGTAGTTTTTTTGTGTGTGGCAGAGTTCTGGCCACCCTCCTCAAAGTTAATTAGTGCCGGTGAAAACGATACAGACCCCCTCAAGATAGAAAAGAAGTGTCATTCAACTAGTTGTTAGTTGACGTATCATCACAAATGCGTTGCTTTAAATCAAATCAAATCAAATCGTGGCAGACCTAAAATCGACAAATATCGTATCGTTGTTCAAAGAATAAATACTGAATTGGATCGTGGGTTATTTCCAAACACAACCTAATTTTCCATGTTTTAATCTGAAGCAAAAATGTGTTCATCTGCATGCAGTGGTGAGGAGAGTGCCACTTGGTCAGCCTATGTGGGAAAGATGTTCACAGCAGCCAGCAGCTACCTACCTGCTCAGGTGTCTGGTATGATCAGCCAGGACCGCGCCTTTGCCACGGTTCATCTTGTCACGTCAGGCCAGAGGAACGTCTGTACGCTGGCCACGTAAGCCTCATTTTTGAAAGGGCCTTTGATCGCCAATGCTTAAATGTTGTGTTTCTGTGTTTATACTGACTTAACGAATTGTTTGCTTTTTGTTCACTTGTTCTTGAAGTATAATACAACTTCCATCAATGGTAGACATGCTTCCTATAGCGTTGAGCAAAAGATTGAATTGGTAAATGGAGTCATACTTGTATAGCGCCTTTCCTCGTTAAAGGCCCTCAAAGCACTTTACACTACATCCCCATCCACCTCCTGGTAACTCAGCACCAGGAGCAATGTGGGGTTCACTATCTTTCTCAAGGATACATCAGGGCGGAGAATCAAACCCACGACCTTTGGGGTTGGGGAGCGACTACCACTGAGCCACGCCAACCCAAGGGGTTTTCCATGAATTTAATATTTAAAATTTTTTTTCAGTCCACTGCAATGCCTTTGCAAGTACACCTCAGTTGTATTCAACATAAAATACAAGATTCACATTTAGTATATTAAAACTGTTTCCAAATATTTAGGAACAAACTCTAACGAAAACAGCATATTTTTTGGATTATAAGGATGATTCTCATGGAGCTAACCTAAAGTATTTCTTTGAAGATTTAGGTACAGTTATGGTCAAAAGTTTACATACACTTGTGAAGAACATAATGTCATGGCTCTCTTGAGTTTCCAGTTATTTCTACAACTCTGATTTTTCTCTGATAGAGTGATTGGAACAGATACTTTTTTGTCACAAAAAACATTCATGAAGTTTGTTTCTTTTATGACTATTATGGGAGAATATGGAGGTAGATTTGTGTCTTTATTATTCAATCAAAAAAAAAGTTGCTTCGATCAAATAAAAAGTTGCTTCAATCAAAATATATACTTTCAATCGAAGAAAATGTCACTTCAATCAAAATAAATGTGTTTGAATGCAAAAATAAATTTGAAACTCAAAAAAATATATTTGAAAACTATTTTTCTTTGATTGAATTTTATTTTTTTGATCAAAGTCAAGTTTTTTTTAATTGAAACACCATTTTTGATTGAAGTCATGTAATTTTCCGTTTGGACCACATTTTGGCTAAGACATTTGTGTCTTTATTATTCAATCAAAAAATAAATTGCTTCAAACAAAAAAATATATATTTTCAAAAGAAAAATCACTTCAATCAATTTAAAAAAAAAAAATCAATCGTAGAAAAAAAGGTTTGAATGTGAAAAAAATATTTGAGACTCAGAAATTCGCATTTGAACACTTTATTTTTCATTCAAACTGTTTTCTTTGATTGAAGCAATCCTTTTTGTGTTTGAGCCATATTAGGGGTAGGACATTTGTGTCAAAATCATTCAATCGCAATAAAAGTTGCTTTAATCAAAAAACTATTTTTAATCAAAGAAAAAAATCATTTGCAAAAACTTTTTTTTTTTTTTTAAATATATTTTTTATTTGAAATATATATATATTTTTTTATTGAAGTGTCACTTTTTTTGAAAAGCAAAAAGTTTTAAACTTATTTTTTTCAAAGTGGAAAAAGTTTTGAACACACACATCGGCATTTCACCGGAGTACGGTGCCCTGTTGCTTAATGTGATTTAACACGGCGAACTTCACCCGCTGCCCTGACGTGACGGTTGGCAATTGGTTCCAACCGGAGTGTCCGCGACGCGCCGGTACGGGAGTGGTCGGCGAGTGGCCCGACACTAGCCTGCCCAGTAAGCGAGTGGACTACCGGCGAGTCGCCGGCGTCCACGCCGGCAGCCCCATCGCTTCAGCTTTGAATGAGTGCCGTGTCATTCGCGGGGCGTCCACTCGACAGCCGGCCTCCGCGCCTGGGGGGTGATATCGGGGTCCGACCAGTGTGCCACGACAGGGCACCGTACCGTTGCGGGTACTCCGGTGAAATGCCGATGTCACACGCCCGTACCGGTGCCCTATATTCGGCTTAGACTCCAACAGACTCCGATGGCTGGATGGAGCCCTGGTGGCCATTATGCTTGCTTCATACTTTTATGTCATTGGCTCAGCTACCTGCCAATCAAACACACCGGAACTAGCGTTGAAGGTGAATCTTTGTGTCAAAATGATTCAATCGAAAAAAAGTGCCTTCAAAACTTTTTCCACTTCAAAAAAAAAAAGTGTGTTCAAAACTTTTTCCACTTTGAAAAAAATAAGTTTAAAACTTTTTGCTTTTCAAAAAAAGTGACACTTCAATAAAAAAATATATATATATATTTCAAATAAAAAATATATTTAAAAAAAAAAAAAGTTTTTGCAAATGATTTTTTTCTTTGATTAAAAATATTTTTTTGATTAAAGCAACTTTTATTGCGATTGAATGATTTTGACACAAATGTCCTACCCCTAATATGGCTCAAACACAAAAAGGATTGCTTCAATCAAAGAAAACAGTTTGAATGAAAAATAAAGTGTTCAAATGCGAATTTCTGAGTCTCAAATATTTTTTCACATTCAAACCTTTTTTTCTACGATTGATTTTAAAAAAAAATTTGATTGAAGTGATTTTTCTTTTGAAAATATATATTTTTTTGTTTGAAGCAATTTATTTTTTGATTGAATAATAAAGACACAAATGTCCTAGCCAAAATGTGGTCCAAACGGAAAATTACATGACTTCAATCAAAAATGGTGTTTTAATTAAAAAAAACTTGACTTTGATCAAAAAAATAAAATTCAATCAAAGAAAAATAGTTTTCAAATATATTTTTTTGAGTTTCAAATTTATTTTTGCATTCAAACACATTTATTTTGATTGAAGTGACATTTTCTTCGATTGAAAGTATATATTTTGATTGAAGCAACTTTTTATTTGATCGAAGCAACTTTTTTTTTGATTGAATAATAAAGACACAAATCTACCTCCATAGGAGAACAGAAAAAAGTGATCAAATCTGCTGGGTCAAAAATATACATACAGCAGCACTAATATTTGGTAACATGTCCCTTGGCCATTTTCACTTCAATTAGGCGCTTTTGGTAGCCACCCACAAGCTTCTGGCAAGCTTCTGGTTGAATCTTTGACCACTCCTCTTGACAGAACTGGTGCAGTTCAGTTAAATTTGATGGCTTTCTGACATGGACTTGTTTCATCAGCATTGCCCACAAGTTCTCAATGGGATTTAAGTCAGGACTTTGGGAAGGCCATTCGAAAACCTTAATTCTAGCCTGATTTAGCCATTCCATTACCACTTTTGATGTGTGTTTGGGGTCATTGTCCTGTTGGAACACCCAACTGCGCACAAGACCCAATCTTCGGGCTGATGACTTTAGGTCATCTTGAAGAATTTGAAGCTAATCCTCCTTCTTCATTATCCCATTTACTCTCTGTAAAGCACCAGTTCCATTGGCAGCAAAACAGCCCCACAGCATAATACTACCACCACCGTGCTTGACGGTAGGCATGGTGTACTTGGGGTTAAAGGCCTCACCTTTTCTCCTCCAAACATATTGCTGGGCATTGTGGCCAAACAGCTCGATTTTTGTTTTGTCTGACACAGAACTTTCCTCCAGAAGGTCTTATCTTTGTCCATGTGATCAGCAGCAAACTTCAGTCGAGCCTTAAGGGCTTCCTTCTTGCACGGCAGCCTCTCAGTCCATGGAGATGCAAAACACTCTTGACTATGGACACTGACACCTGTGTTCCAGCAGCTTCTAATTCTTGGCAGATCTGCTTTTTGGCGATTCTCGGTTGAATCTTCACCCTCCTGACCAATTTTCTCTCAGCAGCAGGTGATAGCTTGCGTTTTCTTCCTGATCGTGGCAGTGACAAAACAGTGCCATGCACTTTATACCTACAAACAGCTGTTTGCACTGTTGCTCTTGGGACCTGCAGTTGCTTTGAAATGGCTCCAAGTGACTTTCCTGACTTGTTCAAGTCAATGATTCGCTTTTTCAGATCCATGTATGTATATTTTTGACCCAGCAGATTTGAGCACTTTTTTTGTTAACCCATAATAAAGTCATAAAAGAACCAAACTTCATGAATGTTTTTGTGACAAAGAAGTATCTGTTCCAATCACTATTGGAGAAAAATCAGAGTTGTAGAAATAACTGGAAACTCAAGAAAGCCATGACATTATGTTCTTCACAAGTGTATGTAAACTTTTGACCACAACTGTATATAGTCATGAAAACCTGTTCATTTGTAGTTGAAAGATGGTTATGCCTATGATCTGGCCCAATCCACGATTTGTCACCAAATGTCGTTCATTGATGGTGAGCCTTATATTCTGAAATATATGGTACCATTTAACTCCATTCTTAAGTACATGACCCCCCCCCCCCCCCCCCCCCAAAATCTAAGCACAGTGGCATTTTTGGCCCAAGCAAACCCTGGCAAAAATTATGATATTTTTGCAGTTTTTTTTGTTGAATAGGAAAAAAAGCAATTACAGACATGACACAAAACTGAAGTAGTTTGAATGAAACTTTCTTGCTTCAAGAAACTCTGGAAGAAATCAAGAAAAAAAAAAGATCTGGTCGTCAGTAACAGTTAGTTTTTTAGACCAAGTTAAAGGAAGAAATGATGGAATCATGAAACAACTACAATAAAAAAAAAAAAACACTTAACACACCACTATTACCAGTAGAATCACCTCTGGCTTTTATAACAGCTCGAAGTCTCAGAGGCATGTACTTTGAGTAACAAACACTACTCTTCATCAATCTGGCTCAAACCTTCTCTGATTGGTTTTGCCAGATCAGCTTTGCAGGCTGGAGCCTCATCATGGGCGTTTTATTTTTTTCAACTTCCACCACAGATTTTCAATTGCATTGAAATCTGGACTATTTGCAGGCCATGACCTTCACCTTATCTGTCTATCTTCAAGGAATTCTTTCAGTTTTTGCTATATGGCAAGAAATGCAGACTTTCGATTCGTTACTGAATATCTTTCATCCAATCATCCACAGTCCACGATTGCTTTTCCTCAACATTGTTTTTTCTGTTTAGGTGTTAACGATGTCTTTCATTTAGCTTTCCTGTATGTAAATCCCATGCCTTTTGGGCGGTGTCTTACAGTTTGGTCACAGACATTGACACCCATTTCTGCCCATTTGTTTTTCATGCATGTTTGGTTGTGCTTTTTCTGTTTTCGAGACATATTGCTTGAGTTTTCTGTCTTAGCCCTTGGTCTGCCAGTATGCTTGCCTTGAACTACTTTCCCTTATTTTTTGTACTTGGTCCAGATTTTAGAGACGGCTGAATGTGAACAACCAACATCTTTTGCAACACTGCGTGATTTTATCTGTTACCAACGGCCAATTTTTTTCCTGTGTTTCTTCAATGTAGAAAGTTGGCATTCAAAATGGCTTTAGTTATGTGTCATGTTTGTGGTCTGCTTTTATTCTACAAAATAAACAACTTAATGAACATCCTCTGAAACCGGTGATTCCATCATTTTTGTCAGAGATTGTACATTGAAAGAAATATGTAAGTTCTCCCACTTAGAAATGATGGACGAGTTTGACATTTTCATAGTAGGTGCTTGTCCACTGTGAGAGACAATCTAGAGAAAAAAAAGTCCAGAAATCACAGTCTATGATTTAACAATATATTAGTGTTATACTGTTGCAAAGAAGTATTTGAACACCTGAGGAAATCAATGTTAATATTTGATACATTAGCCTTTGATTACAATTACAGAGGTCAAACGTTTCCTCTAACTTTTCACCAGGTTTGCACAGACTGCAGCAGGGATTTTGCTCCAGAGCTTCCATAGATCAATCATGTTTCTGGGCTGTCACTGAGAAGCATGGAGTTTGAACTTCCTCCAAAGATTTTCTATTGAATTTAAGTCTGGAAACTGGCTAGGTCCCTCCAGGACCTTGTTATGCTTTTTACAAAGCGACTCCTTGGTTATTCTGGCTGTCTGCTTCAGGCCATTGTCATGTTAGAACACACAGTCACGATCTATTTTCAATGCTCTAACTGAGAGGATATTTCCCAAAATCCCACAATACATTGCCCTGGTCATCCACTCCTAATACAGTGCAGTCGTCGAGTCCCATTTGCAGAAAAACACCACCAAAGCATTATGCTACCACCACCATGCTTCACAGTAAGGATGGTGTTCTTGGGCTGGCACTCATCATAGTTCTTCTTTCAAACACTGAGTGGAATTAAGACCTAAAAGTTCCATTTTGATCTCGCATGACTTACTCCCGTGACTCCTCTGGATCATCCAAATGGTCATTGGCAAGCTTAAAACGGGCCTGGACATGTGCTGGTTTAAGCAGGGGAATCTTCCGTGCCATGCATGATATTAAACCATGACGTCTTAGTGTATTATCAACAGTAACTTTGGAAATGGTAGTCCCTGCTCCTTTCAGGTCATTGACCAGCTTCTCCTGTGTAGTTCTTGGCTGATTCCTCACGATTCTTAGGATCATTGAGATCCTACGAGCGAGATCTTGCATGGAGCCCCAGTCCGAGGTAGATTGACAGTCATGTTATGCTTCTTCCATTTTCTAATAATTTCTCCAACGGTGGACCTTATATCACCAAGCTGCTTGGCAATTGCCCTGTAACCTTGTCCAGCCTTGTAGAGGTCTACAATTCTGTCTCTGGTGTCTTTGGACAATTCTTTGGTCTTGACCATGTTAGGAATATGGGTCTTCCTGATTGTATGGGGTGGACAGGGTATCATATACAGTAGGCCTGAACGATATTGGGGGGAAAAAATATTGTTGCCATTTTTCTTGGGGGGGGGGGGGGGGGGGGTTGCGATATTATACTGCAATATTAAAAAAAATTTCACTAGATGGATAGCTGTTTGGAAATACTTTGGATGACACACCTTGACCACAGTGTATTCATATAATACAGGTTAATTTGTGAATGATGAAAATTGCTGTATGAAGGCATCCTGGAAGCCATGTTTGCACAAAGTAGATTTATTGAACACTGTATTTTACACTGCAACAGCAGCAAATACTGTACATTAAATGACAAAAGAGCAGGTGCATTAGTCCCCTGAGTTGTTGACAAAATATAACAATAAATAAAAACTTCTGTAAAATAACTACAAAGGTGTAAATATTTTTGAACAAAAAACTGCCTTTACTCTCCTGGGCATGGAGTTGACCACAGCTTCACAGGTTGCCACTGGAATTCTCTTCCACTCCTCCATGATGACGTTATGGAGCTGCCGGATATTTAAGACTTTGCGCACCTCCACATTCCGCTTGAGGATCCCCCAAGATGTTCTATTGGGTTCAAGTCTGGAGACATGCTTGGCCAGTCCATTACCTTGACCCTCAGCCTCTTCAGTAAAGCAGTGGTCATCTTGGAGGTGTGTTCGGGGTCATTGTCATGCAGGAACAATGCCCTGCGACCCAGTTTCCGGAGGGAGGGGCTCATGCTCTGCTGCAGTATTTCGCTCACAGTACATTTTGGAGTATGTTTCCCTCAATGGAATGTGGGCTTTCTTGTGTACCGTCTTCAGAAGAGGCTTTCTCCTGGGGTGTCAGCCATGCACACCAATTTGATGTAGAGTGCGGCGTATGGTCTGAGCACTAACAGGCTGACCCCCACCTCTTCAATCTCTGCAGCAATGCTGACAGCACTCCTGCGACGATCTTTCAAAGATAGCATTTGGATGTGATGCTCAGCTTCTTTGGCTGACCAACCCGAGGCCTGTTCTGAGTGGACCCTGCTCTTTTAAAGCGCTGGATGATCTTAGTCACTATGCTGCAGCTCAGTTTCAGGGTGTTGGCAATGTTCTTGTAGCCTTGGCCATTTTCATGTAACACAACAATACGTCTTTTAAAATTCCACAGAGAGTTCTTTGCCATGTGGTGTCATGTTGGAACTTTCAGTGACCAGTATGAGAGAGTGTGAGAGCTGTACTACAAATTTGAACACACCTGCTCCCTATGCACACCTGGACCTAGTAACACTAACGAGTCACATGACATTTTGGAGGGAAAATGACAAGCAGTGCTCAATTTGGACATTTAGGTATGTAGTTTAGATATTAATGGCTATATATTGAGTTATTTTGAGGGGAAAATAAATTAACTATTATATAAGGTGCACACAGACTACTTTTCATTGTGTCAAAGTGTCATTTTGTCAGTGTTGTCCCAGGAAAAGATATACTTAAATATCTGCAGAAATGCGAGGGGTGTACATGGCAGAAACAAACTCAATTGAACTTGTATATAATAATAAATAACTGAATAACTGTAAATAACTGATGAATAACAGAACCATTTAACTCACAAATTTCCTGCCTTTCTGTAAGCTGTCAGAGGAATAAAAAGAAGAAAAGACATTCCTGCAGTTGTGTTATGTATTTGCCTGCATATCGGCCACCTTCCTCACTCAGCCATTCACAACTGGGTCTCATAGGTTTTTGGCCAAGACTACTAGTTTATCCAACATTGCGGGCTTGAGACAAGAACGTTGGCATGTAACAATGTTCCCACTTGTACTAAAAAGCTTTTCTGATGAGGAGCTCGTATCAGGAATACTTGCGTTTCAAATTGTTGAACATGTTCGACGTATTACTTCTTGTTTAAGCAACCACGGCGAGGCACTGTCGACAGGGCTGTCTTTTGTTCCTTTATCATCTTGTTGATAGCCAAAATACTTCCAAATTTCAGATGTTGATTTTCTTTTCTGGAGTCTTCAATCACTTCCTTTCCTTTCGTGCTTTCAGTTTGAGAAGGGCCCGTCCTCCCTCCGCTCTGCTGTTCGGCCCCCTCCTCCCTCCACTCCACTGTAGCAGGAAGAGGCGGAAGGGCCGATGACTGATGAGCTGCAGGGAAAGAGCCACACAGCCTCTCTCCTTCCCTCTCCTTCCCCAAAACAAAAGTTTGTGGATTAAATTTTTTTTTTTAAACTATCGCAACGTCCTTGCGATGGGACTATTGCGCATGCACACATCGCGAAGGCAATGTTTAATGAACGATATATCGTTCAGGCTTAATATACACCTAACAAAAAGTCATACTCAAAAGTCCACCTCCGCTCCACTTATTTGTTGGAATTTTTAAACGCGGCTAACAGGTCTTTGAGGCTCACAATTCTAGCTAATAGACAGGTGTTCAAATACTTATTTGCTGCAGTATAACACAAATAAATAGTTTTAAAAAATCATACACAATGATTTCCGGATTTTTTTTATTAAGATTGTCTCGAACAGTGGACAAGCTCCTACCATGAAACTTTCAAACCTGCCTATCATTTCTAAGTGGGATAAATCGCAGGGTCTTCAAATACTTATTTTCCTCGCTGTATGTGCACTACTGTATTTTAATTTTTACCTTGATGGTGGTGCTCAGGGCATCGAGTCCTTCTTGAGATGGCACTTTCTCTAAAATGGAGTTTGCATGACAAGCTTTTTTAGGTGGCAAGTATCAACATCCAATCTGTTGTTTTAGGATCCAGAAGCTTCCACGTTTGCTTGCCGCCACTGCCGATGGACACCTTTTCATCTACAATGTGAATCCACAAGACGGAGGAGAGTGCATATTGGCGCACAGTCACAGGTCAGTCCACAAAGCTTTTTAGGCAGGTCATACGATAATGCAACGATTGTCCTCATTAAATTCCAAGTTGGAGTCATTTTTCAGCTGACTTTGGCTAAGAGGAGGGGACATTTTGGAGTTGTTGCCACCCAATCACAAAAGACAGAAAAATATTCATACATGAGGAAAATTTGGAGGCTTCACAACCTTAAATATTCATTCATTCAACATTCATATCATTTTCCGAAACAAATAGACAATATTCTCAACACTTGACCGCTTGGGCTTGAAGAACACTTGATGGCGCCATAGTGCAAATGAACCACCATAAAGCCTTGCACCATGTCTGGATTAATTGGCTGCAAAGCTTCATTCCTTCAAGAAGCTTCCTTTGGCCATCCTCACTTTTGTCTAGTTTACCATGCTTAAAAAAACAGGAGAGGAGCACTGTAGATATCATCACTGCTGTGTCATCTATAACATTGTAGTGCTGCAAGTAATCCTACATACCTCATGTTCTGTGCACATTATTTCTCCATTATTGATCCATTTGTTTCATTATTTGCTCATTATCCTTTTTAGTTTGTTATGTGATAATTTAGCTTTGATATGACACAGGGATTTAGAATGACATTTGACTTAATGACCTATTATTTGTCGCAGATTTCCTTTTTTAAATATATACCCTTTTCGTTTTTTGTTTTTTTTTTTAAACGAAATATTACACATCAATTAATGATTCTAAGCTAAAAATGACATTTTGAATAAAAAAATATAATTACCTTCGTTTTATGGCTGGGTTGAAACAAAAGCGGTTGCTCGACGTCTGTAAACGGGGGTTTTCAGGGTAAAACGGACGACTTAAAAACAGTTTGGGGGCTTAATACTCCACGAATCTGCAATTACAGCATATAGATATATTAATCTCTCAAACACAACAGTTGTTTTGGCTTAAAATACAGCAGTTTCTTTTAAAGAGGAGTGCAAGAGCAGAAACTGCTTTTTCAGTCTTGTCTGTGTTTGTTTTCCCCCATTATATGTAATATATATATATATATATATATATATATATATATATATAGTATATAGCACTTTACCCCTGAATGACAATCAGAACAATTAAAGTCTAAATACATGAGTCCAGCCAATAAGAAACACAATATAAAGTAACAGGATCACTTAAAAAAAAAAAAAAATCAGTAAAAAGTGGATGTCAACAATGGGGACACACATGGCTGGTAATGATGGGAAGATCGATGCCAAAATATCGATATTTCGATCCAGGGCGTTGCTTTTTAGGTATCGATCCCTAAGCAAAAGTATCGATATTTGGAATTAATATACAGTATTATATTTTCTTTGTCTATTTTTTGGCTATATTTTTGTGCACACTTTTTGTACTACTTTTCCCTTTCGCGTTCTACACGCACGTAAGCACTGCACGCACATAAGCAGTGCACCGGCGTCTGCTCCCGCCCCCATTTACGTCCCTATCCTGTGTATCGATCAGCATGCTTTTCCTCCGCCCCTCTCACGAGGCACCAACACAGCCACAACAAACATTTGGAAGCTGGTAGGCTGGTAGCATGGCTGCGGCATTGACGACGGAACGTAAAAGAAGTCTGGTTTGGACATATTTCAATTCAATAAATAGCAACGAGGCTAAGTGCACAGTTTGTGCCAAAACTGTCAGATATTGTGGTAATACCACAAACCTCACGAAACACCTTAAAAATGTGCATCCCGAAGCACATGACGAATTAAATGAAAATGTGCCGCTCAAGCCGAGGAGGACACGAGAAAAAAGACCACGCCGCCGGAGCAAAAGCAAAGCTCTTTAGAAGTGGCGTTTGCAAAAGGCAGGACTTGTCCAGGTAACGTAGGTGCTAATAGATAATCAGAGACGATATAAGCATTACTGGCTGATGTGCAATATGAAACGATAAATATGGCGTTTTTGTCATCTTACATAAAAAGAACTTTGCAGCACCATTGAATATGCTTTGTAATGGAAAGTTATAGCTACATCTTGTTTGTGAAAAGCAAAGTTCATACCGCATTATATAAAAAAGGTAAAATGACCATAGTGACATATTTAACAGTAAAGTATTACTGTAACCTAAATGTGAGTCTCCATTTTATTAATTTTTGATACAATGAGGACCAGAACCCCACGTTGCTCCTGGTGCTGCGTCACCAGTAGGTAGATGGTGAGATAGTGTAAAGCGCTTTGAGCGCATTGAAAGGTAGAAAAGCGCTATATAAGTATAACACCATTTACCATTTAATCAGCCCACATAACATTCCATAGGATAGTCAAGTGAACTACTAGCAAGCAAGTTGGGTATAAAAAAATATATAAATTATTGCTTAACATTTTAAATGGAGACATCTCCCCTTACTGTATTTCTAATATTAACTATTATTACTTTTTTTTAATTTTAAATTGCAAGTGAGTATTGTTTATTGGGTTTGTTTTTAATAATCTACTATTAGAGGGCAGTAACATGCTACTATTAATTCGTTCTTTAATTAGATCAAAAATATTTAACTTAGGTAGATTAAAATATGATCAAATACAACGTGTAGCAGGGAAATGTTCTGTGTATGTGAATTTAAGGGTCAGGGTTAAAGAGTGAGACTGACTAATCAGATTTTGTTGTTGATGGATTGGATGTTGAGTTTGTAGGGAAACTGCTTTGCTTGTTATTAAAAGCAGCAGTTTTTACATTGAAATGCATATTTGACACGAGACTTTTAATGGTTTTTGAGTGCTTGCTGTAGTTGTACATTGGATATCATCAGAATGGCTGAGAACTCTGGAGGGTTGTGTATATAAATATATATGTGTTGTATATAAAATATGAACTTCCGGTATCGATATCGGATCGTGTTACGTGCCAAAGACGGCTCGCGAAGGGCGTAACATAAAACAAGCCACACAAATGTACGAGTGGACACAAATTTATTTACAGAACAATCAAACTCGCAATGAATATGTACAGAATGCCGACGAAGCGTGACTTCAGGGTAAGCCTAGGCCAAAACAACAAACAAAAGGAACTACACTTAAACCCCACCCGCTAACTAAACCCTGATCACGTAAAAGGAACAAAGAAAAGACAGCGTCTAACCTAACTTCCTACTCTATACAAAACAGGAGAAAACGGGCTGAACAGAAATGGCGACTTACCCTTACTTGCTTCAGTGCTCTTATTTACAGTGGTGAACAAAAACGATCCAATAATGAATAAACACAAAAGACCTCACCGAAAAAGCGGGAGTGTATCAAACTAGCGATCAAATGCAAATGAGCGTGAATGGTGAGCAAATAGCTGGCGAGGAGGACCGCGACAGAATACTGTCAAATGGGACCTTCTAGAGCGTTGACAGCGGCAGGTTTAAGAAGCTTGGCGCCTTCTTCTGTGGCCAATCAGCGGTGGTGACGTCGTCGGTCCGTCCTGCGTTGATCAGCTTTCGTCACTGTGGGAGGGGAAGCAGCCAGCTGGTGGAGGCGACGAACAGCTGACTGGAAGAATCTCAGAAAATTAACTATTAAACGGCCAGGGCCGTCACAGATCGGGATCGCAATATTTGGCCTTGGTATTACTTGGTATCGGATCGAATCCAAAATCACTGGTATCGCCCATCACTAATGGCTGGACTCAAATGCATGAGAAGCAAAAGATTGGCATGTTTTACTCAAAAGAGGAATGTTTAAACTGGTTTCACAGTTCCAACAAAAACATGACGAGGCAAAAACATGACATGGCACTAAGTGAACACAAAGTAACAGAGGAACCCACCAAAAGAAAACAGGGTATGAAGCACAAAATCAAGGCCACTGGCGACGGCATGTAACAGTGGATGAGTAATTAAAAGGCATCGTTTTATCATAGGTAACAAGACTATTCAGACCCCTAAGGCAGGGGTCCCCAAACCAATCCACATCAGGCCGCAGTGGGTGTTTGACTTCTGTCCTACAAAATTGGATGACCCTTTTGCACCTATCTAGTGTCTTACAAGTATAATTAGTTGATTGTAGTTAGGTGCTGCTTGTTTTAGCAGAAACCTCCTTGGTTAAACGATCTGTGCTCAATAGGTACAAACAAAAAGCAGGACCCACAGCGGCCCTGAGGGAGCGGTTTGGGCACCACTGCCCAAAGGGATAGAATGTTGTAATGCAGTGGTCTCCCAGTTATTCCACTTAGGGCCGCAGTGGGTGCAGGATTTCAATCCAACAAAACAAGATCACACCTTTTCACCAATCTGGTGTTTTATTTTATTTATTTATTTATTTATTTTCCCTTCAGGCATGACAAATCCAAACAAACATACAGCATTTATATGTGTTCACAATTAATTCAACCCGAAAAGAAAAGGGCTGACGGGAGAAGCCGAAGCTTATTGAAACCCGTCCCCAGTAAACCATAAAGGACGCAGAAAATATCAAATATCAAAGTAAGTGTATATATATACATATATATATATATATATATATTTATAAGTGTAATCAGTTGATTGCAGTCAGGTGCTGCTTGTTTTAGTAGAAACCACATTGGTTAAAAGGTCTGTGCTTGATCGGTATGAACAACAACCAGGAACCACAGCTGCCCTCGAGGATCGGTTTGGAGACTCCTGTTGTAAGGACTCCTTCCCTCCCTCCCTCCCACTCTCTTTTCTACTTCCTTTCCTTGCCTACCTGTGTGATGGCTCTCTTTTGCTCTCGGAGTCTGGCCGTCATCATCTGCATGGATCCCCATCTTGTGGGGAGGACGTTTTAAGATTGTGTTGGGGAAGGGCCAGCTTTCTATGCCTTAATGAGTGCCTTCATCCTTTTCCAGTTATGTGAAAATGAGCTCCCAATCTTCTACAAAAGGTTTTTTTTTTCCAGAGCATTTTCTGAAATGCACACACGCATACACACACGTTAGGCTATACTACTCTAACTGCTCTTCTGCTAATGGCGTTCCGCAAGCAACACGTCACTTCCGCTCATTAATATTCATGAAGTTAGCTACTGTTGCTAAGAGGGGATACGCCACCGTTTGTCCCCAATAGGAAAATAACGGAAATCGTGTATGAAGGAGATGTTTACAGAGCAAACCTACCAATTCTCTCCGAAAATGATGTCCCTGGTTCCAAATTCACTGGCAAAGATGTAGAAGAACGTAAAAATGTTCATTTAAAGAGATGGCTTGAGTGTCGCGGGCTGAAAAAGATTAAAAAAAACAAGCCGACCTAAGCATAGCCTTAGCTTTTTTATCGACACCTTTTTGTTACTCGACTAACAATGACATTCTCCTGTTTCAACAAGCTATCCTTTACCACCAGCCCTGTCTTTTTTATATATTACATCCTCTGGTTGTCCTACGCCTATGACTGTTCTTGGGGGTAATTCATATTGTTAGTTTTGTGTAGCGATCGCAAATGCTACTCAGTGACAGCCAACGAACACTTTTAATTTTCTCATTGATAACAAATCTTAATTCTATAACTTCCCCCTTAGTGACGTTTTTTTTTTTTTTTTTTTTTACAACAGAAAAGGTCACAGTGGCAGTCAGATACCATTTTTATTCTTTTCAGGTCATTCATTTTCAGACAAAAGCAGCACGGCACAACGTCACGCTAAAAAATAAGTTAAAAATATCAAAATGGCTTACCTCTTTGTCATCTGAAAGACCATGCCAACCCAACAAAATGTTTACTGCATATGAAATGTGAATGGATTCACTGAGCTGGCGTTATAAGTCCGCGCAAATTGATTCATTCCTCACATTTTTTCCTTCGAGTTTTTGGTTTGGGGAAACGTATGAAGAAAACATCCTTCATATGTCGTAATGTCTAGAGTAGTTTCTACAAGTTCCAAAAACCCAATGTGTGATCGGCATGTTCGTTTTTGAAAGATTACCGGAGAAAAGTAGCAGAATTGACATGGTTTCTATGCGAGGGCGGGTCTATAATGTCCCACTTCTGCTTTTTCACTTTACGATGCGACGTCCGGGTCTAAAAATAGCATGTGTGCGGTACGCCATTAAATATATAGGATTTTATCATGGCAGTAATGACACAGAATAAAGCAAGCAAATACAGATAAATAGTATCCACTTAACGTTCATGTTAGATTATAATATACTACACTGTTGCATCACCGGCCTTGGAAGTGAGCGCTCGTGGCTGGTCATCCATGGTTTATGATTTGGGTAAACTCGGTTGTTCTTCTACGCGATGACCATACCCATGCAGTACTTGATGTAAGAGAGTACTGTACTGTCAATGTGGCCTGGACCTCATGGTGGAACGTCCCCCGCTGTGACTGCTCAAAGCAGTCCTGGACTCTGTGGAGGGCATTGTCTGTCCAGTTGTCAATGGCCATTCGTTTGGGCTTTATTTGTCTGCTGAGGGGGGTTTATACTGTCCCAGATGTCAGGAGAGTAATGGCTCTGTATGCCTTCTGGATGTTAGAGTACACATGGTCTACAGTTTTTATCTTTTCTGGTTGAACATTCTACGTACTGGTGAACTTTAACAGTTTTGAGGTTTGCCTGATTAAAGTCACCTGCAATGATGTGTGCGCCATTAGGATAAGCACGCTGGTGTTTGTTTATGACATTATACAGTTGAGAGAGAGCGGTAGTTACATTAGTGTCCGGTGGCATGTAAATAGCAATGATAATGGTAGCTCGCTCTCTGGGAAAAAAGAATGGTCTGCACTCTGCACCTCACCGATATTAATTCTAGGTCTGTGGAACAATGTATGTCCATTTCAGCACCATTGTTCCACCAACCTTCATTCACAAAGATTCAGAGTCCACCTCCTCTTTTTCCCCCAGAATTGCTAGTCCTGTCTGATCCATATAGCGAGCGGCCAGCTAGCTGCACTGCAGCTGTTCGTGATTGTAGCCATGACTCCATGATGATTAGCACACAGAATTCCCATACGCGATGATTACCAGCTAGTTGTAATTCCAAGATGTCCATCTTGTTTACCATAGTAGTTAGGTCCTGAGTTAGCAGGCTGACTCTGCAGCGTCACTTCTGCTTCCTTTTCTGATGCCATCTCCTATGCCTGCCTGACACAATAACAATCAGCGGAGACCCTGCTGGTCCTACTTTCTCGTCCAAAATGTTGTGTGTTCGATGGGAGTTGCTACAAACAGACATTTCCTTCTAGAAAGGACCGTGGCCTTTGTTTGAGAGATCCTCACATTGAATTTTGAACAATGTCACATTATGAACCAATGTGGGTTGATTTCATTATTAATACTCCTAAGCAGAAAAACGCAGTTTGTCAAACGAACCAATAAAATTACTGTGTGTCGACATAAACTCGTGAAATTTTCATAAATGAATAAATTCTCTTCCTCTTTCAGACTTTTTAGTAATGACCTGGATGAGGGTGATCAAGTGACACAGGGATCGAACATTACAATGCCAGCACAGGCATGTCCGTCTTATGCTGCAACTGTTGCTTTACCAGCTTCTGGTCCTATCACAGCAACTCTTACTGGTAGGTAGCCGTATGTGTTTCTACATCATTTAGTTTCTCCATGACGCTGACCTTGATTAGAAAGCATTACAGTTAACTGTGGCACAACATGGTAAATTGATCGAAGTACCATTTAGTACGAACACTGATTCTGGAATTGAATGGAAAGTATGAAAAAAAATGGCAGTGAATTGAATCAGAAATAAAATTCATTTCATCTTAATGTGATATTACCGAGTTTGTCTGCACAACCTTAATTGTTGTTTACCTTCCCTTTCAGCATGTTGGTCCAAATTTCAATGTTTCAGTGTTATTCAACTACCGTATTTTTCGGACTATAAGTCGCACCAGCCATAAAATGCCCAACGAAGAGGAAAAAAAACATATATAAGTCGCACCGGAGTATAAGTCGCATTTAGAACAGTTATGTCATCTTGAAAGGCAGTTTGATTAAAATAAAAACACAATAAAGAACAACATGCCGAATAAGTGTACAGTGTGATAATATTACATGATGCATGAACAACGAAATGCGAACGTGGCCGGTATGTTAACGTAACATAGCTATTAAGTTATTCAGATGAAAGAACATGCTAACAAGTTTACCTAACCATCAGTGTCACTCCAAAACACCAAAATAACATGTGAAATTATATAATAATGTGTAAATAATTTCACACATAAGTCGCTCCTGAGTATAAGTCGCACTCCCAGCCAAACTGAAAAAAACTGCGACTTATAGTCCGAAAAATACGGTATGTGGAATGGTGTGGTAATTTGGTCAGGATAAAATAATGTTTTATATATATGTGTATCTTCTTCTTTTCCTTTCAGCTTTATACAGTATATGGCGGAAAACAATCAGGTGACCTGAAGTTCCGCTCTGAGACCCCAAATTTGGCCATATTTCAAAATTGTTCTATATGGATGTGAGCATCATTGGAAAGCTTGAAGTATGTAATTTCTGGGGAAGGATAAATTTTGCACAGGAGGGCATTTTAAAAAATAAAACCTCACTCGACATGAGCGCATGAGAGAGCATAATTAAAGACACCATGATTTTAACAAGATATTATCGCATAGTTACCTTGTTTTGATCCAAAAACTCCGTGGAGCATGTCTCACCGAGTGTCAAGACACAGCTATGAATGGCCACAGCTGGATTTTATGGGTCAAACACAGTAATATAACAAGGGTCGCAAAGCAGAAATTGCAGATATGATGGAGTGGTCGAGATTTCCTTTTTTAAATATTTACCCTTTTAAAATATATTTTTTTCAATTTTTATTTGTTTGGATCGATTATTTATCATCTAAAATATTGGGGAAAATGCGACAGTAATAAAAAAATACAATTCAGCGAGGTAGATATCCATGACCTATTTACAGACACTATTTTTTCATTGTGACGTAATTTGTTTAATAGTTTAAAAAATCATTCACTCAGATATTTCAAAGTCGTTTTTTTTTTTTTTTTTTTTTTTACTAAATATTACACATCAATAATTCTAAGCTAAAAATGATAGACATTTCGAATAATAAATATAATTACTTACCTTCTTTTTATGGCTGGGTTCACACAAAAGCGGTTGCGCGGTGCCTGTAAACGGAGGTCTCCAGGGTAAAACGGACAAATTCAAAATAATTCTGGGCTCAATGCGCCATGAAACTGCTATGGCAGTATATAGACATATTGTTCTATGAAACACAACAGTTCTTTTGGCGTAAAATAAAGCAGTTTATTTTAAAGAGGGCTACAAGAGCAGAAACTGCTATTTCAGTCTTCTCTGTGTTTTCCACCATATATTATATACATATGTTTAATAAATGCAAGTCTCTTCTTTGAAACGTCACCTTATTGTGATGAAGGGGTTTGTGTGTCCGAATGATCTTAGGATCCACGTACGTTGTCCAGGGCTTTTGCCCCTGGCAGGGTCACCCATGGCAAACGGGTCCTCGGTGAGGGACTAGAGCAAACACTTCTCAGTAGACCCCTTTTGAGAAATAAAATTAATGAAAACACGTTCCGCTTGCCTGGACCTTGGTCACCGGGGCCCCCATCGGGAACCAGGCCTGGAGGAGCCTCTCACTGGCGAGCACAACTTCCCTTTTTTGTTGATTTTTGCCATTTCAGAAAATTGGGGGTAAATGGTCACACGGGGTGATGTCACTTTGAGTGGTTGCCCTCTAGTGGGTAATGAGAAACAACATTTAGTGTGTAAACTACTTCATATGCTGGTAGCAGTACTGCTACCCAATTTATCAAGTCTGTGTGCGGGACATTATAGATTTTAACTTTTACTGCGGACCAGATAAAATTTGACTACGGGCCTCATTTGACCCCTGGGCCGGACTTTGGACATGTCTGAACTAGATATAGTCGGGCTCACCTCTATACATGGCTTAGTGTCTGGTACTATCCTCTCGAGGGGGTTTGGACACTCTTCCACTCTGGAGTTGCCCACGGTGAGAGGCTCCGACTAGATGTGGGTGGCTGTGGCGCAATTGGTAGCTCAGGTTGTGCTGGGACCAGAGGTTGCGCTAGACATTTTCGTTGTCTGTCATTTTGACTGACAGGGTCATAAAAATCCGGTCATAGTCTATTTTTACCCGTTACTTAAATTTTTAAAATGATAATGATGACATATTCAATAGTATTTAGTTTTCATTCATTTTTAATTAATATTGTAACGCTTGCTTGGCGGCGAAAAATTAGACACGGAAGTCGTGGTATTTTTCTCCCTTTTTACTCTGCTTACCGCCAACAACTCCGCCCCCAAAGAAAAAGAGGCAACGATATAGACCCCAATCACCAACGTCACACAATGATCTTAATTGTGGTTGTCAGCCCAAAATCTTCTAGATATATATTAAATGCATCTTACCAGATATAAAATGACTACTACATAGTCTGTGGTGATCGTTTGGTGCCCAGATTTCTTGTCGAATTACAGCAGTCCATCTCACTCTCATCTTCGGGTCTCTCAGAATACGGTAGAACTTCAAGTCTCTCCGTCTATCTTCTCTGTTACAGCAACCAACTGCCACACACGCCTTCACCATTTTGATTATTAATATTAACGTGCAGAAAAACATGCCGTAATAGGAGGCATGTACGTAGCGGTAATGTGTAAACATGACGAGCTGACACAAAATATGGCGGCTCCAGTCAGGGGGGCGGAGTTGTGACGTCATGTGATTGGGGTCTATACACAGGCGGCAATCTTGTCCATCAATTGGATGACGCGCTGGCACACCAGGTGCACCAATAAGAACCTCGCGTTGATGTGTCAATCACGGTGCCGCCGCCAGACCCCGGTGACGCTACAATATTCTGACAGAAGAGCCAACGACGTCATGCATTAAGAGAGACAATAGCTAATTAATATGCTAACTCGCCACCCTGTGGTCTGGGGTGTGAATTGCAACCTGTCAAAATGACGGACGGACTTCAGTTTTTTCCGTCACCATTTAAAAAAAACGGTCAACGACGGAAAATATCCGGTTAACGCGACCCCTGCCTGGGACTGAAGGGTCAGTGGTTCATGTTTGTGATACAGAACCCCCTGATACGGGCGGTTCGCTTCTTGTATGACCAGTGTCAGAGTTTGGTCCACATAGTTGGATTTGTTCCCAGCGAGAGTTGGACTTCGTCAAAGCTGTCCTTTTTTATTGATCGTGTTCATAACTTTTATGGGCAAATTATCTCCGGGCATCCAAGACGTTGAGGGGATCTGGTTGTGTAACTCTAATTAGGATTCCTCCTGGACGCCTGCCAGGAAAAGTTTTCCAGGCAGGTCCCATGAGGAGTAGTAGGCTTTGGGGTCGACCCAGGACACCCTGCACAAAGTGGCTGGGGATAGGGAAGTCTGGGCTTTCCTATTGAAGCTGCTGCCCCTGCAACCTGACCTCGGATAAGTGGGAGAAAGATGGATGTATGGGTGGATTGAATAATGGAATGAAATGAATACAAGTAGTTTCTCATTTTTTTATTTATTCTCCTATCCAGGCTACTCCGAAGATGGTGGTGCAAAGAACGGGGAAGTAATCCCAGAACACGAGTTTGCCGCTGGACCCGTGTGTTTGGATGATGAGAACGAGTTTCCTCCTGTGAGCATCCAGAAGTGCTAACTAAGCAAGTTCCTGTAGTAATAAATCCGGTAACAATCAACATATTTTTCACAATCAATATAGTTTTGATTTTATTTTTAGATAACAAGAAACAAAAATGAGGTGGAAATGGAGTGAAATATAATATTCAAACACCTCTGTGCCTTGTAGAATATAGTATTGTCATTCATAATTTTTTAAAAACAATTTAAGAGACTTATGTCACTCCCATTCAGCTTTGAAGATGATTATGCAGAAATATAAAGGGCCAAAAGAAAGTGCTATTCAGTTCATGCTAATATTCTTGAATTCATCTGCTTAATCGTCAAAATTTAGACTGTATAATTTGAAGACAACATTAAGCTGAAATGGACCTATCGCTGCCCCACCCCCTTGGAAACCTCGGACAACCAAGGCTGTGTCACATTCTTACATGAACAGTGACTGAGTGAAAGAATGATTTGTGGGTGATGTCGTGTGTTCAAATTTCAGAATTGGCACTACCACAGCAGGCAATAGACCTGTATTTAAAAAATGAAGACATTTTGTCTAGAAGTAGACAGAGAGGATTGCAGTGTTCAGTGGAGCGGTATGTCCATAGTTTCAAACTTTACAAAGAGGAGACCATGATTATAATGGAGGCAAAATGCTAACACTCGCAACTTAAAAATGAGAAACCCCACAGGCTCACTGTCAAAGTTGCTAATGACACCATCAAGGAGCAATGCTGTTTGTGCATTACAGGGTAATTTAAGTGATTTCGACCACATTATTCCTTTAAACCCACCAAGAATGATGCAAATGTATAAATTGTCAAGATGCCAGCATTGATTGAACTAACATAACGTTGCCAAATATCCAGCCAGCTATAATTTTAGCTACTTAGTAACCTAATGTTTGTGTGTATTTTCTTTATTCCATCATTTAATAGAAAACATAGTCAAAAATATTCAAGGGTTACAATCTAGAATGTATAGGAGCGAAAGAAGACCAATCTTATTTCTGCTGCTTGTCCCAAGACATTAGTTCCCAACAAAATCATTTAAAATCACTCACTCAATCAATCAATGACGGCACCTTGACAGCTTATGCAGTATATTTCTGTACATACTAGCTAGCTACCCTGCAATTCAGTGCTGAGGTTTTGGCTGCTTAGATTAGTTATATTTTATTCTATTTATGAAGTGACAGACTAGTATACAAGTCGGCAGTCAAATGTTAGAAAGTAATCAAAGTGGAAGTTCAGAATTTTTGACATTAGGCTTAATCTTCAAGTTAGTGGGTGGTTAATCAGTCGGTGGACTTGATTTCAACAAATTCCGTGTGAGTTGTTAGTTATTGATTAGTTTCAGGACTCCAGAGTGACTAAGCTAGCGTGACAAAACAATGATATTAACAGATCTAACATACTCAAATAAATCCAGCATCATCACCTTGTCAAGACTCAAGAATCTGCATTGAAGGTATGGGGCTGCATGTCAAGCAAAGGCACTGGGGAGATGGCTTTGGTTAAATCTTCAATAAATGCACAAGTTTACATTGAAATGTTAGAGAGCTTTCGTATCCCTTCAACTGAAAATATTTTTGTCATTTTCCAAGATGACAATGCATCATGCCACAGGCTAAAACTGTTAAAGCATTCCTTGAAGAAAGACTCATCCAGTCAATGTCATGGCCCTCAAATAGCCCAGATCTCAACCCTATTGAATACCTGTGGTGGAAATTGAAAAAAAAAAAAAAGGTCCACAGCAAGGCTCCGACCTGCAAGGATGATCTGGCAACTGCAATCAAAGAGAGTTGGCACCAAATTGATAGAGAATACTCATCAAGTCCATGCCTCAGAGACTGCAAGCTATCATAAAAGCCAGAGGTGGTGCTACTAAATACTAGAGATGTGTTTTGATTGTTATTTCTTTCTTTGTTTCTCATGATTTTATATTTTTTTCCTCAGAATGGAATGATTCCATATATATTTCCCTGCACTTGCTCTATAAAAGTAACATTTACTGACTACCACAATATTTTTTATTCATTTCTTTTAGTGTTTCTGAATGCTAGAGTTGCACTTTTGGACCAATTCATTATTTTTTTCAAGCTTTTTTATCAGAGTTTGTTCTACATGATAAAATGTCTTAGTGAGTGCTCGTCCGAGACTGGTGATTCCATACCTTTTGCTAGGGGTTATATATCTTGAGGGGCTCTGTATCACTTTCACCAGCACTAATTAACTTTGAGGAGGGTGGCAAGAATCCTGCCATACATAAAAAAAAAAAAAAAAAAAACTACAAATGTGCTGACTGCTTTACGGCATACGTCACTTCCCTCTTTCCCCATTCACTATAAAGACGCAAGTCGATGCTGACGCTTTCGGGTGAAACCTGCAAAGATGGCAGAGCACCAGAGACAAAAAGTTTTTGTCCGAGGAGGAAAAAGAAAGGGCGGCTATAAGGATATACAGAATAAACATTGGCCCGACTTTCACTCGCTGGCGTGATTGCCCCCTTCCCAAACCGAACTAGTCAACGCTGACACATTCGTTTTGGGTAGGGGGGTGTCAGCCAAACTAAGCCACATGGTTAGCCATGTTTAGCCACAACTGGGTTCATTACCTTCTAACTTTTCAATCCTTTACACAGCCGCTGGAAACAGTAATGTTGTATAATCCATCTGCAGACGACCATCATGATTTTACGATACTATGCGGGTGTGCGCTGGTCCTCATGGAAAATGCAGTCTTCCTGAAGGCAAAACACTACAGCTTTTGTCCACCGGCGCCGCTAAAATGAACTAAAACTGTAAAGTTACCGAGTGTTGCTTTAAATATGCTGCAAAATTACTGTATCGCTGATGTTTATGAACAGCCAAGCACTTTGAAAATCGACTGAAAATGAAAAGAACTATAGATTGATGAAAGAATTTTTTTCTTCATTTTTATGGGGAGTGACAAGTACTGTCCTAAGATGGCCACCAAGTGAGACCGCGAGTCGCCATTGTCTCACAGACATACCTTCACCATCTATTGTTCTGAAAAGATATCGATGGGAGTGTAGTTGCAGCAGATACTCACATAATGAAAGCGGTCGCGCTTGCTCTCCATCTCTTAACTGTTATCCGCCGCACTTTGACCATGTGCCGTCTCTTCCTGTCCATACTTGAGCCGCAATCTGCTTTCTCTTACAACAGGAAATTATGGCATCTGTAACAGGGTTCTTTATACGTGACCAAATTTTCTCGAAAAGATGAGGAGGTGAATGGGAACCCGCATGATCCGCCGGCACGCTTCCGGCCGGATACACAAGGAATTTGTGGAACAAATGGAAGATTGTGTGCCTGTCGAATTTGTACGTCGAGGATGTTGAAGACATTCCATGTCCCAAGAGCTAGCTTCTGCAGCTGGGGGTCGGACCGCCAAGGCCCCCGCCTTTGGCTGCCGCCCAACTCCCTACGCACCCGACCACTTTGACCCATCCCACAGGTGGTGAGCCCATGGGAAGGGGAATCCACATTGCGTTTTCGGGCTGTGCCCGGCCGGGCCCCAGAAAGGGGAAGAAAGGGCTGTTTGGTCCCTGTACGACTGGTGTCAGAGTTTGGTCCGCATTGCCGGTAGTAAGTCGAATTCATTCCCAGTGAGGGTTGGACTCCGCCAAGGCTGCCCTTTGTCACCGATTCTGTTCATAATTTTTATGTACAGAATTTCTAGGCGCAGCCGAAGCGTTAAGGGGGTCTAGTTTGGTGACCTCAGCATTGAATCTCTGCTTTTTGCAGGTGATTTGGTGCTGTTGGCTTCATCAAGCCTTGACCCACAACCCTCACTGGAGCGGTTCGCATCCGAGTGTGAAGCGGTTGGGATGAAGATCAGCACCTCCAAATCCGAGACCATGGTCCCCACTCGGAAAAGGGTGGAGTTCCCCCTCTGGGTCGGGAATGAGATCCTGCCCCAAGTGGCGGAGTTCAAGTATCTTGGGGTCTTGTTCACGAGTGAGGGTAGGAGGGAGCGAGAGATCGACAGGTGGATCGGTGCAGCGTCTGCAGTAATGCGGACGCTGCCACCGGTCTGTCGTGGTGAAGAAGGAGCTGAGCCGAAAGGCAAAGCTCTCGATTTACTAGTCGATCTACGTTCCTACTCTCGCCTATGGTAACGAGCTGTGGGTCGTGACCGAAAGAACAAGATCACGGATACAAGCGGCCGAAATGAGTTTCCTCCGCAGGGTGTCCGGGTTCTCCCTTAGGGTGAGAAGCTCAGTCATCCGGGAGGGACTTGGCGTCGAGCCGCTACTCCTCCGCGTTGAGAGGAGCCAGCTGAGGTGGCTCAGGCATCTGGTTCGGATGCCTCCTGGACGCCTCCCTGGAGAGGTGTTCAGGGCATGTCCCACGGGCGGGAGGCCCCGGGGACGATCAAGGACACGCTGGAGAGACTATGTCTCGGCTGGCCTGGGAACGCCTTGGGATCCTGCCGGAGGAGCTGGTTGAAGTTGCTGGGGAGAGGGAAGTCTGGGCTTTCCTGTTAAAGCTGCTGCCCCGCGACCCGACCCCGGACCAAGCGGAAGATGGATGGATGGATGTTGAAGATGCTTAACTGATTGGATTTTTGATGGTGGGATTCACGCTGATTCAAGTTGGCGGATCCCTAGCCTACCGCTATTCCTGAAAGGATAAGCTGCTATAGTTGGTGGAATGCTCGACCAGGGCTGCAAGCTGCAAATCTCCTTCCATCAGCAAGGGCACTGAAGATGAGACGTGTCTGGGTCTTTCAGCATGACAATGATACCAATACCAAAAACACACAGCCAGGGCAACAAAAGAGTGGCTTCGTAAGAAGCATTTCAAGGTCCTGGAGTGGCCTGGCCAGTCTCCAGATCTTAACCCCATAGAAAATCTGTGGAGGAAGTTGAAAGTTTTTGTTGCCCAACGACAGCTCCAAAACATCACTGCTCTAGAGGAGATCTATATGGAGGAATGGGCCAAAATACCAGCAACAGTGTGAAAAGCTTGTGAAGAATTAAAGAAAATGTTTGGCCTCCGTTATTGCCAACAAAAGGTACATAACAAAGTATTGAGATGAACTTTTGGTATTGACCAAATACTTATTTTTCACCATGATTTGCTAATAAATTCTTTAAAAATCAAACAATGTGATTGGTGTTTTTTCCCACATTCTGTCTCTCATGAATGAGGTTTACCCATGTTGACAATTACTGGCCTCTAATATTTTCAAGTGGGAGAACTTGCACAATTAGTGGTTGACTAAATACTTATTTGCCCCACTGTATATTGGGGATGTTCTTTTCCGGCTTTCCTTTGAAGGGGAGTGAAAATTTTTGTCAGATTTTTGTTTGTTTTTTACCCGAGTATAAATCGCATGCCCTGGCAAACCATGAAATAAAGTGTGATGTTGTGGAGGAAAAAAACTAATGAGTGCGTTCCTTTGTTTTGATAGATCAACTGGTGCCGTGATGAGACTGGAGCTGGCCAAGGGGGGCGCTTGTGGTGATTAAAGGTCACGTTCAAGCCCAAGCAAGCGAGAACACAGAACACTTTTCATGAGGCTAAGTTACTTTTTCTTTCTATAATAAAAATAGTAGAGACTAGTGACTTAGTGTTGATGGGAACAAGGCACTAGTAGTTTACACATTCCCTACACAACTCCAGAAATGTGGCCTTACGGTAAATGTGTTAGAAAACAGTGCTATAATGATATAAATCAGAATTTTTTCAAAGTGCCCTCAAACGTTCTCCAAACCTACAATACCAACCATGAGACTAGAGGAGGTTTAAGAGTTCTTTTCCATGTAGATCGAAACGGAAGCAGGAAGTTTATGCTTAAAGTTAAACTGTCACCTCAGGGGGTATGTTATTGAAATGAATGATAAATTGATTGATTGGACTTCAGTAAGCCTGGAGATGTAGTACTTTGTTGTTGTTGTAAAATAAACCAAAACAGAGCAAATACACAGTTTTAATCTCAATACAAATCTTCCGCTGTTGGATATGATGTCAAAGTCTGTATCCGGAGGCAAAGGGCAGTGGCGTGGTAAGTGGGGTGCTGAGGAAGCTGCAGCACCCCCTGGTGTTGGGGAGGAAAAAGTTTTGGTAGATTGTTTTCAATAAATAAAAACAATTTAATTTAATACATAAATATATTGTAACAATAGAACATTTAACTCTGGAGATACGATATATATATGTCGATTTTTTATTGTAGCGTTTTAGCAGTTTTTTTTTCCAAGCAATTCAATCGTTTTTATCAGAACAATGGTTAAATAAGTGTTGTGTGAGGAACAATTTTTAATTCTTGTTGTGTATGAAATTGCTCCAACTCGAGCAAGCCTCTATAGATTTCTATCAGACCGAGCGGCGAGAGCCGAGTAGATTGAGCACATTGAGAAAGTGGAGCGGATCGGACAAGCTTTAGCCAGTTGATGGCCTGTAGCCAAAAGTGCCTGTCCAAAGTCCAAAAATCACGGTTTTAATATTTCCAAAAGAATTATTTGTTTTTCAATCCTTATGTTTTCTTTTGTGTAGAATCAAGAGGCATAAATGTAAGATTATACAATTCGTTATACCCAGTAGACGCATGAGATCTGATGGAAATTTAGCGAAACCTAATGCTTCCGTGTCGGGCTCCCTCTCTTTCTCTCACACATTCTCACTTTCTCTCACACACACTCTCACAAATGGTGATTCTGTTTTTTGCAACCTACTTCCTCTTCTAACCTACTTTCAATTTCATATTTCGACTCGTCACACCATGAAGTCGCAAAGTCTCGACTACTGTTTCCCATTGACTCATATGCCCCCTGCCAGAATCCTTATCAAATTAGTCATCTGTTTCAACTATGCCGAGATAAACCGCAACGAAAAATATTTTTATTGCACAATTTAATGAGTCGTGGATCGGTGTGTCTTTATAATTGATTTTTGAATACCTATTGATAAGATTCAATCATTTAATCAATGTGGAAAAAATTGTGACAACGGGCCATTAAGTATTTAATGAATATTTGAGGTGCATGCAGGGACAGCAATATAATCATAATCTTCAAAGCTCTATTACTTGACAGCTATTTTATTAAGATGTATTATTCTAGAAACATTTATTTTTAGTTAACTCATGATAACATATTTCATTTTCAACTGGTGTTTTATTATACTTTGTTATGAGATATGTGTTGATGTCCTGCATACAAGTAAGGAAATGTGTATGTACTGTATGTTGTTTGTGACTGATATTAGTTATCTAACAAAGCAAAGAGTTTTGCGGATTGCACAAGACAAAATCAAATGAATCAAATAAACAAGGAAAGTGAAGAAACTAGTGAACTGGATTTTGTTTCATTATTATCTTTCAACCAAATGTGTTATACAAACATTACAATTTTGGTTCGTTTCGTTAAGTGCCTGGTTCGGTTAATTTTTGTATGAAAAAAAAAATGTTTTCACTTTTTAAAATGTAAACAATAGAACTTCATCCATCACTTAAAGTTGCTATGACGGCAAAAAGAAGGTTTATTTCATGTGGCACACGGTATTTTATGCTCCTGAATGAAATGGACTGCTTAGATGTGTGTGGAAGCGATCGATATACTCACACCCACACTATGAAAATCAGTGACTTCTGGCCAGAGTCTGGATTGAGGAAGAAGGCGAATGTGACGTCAGCAGTAGAGATCATCTTCACTATACAGGCATTACTATAGTATGCAGAAGGACTGCAGATTCAGCTGATTTTGTGGATTATTTCGTTTATTTTTCACATCATGCCAGCCCAATGTGCTGCAGGCTTTTGTCGTTGCACCAGGGAGAGGCATGTGAGCCTTTTTGGGTTTCAAAAAGAATGGGAAAAACAAGTCCGACAACCCTTGGACGGATGTCCACGAAGTGAATAAGCTATATGTTTTAGATTACATCAAAACTGGGATCATGGCACACGTTTTAATAAAGAGGTGGCTTGTATTTTGTGGGTGACAATGCTCCCTGTTCACTGAAAAGGCTGGAGTTGGCGCCTACCTTAGGCGGCTTGTCGCACACCATGGTCGCCAGCGCTATCGTCTGCTTGGGGAGCACCCCGCTCCAACGTTGGCCAGTTTATCCACCGAGAATACGCCATATTTGGCGTTCATTTCCCAGCTGCGACCCTGGCGACGAGCACTCCTGCCTGGGCCTCAGCAGGGGAACAACAAGCCGAAACGTGCTCACCACCGGGGGCTGCCCGATCGGCGAAGGCTATCATCCCCTCCGCCGTGTGTGACATGAGTCAGGGTAGTTTTAGTGTTTTCCCAGCATATAAAAGATTGTGGCACACTGCCACACCAAAATAAAAGCCGCCACGCCTTGCAAATGAGATGTTTTTTTAAGGCCGTTTCAAACTAGCGGGAGCCTAATGTGAAGGGTTCAACAGCAACCTATGCATTGTGTATTGTAATGTCCGTAACTAGCGCAGCCCCCTTAAGAAACAATCGGACTGGGGAGCTGTAATGTAGGGGGAAACGAGTAGGAAGAACGGGCGAGATAGCGGTCGCATGTTGCAGCAGCCCTGTTATTTTGTTATTGTTTTTCTTTATTATTGTTACCACAATAACGTGGGTAAGACAGACTCCTCTCCTTCTTCCCCCAATGCAGGGCGTTACAGTATTTTGGATTAGACTTTTTGGCGAAAGTGAACGGTGGACGGCCCTCTTGGACGGAACGGCAAGTTTGAATTAATTTGCGGAGAGAGGCGGTGCCCAAATTAGAGCCTTGCTCTATTTTCAGACCACCATGCTATCGTCAACAACGCATCCAATAGCAGGCGTACTTATATCTGTGCTATCAGACTGGTTTGGCAGACATATATTCTCACGGCTGACGAAACCTTGATAAATGAGCTTTTTTTCCCCCAAGTTTCGCGAGCTCTGGGACACTCGAAAAATTACTCTCATGCCTCTCCTTGCCAAGCTAAATGGTACATTGATGTGCGTTTATGTGGAAATGTAGTTCAAGAACAACAAAAACCCAGTAAAGCTGACTTTTAGGAGTCCCTATTTATTAGGTTCGTGAGAATTGAGACGGTTAGGGGCATTGGTCGACAGTTAGGGACCACTAAAACTAAGCATCTTCTCACCGAAACTAGTAAAAAAAGAAACTACTACAAATAGCGTACCGCACGAACGCTATTTTCAGACCGCAAGGCTGTGTGAAGCCACTTGTTTTCTGCCGGTAATCTTTCAAAAAAGAACATACCGACAAAACACTGCTGCTATGGAACTTATAGACTCTAGACATCCCTCTCCCCAGCCACTTCAGCCAGCTCCTCCGGCGGGATTCCATGGCGTTCCCAGGCCAGCCAAGCGACATAGTCTCTCCACCGTGTCCTGGGTCGACCCCAGGGCCTCTCGCCGGTGGGACATGCCCGGAACACCTCTCCAGGGAGGCGTCCAGGAGGCATCCGAACCAGATGCCCGAGCCACCTCAACTGGCTCCTCTCAATGCGGAGGAGTAGCGGCTCGACACCAAGCCCCTCCCGGATGACCGAGCTTCTCACCCGATCTCTAAGGGAGAGCTCGGACACCCTGCTGAGGAAACTCATTTCGGCTGCTTGTATCCGGGATCTTACTCTTTCGGTCACGACCCACAGCTCGTGACCATAGGTGAGGGTAGGAACGTAGATCGACCGGTAAATCAAGAGCTTCGCCTTTTGGCTCAGCTCCTTCTTCACCACGACGGACCGGTACAGAGTCCACATCACTGCAGACGCTGCACCGATCCACCTATCAATCTCCCGCTCCCTCCTACCCTCACTCGTGAACAAGACCCCAAGATACTTGAACTCCTCCACTTGGGGCAGGATCTCATCCCCGACCCGGAGAGGGCACTCCACCCTTTTCCGGCTGAGGACCATGGTCTCGGATTTGGAGGTGCTGATCTTCATCCCAACCGCTTCACACTCGGCTGCAAACCGCCCCAGTGAGAGTTGGAGGTCACAGCTTGATGAAGCCAACAGCACCACATCATCTGCTAAAAGCAGAGATGCAATGCTGAGGCGACCAAACCGGACACCCTCAACGCTTCGGCTGCGCCTAGAAATTCTGTCCATAAAAATTATGAACAGAATCGGTGACAAAGGGCAGCCTTGGCGGAGTCCAATCCTCACTGGGAACGAATTCGACTTACTGCCGGCAATGCGGACCAGACTCTGACACCGGTCGTACAGGGACCGAACAGCCAAGGTGCTCGGTACCCCGTACTTCCGGAGCACCCTCCACAGGACTCCCCTAGGCACACGGTCAAACGCCTTCTCCAAATCCACAAAACACATTTAGACTGGTTGGGCGAACTCCCATGCACCCTCGAGGACCCTGCCGAGGGTGTAGAGCTGGTCCACTGTTCCACGGCCGGGACGAAAACCACACTGCTCCTCCTGAATCCGAGATTCGACTTCCCGACGGACCCTCCTTTCCAGCACCCCTGAATAGACTTTACCGGGGAGGCTGAGGAGTGTGATCCCTCTATAATTGGAACACACCCTCCGGTCCCCGGACCACCACCCCGGTCTGCCAATCCAGAGGCACTGTCCCCGATGTCCACGCGATGTTGTAGAGGTGTGTCAGCCATGACAGCCCTACAACATCCAGAGCCTTTAGGAACTCCGGGCGGATCTCATCTACCCCCGGAGCCTTACCACCGAGGAGCTTACCAACCGCCTCAGTGACTTCAACCCCAGAGATTGAAGAGCCCACCTCAGAGTCCCCAGGCTCTGCTTCCTCAAAGGAACGTGTGTTGGTGGAATTGAGGAGGGCTTCGAAGTATTCTCCCCACCGACTCACGACGTCCCAAGTCGAGGTCAGCAGTACACCATCTTCACTATACACAGTGTTAATGGTGCACTGCTTTCCTCTCCTCAGACGCCGGATGGTGGACCAGAATTTCCTCGAAGCCGTCCGGAAGTCGTTTTCCATGGCCTCGCCGAACTCCTCCCATGTCCGAGTTTTTGCCTCGGCGACCGCCGAAGCCGCAGTCCGCTTCGCCAGCCGGTACCTGTCAGCTGCCTCCGGAGTCCCACAGGCCAAAAAGGCCCGATAGGCCTCCTTCTTCAGCTTGACAGCATCCCTTACCGCTGGTGTCCACCAGCGGGTTCGGGGATTGCCGCCACGACAGGCACCAACCACCTTACGGCCACAGCTCCGATCGGCCGCCTCAACAATGGAGGTGCGGAACATGGTCCACTCGGACTCAATGTCCCCCACCTCCCCCGGGACAAGGGAGAAGTTCTGCCGGAGGTGGGTGTTGAAGCCCTTTCTGACAGGGGATTCTGTCAGACGTTCCCAGCAGACCCTCACAATACGTTTGGGCCTGCCAGGTCTGACCAGCATCTTCCCCCACCATCGGAGCCAACACACCACCAGGTGGTGATCAGTTGACAGCTCCGCCCCTCTCTTCACCCGAGTGTCCAAAACATGCGGCCGCAAGTCCGATGACACGATCACAAAGTCGATCATCGAACTGCGGCCTAGGGTGTCCTGGTGCCAAGTGCACATATGGACACCCTTATGTTTGAACATGGTGTTCGTTATGGACAATCCGTGACGAGCACAGAAGTCCAATAACAGAACACCGCTCGGGTTCTGATCGGGGGGGCCGTTCCTCCCAATCACGCCCCTCCAGGTCTCACTGTCATTGCCCACATGAGCGTTAAAGTCCCCCAGCAGAACGAGGGAGTCCCCAGAGGGGGCACTCTCCAGCACACCCTCCAAGGACTCCAAAAAGGGTGGGTACTCTGAACTGCTGTTTGGTGCATAAGCACAGACAACAGTCAGGACCCATCCCCCCACCTGAAGGCGGAGGGAGGCTACCCTCTCGTCTACTGGGGTAAACCCCAGTGTACAGGCACCAAGCCTGGGGGCAATAAGTATGCCCACACCTGCTTGGCGCCTCTCACCGTGGGCAACTCCAGAGTGGAAGAGGGTCCAACCCCTCTCGAGAGGATTGGTATCAGAACCCAAACTGTGTGTGGAGGAGAGTCCAACTATATCTAGTTGGAACTTCTCTGCCTCACACACCAGCTCGGGCTCCTTCCCAGCCAGGGAGGTGACATTCCATGTCCCAAGAGTTAGCTTCTGTAGCCGGGGGTCGGACCGCCAAGGCCCCCGCCTTTGGCTGCCACCCAAATTGCTATGCACCCGACCCCTTTGGCCCTTCCCACAGGTGGTGAGCCCATAGGAAGGCGGACCCACGTTGCCTTTTCGGGCTGTGCCCGGCCGGACCCCATGGGAAAAGGCCCGGCCACCAGACGCTCGCCTTCGAGCCCCACCCCCAGGCCTGGCTCCAGAGGGGGGCCCCGGTAACCCGCGTCCGGGCAAGGGAAACTTGGATCCTGTAATTTTTTTTCCATCATAAGGGGTCTTGTGAGCCATTCTTTGTCTGGCCCCTCACCTAGGACCTGTTTGCCATGGGTGACCCTGCCAGGGGCTTAAAGCTCCCAGACAACAAAGCTCCTAGGATCATTGGGACACGCAAACCCCTCCACCACGATAAGGTGATGACTCAAGGAGGAGGGGGTAAGTGTAAATATGTAAATAGAATTAAGATTTGGTATTAATGAAAAAAAATTAAAGTGTTGGCGGTCACCACGTAGCATTTGTCAACCAGAGGATATACTATATTAGAAGGACAGAGCGCATGGTGGTAAATGATAACTTGTTGAAACAGGAGAATGTCATTGTCAGTGGCGCAAGGAAATGCCCACAAAATAATGTGTCGATAAAAAAAGCTACTTCTGGATAAGGTCGGCTTTTTTTCCAGTCTTTTTCAGCCCTTGACACTCAAGCCATCTCTTTAACTTAATAATTGTTTGTTCTTCCACATCTTTACCAGTGAGTTTGGCACCAGGGACATCATTGGTAGGTTTAGCTCAGTAAACATCTTGTTCGTACACCATTTACATGCATCTAGCATGAGAGACAAATGGGAGTTTGACCCCACTAGCAACAGTTTCTAACTTCATGAATATTAATGAGCAAAAGTGACGTGTTACGTGTAGTACGCTATTTCCCTCCTACTCCTATTCCCTTCTACTCCTTAAAACAGGTCCACTAACAGAGGGACTATTATTGTTGTGGTAATGTAGTATGTATTTGGTCCAAATAAAAAGGAAAAAGAAGGACTAAGAGATGTAAGTCATACTATTGCTGCGAGAGAGAAAAAAATCGTATTATTACGTAGAGTAATGGAGCTGTAATCAGCTACGCATTATACGTACATGCACCGGAGCTGAGAGCTACAACATTAGCCTGACTAATGAAATATTTCAAATAGATTCTTGTTATGGTTCTTCTTGGGAAAAGAAATGTGTGTGTGTGTGTGTGTGTGTGTGTGTTTGGGGGTAGATTATCATTTGTCATGATGTGACGCAATTTCGCTTTGGCACGACATGATGAGGCTGACCGACTCCGATGCAGCCCACCACCACAGCTTCAAAAAATCCTAGGGGAAACCATGAGTTTTGTTTGATTTTTCCTGTTCGAAAGGAGAGGAAAAGACTTGAAAGAGCCGCTCGGTTTGGGTTAGCATGTAGCATAGTCATCACACTCCTCTTTTGTTTACATTTTCTTCCCGAGTCCCCGCTGGGAAATGACAAGAGCCAGACTAAGGGCCCAAATACACCAGATGCATGATCGTTCCGGTTCCGGTCCGACGCCGGTATAAAATTGCGCTGGAGCCAATCCGTTCCCATTATATCCAATTGTTCAACGTATACCGGCCGCGTCAGTGCTCCAGATTGACTGCGGACCATCTCCAGCGTGCCGCAGCTCGCCGGATGGTTTAGGCTATTTTCTATTTTTGCCGGTCACGCATCCGACAAAATGGGTGGAGCCGAGCCTGGAGTCAACAGCCCAGTTGCTTATTCACGGTACAAACACCAGCGAACATGGACGAAGAACATTTCATCATGGAGGTGGTAAGTCACAAAGTGATTTTACGATGCAGCAGATCGGTATTATAAGGACAGCATTAAAAAGAAAGCTACAAAGTGTCCTATTATGTTTGTTTTTCTGGCAATGATATCAAACACATGACGTGCTGACAACTTTGAGCGAGAAAAATGCAACTTATCTGGAAGTGGTTCCACTGCAGAAATTCTCGTGCCCGGCGCACACACAATGTCGGTTTGTATACAGAGTTGAGGGGGAAAAGTACGAAAGAGAATAAAGAGACACCCACATGTTTCGACCTGGTGGCCTATTCGAGACGTTTCTCTTTTTTATCTCCTACATTTTACTTGATGTTTCATAGAAAAACCAACAGGTTTGCGCTGGGCACAGAAATCTACAGTGTTGAGACACAAATTCTAAGTACGCTGTTTTTTTAATGTAGTATATAATTCGCTATCCATTGTATAAATATTACAGATTATTTAACAGTTGTTTATACCAGCTCTATGAGATGTTATGTGCCACATATTTTAAATGTGCACAAAGGTATAAGCCCACCAACACAACCAAGGGCATAATAGGCCCCCACACACGGAGCCCTGATCTCAACGTGATGCAGTCAATCTGCAATTAACAGACAGACACAACTAAAATATCAATATGCAAAGAAACAATGTGCTCTCTCTCTGCTTCTCTGATGAGTACAGACTCCGTGTGTTTTTCGGTGTTATAAATAGCACATTATAGCGTGCGATCGCGCGAGAGCTCACAAGGAAACTGTGATGGCAGCCATGCGCAGCCGGTATGATTTGCCTGTTTTTGACGTACTGCGTGGCACGCACTCAACACTGAGCTGGACCGGAACCGGAACGATCATGCATCTGGTGTATTTGGGCCCTAACTCCGGCGGCATAAAAAAAAAACATTTGGGAGGTTAGAAGTCCCAGAGAATTCTGCTACTCCTAACAGTCCCAAGCAATGGCCAATTTGGCCTCTCCTCCGAAAAAACCCAGAGGTGGCCTAAATGACCCAAGTGCTTTTGAATTAGCAAGTCGTTGTCCGACAGACAACAGCCGTTCATATGGAAATGCAACCACTTGTGTTGGTATGCGGCCCAAATGGAGGGGAACACACAACAGTAGTACTATTCATGTAATATGTGTCAGTTCAAGTCAAGCTACATTTATGGGGTTTTGCACATTTTAATAATGTGTATTGTTTTATGATTTTACTGTCGGAAAAAATATCTCTGACAGTGTATTTGTGGGGCCTTTATATGCTAGCAATATTTGTTATAACAGTATAGTTGTGATGCCTGCATAAAATAGAACATTGAATCAGTATCAAATGTAAAACTGAAATAAGAGTCTGACGAAGTTAATTTTTGTCTTTTCTTCCTGGTATTTATTGATGCACAGGATTCAAACAAGAGCAATCACAGCAAATCAAAACTATCAAGTCAAAACGATGAAATACTGTAGAAAATACACATAAATGTACCTCTTATACACCCTCTATCCTCTATACTGGACTTTTTGAAAGGTTATCAAGATTTTTTTGTTTTCCTGGGACTACTTGGTATACAATGAGGAGCAATTATTTGCACTCCTTGTGATTTTGCAAGTTCACTCACTTTGAAAAGAGGTGGAGGTCTGAAATTTCAATCATAGGTGCATTTCCACTCATAGAGACAATCTAAAAAAATCCAGAAATCACATTGTATGATTTTTAAAATTTATTTGTTATATATTTTTATCTACTGGGATTCAGTTCTGTATTTGTGCACCTGAGAATCAGCAATAATTATGACACTCAAAGAGTTGTCATTCTACCTTAAAAAAAGTCCACCTTTACCCCACCCGTTTGAGCTCATCATTGTCACCTGTGCACCCCATAGTCAGTTATAATCCACCCGCTACCATGGGCAATACCAGAGAGATTTCAAAAGGCACCAGATAAAAAAATTGATTAGCTCCACAAAGCTGGAAAAGGCTACGGGACAATTGGAAAGCAGCTTGTTGAGAATAAATCAACAGTTGCAGCAATTATTAGAAAATGGAAAAGGCTAAACATGACTGATAATCTACCTTGGACCTCACTCAGCAAGGTTTCGCCCAACCCCCTACTCAGCTAAAGTAGCCTGACTTGAGCCTTTTTCGAGTCTTGAGTCCTACTTATGAAAGATGGTATGTCCTGTATCGGAATTTAAACAAATACATATAAAAACAAATTTCCCATATATTTTCAATGGCAAGTAATCAAGGTCCCTGTGTTTTTTTACCATTTATCATGACAGCCCAATGAGATTGTATACCGCTAACTCTCATATAGGTGAATTTAAAAAAAAAAAAAAAAAGTAAAAAATCTGACCTACGTTTTTTTGGGGAGGAATGAAAAAATCTATTCAATCAGTTAACATAAACATCTTTGATGTGAAATGTTTTATATTGTATATTTGTAATAACGTGTAGAAGATGAAAAGTAACATGTGTTACTTTGCTGAGTAACAAATTACAATGAGGTAACTGAGTTACTTCTCCCAAAAAGTAATTGTTAGTAACTTGTAACTAATTACTCTTTGAAGTAAGATTGACAACACTGTGCAGTACATATTCCCTTCATAATAATTAGTACTATTAGGACATTCAGTCATTATTTCAGTGTGTTCAAAGAAAGTGTTCAGGGCCGCTCCCTTCCACCTTCTCATGACACAAATTCTGTTTGTTTTTCTCAAAGGTTTTCACACGTTTTCTCGTACTAACTTCAGACAAAATGGCCACAATTCTTGCTCCATTAGATCCAGTCATTCTAAACTATATACATGATCTTGCTTTAAACTCAAATTGCAGTTCTAAAACATTTTTTTCTTCAAAAACAATGTACACATTTGGGCCATTTTTTCCTGTTTTTCTGTGTGGAGTATAGGAGAAGTAAGTTAAAAGTTTGTAAAAAGCGTAAAACTCCATAAATAAATGTAAATTAATAAATGTAGCTTGACTTGAACTGACAAAAACTTTCACATGAAGTGTGCAACCGTGGTGTGTTCCCCTCCGTTGGGCCGCATTCTAACACAATGTATGTCTAGTGGTTGCATTTACATATGTATGGTTGCTGTCTGTCGGACAACGACTTGCTATTTCAAAAGCACTTGGGTCATTTGGGCCACCTCTGGGTTTTTTAGGAAGAGAGGCCAAATCGGCCATTGCTTGGGAATATTAGGAATATTTGTCTTGGGGAAGGGCCGAGTCGGCCTCTGCTGGGTTTTCTAGTGTTAAGAAGTCGACAGTTTGGACCATTATGCAGTAATTTAGCCCTTTGTACTGAATAAATTCATTTTTAATATTTCATATTACATTAGGTACAAGACTTATTTGTCATGACCATACAATATATTTAGCAATTTGGGGAAAATACTTAGATACAAAGAATATCCTGTAAAAATATTGGAGTGGAAACAAAAAACAACTAGGCCTGCAAGCAGGACTGAACGGGCCCTCGCAATCTAGCGCAACTCGGACGTCATGCAACTCGGACTGTGTGCAGGTCAGGGTGGTGGCAGATCCTCCTCTCTAATCATCTCATTAGAACCTAACAAGCTCGAAAGTCGCCTCTTTACATTCCCACACCCAAGAGATAAAAACCCCTATTGGAGAGAGTACTACAAAAAAGGAGCCACTACTGAGCTGTGCAGCCAAGCCCTTATTCAAAACCAAATTAATCTTCTAACTGGGCCAATTCGACCAAGTGTGCCAACTATTGTGGCTCTATAAGCTCCCTGAGTCTCTGAAAAAAAAATATTTCCTTTAAATGGCGAACAAAGGGTCGTCACGGCAACAGACAGAGACACGTGGACATGGGCCGTAAAAAAGTATTTTAATAGGTCTTGAAACTACAATGACCAACATGAAAAGAACTGGACATGTTTTGGAAAAACGAGTGACTTTCTATCGCCACTAGTTGGCGCTGTAGGGTTGATGCAAATGACCCCTACAAGGCCCTTCAGGGTATGACTCTCAACAAGCACGGGAAGTTTGGCGCAGATATCTTGTATATCTGCCGAGTTATGACTGTTCAAAGTTTTTGGAGAGAAAAATTGTTGACAGTCATTTTCACTTTCCTGTTTGGACCCCTCCGCTTCAACGAAACTTCAATATTTTTCATCAGGCACCTGAAGACAGGTCTTAAGGTTTCCCTTATGCAGGTTTGAGGTAGATTGATTTTTTCCCTTTAGAGGAGGAGTGTGTCCCGTAAAAAAGGGCATTTCCTGTTCCCACTAGGAGGCGCCAGGCACAAATGGTAAATTTTCAATCCAGTCCTGCTCAGGCTGGTATACCTCACACACATGCCAGATTTAAAATAGATTGAACGTTGTATGAGGGAGTTATCAGTCATTTTCCGAATTCGGTGTTTTGGCGAAAAAATGGAAGAATTTGGCGCCCCGCCCAGGTCAGGCCCGTGAATGAAAACACACCATTTTTATAACTTAAGATTTCATATGCCTCATGAACAGTCTCGCCAATTTTGAGAATGATCAAACTAATTCCCTAGGTGCCAAGGTGTAAAATGTGCACACTGTAAATCGATAAAAAGTTCACATTCAATCCAAAATACCCGATTTCCTGTAGGATTTGGAATGTGTGTGCAAGAGACTTTTTGGAGCAGTTTTGCACAAAGTTTTGACTCTCCAAATTTCATCACTCTATGTTAGAAAAACCTAAATGGAGAGGCCTTTTTGAAAATTTCAAGGGGGCGCCACTGAGCCATTTTGTTAAATTGTTTCGTAACGTTGCAAGATTATCGAACGTTATCCAAAGCCGCATGTATGTGCAAATTTTGGTGAGTTTTTATGCATATTCAAGCCTCCAAATGTAAACTCTTACTGTGAACCCATGAAAATTTCACATTCGATCCAAAATACCCGATTTCCTGTTGGATTTGGAATATGGGTGCAAGAGACTTTTTGGAGCAGTTTTGCATAATGTATCTACTCCCCAAATTTCCTTGCTCTATGTTGAAAAAACCCAATAGGAAAGGCCTTTTTTAAAACTTCTTTCTGTCGCCACTAGTTGGCACTGTAGAGTTGATGCAAATGACCCCTACAAGAACCTTCAGGGTATGACTCTCAACAAACACGGAAAGTTTGGCGCAGATATGTTGCATATCTGCCGAGTTATGACTGTTCAAAATTTTTGGCGAGACAAATTGTTGACGGTCATTTTCACTTCCAGTTTGGACCTCTCCGCTTCAACGAAACCTCAATATTTTTCATCAGGGACCTGAACACATGTCTTGAGGCTCCCCTGAAACAGGTTTGAGGTCAATAGATTTTTTTCCCTTGGAGGAGGAGCCTGTCTCGTAAAGAAGGCCATTTCCTGTTCCCACTAGGGGGCGCCAGGCCTAATGGGTAATATTTCAATGCAGTCGTGTTCAGGCTGGGATATCTCATATACATGCTAGAAATGAAAAAGATTGAACGTTGTATCACGGAGTTTTTAATCATTTTCTGAATTTGGTATTTTGCCCAAAAATGGCCGACTTTGGGACCACGCCCAGGTCAGACCCTTGAGTGAAAACTCACCATTTTCAAAACTTAAGATCTCATATGTCTCCTGAATAGTCTGACCAATTTTGAAGACGATCCAACTATTTTCTTCAGCGACAAGGTCTCAAATGTAAATCGATAAAATTTCACATTTGATCCAAAATTTCCGGCTTCCTGTTGGGTTTGGAATATGGGTGCAAGAGACTTTTTGGAGCAGTTTTGCACAATGTATCGACTCGCCAAATTTCATCGTTCTACGTTGAAAAAACCTAATAGGAAAGGCCTTTTTGAAAATTTCAAGGGGGCGCCACTGAGCCATTTTGTTAAATTTTTTTGTAGATTATCAAAATTTACGTAAAGTTGCATGTATGTGCAAATTTTGGTGAGTTTTCGTGCATGTTCAGGCCTCCAAATGTAAACTCCAACTGTGAACCGATAAAAATTTCACATTTGATCCAAAATATCCGATTTCCTGTTGGATTTGGAATATGGGTGCAAGAGGCTTTTTTGAACAGTTAGGCATAAGGTATCTACTCCCCAAATTTCATTGCTCTACGTTGAAAACCTGAGAGGAGAGGCCTTTTTGAAAATTTTAAGGGTAAAGGGGGCGCCACTGAGCCATTTTTTGACATTTTTTCAAAACGACACAAGATTATCGAAATTTACGCAAAGCCGCACGTATGTGCAAATTTTGGTGACTTTTCGTGCATGTTCAGGCCTCCAAATTGGCCATTTTCATTTGCCCTGAAAAAAGAAGAATAATAATAATAATAATAATAATAATAATAATAATAATAATAATAATCCTTTGCAAAACAATAGGGCCTTCGCACGCTGAGTGCTCGGGCCCTAATGATGACATTTTACAGTATGCTCTAGTCATCAGCCTCGTGTTTTTTGTCATTCTGGATCTTCCTCCTCCAAATAAGACTCAAACATATGACTGTATGCCACAGTCTTTCTCTGGATCGACAATATCACTTGAAAGATCCCCACTTGAACCAGAATCGCTGAAAAACGCTTCCTCCTCCATTGGGCTGAATTCTGAAATCACTACTGCGCAGACATCATCACTCAGATGGGCAATAATGACAGGAGGGACTAAACAGCAGATTAAAAGACTCATCTCTCACGCTTGGCCAAATTGTATATAGTCGAATTGTCTCAAAATATGATTTTCCTTCCAATAGTAATGCTATCTAAGATTTTATAGTGTCGCAGGCCTTTAAAGGGATCTCCTGCAGGACTTTGGTTCCACACATAGCGCTCAGCTTGTATTAAATAAATTTTATCTAGGGGGGAAAAAATGCATAGAACAAGCCAAAGTGATTTCAAGTGAAACAAACTGAACATGCAAAACCAAACAATACATCCAGTTACACCTCTAGTACAAATCTTATTTTAGTGTTTTATGACAACAGCTCTGGTTAGATTACCTGGTCAATCCAAGGTCCAATTTAAAACGATTTACCATTTATATAACGGTGTTAACTATTGTTATGTTGCGTAAGTGCGTGTTAAGTTCTCAAGAAAAAAAACGGATTCAGAGTTTTGGTCAAAGATCAAACATGAACTGTTCTGTTCTACAGAAATCTTTGTGAATCAATACTATTTAATAAACTTTTCCTTAGACATGAAATGTTCTTTAAGAACTTGGGCAAATACCTTTTGTGCCAATCATTCAACACAGCACACTGCTTTGAAGCCTATTTGTTTATGCATTCATTTTCTTTAACTTTTTCCAATTTCCTTGCCTGAATCTCTGCTCATCCAGTTGAAGCCAGATGTTTACATACTGTACAATAGAGGAAAATATAGTACATCCTACCCCCGACTGTCTGACATGAAATGAGCCTAGGCCTTTGCGGTTTGATTTTAATGAGGATTAGCAAAATGAACTATATTTGCTAAATGCCAGAATAATGAGATGATTTTTTTTTTTCCAAGACAAGTTTTCATTACTTTTTCAAATGTCAGTATAACAAGTGTGAACCATGATGTTAATAGCACCACTGAAGTCTACAAATCAGGAATGCCAGGTTAGGCTACTGGATGGCAGCGGCAATGAATAAAGACAAAGTTGGATTTGAGGGGGAAAAATGTATTTAGAAAATTGTGATACAAAAAAGAAACCCCCCAAAATATTTGCAATATATTTGTGTGGATACCATCAATGTTGATCAACAGTAAAAAACCTAGTCCAATCCCCCCACCCAAACGTTCATGAGTAATGAACAGCTGAGCGCATGAAGGCCTTCAGTTTTATAGATGTGCAAGGTGTGTCCAGTAGCGCTGCTTGAGTCATCAGAGATTGAATGGGTATTGGAAGTGCTTGGCTTGCGTAGTGGGGAGAGGCTGCAGAGCCTCCTATCAGACAATTGTGTCTCCTATCTTGACAATTGTGTTGCAAGACAGGAAAAAGGACAGTCTTCAGGCTCAATTTCTAGCTCGCCATCCCTTTGTTAGTCCCAAGGCATGTATTAGCATCTTAGCATGCTTATGTTTAGCATGCTAACATGACAAAATACAATTTAAAAAAATAAGTACAGAGAGACACAGAAAATCTAATGAGCACACAAATTAGCATATATTAGCATTGTGGCTAATCCGCTAACAACAGTCGAAAACATTTACACTCACCAGCACGGCCGTGAATAGACCAATGGGGGGGGGGGGGGGGGGGGGCAGGTGGCTCATGGATCAAAAGGGGCACATGAACAAAAATTTAATACACCTTACAACACGGTATAATTAATAATATATATTACGGTATAATTGGCAGTAATAACTCTGACAGACTTTAACAGTGAATAGAAATCAACACTGTCATCAACACTTTCTGGCTATGACTCAGTCAGTCTTTGCCTCCTTCAACCTCTATATCAAAACCTTCTTACTCAACTTGTTCATCTGAGAACAAACCAAATTAGATGTTCACTGAGCCACAATCATCAGTTTTTTCAAAAGTATTATTTCATTTTTAGAGAACTTAATGATTTGTACCTTTCTGGATAACGATATGAAGAGAACAGACAAATATGGTCGAAACATGAGGTCGAAATAGCCTTGGAGCGGGGGATAATTCATTATTAAAGTACAAAAACTATATAAGAGAAAATGACATATTATTAATTTTTAAAAAATCCCCACAATGAACCTGGTGTAAGAATTTTCACTACAGTATTTGCTCGAACATGGTTTGATAGGGCAACACTGTTTGTTTTCAACCACCAGATGTCCTCAGACTCCTCACCACACACCCAGGTCACAGGGGCTTATATATATATATATATATATATATATATATATATATTAGGGCTGTCATAATTAATCACGTTAAAATATTTGACGCAATTAACGCACATGTCCCGCTCAGAAAGTATTCTGCCTTTTGGTAAGTTTTACAGCAAGACTTTTATTGCTGTCCAACAGCGAATTCTTGTGGTCGCTTTGCGACATGGTTTATTGTTTTCTTTCCAGTTCATTATGGCTGCACGACGTCTCAGGCTGATAATGTTGTGCTTATATGATCCTTGGACAAGATTTGTCCGCAAGTATGGTTGTTGTAAAGAATGTACATATTATGTTAGTAAGCGAAATGTTATATTTTTTGTATGAGACGCTTTTTGCTTATGTTTAGTGAACCTGTATAGCGTGCTAAGCTAACATTGTTGCTAATGCAATGCTTGTGTACTCTTTTTTTTGTAGTTTTACGACGGTCTAAAGAGGACAATGGTTTGAGGCCATTTTATTAATAAATCAGATGAAAAAGGAAGAAGTCTAATTATTAAGGCGTCGTTCACTAGCTGTCTAGCTTTGGAAAAAGTAGACGCTTCAGAGTGAGGACAGCATAGACAGATTTAAATGACAGTAGAGTGAAATGCCCACTACAGTCCTTTTGTACCGTATGTTGAATGTATATATCCATCTTGTGTCTTATCTTTCCATTCCAACAATTTATTTTACAGAATATATATATAATTTACAGAAAAATATGGCATATTTTATAGATGGTTTGAATTGCGATTAATTACGATTAATTAATTTTTAAGCTGTAATTAACTCGATTAAAAATTTTAATCGTTTGACAGCCCTAATATATCTATATCTATATATATATATATATATATATATATAATATAAACTTTTTTTTTTTTTTTTTTTTTTTTTTTTAAAGGTGTTTTCGGTGTTCAAGTAAAGTACTCGGTGGCGTGCCTGCACAGTCAGCCACCACACAGATACGCACCAAAAAAAAAAAAAAAGCCCAATCAAAAGCGGCACTTTGGGCATGTAGAGGCTAAGGGGCAGGTGCTCAAGCACCCATCGCTAGTGATGGGTCCATTGACACTAATGCGCCGGCGCGCGTGCCGAGCTCATGGAGCAACAAACCCTGCGTCGGTGCGCGTATCGCTACAAGAAAATCACGTGACCGATGCATGAACTCATTGAACTGTCGACACAGTCATGACGCGGCAAACTGGTTCAAAAGGAAGCGCGCCTGTCAACGCGATGGAGCTGCTGAAACAATCCACATCTCACTGGTTACTTCCTCGTTGTCTTCATGCTGTGGAAATGTACGTAACACAGGGAAAACACACTTGTCATCTTCCATTCAAAATACAATTAATTTTAAAGTAACTCTTAGTTTATTAGTGTGACGGGTACACACGGGTCCGTCGTTTGCGGTGCTTGGAAATAACCCATTTAATGCCTTCAAGAGGAGGCATTAGCAGTTAGTTTAGTGGCCAGAGCATCCACCTTTTGTCCTCAATGAGTCGTGCGCGCGGGTACGACTCCTGGTCTGAACGGATTTCGTTGCACGGCGCGGCTCCAAAGTCACCGGTTATATTATTAACATTTTTTTTGCAGGTGAAATGTCACATTTGTACTTTCAACCTGTCATATACAAACAGTAGCCACTTCCTCAATGCTGAAGCATTATTTGGCCAAGCATGAGAATGAAGTTTCTGAAAATACCGAAATAAACACAGGTATAGAGCCATTCCTTTACTTTCCCACAGTAGCTTTTTTGGTTATTTATTAGAAATTGGTAATCAAGCTATAATTTATTTATTGTCCACTTCAATTTTTTTCTGATGGGCTATGGTACCACTTAGATGACGAAGTGGGGAGTCAAGGAGGCAATGCAACTGTAGATGAAATTGCAAAAGTGCAACGATGCATGGTTGAGCCGAACATGGCACGCAATGCCGATTTTCTTCAATACTGGAGGAGCCAATGGACATCTTATCCAAACCTCTTTCAACTGGTCAAGAAATTCTTGTGCATGCTGGCATCATTGGTTCCATGCGAGTGTGTGTTGTCCACAGCAGGTGAAATTTCTTGTTTAATAAATAAAAAGGAACATACTCTATTTTAAACATGAAAAAAAACTATGTTTTTGAATAAAATTCAACAACAAAAAGTCCACAAGCATCCTCATTCACCCATTCATTATTACTTACATTTTCACATTATAATATTTGTTCACATAATTTAAAGATATGGAATAATGCAATATGAATGCAAAGACTTAAATGATTTGATTTTACATGCTATGTCATCAATTAAGTGTCAGTCTGTAAAGTGGGTTGCCTGTAGGGATTTTTTATGTCCAGCAGGTGTCAGTATTCAGTGACACAGTACCCACACTGTGTCAACACAGTGTGTCACTGTCTCGACACGCTTCATGAGGTCTGACGGACTCATCAATACCCATCGCCCCCCCCCACCAGCTCACTTGGATGTGGTTGAGCACACACGCTAACAGGTACCCAGCACAAATAAAAAGGTCTGGTTCTATAATTCATAAAACACCCTATAAACAACTTTGAAACATACAGTTGGTTGAATACATCAAAAGTGTTTGCGACTGACCTACAGCTGTTTCTCCTCCGCTTCTCTTCCACACGACTGAAGGGAGAGGAGTCAAGGAAGCTTATATAGTGCCTAGGTGACCGGTGATTGGATAATTGATCAAATGTGACTTGTCATGTGACGTGGTGCATTCAGGGAGCATTGGGACAACAAGTGCTGGCTAAAAATTGGGAATCTTAACCCATGTTACATCAGCGGTTTGCTTACATTGCATTTCTCATTCTGCTGGGGGACTTCAATGCTTACACGGGCAATGACAGTTGGCACCGTCTAACATTTGCATTATTCTAACACTATATAATAAAAAGACATTTAACCATAGTTTAATATTATAATATAAGAATGATAATATAAGATTATAATACACAGACGCACTCCTCAAAAAGCAGGAGGCCAGCGCTGAGTCATCAGTACATTCCATATCAGCCCTCGCCTGATCAGCAAAGGAAAAGACGCTGCCGTCGTCATCTCTTTGGTGGGGCGAAGACATCCCGGGCTACCCGAGAACAAGGAGAACTAAGTTTGATAAACTCGGCGCCTCGCGGACTTCAAGGCAGGCCGAACCCCCGTTCAGTTGCCTGGCAACAACAACCCAGCAACGAAAGGTGAGGCACGAACCTGACCACCCAAATCTGCAACAGAAAAATTATCCTAAACACATACTCTTCATCCGGCCCAACAACACCCAAACACACCCTTCTTCCTGCCCACAGCCCGCCCCGCGAGAGCCTTCAAAAGACTGAATGTTTAACTAAGCGTAGTCATTTTTCTCGGGAACCTTTTGTTGACTTCTGATATGGTGACCTTGGAACGAGTTTGCCTCCTCGTCTGAGTGTTTCTGTTTCGCCTTGCCGTTTTGATTGCTGTTGACCCAAATAAATTGTCAACTGTTCCCTGTGAGCCTTCTTTAACCCTCTAACACCGAACGTGTCGGTTGCGACGGTCGGTTCATCTTTGAAGCCTCGTCCCGCTGTAATTACGTCACCCACGTGCCGCTGGTTGCTCTCATTTGAAAGTACGGAAGTTGATGTCCACACTAGTTTTTATTTGTCAATCGACCAAGTAAAACGGGAGATAATGTCATTTGAATTATATAGTTTTGTTGCACTCATAAATATGCATTAAAACGCTGCATGGACCATGTGTATATCTCCATATTTCCATCATTTCATGTCCTTTTCAAAACCGAAAGCATCACAAAAGACTACATATCCCAAGAGCCGTTGTGATGTCAAGAAGGATGAACCTAATGTGAACATTTTTAATAAATTGCTGAGCGAGGCACCAACTAAGGAAAGGGAGGCATGCGAAGCAAGCGACGGCCGGTTGGATTGAGCGAGCGACTTTGAAACGTGCAGAATGAATCGAAAACTAAATATGGCGCAAGCTAATGCATTATTTCATTATCTCAAAGAAGAGGATGAGCCGTATTTGTCGTTGTTTTCCTCGGATGAGTCGGCGTCACAGCGAGCAGAAGTGACAGCAGCGCGCAAACAGCGGAAGAGTAGGCTGTGTGACATAGCTTCGTGACCTGTTCAAGAGGAAATTTTATTGAGTGTGCAAAAAAAAAAGAAAAAACTTTATTGGATCGCATGCCTGAAAAAATTGAACTGAACTACTTCTCAATATTGAAGGGGAAACGATATCGTCATAGCACACACCATATAATTGTCTGCATTAGTCTAACACATATATAGTCTAACACATACATATGACACCGTCTAAGTGTTTGCATTACTCTAACACACGTAATATAATTAATCAGGAAATAGTATCATTTTCATATTTACGGTAGGACTACGCTACTAATATAAAATAAATAGAACACCATAGTTTAATGAGAGGAAATAGAAGAGATACACAATGCCGTCTTATCACAGGAGTGACGCACCAACTCTGGCAAATCTGCTCTCCCAGCAAACTCCAAGGACAAAGCGCTTTGTCCTAAAACAAGCACAACCAGCCCGGACAGCAAAGTTGATAGCGGGCGTCCCAATCCGCGCACGAACCTAAGCCGCCCAAAACCGGCCACAGCGGGGGTGGCACAAAAGCAACGCCCAGAAACGCCTTCGACAAGACCCGCGTCAGCAAAGACTTCAAAAAGACTGGACACTGAGATAAGACAGATTTCTTCTGCTCGGAAACATGTAGCCTTGTTTTGGATCCAGAATTGTCCCTCCGTCGTCTGTTTTTGCCTTGTTTTTTACCATTGTCGACGAATAAATTGTCAACCTGTTTTCGGCGAGTGTTCTTCAAGCTTTTGAAACATGGAGTCAGTGTGCAAAGGGTTAACACAGGAACGCGCGGAGTTTAGCTTCCTCCCGCCTGGCTCTGCGGGCGCGTCAGCGACGGCGCACATTTCCGTTCTGTTGCCGGCCTCCCCGTGCGCTTTGGGCTGGGAGGACTAAATTCCTTCAATATTTTTGAAAATACTTTTTTTCAATGTTATATTTTTTTTTTTCTTCACTATGAATCTTTTCCATTTTTATATAGATGTGTGTTCGAGAAGCTTGATTGCACGTACGTATATACTTTTGATAAGGTGATGGGTACAATACCTAACTTCACAAAGAAATATCCTCCAAACCCTTTTTGTGTTAGATGATATACATAAATTTTTTCTCACTATTTTGCACTGTATATAACCTGTGTTACCATAGTATGTCTAAAGACCAAAAACACCTATGATCATACCTGCTGTTTGTGTTGAATTGTCAAACATAAAACTATTCAATCTTATTTTTTTCTTTTGAATGTTTATCTTAACAAGTTGAATAAATATTATCAAGCTTCAAAACGAATGGTCGAGCATGTTTGGTTGTCAATGGGACATCAACATTACAAATTTTGAAAATCGATTTTGAGATTTTTTTGTCTTTTTGGGTCCAAAATGTGGATTATAATTGGTCAGTGAAGAAAAGAACAGTTTGGACATGGAGTTCAAGGTGTCCTGAAAAAAGGGACCCAACCTGGCCATTGTGAACATCTTTTTCTTTGAAATATAAAGGCAACATCAAAGGCATGCAAATTCGACCAAAATAGGCTCAGGTGTTAAAGGGTTAAACCTTTCAAAATGGAGGCAGTACAAAGGGTTAAGACTAAGGTAAACGCGTGGAGTTTGGTCTTCTGGCCGTTTTTATGGGGTACCGCCGGCCCGGCCCGTTGTAGCTGCGCTAGCGCCGGTCCGGCGGTTCGGCTGGAGCAATTCCGGCGGTCTGGTTAGAAGGTCAGATTGCTTCATAGTAAGACAAGAAGGGAGGCATGACTGGGAGGAACAGCAAGCCCGATCAGAACTTTGTCGTGTTCTAAAGCCACAATGCAAATTAAGTTGGGACGGTGTGCGAAGCATAAATAAAAACAGAATACAATCATTTGCAAATCATGTTTGCATATATATATTTTAACATATATTTAAAGAATAATTGAAGTGCAAATCTTTCATATTGCTCCCTTAATATCTTAGTAGTTAGTGAATAGATTCCAAGTTTACATTAAACCTGCTTTGTAAAATGGACCACTGAGCAGCTTCAAATGCCAGCAATGGTTTCTTACCTATGGGGCGCTGTTTGTAAAGCAGCACATACTGAAAATTACGACAACATTTTGTCACATTTAGAACCACACAGTGTTGAAAACGTGAAACTGTGGTGTGAAATTTTTAGTGTCACTTTTTTTTGCACATTTACAAAATTATTTAGCAACCCAAATATTCATTTTTAAATAAGAGTTTTTGGACATGAATGTTTAAATCCAGGACTAAATATTTTATTTAAATCCTAAATTTATATCCTAAATGCTAAATCTGGAAACGGAACTAAATATTTAGCTTAATATACAAATTCACATGACTGGAGACCGGAAGTAACAAAATAAAAGCTGGAGCACACAAAATACTCTTTAAATACTTTCTCCTATATTGTTATTATCAAAATGACTCCAAGTGCAAGAGCAGTGTGTGTAAATGCAGCTAATCTGCATTCCAATGTATTATAATTTAATATAATGTTTAAAAGTTCAAAGGTTAATTTGTTTTGAATTTAATTATCCATATATGTCTGCTTGTTCATTCTGTATCATTATTTCGTGCAATTCCCATAAGCGCCATAGGGTGGCAACGTTGCACAGGCTTCCCTAGTTTATCAGCACGAAGTAGAAGTAGTAAGGAGAAAGGCCAGAGCTTCAGAATGCGGGAGGCACCGCTCGTTGCAGCCGTACGTTGCACAAGACGGCAAAAAGGAAAGTTCTAGAGGCGAGTGAAGAGATAAATGATAAATCCAAAATCGTTCAAGAGTGTCCGTTAAAGCTGCAGACCAGGTCACATTGTTTAGCACCCTTGGTCAGCGGAATAACTTTTCACGGTGCAACAGGTGCACCAGGTGAATCAGGTGCTTATGGTGCGAACGAGAGTGGAGAGAAAAAATAAAATAAACTGGAGCATCAGTCGAGACTACTTCGTCTTTTTTGGACTGAGGGACAGCTACAGTGTGCCACCATTGAGTAGGTTTTATTCATTTTGAAGCAACGTAAACAGACAGAGCTGCTCCACCAGCTTTTATTTTGTTATTTTCAGTCTCCAGTCATTTGAATTTGCATATTAAGCTAAATACTTAGTTCCCACCGTTTCCTGATTTAACATTTAGGATATAGAATATAAATTTAATATTTAAACTAAATATTTAGTTCTGGATTTAAACAATCAGGTCCTAAACTTCTTATTTAAAAATAAATATTTAAGTTGCTAAATAGTGTTGGAAATATGCAAAAAAAAGTGACTCTAAAAATCTCACACCATTTTAAACACTGTGTGGCGCTAAATGTGAGAAAATGTTGTCGTAATTTTCAGCATGTGCTACTTTACAAACGGCACCCCATACTAACCAGTGGCCCTTTTGATATCAGAGACTTTTGTTGACAAACTTTAACGGAGTGTTTTTTCAATTATTTTCTGCTATGACTAAAAGCAATCAACAGCTCTGCAATATACTAAAAACAAATGACAATTTACAGAGTTATGATGTAACAGGTGTTATCAAAGGACCCCAGCATGTGCACTTTTCACTCGATGAACTTGGATTATGTCATAACAGTTAGGCCTACTTTTTACTGATCGTATTTATATTTGAAGCAAAACAGTTAAACGCATTGAGGTAAAAAGTCAACATTCCGATTAGAACAATTGAGTGTTTTCATGTGGACGGTGTTTCCAATTAATTCAGTTAAAAAAAAAAAAAAAAAATTAAAGTTGATATTTATTTTGTGTAATCTATAGCTTTTTTATATTTTAAAAAAAATCTTAAATTAGACAAATGTCAACGATGCTCTTAGTCCCCAACCGCACCCCTTTCCCCGAAATCCCCTACCAACCTCATTTTGCCATTTGTCATTGGTTTTGAGTGGACATATCTTGGTCCAATCAGATTTAAGGGCTGGACACATGCCTTCAACTCTCTGCCTTTGCCTTTTGAATAACACAGCTGGTGTCAGCCTCAGCCAATAGCAGGTAGGTGTTTGATACTGTAAATGCATATGATTGAAAGAACAAAAATGCTTGCCAAAAATCCTCAGAATTTGAAAATTATTATCATCTTTAATTGACATATCACACTTAAGCAGTTTTAAGATTATTGTTGCATTTTTTTTTTAATCATTTAAAAATTGTGTACAGTATTTGGATATTGTGTTGTTGAAGAAAACATATTCTATAAATGAATGAAGGAACTTGTCTAATTAAGCTTATACTAGCAGCCAAATTAAATAGTTTTGCTAAATGTGATGATATTAGCTGCATATCCTCTATCTTGTGTTCTTATTGGTGCAGTCAGTTACCGTGTTAACAACAGCGTTGACGGCGTCAAAGGGGGTTTACGTTAATATTTTTAATCCATGATTAATTATGGCCCAGTTCACTCCTCGTAGTTTGAATTTCAAGACAATGCGCATGCTGCCGTGGCTGCCAGAGTTGAGCCAGAGTGAAATACTCCTTGGCACGATCTATAATGGTCGTTTTCGAGCATATTTGGATGTAAATACAGTGATAAAATTCCTAGCGTATCTGTTGGGCCGACCGAGACGCACTACATGCGGGCTAAAGCACAGAGAATCTTGGTGAAATCCCTGTGTCTGGCGAAATGTAACTTTGGCTTTATAGCCCAAAATGTGGCACTCCTAAGAAGATTATTGAAGATAAACTGTGAATGAACGGGTGGAATGAAATAATGAGAAAGTTTTCGAGCACCTCGAGAGCCTCCAGCATAGAGGCCCCAGGTGGTTTGCACCTTACGTGGCTGCCCGAAGCTTACCACTTTCGGGCACAAGGACACAGGTTATTGGGGGGAAATTCACATTCTCAGGCAAAATGTCAACTTGGCGTTTTAACCCAGAAATTGGCACGCTGAGGTGGATTGACTGGCGCAAACCTCTCTAAAATGCACAGATGAACTTTATAAATGCTTGGAAACAAACGGGTTTTGAGGAGTTCAATCACTTTATCTTCCTTTTCACTTTTTTTTTATTTCATAAAATATATTAAACCAAGGATAACAAATGATACCACAGTAGTTATAAAGCATACATGTATATAAAATGTAAAGTGTATAAAAGAAAGATATGTAAAATAAAAGTGTTATAAATTGTACCAAAAAAAAAAAAATGGAAACTTCACGCAGGACCGGCCGGCGCTTGAGCCCTTAATCTCAGAATTGAGAGCAGACGTGCTTACCACTCTCCCTCTATGCCACCCTTTTATTTGTAGTTATTTGGGGGAAATTGACGTTTAATTCATCTTTACAAAGGTAAAGTTGCTCTACTCCTGTTTCAGAGGTGGGTAGTAACGCATTACCTAAATAAATGCAAAAGTGTAAATGTAACTTAAAAATGTAAAATGTACTTCTAAGAGTACTTTTACTAGGCCATACTTTTTACTTTTACATCAGTAGATTTGAGGAAGAAACACTACTCTTACCCTGCTACTTTGGGCTTCACTATTTGTTACATTTCCCCCCCCATTCTACATCATAGACTTTATAATGTATTGTAGGGACACGGGGCCGATAAATAGGGGGCCTGCATTGTTGGCGAGGCTGTCAAAGCTGACTGAGTGGAATCACAGACAAAGAGCTTTTTTCGTTGAAAATTCTTGTGAATAAATGCTTAAATCCTCCAGTTCTTTATAGATATGACCGTAAAACAGTGTCGATTCTTGGTTAAAAGCAACAACAAAAAAACATGCAGTTAGCGTTTATTTTTACGTAAATATGTCGAAGTACAATGCTAGTCCGTTACTGAATGTAGCTAGTGGCCGCCTGATGTAAACAGAGCTTTTCTGGTGAAAATTCTTGTGAATAAATGCTTAAATCCCCAAATTCTATATAGATATGGACGTAAAACAGTCTCGATTCTTGGTTAAAAGCAAAAAAAAAAAAAAAAAAACGTGCATTTAGCATTTATTTTCCGTAAATATTGGAAACTATGATGCCAGTGCAGTAGTGGCTAATTTCTCCCATTGATTTTTTTCACAACGTTTCAAAATGTGTGCATGGTACGAAAAATATAATAATTACCTTGAATCCTCGAACAAACACACCTCTGAGACAATCCTTCCTGTTTGCAAGTGGTACAGCTTTCCTACTTTTTCAATAGAAATCTGGCGTTAAATCGCTGCGTGCGTGTTTGTGAATAGCTCATCTTGATATGAGCGGCCCCCTACTTGAATGTGGGGCGCAGTGCATGACTGATCCGAGCCGTCAATACATTATGAAGTCTATGTTCTGCATATTACATTTGACTATTTTTTGCCAGAGATATCAACAGTGGCTCTGCCAGTTTCACCAATGAGACGTCGCTACAATAATCACAAGACTCCATAATACCAATCAGACTCAAGCTTGCCGTTCTATGATTACGCAGGTCTGTTCAATCATGTTCAATCAACCACAGAAAGCTGGAGATATGATTCTCTTAATTTCATAATAGGAAATATGTTTTCCCAACTAGAGGCACTAATGCTCTTTGAACGAATGATGCTTCATTTCTGTAGATTTTTTTTATCTCGCTGAAGGTAATTTTATTTTTTATTAATTATTATAATTTCTCTGGTTTAATGGGGTTATGTAATATGTTATAGTACAATATAAAAATAACAGTTCATTTAGATAACTTTGTGCTCAGAAAAAATGGCATTGTTTAAAAAAAAAATTAAAAAAAATCTAACATCATAAGCAGTTACTCACCATGTTAGTCGTTACTTGAGTATTCTTTTCCCCAAGTACTTTTTTACTTGTACTTGAGTACATTTTTTGGATGACTACTTTTACTTTTGTAATATTATTTCTAAGTAACGGCATTATTGCTTGAGTAAGTTTTTTGACTACTCTACCCACCTCTGCTTGTTTCTAGTTAGGTTGAAATTTGAATTATGTAAGGTAAGCACATCGGTTAACTCCTGTGCTAATAGCTGTATTTAAAACTGAAAATATATCATGATAATCATACATTTTATTTCTAGGCGCCTTTTCCAGACACTTAAGGTCATCGCACAAGATAAAAAGTAAAAGGTTAAAAAACACAGTTACCGATAAGACCCATAAAAACACAAAATTACAAATAAGAATAATGTAATTATGAGGAAGAATAGGCCTGTCTGAATACATACGTTTTAAGCTGTGACTTGAAGGTTGTGTGACTTGAGTCCAAAGTCTTCAAATGTTCAGGGACGGTGTTCCAGGTGGGGAGCTGAGCAACAGAAGGCTTTGGATAATTTTTTTTTTTTTTAAATGAATTAATACAAAATACAAATAATCACGAGTTAAACTATTGACTGCATGCGATTAATCACAAATAAAACATTTAATTGCTTGACGCCACTGGTGTTAAAATTTAATACCAATTTTTTTTTTTTTTTTACAATAAACTGCAAGTCAACTACAAATTAACTATGAAAAACACAATTGACAGGACTAGTTCTCATACAAGGTTTTTGATTTTTTTTCCCTCAAATTTTGTTTTAGTGTAGCTTTGCAAGAAAATTTCACTATTATTGGGGGGGAGACTGAACAAAAGAACACAGAAAACCAAGCGAAGAGGGCTATTCATCAACGTTTACATTGTATTTGTGTAATTCCATTGTTTTGTGCAGTTCTTTGCAGTGCACGAGGGGCTGTGGTTAGACTACACTCGGCGTCAGAACATCTGCCACTGTTTTACATGGCTCACATCAGCTCAATGTTGTAAAAATGTGCCCCTCTGTCATACTATGAGTCATGTTTTAAGGGAAATAAACCGCAGTTTACTCGACAACATTTAATGAATCATTTCTCAGATCCGACTTGCTGTAGTGAACTACAGCTGGCAAGAGCCAGATTATTACTTCCAGAGCCATATAAAGAGGATTGCGACACTCCCATAGGGATCCATTTTACTTCCGGTGTTCTGGCAAAATCTGCTACATCGGCGAAATGTAATGTAATGTAGATTAGTCGAATTTGACACCTAAGTACTACCGTGCGCTCTAAACGTGTTTTGTTTCGATGCATACAGGCAGAACGTACTGAAAAAATGCCTTAAGAAAATACTTAAATGTAGTTTTATCAAATAAGGACGGTTTAAATACGTACGTGACTAGTGTGGTCAACTGCTTCAAAGCTAACACAAAAAAACAATGGTTAAAAAGTATTAGAGGGTAATACAATCAAAAAGTATCTTTGAGGCAATGAAAAGGTTGTAAAAAACTAATTAAAAACAAAAATAGTGAGTACTCGCCGCTTCTAACCGATGTGCGCATGCGTGCGGATGGTTGCGCAAGCACGCTGAGCATTGTGTAGGACGTTTCGCCACTTAGTAAGGAATGGCCAAACACCGGGTTTTCCGGAAAGTGGAGCCTCGGGTAGTTCCAAGCATGGCTTCGACGAGGGCGGACCACATTAATACGAATGGCTGGCTGTCAAATGTATTAGGAGGTAAGTTGATGATAAAAACTGTCCCTTTTGAATTTTCAACAGTCTGTATTCTATCAGAGGCGCTTTATGATGTACTACCGTAGTATATGTCAAGCTTTATTTGTATGTGCGTGGCGTAATTATACATATGTTTTATCTTGGTGACAAGCGATTTTCTCCTACCTTTTAAACTGACTCTGCTAACTGGTAATGTATCGCTAGGGATAAATTCATTAAGTCGCTACCTCTTTTAAATTGTCAACTCTTTCAGAGGCCCTTTGTGATGTTCGCACTCATCTGTATTTGTGAGTATTGGTTGACGACTGGCTTTCACGTGCTTATTAGCTCGATTTTGTAAGCTTTGAATTAATGTATCACCCTCATGGAAGAGTACCAAGTCAATGCATGACAACCTGTATTTTTTACACCAAAATGTTTGACATTATTATATTTTAGAGATGTGTATAGATTGAAAAATGATGTCAACAAATAATAAACACAAATTTATATTAGAAAACTAATTTAATGTTTGTTTTTTTTAGGTCACAATTTCATGATCCAGTTCTGCTGGGGACTGCTGCTGGTGCCTGCTGGCTGTGGGCACGAAGCCTATTTTTCAAATAGCAAAAATTATATTAAAAAAGCCTTTTATTTCGTGTTTTTCCATCCATTTCTGCTGCTCTTGTTCTTGGGGAAACCATGCTGCACAACCAACCATCACAGGCCACTGATCTATAAAATGTTAGGTGTAAACAATGAACCATGACACCAATGTCACCAATTGCTCAATAAAAAATATGATTTTTAATTTTTTTTTTTTTTTTATCAAAGTGTAATAAGTTCTTATTGGTATACATTACACCATGTTACAGAAAATAAAACAATTTTGTTCCTGTCTTGTAATCCTTTTGTTTGTGTTGCTTGGGTCCAAACTAAATGAAAAATGCCTCTAAAAAGGTACAGGTTTGGTTTTGCTGAAATAAGAGGCTATATTCAAAATTTGAGTTTAGCGGGAAATATTTTCTAAACGTAATTTCTTTGTGTTTCAGGTCAAACAGTCTCTAAAATAGGAAGGAATATGCACACACATACGCACCCCCCCCCCCCCACACACACACACACATATATAAGCATTAGAAATTACAACAGTAAAGAAAAGTGGAAAATAGAATTTAAAAGTCGTGACCTCAAATGTCAATGCGACGAAACAAACTTTGATGTGCCATTTAGAACTTGGGAACAAAATATGTTATACATGGTGTTATCTTTAATATATTACCACGGGTAGGTGAATCAAGGAAATCTAGACATTCTCTGGAAAAACAGTATTCTTGTTGTGAAAAAAGAAAAACCTAAATCCTCTTGCATTTCAATGTAAAAGTTGACTTCCCATGCTAATGCTAACACAAACATGAAACTTTCACTCCACATGGGAAAGTTCCCTTCTGAGTAACAGTTTACATAGTTTTCACTTGTTGCCTTACCCCTCCAAATGTAAAACTAGCATTTAAATATACGTTATAATGCAGTGACATAATCAAACTAGTACTTAGATACGCGATTTTATTTATATTCCAAATAAAGGTCTGAATTACTGCTGTCCGTTCCATTGAAAACCACTACAGCATTGTTTGTGCTTGGAACTACCCACACCCTACGGGAACCACGTGACCACCTGCGGCGACATCAAAGAGTGTCGCAACGCTACGGCTCTAAATACTTCTAAACTGGAGCAAACCTGTCTCGTTCATTCACAGACATAAAATGTACATTGACCCCTCTTTGAGTGAGTTGGCACGTTGCATAGATATGTCAACGTGTCAGCCATATTGAATGTGTCAGTTCTGCCTGTTAATTTACACACATCTACCCCACATGCGCACACATACACACAGGAATTTAATCGTAAACAGGCACAATAAAACAATTTGTAAGATGATGATCATTTATGTTCACTCATTTATTCCTCTTCTGAGATGCTTATCCCCACGAGGGTCACTGGGGCTAATAGTGTATGGAGGTAGATTTGTGTCTTTATCATTCAACAAAAAAAGGGAAAAAAATAGTTGCTTCAATTAAAATATATATTTTCAATTAAAAAAGAAGTCACTTCAATCAAAAAAAAAATGTGTGACTGCAAAAATAAATTTGAGACTTATAAAATGCATTCGAAAACTTTTTCTTTGATTTTTTTTTTTTTTTTTTTTTTGGAATGAATGAATGAATGAATGATGAACAACTTTTTTGATTGATGTAATGTTGTTTGGAGTTTGGGCCCCATTTTGGGTAAGACATTTGTGTTTAAATAATTCAATAAAAAAAATAAGTTGCTCCAGACAAAAAAAGAAAAATCACTTCAATCAAAAACTTTTTTTTCAATCATAGAAAAAAGGTTTTTAATTGCAAAAGAATATTTGAGACTTAAAATTTTGCATTTGAACACTTAATTTTTCATTGATAATGTTTTCTTTGACTGAAGCAATCGTTGTGTTTCGGCCAAATTAAGGGTAGGACATTTGTGTCTAAATCATTCAATCCCCCAAAAAGTTGCTTTCATCAAAAAAAAAAAAAATTCTCAATCAAAGAAAAAAAATCATATTCATATATTTTTAGACTTTCATAAGGCATTTGATTCTATTGAACACCCCGTTATCTTGAGGACATGAAGTTATTTGGATTTGGAGACAAATTCATTGACCTTATTGGTATGCTGTACAAGGATATTAATAGTTCTGTAGCAATGGGTAAGGGCAACTCAGATAGATTTGAAGTAAGAAGAGGAATACGCCAAGGTTGCAGCTGCTCGCCTCTCATATGCAACCCCTAGTAAAAAGTATGGAATCACCAGTCTCGGAAGAGCAGTCACTCAGACATTTTATCATGTAGAACAAACTCAGATAAAAAGCTTGAAAAAATTATGAATTAGTTCAAAAGTGCGACTCTTTAGCATTCAGAAAGACTAAAAGAAATAAATAAAAAACATTGTGGTGGTCAGTAAATGTTAATTTTATAGAGCAAGTGCTGGGAAATACAGTGGGGCAAATAAGTATTTAGTCAACCACTAATTGTGCAAGTTTATTTTATTTTTATTTATTTTCACTTCAGGCATGACAAATCCAAACAAACATACAGCATTTATATGTGTTTACGATTAATTCAACCCGAAAAGGGCTGACGGGAGAAGCCGAAGCTTATTGAAACCCGTCCCCAGTATACCATAAAGGACGCAGAAAATATCAAATATCAAATTTTTGACATTCAGATTTCGTAATGATCACAATTTTTTTTTTTTTTTTTAAATAATAACCATCCCTTCTGATTGTTCATTTTCCCAATAATCCATAGTCGATCGATGTGCTCGTTATGTTGATTAGATCAGTGCTTCTCAATTATTTTCTGTCACGCCCCCCCCAAGTAAGACGTAAATGTTTCGCGCCCCCCCAAACTCTCTGCCGCCACTGTAAATAGTATCATTTGTCTATAAAATTACTATTATAAATACGCATCTGCCTAACATTGTGTCCTTTTTTTCTAATAAAAAAAAAAAAGTAACATAGATCAACTTATAATAAAGTATAACTTTATTAACATTGTTTTGTTTGTAACAGAGAAGACTTGACGTGCATCAATTTGCCTGAATTTTTTTTTTAAATTCACATCCAAACTAAAAAATACACTCAAGGTACATTTTTGACCATTTGATACAGAAAAATAAAATGTAATAAAATCAGTAAATAATAACAAATTAAAATTGATTAGAAACATTCACTCATGAGGACAATGTGCCAAAAAATTTGACCGAAAAAACAAATCTGAATAAAAGAAAAAGTGTCCTTGGACAGGACAGTTTTTATTTTTGCTGCTCACTGTATTTACCTCCTTTGCAATGGTGTGGAGTTATTTTGCAATGAGCATGCTAACAATGCTCACTGGTTTACTGATATTACACTGACAAAGCAGGACGATTGTTGGCAATATTCGGCACGTTTTCACTCAAAAAAATCAAGCGGCTTAACAATGAGATTGGGGTCTAATGTCTTTCAGTGGCGTCTTAATGGAGTGGCGTCTTAATTGATTTGGCTTCTGGCTGTCTGCTATAATTATTTTTAGACACAGTAAAAAGTGGTCTTTCATCATCACCCACTGTATTAAAAGTCAAAGCTAAAAGGCAAACGGCACGAAAAAGCGTATTCACGGCGGCCGAGGAAGAACCGTAGGTGAGGGCGGTCGTCGTGACGATCCCAAGCCGAAAATGGCACTTCTCGGGCGGCGACGTGAAAACCGGTGTTCGGCCATTCCTTACTACGCGGCGAAACGTCCTACACAATGCTCAGGGCGCTTGACCGTGCATCCACACGCATGCGCACATCGGTTAGAAGCGGCGAGTACTCACTATTTTTGTTTTTATTTAGTTATTTAGAACCTTTTCACTGCCTCAAAGATACTTTTTGCATGTATTACCCTCTCATACTTTTAACCATTGTGTTTTTTTGTGTTAGCTTTGAAGCAGTTGACCACATTAGTCACGTAGCGTATTTAAACCGTCCTTATTGGATATAACTACATTTAAGTATTTTCTGCAGGCATTTTTTTTAGTACTTTATTCCTGTATGCAGCTAAACAAAACAAGTTTAGAGCGCACGGTAGTACTTTAGGTGTCAAATTCGACTAATGTAGTAGGTTTCGCCGATGTAGCATATTTTGGCAGAACACCGGACAAGACAGTGGGTCGCTGCGTGAGTGAGTCCGGTCGGAAAACGGCTTTCGAAAACGGCGGTGGCACACTGCTCTTCATATCTGTTGTCTGTGTGTGCTGAGTGCTCTCCCTTAGTTCAAAAAGACTGCGCGCACTCTGAAAATGAGAGCGCCACTGCCACCTACTGAGTGGATGTGCAAGTACACTTTATTCCAGTACGGCAAAAAAAAAAAAAAACATGTTCCCCGAGGTCACATGCGCCCCCCCTGGCATCGCTCTGCGCCCCCCCAGGGGGGCGCGCCCCACTATTTGAGAAGTACTGGATTAGATCCAGTAGGCTAGTTCATAATTTAGTACTTAGTTTATTCAGTTGATTCGATCCAGAAGATAGGGAATAGCTGAGGACCGATGGTAGGCCGTGTCCGCCACCCTCCTTTTGTTGACTTGATCCTCGTCGCAGTTTTTATTCCTTGCTGACTCCTAGGTTGCATTGCCATTTCGGTTGTGGACTCATGGCCTGGGGGACTGGTGTCGCTAGGTCCTTCAGAAGGACCGTCCCAGCGATCACTGTCCCACCTGGCACAATCAGAAGTTGCCAGCAGCGCACCATAAGGAAACATCCTCCATATCGTTCCTCTTCGAGTGTGGTCAGACACAGCGGCCGCCATCTACCCCAGCCATCCTCCACAATATCCAGACGTAAAAATGTTTTCCAGGCAGGCGCGTTGTCCAGGTTCTTGCAGGACAGTGGCCAATCGACCAGTTCCATATCGTTACAAATTTGAAGAATTTGAAGTCAGTTGTCTGTGCATTTACAGCCAACAGATGATATGACCTTGTGAGTTCTGTTTGCATTGGCTTTGAGTTCCCTTTGTTTTTTTTTTTTTTTTTTTGTCTTCCATTGTTTTGGGTACACTCGGTTTTGCTTCCAGCTTTGAGTTGCCACCCAGATATTATTTAACATTTGTACAAACCAGACATTATTTAACATTTGTACAGTTTTTATTATGTCCGAGTTAGCTTGAGTCAGCAACATTATTATTTAATAAGGTTTGTTTATACCTCCTCTTAAAAACAGCCAATGACCCTGAGCTGGTCACTGCAGAATCTAGTTTGTTCCAAAGCTTTACACCAGAGTAAGGAACCGAAAATGATTTTAGTGTTGTTCTAGCGTACTTAAATTTAAACACATTTTCTCTACTCAAATCGTTTTTCGATTCCCTAGCCTGGAAACGACTTTGCAAATTATACGGAAGGCTATTAGTTGAGGCTTTGTACATCATCTGTCCCGTTTTGAAATTTATTAAATCATACAGCTTCAATAACTTGGATTTGATGAATAACTCATGTGTATGTGCTGTGTATTTTGCCTTATGAATAATCCGTATTGCTTTTTTTTGGATGACCAACAGAGGGTGTCATCGAGATTTGTAGGTGTTTCCCCAAATCTCGGCGCAGTAAGTCAAATACAGCAAAAACAGTGCACTATAAATTATTTGGAGGGCCCTGTGATCTAGTAGATTTTGAGCTCTGTAAAGAATGGAGACGCTGCTAGCTAATTTATTTTTCAGTTGTCTTATATGTGCATTCCATGTTAATGAATCATCAAGTATTATACCTAATACCTTGTGTTCTCTAACACGTTCAATAGCCACCTGGTTTACTTGAATGTCTAGATGTTCTTTCAGACCTTTTTTGCCAAATAGCATATACTTAGTTTTACTAAGGTTTAGTGACAGTTTATTGGCATTGCATGTGTTCAGTCTTGTCAGTCTTTTCTCCTCTTTTCGGTGCATTAGGCATATTGGGAGGTTTTCCCTTCCAGCTGGCGCCTGAATTATCAGAGATAACGGAGCTCAGGAAAAATGCGTCCTTCGCCTTCGAGTGTCTGTGAGACTCAATCATTTGAAAATATTAGAGAGGCCTGTAATTGTCAACATGGGTAAACCTCGACCATGAGAGACAGAATGTGGGAAAAAAAACTGAAAATCACATTGTTTGATTTTTAAAGAATTTATTTGCAAATCATGGTGGAAAATAAGTATTTGGTCAATACCAAAAGTTCATCTCAATACTTTGTTATGTACCCTTTGTTGGCAATAACGGAGGCCAAACATTTTCTTTAACTCTTCACAAGCTTTTCACACACTGTTGCTGGTATTTTGGCCCATTCCTCCATGCAGATTTCCTCTAGAGCAGGGGTCCCCATCTGCCGGGCCGCGGACCGGTACCGGTCCGTGGCGCATTTGCGACCGGGCCGACAAAAAAAAAAAAAAAATTTAATAACGACCGAATTCTGGCCAAATTAACCCTGTGCCCCTGCTTAACACACCAATATCTCTGTCTACTCTAGATATAATACTACTATACTAGATTACAATGTTGTCATTGAAGTCCAGTGATTGGACTGCTAGCAGTACATCTTGTTTGTGTATATAATATATCTATGTGCGCTTGTCCTCGATAATAGCGTATTACTAGGCCGCGACGCAGCACATTTGTTCCCGGAAATAATTAGCCCCCACACGAGCGAAAATAACAGGAAAACAGACGTCTTTGGAAATATTTTTACGGCGAAAAGGATATTTTTATGGCGAAAAGGGCACCTGACGAGCCTACAACCTCGAAGACCCACGAACTGCGAAGGAGTGGATTCGTGATCCGTTTGTGAATAAACAGAGAGATCGTAAATGACGGCGACCTTATTAAATGTACTTTTGAGACAACAACTCTACCAAGGTTCTGGATTAAAGTCATTCTGGAATATCCTGACATCGCGACAAGAGCGTTGAAAACCTTGCTACAATTTCCAACATCGTATCTTTGTGAAGCGGGCTTCTTAATTAATGTTTAATGACAAGGCGAAGTCGTTAATGGTGAGCGCGGTGTGCAGCTGTTGTGTGAAGCTTACATGGCAGGATGAATCTGAGGAGAACTTTTCTACAAGTCCTTCCATGATCAAACGTAAGGTAATATTCATTTCTTTCAAGAAAGTTTGTAGTGTTTACTTTGGAATCGCTGCATTTGCGCATTTTGCGGCTAAGTTTAATGCTACGCGCATGCGCAGAACCGCATCGTTGCAATTTTTGATGGGTTGCAAAATTTGTCAGAACACCGGTCCGTGAAAAAAAAGACCTAAATAACACCGGTCCGTGGTGCAAAAAAGGTTGGGGACCCCTGCTCTAGAGCAGTGATGTTTTGGGGCTGTCGTTGGGCAACACGGACTTTCAACTCCCTCCACAGATTTTCTATGGGGTTGAGATCTGGAGACTGGCTAGGCCATCCAAGACCTTGAAATGCTTCTGACAAAGACGCTCCTTTGTTGCCCTGGCTGTGTGTTTGGGATCATTGTCATTCTGAGAGACCCAGCCACGTCTCATCTTCAATGCCCTTGCAGATGGAAGGAGATTTTCACTCAAAATCTCTCGATACATGGCCCCATTCATTCTTTCCTTCACACAGATTAGTCGTCCTGGTCCCTTTGCAGAAAACAGCCCCAAAGCATGATGTTTCCACCACCATGCTTCACAGTGGGTATGGTGTTCTTCGGATGCAATTCAGTATTCTTTCCCCTCCAAACACGAGAACCTGTGTTTCAACCAAAAACTTCTGTTTTGGTTTCATCTGACCATAACACATTCTACCAGTCCTTTTCTGGATCATCCAAATGCTCTCTAGCTAACCGCAGACGGGCCTGGTCGTGTACTTTCTTCAGCAGGGGGACACGTCTGGCATTGCAGGATTTCAGTCCTTGGTGGCGCATTGTGTTACTGATAGTAGCCTCCGTTACTGTGGTCCCAGCTCTCCGTAGGTCATTCACTAGGTCCCCCCGTGTGGTTCGGGGATTTTTTCTCACCGTTCTTGTTATCATTTTGACGCCACGGGGTGAGTTCTTGCATGGAGCCCCAGATCAAGGGAGATTATCAGTGGTCTTGTATGTTTTCCATTTTCTAATAATTGCTTCCACAATTGATTTCTTTACACCAAGCATTTTACCTATTTCAGATTCAGTCTTCCCAGCCTGGTGCAGGTCTACAATTTTGTCTCTGGTGTCCTTCGACAGCTCTTTGGTCTTGGCCATAGTGGAGTTTGGAGTGTGACTGACTGAGATTGTGGACAGGTGTCTTTTATTCCGATAATGAGTTAAAACAGGTGCCATTAATACAGGTAATGAGTGGAGCCTCGTTAGACCTGTAAAAAGTTAGAACTCTTTGACAATCTTGCTTGTTTGTAGGTGATCAAATACTTATTTTCCACTCTAATTTGGAAATAAATTGTTTAAAAATCAAACAATGTGATTTTCTGTTGTTTTTTTTTTTTTCCATATTCTGTATCTCATGATTGAGGTTTACCCATGTTGACAATTACAGGCCTCTCTAATCTTTTCAAGTAGGAGAACTTGAACAATTGGTGGTTGACTAAATACTTATTTGCCCCACTCTATATCTGGAATCACTCCATTCTGAGGAAAAAATATGAAATCATGAGAAACAAACAAAGAAATAACAATCAAAACACATCTCGAGTATTTAGTAGCACCACCTCTGGCTTTTATGACAGCTTGCAGTCTCTGACGCATGGACTTGATGAGTATTCTTCATCAATTTGGTGCCAACTCTCTTTGATCGCAGTTGCCAGATCATCCTTGCACGTCGGAGCCTCTCTGTGGACCATTTTTTACAATTTCCACCACAGGTATCAATAGGGTTGAGATCTGGGCTATTTGCAGGCCATGACATTGACTGGATGAGTCTTTCTCCTAGGAAAGCTTTAACATCATCATCTTTGTAAATCTCACGAGAACAGCACCAAACAAAGGTTCTAGCATCATCACCTTGTCCAATGCAGATTCTTGACTCTTGACAAAGTGATGATGGTGGAACCTTTGTTTGGTGCTGTTCCAGTGAGATGTACAACAATAACTGCCTGAAGAAGACATCAAAATTCCCTCAGTCCTTGATGATAGGGGGCTGCATGTCAGCCAAAGGCACTGGTGAGATGGCTGTGGATAAATCTTCAATAAATGCACAAGATTACATTGAAATTTTAGACAGCTTTCTTATCCCTTCAATTGAAAACATGTTTGTCATTTTCCTCTGACCTGCAAGGATGATCTGGCAACTGCAATCAAAGAGAGTTGGCACCAAATTGATGAAGAATAATGTTTGTCACTCATCAATTCCATTCCTCAGGACTGCAAGCTGTCATAAAAGCCAGAGGTGGTGCTACTGAATACTAAGGGTGTAACGGTACATGTAGTTGTATTGAACCGTTTCGGTACGTGGTGCTCGGTTCGGAACGGAGGGGTACCAAACGAGTTTCTGACGTAATGTAAAGTGCTGTCAAATTTAGCGCGTTAACGGGCAGTAATTAATATTTTAAATTAATCACGTTAAAATACTTGAAGCATTTAACGCAAGCGCAGAATGCCCGCTCATGCATCCCGTAATTCCACTGTTACGTCCCACGGACGGCTCGCTAAGGGCGTAACATAAAACGAGCCACACACACAAGTTGCAAGTGAACAAAATATCCAAATGCGGAAGAAGTTGGCTTCAGCGTAAGCCCAGGCCAAAACAACAAACAAAATGAAACTACACTTAAAGGGTATGACAACACCTGGGGAAATGCTAATATTCCATCATTTATCCATCAACGCATGCCTTTTGAATTCATATCATGCCACTTCGTGTAATTACACACATCGCAACACCAAGAAAATGATAGAAATTAGGTCGATTGTCAAGCTAAAACGACCCGCCCCCGAGATGCCGGAAATCTAGCATATTGTGTGCATGACGTCACTATAAGGAAACAACCGGCTCAGTGCTTAGTACTGAATGGCGGCAATGATGGCGGACGATTTTGTTTCTAGTTGCAGCGACGAATCCGACGTAACGAACATCCTTCTAATGGTGACGAGGAGAGTTATGAACCTTTCTTTAGTGTTTTGGGTTATCAATTTGAGCCCAAACGAAAGCCAATGCAGCCTGATGAAAGGATCATTGAGGGGAGTAATCACACTGAGGGAAACACCGGCGGCAACAGAAACACCAAATGGTTTGTTTTGCATTTCTTTTTGTGAAGCTGATACACAGTGACCGCAAAATAAAGTAATGTATAGAATAATTATCATTTAAAGTGCTATCATCGGTTTTCGCTCTGCCAACCGACACAAATATGAATGCGATTAGAGGATTTGTTCTATACATTTTACGAGCGATAATTTATACATGTGTCCAGTTCTATATCCAATGCATGATATGTTTTTTATTATAAAAGAGTACTCACTCTGGCCAGTTCCCTCCTTTGCTTTGCCTGGAGTGGTGGGGTGGTCTCATCAGAGCCAGTCATCGTCCTCTTTCTTGTTATCTCGGGACATTTAGGTGGCTGCGCATATAGGTGGGCACCGCATCTGCTTTCAGCAGCAATTTCTTAGCAAAACCTGATTTCATTTGTCCATAGTTCGTATAGCTTTCAGGTGTAAAATGTGCACCACACAAAACCGTGCCGGAGGCTGGGTCTGCAAAATTAGCCCTCTTAGCACTGACGAACTTTACTCATTGTCTGCGTAGTCCAGCTCTTTTTCTCGCGTTCGGGAACTCATGGGTACTACATTGCGACAGATGGCTATTTGTAAACCACATAGCATGACAGGTTTGAACCATTTTAGCGATTTTTTGATAAAACGCGAACGCAACTCTCTCATCAATAAACAACGATGGCAGCTGCCTCGACCTTTTGTTTCCTTGTTATGACGTCTCCGCCCCATTCGGCTGTTTCCGGAATACTTTAGGAAATGTTCATAATTTTCGATCTATTTTCGATAATTGCTCATGAATGCGATTTATTTTTTTGCTAACTTTATTAATATTTGTTATCTTGCTACATAACAGTTCTATTGATATCTCACAGCCCCTTAGTGTTTTCATACCCTTTAAACCCCACCCGCTAAGTAAACCCTGATCTTAAAAAGGAAATACCAAAAAGACAGCCACTACCATATGTTCTACACTAAACAAAACAGGTTGAACGAAAACGGCAGTTTACCTCTACTGCTGCGGTGCTCTTATTTACAGTGGTGGACAAAAACGATCCAATAACGAATGAACACAAAATACCTCACCAAAAAAGTGGGAGTGGAACAAAATAGCGATCAAATGCACAGGTGAATGAATGGCGAGCAAACAGCTGGCGAGGGGGTACGCGGCACGTATGCTGCCAAATGCGAACTCTGAGTGTTGACTGTAAGATGACAAGCGGTCAGATGACTTTTGTTAACGCTGCAGTTATTTGGTTAACAAGACTAAGGCACAATACAACACACACGCGGGGATGCGAGCTCAAACAACGGCCTAATAGTAATACCGTGTATCGGCTTGGCTGCCGTAAAGCAAGTGTCGTTATTGCCGCAAATGTAAACAAAGCGCTGCATAATGGATACATGACAGACAGTGGCTAGTTTTTGAAGTTGGCACCCTTCCTCGGGTGGCCCATCAGTGGCGGCGACGTCGTCTGCCCGTCCGGCGTCAATCAGAGTACGTTACGTTGGGAGGGGAGGCAGCCAGCTGGCGGACGCGACGATCAGTTGACTGACAGTCTCAAAAAAGATAACAATTAAACGGCCAGGGTAACGTGGGTAACGGTTAACTGCAAACATGAAAGAAAAGCAGTTTGCCCCTCTGGGTGGGGAATTCAAATTAAAAAAGAATATAGATGGAACAACTCTGAGAAAATGTAAATAAGTTGGTTTGCCTCAGCGACTGGCTAGAGAATGAGTAGGGAAGAGGGCCACATTTATATGTAAGCTACACACACTTTGCACACATTATAAATAATGCTGTTTTTGTTACTGTTCTAAGGCTCTGTTGTGTGTTTGTTTTTGCAGATCAAAAGAAAATGTCTTTATCAGAAAGAATGTTAATGTTAATGCCATCTTGTGGATTTATTGGTATAATCAACAAATACAGTACTTATGTACAGTATATTTAATGTACTGTATACCACAGGTGTCAAACCAGTTCCACAAAGGGCCAAGTGTGTGCTGGATTTTATTCCAACCGATACTGTGCAAACAGTTTAACCAATGAATTTTCTGTTGAAACAAGCAGCACCTGACAAAGTTTAACTGATTACCCATGGAAGAGATCAGATTGGTCAAATGGTGTCCTCTTCATTGGTTGGAAAGAAAACCTGCACCCACTTGGCCCTTTATGGAGTCAGTTTGACACCAGTGATGTATACTGTACTGTACTGTACTTGTGTCTTATCTTTCATTCCAAAAATAATTTACTGAAAAGTATGGCATATTTTAGAGATGGTTTGAATTGCGATTAATTACGATTAATCAATTTTTAAGCATTGATTAACTCAATTAAAAATTTTCGTTTGACAGCCCTAATTTACCCCTACTTTTCGAGGCTGTGGTCATAAAGTTAATATGAGAATCTTGAAACTGTTCAGTGTTGCAACTGTTCAATTTTGCACATCAGGTATTTGTTTAAAGAAAAATTCTTAGCCATTGTTATTTATTTTTATTTTGTTTTTCAAAATATCTACATTTCAGAATATTGTATTTTCTATTTTTGAGCAGAATTCTAGCTTTGTATAGGCTAATGTTCCTATTTTTGAAAGGACAAAACTGTGTAATTAACAACTCGCACGTTTATATTTTGCATTTTGTTTTCTTACCGTACCAAAAATGAACCGAACCGTGACATCAAAACCGAGGTATGTACCGAACCGAGATTTTTGTGTACGTTACACCCCTACTAAATACTAGTGATGTGTTTTGATTGTTATTTCTTTCTTTGTTTCCCATGATTCCATACTTTTTCCTCAGAATGGAGTGAATCCATATATACATATACTGTATATTTCCCTGCACTTGCTCGATAAAATTAACATCTACTGACCACCACAATGTTTTTTATTCATTTCTTTTACTGTTTCTGAATGCAAAAGAGGTGCACTTTTGAACTAATTCATCATTTTTTCAAGCTTTTTATCTGAGTTTGTTCTACATGATAAAATGTCCGAGTGAGTGCTCGTCCCAGACTTGTGATTCCATACTTTCTGCCAGGGGTTGCATATAATGGCAGATGTTGGCTGTCTTGCTCAAATCTAGGCTGGTTAAATGATCAAATTAACAAATAGTGATCAGTCAGAAAAAGGATGATACAAAGCTGTTTTTGAAAAATGAAAGTTAACTTCCATTGACACTGCAGGATATTAAATTGTACTCAAAGGCTTCGGGATTAAAACTACAGTAAGTACCGTATGAACTAATGTGAAATACTGACTTTACACGATTGTCCTCTACTGACAATTAATGGGATTGCTGTCAAAAAAAAAGTTTAATTTTTGGGTTTTGTAATCACGAAAAAAAAAAAAATTAATGGAAAGCCTAAATATTGTTAATAACGTTGATAAATGCAGATTTGTTGAATAGATAGCTTCAGAGAGACATTTCAATTTTTGAGCGGGTGCTTCCGTTTAAAACTGAAGGTTTATCTAGGCTAATTATTTCAGCTTTCTCCCTGTCCATTTCACGGAAACTGATTAAACAATTTAATAGTGCTAATTTTAAATTTATTTGGCACAATCGATGCCTGTATATTAAGAAAGCAGACATAGTGAAAAATTTTCAAGGTCCAAAATTTTTGTTCCCCAGTCCAACAAGAAGACCATATTCTGAGACACTTTAACAAGGCAGAGATGAAGGAATTCAGGGCAAAATATCTTTCTGATTATGCCCAAGTGTAAGACAGTACAATTTAAAATCCTATGTGCAATTTTTTCCACCAACGAATTTTTGAGACTTAAATTTAATTTTGAGTCAAATTTTTGTGTGTTTGCTGAAAATGACATTGAGGATCTTGAACATTTGTTTTTTCAGTGTGATTTAGTGCAGTTGTTTCGAAGGGTTATGCGGAGCTGGCTTCTGTCCAAACAAATTGATCTTTCAACGTGGACATTGGATTCCATTAAGTTTGGAGTATCCGGCACAAATAAAGATTTGATTTATGTGATCAAGTGATTGTAACGTTTGGAAAATGTGTTATTCACAAATTCAGATACTTTAAAACAAAACCTTGTTGTAACCACTGGATGAATGGGTTTCTTCTTTGTTACAGTATATGTCTCTGCAGCTGTTTAATAAGCATAAAGCCCTCAAATTGGTGTCATTGTTTGCGATATCTAATATTTCTTTATAAACCCACATGATTGTGAGTGTGTGGGTGCATGTGTTTGGGTGGAAGTTAGGGGGTGCGTATATCAAGGGTGTAGGTTTGGTCTCAACATTGGTAGGGACAATATAACAGCATAACCTGCTTGTATACTTTTTGCTGGGAACGGGAAATGAATAAGACCAAACAGATTGGGTGAATGGCGGTCAGGGCTTTATTTCTCACATATATAAACCTAATTAATGGATAGGCTAAATGATCAACACAAAATACATTTGTATTTACTTATACGACTTTAATATGTATTGGCTGAGTTGATACACTGTTCGAGTCAAACCAAAAACTACTAAAGAAACAGTTTGAAAACTTCCAGAATAAATTTCTGGATTTAATTAGTAAATATTTGAACATAACTCAAATTATTTTAAAATACACAATAAATACAAACTTGTTAATAATCATCTCTTAACTATCCAGGAATGCAAAACAAACATTTGTCTTAAGATCACTCAACATTGTTGAGAAATTGATATAACATATATATATATACAGTGGTACCTCTACATACGATCGCTTCGACACACGAACTTTTCGACATCCGACGTAAAATTTGACTCGCCATTTGTTTCTACATCCGACGACATGCTCGAAATACGACGACAATGGCAGCACCGCAGACGAATGCACGGAGGATTTTCTTGTGTGACAAATCAACACAGGTTTCAGAAAAGGTTGGTACAGGTGGTGAAACAAGGAAAAAGTTGATGCTTACCTTCGAAATGAAGATGCAAATGACAGAAAAATATGAGCGTGGGGTGGGCATCCGTGAAATGGCTCAACAATACATCTCCACGGTCCTCCGACGACCATCGTTCGCCAGTCTTTATAAATTAAGCTGACAATTCTTATTGTCTCCAAAGAAATCGCCAGCTTCGCCACGTTTTCATCATTTCTTTCACAACTTATTCAACACAAAACGCCTGCTGTCTGCCGCAATTGATGGTGTTCTCAAGAGAACATTCAAAGTGAAAGTGAAACTCAAGCTCACCGGTCCGTCTCTGGCACGTGAGCCCCGCGGTGCGTTCAGGTACACAAAAAAACGTCCGCCTTATTAGAACCCGATTCGTTACACTATTACAGGACTTATTATTATTCTTTTTATTACATTATTCCAATTTTGATTTATAATTTATTTGTTTTGCTACGTGTAATTGCCATTTGTAATAGCACCAGCAGTATTTTTTAAGGATTTAGTGCAGGTTTTTGGGCTGTGGAACGAATTAATGGAATTATAATGTATTCCTATGGGAAAATCCTGCTCGACATACGACCATTTCGACTTACAAACAAGGTCCTGGAACGGATTAACTTCGTATGTAGAGGTACCACTGTATATAATATATACATATATAAATAAAATATACCTTTAAAAAAACTGTAATTCAGGGAGTATCAAAAATAAAACTTCAGCCTTCCTTTAGGTAAGACACTACTGCTTTTGTCCACGAGCACTGCCAAACTCAACAAAAAAATTAAAGCTCCTTTGGGCTGCTTTGAAACCACATAAATAAAATAAAAATTAAAATTGTGGAGAAAGAGATAAGTTCACTACAGTTCACTACATTTCTCACAGTTTAATTAACGTTAACAGTAGAAAATACATACAGGAGGACACTTCTCTCAAATCAGTTTCTTACTACAGTTTTTCATGTAAGCAAATTCACACATTTAATGTTATGCTAACGCTGATACAGGTCGGACTTTGAGTTGCAAAACTGGTGGTGTGTTTCCCACCTCCACAACACTGACATATTTTTACATTACTCACAGTAGCTGCAGCTACTGCTGGCCGGAAAAAAACACTTGTAATATCCCACCTCTTTGACGTGAGACGAGGAGGCAGCATGGGGCTGGGGCTGTGAGTGCGTGCAATCAAACGTGCATTTGAGGGAAAAAATGGACAGGAACACTCATCAGTGAAAATGGGTAAATGTAAGTCTGAACATAATGAAAATAATTCACTCAATACCGGTAGGTTCAATTCTATCCGTACAACAAATTAACTATCGACAAGTTTCCGGGGTACTTCCGCTTTACTTCCTTATGTCTGCCTACAACTTCCGTTTCTGATTTTTTACCATTGACTTCAGTGGCGCTGGAGTGGCATCACTCACTAAAAACCCTGAAAAACCACGATTTGGAAATACCGCATCCTTCTGCCATCTCGACATGGGAAGACAACATCAAGAAGGGCCGAGGGTGACCACAAGTAAAATATTATTGTATTTTATTGACTCTACGGCAGTCGATGGAAACGCCATCAGGAAGCGCTGAGGCAGAGCTGCCAACTGTCACGCTTTGACACACGCAGTTGCCTGTTTTCTCACGCACACACATCCAATTTCTCACGCAAAAAAACAATCTGATTTTTGGCCGAGACTCGTTCGTTTCTTTTTCAAACTCTCCGACAGTAGATGGCGCTACTCGCCACTGTAAACCTATTCGCTGCATAAACATCCTAATTGCGACAGAAGACCTTCAAGAAGACAATCGCGGGTGAAACTCGAATGGAGAAAGAATCTCTGAAGAAAGTCACAATCTGAAGATTACAGACAGAGATTAGATACATTAAAATTAGTGACATACAGTGGGGCAAATAAGTATTTAGTCAACCACCAATTGTGCAAGTTCTCCTACTTGAAAAGATTAGAGAGGCCTGTAATTGTCAACATGGGTAAACCTCAACCATGAGAGACAGAATGTGGAAAAAAAACAGAAAATCACATTGTTTGATTTTTAAAGAATTTATTTGCATACCATGGTGGAAAATAAGTATTTGGTCAATACCAAAAGTTCATCTCAATAATTTGTTATGTATCCTTCGTTGGCAATTACGGAGGCCAAACGTTTTCTGTAACTCTTCACTCTTCGCTTGGTGTAAAGAAATCAACTGTGGGAGCAATTGCTAGAAAATGGAAGACATACAAGACCACTGATAATCTCCCTCGATCTGGGGCTTCTTGCAAGATCTCACCCCGTGGCGTCAAAATGATAACAAGAACAGTGAGCAAAAATCCCAGAACCACTCGGGGGGACCTAGTGAATGACCTACAGAGAGCTGGGACCACAGTAACAAAGGCTACTATCAGTAACAATGCGCCGCCAGGGACTAAAATCCTGCCCTGCCAGACGTGTCCCCCTGCTGAAGAAAGTACACGTCCAGGCCCGTCTGCAGTTCGCTAGAGAGCATTTGGATGATCCAGAAGAGGACTGGGAGTATGTGTAGGGCCTAGACGTGCCCTACCGGAACATATTTGCTCCACATCTTTCTCACCTTTTTAACCCCTCACCCATTTTCACGCCTGCATATAGCATTGTTTATTTAGTATTAAGCCGTGTTCACACTTGGCGCGCTGCCTCCTGCGCCTACTGAGCGCTTTCTGAGCGCCTTTTGAGCGTGTATTCTAAACGGGATTCTATCTTAAACGTCACCATACATAATGGTTAGTAACGTTGGTCAACCAACTAGGCAAACGAAGTCCATCATTAGCATTTTAATTTATGTATTAAATTTGTTTAACAAAATGCTACTGGTGTTAGCTTTGACATTTAAGGAAGAGGAGGCTGCTGAACCAGCAAGGCTCCGTTAATGGATGCATGACATCCTCCGCAAAAGGGAGTCGCAGGAGCTTTCAATAACCTGGTCCGGGATCATTTATGACTCATGTCATATAACTCTGTAGTGTGAAACGGCAATGGCCAGTTATCCGACTGAGACTAATGCCCCACAAACCACCAGAAAGCAGGGCACAACATGGGTACAATGCCAAATTAATTCTAATTCCCTGATATTTGAGCCACCAACTTGTGTGCCTGCGTGCGGGGCAAAATTTTGGTCACCCCCAACAAAATCTCACTCCAAGGTTTTTCTAAAAGTTGGCAGGTCTGCTGAGACAGTCCACTACTAGCTACACACCCACAAAATTGGATATGAACGAACATGGGAATTTTGTCTTCATGAAGGCAGACGGTCAACCAAGCCAGTGCTTCAATGCTCCGTACCACAAACCATGAGTGCGCGTAATACCGGAGCGGGGGAGACGTCCAAACTGAAGGCTGGTGTCAGATATTTTTCGGCACAACACTGTCCCACGGGTCACGGCCGTTCGTGTCTGACGCTGTCTTATGGAAGGTATGTGGTCCAAAAATACGAAACCTAAAATCTGGCGCATGAAACGACTTGTTGCCTTTGCTACTGATATTAAGATGATGTTTGTAATTATGAAGTGTAATAATTTTTACTACAACTACTGCTGCTGCTAGCCTGTTGCTAATCAGTACGTGTTTGATGGTACCGCATAAATCCAAGTGTTACAAATTTTTGTTCGTTTGTTTACAGCTGGAAAACGCTGTTAGGTAAGGGAAGACAACTTGACTTGTATGTTGATGGACATATATCAAGACTACATGCGTTCTACTTTGATGATGGACGGCTCGACTCCCGGGTGCGGCTGAGAGGCAGGGGCTGGGACTGGGCTGGGTGGTTCGCTGAGATCCAACTCCGAACTTTTTAACTGCCGCATCTTTAACATATACTATTGGAGCTGGAATTACCGAGGACAGCGCGAGAAAGCCCGTCTGAATGCCGCTGAGGGTCTCGTAATGTCGGGTGAAAGGTTGGCATTGTATGCTTAACCTTCGTTAATATTTTTCTAATCATTATATAAATTGTGATTTATTGACCTGTTTTGCACATGCACCAATCGTTTTAAATAAAACAAGAAATGGAATCATGTTGTCCAAATGTTTTTTATCGCGATCATCTGCAATATTAATAATATATTAACAGTGTTGGGAGTAACGCCGTTATAAATAACGCCGTTACGTAACGGCGTTATTTTTTCAGTAACGGGGTAATCTAACTAATTACTTTTTCCACCGTTACAACGCCGTTGCTGTTACTGAAGGTCAAAAGCGCTGCGTTACTTACTCTGAATAAATTGAAGAAACTACCAGCCGTGTCGAGTCGACTCTCTGCTCTGTTGATTTGTCATCCAAGACTTGGGGTGCGTTCAGGTTCGAGAATAGCGCATGTACTTCTGACTCCAAGCTGTTTGTCCCTGCTCATTCAATTAGACAATGCTTTCCAAAGTTTGGTAACGTTTCTGTGTTTGCTACACCTGATGCTAGCCTCGTTCCCATCTCCCACTGTCAACCAGCAATAATTCTGCTTCCATCTTGAGGACGCCAGACGCTTTGAAGGTGACGTGAATTGTCGGGAAACGAGCCTACCTGAATGCAGCCCCTCGAGAGATGCGATGGAAGTGATTGTGATTGGCTAAGGGTTAGAGTCATGTGTCGTGGTAAGCCAATCAGAGCCGGTGATTTCACAAGCAAACCGGAACAGCGCGTGCGGCAAACACACACACGCAAAACAGATGCACAGGGTCGGGATGACGGAGCGTTCAGAAGAAATATTGTCCTTTAAGAGGTAGAGATATAGACACTATTTCAAGTTTGTCGAAATTAAAGGAAAGAACCTGCATGTAATGTGTAATTTATGTCCCGGGGCAAAGCTTTTGTCGACATCTGTGGTAAGCAATTCAAATCTGCTGAAGCACCTAAAAAGTTAACTATCTGTCTGTTCTTCTCTATTCCACTGACTCAAATACTGCTCAGAAAATTTCAAATTCTTTGACATACAACAAGTTCTTTTTAAAGTAACGGAAATAGTTACTTTTCCTGGTAACTAGTAACTTTTACTATAAAGTAATTCAGTTACTAACTCAGTTACTTTTTGGAAGAAGTAGTGAGTAACGTAACTAATTACTTTTTTAAAGCAACGTGCCCAACACTGTATATTAATAATAATAGTATTTCCTTGTAACAACAAAATCCGTTTCAGCCCTTCCGCATTCGGCAAATGTAATATAACGTGTAATTTAATCTCATATTGGTCACTCAAGTGGCCAGTGTATCAATCTATACCTAACGTCAACACAGGCTGACGGGTTGTTATAGTTTTGTCCACGAATGATCAACGAAGTGATAAGAACAATCAAACAATCTCATCTACGTCTCATCGAATTGCTAAATCCATTTATGGAGATTCCGTGAGTTCCTCTGCTTTAATTTTGGAGTTTTAACTTTGACAAGACACTGCTTACTTAAACCGTAGTTCATGTCGTTTTTTTCTGAACCGGAAGTTCGAGGCAGACCTTGGCCAAGATGGCGCTGCCCATATTTCGTTCAGGAAACTTGTCTATATAACTGAAGTCATCATATACGGCATATAAGGTTGCTTAAAAGTTGGTGGGGACAATTTGAGCATCCTGAAAAGTTTCTAATGTTATGTCCCTCCTGTCCGTACGCAAATCAAACAAAACAATGCCCTTGGCGTATATGTGTACGAATGCAAACATACAAGTAAGAGTTTATGAATTGTGAAGTAAAGTGTTATATGTTGTTTCTTGTTACAATATGGTAATGTAAACTAACTAACTAACTAACTAACTAACTAACTAACTAACTAACTAACTAACTAACTAACTAACTATCTATCGCGAGCACACTATCACAGCCAAAGTTACGTGCATAAATGACCATTTTAAGGAACAGATTGTATATATGGAGTGAATAGAGTAATGGGACCATATTAAATAGGCGCATTGTATAGCTTATGCTATGTAGACTTAAATCTCCAAAGTATTAATATTAATTTTATTTATTTTGTCCCCGGTGACATTTATCCCGGGGCACTGCAGATTAGGCACGTGCCCCAGTGAAAAATGTCTGGCGACGCCTAAACTGCAATCAGTGAACAGTACAAAGCTGTTTCCACATAGCCAGGGTAAGAAACGGGTTAATTTGAGCTGCACGCCACCGCTCTCTGAGCATTGCGCGTTCATGATAGTAAAATCTGCGCGCCCGCGTTTGAAATACCGGCTTGAGCCGGTAAAGAGCTGCCAAAACAGGCAGGAAGGAGTTCAGTGACTGCTTCTGCTTCACTGGCGACGAGAAGATGCTGCTCCAGCCGCCGCGCGTTTTGGAAGGGACGTTTTAGACCAAATCGTTCATGCCGGTTAAAGTCTCATCTGGGGAGGCAAGTGACTTTTTATAGCTACGCTTGAGTATGATTTCATACATCACCTGTTTATCAAGTAGACGTGACGTCGTAGTTACTTTAATTCGCAAATGAATGAGGGCGAATGAAGATTCAAAATCTGCGTTAGTTCCACCAGCAGACGTTTCCCCCTTCCTCTGCATTTCGCTGGCCACTTCGCTGCCGGTAAGTCGGCTAATGAGTTTGGTTCGCAACCGGGGGAGGGGGGGGGGGGTGTTGTTGGATGCTGTCTGTCAGTTCTCAACCGGCTCACTGCTATCTCTCCGCGGGCTGCTTTGTTAAGTAGTGCTCGTGTAGATGTGCTTTGTTTATTACATACAGTAGATGGGACGTACAAAATGTAGCACAATAATGCAGTTGGCGAAATTCAGAACAAAGTGACAAATAAAGGTACTACACTCGAATGTTAATCATTTCCCTGTACAAAGACCAGCGGCTGTTTCGAGACGTAGCTTGCATTTATTGTTACAAACCACTGGGATGCCGTATGTATGATCATCATCTCTTGCACTGCGGATATTCTGACTGCGGACATTCTGACCAGATTTTCAATGGCCGCTTTGCCGACACAAAGATATATAGTATAGGCACATTGAACCGCAGTCAATTGAAATGTGCATGTGTCCTTGTGTTCGGCATCATTTGAAGTGAGTCGCGTTTTCTAATTCCGTGGTCAAACATGCCGCATTTTCTTTTTAGCTGCGTTTCCCTTTCAGGTAGTGATGCACGATAATACATTTTTCAACCGATAATTTCCTCCTCATTCCAACCGATAACCGATAATGTCAAGCCGATAATTCTGTTAAAAGATTTATGTAACATTTTAAAGTATACACAAAAGAAAATATTACTGTGCAAAAATATAATTTATTGCTCTTTTTTTCAACATAAAATATGAACAAGTCGTCAATTCAAACATCTAAATAATGACAGATTGTCTGACATTGTGTAATGGTAAACCTTTGGCAACAATTACTTACAGAGTAAATACCGAAGTTGCACAAAAATGCCTTTAAAAGTAAGCCATTCCTAACATATATAACATTAATACACTGCAAAACACACCTCCTTAAAACTAGTCAGTTTTGAGTGTAAATCTATTGGCAATAAGTGAAATTATCTGCCATCGCTTCAAGTGTATTTCTCTCAGATTTCTTGGAAGAAAAATAGCTAGCTGAAAATAATCTTAACAGCCTTGTTTTAAGCAATACATTATTATACTTAATCCTAAAAAAAAAACTTGGAAGAAGGAAAGATTTTAAATAATATTTGTGGCTACAGAATATTATTGTTATTTCATTACAATAGGAATGTGCATATACAAATTAATGTGTTAATAAGTGCCAATAAGTTTTGTTTATTTACTGTGACTGTAATTGAGCAGACAAATAAGTTAAATTAATTTGAAAAGTGATTGCTAATGTTATATGCCTTGTTGCACACTGTGAAAATGATTAACTCAAAAGAGCAAGATGTCATATACCCATTCTGCAGCGCTTTGTTTACATTTGCGGCACTCACGACATTTGCTTTACAGCAGCTAAACTGATACACGGCAGTACTATTTGGACGGAGTTGTTTTGTGCCTGAGTTTTGTTAAGCCGAAAATAAAGGCAGCGTTACAAAGTCACCTGACCGCTCGTCATTTTACATACTGAATGCATTATTGACTGGCTGACTTCGTTTTCTCCATGTTTAAATTATCATCTAACCACTGTGCCGTCATGATAAGCTTGCTTACTGGACATCACTTTCCAAATGTCCGTGGTGAAAATGTGATTGGCATGTTTTTTATGAAGAATGGTGGTCGTATAAACTGCATTATTTTTTTATCCAGGGCTTTGGCTCTCGGGTCATTTCGGTCAAAAAAAATCGTGTCTCATCTCGGTGGCGGCAGCTACGTTCGTACCGGTGTAGGTTCACTATCCTCTTTCCCTCACTATCCACTCGCTCTCGCTATATGATTGGCCGAAGAGCCGAAATGCTCTCCCGTGAAATGCCTGTTTAAAAATGTTCCCGTTGTTACTTCTTGCGTTCACTTAAAAGTGTCCATTTAAAAAGGAAAAGTGATGGATGATACTACACACAGCGTATTATTAACAAATATTAAAGTTGTATAATCATATAGTGAGAATAAGGAACGTCACTGACAAGCTCAGGCCCCCATGAGTGGATAGTGAGGGGAATAGGATAGTGCGCCTAACACCGGATAATCCGCCCGCACCGGCCGGTTCGCCGCAACGTATTCGGGGCCTGGCTCCGCTCGCATGCCGTGGGGGAACGCTCGAGAAACCGGGGTGTTCGCCGGAGGTCCCGAAGCCGGGGAACCGGGCTCCCCCCCCGTCTTGGATGGAAAGGCAAATTCGAATGAATTCGCACTGACAATTTGCAAATTTGCGTTGTGTCAACAACGCATTCAATAGCTGAAAATGCAGGGCTGTTACAGCGGACGGATTTATGCAATCACAGCTGACGAAACCTTGATAAATGCGCTTTTTTTCCCCCCGTTTCACGAGCTCTGGGACACTCGAAAAATGTCTCATACCTCTCCTTGCTAAGCTAAATGGTACCTCGATGTGCGTTTGTGTGGAAAAGTAGTTCACGAACAACAACAACAACAACAAAAAACTATTCACCTTCTCACCGAAAATAGTAAAACTCTTTACACGGCAATTAGAATTTCCCCCTACACCTTCAAATGGCTCCATTACAAGGACGTAGGTTTGGTCTCAATATTGGTGGGGACGCTATAACAGCATAACCTGCATGTACACTTTTTGCTGGGGACAGGACATGAACCAAACAGATTAGGTGAACGGTGGTCAGGGCTACATTTCTCACCAATATGAACCTAATTAATTGATAGGCTAAATGATCAATGCAAAAATAAATCTGTATTGAGTTGTACTAACTTTCACAGTGGAAATTTATAACGTTTCAATCTGATGATTTTTCTTAAATCTATTCGAATAATTTTTTTCCATCTTGTTTTGAGTGTTAAAGACTAGTTAACAGATGAATGGGTCAGATTATTCAATTTACTTTAGGTAAATATTACCATTTGTTCTTATTTAGCCCATACATCTAAAGGTTGGTCATTTTTCACCAAAATCAAGGGGGAAAATGATTTCAAATAATGTTTTGAACAATATCACTTCTTGAAAGAAGAACATTTGTGACAAAAAAAGTTTTTTTTTTTTTTTTTAAGATTAAATATACTAATTTTTTGCTTAAAATAAGAGTGTTAAGATTATTCTCAGAAAGCTGTTTTTTTTTTTTTATTTCAAGAAATCTGAGTAAAATTTACTTATAGAACTGGCAGATAATTTAACTTATTTCTAGTAGATTTACACTGAAAACAAGGGAATTCAGCTAGTCATCAGCCAATCAAATGTGCGTTATAGGGGGAAAAAATTGTGTCATTGTAAGTCTGAACATAATGAAAGTAATTCACTTAATAATGGTAGGGTCAATTCTATCCTTAAAAAATATGTGAAGACAAGCTAAATGACCTCTATAACTGAACTCATTATATAACGCAAATAAGGTTGCTTTAAAGTTGGTGGAGACAATTTGAGCATCCTGAAAAGTTCTTAGTGTTATGTTCCTAACGTCCCTATGCAAACCTACGCCATTAGTCTGTTAACAGAAGGACTAGTATTGTTGTGTTAATGTAGTACATTAAGGACTACATGATATAAGTAATACTATTGCTACGAGAAAAAAAAGTCGTATTATTACGTTGGGTAATGTAGCTGTAATCAACTCCGCATTTTACGTACACGTACCGTAGCTGAGAGCTACGACATTAGCCTGGCTAATGAAATATTTCAAATAAACCTTTGTTATGATTCTTCTTTGGTAACAAAATGTGAGATAAAAAAATTGTCATGATATGACGCAATTTTGCTCTGGCACGACATGGTGAGGCGGTCCAACTCCGATGCAGCCCACCACCGCAGCTTCAAAAAATCCTAGGGGAAACCCTGCTGTCTAAGATACAATGCACAAAGCTCAAAACCCATTTTAAAGCAATAAAACTGGCCACTGGAGGTCAGTAGCGCATTTGGTAAGAACTCATCTCGGGCCAAGAAAGGAAGTGAAGAAAAATTTTAAGGAAACAGAAGTTGGAGGGATCTTGTGAAGACGCGTGAGAATTTGAGAAAAATGTGGAGAACGATCGGAAAAAAAGGCAAACGACACTGGAGGAGTGTTTTGAAAATAAAACGAAACCATTGTCAAAGCATATTTTAAAAATCATATCTTCTTGAGACAAGACGGTGACGTCCACAACAGCGTCAGGTTCCACACGCGTTCCGCGGAGCTCACTTTGCGTTACTCCTTAGCCGGAGGTTGAAACCGACGATGAAGATGATGAAAAAAGTGAGACCAATATTGATCCAGACTCACCAGATTACTCGGAGCCACCTCATTCAACCGGGAGCAGCCGAGAGCCTTCCCCGTTAGGCCAGAACGATATTGGAAAAAACTATTGTTGCGATTTTTGGGGGGGTTGCGATATATTGCGATATTATATTGCGATATTAAAAAATATGTATACATATATTAAATAGTATGTATACATATTTTTTAATAGAAATTTTCACTAGATGACTTGAATAGCTGTTTGGAAAGACTTTGGATGACTCACCATCACCACAGTGTACAGTGATCCCTCGTTTTTCATGGTTAATGGGGACCAGAACCCGCCGCGATAAGTAAAAAACCGCGAAGTAGCGCACACCCCCTTTTTTTTGTGTGTGTGTGTGTGTGTTTTTTGTGCTCAATGTAGTTATTCAGATTTAGCATTGGAAAGAGATACATATAAGACATGTTTTTTCTCACTTTTCCCCCCAAAGTGATTTAAAAAATGTATATAAATAAATGGTTTTCAAGCACTTCAAATGTCATAATTATGATCAGTTTTAAACATAACTGTCCAACCAAATCATTTTTTAACAAGAATAAAGTACTGTAGTAGATAAATGCTTGGCTTTATTAAATGCTTCTGTTTATCTACCTTAGCTGTGACAGTTGGAGTGCCATGTAGAAATTTCAAACTCCTCATGATCACTTCTGGCATTTATATGTCTCCAACGTCACCACACGCACGCACACACACACACGCACACACACACGCACACACACACACACACACATTCATTCCAGCGCGGCTTCCTTGCAGACACTGTTTAACAAGTTAAACGATGATTGACAGATTGCTGCCTGGCTTCTTTGGCCAGATCAAAGCCATCGATAACTTTAATAAACAAGTGCCGCAGTGACTGAGAGGAACAAAGGACTGGGAGAGGGAGGGTGTGAGGCTGTGCGCAGAGCAGAAAGCAAGGCGTATGTGGATTAAAAAAAAATAAAAACTCGCACATGCTTGCGATGGGACTATCGCGCACGCGCACATCGCGATGGCGATGTTTAAACGATATATCGTTCAGGCTTATTCCCCGTTGTGATGTGCGCAAATAGTTCAACAGTTCAATAGTTTAGTTATGTTAGATAAATTGTTACTTTGCAATCAAAAGCTCTAGTTGTCTTGTTGTTTGTTATTTTGTAGAACGAAAACATTCAGATGTTTGGGATGTCACATGCGAAAAAATAGCTGTGTATCAGTCAAAGTTATGTTTGAAATGTATGCTTTCACAAAAAGCTCAATTTCTCGTTTTTTTTCATCAGAAGTTGGAAAATTGCTCAAACTAAGCTATTTTCTAATGCTGATTTCTAAAGAATGGAAAAAGATATGAACTAACTTTTTTGTCTGCTGAAAGAAGAGAGTCTAATCTTTCTTTTGGTGGGTTCCATGTTTATATAGCAATAGAACAGAATTTTCTGTGGGCCTTGCAAAATCAGTCAAAATCCAGTAAGACGGCCGGGAGTGAAGGTCCTTGCTCCGGTGAAAATGGCTGGGGGTGAATGAGTTAAGCACACATTTCGTACTGTGCCATTTCGTATAATTATTTCAATTGTATTGACAGATACGAAAACCGAAGGCCAAATAGTACACTTTCCAATTCCTTTTTTATTTCATTAAAAAAATATAGATATATTTCATTATTTCCCGATTTATGCCCTTAGCCTTGACCAGGAGTGTCCAAAATCCAGCCCGGGGGGCAAATGCGGCCCGTGGTCAAATTTCATCCGGCCCCCAGCCTTTTTCATAAAATCAATAACGTCTGGCCCGCACACAGACTTAATAAATTGGTCAGCAGTACTGCTACCAGCATATGAAGTAGCTTACACACTAAATGCTGCTCATCATTTACCAACTAAAAGGCATCAGCACGCTAAGCAACATTACCCCATGTGACCTTTTACTCCCAATTTTCTTAAATGGTGACAATCAACAAAAAAAAAAAGGTTGACTGCGACGGCCGACGCATCAAGGATAGGTGGAAATTGGACTATTTCTTCACTAAAATACACAACAACTGTGTCTGCCTCATTTGCAAAGGGACAGTCGCTGTTTTTAAAGAGTTCAATGTGATGCGATATGACCAAACAAGACACGCTGACATGTGCAACAAGATTACAGGGAAGATGCGGAGCGAGAAATTGGAGCAATTTGAAGCTAGTTTGAATTTACAGCAGCAGTATTTCGCAAGAGTCCGAGAGTCGAAAGAGAACGCCACAAAGGCTAGTTGCGAGATTGTTGAAATTATTAATGAAAAAAAAAAATTAAGCAAATGTGACACACATAATGGCTTGCTAACATTTGTTTAAATATACCACAACATAAAGAACGTCAGCCAAGGTCGGCCCCCCACATTTTTACAATACCAAATCTGGCCCCCTTTGCAAAAAGTTTGGACACCCCTGGCCTTGACCTTTTATTTATTTATTTTTTTTTAACGATCAGGTGGACATAAAATATGGTCCCTTTTCACAAGTACGCAAACATCTTCCAAAATGTCGTATGACCCCTGAGGCTCAAGAAAGTTTATTTCAAAGGTGCAGAATCTGAAACCGCTTGGAAGGGTGCATTCCCGGCGGCAGTGAGCATTTTGTGGCAAACTCTGAACGCTTCCTATATCAGAGGTGCCAGCGTCATCGTAGCATTCTTTTCGGTTGACGTCACGGCCAATGAAACCTTGACAAATTCGCTTTTTTGGGGGGGAGGAGGGTTGGGACAGTTGAAAACTGGGTCTCACGCCTTCAGTTGCTAAGCTAAATGAGATCTCGATGTACGTTTGTGTGAAACTGTAGTTCACAACAACAAAAAAGTATTCTGTTCTCGCTGAAACGAGTAAAGTTCTTTACAAGGCTATTACAATCTCTGTTACTCCGTAAAATTAGATTTGCTGTTTTCTTGTGCAACAAGTGGAATCGATTAAGAACCAGAAAAAAAGGCCCCTTGTTTTCAACTGTTTGATTCTGGCAACCTTTTCCATAAATTGTGTGGCATGTTGGTGGAACCCGAGGCTATGTCATGGCTCAGAGATTTGAGAATGGCGGATTTGGAGAGGTTTGTTGTGGTTGTTGGATAAGCGAAAACTGTTTTTGCCTTTTCATATGTCAACTGTCCATACCTTCATTAAAATCACGCACAAACTATACGGAATGCTATAATCAACTGTCATAAAAGTCCATTTGATATGACTACAGTAGAACGATACAATCCTTTGCTATCTTTGTGTGGCAGAAATTAATTTTCAAGAATAAAACTATAGACAAATTAAGCTTATACAACAACCATTACGAGGATTGATATGATTACAAGTGCATGAATCAACAGCTCAATTCCACCAGTTTGTTGAATCCAAATCTGTTGCGGAGGTTAAAATGAAAATGTATTCTATGTTTACTGAACGCTATTTTTTGTTGTGATTGTAGCCATGAGGGGGTCCATCTCCCAGTGTTTCCTGGGTTCAAATGTCTACGCAGAGGTACCCGAAGGTGGCTGGGGCTGGGCCATAGCTGTCGCTTTCTTTGTGGTGGAAATTTGCACTTATGGGATCCTCAAGAGCCTGGGGATCTTTCTTCAGGATCTGATGAAGGAATTTAAGGAGAGTAACAGTCGGGTTTCATGGGTCATCTCCATTTGTGTCTTCATCTTCACGTTTACCGGTGAGTTATTTGGTATCTTTCTTGTATAAGGGTCAAACTCGAACATTTTGGCTTCAAAAATCTTGAAAAATAAAACCTTCATTTCTCTGGTTTTCTGATGGAGCAGAAGTATTTGCACCCTTTGTGAGCAGGTTCACCCACTTAGAAAATAAGTAGAGGTCTGAAATTCTAATCATAATAGATGCATTTCCACATATAAAAACAATCTAAAAACAAATCCTGAACTCACATTGTATGATTTTTAATAATATATTTATAATTTACTGGGGTTCATAAGTATTTGTACCCCTGAGAAAATCAGTGATAATATTTAGTACAGAAGCCTTTGTTTGCGATTCCAGAGCTCAGACGCTTTGTAGTTCTTCACCAGGTTTTCACATATGGGAACAGGTATTTTTGGTCCATTCCTCCACACAAATCTTCTCTAGATCTGTCAGGTTTCGGGCCTGTTGTAGGGCTGGTCGATATGGCCTTAAGCACGTATCGCGGTAAATTGAGCAGATTTACCTCGATAACGATAAATGACGATAAATTCGCCCAAGCGGACTGTTATATAATTTGAAAATCTGAATCAATGCATGAAATACAGAATTAACCGTTTCTTGTTGATTTATTTAACAGCTTTCAATTTAATTATGTTTAACAATCGTACATGCAGTCTAAACATTCAGTATAAAAAATTTTATTGTAAACAATAAGAATTCAAGTATGAACATTTATAACAGCTTGTATGGCTTGAACAATGTACATTGTCAAAATCAATATGCCTGTGCAAACATGTCATTGTAATACAAATGACTTACAGCTTGAACAGTACACTTCAAAAAGACAACTTTTTGTTAACGGCTGCTGTGACATATTTACTTAACACAAGTGTTTACTTCAAGGTTTCAGGTTTTTTTTTTTCCCCAGTGCATTTTTTAAAACATGCAAGCACACATGAACCCCCACACAGACACACACACACATTAAAGCTGCATTGATCTAATGACACAAAATTAAGCACATACAGGAAAATAGCTGGGGCCATTAAACGGTCATATTAAAATTTTTGCTGTTGGATTGTACTTTATGCTGAATGCTTTACTATCACAACAGCCATCAGAAATCATTCATAGACAGAGATACACAATAACGTGACATACTAATTGCTAGATGCAGTCCGTGCCCAATCCACTCATTAAGTTCAGCTGTTTCGCCAAGGTTAGAGCCGCTATCTGACTCCATCACGTTTATTTGTAGTGTTAGCCGCTAGCGTTAGCCATTAGCGTTAGCCACTAGTAGAAAGCATTGAAAGCATCCTCTTTGGAAATCGTGAGAACAAGGGAGGACAGCGGGTCAAAGCCTGTCTGGATGCCGCCAAGAGTCTATTTAATGTTGGGTGAAAGTTTGGCGAACCTCCCTTAAGCCACACTCCATCACGTTTGCTTGTAGCGTTAGCCACAGGGCTCTTGTTTGTTTGGCTTCCTGATAACCATGTGACTCCATACGTAAGCACACTTTCTGCTTTCTTAAAGGGGAATGAACATTGCCGAACAACACAGAGTCAAAGCGGGATGAAAAGACTATATTTTCTTGTTTTATTAAATTACCGAATTTACCGTCATGGTCAAAATTACGTCGGTCATCGTGAAGAATTTCGGTGCCGGTAAATTTTCGGTTTACCGCCCTGCTCTAGCCTGTTGTTGAGAAAGATTTTCTATTGGATTGAGGTCTGGAGACCTTGATATGGTTTTTACGCAGCCACTCCTTGGTCAGCTTGGGTGTGTGCTTCGGATCATTGTCATGTTGGAAGATCAAGCCACGACTCATCTTCAAGTCTTTGACTGAGGGAAGGAGGTTGTGGCTCAAAATCTGACGTTACATTTTACCATTCATCATTTGCTTTATACAGTACAGTCGTCCTGTCCCCTTTGCCGAAAAGCAGCCCCAAAGCATGAGGTTTCAACCCCCATACTTCACAGTGGAAATGGTGCTCTTGGGATTGTACTCGTTCTTGTTTTTTCTCCACACACGACGAGTAAAGTTTGCACCAAAAAGTTCTACTTTGGTCTCATCTGACCACATGACTTTCTATCATGACCCCTCTACATCATTCAAATGGTCCCTTGCAAACTTCAGATGGGCCTTCACATGTACTGGCTACAACAGCGGAACCATCTGAGCAATGCATGATTTTGAACCATTGCACCGGAGTATTCTACTGCCAGTAGCCTTTGTAACTGCATCCAGCTCTCTTCAGAGGTCACTGACCAGCTCCTAGTTCTCGGCTGAGCCCTCACTTTTCTCATCATGAGTGATGCACCACGAGGAGAAGTTTTACATGGAGCCCCAGTCCAAAGTAGATTATCAGTCATGTTTAGCCTTTTCCATTTTCTAACAATTGCCTTAACTGTTGATTTATTCTCGCCAAGCTGCTTTCCAATTGTCCCATAGTGTTTTCCAGCTTTGTGGAGTTCAACATTTTTTTCCCTCTGGTGTCTTTTAAAAGCTCTCCGATCTTGCCCATGGTAGAAGTTGGATTATGACTGACTATGGGGTGCATGGAAAACAATGGTGAGCACAAATGGGGGGTGGGTGGGTGTTTACTCATGGGGTAAAGTTGGACCTTTTTTTTAAGGTAGACCAGGGGTCGCGTTAACCGGAAATTTTCCGTCGTTGACCGTTTTTTTAAAACGGTGACGGAAAAAACTGAAGTCCGTCCGTCATTTTGACAGGTTGCAATTCACACCCCAGACCACAGGATGGCGAGTTAGCATATTAATTAGCTATTGTCTCTCTTAATGCATGACGTCGTTGGATATTCTGTCAGAATATTGTAGCATCACCGGGGTCTGGCGGCGGCACCGTGATTGACACATCAACGCGAGGTTCTTATTGGTGCACCCGTTGTGCCAGCGCGTCATCCAATTGATGGACAAGATTGCCGCCTGTGTATAGACCCCAATCACATGACGTCACAACTCCGCCCCCCTGACCGGAGCCGCCATATTGTGTGTCAGCTCGTCATGTTTACACATTACCGCTACGTACATGCCTCCTATTACGGCTTGTTTTTCTGCTCGTTAATATTAATAATCAAAATGGTGAAGGCGTGTGTGGCGGTTGGTTGCTGTAACGGAGAAGATAGATGGAGAGACTTGAAGTTCTACCGTATTCTGAGAGACCCGAAGATGAGAGCGAGATGGACTGCTGTAATTCGACAAGAAATCTGGGCACCAAACGATCACCACAGACTATGTAGTAGTCTTTTTATATCTGGTAAGATGCATTTAATATATATTTAGAAGATTTTGGGCTGACAACCACAATTAAGATCATTGTGTGACGTTGGTGATTGGGGTCTATATCGTTGCCTCCTTTTCTTTGGGGGCGGAGTTGTTGGCGGTAAGCAGAGTAAAAAGGGAGAAAAATACCACGACTTCCGTGTCTAATTTTTCGCCGCCAAGCAAGCGTTACAATATTAATTAAAAATGAATGAAAACTGAATACTATTGAATATGTCATCATTATCATTTTAAAAATTTAAGTGACGGGTAAAAATAGACTATGACCGGATTTTTATGACCCTGTCAGTCAAAATGACAGACAACGAAAATGTCTAGCGCAACCTCTGAGGTAGACTGACTCTTTGAGTGTCATAATTATTACTGATTCTCAGGGGTACAAATACTTATGAACCCCAGTTGATTACAAATAATTAAAAAACAAACAAACAAAATATGTGATTTCTGGATATTTTTAGATTATGTCTCTGAGTGGAAATGCATCTGATTGAAATTTCAGACCTCTACCTATTTTCACAGTGGGTGAACTTGCAAAATCACAAGGGGTGCAAATACTTCTGCTCCTTACTGTATGTTTATCAATAATAGATAATGAATTATCAAAAGGCTGGATTATCTCATTTTAGAGATGGGTGATGAAATTAAATAAATTATATGTACAGTGAGGCAATTTTTTCACGATCTTCTAACTGGATCTGAAAATCACCCAGCCATAACTCAGAGGTTCTTAATGCTGTCATGCTGTTTCTTACCTGCAGCCCCTCTGTCCACCATTTTGAGCAACCGCTTTGGTCATCGCCCTGTCGTAATGACAGGGGGCTTCCTCGTCAGCTTGGGAACCATCACCTCCGCCTTTACGAACTCCATCAACGAGATGTACATCACTATTGGAATCGTCTCAGGTAATTCATTTCAACTTTTGCTGCCATTTGCATCAAGCTACGTGTCATTTGCCCGTGTGTCCTGCGTAGTGGCTTTTACAGTGATGGCTATCGACGTCTTGTTTTGACATCCTATTTATTTTGAACAAAAGGGACTTCTAGCAGTGTCAACACCCAAATCGTTTTTTTCTTCTTCCAGAAGCTTTCAATGATGATGGACATCTGCTGCAAATTATGAAACAAAACTTTTTCTGATCTGGTTTGAGTGGCAAAGGAAAAATGCCATACATTAACTCTATTTAAGTACTAGATTTCATGTTCCTTTGCAGACGATAATTTGTAAAAGGAGGTGTGCTTGTGATTTTTTTTTTTTTTTTTTTTTTTTTTTTTTGAGAGGAGGGGTGGTACAGAAATCACTGCTAGCTCTCCCACCTTGACTGCCATGTCTGTTTAACCAACCACAACTAACTTGACCATCCCGTTTCTCTTCTCTCCCCGTCTTTTTTTTTTTTTTGTCTTTACATGCCTTTGTCTTGCAGCTGCTGCTGTAAAAAAGCTGAACCCTCACAAGCAACCCACCAACTCTGACTCAGGAGTGACCTGACATCTTGACCTTTGACCCAACCCTCTAGCCATGCAGTGTTCCTACCATGTGGGCCAGTGGCTGTCATGTCCCCTTTTTTCTCCTCTTTGTTTACAGGCCTCGGCTACTGCCTCACCTTTCTTCCCACCGTCACAATTCTTTCCCAGTACTTCTCCAGGCGACGAGCCCTTGTCACATCTATTTCTTCTTCTGGAGAATCCTTCGCCATCTTTGCATTTGCTCCAGGTGAATGTTCAGTAAACCACGCTCGGCTGCTAAGACAAATTATTACATTTGTATATGTAACGAGTCAGGGCTAGTAGAGAATTACTGTGTAGTCAGGCTAGGTTCACCTGCAGGAGCCAAAGGGGGGTGAATAAGAGACTCAATCAAAACCACCTTGTCTGTTTCTTAAAAAGTTGACAAATACAGTGGGGCAAATAAGTATTTAGTCAGCCACTAATTGTGCAAGTTCTCCCACTTGAAAATATTAGACGTGTAATTGTCAACATGGGTAAACCTCGACCATGAGAGAGAGAATGTGGGGGGGGGGGGGTGGGGGGGACAGAAAATCACATTGTTTATTTTTAAAGAATTTATTTGCAAATCATGGAGGAAAATAAGTATTTGGTCAATACCAAAAGTTCATCTCAATACTTTGTTATGTACCCTTTGTTGGCAATAACAGAGGCCAAATGTTTTCTGTAACTCTTCACAGGCTTTTCACACACTGTTGCTGGTATTTTGACCCATTCCTCCATGCAGATCTCCTCTAGAGCAGTGATGTTTTGGGGCTGTTGTTGGGCAACACGGACTTTCAACTCCCTTCACAGATTTTCTATGGGGTTGAGATCTGGAGACTGGCTAGGCCACTCCAGGACCTTGAAATGCTTCTTACAAAGCCCCTCCTTTGTTGCCCTGGCTGTGTATTTGGAATCATTGTCATGCTGAAAGACCCAGCCACGTCTCATCTTCAATGCACTTGCTGATGGAAGGAGATTTTCACTCAAAATCTCTCGATTCGTGGGCCCATTCATTCTTTCCTTTACACAGATCGGTCGTCCATGTCCCTCTGCAGAAAAACAGCCCGAAAGTATGATGTTTCCACCCCCATGCTTCACAGTGGGTATGTTGTTCTTTGGATGCAATTCAGTATTCTTTCTCCTCCAAACATGAGAACCCGTGTTTCTACCAAAAAGTTCTATTTTGGTTTCACTGACAATAACACATTCTGCCAATCCTCTTATGGATCATCCAAATGCTCTCTAGCGAACCGCAGATGGGCCTGGACGTGTACTGGCTTCAGCAGGGGGACAGGTCTAGCAGTGCAGGATTTGAGTCCCTGGCGGTGCATTGTGTACTGATAGTAGCCTTTGTTACTGTGGTCCCAGCTCTCTGTAGGACATTCACTAGGTCCCCCCTGTGTGGTTCTAGGATTTTTTCTCACCGTTCTTGTTATCATTTTGACGCCACGGGGTGAGATCTTGCATGGAGCCCCAGATCGAGGGAGATTATCAGTGGTCTTGTATGTCTTCCATTTTCTAATAATTGCTCCCACAGTTGATTTCTTTACACCAAGCGTTTTACCTATTGCAGATTCAGTCTTCCCAGCCTGGTGCAGGTCTACAATTTTGTCTCTGGTGTCCTTCGACGGCTCTTTGGTGTTTGTTCAGTTTGGAGGGTGGGTCAGTGATGCTGTGGGGCTGTTTCGCTTCCAAAGGCCCTGGGAACCTTGTTAGGGTGCATGGCATCATGAATGCTTTGTAATACAAGGACATTTTAAATCAAAATCTGTTGCCCTCTGCCCGAAAGCTGAAGATGGGTCGTCACCGAGTCTTTCAGCAAGACAATGACCCTAAACATATGGCCAAATCTACACAGAAATGGTTCACCAGACACAAAATCAAGCTCCTCCCATGGCCATCTCAGCCCCCAGACCTCAACCCCATTGAAAACCTGTGGGGTGAGCTGAAGAGGAGAGTACAGAGGAGAGGACCCAGGTCTCTGGATGATTTAGAGAGATTCTGCAAAGAGGAATGGCTGAGGATCCCTCTTTTCTGTCTTTTCCCATCTTGTGAAACATTATAGGAGAAGATTAGGTGCTGTTTTGTTGGCAAAAGGGGGTTGTACAAAGTATTAACACCAGGGGTGCTAATAATTGTGACACACATTATTTGATGTCAAATAATTATTTCTTTATGTGGGATTTTTTCCCCACTGAATAAATGCACTTGTATTGAAGGTTGATTTCTCTTTTTTCCATTAAGGTCCCATATTATTTAGAAAAAAAAATATTAGAAGCTAAAAAACACATAATTATTATAAATCCAATAATTATGGAGAGCACTGTACATTCATTTCCACAAGGAAAGATAACCAAAAGGAACAAATTTATCTCATAAGGTAGGATTCAAACATTGAAATATGAAGCCTTTTTTGGCCAGTCGGATGACTATTAACATTTTTGAACTGGCACTGTCCCTGCATCTTTGTTATTTATGTTCTCTGTATTACAGTATGTGTTTATTTTGTTTATACACATAAGTGCATGCTTAATTCAAATTTGACCTTTTTTGTGTCCTAACAGCCTTCATGAAGCTGAAGGAGCACATTGGATGGCGCTACTGTTTCATCATCCTAGGGATTTTTCAGTCTTCTATTATCGGTTGTGGCCTTCTTCTTCGTCCAATAAACCTCCGGCCAGATGTTGAAAAGGAGGATGTTGAAGTAGTAGAGTCACTTTCCCTAAAGCATCTTCGGGAGCTTTTTGAGTTGGAAAACGAACAAACCAGAACCTCCATCAGTTCAGAGGTTTCTCACGGTTCTGAGGACTCAGGTGTCACTTCCCTCTCTGCCTCAAATGTGGATTTGGGGGTTGCAGGAGTGGAAGTCAAGGCAGAGTGGGAACAGCAGGACAAAGGGGACCAGGAACAGTCTTTGTCTAAGCCTGACTCCCCATCCGAGGTGAATAATGAGAAGAACATGTCTGTTCCTCCTGAACAACCCAGATCCAAACTGCTGGATTTCTCTGTTTTGAAAGATGGTGCCTTCATTTGCTACTCACTCTTTGGCTTGTTCGCTACATTGGGCTTTTTTGCACCTCAGCTTTACGTTATCGAACTGAGTAAAAGCCATGGCGTGGAGCCCGGCATGGCATCCTATACGCTCAGTGTGATGGCAGTAGCGGAGATCTTTGGCCGTCTGTCTATTGGGGTCCTGCTGGACAGAGTAACTTGCCGAAAGACACTGGTGTTACTTTGGTGTGTTGTTTTTTTGTGTCTGGTGCTGGTGGCCTTCACTGTCGTATGGGAATTCTGGGGCCTGGTGCTCTGCTGTGCTGTCTACGGCTACTTTATGGGTACGGTGGGCTCAACACACATCCCCATGCTGGCAGAGGAGGATGTGGTGGGCATCCACAAAATGGCATCGTCTGTCGGAGTGTATGTGTTTATTCAGAGCTTTGCTGGACTTGCTGGACCACCACTTGGAGGTATAATCTTTTTATTTTATTTTTTATTTCAGTTTGCTTGATTTACAACTTTTACCTGTATTTTCACCTCTAAATAATGTTACCTTTCCAGGTGTGTTGGTGGATATTACAGAGAACTACGGTGCTGCCTTCTACTCCTGTGCTGTTGGGATGGGGCTCGGTGCTATCTGCCTTGCTCTGCTTGGTCCAATCAAGTCTGGCATGTGCCAAAAACAGAAAGATGACTTTGTGGAGAAAGAGGTGAAAACTTCCCAGGACAACGACCAGCCTGACTTTTTGGAGGTGGACATGGCAGTGGAGGACACTCCCATCAAAAAGCCCATGGATGGAGACGATGCTTGTGTAATATGAACCCAGATTGATGAGTCATAATAATAAAAATACAAGTCCAAACAGGATGTGGGATTTCCATCACCTATCTACAACTGCTGCTTGTTTCCAATCTCAGGTGTCACTCACTCTGACAAGCTTGAAGGTCACACCTAAAGGAGACCAAAGACAACCATGCTGAGCACATAGTTTCAAACCTTAGCATTAAATTAGTTTCACAAGCCTCTCTTTGTAACTTTCAACAGAACAATTACATTATAGCGCCAAATCATAATATAAGTTGTCTCAGGGCACTTAACACGTGGATCAGGCCTAGAACCACGCTGCCACCTCTTGAGATATCACCTGAACCCTGCATGAGTAAACACCACTAAAAGTGTGACACGACACAATTTGCTCAATCCCTACTTGTGTTCTGCATGTCTGTGATCATTAAAACTCAGATGTTGGTGCACTTTAGACTGAAGAATAAAACAGCACCTCAAAGTCTTGTATTAGTCTAACCACCTGAGTGTATATGATGCAATGAGAATGCAAAATATGAACTGAAACAGTCGTACATCTCTGCAATATTGCATCACATAATAATTGACAGAATCAGGGAGGTTCTACTCATCTTTAAACTTGCTTCATGGGATCCTGAAGGCAGTGAGTGTTCTTTTCCAAGATTTCGCACAAGCCTTACAAACTTCACCTCATTTGTTATTTTCGCTAGAGGCATTGATTTTATCTGTACATGTGTTGTTCAGATCCTATTTATTTCCAGTAAATACCTTGTTACACAACTGCATTTTTATTGGAAAAATGATAATAAACTGAAGTAAGTTGTGTTTACAGTATTGTAGACACTTATGCAATGGTGAATGAGATGGGTATGTACTATAATGTGGGGGTGTAGGTGTGTGTGTGTGTGTGTGTGTGTGTAAGGGGTCTGCCAAGAAAAAGATTAAGCCCATCCTTTTGTATGGCAGTCTCACATGGATTTCACATGCTCACTTGAAATTTAGTTGAAAAATCCTCCAGTAGTTGCTGTTTACCTTTTGTTTACACTCTAAATACTTTGAATGATTTTGTACATTTTTGTGTAAGTTTTTTTAAACACTTGGACAGCAGTTGCCTGTTAAGTTTCACATATGTTGTGTTTTTCAAATTGCTCTCATGTTTTAAAAATAAAAAACAGCAAATTGACAATGTTTTGGTGGGTGTGCTTATACGGTATATGGACCCATTAAAAAACGGTACCGATACCACTCGTGTTTATATGAAGAGCTACATACATGCTGTATGAGCCATTGTGTCTATTAGTGTTGCGTTTGATTATGTTAAACTATTTCTTTTGTTTAGGAGCCTCATTAGCTTCCTTTGCTTAGTATATGGCTGTCTATTTGTGTTCCTAATTGGTAGGTGTGGGCGTGGTTTTAGGTAATCAGCCTTTGACACATTTCAGCTGTTTATGCCTGCTTAAATGGGGCTGTCAGAAGGAGCCACGTCAGTTGGACACACAGAGCGAGGGGGTTAGCTGGCTCAAGGCATATTTTCTGTTGACCGTTGTTTCACTGCTGCATGTTGTTGTTTAGTTCTGTTTATTTGATTTAGAAACCACAAGTATTGTGTGAATTTTGAGTTGGAATAAACACCTTAAACTAGTGATGGTGAGATGAAGCCTCATGAGGCATTGCACCACTTGAGCCAAATGGTTGGAGAAAGGGTTCATTTCTTGGAGCTTCATGTGTCCACGGACCCACCCACTGACTAACTGTTTAATCACAATCACTTGTCTCCCAACCACATGAGGGATTTGTTAATTTTTTGTGTGTGTGTCTATTGGGAAGGTATTATTTAGCAAAATATTGTCTGACCAAATCCTCGATGTACATAGATTGTCACATATAAGTATAATGTATATATTTTTTCTTCAACTTTCTTTTCATTGTTTTCCAGTCACAGAAGTTAAATTTGGCAAACATCTTCAGCAATGGGATCAAACTCATAACCTGAGTGACCATGGTGTATGGGGGGGCAGTACCCCTGAATCATAAAAAAAAAAGGACCTATACAGATGAAACAAAAACGCACACATAAACAGCACCTCAGAGTCATAAAATACAGTGCCTTGCAAAAGTATTCGGCCCCCTTGAACCTTGCAACCTTTCACCACATTTCAGGCTTCAAACATAAAGATATAAAATTTTAATTTTTTGTCAAGAATCAACAACAAGTGGGACACAATCGTGAAGTGGAACAAAATTTATTGGACAATTTAAACTTTTTTAACAAATAAAAAACTGAAAAGTGGGGCGTGCAATATTATTCGGCCCCCTTGCGTTAATACTTTGTAGCGCCACCTTTTGCTCCAATTACAGCTGCAAGTCGCTTGGGGTATGTTTCTATCAGTTTTGCACATCGAGAGACTGACATTGTTGCCCATTCTTCCTTGCAAAACAGCTCGAGCTCAGTGAGGTTGGATGGAGAGTGTTTGTGAACAGCAGTCTTCAGCTCTTTCCACAGATTCTCGATTGGATTCAGGTCTGGACTTTGACTTGGCCATTCTAACACCTGGATACTTTTATTTTTTTTTAACCATTCCATTTTAGATTTGGCTTTTTGTTTTGGATCATTGTCCTGTTGGAAGATAAATCTGCGTCCCAGTCTTAGGTCTTGTGCAGATACCAACAGGTTTTCTTCCAGAATGTTCCTGTATTTGGCTGCATCCATCTTCCCGTCAATTTTAACCATCTTCCCTGTCCCTGCTGAAGAAAAGCAGGCCCAAACCATGATGCTGCCACCACCATGTTTGACAGTGGGGATGGTGTGTTCAGGGTGATGAGGTGTGTTGCTTTTACGCCAAACATATCGTTTTGCATTGTGGACAAAAAGTTGAATTTCTGTTTCATCTGACCAGAGCACCTTCTTCCACATGTTTGGTGTGTCTCCCACTGTATATAGATGATATTCTTTTGATATGGTCTGGATCGGAGACAGAACTTTTTCAGTTTCATACATATTTAAACAGTAGTAATAGCAATTTGAAACTTAGTCTATTCTTTGACTGAAATCCATTTTCTTGACTTGAAAATCTTTAAAGATGGTAATGGGGATTTGCCTACCTCAATATTTAGAAAATTAACAGACTGCAATACAATTCTTAGAGCGGATAGTTTCCACCCGCCTTGGCTGATAGATAATATACCTTTTGGTAAATTTCAGCGACTTAAACGTATTTGTGACTCAGAAGATGATTTTGAAAGAAATGCTCAGGAGATGAGTCAAAGATTTAAGAAAAGAGGATATAAACACAAGACTATTAACACAGCATATAATAAAGTAAAAAGTGTCACGAGAGAACAGCTACTGGTTAAAAAACAGAGGCAACAAGAAAGTTCCAATCATGTGTATTTTGTGACACAATATAGCAACAAAGCAAATGAAATTTTAAAAAATTATTGAAAAAACTAGGACATATTGAAATGTGATAGTTTACTCAGAGAGGCACTTCCGGATCTTCCAACTATTAGTTTCAGGAGAGCTCCAACACTTAACGATAATCTTGTAAAGAGCCATCTCCCCCCTGTACAACAGAAAACCTGGTTGAGTATTAGGCTCGAGCGTATGACGTGGCACTCGCGAGGTTTCCGCCGCAATCGTCATCTTGGAAGCGAAAAACAAACTGAGGCATTTCAACACAGGTCGCTATTTAAAAATGGTTGGGAATTATTGTTCGGTCAAGAACTGCAACAACAGATCAAATAGAAAGGAGAATGCACAGCTCGACGGAACCCCATTGAGATTTTTCCGGATCCCTAAATGGAGAAAAGGCGAGGGAAAGGTCATATCGGAACTTACCAAACGTCGAAGAATGGCATGGGTGGCCTCCATTAGAAGGAAGGGCATAACGTTTGATTGTCAAGCTACACACAGAGTTTGCTCTATGCACTTCCACTCCGGTAAGTTAATTTCGTTTGTCTACGCAAATTTCTGGAACTTTATGCCCTAAGTCGGCCTGTTGTTAGCTATCGCTACAGCTAAAAAGCTAGCATGCATGCATGTGCATTGTCTTCATAAGACATACTTCCTGTCGTTTCTAAATGAAAAACCTGTAATATGTTGCAGTTAGAGAGAGGCAAAGAATTTGTACACAGGCTACATTGTCTGCAACAAAAAATTAGTATGTCCGTGGTCACAGACTGTTTTCTCTATGTTGTTCATTGTTTACAGGTAAGCCATCCTTTGAAATGCTAGAGAACCACCCAGATTGGAAACCGTCATTGCGGTTGGGCCACGGTGAAGTGCAGGTGACTGATAAGGCAAGATTTCAGAGGCTTATAAGTCGCAGACAGGCCTGGCCATCCCCTCCTGCTGCCACACGATCCGATTTGGACCAGCCACCCTCTCCTCCTTCAGCGCACACTGGCATGGACCAGCCACCTTGTCATGTTGCCACACAGACAGACAAGGACCAGCCACCCTCTCCTGCTGCAACGCACGCAGGCATGGACCAGCCACCAGTCTGTGTGTTGTGTAAACCAAGGCAAAACACGATAAACAACCTTTTGGTAGAAAACCGGCTGTTGAAAGAAGAGTTGAATGATTATAAGCTTAATGAAAATTTCCTGAAAAATGATGACGAAAAAGTGAGGTACTATACTGGACTACCAACTTTGGCAGTTTTACAGTTTTTATTTGCACAACTTCTTCCTTTTCTTCCCCTTAATAAGCGAAAGCTGCCACCCTTCCAGTGTTTTCTCATCACTCTAATGCGTCTAAGGTTAGATCTTCCTTTGCAACATCTCGGCTACCTATTTCGTGTCCACAGAACAACAGTCAGTGTCATCTTTCAGCAAACATTAGCTGTTATGTATTCACGTCTCTCTCCATTAATTCATTGGCCAAGCAGAGAATGTTTAATGGACAGTATGCCACACCAATTTGTTGAGTCTTTTGGTAATCGTGTCGCTGCAATTGTGGATTGTTTTGAAATTTTTGCAGAAACACCATCCAATCTGCATGCCAGGGCACAGACATTCTCACACTATAAACATCATCACACAATGAAGTACCTGATAGTTATAACCCCGCAAGGTGTGATATCGTTTATATCTAAAGGGTGGGGGGGGGCGCACTAGTGACAAGAACATAACAGAAAAATGTGGTTTTCTTGACAAATTGTTACCAGGGGACATTGTGTTGACAGATAGAGGTTTCAATATCAAGGACAGTGTGGGTATGATGTGTGCGGAAGTGAAGCTCCCTGCATATACAAGAGGTCGTGCACAACTTGACGCAAAGGACGTAGAAGAGACCAGACGCATTGCCCACCTCCGAATACATGTGGAGAGAGTAATTGGTGTTGTACGTAACAAGTACAGTATTTTGCAAACTGTTGTGCCAATTAGTATGTTGCTTCCCTTGGAAGGGGAAAATCTGACAATGTTAGATCAAATGGTAACCGTTTGCTGTGCCTTAACTAATATTTGTAAAAGTGTAGTTTGATGTGCTTGTAATGATTTCCTTTATTGAATAAACACTTGAAACTACAATCCGAATGACATGGTTTATTTTTTATATATTCTGCAACAAAATGCAAGGTTTACACAGAAAAGGTCAAACAGAAAAAGAGGTACTTTATAATATAGTTGGTAATATTTAGAAGAATTAACAGTGCAAAACAAACACTGCAAACAATGTTAAAAAATGTAAAAATGTTGGCATATTGGAACATATGTCGTAAAGTTTGTAAAACAATTATAAACCGTGCAAAAAACAACAGTGCAAAACTGTAAAGAGGATAAGATTCACAAACACAGCAAACAATGCTAAAAATGTAAAAATGGTGGCATTTTGAAACATATAGTATAAGACAACGGTTTGCATTTGTGTTGCCTACAGATAGCATACTGTCAGTCATTTATGCATGATGGGCAAAACCATACTGTATCAGCTGGAGGTGTGTCGACAATGCCTACACATTGAAAGTGGAACCACTGGACAGAGCAGCTGGTGTTGTCGCAAGCAACCATCTCCCCATGCTCAGGTCTGTGACAAAGACACCATTTTGTCTTTCTGGTCTTTGATGCCCGGTTTTCTTTACCTGGACGACGCTTCCTTTTGTGTGATACATCCGCTGGCTCTTGCTGTTTGGTTCCCCGCGCTTTGGTGGGTACACATTTCGTATAGTACTGTCCCACCATTTCAGGGAGACACACCTTTAGAAAAAAGTCTTGTGCCTTCTGGAGGCGGGGTAGCCAAAAGTCTTTGTCTGGAGCAATGCGAAGGACCACACAGTCTTTGAGTGTCCACACAACAAAGTCACAATATGAGCTCTTGGTCACAAAAATCTGAGTTTGGACTTGTGTATAATAGGGGTGTCCATTCTTCAAACAGAGCTGCCCGTCCTGCAAGTGCAGGCAAAAGTTCTCATTGTTGGCAGCACAGGCATCAAGAATTGTACTGTCCTTGTACATAAAAGGGCACTTCACTTCAACGCAGCCTTTCCCACAGCATGTGCAGTTCACGATGGCATCCGGTGATGCACCTATCTGTGGGAAGTCTGGATTCACAAAAAAGCCACATTCCACCACACTTTGATGCACATGCTGGCTTTCGGTTTGACCAATGTAGGCATCTTTGGCTACTCTCTCCTGACAGGTACCCCACTGTGTGGCTGTTGTTTTTAAACCACGGACAGGGTAGCAAACCTTCTTCACTGTGGAAATGGCTGGCGATTCAATGTTGGTTGCAAAAACACTGTGCATACAAGATGCCGTGATGCGCCCTTCACGGGCAGTAAACCAACTGGCATTTGTTTGCTGGCCCCTTGTTCTCCTCTCAATGTGTTGAGCCATGTCTTCGGAAACATCTGCAACGTTGCTAATAGCCAGGCTGTGCTTCCGCAAGGCAGACAAGTCCTCAATGTCGACAAATTCCCTATGTGCATTACAAAGTGTTTTGATGCCCCTGATTGGCAGAATTGGGTCTCTATACATTTTGGAGTGTGGCGACACAACACGTAAAATGCCAGCAGCAGGTTGCACTTGGTGGAGGCCCTCATAAAACTTCACCATTTCTTCGTGTGTTGGTATTGGTGGGCGTTTTGCTGATGTGCGGCTCCTCAATGGTGTCCCTTCGGCATCACCATGTATGGCGTCATTTACGGACCTTCTCCTCATGGCAGCAGATGAGAAATTGATGTGATGCCCAACCTCAGGGGTTACTTTGTTGATGTTTTGGGGCAATTTCCAGTAGGCTGCAGTGTCTGTAACTGTGGCTTGTCTTTTCACTCGCACACACGCTTCAATTTTAAAAAGTAGTGCACCAACATGCGTGCAGGACTCAGCCACACCTGCCATGCATGTGCAGTATGCTGAAAGGACTTGCCCATCTGGTGCCAGGATAACCCATGGAATTAATGGTGGCTGACTCGGACGCTGTGAGTGCATAACCTGGGCAGAAGCAAAAAAGGAAATTTAAAAGGTTAGTAGAGGGTCAGACAATGGAGACAACGGACAATGCAAATCAGGATAAAAATGGAGTAAGCCAATGTTGTGCAATAACTTTTTCCTTTGCAAATACATAATGGCTTGCAGTAGGCCAACTGAGAAAGCAAGGTAAGTCTGTTTTCTAAAACACAGCATTGATTTGTCACTTAACTATCACAACTCAGCACAGCACAAATTCAGATGTTCATGATAATGAAAATGTAAACACATATTTACCTTGGCAAGAACGATGGTGTTGCCGTTTGCTACGGTCATTATGTGCAGGTCCTGCACCCATCCGCAGCAAAACTGTTCGTAGCTTTGCAGCGATTTGTAGTTTCGGAATTGCTGATGAGTGTAGTAACTCACACCAAAGACCAAATACAGCGCGATGTCCATTTCGCGTAGTGGTGGAAGCTTGTTGACATCTTTATTCCATTTGTGTTCGGGTTGCTCATAAGGGTCAACATTGTTCACATCCTTAAGTTTGCTCACATATCTATCCTTTGCCGTGGTAACAAGTTTGTCCCTGTATCGAACTGGCAAGTATTCCTTACTTTTCTCCATCTTTGGTTGCCGCTAAGTTTAAATGTCCCGTGACGCTTCCGCAATGGCTGCGTTGTCGCAAATCTCGCATGATCTCGTGCTGCTGTGACGTAAACGCTCGAGCCTAATTAGATCAGGTAACCACAAGTGCGGTAACTGCAATCATTGCAGTAACATGACAAAAACAAATCTTTTCACCGATGTTTCATCAGGGCGTAAATATAACATTAAGTCATTCATTAATTGCAATACCTCTTTTGTTGTTTACAGACTTAAAGGTCCATGTGGTCGTTTTTATGTTGGAAGAACTAAACGCAAATTGAAGGCCGGATTGGCTGAACACAAACAAGCCATAAGAACTGTTAATCCATTATATCCTATGGCTCTACATTATAAAGAAGCTAACCATGGCAGTTGCGATTCATTAAAATTTTTGGCATTGACCACATCGAAAACTCCATAAAAGGTGGTGATAGATCGACAAAGCTCCTACAGAGAGAATCTTTTTGGATATATACATTAAAAGCGACCCAATATCCTGGTTTAAATGCAGAATTGGACTTTTCTCCTTTTTTTTTAAAGTGTTGGGGCTCCTTGTATTACGCTTATTGCCCTTTGTTTTTTCCCCTCAATGCACTATAAATTTTCAGTGTGTCTTGTTTATCTCTTCTTGCTATTAAAAATAATATATGTAGTTAAAGTCATTTAAAAGTTTGAAAGAGGTCTTTGAGAACATAGTCAGTCTTGATAGAAGATCTAACATATACAGTATCTATCTTGAAAAGCTAGTTTAAAGTTAACGATGGATTATTATTGTTGTTGTTGTTTTTCTGCCTTATAGCCTTTGATGATATTTCAAGTTGAACCACCTGAAAAAAATATTTTGAGAAGTCATCTATAAAGGTCCTTGGTTGTATGTAAAAATTTGCTTTTTTTTTTTTTTTTTTTTTTTTTTCTTCCCTGCTTTTTCTATTTGTGATGGTCTGCAATGAGGATGTTTTTTTCTCTGCTGCTCCTAATTGATCTGCCCTTTGACCCCAATCAAGTGAAGAGAGTTCACCTGGATATGCTGAACTTACAATTGTTCACTACTTTTAAGAGGTGGTCTGAGCAGAGTCACTGTTTGTCTTGATGAAGGCCTGCATGGCCGAAACATGTCGGCATTTTTTAATTAACACAAAGCCATGACTGAATAAAGGCTTTTTATTTTTGTACTTCTTGAGTGCCTCAGTTTTTTGAATTATTAGCTTTTTTGATCCCCACACCGAAGAGCACCAGAAGTATACTTTGTACACCCAGCAGCACTCCAAGCACCTCTTGTCATACTACAGCTTGATGTTCTTGAGCTTAAAGGTTTATTTAACTATTGTCACCCATACCAGGTATGCAATAAAAAGTACCACTGGATTCACTTTCTATACACTCTATATATATATATATTTTTTTTTTTTAAACAAAGTGGTATCAGTACAACACTAGTTTAAATAAGAATTTTGTGAGAATAAATTAATAACAATTAACTCTGTAGTATTTTTGGGGGGGTTTATTTACAAGAACCATGACAGAGACACATATCTTGGTTACCTGAAGCATCAAGACCCTCTTGATTCTTCACTATGTCCACAAATGTCTTGAAGCTTGTCCATTCACAGAATAATTGACAGATGACCGTCTCACAGAAGTTGTAGCTGTCAGTAAAGGATGTTTCCGTTCTGAAAAACAAGCACACACATAAACCATAAGTGAACTGCTTAATCCATATAAAATTTACATAATCGTCCAATCAAAATTATCTAGGCTTGCCTATTTTGACTGAACAAAATGATCAAATAAGTTTTTAGAACTATATTTAAATTGAATGCTATGTTGTTTGTCAATGTCTCATTTTTGTATATGTTGTACTAACCAGTTATTTAAAGGATATGCTAGGCAAGTCTCAAACTAAACTTTTTGCTCAATGTGAAACGATCTAATAATAATGTTGACTTCTTAAAATGACAATCAGTTACAAAATACCCCATCCCAGTTACTTAATGGCAGTGCTATACCATTCTCAAACTTTTTTTTTTTTGTGCTCAATGTAAAACAATCATGACTTCTTAAAATGACATCACAGTTAGAGCCCAGAATTCACATTGTAAGTCTTAACTTCATATGTGATCTGATCAGAGGCCCCTCAATGGCCATTATTATTCACAACAAAAGGCATGTGTGTGGCTTACCTGTAGTCAATGTCGTTAAAAATCCCAGTCGACGCATTTTCAGCAAGATCCTTCGACGGAGCCTGGCCAGAAAGCCATTGTTTGACGCAGCCACGCAGGCTCCTACCGTTTCGTATAAATTCCTGCACTTTTTCACCCTTGGACAGATGAGAGATGCATATGGCATCGTTTCCATGCCTTTTGACTAAATTTCGACTGCGTTTTTTAAAATCTTTTGTTCGTCTTCGCTTGTGTCGTAGCTGGACGCGGTGGATGCCATGTTGTTTGTTTTCGAAACAATGGCATCAATCCTCACCTCCCATTGGTGCACGTGACCTAAAAAAGTTTCACACACTGACGATACTACTCCACCGTATCAATATCACTGCGCCACGGGAAAAAAAAAAAAGACCGACACAAAAATGCTAATTACTAAAAAATGACTGGAAACCGTAAATAAAACTTTTTGAGGGTACTAATTAGCAACATATTTTTATTATAAAGCAGAGTTCATTTAGATCCATTTGAGTGGAAGGAACCAACACAATTTCGCTCAGCCAATACAGCCTATTTCTTCTTCATGCTCGTAAAGTGCCACAGACTCTCACCCTCCCACCTGCTAAGCACTGCAACCAAACTGTTTTTCTTGGTCACCATTGCAGCTGCTGTTTGGTACTTAACGTTAACGATGATCGAAGGGTTTGTAACTTTGATCTGGCCGGAGCAGCCTCTGTAGTGCCACGATCAAAGGCGCAAATGTGTTAATTATCGTTAAACTTGCAGCCAAGTCATACGTGTGCTGTGGCAACTTATTGTGTAAGTGAGCAGCTGTTCTCGGCAGCGTGAGCGTCAAAGCGTGAGTGAATTTGAGTGGACTCACTCACTGAAGCATTTGGAAAAGACAAGCATTTTTCTACATTATTCTGTTTGAAAAATTATTCACATTATGAAGTTGGGACAGTGGTTAGCACGTCCACAAAACAGTTCTGGGATTGTGGGTTCAATTACGGCTCCGGCCTTCCTGTGTGGAGTCTGCATGTTCTTCCCATGCCTGCTGGGGTTTTCCACGGGTTCCTGCCACTATCCCCCTCCCCCCCCCCCCCCAAAAAAAGTTCATAGTATGCTGATTGAACACTCCAAATTGTCCATAGGTGTGTGTATTTGTGTGTATATATGCGCCCTATGACTGGCTGGCAACCTATTCAGGTTGTACCCCGCCTTATGCCTGGAGTTAGCTGATGAATGAAGGAATTATATGAATTATATGTTACGGAGAGTGATTACAACTATGACGTTAAAGGTGATGCAATGAAAAATGTGGGTATGCCTAAGTTTTGTGCTGGTGCACCTTAAGGAAAACGTTAGATGCAACCAGTGCAAAAAAGTGTGGAGCCTTGGCAGTATAGACCCTACCCACGTGACGTCACAACTCCGCTCTCCTGACTGGTGCCGCCCACTTGTCCGGCAACACATCGTGTTGACCTGTTACGGCTACGTACATTCCTCCTATTTACGACGTGTTTTTCTGCTCGTTAACATTAATAATCAAAATGGTGAAGGCGTGTGTGGCGGTCGGTTGCAATAACAGAGAAGATAGACGGAGAGACTTGAAGTTTTACCGGATTCCGAGAGACACGGAGAGGAGAGAGCGAGATGGGCTGCTGCAATTCGACGAGAAAACTGGGCTCCAAACGATTACCACAGATTATGTAGTAGTCATTTTATATCTGGTAAGATGCATTTAATATATATTTAGAGGGTTTTGGGCTGACAACCACAATTAAGATCATTGCTAGGCTAATCGCCGACAACATACACGTATGTATGTAGTGAGTGCTATCGCTAAACCATATAAACATTAAAAGCCCTAGCTCCATTGACAAATGACATGAAATACATTAGACTTGACAGTGGATGTTAGCAAGAACAAAAGATTTTGAATTGAAAATTTCGTAACTCACCTTCCGAGCACAAGATTCCTGCCGAATTTTCGTGTACGAGGACCTGTTTCACCCAACCAGCAACGTAGCATTTATAAGCCTCCAAGCTCTTAAAGTTTTTCAAACTTTTGTGAGAATAGGCTGATTTTGTGTGGACAAGATAGTTGTAAATATCAGGGTCAGGCAGAGACGGTGAAGGCAGCCGGTCAAAAATCATCGATTTAGGCATCAAATATGGATCTGGCGACTGTATAGAACGAAGCTTTTCCACATAACGCCTTTTATGCAACACATCCAGTGAGTTTACGGCATCAGAAAGCACCGGGTCTTCCATGAAATGCATTTTAAATTCCTCGATCAATTGAAACCAATGCTAATACAGAGACAAAATGACGGACAAGTGGGCGGAACCATACAGCGAGCACGTGGTTTTATGACGTCGGTGGGTAGGCTCTATACAGTGCTGGCCAAAAGTATTGGCACCCCTGCATATCTGTCAGGTAATTCTCAATTTCTCCCAGAAAATAATGGTAATTACAAATGCTTTGGTAGTAATATCTTCATTTATTTTGCTTGCAATGAAAAAGCACAAAAAAGAATGAATTTTTTTTTAATCATTATCATTTTACATAAAACTAAAAAAAAATGGGCTGGACTAAAGTATTGGCACCCTTTGAAAAAACGCGGTGCTTCTCTAATTTGTGCAATTAACAGCACCTGTTACTTACCTGCGGCACATAACAGGTGGTGGCATTAACTAAATCACACTTGCAGCCAGTCAAAATGGATTAAAATTGACTCAACCTGTGTCCTTGTGTGTACCACATTGAGCACTTGAAAAGAGAAAAGACCAAAGAACTGTCTGAGGACTTGAGAAGCAAAATTGTGAGGAAGCATGGGCAATCTCAAGGCTACACATTCATCTCCAAAGACCTGAATGTTCCTGTGTCTACGGTGCGCAGTATCATCAGTAAGTGTAAAGTCCATGGCACCGTGGCTAACCTCCCTAGATGTGGACAGAAAAAAAAATTAACAGAAAATTTGACAAGAGATTTCAACGAAAGATTGCTCGGATGGTGGATAAAGAACCTCGACGAACATCCAAACAAGTTCTAGCTGTCCTGCAGTCCAAGGGTACAACAGTGTCAACCCGTACTATCCGTCGGCTGGAGTATACCAAAACTTACCTGAGAAAGCCAAAAGCAATTTTGGAAGAATGTTCTCTGGTCAGATGAGACAAAATTCGAGCTTTTTGGGAAAAGGCATCAACATAGAGTTTACAGGACAAAAAAAACGAAGCTTTCAAAGAAAATAAAATGTTCCCCACTGTCAAACATAGCGGAGGTTCCCTGATGTTTTGGGGTTGCTTTGCTACCTCTGGCACTGGACTGCTTGACTGTGTGCATGGCATTATGAAGTCTGAAGACTACAAACAAATTTTGCAGCATAATGTAGGATCCACTGTGAGAAAGCTGGGTCTCCCTCAGAGGTCATGGGTCTTTCAGCAGGACAATGTCCCAAAACACACTTCAGAAAGCACTAGAAAATTGGTTGAGAGAAAGCACTGGAGACTTCTAAAGTGGCCAGCAATGAGTCCAGACCTGAATCCCATTGAACACCTGTGAAGAGATCTGAAAATGGCAGTTTGGAGAAGGGGGCACCCTTCAATTCTCAGAGACCTGGAGCAGTCGGCCAAAGAAGAATGGTCTAAAATTCCAGCAGAGCATTGTAAGAATCTCATTGATGGATGCCAGAAGTGGTTGTTCGCAGTTATTTCGTCTAAAGGTCGTGCTACCAAGTATTAGGCTGAGGGTGCCATTACTTTTTCGGTCCATTTTTAGAGTTTTGCGTAAAATGATAATGATCAAATAAGAGAACTTTCAAAATGTATCCAGTCCTTCAGTCTTTGACCAAAACACACAATTTGGCGTAAAAAATTCCGGGACGGCGAGGGAAATAAGTCACGGAGAAAATGTTTTTGAAAAAAATGTACGGTTTCCCGGAAATTTGCCAAAAAACTTGCCCATTCATTTTTAATGGGAAACAAAGAAAAGTTTTAAAATGTATTTAGTCCTACAGTCTTTGACCAAATCACACATTTTGGGCATCAAAAATTCCAGGACAGTGAGGGGCATAAAAAGTAACTCACAGAATTTGGAAAAAATGTATGGTTCCCCGGAAATTTGCCAAAAACGTGCCCATTCATTTTTAATGGGGAAAAAAAGAGAAGTTTCAAAATGTATTCAGTCCTTCAATCTTTGACCAAAACACACAGTTTGGCGTCAAAAATTCCGGGACGGCGAGGGAAATAAAAGTCACGGAGAAAATGTTTTTGAAAAAATTTAAGGTTTCCCGGAAATTTGCCAAACTTTTGCCCATTCATTTTTTAATGGGAAACAAAAAAATGCAAAATGTATCTAGTCCTACAATTTTTCACCAAATCACGAAATTTCAAAAAGTCCGTAACGGTGAGGGGCATAAAAGTTATATACAGAATTTGAATAAAACTTACGGTTCCCCTGAAATTTGCCAAAAACTTGCCCATTCATTTTTAATGGTAAATGTCCAGTGGGGCCAAAATTCCGCGCGTTCACTCCCGTGTTAACCCTTCGTACTGACTCCATGTTCCAAAAGTTTGAAGAAGGCTCACCAAAAACAGGTTGACAATTTATTCGTCGACAATGTTCAAAAACAAGGCAAAAACAGACGACAGAGAGACCCTGCTGGCTCCAGGGTCGGCAAAACAAGTCTACATATAAATGTTCCCGAGCAGTGGCCGTGTTATCTAAATGTTCAGTTCTTTTTGAAAGCTGCGGTGGAGTGGGCCGGGCCGAAGGCATGGCTGGGTGTTGTTGGGATCATCCCTTTGTGGCAGGTCAGGTTTGTGCGTCATCCTTCGTGGCTGGGGCGTGGTTGCCACGGCGACCGACACAGGTCTTGATGTCCAAGGCGCCCGCGCTATCAACTTTTTATCCTGGTTGGGCGAGGGTGCTCTTCGATGCTATTTATTTTAAGACAGAGTGCCCTGCTCTTTGTCATGGAGTGCCTGGGAGAACTGATTGCAACAGCATCAATCTTGCTCATGACGCGTTGGGCTTCTGTGATAAGATGGCGTTGTGTATCTTTTATGCCCTCTATTCTGCTTCTTTTCATTAAACTATGGTGTAAGTGCTATTGATTTTATAATATTAGGTGTGTTAGAGTAATACAAACAGTCCTACAGTAAATATGAGAAATGATACTATTCCCTGATTGGTTATATTCTGTGTGTTAGAGTAATGCAAACAGTTATATGGTGTGTGCGAGAAAGGTAACTATTCCCTTCAACCTTTGCTATGTTTGGAAGTCATTAATTTTGTGAATCAACTGTTAAAGTTGTTAAAATTGCTCCCGTTTTTGCATTAGTTCCCTTCTGTCTACTTTCGACATGTGAAAGTTTTAAAACTGTTTCATCATTTAAAGATCGACTGAAGTCAAAATTTTACCAATTTAGGAGTATTTTAGATAAAAAGTTACTTACGTTCGCTAGGAAGGTTCACTACAACAGAGCCTTTCTGGAAAGTGTACTGCCTCAAAAATGGCAGCTGTTTACTAATGCCGCCGAGTCTGTCATTTCGCATGTAGTTCTATATGCATGTGATATCTAGTGTAGCATCAAGTGGGCGTAGATTGTAGATTGTCGGCTACAGTCAGGAAATATTGGAGCCACCTAGCCTAGCATCGCGTTTGCAACAGCGTCACAACACTCTTTCCTGCTTCCCACTATTGTTCTTCTCTCTCCGTGTCTCTGACTTTTCTCACGTCATTTAACCAACGTACTAACGCACATTGTCTCGTTGCCCAAACTGTGACAAATTCGAACGGAGAAATGAAAACGTATTGCACGAAAAACATACAGATTTTTAACGTACAGCATACACTAAATTAAAAAATTAAAAATCAGTGCTCACTTGTAAAAATTACGCTGAAACCGTACAACTTGACAGGTATGTTTTAAATTACCTTTCGTCGCCGTCTCGACTGATGGTGATTTTGACAACTTTACTAAAGAGATGCTCCGTAGATGTCTGCTGCCTCCAAGACATGTTGGCTGTGTGACCCGCTTCAGATTTTTCTCAATGAATTGTCATTACCCGATCGTGACGCCGACCTCATTGCGACGGATTGCTACTGCGCACGCAGAACGACGCAATTTTCTCCCGAGGGATGACTGGAGATAAAGATGGTATAGGAGGATTTGCTTTTTTTTTTTTCTGGCGTGTGTGTGCGCCGCGCGAAGTATTCCTCCACATCCTTCCAGAGGTTACTGGAAACTTTGACTTGACTAGTGGATACATATACATCGAACTTGTGTGGTACGTAAAATTCTTACAGTGGCGTGAAATTCTTGAATCATCTTAATACATACTTCGAGTGATCCGAGAAGATGGATGTGGATATCTAGCATCTTCTAATGTACCTGGTCGACGGAACGCTTCCAACTACTCAAGTGGGGCGCAGTAAGGTTCGACGAATGGTGCAGGGTTTCAATGTTAAAGGTAAATAAAATTAATGTTACACTGACTATTTGTATTATAAGTCTGAAAAGGGTTCATGAATACATAGGCTTCTATGTTTTTTTATCCTTTATAGGAGGCCAAGTGACTATTTCTGGCCATTTAAAAAAACGCAGCTCCATAAGCTGTTTATAAAGATATTTGAATAAATGAAAAAAAGGCACGTCTTCTATTTTTGTTCTTTAAGTAGAGAATGAGAAAGATATAAGATGTTAAAATAAAAATAAGAGAAACTGTTGTGAATCTCTGTTAGGAGAAGGTCCAGTGCTGTGTTTTCTTTTTTTATTTATCCCTGTCATGTGGTGGTCATTTTAATCTACTGCAGTTTAAGATTCTCTTTGCATTTTAAATTTTCCTCCAACAGACAAAAGACTCCTCTATACTGGCCCCTCCAAGAACATATATGCGCCTGGTCATCAAGTTAAAAGGGAAGCATGGAGTAACTCTGGTACTTGGAACCACAGTGGCGTCTGGGGCACCTGCAACAGAGCCATTTCTAGCTTCTCCTGACCAACAATGATTCAGGACATCAATGGATGGATAAATAAGCAAATAAGTTAAATCAAAGGTGTTACATAAAATTTGTTTTATCTAAAGTAATTTATACTCAAGCACAAATGGATTGTTTTTACTTCTCAACAAAGATTGCAGTATTGGACCATCTTGCTTTTCATAATTGTAAAAGTATTCCAAATAAATTTGTTGTTTTAATTTCAGGTCAAGTGTTGTCACCGCTGCCGGGTGAATGACACAGTTAAAACTGTTGCCACAGTCCCAGACCATATTTATGTATTTGTATTATGCATTTCTGACTATACAATGTCTTCCACATAGTTTTCTGTGTTTTGATAAATATTCTGTTCATAAAAATGGTCGAAATATTACAACAATAAATTTGACAGTGATAGGGAATGTTTTTTGAAATCACAGCAAATTACATGACACTACAAATTTTCACAAATATATACAAAGAAACATTTTATTGTAGGATTTAGCTGCAAAAGTAAATCATGACAGGATGTAACGAAATTGTGTATATTTACTAAATATAAAAAAAGACTCTCTTTAGAATTGTTTAGTCCTTAATAGTAACAACATATACAAATCTAGGACTCTGAAGCCTTCGTACATTTTTACAATAACAGTTTCTTCAGGTTTATCTGACTAAAAATGTAATTGTTAATCTTTTGATATTTGTAATACCATTGTGAAACATTGTATGATATAACAAAGTCTGTAACGTTTAAAGTTTTTCTTTTAAATTTTACCAGGTTGAATGGTGTCTGAAGGGGTTATTTGGGGTGAGGGGAGAGTAAGATGATTAGGTATGTGAGGTAAGCACTGTTTAAATTCTTTAAAGACTCTGTACACAGTGACGGACTAGGCAATTTTTGGGCCCAAGGCGAACATATCCAGGGGCCCTCTTCATGGGTCAGGGGTTAAAAAGGTGAGAAGAGTGTAGTGGAAATATGTTCCGGTACACTAGGGCTGACCAAAACGACAAATTTTCTCCTGATTAGTCAGCTTACTAGTTTTACGATTAGTCGACTAATCTAATAATTTTTTTTTTTTTTTTTTCACGAAAAATAAATTCGATTACATTTTTGTTGACGCTTATTAATTCACAAAACCATTTTGAAACACTTAAAGTCTTTATTAAATAACAATAATTAATCACAAATAAACAATGAGGTTAAATGCTGATAGCCTTCACGAGTGCAAAAGAATGGAAAGTAAACAGATTCAGAACACTGACTTTGCCTTCCCAACATTATTCAAAACAATTCTTAAAAAAAAAAAATTCTTGCATAATTATTACAGTATACGACTATATATAATAGAAGTATAATAATTATAATAACTATATATTGCCAATCATATTTGTCATAAAGAGTGTCATTTGAAAACTATTCTTAGAGAATACTGCAATCTGTATTCTGTAGTATTTACTCTACATATTATAGTATTAGTTCTGAAGTATGTGGTATTAACGCCAACAATCGTTATTTATATGACGAACATGACGTGCTTTTATTTTGAAATGTTCACCGGAGGTATGTTCCCTAAACCACTAACCGAAAGCTTTACACTCCGTAAAAAAATATTCTTCGTCATCGGTTGTGGTGTCACTAATAGATTTTTTTTTTTTTTGTCGTTAGCAAATGCTGTTAACCTGCTGTTGAGTGTTATTGTATGACTGATTGGAACTGTAATGCATTGTTTCGCCACAGGGTATGCTGTCATGTATTTTATGTTCGGTGTGAAGAAGAAGAAAGTTCAAAAGAGGCATTTGCGGCCTGTGCTCAACTTCTCCCTCACTGCACTTTGGCTTTTATGGAGAGCACACTTGCTCATGTGTTCGAAATAAACGATAGCAGACGTGCAAAGTAGCAAGTGAGCAGTAAAAATGGCTATCTTAGCGCTCCCGCCTTTTTCACGCCCCTAAGTGAAGCTAACGAACAGCTAAGCGATGCTAAACGGAGCTAAGCAAAGCTAAATGGTGCTAAATGAAGCTAAGCGACTGATACTCAGTCCGTCGTCGTGGAACAGTCCATTGTGTGCGGTGGCCAAAGCCCTTGCTCGTTGGGGCAAGGGCAGCTGGTTGCGGGCCCCCTACTGGTTGTGGGCCGAAGGCGATCGCCTACTTCTCCTGAATAGTGGATCCGCCTATGGCTGTACAGATAAGGGTGGAGGCACAGGTGAAGTACATTTTTGTACAGTAGATGGCATTATGCACCTAAAAGTTGTTTGCAATCTGCAATTAATAAATAAAGAAGAATTTTAACGCGCATGCGTAGATAGCTACCCGATCGGGACTGGCTACCACGTGATTGCATTACGTCACTTCCTTCGAAGTCTTTATGCTTATAAACGTGAAAGATTCTGACATCTAAATTAATTATTCTTCGAATAATCTGGCGTGTGGGTTGATTATTAAAGTTTTTATATGTCTGAATCTACCACATAAATCACTCAGGGCAACGCAGCTCAAGTGCAGGCAGTGCATTACGCGCATGCGCAGAACCCTTCAAAGCCTGCCTCAGATTTATTAATGATTAAATATAAAGTAATCCGGTTTTCTTTATGTGTACACATGCATTGTTTGGATCAGGGTGTACCTCACACTCTACCGATTAAAAAAAAAAAAAAAAATTAAATGTATTTAAAACGCTGAATTTAGGGGAGCATGATATCCATTTTATGAAACCGATATCGATAACTTCCTGCACCTTAAGCCGATCCCGATTTGATAACCGATAATATATGTATAATTTTTCAATGTATATTCACCTGAGTTTTTGAACACCTGTAGGTCAGAAATACTAGTGATGGATTCAGCATAGATTTGCCTTTGACCTAACCAGAATTTTCATGCTGACATGGCTATTATTATAATGAACAATATTAATTTTTTCAGAAACCCGTTATAATAATTATCCGTTTTACGAGTTAATAGATCATTAGTAAACTGTTGTTAAATGATTTATTGTTGATTTGTGAAGTATGTTAACAGTTTGTTAAGCATTTACTGGGTGTTCCAATATGGTTGACCCCATTCTCAATGCCCAAGCTAGTTGATGGAGCTTAATAAAACTATATACACTTTATGTTGAAGGTCATAAGTTTTATTGGTTAAATATACAAAGAAAAGTACAAATATTTGTTGGTTTTACGGCAGATTTCATAAATGTGCAACATGAGCGCTGCCTGCAAAATGCCTTATCAAAATGCCTTTTATTTTGAAGTGAACGACATCTCTTAACCTGAAAAGATAGAAATGCCAAACTTTACACACAAAAACTTGAAACGTTTCTACACAAACTGTGTTTCAGGTTAAGAACACCATGTAAATCCTTAACAAACTGTTAACAAATACTTCACAAATCAACAATAAATCATTTATCAACAGTTTACTAATCTATTAACTAGTAAAACGGATAGTTATTATAAAGTGTTACCATTTTTTCCAAATATAATTTGAGTCAATCACAATCAATCAGTCAATATCATTGACGAGGTGTTCCCCTGAACAATAAACACAGAACTAAAACAAACAAACCCAATAGGTATTGCGCTTTGTCCGCAGAGAAAACATTTGGTGCAACAAGAGAAGAGGCATTTGTCTGCTTGGTCAGCAAGTCTTGGACAGCAAGCCTATCAATAACCAAAAGGCCTCTCAATAACTTGTAAACATACCACTAAAATGCAAACATTTGATAATTGCCATAGTAAGGTTCATCACTCAGTGATGGAAAAATTAGGCCTCTAGAACAGTAACAAAAACGCACACATCCCAATCCACCAACACTGTGCCAAAATTAAAATTAATAGGTCCGATAATATATGATGTTATTGAATTTATTGGGATGACGTCATAATTCCTATTATCGGACCGATAATTATCGTGCATCATTGTTGAATCTATCATGTATATGCCTATATTTCCCGTCATCCCTCGGGAGGAAATGGCGTCGATCTGCGCGTGCGCAGTAGCAAACTGTCACAATCGATTCGCCCGTCATGATCGGGTAATGATACGAATGCTTCTTCTTCTTCCCGTTTATTGGCAGTTAACTCCTCGTATGGTGGGGCATTACCGCCACCTACTGGGTTGACGGTTTGGCGAGATATCTGGCAGTTCCAGACATTTCTGCTATATATTCCAAGACAGTGCCACCACAAAGCAATAGCAGGTACAATTATGTTCAATATGACTACAATTCTGTGTGCTGCGTCACAGCTGAAACCTCATTGGCTTTGCATTTACTTCAACGATAAAGAAATGGAAAACAAACACTCATCTACTACAAGTCATACATGGGCTTTTTACCGTAAATGTATTAATTCAAGTGTTACATGTTTTGTTAGTTTGTTTACAGGTGGAAAATGCAGTTAGGCAGGGGAAGACAACTTGATGTGCCTCACAACAACACTGACGTTGATGGACATATATCGAGACTACATGCATTCTACTTTGATGATGGAAGGCTCAATTTATGCTCCACCTTTTTCATATTTTATAAATTGTGATTCATCGACCTGTTTTGCACATGCACCAATTGTTTTAAGTAAAACAAGAAATGGAATCATGTTGTCAAAGTTTTTTTGCCATCAATATTTGCAATTAAAAAACACTGACATACTATTTGTGTTTTTATGTACATGTGTGATAAGCTCTTAACACCATAACTATAACCTATCCTGTAGTATTTCCTTGTAATAACAAAATCGGTTTCAGCCCTTCTGCATTCAGCAACTGTAATATTATTTGTAATTTTGCCTCTTTTTGGTCACTCAAGTGGTCGGCGTATCAATTTACACCCTATGTTAACACAGGCTGCACAGATTGTTAGAATTTTGTCAATGAACAATCAAAGAAGTGATAAAAACAAATATGCGATCTTTTAGGGCTAAAGCTGCAAGCCACATCCTTAATTTGCTTCTGGCTTCGATTTGAGGCGTATGGCGAGGTAGACCCACATTGGCGGTTTAAAGCTGGATGCTGTTCAAAATATTCCACTTGTAAGCATATACCAGTAGGTGCCTCCTGGAGTTCGTACAACCAAGCCCAGCACAGAAAGCCCCGGAGTCTCATCTACGTCGTATTGAATCTGTAACATATATATGTCACACGGCTATTGTCATAGTGTGCACTTCATGTGGGTGTGGTATTACAATATAAAAGGAATCCCTGTGATGTGTCAGGGGCACATATGATGAGAGGCGCACTGAATAAAGAAGTGTTGTTCCATTCAAGTCTCGGCCGTTCATGCACTTAGATATAGGAAGTACATAACAATAAATTTTTGGAGATTCTGTGGGTGCCTCTCGTTTGATTTGGCATTTTAAAACTTTGTCCACTTCAATAGCAATTCATGGTGTTCTGTCTAAACCGGAAGTCTGCAGCAGAAAATGTCAAAGTTGGCGCCGCCCAATTTTCGCTAAGGAAACTTGTTTATAACAACGGGCATTCTGACATTGTGAAAAAGCAATTAGGGCTGACACAAGACGCCTGACAAGTGAGAACGGGTGTTTGTTTTTTTTACAATTCTACTTCTTCTTTTTCTTTCTGCTTTTATTATTTAATTATTACTACTTTTTACCCATGAAAAAAAAACATAAAATGACACACACACAAAAAAACGTAAGAAAATACATAAACAAAAACATAATTTTTCGTTTGTCTACATTCTGCTTTCTGATGATGAAATTGCAAAATTCCTTCCAAAGGTTCTTGGAGAAAGACAAAGCCCAAAAGAAGTGGGCTGGACGATCTTTACAAAATGGACAATAGCGTACCACACAAAAGCTATTTCTAGACCGTGACGTCGCCATCGTAACGCGGATGTGGGACATTATAGACACGCCCTCGCATACAACCCATGTTATTTCTGCTTGTTTTCTCCAATAATCTTTAAAAAAAAAAAAAAAAAAACATGCCGATCAAACACTGCTGCTATGAAACTTGGAGAAACGACTCTAGACATTGGGACATATGAAGGATGTTTTCTTCATATTTTTCCCAAAACCAAAAACTCGGATGAAAACGTGAAGAATGGATCAACTTGCGCAGACATTGAAAAGACCAGTTTACGCCAGCAAGGGGAAGCCATTCACATTTCATATGCAGTAAGCATTTTGTTGGGCGCCAAGGTCCTACAGAGGACGAAGAGGTAAGCCATTTTGAAATTTTTACTTATTTTTTAGCGTGGCGTTTTGCCATGCTGCCTCTGTCTGAAAATGAATGAAAAAAATTAAAATGGTAATTGACTGCCACTGTTACCTTTTCTGTTGTAAAAAAAAAAACTTTAGTAAGGGGGAAGTGTAAATAAATTTTAGATTCAAGATTTGTTATTAATGAAAAATGTAATACTGTTCGTTGGCTGTGTCTGAATAGCATTTGCGATCGCTACACAAAAATAGCAATGTAAATTGCCCCCAAGAACGGTCAGAGATGTAAGACAACCAGAGGATATAATATAAAATAAAGACAGGGCATATGGTGGTAAAGGATAGATTGTTAAATAGGAGAATATCATTAGCCACGTTTACATGCTGACTTTTATTCATACCGATTCAAATCATTCCGAATGGAAATTTCAGATCAGCTGTTTACATGTCACTTCATCTATTCCGATCCAGCGTTTACATGTGTCTGCCTTTATTCCGAAAGGACGTTTGACAACTGCCGTCTGACATGCGCAGATTAATCAAAACAAAGCGTCACGTTGCAAAACATGGAGATCGATCGTCAGAGTGCTGCTGTTTTAACTTTAACCCACTTGTTGTGTTTGTGGGGTCGTATCCGCTTCTGCTGTTTTGCTCTTTTGCCTTGTAGTAGCCGCTTGTTAGCGTTTTCCACCGGTTTCTAAACTGGTCAACGCTCCGGTCTATTCCGGCTTCGTGTAACCTCTCGTGAACTTTTTTAAATAGTTCACTGTTCCTCATTTTACGCCTGTCTAAGCGAGCAAGTATATTCAATTCTTTTAAAGTTTGAATTAAATACAATCTTTCCGCCGGACTCCAATTAGGCGTGCTGTGCTTGGAAGCCATGTTGCAAGTGACGTTACTTACGTCACCACGTCAGTACGGAGCATGTGCAGAAAGAACGCAACCAGACACCATTCCGCTTCCCTGTTTACATGATATAATTTTACTTCTAATCGGTTTGGGAAAAGGAATATTCCACCCCCGTGAATCGGAATGAAATTCCATTCGGTTTGGGCCTGTTCATTCCAAATGAGGTGTTTATATGGATCACATTTATTCGGTTTGAACATCTAAACCGATTGTAATTGGAATATTTGGCGCCATGTAAACGTGGCAATTGTCAGTGGCAATGCACACAAGAAAAAGGTGTCGATAAAAAAGATAACTCCGGATCAGGTTGGCTTTTTTTCGGCCTGCCACACTCAAACCATCTTGTCAACTGAACATATGTATGTTCTTCGACATCTTTACCAGTGAATTTGGCACCAGGGACATAATTTTCAGACATCATTTTCAGACATTTTCATTTTCAGAAATTGATATGTTTAGCTCAGTAAACATCTTGTTCGTACACTATTTCCATTCATTTACTATTGGGGACAAACGGGAGGTTCACCGGCCTAGCAACAATTGCTAACGTCATGAATGTTAATGAGCAAAAGTGACGTGTTGCTTGCGGTACGCCATTCATATCAATGTCTCTTTTAAATTTATGGACAGAATAGCTAGGTGTAACCCCTTTTTCTTTGTCTGCTGCGATTTGGAGCATTGAATTCCTGGACTCTGCGTTGTGTTGTGTTTTAAGATAGTTCCAGGAGACGTGGATGGTTTCGACTTTTTATAGTCTGCACAACACATGCACACGATGCGAGCTGGTCACTCTCACAGGCCTCGCCACAACTTGCTTTGCTGATGACAAATTACAACTGGCTTGAACAAATAATAATGAACGATAATTGTACCTGCACAACACATGCACACGATGCGGGCTGGTCATTCTCACAGGCCTCGCCACAACGTGCTAAAGAACAATTAAACATGGTTAGCTCTTTGGTGCTAAGCTAATAGCAAATTAGCAATGCTATCCAAATCACCTTTGCTGATGACAAATTACAGCTGGTGCCATCTGCAGCGCGCCCAGCTATTCATAGTCACCGTAGGAGTTGGGGGCGCTATTATGCCTTCTAATGTGGACAAGTGGAATCACACATGTCTAATAACTCTGTTACAAAGGCGCAGCTGAGAAACTGAGGGGGTCCGGTTTGGTGGCCTCAATATTGTATCTCTGCTTTTTGCGGATGATGTGGTGTTGTTGGCTTGATCGGACCGTGGCCTTCAGCTCTCATTGGAGCGGTTCGCAGCCGAGTGTGAAGCAGTCGGGATGAGAATCAGCATCTCTAAATCCGAGACAATGGTCCTCAGTCGGGAAAAGGTGGAATGCCCTCTCCAGGTCAGGGAGGTCCTTCCCCAAGTGGAGGAGTTCAAGTATCTTGGGGTCTTGTTCACATGTGACGGAAAAATGGAACGGGAGATCGACAGTTAGTGAAGAGGGAGCTGAGCCGAAAGGCGAAGCGCTCTATTTACCGGTCGATTTACGTTCCTACCCTCACCTATGGTCACGAGCTGTGGGTTGTGACTGAAAGATACAAGTGGGCGAAATGAGTTTCCTCCGTTGCGTGTCCAGAGTCTCCCTTAGAGATAAGGTGAGAAACGTGGCCATCAGGGAGGGGCTCAGAGTAGAGTCATTGCTCCTCCACATCGAGAGGAGCCAGATGAGGTGGCTCGGGCATCTGATTAGGATGCCTCCGGAGCTCCTCCCTGGTGAGGTGTTCCGGGCACGTCCCACAGGGAGGAGAGCACGGGGCCGACCCAGGACATGCTGCGGAGACTATGTCTCCCGGCTGGCCTGGGAACGCCTTGGGATCCCCCAACAAGAGCTGGCTGAAGTTGCTGGGGAAAGGGAAGTCTTGGCTTCCCTTCTGAAGCTGCTGCCCCCGCGACCCAACCTCGGATAAGCGGGATAAATTGGATGGATGGAAACGGAAGTCCTGGTTGGCTCACAGCGTGAGAAGGGTCTGACTGCAGCCGCAGTCACGCTACAAACCAAGCCTCATACAAACTACGCCCCTCCAAACCACGCCTGCTGTTGGTACGGTGGTGCGAAGAATTCGTTTACAGTGCTATGTGAAGTTCAAAGGGTTTTTGGGACTATAGGCCCTAAACTGAATTCTTTACCTTAAACTTAAAGAGCATACGACAGGAGAAAAAATGTCTTAAATAGCATTATTATGTGAATTACAATCATATTTTGAGACGATTTGACTATATACAACAATTTAGCAAACCGCAGATGATGAGAAATTAGTCTTTTAATCTGCCGGTTAGCCACGCCTACCATTATAAGGCTCTAGCGTCCCCAACGGGTGGATGACGTCAGCGGTTCACGGGCTCATCGGTTTTACTATTCAGCCCATTGAGGGGGAATTATTCAGAACGAGGAAAACGCGACGAAGAGAGCCGCAAAATGTCATTGTTTCAGTCTCTCTACTCCAATATTTTTACAGGATATTCTTTTTATCCAAGTATTTTTCCCCAATAGCTAAATAAATGGCTTGAGAAGGACCAGTCAGCTCGTCGAGGGGGAACTATACACAATGAGGAAAATGCGACGAAGAGAGCTGCAAAATGTCATTGTTTCTGTCTCTTCAATATTTTTACAGTATATTCTTTTTATCCAAGTATTTTCCCCAAATGCTAAATAAATGGCATGGTCATGACAAATAACTGTCTTGTGCTGAATGGAATATGAAATAATAGAAATGCACTTACTCAGGACGACATGGCAAAATTACGACATAATGGTGAAAACTGTCGACTTCACCTTTACCGTCGCACCTCCCGAACGAGGCCTCGACATCACAATGAAAAAGCCTTAACGATCCCTTTAACGATTCCTAAAGACGCGTATTGCGTCGTGACGTGTGTTGTTGTCCAGACGCATCAAACTAGCATGGCGCAAAGAACCACTCGCTCCAAAGTTTGACTACACTTCACCAGGAAAGAGTGTGAAAATGAAAGGTTACGACGGGTAAGCACGAGCATTGCAGCCATAAACATAACAATGACAGCACGTAGGTTCAAACGCTCGAAAGTGTGTCTTCACTTGACGAGGAAAAATTACAACAAAGCGACTTGCAGGCATTGCAAGGTGGAGATAACTGCATCGGGAGGGAATACAACTGCACTGTCCTCACAGAAAGGCTAAGGCTCAGTCCTGGCTATACAGTTAGCTAAACTCCCAAATGACGATGCAGAAGACGTTGGTATAATTTGCTGACTTTATTCAACCATCACTTGAAGAGTGAAACTAAGAATAGAAATGTAACAAATCAATTTCGTCCCCAATAACAAACAGGTTTGCATCAACGTAAATCAGCGATGATTAGCTGCTAATAACAGTAATAACAAATGGTTAGCATTCGTTCCCTAGCATTAGCACATCGTTCAAACCACTACACAACTGGATTTAAGTGTCCGATCGCGAGTGGAAACACAACAACAACAACACAAAAGATGATACATACAGGGGCTGCCTCTGTATATATTAAAGAACATATGACACGAGAAAAAAAAGTCTAAAATGTCATTATTATGTGAATTAGAATCATATTTTGAGACGATTCGACTATATACAACAATTTAGCAAAGCACAGATGACGAGAAATTAGTCTTTTAATCTGCCGGTTAGCCACGCCTACCATTATAGGGCTTTAGCGTCCCCAACAGGTAGATGACGTCAGTGGTAGACTGGGCTCATTGATTTTACTATTCAGCCCATTGAGGGGAAATTATTCAGAACGAGGAAAACGCGGCGAAGAAAGCCGCAAAATGTCATTGTTTCAGTCTCTCTACTCCAATATTTTTACCGGATATTCTTTTTACCCAAGTATTTTTCCCCAATAGCTATATAAATGGCTTGAGAAGGACCAGTCAGCCCGTGGAGGGGGAACTATTCACAACGAGGAAAACGCGACGAAGAGAGCGGCAAAATGTCATTGTTTCTGTCTCTTTACTTCAATATTTTTACAGGATACTCTTTTTATCCAAGTATTTTCCCCAATTGCTAAATAAATGGCATGGTCATGACAAATAACAGTCTTGTGCTGAATGGAATATGAAATAATAAAAATGCATTTATTCAGGACGACATGGCAAAATTACTCCATAATGGTCAAAACTGTCGACTTCACCTTTACTGTCGCACCTCCCGAATGATATTTTATGACACCTAAATCGGACATATGTCATTTCCCTTCCCCGGCTTCGGAGAATGTAAACAAACCAGAAGGCGTGACAGCTAGCCGACATGCTAACCCGAACCGAGTGATGTTTCAAAGTCTTCGAAGCGGAAAATCACACATAACTATCCCGGATTATTTGACATGACGACTGGGTTGTCGATTGTCTTTGCGAACCGGCAAACCGCCCGGCGGAGAGCAATTTACAGTTCGTTCCCCGGAGGAGGGCGGCTGCAGTTGTTGTGCAGCTAATGTGCACGAGGAGAGCTTTTTACATCCCTATCAATGATCAAACATAAGTAGTCCATTATTCAAAGAAAGTTTGTAGTGTTTACTTTGTAATCGCTGTATTAATATTTGACATAATACAAAACAAGATTTTACTCACTTCCTCGTAAGTCCAATGGTCCCAGAGTAGTAGGGCTTGGCCAATATCCACGGTGAATGGGAACCTTTTGAAACTCCAAAAAGGTGCACACGCCTCTCCCTCATAAAGCAAGATTTTTCTGCAGCTGTTTGGCTGGTGTGATGCGAAAAATAAACGTATTAATCCGCAAAATCAGCTGAATCCTTAGTCCTCATACACAACAGTACGGCTGTTCAGCGAAGAGGACGCCTTCACCCGTACAAGTCACAGCGCCCTCCTCCTCCTCAATGCAAGACCGAAGCCGGAAGTCCCTCATCTTCATGGCGCGGGATTAAAAAAACGAAATAAATATAGCGATCGCTTCCACACACATCCAAACGGTCCGTATCATTCAGGAGCATAAAATACATCATGTATTATGAAATAAACATGCTTTTTCGTGTCACATGAACTTTAGACACAGGAGTGGGGCAGCAGCTATCGATTATTTTAGTAGTCGATTAATCGATGAGCTAGTTAGTTTGAATAATCGAGTAATCGGATAAGGACCATGAAAAACAGTTTAAAAAAAAAAAAAAAAAAAGGATCTATGTACAACAAACAACAATGGCTAACTTACATAGCAAAAGTCCGCTAGCTTAAATGCTATAAAACGCTAACACTTTTTTTTTTTTTTTTTTAACACTGCTCTCAACACATGGTTCAGACACATATTCTCCCCAAAAAATGATTAAAAAAATAACGGCTAAATATACCAATACACTAAATTACGAATGCATTAGCTCAAACAAAAACTTGGCTGATGTTGGTCTTAACACGGAGCGGCTCGATTCAGGAATGTGAAATGAGGCAGACGAGGGCGGTGTATCCACCCAAAATCAATAAAACTAAATGCAAACACTTTCTAAATAACCCATTACAACGCCACTTTAATTAAACGAATAGCCGAAGCAGCAAAACTTAATTCGAATCTTTTTTTTCTAATCGAATACTCGAGTTAATCCATTAATCGTTGCAGCTTACACAGGAGTGTTGCGGATATTGCGATAACTATATTGTAACCTTTGCTATGTTTGGAAGTCATTTCATGTTGTGAATCAACCGTTAAAGTTGTTAAAATTGCTCCCATAATTGCATTATTTCCTATCAATATACTTTTGACATGTGAAAGTTTTAAAACTGTTTCATCATTTAAAGATAGGTTAAAGTCAAAATTTTGCCGATTTAAAGTATTTTAGATGAAAAGTTACTTAGGTTCGTAAGGAAGGTTCGCTACAACAGCGCCTTCCTGAGAAGTGTACTGCTTTAAGATACTGCGGTCAAGCCACCCTCCACTCGTTAAAACGAAGTCAAGCTAGCCGCCCCTCATTTGGATCATTGTGTGCATTACGGTAATGCAACGCGCTGGCTTCCTAAAGGTGCAACTTGCTGTATTCATAATGGAACGCGGTGGCTGCCCATTTCCGCTGTCATTTTGCCAGATTTCAAAAATTGATTAAAATAAATCTGGCTGATATCCCGGGACGGTTCCACTTCTGAGGTATACTAGAGTACCCCAAGACTCGAACTAAAGTACTCTGATAAAATTCTGATGTATCATTTCAAAATAAAAGTACTTTGAAAATTGCCCATTTTTGCTGTCATTTCGCCTGATTTAAAAAATTAATTTAAAAAAAATCTGCCTGATATCCCGAGACGGTTCCACTTCTGAGGTATACTAAACTACCCCAAGACTCGAACTAAAGTACTCTGATAAAATTCTGATGTATCATTTCAAAATAAAAGTACTTTGAAAAATGCCCATTTTTGCTGTCATTTCGCCTGATTTCAAAAATTAATTTTAAAAAATCTGGCTGATATCCCGAGACGGTTCCACTTCTGAGGTACACTACACTACCCCAAGACTCGAACTAAAGTACTCTGATAAAATTCTGATGTATCATTTCAAAATAAAAGTACTTTGAAAATTGCCCATTTTTGCTGTCATTTCGCCTGATTTAAAAAATTAATTTTAAAAAATCTGCCTGATATCCCGAGACGGTTCCACTTCTGAGGTACACTACACTACCCCAAGACTCGAACTAAAGTACTCTGATAAAATTCTGATGTATCATTTCAAAATAAAAGTACTTTGAAAATTGCCCATTTTTGCTGTCATTTCGCCTGATTTAAAAAATTAATTTAAAAAAATTTGCCTGATATCCCGAGACGGTTCCACTTCTGAGGTATACTAGACTACCCCAAGACTCGAACTAAAGTACTCTGATAAAATTCTGATGTATCATTTCAAAATAAAAGTACTTTGAAAATTGCCCATTTTTGCTGTCATTTCGCCTGATTTAAAAAATTAATTCAAAAAAATCTGCCTGATATCCCGAGACGGTTCCACTTCTGAGGTATACTAGACTACCCCAAGACTCGAACTAAAGTACTCTGATAAAATTCTGATGTATCATTTCAAAATAAAAGTACTTTGAAAATTGCTTATTTTGGCTGTCATTTCGCCTGATTTCAAAAATTGATAAAAAAAAATCTGGCTGATATCCCGAGACGATTCCACTTCTGAGGTATACTAGACTACTCCAAGACTCGAATTAAAGTACTCTGATAAAATTCTGATGTATCATTTCAAAATAAAAGTACTTTGAAAATTGTCAATTTTTGCTGTCATTTCGCCTGATTTCAAAAATTAATTTAAAAAAATCTGGCTGATATCCCGAGACGGTTCCACTTCAGAGGTATACTAGACTACCCCAAGACTCGAACTAAAGTACTCTGATAAAATTCTGATGTGTCATTTCAAAATAAAAGTACTTTGAAAATTGTCAATTTTTGCTGTCATTTCGCCTGATTTCAAAAATTAATTTAAAAAAATCTGGCTGATATCCCGAGACGGTTCCACTTCAGAGGTATACTAGACTACCCCAAGACTCGAACTAAAGTACTCTGATAAAATTCTGATGTATCATTTCAAAATAAAAGTACTTTGAAAATTGCTTATTTTGGCTGTCATTTCGCCTGATTTCAAAAATTAATAAAAAAAAATCTGGCTGATATCCCGAGACGATTCCACTTCTGAGGTATACTAGACTACTCCAAGACTCGAACTAAAGTACTCTGATAAAATTCTGATGTATCATTTCAAAATAAAAGTACTTTGAAAATTGCTTATTTTGGCTGTCATTTCGCCTGATTTAAAAAATTAATTTAAAAAAATCTGGCTGATATCCCGAGACGGTTCCACTTCTGAGGTACACTACACTACCCCAAGACTCGAACTAAAGTACTCTGATAAAATTCTGATGTATCATTTTAAAATAAAAGTACTTTGAAAAATGCCCATTTTTGCTGTCATTTCGCCTGATTTCAAAAATTGATTAAAAAAAATCTGCCTGATATCCCGAGACGGTTCCACTTCTGAGGTATACTAGACTACCCCAAGACTCGAACTAAAGTGCTCTGATAAAATTCTGATGTATCATTTCAAAATAAAAGTACTTTGAAAATTGCTTATTTTGGCTGTCATTTCGCCTGATTTCAAAATTTGATTTAAAAAAATCTGGCTGATATCCCGAGACAGTTCCACTTCAGAGGTATACTAGACTACCCCAAGACTCGAACTAAAGTACTCTGATAAAATTCTGATGTATCATTTCAAAATAAAAGTACTTTGAAAATTGCTTATTTTGGCTGTCATTTCGCCTGATTTCAAAAATTAATAAAAAAAAATCTGGCTGATATCCCGAGACGATTCCACTTCTGAGGTATACTAGACTACTCCAAGACTCGAACTAAAGTACTCTGATAAAATTCTGATGTATCATTTCAAAATAAAAGTACTTTGAAAAATGCCCATTTTTGCTGTCATTTCGCCTGATTTCAAAAATTAATTAAAAAAAATCTGGCTGATATCCCGAGACGGTTCCACTTCTGAGGTACACTACACTACCCCAAGACTCGAACTAAAGTACTCTGATAAAATTCTGATGTATCATTTTAAAATAAAAGTACTTTGAAAAATGCCCATTTTTGCTGTCATTTCGCCTGATTTCAAAAATTAATTTAAAAAAATCTGCCTGATATCCCGAGACGGTTCCACTTCTGAGGTATACTAGACTACCCCAAGACTCGAACTAAAGTACTCTGATAAAATTCTGATGTATCATTTCAAAATCATATCTGCCTCATAGTTCTGAGAACAAGGTTCAAGTCGTGGCTCCGGCCTTGCTGTATGACACTTCTAAAACACAGGATTGGTGAAAAGGTGTCTCCTTGTCCAGTAGGAGTGAAATCCTCCACCCACTGCGGTCCTTTGTGGAATTAGTTTGGTGACCGCTGATCTAAAGTCAGTGCGCCGAAGTCAGTGCGCCGCCAGCGGTGGCCACAGCCACCCCTATAAATTGGTTGGCCACCCCACTGGCCACCCCGCTTGCCAGTATATCGTTGAATTGTTGTAGCATCAGTTATGCATTTCATCCCAAATGAATGCATTTATTTTGTTTTGTTAAATGTGGGGCTGTCATATTTATCGTGTTAATGGGCGGTAATTAATTTAATTAATCACGTGAAAATACTGTATTTATCGCAATTAACGCATTTGCGGTAGGACTCATTCAAGCATTGCCGCAAACACCCTACAATGGCGCCGTTTTACTTATATACAGAGAAAAGAGGCAGTGTCAAGTGAGTGGAGTAGATACAAGCATTCATTGGGGCCGTGCGTTTAATTGCCAAAAGCTTAGTCATCTCTCCCACAGCAACTATAAATATTGTGGGAAGCAACGTGGGGAAGAATGACAGGAGTTGATCTTTTTCTTACGCAGAGAAGATATAGCATTTGCAGGCACCACACACAGTCATGGTTGCACCACTTCCCATCATGCATTTGGGCAGGACAGTTAAGTCGCTACAGTAACATTTACTGAAAGCTCAACAAATACACTAGATGGCAATATTTAGTCACAATATACAAACTCACATTTATCCTTTAAGAATTACAAGTCTTTCTACCTGTGGATCCCTTTCACAGAAATAATGTTCATAATGTTAATGCCATCTGGTGGATTTATTGTTATAATAAAAAAATACAGTACTTATGTACAGTATGTTGAATGTATATACAGTGGGAAGAACAAGTATTTGATACACTGCCAATGGGTTTTCCCATTGACTGTGTATTAAATACTTGTTCTCCCCACTGTAGCCGTCTTGTCTTATCTTTCCATTTCAACAATAGTAATAAAAAAATAAATAGGAGTAATAACAATTTTCAACAGAAAAATATGGCATATTTTAGAGGTGGTTTGAATTGCGATTACTTATTTTTTAAGCTGTGATTAACTCAATTAAAAATTTTAATCGTTTGACAGCCCTAGTTAAATGTACACCTTATGCCTAATATATACATAACACAATAAAACAGAATTGTTGTGGAACTTAAAATGTTGACTGGCCAGTTATGGACAATGCACATTAAATCATTAGTAGCATCAAATATTACACAATACACCAAAGTATATCAGTAGCCGTGTCCTTAAGTCTTTCTGATAGTTTTCTCCTGACCTTTGTACTGCAATAATATAATGAAAACCTGAAATTATGGCTTTTAGTTTTGGCCACCCCAAGATTTTAAGTGGCCCCATCTGGCCACCCCTATCAAAAATTTCTGGAGGCGCCACTGTCTAAAGTCCCTTTTGAAAAGCGAGGACACTATAATTTGCATACTTTGTATGTTATCCGAGTGTGTGTATCACACATAACATAAAAATACATGAATTCCAGTGGTGAATGATATGTTCTGATTTTTAATTTAAAAGCCTCAAATATAAAAGACAGCAATTTATGCATATATCCTTGTCTAAAGTTCCCACCCAACATAACATGACACCCAATGATGTTTTTATTTTGACTGCTCTTTGATCCAGGGGGATGGCTTCAATAAGTGGTACCATTAACAGCGCCTAGGAACGAATGAACAGGAGTTGAAAATTGCCAAAAGGAAACAATTATTATGCATTATATGTTGTGCATAAGCATGCTTTTTATGTGTCATTGATATATATATATATATATATATATATATATATATATGTATATATATATGTATATGTATATGTATATATGTATATGTATATATGTATATGTATATGTATATATATTCATTGGATCTATCAAAGAACAGTCAAAATAAAAATATCATTGGGTGTCATGTTATGTTGGGTGGGAAGTTTAGACAAGGATGAATTCATAAATTGCTGTCTTTTATATGTGACACTTTTAAATTAAAATTCAAAACATCATTTACAACTAGGGGTGAAAGTGGGCCAGAACGGTCATGAACACAGTTCCGGTATAAGATTCAGGGCCAGAACGCAGTTCTGGTATTAAATTCAGGGCCGGAATGCTGTTCTGGTACACTCTGCTTTGATTCCGAAAATATGACGGCAACTGTCAAAACGCTATGTAAAAAAAAAAAAAAAAAAAAAATGCTAAGCTGCCACACATGCCAAGAAGAAAACAATCTACCAACATCAGATTTACATACACAAGTGTTAACAACAAGCATAATAAAGTGCTTGTGTAGCGTAATTCGTTTCCACCAATATTTATAATTTGTTTTATTCCGCGGACGGCATGGAGGTTTCCCCAGCTCCTGTAGTTATCCGAGTCTGACGATGATGAGTCACGTCAATGTGAAAATGCACGCAGCAAAGCAAAACGGCTGTACTCATTTATCCGTTCAATTGGCTGACATACTGACATGTTATCAGCAGAGGTAGTTAGCTCTGATTGGTACAAATGTGCATGTTTTCTGGAACAGCAATTAAAAAATAAAAAAAATAAAAAGTCGTTGAATTGATGCGACAAAAAAAAGGCAATGCAACATAAAATGGATCAAATCTTTAAGAGCAACGAAAGAGTTGAGGAGGCTTATTTATCATATTTAGTTTTATTTGCTCTGATGGGGAGGTACAGAACATCTTAGCTGTCAATGTGCCCTTTGGACTTATATTTGTTCTTTTATTTTAGGCTACTGATTCATTTATTCATTCATTCATTTCATTATGATTTAAAAAAGTCAATGTTCAAACTATATTTAATTTCACTCTGCATAATATAAGTCATTTGTACTTATTTTTCTGAATGTATGTTACTTATATCTTTATTATCATTTAAAAATAAGTATTTGTTTACATTGACTTCAATTTTAATGTTTCCTATGTTCTTTACTAGTTAAAATTGAGATTTGGCATTTAGTATGTGAGGAAATAACGGAAAATAAAAATTAGAAGATGAAGGTTGGGGTTTTAGCTGTTTTTGTTAACTTTTATTTTGCATATCATTGAAAAAATACAATTTTGAATGAAAATCAGTTTTTGTATGTGTTATACAAATAACTGTGCTAAAACAGTTTTCTTTGCATTTCAGTAGTTTAAGAGGTTTGACACCCCCCCCCCCCCCCAAAAAAAATAAAATAAAATAAAATGAAAGAAAAAAATTAAATAAAATTTCTGGCTCCGTAGCGACCTTCACGTCGGGGAGTTCCAGCAAGAAATTCTAGCCACTTTCACCCTTGTTTACAACTGTAATATCATGTTTTGTTTTTTGTTTTTTTTAATTCATTCATCCTCTTTGCTGGTTATCCTTACGAGGGCTGCCAGGGTGATGGAGCCTTTGTCAGTTCACCATTAACAGTAAGAAAGGTATACCCTGAACTTGCACTATTAAACAAACATACGTACAATTTGGAGTGTTCAATTTGCCTTACATGTTTGTTTTTAGGATCGTGCAAGGAAACCGTAGAGGGCCATAAAAAACAACACACACACGGATAACATAGAAAGTATGCAAATTGTAATGTCCTCGCTTTTCAAAAGGGACTTTAGATCAGCGGTCACCAAACTAATTCCACAAAGGACCGCAGTGGGTGGAGGATTTCACTCCTACTGTACAAGGAGACACCTTTTCACCAATCCTGTATTTTAGAAGTGTCATACAGCAAGGCCGGAGCCATGACTTGAACCAACCCTTGTTCTCAGAACTATGAGGCAGATATGATTTTGAAATGATACATCAGAATTTTATCAGAGTACTTTAGTTCGAGTCTTGGGGTAGTCTAGTATACCTCAGAAGTGGAACCGTCTCGGGATATCAGACAGATTTTTTTTAATCAATTTTTGAAATCAGGCGAAATGACAGCAAAAATGGGCATTTTTCAAAGTACTTTTATTTTAAAATGATACATCAGAATTTTATCAGAGTACTTTAGTTCGAGTCTTGGGGTAGTCTAGTATACCTCTGAAGTGGAACCGTCTCGGGATATCAGCCAGATTTTTTTTAATCAATTTTTGAAATCAGGCTAAATGAGAGCAAAAATTGACAATTTTCAAAGTACTTTTATTTTGAAATGATACATCAGAATTTTATCAGAGTACTTAAGTTCGAGTCTTGGGGTAGTGTAGTGTACCTCAGAAGTGGAACCGTCTCGGGATATCAGCCAGATTTTTTTAAATTAATTTTTGAAATCAGGCGAAATGACAGCAAAAATAGGCATTTTTCAAAGTACTTTTATTTTGAAATGATACATCAGAATTTTATCAGAGTACTTTAGTTCGAGTCTTGGAGTAGTCTAGTATACCTCAGAAGTGGAATCGTCTCGGGATATCAGACAGATTTTTTTTAATCAATTTTTGAAATCAGGCGAAATGACAGCAAAAATGGGCATTTTTCAAAGTACTTTTATTTTAAAATGATACATCAGAATTTTATCAGAGTACTTTAGTTCGAGTCTTGGGGTAGTCTAGTATACCTCTGAAGTGGAACCGTCTCGGGATATCAGCCAGATTTTTTTTAATCAATTTTTGAAATCAGGCTAAATGAGAGCAAAAATTGACAATTTTCAAAGTACTTTTATTTTGAAATGATACATCAGAATTTTATCAGAGTACTTTAGTTCGAGTCTTGGGGTAGTGTAGTGTACCTCAGAAGTGGAACCGTCTCGGGATATCAGCCAGATTTTTTTAAATTAATTTTTGAAATCAGGCGAAATGACAGCAAAAATAGGCATTTTTCAAAGTACTTTTATTTTGAAATGATACATCAGAATTTTATCAGAGTACTTTAGTTCGAGTCTTGGAGTAGTCTAGTATACCTCAGAAGTGGAATCGTCTCGGGATATCAGCCAGATTTTTTTTTATCAATTTTTGAAATCAGGCGAAATGACAGCCAAAATAAGCAATTTTCAAAGTACTTTTATTTTGAAATGATACATCAGAATTTTATCAGAGTATTTTAGTTCGAGTCTTGGGGTAGTCTAGTATACCTCAGAAGTGGAACCGTCTCGGGATATCAGCCAGATTTTTTTAAATCAATTTTTGAAATCAGGCGAAATGAGAGCAAAAATTGACAATTTTCAAAGTACTTTTATTTTAAAATGATACATCAGAATTTTATCAGAGTACTTTAGTTCGAGTCTTGGCGTAGTGTAGTGTACCTCAGAAGTGGAACCGTCTCGGGATATCAGCCAGATTTTTTTAAATTAATTTTTGAAATCAGGCGAAATGACAGCAAAAATAGGCATTTTTCAAAGTACTTTTATTTTGAAATGATACATCAGAATTTTATCAGAGTACTTTAGTTCGAGTCTTGGAGTAGTCTAGTATACCTCAGAAGTGGAATCGTCTCGGGATATCAGCCAGATTTTTTTTTATCAATTTTTGAAATCAGGCGAAATGACAGCCAAAATAAGCAATTTTCAAAGTACTTTTATTTTGAAATGATACATCAGAATTTTATCAGAGTACTTTAGTTCGAGTCTTGGGGTAGTCTAGTATACCTCAGAAGTGGAACCGTCTCGGGATATCAGCCAGATTTTTTAAAATTAATTTTTGAAATCAGGCGAAATGACAGCCAAAATAAGCAATTTTCAAAGTACTTTTATTTTGAAATGATACATCAGAATTTTATCAGAGTACTTTAGTTCGAGTCTTGGAGTAGTCTAGTATACCTCAGAAGTGGAACCGTCTCGGGATATCAGCCAGATTTTTTAAAATTAATTTTTGAAATCAGGCGAAATGACAGCAAAAATTGGCATTTTTCAAAGTACTTTTATTTTGAAATGATACATCAGAATTTTATCAGAGTACTTTAGTTCGAGTCTTGGGGTAGTCTAGTATACCTCAGAAGTGGAACCGTCTCGGGATATCAGGCAGATTTTTTTGAATCAATTTTTGAAATCAGGCGAAATGACAGCAAAAATGGGCAATTTTCAAAGTACTTTTATTTTGAAATGATACATCAGAATTTTATCAGAGTACTTTAGTTCGAGTCTTGGGGTAGTCTAGTATACCTCTGAAGTGGAACCGTCTCGGGATATCAGGCAGATTTTTTTAAATTAATTTTTTAAATCAGGCGAAATGACAGCAAAAATGGGCAATTTTCAAAGTACTTTTATTTTGAAATGATACATCAGAATTTTATCAGAGTACTTTAGTTCGAGTCTTGGGGTAGTGTAGTGTACCTCAGAAGTGGAACCGTCTCGGGATATCAGCCAGATTTTTTTTAATTAATTTTTGAAATCAGGCGAAATGACAGCAAAAATGGGCAATTTTCAAAGTACTTTTATTTTGAAATGATACATCAGAATTTTATCAGAGTACTTTAGTTCGAGTCTTGGGGTAGTGTAGTGTACCTCTGAAGTGGAACCGTCTCGGGATATCAGCCAGATTTTTTTTAATCAAATTTTGAAATCAGGCGAAATGACAGCCAAAATAAGCAATTTTCAAAGTACTTTTATTTTGAAATGATACATCAGAATTTTATCAGAGTACTTTAGTTCGAGTCTTGGGGTAGTGTAGTGTATCTCAGAAGTGGAACCGTCTCGGGATATCAGCCAGATTTTTTTAAATTAATTTTTGAAATCAGGCGAAATGACAGCAAAAATTGACAATTTTCAAAGTACTTTTATTTTAAAATGATACATCAGAATTTTATCAGAGTACTTTAGTTCGAGTCTTGGGGTAGTCTAGTATACCTCAGAAGTGGAACCGTCTCGGGATATCAGGCAGATTTTTTTGAATCAATTTTTTAAATCAGGCGAAATGACAGCAAAAATGGGCATTTTTCAAAGTACTTTTATTTTGAAATGATACATCAGAATTTTATCAGAGTACTTTAGTTTGAGTCTTGGAGTAGTCTAGTTTACCTCAGAAGTGGAATCGTCTCGGGATATCAGACAGATTTTTTTTTATTAATTTTTGAAATCAGGCGAAATGACAGCCAAAATAAGCAATTTTCAAAGTACTTTTATTTTGAAATGATACATCAGAATTTTATCAGAGTACTTTAGTTCGAGTCTTGGGGTAGTCTAGTATACCTCTGAAGTGGAACCGTCTCGGGATATCAGCCAGATTTTTTTTAATCAATTTTTGACATCAGGCGAAATGAGAGCAAAAATTGACAATTTTCAAAGTACTTTTATTTTGAAATGATACATCAGAATTTTATCAGAGTACTTTAGTTCGAGTCTTGGGGTACTCTAGTATACCTCAGAAGTGGAACCGTCCCGGGATATCAGCCAGATTTTTTTTAATCAATTTTTGAAATCAGGCGAAATGACAGCGGAAATGGGCAGCCACCGCGTTCCATTATGAATACAGCAAGTTGCACCATTAGGAAGCCAGCGCGTTGCATTACCGTAATGCACACAATGATCCAAATGAGGGGTGGCTAGCTTGACTTCGTTTTAACGAGTGGAGGGTGGCTTGACCGCAGTTTTAAGATGGCGGCTCTTAACTAATGCCGCAATGACTATCATTTATATCTAGTTCCTGTACATGTGATCGCTACCGTAGCTACATTTAGGCGTAGTTTCATGTTGTTAGTCTAGCTCTCTCTCTCTATATATAAAATCTATGATGCTGATCAACTTTCTTGTCCCACAATGCAATGCGTTGCCCCCATACCTCCTGTCCTACGTAATAAAAGCGGCTGTAGTTTGTTTTTTTTGCGGGAGTTATTAGCGTACCGCCATGCGAGTTTTATCGGCAAGCTGTTTCGTGGTGTAGTTTTGTAAAATTTCAAATGGATTCTTTGCAGAGACATCGCTCGCTTTATAAAGCAACAACCCCGCCATGGAAGGAAGTATTTCGCAAGGTACTATAATTTGCTATCTTTAAGTTACATCGTCATTGTGAAAAAACGATGTTTTTTTTTTTTTTTTTTTTTTTGTAATGTTCTCGTTTTATTTTCAACAGCGCTGTGTAGATAGGTTGGATGGGAGCCGGGCGAGGTTGCTTGACAGATATCGAAAGACGGGTGACGGTGATCCCACAGCCTCCTACATTGCCCAGGAGGTCAAGGAGAAAGAGTGGACTGTTCCACAGCCAGAGAATCGGAGATGGTCATCCCTTTGGGGCTCAGAAGATGGCATTGCAGAGGTAAACACTCCATCTTCAATGCTTGTCTTTTTTCATATATGATGGCCTCCAAATTACAAAATGTACACTTTTAAACCTTATTAATATTCTTCTCAACAGTTGCACACGGTTATGAAGGAATACGATGAACAGGCAGTTTTTGAAGAAATCCAGCAGGAGCTCCAATCTGACGGTAATGTTTTGCACACTAGCAACTACAATTCTAACATTTTCTTTAGCGATAAAGAGAAAAACCAAATATTTTTTGAGCATTCACAGCTCATCCACAGTTAATTGTAATTACTCATTAGTTTTAATTATTCTTCATAAAAAAATATATATATTCATAATTTTTTAAAATAAAAAATAGAAGAAACGTTAGATCTTATACTTTCATTCATTAAAGATTAAAATCAAAGACTAAAATACTTATATTTTCATTTCTTTAAAACATTTATACCTCTTTTAAATTAAAAAAAGAAAAAATTCTCATATTTTAATTTATTTGAAAAAAAAAATGGACGAGACTGAATACAAAAGACTAAATGGCTAACTTTATTTTCATTCATTTGAAATGTTTAAAAAAGGAAATTTTGAAAATGTTATCTTCATGCTATGTATTTTATAACATTTTATTTATCATTATACTTATATATATACACATAAAATGTATACAAATGATGATGATAAATTTGAAAACAATTGTAGGGCTGCAGCCATCGAATATTTTAGTAAACGAGTAATTGACTGAAAATTCTATCGATTAATCGAGTAATCGGATAAAACATTTTTTTATAGGTAAAGAGCAATTATAAATATGACAAACAAGACATTTCATCTAATATTCAACCATTTTCAGTCAATGAATGTATTTATTTTCGATGTACATTGTTGAAAACAGCCAACAATTGCTCTCAGATGTGACTAGAATGCAAAAAGACTAATTCACTGCTTTCATTCAAAAAACTTACAAAACAAACATATATATATATATATGCTGCGGAAAACACTCAGGTGACTTGAAGTTCCGCTCTGAGACCCCCAATTTGGCCAAATTTCAAAACTGTCCGATATGCATGTGTGATACATCATTGGAAGCTTAAAATTTAAATTTTCTGGGGGAAGAAAAATTTGGGACAGGAGGGCATTTAAAAAAAAAGGGAAAATAAAAAAGTTTTTTTAAACAGCAAAACCCTATCTGGAGCTGAGAGCAAGGGAGAGCAGAATTACAGATGGCGTGACTTTAAGGAAATATTATCGCGTACTTAACTTGTTTCGATCCAAAAACTCCATGTCGCATGTAGGGATGGGAATTGATAGGATTTTTACGATTCCGATTCCATTATCGATATTGCTTAACGATTCGATTCTTTATCGATTCTCTTATCGATTCCAATTTGGGGAAAAAGAAGAACAAAAGTTTTGATTGGCATCGAGTTTGTTTAATCAGAAGTCACAACCTTACAAACTCACGAAATCAAAAGAGGCCCAAAGCCTCAATGTTAACTGTGGCAATAAGTGGCAAATACACAAGAATGTGTAACATTTTACTGAAACATTTATCTAATAGAAATAAAAAATATTGGTATATATTGGCAGATAGGTTGTTGTTCTGCCTTTGGCAATATGTGTCAAAGCAGGAGTCCCCAAACTTTTTCCTGTGAGGGCCACATAACTTTTCCCTTCTCTGATGAGGGGCCGGGGTCAGTTTGTAACAGAAAAAGTGTGACGATTGCAGAAGTGCATAAATGTAAAAAAATATTGTTTTTCAGAAAGCCACAATCAAATAACCCTTTCTGGATTCTTTATAATAATAATAATAGTGTTTTTATTATTAATTATTATTAATTAAATAGATAATAACCAAATAACCCTCTCTGAATTCTTCAAGGAAAAGGCCAGTAAATAACACGATTGAGGGGAGAAAAAAAAAATTCAAAATGGCCGGACCAAATGTGGAGGCGGGCCGTATTTTGGCCGCGGGCCGCAGTTTGGGAACTGCTGGGTTAACGTGTATTATTTTACCATTACATTGAATTGCATGCCTTTTAGTTTTTGTGGCGCTTACACGCTCAAGTGGGGGCGCCCTTGCGCATACACCCAAAGAAGAAATGCCGCATCCAAGTGAATGAGCGAGTTAGTGAGAGAGGGAAACACTTCTACGAGCCTACGTTCTTTGTTAATGTTAAAGTGCCTGTGACACGAAAAAGCATGTTTATTTCATAATACACGCGGTATTTTATGCTCCTGAATGATATGAACCGCTTGGATGTGTGTGGAAGCGATCCCTATATTTATTTAGTTTTTTGAATCCCGCGGCAGGAAAATGAGTGACTTCCGGCTTCGGTCTTGCATTGAGGAGGAGGGCGCTGTGACGTGTACGGTAGAAGACGTCCTCTTCACGCTACAGTGTACTGTTGTGTATGAGGACGAAGGATTCAGCTGATTTTGCGGATTAATACGTTTATTTTTCGCATCACGCCAGCCAAACGGCTGCAGAAAAATCATTCTGTATGAGGGAGAGGCGTATGCGCCTTTTTGGAGTTTCAAAAGGTTCCCATTCACCGTGGATATTTCCTGTGGGACCATTGGACTTACGATGAAGTGAGTAAACATCTTGTTTTGTATTATGTCAAATACGAATACAGCGATTACAAAGTAAACACTACAAACTTCCTTTAAATGAAGGACTACTTACGTTTGATCATTGAAAGGCATGTAAAAAGCTCTCCTAATGCATTAGCAGCAGCACGTTAGCTGCGTTAGCTCCAGCCACCATCCTCCGGGGAACGAACTTTAAATTGCTCTCCGCCGGGCGGTTTGCCGATCCGCTAAGACATTAGACAACAGGGTCGTCATGTCAAATAATCCAGGATAGCTATGTGGGATTTTCCGCTTCGAAGACTTTGAAACATCACTCGGTTCGGGTTAGCATGTCGGCTAGCTGTCACGCCTTCTGGTTTGTTTACATTCTCCGAAGCCGGGGAAGGGAAATGACATATGTCCGATTTAGGTGTCATAAAATATCATTCGGGAGGTGCGACAGTAAAGGTGAAGTCGACAGTTTTGACCATTATGGAGTAATTTTGCCATGTCGTCCTGAATAAATGCATTTTTATTATTTCATATTCCATTCAGCACAAGACTGTTATTTGTCATGACCATGCCATTTATTTAGCAATTGGGGAAAATACTTGGATAAAAAGAGTATCCTGTAAAAATATTGAAGTAAAGAGACAGAAACAATGACATTTTGCCGCTCTCTTCGTCGCGTTTTCCTCGTTGTGAATAGTTCCCCCTCCACGGGCTGACTGGTCCTTCTCAAGCCATTTATATAGCTATTGGGGAAAAATACTTGGGTGAAAAGAATATCCGGTAAAAATATTGGAGTAGAGAGACTGAAACAATGACATTTTGCGGCTTTCTTCGCCGCGTTTTCCTCGTTCTGAATAATTTCCCCTCAATGGGCTGAATAGTCAAATCAATGAGCCCAGTCTACCGCTGACGTCATCTACCTGTTGGGGACGCTAAAGCCCTATAATGGTAGGCGTGGCTAACCGGCAGATTAAAAGACTAATTTCTCGTCATCTGTGCTTTGCTAAATTGTTGTATATAGTCGAATCGTCTCAAAATATGATTCTAATTCACATAATAATGACATTTTAGACTTTTTTTTCTCGTGTCATATGCTCTTTAATATATACAGAGGCAGCCCCTGTATGTATCATCTTTTGTGTTGTTGTTGTTGTTTCCACTCGCGATCGGACACTTAAATCCAATTGTGTAGTGGTTTGAACGATGTGCTAATGCTAGGGAACGAATGCTAACCATTTGTTATTACTGTTATTAGCAGCTAATCATCGCTGATTTACGTTGATGCAAACCTGTTTGTTATTGGGGACGAAATTGATTTGTTACATTTCTATTCTTAGTTTCACTCTTCAAGTGATGGTTGAATAAAGTCAGCAAATTATACCAACGTCTTCTGCATCGTCATTTGGGAGTTTAGCTAACTGTATAGCCAGGACTGAGCCTTAGCCTTTCTGTGAGGACAGTGCAGTTGTATTCCCTCCCGATGCAGTTATCTCCACCTTGCAATGCCTGCAAGTCGCTTTGTTGTAATTTTTCCTCGTCAAGTGAAGACACACTTTCGAGCGTTTGAACCTACGTGCTGTCATTGTTATGTTTATGGCTGCAATGCTCGTGCTTACCCGTCGTAACCTTTCATTTTCACACTCTTTCCTGGTGAAGTGTAGTCAAACTTTGGAGCGAGTGGTTCTTTGCGCCATGCTAGTTTGATGCGTCTGGACAACAACACACGTCACGACGCAATACGCGTCTTTAGGAATCTTTAAAGGGATCGTTAAGGCTTTTTCATTGTGATGTCGAGGCCTCGAAACACTCGGAACCGGTTCCGAATTGGAATCTGATTTCGATTCCCATCCCTAGTCGCATGTATCACTGAGTGTCAAGCCACAACTGTGAATGGCCACAGCCGGATTTTTGGGGGGATTTTATGGGTGAAATATGGTAATATAACAAGGATCGCGATGCAGAAATCACGGACATCAAGGAGTGGTCGAGATTTTCCTTTGCATATATTTACCCTTTTAAACCTTTTTTTGGGTTTTTTTTTTTTCAAATTTTTCTTTGTTTGGATCGATTATTCATCATCTAACATATTGGGGAAAATGCAAAAAAAAAATACAATTTAGCGATAGTTATGACGTAGATATCCGTGACATTTTTACAGACGCCATTTTTTTCATTGTGAAGTAATTTGTTTAAAATATGCTAGTGAATTTTTTTTTTTTTTTTAAACATTATAGATATCAATTAATGATTCCAAGATAAAAATGACAGACATTTTGAACAATAAATATTACTAACTTGTTTTCATGGCTGGGTCGAAACAAAAACGGTCGTGCGACGTCTGTAAACTGGGGTTTCCAGGGTAAAACTGGCAAATTAAAAATAGTTCGGCGGCTTAATGCGCCATAAATCTGCTATGGCAGCATATAGACATATTGCTCTATGAAACACAACAATTGTTTTGGCTTGAAATACAGCAGTTTCTTTTAAAGTGGAGTGCAAGTGCAGAAACTGCTTTTTCAGCCTTGTCTGTGTTTTCCACCATATAAATAAATAAATATATATATGTATATTAGGGATGTAACGGTACACAAAAATCTCGGTTCGGTACATACCTCGGTTTTGAGGTCACGGTTCGGTTCATTTTCGGTGCAGTAATAAAACAAAATGCAAAATATAAATGTGCTAGTTGTTTATTACACACCTTTGTGCTTTCAACAATAGGAACATTAGCCTATACAAAGCTAGAATTCTGCTCAAAAAGTAGCGGGTATTTAAAGATAATACACCAACAATTTGCCTTTCAGACCCCGTGCGTTGGTCAGCTTTCTTTCAGAAAGAAGAAAAAAGCCCTGTGCTAAAGAGAAAAGCAATCCCAATGACAAATATTTCAACATGTATTTTATAAATGAAATGCATCAATTAATCTTTTTTTTCTTATGAACGGTTTTCAAAAACTTTATTGGTGGATTTTCTCAAGTTAAAGCGCCACACAGAAATTAATAAATTTAATTGTGTAAGCAGGATCTGTATATTATTCTGATCATTTAATTACAGATGTTTTAGCTCAGTTCAATTTATTTTATTTAAATGGGCTATTATTTATTTTATTATGTGTTTATATTTTACAAATGTGGTGTAGTATTCATTTATATTTTATAATTTATTTTGTATAACTTAAGTTCCTATGTGAATATTAGTTCCTAGTTGTTTTGTTGTGGTAGGTGAGTTTTGTTTTGAACGCGGGGCCGTGTTGGTTATTATTATAGCAGAGAAGACAGCAGTAAATCATCAAAGACAAGTCAACTGTGCCCCGATCTACCACTCAAGAGATCTGATGGACTCAAAAGTGGGTTATGATTGCAAATTAGTTTGAAAAAAGACCGGATCCACCGTATTTTTACACGAGTGACTTCCGGTCTGCCCGAGCCTAGCTAGCAGTATTGACGCTGGAGGGCCGCGTCTCGCGTCAAATAATATACTGCCGTTCTTTTCTCGTGCGTCGCGTAGAACCGCTTCTGGGATGCGTACCACGTGGCCGCTCTGCGACTGGTGTGCATTGGCTGATTGACTTTACGCCCGCGTTTCACTGCGTTCTCGCGGCGGCCACGTTGTCGCGCCGTTGATGTTTCTTACTGCCCTACCGTGTTGGTCCTCATTATAGTAGAGAAGACTGAGTAAATATAATCTACACAAAGAAACTGTAACCCGATCGACTCACAGCCTCGAAAAGTAATGGTTACATTACGTCAGAAATTCGTTCGGTACGCCTCCGTTCCGAACCGAACACCCATAACCGAAACTGTTCAATACAAATGCACGTACCGTTACACCCTTAATATATATATATATATATATATATATATTTCTTACCTAAAAGCTATTTTTAATTTCCAGTTAAGTTTTAAGTTAGTCTAAACTGTAAGTCCTGATAGGATTTTGAGTTTTTGAAGTGTTCAAAATAAATGTATGATACCTGCTGTATTGGCGCACATTAGGGACCAGTGCTACTTGGTGTTTTATCCAGGAATGACTACTGAGCTAAAATTGACAGTTAGCATGAAGTTTTTATTTTACACCCTCATCACTCTACAGCGCTATTTTTTTCACAGATTAAATAAAGCCTGTATGTAAAATATGTTAGCCACGCTTCGACAGTGGTCATAATTAATAGAAACCTAGCTCTCCACAGTGTTAACATTACGAGAGCGAGTGACAGTAACGTTAATCCTATTTATTAGCGCTGCGAAGTCTACTGCTTTAAGATGGCGGCTGTTCACTAACTCCACTGAGTGTCATTTCGCATCTAGTTCTACATACAGGTGATATCTATGAGACTCATTAGACGCTACCTGCTACCACCGTAGCATCATGCGGGTGTAGTTTTTAGCAACGTCAGCGTAATTTGTTGCGGCTGTCGGCTGCAGTAAGGTTTTTATTTTTTTTCCCCCCCTATCGCTTACTCTACGCACGTGATGTCAGCGCGTTGTCCCGCATTAAAAGTAGTCCGGGCAAAACGTGATGCTTAGAGCCGGCAAAATTAAACTCCTCAAAGAGGTAAATAAAATTACTCGGCTCAGTTTTAAACTCGAGTTACCAGAGTTGCCCGAGTATTCGTTTCAGCTCTAACTAATTGTATAATTAAGACTTTGCGTCCACATACATGGACATGACATTTTGGGTTGTACGGTAATCCACATTTGTAGTACACAAAATTTTATGATGAAATATTTATATACTTTTTTAGTTTTTACATGTTTTGTTTGGCGCTTTGTCTTTTGTTTTCCTTAGAAAAAAATTTGAGCAGAGAAAAAAAAATCTGAAAAATGTCTGAAATCGAATTTTTATACTGGAAATGTTATTTTTAGGCCATATTTCCCACCCTTACTTGAAACGGAATGGGGTTTATTTGCAAACAAAATTCAGATTCAGAATATTTATTGGCATTGTTACAAAAAGCACACTGAAACTTTGTTTGGAGCATCCATACAGCTCATGCAGCTAATTTGGTAAAGTGCAAAACCCATAAAATAAATACCCTTCAGTACCCAGTGTAAACATTGACACAGTTTTAGACATGGTATGTACAACAAAGATTCCACAGCAGCATGAGGTGATGTCAGTGCTAAAGTGCAGAGCAAAAATATACCAGTTAAAAACAGTCATAAATCAGTGCAAAACCCAGATAAGTTAATCAAGTATAATCAATTATAGCCCTACTGGTCGTCAACCAATGGGTAAGGGTCAGGGAGGAGGAAGAAGTGGATAGTGACATACTGCAACAATGCAAACCAGCTCAGAGTTATTGTTGTTGGTGGATGTGGATTACTGACATCTGACATAGTTGACATCACTTTTCAATCTATACACATCTCTAAAATATAGTATTTACATAGTACAGGCCAAACGTTTGGACTAGGCATGTGCCGGTATGAGATTTTGACGGTACGATAACCTTAAGCAAAAATACTGCGGTTTCACGGTATTGCAATTATAGTTCCAAAATGTGTTCTTTTGAGATGTATGGGTTAAAAAACCTTTTTCGATTGAAAATGATTTTTTTTTTTTTTTTAATTTTCAGAACATATTTGCAAATTGGTCCATGAATGTAATGTGAAAATAGATAAATTAATTAACAAATATATATATATATATATATATATATATATATATTTAAATAAAATTAAAATAAATAGCACTTATAGACTAACCACAGCTCAGGTTGCTCAAGATTAGAGCAATAACAAAAATAATTGCTATGAAAAAGTAAAAACACTTCTAAATAAAATTATACACTGCACGACTTTATTGTTTTTTTTTTTGGAGGGGGGGGAGCTCAAGTGAAGTTTCACCATTTTTAGCCATTGTGTCAACTCTAGTCTACATGTCATGCCTTTTTGTTAAAATGACATAAAGAATTCATAAGTTATTAAGTTACTTAAAAATGTATAAGTTAGTCAAAATATAAATATTGTGGTGTAAAGGTTTCATCTTAAAAAAAACATTGGGAGTGAGACCTCTCCTTGTCCAGCGGACGTGGATTTGTGCTTAGGGCCAGCTCATCTGTCGCAATTAGCAATCTTTGACGCTATTCTTTTCCCCTTTGTTCAAGCTCGTTTCTCAGCGGTTATAACCTCGACGAAGTTGCTCTCCCAGCTAAGACTAAGCTAACATTCGTCTTTGTAAGATTTTGGTTAGTTTGTATTTTGAATTTGAAAGGAAAATGTGTTTTATTTATAGCGAACTTTTTCATGGCGTTCATGGAGATAACTTCCTCACATTCTGTTGTGTTTGTGCTAATGAAGCTATTCACACGTGTTAATAATACTAAATGTATACATTTTGTATATTTCAGTTACCATGATATGAGACCTTCATAAATTCAAGAAAAGTACGCCTTTTGTTTGGAGTGTTTCTTTTTTGGTTTGCTAGATGTCTAGCAGAATAGCGTTACTGACACTGACACACACACAACAACAACCGGAGGAGAGGGAGGAGTGAGCGCTACCGCTCCAAGACACTTCTGGCTGCATTTTTGGGACATGTAAAATAGCGAATACTGTGCTGCGATATGACGGAAAATTTTAGTGGTTTTGAAACCGTGGCATTTTCATACCACGGTAAACCTTGAAACCGGTAACCGGCACATTTCTAGTTTGGACACACCTCATTCAATGCAACACAAATGAAGGTCCCACGCCCATTGATAAAGCAAGTAATTCCACTAATCAACTATAAATAGGCATACCTGGGAAGTCAAAAAACATTTTTGGTGACTCCATCTTGAAGCTCATCAAGAGAATGGCATGAGTGTGCAAAAAATTGTCAGAGCAAAGGATGGCTACTTTGAAGATACAAGAATATAGAGCTGAAACTAATACAAGTAACAAGTAACTCGAGTTTAAAAACTGACCCGTTTAATTTTGCCAGCTCTAAGCATCACGTTTTGCCCGGGCTACTTTTAATGCGAGACAATGCTGTAGCTGACAGCCGCTACAAACTATGCCAACATTGCTAAAAACTACACCCGCAAGATGCTATGGCGGTAGTAGGTAGTGTCTGATGCGTCTCATAGATATTGCATGTATATAAAACTAGATGCGACATGACACTCAGCGGTGTTGGTAAACAGCCGCCATCTTAAAGCAGTTGACTTCTCAGTGCTAATAAATCAGGATAACGTTACAGTCCCTTGCTCACGTAACATTAGCCCTGCGGAGGGTTAGGTTTTTATTCATTATGACTACTGTCGATGCATGGCTAACTATTCTCCCTGTATTTTTCAAACACTGTGAGAAATAGTCTGGGACCCAGCCCATTAACGGCCTCTCGAGCAAGGTACAAAATCAATCGTCCAATCAGATGTGTTTATTTGCGTGACTTGTTCTTAACGAGTAACGTCACTCTTGCGCGCCGAAGGTCGTGTCTACAACAACACAGATGGTGAACGGGAGAGCCAAGAATATGTTCCAATCCGCGGTAAAACCAGTTTTAAATTACCAAAAACACATCGAAACATGTCATTGACAACAGTCAACATGGCTCGAGCTAGCCATGTTGAATAAACGTCACCATTCTCCGCTCACGCTAATTACTTATCGCTTTAACAACGTCACGTCTGCCCGTCGCTGATTGGTCCACTCTGCTGTCTGTTTGCTGTGGCTTGCTCCGCCCTCGGAATTTGATCCGCCGGACTTTCGCTGGAACAGCGGTGACTCTGGTATACCAGGCAAGGCTAACGTGTCTTACATATAGGCTTTATTTAATCTGTAAAAACATGGCGCTGTAGACTGATGAGGGTGTAAAATAAAAACATAATAAAGCTACCTGTCAATTTTAGCTCAGTAGTTATTGTTGGACAAAACGCCAAGTAGCACTGTTAACCAGGTTTTGTCAACTCCGGTTACCTGCTGGTAAGCAGGATTACTTCTGGGGAGGTTGAACTCCGTTCGTAGTATAGGCCACTGGACCTAAAGTTTAGATTAATTTAAAACTTAACTAGAACTTAAAAATAGCTTGACACAAATGGAAATTCAATTGAAACACGTGGGAAAAACACCGAACTTTTAAGTGATGTGGGTTATCATGCGTAATGACATTTTTGGTAAGAAATAAACATTTTTTTAGATTTAGAAGTTTGAGTGAAAGAGGTGAATTACGTTTTTTTTTTTTTTTTTTTTTTATCTAGTCACATCAAAAATGTACATCGAAAATAAAGACATTGATTGACTGAAAATGGTTCAATATTAATGAAATGCCTTGTTTTCTCATGTATATTTATAATTGCTCTCTAACTAAAAAATGTTTTATCCGATTACTCGATTAATCGATAGAATTTTCAGTCGAATATTGATTACTAAAATATTCGATAGCTACAGGCCTACTTGAATATAATATATGTTTTGAGTTATTTCACTTTTTTTTTTCTGCTCAGTACATAATACCACATGTGTTCATTCATGGTTTTATTACCTATAGTGACAATTTACTACGTAAATAGCCATGAAAATAAAGAAAACGCACAAATAAAGTGTGTCAAAACCTTTCACCTGTACAATATACAGTATATCAAACATTTTGATGTAAAGAAGGCAAGGCAAATTTATCTGTATAGCACATTTCAACAAAAGGCAATTCAAAGTGCTTTACATCCATGAGCAGAGATAAAATGATTCATTAAAATCACATTAAATCTAAAGAAAGTTAAACCAAAGATAATTGAAACAGGAAACAAAATTATACATAAAATGAAATACAAAGCAAATTGCTGGAAATTTGAAAAATATTGACAGTTATGGATATGCTGTGATAAACAAAAGCGTTTTTAGCCCAGATGTAAAGCAGCTAACAGTTTGAGCACACTTTAGACCTCCAGGTAACTTGTTCTAGAGGTGAGGAGCATAATAACTAAATGCTGCCTCACCCTGCTTGGTTCCTGATCTTGGAACATACTGGTTTGTTCTGACTGATGGCTTCCAATTCACACAAAGAAGTCCCTATCATGTAAATAAGATGTGAACCACTGAAGAACAGTGTCCGTGACCCCTACCCACTGTTCCAATCTGCTGAGTCGTATGTTGTGATCAACTGTGTCGAATGCGGCACTGAGATCCAACAGTAGCAGAACAGATGATTTGCCCGCATCAGTATTCCGACGAATATCATTTAGGGCTTTGATAAACACTGTCTCCGTGCTGTTTTGTGGCCGAAATCCAGACTGAAATGAATAGAAGATTGTTTTGCCTCATAACCATTAGGAGTGCACGATATCCATTTTTTGAAACTGATACCGTATCGATAACTTCCTTCTCCTCAAGGCTGATACAGATATGATAACCGATAATATATGTATGTATAATTTTTCAATGTATATTCACCTGAGTTTTTGAACACCTGTTGGTTAAAAATACTAGTGGTTGATTCAGCATAGATTTGCCTTTGACCGAACCAGAATTTTCATGATGACATGAACATTATTATAATGTACAAAACAAAGGCAAGAACAGTTTTGACTTGAAATAAAGTGCCCGTTTTGATTTTTTTCAAATAAATATAATTTGAGTCCATCACAATCAATCAGTCAATATCGTTGACAATGTGTTCCCCTGAACAATGAGCACTTGTCTAAAACTGACAAAAACCCAATAGGTATTGCTTTGTCAGCAAATACAACATTTGATGCGACAGGAGAGGAGACTTTTGTGGTCTTGGTCCATGAAACAACTTTCTTAACCTGGCAATTATAGAACAGCAAGCCTATCGATAACCAAAGGCCTCTCAAGAACTACTAAACATATCATTGTAAAATGCAAACATTTGCTAATTGCCATAGTAAGGTTTATAACTCAGTAAAGGAAAAAGACGGCCTCTAGAACAGTAACAAAACTTTGCATACTGGCAAAACAGGAGTGGAAACAAATGCACACATCCCAATCCGACACCATGCCAAAAATATTATTAATAGGCCCAATATTATATATAATAGATTTCACTAAATCCGGACCTCGGTGCCACTTTTCCTGTCGTGTTTTCTACGTCTCCTTCCCCTAACACACCTGAATCAAATGATTATGTCATCAGCAACCTCTCCAGAAGCCTGATAATGATCCTGATTATTTTGATTCAGGTGTGTTGGAGGAGGGAGACATGGAAAACATGACAGGAAAAGTGGCACTAAGGTCCGGATTTAGTGAAGCCTGATATATAATGTTATCGAATTTATTGGGATGATGTCATAATTCCTATTATCGGACTGGTAATTATGGTGCACCTCTAATCGCTGCACTTTTGCAGTTGCATCTACAGTTATTACCTCCTTGACTCCCCACTTCATTGTCTAAGTGCTGCCGTAGGCCATCTGAAAAAGAAACTGAAGTGGACAATAAATAAATTTTAGCTTAATTACCGGTTTTTAATTATCAACAAAGCTACTGTGGGAATTAACATACCTATATAGAAAGTAACGACTATATACCTGTGTTTATCCTTGTTGTATCAGAAACTTCATTCTCATGCTTGGCCCAATAATTCCTCAGCATTCAGGAGGTGGCTACTGTTTGTGTATGACAGATGGGAAGTACGAATTCGACATTTCACCTCCAAAAAAATATGAATAATAAACTAAATTGCCTTGAAATTTTTATTTTAATGGAACATGAGGAGTCGAAAATCTGAAACAAAATCGGGTGAAGATTGAAATAAATACCTTATTCTCTGATGAGTTTAAAACAGTCCTACACGACAGACAACTTGCGTTTTCCCTGTGTTTGGTCCATTTTCCACAGCACTAAGACAACAGGGAAGGAACCATTAAATGTGGATTGTTTTAGCAGCTCCGACGCGTTGACAGATACGCTTCCATTTAAACCAGTGCTTCTCAATTATTTTCTGTTACGCCCCCCCCAAGCAAGACGTAAATGTTTCGCGCCCCCCCGAACTATCTGCCGCCACTGTAAATAGTATCATTTGTCTATAAAATTACTATCATAAATACGCATCTGCCTAACACTGTCCTTTTTTTCTAATAAAGAAAAAAAGTAACAGATCAACTTATAATAAAGTATAACTTTATTAACGTTGTTTTGTTTGTAACAGAGAAGACTTGACGAGCATCAATTTGCCTGAATTAAAAAAAAAAAAAAGTCAACGTTCAAACTAAAAATACACTAGTTACATTTTTGACCATTTGATACAGAAAAATAAAATGTAATAAAATCAGTAAATAATAACAAATTCGAATTGATTAGAAACATTCACTCATGGGGACAATATGCCAAAAAATTTGACCGAAAAAAACAAAAGTGAATAAAAGAAAAAAAAGAGTGTCCTTGGACAGAAGGACAGTTTTTATTTTTGCTGCTCACACTCAGTATTACCTCCTTTGCAATGATGTGGAGTTATTTTGCAATGAGCATGCGATCAATGCTCACTGGTTTACTGATATAACACTGACAAAGCAGGACGATTGTTGGCAATATTCGGCACGTTTTCGCTGAAAAACAATCAAGCGGCTTATCAATGAGATTGGGGTCGAATGTCTTTAAGTGGCGTCTTAATTGATTTGGCTTCTGGCTGTCCGCTATAAATATTTTTGGACACAGTAAACAGTGGTCTTTCCTCATCACACACTGTATTAAAAGTCAAAGCTAAAAGGCAAACGGCACGAAAAAAGCGCATTCTCGGCGGCCGAGGTAGAACCGTAGGTGAGGGCGGTCGAGGTGACGATCCCAAGCCGAAAATGGCACTTCTCGGGCGGCAACGTGAGAACCCGACAAGACCGTGGGTCGCTGCGTGAGTGAGTCCGGTCGGAAAACGGCTTTCGAAAACGGCGGCGGCGCACTGCTCTTCATATCTGTTTTCTGTGTGCTGAGTGCTCTTCCTTAGTTCAAAAATACTGAACGCACTCTGTAAATGAGAGCGCCACTGCCACCCACTGAGTGGATGTGCAAGTACACGTTATTCCAGTACGGCCAAAAAAAAAAAAAAAAAAAAAAGCATGTTCCCCGAGGACACATGCGCCCCCCCCCTGGCATCGCTCTGCGCCCCCCCAGGGGGGCGCGCCCCACTATTTGAGAAGTACTGATTTAAACACAGTTTGCTGCGTCTTGGCTGCGTCGACGCAGTTCATGCATCGGTCATTTGGTTTCCTCAAAGCGGTACGCGCACAGTGCAGGAATTGCATTGGTGTTGCGGGACCCATCACTAGTGTACAGTATGTTTTGCTGCGAAACATTTTCTCTCGTGCCTCAAAATGAAACGACGCATATATTAATTTTTTTCATGAATACTCTTTAAAACCTCGCAAATAACTGAAACCGCAAATTTCGAAGTGGACCTCTATGCTAAATATATTTGGTTTGCTAGACTTTCCCTTTTTGAGTTTTTGTAAATATTTGTTTTACATTAATTTCACTTTTCCGTAGAAAATACAGATTTTTAAAGTAAACTAGCGTTATTATTATTATTTTTTATTAGTCTTCTGAGTGTTGGAATTGATATTGATTATCTGCTCTTATGTGTCAGAGGTGTCTATCATTGAAGAGTATGAGAGGAACCAACAAATTGAGCAGCAATACTTATCGTGTGTTATGGAAGGGTTGGAAGAAGCAGCCCAGGTGATTTGTCCAATGTGTCACATGTAAGTAAAACATGTTCTTGTTGAACTGTAAGGACTTTTGAGATTTTAAGGATTGACCTAAATCTATGTCTAATCTAATGTCTGCTAGGAATTACTTGAACATCAACGGTCATGTCATCTCCTGCTCATGTGGCCTCTACATAAATACAGAGGTTTGTATACACTATGGCAAAAAAAATAGACTGTATATTTCACCACTTCTATTGGCACTCACAGGGGTCCCATTGCTTGATGTCCAATCCATTTTTACTGGAAAAGGCAAATTGGTGTTTGTTTAAAATAAAAAATAAAATAAAATAAATACCCCGAGTAGAAAAATAAAAAAAATAGATTTTTATTACAATGAAACAAATGCCCAAAAATCACCGCAAATCCACAGGAAGAGACTAAAAGCAGATGCCAACTAGAAATTTGAACCCAGAAATTATATTTATTTATATTTTTTTGGAACAAAAGTTCCAAGCGTGTTACAGGACTGTACTGTTTACAGTACTTCCTCTTCTGCTTTTTCCGGGAGTGTTGCAGGGTATAATACTTTTATATTATTATTTCTTTTGGCAATGCCATTGTATTTCTTGATTATTTTGTTACTTTTTAGCCCTTAAAAAAATTAAAAACCCGATCCTTCTCATCAGATTCCGATCCTTTGAAAAATGGCCCAATCTTCCCGATCACGTGATCCAGACCTGGCTGAAGAAAGAAATTTACGGGGGGGGTTACATTTCTTGAACGTAAATTTAGCCTGAACAGTGGCGTTATTACCCGTACATTACTACATCAGTGCACTGAAATATTTTCTGTTACTGAAGTCACAAGTGGTAGTTCATCGTAAAATCTGTAAGACAAACAAAAACATACCTGTCAACCTGAGGCGGTTGGCAATCATACAAATAGTGACGTATGCCCTTACAAATTGGTGACTAATCTTAAAACGTTGTATATAGCGTGCAATATGAAATAAAAATAAAACTCAATTTTTAAAATAATATGAATTTATTCGTAATATTGTAACATACAGTATAACCTGGTGCAATCAAAGAACAATCAATATCTTCAGCTACGTCGTGATTATTAAAATTTAACAGTGACCTTTGTCATAATTGTATGTAGCACTTTTGGCAATTTCTATAATGTCTTGATGACTGCTTTTCATGGCATTTCAGCTCGCAATTGCTTGACTTGAAGGTAGTTCGTTAGTGTGTCTAATTATAAATTTAAAAGGTCAATTGATAAAATTAACTTACAGAAGCAATCTTTGAGTCAGGGAACCTTTCTTTTGCTAATTCTGAGAAGTGATCAGCAATAGTTGCAGGCAAATTGTGTTCGGCAACAAATTGTCAGAATGGCCTCTCCGCTTTCGTCACTTTTCATTCTGCAGACTTCATCTTCATGACCAGTGTTGTTAATCTTACTTTTAAAAAGTAATTAATTAGTTACAAATTACTTCTCCCAAAAAGTAATTGAGTTAGTAACTGACTTACTGCCAACTTGGTTACCTGAATGTAAGAATAATTAGTTACTTGGCAAAGTAACTGGTTTTAGCTTTCATGATTTTTTTTTTTCATTTAAAAAAAAAAAAAAAAAAACATAGTAACCTTTGCTATGTTGGAAATTGTTTAATGTTGTGAATCAACTGTTAAAGTGGTTGAAGTTGGTACCGTTTTGCAGTAGTTCCCTTCTGTCTAGTTTCGACATGTTAAAGTTTTAAAACAGTTTCATCATTGAAAGATAGATTCAAGTCAAGATTTTGCCGATTTAGGAGTATTTTGGATAAAAAGTTAAGTTCGCTAGGAAGTTTCACTACAACAGAGCCTTTCTGAGAAATCTACTGCTTCAAAATGGCTGCTGTTTATCAACGCCGCCGTCTGTCCTTTCGCATGTAGTTCTATAAGTATTTGATATCTAGGCGTAGATTGTAGGCTGTCGGCTACAGTAAAGAAATATTGGAGCCACCTAGCGCAGCATCGCGTTTGCTACAGCAAAGTCTCTTCTCTCGCCGTGTCTCTAACTTTTCTCGCATCATTCAACCAACCTAACGCATATTAACGCACATTGTCTCATTGCCGAAATGGTGACAAAATCCGAATGGAGAAAAAAAATGTACAGATTTTGAACGTACGCCGTACACATTTAAAAATCAGTGCTCACCTGTACAAATTACGCCAAAACTGTACAACTTGACAGGTATGTGAAAAACAATGGTGCAGTTCTGTGTGCATTTATTCAACTTAAGTGCTTCAGCGTAAACATAACATATCTGATAAACATGAGCACCCAATGGCCGGATACTCGGCCCGCCCCCCTTATCTGTGATTGGCTAGAAATTGCCTTCATTTGCTGCTCAGATTGGTTGAATTGATTGACGACAGATCAAGATAGGATGAATAGAGGGTTCGTCCTCTCAGTGTGTGTGCTTGTGTTTTTGTGGAAGATTAAAACAAAACAAAAAATTACACAGTACAGTTTAATTGAGCTAGGGCGGGCACAGCAGTCTCTCAGGGCGAGCCCGGCTCCCTAATGCCCGCCTATGCCGCCGGGTCTGACGTGATCGGATCGGGGACATCGCTACCGAAAATCATAGGGAAGTGAACAAGTACTGTAAACCAAAATCAACTGGAAGTGTCCAAAACCAGTTGTCACTCAGAAATAATCCAAAATCAACAGGAAATGACCAAAATACACAAGCAGGCATGAAAATGGGTCAGGGGTTAAAGTGAGAAGGGTGTGGAGGAAATATGTTCCGGTACACTGTACAACCCAACAAAATATTGAGCTCTGTTGACCCGCGCTGCGTTTCAGCAGGGCCGTGCAGAGACCTGTGGAGGGGCAGGTGCTCATAGATCAAAAGGGGCACATGAACAAGTATTTAACCCTTTAACACCTAAGCCTATTTTGGCCGAATTTGCATGCCTTTGATGTTGCCTTTATATTTCAAAGAAAAAATTGTTCACAATGGCCAGGTTCGGTCCCTTTTTTCAGGTCACTATAATATACATGTCCAAACTTTTTTTTTCGTCACTGAATAATTATAATCCACATTTTGAATGCAAAAAGACACAAAAAAAAAAAAAAAAAAAAAAAAAAAAAAGTCAAAATTTGCAATACCTAAGTCCAATTGACAACCAAACATGCTCGACGAAACGTTTTGAAGTGTGATAATATTTATTCAACTTGTTAGGAAAAACATTCAACAGAAAAAAATGAGACTGAATAGTTTTATATTTGATAATTCAACAAAAACAGCAAGTATGGTCATAGGCGTTTTTGGCCTTTACACATACTATGGTCAAATCAGGTTATTTACAGGACACCAACATTTAAAAAAAAAAAAAATATATATATATATATATATATATATATATATATATATATAACTTTTTACAATAGACTTCATTAGATACTTTTCTCTAAACGTGCAAAACGGGCCAAAAAATGAAAACTCCAGACATTTTTTAGTCTTTGATTACTCAGAGGCCTTGGTGGAACTGCCAGTAGCAGTTCCTCTCTGGCTGGAGACACAGGCCCACATCGCATGTCTCACACATCCAGGGAGTGCTCCTCTGACATAGTTTGCAGCGGTGGCGCCCCATGCTGGCTCTCTGCGATTTCACCTGTCCGCTGCTGGTGGGTTTTAGCAGGTGATTTCCAGGGGACCTCTGTGGGGCCTTTCTCAAGTCAACTCCAAGGAGGTGTGCAGCTGGCAGAGCGGGCCTTGTGGATGACAAAGGAATTTGTCGAGGCAATATCAATCAGATGCTGGAAAACAGTGATGGGCCACCTCCTGGTTTTCCGATGGCCTGAGTTTGTGCAGAGCATCTGGTCCGAGGTGTCGACTCCTCCCATGTACTTGTTGTACTCTGTCACTGCAGTGGGTCTGGGGACAGAGATCTTTTTCCTTGGCCCATCTCCTACTTTCTGCCAGCGCTGCACTCTATCTCCACCGTATACTGGGTGGAAGGTGGAGCACAGAGAAACCTATCTGGTGTCCATCCACTTTATGAATAGAAGATCCCCGTCCCTGATCCACCGGATACTGCCACGTGGGGATTTTTTGGTGAGGGCATTTTCCTGGGTGGTGGGGACACCAGCTCTTCCCTGTCTGAATGAAAATATATATGTTATTTCATAGTATTTGGATGAGCAAAATTGTGAATATGACGAGCAATATGTAGTCATTTCACTTTACCTGTATGTTCCACAAGCTCCAAATCCCTGCTGGCTCAAGTGCTGGAGCAGTAGAGGACTTGTGTAAAAGTTGTCTGTGTAGATTATATAGCCAGACCCCAAGTAGTCTTTGTTGACAAGGTGTGTGACAACATCGAATGACAGCCCCTTCCCTGATGCTTTCTTGGACTTTCCCATGTAGAGTACGAAATCAATGGTGTAGCCACTCATGTCAGCCAGCACAAAAAACTTCAGCCCCCACTTAGTCGGTTTGGCCTTCATATACTGCTTGATGCGGATCCTGGCCTTTGTCCCAACCATCCTCTCATCAACTGCAAGGTGCTGTCTTGGGTGGTAGATGACCTTGCAGTTTGTGCATTTAATCTCCATTATGTGTCGGACACGATGGAGGGGGTCATAATCCTCTTTGCCCTTTTTCCTGTCTTGTTCTTCATTTTCCGCTGGGTCAGAGAAATTAATGTTTGACAATATTGCCAAAAATCGATCTCTGGGCATGACGGTGGCAGGGAATGGCACATGAAAGATGGTATTCTGACGCCAAAAGTCACTTATCTTAGGCAGATCCAAAACCGACATGTATAGCAACATGCCGATAAATTTCTTCAGTTCACCCGGCGTAATTTCAGTCCAGGTGAACTTTCTTCCCCTCTTCAGATTTTTTGCCGCATTGATGTTTGTGTTTTCACAAATAACTTTGAAAACTGCTGCATCAAAAAAGTGGGGAAAAAATTTCACCTGGTCGTGCGTTTCCTGTGGCGAGAGGAGGTTGGACACCTGGGGTACGCCTTGGGATGAACTTGGGCTGTCTGGGGACCCCATCATCACACTCCTCTTCTGTCTTCCATCTTTGCCTCTGTGGTGAGCGGCTTCGGTCTATGACCACACTGGAATCTCCAGATCCATCATCTACACAGCCCTCTCCAGGGCAATTGTCACTTGAGGAAGAAGACAAGTACTTATTTTATTGTAATTTCATATCATTTACACAGTATAGCTGTCCCTTATCACACCACAAACTGTAGAGGAGTAGTAGTCACTAAAGCTGTATAGTACCAACAATGTATGGATAACTGCACATACATGAACATAATAATTTTATAAATATATTGAAACAAGACTTTGACAATGTTACACGGTTCAAATATGGTTACTAAGATAACGAGGCACGCATCATACATAGGAGATGGCCATGCGCACATTCATGCGCACATTTGCGCATTTACGCGCTGTACTGCATATTGTACTGTAGGTCAACACACATGTTTTATACATAAAGTACCGTGAAAATAGTAAAACTTAGCTTGAGAAAAGTGGGGCGGGGGTCAACTACATATCGATCGATCGATACCTTTCGTCACCAAAAGTTGCTCCTCCCGTTGCGCCAACGCAGCCAAACTCTTCGCTGAATCTCTGTGGAGGTTTAGTTGTTCTCGATGACCGTCTTGCGGGCATTTTCTCGCAAAAAAAATAATACAATGTGTCATTCTTCGCCGTCTGATGTTGCCGCTCTTCTGATGTTGCCGCTCTCCTGACTTCTCCGTGGATTTCGGTAGTTCAAAGGGTCGCATGCGTAAATGCGCCATTGCCGGCGGAAACCGCGAAAAACCGAGGGATCATCATTTCTGAAAAGCTTGAAGAAGCAAGGATCATGCCCACCACTCATCAGGCCGGTCGTCAGCTCTAGCCCCAGGCGAAAATTACGCACCTCATGCGGACGGCGGGATCGATGCAAGGCACGCCCCTCCTTCTGAGACCATGCCGCTTAATTTGACTTAACAGTGTGTTTCTGTTTTTTATATTACCGTTACATATACAAGCTTGACGCTAACTTAACGGGAGCCATTTTTTCACCGGAGATTTGGTTAGCTCTGGCAGTGTTCAACGCAAGCTGCAACGACCGGCAGTCACTTTGTTATACCGCAAAATACGAAAACGATTGAAACCATTATTCACCAAATGTAATCTGCTGGCAAATGCAAGCAAGTTTGTATGCTGCACTCTGCTTTTCGCTTTCGCAGCTTTTCAATGCGACAAAAGGCTCTCCAAGAGCTCCTTGAGCACGTGAAGAGTGTGTGCGCAATTGGAATAATGGAACACAGTTTGGCCTACAATTGGTTCTCGTCGGCGAAGCAGCCAGAAGGATGTGCTGACCGTATCATGTGTCATTTTTAAAGGGCCGATTTCTTTTTTTTTTTTTTTCTAAACCTTTTCTGTTCAGCTGTTTGACACGGAGAATCGAAGTCCAAGTGATCATTCAGCATATCTCGTTTATTATGACAAAGCAGTAAACAGGAATGGGTTATGGGGGAACAGAATAAAAAAGAAAAACTCAAACAACAACAAGAAATACATTGAACACCTACACTAAGTATTGATATGTTGGTGCTATCGTCAGCTAGATGTACTAGTATTTCTGATTGATACCATGTGGGTGGCCTGTTGACCAGGGAAAGGAGAGGGGGTTGGGAAGTCTATAAGCTAAGTGATTGGGAGGGGTACAGTGTACACAAATCAACTGTGATCTAGTACCCAGTAATCGTGTGAATCCCTTGTGAATGTAAGCCTGTTGGCAACCGACCGTACACCGCCCCACCGCCAGTCCCGGCACCAGGACCCCCTACCCGAGCGTGCCCAAGGGCCGATTTCTGAAGTGCTCAGTTCACGTTCTAAGTTAATCACATGATAATAATAATAATTAAACGGTGATAGATTTTCATGCCTGCACAAGAAAGTCACCCAGAAATTACCCAAAATCAACAAGAAGTCAAGAGTTTATTGACCAGCGGAATAAAGCGTCCCCATGCAATTTCTCCAGAATGTGCATTTTCGAGTAACTGTAGTTTTTATTAACAAAATGTTTTGTAACAACACAATAATTTTTATTATAAAAACGACGGTGATCAAAAAATTAATTCAAGCTTTTTTAACATTCCATGAAGTAGTCACCTGCCCTATATAGGGTTAAAAGAAATGTGATACTTTTGCTGACATTTGGTGGTCATCTTCTACCCCGACTTCAGATGAAGAACATCACCCCAGATGTCCTACGGCATCTTCTGGAATCCAGAATTTTGGAGCACATGGAAGGATGCTCCTTTAATCCTGTTTTTTCATTGGCTCCCAATGTCGAGTCCTCTCCCAACCTGCTGATAAGCTGCAAGGTATAGCACTTCTCCTAACTTCAAAAAATACATTCGCTTCTCTTAACTAAACTCATGCATGCAGGGGTCCTCAGTTTCGCTACACGACTACCTGATTGTAACCAATGGCTCCCTGTGCATAGGTGTTCTATTTTCTTTTTTAAACCACTTTGCCAATTCAGTTTTGTGTTTGCTTTGTTTTCAGACATGTGACTTCCTCTCCATCGTCCTGTGATTTTGGAAGACTCATTGTTGTTCATGCTAATGTAAATCTTTGTTTAAGTAAAGTCTACTGTTTGATTTAGACTCTGAAATGACTATCATGCATGCAGGGGTCCTCAGTTTCGATAGTCGACTACCTGATTGTAACCAATGGCTCCCTTTGCATTGGTGTTTATTTTTTATTTTATTTTTTTTAAACCACTTTGCCAATGCAGTTTTATGTTTGCTCTGTTTTCAGACATGTGTCTTCCTCCCCATCGTTCTGTGATTTTGGAAGACTTTTTGTTTATGCTCAAGTAAATCTGTTTAAATAAAGGCTACTGTTTGATTTAGACTTTGAAATTATCATGCATGCAGGCAGGGGCGCCGTATAGGGGGGAAAAGTGGTACTGATTCTAAGGGCCCATGGCCTGAGGGGGCCCACAAAGAAAATTACAGCATTAGGTAATCGTTTGCAAATTTAAATATTAATCATTATAATTTTAAAAGGTATAAAACGAAGGGTTTCTTTTTCTTGTTTTATTTTTGGCAAAAAGTAAACATCCAGAGAGCATATGTATTGCCAGCAACCCCTCCCCCCGCGTATTTTCATTAATTGGTTTCGTCCGTCCTTCCTTTGATCAGACCGCGCGCAGGCTGAGCAGCGGTGCACATTTAACCCTGAGTACTATGCGTGCGGTAGGCTACATCAAAAATGTTTTCAAAACAGATATCAGGCTATCAAAAGAGGAAAGAAAATAAAGCAAAGCAGGAGAGGGGTAGAAAAGGCCAACAGGATGTGAAAAAGTACTTCACAAAGGAAGGTTAGTGTAAATTGTGTCTGTGTAGTGCTGAAAATTAACCTGTTATTTTAGCTCACACGACGTCTATTAGAAAGCTCAGAAGCAGGTCCCAGCTCACTCCGTAAGAAATACGGGATTTTCCTGACCTCAGTGAGCGACATTGACCAATTCAAGAACATGAATTCCAAATAATGACGGCATTTTTTGGTATCATACAGATGTTGAAAGTTGGTGTGGATTTTTTTTTAAATCTGGTTGAATCCAGTTTGTCAAGAATTTATTGAATTTAGTTTGTCATCAATTAAATTTAGTTAGTTAACAAGGAAGGGACCTGGCTTCGGAGCTGTAGCCTATAGTGGAGATTGTAAGTTTTCAAATGGGGCTAAGCCTACTCCATAATGAAATACTGTAATTGTTTGCTAGCTAGTGTTTGCTCCACTTTTAGCTTACATTTAATTAGTACAGCAGGTTAACCCTTTCGCAAGCTCTCCACACCAAAACAGTTGTCTCTGCCCTCGCCTGTTGTAATAGGCACAAGCACAACTCCTCTTGCTGCGTCTGGCTCAGCAGCCCTGTCTCCTGACACCCTTTATGAGCCAGCCTCATCTTTACTCCCAACTGAAGGAGGTGAGGAATCAACTTGAACACTGCCACACCACACATAAAATATCAGTGGCTAAGAGACAAATAGTAATAAGTAATAATAATTAATAATAATTATTATTATTATTAATTAATGATACATAATTAATAATTAAATTAAGATACTAGAATAATATAGAAAATATTATTATATTTGTCATTTTATGTACACTACAGAGCCAGGACCATCTTCAGTAAGACACCTGAACTCTGTGTATACTGCTACATTCCCCCCTAACTTGTCCTCTCTTGGTCTCCTGAATGCAATTTTTAAGATGCAGCTGCAAAGCATTCTTGGAGAAGTGTGCATCGCTTTACGAATATTTTGCACACTCCCCGTAACGGTTGCAGGCGGCGAGAGAGCTTTTAGTAAGCTAAAACTCATAAAAAATTATATGAGGTCCACTATGTGTCAGGACAGGCTTTCTAGTCTTGCCATGTTGTCCATTGAAAGTCAGTTGGCTAGGAAGCTAGACTTTAATGATTTGATCACTGACTTTGCTATCAAGAAGGCTCGGCGCTGGGCTCTTGGTGACTAAGGCTGAGCAACCTGCAATCTACTCGCTTTGTTTGTAATTGTGAGTGTGATTGCTTGTGTGTGTGTGTGTGTGTGTGTGTGTGTGTGTGTGTGTGTATGTGTGGTGTTCGCTTTGTTTGTAATATCATTCTAAAGATTGTTTTTTTGATTGGCGTTAATGTATGCTGTAGTATTGTTAGAATAAAAGTTTTGTTTTAACTTAAGTCATTCATTGTGGTATTTGAGAATATTTCTAATAAAAATATATTTAGATTGTAAAAGATGGGCTTCAGTACATTTCTTAAAGATGATATCAGTCTATTCATTATTGCTCTATACGCTGTATGTTTACATAAATATATTTTCATCTTAAATTAATGCAGAAAATGCACAAATTAGTGTGTAAAGATTCACCAGAATGCAGGAAATTACGTAGCTGATACTCTAAATGTGTGTGTGTGTCCCGGCACTGGTGGTGGGGCCCAAAGTGATATCTTTTCATGGGGCCCAAAATCCCTGGCAGCGTCGTCAGTTTCGCTAGTCGACTACCTGCTTGTAACCAATGGCTCCCTGTGTAGTGTTTTTTTTTTTTTTTTTTTTTTTTTTAAATCTATTTATTTAAACCACTTTACCAATGTACTTTTATGTTAGCTCTGTTTTCAGACATGTGTCTTCTCCATCGTTCTGTGATTTTGGAAGACTTCTTTTTGTTTATGCTCATGTATGTTTAAATAAAGGCTACGCTTCGATTTAGACTTTTAAATGAGTATCTACAGCAGATGTCCATTTAACTTGAGAAGGTGGTACAGAATGACTCTTTCATTCATTCTCCGCCTGCCCTCCCACTTCAAATTGGATTGGACGTCTATTACGACATGTCCATCGCAGCCAATGAGTTGATATTGTGGCCTGTATTAATTAGAACTCTTTAAATGAGTTTATCACTAGTATACATCCAATCCATTTGAAGTGGGAGGGTAGTAGCGAATGAACATTTGGTCTTTTGTGACAGTGGTCACACTTTGTCAAAGGCAATCATTGAGTTAAGAAGTCATGTCTTCTTCATCCGTCCATTCGTTCTTAATAAATTGAATTACTGCATCGGCATATTTACAGGTCTTAATAAAACTCAATCGGGAAGCTGTAGCTAATCTAGAATCATTTCTACAATTGCTGCCACCCATAAAATGGATTGGACGAGGGCTGCAGCCATCGATTATTTTAGTAATCGATTAATCTATCAAGTAAATTCGAATGATCGGGTAATCCGATTAGGAACATTTAATGCATTGTAGAATAAATTTTAGGAGATGTAAAATAAAGGCTTGCTAAGATTGCGCTTTCAAAAGAACATTAAATGTGACTACAAAATAAAATTGTTTCTTCATACTATGCAGAATTGCACTGTCATGTAAAAATAAAATGCCTGCGTTAGTGTCAAATGGTATTAAATGATCCAAGTCCTGTATAACGAAACAATTGGCTAACTTGCATAGCAGATGTCCGCTAGTTTAAATATTTTAAAATGCTTTTTTATTTCCAATGCTCTTAACAAATCGTTCAAACACATATTCCCACAAAAAACAGCTAAATATACGCATAAACTTAACTTTGTTCACTGCTGGCCAAAAGTATTTGCACCCCTGCAATTCTGTCAGATAATGCTCAATATCTCCCAGAAAATGATTGCAATTACAAATGCTTTGGTAGTAATATCTAAATTTATTTTGCTTGGAATGAAAAAACACAAAAGAGAATTAACATTTTTTAAATCATGATCATTTTACACAAAACTCCTTTCGAAAAATTATATGCTTCTCTAATTTGTGTAATAAACAGCACTTGTTACTTACCTGTTGCACATAACGTGGTGGCAATGACTAAATCACACTTGTAGCCAGTTAAAATGGATTAAAATTGACTCAACTTCCGTGCTGTGTCCTTGTGTGTACCACATTGAGCACAGAGAAAAGAAAGAAGACCAAAGAACGGGTCTTGAGAAGCAAAATTGTGAGGAAGCAGTCCATTTTCAAAGACCTGAATGTTCCTGTGTCTACCGTGCGCAGTGTCATCAATAAGTGTAAAGCCCATGGCACTGTGGCTAACCACCCTAGATGTGGACGGAAAAGAAAAATTGACGTGAGATTTTAACGAAAGCTGTGCTGATGGTGGATAAAGAACCTCGACTAACATCCAAACAAGTTCAAGCTGTCCTGCAGTCCAAGGGGACATTAGTGTCAACCCATACTATCCGTCAGCGTCTGAATGATGAGGGACTCTATGGTAGGATACCCAGAAAGACCCCACTTCTGGGTTCCCAGGGTTCATAAAAGTACTGTCGGAGCTAGAGCCTTTAGCCACCAAGCCCCTGTTTTATGGAATCAGCTTCCAGCTAGTATTAAAGAAGCCGAGACAGTCTGCACATTTAAGATTAGATTAAAAACGTTCCTATTCGACAAAGCTTATGGTTAGGCTAGTTGAAGTCGGAGTAGACTCACAGTTTAGTCTAAGCTGCACTAGAAGCTATAATGCTGGGGGCAGTACAGCCGCTGAGTTCTATCTCCTTTTCTTACTCTACCTACCACTTGTCTTACTTTATTTCTATTTTCCAATGTTAATATCTAGTTGTCTAGTCTCTTCATCACTAGTCACCCGGTGTCCCCTTTCCCCCCTCCCCTCTGGGGAGGGGCTATTTTTCAGCTGCAGCCTCCTGACTGCCCGGACCCCTGGCTGGATAGACGTCCTCGCTGCTACCCCCGTCTCATCTGACTAGAGGGACTTCTTCTTGCACCTTCACTCCACTGTATTTTTACGGACTATAATTTCGCTTGCTAATTCCCATTAGCCGTTCTGGGGTTCCTGTCTATCCGTCCTGGGAGTGGATCTCTCCTGACTGTGGTACTCCCCAAGGTTTCTCATTTTTCTCCCAATTGACTCTGGAGTTTTTGGAGTTTTTCCTTGCCGGCATGGAGGGTCTTAAGGATAGGGGATACCCAGGACTTGAACTGCATCTATTCATCTTTGTTGCTTCATTTCTAATTGTGTATCATATTGCCTCTGTAAAGCCATTTGAGACTTCTGTTGTGATTGAGGGCTATACAAATAAAATTGAATTGAATTAAATTGAATTCTGACCCAGAGACATTAAAAAAAAAAAAAAAAAGCCAGGCTGGAGTTTGCCAAAACCCACCTGAGAAAGCCAAAAACGTTTTGGAAGAATGTTCTCTTGTCAGATGACACAAAAGGCCAGCTTTTTGGGAAAAGGCATCAACATAGATTTTACAGAAAAAAAAACAAGACCTTAAAAGAACACGGTCCCCACCATCAAACACGGCGGAGGTTCCCTGATGTTTTGGGGTTGCTTTGCTTCCTCTGGCACTGGACTGCTTGACCGTGTGCATGGCATTATGAAGTCTGAAGACTACCAACAAATTCTGCATCATAATGAGGGCTCAGTTTGAGAAAGCTGGGACTTCCTCAGAGGTCTTCCAGCAGGACAATGACCCAAAACACACTTCAAAAAGCACTAGAAAATGGTTTGAGATAAAGCACTGGAGACTTCTAAAGTGGCCAGCAATGAGTCCAGACCGGAATCCCATAGAACACCTGTGGAGAGATCTGAAAATGGCATCCTTCAAATCTCAGAGACCTGGAGCAGTTGGCTAAATAAGAATGGAATTTTAGACCATTGTAGGAAACTCATTGATGGATACGTTAGCGGTTGTTCAGTTCATTTACAGATCACTTGCTGTTCATTTTAGAGCATTTACAGGTCATTTCCTGTTGAGTTTGAGTCACTGCCTATTCATTTGGATGACTCCCAGGTAACTTCCTGTTCTGTAACTCAAACAGGAAGTGACCCATAAAATATCCCAAAATCAACAGGAAGTAACTGAAAATCAACAGGTAAATGACCTTAAATGGCCCAAAATTACCTCATTGCCTGTGCATTGGCTGCAACTGACGTACTTACTTTTTTAAGAAAAAGTACAGATGCAGGTGAAAAAAAAAGTAGAAGTATCTAAGAAAAAAAATTCATTAAAAGTACAAAAAGAACATGTTTTGAAACTTACTGTGCAAGTAAAAAGTGAAAGTATTTTTTCCCGATGCAAAAATGGAATGCACGTGTATATACAGTATATACCTGTAACCTATATACATAGAGATCACTGTCAATATCTAAAGAAAGAACCGGATAAGTCATTGACTGCTCAGTTTTATTTAAAACTACAGAATGGGAAAAACAAGCAATAAAATTAACTGCACTGTGAACAAAGGCTGAACAAGCTGAAAAACCCAAATTTAGCTTCATGGCAGATTGCAAGCAACAATCAGGTGCATACCGCCACCTACTGTACAAAAGTGGTGTTTTTTATTGGTCAGTATCTTGTTCACCTGCCTAATCTTACTTGCCTCGTGTTACTGCCTCAGTGTTGTTTATCGAACCACTTTGTGATTACTGGCTCAGCGGGGAGTCGGCGAGAAAAGTGCGCTGCGGTGGAGAACAAAAGTTAGTTTTGTGCAGGCTAAGATTGGCAACTCCTAACGCAAACGGCTTGATTTTATACTCACAGATGGCAGCGTCTGCTCTCATCTGCTTCTGGGTATTCCTCCAGGCGTTTCTCATCAGCGTTACTGTATTTCTTGCGGATTGAAACTTTTGGGATATCCCATCCACCGTGACCGGATGGTCCCGAATGAAGGCATCCACACTCTTTTGGATCTCCATTTCCGGATTTCTGGACGGACATCTGGACGTGCCAGGTGACTGAAGCTCACTGCTGAATAAAAACAAAAGCAATATGACTACAGTATCCTCATTTATATGCAACTAAGCATACTGTTTTAGTCACATTTGTTATGATGACCTTCTGGGCTCAGCACCCAACTTCTTGATGATCTCAATTGCATCCTTGAGGTACTGTCTTCTTCATCCTTTAATGTTTTTCAGCAGTGGCGTTTGAGTGGGTGAGGTAGTCAGCCACCATTGACTTTTCCGCGTCCGAGAGGTGCTTAGTGGCCGACTCAAAAGTCCTCCTGGCCGTTTGGACTTTCTGTGCAGCCTGCTGAGGTCATTGGAGGCATTATGGATCGGAGCCCCAGTTGTCGAGATGAACGTTTCTTCATCATTTTCTACCACTTTTTCATCTTCTTCTTTATCTGCTGTCTCCTTTGAATATTTCAACATGTCCCTGATGTAGTCAAAGTAGTTGACGAACCACTGTGTGGAGAAATAAGAATGGAGTAAATGCACGCTCCAAAACGCATTATAGCTGCAACTTGCAAAATGTTATCAACTTACCGACTCCTTTTCTTGGCACAGCACAAATACTGCCACTTGGTGCGCCGCAGTTTTGTGGTTCTTCACGGCGACGGCCTTGTGCTCTAGGTCTACCGCCCTGCGATTTTTCCACTCTTTGATCTGCGTCAAACACACATTTCATTCACTGATCATCTCTGCGTTGCGGTCACACATGAAAAACATTCATTCAAAAGAAAAGGGAAAAAAAATCACAAACGACGACACTTACTGTCATATTTTCAACAACGCCAGGCCTCTGGAGGTGTTTCAATGTGATGAGCACCTCCAGGTAGTAAAGCACCAGTAATTGCTATGATTTCTCCAGATGTAAATTATAGTTTGTTTCTTTATCATAGGTCTTCGCCATCACACCCAGGAAGTCCTGCTTGGCGGCTCTTAACACTGCTGTGCAAGCATACATTGTTAAACCCATGTCATCGTGGATGATCTCTCTGTGGGGGGCCGACAAAATACATTTTTGAAAATGCTCAAGGTTTTTGTACATGTTTGGTCAGAAGGCGTTACTTACCGCTTTGCAACTATTTCCTTGGCCACGCCTTTGCTTAGTTGCTTCTGCAGTTGGCTTAGGTATTCAGTGTATGGTGTGGCCTTACTGCACAGCATCTCGTCCATATTGAAGAGGTTTGTGTTTGTAGTGTGGTGTATGAGGAATCTGTTCGATGAAGGCCAAAAAAATGATTTTGTTAGACACGTTACCATACAAGGAATGATCAAACACACGTTGCTGGGGTGGATGGAGGCCATGTCAAAGGTCACACTATTAATAAAAAGTATTGTAGTTATAATATATATGTATGTATAACAAATACATGAATTACAAATTCATTTGAGAGTCTCCTCTAGCCTTTGAAGGATATTGCAACATGTGTAAATCAGTTGTTCTCACCTCCTGGTTATAATTGTCGATACCAAGATCTTCCCTGAGATGTTTGGCAAATGCATTGAGCAGATTATGGTCCAAAGAATGTTTATTGTAGAGACCCATCTGTCTCATCCGGACTCTGTTTTTCTGTGTCCACTCTTTCTCTGAATGCAGTCCTTCAGACAAAACAAAAACACACACACTGTATTTCCAATTTATAACATATAAAAATTCACCTACACGTCTTTAAATTAAATCAACTCAAATTTGGTGAGAAAGCACAAGCTGAAAATTAGGCTTTTTATTACCGTTGATATGTCTCGGTGCTGCTTTCACTCCCATCCTCAGTGGACTCCTCACTCACCCCGGGCTGGCCCGAAGCAGTTAAAGATCCTGTAGGATCAGGCGTGGTGTGTCTAGCCTCTCGGGGGGGTATCCCGGTCACAATAATATTCCGCTTTAAAAGCTCCTCAAGCATGCTATGAAATATAAAAACAGGAAATAGTTAGTGGTCCTTTTAGCATTTTTCCAATTTTGTGGGTTTTTGTGCATTTCAATTACCTATTGAAGGGATCCTCAGAGGCAAAAATCTTTTGGTATTCCTCGTAACTCATGTACCGCCCAGTCATCAGAAGATGGTACACATAATCCTTGGCCTTTTCCACAATCCTCTGAATGTCCTTTTGACTAGCATCTTTCATGCATGTCCTCCGGAGATGGCACAAAAGGCCCTGCTGGCTTTTAGGGCAGAAGGGGCACTCCAAGAAGTGTCGGTGGTTGTCACTGCGAAAATAATTTTAGTTAGTATCAATAAAAGATAAATGTGATCCTTGCACAAAGTCTTCATCCAAAGAATGAATAAAATGACAAACTGAAATGAATCAATCCCATTCTTTACCACTGGAAAAATACAGTGTACAATATAAAAAATACAGCTCAATACATTTTAAGACATAAAAATTATCCAAAGTTTCAGGTTTCCACATTACAAACGTGACAAATGAAAACACTCTCTGATATATTTCAATGCAGGTAAAAAAAAACAGCATTTAGTGGGTGTAAATAAACTAACTATTAAAATGCTCTTTGCACTAACTGTTTCCATTAAAAAAAATAAACAATCTCATGAAAGTTAAAATGATCAAAATGAATACGCTGGCAAAATAAAATCAATGATGTTAGGGCCTCGGCCCCTCCCTCCTGAGCCCTGGCCCACCTTGGGCAGGTGTGAGTGTTTTTATTGATTTGCAGGTTGGACGCCAGACGGGTGGAGCGGCCACAGCTGCTGGCAATGACAATCAGCCATCTTCATAAGCCAGTGGACGCCACCACCTCGTCGCCCGATCAACTAGTCTGTTTACCACGTCATTTGCATCTCGCGTACTTAATTATTTATCTGATCCCCGGCTCACGACTTTTATCTTCTCGCCCCAGGTCCTGACTTTGCGCGCCCCTGTCGGATTCCACGCCTGCCTTTCTTCCGAGCTTCCACTCCCCACGTCGGCTCAGCTACCCCGAGCAGAACGACCTACGCCCGCCATGCTATTGTTTGTGCTCGCCAATAAAATATTATTCGCCACAACCCCTGCTTGTCTGCATTTGGATCCCCTCTCGTCGCACACCCTAACAAATGAATAATTTTTTCCAGGTGGGGGTTATTAAAAAAAAAAAAAAAATCCGCTGTATTTTAACTCAGTTTACAACCAAAGTTCTTACCGTTCAGAAGGCATGACGATGGAACAAAGTTCTTAGCAGAAGGGAATCGCAGAAGGTCTGAACGTCTCGGCGTTGGGAAGAAATGAGGCCTGCCTCCCATGTGTTGGGCTTTTATGCAGCGATAAGGGCGCATCTTTTGATTACTCGTGTTTTGGGATTGGACGCTCGGGTATCGATTCAGTCGTTACCGGGTTAAATCACCCATTCATCAGCTAAGGTGTGACAATAACATATCTTAGGTCTGATGACTCTGAAATGGACTATTCACAGTCGTTACAATTTCAGTTTCAATCACCCATTGATCAGCTAAGATGTGACAAAAACATATCTTGGCTCTATTGTGTATAAAAATGGTCAGCCAAGTTGTGACAAAAACATATCTTGGCTCTACTGACTCTGAAATGGTCTATTTTTGATGCAAACTAAAACAGATTATAAAGACACAAATATGTCCTACTTAAAAAAAACAGTGAGTGAAAAATTGTATTTGCATTGGTCAACATTGCTGAATAATAATCATCATTTGGAAATTAGGTCTTAGATGTTGTTCTTGCATTGAGTTCTGACTGGAGATTTGACTCTCTGTTATAACTACTACTTTGTCGCGATCCAAGACTTTACCCCATCCGGTAACTTATATATATATTTTTTTAGACTTTTCCAACATTGTCCTACATTGCTGTAAAGCCCTTTCCCTGAAGTGTCCAAATCTCAAAAACATTTTCTTTCTGTGTGCTTTCCGGAATTTTAAATACCCCCTCCCCCCCATCTAAGCTGGAGGGGAAGTCATTGTTAAAAGTGCTTTTTTTTTATTCCCAGAAATGTCAAACAGGAATATGTGCTCATTTACCAAGGCCTTCAGAACTCACCAAAAAAAAAACCTGTGTATGTAATTTCAACAGTTCTTTGAATAATAATCATCATTTGGAACTTGGACTTGACTTTCTGTGGTAACTCCTATTGTGTCGCGATCCAAGACTTCACCCCATATGGTAATTTATTTTTATTTTTAGACTTTTCCAACAGCGTTCTATATTGCAGGAAAGCTCTTTACCTGAAGTGTCCAAATCTCAAAAACAATGTCTTTCTGTGTGCTTTCAGGAATTTAAAATATACCCCCCCCCCCCCCATCTCAGCTGGAGAGAAAATCATTATTATCATTATTAAAAGTGCTTTTTTCCCGAATATTCAAAGCAGGCCCGGTCGACTGGATACCGCAGCTAGGAATAATGGAATAGGACCCAGATGACGAAGAGCAACATTCGCAAATTACAAGGGTGGGCCCGAGTCCTTCTGATGGAGGCTCTGTCCATGGACGGTGAAAGGTCGGTGGAAGAGATTCCTGGACTGGCGCAAGACGGGCGTGAGCAAAAGCATTTGCCAAGAAAGTTTTCATTAACCCAGAACGAGAGTCGTCAACAGGAAGACCTGATGACAAAGAACAGCACTCGCAAATTACAAGGGTGGGCCCGAGTCCTTCTGATGAAATTCTTGGACTGGCGCAAGACGAAGAACAGCACTCGCAAATAACGAAAGTCCCGAAAGACTATCTGATACTGTCGTAGTTCCGACCATAAATGATGGGTGATGGTGCATGGCCGTTTTTAGTTGGTGGAGCGATTTTTCTGGTTAATTCCGATAACGAACGAGACTCCGGATGCTAACTAGCTACGCGGCTCAGCCCGTATCTTAGGGTGGCGAGATCTTCGACTACCTGGTAGATCCTGCCAGTATTATGTGCTTGACCAGGTGCCAACCCTGCGTCACTCAGTGAGAAAAGACAGGGTACCCGCGGGTTATTAAAAGTATTAAAAAAGCATTGAATTTAGTTTTAAATTTAGTTTTAATTAAAGGTATTAAAAGTATTAAATTAGCTGTTGTAAGTCTGGAATTTTTTTCACCGTGGTCTTAATTTTCAAGAACATCTCAGTGTTACCTAAATTATATCCGTGACAAAGTTTTTTTTTTTTTTTTTTTTTTTTTTTTTAATCCATAAAAAAGATGACGCATAAAATTTTTACGATGCACTGCACTACAAATTGAAATGCAACTCGTGCGTGCCAAACCACCATAACCGGCAAAACGGAGAATCCATCCACCTCTGCATCCGGAATGCATCCGTTTGTCGGTGGAACGACGAACTAAGTAACGAACTATTGTGGATTCTGAACACCAAAACAGACCACCATTCATGTACTTCAAATGAGTCCATTGGTGATCACTTTTGGATATTACGTCATTTATGGTCGGCATCGGCTGTCACAATGTTGGTCATATTGCGTTTTGTTCCAGAGGGAGCGTTCCCGATGTCTTAACTGTCTTTTGTGACGAATTTTCAGTTGGCAGAAAAAAAAACGCACATTTTCTTAATGTTTAAATAGTCTACATATTTTTATGACAATTATAAATGCATTTACACAATGAAATAACGCAGGAAAAGTTTGTTAAGCATAATGTTGCTCAAATTGTGGGGTTTTTTTCCCAGAGGGAGCATTTCCGACTTCGTAACTGCAGCCAATTTAAGCTCATCAAGACTTTAAATTGCATGTGACACGAAAAAGCATGTTTATTTCATAATACACGTGGTATTTTATGCCCCTGAATGATATGGGCTGCTTGGATGTGTGTGGAAGCGATCGCTATTTTTATTTAGTTTTTTGAATCCCACGCCATGAAAATGAGTGACTTCCGGCTTCGGTCTTGCATTGAGGAGGAGGGCGCTGTGACGTGTACGGTAGAAGACGTCCTCTTCACGCTACAGTGTACTGTTGTGTATGAGGACTAAGGATTTAGCTGATTTTGCGGATTAATACGTTTATTTTTCGAATCACGCCAGCCAAACGGCTGCAGAAAAATCATTCTGTATGAGGGAGAGGCGTATGCGCCTTTTTGGAGTTTCAAAAGGTTCCCATTCACCGTGGATATTTACTGTGGGACCATTGAATTTACGAGGAAGTGAGTAAACATCTTCTTTTGTATTATGTCAAATACGAATACAGCGGTTACAAAGTAAACACTACAAACTTCCTTTAAATGAAGGACTACTTACGTTTGATCATTGATAGGCATGTAAAAAGCTCTCCTAATGCTCATTAGCAGCAGCACGTTAGCTGCACAACAACTGCAGCCACCCTCCTCCGGGGAACAAACTGTAACTTGCTCTCCGCCGGGCGGTTTGCCGATCCGCTAAGACATTAGACAACCGGGTCGTCATGTCAAATAATCCAGGCTAGTTATGTGTGATTTTCCGCTTTGAAGACTTTGAAACATCACTCGGTTCGGGTTAGCATGTCGGCTAGCTGTCACGCCTTCTGGTTTGTTTACATTCTCCGAAGCCGGGGAAGGGAAATGACATATGTCCGATTTAGGTGTCATAAAATATCGTTCGGGAGGTGCAACAGTAAAGGTGACATCGACAGTTTTGACCATTATGGAGTAATTTTGCTATGTCGTCCTGAATTAATGCATTTTTATTATTTCATATTCCATTCAGCACAAGACTGTTATTTATCATGACCATGCCATTTATTTAGCAATTGGGAAAAATACATGGATAAAAAGAATATCCTGTAAAAATATTGAAGTAAAGAGACCGAAACAATGACATTTTGCCGCTCTCTTCGTCGCGTTTTCCTCGTGAATAGTTCCCCCTTGACGGGCTGACTGGTCCTTCTCAAGCCATTTATATAGCTATTGGGGAAAAATACTTGGATAAAAAGAATATCCTGTAAAAATATTGGAGTAGAGAGACTGAAACAATGACATTTTGCGGCTGTCTTCGTCGCGTTTTCCTCGTTCTGAATAATTCCCCTTCAATGGGCTGAATCGTAAAACTGATGAGCCCAGTCTACCGCTGACGTCATCCACCTGTTGGGGACGCTAAAGCCCTATAATGTTTGGCGTGGCTAACCGGCAGATTAAAAGACTAATTTCTCGTCATCTGTGCTTTGTTAAATTGTTGTATATAGTCGAATCGTCTCAAAATATGATTGTTGTGTTCCCTGAAAGTAACACTAGGTGGCAATGTTGCCTTCGTAGAAGTAAGAAACGCAAGGAAGAGTCTGAAATGCTATGCAATATAGTCTGCTACGTTGCTATGCTATGTTGTGAGTGCTACGCATGCTGCCTACAAGCTGCTACTGCTGTATTGTTTTGTGGGACATTAACTGCTCAGTAAAGCGTTCCATTTGAGTTCAATCGGTGCTCGTTATTTCCATACCGACACCACATTTTTGGCGACGAGAAGGATATTTTTCTACACTTTTTTTTACCCACCGGACTGCTCGTGAGTCGTCATGGCCGCACATGTGCCTGCCCCGCCAGCGTTTTTACCTTGCCCGGGAGAGCCATCGATACCGTTCGAAATGTGGATGAGGATGTTCAGAAACTACATGCTGGTGATTAATGCAACGGGTGCTGCTTGGCCTGAAGCTCGCAGAAGAGCCACATTACTCCATTGTCTCGGAGCCGAGGGACAAAGGACTTTCTACTCATTACCGGAAACAGGTGACTCGTTCGACTCTGCTGTCGCTGCCCTAGAAAATCACTACACACCAAAAGTAAATGTCGTCGTGGAACGCCATGTCTTCAGACAGCGAAAACAAGCGCCTCATGAGACTATTGCTCAGTATGTTGCCGCGCTGCGCGATCTTGCTTCAAAATGCGGATTTGACGATCGTACAAATGAAATGATCCGTGACCAGTTGATTGAACATGTGGCTAATTCAAACATAAGAGAGAGACTCCTGCTTGAACCAGAGCTGACACTGGAAAAAGCTTTGACAATTGCATCACAAGTGGAATCAGCAGTTCAACAAGCCAAAACAATTGCAGCAAATGACAGTGTTCCAGTGCAAGCCATACAGCCCCGTTCGCGTTTCAGCAAAAAGACACAGAAACAGCATGCTCGCCCAAATAAAACCCCTGCTGCCACTACTGCACATTCACGCAGCTGCTTCAGGTGTGGTTCCGACAAACACCTGGCTAACTCTTCTCAGTGCCCTGCAGCCAAAGCAACTTGTAAGTCGTGTCATAAAGTTGGACATTTTGCTCGTGTTTGCCGCTCATCTACGCCAAGCGACGTAAGTGAGATTCTAGTACCTGAAATGACAGTACTCTACCTGAGCGATCCCTGCTGTGCACCAGGCACACTGAAGTGCAAAATCTACATCAGCCCACCTGCTTCTCTTACCAGCACCAACGAACATGAACTTGTTGTTGACACGGGATCTGCAGTTTCTATTTTGCCACACTACATATACGTCCAGCACTTTAAAGACACGCCACTGCTTCCACCTGCAAGTCGACTAGTGACTTATACAAGGAAAAGAATTCCTGTGAGTGGCTGCCTGCAAGTTAAAGTGAGTAGAGGAAATTTGACTGCTCCGGCTACATTCTACGTGGTAAAAAAGGGCACTCCTCTTTTGGGTAGAGACATTATGAAAGCATTAAGCATTCACATTCAAGGTGATGCTGTCCTGCCTCCTGAATCCACACACTTTGCATCTGCGTCCTCCATGTCTGTTTCTCCTGCTGTCAGCTGCGCTGCCGTCTTGCCTGCTCCTGTGCTGTCCACGACCTCTGCACCTGCTTCCTGCATTCCTGCACCTCCAGACATTGGCTGTGCACAAAATTATGTGCATAAAGTGAAAATTGATCCGGCGGTGAAGCCAGTGCGCCAAAAACTACGCCGCCTGCCTTTCGCTGTGAGAGCTTCTGTCACAGCTGAACTGGACCGTTTACTAAAAGCAAGTATAATTGAAAGAATTGATGCTTCGCCGTGGGTGTCGCCCATTGTTGTCACAAAACGGAGAACTGGTGGAATCCGGATGTGTACAGACTTACGTGAGCCAAACAAAGCTGTTGTTACTGACTGTTACCCATTACCTCATGTTGATGAACTGTTTGCAAGCTTACAGGGTGCAAAGATGTTTTCCACCATCGACCTGGCTAATGCATATTACCAGTTGCCGCTTCATGAAGATAGCAGAGACCTCACCGCGTTTATTACACATGAGGGACTGTTCAGATTCCGCAGGGTTCCTTACGGCCTTGCATCTGCCCCCTCAGCCTTCCAGAAAATGATGGCTGACATCCTCAGTGGTCAACCCGGCGTCCAAAACTATTTGGATGACCTGATCGTCTACGGCAACAATTCTGAAGAGCATGACCAGCACCTCACTGCTGTTCTACAAAGGCTGAAAGAGGCTGGGCTGGTGCTCAATGAGACTAAATGCCACTTCAGGAAGACCTCCCTACGCTTCCTGGGTCACACTATTACGGCAGATGGCATCCTTCCTGATCAAGAGCACATCGATGCAGTTCTGAAAGCTCCGCCGCCATCTGATGCTGCTGCTTTGAGATCATTTCTGGGTCTAGTCTCCTGGTACTCAAAGTTCCTGCCTAACTTTGCTACAGTTGTGGCCCCTATGCGCGCCTGTGCTAGCGATAAGGACAAGTTTACATGGACTCCTGCAGCACAACACAGTTTTGAAGAAGTAAAACAACTTCTTGTAAGCAGTCCAGCACTTGCCCTTTTTGACCCCTCCTTGCGACCCGTGATTTCCACAGATGCAAGCGACTACGGCCTTGGAGCTGTTTTTGCACAAGTTCAGCCTGATGGCACAGAAAAGCCAGTGGCTTTTGCATCACGCACGCTGACTGACACCGAGAGAAAATATTCAATCGTTGAAAAGGAAGCCCTCGCCTGCGTCTGGGCTGCTGAAAAATGGAGAACCTACTTGTGGGGTCGTCGCTTTACTCTCCGCACAGATCACCAGGCGCTAACGACGCTGCTCAGCACAAAAGGAATCGGTCGTGCTGGAATGCGCGTTGCCCGCTGGTCGGCACGTCTGCTCTGTTTTAATTATGACATTGTTTATCGTCCAGGTTCCCAGAATTACACTGCAGATTGTCTTTCACGTCTACCATTACCTGTGCCTTCTGATTCGTTTCCAGACATTGAACCTGAAATGGTGGCACAGATAACTGCTGCTCTGAGCTCCCTTCCAGTGGCTGAGTTTGACTTTGCTTGCTCTTCTTGTCCTGAACTGTCTGCCCTGCGTAAGCAAATTGGAAGTGGTTGGCCTCCCTCTGCTAAATCAGTGAGTAGTATACTGACCCCATACTACAACATCAGAAATGAGCTCTCAGTTAAAGATAACTACATCCTAAGAGGCTCAAGACTGGTCGCTCCACTTTCAGTAAGACACACATTGATTACACTTGCTCATGAAAGTCATCAAGGTATCGTCCGCACAAAACAACGCTTGCGTGACCTTTACTGGTGGCCGCAAATGGACTCACAAGTTCAATCTTGCATTGCCTCATGTGTCCCCTGCCAGGCTAATGATAAAACGGCCTCTACTCACCCTGGCCCGTTACAACCGGTTCCACTGCCAGATGGACCTTGGAAGAAACTTGGCCTGGATATTGTTGGTCCCTTTGATACTGCCATTCCCGCCTGCAGGTTTGCTATCACCCTGACAGACTACTATTCGAAGTGGCCCGAACTTGCATTTTCACATTCTGCTTCTACGGATGATGTCTGTAGCTTCTTGACATCTATCTTCTGTCGTCATGGTAACCCAGAAAACATTGTTACGGACAATGGTCCTCAGTTTACATCTGCAGCTTTTGCCACGTTCCTGCACGATAGAGGCATCTCTCATAGCAGGACATCAGTCTACCATCCAGCTGCAAATGGAGCTGTCGAGAGGTTTCACCGAGCCTTGAGAAGCTGCATTCAAACTGCAATTCAGCAGTCCCAACCATGGAGAGAGACTGTGATGAACTGGCTCCAGGTGTATCGTGCGACACCGCATGCTGCAACTTCTACCTCACCATACGAGCCCCTCTATGGAAGAAAGATGCGCACCAAACTGGATATTCTTCCTTTGCCGTCTGCTACATCTCCGCTGGATGTTTCTGCTCGTCAAGCAGTCCAGAGACATCAGTGTAAAATGAAGCATTACACCGACGCTAAACGTGGTGCACGCGTACCTTCTTTCCGTCCAGGAGAAAAAGTGAGGGTACGAAAGCCTCATCACGTCCCGAAAGCACACCCCAGATTCACTTCCCCGGTTACAGTGAGAGAGAAGAAAGGTCCAAACACCTTCTTGCTGAGTGACGGGAAGACTTGGAATGCCAATCATCTTGCTCACACTTCTTCTGTGGCTGGACAGGACACTGACACATCTCGATTGCTACACACAAATGCCAGTCATTCACCTTCACACAAAATGCCACGTGTTAAATACAAACCCAAGTGGCACAAGGACTATATCATACCATTGATTGAGTAAAATAAGTTGAAATTAGTACTGTTAAAATGTTCATCCGTTAATGCTTGATACTTGCTGGGCATTTGTGAAAGTTAAGTAAGAGTAATTCTTTTTTTCCAATTATGCAAACTGTTTACTATGTTTATATGTCTACGTGAAGCTATGTTATTTACTGAGTATGGAGTATTATCCTTAGAGAGAGAGGAGATGTTGTGTTCCCTGAAAGTAACACTAGGTGGCAATGTTGCCTTCGTAGAAGTAAGAAACGCAAGGAAGAGTCTGAAATGCTATGCAATATAGTCTGCTACGTTGCTATGCTATGTTGTGAGTGCTACGCATGCTGCCTACAAGCTGCTACTGCTGTATTGTTTTGTGGGACATTAACTGCTCAGTAAAGCGTTCCATTTGAGTTCAATCGGTGCTCGTTATTTCCATACCGACACCACAATGATTCTAATTCACATAATAATGCCATTTAAGACTTTTTTTCTCGTGTCGTATGCTCTTTAAGATAGAGGCAAAATCGGGCCTAAAAAGTCCAGCCCGACCCCAAATGGTCTGCGGGTATTAAAGCCCGACCCGCGTTTTATGTGATAACATTTGTGACGATGTCTGCATAAAAGCCTGTCTTTTAAAACGAATTCTCAGTTGGCAGAAAAAAAACGCACATTTTCTTAATGTTTAAATAGACTACATATTTTTATGATCATTATAAATTTATTTACACAACGAAAATGCTGGAAAAGTTTGTTAAATATATATAAACAGATGCGGTTTTGCGGACTCGCAGAGGGGAATATTTAAAAGGGCATATAGGCACGCTCTGGCTCTGCAATGACCATACAGTGCCTTCTTTTTTTATTTTTTATTTTTATCCCAATTATTTATTTTATAACAAGTATTCCTTAGTTTATCATTCATACATCGTTAATATATAGTTATTTCAACAAGTTAGCGAGAAAGAACCCAGACGTAATAATTGACATTTTAATTTTGGTCATGTTTTCAGTTTAATTTAGCTGGTTCCAGCTTGCGATGTTTATAATTGCGATGTTTGTTTACCGCTTTTCCTCTCACTGCGAAGAGGGAGGAAGTTACATCGGCCGCCGCTATGATATTTAAGTCATCAGCCATCTGCTGTGACCCGGGAATTTAACGCCTGCTTTCACGCACACTGCTCCCCATGTCAGTCAACACGAGAAATTGTTTTCACACACAACTGCTGCACGGTTTAGTCCCGTGATATTCCCGTTGTTTTGGAGTATGTGATAGGGGCTCAAGTTACATCCAGATACTTTAGGTTGCAGTTAATGGGTCATGCGAAGGCAGTGGACCTGCTTAAACATTTCGGTTTGCCTTTCGAATGAATGTGAATTTCGCCGTTTTAACTCGAGAGTTAGCCATGTTCACTGGGGTCTTGGCAGGTGGACTAGCGGCTAACCTGTTACAGAAGATGGCTGGTCTGAGTCCTGTCCTCCTCTTTTTGTCCATAATTATTGTGTGCGTGTGTGTGTTTAAAAAAATTCTGACAGACTTTATAATGTTACTTTAAATGTGTTTTAATTGTATCTTCAATATCTGTGCATTCTTTTGTCAAACACACTTAGTAATTGAGGTTAAATTTGATGTTCAGTGCTTTATTTATTTAACAGGATTCAATATGATCTAAATAATGGGTGCGAGAAAAGTATTAATTTTCAGTTGAAATGGCATTAAAAAAGGTCTTAAAAGTCTTGAATTTAGATTTATCAATCCTGGGGGGACCCTGAAAGAGATCTATCCCCAGAGCGTAACCTTCTGAACCCTGCTCGTCATATTGAGTGGGGACAGCAACATTTTCCCACCAACGAGGAATACCAGAGCGCGCTGGTCAGTAGCCCGCGTTGATTAAGTCCATGCCCTTTGGACACACACCACCGCCACTACAGAAATGACCGGAGGGCACCACCCCACCATGAGGATTATCCTAACTCGACTCGGCGAGGTATTGATGAAAAATAACAATCCAGGAATCTTTTGAGGCGGAGTAGAGACTTGATTTGACTCAACATGGGAAACCTCACCCGGCCCAAACATGGAGAGGATTGACAGATTGCCAGCTCTTTCTCGATTCTGTGCCGAGTTTTGCCAGATGTTCTTCTTTTGTGCTTCAAATAAAGACAAACATTGCAAAGCTGAAACTTAAAGTAATTGATGGAAGAGCAACTCTTATTTATGTATTTGCTGTGTGAAAGGTGTTTTTTTTTTTTTGGCCTAATGTACTGTACAACATCCTGGAAGTACTTTACAATTATGGTTAAAATGCAGAATAAAATATTTAAAAAATTATAGAAAAACATATCTTGGCTCTTTTGACTCTGAAATGGTCAGCCAACTTGTGACAAAAACATATCTTGGCTCTACTGACTGTGAAATGGTCTATTTTTTATGTAAACAAAAACAGATTATAAAGAAACAAATATGTCCTACTTTAAAAAATAAAAATAAAAAATAAAAAGAAATGAGTGAAAAATTGTAATAGCATTGGTCAACATTGCTGAATAATAATCATCATTTGGAAATAAGGTCTTAGATGTTGTTCTTGCATTGAGTTCTGACTGGAGACTTGACTTTCTGTGGTAACTCCTATTGTATCGCGATCCAAGACGTTACCCCATCTGGTAACTTTTTTTTATTTTTAGACTTTTCCAACAGTGTCCTATATTGCAGGAAAGCTCTTTAGCTGAAGTGTCCAAATCTCAAAAACAATGTCTTTCTGTGTGCTTTCAGGAATTTAGAATATACCCCCCCATCTCAGCTGGAGAGAAAATCATTATTATCATTAATAAAAGTGCTTTTGCATTTGCCAAGAAAGTTTTCATCAATCCAGAACGAGAGTCGTCAACAGGAAGACCTGATGACGATGAGCAACACTCACAAATTACAAGGGTGGGCCCGAGTCCTTCTGATGGAGGCTCTGTCCATGGATGGTGTCAGGCCAGTAGAGGTGAAATTCTTGGACCGGCGCAAGACGAAGAACAACACACGCAAATAACAAAAGTCCCGGAAGACGATCAGATACCGTTGTAGTTCCTATCATAAACGATGCCGACCAGCGATCCGGCGGCGTTATTCCCATGACCCGCCGTGCAGCGTGCGGGAAACCTCAAGTTTTTCCGTGGGGAGTATGGTTGCAAAGCTGAAACTTAAAGGAATTGACGAAAGGGTACCACCAGGAGTGGAGCCTGCGGCTTAATTTATCTTAAACCTGGCTCACAAAGTGTCCATTTTAATGCAACCAAATTTTATGCACCATAATTTAAATTGTACACAGTTTAAAACAAAGACTGCTCCTCATAAAAACATTATAATGTCATGTGGTGCACCTCATTTTAAAGCTAAAACTCTCATCTTTACAATCATATCAATCTTTCAGTACTAACTTGAACCTAGCACAGACAGTGCTCATTTTAATGCGACCATATATTATGCACCATCGTTTAAAATATACACAGTTTAAAACAAGCACTGCTCCTCAAAAAAACATGATAATGTCATGTAGTATAACTCATTTTAAAGCTTAAATTCCCTTCTTGTGGGGTGGGGTGGCTCAGAGGTTGAGTAGATGTCCCCCAAACCAGAGGTTGTGGGTTCAATTCTCCGCCCTGATGAACTCGCCTAAGTGTCCTTGAGCAAGATACTGAACCCCATGTTGCTCCTGGTGCTGCGTCACCAGTAGGTGGATGGCGAGATAGTGTAAAGCGCTTTGAGCGCCTTGAAAGGTGGAAAAGCGCTATATAAGTATAACACCATTGTACCTTCTTTACAATGATATCCATGTCCATGGCCAGACAGTGTGCATTTTAATGCGACCAAATATTATGCACCAAATACAGTATTATGCCCCATTGTTTAAAATATACACAGTTTAAAACATCACTGCTGCTCATAAAAACATTATAATGTCATGTGGTCTACCTCATTTTAAAGCTAAAACTCTCATCTTTACAATGATATCAATCTTTTATTTTTAACTTGAACCTGGCCCAGACAGTTTGCATTTTAATGCGAACAAATATTATGCACCATCGTTTAAAATATACATAGTTTAAAAGAAGCACTGCTCCTCATAAAAACATTATAATGTCATGTGTTATAACTCATTATAAAGCTTAACTTCCCTTCTTTACAATGATACAATGATTCCCTCCAAATGGGAAAGCAGACAGATCAGATGTGCCTTTCAGGGTATCTGGTTGCATTTAAGGGTATATTATTTGGACTTGTTTAAAACTCTTTTTATAGTGCTGAAATGATTTAGTTGGAGTGATTTTAAATTTTATAAAACACTAAGTAATTTAAACACTCAAAGGGCTGAAATTATTCAATCAAACTGAAATGATAGATTAAAATTGTATAAAATAGAGTTAAGTAAAACAAGCTTTTTTAAAACACTCAAGGGGCTGAAGATTTAAATGTATAAAAAGAGCTAAATGATTTAGTCAGACTGAAATGATAGATGTCATTCAATTCAAATAATTCTAAGTACAGCACAGGCTGAAACATTGAAAGCCTCATTCAGGGAGATATGCAGACAGGTAAGTTGTCATGGTGATTCCCTCCAAGTCGGACGGGTGAGGGAAAAGAACAAGCATAATCTCATTCAAGGAGATATGCATTCAGATTCAATTCAAGTAATTCTAAGTACAGCACAGGCTGAAACACTCAAAGGGCTGAAATTATTCAATCAAACAAATGATAGATTTAAATTGTATAAAATAGAGTTAAGTAAAACAAGCATTTTCAAAACACTCAAAGGGCAGACTGAAATAATAAACATCATTCAATTCAAATAATTCTAAGTACAGCACAGGATGAAGTAAAGTAAAGCTGAAGCTAAGTAAAACAAGCATAACCTCATTCAGGGATATATGCATTCAAATCAGTTGTCAGACTGAAATGATAGTGATTTTAATTGAAGTAAAACAAGCATGAGACTTTTTAGAGACTTTTTAGAGACTTTTTAAAGACTTTTTAAAACACTCAAAGAGCATAAATGTTTCAGTCAGACTGTTTTAAGACTTTTTAAAACATTGCTTGCACAGGCTGAAACTTTGAAAGCCTCATTCAGGGAGATTTGCAGACAGGTCAGTTGTCATGGTGATTCCCTCCATGTCGGCCGTGTGAGGGGAAAGCAGACAGACCAGTGGTGGTGATTCCCTCCAAATGGGTGAGGGGAGGAAAGCACACAGATCAGATGTGCCTTTCAGGGTATCTGGTTGCATTTAAGTTTTATTTAGTCTTTTTAAAGAGCTGAAATGATTCAGTTGAAATGATAGAGTGAATTTAAGGGGCAGTTTACATGGTGACTCTCCGAGAAGACGAACATTTTCATGTTTGCATTTATATGGTTCCGATTCCATTCGAATAATGTCGCAATTCCGCATGAAAACGATGTAGCATTCATGCCAGGACCTAGGCAGCAGTGCAGATTTACAAGGCGACAGCGAATGATGCACTTTGACCTCCTCAGCCCAGAAGACAACATGCCCGCACTCTCCAAGCAATGGCATTTTCTTTTGTTCAAGAAGGCACAAAAATGGAAACATTCAAAATATTTAAATTAAAAATATTATGAAAACAGTAAATTAAAGCTGACGTTCCGCCATTTGCTGTTTTTAATGTTTAATATCACCGCTGCGCACGCCCATGTGACATGCGCGAGTGCTTCCGTCATCGAAACGAAGCCGGTTTCCGTACATATGAATGCACTGCGACCCCCATAATCGAATTCTTCCACTTTAGAGGCAGGATTCAGAATTTTTCGTCTTTGCCTTTCGTCTTCGCTGACACCATATGCACGCGAGGCAATTCCGCTACTCATTCATAGCGTCTTCATGTCGCAAAGTCGCCATGTAAACTGCCCCTAAATTTTATAAAACACAAAGTCATTTAAACACTCAAAGGGCTGAAATTTTTCAAACTGAAATAATAGATTTAAATTGTATAAAATAGAGTTAAGTAAAACAAGCTTTAGACTTATTTTTTTAACAAGCATGAGACTAAAAAAAAAGAAAAAAATTTTTTTTAAACAAAGGGCTTAAATGATTCAGTCAGTTGAAGACTTTTTTTTTAAATGATACTGATTTTAATTTTTTTTATAAAATAGATCTAAGTAAAACAAGCAGTTTAAGGAAAAGTCATGATATTCAAATGGTTGGATTGAAGACTTTTTTTTTTTTTTAAAGACTTTTGCAAACACTCAAAGGGCTGAAAGGATTCTGTTGAAATGAGTAAAACAAGAAAACAACATGACTTAAGCAACTTCACACTTCAACACTAAAAAATGCACCATGTCAAAACAATCAAACAAGCAGCATGGGGCAATAATAACATGCTAATACAACATCAGTCCAGCCAATCTAGGTCTAAACCTTCGCCGCAGAACTGCTTTCGGTTGACGCTGTAGTTGAAAAGGAGCTCCTCTCCTTTGGTAATGTTCTTGTGGGCCAGGAAGAGCAGGACGTCTCTCTGGCTCGCCTCAAAAGTCATCCGAAAGACTCTGGGGCGCAGGTTGAACTTCTTCCTGGAGTGGTTGATGAGGCGTCCAAATGTCTTCTGATCAGGGTGGCAGGAGCATCTCTCCAGGTGGGCGTCGATGCACATTTGCTGCTTGTCTTTGTTGGTGAAGAAGAACATGTAGCCCGTGTCTGCCAACGCCGTCGTCCGGTGGATGTTCTCTCCCTTTTCTCTTGTGACTAGCCGGCCATGGTAGTCGCAGACCACTTCCCCAGCCTTAAAAGGTCGCTTGGCAAACAACCCTCTTCCCTTGAGCCTGGCGATGGGCTTCACTTCCAGGCCCTGCCATTTCTGAGAGCTTACGAGTCTCCGGATGTGCACTGATGTGCGGATGTCCTTGACGAGGCCCGAGGGCTTCCAAGATTGGACGATTTCTTGCATGGACGGCGTGTTTGTCTTCCAGTCTTGTTTACCGAACCACTTTTTGAGTATTGGCTCAGCGGGGAGTCGGCGAGAAAAGTGCGCTGCGGTGGAGAACAAAAGTTAGTTTTGTGCAGGCTAAGATTGGCAACTCCTAACGCAAACGGTTTTGTACTCACAGATGGCAGCGTCCACTCTCATCTGCTTCTGGGTATTCCTCCAGTGAGTATACAGGAGTTTCTCATCAGCCTTACTGTATTTCCTGCGGATTGAAGCTTTTGGGATATCCCCATCCACCGTGACCGGATTGTCCCGAATGAAGTCATCCACACTCTTCTGGAACTCCATTTCCGGATTTTTGGACGGACATCTGGAAGTGCCAGGTGACTGAAGCTCACTGCTGAATAAAAACAAAAGCAATATGACTACAGTGTCCTCATTTATACGTAACTAAGCATACTGTTTTAGTAACATATTTTATGCTGACCTTCCGGGGGCAGCACCCAACTTCTTGATGATCTTCATTGCATCCTTGAGGTGCTCTGTCTTCTTCATCCTATTGTGTCTTTCAGCCGTGGCGTTTGAGTGGGTGAGGTAGTCAGCCACCAATGACTTTTCTGCGTCCGAGAGGTGCTTAGTGGCCGACTCAAAAGTCCTCCCGGCCATTTGGCTGGTCACATTCTGCAGTTGGCATCTAAAATGACAATGAAAAGTAATGTAAATGACAACATAAGTGTTGTGACCTTAAACACAAACTTGTTAAAAGCTTCTTGTTTCAGTTCAAACTGGATGCTATCCTGAGAGCAGCAAATGCCATGTACCTAGCAACGTTTCTGGTTGTTTTATTTTACCTGACACACGTTGTGTCTGTGATAAAAGAAAAAAAAATCATTTCTAAGTGTAGACAAAGTACAACTACCAATGTTCCTAGTCTATTGTGTGACAAAGCCAGGATCGTCACAAGGATTCCCTCACAGTCGTTATTGTGCTTTCAGGCTGGGTGATTTGGGGGGAGGGGGAGCTATGCATTTCAGGCCAAAAGCAAAACATTTTCAGGTGTCTCCATCTTGCCCAAAAGTGTGCAAAATATAATAGGAGCAAATGGTGAATACTTAAAAATAAAGTCAAATACTACAAATACTACTTATTTCACTTTTTGGCCGAGCACATAGTTGCACTTTTTCATTCATAGTTTTGACATCTTCAGTGAGGATTTAAATATGTGTCCCAACTTACTTTCTGTGCAGCCTGTTGAGGTCATTGGAGGCTTTATGGATAGGAGCCCCAGTTGTCGAGATGAAGAACGTTTCTTCATCATTTTCTGCCACTTTTTCATCTTCTGGTTTATCTGCTGTCTCCTTTGAATATTTCAACATGTCCCTGACGTAGTCAAAGTAGTTGACAAACCACTGTGTGGAGAAATAAGAATGGAGTAAATGCATGCTCCAAAACGCATTATAACTGCAACTTGCAAAATGTCATCAACTTACCGACTCCTCTTCTTGGCAGAGCACAAATACTGCCACTTGGTGCGCCGCAGTTTTGTGGTTCTTCACGGCAACGGCCTTGTGCTCTAGGTCTACCTCCCTGCAATTTTTCCACTCTTTGATCTGCGTCAAACACACATTTCATTCATTGATCATCTCTGTGTTGCGGTCACACATGAAAAACATTCATTCAAAAGAAAAGAAAAAAAAAATCACAAACAACGACACTTACTGTCATATTTTCGACAACGCCAGGCCTCTGGAGGTGTTTCAATATGATGAGCGCCTCCAGGTAGTAAAGCACCAGCAATTGCTCTGATTTCTCCAGACGTAAATTATATTTGGTTTCTTCATCATAGGTCTTCGCCATCACACGCAGGAAGTCCTGCTTGGCGGCTCTTAACACTGCTGTAACACCATACGTTGTTAGACCCATGTCTTCGTGGATGATCTTCTCTCAGTGGGGGAAAATACATTTTTGAAAATGCTCAAGGTTTTGGTACATGTTTGGTCATAAGGCCTTACTTACCGCTTTGCAACTATTTCCTTGGCCACGCCTTTGCTTAGTTGCTTCTGCAGTTGGCTTAGGTATTCAGTGTATTTTTGGGCCTCACTGCACAGCTTCTCGTCCGTATTGAAGAGGTTTGTGCTCGTAGTGTGGTGTATGAGGAATCTGTTCGATGAAGCCCAAAAAATGATTTTGTTAGACACGTTACCATACAAGGAATGATCAAACACACGTCGAACAAAAGCTCCACCGTGTGGAAAATAAAATCATGTTACAAACCTCTTTAAGTTTTTCAGGTAGTTGAGCTGCGTTTGTTTGCTCAACTGAGCGGCACTCAACTTCCTCAGATACTCCTGGGTCTTCTCCCAGTCACGCACAAACAGGAGGCTAGGTTGATCAGGGTTCATGAAAAACATGAACCTCGCCACATTGTCCACCTGAGAGAGAGAAGAAGGAAACACAAATGTTATTATTAGCATTTGCTGGGGTGGAGGGAGGCCATTTCAAATGTCACACTATTAATAAAAAGTACTCTAGCTCCTGTTCCTCAAATTATTCCATATATATTACAACTACATGAATAACAAATTCATTTGAGAGTCTCCTCTAGCCTTTGAAGGATATTGCAACACGTGTAAATCAGTTGAACTCACCTCCTGCTTATAGTTGTCGATACCAAGATCTTCCTTGAGATGTTTGGCAAATTCACTGAGCAGATTACAGTCCACAGAATGTTTATTGTAGAGACCCATCTGTCTCATCAGGACTCGGTTTTTCTGTGTCCACTCTTGGTCTGAAGGACTGCATTCAGACAAAAACAAAAAAAACATACACACACTCTATTTACAATTTATAACATATAAATTCTCCTACACATCTTTAAATTAAATCAACTCAAGTTTGGTGAGAGAGCACAAGCTGAAAATTAGGCTTTTTATTACCGTTGATATGTCTCAGCGCTGCTTTCACTCCCATCCTCAGTGGACTCCTCACTCACCTCGGGCTGGCCCGAAGCAGTTGAAGGCCCTGTAGGATCAGACACGGGCTGGCCCGAAGCAGTTGAAGGCCCTGTAGGATAAGGCATGGGGTGTCTAGCCTCTCGGGGGGGTATCCCGGTCACGACAAAATTCCGCTTCAAAAGCTCGTCAAGCACGCTATGAAATATAAAAACAGGAAATTGTTAGTGGTCCTTATAGCATTTCTCCAATTTTGTGGGTTTTTGTGCATTTCAGTTACCCATTGAAGGGATCATCAGTAGCATAAATCTTTTGGTACTCCTCGTAACTCATGTACCGCCCAGTCCTCAGAAGATAGTAAACATCATCCTTGGCCTTTTTCACAATCTTCTTAATGTCCTTTTCACTAGCATCTTTCATGCATGTCCTCCGGAGATGGCATGAAAGGCCCTGCTGGCTTTTATGGCAGAAGGGGCACTCCAAGAAGTGTCGGTGGTTGTCACTGCGAAAATAATTTTAGTTAGTATCAATAAACGATAAAACAATATAAAAAATACAGCTCACTACATTTTTCAAGACATAAAAATTATCCAAAGTTTGTCCACATTACAAACGTGACAAATGAAAACACTCTCTCTGGCAAAATAAAATTAATGAATCATATTGGTGGGGGTTATTTAAAACAAAACAAAAAAAACATTGTATTTTAACTCAGTTTACAACCAAAGTTCTTACCGTGCAGAAGACATTACGACGATGCTTGAACTTCTCAGTAGAAGGGAATCGCAGAAGGTCTGAACGTCTCGGCGTTGGGAAGAACTTCTCAGTAGAAGGGAATCGCAGAAGGTCTGAACGTCTCGGCGTTGGGACGAAATGAGGCCTGCCTCCCATGTGTTGGGCTTATATGCAGCGAAAAGGGCGCGTCTTTTGATTACTCGTGATTGGACGATCGGGTATCGATTCAGAGTCGTTATCGGGGTCAATCACCCATTCATCAGCTAATTTGTGACAATAGCATATCTTAGGTCTGATGACCTACTTTTAATCACCCATTCATCAGCTAAGGTGTGTCAATAGCATAACATAGGTCTGATGACATACTGTACTTTAAAAAAAAAGTATGAGTGAAAAATTGTATTAGCATTGGTCAACATTGCTGAATAATAATCATCATTTGGAAATTAGGTCTTAGATGTTGTTCTTGCATTGAGTTCTGACTGGAGACTTGACTTTCTGTGGAAACTCCAATTGTGTCGCGATCCCAGACTTTACTCCATCTGGCAAATTATATTTTTGTTTAGATTTTTCCAACAGTGTCCTACATTGCTGCAAAGGCGTTTCCCTGAAGTGTCCAAATATCAAAAGCATTTTCTTTCTGTGTGTTTTAATGAATTTTAACTATTTTGTTTCTCCCCAACATCTAAACTGAAGGGGAAGTCATTGTTAAAAGTGCTTTTTTTATTCCCATGTACTACATTGCTGCAAAGGCCTTTCCCTGAAGTATCCAAATCTCAAAAACATTTTCTTTTTGTGTGTTTTAATGAATTTTAACTAATTTCTTTCTCCCCAACATCTAAGCTGGAGGCTGCAAAGGTCTTTCCCTGAAGTGTCCAAATCTCAAAAACATTTTCTTTCTGTGTGTTTTAATGAATTTTAACTAATTTCTTTCTCCCCAACATCTAAGCTGGAGGGGAAGTCATTGTTAAAAGTGCTTTTTCTATTCCCATGTCCTACATTGCTGCAAAGGTCATTCCCTGAAGTGTCCAAATATCAAAAACATTTTCTTTCTGTGTGTTTTAATGAATTTTAACTATTTTTTTTCTCCCCATCATCTAAGCTGGATGGGAAATCATTGTTTCATGTGGTAAACCTCATTTTAAAGCTTAAATGTAATATTAACAATGATATCAACCAGTACATTGGGATTGGATGCTCGGCTATCAGCTCTGAGTTGTTACAGAGTATAATCAACTCTTCATAAGCTATTGTGTCACAAAAATCATGGGTATTGTGTCTCTGAAACGGACTATTCAGAGTCGTTAATGAGTTTCACTCACCCATTGATCAGCTAAGGTGTGACAAAAACATATCTTGGCCCTATTGTGTATAAACTAGGTCAGCCAAGTTTTGACAAAAACATATCCTGGCTCTACTTACTCTAAAATGGTCTATTTCTAATATAAACTCAAACAGATTATAAAGGAAACAAATATGTCCTACTTAAAAATAAAAAATAAAAAGTATGAGTGAAAAATTGTATTAGCATTGGTCAACAATGCTGAATGATAATCATCATTTGGAAATTAGACTTTTCCAACAGTGTCCTACATTGCTGCAAAGGTCTTTCCCTGAAGTGTCCAAATATCAAAAACATTTTCTTTCTGTGTGTTTGAATGAATTTTAACTATTTTTTTCTCCCCAACATCTAAACTGAAGGGGAAGTCATTGTTAAAAGTGTTTTTTTTATTCCCAGAAATGTCAAACGGGAATATGGGGTCATTTACCAAGGCCTTCAGAACTCACAAAAAAACTGTGTGTAGATGTTGTTCTTGCATTGTTTATTGCTGGGGACTTGACTCTCTGTGGTAACTCCAATTGTGTCGCAATCCCAGACTTGACTCCATCTGTCAACTTATATTCTTATTTAGATTTTTCCAACAGTGTCCTACATTGCTGCAAAGGTCTTTCCCTGAAGTGTCCAAATATCAAAAACATTTTCTTTCTGTGTGTTTTAATGAATTTTAACAAACTTCTTTCTCCCCAACATCTAAGCTGGAGGGGAAGTCATTGTTAAAAGTGCTTTTTTTATTCCCATGTCCTACATTGCTGCAAAGGTCTTTCCCTGAAGTGTCCAAATATCAAAAACATTTTCTTTCTGTGTGTGTTAATGAATTTTAACTAATTTCTTTCTCCCCAACATCTAAGCTGGATGGGAAGTCATTGTTAAAAGTGCTTTTTTTATTCCCATGTCCTACATTGCTGCAAAGGTCTTTCCCTGAAGTGTCCAAATATCAAAAACATTTTCTTTCTGTGTGTTTGAATGAATTTTAACTATTTTTTTTCTCCCCAACATCTAAGCTGAAGGGGAAGTCATTGTTAAAAGTGCTTTTTTTTATTCCCAGAAATGTCAAACGGGAATATGTGGTCATTTACCAAGGCCTTCAGAACTCACAAAAAAAAAACCTGTGTGTAGGTGTTGTTATTGCATTGTTTATTGCTGGGGACTTGACTCTCTGTGGTAACTCCAATTGTGTCGCAATCCCAGGCTTGACTCCATCCGTCAACTTATATTCTTATTTAGATTTTTCCAACAGTGTCCTACATTGCTGCAAAGGTCTTTCCCTGAAGTGTCCAAATATCAAAAACATTTTCTTTCTGTGTGTTTTAATGAATTTTAACTAATTTCTTTCTCCCCAACATCTAAGCTGGAGGGGAAGTCATTGTTAAAAGTGCTTTTTTTATTCCCATGTCCTACATTGCTGCAAAGGTCTTTCCCTGAAGTGTCCAAACATCAAAAACATTTTCTTTCTGTGTGTTTGAATGAATTTTAACTAATTTTTTTCTCCCCAACATCTAAGCTGAAGGGGAAGTCATTGTTAAAAGTGCTTTTTTTTATTCCCAGAAATGTCAAACGGGAATATGTGGTCATTTACCAAGGCCTTCAGAACTCACAAAAAAAACCTGTGTGTAGGTGTTGTTCTAGCATTGTTTATTGCTGGGGACTTGACTCTCTGTGGTAACTCCAATTGTGTCGCAATCCCACACTTGACTCCATCTGGCAACTTATTTTTATATTTAGATTTTTCCAACAGTGTCCTACATTGCTGCAAAGGTCTTTCCCTGAAGTGTCCAAATATCAACAACATTTTCTTTCTGTGTGTTTTAATGAATTTTAACTAATTTCTTTCTCCCAGACATCTAAGCTGGAGGGGAAGTCATTGTTAAAAGTGCTTTTTTTATTCCCATGTCCTACATTGCTGCAAAGGTCTTTCCCTGAAGTGTCCAAATATCAAAAACATTTTCTTTCTGTGTGTTTTAATGAATTTTAACTAATTTCTTTCTCCCCAACATCTAAGCTGGAGGGGAAGTCATTGTTAAAAGTGCTTTTTTTATTCCCATGTCCTACATTGCTGCAAAGGTCTTTCCCTGAAGTGTCCAAACATCAAAAACATTTTCTTTCTGTGTGTTTGAATGAATTTTAACTAATTTTTTCCTCCCCAACATCTAAGCTGAAGAGGAAGTCATTGTTAAAAGTGCTTTTTTTATTCCCAGAAATGTCAAACGGGAATATGTGGTCATTTACCAAGGCCTTCAGAACTCACAAAAAAAAACCTGTGTGTAGGTGTTGTTCTAGCATTGTTTATTGCTGGGGACTTAACTCTCTGTGGTAACTCCAATTGTGTCGCAATCCCAGACTTGACTCCATCTGGCAACTTATTTTTATATTTAGATTTTTCCAACAGTGTCCTACATTGCTGCAAAGGTCTTTCCCTGAAGTGTCCAAACATCAAAAACATTTTCTTTCTGTGTGTTTCAATGAATTTTAACTAATTTTTTTCTCCCCACAAAGGTCTTTCCCTGAAGTGTCCAAATATCCAAAACATTTTCTTTCTGTGTGTTTTAATGAATTTTAACTAATTTCTTTCTCCCCAACATCTTAGCTGGAGGGGAAGTCATTGTTAAAAGTGTTTTTTTTATTCCTAGAAATGTCAAACAGGAATATGTGGCCATTTACAAAGGCCTTCAGAACCCACTCCCGACTCGGGCAGGTAGTGACGAAATATAACAATACTGGACTCTTTCGAGGCCCTGTAATTGGGAATGAGCACGCTCTAAACCCTATGCCGAGGACCCATTGGAGGGCAAGTCTGGTGCCAGCAGTAGCCAGTCAGCCTTGTCTCAACAATTAAGCCATGCAAGTACAGACGCGCAAATGATCCACTCCCGACTCGGGGAGGTAGTGAAGAAAAATAACAATACAGGACTCTTTCGAGGCCCTGATGACGAAGAGATTCTTTCTCGCAGATTATGGGGCTGCGCCGAATCCATCTGATGGAGGCTCTGTCCATGGATGATGAAAGGCGGGTAGAAGAGATTCCTGGACTGGCGCAAGACGGGCAGAGCAAAAGCATTTGCCAAGAAAGTTTTCATTAATCCAGAACGAGAGTCGTCAACAGGAAGACCTGATGACGAAGAGCAACATTCGCAGATTACAATGGTGGGCCCGAGTCCTTCTGATGGAGGCTCTGTACATGGTGTGGTGTTCTAGTTTACAAGTCTCGTGAGACTTGCGCGCGAGAAGTGCGGAAATAGCGTCAGCTAGTTATGGAGTCGTGATAGACGTGTGTTGAGTTGATTCCCTAATAAAACCATTGAAATGGGCCTCCATATCCGTGTGAGTGATTCTAAAAATACCACACATGGACAGTGCGAGGCTGGTGGAGGTGAAATTCTTGGACCGGCGCAAGACGAAGAACAGCACTCGCAGATTACGAAAGTCCCGGAAGACTATCAGATACAGTCGTAGTTCCGACCATAAACAATGTGAGCCACTAACGTTAGATGCTAACGTCAATTTTTTTTTTTTTTTTTGCGAACGTCAACAAATAATACCAGCTAATGTTATCTTCCTGTAAAAAATCGTAGTATGAGAAACGGCTACCACATCCAAGGAAGGCAGCAGGTGAGCAAATTACCCACTCCCGACTCGGGGAGGTAGTGACGTAAAATAACAATACAGGACTCTTTCGAGGCCCTGTAATTGGAATGAGCACGCTCTAAACCCTATGCCGAGGACCCATTGGAGGGCAAGTCTGGTGCCAGCAGTAGCCAGTCAGCCTTGTCTCAACAATTAAGCCATGCAAGTACAGACGCGCAAATTACCCACTCCCGACTCGGGGAGGTAGGGACGAAAAATAACAATACAGGACTCTTTCGAGGCCCTGATGACAAAGAGCAACACTCGCAGATTAGGAGGCTGCGCCGAATCCATCTAATGGAGGCTCTGTCCTTTGGTGGAGGTGAAATTCTTGGACCGGCACAAGACGAAGAGCAGCACTCGCAGATTACGAAAGTCCAGCCAGTCAGCCTTGTCTCAACAATCAAGCCATGCAAGTACACAAATGTGGCTCATGAGTTGTAGCTTTAAATTGTATCTTGACTTTCCCGATTTTTTTGTATGTATTATCAAACTGCGAATGGCTCATTAAATAAGTTATGGTTCCTTTGATCGCTCCCAGTTACAGATGCGCAAATTACCCACTCCCGACTCGGGGAAGTAGGGACGAAAAATAACAATGCAGGACTCTTTCGAGGCCCTGATGACGAAGAGCAACATTCACAAATTACAAGGGTGGGCCCGAGTCCTTCTGATGAAGGCTCTGTTCATGGACGGTGTGAGGCTGGTGGAGGTGAAATTCTTGGACGGGCGCAAGACGAAGAACAGCACTCACAAATAACAAAAGTCCCGGAAGACTATCAGATACCGTCGTAGTTCCGACCATAAACGATGTGACGTTAGATACTAACATCAGATGCTAACGTCGATTTTTTTTTTTTTTTTTGCGAACCTCAACAAATAATACCAGCTAATGTTATCTTCCTGTAAAAAATCGTAGTATGAGAAACGGCTACCACATCCAAGGAAGGCAGCAGGCGAGCAAATTACCCACTTCCGACTCGGGGAGGTAGTGACGAAAAACAACAATATAGGACTCTTTCGAGGCCCTGCAATTGGAATGAGCACGCTCTAAACCCTATGCCGAGGACCCATTGGAGGGCAAGTCTGGTGCCAGCAGTAGCCAGTCAGCCTTGTCTCAACAATTAAGCCATGCAAGTACAGACGCGCAAATGATCCACTCCCGACTCGGGGAGGTAGTGAAGAAAAATAACAATACAGGACTCTTTCGAGGCCCTGATGACGAAGAGATTCTTTCTCGCAGATTATGGGGCTGCGCCGAATCCATCTGATGGAGGCTCTGTCCATGGATGATGAAAGGCGGGTAGAAGAGATTCCTGGACTGGCGCAAGACGGGCAGAGCAAAAGCATTTGCCAAGAAAGTTTTCATTAATCCAGAACGAGAGTCGTCAACAGGAAGACCTGATGACGAAGAGCAACATTCGCAGATTACAATGGTGGGCCCGAGTCCTTCTGATGGAGGCTCTGTACATGGTGTGGTGTTCTAGTTTACAAGTCTCGTGAGACTTGCGCGCGAGAAGTGCGGAAATAGCGTCAGCTAGTTATGGAGTCGTGATAGACGTGTGTTGAGTTGATTCCCTAATAAAACCATTGAAATGGGCCTCCATATCCGTGTGAGTGATTCTAAAAATACCACACATGGACAGTGCGAGGCTGGTGGAGGTGAAATTCTTGGACCGGCGCAAGACGAAGAACAGCACTCGCAGATTACGAAAGTCCCGGAAGACTATCAGATACAGTCGTAGTTCCGACCATAAACAATGTGAGCCACTAACGTTAGATGCTAACGTCAATTTTTTTTTTTTTTTGCGAACGTCAACAAATAATACCAGCTAATGTTATCTTCCTGTAAAAAATCGTAGTATGAGAAACGGCTACCACATCCAAGGAAGGCAGCAGGTGAGCAAATTACCCACTCCCGACTCGGGGAGGTAGTGACGTAAAATAACAATACAGGACTCTTTCGAGGCCCTGTAATTGGAATGAGCACGCTCTAAACCCTATGCCGAGGACCCATTGGAGGGCAAGTCTGGTGCCAGCAGTAGCCAGTCAGCCTTGTCTCAACAATTAAGCCATGCAAGTACAGACGCGCAAATTACCCACTCCCGACTCGGGGAGGTAGGGACGAAAAATAACAATACAGGACTCTTTCGAGGCCCTGATGACAAAGAGCAACACTCGCAGATTAGGAGGCTGCGCCGAATCCATCTAATGGAGGCTCTGTCCTTTGGTGGAGGTGAAATTCTTGGACCGGCACAAGACGAAGAGCAGCACTCGCAGATTACGAAAGTCCAGCCAGTCAGCCTTGTCTCAACAATCAAGCCATGCAAGTACACAAATGTGGCTCATGAGTTGTAGCTTTAAATTGTATCTTGACTTTCCCGATTTTTTTGTATGTATTATCAAACTGCGAATGGCTCATTAAATAAGTTATGGTTCCTTTGATCGCTCCCAGTTACAGATGCGCAAATTACCCACTCCCGACTCGGGGAAGTAGGGACGAAAAATAACAATGCAGGACTCTTTCGAGGCCCTGATGACGAAGAGCAACATTCACAAATTACAAGGGTGGGCCCGAGTCCTTCTGATGAAGGCTCTGTTCATGGACGGTGTGAGGCTGGTGGAGGTGAAATTCTTGGACGGGCGCAAGACGAAGAACAGCACTCACAAATAACAAAAGTCCCGGAAGACTATCAGATACCGTCGTAGTTCCGACCATAAACGATGTGACGTTAGATACTAACATCAGATGCTAACGTCGATTTTTTTTTTTTTTTTTGCGAACCTCAACAAATAATACCAGCTAATGTTATCTTCCTGTAAAAAATCGTAGTATGAGAAACGGCTACCACATCCAAGGAAGGCAGCAGGCGAGCAAATTACCCACTTCCGACTCGGGGAGGTAGTGACGAAAAACAACAATATAGGACTCTTTCGAGGCCCTGCAATTGGAATGAGCACGCTCTAAACCCTATGCCGAGGACCCATTGGAGGGCAAGTCTGGTGCCAGCAGTAGCCAGTCAGCCTTGTCTCAACAATTAAGCCATGCAAGTACAGACGCGCAAATTATCCACTCCCGACTCGGGGAGGTAGTGAAGAAAAATAACAATACAGGACTCTTTCGAGGCCCTGATGACGAAGAGCAACACTCGCAGATTATGGGGCTGCGCCGAATCCATCTAATGGAGGCTTTGTCCATGGATGATGAAAGGCGGGTAGAAGAGATTCCTGGACTGGCGCAAGACGGGCAGAGCAAAAGCATTTGCCAAGAAAGTTTTCATTAATCCAGAACGAGAGTCGTCAACAGGAACACCTGATGACGAAGAGCAACATTCACAAATTTCAAGGGTGGGCCCGAGTCCTTCTGATGAAGGCTCTGTCCATGGACGGTGCTAGGAGGAGGTGGAAATTCTTGGACCGGCGCAAGACGAAGAACAGCGCTCACAAATAACAAAAGTCCCGGAAGACTATCAGATACCGTCGTAGTTCCAACCATAAATGATGGGAGCCACTAACATTAGCTGCTAACATCAGATTCTCACGTCGTTTTTTTTTTTTTTTTTTTGCGAACGTCAACAAATAATACCAGCTAATGTTAGCACGCTCTAAACCCTATGCCGAGGACCCATTGGAGGGCAAGTCTGGTGCCAGCAGTAGCCAGTCAGCCTTGTCTCAACAATTAAGCCATGCGCCGACTCAATCTGATGGAGGCTCTGTCCATGGATGATGAAAGGCGGGTAGAAGAGATTCCTGGACTGGCGCAAGACGGTCAGAGAAAAAGCATTTGCCAAGAAAGTTTTCATTAATCCAGAACGAGAGTCGTCAACAGGAAGAACTGATGACGAAGAGCAACATTCACAAATTACAAGGGTGGGCACGAGTCCTTCTGATGGAGGCTCTGTCCATGGACGGTGCTCGGAGGAGGTGGAAATTCTTGGACCGGCGCAAGACAAAGAACAGCACTCACAGATAACGAAAGTCCCGGAAGACTATCGGATACCGTCGTAGTTCCCACCATAAATGATGGGAGCCACTAACGTTAGCTCCTAACATCAGATGCTAACGTCGATTTTTTTTTTTTTTTTTGCCAACGTCAACAAATAATACCAGCTAATGTTAACTCCGTGAAGTTGGCCCCCCATCAGACGCAAATTTATATAAAAATTATGTCAATCGTTTGTGCTATGATTGTGCTTGTTTGTGCTGCAAAAAGTTTCGTTTGTGCCATCATAATAAATGATTTCCCCCCCTCTGCAGGTTAGCTAGCCAACATAATGCACATTGTAATTTAGCAACTAGTGCACAAGAAGGGAACACTTCATCTAGTGCAGTTTTGCCTGGCTATTTTCCAGGTTTTCTTATTATTTTTCTTACCTCTAAGTCAAATAAGTCAAGAAATATAAATTTATAAGAAGTATATATGTGCAGAGCATGCTCTACTGCTATTAATTTATGAATGCAGCCAACTCATATTAATCTTCATTTTGCATTTTAAAAGTTACATTCATCAAGTGTAACAAGTGTTTAGAAGTATAGCACATAGCACATTATAATTGGTGGTAAAGGCCAATATAACTGAATCAATGAATCCTAATTATTTTCTTTTGTCCTTAAACGAGATGCCCAAACAACCAGCAGTAGACAGGGACTCAATTTTTGCAGTTCTCTGCTCATTCAAGGAGGCCATACTTCAAACTGGCAACATAGCCACTCCAAATGCCACTGTTTGGACGGAACTTAGTAAGGAGCTGGGCGGGAAAATGTCGGCAAAGGCTCTTTACACCTTTGTTAAAACAGACAGACACAACATCTTGTCAGCTTTGGGATTCAGTCATCATGAAACTGATCCTGAAACAAGTGATGACGACACAAGCTCTGAATTGGATGACCTTTACCCTGAACGGTCATTTCAGCTTCAAGTGCCTTTTGATGAGTGGAGGAAATTTATTCCAGAAGAGGCTGTATACAGAAATAAGTACTGTCAAACCCAAAAAGGAAAATATACAATTTTGAAGCCTGGCACCTGGACCCACATTATAAATGAACAAATCTGGAAAGCAGTAAAAAGTCCTTGCACCTTTATTTTTAAAAGAGCTAAGGTGTATCCTATGGCAACAAATAATTATATTGACATCAGAGGATACTGCAAGGAGTGTCATGGTCTTCTCAACCTCAATTGTGACAGAGAGCCCAAAATCAACAGTCCAATGATGCTCAACTGTTACATTAAGAACAGTGATGACTCCCTGCACACTGGCAACTCAAAGCGGTTCATGTCTGGGCAGTTGCGTTCCCAGATTGCCACAGAACTTGTGGAGGGCAGGATGGAACCGCATGTATGGCGGGCATCACAGGCAGAGAAACTGATGAACTTTGGAGATCCTGAGCCGAGTCATCTACCAAATTTGGCCACCCTGTGCAAGGCAAAACAAGAGAAAAACGATATGGCATTAGGTGACAAAAATCCCATTTTGTCATTGCAATTAATGAAGTACAGTGCGCCTCACAGTGGTAGCATTAAAGACATTGGACTGGACAAGTTTTTCTGTCACTACTGGAGTCAAACGCAAATGCACGTGTACAAGACATTACACAAAAAATCTCACCCAACAGTATGTTTTGATGCTACTGGCTCAGTAGTTAAAAAATTGTTGAGACCGAATGGCTATTCTGGCCACATCTTCCTTTATCAAGGTGTTATGACAGGGCATGACAGCTCTAGTGTACCAGTGGTGCAGATGCTGTCAGAGAAGCATGATGTTTGTGCGATCACACAATGGCTAAAGGAATGGATTCATGCTGGAGCACCTGTTCCAAAAGAGGCTGTGAGCAATTTTTCTCTAGCCATTCTTGGAGCTCTAGTCAAGGCTTTCACCCCTCATCCTGATTTGAAGACTTACACCAATGAATGCTTTAAAGTATTGCTTGGCAATCAACCTGCAAAGCTGCCCCCATGTTTTGTCAGGGTAGATGTTGCACACTGCATCAAGATGATCTGCCGGTGGGACTGCCTGAAAAATAAAAGATACCGTGTTAAAGATTTCTTTGTGAGGTCATTAGCACAGCTTGTCAAGTCACAAAGTTTGGAGCACGCAAAAAAACTTCTAAGTGCCATCACTATTGTGGCACTTAGTGAATACGAAGGGAATGACAGTTCTGGAGCCCCTCTCCCATCAGAAAGGTGCAAGATGTACCTGAAATCTCAAATTGCTGAAGAACTTGTCAGCTCCCAAGTTGAAGAGGTTGTGGGACAAGAACCACTGGATGCGCATAGTCATCAGATCCAGACAGATGCCAGACAGTGGGTGACAGAAATATGTGAGGAGAGCAGTTCACTTGCCAAGGCTGATGGGGACAGAGATAACATCCATTTCCTCCCTGAGATTATTGCCCATGTAATAAGACTTGGATGCTACTTACCACTTTGGACAGGAATAATGGTCCCTCTCTTCCAAAGCACCAGCATCACTGCAAGTTCCGCTGCTGTTGAAGCAGAGTTCAACCTCATAAAAAATGGGCTTTTCAAGCACGAGAGCCTGCCTCTTCGTGTTGACCGCTTCATTTCTCGTCATCTGTCCTTTATTGAGGGGAACATGAGAATTTGCGCTGCTAAACAAAAATTTGAAAAGGCTGACAGTGATGAAAACAAAAACAAAAATGATGCTCACCCCAGTGATGAGTCTGACGCTGCTGCCCACAAAAAGATGGATGAGAATGAGGTTGAAAATTGGAGAGGTCTCGTGGTTCCACCCAAAAAAAGGAAGCTGAGTTCCTATCTCTCGCCATGTTCTGAATGGCTCCATGTGGATCCATCTGTAGGACGCAAAAAAGTTAAGGTGCCAATGTTAAAGAATGGGAACCACCAACAGCCTGTGAAAGTTGGCAAATTCAAAATCTCTGTCCTAAATACATGTGCATTTGATGCGCTTTTCCAAAGTTTATGTTTTGCTTTTTGTGACAGCGTTTCTTTTGAAAATGCTGTTCGCAGCCCCAAATGTGACAACCAATTCTTCAGCCTTGTGAAAACGGTTACTACACGGGGTGTCACCCAGCAAGTGTACTCACAGAGAGCAGAACTATTGAGAGAAATCTTCAAATCTGTCCACCTGACCTCCGGTGCTCTCCAAGTAGATGCAAATTACCACATTTCCACTCTGATTGGAAGAGCCATGAGATATCTTCCAAGTGTTTTCCTGAAAAAACAATGTTCCTCACAGTTATGCGATCTCAGCACACAGGTGACAAGGGAAGTTCCCCTTGTGTGTACCGACATCGCCATGCTGCAGACCTGTGGCATGGCTCATCTTCAGGCAGCTGTTGAAGCAGGACTCAGCCTTCCTGACTCCACCTGCCTCAGGTCAATCCCAAAAACATCTCAATGCACATCTGCATTTGAAAAACAAGGCAAAATTAAAGAAACGGGTCTATGTTCAGGGAATGTTTGCCACAGCTACAGTATGGGAGCATTTGTGTGGATTGACACCGACTTTGGCAGCAGTACTGCAGAAGTTGCCTTGCTGGAATTTCCCTCCAGTCTGGTGCTGCAAGAGAACACCTTTACTTTGAGAGCAGTCATAGCATTTCAAAGAGGCTTGACCCAGGATTCTCTTGGACATTATGTGGCATTCTGCAGGAGGGCTGCATGTTCATGGGAGATGTACAATGACCTTGGAAGTGGAGTGAAAGCAAAGTCAGACAACATAAAGGTCACCCCACATGCTTTGTTTTATACTAAGCAGTGACTGTTTGATATTGACATTGATCTGGTGTATATAGTTGATTGTTTAATTGTTACAGTGTATATAGTTTGATATGTTTTAAGCAGGGAATGTTGACATTGATCTGGTGTATATAGTTGTTGAATTGTTAAAGTGTATATAGTTTGATATGTTTTAAGCAGTGAATGTTTGATCTTGACATTGATCTGGTGTATATAGTTGATTGTTTAATTGTTACAGTGTATATAGTTTGTTTTAAGCAGTGAATGTTTGATATTGACATTGATCTGGTGTATATAGTTGATTGTTTAACTGTTACAGTGTATATAGTTTGATATGTTTTAAGCAGTGAATGTTTGATATTGACATTGATCTGGTGTATATAGTTGATTGTTTAATTGTTAAAATGTATATAGTTTGATATATATATATATATATTTTTTTTTTAACAAAAGTAATTGTTAAATGTTAAATAAAAGTTATTATTTCAAGTTTCCTTTTAACTGTTGCGATGCATATGGTTCTTTAAGTTTCTTCTACAGGCACTCATCAATTTAATACTGCGGTGACCGCAGTTTAATTGCACATGTATTAATTTTTGGAGGAATTAGAATGTTCTTTTTGTGACGAATCTGACTGTACTCACCGAATGTTACGATTTGCAGCAAGCTCGCCCCAAAACAGTGGCATATCCTATGGCAGAATTTTTTTTTTTAAGAAAACAAAAAAACCTATAGTCAATTCCAGGTTATAAACCTGTGATGAAAAAAAACAACAAAAGCAATTGACTGTGTGTAGTTGGACGAGACAAACCTTATGCGACGGCACCAAAACAAATGAAAGCTGCGTCAGGAGTATGTGTTGGTGACGTGACCACTACAGCATAAAAAATGTATATCGATTAAGAAAACGTTTGTTTGTGGTTGCGACACCAATATCTATTAAAACGAAGCAGTGCAAACCAAAAATTATAGTTTCTAACGGGACAAATGAAAGATAACATTTCCGGGTCGAGTAGGAGTGGAGGGGGTGGGTCAATTGAACTCCTGATGACCAAAAAAAAAAGTTGAGCACTGTCTTCATTAAAAAAAAAAAAAAACAATGTTTAATAACTGCAAAACGATGATGGCACAAATGAAACTTTTTGCAGCACAATCCAGCACTAACGACGAAGAAAGAAATGGCATCATCGCCGTTCCATTTCGCCGCAGATGGGGGGCTGCGCGTGACATCATCACTACACATTATTATGAATATCTCGAAAACCGTAGCAGTTCAAACAAAACTTTTTACAGCACAAACCAGCACTAACGACGAAGAAAAAAATGGCATCATCGCAGGTCCATTCCGCCGCAGATGGGGGGCTGCGCATGACGTCATCACTACACATTATTATGAATATCTCGAAAACCGTTGCAGTTCAAACAAAACTTTTTATAGCACAATCCAGCACTAACGAAGCATAATCGAATGGCATCATCGCCGTTCCATTCCGCCGCAGATGGGGGGCTGCGCGTGACGTCATCACTACACATTATTATGAATATCTCGAAAACCGTAGCAGTTCAAACAAAACTTTTTACAGCACAAACCAGCACTAACGACGAAGAAAAAAATGACATCATCGCGGGTCCATTCCGCCGCAGATGGGGGGCTGCGCGTGACGTCATCACTACACATTATTATGAATATCTTGAAAACCGTTGCAGTTCAAACAAAACTTTTTATAGCACAATCCAGCACTAACGAGGCTGAACCAAATGACACCACTGGGGTTCCATTCCGCCGCAGATGGGGGGCTGGGTGAACTCTGGATGACCTAAAAAACAACAACGTTTAATAACTACAAAACGATGGCAGTTCAAACGAAACTTTTTGCAGCACAAACCAGCACTAACGACGAAGAAAAAAATGGCATCATCGCCGTTCCATTCCGCCGCAGATGGGGGGCTGCGCGTGACGTCATCACTATACATTATTATGAATATCTCGAAAACCGTAGCAGTTCAAACAAAACTTTTTGCAGCACAATCCAGCACTAACGAGGCGGAATCAAATGACACCACTGGGGTTCCATTCCGACGCAGATGGGGGGCTGGGTGAACTCTGGATGACCTATAAAACAATGTTTAATAACTGCAAAACGATGAGGGCACAAACGAAACTTTTTGCAGCACAAACCAGCACTAACGACGAAGAAAAAAATGGCATCATCGCCGTTCCATTCCGCCGCAGATGGGGGGCTGCGCGTGACGTCATCACTATACATTTTTATGAATATCTCGAAAACCGTGGCAGTTCAAACAAAACTTTTTGCAGCACAATCCAGCACTAACAAGGCAGAATCAAATGACACCACTGGGGTTCCATTCCGCCGCAGATGGGGGGCTGGGTGAACTCTGGATGACCTAAAAAACAACAACGTTTAATAACTACAAAACGATGGCAGTTCAAACGAAACTTTTTGCAGCACAAACCAGCACTAACGACGAAGAAAAAAATGGCATCATCGCCGTTCCATTCCGCCGCAGATGGGGGGCTGGGTGAACTCTGGATGACCTAAAAAACAATGTTTAATAACTGCAAAACGATGATGGCACAAACGAAACTTTTTGCAGCACAAACAAGCACAATCATAGCACAAACGATTGACATAATTTTTATGTAAATTTGCGTCTGATGGGGGGCCAACTTCACGGAGTTGCCAACGTCAACAAATAATACCAGCTAATGTTATCTTCCTGTAAAAAATCGTAGTATGAGAAACGGCTACCACATCCAAGGAAGGCAGCAGGTGAGCAAATTACCCACTCCCGACTCGGGGAGGTAGTGACGTAAAATAACAATACAGGACTCTTTCGAGGCCCTGTAATTGGAATGAGCACACTCTAAACCCTATGCCGAGGACCCATTGGAGGGCAAGTCTGGTGCCAGCAGTAGCCAGTCAGCCTTGTCTCAACAATTAAGCCATGCAAGTACAGACGCGCAAATTACCCACTCCCGACTCGGGGAGGTAGGGACGAAAAATAACAATACAGGACTCTTTCGAGGACCTGATGACAAAGAGCAACACTCGCAGATTAGGAGGCTGCGCCGAATCCATCTAATGGAGGCTCTGTCCTTTGGTGGAGGTGAAATTCTTGGACCGGCACAAGACGAAGAGCAGCACTCGCAGATTATGAAAGTCCAGCCAGTCAGCCTTGTCTCAACAATCAAGCCATGCAAGTACACAAATGTGGCTCATGAGTTGTAGCTTTAAATTGTATCTTGACTTTCCCGATTTTTTTGTATGTATTATCAAACTGCGAATGGCTCATTAAATAAGTTATGGTTCCTTTGATCGCTCCCAGTTACAGACGCGCAAATTACCCACTCCCGACTCGGGGAGGTAGGGACGAAAAATAACAATACAGGACTCTTTCGAGGCCCTGATGACGAAGAGCAACATTCACAAATTTCAAGGGTGGGCCCGAGTCCTTCTGATGAAGGCTCTGTCCATGGACGGTGCTAGGAGGAGGTGGAAATTCTTGGACCGGCGCAAGACGAAGAACAGCGCTCACAAATAACAAAAGTCCCGGAAGACTATCAGATACCGTCATAGTTCCGACCATAAATGATGGGAGCCACTAACATTAGCTGCTAACATCAGATTCTCACGTCGATTTTTTTTTTTTTTTTGCAAACGTCAACAAATAATACCAGCTAATGTTAGCACGCTCTAAACCCTATGCCGAGGACCCATTGGAGGGCAAGTCTGGTGCCAGCAGTAGCCAGTCAGCCTTGTCTCAACAATTAAGCCATGCGCCGACTCAATCTGATGGAGGCTCTGTCCATGGATGATGAAAGGCGGGTAGAAGAGATTCCTGGACTGGCGCAAGACGGTCAGAGAAAAAGCATTTGCCAAGAAAGTTTTCATTAATCCAGAACGAGAGTCGTCAACAGGAAGACCTGATGACGAAGAGCAACATTCACAAATTTCAAGGGTGGGCCCGAGTCCTTCTGATGAAGGCTCTGTCCATGGACGGTGCTAGGAGGAGGTGGAAATTCTTGGACCGGTGCAAGACGAAGAACAGCACTCACAAATAACGAAAGTCCCGGAAGACTATCAGATACCGTCGTAGTTCCCACCATAAATGATGGGAGCCACTAACATTAGCTGCTAACATCAGATGCTAACGTCGATTTTTTTGTTTGGTTTTTTTTTGCAAACGTCAACAAATAATACCAGCTAATGTTATCTTCCTGTAAAAAATCGTAGTATGAGAAACGGCTACCACATCTAAGGAAGGCAGCAGGCGCGCAAATCACCCACTCCCAACTCGGGGAGGTAGTGACGAAAAAGTAACAATACAGGACTCTTTCAGGACCTGATGACGAAGTGCAACACAGACAGATTACAAGGGTGGGCCCAAGTCCTTCAGATGGAGGCTCTGTCCATGGACTGTGTGAGACAGTGTCCATTTTAATGCGAACAAATATTATGCACCGTCGTTTAAAATATACACAGATTAAAACAAGCACAGCTCCTCATAAAAAAAAATAATGTCATGAGTTGTACCTCATTTTAAAGCTGAAAGTCTCTTCTTTAATATGATATCAATTTTTTAGTTCTAACTTGAACCTGGCCCAGACAATGTGCATTTTAATGTGAACACATACAGTATTATGCACCATCGTTTAAAATATACACATCTTAAAATAAACACAGCTACTCATAAAAACATTAAAATGTCATGTGTTATAGCTCATTTTAAAGCTAAAACTCTCATCTTTAAAACAATGTCAATCGTTTAGTTCTAACTTGAACGTGGTTCAAACAGTGTGCATTTTAATGCGACCAAATATACACCATCGTTTAAAATATACACAGATTAAAACAAGCACAGCTCCTCATAACAAAATTATAATACCATGAGTTATACCTCATTTTAAAGCTTTGAGTCTCTTCTTTACAACGATATCAATCTTTTAGTTCTAACTTGAACGTGGTTCAAACAGTGTGCATTTTAATGCGACTAAATATTATACACCATCGTTTAAAATATACACAGATTAAAACAAGCACAGCTCCTCATAACAAAATTATAATGTCATGAGTTATACCTCATTTTAATGCGTTGAGTCTCTTCTTTACAACGATATCAATCTTTTAGTTCTAACTTGAACCTGGCCCAGACAGTGTGCATTTTAATGCGACCAAATATTATACATCATCGTTTAAAATATACACAGATTAAAACAAGCACAGCTCCTCATAAAAACATTCAAATGTCATGTGGTAGACCTCATTTTAAAGCTTAAAGTCTCTTATTTACAACAATATCAATCTTTTAGTTCTAAATTAAACCTGGCCCAGACAGTGTGCATTTTAATGCGAACAAATACATATTATGCACCATCGTTTAAAATGTACACAGATTAAAACAAGCACAGGTCCTCATAAAAACATTCAAATGTCATGTGTTATATCTTATTTTAAAGGTTAAAGTCTCTTCTTTAATATGATAGCAATCATTTAGTTCTAACCTGAACCTGTGGCAGACAGTGTGCATTTTAATGCGACCAAATATTATACACCATCGTTTAAAATATAAACAGATTAAAACAAGCACAGCTCCTCATAAAAACATTCAAATGTCATGTGGTAGACCTCATTTTAAAGCTTAAATTCCCTTCTTTACATTGATATCGATCTTTTAGTTCTAAATTAAACCTGGCCTAGACAGTGTGCATTTTAATGCGAACAAATACAGTATTATGTACCATCGTTTAAAATGTACACAGATTAAAACAAGCACAGCTCCTCATAAAAACATTCAAATGTTATGTGGTAGACCTCATTTTAAAGCTTAAAGTCTCTTCTTTACAACAATATCAATCTTTTAGTTCTAAGTTAAACCTGGCCCAGACAGTGTGCATTTTAATGCGAACAAATACAGTATTATGTACCATCGTTTAAAATGTACACAGATTAAAACAAGCACAGCTCCTCATAAAAACATTCAAATGTTATGTGGTAGACCTCATTTTAAAGCTTAAAGTTTCTTCTTTACAACGATATCAATCTTTTAGTTCTAAGTTAAACCTGGCCCAGACAGTGTGCATTTTAATGCGAACAAATACAGTATTATGTACCATCGTTTAAAATGTACACAGATTAAAACAAGCACAGCTCCTCATAAAAACATTCAAATGTCATGTGTTATACCTCATTTTAAAGCTTAAAGTCTCTTCTTTACAACGATATCAATCTTTTACTTCTAACTTGAACGTGGTTCAAACAGTGTGCATTTTAATGCGACCAAATATTATACACCATCGTTTAAAATATACGCAGATTAAAACAAGCACAGCTCCTCATAAAAACATTCAAATGTCATGTGTTATACCTCATTTTAAACTTTAAAGTCTCTTCTTCACAACGATATCAATCTTTTAGTTCTAACTTGAACGTGGTTCAAACAGTGTGCATTTTAATGCGACCAAATATTATACACCATCGTTTATAATATACACAGATTAAAACAAGCACAGCTCCTCATAACAAAATTATAATGTCATGAGTTATACCTCATTTTAAAGCTTAAAGTCTCTTCTTTAATATGATATCAATCTTTTAGTTCGAGGTTAAACCTGGCCCAGACAGTGTGCATTTTAATGCGACCAAATATTATGCACCATCGTTTAAAATATACACATTTTAAAATAAACACAGCTCCTCATAAAAACATTAAAATGTCATGTGGTAGACCTCATTTTAAAGCTTAAAGTCTCTTCTTTACAACGATATCAATTTTTTAGTTCTAAGTTAAACCTGGCCCAGACAGTGTGCATTTATAGCGAACAAATACATATAATGCACCATCGTTTAAAATGTACACAGATTAAAACAAGCACAGGTCCTCATAAAAACATTCAAATGTCATGTGTTATATCTCATTTTAAAGCTTAAAGTCTCTTCTTTAACCCTTTAAGGTCTGGGCCTATTTTGTCTGATTTTGCATGCCTTTGAAGTTGCCTTTATATTTCAAAGACAGAATTGTTTACGATGGCCTGGTTTGGTCCCTTTTTTTGTGACACCTTGAACTTCATGTCCAAACTGTTGTTTCCTTCACTGACCAATTATAAATCATAATTTTGGGCCCAAAAAGACCAAAAATTCCAAAATCGTTTTGTCAAAATTTTTAATATTGATGTCCAATTGACAACCAAACATGCGTAACGAACCGTTTTGAAACTTTGTTATATTTATTCAACATGTTAGGATGAACATTCAACCAAAAAATTTTAGAATAAATAGTCTTTTATTTGACAATTCAACATAAACAACAGGTATAGCCATAGGCGTTTTTTGCATTTATACATGCTCTAGTCAAAACAGGTTATATACAGCAGACCAAACAGTGAAGAACAGTGAAAAAATATACCATCTAACACAAAAAGTGTTTAGAGGCCATCTCTTTATGAGTTTAGGTATTGCGGCCCATCACCTGATGAAAACTATGTACACACAATCAAGCTTCTTGAACACACATTTATATACACAAATTGAGAAGACTGATTGTGGGAAAAAAAAAAAAATATAACATTGGGGAAAAAAGTATTTTCAAAAATATTTACAATAAACAAGTTAAATTTTTTTCAGGCATGCCACTCCGAAAAGCAGTTTCGTCCTGGAATTAGACACAGGGCTACATCACAGCCCACACTTCCATGGGGTGTCGGTCCTCTTTCCACCCTTCCATTTTCATTTCACTTTACTTTCATTGTCACTATAAATGTACATGAAACAAAAGTCAGTATTTATGAAAATAATAAAGTATAAAATAAAAATATATACAGCAATAAATAATAATGGAAATCTATATGTATGACAATAGAAAGAATACCGTAGCTGAATATGTGCTACATCCCTAATCTTCATATAGAAAGAAGACCACAAATTATACTTTGATCTGATATGCACATTTTATTATTACATACACAAACACGCACTTATATTGCATCAAAATTAACTTTGTCTTGCAATATCAAAAGAAACTTTTACAGCATTAAAAAAAAAAAAAAAAAAAAAGTGAGTTGGCTTACCTCTGCTCGTCGATGGCGTCACCCACGTGTTCAAATCCGTCACTATCTTCACTCGAGGACTCTTCCGAAGAAGACGATGATGACGAATTTGGACCACCCTCTTCCTCAAGTTGATCAAAAAGCACAATTGCTTGCGCTAAATTTAGTTTTCCGTTCATCCTCAAAGTCACACAAAGTCGCTCGCCCGCTTGCTTGATTCAAACGGCCGTCGCTCGCCCGTCGCTGCGTCAGAACACTCCTGCCTCTCGTTCGGTGGAACCTCGCACGGCAGTTATATTTATAAAAAAAAAAAAAAACGCATTTTGTGCTTCCACTGTGACTTCGAAAGGGTTCGTTTGATTTGTGTTTTTTTCATGGAGCTTCCGTTTTGAAAAAGGACAAGAAATTATGGAAATATAGACATAAACAAATGATCCATGCAGCGTTTTAATGTTTTTTTGAGAGGACAATAAAACTATAAAACTTAAATGACAATATCTCACGTTTTAGTTGGTCGATTGACTTCAAATAACAACGAGAGTAAACCGCAACTTCCGCACTTTAAAACGAGACCAACCAACGGCATGTGGGTGACGTAATTAAGACGCGAGGGTGCTTCAAAGACGACGTGCGCTGAGGACGCGCCGGCGCGTCCTTCGACTCTCAAGGGTTAATATGATAGCAATCATTTAGTTCTAACCTGAACCTGTGGCAGACAGTGTGCATTTTAATGCGACCAAATATTATACACCATCGTTTAAAATATACACAGATTAAAACAAGCACAGTTCCTCATAAAAACATTCAAATGTCATGTGTTATACCTCATATTAAAGCTTAAAGTCTCTTCTTTACAACGATATCAATCTTTTAGTTCTAAGTTAAACCTGGCCCAGACAGTGTGCATTTTAATGCAAAAAAAAAAAAAAACAGATTATGCACCATCTTTTAAAAAGTACAGATTAAAACAAGCACAGGTCCTCATAAAAAAATTCAAATGTCATGTGTTATACCTCATTTTAAAGCTTAAAGTCTCTTCTTTACAACAATATCAATTTTTTAGTTCTAACTTGAACGTGGTTCAAACAGTGTGCATTTTAATGCGACCAAATATTATACACCTCGTTTAAAATATACACAGATTAAAACAAGCACAGCTCCTCATAAAAACATTCAAATGTCATGTGGTAGACCTCATTTTGAAGCTTAAATTCCCTTCTTTACATTGATATCAATCTTTTAGTTCTAAGGTAAACCTGGCCTAGACAGTGTGCATTTTAATGCGAACAAATACAGTATTATGTACCATCGTTTAAAATGTACACAGATTAAAACAAGCACAGCTCCTCATAAAAACATTCAAATGTCATGTGGTAGACCTCATTTTAAAGCTTAAAGTCTCTTCTTTACAACGATATCAATCTTTTAGTTCTAAGTTAAACCTGGCCCAGACAGTGTGCATTTTAATGCGAACAAATACAGATTATGCACCATCGTTTAAAATGTAAAGATTAAAACAAGCACAGGTCCTCATAAAAATATTCAAATGTCATGTGTTATACCTCATTTTAAAGCTTGAAGTCTGTTCTTTAATATGATATCAATCATTTAGTTCTAACCTGAACCTGTGGCAGACAGTGTGCATTTTAATGCGAACAAATATTATACACCATCGTTTAAAATATACACAGATTAAAACAAGCACAGCTCCTCATAAAAACATTCAAATGTCATGTGTTATACCTCATTTTAAAGCTTAAAGTCTCTTCTTTACAACAATATCAATCTTTTAGTTCTAAATTAAACCTGGCCCAGACAGTGTGCATTTTAATGCGACCAAATATTATACACCATCGTTTAAAATATACGCAGATTAAAACAAGCACAGGTCCTCATAAAAACATTCAAATGTCATGTGTTGCATCTTATTTCAAAGGTTAAAGTCTCTTCTTTAATATGATAGCAATCATTTAGTTCTAACCTGAACCTGTGGCAGACAATGTGCATTTTAATGCAAACAAATATTATACACCATCGTTTAAAATATAAACAGATTAAAACAAGCACAGCTCCTCATAAAAACATTCAAATGTCATGTGGTAGACCTCATTTTAAAGCTTAAATTCCCTTCTTTACATTGATATCGATCTTTTAGTTCTAAGTTAAACCTGGCCTAGACAGTGTGCATTTTAATGCGAACAAATACAGTATTATGTACCATCGTTTAAAATGTACACAGATTAAAACAAGCACAGCTCCTCATAAAAACATTCAAATGTTATGTGGTAGACCTCATTTTAAAGCTTAAAGTCTCTTCTTTACAACGATATCAATCATTTAGTTCTAAATTAAACCTGGCCCAGACAGTGTGCATTTTAATGCGACCAAATATTATGCACCATCGTTTAAAATGTACAGATTAAAACAAGCACAGGTCCTCATAAAAATATTCAAATGTCATGTGTTATACCTCATTTTAAAGCTTAAAGTCTCTTCTTTACAACGATATCAATCTTTTAGTTCTAACTTGAACGTGGTTCAAACAGTGTGCATTTTAATGCGACCAAATATTATACACCATCGTTTAAAATATACGCAGATTAAAACAAGCACAGCTCCTCATAAAAACATTCAAATGTCATGTGTTATACCTCATTTTAAACTTTAAAGTCTCTTCTTCACAACGATATCAATCTTTTAGTTCTAACTTGAACGTGGTTCAAACAGTGTGCATTTTAATGCGACCAAATATTATACACCATCGTTTAAAATATACACAGATTAAAACAAGCACAGCTCCTCATGACAAAATTATAATGTCATGAGTTATACCTCATTTTAAAGCTTAAAGTCTCTTCTTTAATATGATATCAATCTTTTAGTTCTAGGTTAAACCTGGCCCAGACAGTGTGCATTTTAATGCGACCAAATATTATGCACCATCGTTTAAAATATACACATTTTAAAATAAACACAGCTCCTCATAAAAACATTAAAATGTCATGTGGTAGACCTCATTTTAAAGCTTAAAGTCTCTTCTTTACAACGATATCAATCTTTTAGTTCTAAGTTAAACCTGGCCCAGACAGTGTGCATTTTAATGCAAAAAAAAAAAACAGATTATGCACCATCGTTTAAAAAGTACAGATTAAAACAAGCACAGGTCCTCATAAAAAAATTCAAATGTCATGTGTTATACCTCATTTTAAAGCTTAAAGTCTCTTCTTTACAACAATATCAATTTTTTAGTTCTAACTTGAACGTGGTTCAAACAGTGTGCATTTTAATGTGACCAAATATTATACACCTCGTTTAAAATATACACAGATTAAAACAAGCACAGCTCCTCATAAAAACATTCAAATGTCATGTGGTAGACCTCATTTTGAAGCTTAAATTCCCTTCTTTACATTGATATCAATCTTTTAGTTCTAAGTTAAACCTGGCCTAGACAGTGTGCATTTTAATGCGAACAAATACAGTATTATGTACCATCGTTTAAAATGTACACAGATTAAAACAAGCACAGCTCCTCATAAAAACATTCAAATGTCATGTGGTAGACCTCATTTTAAAGCTTAAAGTCTCTTCTTTACAACGATATCAATCTTTTAGTTCTAAGTTAAACCTGGCCCAGACAGTGTGCATTTTAATGCGAACAAATACAGATTATGCACCATCGTTTAAAATGTACACAGATTAAAACAAGCACAGCTCCTCATAAAAACATTCAAATGTCATGTGTTGTACCTCATTTTAAAGCTTGAAGTCTGTTCTTTAATATGATAGCAATCATTTAGTTCTAACCTGAACCTGTGGCAGACAGTGTGCATTTTAATGCGAACAAATATTATACACCATCGTTTAAAATATACACAGATTAAAACAAGCACAGGTCCTCATAAAAACATTCAAATGTCATGTGTTACATCTTATTTTAAAGGTTAAAGTCTCTTCTTTAATATGATAGCAATCATTTAGTTCCAACCTGAACCTGTGGCAGACAGTGTGCATTTTAATGCAAACAAATATTATACACCATCGTTTAAAATATAAACAGATTAAAACAAGCACAGCTCCTCATAAAAACATTCAAATGTCATGTGGTAGACCTCATTTTAAAGCTTAAATTACCTTCTTTACATTGATATCGATCTTTTAGTTCTAAGTTAAACCTGGCCTAGACAGTGTGCATTTTAATGCGAACAAATACAGTATTATGTACCATCGTTTAAAATGTACACAGATTAAAACAAGCACAGCTCCTCATAAAAACATTCAAATGTTATGTGGTAGACCTCATTTTAAAGCTTAAAGTCTCTTCTTTACAACAATATCAATCTTTTGGTTCTAACTTGAACGTGGTTCAAACAGTGTGCATTTTAATGCGACCAAATATTATACACCATCGTTTAAAATATACGCAGATTAAAACAAGCACAGGTCCTCATAAAAACATTCAAATGTCATGTGTTACATCTTATTTTAAAGGTTAAAGTCTCTTCTTTAATATGATAGCAATCATTTAGTTCTAACCTGAACCTGTGGCAGACAGTGTGCATTTTAATGCAAACAAATATTATACACCATCGTTTAAAATATAAACAGATTAAAACAAGCACAGCTACTCATAAAAACATTCAAATGTCATGTGGTAGACCTCATTTTAAAGCTTAAAGTCTCTTCTTTACAACGATATCAATCTTTTAGTTCTAAGTTAAACCTGGCCCAGACAGTGTGCATTTTAATGCGAACAAATACAGATTATGCACCATCGTTTAAAATGTACAGATTAAAACAAGCACAGGTCCTCATAAAAATATTCAAATGTCATGTGTTATACCTCATTTTAAAGCTTGAAGTCTGTTCTTTAATATGATAGCAATCATTTAGTTCTAACCTGAACCTGTGGCAGACAGTGTGCATTTTAATGCGAACAAATATTATACACTATCGTTTAAAATATACACAGATTAAAACAAGCACAGCTCCTCATAAAAACATTCAAATGTCATGTGTTATACCTCATTTTAAAGCTTAAAGTCTCTTCTTTACAACAATATCAATCTTTTAGTTCTAGGTTAAACCTGGCCCAGACAGTGTGCATTTTAATGCGACCAAATATTATGCACCATCGTTTAAAATATAAACAGATTAAAACAAGCACAGCTCCTCATAAAAACATTCAAATGTCATGTGTTATACCTCATTTTAAAGCTTAAAGTCTCTTCTTTACAACAATATCAATCTTTTAGTTCTAGGTTAAACCTGGCCCAGACAGTGTGCATTTTAATGCGACCAAATATTATGCACCATCGTTTAAAATGTACAGATTAAAACAACCACAGGTCCTCATAAAAATATTCAAATGTCATGTGTTATACCTCATTTTAAAGCTTAAATTCCCTTCTTTACATTGATATCAATCTTTTAGTTCTAAGTTAAACCTGGCCTAGACAGTGTGCATTTTAATGCGACCAAATATTATACACCATCGTTTAAAATATACGCAGATTAAAACAAGCACAGCTCCTCATAAAAACATTCAAATGTCATGTGTTATACCTCATTTTAAACTTTAAAGTCTCTTCTTCACAACGATATCAATCTTTTAGTTCTAACTTGAACGTGGTTCAAACAGTGTGCATTTTAATGCGACCAAATATTATGCACCATCGTTTAAAATGTACAGATTAAAACAACCACAGGTCCTCATAAAAATATTCAAATGTCATGTGTTATACCTCATTTTAAAGCTTAAATTCCCTTCTTTACATTGATATCAATCTTTTAGTTATAAGTTAAACCTGGCCTAGACAGTGTGCATTTTAATGCGAACAAATACAGTATTATGTACCATCGTTTAAAATGTACACAGATTAAAACAAGCACAGCTCCTCATAAAAACATTCAAATGTCATGTGGTAGACCTCATTTTAAAGCTTAAAGTCTCTTCTTTACAACAATATCAATCTTTTAGTTCTAAATTAAACCTGGCCCAGACAGTGTGCATTTTAATGCGAACAAATACATATTATGCACCATCGTTTAAAATGTACACAGATTAAAACAAGCACAGGTCCTCATAAAAACATTCAAATGTCATGTGTTATATCTTATTTTAAAGCTTAAAGTCTCTTCTTTAATATGATAGCAATCATTTAGTTCTAACCTGAACCTGTGGCAGACAGTGTGCATTTTAATGCGAACAAATATTATACACTGTAAGCAGGAATTGTGTATTATTATAATTTCATTATTGGTGTTTTGGCTCATTTCCAATTTATTTTAATTATATAGGCTATCATTTATCTTATTAGGCATTAATGTTTTCGAATGTGATGCTTCGTTCATTTACTGTATATTTAATATTTTATGTTGCATAATTTTTGTTCCTAGTTGAATATTTGTTCCTCCTAGGTTGTGTTGTTAGAGGACATGTTAAGTGTAACACAGAGAGTTCCTGGCGCCGCGCTGCGAGAATAAAGACGCAGAGTTAAGACTGTCCTGCCGTGTCGGTCATTATTTTAGTAGAGAGACGGAGTAAAGGCACCACAACAATTAAACTGTAACCCAATTGACCCACAGCCTCACAGCTACGGAAAGTAAGGGTTACAGACTGGTGGCAGCGGTGTTTTACTCGTTCGTCTTCGTTTCTGCTATTGTGGCCGTGGTAGTCAGCTAGCTTCGGCGGTGGCTAACTTGTCCGGGAGAGACTACTACGGCTTTTGTCGGACGTTTTGTGCGTGCCCTGAGTTTCCATCCGCTCGTTTTAGCTGGTCAGTTTTTCTGCCATGTCGATGCAACAACTGCAGCCTGATGACGGCGTTGGGGACAACGGCGTTTTGGCGGGCGGCGACGCAGTTTTGGCGGGAGCGGCTCCGCAGGATACTTCAAAGACTGTTCTTCACTATCGTGTGGAATTGCCGCCATGTTTCCACGGCGACGGGAAAGACAAGGAAAGTTTTGCTTTATGGAAAACCAGATTGGAGCTAGCAGTTAATGCTTGTGCAGATGGACAGAAGCTAGATATAGCTACAATACTTCCTACTCGCCTTAGTGGAGATGCATTAGCATACTGGCTCTCTTTGGCACCTGCTGTGAAACAGGACTATAAACAATGTGTGGCTAAGCTAAATGATGTTTTTGGAAGGAAGCAATGTTTGCTCCATTTTCAAACTTTTGTTAATGCAAGACAGCGTCTGCCTAAAGAACCATTGGAAGTTTATGCTGCTGAAATTACAAGGTTGGTGCTGGAAGCTTTTCCAAATTATGGCGAGCCAGCCATTTCTATGGAGCGCTTCAGGAGATTTGTTGCTGGATTGGACCCCATTCTACAATCAAAATGTCATGAACATGGCGCAGCAGCTTTAGAAGATGCACTAACAGTCGCATGCAAATGGGAGCGTGCTCAAGAGGCGTTGAGACTTCTTCCGCCTCCACTTCCATTGACAGACACATCATATACAACAACGTCAACATCAAGGGAGGAACCACTTTCTGCCATGGTTTCAACCCAGCGTGACAAGAATCGGGCAGATTGCTCGGGCGATCTATTTGATGCAATAAAACAATTCTCCAGAGATGTTCAGAAGCTAACGCTACAGGTGGCTGCACAAGGGCCTCATGCGAGTCATCCCAGACCTCCAAAAGAGGGTTACTATGACCATCCTGACTTCTCCAGAGGTGACCGTGATAGAGAGAAAAATCGACGCACCCCATCTGTCTCTCCTGTCCGAGATGCCCGCTCCACTTCACCTGGTTATCATCGGGCCAGTAGTAGATCCTACAACAACAACTACTACTCTTCAAGGCGTTCACCGGAGCACTACGACCGTCGGCGCTCTCCAGACTTCCACAACCGTCGACGCTCTCCAGACTTCCACGACCGTCGGCGCTCTCCAGACCTCCACAACCATTGGCGATCTTCAGGATCTTCACCTTCTCACCATCGGGATCATCACTACAGTCACGAGAGGCATGCCAGACCTTTCAGTCCAGAGAGACGTCATTTTTCTCCTCGGCGTGATGACAGCTCCACCTCCTGCCGCGATTCCACATCACGTGCACGTGGACAGCGATCATCTCCGGTACCTTCAGGAAGGGGTGGCTATAAACAACATGACAGAGACCACCACGTGACCTTTAGTGAAGACCATTCCGGTCAGGGAAAAGAGTGGCAGTAGACACTGAGGGCCAAGTGTCTACTTCTAATGAAGAGGCCCACATTTCAGTTGTACAACAAACAACACGTAAGTCATTCACACGCAATGTAATGGCTGTTATAGACAATGTTGCTACTAAAGTGTACATTGACTCTGGCTCAGACATTTCACTTATTAGTGAAGCTTTCAGAATGTCCATTCCATCCTTAAGGACGAAAATGTTGCAGCGACCCCAGGTTGTTCCACGAGCTGTGACTGGTGACTACTTGGACAATACAGGTACCATCTCTGTGAACATAATGCTAGGCAGTGAGATGTTCACACACACTGTTCAGGTAGTAAGGAATGTTGCAAAGACTGTCATATTAGGATGGGACTTTCTTTTTGCACACTTTGCTGTTTTAGACTTGAAAGAGGGTGTCCTCCAAGTTGGTAGCCGTGCCAGAGTTCCCCTTTTGCCTGCTACAGAGGGGGCTCCTTTAAGTTGCCATACCATTACTGTGGCACCACTCCTTGTTCCAGCCATGTCACAAATGACTGTTCTCGCAAAGGTACAGCCCACTATTGGTATAACTGACTTTGACACTAACTACACAGGCGTCATGGAACCAGGACCACCTAGTTCCCATAGCTTACTTGCTGCTCGCACTGTTGCTTCAGTTCAGGCTGGTTTGACCTATGTGCGTGTCATGAACCCATCAACGTCTGACATACAGATGCCGAGCAACGCTAAATTAGGTGATTTTTATCCTTTGGGCCATGACAGCGAAAATGACTATTGCATAGTTCCAACAAATGTAGATGCTGTGACTACAAAAATTGTCTCCACTGAGCAGTTGCTGCCAGATGTCAACATTAATGATTCTGCTCTCACTTCTGATCAAAAACAGAGTCTTCAGGCCTTACTCTCAGACTATTGTGACGTGTTTAGTGCCCACGACCAAGATTATGGACGAACTGGCCTAGTTAAACACCACATCAGAACAGGTGACACCCTTCCTATTAAACAACGGGCATACCGAGCTTCCCCAAATGTCCGAGCGGAGATTGACAGACAGGTCCAGCAGCTCCTCGATCAGGATGTCATTGAGGAAAGCTACAGTCCATGCTCTTCACCAGTTGTTTTGGTAAGGAAAAAGGATGGCACCTTCAGATTCTGTATTGATTACAGGAAGCTCAATGCAGCCACGATCAAAGATTCTTATCCTCTGCCACGCCCAGCTGAAGCACTTGACAGCTTGTCGGGCTCCTGTTGGTTCAGCACCATGGATCTATCCAGTGGATACTGGCAGGTAGAACTTGAACCACATGACAGAGAAAAAACAGCATTCAACAGTGGGAGTGGTCTTTATCAGTTTAAAGTCATGCCCATGGGTCTGACAAATGCTCCTCCAACGTTTCAGCGACTGATGGAACTTGTCCTTCATGGCTTGCATTGGAAGGAATGTTTAATTTACTTGGACGATGTGCTCGTCTTCAGTCGGACTTTTGATGACCACATGAGAAGTCTCGGTGAAGTTTTCGAACGTTTCCGAGCAGCTGGTCTTAAGCTAAAAGCAAGAAAATGTCATTTGGCGCAGACGGAAGTTACATTTCTGGGACATGTTGTCTCCAGCCAAGGACTTCTGCGGGATGAGAAAAATCTGGAAAAGGTTCGCAAGTGGCCAACGCCCAGGACGGCCACGGAAGTGAGATCTTTTGTTGGATTATGCTCCTACTATAGGAGGTTTGTCAAGAACTTTTCCATCATTTCTGCCCCTTTACACGCACTCACTCACAAAGGTGCTATTTTCAAATGGACAGTTGAGTGTGAAGATGCATTTCAGTCTTTAAAATATTGTCTTGCAAACCCACCAGTTGTGGCACATCCTGTCTTTTCTCAACCTTTCTTGCTATACACTGATGCGTCACTAGAGGGCATTGGGTCAGTGTTATCTCAAAAACTTGACAGAAAAGAACATGTTATTGCATATGCAAGCCACAGTTTGAGTCCTACAGAGAAAAAATGGTCTACTTTTGATCGTGAATTGTATGCTGTTGTTTGGTCTGTCAGGCATTTTAAACATTTTCTTTCTGGCAGTTCTTTTGTTGTGATCACTGACCATAAGCCACTTTTGAGTCTAAAGAAACATGCAGTTGACAATGATCCAACAGGCAGAAGAAGTAGATGGATTCTTGAATTGGACATATATGATTTCACCATCATGCATCGGGAAGGTAAACAGCATGCCAATGCTGATGCCTTGTCCAGACGTCCAAACACAGAAAAACTTGACCAAGCTACGCAGTGCGTTCCAGTTGTTGTCACTGACGTTAATTCTATTGTAGACACCATCACTCAGGAAAAGCCGAACTTAGACATTGTCAACTCACTATCTTTTGACTCGGAAGAGTTAAAACAACAGCAACAAAATGATGAATGTCTTCGTACAGTTATTTCATGGGCTAGCGACAGTGCCTGTAGGCCCCCTATTGGTCAGCTGAGAAACTCCTCCCCTTCATTGCGTAAGCTATGGCATGAGTTTCCTAACCTTACTATTAGACATGGGATTCTGTGTAGGAAGACAAAAACGAGTCCACACTCACCTACGACATTTCAAGTTGTTTTGCCAAAAGAACTTCTCCCCACAGCCTTAGCTGCGTTACATGGTAATCAGTTAAGTGGACATTTAAACACAGAGCGTACACTACAAAGAGCTAGACGCATCTGTTATTGGCCATACATGTCTCGTGATGTGCACACATTTTGTTCGGAGTGTCTCCCGTGTCAAAAACGAGGTTCACCCGTTCCACAGGAACGTGCACCACTTCAGTCAATTCATGCAGACAGGCCTTTCCAAAAAGTAGCAGCTGACATTACTGAGCTTCCTATTACTTCCGAGGGTAATAGGTATGTGTTGGTTATTGCAGACTATTTCACCCGCTATGCCAATTTCTTCCCATTGAAAGACCAACGTGCAATTACAGTTGCCAAATGTATTTTTGAGGATTATGTTAGGCAACACGGGTTGCCTCAGTCAATTCACACTGACCAGGGTAGACAGTTCGAATCTGACCTTGTGAAACATTTGTGCAAGATGTTAGGAATCACAAAAACCCGTACAACTCCATATCATGCACAGTCCGATGGCATGGTAGAACGACTGAATAGAACTTTGAAAGACCAACTTGCTAAATACATAGCGCAGTCTGGTGGTGAATGGGACAAGTTTCTCCCCCAAGTTGAACTTGCATACAATTCGAGTGTACATTCTAGTACAGGGTTTTCCCCATTCTTTCTTGTGCACGGCCGGGAACCAAACTTGCCACTTGACATTGTGTTGAATTGTAGTCCCGCGGTGACCTCTCCTACACCTGGTACACCTGCAGCTTATGCCTCCTATTTGACATCACGCTTGGCACATGCTTTCAAAGATGCAGCTTTCAACTCCACTTGGAGTAAATTGCGTCAGAAATCACAATTTGATAAGAAAGTTGTTTTTCACCCACACAATCCAGGGGACTTAGTTCTTCTTGACGATCCAGCTAACAAAATGAACAAATTGGCTCCTAGATGGAAGGGACCGTTTGTTATTTTGAAGAGATTGGCACAAGATGGACACCCAGGTGTTACTTATGAGATTTCTGATCCTGGTAACAAAAATTCAAAGACATGGACTGTACACCACAATCGGCTCAAAAGTTTCAAAGGTGTTTTGCATGATCAGGGTGAGACGAATTCACAGGGAACGGATGCTGCTGCTATGGCGCCTCCTCCCATTTCTGCCTTGTCAGGGGCCTTACCTTTCAGTCCACCTACTCCACCACATGTGCCTCCTCAAAGTTGGCCAGTGGAGTCAACACCTACTGTGGAGATTACTCCTTTAAATTCTCCATCTCCCCATTCTCCTTCAGGTTCCCCTGTTTCTGGGCATAGTGTTTCCCTTCCAACTTCACCTGTGGCTCAACCTGTTGTGTCTCGGGCAGGCCGCAGGATTCGTCAGCCACAATGGCTGAGGGATTTTGTTTCTTGATGCCATATTTGGGAATAGTTTGGTTATACGGTGCGTTTATTGTTCTTATTGTACTGTTACTGAAAGTTTACAATGTTTCACTGTTTAAAAAAAAAAAAAAAAATCAGTGTACACTTATGCTTCGTATTTTATTTTATTGTTGTATAATGTAAGTGAAATGAGGGCATTTCTTTTGTAGCAGCGGAGGAGTGTAAGCAGGAATTGTGTATTATTATAATTTCATTATTGGTGTTTTGGCTCATTTCCAATTTATTTTAATTATATAGGCTATCATTTATCTTATTAGGCATTAATGTTTTCGAATGTGATGCTTCGTTCATTTATATTTAATATTTTATGTTGCATAATTTTTGTTCCTAGTTGAATATTTGTTCCTCCTAGGTTGTGTTGTTAGAGGACATGTTAAGTGTAACACAGAGAGTTCCTGGCGCCGCGCTGCGAGAATAAAGACGCAGAGTTAAGACTGTCCTGCCGTGTCGGTCATTATTTTAGTAGAGAGACGGAGTAAAGGCACCACAACAATTAAACTGTAACCCAATTGACCCACAGCCTCACAGCAACGGAAAGTAAGGGTTACAATACACCATCGTTTAAAATATAAACAGATTAAAACAAGCACAGCTCCTCATAAAAACATTCAAATGTCATGTGGTAGACCTCATTTTAAAGCTTAAATTCCCTTCTTTACATTGATATCAATCTTTTAGTTCTAAGTTAAACCTGGCCTAGACAGTGTGCATTTTAATGCGAACAAATACAGTATTATGTACCATCGTTTAAAATGTACACAGATTAAAACAAGCACAGCTCCTCATAAAAACATTCAAATGTTATGTGGTAGACCTCATTTTAAAGCTTAAAGTCTCTTCTTTACAACGATATCAATCTTTTAGTTCTAAGTTAAACCTGGCCCAGACAGTGTGCATTTTAATGCGAACAAATACAGATTATGCACCATCGTTTAAAATGTACACAGATTAAAACAAGCACAGCTCCTCATAAAAACATTCAAATGTCATGTGGTAGACCTCATTTTAAAGCTTAAAGTCTCTTCTTTACAACGATATCAATCTTTTAGTTCTAAGTTAAACCTGGCCCAGACAGTGTGCATTTTAATGCGAACAAATACAGATTATGCACCATCGTTTAAAATGTACACAGATTAAAACAAGCACAGCTCCTCATAAAAACATTCAAATGTCATGTGGTAGACCTCATTTTAAAGCTTAAAGTCTCTTCTTTACAACGATATCAATCTTTTAGTTCTAAGTTAAACCTGGCCCAGACAGTGTGCATTTTAATGCGAACAAATACAGATTATGCACCATCGTTTAAAATGTACACAGATTAAAACAAGCACAGCTCCTCATAAAAACATTCAAATGTCATGTGGTAGACCTCAATTTAAAGCTTAAAGTCTCTTCTTTACAACGATATCAATCTTTTAGTTCTAAGTTAAACCTGGCCCAGACAGTGTGCATTTTAATGCGAACAAATACAGATTATGCACCATCGTTTAAAATGTACAGATTAAAACAAGCACAGGTCCTCATAAAAACATTCAAATGTCATGTGTTGTACCGCATTTTAAAGCTTAAAGTCTCTTCTTTACAACAATATCAATCTTTTAGTTCTAACTTGAACGTGGTTCAAACAGTGTGCATTTTAATGCGACCAAATATTATACACCTCGTTTAAAATATACACAGATTAAAACAAGCACAGCTCCTCATAAAAACATTCAAATGTCATGTGGTAGACCTCATTTTGAAGCTTAAATTCCCTTCTTTACATTGATATCAATCTTTTAGTTCTAAGTTAAACCTGGCCTAGACAGTGTGCATTTTAATGCGAACAAATACAGTATTATGTACCATCGTTTAAAATGTACACAGATTAAAACAAGCACAGCTCCTCATAAAAACATTCAAATGTTATGTGGTAGACCTCAATTTAAAGCTTAAAGTCTCTTCTTTACAACGATATCAATCTTTTAGTTCTAAGTTAAACCTGGCCCAGACAGTGTGCATTTTAATGCGAACAAATACAGATTATGCACCATCGTTTAAAATGTACAGATTAAAACAAGCACAGATCCTCATAAAAATATTCAAATGTCATGTGTTATACCTCATTTTAAAGCTTGAAGTCTGTTCTTTAATATGATAGCAATCATTTAGTTCTAACCTGAACCTGTGGCAGACAGTGTGCATTTTAATGCGAACAAATATTATACACCATCGTTTAAAATATACACAGATTAAAACAAGCACAGCTCCTCATAAAAACATTCAAATGTCATGTGTTATACCTCATTTTAAAGCTTAAAGTCTCTTCTTTACAAATATATCAATCTTTTAGTTCTAAATTAAACCTGGCCCAGACAGTGTGCATTTTAATGCGAACAAATACATATTATGCACCATCGTTTAAAATGTACACAGATTAAAACAAGCACAGGTCCTCATGAAAACATTCAAATGTCATGTGTTATATCTCATTTTAAAGCTTAAAGTCTCTTCTTTAATATGATAGCAATCATTTAGTTCTAACCTGAACCTGTGGCAGACAGTGTGCATTTTAATGCGAACAAATATTATACACCATCGTTTAAAATATACACAGATTAAAACAAGCACAGCTCCTCATAAAAACATTCAAATGTCATGTGGTAGACCTCATTTTAAAGCTTAAATTCCCTTCTTTACATTGATATCAATCTTTTAGTTCTAAGTTAAACCTGGCCTAGACAGTGTGCATTTTAATGCGAACAAATACAGTATTATGCACCATCGTTTAAAATGTACACAGATTAAAACAAGCACAGCTCCTCATAAAAACATTCAAATGTCATGTGGTAGACCTCATTTTAAAGCTTAAAGTCTCTTCTTTACAACGATATCAATCTTTTAGTTCTAAGTTAAACCTGGCCCAGACAGTGTGCATTTTAATGCGAACAAATACAGATTATGCACCATCGTTTAAAATGTACAGATTAAAACAAGCACAGGTCCTCATAAAAATATTCAAATGTCATGTGTTATACCTCATTTTAAAGCTTAAAGTCTCTTCTTTAATATGATAGCAATCATTTAGTTCTAACCTGAACCTGTGGCAGACAGTGTGC